>NC_082651.1:73688224-76188224 GCF_028023285.1 Balaenoptera ricei | reverse complement strand
TCTTTATCCATTCATCTGTCGATGGACACTTAGGTTGCTTCCATGTCCTGGCTATTGTAAATAGAGCTGCAATGAACATTTTGGTACATGACTCTTTTTGAATTATGGTTTTCTCAGGATATATGCCCAGTAGTGGGATTGCTGGGTTGTATGGTAGTTCTATTTTTAGTTTTTTAAGGAACCTCCATACTGTTCTCCATAGTGGCTGTATCAATTCACATTCCCACCCACAGTGCAAGAGGGTTCCCTTTTCTCCACACCCTCTCCAGCATTTGTTGTTTGTAGATTTTTTGATGATGGCCATTCTGACTGGTATGAGGTGATACCTCATTGTAGTTTTTTTTTTTTTTTTTCACACACACTGTATTTTATTTTTACAAGAGATAAATAGACTGACACCAAGCATTGTACATGGATGACCACAACAAAAGCAACAATGATTGCAATTACCAAACATGAAACACACTCATACTATGTCATAATATTGACATTCAGTCCATAATCCTCCAATGTAACAGCTCCTTTACTTTGCAGTGAAAATTGATTTGTATATTCTTTGCCTCTGAGTCCTTGTGGGATTTTTTCCTTTTTTAAATTCAAACAGAAAGTCACAAAAATTATACTCATCCTCATCAGTTCACTCAGTCCCATGTAATTAATTTTTTTTTTCATCTTGATCTTTTGTTAGCACTTTTATGAGCTCATCAGTTTTTCATTAGAGTTCTGAAAATGCTTATTCATTCAGTTCAGCAGTACAGTCAGTTACCAGAAACCTGTACTTGTCAGAGTCTTTTCCATGAATTTCCTGAAGATGAAACCCTTTTATAGGAACATATTTGCAAAAGCATCAGAGTACACCCAGAACTGTCTGTAAATGACAAAAGACTTAAAAATGACCACGGTTAAAGATTTGATGAAAGTTCATAATAATGCAGTTGACAAGAAAATTAGTTATTTCTGAGATATACATTTTAAAGTAATAACTAGGATTATGACTTATAACATTATACCAGAACATAGAAGATTTTTAGAAATTTCATGTAATGTCTGAAACATTTATATTACCATATTTCCATACAAATAACCCAATGAAAGTTTAGTATTAGTTGTTTAGTTTGTTTGTTTGTTTATACTGCAGGTTCTTATTAGTCATCAATTTTATACACATCAGTGTATACATGTCAATCCCAATCACCCAATTCAGCACACCACCATCCCCACCCCACCGCAGTTTTCCCCCCTTGGTGTCCATATGTCTGTTCTCTACATCTGTGTCTCAACTTCTGCCCTGCAAACCGGCTCATCTCTACCATTTTTCTAGGTTCCACATACATGCGTTAATATACGATATTTGTTTTTCTCTTTCTGACTTACTTCACTCTGTATGACAGTCTCTAGATCCATCCACGTCTCAACAAATGAATCAGTTTTGTTCTTTTTTATGGCCGAGTAATATTCCATTGTATATATGTACCACAACTTCTTTATCCATTCGTCTGTTGATGGGCATTTAGGTTGCTTCCATGACCTGGCTATTGTAAATAGTGCTGCAATGAACATTCGGGTGCATGTGTCTTTTTGAATTACGGTTTTCTCTGGGTATATGCCCAGTAGTGGGATTGCTGGGTCATATGGTAATTCTATTTTTAGTTTTTTAAGGAACCTCCATATTGTTCTCCATAGTGGCTGTATCAATTTACATTCCCACCCACAGTGCAAGAGGGTTCCCTTTTCTCCACACCCTCTCCAGCATTTGTCGTTTGTAGATTTTCTGATGATGCCCATTCTAACTGGTGTGAGGTGATACCTCATTGTAGTTTTGATTTGCGTTTCTCTAATAATTAGTGATGTTGAGCATCCTTTCATGTGTTTGTTGGCAATCTGTATATCTTCTTTGGAGGAATGTCTGTTTAGGTCTTCTGCCCATTTTTGGATTGGGTTGTTTGTTTTTTTAATATTGAGCTACATGAGCTGCTTGTAAATTTGGGAGATTAATCGTTTGTAGTTGCTTCATTTGCAAATATTTTCTCCCATTCTGAGGGTTGTCTTTTTGTCTTGTTTATGGTTTCCTTTGCTGTGCAAAAGCTTTTAAGTTTCATTAGGTCCCATTTGTTTATTTTTGTTTTTATTTCCATTTCTCTAGAAGGTGGGTCAAAATGGATCTTGCTGTGACTTATCTCGTAGAGTGTTCTGCCTATGTTTTCCTCTAAGACTTTGATAGTGTCTGGCCTTACATTTAGGTCTTTAATCCATTTTGAGTTTATTCTTGTGTATGGTGTTAGAGAGTGTTCTAATTTCATTCTTTTACATGTAGCTGTCCAGTTTTCCCATCACCACTTATTGAAGAGACTGTCTTTTCTCCATTGTATATTCTTGAATCCTTTATCAAAGATAAGGTGACCATATGTGCGTGGGTTTATCTCTGGGCTTTCCATCCTGTTCCATTGATCTATATTTCTGTTTTTGTGCCAGTACCATACTGTCTTGATTACCGTAGCTTTGTAGTATAGTCTGAAGTCCGGAGCCTGATTCCTCCAGCTCCGTTTTTCTTTCTCAAGATTGCTTTGGCTATTCGGGCTCTTTTGTGTTTCCATACAAATTGTGAAAGTTTTTGTTCCAGTTCTGTGAATAATGCCATTGGTAGTTTGATAGGGATTGCATTGAATCTGTAGATTGCTTTGGGTAGGAGAGTCATTTTCACAATGTTGATTCTTCCAATCGAAGAACATGGTCTATCTCTCCATCTATTTGTATCATCTTTAATTTCTTTCATCAGTGTCTTACAGTGTTCTGCATACAGGTCTTTTGTCTCCTTAGGCAGGTTTATTCCTAGGTATTTTATTCTTTTTGTTGCAATAGTAAATAGGAGTATTCCCTTAATTTCTCTTTCAGATTTTTCATCATTCGTGTATAGGAATGCAAGAGACTTCTGTGCATTAATTTTGTATCCTGCTACTTTACCAAATTCATTAATTAGGTCTAGTAGTTTTCTGGTAGCATCTTTAGGATTCTCTATGTATACTATCATGTCATCTGCAAACAGTGACAGCTTTACTTCTTCTTTTCTGATTTGGATTCCTTTTATTTATTTTCTTCTCTGATTGCTGTGGCTAAAACTTCCAAAAGTATGTTGAATAATAGTGGTGAGAGTAGGCAACCTTGTCTTGTTCCTGATCTTAGAGGAAATGATTTCTGTTTTTCACCATTGACAACGATGTTGCCTATGGGTTTGTCATATATGGCCTTTATTATGTTGAGGTAAGTTCCCTCTATGCCTAGTTTCTGGAGGGTCTTTATCATAAATGGGTGTTGAATTTTGTCAAAAGCTTTTTCTGCATCTATTGAGATGATCATATGGTTTTATTCTTCAATTTGTTAATATGGTGTATCAATTTGATTGATTTGCATATATTGAAGAATCCTTGCATTCCTGGGATATACCCCACTTGATCATGGTGTATGATCCTTTTAATATGCTGTTGGATTCTGTTTGCTAGTATTTTGTTGAGGATTTTTGCATTCATGTTCATCAGTGATATTGGCCTGTAGTTTTCTTTCTTTGTCACATCTTTGTCTGGTTTTGGTATCAGGGTGATGGTAGCCTCGTAGAATGAGTTTGGGAGTGTTCCTCCCTCTGCTATATTTTGGAAGAATTTGAGAACGATCGGTGTTAGCTCTCCTCTAAATGATAGAATTTGCCTGTGAAGGCATCTGGTTCTGGGCTTTTGTTTGTTGGAAGATTTTTAATCACAGTTTCAATTTCAGTGCTTGTGATTGGTCTGTTTATATTTTCTGTTTCTTTCTCCTTCAGTCTCAGAAGATTGTGCATTTCTAAGAATTTGTCCATTTCTTCCAGGTTGTCCATTTTATTAGCATAGAGTTGCTTGTAGTAATTTCTCATGATCCTTTGTATTTCTGCAGTGTCAGTGGTTACTTCTCCTTTTTCATTTCTAATTCTATTGATTTGACTCTTCTCCCTTTTTTTCTTGATGAGTCCGGCTAATGGTTTATCAATTTTGCTTATCTTCTTGAAGAACCAGCTTTTAATTTTATTGATCTTTGCTATTGTTTCCTTCATTTCTTTTTCATTTATTTCTGATCTGATCTTTATGACTTCTTTCCTTCTGGTAACTTGGGGGTTTTTTTGTTCTTCTTTCTCTGATTGCTTTAGGTGTAAAGTTAGGTTGTTTATGTGAGATGTTTCTCGTTTTCTGAGGGAGGATTGTATTGCTATAAACTTCCCTCTTAGAACTGCTTTTGCTGCATCCCATAGGTTTGGGGTCATTGTGTTTTCATTGTCATTTGTTTGTAGGAATTTTTTGATTTCCTCTGATTTCCTCTTTGATTTCTTCAGTGATCTCTTGGTTATTTAGTAGTGTATTGTTTAGCCTCCATGTGTTTGTATTTCTTACAGATTTTTCCTGTAATTGATATCTAGTCTCATAGTGTTGTGGGTGGAAAAGATACTTGGTACGATTTCAATTTTCTTAAATTTACCAAGGCTTGATATGTGACCCAAGATATGATCTATCCTGGAGAATGTTCCATGAGCACTTGAGAAGAATGTGTATTCTTTGTTTATGGATGGAATGTCCTATAAATATCAATTAAGTCCATCTTGTTTAATGTATCATTTAAAGCTTGTGTTTCCTTATTTATTTTCATTTTGGATGATCTGTCCATTGGTGAAAGTGGGGTGTTAAAGTCCCCTACTATGATTGTGTTACTGTCGATTTCCCCTTTTATGGCTGTTAGCATTTGCCTTATGTATTGAGGTGCTCCTATATTGGGTGCATAAATATTTACAATTGTTATATCTTCTTCTTGGATTGATCCCTTGATCATTATGTAGTGTCCTTCTTTGTCTCTTGTAATAGTCTTTGTTTTAAAGTCTATTTTGTCTGATGCGAGAACTTCTACTCCAGCTTTCTTTTGATTTCCATTTGCATGGAATATCTTTTTCCATCCCCTCACTTTCAGTCTGTATGTGTCCCTAGATCTGAAGTGGGTCTCCTGTAGACAACATATATACGGGTCTTGTTTTTGTATCCATTCAGCCAATCTGTGTCTTTTGGTTGGAGCATTTAATCCATTTACATTTAAAGTAGTTATTGATATGTATGTTCCTGTTACCATTTTCTTAATTGTTTTGGGTTTATTACTGTAGGTCTTTTCCTTCTCTGTGTTTCCTGCCTAGAGAAGTTCCTTTAGCATTTGTTGTAAAGCTGGTTTGGTGGTGCTGAATTCTGTTAGCTTTTGCTTGTCTGTAAAGGTTTTAATTTCTCTGTCAAATCTGAATGAGATCCTTGCTGGGTAGAGTAATCTTGGTTGTAGATTCTTCCCTTTCATCATTTTAAATCTGTCCTGCCACTCCCTTCTGGCATGCAGAGTTTCTGCTGAAAGATCAGCTGTTAACCTTATGGGGGTTCCCTTTTAGGTTATTTGCTGTTTTTCCCTTGCTGCTTTTAATATTTTTTCTTTGTATTTAATTTTTGATAATTTGCTTAATATGTGTCTTGGCGTGTTTCTCCTTGCTTTTATCCTGTATGGGACTCTCTGCACTTCCTGGACTTGATTGACTATTTCCTTTCCCATATTAGGGAAGTTTTCAACTATAATCTCTTGAAATATTTTCTCAGTCCCTTTCTTTTTCTCTTCTTCTGGGATCCCTATAATTCGAATGTTGGTGCATTTAATGTTGTCCCAGAGGTCTCTGAGACTGTCCTCAGTTCTTTTCATCTTTTTTTATTCTCTGTGGTAGTTATTTTCACTGTTTTATCTTCCAGGTCACTTATCCGTTCTTCTGCCTCAGTTATCCTGCTTTTGATTCCTAGTAGAGAATTTTTTTTTAAATGATTTCATTTTTTAAAAATTAATTAATTTATTTATTTATGGCTGTGTTGGGTCTTCGTTTCTGTGCGAGGGCTTTCTCTAGTTGTGGCAAGTGGGGGCCACTCTTCATCGCGATGCGCGGGCCTCTCACTATCGCGGCCTCTATTGTTGCGGAGCACAGGCTCCAGACGCGCAGGCTCAGTAATTGTGGCTCACGGGCCTTGTTGCTCCGCGGCATGTGGGATCCTCCCAGACCAGGGCTCAAACCCGTGTCCCCTGCATTGGCAGGCAGATTCTCAGCCACTGCGCCACCAGGGAAGCCCCCTAGTAGAGAATTTTTAATGTCATTTTTTGTGTTGTTCATCATTGTTTGTTTGCTCTTTAGTTCTTCTAGGTCCTTGTTAGATGTTTCTTGTATTTTCTCCATTCTATTTCTAAGATTTTGAATCACCTTTACTATCATTACTCTGAATTCTTTTTCAGGTAGACTGCCTATTTCCTCTTCATTTGTTTGGTGTGATGGGTTTTTACCTTGCTCCTTCATCTGCTGTGTGTTCTTCTGTCCTCTCATTTTGCTTAACTTACTGTGTTTGGCATCTCCTTTTCACAGGCTGCAAGTTCATAGTTCCCGTTGTTTTTGGTGTCTGCCCCCAGTGGGTAAGGTTGGTTTAGTGGGTTGTGTAGGCTTCCTGGTGGAGGGGACTGGTGCCTGTGTTGTGGTGGATGAGGCTGGATCTTGTCTTTTTGGTGGGCAGGACTGCATCCGGTGGTGTATTTTGGGGTGTCTTTGACCTTTTTATGATTTTAGGCAGCCTCTCTGCTAATGGGTGGAGTTGTGTTCCTGTCTTGCTAATTGTTTGGCATAGGGTGTCCAGCACTGTAGCTTGCTGGTCATTGAGTGGTGCAGGGTCTTAGTGTTGAGATGGAGATCTCTGGGAGAGCTTTTGCCATTTGATATTACGTGGAGCCAGGAGGTCTCCGTTGGACCGATATTCTGAACTCAGCTCTCCCACCTCAGAGGCACAGGCCTGACACCTGGCTGGAGCACCAAGACTCTGTCTGCCACACAGCTCAGAGCAAAAGGGAGAAAAAAAGAAAGAAAGAAAGTAAAAAATAAATAAAATTAAAGTTATTAAAATATAAAATTTTAAAAAATTATTAAAAAAATCAAAAAATTAAAAAGTAATAAGTCTTCCCTGGTGGCACAGTGGTTGAGAATCTGCCTGCCAATGCAAGGGACACAGGTTCATGACCTGGTCCGGGAAGATCCCACATGGTGCGGAGCAACTAAGCCCGTGCGCCACAACTACTGAGCCTGCACTCTAGAGCCCGCAGGCCACAACTACTGAAGCCTGTGTGCCTCAAGCCCATGCTACACAACAAGAGAAGCCACCGCAGTGAGAAGCCCGCATATGACAATGAAGAGTAGCCCCCACTCACTGCCACTAGAGAAAAGCCCGCGTGCAGCAACTAAGACCCAATGCAGCCAAAAATAAATAAGTAAATAAATGAATTTATTTTAAAAAATAAAAAAATAAAAAGTAATAAAAGAAAAAAAAAAAGGAAAGAAAGAAGAGAGCAACCAAACCAAAAAACAAATCCACCAATGATAACAAGAGCTAAAAACTATTCTAAAAAAAAACAAAGAAACACAAAAACGGACAGACAGAACCCTAGGACAAATGGTAAAAGCAAAGCTATACAGACAAAATCACACAAAGAAGCACACATATACACAGTCACAAAAAGAGAAAAAGGAAAAAAATATATATATATACATATTAAAAAAAAAAAGGAAGAGAGCAACCAAATCAATAAACAAATCTACCAATGATAATAAACTCTAAATACTAAACTAAGATAAACATAAAACCAGAAACAAATTAGATGCAGAAAGCAAACCCCAACTGTAGTTGCTTCCAAAGTCCACTGCCTGAATTTTGGGATGATTTGTTGTCTATTCAGGTATTCCAGAGATGCAGGGTACATCAAGTTGATTGTGGAGATTTAATCCACTGCTCCTGAGGCTGCTGGGAGAGATTTCCCTTTCTCTTCTTTGTTCGCACAGCTCCTGGGATTCAGCTTCGGATTTGGCCCCGCCTCTACGTGTAGGTCGCCTGAGGGCTTCTGTTCTTTGCTCAGACAGGATGGGTTAAAGGAGCGGCTGATTAGGGGCCTCTGGCTCACTCAGGCCAGGGCGAGGGAGGGGTACGGAATGCGGGGTGAGCCTGTGGTGGCAGAGGCCAGCGTGACATTGCAACAGCCTGAGGCGTGCCGTGTGTTCTCCCGGGGAAGTTGTCCCTGGATCACAGGACCCTTGCAGTGGCAGGCTGTACAGGCTCCCGGGAGGGGAGGTGTGGATAGTGACCTGTGCTTGCTCACAGGCTTCTTGGTGACTGCAGCAGCAGCCTTAGTGTTTCATGCCCATCTCTGGTGTGCGTGCTGATAGCTGCAGCTCACGCCCATCTCTGGAGCTCATTTAGGTGGTGCTCTTAATCCCCTCTCCTCGCACACCCCAAAACAGTGGTCTCTTGCCTCTTAGGTAGTTCCAGACTTTTTACCGGACTCCCTCCCGGCTAGCTGTGACGCACTAGCCCCCTTCAGGCTGTGTTCACGCAGCCAACCCCAGTCCTCTCCCTGGGATCTGACCTCACCTCCCAGACCCCACCCATCCCAGCTGGTGAGCAGACAAGGCTCTCAGGCTGGTGAGTGCTGGTCGGCACCGATCCTCTGTGCGGGAATCTCTCCGCTTTGCCCTCTGCACCCCTGTTGCTGCGCTCTCCTCCGTGGCTCCAAAGCTTTCCCCCAGACTGTCCCCTGTCTCCGCCAGTGAAGGGGCTCCCTAGTGTGTGGAAACTTTTCCTCCTTCACAGCTCCCTCCCTGAGGTGCAGGTCCTGTCCCTATTCTTTTGTCTCTGTTTTTTCTTTTTTCTTTTTTCCCTGCCTAGGTACGTGGAGAGTTTCTTGCCTTTTGGGAAGCCTGAGGTCTTCTGCCAGCGTTCAGTAGGTGTTCTGTAGGAGTTGTTCCACATGTAGTTGTATTTCTGATGTATTTGTGGGGAGAAAAGTGATCTCCACTTCTTACAACTCCGCCATCTTGAAGGTCTCTCTGCCATGCTTGCTTTTCTGTCAAATACGTTCTCCCATCATCTTTAGTATTTGGTTGGCCAAAAAGTTCGTTTGTGTTTTTCCATAAGATGTTACAGAAAAATGTGAATGAACTTTTTGGCCAATCCAATGTAAAGACTATGTGTGAAGAATAGTTGAGGGATAATTGAAGTAATGTTTGTGTGGGGAGTAATCCTGTATTTTCATGTAGCGTAGTGATAGAATAAGATGTTTTCTTCCCATATAAAATGGTGCTCACTCACTGAAGTCTCTTGGTCACTAATGAATTACATGAGGTTGAATGGCTTCAGAAAAATGACTGGTTCACCGTGTTGACAGATTCATCTCCTTGGTAGTAAAGGAAGTAATGCAGGTAAACTCTTGCTCTGGACCCTATTCTGACCAACTCCAAGGTGGGTGAAGTGGAAGGGGGCAGTACAGCCACGGGCTGACCTGTGGGAAGGTGGCCACTGAGCACCCTTAGAACTTTAGAGGTCTTGCCCACCACAGAGGGGCTTCGGGCAGTCTGGTGTGTTCCTAGGATATTAGGAAGGGAAATTTCAAAAGGGTTCCTGACCCAGATGAATTACCTTTCGAAGCAGTGAGAGAATTTGCAGGTGGGATTGCTGGCCAGCTGGGAATCATCTTTGTGAAATTGTGGAGAATGGAAAGTTGCCCAGGACCTGGAGAGAGATTAATGTCCTCATTTCCCCCCAAAGAGGAAAGAAGGTGGAGTTCGGGAACTAATGACCACTGAACTTCATGTTGATCTTGAAAAAGAACTGTAGACTGCAGGATTCCGATGATGAGGTGAAACATTTTTTAAAGGATGTTCTGATCATAAAAATCAGCCAGGTTCATTAAGGACAAATTATGCCTCTGACTGCCTATTATGATAGAGTTATTAGAGGAGGAATCAGGAAATCCTATAGGTGTGGCGTATGCAGTTTTCACCAGGCATTTGTGAGAGTCATTCAAGGTATTGTGGATGAGAAGGATTAATTTGGATTGAGTGATAGTACAGTGAGTTGGATTCATAAACTCGTTAACAGTCATCCAGAAATTGCTGACCTAGTAAACTGGCAACTTCCTTACTGTGGGAGGTTTAATTAATTCATGAATGGCACATGCCAAATTATGTCCCCAAAGCCCATTGGTAAATTGTTTTTCTTGAATTTGTGACCCATTTTTCTATGGACAGTTTCCCTTTTGAACTCATTATGTATATGCGTGTAAGAATTTGGGTGATACAACTCTTCTATAAGACTGTAATCCTAGAATGAGTTTTGAGCTCCAATACAGAAAACAGAGACATAACCATCTCCCTCTGCTGCAGGGGTAAGGGGCTGTGGGTGTTGGGTGGTAGACAGTAGGGTGGGTAGAGACCACCTTGTTTCCTATGGCATTGGTCCTCCCAAGGGTTAGAAGTAGGGATTATGGGGGCCTGACTTTCTGTCAGTACCATTCAGGGCCCCACAGGTTTGTACTGTATCCTTGACTGAATTGAAAAACCCTGGAAACGATTGAAAGTTTTTAAAGTAGAGGAACAACATCATTGGTCAGATTTGTATTTTAGAAATATTGCTGTGGCTGCAATTTGGATAATGGATTTGATAGGGTAAAACTTTAAATAGAGAAACAGAAGATTATGCCAATAACCCAGGTGAGAGAGAATGGTAGTGGTGGGAATGAAGTAAAGTTGGGTGTATTTGAGAGAGATTTGGTAAGTAGAATTTACATGACTTGGTAGTAAATTGAATGTGGGGAAAGAGGGAGAGTAAGGAATCCAGAAGGGATGACTCCCAAGTTTCTGACTTGGGCGTCTGAGTGGGTCATGGTAGCCTATATTGACATGAGAGACAGCATAAAGAGAAGGCAGGAAAAGGATCAGTTTGGGCCATGAGGACTCGAGAGGTGCCTGTGGGACATCAAGTAGAGATGTCCCAGTAAACTAACAGAATATAACAGTAAAATTAATTTCTAAGATCATAGCTGTGGCGATGAGCAGTTAAGGAGAGAGGTCTGGCTAAAGATACAACACTGAGTTTATTTCATTCCCTTTTCATCCACCAAGTGAGACTACACTCTAGACACCTTCCTTCTGTATAGAGATTCTTTTTATTTTTTTTAAATTGAGGTATAATTGTGAGATAGCATTGTATTTCAGGTGTACAAAATGATTCAATATTTGTATACATTGCAACATGATCACCATAATAAGTCTAGTTGACATCCATCACCATACATGGTTACAAAATTTTTTTTTCTTGTGATGAAGACTTTTAAGATCCACAGCTGACCCTCTAACAATGAGGGCGTTAGGGGCACCAACCCTCTGTGCAGCTGAAAATCTGCATGTAACTTACAGTTGGCCCCCTGCGTCCACGGTTTCTCCCAACCACGGATCGTGTAGTACTGTAGTATTTACTGTTGAAAAAAATCCGTGTGTAAGTGGATGCATGCAGTTCAAACCCATGTTCTTCAAGGGCCAACTGTATTCTCTTGGCAACTTTCAAGTACACAATACAGTGTTACTAACTATGGTCACCATGCTGTACATTACATCACCATGACATTTATTTTATAGCTGGAGGTTTGTACCTTTTGATTCTAAATCAAAGACATTTTTAGTGATATTCTACTATATATCATTATCTCTTTAAGAGCATAAGTGCCACTAAGCTCATGTACTTATTCAATTCAAACTGTTCTATCTACAGGATTCTGGTTCCATGCAATTATGACTGTAGTAAGTAAAGAATAAACACATCAGGGTCTCCTAGATATTTCAAAGCATTCTGCTTCATCGTTAATCATGGTAGTAGCCTGGTAAAATAGAAGTTTTATAAGTATCTCCTGAATGGTAATCTGCAATGCCTGTTAATTTACTTTAAGAGAAAATATGGTCTTAGAAATGAATTTTACTGTTATATTCTGCAGTCTTATAAATCACACTCTCTGGTGCATGAAAAATTAAAAAGAGCAATTGATACATTTTTCATCTTGTTAACATTTTTGAAACCAAACCAGATCCTAGACATGACATTTTTACATTGCTGTTGGAATTTCCATGCCCAGTGTCTATGTTCATTGTGTCCCATTATTTATTTTGGCTCCAGTGTTTGGCTTCTTCTTTGAAGTAGTTTGCTTTCAATGTTTACAAAAGTGGACTCCCACAACCAAAGAAAGGATGGATAATGAGTCAGTCTGAAAGTGTTATTTTTGTTTGTAATGGAATAGGGTCACTCTACTATAATTAGTGATGTTGTGAAAGCAAGGCAGAACGCCTAGGCAGTGTCAATTACTTGGCTGTTTTCCGTATGCATGTGGCATACACACACGTGCACACACACAAGATCCCCCGTGCCTTATTTTGGTAACACTCTACTTCTGAATTCCATTGTAAAAAAGAAAAAGATAGAGTACAGTTTTAATGAAATGCAGTGCAAATGAATGATTGCTGACTTAAAACTAGGTCTCTGTTAATGTGCTCCTGATTCTCTGTTAATACTGAGGTGGAAAGCTGTATTGCTTTTGTGGCGAGCATTGTGAAATGAAATGGATACAATCAAGAGCCTTTTCCTTTTTATTGTTTGTCTGCCTTATGTATAAAATACTTTGATTAAGTTGTAGCCCACTGTACAATTAAGTATAAATTGTGATGCTGTGTATATTTTTGGCACTTTGTGGTTGAAGTTTTTTCTCTTTAAATTTTTGGTTATTTATGCTACATTATATACCTTCTTTCTGCAATATACAGTGGACTTACCCAGGGGCATTCAAATGGGGCACAGAACTCAAATTTTTCTTTTTGAATTAACAATATTCTAGTAGGAGCTTAATGAAAGTTTGTTGAATGAAATCAGTGAACACTTAGATAATGATTATTGATATAAATGCTGTGTTAGCAAATCATAAAAACAAAGTCATGCCTTTTCTGTTTAACTGTTTCTATCTCTAGACTTAACTTTGCCTATGACAGAACCTTACAGTTTAAAAGATGGTCTTTGGAGTTAGGCTCACTGAGTTCAAATCTGAGCCATCAGTTTCTAATCATGTGGCCTTGGACAAGCTTTGAACTTCTTTAAATCTCAGTTCCGTCCTCTGTGAAGGGTTAGCCCATACGGATTTTGTTAGCATTAAATGAGAGAATATGTGTAAAGCCTTCAGTGCCTTCATACAATAAGTGCCTGATAAGGATTAGCTATTATTCCATTGTATATCTGTGCCACATCTTCTTTATCCATTCATCTGTCGATGGACACTTAGGTTGCTTCCATGTCCTGGCTATTGTAAATAGAGCTGCAATGAACATTATGGCACATGACTCTTTGAATTATGGTTTTCTCAGGGTATATGCCCAGTAGTGGGATTGCTGGGTCGTATGGTAGTTCTATTTTTAGTTTTTTAAGGAACCTCCATAGTGGCTATATCAATTTACATTCCCACCAACAGTGCAAGAGGGTTCCCTTTTCTCCACACCCTCTCCAGCATTTATTGTTTGTAGATTTTTTGATGATGGCCATTCTGACTGGTGTGAGGTGATAACCTCATTGTAGTTTTGATTTTCATTTCTCTAATGATTAGTGATGTTGAGCATCCTTTCATGTGTTTCTTGGCAAGCTGTATATCTTCTTTGGAGAAATGTCTGTTTAGGTCTTCTGCCCATTTTTGGATTGGGTTGTTTGTTTTTTTGATATCGAACTGCATGAGCTGCTTGTAAATAAAAAGAAACGAAATTGAGTTATTTTTAGTGAGGTGGATGGACCTAGAGTCTGTCATACAGTGAAGTAACTCAGAAAGAGAAAAACAAGTACCGTATGCTAACACATATATATGGAATCTAAAAAAAAAATGTAAAATTGATAGCTAGTGGGAAGCAGCCGCATAGCACAGGGAGATCAGCTCGGTGCTTTGTGACCACCTAGAGGTGGGGAATAGGGAGGGTGCGAGGGAGGGAGATGCAAGAGGGAAGAGATATGGGGATATATGTATATGTATAGCTGATTCACTGTGTTATAAAGCAGAAACTAACACACCATTGTAAAGCAATTATACTCCAATAAAGATGTTAAAAAAAAATAAGATTAGCTATTATTATTGTATCTGCCTCTTCAGCCTATACCCCACCTTCAAACTACCCATTAGGCTTATGTTTGTCCCCTAGGTTGTTTTTTTTTTCTTAAATCACTGATTCAATGCCATCTTAGAATGTTTTGCCAGATTTTTTTTCACCTTTCTGTTAAAACTTTCCCATGGTTTTTCTGGGTCATGAGTCATATCTCTTGCTTCGGTAAACGCTCACATTCTACTGAAGTTCATCAGTTCCCTAACTAGACCTCCACACGTCTGTGGTTCTTTGGAATATTTTATCTTGCAGGGGATGTTGCTCTACATCTATCCTCTCTTCCTCACTCCCCTCTAAAACAAGCCTTCCATTGAGTTTATTTGTAGAGCATGTTTGGTTCCTTTTTTTGAGTTACTTTGCAGAAAGTAAATTAAGCCACGGAACCATCATACACATACCTCATACCAGAGCTTCTCCTCCTCTTAAGGGCTAATTTGAAAGCTTATCTTAAAGAACCTGCCCCTCTTGGGAATTCTCTGGTGGTCCAGTGGTTAGGACTCCACACTGTCACTGCTGAGGGCCTGGGTTCAATCCTTGGTTGGGGAACTAAAAATCCCAGAAGCCGCATGGTGCGGCCAAAAAAAAGAAAAAAGAATCTGCCCCTCTTTAGAAGATCCACTATTTCTGTTTCTAACCAAATTCAACTTTATTTATGTTTTATTTCTTTTTTTCCTCTTTGTCTTTTTTTCCCCCTTTCCATTATACCCCATTCTTTAAGATGTGGATGAATGCCTGGAACCAGATATCTGCACAAATGGTACTTGCTCCAACCTCGAAGGATCCTACATGTGTTCATGCCACAAGGGCTATACCCCAACTCCAGACCACAAGCACTGTAAAGGTAAATACTGTGATCAGATGTCTCATTTTTATTTGAACTGCATTTAAAAACATATTAGAGTCACTAGCCTTAAAAAAGGGAAACATACTACCTGTCATTTATTTTGATTGAGCTACTTGGAGCACATTTTGGTTGACATCTTTGAAAGTGACTCCTCATGGTGATTAAATACAGACCCTATCTGTTTACATAGAGAAAAACAGTGTTTTTTTTAGAGAATATCTGTAAACCACAGATCTATTTTGTTTTTTCCAGTTATAAAAACGATACATGCAGTTGTACAACTCTGTGAATATACTAAAAACTATTGAATTGTACACTTTAAATAGATGAATTATGTGGTGTGTGATTTTTATTTCAATAAAATTGCTATTAAAAAACATGCATTTGCTATACGAAATGTAGCAAATGCAGAAAGGTAAAAAAGATAAAGTAATAATCTTTCAACCTCATTTATGGATATTCATATCTCATGGATATTTTATATCATTATGTTCTGTGTACAGTTTTCTATCTTGCTTTTTATCATTTAATAGTCTATCATGAACATTTTACATTTATTAATAACTCTTTTCAAACATTAGTTTTAAAGGCAGTGTAATATCCCGGTGTATTGCTGTGTCACCATTTTCTTGCTGTTCTTCAGGTGTTGAACAACATATTTTTTCCAGCTTCTGATTATTATGTAAAAATAAAACCTAACAGGCATCTCTTTAAAAAATAAACCTTTGCCTGAATTTTCGGATTACTTCCTTATTTATAAAAGTGGAAGAATCAGGCAAAATGTTCTGTGTTTAACTATTTCAATAGAGAACACTAATTTCTAATTTTAAAATATGTGTTTCTTTTGCTTCTAAAAGATTTAATATGTATTTTATGTGCTCATTTCCTTTAATAATTTCCTAAACACTTCTAATTATTAAACACTTATTTCATACATCTGTTAAATATTTATATTTCCTCTTTTGTAAATTTGTTAATATCTTTTCCCATTAATCAAGTTTTTAAGTCAATGTGTATGAACACTTTATATATAGGATATATATATATATAAACCTATGTACAGTGTATATATTTAACATATACCGTTTTCTTCAGAATATTAGTGTAATTTGTCCAAGGTTTCGCTAATTTTTTAAATAATTTTTTAAGAAATTTTCATTTTTTCTGCAGTTAAATCTATGGACTGTTTCCATTCTGCTATCTTCCATCACTTTTATACCTAAAAGCATGCTCTTTCAAAGGGAGAAAGAGGAAATAAGTAAAAAAATTTTTCTTTACTGTCTCAATGAAAGTGAAGGATCTAAGGTAGTGATTAATTTATCACTGTGGTAGGGAAGCAGTAAACAGATACCCTACTACTGACCTGTAAGAATTGAAGCATCTTCCACTGGCAGTAGGGAATTCACAGACGTCTGGATTTGGTGCCTTATTCCTTCCATGCAGCAGAATACTATCCACTCCCAGGAGAGCATATGAAGTAGGCACATCTCCCTTTTCTCCTGGTCCTTTCCCACATCTGCAACTTTCCTTCTGACTCCTTAAGCTGGGCATCTCCTCAGAAAAAGTTAAACATGAGAATCACTTGAAAGGTATTATATCTTCCTTACATACAGGACGAATGGTGGCTGAAGGTCTCAACATTAGAACCCATTGTTAATCTTTATTTGATTGCTGTATCTGGTTTATTGCCATAACCTGTCATATTACTTTCTCTTCCCAGTCTGCCTGCTTCTTTTCATCTGCTTATTCATAAAAACCCTTGTAATCGGCCCCTACTTCACATTCCAAATTTGTCACCACTGCTTTCTTCAATTTGCAATCTCTGTCCCATCCAACTGATGTCACAACGGCCCTGGGTATATTCTGTGCTTATTTTGACGCAAGTACTTGCTCATGATTATACTGCCCTGCACACCCATCTTCTTCCTCACTACTGACCTGAATCCTGGCTCTTCCAGGGATTCACTATACAACCTTGGATAAATAATCTCAGGTTTCCTGTTATCATGTCATCCCTAAAATTCGAGGATTGGACTCTCTAGAGGGAAAATGCACAGAGTAAATACATGTTGAATGAATGACTCATTACCACCATCTTCCTCTTGGCATTGCCATCCCAGATGAGACTGCCCTTCTCTAGTCAGTCTCCCTACTACCTGTGAATTCACACCATCAATTGATGCCACCCCTAGGAACACTCGTATTTTCCAGCCTCTGGGGCACTCTGCTGGGCTGCTGCAGAAGCTTCTATTCATCCTTCCTTTCCTTCCTCTCAAGTGTATCAAGGAACCAACGTGTTCCAGGCACTGCGTATGTTACCAAGAGGCTGAAATCTCTCAAAGAACTATTACTCATTGGAAGAGATGCAAACCTGCATCAGATAATTGGAGACAGTAAAGTACTAAGTAATGAAAGTTAAGTCGTCAGTGATGTCATGTGAATGTCATGTACTCCTGACATTATGTGAGGACCAAAGCACTTTACCTCTGTGCTATTCTTTCCAAAAACCTGTAACCCCAGTCTTAATCATGAGAAAAACATCAGACAAGTCCAAATTGGGGACATTCTGTAGAATTCTGGCCCATATCCTCAAGGCAATTGACGTTGTCAAAACAAGGAAAGACTGACTGGAGAGATGAGACACCTGAATATAATGTGGTCCCCTGGATTGGATCCTGGAACAGAAAGAGGACCTGCATGGAAAAACTGGTGAAATCCAAATAAGTCTGGAGTTTAGGTTTTTTTTTTTCTTTTAAAAGGCAGTATGTCATATTCTAGCTGTGATACTCTGAAGCTGTGTTAGCTTGGATAAGTTATCTCATTTCGCCAAGCCTTACTTGCTCATCTGCAAGAAGGTAACAATAATGGCACCTATGAGGGTTGATGTGAGGATTGCATGAGAAAATATAGGGTAATGAGATATCAGAGATAATACATGGAGGATGAGATATAAGGCAGGGACAGAGCATGACATTTTGTGGTAGATGTTGTTATTCACCGAATAATAGGCATGTACAAAGTTCTGCTGAAGCCAAGAAGTGTGTGACTAATTCTGATTGCTTGCTTCTGGGAAGGCTTTGCAGAGGTGTCGCTATTTGAACTTGGTCTTAAAATATTGAATACAGAGGGGAGAAAACCTTATAGGGCAGAGGAAACAGCACATATCAAAGCTTGGAGATAGGAAAGGGCTGTTATGTCTACTTGCCATTTAAATTTGCCCTCTACTCTGATTCTCCTGGTGTCTTTCCATTACAGCCTGGGATAGGATCAGGCAAGATCCCCATCTGGAGAAACCTACATATGCACTAGTTGTTTTCCTTACTCCCCAATCAAAGCCTTTCCTTTTTACAGTAACAAATTGTATAACATCCTTTTTCATTAATTATTTCATAATCTTTCCCAAACGACCTCAGTTCACAGATGTCAAGTTTACCCAGATCATAAATCTGTTTTCCAACATTGCAGTAACTCTGCTAATTTCACTCTGTTGATAGTCCTAAATATTGACTGTGTCTTCACCTCACTCAATGTACTGACAACTCTTTTCAGGTTGTAAATACATTATCTAGTGTATTAATCCATTACTTATTTGTATCTTTTTGTATTTCTTTGTACATTTTAGTGCTGTATGTACTAAATGTATAAATACCTAGAGATAGTCTCTATTTTAACTCTGAGCAGGACTTACCATAATAATATGTGCAAAAAGTCCATAAAGAAATACCTTTTGGGACTTCCCTGGTGGCACAGTGGTTAACAATCTGCCTGCCAATGCAGGGGACACGGGTTCGAGCCCCGGTCCGGGAAGATCCCATATACCACGGAGCATCTAAGCCCGTGCACCACAACTACTGAGCCTGTGCTCTAGAGCCCGAGAGTCACAATTACTGAAGCCCGCATGCCTAGAGCCCATGCTCCGCAAAAAGAGAAGCCACCACAATGAGAAGCCCACACACCGCAATGAAGAGTAGCCCCTGCTCGCTGCAACTAGAGAAAGCCTGCATGCAGCAACGAAGACCCAATACAGCCAAAATAAAAAGAAATAAAATAAATAAATTTATTTAAAAAAACAAACAAATACCTTTTGTGAAGAATAATATTTTCTGTTCATCTCTTGGCACAAGAGAGAGAAGACATTTGTCCTGCATGCCTATTTTATTAGAAAGTGTTCTTTTGTCATAGGAATTTTGTCCCTCATCAGAAAAGAAAAAATTGCTTTTTAATGTGTAGAATTATGCTGCCTCTGTTCCCCTGTGTCCTTTTAAAGACCCAAAGATCACCTCATTCAAGATAACAGAGTTGCCTCGAGTTTTTCCAAATATGTGTATCATTACTTATAATGAATTACTTCTGACAGTCTTCCCAACATAAATGAGTAACTTATGTAAGATGTCTGGTGTATCCTGACAGTACTTGGAATGGAGGGTGTAGTCTTGCTTCAAACATCTTCACATGGGAATGCTTAATTTGTCATCTTCTTTGAGAAAGTCAAAAAGAGGCCAAAGCATTAAAAATGTTGTCAGACATTACGTGAGATCCAGCCAGCTACATGAGCTATTGTTGGTCTTAAATTCTTGAACTGACGTCTCAAGTATTTTATAGAATGTGCTGAAAGAAAACATGGTGTGGGCTCGTCTTTGCTGTCGACCACTTGAAAAGCTAGTAGTCTGAGAATGCTGGAAAGGTGTGAAATCATTCGTAAGACAAAATTCTTATGTAATTTCTCTACTGGTAGTCAACAGTTGACAGCCAGGAATTATATATAAACAAAAGGGATCAACTTCACAATAAGTGAAAGAAAAGTTTCTAGTAAACTCAAGTAATTTCTGCAAGAAATTAAATCAGAAACAAATTTCTGAACTCCAGTTACATTAATAGTCAATGTGAGCTTTTTCAGGAAACATAACCTGACACCTTGCTTGCATGAAGATAAAATTCAAAAGGTTAATGCCTCACTAGAGGTTAAGAAATGCAACTTTGCTCAGGAAACAGATAATTGTCAGTAATACTTGAGGGAAAAGACTGCAGTTAATTGAGTTCTCCTGGCAAAAAACTTGTAGATGCAAGGGGGGAAAGTGGTGGAGGAGCGGGGTGGTGGTGGGGTGAGTTGGGAGATTGGGATTGACATGTATACACTAATATGTATAAAATGGATAACTAATAAGAACGTGCTATATAAAAAAAAATAAACTTATAGATGCATTTTAAGTAACAGGATATTTTCAGAAGGAAGTACTAGTCAGACATTGATCTTTAGGACGTTATTTCCTTAAAACAAGTTCTGCTCTTTTAAGATCAGGACTCCTCTCTCCCACTCTGAGTACAGGGCTGGTGTGTTTTCATCCATTGTCTCCACTAATCCTCACAGCAAACCTGTAGTGGAGGCGGTGAAGCTCAGTCCTACCATAATTTAATAATCATAAACTCTTACAAACTGACTAGCTATTCAGCAGAACATTCTGAGGCTGTATCCACATAGAGAAGGCAAGACAACGTTATCTAATTAGATCAGACCAACCTTACAGCCAAACAAAAACGTTTAGAAAACACGCGCTGCTTCTACCACAAGTGTTCAAGTTATTGAGGAGGCCAGGCTTTTCTTCATTCGTGTAAATTCATATCCACGACTAGGACACTTATAAAGAATTATGTTCTTTCTCAGTCAATAGCTCTATGTTTATTCAAGGCATTTGAAAAAAAATCCTCACTCATCACTTTCTCCTTAGACATTCCAACATCTATCATCAAAACATTACCATGCCTCTTGGCTTTCCTTGTTACTTTGAAAATGAGCTCAGTGTCCTTTAACACAACTGTTTGACCTTATACTTTTCCAGGTTCTTCTAGTACAGTAGAAATGTTTATTTCCTCCCGTAACTGCCTCCATTATGGTTTTGTTTTTTAAATTCTTGGGAAAGTTTAAATTCTGCCTTTTTTCTGCCTTCTACAGGCCTGCAAACTGCCTCGTAGCCATTATTTTGTGCTGAGGTTCTTTCTTTTTCCAACTCTAAAATATTTCATGTTGTGTTTGTGCTGTATCCAAAGTATGAGAGAGAGAGAGAGATGGCAAAGAGCTTGATGTTGTATTGAAAGCAATTTTACTTCATCATAAATTTATCATCTATTTGTAATTATTTCTTTTCTACAGTTCAGCATACTGAGGTTGATGTGAGGAACACTGGTGGGCTGATTCAAACTAAAATGTAGAGTGCCTCACCTAGGAGAAGTACTATTATTTTTGTGATAATAACCCCAGAATGCATTGGAAAGGGCAGAGCCTTTTTTTCTGCTTATTAAGAATTTTCTACTGTGGGTCATGCCTTAAAAGACCAGCCTGGAAATGGAAGGCTTTGAGGACAGTAGCTTGGTTTACAGTTTCAAACTTTAGCTAATGGGGTGTTTAGATATAAGAACTAATGTAAAACAATTGTCATTGTGTTTACAGATGTTGACGAATGTCAGCAAGGGAATCTGTGCATAAACGGGCAGTGCAAAAACACCGAGGGCTCCTTCAGGTGTACCTGTGGGCAGGGCTACCAGCTGTCAGCGACAAAAGACCAGTGTGAAGGTAGGAGTGTGGCACCATGAACTACTGTGATTGCAGTTTAAGGCACGTGCCTAAAAAAAAAAAGTGCACTCAGTAAAGTGAGTGGGTTTTGAGAAACTACCTACGTGATTGTTTTATTGCGCCAGAAATCAAGGGACTTACACTTAAGTCAGGAAAGTCAATGAATCAGGATGGAAAAAGTCTAAATTTGAAAACTAAGGTATTAGTGATCAGTGGCTGGGCATTACTATTGGAAAGAAAAATGGTTGCTCTCTGTGTAATTCCTTACTTGCAGAAAATCGATTGTATTAAAATCATTTGAAAGTTTCACCTAATAGGATTAACACTTAGAAGGGAATTATGTCAGCCTGGTACTATGTTTTGGAATATTAATGACCTAGTTTTTGTATGCACTGAGCTTTTTAAAATTCTTACTTTAAAAATAATAATCACTAAACAAGACTTTTCAGGAAGACTGAAATAGCATCCCCCTTATACTCAGGGATAAAGTTTGTGAAATATACCCTGTTCCTACAGGTGATAGTGAGGATTTTGGACCTCGCTGGGATTGACCTTAGACTTAAAAAAAGTATTTTTCTTCATTGAACTTCATACAGAATTACAGATTAGCCCTTCAACAATACATGTTTGAACTGCATGGGTCCATTTATACGCAGACTTTTTCAGTGAATACGTAGTAGAATACTACACGATCTGTGGTTGGTTGAATCCTCAGATGCAGAACTGTGGAGACAGAAGACCAGCTGTCAGGTTAAATGCGAATTTTTGACTGTGTGGTGGTTGGCACCCCTAACCCCCTCATTGTTCAAGGGTCAACTGTACTTCACTTCCCAACAAGTATATGCTTCCTGAGCTTGAAAATACTATGGTATCAAAAAAAAGAAAAAAAAAATACTATGGTATCACCAGTGACAAGCACAAGTGTCCAGAGTTCCTGAAAAGAAATGTCATTTAAACGACATTTATTTAAGAATACACACTGTACACGATCAGTTGTTTTATTATAGGGAAACAAATCATATCCATGTCTGTATGTAAACTTTAGATATTTAATAAGTAGAAAGGTCTCCTGAGGTAGTGTTATAAAAAAGACAATGTATGGTGGTCCTACAAAGGGATCTACCAATATTATCATAACCTTCTTCAATTATCCCTTTCTAGAACATAGAAAGTCATTATAATACCTAATCTAGAGGTGAAGAATGATCAAACACACACAAACACACTCATGTACACAGATAAATTAAGTAATTTGTTCTAGATTCTAGTCCCTCTCAAAGTTTTTATACTTTATTTAATGCATCCTGACCTTTACAGTGTGTGTGATAAGAGTAGAGGTCCACACATAATATAATAAGGCTATCGTGTTCATAGTCCTTCCTTTTGAAGAGCCAGTGATGTCACTCCTAGAGATAAGTCGGACACAGGAGAGTCACCCACCAGGTTAGAAATAGGGGCAAACCAATTTTAGGTGCTAAATGCCAGGATAATCAGAATGGTGCTGTAAGCAGAGTAGGATAGAGCAGTGGTGTAGGGTCCCTGTGGTGTTAACTCTTGCAGAATCACATTGCCAGAAGTAGATACACATACACAAATGTGATGAATAAAGTTTATCAGCAAACAACATGAAATAAGTGCCTGCTGATTGTTGAAACACTAGGTCATCTAGGAGTAAAAAAAGATGTGGTAGACATAGGCCCTGCCTCAGGAAAGTCAGAATCTAATGGTGAAAGTAAATGATGGAATACATGCAATATATTATCATGCCTTTTATGCGTGGATATGATGCAGGCACGTGTGTGAGCCTGAGCTCAGGATTGTGGTTACAGAACAAATAATCTCTAAGCAGAGGATGTGTGTGTCAAGCAAGAGAGATTCAGAGGCAATGTAGGTATCAAATGGGCTGAGAGCAGGGAAGGACCATTAGATTTGCCCAGAAAATCATTGAGAGAGAGAGAAGGTGGAAGCCTCATTGCTAGGGGTCTAGAGGGTAAATTACTGAAAAAGAAGACATTCATGCCATGACACTTTTCAATCAGGGGGGTCAGCAAACTTCTCCTGTAAAGAGCCAGATAGTATATGAATATGTGGTGCTATTTTCCAATAAAACTTTATTTATAATAATAGGCAGTGGTGGGCTGTAACTTGCTGACCCCTGCTTTAGACTATCACAGGCCGTAGTGCTTTTAAACTCAGAGTGTTAAACTTGAACCTATAGAAGGAATTCCAAGAAGCTTCATTGTGATTCCCAGATTACAGCCAAGTATTTGCCCCTCATCAGTGACCAGTGGAATTAATATGTACAGATTCTTAGCTCATTGCTTAAAATTTTAAGCTCATCTGGTTTTCCCTACTGGGATATTAATGAGTGACCTTTTACTAGAGGTCAGTTTGAGTCACATAATGAAAATTCTAAATTAATTAGAAACCAGATAGTTTATAGACCTCCTTTACATGAATGATTAAAAACTGACTTTTAAAGCACCACTTCTAAGTTTCTTTTTACTCTCTTGCTCATAGATATTGATGAATGCCAGCACCGTCATCTCTGCAGTAATGGGCAGTGCAGGAACACGGAGGGCTCCTTCCGCTGTGTTTGTGACCAGGGTTACAGAGCGTCTGCCCTTGGAGACCATTGTGAAGGTGAGAATTGCTCTTGATTGCAGAATCATAAAATGTGAGAATCAGGATCAGGGGAATCTGGACATCAACTTGGCCTCTGTCCTTGACCCCATACTTTTGACTTCACAGTTGAGGACACTAGGTCCCTGCAAGATATTTTCCCCATGGTCACACAAATTGTGCCAAGAAGTGCATAGAATCAAGGTTTTCCTTACACTACTCAGAGCAGTTATGCCAGAAGAATTATGCCAGCTAAATGAGTAAAGAATCAGTTTAACTCTTCTCAGCTGTGGATGGTTTATCCTGGGTGTATAGTTCTGTATAGCATCCACTGGGATGCAGGACCAGTGATACCAACGATCCAAGTAAGTAAAGACAAGTTAATTTTCCAGATAAATGTAAAGTTTTTTAAGCCGGACTTTAATTTTGAGCTTTTCACATAAAATATTTCTTCAAGATAACCCACGTGTACAGCATTATGAGTTGTTAACCACTTTCACTACCTGCCTTGGCTCAGAACCCCTCTGGGTGGTCAGGGCTGCTGAAGCTGCCTGTCACCAGCCTGTCACTTGTGAATTCTCTGTGTTCACTGTGTTTTTTTCCCACTCATCTGCTGATTTGCTGCATTTAGACCCTGTCAGTTATGAAAGCAGAAATGTGAACGTGGCAGGGTTTGCCTCACATGGTGAGGTAGTGGCTGCTTGAGGGTCTGAACCCCACCTTTGAGAGAAGAGAATGAGCTTTTCAGTGACTGGTTTTGTGGCACATGCTTCAGTGGCCCCAGATACTTTTCGACTTTTCAGTCCCATTGGTTGGGAAGGATCAACTGTACTGTATCCTTCTCTTCTGACCAGAGAACTTGGCTCAAACAGTCACAACCTGTCTGGAGGGCAATTGGTGCTGTTTCAGAGGTGTTAAAATGTACATTATTGTTGAATCAGTGGGTCATCTTCTAGGATTTTATCCTAAGGTAATAATGTTTTTCAAAGAGTTAATACAACCAGTGAAAAGTTGTAATCAACATACCTATTGAAAAAATAGGCAAATGATCAAGTGATAAGTCATGATAACAATAATAATTGGTTGTCTGAAAACTGTGGATGGGGAACTCTACAATATATGAGTAAATGTTGATGATTCAACATAGTGGCAATGCAAGATGGAAGAGGCAGTCGTGTTGCTGGGAGCCAGTCATGGAAGAATCTATTCTAGAAGTAAGTAGGTGGTAGGGCACATGCTAAGGCACTGAAAACCTACACTGACCACCAGTATGTTTTTTGCCCTAATTCCTGGCCTAGCCAAGAGGATAGCCAGGCCATTGACTAAGTCTTGGGTAATGGGTGCTTATTATAGGACATGTTCCTCTATTTTGGCTGTTTTAATGTATAACCATTTCACCAGAAGTCCAATATTTTTATTCTAAAACCATCCATTTCATGAAAAGCCAAATAAAAACTTTTCCCTGGCTTGCTTGTCATTATTAATATATATGTTCCGTAAGAAAGCTTCTTTTTAAGTATATAATCAGACTCTTTTCTCTTCAAGTCAGGACTAATTTCCCTAGTGTCTTAGGTTATAAATAGGACTGGAGTCTGAATTAATTCAGAGCTCCCTTTGAAACGATATTAGCACTTCAGCCTGCTAATTCCCAACTAGCACTGTTTCTGACCCTTCCCAGTCTTATGTAGCTGTAATTAACTGAGCTGTGACGGCTCACATGCCTTTCACAGCTGTGGGAGGAAGAGCCATCTTTCTTGTTGGCATTTCTGTTTACACGTGTGATTTTCCTCTCCTAACTCTGGCAGAGACTTGTTTTCTTACAGCGTTATCCTGCAGTCCTGCTGGCCTTCTCATGGAGTCAGAATCCCAAGCATTGTGCTAATTTCTGTGGGCAACGTACGCCAGCACACTCAGTAGCCACTCAGTCTGTGATTCTGGGTGGCCTCAGTTGCCCTGGTTATTAGAGGTCTTGGCATCTCAGCCTTCAAAGGCTCTGCCTCTGACTTGTTCTCCCTCCAGGCACAGTCTCTGCTTCCATGCCTACCTTGGCATCTTCCCCGGCCCCTTGCTGTGGTTGCTCCATGCTAGTCCCTTGCAAAGCCTGAGAAGAAGATTCATGATTTACTCTGTCTTCCTATGGCCCTTCTCTGTTGGTCATTTCTTTGCAGACCAAATCGAAAAAGGGAAGAAGTGCTAGTATTTCTTATCTTCTGACATTTCTTTCCAAGTCAGAGTCATCCATTTATTCATTTATGCATTCATTCAACAAAAATGTGAGTGTCAAGGATGTGCCAGGCACTGTTCTAGGTACAGGATATACAGCAATAAACCAAACAGACAAAAAGTCCTGCCCTCGTGGAGCTTACATTTTAGGGAGGGAGATAACAATAAACATGATAAAGAAATAAACTATATAGTTTGTTAAATGACAGTAAATGTTAAGGGGAAAATTAAAGTGGGGCACATGGGGGGTGCTGAGAGAGGGAGGGAGAGTGATGGTCTTAAATAAGTAGGCAAGCAGAGGTTAGCATGAGATGATGACATTTGATTATTTCTGGGGGAATGTTCCATGAAAAGGCTTTGTGGAGGAGATTAGGAGCTTGACTTGGGCATTTTCAGTTTATGTTGCCTACAGTGGGTATCCAAATGAAGATATCTGAAAGGCAATTGGACCTATGTGTTTGGAATTCAGGGGTGAGTTCTGAGCTGGGATTCATCAGCACGTAGACACTGTTTAAAGCCATGAAGTTGGATGGGATCACCAAGGGAGTGACTGTAGCTAGAAGAGAGAAGTTGTCCAAAGACTGAGTCCTTGCCCCTCATTTATTTAGAAGTGAGGAGGTGATAAGGAACAAGCAGAGGGGATTGAGAAAAAGTGGCAAGGGAAGGAGCAAAACCAGAATCCAAGAGAAGAGAACATTTCAAAGAGGGTGTGATGAGCCTGGGTCAAACATTGCTGCTGGGCAAGGTGAGGACCAAAAGTTGACCATGGCATCTAGCCAGGTGGAGGTCCTTGGTGACCGCCAAAGCAGTCTCAATGGAGAGGTGACCACGACTGACTGTTGCTGTCCTTAAAGCCTGGTGGCCAACTCCTAGAAGAAATTCCTCTTTCATATCACCCTCGTCGGTGGTATCAGACGATCCCACATTGGGCTCTCTTAATGTTCCACCTACTCTTTTTTTTGCTTTTGAAGATAGAGATCTTGCA
Source organism: Balaenoptera ricei (assembly GCF_028023285.1). NCBI lineage: Eukaryota > Metazoa > Chordata > Mammalia > Artiodactyla > Balaenopteridae > Balaenoptera > Balaenoptera ricei. Next base: position 76,160,914 of record NC_082651.1, on the reverse strand, counting down.
AAATTTTTAAACTAAACCAGACTGTAACATAATGCACTGAGTTTTAAAATCTGTACAATTATTTATAAGCATTTAAAATGCTTCCTTTTACTCTCATATACATTATTTCTCTTAGATTTTGGAAAGTGAATGAAAATTATTTTAGGATAGGGTGAACAAAGCTGACACATTTCTGTTATGCTGAGGCACATATATTGGTAGTAGAGTGTTGTTCCTGAAATTCATATCCTCAGGATTCTACTTGCTCTATTTTGAATTGAGATTTTTCATATAATGCTAATGATCAAATGTACCTTTTCTTATTTTGTGGTCTCAGTTTCCGAAAGAGCAAAGAAAGAGAGGTAAATCTAAAAATGGACCTCCAACTCAACACCTGTTAGAATGGCTGTGGAGCTATTAGAATAAATATGGAACAGTTGGAACTCTCTTATCTTGCTGGTGGGAATGTAAAATGATACAGCCACGTTAGAAACTTCAAAAGTGAAACCTACTATGGGACCCAGCCATTCTATTCCTAGGAATTTACTCAAGGAAAATGAAAGCATATATTCACACAAGGACTTACACATGAATGTTTATCAAAACTTCATTCATAATAGCAAAACTGTAAACAGTCCAAATACTCATCATAGGTGAAGGGTAAACAAATCGTGGTACATTCATACAATAGAACACTACTCAGCAATAATGAGGAGAGAGCTATTGATACACATGACAACCTGGATGACTCTCAAAAACACTTTGCTGAGCAGAAGAAGCCAAACAGAATAGGGGTACAAGTAACCTTTTGGGACAATGGAAAGGCCTATACCTTTTTGGTAATGATTGGTCCAGGTTATTCCTTTAGTACATGTTTTATGGCAAAGATCCATAAACAGTAGACTAGAATATCCCCATTTGGCTCAACCACTTCAAAATCATGAAATAAGCAGAGAGTTGGGGCTTAAGAATTACTTTCACAGAATTTATATCTAAAAACCTATTCTCAATTAAATTTGGTTCCACTTTTAGGAATCTTGATCTACCAAAGGTCAGCTAATCAGTGAATAAAACCTTTGTTGGCATAGGCAGGCTTTGCAGGAGACACTTAGTCCTCTGTGCTATTATCTTTCTTAATTGTGCATGATGGTTCCTTTACGGATTCTTTCACAGAAATTATAACGCCTAAGGCATTAGATTAACAGGAATGGAGATTTTAAGGTCAGACTGGAAAAAGAGACAAAGGAAAATGTCACCAAGCTTTATGTTTGTCACTACAGAATGACTTTCTTACAAAGGTGTGTCATTAATTCCTTAAAAAACATTGCATTTGCAATGATGTTAAGAATCCAACAGTGGATCCTAACAGATATAAATTGATACAGAAATGCCTGTGCCTTGATTGTGATGGTGGTCACAAGAATGTGTCTACACTTGTCAAAACTCATTGAACTGGACTCTTAGACACATTCGTTTTATGTAAATTATACTTCAGTGAAGTTGGAGAAACACACTAAAGAAGAAGTGATAAATCACTTTAGTTGTGACAGAGTCACATCAGCCTTGTTTTACATTTTAGGATCAAGTATTCAGAAAAACACTTTAAACATGGGTGAACCTCATAATAATTTATTTTGATAGAATGAAATTATAAGGTGCTTCTCTTTTATCTGCCCTATGAATGGTACAGAAGGCAGCTAATTAGTTGCTTGGGTTCTATGAGGAATATTTAATTCCTTGTGCCCACATTTTCAACCAGACAGCGAGGAGAATAAGGCAGCAACAGTCTCCATATTCACTTCTTCCTGGACCTCCTCATGTATTTTAGCAGCACTCATAATTATTTGCAAGAAATGCCATAACATGCCAAATTTCTGAGAAAACAAAGAAGGTTTTGCTCTTTAGGTTTCTTCAGTGCTGATAATTTGAATCCTACACATACAACAGAATCGGGGCTCACGGAGTGTGTTAGGAATAATGAGCTCTGACTAGGAGTAAATGAGGTAATAAACAGCCCTAGTGAAAGATCTGCCTCAAGTTCATGCAGCAAGGGGGGGTCATTAATTGTCTTACATGCTCACAGTCAAGACCCAATATTGGTTACGTAAACCATTTTTAGTTGCATATACGTTGTAAGTACCTACGTTAGAAAAAATCCAGGCAACATTATACCTGTTTGTGATAACTGCTGAGTAAGTGACTTTTGATTTTGTTGACTCCCTTGCCTGCCAAAAACTCCTCTTCTTCCCCCTCTGCCACTTTCCACCCTGCTGTCAAGGCTCCAAGTAAGTTCCTTATGTTACACAGGCCACCTTTGACCCCTGTAGTGTCTCTTCTCTAAATTCATGTGACACTGGAAATTGGTGCTATTCTTTTGACAAATATCTTTTTTGACAATTCTTATGTTAAATTATTTTGAACTTATAAAGCAACTCAATATTTTTGTGTTTTTTCTTATTAATATAATTTGGGTTTTTTGGTACAATCATTTTTCTTTGGAGGCGGGGAGCATGCCAAGTACTTTAAAAATCTTTCCTGTAATGCATAATACAGGATCTTGTATAAATAGATGGTCAAGATATTCTTATTTGAAGAATAATTTTATTCTCTATCATCACGGAGAATTTAACCAAGTAAATTACTGTTTGTTATAGAATCTTTACTCTTCCTCTTTGAGTTGATTTTATTTGACGTTAAAACTTGTTTATTTATTGTGCAAAGCTAAAATCCTTTCAAAATATTTCATTTCTTAAAAACTCTAAAAGGTAAACCGTCATCCATTTAAAATCATGCGTTATGAGAGATGTAAAATAGTGTTCATTTATGTGAGTCTGGTGTGTAAACATAAGGAAAATGTTTTTCTTAATACAGTTTGTCTTTTAAATTTTGTAAATTGACTTGTAGATATCAACGAGTGCTTGGAGGACAATAGTGTTTGCCAGGGAGGAGACTGCATTAATACTGAAGGGTCCTATGATTGTACTTGCCCAGATGGATTCCAGCTAAATGACAATAAAGGGTGTCAAGGTACTGCTCTCTTCATCTTTTAAGTTATAATTTACATTATTGTTCAGTTCTGCATTGCTTCCTGATGACAGTCTGCTTTATATGTAAGTGAGCTATGCCAATTTGTATTTGTATAATATTTTTCTTGAGTCTACATCAAGTAGAGGAAGTTCTCGCTTTGCACTGCACCATGTTAACTGAAACTCATGTGTTTTGGAACTGTGTCCTAGCTTTGTGTGCTTCTGTGGTAACTGAGATCACCTGTACTTTGCTGTTCCTTCCATGGGCCAACCTTGGTACTTGATTCTAAATTATCTTCTAGCTTTTTTATCTCGTTCATGGGTCTATTTAATTTTGTCCCGTAGCTGATATGTATCTGCTTTTTTTTTTTTTTTCCTGATCCCTGTTTTTATACAGTATCCAGCTTCTCCTCTCCCCCAAAAACCTCACTAATGTTTTGGTCACAATTATAGAGGACAGGATTTTACGTTTTTTCAAAGTGCTATCATGTTTAATCTCCTAAACAGCAGTCCTCCTCCCCTTATCTGTGGTTTCATCTTCTGCAGTTTGTTACCCACAGTCAGCTGCAGTCAGAAAATACTAGGTGGAAAATTCCAGAAACAATTCACAAGTTTTAAATTGCTCACTGTTCTAAGCAGTGTAATGAAATCCCGTTCCATCCCATTTCATCCCACCCAGAACGTGAATCATCCCTTTGTCCAACATGTCTCATCTGTTAGTCACTTAGTAGCCATCTCCGCCGTCAGATCCACTGTCGAGGTATCACAGTGCCTGTGTTCCAGTAACTCTTATTTTACTTAATAATAGTTCCAGAGCACAAGGGTAGTGATTCAGCAATTTGGATATACCAAAAAGAAGCCATAAAGGTGCTTTGTTTTTTAAATGAAGAGGTGAAAGTTCTTGACTGACTAAGGAAAGAAAAAAAATCATGTGTTGAGGTTGCTAAGATCTATGGTAAGAACAAAGAGGGAAAAAGAAATTTGTTCTAGCTTTGTTGTCACCCCTCAAACTGCAAAAGTTACGGCCACAGTGCATGATAAGACCTTAGTAAAGATGAAAAAGGCATTAAATATGTACAATAAGATAATTGGAAAGAGAGAGAAATTACATTCACATAACTTTTATTACAGTATACTGTTATAATTCTATTTTTAGTTAGTGTTGTTAATCTCTTACTGTGCCTAATTTATCAATTAAACTTTATTATATGTATGTATAAGAAAAAAGTAGTATATATAGGGTTCAGGACCATCCATGGTTTCAGGTATCCACCGGGGGCCTTATAATGTATCCCCCGGGGGTAAGGGAGGACGGACTGTACAGTGGACACAAGGTACTAATAAGAACACAGCACCAATCACAGCACAGCTTTAACTGAATAACTTCTATGTGCCAGTTGCTGAATTACCTTACTTAATTTGTAAAGAATTGAAGAGGCAACTTTTCTTTTATCCATTTTGTGCATGAGTAAGTGAAGCTCAGAGAAGTTAATTAGCACGTTCCTCACTAGTAAGTAATTGAGCTGAGATTTGAACCCAAGATCTTTCCCCACTATTTTCTGTACATTGCCATGCCAATTATTGTTACACTTATAGCCAAAGGAAGGAAGACAATGAGATTCAGTGAATTTTTTTTTTTCCCAGTGTAACGTATTGAGTTATTGTTGATGCTGGGGTTAAAAAATCAGATTGTCTAGATCATTTGTTCCATCATTTTTAGCTACACCTAACTGCCCCACAAGTTTTCCTATAATTATTAGTCTTAATAAATCCATGCCTTTTTTCCCATTGAAAACTCAAACTTACCTGTACTCTTATTTATTTCTAATACTGGTTAAATTTTTTTTTCTCATTGTTGCTCCGCCATTATGGAACTCTGTAGTGTATTCCAAAGTACATATAAATAAAAGCTTGTTGGAGTCATTTTTTATCCATTGCTACTGGACATGTATGACTTTTTTGTTCTCGATTGTCATAAATTATATCCTTCTCACGTGTCCCAAATCACAGTATTCTTAAAAGGGAATATGGTGTCTATTCTCTTAGTTGTGAATATTATACCCTGTGTATCATTATCTACACTCAGCTCTGTGTCCCTGAGATACAAAAGACATGGGCCTTTGCCTTACTGATCCCAAGATTTAAATATACTGCAGTGTGTACCTCATTTGATATCATATATTTATTTACCTTCAAGGTGAATTTAAATTTTTCAGTATTTCCAATACAGAAATTAAATGTGCTTGGATTTAATGTAGTTGAGAAGAAAGGTTTGAATTATAAATTTATGTGACAGTATTTCCATTTGGGGTCTTTTACATCTTAATAAAATCTTGATTTATATAAAAATGCCAAGAGATACCCCCCAAACCACCTGAATCCTATTTTTATTACAGACATTTGGGCCAGAAGTAATATTTTTTCTGTTTCCTCTTGTCACAAATTTTTGACCAAATAGAGGTAAAACCAAGTCTTGTATAAAGAGACCATGATTTCATATTGCAAATTATATGCACTTCTAGAGTTAAAGTGCATAAAACTCATTTAGCCATCTGATTAATTAATTATACTGTCTTCTCTCCGTATATTAAATTTGTGTTTGTGATTTGATAGGAACTCATATGTGACTGCTCCAAACATACGATGTTTTATTGACTATAAATCATTATTAAATTGACTTTGTTCTCAGTCACGTCGGTGATTCCTGATTTCCAGAATAAATTAATGTCTGCTTGAAAAACTTATATCCAAACGAATGAAAAATATTCCTGAAGCGGGATAGAGTACCTTTTAAAAAATACTATCTGTGAATATGCTCCATCACCCACCTTCTCTGATTAGAGTCTGTTTATAATATCATGTGCACTCACCTTGTTTTGAATCATCTCTATTTGCCACGTCACTGGAGGCAGCTTTGTGATCCTTCGCTCTGCCTGAAGTTAGTAGCCTACTTCTATCTAATCCCATGATCATGTCAGCATTCTGTACATGGGTGTAGATTTCAGAGTTTGTTTTAATGCTGAAAACATAATTGATGACAATGTGAATAACCATGGAACATATTTGAATAATAATGCATGATAGGCATAAACTTTAAACCTCGCCTAATAATCTGAAGATAGTTCCATATTCAGGAAGGCATTTTCAATTGAAAGTGTAAGAATCTCTTCCCCCAGCAAAGTTAACGATGTCATACAGACAGCATGGAAATTCTATGTTAATACTCTCTTTAGGAATGTGGCAGCATACATTTGATCTTCAGAACACACTCAGTTTCACGTTTTGACTTACACGTGCCAAATTGTGAATTTCTGTGGAATCTTGGACCCATGAAAGAAACCCAACTTAAATATAGTCTGGCTTTCAGCAGAGTTACTAGCAGCATAGTTTAGAAATGCCTCAATAAGTGCAACCCAAATTGAATGCATATGTTTCTCTGGTTCCAGATATTTGTGTTGTTCTTTCTTGGTGGTTTCCTGGAAAAAAGTCTGGGAATTCATCTTCAGTTCCTGTCATCAGACTTTTTAGACAATTATTTGTTAATCAATGACTTCTCTTTAAGCAAGAAGTTTATGCCCATTATTCCCTACGCAAAGTTGCAAAGTCTGACAGCTTTTATAGGGCCATGTTGAGTCACAGATAAAATAAGGAGGTGGTCTCGGATAACCTCTAGGGCTCTACAAGATGGATATCGACCTGGGACTTGATCTCCAGGCCAGTGGAAGTTTATGGCACTTTGCTGCCCAGGTAGAGGGCAACAGATTCTAGGCAGCAGATTGGAAAGAAAGTATGGAGCTAACGGGTAAAAGAAGGTCAGAGTTCAAGAAAGATTACAACCTAAGGTATTATCAGTAGGTAGAGAGCAAACACAGAGGATACCAGAGATTTTATAAAAGAAGTGAAGAATTTCACAGAGTGGAATCACGTTGAGAAATAGTAAAGTAGAAAATGATTCATTGCTCTTCCTTGAATATTTTAGTGACAATTAGAAGAATGGGAGAATTGTTAAGAAAATGAGTAATTCCTATTTGATTTCTTAGTTGGGTTCAGCAGTAGATAAGCCAGTTAGCCTGCGATATATGGCAGAAGGAAGGGTAAGGAGTTGAGGCTTAATATAGAGATGGCTTAATCAGTAATATTGCCGGAATTCCTACTACACAGTGAGATCAACAGGGCAAAAAGAAGAGCCCCAGGAGATCCTGGATACGGGGAAAGGATGACTGTCTGGAGGAGGTGAGCTGCCGGGTTGGTGGCTAAGCATGTTCTAGAGGTCACTAGGAAGGTCCCATCATCTTTACCTTTTCCATGTTCCCATTAAGCTTTACAGTTATTCATGTTGGTTCCTGCCTCCCCTGTTACGTTGTGAGCTTCATAATGTCAAGGGCCCCTTCCTACTCAGCCTTCTCATAGGAAGCCTTTGGCAAAAGTTTTTTATTAAATTAAAGATGGATTTTTAAGAGGATATGTTGAGGACCTCTTTAGCAAGAGATAAAGAGGAGGACCTAGGAGACTTCAGAAAGATAGGAAAATGACCTTAGTAGGGCTACTGCCTGGATGGTGCCAAGGACCTGTGATACTTTTTATGACCCCAATTAACTAAGAGAACCTCAATCAATCACTCTTCAGTTATTAGAGAATGGACAAAACTGTGAAATTTTTTGGTGGGCAAACATTCATAATACACTGTTCATTTGCTGTGCCAGGAGCTGGGGACTCAGAGTTAAAATATGCAGTTCTCCTTAAGAAGCAGTCAGTGCAAGAGGGACACAGATGAGACAAACAGCAGTTAAAATGCAGTGCGCATAGGCAGTTGCATGCGTCAGCACCAGTGTGAACAGGTGAACCATTCTCCATGATTCCTTATGTTGTCCACTTTGGGCACTCTTAACCAGCATAACTAGGACTAGTTTGAAAGAACACTGCGTTTACACCAAATACTTCTGGCATTATCAGGGTTTAGGAGTGCATCATCACCCTGGCTACAGGGAGCATAATCATTCTTCACTGAGGGCAAGCAGAGTATGAGATGGTCAACACAACTACCACATGGTTTGTTCATAGCAATAGTCGCTACCACTTTTTGACTCTTGGTTGTGTTGGGTACTGCATTAAGCGCCTGATGCTTATTCACTAATTTCATCATCACAGAGCTGTGCCAATATTAAGACTTTCCCTGGTATACAAGGCCTTTTTCTTGTACTTTATTTCTTGTATCCATTTTCAGTGAAATACAGATTGTAGTCTATTTCATTTGTATATTCAGATATCTGAGAAGTGCCATTTTTGAGCCAAACACTGTAAGACATGTGCAGCCTTGCCCTTAAGAAGTTCACGGATAGGATAGGCATGGACATGGGGAGACGTACAGGCCACCGGAGAGTTGTTTGCATGGTGGTGGGAGAGGACAAAGGAGAGCACAGTATCCACACTGAAGAATATTTCACAGAGGATTTATTTGATTGTAGGCCCTCAAGCCTCCTGTATGTCTTTTAAAAAAAGGGTACCTTTGGGTTGAAACTATGAAACTGCTTTTTTTTTTTAGGTTGAAAATGGTTTGAACTTTGGCTAGTTCCTATGATTCAACTTAAGTAGTTTCTCTCTCCTGACAGTCCAACTTGTCTTGTGGTCTGGTGTGTGTACAAACTGTATAGTTGTGCCACCAAATAAGTGTCTGACCATTTTGTAATAGATTTTTCTTCTTGTATGTCTGGTATCATAAGAAAACAAAACAGATTTTTTTCAAGTATGTGGAACTCTTCTCGATTCCAGATATTAATGAATGTGAACAGCCCGGACTCTGTGGTCCTCATAGAGAGTGTCTAAACACAGACGCTTCTTTTCACTGCGTCTGCGAGCAGGGTTTCTCAATCTCTGCAGATGGACATACGTGTGAAGGTAAGACAAACCATAAGACATCACATAATTATTGCATGATATAGTAGAGAGGAGATCACTCTCTATTTTAATAGGCAAAGGCTCTGAGACACTGAAAGACACTCATGATTTAAGGCCTTAGAACATGTATGCACCAAGGTGACCCCTACCCGAAATCACAGCTCGGGGTGGCTGGGATTTACAAACAGGATAACCGGCCATCATGATGGTGAAAATACTCACAGGTGATTCCACTACTGGTACTGAATTAACAAGTCAAAATGTGTGGGAGGTGATGATTTTAGGTGCACATGGGAGACCTAAAGGAAAACGGGGGCAACATCCTGATGTAACTCAAGACTCTGCCAATTTTGATTATGCTTCATATAGACCATCTGAATCATTCTGTTTATAAAAATGCCTTGCTTGATTGTTTCTCTGTACTACTGTCGGCAGAGACTTTCCAGAGTTATTCCTCTCATATCCTTAGCTCTAAGCCAGTATATTTTCTTATCTATCAGTATTTATTATGTCCTAAAAGCTAATTAACTTGTAAGATGTTACGATAACACTGTGGGCTTCCCATTGGCAACCTCTGTATGTTTGCAGGGATACAGCACTGGTTATATTCATAAGATTTATATCTTGATGACTTATTATAGTTTGATAAATTGAGGAATAATTCATCTGAACCTTTATAAAAGTAAACTGAGAAGATTCCTATAATCATAATTTTAATCCATCCCTTTGTGAATCTAGGTTATCAAAACCCAGCTATGTTTTAAAGAAGTATGAAGGTTTTGTTCTGGGCCTATGATAGGATCCAAATGCTTTGCTCTAAAAAATCGTGCAGCAGGAAGTGTGTGCTCTCCTAACCCAGACCACAGTGGAATCAAGCCGAGGAATGGTAACCAGGTTCATCTGTAACTAATTATTACATTGGGAAGAATAAACTGATCTTATAAAAAGCAGGAGATTGTTGAAATTGCTCTCTTGCTGAGCAGACAAAACATTGATACCAGATTTGGTTTCAAGTGAAAGAGAGATAGTCCAGGGTGGGGTTTAAACAAGCAGATTCTGAGGGGTTTGAAAGAGATCAAAAGTGGGGAAATGGAGAAAAACATCATAAAGATGACCATGAGAGGTTTACTCCATGTTTCAGTGGTTCAAGTTTTAATTAATTTTATATTTAGAGCTCTTATGAAAGACAGGGCATGAATGCATACATTCTAGGGGGATCACAGTATTCCCTGGTGGAGGGAATAGGGTGCTAGCCCACCTGGGTCACTGACGAAACAAATTTGCAGAATGCACATTTCCCAGCCTCCTAGAAAGGTGCAGGTTTGCTCCTTCAGCTAGCTCTAAAACATGGATAGTAAGGGCTTCCTTTGCTGAAAAATGGTCCCAGTTACAACTGCCAATAGCTGTGCCATGCAAAAACTATATTCAGAAAAAATGTAAGTCACCTCAAGTGCTCACCAGTCAAAGCCATTGCTCCAGAATAATATAGCAATATAAGCATATTCACATTTATTTTTTCTTTTGTACTTTATAATTTTTCTTTAATTCTGTATCTTTTAAAATCCTGATTTCTGTAACTCCAGAGTTACATAATCACTCTAATTTAGTTGCAGTTCTAATTTTGTCATTACTGGGCAGCGATTTGAATTTTAAAATGTGTTTTTAGAAAACTTCCAGTGCTTTGTAAATTACTGTACTTTAGTATACTGTCTTTGACACTTGTTCCATATTTTTTACTCCAGAATCTGGACAGTTTTACAAAAGTAAAAAAAGTAGATAATTTAGAATATTGTGCTGATATATGGCAGTATAACTAGAAAGCTCCCTAATTATTAGGCATGTTAATCTCTTTTTAGAATAAGCTTTGCAAGATTTTCATTTTTTGTGGTCTTAATCCAATATATTAAACTGGTCCAAATTTTCCGTTGTTGGACTTAGCCTGAAACTTGTGACAGTAGCAGTATGTCCTGATTCTACCTTTGGCAGTGGTGTAGGACGAAGCTAGTCCATGTGATGGGGATTTAGCTATAGAGGTGATGTGCATAGGACTTGAATTAACACTGAGAAGTGGCTGGCACCCTTATTTCATGCCCATCCACCAGCTTACTTCCGAACTTCTAATTAAAGCAGTGGAAGCCACGTGGACGTGTGAGGGCTGGCATACCCTGCTTTAAGCAGGGCTGAAGGAATCCCACCCAGCTGAGGGAAGGAGGGCCCTTCCCTGATGTCCTATGACTGGGAGAGTTATTGAACCACAACGAAGAGGTGTACTCTGTCAACGTGAACTGTCTCAGGTATCAAGTAGCATGGCCGATTCTTTGGAAGTACAAACAGCACCACTGGCTCCTTCCTTTCCCTTACGTATGTGCTGCTCTGGGAGCACGTATGTGGGAGAGGATGGAGAAACACCTTGTTTTTCCCACGTGAGATAAAGAAGAACAACAGTGTCATTTGAAGTTTGAGTGGAGTGGGAAGGAAGTGATGGATGAGCAGCTATTTATTTATTTATTCATTCCCTCAGCAGTGACAGAGTGCCTGTCTTGTGCCAGGCACCATTACTGTTCCGAGGGCAAGACACACACTGTTCTTGTGCACATGGAGCCTACATTCTAGGAAGGGATTCAGGGATCAATAAGTAAATAGTACATATAGAAAATTACGTTGTTGCATTTAAATAATATAACATGGTTATACTTTATGGATATAAATAAGTGCAGGGTATGGCATGCCATATATAATTTATAATGCACAGGATTTTTTTCCCAAGTCCTATATGTGGATGTCAGGAAAGTACAGGGAATCAGGACCCTTCTGATTTACTTCCACCTCGGTCGTTCTCGGTAATTCTTTCTTTTCTTCTCATAACTGCAGTTCATCATTTCCTGCCACCTCCTTTGCACCTTCTAGCCAGAGCTTTTATCTTGTGTAGGAAAACAAAGGAAATTTTTTCTTCTTTCATTCAGCTCACTGTTTTATATTTCAATTTATCTTATCGATTTGTTTTAAAAAGTTACAATTCTTTGGCCCCTTTATTTTTCCCCACTTTTTAAATTGCGGCATTTTAATTCATAGGAAAAATATGTATCATCCCATTTATAAGCTGACTCAGGGTTTGGTTTCTTCATCATCAGCAGAATGTGAGTGAGTGGGAAGAAGAATAGGGAAACTTGTGACTGTATCCTCAGCGTCACCATGTCCGTCCCCTGACTCCCATAGAGCAATGCCTCCTGGTCTCTGACTTGGCATCACTCCATTCACGTGCCTCTGGGCAGGCTGCTCTTGGCCAGGAATGGCTGTGCTCTCCCAGTTGGGTGTCCAGGTTGACTGAGACCTTGTATGACAACAAGTAGAACTGGGGACGTTGGGCATCTCTAGACCCCACTGTGCTTTCTAGTCTGTTCACATAATAGACCGGGCACACTGGTCTAGCAGGGACCTCAGAGGAGCCCGGCAACACAGAGGGAGCATTGGTGACTTACGGAACCTGCTTAGTCATGGCTAATTAAGCCTCCAAACCATGACCAAAATCACTCCCTAAAGCCCTGTCCTTTAGAAAGCAGCCTCATTCATTCATCCATTTGACAAGTATTTATTACGTGTGTGCTATGTTCTGGCCACTCTTCTAGGAACTGAGGCTGTGTCAGTGAACAAAAAAAGATCCCCAGTTTCTTGGAGGCAATAAACTAATAAGCAGACTACGTAATATGCTAGACAGTGATAAACCCCATGAAAAAGAACGGGGTAATGGGGTTCTGAGGGCTGGAGTGAAGAATGGAAGCTGGTACAATACAGACTAGGGTAGTCACAATGGGCTGTTCTGCCTCTGTAATGTGGGTTAATGAAAGTAATACTAAAATTGTGTCTGAGTAACAGATAAAGCCATATTAAGTGCCTTTCTTTTTCAAACTGATCATCTCCTGGCTAAGTGATAATAGCCTGTCAATAAATAGACAAGAGGACGTGAGATCATCTGCTAAAGGCCTTTTTCCAATTACCGACATGAGTTCTGTTGTCCAGACAGGGGAATACAAAATCAGAGTACAACACCCAGAGCAAACCCTAATGTGAACTATCGGCTTTGGGTGATCATGATGTGTCAGTGTAGGTTCATCAGTTGTAACAAATGGACCCCTCTGGTGGGGGATGTTGACAGTGGGCGACGCTAGGGGATGGTTTTGGGAAAACAAGGGGAATATGGAAACTTTCTGTGAAATTTTACTGTGAACCTGAAACTGCTCTTTAAAGTCTGTTTTTAAAAATCAGGCATTCCTGGCATTACCTGTTTTTCATCAGAAAAAAAAAAAAAAATCGAAACCTTTAAGTTCAAGTCTATATTCAACTGCTATCTTTTTCTCCCCTGAATTTTGTTGTTTATTTCTCACTTTTCAAAATAATACCCCAGATGGAGTATGTGATCAGGAACTTCTCTCATATTCAAAACAACTCTCATATTGATTTAAAAATTGAGAACTATAGGATTGGAAGGGGACTTCTTAGAACATCTAGGCTGAACTCTGAATCCCAAAGCACTCAAAGAATCAAGTCCTATTGTTGAACAGCTGTAAAGGCTCTAATCCTGTAACCTATTTAGATATCTACCATAAACCACTTCTTGCTAACTCATTCATTTGGAAGGGAAAACACAACAAATGCAAGTGGTAAGGATGGCTAGTTTCTTGAAGTTGACTGAGAACAGTGATATCAGAAAGATTAAAAGAAGTTGGGTCCAAACTCTTAGGCCAATTTTGTGTTCGCTGGGAACCAGAAAGAACAGCAAAGGCAACCTTAGCCAAATCAAAGAAATAAAAACGAACTGGGAGCTAGTGTGGTTTTGTTTTCAGACTTTGAGGTACATTTTCTATGAACAGTGTAGAAAGAAAGTATAAAACCATTGCTGACAACACTCCAAGGCAGTTGGTGGTTTTGTGGCATGGAGATAGAACTTTATGTCTATCACCGAAGAGAAAATATTTTTGAAAATGACTTAGCCAAGTAGGACATTGAAGTACCCTGACACAATAATATATTACATCTGGCTGCTTGGCGCAAAGATTTTTAGGTTTTTTTTAGTACTTTTAGAGTTGGAAACTGAAAAACCCAGCAAGAGAACACAGCCGGAGTGTTGCTTTTCTGAAAACAGGGAATTCAGCTTAACAACAGGATCCTTTCCCTCCCTTGTGTAAAAAAGGATCAGACAACATTCCAGGTGAGGAAGGGAAGTGGCCTCTTGCTGTAAAGGCTACTGTTCTTCACACTCTCTCCTCCTGTGAATGTACTTCTGCAGAAGTGAATGAAATGGATGATCAAATCATTAGGGAGAGAGCTGAGGAAATCTTGCTGGAATAAGCTGCTTTTGGACCTGGAATACATATTTTCCATGCGTTGTTTGATTGTCCTCTGTATATGAACATTTTTATAAATTCATAATGGTAGCAAAAAAAATTCAAGAGCTCTTCCTAAGCCTTTTATTGCTGCTGACCTTTTAAAACCCCAGAGCTATGGAAAATCATCTGTTCATAGAAGAAGTAAACACTTTTCCTTGTAGCCAAAAAAATAGACATGAAACTGCCAGAAAGGGAAGTCTGTGAATAGGCGGGGTGCCCCTCACACTTCCTACTGTGGCCCCCCCTCCCCCAGCTCATGTCTGGGGCACCGAGAGCTTCCTGCATCTACTTTGACCAGTCTTTTGATGTCATCAACAACCCAAGTTCTTGAGAGATCATGGAAGGTTGTTGTGAATAATATTTTCATACTTTAGACCTACATTGTAATGCTTAATATATTGATTCCAGAATCAGTTACTTTTTAGGCATCTAACAGAGAATATCATATGATTGTCTTGGACGCCCAGTGTGAGTGGACTGGAGATACTTCACATATCTGATTTCATGACTTTATTAAAACAACAGCAGTAATAGTAATAGCCAGCATTCACTGAGTTCTTATTAGGAGCCAGGCACTATGCTAAGTGTGTTGTACCCATTTTCTCTTTTAATCTTCACGACAAACCTATAGGTAGGTTAAGTACTAATTGGTATGCTTTTGGCTGCAATGAGCAGCTTACTCTAAGAAAATTTATTATACTAATAAGAAGTGCAGAGATTGTCACCTCTCATCTATTATAGGTCTCTATTTAACATCACTTTCTCAGTGAGCCCTTTTTTTTCTCATTTGTTTTGAAGTATAGTTGACTTACAATGTTGTGTTAATTATTGCTGTACAGCAAAGTGATTCAGTTATACATATATATACATTCTTTTTCATATTCTTTTCCATTATGGTTTATCATAGGATATTGAATATAGTTCCCTGCACTATACAGTAGGACCTTGTTTATCCATTCTATATATAATAGTTTGTATCTGCTAATCCCAAACTCCCAATACATCCCTTTCCCACCCTCCTCCCCCTTGGCAACCACCAGTCTATTCTCTATGTCCCTGATTCTATTTCTCTTTCATAGACAGGTTCATTTGTGTCATATTTTTGATTCCACATATAAGTGATATCATGAGGTATTTGTCGTTCTCTTTCTGACTTACGTCACTTAGTATGATAATCTCCAGTTGCATCCATGTTGGTACAAATGGCATTATTTTGTTCTTTTTTATGGCTGAGTAGTACTCCATTGTATATATGTACCACATCTTCTTTACCCATTCATCTGTCAGTAAACCCTTTTCTAACCACCCTTTCTCACCTTCACTCACCCCCAACATTCCCGTTCCCTGCTGTTTTTTTAAACTACTTTATTCTCCTTCTGTGTCTTATTATTGTTTATTGTCCGACCCCCCTGCTAGACTCTAAGGCTGATAAGACAGGAATCTTCATCTGTTTTGTTCATTACTTTGTGCCGTTAGTTAGGGCCCAATAAATACTTTGTGAACGAATGATGAACTGTCTGTAACTCATCCTGGACTGTCAGGAAACAGACATGATTGAGTGTGTTGTGCACTTCTGCAAAGCCTTCCCTTTTTTTTTTTTTTTGAGGATTTAATTCCCTAAAGCACACCCTGCTTAGTAATTTGGTGCAACAATGGTTAAGAAGTTAGGCTGTGGAGTCTGAGGTTACATGGGCTTGAACTCTTACTCCAGCGCTTCCAAGCTGTGTGGACTTGAGTCAGTTGAGTAAGGTGCTCACATGCCTCAGTTCCCCACTGCATGATGAGGATAAAATACAGCACCTACTTGGAGTTTGTTGGGAGAGGTAATTATGTTGATAAAGTGTTGGCAAGTATCAACTTAGAATGCAACCTGGCCCCTAGAACATGCTCGATGAATGTGAATTATTGTTAGTATTTTAGCACTTCTTACACGGGCACTCAAGTTATTGCTGTTTGTTTCCCTTAATATGTGGGCACCTAAAAGGAAAGGGACATTTAACATCTATTTATTTTTATATGATCTGTGCTTAGAAAATATATGACACACAGTTGTATTGTTTGTGAATTAAATTGTCTGGTAGTTCTAAGTCCAGGTCTGGATATAAACAAATTACTATATTTTTTCCATTTTAAACCCCCAATTTTATTAAAGTCATGTAGAATACGGTACAGTAACTCATTTATACATAATTTGCTTTAAATTCCTCACCCTTTGTGTTCCCTAAGCATTACATGTGACTAACTTTCCCCATTCACCTCTGAGGTATTTCAAGTTTTTAAGCGTTTCATGTGTCAATTGCCAGTAAATTGATTGCTCATGCTAATGCTTATTTGCATTTAAGTATTGACACTGTTATTTCTAGAGGTACACTGTCTATCTTCTGTGGTTTCATAACTAATCTTTCTTGGCCTCCTGTTTGAATATAGAAAGAGAAAAATTAGAATAGTGAAAAAAAAAATGGGAATTTTTTTGGCTGATCCTATATTGCCTCTGGGGCCCAAGTGTCAAAAAGATGAATCTGGGGTTTGATGTATTTGGCCTGTGCTTAGGGTTTTCTCCCCGTCTCACTGGCAGCACCTCTTAGTGTAAGAGACACTGTATGAGAAGAGAAAATGTACAGCATGACTCTGAAGTTAGAATGAGATATTTTTTAGGAAAGCTCAGGTGTTAAAATGCAAAACCATTAAATGAATGCAGAGATAATCCGAACGGTTATAAATAGATGTGATAAGACAAAATAGTGCGTTTTAAAAACGGATACAATGTAAAAACACACATAGTATCTTTTTCAAGTAATTGTGGCAGGAGAAATACGCAATTGGAGTTCAAGATATTTTCCATGAGTATCTAAAGAACTTTTTCTTAATGGCATGGAATTTATTCAAAATGGAGAATTTATTCAAATACTCCACTTTTTGTGATATTCCATTATATGATGGTAAATGAGGATTATTCTTTACCTTTGGGAGTAGAAAAGTGTTTTTTAAAAGCTTTCTTCCAGTTTCTTCTCTTTAAATTTTTAGAAATGTTTTTTTCTGTGGCAAATTCAAATCCTTCTCATTCAGTTTCCCAGTTTTTATATAACATTTTTTCAGTCCATCGTGGGAAGAAATAGGAAGAAAATGGCTTTTTAAGTTCAGAAATCACTTTGATTCTCTTTCTCTCGAAAGAAGCATGGATGATTTATTGTGTTTACAAGTTTTGCTTTTGTGAAAAGAAAAAGTGTTTGGTGTCTCATTAAAAATATACTACCTTTTCAACTTAACTCAGTTTTTCCTTTAAATGTCACAGATACTCAGTTTTGGATTTTCACCGATAATACTGAGGTTTTATCGTAATTGAACAAACATCTGGTGCTTGCAGTGGCTTCCCCAGGCAGCACCTCTCCCCTCCACCTGTGTCTCCGTTTTCTGAGGGGAAAGATCTGTACCCAGTGCAAACTGCAGGCTTTCAGAGCTGTTTAATGACACAGATGCCCTTTCCAGCTACAGAACCTGAGGAGAAGTGAGACAGACCACTTTCCCCATTTTCTTAGTCTTTCACTGCATGAGCTGGTTAATACGGTTTGAAATGTGAAAGCCAAAACACTCTTCTGAAGTTTTTTTTAAAGCAGTTGATCTAAAATTATTTCATTCATGAGGATTTTCATCCTTGGCCTTATTTTGAATACTAGAGATAATCTTCTGTACATTTATTCCACTTCCTTGTCTTCAAAAGCCAAATGGAAATGAGAAGGGACGTAATTTAAATACTGGAAAAATTCTTAGGACTTTTCGGGGTCTTAAAAAAAAACCCACAAGATTTTAAAACTCATTAATTTTATATTTTACCCTCATGTAGAAGAACATTTGCTAACTGTATTAATTTTAAACTTATGGAAGGGCATGTGGGGTGGGGAAAGAGAGGAGAACTAGGAACCCACTCTCAGCAGTTCAGATGCACGTGGGAGGGAGTGTTGCCAGTAAGGGCCTGGGGAGCTGTACTAATCCAGATCAGTCATCATTAATGCTTAATAGTCAAATATGACCTCCCTTTGCACATCACATGTGTCTGTTTAAATATTCATGATTGCTAAAACCCTATATCCTAGAACATTAGGATTCCAGTCTGTTCTGAACATACAGCAATGCTGTTATAATTCTAAGAAAATGATTTAAAAATTCATTCCATAGTAATTCTCCATCACCTTCTACAAAAAATAGTAGCATAGTCTGGACAGTATTCAAATGATTCCCTTGACTTGCGGCGGGTCACATAGAAATGTTCAAATTTTAAGAAAAGATGTATTGTGTTACATTGGTTCTCTTATTTTCACCTGTATTCCTACTTAAGAAAAAACAAAAACAGAAAAATAACTCTATTAAGAGTCCATTAATAGTTTAGTCTAATAAGTATATATCTCTTACCAAGGGGAAAGGGAGACAGAATGAGCTTTCGAATGTGTAAGATGGTCTTTAACCAGGAAATACAGCAGTGTGGATTGGCTTTTTATTTTTTTTAAGTAAATTTTTTAAATTGCTTAAAATATATAAAGAAAAGTGCATCAGTCATAGGGGTACTTTTGATAAACTTTTACAGAGTGAGCACACTAGGTAATGAGCCCCTTGAATGCTCTCTCAAGCTTCTTCCTGATTATTACCCATCCCCCTGCCCAATACCCACACACAGCAATAACCACTATTTTGTCTTCATTACCATGGCTTTGTTTTGCCTGGTTTTGAACACTGTATCAGTGGAATTATGTCGTAGGTACTCATTTGTGTCTGGCTTATTTCATTCAACATTATGCTTATAAACTTCACCTGTGTTATATGTAACAGTACTTCATCTTCAGTGCTGTACAGTATTTCATTGTATGAATATACTACAATTATGTATCCATTCTACTGTTGATGGCCATTTGGATTTCTTCAAGTTTGGGACTGTTGTAAATAAAGCCTTAGTAATCTTGAACATACCTTTTGGTGGGTGTAATCACTAATTTCTGTTGGATATTACCTGGTAGTGAAATTTATAGGTCATAGAACATATGTATGTCTCATTTTCATAAATACAGCCAGTTTTTCAGACTACCAATTTACACTGCCACCAGTTAAGTGTGAGACTTGCAGTGCCACATCTTGTCAACAGCTGGAATTATCAGTCCTTTTAAAGGTTAGCCATGCTGAGTAATGGTATCTCACTGTGGTGTCAATTTGCATTTCCCTTGTGAGGACTGATGTGCAACAACTTTTCATACCTTTATATTGGCTCTTTCAGTATTGTTTCATTTGTCTACTTCTGTATAACAAACCTCTTCAAAAGGAGGTACCCTACACAACAGTTCTCTCCATGGTAACTTCAGTTGAACCCAAGTTCTTAATTTTAATGAAGTCTAGTGTTTTAATTATTTCATTTGAGATCAGTACTTATTGTGTCCATAATCTTTGAAAACCCTGAAGTCATTATGATACCTTTTATATTTTCTTCTGAAAGCTTTATTTTATATTTTACATTTGGAATCTGTCCTTGCCATGAAATTGATTTTTGCATATGGTGCGAAATAGAGGTCAAGATTTATTGGGTTGGCCAAAAAGTTTGTTTGGGTTATGGCGCCATCTTCTGGAAAAACCCGAATGAACTTTTTGGCCAACTCAATACTTTTTTCCTATGTCCATTTGGGTCATGGCTGTTTGAGAAGAGCAGCCTTTTCCCACTGATCTGCACTGGTAACTCTGTTATGAAGCATGTGGTCAAATATATATGGGTCTATTTTGTCCTCATTCTATCCATAGGTTTACTTATCTACCCTTGCTCCAATAGCATACTCTCTTAATTACAGTGGCTTTATAATCAATTTAAATATATGGTGCTGCAAATTCTAAATTGTTATATTTTGTTGTTCACTGAGATTGTCAGGCCTATTCTTGGCCTTTTTCATTTCTATATAAGTTTTACAATCAGCTTATCAATTTTCAACAAAAAAAAACTCTGCTGGGATTTTGTTTGGAATTGCGTTGACTCAATAGGTCAATTTGGGAAGATTTCACATTTCACAATATTGAGTCTTCCAATCCATAAATAAGACATATCCCTCAATTTGCTTAGGTTTTCTTTCATTTATCCTGGTGTTTCTTTGCAGCTTTTTTGTGTAAGGTCTTACACAACATTTTTAGACTTATGCCTAGGTTTTTAATATTTTTGTACTGTAGTGAATGGTACTTAAAGTGGTTTTTTTTTTTACCCTTATAATTGTTTGTTACTAGTGCATAGACCTACATTTGATTTTTGTACATTGACCTTGTATCTATTACCTTACTAAATTTACTTGTTATTTCTAGTAGTTTATCTGCAGATTCTTTCAGATTTTGTACATAAACCATTATGTTGTAGATGAAAAAGTATTTACTTATTTTCTTTTGATAATTATACTTTTCTTATCTTAGTCTTTCTAGGACCTCTACTACATAAAGGTCGTGATAGCTAGCTTCTTTGTCTCATTCCTGATCTCAGCAGGGAAAGTATTTAATATTTAAGTATGGTGTTTGCCATAGTTTTGTTTTTTTAATATGTACTCTTTATCAGATAAGGAAATTCTTTTCTATTTATGATTTGCTAAGTCTTTACTATGAATGGTTTTGAATTGTAGTAGATGCTTTTTCTGTGTCTATTAAAAAAATTATTTTCTCCTTTATTCTGTTAATGTGAATTGCATGGACTGATTTGTTTAAACAAGATGAAAGTTTGCTTCTCTCTATGTAGCTGTTCAAGCACAAGTAATAGAGGGTTCAGAATGCAAGTGTACAGCACTGGAACCCAGACAATATCTGTTTTATTCTGCTCTCCTTGACATGTGGTTTCCATATCATGGTCCAGGATGGTAGCTCTAGTGGTCACCATCACATGTGCATTCCAGCCATATTAATTTTTTTTTTTAGTGAAAATACCCTTGCATTCTTACAATTAACCCATTAGTCATGATGTATTAGCCTTCTTACATATCCCTGGAGCCAAACTGATAACATTTTTGTAGAATATCTACGTCCATGTTCATGTAAATTTTCCTTCCTCTTAATGTCCTGGTGAAGTTGTGGAGTCATGGTGGTTCTGGTTTCATAAAATAAGTTGAAAGTATCCCTTCTTTCGGTTTTTCTGAAAAAAGTATGTGTTAAATTGGTGTTACTTTTTCCTCGGATTCCTTGAAGAATTTACAGGTAAAGTCATTTGTGCCTGGAATTTTTGGTTTTGTTTTATTTTGGGGGTGTGTGTGTTATGAAAGTTTTTAAACTGTAGTTAAGATGTACTTAAAAGATAAAATAACATTGTTTTTTGACTTTTCATGTCAGTTTTGTTAACTTTTGTTTTTCAAGGAATCTATACACTTCAGGTAAAATTTCCAGTGCATTGGCACAGAGGTGTTCATAATATCATCTTCTTATCTCTTCTTAATGTCAGTAGAATGTGTAGTAATGCCTTCCATTTTTTATTTTAGTAATTTATGCTTTCTCTGTTTTGCTCTCACTTAGTCTTCCTAGGGGGTATTGGTCTTTGCAAAGAAAAAACTTTCTTTTGTTAAGTTTTCTTTGTTTGCGATTATATTAATTTCTGCTTTTATACTTTTTACTTTCTTGGGGTTTAATTTGTCCTTAATTCTAACTTCTTGAGATTGATCCTTGGATCATTGGATTTCAAACTTTTCTAATATATGTATTTATGACTAAGAATAGCTTTACTGCATTCACAAGTTCTGATGTTATTTTGTTATTCAGATAAAACTATTTCAAGTCCATTGTCTTTTTTCTTTGACCAATGACTTATTTAGAGTTGTTTTGTTTAATATCTAGAAATTTAGAGATTTTTACCTATCTTTTTGTTATTAATTTCTATCGCTAGTCAACTAAACATACTTTCAATGACTTCAATCCTTAAAGTTTGTTGTGGCTCAGAATATGGTCACTTTTAGTAACTATCCCTTGTGTACTTGAAAGAAATGTATATTCTGCATTGGACCTGTGTATATTAATTGGGATCAGTTTGTAAATTGTGTTGTTCATATCATCTATATCCCTATTTTTTTTTTTTGCCTGCTTATTACATAATTTACTGAGGGAGTATTTTATAATCTCCATTATTATGGAGATTTATGTTTCTAATTTTAGTTTTCTGGATTTTGTTTTATATATTTTCTGACACTGGAATTAAATATAGAATTTTTGTATCTTCCTGGTGGATTGAACCTTTCATCCCTTTGAAATGTCACTATTTGTCTCTATCAGTGCATCTTACCTTTAAATCTACTTCATCTTTCATATAGCTACATATGCTTTCAGTTAAATTTTGCACAATTTATCTTTTTTTTTCTTTTTTTTTTTTTTTAACATCTTTACTGGAGTATAATTGCTTTACAATGGTGTGTTAGTTTCTGCTTTATAACAAAGCGAATCAGCTATACATATACATATATCCCCATATCTCTTCCCTCTTGTGTCTCCCTCCCTCCCACCCTCCCTATCCCACCCCTCTAGGTGGTCACAAAGCACCAAGCTGATCACCCTGTGCTATGCGGCTGCTTCCCACTAGCTATCTATTTTACATTTGGTAATATATATATGTCCATGCCACTCTCTCATTTTGTCCCAGCTTACCCTTCCCCCTCCCCATGTCCTCAAGTCCATTCTCTAGTAGGTCTGCGTCTTTATTCCCGTCCTGCCCCTAGGTTCTTCATAACCTTTTTTTTTCTTTAGATTCCATATATATGTGTTAGCATACGGTATTTGTTTTTCTCTTTCTGACTTACTTCACTCTGTATGACAGTCTCTAGGTCCATCCACCTCACTACAAATAACTCAGTTTCGTTCCTTTTTATGGCGGAGTAATATTCCATTATATATATGTGCCACATCTTCTTTATCCATTCACCTGTCGATGGACACTTAGGTTGATTCCATGTCCTGGCTATTGTAAATAGAGCTGCAATGAACATTGTGGTACATGACTCTTTCTGAATTATGGTTTTCTCAGGGTATATGCCCAGTAGTGGGATTGCTGGGTCATATGGTAGTTCTATTTTTACTTTTTTAAGGAACCTCCATACTCTTCTCCATAGTGGCTGTATCAATTTACATTCCCACCAACAGTGCAAGAGGGTTCCCTTTTCTCCACCCTCCAGCATTTATTGTTTGTAGATTTATTGATGATGGCCATTCTGACTGGTGTGAGGTGATAACCTCATTGTAGTTTTGATTAGCATTTCTCTAATGATTAGTGATGTTGAGCATTCTTTCATGTGTTTGTTGGCAATCTGTATATCTTCTTTGGAGATATGTCTGTTTAGGTCTTCTGCCCATTTTTGGATTGGGTTGTTTGCTTTTTTGATATTGAGCTGCATGAGCTGCTTGTAAGTTTTGGAGATTAATCCTTTGTCAGTTGCTTCATTTGCAAATATTTTCTCCCACTCTGAGGGTTGTCTTTTCGTCTTGTTTATGGTTTCCTTTGCTGTTGCACAACTTATCTTTTCCTGTCTTTCTGTGTGCTTATATTGAACGTTCTTTCTCTTGTAAAAAGGATATATTAGTTCTTTTCTAATTCACGTTGACAATCTTTGTCTTTTAATTGGAGAATTTAGTTTGTATACATTTAATTACTGGTATTTGAGAGGTTCAAATCTGTACCTAATTCTGTTTTCCATTTGTCTCATCTCTTTCTTCCTTTTCCTTTCTTCCCCACCCCCACCTTTTAGAGTATTTTTGATTATATCACCCCAACTTGTTTTTTTATATATATTTTGGGAAGAATGTTTTCCTATGATTTTTTCACTGAATAGTGAATGAAAGGAAAATAAAATGCACCAAAAGTTAAGTTTGAGATCTACAATGTTTTGGTCTAAATTCTATTTTCACATAATAAAAAGTGAAACTGTATACAATACTTATCTGTAAGCAGTAGAAAAGTCAATCTTCAGATAGGAACATTTACAACTGGCAATATACTATTTGTGTTTGAGGAAGGGATTAGGTTCAAAGTGTTTATTTTTCATTCAACAGAATCTCTGAATTCACGTCCAGAAGATTGTACTTTTGGGCAGGGTCTCCAGAGTTTTTGAAGATAAACAAACACAGCTTTGTATGCAAAAAACACAAACAAACAAAAAATCTTGGTTAGATTAAAAAGCACTTAAAGTTTTTTTGTTTGGATTTTTTTGTTTGCTTTATTGTTTTCAATTGCAGCTGTAATTGTTGAAAATTGCTATGGTTTCCTAACTTAAAATATTTCCTAACTTAATAATTATCAGCAGCATTTTCTCTTAAGTAATTTTTTTTAATCATTTCAAGCCAAACAGTTTATTTTAAAGTAAAACATTCAGCTTTCTTAATTGTCAATTTGAAGAATTATTTAAATGTTACAAGTTTTTCAGTATATTTTAGAATATTTATGAATGTCTATTCCACTTTTGTACAGTTTTATTCATTGCTGTTAGAGTGCAGAATATACTTAGGTATATACTCAAGTAGGATAATTTTTTTTTAAATTATTTATTTATTATTTATTTTTTTGGCTGTGTTGGGTCTTCGTTTCTGTGCGAGGGCTTTCTCTAGTTGTGGCAAGCGGGGGCCACTCTTCATCGCAGTGCGCGGGCCCCTCACTATCGCGGCCTCTCTTGTTGCGGAGCACTGGCTCCAGACGCGCGGGCTCAGTAGTTGTGGCTCACGGGCCCAGTTGCTCCGCGGCATGTGGGATCTTCCCAGACCAGGGCTCGAAGCCGTGTCCCCTGTATTGGCAGGCGGATTCTCAACCACTGCACCACTAGGGAAGCCCTCAAGTAGAATAATTTTTTACTTTCATATCTTCAAATAGTTGACTGCAAACAATTTTTCTGATTTTAAAAGTAATATGTCCTCAATCTGAAAAACTTAGAAAATGTTAAGAAGTGAAAAAAAAAATCATTTATCAACCAGCCAGTTGCTATTTGGTCTATTTCTTTTTTAAGTTTTCAGTATTTAAGTGTTTTAATAAGATCATATGCTTTTATCTTTACTTTTTCACTTAGTATTGTGATTGTACCATACATTTTTAAAGATATGCTCCTAATTATGGAGATAGACTCTGTCCTATGTTGTTGTTGCCGTTAAAAATGTTTTATGAATAAACTTGTATATAAACATTTCTTTTCATCAATGATCATGTCCCTAGAGTAGATTCTAAGACATTTAATTACAAGATCAAAGGATATTAGCAGCTTTATGGGTCTTAACAACATATGTGAGCTCCTTACTTTCCAGAAATGTTGTACCAGTTTCTGCTTCCACCAGCACCCAATGAGACCTCCTAGCTCCTAACATTCTCTCCAAAAAGAAACTCATGTTCATATTTTTCTCTGTTAATTTGATAAGAAGAAAATAATATTTAATTTGCATTTAATATTAGGTTAACTTCTTTTATATTTATCTCCTTTCTTCTGTGAGATATTTTTTTTACCTACCTGAGGTAAAGTTTTTCTAACTGATTTATGTATACTAAGGATAATAATCACTGATCGATATTTTATAAATGCTTTCCCCATTCTTTAACTTGCCTTTTAATTTTATAGTGCTGTTATTTCTTTCATTGCTTTATACTTGGCCATTTTCCCTGTTCTGTTGTGAACAATTGTGTATTTATATTTCTTATAGTATTTTATCTTTGTGAGGTTTTTTTTTTGTATTTAACTCTTTCATACATCTGGGATATAAAAACGAATGTTTTCTTACCCATCAGTTTGTCCTTTTCTCTTCATTCTAGAAGAGCGTTTTAAATTGGAATTTGAAAATTTCAAATACATGTTCCTGCATTATAAATTCTACTTTTTAAACTGTCTGCAGCGCAGCTTTAATTTGACTGTTGCTTTCGGATGGAATGGGAAATGGCTAGGTTACCAGCTGTTTTTCTAGCTCAGCTCCATTGCTTCAGTAGTTCTTCCTCCCATGCTGTGGCTGTGAGTGCTCAGCCTTGTGTTTTGCTGATGATGTGATATACCATCGTTCTAAGATCTTCATAAGTGTTTAGTGAGGGTCAGGAAGAGCCTGTGTGAGTAGACACATTTTCAACACAAGGTTGGGTCAAAAAATCTTCTAAGAAGCTCCAGCTGAGACTAGAAGAGCTTGGAGGACAGAGGAACGTTACCTAGGTGAAAAATATGGCCTGAGATCTGCGGGGAAGGGATGGGGGGAGGGTGTCCTGGCATAACAGATGCCACTAGCAAAGATTTGGAGACATAAAATACAGCATGGATTTGGGGACATAGTAATTAAATTAGTTTCAGTTGAACATGTGTGATGGGGGAAAAAGTGATACATAAGATACAGCTAAAGAGGTAGGCAAAGGCTGGATTGTGGAAGGCTTGCTTGCTTTTGTGTTCAACAGTATTATGTTTAATGTTGCCATTACACACCTATTATGTGCCAGACTTTGCTCAAGGCTATGGACATACAGTGATTAGCAAAACAGACCTGGTCTCTGCCTTCTAGGAACTGCACTTGCAGGGCGCAAGCAGTAAATACACAAGTAAACGTTTCAAAAAGCATATGACCACAGATCATTATGCTGCTGCAAGGGAAAGAACAGAGTCAATGAGAGGAAAGAGGAGGGAAAGCTCATTTATCTCACCTCAAGGGTCTCTTAAGAAATGGCATTTGAGCTGAGCCCTGAGGAGTGAGTTCCCCATGGAAGAGTGAGGTGGTGTGGAGCGTTCCCAGGTGGAGTTGTAGGAAGGGCAAAGGCGCTGAGGTAGGCAAGTACTAGGTGCATTCAGGGAGGTGAAAAAGACCAATGCCTGGTGCTTAGAGGGAGGGAGGCACAGTGAGGGATGGACTGGAGAGTTGGGGATGGAATGTACAAAGCCTCACAGGAGACATTAAGGGTTTGAATATCATTCTAAGAATAACTGAAATAAGACTGATAGATTTTAAGCAGGACAGTGATATACTATATTTCATCATTTCTAAGATGCATATTTTTTTCACACTTTAATATTGGGATGCTTCTTCCAGTTGATGTGATTTGTTTAAAAATAAGCAGTATGAAATACTTGAATTTGCAGAGCCTTTTTTCTTTCTCTTTTGATGGTATATAAAGTAAACTCTTAGGTTTGATGTTATTCAATACTCTATATTTTTAAAGTGTATATTGCCCAGGGTACGTTTGAAAATGGGATTAGAGGGGCAAGAGAAAACTCAGGGTGTCTTCTCAGATGTTGTTCAGACCAAGCATATTGGTAGCTCAGGCTAGAGTAGTAACAGTATTATGGACAGAAACGAATGACTCAAGAAATGGTTTGGAGAGAGAACCTGGTACTGGATTAGAACATAGTGTTGGTTTGGATGTAGGGTAAGGAGGAAAAGGGATACTGAGGATAGATCTCTGGTTCTGAATGTAACAATTAGATATTTGGTGGCTCTATTTGCTGACATGGTGAAAAATTAAGCAAAAAAAATTTTTTAACATCAAAAGTATGATTTGGGTGTATTGAGCTAGAGTTGCCTTTGAGATGTCCATGTGGGTGTGACAGTCAAGCAATTGGATCAAGTTAGATCTGGTGTTTGAAAGAGAAGTCTTTGCTGGAGATACAAACTGGGAGTTCCTAGATATAGACGGTGTTTGAAGTTGTTAGAATGGATGAGGCCATCAAGAGAGACCATGCAATGAGAAGAAAAGAAGGCCTAGGACTAAGCCCTGAAAAACACATCTAGGGCTCAAGTAAAAGAGAAAGACTGTGGAATGTGGCTAGAGGATTAAGAGAAAACCCTGGAGCATATAGGACCATGGAATCTAAGGGAAGAGCCTGCTTTAAGAAGAGGAGAGTTGTCAAGTGTGTTAAACACCACTGAGAGATCTATTAACATGACAATCAAGAAGAGTCCTTTGGATTTTACAAAATGATGACCTTATCAAGAGCCGTTTTGGTGGAGTACTATATATGAGAGCCACCCAGGAGCGAATGAGAACTAATGGAGTAGACACAGCACATGTAGGAAAGTCTGGAACCTTGACTGTTAAAAGGGGTGAGAAATATGGTTCTAGCCGAAGGGATTGTGTGTCCTGAGGCTCTTTGTTGTTTTTAAGATGATAGCAGGAAGTGTTTGATCCTGATGGAATGATCCAGTAGACAGGGAAAGGGCAGTAGAAGATGCAGGGGCAGAGAGGCCAGCTAGAAAAGCAAATAATCTGAGAAGCCGAGTATGGATGAGCTCCAGAAGGCACGTGGCGTGGGCCTTGATACTGTTATCCCTGGAGAAAAACTGAAGAGGATTTAAGCAAAGAATTCTTTGGTTGGACTCTTTCAATAGGTTAATCATCCTCTCATTGTGGAGGATGGGTTTGGAGTGGCAGTGAATGGCTGAGAGCACAAAACCCAGTAGAATGTCATTGCAGGAATTCAGATGGGAGATGAGGAGGCCCCGAGTAAGGTTGGAGAAGAGGGAAGAGATTGGAGATAGAACAAGAGAGAAAATCGGAGGAGTGCGATGCTTGTATGTGGGGAGGTGACCGAGGATGAGTCCCGTGTCTTTGGATAAGTTTGGGATTATGATGATTGTGATTTTAGGGTGGTTTTCCACTAGGGTATCTTTAACTGTGGCTGGTGAATGTATGTTATTCATGTAATGACTGATTAAAATCAGAGCGGAGTTTAAGTTTTGTTTCTCGGGAACTTCTAGCTATTCCCAGATATCATTTGGGAGGCTGCTCTGGGTAATTTTTAAAGAATAATTCAAGTAAATCTCTTTTACAGTAGTGAGTTTCAAGGCTGGAAAAAAAAAAAATTGATCTCTCATTGGCCAGCCTTGTTTTCCAGAATTTGGGGCTAGAAAGTTGGATTTGAAATAACTTGCTATACCTCTGTCATTTCTCGTTGCTGATCTTAGGCCACTAGCTTTCAAAACATGCTTGTGACCATCAAGGTCCACAGGTTTTCTCCCCAACTTCTTCTCTGTCAGGCAACAGCATGGAAGTCAGACTCTGCACAAGGATGTCGTCTTCTGTTGTTTTCTGGCTCATCCTCATTTCCCAGAACAAAGTTATTTTCCATAACAATAAGGCCCATATTCTTCAGCCTTGTTGACGTTGCCAGGCCTCAGTGGACCTTTTTTAAAAGGCTCTTTCCATATCCTATTGTGTTGTCTGGACCATCTCCAAATCCAGTTTTTAATTTCCTATTGGCTAAATTTTATTTTTTTTCTTTAGGCCTGCGCTCATCTTCCGTTTAATCCTGGCTTCTCTCCTATGCTGTGAGAGAGACCTTAATCCCTTTTGGGCCCGCAGCCATGCCATTTAAAAATTCCTTTGGGCAGCGATTCAGCTGGTTTAACATTGTTCAGTCCCACTTCTTGGCTGGGATTTACCGTCTCCTGGTCTCCTGTTCCATTCAGTAAAGAGTCTGAGGGCTGCATTCCTCCTGAAGCAGGAACCCTACATCCCTTCCAGTGTAAGCCTCCTTTCTTTGGCTCTGTTCTCCTAAGAGTCTAGTGCCAAATATTCAACCAATTCCAATTGGTCAGGAAGCCTTGGGCTGAAACAGTGGGTCATTCCTTCTCACGGAGAGATCCAAAGAGCACCAATGCTGGACATGGTCCTGGGACTTTCTGTGGGTTACACATCCCTGGTGCTTGATGGGTCTTTCTTTGCAAGGGTCTCCTAGAAAAATAGCATCTTCAGGACCTACAAAACCTCAGATCTTTAGATTTCAGGTATGATGATACTTGATGTCAAGGCCTTGTTGAAGGACAAGAGGAGGTTACTTGATTAAACTGTAAGTCAGTAAGTGGTAAGTCGAGGAGTATGTGTTCTGACTTGCACCTTCGTAGTGGACACACTCCAGTGTACTTGATGGGCTCACAACTGGGTTATCTCTGTTCATCCTCCCAGTTTTATAACCATGGTGGGAGGCAAGAAGATGTGGTGGATACAGCCACAAACTTAGATTCTGAAGATTGTTCCTTCATTAAGCTCTGCTCCTTTGCCAGTTGTACCACTGATTGACTGGGTAACCTTGAGGCAAGTTACTTCTCCTCTCTAGGCCTCAGTCTTCTGATTCTTAAAATGAAGAGATTGAACTGAATAATCTTCAAAGTCCCTTTGAATTAAGATAAACCTTATCATTCATCTAAAAATGCTTTGATGGGGACTTCCCTGGTGGTCCAGTGGTTAAGACTTTGCCTTCCAATGCAGGGGGTGCAGGTTCAATCCCTGGTTGGGGAACTAAGATCCCACATGCCTCACAACCAAAAAACCAAAACATAAAACAGAAGCAATATTGTAACAAATTCAATAAAGACTTTAAAAATGGTCCACATCCAAAAAATCTTTTTAAAAAAATAAATAAAAATAAAAATGCTTTGATGATAGGAAGGCTTTTTCTTCCCAACCATCCAAGAGCTGTGGGGATTTTCCTATGAGTCATCCATTTTCAAAAATGACACCCCGTTCCCATCATGCACCTCTCTAGAGAGCCCTGGCAGCAGAAGGAAGGCTCGTCAGAGAGCTCCTTCCTTGAATAGATGGATATGTCTTGCTCAGAATAAGGAAAAGGAAAAGCAAGAAAATGAAGGTAGGAGATGTTAAGAAAGTGAGAAAAAGACTTGTTAATTCAAAACAAAACAAAAAACTGAAGAGCGTATCTGAAAAGAAGAAGACCACATCATTTATTTGACAAAATATACCCAAATACCCCTTTTCCCCATGCACATGGACTTTTCTGCATATAACACAGAACATCTAATGGAATCATTGAGGTTTTGTTATGAATTTCATTGTTGAGGTCTTTGAACACAGTTGTAATTTCTTGGTTAGTAAATAAAGTTTACCTGACCCCAGCTCCTTTTAGAAAATCATGTTTCCTCTCCATACTTTCATGTTATTCCATAGTTCACTTTACCTACGTGAGACTCGAAGAACATGGTACAAGGTTGGAGTTCTGCTCTTATATGTAGAATCCCTAATAGCAGTCAGTAGGTTTTGAAAAACTCTTGGTCCACTGAGAAAATGGACTAAGTAAAAAGCATACGGACAAGGAAAATTGATCTACCAAGTAGGACAGTGGTTAAGACCCTCGAAGTGTGGGCCTGTTGGTCATTGACAACATTGCTACTTTAAAAATGAGACCCTGGCAGTTCCGTTCATCCAGGACTATGTTCTGTTTCTCTTTCTGACATTTAGATTATCTTGTTATTGGAGAATTCACATCAGTGATCTGCTTTCCTTGGTCTGCGTAACTTTTTCTTGAATTCATTTCCATTGAAATGGTAACATTTATATCTGCCTTGCTTAGTAAAATATAACTAACAAAAACTTGCATGAGAAATCAATTTTTACAGTAGTGTATCAAATTCATCTGGGTTGTCAGCTGAGAGATCTCTGGACAGTTACTCCTGTATCACTTACCTGGTGGACAGTATGACTGGTGATAGACAATATCATGCATGGCTTTTACAGATGCCCAAGCAAAATTCTTTTAGTAATTTAACAGAGTCATCCTTCATTAAGCAAAAAGAAAATCTGTGATATATGAATCATTCAAAATTTAGTTTCATATTCAAAATTCAACTTCAGCAAAAATGGGGTGGCTTTTACTCATCCATTTAATGAAGTTTGCATCTTGATCGGGCTTTTATTCTAGCATAATAATAAACTTTCTTAACATTTAGCTTTATTCTTAGAGTTAATCTTAGTTGTAGCTGTTCTTATAAATCTATTTATAGACAGGACTAACAATGGAAAAAAATCCCTGAGAGCTCATATCATCAAAAAAAATTCTAATGAAATGATGTTTTTTTTAAATATAGGTCATCAGAGAAGTGAAACAAACATCCTCTTATTAAGCTGTTACTTCACCTCATTGTTGAAACATGAAACTGCTGAAAGTTAGAGTATATCATTTTCATAAAATATTAGTTGTTGAAGAGCTAGTCTCCAGGCATTTTATGTTGTTTTTCCTGTTCGTTGAAATCCAAAATATTGCTCATCTAAACTTTCTCTGTTAATCACTATTACAGTAAGTCTGAGACTGCAAGACACCCAGTAATTCATAACCGGCTCAGGATGTGTTCACCTTAAGGTCAGTTATTCAGTCCCTGAGCTGGCAATCATTAATAAGAAATCGTCATCTGTAAGTGCACAGAGTTCATAAAAAGGAAAGCAAGAGGTTTTACTTCAAGAATCTGGACTGAAAAGCCACCAGGTTTCCAGGCGCTGCTTTCCCTTCCTCCTCCTTTGCTGTCCACTGTCCCATTTCCTAGGGAATAAGTTGCTGGTGAGGTTTAGTTGAAGGTTCCCCACCACCAAAAGTAGCCCTGATAAGCACGGTAATGTCCCCAAACACTCTGGGAGCGCAAAGAAGGGTCCCTGAAATCTGCCACACAGGAGGGACCACACAGGAGGTGTCTCTTGGGCTGACCAAGGGCCAGGGAGAGTTTCTGAGCAAAGCGGACAGAGGGGAGAATTTCTAGTGGAGGAAGAGATGGGCACAAAATCAGTGAGAAATTAAAGACTCCAGGGTTTTCAAAGAACTCTAGTGCATATCCTCATAGGACTGGAGCATAAATTAGGAAGGAGGTTGGCTAAGAACCATGGCCAGACATGCAGCCAGATGCCAGATGATGAAGGGGGCTCGGGGCTCTGGGCTCTGCTAAGGAGAGTGGTTGGTATTCTCTAGCCACGAAGAGGTATGGAACATTCAGAGCGAAGGAATGTCCCTGGCAGGTTTGCAGTTTGGTAGAGAATGGATTAGAGGGAGGCAGACAAGACCAGAGATAAACCAATTAGGAGTATGAGGAATATCAGGAAAGATAAGAGGGTATGATTGGGGAGGGATGAGGAGTAGGAGAGAGGGAAGGATTGACACTAAGGTTCATGGCTGGGGTGACGCGTTGGGTTCTCGGGAGAAGGGAATACAGGAGAAACGGTGAGTAAGTTCACTTACTATGAACATGTCCAATAGATATTAGATAAATGGTTCTAAAGGACAGAGGGCCAGCCCTTGAGAGAGACTGGGAGACCATCAGTACGTAAGTGGTAATTAAAGCACTTCTGAGTTTCTTTCCAGTGCTTAAATCCTGTGGTTCAGTGAATAACGGTAATCTCTTCAACAAGTGCCCATTTCAGGAACTCTAAAATTAGCAATGGCCTGTGTGAAGTGACTTGATGACACAGTGCAGTTACCCTTCTCATGGTTGTGATTAGTAAATCAATTGTGATCCCAGCCTGATGCTGACATTGAAAATCCATCAGGGCAGATTTATTGAGTGCCTTTGTGTTAGATGCTGCAAGGGAGATTCATTTTTTTAAGATGTGAAATAATTTCATTGAGTTTTTCCATTGAAGTTGAGGTAAGATGAAGAGGCAAAAAAGGAAGGATAGAGGTGAGAGGGATTGCTCACGAAGGTCAGGAAGTGGGGTTTAGTAGGAAGACAGTGAATGTGGTTTTAGGCTTGGTAAGTTTGAGATGATAATAGAAGATGAAATGATCAAGAATAAGAAGGATCCTGACCAGAGACAAAGTTCTGGGGATTTGTGCCCTGTGAAGTCTGGAGAGTGTGGAAAGGGTGGAGAACAGAGAAGAAGGGGGTGCTGAGGATGAAGCAGATCCCAGGGAGGGCTGAGCCCCGGCAGGCACCACCTTCAGGCTGGAAAAGGGTGACAGTGAGCCAGAGTGGTTAAAGGTAGAACGAGAATAATACTCTGCCTGGGGTCGTGAAAAGGGAGTTCAAGGAGAAGATGTTGACCAGACATAGAGGTCTAGGGTGATGATGATTGACTGGGAAATGATCATTGAACTTAACGATAGGTTGGCCATTGGTGTTTTTTCTCAAAGGGGTTTCGTGGGATAAAGAGTTAGAAAGACAGATCGTAGGTCATTAAGGGAGGAGTAAGAGGAGGAGGAGTAATAATTATAATAGTAATAATAATAGGTAACATGTACACTTCCTACATTTCATGCCAGGCAATGTTCTAAGCACTTTATACATGTTATTTTGTAAATTATCATAGTAATTCTAGAAATGTACTAATATTATTGTTATTAGTATTGTTACTGTTTCCTTTTTACTGTTGAAGTATATTAGGAGATAAAAGCAATGCACGTAGATAGTTCTTTTGATATGTTTTGCAATGATAGAAGGAATGGAAAAACACGGTTGGTGACATCATGGTAAAATGAAAGCTTTTCCAAGAGATTTTAACATTTTTGAAGGCAGTGAGGGAAGGAGCCAGGGAAGAATAATCGAAGATGCAGGGAGAAGGATGAGCAGGTGGGGCTATAGGAAGAAGAGACTGGTAGGGATGGAGAAGGGGCCCCGGACACAGTTTTGAGTTGAGAAAATTAAGAAAAGTTTGTAGTCACTCATATTTTACAATTCAGAAGTGAGACAGTCTCTGAAGTTATGCTTGATAGTGTTGGACAATTAGGAAGAGAAGTGAGAGCGCTGCTGAATATCATTGCATGCATCTTCTTTTTCTTCTTGAAAAATTTTTGACTTGGTGTTTAAAATTTTAGAAAGAGAAAACTCAACTTTATTAGTATGAACTCCCCCAAACTAAGTTCTGTCGAGTGCAATTTAACTTGTCATTTTCTTTATCGTTTGTTATCTTATTTCTTTATTTGAACATAAACGTGAAATCCTCTTCACATGTATTTGGATGCCGTAATTGCATTTTCTCTTGATTGTTTCTCCAAAAACTTGTGTTTGGGGCCTGTGTAGTCCAGAGGCAGAGAGGACAGGGAGCCTGGAGGGTGGAATGTGCAGTGTGGCCATAAACAAGGAGAACGGGAGTGATGGGGATGGGAGAATGGAGAGGAAAGTGAGTAGCTGGGAGGGTAAAGAAGAACTGCATCAAAAAGTCCATTTGTAACTTCACAACTGAGACATCACTTTTATGAGAACATTTTTATTAACGGGATAGAAAGCACAGGACTACTATCATCAAGTTTATTATAGAGAACAAAGTGAATTTACAAGTTGGCCACTGGCTAATCAGTTGGAGCAACACTGACATTTAGGACCTGAGTGGCTATAACTTGGTGACAGGAAATTGTTTCTTGTGAATAAAGTCTTTTTTCTAGAATAACTGGGACTGGCTGGCTGCACCACTGAACTTATCAGATCAAATCCTCCCCCTCCCCTCCCCCTCCCCCTCTCCCCCTCTCCCCCTCCCCCCTCCTCCCCCTCCCCCTCTCCCCCTACTCCCATCCCCCATTCCCAGCCCCCTTCATGGGAATGCTGTTTAGACTTGACCAAGGTTATCTCTAGGGTTGAATAAACCTTTGCCCAGGCAGGCCAATGCTTTCAGCTCCCAATTCGCCAGTAGAACTATTAGCATTTACGGCAATCAAAGCAGGTGACAATACTTTCACATATTTCTGCTGTAGGAATCTCCTCTCCTTGGAAATAAAGAGTTGAAAACATTTAGAAAACACTGACCGTGGCAACTGCAGCAGTCATTTCAGTTTGAAAACATTTCCTGAGGAAAAGTAAATGTTTTCTTTCTCATAGAACCCAGTATTTTGTCTAATGAGATACGTTCATCAAAACATTTTATGTATGTGTAAAATGTTTTAGAAGTTCATTCTGTGTAAACATGATCATCTCATACTAATCGGGGTGTGTTGAGCACCTCTGTCTATCCATTAATAGCTGGTGTTTGTCTGTCTATGTTTTGTGTCTCATGGTCAATGTCTTTTTTGCAGATATTGATGAATGTGTAAACAACACTGTTTGTGACAGTCACGGGTTTTGTGACAATACAGCTGGCTCCTTCCGCTGCCTCTGTTATCAGGGCTTTCAGGCCCCACAGGATGGGCAAGGGTGTGTGGGTGAGTTTTTAGATTTTTTTCTCCCGACATGTTTCATATCTCTCTATCGAAAAGAAATCAAAGTCATCAACCACAGGAGAGATGGAAGCAAGACAATTGGGCAGAATTGCATCATAATTTGATCTTGTCGTCCGGTTTGGAGATGTGCAAAAAGATCCTGTGGCTTCTGAAATGGTTAGGGACATTCAGAAATAGAGAAGCATAACTTTGGGTTTAAATGTATATTAAAAAGAGCATCTGTTTAAACTCTTAGCTGGGTATGCGGAACGCTTCAGTCCCTCCTGCACAGGAAATAGAGTCTGGTGTGTGGTGGAGCTTGTCTGTCTTCAAAATGCACCTCCCTTAGGCAAGTGCATTTAAGGAAAAGTGTTGGCAAGAGTTTCTGTTTCCAGGAATGACACCCGTAAAATGATGCTTTGGATTGTGCAAGCATATTTCTTCAATCTGTTCTGGGATTGTCGGAGCTGGAAGGAATCTTGAATATCATCAGATGTCCTAGAATATGGTCCAGCACATGCTCACATAAAAGAAGATACTTTATAGTTCATGTTCTCATCAGCCATGATTTCTTTAAGTGAAATTCATTATGAAACATATGCAATTAGAGCAGTTAAATGGGAAGGAGGGTATTCATTTCGTAACTTCACCGATAACAAGGCTTTTTCTTTATTCTTAATTAAGGAGGAAACCTGTGGTCGTTACGTGGCAGATGACACTTGTCGAGGAGTCAGTAACTTTTTAGTTTGGAAATTTGCAATTAAAGCACCAGTTCATTCCCCATCCAGATTAAACTGGAAAAACAAAATCTAGAAATTGAACAATAAAAGCACTTGAATAGTAACCACCTTTAAGCTAACACTGTCATTAACACTTGTTCCAATTCCTGCTGTAGTCTCCTTTGCACTAAAATACAAGTGGTAAAAACCATCTGCTATTCACTAAATATTTTGACTTAATAGGTTATGTGGTCTGGCCCCCACTTAACCTTCTCAGCCTCACCACCTGCTTCTTCCCCATTTACGTTCCTGCAGCATAAAACTGCTTATGGTTGTTCACGTAACTGGGAAGTTATTAGGCTGTTGTTTGCTCCTTCTGCTGGGAATATCCTCCTGGCCTCCCCTTCCCTGAGCCTAGATCCATCCCACGCGTTCCTAAAGCTGGAAGTTAGATGTCATCTCCTCCCAGATATCATCCCTGCTCCACTTCTCACTCCAACTGAGCTGTGATCCCTCCTCCTGCTTCTGGAAAACCTTGAACAAATTCTATTATAGTACTTACAACCTTTGTTGCAATAATTTAATCATGTATGTACTGCCTGCAGCTGCCTTTTCCAAGGCAATACGCTCCGTGTGATTGAGAATTTTGTGTGTCTCTCTCTCCTTGCTGGGCCTAATGTTTGGCCTGTTGTAGGTGCTCAGTAAATGTTAACTGTTACCTAATGAGGTATCAGATGTCAAACCACTGACACCACATAGCTCCTGGGCTCCTGGTTAATGTTGATTTCTAACCAGTCAGAGGAGCACACCGAACCCATGTTGATGCTTCATTTTGACCCATAAAATACCACCCTAATAGAAGGAATATTTATTATGTTAATGAACCCAACAAATATCGTTATATTTGTCTGTTTCTTCTCTCTTTGAAAAATATTAACTGAACACCTCTTATATGTACCTCACCACTCTGGGTGTTCTGTAGAGTTTAAGAGATGAATCAGCCCTCTGGGACCAGCCTTTGGCCACACTTTTCCCTCTGCTTGGACCCTGGCTGCCCACCCTTCTTATCTACGCATCCTTCAGGTAGAGCTTGGCTCCTATATCACTTCCCTAAACCACCCCTGCACTTAAGGTCCACTGTTCCATGCTGTCATCGTGCTCTGTACTTTTCATTCCTAGCACTTCTCCTGGCCTGTATGATTATCTGATTAATTTCCCTGACTTGACAGGAAGCTCCCTGAAGGCAGGCGTTGGGCCTGCCTGACTCATTATTGTCTCCCCAGTCTGACCCATAGAAGTAAACTATAAAATATTTTTTGATTGAATGTACAGTCTGGTAGGAGAGATTTCAATAGCCTTGGAAATATTACAAGTTAGAAAGTAGAAAATTCCATTTGACAGTTACCTAAAATTGATAAATGCAAACTGGCAAATTTCTAAAGTCAATTTTTCTGGTCTAAATTATGACTGTCCAGGTTGATTAAATATACCAACTGTCTGCTTTACTTTGTCATAATATCTTTACATAAGCAAAACTCAGCTCATTGGATTTATATCTGTTTATATACAAAGTGAAATGGAAAACCGAGGTAATTATCCAAATAAGTCAAGAGACATAAACTTTTTGTCCAATTAACTGGGAATAGCAGGTGAAAATAGTATTTTTTTTCCTGAATGATTTGGATAATTGCTCAAATTTTTAACTTTGTATAAACCATCTCAGAGTGTGCTCATGAAAACTGATGTTTGTACATGTTTAATCATGTTTAATGCATAAAATACATGAGCATTTCAGATGCCAAGTCAGGTACTTTGTTTAACTGGACACTCATTAATAAAATTTCTTCAGAGGAGAATGGGTAAAAAGTAGTATTGGGCAAGGGCAAACATAAAATTAGCCTTTCTTTATGGCTATGTACTTAAATAAAATGGACTTATCTGTGAGTTTTTAGTGTTTTAATTAAGTATATTTAAGTACAAAAGAAAAATATCTGGCAAAATAGAAATTACACTGTGGAACACCAACAGAATTTTTAAAGGCATCGTGAAATCACTGAGGAGTTACTGGACCAGTTTGTTTCCCATGAATGATTAATGTAGCCCAGTGGCTACTTACAGGGGTTGTTCCTTCATTTCTCAAAGGGATACACAACCTGAATTCTGGTTGTTAAGTTATGGACATTTTGGCTGCTAGGAAACTATAGTTTTAGACATTTGAGTAGATTTAAAACAATTTC
Organism: Balaenoptera ricei; assembly: GCF_028023285.1. Classification (NCBI taxonomy): domain Eukaryota; kingdom Metazoa; phylum Chordata; class Mammalia; order Artiodactyla; family Balaenopteridae; genus Balaenoptera; species Balaenoptera ricei. The sequence continues at coordinate 76,121,859 of NC_082651.1, read as the reverse complement.
TAAAAATGCACTTAAAGAATTCTGCAGTTTCTGAAGTGCCAGTGCTGCTAATTTTCCTTGAATTAAGAACTGAGAGAGAAGTGTCGTATTATTTAAGACCTCATTATGTCAAAAAGTCAGGGAAGAGAAAATTAAACAAAGTGTACATACGATGCTTGCAGTACAATTCTGAGTTGTTCCTTAAAGCCAGGATCAGAGTTTGGAAACTTTGCTTTGTGTTTTCACGGTCCTTTCACACAAACCAAAGCTTTCAGCCCTGCCTCTGGGAGCCCCTTCCCCCAAATAGCTGAAGGGTTTGATTGCTCCCAGGGGGTCACCTTGTTTCCAGCAGACACCACTAGTCTTGGCACAGCTGGTAAAACAAAGAGCTGTCAGGAGTGAGGAACACGTCTGACTTGATCTGTGCTCCCTTTTCCAGATGTGAACGAATGTGAGCTGCTCAGTGGCGTGTGTGGTGAAGCCTTCTGTGAAAATGTAGAAGGGTCCTTCCTGTGTGTGTGCGTTGATGAAAACCAGGAGTACAGCCCGATGACTGGGCAGTGCCGCTCCCGGGCCTCGGCAGGTAAGTGACACTGTGTCGGGACGGAGGGCTTCTCTCAGGGACCTGTACCTACACAGGTTTGGGCCGAACACTCTGGGAGTGAGGAAGAAATAACCAAATATTTTGGCGCCATGCTGTTTCTGGAAGCTTCCATGCTCTTTCCGAGCCTGCCTTATCAGTGGAGTTAGGATGTGGGTGACGACTGTTGGAGCTACATAGCCTCTAATGTGCTTTCCAACCCGGAGACACCATGGGTAGGGTGAAGGATCCAAAATGATGAGCACATTGGCTGGGAATTGCCTAAAACTCAGAGCCGTCAGCCCAGGCTTTAATATGGCAACATCTCATTAAGTTGCATAACTGCTTCTTTCTTGGCCCTTGGAGAAACGTTTTTTGACACTTCTCTAAATTGAAAGCAACATAAAGGCCCCTCAGGATCTACAAAGACTTCCTTCCACTTGGAATTCTTAAGGTGTGTTTTGGGTTTTTTTCCCCCCAGAATTTGGCCTAGAGAGTGGCTGTGATTGTGTTTGTTTAAAATTTGATTGAGGCTGTGTCATCATGGCACATATTGAAGTGGAGAGCTGATGCTTTTCCAGATAAATCATCGACTTCCAGATCACCGGTTTAGTTTATGCCATGTGGCTAAAGCATGGTTGTATTTTGAGGGAAGCAGGAGACTAAATGGTCCTTTGAGACCCAAATAAAATGGAACATAGACTGTGTTACTATCTTGCTCAATCCCGGTTGATTTTATCTATGCTTCTAAGAAAGCTTTCGCTCTTCCTCAATAGGGTACACCTGTTCTGTGTGAGATAATTATCTTTGCAAGCAATAGGGAATAAAATATAACAATATTTTCATCCACACACATTTTCTTCTCAATGATTAAATATAGAAAGGTGATGGGTGCAGAATTAAATGTACGGGCAGTAATTCAAAAACACTATGACGGGAAAGAGAGTGTTTCTGGAGGGAAGGGTTGCTCTTCCTTCAGTGACCACCCCTGCAACTCATGAGCCATAAAGAAAAGACTTTTCATTTTAGCTCTACTTGTAATGGAAAAAAACACACCAAAAATCAAAAACCTGGCTGGTCAATAACAGGACTGGTGAAGTAACTGCCTTTTTCTTATTTGTCTTTGGTTCTATAGAGTAGCACCTTCCCCATAGTATTATTTTGACTGGAATAATTCACATATAATATTGTATAGTCATTAAGTCATCTATATGAAGGTTAGGTAGTCATGATAGATGCATGTTGTACAATGTCAAGTGAAAAAAAAGATACTCCAGTGATCACTATCTGTGGAGGGAGGGAAGGAAGGAAGACGTAAAAAGATAATTATTAGAATTAATGGAAATTTTAGGTTTTTCCTTTATTTTCCAAACTTTTTCTAATGCTTTAAACTGGAATGACCAGGGTTCTGGTCTGCTGTTTTGTGGCTATGTAAGCTTGAGCATATCATTCAACATCTATGAGTTTCAATTTTCTCACCTATAAAAGAAAGGTTATATTTACCGCACAGAGTTTTATGCTTTTTTAAAAATTATATACGTAAAAGCCATTTGTTAATAACTAAGTACTATATGAAGTATTAAAATGAACTATTAAAATCCAAACACATAAGGGTTATCTATTTCTCTTCCTTTTGTGATCTCTTCTGAGATGGTGGGTTTTTTAAACTATGAGTACAGTTTTGCTGGAATGTTTTAGTAATGTCAAGAAGTGGTTTGTTCAGTTCACATAGCTTCAATTAAGGTACATGTCTGGGATCCTAAAGTTTGCTCATGTCTTTTTTAGAGATTAATAATGCTTTAATAGGATCATGAGCCCATCTGAACCAGTTTTGATGAACTGGATTAGCTCACTGTAAACTACTTCTTAAAACTTTACAGCGACTCTTTTTGTAAGCCTTGTTCCTCGTCTCCTATTTTTTAAGTTCTTCTGTAACCAAGTCCTTAACACCTGCTTTACCTTTTTGCTCTCTTTATCTCCTTGCTCTCTCATTGACTCTTTCTGGAAAGTTCTTCCAGTCAGAGTTCACTAAGTACTCTCCTGCTTTTGCAAAGACCAGCATTTTGAATATTCAGCTTCGTAAAGCCTGTCTGCCAGTGAATACATAGTTTCTCTTTCCACTTAACATTATATCTGATCCTTTAATAGTTTCTTGCTTATTTTCCCCATAGTTCTCTGGCTTCTGCCAAATATTGTACATACTCAGTTGTTTTATTGGTCCATGTCAGTATAATCTGCCTTAGTAACTGGATAAGCTTATTAATTTGTATAGTTCCTGGCAATTCTGACTTCTACCATACCTCAATTTGTAGGGTTCTTGGCAAATTCGAACTGATTGTATGGAGTCTTAAGATGGTCTATGATAACATCTTCATTTTAGCAATTCTCTATCCTGAGAGATAGATCAGCTATAAACTGCAGCAGGAGTTTCCCTCCCTGACTTCATCAGACTTCATCATAGCTCATTTGTTTGAAAAAGGTGATTACAACTGGAAATCATAAAAAAAGATAATACATCTTTTAAATATTTAAGTTTTAACTTAAAGCACGTAATGTACATTTATTCCCCAGTCTCCGAAGAAGAGCCGAGGTCTGTCGAGTAGAAATCCATTTGCATTCTGTATGGGCTTGTCTTGCATAAACCACATCTATTATGCATTATCTGCACCGCCCACTTTAAAGGGAGTAAGAATTTAAAGGCCTTTGCTGAGTAAATAAGTGCAAAGTCACTTTAGGTTTTCATATTTTTTTTTCAATTTTCTGCAGTTGTCTTATCCATTCCTAGTTTGATAACCTTTTTTCTTTTTTACTTTTTTTAACCTTTTAACCTTAGTCTTTCTAAAGGTTTAACTTGTTCTAGAAACAACTCTTCTACTCATTCATATTTGATTGGTTTATATACTATTTAATTATGTAATTACAATAATCAATACATTGGCACAGTGTTTGAGAATGAACATAGCTGAGTCTCGGTTGGCATACCGCTCAACACGTCAGTACAGAAGTACGCTGACCCACCTGAGAACAGCCAGCTGGCTGTGAGCCTTCCACCTGCTTGTGGGCATTAGCCAGGATGTTTTTCAGAGGACAGGAGAACATTAGTTCATCTAACAAGGTGGTTAAGTGGAGGCTAGTTAAAAGTTTGTATCATACTCCAGTCAAAGAATCTGCTGTTATACAGAACAAAACATTTTGTACCAAATTTAAGTTAAAGTTTTTATCAAGATAGGATTCAAATTAATTTCATTATATACATGATAGACTAACAGCTTAGATCTCATCCCTCCTGGAAGGTAATTAGGAAAAGAAAGATACATTTGCTCTCTAGGCTGTAATATTTTTCCTCAGCTTTAAAATTTCCCCAGGGCAACAGACATTGCAACAAGGAGCAGTACCATCCTCATCTGAAGTGGTATCTCACTGAGGACGGAACCGGGGCTGGATGTCAGCAAGGCAGATTTCAGATCAGTATGCAGAAGAACTTTCCAATAGCTTGAGAGAGTCAGCAGATAACTGTCTCATGAAATCGTGGGTGTTTCCTTAGAGGTGTCCGATAACAGGTGAGATACTCACTGGCTGGCAGAAGGGCTCCTACTTCCAGCATGACATTGTCCCAGGTGACCTTGAAGGTACTTTTGAACTTTAATGTCCTAGGATTTTTATTTTGAAAATATTGTGTATTTGTAATGGATCTATACCATGACCTTGAAGGTACTTTTGAACTTTAATGTCCTAGGATTTTTATTTCTAAAATACTTCTTGGCTCCCACCTAATTTTTTAGGTCTGGTCTAATGTTTTCATTGCCTGGGCCTTTGGCCACTAATTTACATTGCTATACATTGTGTAAAAGCACCTGAAACAGAAATAACTAAAAAATGTCCATATCAGACCACTCATCACCTGTAAGAGGGTATGGCTATGAAATATAGCCTGATGCTTTTATTTCCTCAGTGCCTGTGATAATTACTCAATAAAAACTTTATGTCCTTGGGCACTCTAAGGGAAGCAGTAAATATTTAGTGTTGACAACTGCAGCCTTCAAGCCTTACACACAAAATGCTGTTCTCTGTCTTGATTGGTGCACAGAGGAGACTCTGTGGTGGGAACTGAATTTTATTTTTAAAACAGAAGGTATAATGAAAGGAACACAAAGATATATATTATAATTAATGCAGGTGTGCCTTGCTTTAAGAAAACAAAGTAAACAAGATGAGAAATTATAAAACATGTGAATCAGGCTGATTATTTGCATTGTGTAATAATTGTTCTTCACTTTAAGACAAGCAAATAAACAGGATCAGAAATTAAAGATCCATAAATAAACAAGATCAGAAATTAAAGATTATTTGTATTATAAAATAATTGTTCTTTACACAGTTCATGATAGGGTTTCCTTAAATATCAGTTTTCTCTAATATATTTGAGAGCTTATTCTCACATCGCAAGCTAAGTCCTAGACTTCTACGTCTAGAAAGCACCCTAGTGTTTTTCCAGCCCAGCAACTTTATTTCCAGGTAAGGAAGCCGAGGCCCAGAGAGAAGTTCTAAATGTTATACGCAGGACCATATTGCTAACAACTGGCAGAATTGGCCCAGGAACCCGACTCCAGGGTCTTTCCCCTTAATTCTACTTCTCAAGGCTGAGGACCCCATGATAGCACATTCTTTTAAAAATTGGCTTCCTTTTCACTTTATTTCTTTGTTTTGTTCTCGTTATTGAAACAATGCATATTCTTAGAAAATTGCCAAATACAAAAATATATCAAAAAAGAAAATCGCCTGCTGTGTTATACCGTCCAGGGATAATCTCTGTGACCATGTTGACCTCCAGATTCTTTGAAGGGGCATCCCTACCTCCACTGAACTGTCTCCCAGTTGATCCTCAAGGCACTGAGATCGGGCCCTCAGACCCTTCATCTGGGTGAAACTCTTTCCTCTTGTGACAGTAGTTTCTCGTCTTCCCTCCCCCTTTCCTTTTTATTGATTTCAGGACATTACTCTTCCCTGTGTCCTCCTACCTCTTGCACTGGTCTTTTTCTGTCTCATTCTTGACTCTTTCGCCATTCCTTAAATAATAACGTCCCAGAGAGTTGCATGGTTAGCCCTCTTTTTTACTCTGTATTCTTCTCCTGGGATATTTTATCCTCTTCTCCAAGTCAACTTACTTGGAGTATTACTTACTTGGTGTGGATGACCAAGTGAATATCTATGCCTCTCCACCTCTCTCTTGAGTGCCACACTCCTATTTCCAGCTGCCTATTACTGGACCTTCCTCCCAGGGTGTCTTGGAAGCATCTCTGCCTAAAATTATCCAAAAGCAAATTAATTACCATTCCCTCTCCAACCTGTTACTCTCCCTGTGTACACTCATTAATTGCCAAACATGCATACTGTAGATCCTGAAGTCATACTTCATTTTTCTCTCCATCCATCCAAGCCATCATAACATTCTGCTATCTCTACCTCAACAGTATCCTTCAAATCTCTCTGCTCCTCTGCTACCACTGCCCTGGGCCAGTCCTTCAGCCTATCTTCCCTGGACTGTGGCACTTGCCTCCTGACTTCTCTCCCTGCCTCTCCCATCAGTTCCTGTTCCACATTGCTGCCAATTCACGTTTTTGAAACATACATCTGGTTTTAAACCCTTAAAACTTTCAGCTGCTTATTCCTGCCTCCAGCATGAAGTCCAAATCCATCAGCAGGGTAACAGGACCCTTATGCTCAGTCATTCATTGCTCCTTGTATTGTCTGTCACCCAGCTCACTGCTAGGCATCGTGCCTGACCTACAGCAGACACTGTAGCCTATTGAGTAATAGGCTTCTCCGCATTCGAGAATGTGTTCCTTCTCTATCCCATCATCTCATTCCCAGCTCATTCTGCAGAGTAAGAATTATTCATTTTATCAAAGATATCATGGACCACACTTAATTGATCTATTCACACTTCTAGGTAGAGGGGACAGTACCCCTATGTGCTTTGGTTAAATTACAAGTAGAGCAAAAAAAAAAAAAAAACAAAAGAGCAGGTCCCTGCTATCAGGGGACACTGTGCAAATCATCCTCGTGGTTCTGACAACTGAACCTAAACAGCGTGCTTGTTCTCTGTTCCTGGAGAGGTCCACTACAGGTTTTGTGTATGTACATGTTTTTTTAAAGGCATGAGACCACATATAATATCACTCAACCGTTATATTTGGCACAGTGGGGGTTTTTTTTTTTATGTGTTTAGGTAACCTGTAAAATAAATTAACTTTGGGAGAATTTTTTAAAAATAATTTCTGATTGGAAAAAAAAGACCTTTGGTAGGAAAAAAATTAAAGACAGTGAAAACACAGTATTTAGAATGCAAACATTGTAAAATGCCATAAAACTCCTGAGGTCTTATTGTGTATTTGTAATGGATCTATACCATAAATGTAGCTAAGGCTGAGGAAAATATGCTCATTTGTAATTAAAAAAAAAAAAAAGGGGGTCAGGTTTCTTCTCACCTTCAAAAACAAGAGTGAGAAGAGTTTACTACCAAATGATGCTTTTATTTTCATGAAGTTTTATGCTTGCTGTGTATAGTATCTAAAATGAGTTTTTAATAAAGAGGTGTTGATATTTGAATGAACTGACATATCAGTTGAGTAAACCATGTACATAAACCATTTTATCCTCTTAATACAAGAGACACCCACACTGTTGCATTAGAAATGCATTTTGTATCCTAGAATTCACTACCAATAAAGCCTGTTTGTACAGTTCCTTTTAAACGTTTCCAGATATTTTACATGTCGCTGCAGATGTGGCTTTATTCTTGAGGTCGTCCTCACAGGGCCTCGCCATGCATGTGTGCCGGTGTTGTGATGGCTCTCATGCTGCTGTGACGTCATCTCCTTTCCGTCTGTGCTGCCTGTTGCACCTCGTCCCAGTGTGCGTCTCCCACTTTTCTTTCTCCGGGGCGCTTTATTCTGCCTTCAGGAGTCTCTTCTTTCACCTAGATCTGCCCGCTTTTCTTCTGACTTCTCCAGTTTCTAATAATATTTCCATCATTGAGACTTTCACTTCTCACCCTCTCCCCAGCCTGTTCCTATCCCAGGCTCCTTCCTCCCAGTGCCTTCTAACTTCTTCACCAGAAAAAGCAAAACCCAAAATATCCTCCATTCCTCCTGGCAAGGATGAGGTGACTCTCTTCCAATAGAGACTGGCATTGTCCTCTGCCTCAGCACCTAAGTCACAAACACACCTATCACTTGTTCACATGTTAATGCATCCCTGCCCCGTTCTCTTGTTCTCAAAATCAGTTCTGTGACTCCTTCCACAGACCACTTCTCCCCTTGCCCGCTCTACCCACACAGACCTAAGGATAGTTGTACTTTTTACTCCTCCTCACCTCTGTCACACCTTACTTTCTAGCCAATTTTTTTTTAAAGTTTATTTTTCAAGAACTTGACTCAAAATATCAGCTCCTCCAGGCAGCCTTCCAGGATTGCCTTGCCCCCTGACCCTTTACAGTGTGGCTTACACACCCAACTTGCTTTCCTTGCACTGTCATGCCTGACTACCTGATTGACGTCTTTAAGGATAGGCACTGTGTGAAAGAATCTGCTTTGAAAGTATTTTTGCTCTTGTACTTCACTTTCTAAACTTTATTTTGACTTCTTCCACGTCTTTTACTATCTGAAGTTACTGCCTTTCTACGATCTTCCTTTTTATCTGCATCCCTTCATGTTCAGTCCATTCCTATTGTCAGTGCTTATTTTCTGAAACTCACCAATGGCTTTCTTTTAAATTCCACTTAAAACACACACACACTTCTCATCTTCCAAGTCTTTGAATGAGAAAACTAGGGGAAAAAATGAATTTCCAAGTTCTCTTTTACTCCCTTTGGATTATTACACTGGAATGCTTTTTCTCATAAAAGTATGAGTTGGTATAAAACATTAGTGCCTGTGGTGATTTTTAAAATAAAGAGAATAAAGCTTCCTGAGTAATCCTATTCAAAGTCATTTGCTGAACATTATTACAGACACAGAGTTTTATAAATTGGTGTCTTTTTCAGGACTAGGGCAGGTGTTTCATTTGGGGGCATTGTTTACTCACACGTAGTTGTGATGTGACTCTTGGGTCACTGTCATCCTGTCTCAGAAGGATATGGAGGGGATTGGCATCTGAAGGCCTTCAGAAAATATTGCAAATGGAAAGTGAAAGCAAAGGCAAGGGCCCATTTAGAATGTTTGTGTCCACTCTAACCAAAGAAATGTTCCAGATCTCCCCACTCCAACAGCAAACCTAAGATTAGACATGTTTAGGGAAAGACTAAAGCAGGAAATAATCCTGTAAGTGACGAAGCAAGAGAGAAGAGCTTCTAGAAAGGGCAGTTCACCAGTGGTACCTACTGCTCAAACCCTCTCTTTAATATTCAGAGCAAGGGAAGAGGGTCACGCTGTATGCGGCTTTGTCACTGAACTCTACATCAGCAGGATTATCTGCTGCCCCCTGGGCAAAGGCAAAGCAAAACAAACTCAGGCTCGCTGAAATGCTAAGAAGCTGAGCCCCATAGAAGAGGTTTGGGGAGAGCATTAGGCGTTGGACATTGGACCCAACCTAAATGTTCTCCTCCAGAAAGGAAGGATGCTGTATGACCCGCGCCGTCCAGCTCATGGAGTTACTTTGTGTGTCACGTGAAAAGCATCTGTGAAAGTTTCTTCAAAAAAGGCACACACATGAGAGGTCCAAAAACTCATTTCTTATCAGCAGCCATACATACCCCTGGGATTAAAATATACACATTGCTTTTTATACACAGATGTGAAGCCAACCTCTTAATACATATTGAAAAATCAAATCTGAAAATACTGGAGGTGAAGTAATATATTTCCTAGAAGTCTATGGCATGAGATATGAAGTATGGCTTATTAATAAAATTATTAATTATTATATAATAATAAGAATTAATCATATTAATTATTAATATTAATTATATATAATTATTATTATAACCTTATTAATAAAATCTTTCTGAAAAATAGAATTCATTCTTTTCTGAGCTTGGCACCTTCTATAACTTTTGATTTGATCTTTTAAAGTTATTTTGTGATAGAAAAATTCCTCCCCTAGCGACAGTGACATAAACTCATAGAGATTTTTTAAAGAAATCACATTACATGTCTTTACTGAGTGTTCCCCCTGTGGAAAAATGATCTAGGCAGTTAATTATTTAAAGGTTAAGAAGATAGGGAAATTGTAGCTTTTCACAGAATGACCTTTGTGGACCAGTTTTTTTAAAAGGAATTTGCATCTCTTTCCAAACACGGATGAGGGCCTGACTGACCCTCAATTTCAGCTGTGTAAACATTGAACCTTCAAACTGCTTGGAAAGAAAATAAGAGCAAAACTTGTAATAACCAATGTAAAACCTGAATAATACAGTGATATTGATTATTTCCCTTATGCGATCACCTTTGAGTTTCCTTCCAAAGAAAAAAGAAAAAACTATTTTATTTCTGTGAGTATAAAAAAACATGGTAGAAACAGTGTTTAGATGTATATGAAGTTTTTGACTCAGAAGCCTGTGGTCTCTAATTACCTATGAATATAGCAGCCTTCATTGAAGTGTTACTGTACAATGTTTCCATCTTGTAATAAAAACTGTGACATATCTACAACCTTGTACAAAGAGAAAAACAATTATTGAGCACTCTTTTAACATCGACTGTAAACCTGATTGGCAAAACTCTAGTTGTGTTGCTGACTTGATTTATATTTCTAAATGCATTCATTAATAACTAACTGTGTTTTAGGCAAACTGAATAAAATGAGTGGAATTGTCCATAGTAATAGTCGGTCAATATATTCACACATATTGGGAGAGAGTTTATAAAATTTTTTACAGGGTTCATGATTGATTTCATATTAATTTAAAATACCTACCCTTCATTTTCCTCAGTAATACCCTGTGTAAGAGCTTGGAGCCCCTCCCGAAGGGAATGAACTGGTCATGGTGATCCACTCCATGAAAGCAGGCAAAGCACGTGTCTGTCCCCTGCACACTTGAAAAGCTAGTTGAGACGAGGGATGTGGCAGGTTTTATCCAGTTTCACACACAAGGAAATGATTTAAAACCACTTCATAAACTGCATAGGAATCAGCATTTCAGTTTTTTCCTGGACACTTATTCTAGGTTTGAATTTGTCATCAGCTATTAAGACTTAGAGTCCAAGCTGAATTCTGTCAAGGGTGAGAGAGTGGCATGGACATATATACACTACCAAATGTAAAATAGATAGCTAGTGGGAAGCAGCCGCATAGCACAGGGAGATCAGCTCGGTGCTTTGTGACCACCTAGAGGGGTGGGATAGGGAGGGTGGGAGGGAGGGAGACGCAAGAGGGAAGAGATATGGGAACATATGTATATGTATAACTGATTCACTTTGTTATAAAGCAGAAACTAACACACCATTGTAAAGCAATTATACTCCAATAAAGATGTTAAAAAAAAAAAAAAAAGGTAGAATAATCTGAGAATTAGCCAGAATCAAGGGTGAGAGGGATCCTTTACATTCTCATTGATATTCTGCATTCTGGGAATAATATATACGTCGAAGCTTCGTTTGCTTGCTTTTACTGCCATAAGGGGAAAGAAAGGGCAGTAGCTCTTCTGATAGAATTTTATGACCTTACATTTTAAGAACACCTTTGTTATGTATTAATCAGGTTTCCGCAGTCAGTTTGACCCTGCCAAAGTAAATATATAGGAAACTATTATGAGAATAAATCATTAAACTTTCCTAAGAGTATAATGATCTGCCAACTTTTTTTTAAAAGGTAGGTATTGAGATTAAAGTCTTATCCTTACTGGCAAGTGTTATCCCCGTGTCCCTATAGTTTCTTTGGGTTAAGAATCTGTAGATAGCAGTTCTAATGAAAATATTTCATTAGTATTAATCTAAGTAATTGTGACGGCAGTAGTCAGCTTATCTGACATAGCATAAAATTAAAATAAGAAATTCTATCTGGAGCATAGGCAGTAATTTGAACTCTATAGCATTTAGTAGGGAAGAGTTTTTTTTATCATTTTTTAAAAGCACAAACTTGGGGCTTCCCTGGTGGTGCAGTGGTTGAGAATCTGCCTGCCAATGCAGGGGACATGGGTTCGAGCCCTGGTCTGGGAAGATCCCACGTGCCGCGGGGCAGCTAGGCCTGTGAGCCACAATTACTGAGCCTGCACGTCTGGAGCTTGTGCTCCGCAACAAGAGAGGCCACGATAGTGAGAGGCCCGCGCACCGCGATGAAGAGTGGCCCCCACTTGCCGCAACTAGAGAAAGCCCTCACACAGAAACGAAGACCCAACACAGCCAAAAATAATTAATTAATTAATTAATTTAAAAAAAAAAACACAAACTTGTTTGTAGACTTCAAATCTGATGGAATTAAATCATTTTTAGTATTAACTGAAAGTAGGTGGAGTTGTTCTTATCATTTGTATTCTATCATATCACCTTGACTTTTATCACAGAGGGTTAAACAGACTCTGTTGGAATTTATCAGTATATTCTTTAGGACACACTTGAGCTGGGACTAGAACCCAGCATTGAAATTCTACCCCGAGGCTCAGCTGGCTCTTATTGTTTCATTCAGAATCATATATTTGCAGCACTTTAAGTAGATTTCTAGTAATGAAAGGGTTTTTTTTTTAATAGACTCAGGTTACTGCAGTGTTTTTCTATTTGTCTTCTTCTGCTTTGTACTGTTTAGAAAATTTGGAGGGGCATGGTTATCTCAGTGACCATCTAAGGGTTAAATATTATGTGTGGCCCCATATCTCTGGTCCAGTGTTGGGGAAAATTTTCATTGATTTACGTAGGTGTTCTGGCTCAGTAAAGAATGACCCTATGTTTGTCAAGAAAGCAGATATGGAAACTGTACTCACAGCCAAATTTACAAGAATAAAGTAATTGGTTAAGGTAAAAGGAAATGATTTTGACAGATTTAGACTCTTGGGGTGGGTTAGAAATCCACCAAAATTCAGGATTCGGGTGCATTTTATCTTGAAGTGGAAGAATCCAACACAAAGTGGAAAGCAGCTTTCTGTAAATGAAGTGCCATTGGCACGTCCGGTCAGTCTTTTTTACCACTGTGTTTTCAATTCCGTTGTGATACAGGTAGATCTGATGTATCCTGTCAACACTCTTTTTTACTTTCTCTACTCTCTTTAGACTTAGAAGTAGATCAACCCAAAGAAGAAAAGAAAGAGTGCTACTATAATCTAAATGACGCCAGTCTTTGTGATAACGTGCTGGCCCCCAATGTCACCAAACAAGAATGCTGCTGTACCTCTGGTGCTGGGTGGGGAGATAACTGTGAGATTTTCCCCTGCCCGGTCTTGGGGACTGGTAAGAATTAGCTAAGTGCTGTGTTCATACTGGTATTTGTTGTGTGGTGTTCATGGGCCTTGGAATGTTCTCATTTGGGTTATTGAAGCCTTGAAATGGTAACATCTACTGGTACCTGCCATAGTCAAAGTGAAGTGAGATTACCTTAGAGTGGGTTTCATTCAGGGCTGGACCCATACCCTTATCCCACTTCAGTATGAATTCTTAAACTTCTGTTTCTCACAGAATATGCTGTTATAGTGACATTCCATATAATATTTTGGCAGAAAGATAATTCAGTTTTATTCCATTTTTAGGTAAAACTAATCATTTTTGCTAACAATGACACAGCATTATTCCTAACTGGAGCTTGCATATTTAAGCTAGGATTTTGGATTCTTATTGAAATTTGAAAATACTAGAGACCACAGTAATGGAGAAATAAGTCATAACACACCATAGTACCTATAGCTAAAACATGTGTAAATAATATATGGGTGAACTCGCAAGGTTTTTTGTAAATTATACTTATGAAGTCATTAGGTTTATTTGCACCTAGTCTGTAATTTTTGAGATTGTACTGAATTTATTTGTCTGAATTAGATGGCAAGATTTGCCTTAAAGTCTCTGAGTCTGAGAAAGCAAAACTGAATTTAAAACATACTCATGGAAGATACTGGTTTGTTTTTTTTTTTTCAACTTTTTTTTTCCCTTGTCTCTCCTGAAATCAGCTGAATTCACTGAAATGTGTCCTAGAGGGAAAGGTTTTGTCCCCACTGGAGAATCCTCTTACGACGTTGATGGCGAGAACTATAAAGGTCAGAATCAAGCAGAAACTAATTTGCAATGTGTGTGCATATTTGACATTCAAGTAAACGCGTGGCTTGGGTCAGACAGAAGGAGAATTCTTTTCAGCCATGGAAACTAATTACAAAGCCTTGAATCCTACCATTGGAAGAAGGCTCCAATGGACTCTAGGGAGAACCGTGGCTTGGGAGTTAGAACACTTAAGGCTGTATGACAGTGGGACTTCACTTAAGATTCTGAGTTTCCACCTCTGAGATAGGAATAATGTTTCAAAGGTTGTCATGAGGATTAAATGAGATAACATATGTAAAAGTACTTAACACAAAATTCTGTACTTAATAAATTCATTCTTTTATTGTAGAATTATATTAGAAATCATATGTTAGGACCAATATAAATTTGAACATCATCATGTTGGCCTTTAATGGTCATCAACAAAGCAAAGATTCTTGCCTTTTTAGAAAGCATCCTACTTTGCTAGGACCATTTACTAATGGCCACAGATTAATAATAAGGAATGGAAAGGAAGAAAGCAAAAGTAGATGTGTGTTTTATATATTTAATGCTATTAGCCTGTAATTCTAAAATAAATGTGCAGCTTTTTAATTTTGGTGAAATTTAAACTACAGATATGAGTATTTCCTCATTAACCACTAACTTTTAACATTTCAGTGATAGAGATATTATGACCTTTTACATACAAAGTAATTTTTTTTCTTTACAGTTTAACATTGAAAACTGTTAAGTGGCTGGAAAACAGACTAAAAACATTTTTACTGTCTATCCATTTTTGCAAACTAGTGTTTTACTAATATGGTATAATTCAGCAGCTGGATAAGAAATTCCATCTGTGTTTTTTTAAGTACATCTATGATTTAATTCAGTGAAATAACAAGACTTAGTTCATGAAATGTGTTTAATGGTTTTCAAATTCGCAAATATCATACACTATGTTCTTTCAGAGATGTAGTTAAATTTCACTTTGTGCTATGAAGTGGAGCCCTGATTTCACCGTAAAGTCATCCTCTTTTTTAAAATAAAAATAAATTCCTCTTCACCCTATCTTAGCAGTGCTGTAAATGGTTGGAAGAATATTAGATTTGGATTCAAACAGTCATATATTGTCGACTTGGTTTTGCCGTTTTCCAGCTGTGTAACTTTGAGCAATTTATCTATGGAGTCTCCAGTTTTTTAAATGAGGACTAGACGACATTAGCTTTAAAATGTTAGAAATGATGCTAATAATACTTGCACAAAAGCAATAGATCACACTTTTTGAGAGTATACTGAGTCCTCTGCATGGATCTTCTCATTGAATCCTTTCAATCCTATCGATGTTCCTCTTATCTCCAGTTTACCACTGAGTAAACTGAGGTTTGTGGACAGTAAGCTCTGTAAATTCTGTGGTGGAAAATGGGTCTGCCAGCATTCTTAGCAACTGTGCTTTCATTAGCTCATTATCAAGAAAGAAGACTTCGACCAAAAACCACAGTTACAGAAAGATAGAGAAGATGAAAAGGCAGAGGGCTATGTACCAGATGAAGGAACAAGAAAAAACCCCAGAAAAACAACTAAATGAAGTGGAGATAGGCAACCTTCCAGAAAAAGAATTCAGAATAATGATAGTGAAGATAATCCAGGACCTCGGAATAAGAATGGAGGCAAAGATTGAGAAGATGCAAGAAATGATTAACAAAGACCTAGAAGAATTAAAGAACAAACAAACAGAGATGACCAATACAATAACTGAAATGAAAACTACACTAGAAGGAATCAATAGCAGAATAACTGAGGCAGAAGAACGGATAAGTGACCTGGAAGACAAAATGGTGGAATTCACTGCTGTGGAACAGACTAAAGAAAAAAGAATGAAAAGAAATGAAGACAGCCTAAGAGACCTCTGGGACAACATTAAACGCAACAACATTCGCATTATAGGGGTACCAGAAGGAGAAGATAGAGAGAAAGGACCAGAGAAAATATTTGAAGATATTATAGTCGAAAACTTCCCTAACATGGGAAAGGAAATAGCCACCCAAGTCCAGGAAGCGCAGAGAGTCCCATACAGAATAAACCCAAGGAGAAACACGCCGAGACACATAGTAATCAAAGTGGCAAAAATTAAAGACAAAGAAAAATTATTGAAAGCAGCAAGGGAAAAACGACAAATAACATACAAGGGAACTCCCATAAGGTTAACAGCTGATTTCTCAGCAGAAACTCTGCAAGCCAGAAGGGAGTGGCATGATATAGTTAAAGTGATGAAAGGGAAGAACCTACAACCAAGATTACTCTACCCGGCAAGGATCTCATTTAGATTTGATGGAGAAATCAAAAGCTTTACAGACAAGCAAAAGCTAAGAGAATTCAGCACCACCAAACCAGCTCTACAACAAATGCTAAAGGAACTTCTCTAAGTGGGAAACACAAGAGAAGAAAAGGACCTACAAAAACAAACCCAAAACAATTAAGAAAATGGTCATAGGAACATACATATCGATAATTACCTTAAACATGAATGGATTAAATGCCCCAACCAAAAGACATAGACTGGCTGAATGGATACAAAAACAAGACCCATATATATGCTGTCTACAAGAGACCCACTTTAGACCTAGGGACACATACAGACTGAAAGTGAGGGGATGGAAAAAGATATTCCATGCAAATGGAAATCAAAAGAAAGCTGGAGTAGCTATACTCATATCAGATAAAATAGACTTTAAAATAAAGAATGTTACAAGAGACAAGGAAGGACACTACATAATGATCCAGGGATCAATCCAAGAAGAAGATATAACAATTATAAATATATATGCACCCAACATAGGAGCACCTCAATACATAAGGCAACTGCAAACAGCTATAAAAGAGGAAATCGACAGTAACACAATAATAGTGGGGGACTTTAACACCTCACTTACACCAATGGACAGATCATCCAAAATGAAGATAAATAAGGAAACAGAAGCTTTAAATGACACAATAGACCAGATAGATTTAATTGATATATATAGGACATTCCATCCAAAAACAGCAGATTACACGTTCTTCTCAAGTGCACACGGAACATTCTCCAGGATAGATCACATCTTGGGTCACAAATCAAGCCTCAGTAAATTTAAGAAAATTGAAATCATATCAAGCATCTTTTCTGACCACAACGCTATGAGATTAGAAATGAATTACAGGGAAAAAAACGTAAAAAAGCCAAACACATGGAGGCTAAACAATACGTTACTAAATAACCAAGAGATCACTGAAGAAATCAAAGAGGAAATAAAAAAATACCTAGAGACAAATGACAATGAAAACACAACAACCCAAAACCTATGGGATGCAGCAAAAGCAGTTCTAAGAGGGAAGTTTATAGCTATACAAGCCTACCTAAAGAAACAAGAAAATTCTCAAGTAAACAATCTAACCTTACACCTAAAGAAACTAGAGAAAGAAGAACAAACAAAACCCAAAGTCAGCAGAAGGAAAGAAATCATAAAGATCAGAGCAGAAATAAATGAAATAGAAACAAAGAAAACAATAGCAAAGATCAATAAAACTAAAAGTTGGTTCTTTGAGAAGATAAACAAAATTGATAAGCCATTAGCCAGACTCATCAAGAAAAAGAGGGAGAGGACTCAAATCAATAAAATCAGAAATGAAAAAGGAGAAGTTACAACAGACACCGCAGAAATACAAAGCATCCTAAGAGACTACTACAAGCAACTTTATGCCAATAAAATGGACAACCTGGAAGAAATGGACAAATTCTTAGAAAGGTATAACCTTCCAAGACTGAATCAGGAAGAAACAGAAAATATGAACAGACCAATCACAAGTAATGAAATTGAAACTGTGATTAAAAATCTTCCAACAAACAAAAGTCCAGGACCAGATGGCTTCACAGGTGAATTCTATCAAACATTTAGAGAAGAGCTAACACCCATCCTTCTCAAACTCTTCCAAAAAATTGCAGAGGAAGGAACACTCCCAAACTCATTCTATGAGGCCACCATCACTCTGATACCAAAACCAGACAAAGACACTACAAAAAAAGAAAAGTACAGACCAATATCACTGATGAATATAGATGCAAAAATCCTCAACAAAATACTAGCAAACAGAATCCAACAACACATTAAAAGGATCATACACCACGATCAAGTGGGATTTATCCCAGGGATGCAAGGATTCTTCAATGTACGCAAATCAATCAATGTGATACACCATATTAACACATTGAAGAAGAAAAACCATATGATCATCTCAATAGATGCAGAAAAAGCTTTTGACAAAATTCAACACCCATTTCTGATAAAAACTCTCCAGAAAGTGGGCATAGAGGGAACCTACCTCAACATAATAAAGGCCATATATGACAAACCCACAGCAAAAAAAAAAAGAAAGAAGACTTCCGTCAAGTTGCATCAAACTCTTCATGGGAGTTTTCTTCATCTCAACTAGTTAATGGGCCAAAATATACATTTATAGAAAGGCACATGTCTTAAAGGGTATTTTCTTCAGAGAATATTATTGGTGCCATTATGGAACCCGTAGACTCTTTCATCAAATACGAGGTAGCATCTCCGAAGCTCTATTTACAAATATACCTTCTCTGATAATGTTTTGGGCATTGCTCCATAAACAGAGAAAGAAGCCTGATTATATTTCTACCTCTGTGAATTAGTCCTCACTTTAAGAATTTGATATTTCTGTGTTTTTAAGACTCTTTGTAATACAAATATTATAATATCTAACTTTCCCAATATTGGTTAGACTCTTCTATTTAACTGAAAAACCCAAAATAACTCCTCTTTCTAAATATTTCTCCGTTTTTTCCCCCATAGATGCAGATGAATGCCTACTTTTTGGACAAGAGATCTGCAAAAATGGCTTCTGTTTGAACACTCAGCCTGGTTATGAATGCTACTGTAAGCAGGGGACATACTATGATCCTGTCAAATTGCAGTGCTTTGGTAAGTTTTAAGAGGCTATAGTGTGATGTGCTATGCAAGTACACGGAAAAAATAAGTAATGCTACATATCAAAACAATTTCTTTGAATCTAAATCATGTGTTGAAAAGATCTGTAAATGTTTTATGGATCTTTTTCTTGAGCAATATTTAAGAAAATAAAAACCCTTCATACTACTATTTGAATAGATTTCAAAGAGTTAATATTCAATGTGGAATTATAATTCAGGTCACTGGTATAACCGAAGTGTTCTTTTGGTCTGGGGAGCCTCCTGTCTCATCACTCATACCATGCACTGAAAGTCATTTTTAAATACTGACCCAGACTTTAATGCCTAAGCAGAAAACCATATACACTAGGCAGAAAAACACAGCAAAAGGAAATAATTTTAAAACTGTCATACAGAGACATTTTATCTTAAATTTCTAAGCGTATCCTGTTCTTAAATGTTTTCTTTCCTTATTTAATGTCAGCAGCTGTAGGGCAATGTTATTTTTCCAATCAGTACAACTTAACATTTTTAGAGTTGGAGCTGTTCTCTTTTGGATGATGATGTGTAGCTGATTAAAATGTGGCAGCCCCTGGAATCTGGACTAAATTCAGCAGTGTATTAAGTTTGGTTAAGTGTATGAGGTGCAGCTGATTGCTGATTTTCTTTCATTTTTTTTCTCTTAAGATATAGATGAGTGTCAAGACCCCAACAGTTGTATTGATGGCCAGTGCGTTAATACAGAAGGCTCTTATAACTGCTTCTGTACCCACCCGATGGTCCTGGATGCTTCGGAAAAAAGATGTATCCGACCAACTGAATCACATGGTATGTTTGGATATGAGATGCAAGTCTGTGTCCAAATAAATGTCATAAGGTTTTCCTTTTGACTGAAATGTGAGCTGTTGGAAAATTTTAAAATTGATTCCTTGGGTATTTTGAAATAATTAAAATGAGATGCTAAGAGAAGGAATAAGATGCATATCATCAGTATGTAGGAGATTTAACACCTTGCACATACTGATTTAATGGACAACAGAGTACGGAGTGGCTGAACAGATGGCAGAGCTGTTCCGTGCCTGAGGGTTGATCACGTTGAACCATTAGAGGCAACTGAGGAAGATGTAAATTGAGGGAAAAATAATTAGGTTTGCTTGACTAGACTGGAGGACACAGATGAAGCTGGACAGAGCAGAGGGCAGAATTCGTCAGATTGGTGGAGGGCTCTGAAGTCCATCGGTAGGAATCCCTGTTCATCCCCGAGAAGGCAGTGTGCCACTGACTGATCAATGGCTTAATTGATCAACGTATCAGCACATTCAGGAGACTGCTTTGGTTGCAATCAATTGAAAAGTAGAAAGGTTCGAATTAAGGACCCTAGGATGAAGTGTCACTAGTTCAGGGCTTCGGCAAATGAAATGGGTGAAAAAGGATGAATCCCAAAAATTTTATGTAGAAAGAAGTGGTAGGATTTGACAGAAGAGTAAATGTGAAACATCAAAGACCAGAAGAATAAGGAGTCCATCAGGATTATGAAGTACAGGCAAGATAGTGGAGGGTTTTATGTAATGATGGAAGCTACGGAGGGAAGGATTTAATTGGAACATGATGGGCAGGTTGAATGTCAGCTGATTGGAATGACACCCAGTTGGAGGTGACAGAGGTTTGATCCATGGAAAGACCAGACTGGCTTCAGACTTTTGCTTGGAAGTCACTCTTAGAAATAGGGATGGAAACTCTGAGACTCGCTGGCTTCTACCACAGTGTTTATGAAATAGGAATAACAGTGCAATTGTCATGGAACCATGTCTTCCCTTTCAGAACAAATTGAAGAAACCGATGTCTACCAAGATCTGTGCTGGGAACATCTGAGTGATGAGTTTGTGTGTAGCCGGCCTCTCGTTGGCAAGCAGACAACATATACTGAGTGCTGCTGTTTGTATGGAGAGGCCTGGGGTATGCAATGCGCCCTCTGCCCCATGAAAAATTCAGGTGAGCTCCTACCTAGTTCCTTCTATTGCAGGCCTTTGGAAAGATCCTTTGGAGCCTGACAATTCTCTTTTACTTATACATCTTCACCTTCACTCCTGATATCTTACTTTCATCAGAGGGGTGTGTGTGTGCGCGCGTGTGCGTGTTTAGGGAGTGGAAGAGCAGGCTTGCATAACATCTGGCTCCTGGTTTACCTCCAATCCAGACCTTGTCATTAATTTTTGAAACCCTCATTCCATTTCCCCGAAGAATGATAAATAACCCAAAGAAATATAATGCATCTTAGCAGTTGGTGGCATAGGTCTTTAGAATTTATATTTCCTGATACTTCTTTTTTTTTTTTTTTCCCCTACAGTCCTTCTCATTTCTAACAGTTTCTACTTAGAGCAAAAAGTATTAATATAGACAGTATAGGTCAAAGCCCAAGTTTTTATGTCAACCCCTTTGTGGGAGAGATCACAGAAGGGTTAGAACCATAAAGGAAGAGAGTAGAAAGTAAGTAAATGTACTTGAACAAATCTCCTTGACTTTCAAGTTTTAGACCTGAGGTTAAAACCTTTGGTCAAATGGAAAAAAAAAAATGGGACTGGCTAAGCTCTCAGTTTCCTCCCCTCTCCTCGTGTGGGAGGAGGGCTGGAAGGTGCTGACTCTTGGCTCCCAGGCTGGGCTACTTGGTGACTGTTGGGTTCTGCGCTGATTGCTTATTTCTCTTCTTGACGCTGCAGCTACTTACTGCCTGTTAAAGGAAAGCACTTGAAAGTGTTCAGTATAGCATTTTGTCTTTGACTATAGAATCGATTTGTTAAAGCTGGAAAAATACTGTGTGGATATACAGTGAAAGAGTTTATAACGAACAAATTCTCAGAATGGCCAAGAGGGGAAGAATTGCTTGAAAAGAGGAACTGCATTAATTTTTAGTTAATTAGAATGTAATCTTCAAGATATTTAATAATAAATTAGCTCTTTAGCTTGGAAATAACTTAAACCAATGTAGCACAAAAAAGAAAGTAGTTTGAAATGCCGTAGAAGGAAAAGGAACAGCAAAGGATGAAGAGCAACCTCTTAAAGATATAGATGGTAATGGTAGTAGTCCAGAAATGGAAACAGGATGGGTTCTGGGGTCAGAAAATCTAGATCTGGAATTCAGAACTGCCCACAGCAGCTGCGTGACTTGGGGAAAAAGAACCTCACCCAATGCAGCTCATTAATGGAGACATCTATCTTGTTGGGTTGTTGTGAGAACTGGGAGGATGTAGATAGGGCAGGAACACAAGGAGTGTGGTATATTATTAGCATTACTGTGGCCTCTGTCCCTAGAAGCAATTGCCACAAGGAGAAGGTGAAATCTTAAGGAAGTGACTATAATATATATGACTTGAGTCATCTTCTCACGATGCTTGAATACCTCAAACCTTTCTACTTAGGCAGTGTTTTTATTGTTTAATTTAAAAAATATATATATCCTTCTTCTAAAGAATTAATCAAAGAGGTTATGTCCCCCTCCATCTACCCCATCACAGCTGAACTCCGCTCCTTGAAGATGTTCACTCTTTTTTTTTAATTGAAGTACAGTGTTGATGTACCATATGTTGCAGGTGTACAATATAATTATTCACAATTTTTAAAGGTTATACTCCATTTATAGTTATTGTGAAATACTGGCTATATTCCCCATGTTGTACAATATATCCTTATAACTTATTTTATACCTAATAGCTTGTACCTCTGAAGATGTTCACTCTTAACAGTTGGTTTTAATTATCCAAGTCTTTTTTCTACACATTAACTATTGTTGTATTTTTAATCCATATTAGTTATTATATATTTATATTTAGGAGAATATTTAAAGCTGAAATCCATATCATCGATCTGAGGCACACGTTTTTTGATTTACTCTTTAGCATCTCTGAAACTGGGGGTATCTTATAATTGATGGTATCTATTAATGGCCACAAGCGATTTTCTCACATTTTAGTGTCTGTTATATCAGGATGTATTTTGCAATCTAGGGTATCTTAGAACTGGTGAAAGATGGTAACTTTTAAATGGCTGCACAGACTCTGTTTTATGGATGTACAGGCATACCTTGGAGATATTATGGGTTCAGTTCCAGACCACCACAATAAAGTGAATATTGCAGTAAAGCAAGTCACCCAAATTTTTTGGTTTCCCAGGGCATATAAAAGTTAAATTTACACTGTACAGTGTTTATGTCTGTTAAGTGTGCTATAGCATTATGTCTAAAAAAATATACATGATAATTAAAAGTACTGTATTGCTAAAAAATGCTAACCATCATCTGAGCTTTCAGCAAGTCATCTTTTTGTTGGTGGAGGGTCTTGCCTCGCTGTTGGTGGCTGCTGACTGATCAGGGAGGTGATTGCTGGGGATGGGGGTGACTGTGGTAATTTCTTAAAAAAAGCCAACAGTGAAGTTTGCCACCTCAATTGATTCCGCCTTGACAAACGATTTCTCTGCGGTATGCAATGCTGTTTAATAGCATTTTCCCTAGAGTAGAACTTCCTTCAGAATTCAAGTCAGTCCTCTCAACCCCTGCTGCTGCTTTCTCAATTAGTTTTACGTAATATTCTAAATCCTTTGTTTCAAGAGTTAAGTTTACTGTCTCATATGGGTGGGGTTTGTGGCACCCTACAACAATTACAATAGTAACATCAAAGATCACTAATACCATAACAAATATAGTAATAGTGGTAAAGTTTGAAATATTGTGAGAATTTCCAAAATGTGACACAGACAGGAAGTGAGCAAATGTGGTTGGAAATATGGTGCAATAGACTTGCTTGATGCAAGGCTGCCACAAGCCTTCAATTTGTTTAAAAAAAAAAAAACACAGTAAAGGGAAGCACAGTAGAACAAGGTATGCCTGTACCATGGTTTATTGAATCACCTCCAGCACTGGACATTTGGGCTATCTGTCTCCCCCAACCCCTGCCCTTCCCCAGTCTTGATTTTCCTATTATAAACAATGCTGCAATGAACCTTCATGTATGTATCTTATATATAGCTGTGGAAGTGTCTTGATAAGAAAATTCCTACAAATGAAAATATTATACTATATTACTCTCCAAAAAATACAGGACAGATTTACACTCACATTGACAGTGTTTGAAATGCCTTTTCCTCATACCCTTTTACCATTAGATATTCTCAGTCTTTAAAATTGTTATCATATGGGTAAGAAGGGTATCTTATATGCGTCTCCCTATTTCTAGGGAATTGGAGCATCTTTTCCTTGTTTATAGATGATTTGTATTTCCTTGTCAGTGAATTATATCCTTTGCCCATTTCTTTGGTTGGACTTTGTGTCTTTTTCTTGCTGATTTGTAGGAGCGTTGTGCATATTCTGTCCACAACCCCAACATTTGGGTTATGGAAACTTCTTTATGAAAGGTTCTGCATGTATTTTCATTTTATTCTGTCCCTGTCCTGATCCTGTGATATTAAGTATTTACTGCATGAAAATCTGATGAGCTAGTTGCCTTTGCAAATCAAATCTAATTGACTAAGTTTTTTAAAGAATATTCAAGTTATTTTGGTGTTAGAAATGAATTTTAGAATATTGCATCAATTATTTGTAACTGAGACTTTACAAAACAAAATTTTAAATGTAAATTCAAACAAATCCATGTGAACAAATATATACTGTATAATATTTTTAGGAAAGTATGGGGTACGAGGAAATAGTGGTACCACATGCCAAATTAAAAAAAAAAAAGTTTAGTATCTTTGCTGCACTCTTTCTAGCTTATATATGCACAGTACTGGTGATAAATTTTCCGAAAAGAATCACTAGTCTATAGTCAGCCAAATCCTCAAAAATCAGTGATTTTCAGTCTTTTATTTTTTTAGAAAAAGGTAGTCTTTTGTCAACTGAATTATTATTTTAACTTCCAATATATATAAATTCTTTAACATCAAAGATGCTGGAGCTACTGGTAGGGAGAACAACTAGTTAGGCTCTCGAGGTATCTGTGAAGGACCCCAGGGTTCCGGGGAACACGTATTGAAAAACACTATTCTGTTTCTGTTGGAGTATAGGAAGTAGTTAGACATCCCAGAAGGAGTATTTCTTTCTTTTTTTTTTTTTTTATAAATTTATTTGTTTATTTATTTTATTATTTTTGGCTGTGTTGGGCCTTTGTTGCTGCGCACGGGCTTCTCACTGCGGTGGCTTCTCTTGTTGCAGAGCACAGGCTCTAGGCGCACAGGCTTCAGTAGTTGTGGCACGTGGGCTCAGTAGTTGTGGCTCACAGGCTTAGTTGCTCCGTGGCATGTGGGATCTTCCCGGACCAGGGCTTGAACCCGTGTCCCCTGCATTGGCAGGCAGATTCTTAACCACTGTGCCACCAGGGAAGTCCCAGTATTTCTTTTATACCCTTGAAATTATGGGCCTTGAACTAGACTTAGGGATACTGTACCCTGAATCCAGGGAGAAGCCCACGGCAAAGTTAAGCAATTTTTCCAGAGGCCCTGTGATTAGCTGGCATTTCCTTGAGTGGTACGTGATGTTCTGGTCATATCTACACCAAACCGTCTCCCGTTGAGCATGTTTCTGCCGGAGTATAGCAAGCAAGACGAGCCAGAGCAGAGGGGTTAGCACATGGACTCTGGAGCCAGGTTGCCTGGGTGGGAATCCTGGTTTGGCAACTTTCTCTCTACACAGCCTTGTTCCTTTGTCCCTCTGTGCCTTCGTTTCCTCACACGAAACTAATATCACCTGCCTCACAGGGTTCTTGTAAGGATCAGTTACACTTCGCATAGGGCTTGACACGTAGTAAGCGTTAGAAGGTTGTAGCACCTAATGCTACTGCTGCCGGGTGAGTCAGATCAAATGCATTTTCAAATGTAACTGAAATCTAAGGTTCTTATGAAATACACACTTACCTAATAGCATCTGAACATGGATTAAGAAATTAAGGATAGACAAATGCAGAAATAATTGTCCTCATATAAAACTTTCTCTTCTAGACCACTGCTTCATAAACATTAATGGGCATGTCAATTACCTGGTGATGTTATTTAAAAAAAAAAAAAAGATTCTGGTTTCTAGGTGGAGGTGGGTGGGCAGGATTCTGCATTCTTACGTCCCAATGCAATGCTGCTGCTGGGTCTCGGACCACACTAGCAAGGTTCTAGAGACACCTAGCAGCATTCCACCTGGTTTTGTTAAAACCGACTTTAATGCCGTTATTGATTTTTCGTAGAGGAAGCAGAGAATGTGTGAATTTTAAAACTGATTTGCTCATTCTGCCATTGAGCCTTTTAAATGTTGCTCTTCAGGAATACATGATAGTTGAGAAAGGACCATATTGTCTATTTGTTAATGAAAGCACTGGATGAATTCCAGCCTGTCAGGCACTGAACCTTCCAGTTTCCCTAGGAGTGCAGCACTGCTTTGGGGAACAATTAGTTACTGATGGAAACAGTGCTGGAGGAATTTAAGTAATAAATCGCAGTGCTTGTCATCAGCTTTGAGCATTAAAGTGCAGTGTAAAGTAAAGCTTTGGCTCCAAAACAGGCTTTCACACTTCTGGTCCAATAGGTTATGGGCACTAATTCTCACTAAGGCAGCAACTGCATCTGAGAATACTGGTAGTTGGAGGAGGTAGGAGTGGCTCCTGAAATAGTGTTCTCTGAAGTTAGATGGCAACTTGCAGATTGGTACCAGGTGCAGACTGGTACCACATGCAGGGTGAGTGAGTGGAGGGTGATGGATCCTGTCAGGGTAACTTTACATGAGAAGAATTGCCTAGTTGTACCATTCAGTACATTTCTGGAGCTGCTTGGGGCTCCCATTTTAATCCTCAGCTAAAGTCTGGGAGGCCAGACACCAGGCATTAGGAGAAGGTTTCAGATGGTTAAGGGCGGCCCGGCAGGGAGTTTGTTGAAGTGGTCGTGTCCAGACATCCTCCCCCTCCTCAACCTCTGGAGTTTCTCTTATTCCTGCCCCATCATCCGCTTCTTCTCCTGCCCCTCTCAGTACCCTCTAATCCCGCCTGTTCTTAAAATGTTTTTTTTTTTTCCCCTTGATTTGGGGGCAGTGGCTGAACTGCTTTGGGAGGACCATCAAATTTGGGCTCTTTATCATGATATTGCCAGCCTCTGAGAGAAAAAGCTATTCGAAAAACCAAGTCAGGAAAGACAAACCACTGTGTCCATATTTTGAATGACAGAGGGTGGTCATTGTTTGATCTTTCTGGAAATTTTCAGTGCCATGCTAGAAGGAAGTCATGAACTCTCAAATCTGGAGTTTATTGAATACTAGTTTTATGTAGCTTGGTTTTTCTGGGTCTCCACCTGAGTAAAAAATGATGGTAGCTGACATGTGTATAGCACAATGCCAGGCACCATTCAAGAGGCTTACCATCAATTAAGATATTTAATTCTCCAAGCCATCCTATGAGGTAAGTATATAATTACCTCCTTTTGGGGGGAGAGGAACTGAGACACAGAAGATTACCATACGTGGTCAGATACCAGGAAGTGGCAGATTCAAATCCAGGCATCTGTGCTATCAATCACTTTAGTGTTACCCCAGTCCCTATCTCCCCAAGGTCTCAAAGCACATCTTAGATAAATAGTGTCACTTAGAGTATAAAAGTAACAAAGTGAAAAATTAAAGATGAGATTTTTTTTCAATTTCCTCATGCATTGTGTGCTGAGAGAGAAACTCTACAGCCTTAGAGCCAGTCAGTAAGCTTAGCCAACTTAGACTCTGTATCAGAGTCAAGCACACGGTGGCCATAATAGATAACAGTACATACTTGATGAATTAATGGATTAAAGCAAGTCAGTAATTCTCAGTGAATTAAACTGTTGCTGATGCCTAGCACATAGATAAAATGAACTTTTAATGTTTTTATTTATTTCTACTCTTAAAAGTATAAACTCAAAATTTTCTGGAAAAATGTACCTATGGGTTACAAGATATGTAGGGTGCTATTATCTCATGGAAATAAAAACCTATTGACCTGCAAATGAAAGAAAATTAGACACATTTGAACACTGGAATCTAAAGTACCCAGGGATCCCGGTGTCTGTGGTTATCTTGTTAAAATAATTAGACTTCTGTTAAGTAAATTATTAAAATAATTAGACTTATTGTGAACAAACTGAACATAAAGAATTGATAAAGTCTTGATCTAAAACGTAGAAGTTAAGAAAGTTTGAGGGGAGACTTAGTGTGTTGAGAGATTGCCACCTATTGGTTGATACAGTGTACTGCACCACAGGTGTTTTAACCTCTGAAGTACTAGGTGCAGGTCAGGCATAGAAAGGTCACAGTGGGGTTAAAAAAAAAAAAAAAACCTCCAAGGAGACTGAAGTGCCACAAAAGAAATTGGCAAATGCTTAAAATGTTTTGTGAAACACTGCTATTGATCAAACTGCGGAGGCATGGGTCCTCTCAGTTTTGCTCACAGAGCAATTCGAAGATATAGATATATAGATAGATTTGATTAGAAAACTCTGGTTGTGGGAATAGAGATTATCCTTGTACTTGAGTGCCAGGAAGAAAAATATAATCATTACAGCATAGGAAAAATTTGAAATCAATTCTGTCAGTAAAGAATTCTATAGATCGTAATATAGATTTATGTCTAATTCTTATTTTTAAAAAAGTCAAATAACAACATGTTTAGTAAACTATTATATTCAAGGTGCAGTTAGTAAGAACCGTGTCTGAAATGCAGTCTAAATTACTTATAGTTTGCCTGTCTTCAGTTTCAGTTAAATTATCTACGTATTCCTTCATTTCATTTTTTACTTGAACCACCTACAAGGCAACATCTAGGCAATAAATTTTGGAGCAGACATACAGTCTGTATTTACAGGAAATGTAAAATTCTGTAGAACTAACATGATATAAAATTATGTTGTATTGCTAAATTAGAAGTTCATTCCTCAATATTGCTCATTCAGATGTACAGATAACATCCTTATGTAATAAATCCATCATCTCTTGCGACACACTATTTTTTAATACTTCCTAGTAACTTATCTACCCCGTTTTTTCATATGGTTTTGCAAGAGTGAAAGAATCTGGAATCTGTCTTTGAACAGTTAAGCTAGTGATTTCTTTCCTATCTGTGCATGGCTCTTACATGTTCCCAAAGATCTGAGTGTAAGAAGTTTCATAATACCCTTGGAGGTGTGAAGGAAGACAGGGATTTGACTCATGGACTAAACTTGAAAAAATATTATAATTGGGCAGTGGTTGCAAAAGGCCTTTCAGCTGTCACAGTTTAAAGCCTTTTCCAAGAACTGTGTTTCCAAAGAATGTTAATAATAACTCTGGAACATCCTACATGTGAGGCACAGTGAGTGGTCACCGCCTTTGGTTTGGGCAGCCCAGGGATCTCGTTCTGCTTTTGGCACTGCTTCTGTCAACTGCACTGGGCGAGTTACTTCAGTTTCCTATATCCGAAGTTGAGAACTCTTTTGAGGTTATGGTAATTAATACTCTGTAAGTATGAAAGCATTTATCATTGTGATCATAGATCCTGACTATTATGATCAAAGAAAGTGCAGCTGTTAATAAGCTAAAGTGGAGAATTTAAATCAAACTGGAAAGATATAAAAGGCCTCCTAAATTGAGTGGCCCCCATATGTGAACACTGTATATACAGAGAGAACACTCTCAGAGGTAAGTGGTCCAGTTCTTTGGGACAGAATTCTTGGTATCCATGGAACTAGACTGAATTGGATACCATATGGAAGGGCAAGTAAGCAATTTATTGAACAGATTCTTTGTATTAATTTAGAAGGCTACCCCTCACTTTCCCGAAAAGGGTGAAAGTACTTTTCTCACTATAAAAGGCTTATTGCAAAATAAAATTTAGTAGTGAATTATGCACATAGAGCCTTGGTATTAAATGTGATCATTACGTTAGTTTCCTCGCTTGTAAAATGGTAGTAGCAACATCTTCCTAAGGCTTGTTTGAGGGTTAAAAATGTGCTAACACATGTTAGATGCTTGGCATACAGTAAATGCTTCGTAGGTGTTAGCGATGATTATAGATCTAATCTTGTTCCAGGATATGAGTTGAGCTGATGATTATTCCCCATTGTTACCTTACTATACCGTGCTAGAAGTCTCTTTGAAAGTAAGCAAGAGTCAAAGACGATGAGGGGCAGGTGAGAGTTTGGGGACTAACGCAGAGCCAGATAATCTCTGCAGCCCCTGCGAGAAGCTGCTGCTTCCGTGCCCCTCGAGGCTCCCAGGCTACCAGTGTGAGTTATTATATAATGTCTGAGAGAGGCCTTGTGCCTGGAAAAGACCATTCAGGGTTGGGTTTTAAATGAACATTCAGTGTATCCAATTTATCAATGTTAAAACCTGGACTTAAAAAAAAAAAAAAAAAAAAAAAAACCTGGACTTACCTAAGAATTTAAGTTCAACGTAAACATTTTGTCCTTCTGTTTATAAGTCCAATATTTTTATATAAAATAAGATCGTTTTATTTTGTGATTAATGTTTATATAGCTGAAGGAACAGATTAAACTTTCCTTGAGAGTTATTTCTATATCAAAACTCTGTTAATTAAGTCTCTAACACTTTGGCCTCTGATTTATAAATTTTATGTATTTGATTTTATCTCATGCATTTTATATACCTGAAAGGGCAGCCTCCAATCCTAATAAGCATTTTCTTCTTAGGTATTTAAGCAGCTCTTATCAATCTAATAAGTCAAACTGAAAATGCGACAAATTGAATTCCCTAATGAATCTAAATACTTACTGACCTAATAGAGTTCTGTGAATTCTCATGTAATATAAAATCCTAGGTATTTCAAATTGAAATCACAAGGCCCATCAGATTATCTAGTATATGGTTCTCTTAAATATTATAGACATATTAAATAACAACAACAAAAAACCCCTTACTCTAAAACTTTCACAGTAAAGTATTAATATTCTAAACTTAATGTACGTCATTATCTGTGTAGCAGAATTACCATCTTAGGCCAGCTGAGGTTACTGGGTAGAAAAATTCAGGACTGTGATTGTCAGTTGTTAGAGAATTAAGACCAGGACACGGGATGTATGTACTCACAGTGTGAGTCTAAGTAGCCATGTGTGACATGCAGAGCACATTCTCTTGTTTCCATGTTAACAGGGGGACCCCACGTGTTCCTAATGTGTAGTTTTTATAAGCAATACCTTACATTGCAGTGACTCTCAAGGGACTAATAGGGCAGATATAATTAATAAAAGCTTTTCTCTAACTACACATAACTCCCCTCAAGAATCAGGTACCTTCTGCTAAAGGTATGTGCTCACCTTATTGAAATGCTCTACCACACAAATGACAAACTTGCCCTGACCCAGTAAAGAAGGTTTGGGGCAATAGTCAGGGTTCTCCAGAAGAACAGAACCAATAGGAGAGAGAGAAAGATTGATTGATTGATTGATTGATTGAGTCATTGATTTGTTTTAAGGATTTGGCTCATGTGATTATAGAAGCTGGTAAGTTCAAAATCTCTAGGGTGGCCTGATGTTGTGGAGACCCAGGGAAAGCTGAGGTTCCAGGTCAAAAGCCATCAGCCAGAAAGAGCCAGTTTTGTAGATGAAGTCTGAAGTCCAAAGGCAGTTGGGCAGTGGGCAGTGGAATTCTCTTTCTCAGAGGAGGGCCAGTCTTTCTGTTCTAATCAAGCCATCAACCCATTGAAGGAGGCCCACCCACATTATGGAGGGTAATTTGATTTACTCAGATCCACCAATGTAAATGTTAATCCCATCCAGAAACACCCAAAATAATGTTTGACCAACTTCATCTGGGCACTCCATGGCCTAGCCTAGTTGACACATGATATTAGCCATCACAACTGGGATTGAAAAAAAGGTTGAGAACCAGTTAAAGAAAATGTTTGCATTTTGTAGAGCTTCTCCAGCTCCCACTACCATCCTGTACAAACACACACTTAAGCAAGGGCCTTTATTTTCAGTTGGGAGTGAAATGTCGTCTTCTCCTTCCCCAGATATACACTGGAAAAGGGCAGGGAGGAGGTGGGATACTGAACACTCAATCAGGACCCCCGGCTGGAGAGGGCTTTTATGGCAGGTCAGGGAAAACCAGGAAAGAGATACAGGACTTGTGGAAGGGAGTGAATAAACAGGAATGAATGACACAAAGGCCAGGCACAAAAAGAGGGACTGCATGAGAGGAAGAACACTAGAAATGAAGCCAAAATGTGGATTCTTAAAACAACATTGTCTTGGGCAGGTGCTTTCAAGGAAGAGAAAGCAATGGGCAAGTAAGCCATGTTCAGGTTATGACCATATTGCAGTCATATTAGGAAACATGGTTTGTCTCAGGGTAAGGAAAGCAAAAAAGGAAAATAAAAAAAACTCTCATAAAGGGGAAAACTTACTCCATTTCCTGCTAAACTGTTGGTGACAAGAACTTGGGAGGAGTGTCCTGGAACTGGGCTGCAGTTCCCAAACCCAATTCCCTGGAGTTGGTGTGAGTCAGCGAGGGTTTGGGATGCCAGCTGGGGAGGACCAGCACGCTGGTTGAAGCTGTTGTCTCAGTAGCCTCAACAACTATTATAGAACAGCTAAACGTGAGGGGAATTTGATGGAAAGATGGAAAGTTGGTGATAAGAACACTTCTGAAATTTTAGTTTGTGTACGATTTGGACTTTGGGGTATCAATTTTATTCAAGGCTTATTTTCTTAATAGCTATACTACATTGAAGTGCTAAGAAGGTATTTGGCCATGCTCTGTTATTGAAAATATTCTGACTGGAGAATAACTTGCATTATTATTATAATCATACCTATCTATTAGAATCTTTCTAATGTAAAGCCAAAGTAGAGAAATTAAGATATGCATGTAAAATGAACCATCAGATCACAAAAAGCAGCACTTTTATTTTTCATTAACAAGCAATCTAATTGGTCTTAAATTTTTAGCAGTTTAAACTTTCTACCTTGAAATCAGACATTATGAATAGGCATTCGATTTTCTAGAAATGGCCCTTTCGGTGTCGATTTGCTCTTCAGTGAAAATTTTACTTTCATGTATTTTAAATAAATTGTGCCGATAGGATTTTTTTCTCTTCATTGATAGTTGAAATGTACTCTAAGAAAATGAACTGTGCTGAGTGGGACTATGAAAAATATCACTGTATGTAATTTGCTTAAAGCCCTGTTCTGCGTTTGAGGTTTTGAAATCAAATAATGTTGTATTTATTTTGACCTTTTTTCCTAATTGACTTTACAAGACAACTCTGGCTGGAAAAAAGCCACTGGCTGCCCATGTCTTTTATATGCTGCCCTCATGGGTAGAGCAGGCACACCTGGCAGAGGAAGGGTGAGGGCAAGTTTACCTCCTCTCCCTTCGTGCAGCAGACAGACTGTGCCTCTTACGACTGGGAGGAAAGCGTCTAGGAAGTGCTTAGGAAGCGTGTTGGCATAAATCTGCAAGGAGCAGAAACTATGATGATAATTATTTTGCTCAGCATCAGTAGCCAGTGTCTTAAGAAGCAAATTACAAAAGATTAGCTCATTGGAAGGCTTCCGGGCACAACAAGGCCTTCTTTTATGCTTGCTTCTGAGCTTCAAGTCTCAGTGGCAAGCAGAGCTGTTATGAATAGCTGTGTTGGTTGTGCACTGTTCAACCCTAGGAGTTGCCATTCACATCATAATCTTTCAGTGCCTACCGAGGTAGCCAAATAAATCACTGCCAGAGAGAAGAGTTACTAGGACTGTATCTGATTCTGAATAGATCCAGAGGGGAAGGTAAGAAGAGAGTTACTTCACATTAAGATAAATAGCAGTATATGAGCAAATCATAAAACAGAGTTACAGATCTTAAAACAGTTCAGTTTTGCTTTGCAGCTTTAGCTTATTGCCTATAATTAAATGGGATACATATTTATGAATAATCTATTGATTATGTTTAGCAGTACTTTAATATTGCATTAATTATCTAGAACTTGCTCTTCAAATAATGACCCAGTAGTACATCTTTATTTCATAACCTTGAGGTCTACACTTCTGAATATTCATCAAGAGAGTTTTGAACAGCTTCAAAACTTAAGATACAGTTATTTTTACCCTTAGATTTTAATAATTTAGTTTTATTAAAAGAAAACAATATTTTGAAAATTTATCCTGACTTGACCTTTGAAATATCATTAAATTTCTCTGGACCTCAGTTTCCTCAGCAGGAAAATGAATGAGGTTAGACTGTCCATGGTTACTTACAGTGCATTCAATTCCATGATTGTCAGTCATCTGGAAACACCCGTGTGAGCACCACCTGAAGACAATAGCGCCATCTGGTGGTGATTACCTCATATTATAG
The DNA here is from genome assembly GCF_028023285.1 of Balaenoptera ricei. Classification (NCBI taxonomy): domain Eukaryota; kingdom Metazoa; phylum Chordata; class Mammalia; order Artiodactyla; family Balaenopteridae; genus Balaenoptera; species Balaenoptera ricei. The sequence goes on along the minus strand of NC_082651.1, from coordinate 76,087,852 downwards.
CCCACAAGTTTCAGTGACAGATTGTCTTCCCAATATTTTGCAGCCTAACAGTAAAAATGTCTGCTTAGAATTGTAGAATGTGTAAGCTAGAAAGGACCTTAGAGATCAACTAGTCTTGTTTTCTCATTTTACCAATTAAAAGTAGAAAGGTTAGATGAATACCAGACTTCAAAGAATACATTTTTTTGTTTCTCTTGACTTGTTTTTTAATTGAGGTTAAATTCACATGACATAAAGTTAAGCATTTTATAGTGAATAATTCAGTGGCATTTAGTATATTACGTATGTTGTACAACATCCTCTTTAATCTTAAGCACATGTGTAGCTCAAATTTTAAAATAATTCTTGCTTGATTAATGCAAAAAACATAACAGAAAAAACAAAATGTATTCCTTCCATATAATATTTATTTTTCCTAATTGTTGACTTCTCAGATTGTCACTTCAGAGTGGTACTTAACGAGTAGGAAAGCAGGAAATGAAACAGTTTATCTGTCCTTCCAGTTGGAAAAATATGAAGTAGATCAGCTTAGAAAATTAACATGTTGAACTTTCCTCCTATTTGCCTGTTCATTGTATTGTCCAGTCTTGCCTCTTATCGAATATTAGAAGTTACTTCATTCCTAATTTCCTCTGAGATTGCCTGAATGCAAGACTTAATGTTTTATTCCCAAAGCCCTGTTTACTTAGAAATAGGGGAAACCTTTCATGCAGTCCTTCCTGAGAAATTCATGTTATCAATCATTATTTTAAGGTTTTCATGTGTGGCATAATTTAATGCTGTTACAAGTCTATAAATTTTAAATCCAGGTTTTAGAAATGGATTTCTAAATGGAACCTCCATTGTTTCGGCATTCACACCCAACAAATCACTCTCTCCAGTTGTAGTCTGGCTACGTAAACAGCAGTGTGATGGAAAATGCTGGGAGTGACTGAACTTGGAAAGGGCAGCATTAGGTGATGGTTGGGGGTGAGGGAACTTGATTGGTCTACAGCCTGTGAGTTTCCTTAGAGCATTAACATTTACAGGCATCCCACAGAATGTAAACCCTGCCAAGACTAGACTTCATTACTTCCATCTCCTCGAGAAGTACAATTTAATTGAACATTAAGCAATTTGATCTCTTCCACCTAATAAATTGAGCAAATTCAATAAATATAAATCCTGCTAATGATAAAGCTGACCCTGGTGGGGCTGTGCTCACCAGCATTCACGGTTATTACTCTCCCTGGAATTTTAGTCAGAAATGCTTATTGCTGAACTAAGTACTTACCTGATACTTACAGTCTAGGGAATGTATTTAATAATTTTCTTCTAAGGGTTTCAGAAGGGCAGCTGTGGAATTGAAAGAGCATGGTTTTGCAGATAGACCGACAGAGTCAATCCTTCAACTAAGCTAGGACAGTTATGCTATAAACCTTAGCTTCCTTATCGGAAACAAAAGGAGCTAATTACAGTTATTTCATAGGATTCTGAGATTTAAAGGGAAAAGTGTGCGCAAAGGTACACAGCGCCTAGCACACAGGAGCTTAATAGTGCATATTAGCTAACTTTCCTTTTTTCGACTGTTCTTTAGCAGGGATCTGTAGTAGGCAGCGTTTATGTGGTCCTTTCATTTCCCTAAGGCTTTCTTATCTATTCTATATGCCTATGACTCTGAGTTACCTTCCCTCCTCTTCTTCACCTGGCTGACCCCCTTCCTGTAGATGCTCATCTCCAAGGTGAAGGCTTCCCCAGCCCTTCCTGGCTGACTCTAGGCGTTACCTCTTCTTGATGCACTTGCACTATTGTACATGTCAGTGTATTGTCATTTTATCCTTCCTCTCTCTCTCCCAGACCCCACACTGCCTGTAATATTCTCAGCCTCTGGTTGGATGAGTGAGTCAATCACTGAATGGAGTGATGAACTGCCTTTAATGCTGCTCAGGCACAGTGCCATAATCCTGTTCAACAGACACAGCTCAAAGCAAGGTGTCTAGTCCAAAGAATAGGAAGCAGTAGGACTAGAACCCCGGGCTTTTGACTCTGGGTGCTTCTCTTTTTTTTTTTTTAAAAATAAATTTATTTATTTATTTTTGGCTGTGTTGGGTCTTTGTTGCTGCATGCGGGCTTTCTCTAGTTGCGGCGAGCGGGGGCTACTCTTTGTTGCAGTGCGCGGGCTTCTCATTGCGGTGGCTTCTCTTGTTGCAGAGCACGGGGTCTAGGTGCACGGGCTTCAGTAGTTGTGGCACGCGGGCTCAGTAGTTGTGGCCTGCGGGCTCTAGAGCGCAGGCTCAGTAGTTGTGGCTGACGGGCCCAGTTGCTCCGTGGCATATGGGATCTTCCCGGACCAGGACTTGAACCCATGTCCCCTGCACTGGCAGGGGGATTCTTAACCACTGCGCCACCAGGGAAGCCCCTGGGTGCTTCTCTTTTTAGCAGTGGTCCCCAACCCCCAGGCCGCACAGCAGGAGGCGAGCGGCAGATGAGTGAGCGAAGCTTTATCTGCAGCTCCCCATTGCTCGCATTACCACCTGAACCTCTCCCCAGTCCGTGGAAAAATTGTCTTCCACGAAACCTGTCCCTGGTGCCACAAAGGTTGGGGACCGCTGCTTTTTCGGATACCTAATTTTCTCTCACAACTCAGCAAGTTTTAACATCAGGAAAGCAGGTTTACCGCCTGTTCACCAGGCACTGTGGATAAGAGTGTACTCTCTCAGAATGAGCATTAAGCAGACAGACACCTAAACAGATGTCCAGTTCCACAGGGTGTGGCATCACCAGTAGAATCCTCTCTCTTACGTTCCTTCTTCTGTCATCAGTACTGGATGGTATGTTCTGTAAATGGTCAACATTTTTCTAATTCCATAGCTTTTGCTAATTTCAAAGAAAAATGCCGATTATACTACGGGCTCAGCATGCGCTCAGGTAAATATTCGTTCCATTCTCCCTGTCTCCTTCCTCCATTTCCTGGTGTGTATGTTTTCCAAACACCATCCTCAATTAATAGTACATGTGGAGGCCTGTAGGAAAAACACCTGATCTAGAAGTTTCAGTAAAATATGACCCATTTTTCCTTAGGCATATGAATGGGTCCTTCTCCTTTATTTGAAAATCATGCACTTCAAACTTCAGAGCGCACTAGGTTTTCAGCCCTGATGTGTGGAGAACGAAATGCAGCCTCTTCATCATTTCTAAAAGCAGCTGAATTTAATCTGCCTCAGTCAGACTTCACCTCCCAGTTTCCTCACATGCCCGATTCGCATTGTGACGTGTGACTGTCCAGACCAGCCCTACAGATGTGTCTGTCATAAGGAAGGAGATTTCCTGCCAGGATATGATAATGTGCTTCCCATTGCTGCTGACAGCAGGGGCCCCAGACCTCTTGGCTCCAGGGGGGCAATTTTTTAACTTTTTTTCAATTTAAAATTAAAATCAAAGCAGTACCATCTGTCATGTGAATCTGCCATGCCAGGGAACTGAGCGTGATCCATGGCCTGGATCTTGTTTAGACCACGTAAGTGATGGTGGCCCACACCATCCCATGTGTGTCTGTCATAGCTTTGATCAAGAGCTTAGCATTTGTGCCTGCAGAGGTGAGGAGTGCAATGAGTGGGGGGACTTTGAGGTGTGAATATTTCCCACTTCCTATTCATTTCACATTCATATTCGGCTAGATCCTGGACGGACACATTGTATGGTGTCCCAGAAATGGCATTTGCCTCACAAAGTACAAGCCCTGCTAAGCAGAGCTCTTCCTTTGCACCAAGCCCCAGACAACTAGGTCCTTAATTGTTGTCAACTTGCTTAAGTAAGGAGTGTCTTGCAGAAGGAAAAAGACTCTAGGGACAAAAAATGTGTTCATCTCTACACGTTGAGCTGGATGAAGTGGCAGCCAAGAGATTCTCATGGGCTGCCATCAGGAGCTGTGGAAACAGTTCAGGGATCTGCTATTCCCATCTCCATAGCCTCAGCCAACCACAACTCATTGCCTCCCCAGCTGGACTCTAGCCATGACCCAGCCCTAGGGATAACCAAGGCCAAGCGCCTCCAAGCTCAGTGGGCTCTGGTGTGACTTGGGATGCTCAGAGATCCAGCACATGTTAGAAAGGTGCATGTGCCCAGATCCTGGAGGAGACGCCTTACCCAGGATTCACTAGAAAACTCCACGATATTCCAGTTGTTCCCTTAAAAGATGATGAGAAACCTACTGGCTACTCAAGGCATTTCTAAAGGGGTCGAGCATATACTAACAACTGCTGAACATCAGTTTTTCCCCCTGTATTTTGAGTTTTGTTGATCTAGTGTTAAAATGTGTTGTTGCTGATACCTTATCACTGTCTGATCAAGCGATTAAATTTGCCCAGGCAGTCAATAATTTTTGAGATGAAGACATCTTTCTCTGTTTACTGAGTTGGAGTTCCCCTCCATCTATTTAAAAATTTCAAATCTTGAAACAATATCTAAAAACATCTGGAGACTGTGCTGTCATTGCTCTTAATTTATTGTACAAGTCTTTGCCCATTGACAACTACGTTTAAAGTTTTGCTAACACTATGTTATATCAATCATTCTGATACCATCTTTGCAAATCCTCATTCATTTCCAGATGTTGAGCAGGGACATGAGTGATTTTACCGAAAAGAAAAAATTGTAACCTCCATTTTCTCGGTGCTTCAAAATTTATGAACAGTTCCATAACATCATCTCATTTTTTAATACATCAGTAACAGAGAGGCAAACAGGAATTATCCCCATGTGACAGATGTGAAAACTGAGGCTTGCCCACAGTTGCTAAGCTGGAAAGTAAGTGGTACAGTCAGGACTTGAGCCCCGGCTTCTGCCTCTGAAGCCCATGTTCTTTTCATTACCCTGTGCTCATTTCACCCTTGACCCTGGCCAAGAATGAGAGCAGATGTGCGCAATGGGAGAAGCAGCATGGATGGATTAGGATAGACCCATCATGCTCCCAGAAAAATAACTCAAAATGCCTGTCCTGGTGTTGATGGGACTGTAGCACATCTTCAAATACAAAAGAGAGTACATTTAATGTAGAAATGATGTTTTGATAACTGACCAAAACTCTTGAAGTTTGGATTGGTAACGTGTTAGATAAAGTGAAGCAGCAAAGGACAGTAAGTTCTAGAAACTTGAGAAAAATGCATGTCCAGGGATGAAGGGAGGGGAAGGAAGATGCAGCAAACCGCAGAGGGTCCCCCGTCCATTACTCTCCTCTGCTTCCCTTTACGGCCTGGGTCACGTCCAAAGCCTTTCTTAGGAACTACTTGGTAGTCCCCAAACACAGCTTACAGTTTGCTTTTGTGATGCCTTTGGGTAAACTCTTTTTAGAATCCCAAATATCTTCTATTAAGTAAATCCTTCTCATCTACTTAGTTTCCAGTCAAGTGTTCCTTTTCTAGGAAGCTGTTCCTAAACATCACACAGGAACAGAAGTCCATTCCTCCTCCACTTGTCTCCCATTTGATCCCTTCCCTTTGTGCTGTTAGATGGTGAGAGCTTGGAGGGTGGAGACCAGGTCATTTCTTGGTGGAAGAGGCACGGTCTAGGGGACAAGCCATGGGCTCGGGACTTGAGCGCGAGGTGCTGAAGAGGAGCGTATACTGCTCAGCCATCTCTGGACTTAGGTTTGCAAAATAAGAGCATGAATTAATTTTTTTTTAATATCCACTCTTTTTTTGTTTTAATTTATTTATTTTTGGCTGTGTTGGGTCTTCGTTTCTGTGAGGGCTTTCTCTAGTTGCGGCAAGCGGGGGCCACTCTTCATCGCAGTGCGCGGGCCTCTCACTATCGTGGCCTCTCTTGTTGCGGAGCACAGGCTCCAGACGCGCAGGCTCAGTAGTTGTGGCTCCTGGGCCTAGTTGCTCCGTGGCATGTGGGATCCTCCTAGACCAGGGCTCGACCCATGTCTCTTGCATTAGCAGGCAGATTCTCAACCACTGCGCCACCAGGGAAGCCCAATATCCACTCTTGATCACAACTGTTGCCTGGATACAAAATGTTGTCTCCCTTTCAGATGTACAACAAATATATATAAAAAGTCATGAGAGAAAATGACCTCAGTGTATGAAACTTGTAAACATTTCTGCGATCTTGCCTTTGCAGGGAAACCCTTAATTCTTCTCTTTCAAACCTGAAGCAGAAGTGACAACCATTTTTGTTCTCTTTGTTTGAAGCTTTATTTTTGTGAGTCAACGATCTTTTTCCAGGTTTAGCTATTTCCTTAATGAAATTAATATTTCTCATGAAATGGTTTCGTGGGGAAGCGCTCGGGGATGTCTGGGATGGGGGTGTGCGCCGTTCCTGGAATGCCTCCCACAAGAAGAATTTTAGGAAGGGGCAACCATGATCCTACCCCGTCTAGGGGTTCAGGGTCTTTTCTGCTTTTCAGGGTCTTTTAGGGGAGAACGTGCGGGTGTGTGCACGTGCATGCGTGCGCATACACACACATACCTCACACTCACCTCTGACTCCTTTAAGAGGAGGGTGATGGAAGAAAGCCTTGAGAGTTCACACACTTGCCTCAGTGCTTTTCTTTAGTTTTGTTACAGAAGGAACCAAAATAGGGGGAAACTCCTTCAATCTGTGGTCCGGGCAAGTGCGGCTGCCCTGAGCGTCCAGCCAGTCCTGGCGCCGGCTGACCTGCAGCTCTCAGTCCCGGCAGAGATGCTGAAGTCTGGCTAGCCCCAGAATTTTCACCAACTGCTGGATGAATCCTTGGGCAGTATATTTTCTATAAAATGGGCGTTCAGAACATGAAGATATCTCTTTTAAAGCTTTCCTCTCTAGACCTTCTCAATAACTCTGCTCCAAAGTACGGGTAAGAGCCTGAGACCGTGAAATGCACTGAAAGCACAGTCATTCCCGAACACGTGGAGAACCAAGATCCCATGTGCTAGGTGGGTCCTGCGAGGAGGACTAAAGGGGGAGTTAAGTCAGATGGCCATGGGAATGGGAACGTGGCCTCAAGAAACGGTAACTGCAGATGAATTCAGCTAAGGTGCAGAAGAGGCAAAGACAAGAATTACAAAGGAGCTAAGGTAGATGTAGGAGAGGAAGAATGTTAAGTGTACATCCTTCAGCTGCATGACTGAGTTCAAGTGTGGTGCTGCCTCATACCAGTTGTCATTTAGCCACTCCATGCTTCTGTTTCCCGTTGGTAAAATGGAGATAATGGTAGCTTTTCATAGGGTGGTGTAAATATTTTAGTGAATTAATGTGTATTAAGTGCTTAAAACAGTATCTGGCACAGAGCAAACATGATACAACTCTTAGCTGTTATTACTAGTACCATTACTTCACTGTTACTGTTATGATGATGATAATCATCACTGCTATAATGCTATTCATAAGGACCAGGTCTTGAGTAGAGGAGTGTAATAGTAGGTACTAAATTCAAATGGTACTTAGTAGCATCTTCGTTTGGTTGTGTCTCATTTTTGGATCACCAGAGATGCATTTTTTCTCTCTCTCTAGTGAGTGGAAAAGTGTATATCTGTATGAATGACTACTTTATACACTTTAAATGTTTTGAGGAAAACACCTGATGGGTTCAGATAAAGCCATTCTTCCAAAAGGCTTGCAGCACTCTCCAATGGCTCATTTTTTCAGTCCTTTACTCTCCTGGGATACATTCTACCAACTGTTCAGCTACTATGTTGGGTCTTCTATTCAGAATCTTAATTATGCTGTACAGCATGAATTGTATGTGGATGTATAGAGCACCCATAAAGAATATTGAGATGTTTCAGGATCAGGGGTGTGTGTGGGAGATGGGGCACGTGGTGACTGGGTGCATCCAGGTGCGAGCAAACAGCGATGGTGTGTCACGTTCATTGTCATTTCCTTCTTAGATGACTACGCCCAGCTGTGTAACATCCCCGTCACGGGACGCCGGCAGCCATATGGACAGGATGCCTTGGTCGACTTCAGTGAACAATACGCTCCCGAAGCTGATCCCTACTTCATTCAGGACCGTAAGCAACATTTTTTAGTTATTTTGGAACTAAATTGTGGTTCTGAAGTTTAGTCAGTGGTTCTCAAAATGTAGTCCCTGAGAACTTGTAAGAAATGCAAATTTGCGAGCTATGCTGTAGACCTGCTGAATCAGATACTGGGGTGAGACCCACCAATCGGCTTTACCAGCCCTCTGAGTAATCCTTACGTACACTCAAGTTTGAGAACCACCGGATCAGATTATGAGTCTCACTGGTGGGAATGCTGTTACGTTTGTTTTATTTATTTATTTTTTGAATTTTATTTTTTTAGACAGCAGGTTCTTATTAGTCATCCATTTTATACACATCAGTGTATACATGTCAATCCCAATCGCCCAATTCATCACACCACCCCCCCACCCCTTTCCCCCCTTGGTGTCCATATGTTTGTTCTCTACATCTGTGTCTCAATTTCTGCCCTGCAAACTGGTTCATCTGTACCATTTTTCTAGGTTCCACATATATGCATTACTATACTATATTTTTCTCTTTCTGACTTACTTCACTCTGTATGACAGTCTCTAGATCCATCCACGTCTCAACAAATGACCCAATTTCGTTCCTTTTTATGGCTGAGTAATATTCCATTGTATATATGTACCACATCTTCTTTATCCATTCATCTGTCGATGGGCATTTAGGTTGCTTCCATGACCTGGCTACTGTAAATAGTGCTGCAGTGAACATTGGGGTGCATGTGTCTTTTTGAATTATGGTTTTCTCTGGGTATATGCCCAGTAGTGGGATTGCTGGGTCATATGGTAATTCTATTTTTAGCTTTTTAAGGAAACTCCATACTGTTCTCCATAGTGGCTGTATCAATTTACATTCCCACCCACAGTGCAAGAGGGTTCCCTTTTCTCCACACCCTCTCCAGCATTTGTTGTTTGTAGATTTTCTGATGATGCCCATTTTAACTGGTGTGAGGTGATACCTCATTGTAGTTTTGATTTGCATTTCTCTAATTAGTGATGTTGAGCAGCTTTTCATGTGCTTCTTGGCCATCTGTGTGTCTTTGGAGAAACGTGTATTTAGCTCTTCTGCCCATTTTTGGATTGGGTTGTTTGTTTTTTTAATATTGAGCTGCATGAGCTGTTTATATATTTTGGAGATTAATCCTTTGTCCGTTGCTTCATTTGCAAATATTTTCTCCCATTCTGAGGGTTGTCTTTTCATCTTGTTTATGGTTTCCTTTGCTGTGCAAAAGCTTTGAAGTTTCATTAGGTCCCATTTGTTTATTTTGGTTTTTATTTCCATTACTCTAGGAGGTGGATCAAAAAATATCTTGCTGTGACTTATGTCAAAGAATGTTCTTCCTATGTTTTCCTCTAAGAGTTTTATAGTGTCCAGTCTTACATTTAGGTCTTTAATCCATTTTGAGTTTATTTTTATGTATGGTGGTAGGGAGTGTTCTAATTTCATTCTTTTACATATAGCTGTCCAGTTTTCCCAGCACCACTTATTGAAGAGACTGTCTTTTCTCCATTGTATATCCTTGCCTCCTTTGTCATAGATTAGTGGACCGTAGGTGCGTGGGTTTATCTCTGGGCTTTCTATCTTGTTCCATTGATCTATATTTCTGTTTTTGTGCCAGTACCATATTGTCTTGATTACTGTAGCTTTGTAGTATAGTCTGAAGTCAGGGAGTCTGATTCCTCCAGCTCTGCTTTTTTCCCTCAAGACTGCTTTGGCTATTCGGGGTATTTTGTGTCTCCATACAAATTTTAAGATTTTTTGTTCTAGTTCTGTAAAAAATGCCATTGGTAATTTGATAGGGATTGCATTGAATCTGTAGATTGCTTTGGGACGTTTATTTTCTTTAAAGAAAATCTTATTTGTTATAATTTCCATGACAAAATCATTTTTTTACCCATAAAGTGGTGGCCTAGTTTAAGGGTCAGAGTTTTCTTGATAGCTTGGTTATATTGTAGTCTTTTTTCATACAAGGAAATGGTAAGTATTAACTGTACTGAGTTGATCTTTTTTTTTTAACGTCTTTATTGTAGTTGCTTTACAATGTTGTGTTAGTTTCTGCTGTATAACAAAGTGAATCAGTTATACATACACATATATCCCCATATCCCCTCCCTCTTGCATCTCCCTCCCACCCTCCTTATCCCACCCCTCTAGGTGGTCACAAAGCACTGAGCTGATCACCCTGTGCTATGCAGATGCTTCCCACTAGCTATCTGTTTTACATTTGGTAGTGTATATATGTCACTGCCACTCTCTCACTTCATCCCAGCTTACCCTTCCCCCTCCCCATGTCCTCAAGTCCATTCTCTTAGAATGGGAGATAAAATGATTGCTCTCCTGGTCAGAGATTAATTTTTAGAATTCACTTGTGAGGGGGTTTATTAAGTAAGAAATGATGTGTGATGCTTCTCCTGGATTTGTGAGCAGACTTTTCAAATGGGAGGTGGAGTGTGTATGTGTGAATCCTGTTCCCATTTAGAAAGTAAATGCCTAAATGTACAACCAGAGTGTCCCGGATAAGGAAGCCACACAAGCTAAATATGTCTGGGGGAGAGACCAGAGCTTTCAAATACAGACTAATTATGTGAAGTCTGAAAAATGGGATGGTACAAATTGAAATATCAGTAGATAATGGGTTGTCTGCCTTCAAGAATGGGACTAGAGTAGTGGAGTCCAGGTGCCTGTTCCACATCCTACAGAGGGGGCCTCCTTGCAGCAAGTGAAGCTGCTCCAGATTTTCAAGGCAGAATCCCTGCAGACCAGGTAGTTGGGGTTAGGACTTTGGAGACACTGCTGAAATTATAAAATACAGCAATGCTGTTCTTTTTTTGGGACCTTTCACCTGTGCACAAAGCAAACTAGCTGTGACCTGGGTCCTGAGGAGCAACACAAGCTTTGTGGGTGCCTCTGGAGCTACTTCAGTTCTGAGCCAAAGAGTGTTTTCCTCCTTCCCTCTCTCCCTTCTTTCCTTTTGTTTTTTAAAGTATGCAGTATATTGATCCTTCAGCCAAATTAAAACTGCTTTAAAATTTACATGAAAACAGCATTCTATTAAATCAGCTGGGTTGGGTCTTCTAGACCTGAGTGGATCTAGAGCATTGCCAGCATCCAGAAGGACCCCTGGTTCCCTTTTACCAGCCGCCCTCCCACCCCCTCAGGGTAACCACTATCCTAACTTCTAACACCTTAGATCAGTGGTCCCCAACCTTTTTGGCACCAGGGACCGGTTTTGTGGAAGACAAATTTTCCACAGGTGGTGGTGGGGGTTTCAGGATGATTCAAGCACATTACATTTATTGTGCACTTTATTATTACATTGTAATATATAATGAAATAATTATACAACTCACCATAATGCTAACAGGAGGTGGAGCTCAGGCGGTAATGCGAGCAATGGGCAGCTGCAGATGAAACTTCACTCACTTGCGGGCCGCTCACCTCCTGCTGTGCGGCCCGGTTCCTAACAGGCCATGGACTAGTACTGGTCCGTAGCCCAGGGGTTGGGGACCCCTGCCTTAGATTTTCTTTTAATCAACCACAAATAATCATGCACTACTTCAAGAAATGTGCTTAAATACATTGACAGCTATAAGCCTGTGCACTTAATGATTTCTACACTTCTGTGTATGTATTTATAGGTCAGTAAACATTTACTTTAAAAAAAAAAAAGGGAGAAGAAATATTAAAGTTGAAAGAAAGTACAGTTTGCCTGCCCCATAAGTCCAAAATACCAGGGTAAATCTACATGTAACTCTGACACAATCCCATGGCTTGTGTGTGCAGCCTCTAATGCATTATAGTTCAGATGCCAGGAATTTTAATGTTGAAATGTTCTGGCTTATGTAGTTGTTTTTTATTTTTTAAAGCTGTCATTGCTTTAAAACTTTTAAAATTCACTACAAATGTTAAGAAATAAGCATGTTGGTATCAGGTCAATTTCCTGTTTAGCAACATAGGAAGTTGCAGATGCAGTTGGAAGACCCCCAGCTTTGACTATGTAAGGGCCTTTAAATTTCTTACAAGTTGCAGAGAAATAGCTCTTCCTTCCTAGACCAGGATCAAAGGCTCTCTGGCCCTACTGAAGACTTAATCGTATGGGGTAAGGTGGTAAAAGAGAGGCTGAATCACACCACCTTTATTATTCATCATCTTGTGCCTTTCTGTTTAAGAAAGTTGGGCTAATGACTGATATGACCTTTAGTTAGAGCAGTATTTCTAAAACCGGAATTTTCTAGAGCAGAGATCAACTTTTTCTATAAATGCCAGATAGTAAAATTTGTAGGCTTTGCAGCCTATATAGTCTCTTTTGCAGCTACTCAACTGTGCTCTGGAATCAGGAAAGCAGCCACAGAGAGATATTAGCAAATAGGTGAGGCTGTGTTCCAGTAAACTTCATTTATAAAAATAGGTAGCAGGCCCACTTTAGAGCACGGGCTGTCCTTTGCTGACTGCTGTTGTTTTAGAGTCCTGTAGAAGTATTTTGGGGAGTCTGCTTAATGTGTGTATAGGAGTTTCAAATTTTAATTTCATGTTTTAATTTCTGTAATAAACATAATTTTACTAGTTAAAATGAACTTTGCTGTGTTACCTGGACTTTGAAATATTTCCATAGGTTGACTTTCTTGTCAATATTTCTCAAACTGGCTTCAGGATCTGCTGACAGTCTTGATGCCCAGTCGTATTTTTTTTCCTTTTTAGATGTATTACTTAATTTTTAAAATCATTGTTAGACCTTACAGCCCTGCATAAGAAATGATATTTTGCTGCCCCCTGCAGTTCGACTGGAGAATTACTTCAAAGGCCAGATGTAGAGTTCTGACTCTAGGTTGATTTTTTTTTTCCCCCTTAAAAGCTAATACGTGGGGCTTCCCTGGTGGTGCAATGGTTAAGAATCTGCCTGCGAATGCAGGGGACACAGGTTCAAGCCCTGGTCCGGGAAGATCCCACGCACTGCGGAGCAACTAAGCCCGTGCACCACAATGACTGAGCCTGTGCTCTAGAGCCCGTGCTCTGCAACGAGAGAAGCCACTGCAATGAGAAGCCCGCACACCGCAACAAAGAGTAGTCCTCGCTCGCGGCAACTACAAAAAACCTTGCACAGCAACGAAGACCCAGCGCAGCCAAAAATAAATAAATAAATTTATATAAAAAAAGAAAAAGCAAATACATGGTGCCTTCAGAAGGTGGGGGAGAGGATGAGACCCCCAACATCAACAGTGTGTTTGGGTCACCGTGGATTTATATTTACAACTTTCCTCTCTAGAAACAGAGGAAAATATTCTTGATGCCTGGCTACATTATTTTTGTATTTCTAAACTCTAGCTCTGGATCAGTTTAAAGATATCTAAAAAAAAAAGGAGCCAAACAAGAGCTTCTTTGTTTTCTTTAAAAGAATTTTGGTTTTCTAAACAGAAATATGATGTATTTCTCATTTATCAGGATGTTTTGAGTCGCATTTACTGCTTTTATCCTTTGATCCCCCAAGAGCCCTTTTGTAAGGCTCATTCCAAAGCCAGAGCAAACAGACCTCACATGGCCAGCCTGGCTTTTCTCCACGCCTGGGAACTCCCAATGAAAGAGCACTGCCTCCAATGCTCGTGCGTCTTAGCAAATATCTACTCTCAGAGTGAGTTCCATCGGTTCTATCCTGAAAGATGTTCTGACATTTACCCTACTGAGAACTCAGGAAATTTAAAATCTTAGACAAAACATTTTAATAATTAAGGGCAAAAACAAATACCCTACTTGCTGTGTCGTTTTATGTGATTTTAATGTAGCACATCAGAATTCAAGATGTGGGGCTAATCAGGACAACCTACCCAAGGTTGGTGATAGTTTGCTTAATATCGTGTACAGATATATTCGCTTAAATTTTAATGCTATCTTTAAGGAATTGGAAATATGTATGTATGATGAACCATAACCTTAATGATCATGTCATTTTAAAAAACGGTGTAAGAGGTTGAAAATTCCTAACCTGCCTCCTGTCCTTTCCCTTCCAGGTTTTTTAAATAGCTTTGAGGAGTTGCAGGCTGAAGAATGTGGCATCCTCAACGGCTGTGAAAACGGGCGCTGTGTCAGGGTGCAGGAAGGTTACACCTGCGATTGCTTTGATGGGTATCACTTGGATATGGCCAAGATGACCTGTGTTGGTAAGAATCATATGTATTTGATGGGAAATTACTCTTTTCCTCAATGCCCTGTGGCTGGACCTCAGACAATCTAGTACATTTAAGATTTGCAGAGTTTCAGTTTGGGAAGATGAGAAAAGTTCTGGAGATGGATAGTGGTGACGATTACACAAAAATGTGAAGGTACTTAATGCCACTGGACTATCCACTCAAAAATGGTTAAAATGGTCAATTTTATGTTCCATATATTTTACCACAAATTTTTAAAAAGTTGATATTTAAGAATTCATATAAATGGTACATACCTATGGAGGAAAGGCCAGAAAGTCTGGGGTAATTAGTTTGACTCTTTTAAATTGAGCTTTTGACTCTGCAGCAAATGTTTTCCCTGAATACCTGACACCAGCAAGAGGGGAATACAGATGAAAAAGAAAATACAACTTCCATTTTAGAGAAAGTTCTTTTCACAACTCTCACATTGCCTTCCCTCTTACTTTTAAGAGAACAGTAAAAATATGTTTATCCTTACCGTGTGATTGAGGCTGTGTTCCTGAGCCTGTTGGCCTCCTTCCTAAATGACCCTTGACTTGTAGCATTTTTTTTCCTCTATTTTTGTGGCTGTTTTGCTCCGTCGTGTAGTTTCCCCACTTCAGTTTTGTTAGTCTCAATCTGAGGTGGGTCTAAAAAAAAAAGGTAACCTGGGTTATTAAAGGTGTTTCCAGTGCATAGAGCCTTTCTTTCCTGTGGAAAGTAACTTAAACCTTTAGAGAGGCTGCTCAGAGGCTCTCTGTATGTCTCTTGACAACCTAACAGTTCTTCTGTATGTGCAGAGAGGAATTTAGAAGTAGGATAGTTGTTCCAGCTTTCTTAAGGTTTGACTATAAAAAGTCAAGCTGACAAAATGGTCCCTGTTGTGTTAAATAACAAACAGGGAAAGAAATTCTAGAACCTCCTGGATAATCACCTTTTTAAGATCTAGAAAGTAGTATTTCTCTTGCACGTAATTGAAACAGACGGACAATAATGGGAAAGACTATGCAGTTTACTGTGGGGAGAGCACAGAATAGCCAGGCTGTGTTCAGGCCGGATGCCTCAGGTAGGGTGTAAATTGCATTTCCTCCCGGAGTGATGTTGAAGCTTGCTTACCTGCATGGTTTGGCTTATTGCAGATGTCAACGAATGTGATGAGTTGAACAACCGGATGTCTCTCTGCAAGAATGCCAAGTGTATCAACACCGAAGGTTCCTATAAGTGTGTGTGTCTGCCCGGCTTTGTACCTTCCGACAAGCCAAACTACTGCACTCCGTTGAATACCGCCTTGAATTTAGAAAAAGACAGTGACCTGGAGTAAAAGTGAAGCTACATAACCTAAGCCTGTATACTCTGCACTGTGTAAAGGAGAAAGAGAAATGTATTATACTTCAGACATTGCACTTGACCCAGAATGTTGGAAATATGGAAACATCATGGAGTTGTATATCCTCAGAAGCGAAAGGATTCAGTGTGAGCCTGACTTGTGTGACAGACCAAATGGACATTTCTCTGAAAAAACAGTATATATAGTCTGTTCATATGTAAAATTCAGTGGAAAAGAGGCAGAACAGTGCTATTATTTTAAACAGAAGGTTGTATTATTATGTTTTTTGTTTTGATATTTTTTACTATTGCTTGATTAAATCTGGCATTTAAATAGTGGTGGAAATATTTTATATAATTTTCATTTTTTGGTTATGCAGTTCCTTGGCTACTGTTTCTCTCTTTCAAATGTCAAGTACAAAAGCCTTTGATAAAATATTGTTTAAACTATTATAAGTATTGTTACACAGGGCTATGCTATTCCTGGTCTGGAACATTTTTAAAATCCAAATTGTCCTGTGGAGCAGGCAGTGATTGTTTCAAAACTTTTATACACATTTGGAGAAAAGTACTTTATATTTACAATGTGTTATCTGATTTTAATGTCCATTTTTAGCCAAGCTGCTGGTAGGTCTTAATTGGATCCCTTTCCTACAATGAAATGGAAGAACTAATGAGCTTACATTAGTATTATAATGTGTGAAGTAGGACCAGCAAATTTTAAAACTTGATGATCCCAATATATTTACCATTGTATGTTAAAGCAAAATAAATCACCATTTTTTTAGAAAATTTCTACATCCGAGTAATGTCAATGACCATATGCACACAAGTTGTTCCCAACTACCCCACTCTATCAATGGTATTCTATGAATGTAGAGTCTTTTACAGGTTAATTATTAAATTTGTTAGATACTGTTATGGGTGGAATTGTGTCCCTGGAATTCATGTTGAGTCATGTCCCCTCAGTACCTCAGACTATGACTGTATTTTTAGATGAGCTAATTAAGGTTGAAGAAGGTCACCAGGGTGGGCCCTAATCCAATAGGACTGGTGCTCTTATATGAAATTAGGACATACACAGGAAGATCCTGGGAAGGCACAGGGGGCCGACAGCCATCTACAAGCCAAGGAGAGAGGCCTAAGAAGAAAATTCTGTAATACCTCGATCTTGAACTTCTAGCCTCCAGAATTAAAAATAAATTTAAGCCACCCAGTCTGTGGTACTTTGACAGCCTTTAGCAAATGAATACAGATGCATAACATAGGAAGACTAGCTCTCAGTGTTCCAAGCCTTACTTAATACAAATCCACAGTCATACAGTTGTCTTATTTAACCTGAATTTCAGAATCTTTTTTTTTTTTAAGACTTTTTTGATGTGGACCATTTTCGAAGTCTCTATTGAATTTGTTACAATATTGCATCTGTTCCATGTTTTGGCTTTTTGGCTGTGAGGAATGTGGGATCCCAGCTCCCTGACCAGGGATCAAACCCGCACCCCCTGCATTGGAAGGTGAAGTCCCAACCACTGAACCACTGGGGAAATCCCTCAGAATCATTTTTAATAAGAGCATCTGAGTTTTCAAAAACAAACTATGGATAGGCATACTCAGCAGAAAATGTCCCCATTTAACATTTTCTTGTAAGACAGGCTTTTGGATTTTAGTATCTGCCATAGGAGGAATGGTACATCTAAAATGTCCATGTTGTCTACCACCAAGAGTCCTATGACTGGGCACCAACTGCTGTCCCTGCCTTCCCAGGAGCTTGCACGGGCCGCGCACCTGCACACCCCCCTGTCAAGGGGATAATGGCCAACACACGCTAAGGAAAGAGACACCCAAACTAAAAGCAGCTCTCACACCAAAAAAATATTAAACCCACACAAGCTACACAGGGACACTCCCACTTATAAATAGACCTCCAAGATTACAGTAGATAATTGTTTCTCCCCAACTCACAGAGTAAGAAAAATACAGTATAAGCAAAATGAAGAAGCAGAGGAACCACTCCCACTTAAAAGACCAAGAGAATTCCCCTGAAGGAACAAACAATGAAACAGACCTCTTCAGTCTAATAGACACCGAGTTCAAAAAGGAGGTAATGAAAATACTGAAAGAATTAAGAAAGGCTATCAACAGAAATGCAGATTACTGTAAAAAGGAACTCAAAACTAAGGTGGAGCCAAGAAAAATTAGAAAATTCATTTGCCAAGACAAAAGCTGAGCTCAAGGCAATGAATAGCAAGATGAATACATTAAGTCCCCTACATACGAAGCTTCAAGTTGCGAACTTTCCAAGATGTGAACGTGCGTTCCATCAACGTCAGGCGTGAGTGAAATTGCAGCTTGCCCTCCATCTCCTATTGCCGATGATCCTTCGGCTCTACCATCTCCCACCTCCTCTCCCTCCTCCAGTCAGTAACTCTTCTTGCCTGTTCACTCAACACCAGCCCCTGTATGCCAGCTGTTGTACTGTACTACTGTACTTCTCAAGGTACTGTACTGTAAGATTAAAAGTTTCATTTTTGTTTGTTTTTTATGTATTATTTGTAAATACATTATGTATTATTTGAAAAGTATTATAAACCTATTATAGTGCAGTACTATATAGCTGATTGTGTTAGTCGGGTACCTAGGCTAACTTTGTTGGACTTATGAACAAATGAGACTTAATGAATGCACTCTTGGAACAGAACTCATCTGTATGTAGGGGACTTACTGTACATAATGCAGAAGAAAGAATAAGTGATCTGCAAGATCGAATACAGTGATGGAAATTACCCAATCAGAACAGGAAACAGCCAAATGAAAAAAAATGAAAGCAATATAAGAGACCTATGGAATAATATAATAAATATGACCAATATAATGTAAAAAAATAGAAAGCATGCCAGTCTATGCATAATAGGGATTTCAGAAAGAGAAGAAAGAGAAAGGGGGATTAAAAATGTATTTGAAGAAATTATGGCTGAAAACTTTTCAAACCTAAAGAAGGAAACAGATATCCAGAAACAGGAAGCACAGAGGGTCCCAAACAAGATGAACCCAAACAGTCCTACACCAAGACATATTATAATAAAATTGGAAGATGTTAAAGATAAAGAGAGGATTCTAAAGGCAGCAAGAGATGAAGTTAATTACAAGGGAACCCCCTATAGGGCTATCAGCTGATTTCTCTACAGAAACGCTGCAGGCCAGAAGGGAGTGGCAAAATATATTCAAAATCTTGAAAGGGAAAAATCTGCAACCTAGAATACTCTACCCTGCAAGATTATTACTTAGGAGGAGAGAAAGAATTTCTCAGGGACTTCCCTGGTGGTATAAAGAATCTGCCTTCCAATGCAGGGGTCAAATTTCCGATCCCTGGTCAGGGAACTAAGATCCCACATGCTGCGGGGCAATTAATCCCGCACACCACAACTAATGAGTTCACGCCCCTCAACTAGAGAACCCACATGCCGCAAACTACAGAGTCCACGCTCTCTGGAGCCTGCGCACTACAACTAGAGGAGAGAAAACCTGCACGCCACAACCAGAGAGAAGCCTGTGCACTGCAACGAAGAGCCCGTGCACCACAACGAAAGATCCCGCATGCCACAACTAAGACCTGACGCAGCCATAAAAGTAAAATAAATTAAAAAAAAAAAAAGAATTTCTCAGATAAGCAAAAACTAAAAGAATACAGCAATACTAAACCTATCTTAAAAGAAATATTGAAAGGTCTTCCCTAAATAGAAAAGAAGCAAGAAGATATAGGAAAGAGGGAATCACAATTGGAAAGTAAATCACTTAAGCCAGTATACAGATTAAAAAGAAAAAACCTATTTGTGAAAGCAATGATAAACATACGGAACAGCAAAAGGATAAACATGAAGATGTAAAAAAGTACATCAAAATCACAAAATGTGGGGAAGGAGAATAAGAAATGTAGATTCTTTTTTTTTTTTTTTTTCTTACAATGTCTATTCTAAGACTATTAGTCTAAAACAAGCAGTTATAGGAAGGGGTCAACATACCTGAAAAACAGGGTAACCACAAATCAATAACATACAATAGATTCATAAAAGCCAAAAAGAAGAGAACGCAAATATAAAAGGAACATCAAACCACAAAAAGAAAAAAGGAAAAAGAAACAAAGAAGAAACATAGAATCAACTGGAAAACAAGGTTTAAAATGGCAATAAATACAGATGTATCAATAATTACCTTAAATGTCAATGGACTGAATGCTCCAGTCAAAAGACAGAGTGGCAGACTGGATAAAAAATCAAGAACCTACAATACGCTGCCTACAAGAGACCCACCTTAGGGGAAAGAACACACATAGATCGAAAGTGAGGGGATACAAAAAGACATTTCATGCAAATAGAAATGACAAGAAAGCAGGAGTCACAATACTCACATCAGACAAAATAGACTTTAAAACAAACACCCTAAAGAAAGATAAAGAAGGACACTATATAATGATAAAAGGATCAATACAAGAAGAGGATTTTACACTCATCAACATATATACACCTGATATAGGAGCACCCAAATACATAAAACAAATACTGACAGAAAGGGAGACATTGATGGGAATACAATAATAGTAGGAGTCTTTAACACCACATTCACATCAATGCACAGATCTTCTAGACAGAAAATCAATAAGGCAACAGAGATCCTGAATGATACAATAGAACAGTTAGACTTAATTGATATTTTCAGGACATTATATCCAAAAAAACCAGAATACAGATTCTTTTCAAGTGCACATGGAACATTTTCTAGGATTGACCATATACTAGGGCACAAAACTAACCTCAACAAAGTTAAGATTATAGAAAGTGTGTCAAGCATCTTCTCTGATCACAACAGCATGAAACTAGAAATCAACCACAGGAAAAGAAATGAGAAAAAAATGATTACATAAAGACTAAACAACATGCTACTAAAAACCACTGGGTCAATTAGGAAATCAAAAAGGAAATTAAAAAATACCTTGAGACACATGACAGTGAAAACACAACCATACAAAATCTATGGGATGTAGCAAAAGTGGTTCTTAGAGGAAAGTTCATAGTGATACAGGCCCTCCTCAAAAAGAAGAAAAATCTCAGATAGACAACATAAACTACCACCTAAAAGAATTAGAAAAAGATTGACATATATACACTAATATGTATAAAATAGATAACTAATAAGAACCTGCTGTATAAAAAATCAAATAAAATTCAAAAATTCAGAAAAAAAGAATTAGAAAAAGAAGAACAAATAAAACCTAAAGTCAGCAGAAGGAAGGAAATAATAAAGATCACAGAGGCAATAAATAAAATAGAGATTAAAAAAATAGAAAAAAAATCAATAAAACCAAGAGCTGGTTCTTTGAAAGGGTAAACAAAACTGAAAAACCTCTGGCCAGGCTCACCAAGAAGAAAAGAGAGAGAACCCAAATAAAATAAGAAAGAAAAAAAGAGAAATCTCAACTGATACTGCAGAAATACAAAAAAGAGAATACTATGAACAATTATATGGCAAGAAATTTGACAACCTAGAAGAAATGGACAACTTTCTAGAAACATACAGCCACCAAAACTGAATCAAGAAGAAATATATTTTTTTTAAAAATCCCTATAAATAAAAGCCCAGGACCAGATGGTTTAACAGGCGATTTCCACCAAACATACAAAGAAGAACTTATACTGATCCTTCTCAAACTCTTTCAAAAGATTAAGAGAAGGGAACACTCCCAAAGACATTCTATGAAGCAACCATCACTCTGATACCAAAACCAGACAAAGATACCACCAAAAAAGAAAATTACAGGCCAATATCTTTGATGAATATAAACGCAAAAATTCAACAAAATATTAGCAAACCAAATCCAACAACACATAAAAAAAGATCATACACCACAACCAAGTAGGATTCATCCCAAGTTCACAAGGATGGTTTGACATACACAAATCAATGTAATACACCAAATTAACAAAAGAAAAGTCAAAAACCACATGATCATCTCAACAGATGAAGAAAAAGAACTTGATAAAATTCAATATCCACCAGAGCCTCCCATCAAGCCACTTAGATAGCCTCAACCACCAGAGGGCAGACAGCAGAAGCAAGAAAAACTACAATCCTGCAGCCTGTGGAACAAAAACCACATTTACAGAAAGATAGACAAGATGAAAAGGCAGAGGGCTATATTCCAGATGAAGGAACAAGAAAAAACCCCAGAAAAACAACTAAATGAAGTGGAGATAGGCAACCTTCCAGAAAAAGAATTCAGAATAATGATAGTGAAGATGATCCAGGACCTCGGAATAAGAATGGAGGCAAAGATTGAGAAGATGCAAGAAATGATTAACAAAGACCTAGAAGAATTAAAGAACAAACAAACAGAGATGACCAATACAATAACTGAAATGAAAACTACACTAGAAGGAATCAATAGCAGAATAACTGAGGCAGAAGAACGGATAAGTGACCTGGAAGACAGAATGGTGGAATTCACTGCTGCGGAACAGACTAAAGAAAAAAGAATGAAAAGAAATGAAGACAGCCTAAGAGACCTCTGGGACAACATTAAACGCAACAACATTCGCATTATAGGGGTCCCAGAAGGAGAAGAGAGAGAGAAAGGACCAGAGAAAATATTTGAAGAGATTATAGTCGAAAACTTCCCTAACATGGGAAAGGAAATAGCCACCCAAGTCCAGGAAGCACAGAGAGTCCCATACAGGATAAACCCAAGGAGAAACACACTGAGACACATAGTAATCAAATTGGCAAAAATTAAAGACAAAGAAAAATTACTGAAAGCAGCAAGGGAAAAATGACAAATAACATACAAGGGAACTCCCATAAGGTTAACAGCTGATTTCTCAGCAGAAATTCTACAAGCCAGAAGGGAGTGGCATGATATACTTAAAGTGATGAAAGGGAAGAACCTACAACCAAGATTACTCTACCCAGCAAGGATCTCATTTAGATTTGATGGAGAAATCAAAAGCTTTACAGACAAGCAAAAGCTAAGAGAATTCAGCACCACCAAACCAGCTCTACAACAAATGCTAAAGGAACTTCTCTAAGTAGGAAACACAAGAGAAGAAAAGGACCTACAAAAACAAACCCAAAACAATTAAGAAAATGGTCATAGGAACATACATATCGATAATTACCTTAAACGTGAATGGATTAAATGCTCCAACCAAAAGACACAGGCTTGCTAAATGGATACAAAAACAAGACCCATATATATGCTGTCTACAAGAGACCCACTTTAGACCTAGGGACACATACAGACCGAAAGTGAGGGGATGGAAAAAGATATTCCACACAAATGGAAATCAAAAGAAAGCTGGAGTACCTATACTCATATCAGATAAAATAGACTTTAAAATAAAGAATGTTACAAGAGACAAGGAAGGACACTATATAATGATCAGGGGATCAATCCAAGAAGAAGATATAACAATTATAAATATATATGCACTCAACATAGGAGCACCTCAATACATAAGGCAACTGCTAACAGCTATAAAAGAGGAAATTGACAGTAACACAATAATAGTGGGGGACTTTAACACCTCACTTACACCAATGGACAGATCATCCAAAATGAAAATAAATAAGGAAACAGAAGCTTTAAATGACACAATAGACCAGATAGATTTCGTTGATATTTATAGGACATTCCATCCAAAAACAGCAGATTACATGTTCTTCTCAAGTGTGCACGGAACATTCTCCAGAATAGATCACATCTTGGGTCACAAATCAAGCCTCAGTAAATTTAAGAAAATTGAAATCATATCAAGCATCTTTTCTGACCACAATGCTTTGAGATTAGAAATCAATTACAGGGAAAAAAACGTAAAAAACACAAACACATGGAGGCTAAACAATATGTTACTAAATAACCAAGAGATCACTGAAGAAATCAAAGAGGAAATCAAAAAATACCTAGAGACAAATGACAATGAAAACACGACGACCCAAAACCTATGGGATGCAGCAAAAGCAGTTCTAAGAGGGAAGTTTATAGCTATACAAGCCTACTTAAAGAAACAAACAAACAAAAAAAAAGAAACAAGAAAAATCTCAAGTAAACAATCTAACCTTACACCTAAAGAAACTAGAGAAAGAAGAACAAACAAAACCCAAAGTTAGCAGAAGGAAAGAAATCATAAAGATCAGAGCGGAGATAAATGAAATAGAAACAAAGAAAACAATAGCAAAGATCAATACAACTAAAAGCTGGTTCTTTGAGGAGATAAACAAAATTGATAAGCCATTAGCCAGACTCATCAAGAAAAAGAGGGAGAGGACTCAAATCAATAAAATCAGAAATGAAAAAGAAGAAGTTACAACAGACACCGCAGAAATACAAAGCATCCTAAGAGACTGCTACAAGCAGCTCTATGCCAATAAAATGGACAACCTGGAAGAAATGGACAAATTCTTAGAAAGGTATAACCTTCCAAGACTGAACCAGGAAGAAGCAGAAAATATTAACAGACCAATCACAAGTAATGAACTGTGATTAAAAATCTTCCAACAAACAAAAGCCCAGGACCAGATGGCTTCACAGGTGAATTCTATCAAACATTTAGAGAAGAGCTAACACCCATCCTTCTCAAACCCTTCCAAAAAATTGCAGAGGAAGGAACACTCCCAAACTCATTCTATGAGGCCACCATCACCCTGATACCAAAACCAGACAAAGATACTACAAAAAAAGAAAATTACAGACCAATATCACTGATGAATATAGATGCAAAAATCCTCAACAAAATACTAGCAAACAGAATCCAACAACACATTAAAAGGATCATACACCACGATCAAGTGGGATTTATCCCAGGGATGCAAGGATTCTTCAATATATGCAAATCAATCAATGTGATACACCATATTAACAACTTGAAGAATAAGAACCATATGATCATCTCAATAGATGCAGAAAAAGCTTTTGACAAAATTCAACACCCAGTTATGATAAAAACTCTCCAGAAAGTGGGCATAGAGGGAACCTACCTCAACATAATAAAGGCCATATATGACAAACCCACAGCCAACATCATTGTCAATGGTGAAAAACTGAAAGCATTTCCTCTAAGATCAGTAACAAGACAAGGATGTCCACTCTCACCACTATTATTCAACATAGTTTTGGAAGTCCTAGCCACGGCAATCAGAGAGGAAAAGAAATAAAAGGAATACAAATTGGAAAAGAAGAAGTAAAACTGTCACTGTTTGCAGATGACATGATACTATACATAGAGAATCCTAAAACTGCCACCAGAAAACTGCTAGAGCTAATTAATGAATTTGGTAAAATTGCAGGATACAAAATTAATGCACAGAAATCTCTTGCATTCCTATACACTAATGATGAAAAATCTGAAAGAGAAATTATGGAAACACTCCCATTTACCATTGCAACAAAAAGAATAAAATACCTAGGAATAAACCTACCTAGGGAGACAAAAGACCTGTATGCAGAAAACTATAAGACACTGATGAAAGAAATTAAAGATGATACCAACAGATGGAGAGATATATCATGTTCTTGGATTGGAAGAATCAACATCGTGAAAATGACTATACTACCCAAAGCAATCTACAGATTCAATGCAATCCCTATCAGATTACCAATGGCATTTTTTATGGAACTAGAACAAATCATCTTAAAATTTGTATGGAGACAAAAAAGACCCCGAATAGCCAAAGCAGTCTTGAGGGAAAAAAACGGAGCTGGAGGAATCAGACTCCCTGACTTCAGACTATACTACAAAGCTACAGTAATCAAGACAATATGGTACTGGCACAAAAACAGAAACATAGATCAGTGGAACAAGATAGAAAGCCCAGAAATAAACCACGCACCTATGGTCAACTAATCTATGACAAAGGAGGCAAAGATATACAATGGAGAAAAGACAGTCTCTTCAATAAGTGGTGCTGGGAAAACCGGACAGCTACATGTAAAAGAATGAAATTAGAATACTCCCTAACACCATACACAAAAATAAACTCAAAATGGATTAGAGACCTAAATGTAAGACTGGACACTATAAAACTCTTAGAGGAAAACATAGGAAGAACACTCTTTGACATAAATCACAGCAAGATCTTTTTTGATCCACCTCCTAGAGTAGTGGAAATAAAAACAAAAATAAACAAGTGGGACCTAATGAAACTGCAAAGCTTTTGCACAGCAAAGGAAACCATAAACAAGACGAAAAGACAACCCTCAGAATGGGAGAAAATATTTGCAAATGAATCAACAGACAAAGGATTAATCTCCAAAATATATAAACAGCTCATTCAGCTCAATATTAAAGAAACAAACACCCTAATCCAAAAATGGGCAGAAGACCTAAATAGACATTTCTCCAAAGAAGACATACAGATGGCCAAAAAGCACATGAAAAGATGCTCAACATCACTAATTATTAGAGAAATGCAAATCAAAACTACAATGAGGTTTCACCTCACACCAGTTAGAATGGGCATCATCAGAAAATCTACAAACAACAAATGCTGGAGAGGGTGTGGAGAATAGGGAACCCTCTTGCACTGTTGGTGGGAATGTAAATTGATACAGCCACTATGGAGAACAATATGGAGGTTCCTTAAAAAACTAAAAATAGAATTACCATATGACCCAGCAGTCCCACTACTGGGCATATACCCAGAGAAAACCATAATTCAAAAAGACACATGCACCCCAATGATCATTGCAGCACTATTTACAATAGCCAGGTTATGGAAGCAACCTAAATGCCCATCAACAGACGAATGGATAAAGAAGATGTGGTACATATATACAATGGAATATTACTCAGCCATAAAAAAGAACAAAACTGAGTCATTTGTTGAGACGTGGATGGATCTAGAGACTGTCATACAGAGTGAAGTAAGTCAGAAAGAGAAAAACAAATATCGTATATTAACGCATGTATGTGGAACCTAGAAAAAATGGTACAGATGAACCGGTTTGCAGGGCAGAAGTTGAGACACAGATGTAGAGAACAAACGTATGGACACCAAGGGGGGAAAACCGCGGTGGGGTGGGGATGGTGGTGTGCTGAATTGGGCAATTGGGATTGACATGAATACACTGATGTGTACAAAAGTGATGACTGATTAAAAAAAAATTCATGCTATTAAAACTGGAACTGAAAACCATAAAAAAAATAAAAATTAAAATAATAAAATAAAATAAAAAACGTTTTCTTAATGTGAAACAAACAAACAAACAAACAGTATGATAGTGGCACAAAGACAGACATAGATGAATGGAACAGGACAGAAAGCCCAGAAATAAACCCATGCACCTAAGGTCAATTAATCTATGACAAAGGAGGCAAGAATATACAATGGAGAGAAGACAGTCTCTTCAATAATTAGTGCTGGGAAAACTGGACAGCTACATGTAAAAGAATGAAATTAGAATATTTTCTAACACCATACATGAAAATAAGCTCAAAATGGATTAAAATCCTAAATGTAAGACTGGATACTATAAAACTCTTAGAGGAAAACATAGGCAGAACACTCTGACATAAATTGCAGCAATATCTTCTTGGATCCACCTCCTAGAGTAATGAAAATAAAAACAAAAATAAACAAATGGGACCTAATTAAACATAAAAGCTTTTGCACAGCAAAGGAAACCATAAACAAAACGAAAATACAACCCACGGAATGGGAGAAAATATTTACAAATGATGTGACCAACAAGGAATTAATCTCCAAAATTTACAAGCAGTTCATGCAGTTCACTATCAAAAAATAAACGACCCCATCAAAAAATGGGCAGATCTAAATAGACATTTCTCTATAGAAGACAGATGGCCAAAAGGCACATGAAAAGATGCCCAGCATCGCTAATTTTTAGAGAAATGCGAATCAAAACTGCAATGACTTATCACCTCACACCAGTCAGAATGGCCATCATCAGAAAGTCTACAAACCATAAATGCTTGAGAGGGTGTGGAGAAAAGGGAACCCTCCTACACTGTTGGTGGGAAAGTAAATCCGTACAATCATTAGGGAGAATGTATGGAGGTTCCTTAAAAACTAAAAATAGAGCTACCATGTGATCTAGCAATCCCACTCCCAGGCGTATACCTGGAGAAAACCATACTGCGAAAAGAGCCATTCACCCCAATGTTCACTGCAGCACTATTTACAATAACCAAGACATGGAAGCAACTTCAATGTTCATCAACAGAGGAATGGATAAAGAAGATGTGGTACATATATACAATGGAATATTACTCGGCCATAAAAAAATGAAATAATGTCATTTGTGACAACATGGATGGACCTAGAGGTTATCATACCAAGTGAATTAAGTCAAAGACAAATATCATATGATATCACTTATATATGGAAGCTAAAAAAATGATACAAATAAACTTATTTACAAAACAGAAACAGACTCAGAAAACAAACTTATGGTTACCAAAGGGGAAAGGTGGGGGGCAGGAAGGATAAATTAGGAGGTTGGGATTAATATATACACACTACTATATATAAGAGAGATAATCAACAAAGACCTACTGTATAGCACAGAGAACTCTACTCAATACTCTAATAACCTATATGGGAAAAGAATATGAAAAAGATTTAGATTTATATATATATAACTAAAAGATTTAGTTTTATATATATATAACTAAAAGATTTAGTTATATATATATATATAACTAAAAGAATGAGTTTTATATATATATATATAACTAAAAGATTTAGTTATATATGTATATATATGTGTATATATATAAAACAAAATCACTTCGCTGTACACCTGAAACTAACATAACTTTAGTTGTGTTAAATCAACTATACTCCAACATAAGATAAAAACTGAAAAAAAGACTGTCTATTCCTGAAGGAAGCCAATTGAACAGATCATTTTATAAAGAAGTTTTTTTGTTTTTGACATCTTGTAGCCCATTGCACCTTTTGCGAAAGTTTTTCTAGGCGTGTCTCAACCTCTCCAGGGGTATTGATTAAAAGTACAGCAAATAGTCTGAGCGATAGCACAAATGACTCCTTGTTTAGCCAGTAGAAAATCTAAGGCAACCCTGGTATCTATTATTACTTGGGCTAAGGAATTTAGGGATGTCTGTTGTGTTGCAATGCTTTTTGTAATCTTTTCGGCTATTTGACCAATGGTGGCTGACAGATTTCTGATCATCTGTTTGCATATATTCATTCATTAAGAACCAAGATCCCCGAAGCATTTTGCCACCTGTTTATATCCTGGTAACATGGATCTCTCAACTCTGCAATGAGGAGAAAAAAGAAGTTTATCTATTTCCTTATGTACAGACAATGGGGTAACATAATGTCCCAATAAACATCATCATTGTATTTGCGCAGCTATTAAAAACACGTATATGCCCGTCCTTGGAAAGGTGGATCAATTCCAATACCACATATGAAGGCAAAACCTGGGGGAGCACAAACGATTCCTCCTAGAATGCTCTCATTGATAGCCTCATTTTTTGGAAGCTTCATCAACACAATATTCAACTATGGATCTCTTCTCTCGTAGTGTTTCCAAAAGTCTTTTGCATGGTACTTAATATATGGGAGTTACTGGCTTAATTTACTCTTTTTTCCCGTTAAGACATTTTTCCATTAAATAAGGGACAGAGGGAGGGGGTCCTGGGGTAAGTTGTGGTTGGTCTCTAATGACTAAGGATAGTATCAGACAAAGAATGGACCTATTAATATGTTGAAGAATTTGAACCTGAGAGGTTAGGCCAGAGAGAGGTTGGTCTAGGTAAGTGGTAATGTTAGGAATATCTGAAGAGTCAGTAATAGGCATTATGAGGGTTCTATCCCAGTAGCTGTACTTTGTGACAACTTTACAAAAGAATTTTCTTTCTATCCTGAACATTGGGACAAAGTGAAAACAATAATTTTCAATTTTCATAAGGAGACAAATATTTGGTAAACAGTTCAACTGAGCTAATAGGGTGGGTCTTACAGGCCTGGTCCAGATTCTTGAGTGAGCTGTCTACCACTTTTGTCATCTTGTCCTGGCTTGATGGTTGTTTTAAGGTGAGTTTGAGTTTCACAATTCTCTCTATAGGTCAGTCCAGTGCAGAGGCTCTTTTGAAGTGGGAAGTATGAATTCAGGAGTCAATTCCCTTCAGTTTCATTGTGCATGAGCTAGTTAAGAGTATCTGATAAGGGTTCTTCCATCTCGGTTAGAGAGAGCCCTTTAAATGATGTCTTTTTCAGTTTCCATGATCTCCTGGTTATAAGTCACATGGCATCTGATCTTCATCCAAAGGTAGATTACCGAGATCAGCTTCAGAAACAAACTTAGAATATCCTTTTAGTAATTCAATTAAACTTTACAATAATGTAACATAGTAACAAGGAGCCTTCTAGGAAGTGAGTTTAAGGTAGAAAATACCAAACCTCAAAGATAGTTAACACTAGAAATATCTACAAAGGTGTATTGTTGAAATTTCTCTCTAAAATTACCCTTATTTCTATCTAATAGTCAAATTAAGACTAATTTGTTTGCAAAATAAATCTGGCTTCAATAAAGTTGGTCTGATTATTTACATAAGGGTAATTGATAATACCCTTATAGGCTCTTTTAAATTTGGCTTTCCTGGAACTTTTCCTAAGGAAACTCAAATTGAACTTTTAAAAAAAAGGCCTCTCAAGACCAGGAAAGCCATGCCATTAAATTCTGCCTGCAATACCTACAGATGTAGGTGGATTCCTCTCTTCTTGAGGTTCTTGTACCTGTCAGAAGGTGCCCTTTCTTATTCACTTGGAAAGGCTGTTGGGAAGCTAAGAGTTTCCAAATTCTGGAAGGATCAGGTATAAAGATAAATGCTTCAATTCTATTTATAAATGTATAACTTACTAAATTGCTGCAAGTCATAATTAGCTTAAAGGGAAAGGTTCCCTTATATCTGTAAAGCAAAGATTAAAGTTCAGTAATATTTCAGAAAAAAAGTCATAAAAATTATCCTATTTATCAATTCATTCAATTCCATGAAACTAATTCTTTTTCTGCTTGAGTCCAGTTTCTCCATTAGTTCTGTCGACCTTGCCTGATGACTGAGGGTGATAGTGACAGTGATAATTTCAAGAAGTTTGTGAGGTTTCTGTTAAGGCTTGTACAATTTGTCCAGTGAAGTGGGTGCCTTGATCACTGGAGACTGAGTAAAGTACCCCAAGTGGAAAACACATCTAACAGTTTGTCATTGTGAGGGCATCAGCCTTGCAGCAAGGGAAGGGTTTAACCCATCATACAAAAAAATGGGGTTTGCCAGAGAGGCAGAACGAGCTATGTGGCTGCCTTGGGTTTCCTGTAGCACTGATTGCTTTAATTCACAGCTACTGATTTCCCAACTTAGTTTCTCTGATTTAGGAGCAGACTCTTGCCATGTTACAGGGACATTAAGATAGAAAAAGTCTGACAATGAGGGGTTAATTTTTTGCAGGAGCAGAATGGACTTTATACATGCCATAATCTTGACAGATTCTGTTGTTGTTGCCTTTGCATGTAAGTCAGCTAGGCATTTCCCTGATACTTGTGTTCAGGCCCTTTAGTGTGACCCTCAGTTTTGATACCAGGTAACACTTTATATCAGGACACATAAGACTTCCAGGAATTTCACATAATTTCTGGAGCACTTATAATACATACTGTACTGGCATTGAAAGGCTTAATATTACCTTTTGACAATGTTTCCCATGTAATTTAACATACCAAATAAGACTCATTAATCTCTGGGATGCTTCAGGACCAAAAAAAAAAGTCACTTTCTTTTCCCTTAAAATGCATTTCCATTCTTCATACCCTTTGCTGAAAACACACATCTTATTCTCCCAGTAAATTGAAATATTTCCCTTATTATTTCTAGTAGCTTAAAATTACATGTAATTTTTAACCCTTAAAAAAACCTTAATCTCTAGCAAAACCCAAGAAGCAAGAAATTGTAAACTGTTTTTCATACTAGCATTTCCTGATTGGCAAACTTATGAACATATTCCATAACCTCTAGAAACATACATTTTCTCAGAACAGAATTTCTTTTCTTAATGGGTACAAGATATGAGCCCAGTTAAGCGCAAACATCTTTAGTTTCTCTCCAATAAGACAAAGTAGGACAACTTAGATTTGCTTAGCCATTGATTTGTCAGTATTTTATCTTAATTAGAAATGATCTGAATCTTCAGTGAATTCCCATCATCTAACTTAATTTAGCAAACACTAAAGTTTCAAGTTACCAAAAGTCTGGAGAAACTATTTTTAACTAGGCATACCATAAAACATAACCATTCTTAAAGAGTTCACCTAAGAACTTTTATCCCATTTAACTCTATTACTTATGAAAATATCATACCAATTTCTTGTTGACAAATTTATGAGCTTACAGACATTTTAGTAAACCTAGGTACAATAAAAGTATTGTACTTAATGTTTATGACTCTAAAGACATGTCTGTATTAAACAACTTGAACTTGTTTTTCATTAAAGATAATCCTAGATCACATGATTCCTTAAAAATTTGGGTTAGTTTTTTGTTATATTTAGAAATACTTGATTTGTAAGTGCTTACTTTTAAGTCAATTCAATAGAGCTCTTTCATAAGTTAACAATATCATCCAGAGGTAAAAACATTTATAACAGATATACATAAATCCAGAGAGACAGATCTCAGTTTTCCTGCTTGAGTTTTAAAAGGCCTCTTCTCCTTTTTTTCCCTTCAGTTTTAGGTTCTACTAGTTGAGTCAAGGTTATAGTCTCAGGCAATGTGGCCTGTGTTTACATTTCAAAGACTTAAGAGTTACGATTTCAAGCTTTCTCTGGAATACTTTTGTTCTCTCAGGAACAGAATTTTCAAAGTGTGTTTCATCAAGCCAGCTTTCATTAAATGTGTAGGCAAAAATGAGTTCTGGAATGTCAGAAGAGCTCTACTCCAGCTGTTTTAGGGTTAGAAAAGTATTTTCAAGTATTGGCTCCGTAACAATTATAGAAACCAGCCGGAGTTTCAGTGGGCGGCTGCCTATCCGGGAGCTGGTAAGCTTTAGAAACACAATTTCCCACTTTTTTTCAGTTTTGTTTTATTATATGGTACAAATCTTTCCAACTTTAAGCCACATTAAAAAAAAAATAAAAAATTCAGCCAACCCAGTTCACTCAGAGCTTCCCCTGAGGCCTTGTCTCTTCTGTTAACTCTGGGAAACTGCTCTGGAGTAGTATGATTTCAGCAGTTTTGTATCTTGTCAGAACAAAGAACAAATAAGTCAGGGATACGGTCAAGATTAAAAACAAAAAACAAAAAAAACCAGCATGTACACAGTGAGTCAGTATGGCCTTGGCACCTGGGAAAGGAGTCTCATCAAAGGAGTCCCACCACTGGCATCCCAGGAAGAGAGGCATTTAATCTTTATTTTTAAACATGAACATTCTTTACTTCTGGTCAATACATCCTTTTCTTTAATAAAAGCAGGGCGGGGGAGATCAGGCCAAGATGTTGTAGAAAGCCCCTGAGCTCACCAGAATCCCAACTATGTGCAGAACAACCATTAATGCAAAAGACTGGAAGTT
Source organism: Balaenoptera ricei (assembly GCF_028023285.1). Lineage (NCBI taxonomy): Eukaryota > Metazoa > Chordata > Mammalia > Artiodactyla > Balaenopteridae > Balaenoptera > Balaenoptera ricei. Next base: position 76,054,799 of record NC_082651.1, on the reverse strand, counting down.
ACCAGAAAAGATTTTCTACAACTGAAGACATAAAGAAGGAACCACAACAAGGGTAGGAGGGACGGACTTGCAATATAATCAAGTCTCATACTCCCAGGTGGGTGACCCACAGACTGGAGAATAATTCTATTGCAGAGGTTCTCCAACAGGAGAGTTCCAAGCTCAACATTGGGCTCCCCAGCCTAGGAGTCCTGCGCCAGGAATATGAACCCCAAGAGCATTTGGCTTTGAAGGCCAAGGGGGCTTAATTTCGGGAGCCCCAGAGGGCTGGGGGAAATAGAGACTTCACTCTTAAAAGCACACACAAAACCTCATATGCTCTGGACCAAGGGCAAAAGCAGTAATTTGATAGAAGCCTGGGCCAGACCTACCTGCTGGTCTTGGAGAGTCTTTGAGAAATGGGGCATGGCTGTGGCTCACCCTGGGTATATAGACCCTGGCCACAGCCATTCTTAGGAGCTCCTTCTACCATGTGGACCCTAGCGCTGCCAGGTGCCACATGCAAAATCCTCCCTCTAACTCATTAGTGCCAAGACCTGGCCCCACCCAATAGCCTGTAGTTAGGCACCAATGCTGCGATACCTCAGGCCAAGCAACTAACTGGGTGGGGACACAGCCTTGCCCATTAGCAGACAGGCTGCCTAAAAGCTTCCTGAACCCACAGCCACGTCTAGAAGCAGCCCTGCCCAGAGGTCCAGGACACAGTTCCACCCACCAACAGGCAGGCACTGGCCCTGCCTTCCAGGAAGCCTGCCTTAGCTTCTGGACAAGGCTCACCCACCAGGGAGCAGACACCAGATACAACAAAATCACAGTTCTGCAGCCTACCAACCCAGCCTGCCCACAGAAGGCCAGACCCTGCCCCAGGACCAGCTAGGCCCCGGCCCTGTCCACCAGCAGGCCAGCACAAGCTTTGGGACACCCTGGACCGCATATCCAACTGTGTCATAAATAAACCTCACCCCCCTGCCATCTGACACCAGCTCTGGGATCCCTGGGCCCTGCAGCCAGAACCCAGGACACAGCTCTGCCTGCCAGTAGCCTGTCATTAATCCCAGGACCTGGCTTCACCCACCAGTGGGAGGGCAATGGCCCCTGAGTCTTCTGGACCCTGACTCCACCCACCAGTGAGCCAGCACTAGCCCCAGGGCCTCCTAGGGTTCTGTAGTCAGCCGCCTAATGACCAGGACCTACAACCTGCAGCTGGCAGCCTCTGCAGAAGGTGGGGCCTGGCAACCAAATGGACTAGGGACCAACAAAGCCTACCAGACCACCCACATAGTCAGCCCACCACAACAGAAGGACCAACGCAGCCCTCAGAGAGGGAACCCCTATAGCATATAGCTTGAGTGACAAAAGGGGAGTGTGCTGCTGGGATGCATAGGACACCTCCTACAGAAGGCCACTTCTCCAAGGTCAGAAAATGTAACTAACCTACAGATACATAAAACTACAAATGGCAACTTAGACAAAACAAAGGGGCAGAGGAACGTGTTTCAGACAAAGGAACAAGAAAAAACCCCAGAAGAACTAAGTGAAGTGGAGATAAGCAATCTACCCAAGAAAGAGTTCAAGGTAATGATTGTAAAGAGGAGAAGAATGGATGCACAGAGCAAGGAGTTAAAATTTTTGACAAAAGTTAGCAAATTAAAACATCAAGCACACTAATATTTGCATTATGGGGTCCCAGAGGAGAAGAGAGAGAGAAAGGGCCTGAGAACATATTTGAAGACATAATGGCTGAAAATATCCCTAACCTGGGAAAGGAAAAAAAATCATCCAAGCCCAAGAAGCACGGAGAGTCCCACACAGGATTAACCCAAAGAGGAACACACCAAGACACATGGTAATTAAAATGACAAAAATTAAAGATAAGGAAAGGATACGACAAGCAGCAAGGGAAAGTAACATACGAGTTAACTCCCATAAGGCTATCAGCTGCTTTTTCAGCAGAAACTCTGCAGGCCAGAAGGGAGTAACATGATATATTTAAAGTGATGAAAGGGAAAAACCTAAAACAAAGAATACTCTATCCAGCAAGGCTCTTATGCAGATTTGGTGGAGAAATCAGAAGCTTTACAGACGAGCAAAAGCTAAAAGAGTTCAGCACCACTAAACCAGCTTTACAAAGAGTGTTAAAAGGAACTCTCTAGTTGGGGGGAAAAAAAGACCAAAACTAGAAACAAAATTACAAAATGAAAAAGCTCACTGGTAAAGGCAAACCCACAGTAAAGGTAGGAAATCATCCATGCACAAAGCTAGTAGGAAGGTTAGAAGACAAAAGTAGTAAAATCATCTATATCCACAATAAGCAGTTAATGGATACACAAAAAAATTAGCTGTAAAATATGGTATCAAAAAGAGTAATCATGAGTGGAGGAGAGTATGAATGCAGGGTTTTAAAAAATGCATTTGAAATTAAGAGATCAGCAACTTAAAACAATCATGTGTGTATATATACACACACACACATACATATATATACACCTCATGGTAACCACAAACCAAAAATCTGTAGTATATACACACACACATACACACACAAAGGAATCCAAACATAACACTGATGATAGTCATCAAATCACAAGAGAACAAAAGAAGGAAAATAAAAGACCTGCAAAAACAACCACAAAATGATTAACAAAATGGAAATAAGAACATACATATCAATAATTACCTTAAACGTAAATGGACTACATGCTCCAATCAAAAGAAATAGAATGACTGAATGGATACAAAAACAAGACCCATATTTATTCTGCCTACAAGAGACTCATTTCAGACGAAAAGACACACAGGGATTGAAAGTGAGGGGATGGAAAAAGGTATTTCATGCAAATGGAAATCAAAAGAAAGTCAGAGTAGCAATACTTATATCAGACAAAAATTGACTTTAAAATAAATACTGTTACAAGAGACAAAGACACTACATAATGATCAAGGATTCAATCCAAGGAAAAATAACAATTGCAAATATATGTGCACTCAATACAGGAGCACCTAAATATGTAAGTCAAATATTAATGGGCATAAAAGGAGAAATTGACAGTAACACAATAGTACTAGGGGACTTTAAACCCCCCACTTACATCAATGGACAGATCATCCAAACAGAAAAAAATAAGGAATCACTGACCTTAAATGACAGATTGGACTACATGGACTTGATATCTATATATACAGGGCATTCCATCAAAAAGCAGAAGACTACGTATTCTTTTCAAGGGCACATGGAACATTCTCCAGGATAGCTCACATGCTAGGCCACAGAACAAGCCTCGGTAAGTTTGAAATCATAATCAACCATCTCTTCCACCCACAATGCTATCAGACTAGAAATCAAATACAAGAAAAAAAGCTGCAAAAAGAACCAAACGTGGAGGCTAAACTATATGACACTAAACAACCAATGGATCACTGAAGAAATCAAAGAGGAGATTAAAAATTACCTAGAGACAAATGAAAGTGAAACAGGACAATCTAAAACCTACAGAATGCAGCAAAAGCAGTTCTAAGAGGGAAATTTATAGCAAAATAAGCTTACTGCAGGAAAAAAGAAAAATCTCAAATAAACAACCTAACTTTACACCTAAAAGGAACTAGAGGAGAACAAACAAAACCCAAAGTTAGTAGAAGAAAGAAATCATAAAGATCAGTGCAGAAATAAATAATATAGAGACTAAAAAACAATAGAAAAAAATCAATGAAAATAAAAGCTGTTTCTTTGAAAAGATAATATTGATAAACCTTTAGCCAGACTCATCAAGAACAAAAAAAAGGGAGAAGGCCTAAATCAATGAAATCAGAAATTAAAAAGGAGACGTTACAACTGACACCACAGAAATACAAAGGATAAGAGACTACTATGAACAACTACATGCTGATAAAAAGGACAACCTTTAAAAGGGGACAAATTCTTAAAAAGTACATTCTCCCAAGACTGAAATATGAAGAAACAGAAAATATGAACAAATTACCAGTAATGAAACTGAATCAATAATTTAAAAATTCCCAACAAACAAAAGTCCCGGACCAGATGGCTTCTAAATGTTTGAATTCTACCAAACACTTAGAGGAGAGTTAACATCTATCCTTCTCAAACTATTCCAAAAAACTGCAGAGGAGGAACACTTGTAAACTCATTCTATGAGGCCAGCATCACCCTGATAGCAAAACCAGATGGATATCACAAAAACAAAATTATGGGCCAAGAACACTGATGAACATAGATGCAAAAATCCTCAAAAAAATATTAGCAAACTGAATCCAACAATATATTAAAAGAATCATACACCATAATCAAGTGGGATATACCCCAGTGATGCAAGGATTTTTCAATATTTGCAACTCAATGTGATTTACCAAATAAACAAATTGAAGAATAAAAACCATATGATAATCTCAATAGATTCAGGAAAAGCTTCTGACAAAATTCAACATCCATTTATGATAAAATAACTTTCCAGAAAGTGGGCAAAGAGGGAACATACTTCAAAATAAAGGCCATATATGACAAACCCACAGCAAACATCATACTCAAAAGTGAAAAGCTGAAATCATTTCCTCTAAGATTAGGAAAAAGACAAGGATGTACATTCCTGCCATTTTTATTTAATATAGTATTGGAAGTCCTAGCCTATAGTATTGGAAGTCCTAGCCTAACAGCAATCAGACAAGAAATAAAAGGAAACCAAATTGGAAAGGAAGAAGTAAAACTGTTTGTAGATGACATGACTCTATACATAGAAAATCCTAGAAATGCCACCAGAAAACTACTAGAGCTCAATGAATTTGCTAAAGTTACAGGATATAAAATTAATATACAGAAATCTGCTGCATTTATATACACCACCAACAAACTATCAGAAAGAGAAATTAAGGAAACAATCCCATTTACCATCACATCAAAAAAGAATAAATAACCTAGGAATAAACCTACCTAAGGAGGCAAAAGACCTGTACTTGGAAAACTATAAGACACTGATGAAAGAAATTGAAGACAACACAAACAGATGGAAAGATATATCATGTTCTTGCAAGAATGAATATTGTTAAAATGACATACTACCCAAAGCAATCTACAGGTTCAATGCAATCCCTATCAAAATAACAATGGCATTTTTCACAGAATTAGAACAAACAATTTTAAAATTTGTATGGACACACAAAAGAACCTGAATAGCCAAAGCAATCTTGAGAAAAATCAGAGCTGGAGGAATCATGCACCCTGACTTCAGACTATAGTACAAAGCTACAGTAATCAAAACAGTATGTTCCTGGCACAAAAATAGACACATAGATCAATGGAACCAAATAGAGAGCCCAGAAATAAATCTACTCACTTATGGTCAATTAATCTATGACAATGGAGGCAAGAATATACAATGGAATGATGGGATATTTTAGGCAATAAAAAGAAATGAAGTACTAATACATACTACAACATGGAAGAATTTTGAAAACATTATGCTAAGAAAAAAAACAGTCACAAAATGTCACACATTATATGATATCATTTTTATGAAACATCTATAATAGGCAAATACATAGAGAGAAAAGTAGAACCAGGGGCTGGGAGCAAGTAGGAATAGGGAGTACTGCTAATGGGTCTGGGGTTTCTTCTGGGGATGATGAAAATGTTCTAAAATTGATTGCACAACTCCATGAATATACTAAAAAACACTGAATTGTACATTTTAAATGGGTGAATTTTATAGTATATGAATTATATCTCCATAAAGCTGTTTTATTTATTTATTTTTTTGTTTTATTTTTTAAATACCATTATACTGCTGGTAATTAAGACAGAAAAATAGAAATAAATAAAGTTAAAAAAAAATTTACAATGGAGAAAAGACAGTCTCTTCTGTAAGTGGTGCTGGGAAAACTGGACAGCTACACGTAAAAGAATGAAATTAGAACATTCTCTAACACCATATACAAAAATAAACTCAAAATGGATTAAAAACCTAAATGTAAGGCTGGATACTATAAAACTCCTAGAAGAAAACATAGTCAAGACACTCTTTGACATAAATCACAGCAATATCTTTTTGGATCTGTTTCTTAGAGTAATGGAAATAAAAAATAAACAAATGGGACCTAATTAAACTTAAAAACTTTGACATAGCAAAGGAAACCATAAAGAAAATGAAAAGACAACACTCAGAATGGGAGAAAATATTATTTGTGAATGATGCAACTGACAAGGGATTAACCTCTGAAATATACAAACATCTCATACAGCTCAATATCAAAGAAAAACAGAAACAACCCAATCAAAAAATGGGCAGAAGATATGAATAGATATTTATCCAAAGAAGACATACAGATGGCCAAAAGGCACATGAAAGATGCTCAACGTTGCTAATTATTAGAGAAATGCAAGTCAAAACTACAATGAGGTATCCCTTCACACTGGTCAGAATGGCCATCATCCAAAATCTACAGATAATAAATTCTGGAGAGAGTGTGGAGAAAAGGGAATCCTCCTACACTGTTGGTGGGAATGTAAATTGGTACAGCCACTATGGAGAACAGTATAGAGGTTCCTTAAAAAACTAAAAATAGAGCTACCATATGACCCAGCAACCCCACTCCTGGGTATATATCCAGAGAAAACCATACTTTGAAAAGATACATGCACCTCAGTGTTCACTATTGTAAATAGCAGCACTATCTACAATAGCCAAGACATGGAAGCAATCTAAATGTCCATTGACAGATGAATTAATAAAGAAGATGTGGTATATATATATACATTGGAATATTACTCAGCCATAAAGAAGAATGAAATAATGCCATTTGCAGCAATATGGATGGACCTAGAGATTATCATACTAAGTGAAGCAAGTCAGACAGAGAAAGAGAAATATATGATATCACTTATATGTGGACTCTAAAAAATGATACAAATGAACTTATTTACAAAACTAAAACAGACTCACGGACATAGAAAACAAACTTTTGGTCACCAAAGGGGAAAGGTGGGGTGGGAGGGATAAATTAGGATTTGGGAGTAACATATACACATTACTATATATAAAATAGATAAACAACAAGGACCTACTGTATAGCACAGGGAACTATACTCAGTATTCTGTAATAACCTATATGGGAAAAGAATCTGAAAAAAGAACGTGTGTGTGTGTATATGTATGTGTGTGTGTGTGTGTGTGTGTGTGTGTGTGTGTGTGTGTATATATATAAACCACTTTGCTGTACACTTGAAACTAATACAACATTGTAAATCAACTATACCTCAATAAAAAAAAATTATACCACATCCCTCAAAGAAAAGAAAAAAAACAACTCAAAATGAATTAAAGACCTAAATGGAAGATCAGAAACCATAACATTCCGAGAGGAAAACATAGAACACTCTGACATAAATAGTAGCAAAATTCTTTGGGTCTGTCTCTTAAATCAAAGGAAATAAAGGCAAAAGAAATAAATGGGACCAAATTAAACTTAATTCCACAGCAAAGGAAACCACTGACAAAATGAAAAGACAACCTGAATAGGAGAAAATATTTACAAATTATATGACCGATAAGGGGTTAATATCCAAAAGACATAAAATACATAAACAGGTCATACAACTCAATGTCAAAGAAAAAAAAAAAGAAACCCGATTTTTAAAATGGGCAGAAAAGAACCTACAGTATGCTGCCTACAAGACAGCCACGTTAGGGCAAAAGTCATAGACAGATTGAAAGTGAGGAAATGGAAAAAGATATTTCTTGTCATTCTAGAAATGACAAGAAAGTGGGGGTAGCAATACAAAATAGACTTTAAAACAAAGTCCATAAACAAAAACAAAGAAGGACACTATGATGATAAAAGGATCAATACAAGAAGAAGATATCACACTTGTTAACATATAGGAGCACCCAGTATAGGAGCATCTAATACCAATCCTTATCAAACTCTTCCAAATAATTGAAGAGGAGGCAACACTCCCTAAGGCATTCTATGAAGCCACAATAACCCTGATACCAAAACCAGACAAAGACACCACCAAAAAAGAAAATTACAGGCCAATATCTTTGATGAATATAGATGCAAAAATTCTTAACAAAGTATTAGCAAACCAAATCCAACAACACGTAAAAAACATCGTACACCATGACCAAGTGGGATTCATCCTAAATTCACAAGGATGGTTCAATGTATGCAGTCAATCAATGTGATGCACCACATAAATGAAAGACAAAAACCACATGATCATCTCAATAGATGCAGAAAAAGCATTTGATAAAATTCAACATCCATTCATGATAAAAACTCTTACCAAAGTGGGTATAGATGGAACATATCTCAACATAATAAAAGCTATTTATGACAAACCCACAGCCAATATAATATTCAATGGTGAAAAGCTGAAAGCCTTCCTGCTAAAATCTGGAACAAGACAAGGATACCCACTCTCACTTCTTGTATTTAAACATAGTATTGGAAGTCCTAGCACAGCAATCAGACAAGAAAAATAAAAGGTATCCAAATTGGAATGAAAGAGGTAAAACTGTCATTATATGCAGATGACATGATACTTTATATAGAAAACCCTAAAGACTCCACACAAAAACTACTAGAACTCATACATGAATTCAGCAAGGTAGCAGGATACAAGATTAACATACAGAAATCAGTTTCATTTCTTTACACTAATAATGAAATATCAGAAAAGGTGTGTAAAAAAACAATACCTTTCAAAACCACACCCCCAAAAACAAAATACTTAGAAATAAACCTGACCAAGGAGGTGAAAGACTTATACACTGAGAACTATAAAACATTAATAAAGGAAATTGAAGATGATTCAAAGAAACGGAAAGATATCCCATGCTCTTGGACTGGAAGAACGAATACTGTTAAAATGGCAATACTCCTGAAGCAATCTACAGATTTAATGCGACTCCTATCAAATTACCCATAACATTTTTCACAGAACTAGAATAATCCTAAAATGTATATGGAACCATAAAAGACCCAGAATTGTGGCAATTCTGCAATCCTGAAGAAAAAGAACAAAGCAGGAGGCATAACCCTCCCAGACTTCAGACAATACTACAAAACCACAGTAATAAAAACAGAGTGGTACTGGCACAAAAACAGACATATGGATCAATGGAACAGAACAGAGAGCCCAGAAATAACCCCAAACACCTATGGTCAATTAATCTTCAACAAAGGAGGCAAGAATATACAATGGAGAAAAGACAGTCTCTTCAGCAAGTGGTGTTGGGAAAGCTGGACAGCCACATGTAAATCAATGAAGTTAGAACACATACACAAAAATAAACTCAAAATGGCTTAAAGACTTAAACATAAGACATGACACCATAAAACTCCTAGAAGAGAACATAAGGCAAAACATTCTCTGACATAAATCATATCAATGTTTTCTTAGGTCAGTCTCCCAAGGCAATAGAAATAAAAACAAATGGGACCTAATCAAACTTACAATCTTTTGCACAGCAAAGGAAACCATAAATGAAATGAAAAGACAACCTACAGAATGGGAGAAAATATTTGCAAACGATGATCCCAACAAGGGCTTAATCTCCGAAATACACAAACAACCCATACAACACAACAACAAGAAAACAAACAACCCAATTGAAAAATGGGCAAAAGACCTAAGTAGACATTTCTCCAAAGAAGACATGCAAATGGCCAATAGGCACATGAAAAGATGCTCAACATCACTAATTATTAGAGAAATGCAAATCAAAACTACAATGAGGTACCACCCACGCTGGTCAGAATACCCACCATTTAAAAAATCTATAAATAGCAAATGCTGGAGAGGATGTGGAAAAAAGGGAACCCTCCTACACTGTTGGTGGGAATGTTAGTTGGTACAGCCACTATGGAAAACAGTAGGGAGGTTCCTCAGAAAACTAAAAACAGAATTACCATATGATCCAGCAATCCCACTCCTGGGCATATATCCAGACAAAACTCCAATCCAAAAAGATACATGCACCCCTATGTTCATAGCAGCACTATTAACAATAGCCAAGACATGGAAACAACCTAAATGTCCATCAACAGAGGAATGGATAAAGAAGATGTGGTATGTATATACAATGGAATACTACTCAGCCATAAAAAGGAATGAAATAATGCCATTTGCAGCAACATGGATGCAACTAGAGATTATCATACTAAGTGAAGTAGGTCAGAAAGAGAGACAAAAACCATCTGATATCACTTATATGTGGACTCTAAAATATGACACAAATGAACCTATCTATGAAATAGAAACAGACTCATGGATATAGAGAACAGACTTGTGGTTGACAAGGGGGAGGGGGTTGGGGGAGGGGTGGAGTGGGAGGTTGGGGTTAGCAGATGTAAGCTATTATATATGGAATGAATAAACAATGTCCTACTGTATAGCACAGAGAACTATATTCAGTTTCCTATGATAAACCACAATGGAAAATAATATTTAAAAAAGAAGTATACATATGTATAATTAAGTCACTTTGCTGTACAGCAGAAATTAACACAACATTGTAAATCAACTATACTTCAATTTAAAAAAAAGATATAGGAGCACCTAAATACATAAAAATACTAACAGACATAAAAGGAGAAACTGATGGGAATACAATAATAGGAGACTTTTAACACCTCACTGACATCAATGGACAGATCTTCCAGACAGAAAAAAATCAGTAAGGCAGAGATACTAAATGACAAAACAGTTAGACTTAATTGGTATCTAAAGGACACTACATCCAAAAAAAAACCAGAATACACATTCTTTTTAAGTGCACATGGAACATTCTCTAGGATAGACCACATACTAGGACACAAAACGAACCTCAACAATTTAAGAGGATAGAAATCATTTCAAGCATCTTTTCTGACTACAACAGCATGAAACTAGAAATCAACCACAGAAAGAGAACCAAGAAAAAAACAATAACATGGAGACTAAACATCCTACTAAAAAAAAAAAAAAAAGGCTCAATGAGGAAAACAAAGAGGAAATTAAAAAATACTGAGACAAATGACAATGAAAATACAACCATACAAAGTTTATGGGATGTAGCAAAAGCACTTCTTAGAGGGAAGTTCATAGTGATACAGGCCTTCCTCAAAAAAGAAAAATCTCAAATAACCTAATGTGTCACCTAAAAGAAAAAGAACAAATAAAACCTTTCTTTCTTTCCTTCTTCTTTCCCAGCAGAAGGAAAGAAATAAAGATCAGAGAGGAAATAAATAAAAGAGATTTAAAAATAGATAAAGTTAATAAAACCAAGAGCTGGTTTTTTGAAAGGATAAACAAAAATCAACAAACCTCTGGCCAGGCTCATCATGAAGAAAAGTGAGAGGACCCAAATATTGATATAAGAGATGAAAGGGGAGAAATAACAACTGATATGGCAGAAATACAAAAAAAATTCTATGAACAGTTATATGCCAACAAAATGGACAACCTAGAAGAAACAGATAAGTTTCTGGAAACATATAGCCTGCCATAACTGAATCAAGAAGAAAGAGGTGATTTGAACAGACTGATCACTAGACTGAAATAGAACTGGTAATTAAAAAAAAAAAAAAAAAAAAAACTCCTGCAAACAAAAGTCAAGGACCAGATGGCTTTACTGGGAATTCTACAAAACATACAAAGAACTTATACCTATCCTTCTCAAACTCTTTCAAAAGATTGAAGAGGAGGGAACACTCCCAAAGTCATTCTATGATGCCACCATCACCCCAATACCAAAACCAGACAAAACACTACCAAAAAAAAGAAAATTCCATGCCAATATCTTTGATAAATACAGATGCAAAAATCCTCAACAAAGTATTAGCAAACCAAATCCAAGAACACATAAAAAGGATTATACACCATGATCAAGTTGGATTCATCCAAGATTACAAGGATGGCTCAACATATGCAAAATCAATGTGATATACCACATGAAAAAGACAAAAACCACACGATCATCAACAGATGCAGAAAAAGCATTTAATAAATTTCAACATCCATTCATGATAAAAACTCTTACCAAAGTGAGTATCGAGAAAATATCTCAACATAATAAAAGCTATTTATGACAAACCCACAGTCAACGTAATACTCAATGGTGAAAAGCTGAAAGCCTTCCTGCTAAAATCTGAAACAAGACAAGGATGCCCACTCTCATCACTTGTATTCAATATAGTATTGGGAGTCCTAGCCACAGCAATCAGACAAGAAAAAGAAATAAAAGATATCCAAATCAGAAGGGAAGAGGGAAAATTGTCATTATATGTAGGTGACATCATACTCTATATAGAAAACCCTAAAGACTCCACAGGAAAACTATTGGAATTGATAAATGAATTCAGTAAGGTAGCAGGATGCGAGATTAACATACAGAAATTTGTTGCATTTCTTTACACTGGTGGTCCAGTGGTTAAGACTCCGTGCTTCCAATGCAGGGGGCACAGGTTCAATCCCTGGTCGGGGAACTAAGATCCCACATGCTGTGCAGCGTGGCAAAAAAAAAAAAAAAAAAAAAGATACCTAGGAATAAACCAAACCAACGAGGTGAAAGACTTATACGCCGAGAACTATAAAACACTGATAAAGAAAATTGAAAATGATACAAAGAAATGGAAAGATATCCCATGCTCTTCAATTGGAAGAATTAATATTGTTCAAATGGCCATACCCAAAGCAATCTCCAGATTTAATACAATCCCTATTAAACTACAGGTGATGTTCTTCACAGAACTAGAATAATCCTAAAATTTCTATGGAACCACAAAAGCCTGAGAATTTCCAAAGCAATCTTAAGGAAAAGAACAAAACTGGAGGTATAACGCTTCCAGATTTCAGACAATACTACAAAGCTACAGTAAGCAAAACAGCATGGTACTGGCACGAAAACATATAGATAAATGGAACAGAATAGAGAGCCCCCAAATAAACCGATACCCCTATGGTCAATCTTTGACAAAGGAGGCAAGAATACACAATGGAGAAAAGGCAGTTTCTTCAGCAAGTGGTGTTGGGAAAGCTGGATAGCCACATGTAAATCAATGAAGTTAGAACACTCCCTCACACCATAAACAAAAATAAACTCAAAATGGCTTAAAGGCTGAAAGACATGACACCATAAAACTCCTAGAAAAGAACATAGATAAAACATCCTCTGACATAAATTGTAGCAGTATTTTCTTAGATCAGTCTCCCAAGGTAAAAGAAATAAAAGCAAAAATAAACAAATGGGACCTAATCAAACTTATAAGCTTTTGCAAAGACTGGAGAAAATATTTGCAAATGATACAACCTAAAAGGGATTCATCTCCAAATATAAAAACAGTTCATACAACTTAGTATCAAAAAGACCAAACAACCCAATCAAAAAATGTGCAGAAGTCCTAAACAGACATTTCTGCAAAGAAACATACAAATGGCCAAAAGGCACATGAAAATATGCTCGACACCACTATTTACTAGAGAAATGCAAATCAAAACTACAATGATGTATCATCTCACAATGGTCAGAATGCCAATCATCAAAAATAATAAATGCTGGAGAGGGTATGGAGAAAAGGGAACACTCCTACACTGTTGGTAGGAATGTAAATTGGTGCAGCCACTATGGAGAACAGTATGGTGGTTGCTTAAAAAACTCGAGTTACCACATGGGTCTGACTATATAGGGTATTTTCAGTGGTAAGTACCACAGTACTACACAATCAATGGTTGGTTGTATCCACAGATATGGAGGAACCACGGATATGGAGGGCCAACTATAAATTATAGCTTAGATTTTTGACTGCTAGGAGGGTTGCACCCCTAACTCCTTCATTGTTCAATAGTCAACTATACTCTTATGTGATGTTATTCATAACCATGGCTTCTACCACCTATAATGTTAGGCTGATTCCCAAACCTGCAACATGAATCCCAGCTTCTCTCCTGCTCTCTAAACCTTCTTTCTAACTGCCTATTTAATATCTTCACTTATACATTCCATAGTAATTTTAAACTCAGTATGTTCAAACAACTAATCCTCATCTTTCATCTAAAATTTTTTCCAGTGCATGGTTTCTCTTTTTTCAGTCTTCCATAAAGCAGGGCAACACAGAATGCCGTAACCTAGTTTCTTCTGCCTACCTTGCCAGCCTCATCTCTAGTTCATCCTGTGTGATCATGTTCTTGTCCAGTGTTCTGCAGGTTCCTTTCTTTTTAATTGAAGTATAGTTGATTTACAATGTTGTGTTAGTTTCAGGTATACAGCAGAGTGATTCAGTTATACATATATATCTATTCTTTTTCAGATTCTTTTCTCTTATAGGTTATTACAAAATATTGAGTATAGTTCCCTGTGCTATACAGTAGGTCCTTGTTGGTTATTTTATATATAGTAACATGTATATGTTAATACCAAACCCCTAATTTATCTCTCCTCCACCTTTCCCCTTTGGTAACCACAAGTTTGTTTTCTATGTCTGTGGGTCTGTTTCTGTTTTGTATATAAGTTCATTTGCATCAATTTTTTTAGATTCCACATATAAGCAATATCATATGATATTTGTCTTTGTCTGGCTTATTTCACTTAGTACGATAATCTCTAGGTCCATCCATGTTGCCGCAAATTGCATTATTTCATTCTTTTTTATGGCTGCGTAATATTCCATTGTGTGTCTGTATACATACATACACACATACACACACTCCTTTATCCATTCATCTGTCAATGGACATTTAGGTTGCTTCCATGTCTTGGCTATTGTGAACAGTGGGATGCATGTATCTTTTTGAAGTATGGTTTTCTCCAGACATATGCCTAGGAGTGCAATTGCAGGATCATATGGTAGCTCTATTTTTAGTTTAAGGAAACTCTGTACTATTCTCCACAGTGGCTGTACCAATTTATGTTCCCACCAACAGTGTAGGAGGGTTCCCTTTTCTCCACACCCTTTCCAGCATTTATCTGTAGACTTTCGGATAATGGCTATTCTGACTGGTGTGAGGTGATACCTCACTGTAGTTGTTGTTTGTTTTTTTTTTCAAATAAATTTATTTATTTTATCTTTGGCTGCTTTGGGTCTTTGCTGCTGCGCGTGGGCTTTCTCTAGTTGCGGCAAGTGGGGCACTACTCTTCGTTGCAGTGTGCGGGCTTCTCATTGAGGTGGCTTCTCTTGCTGCGGAGCACGGGCTCTAGGTGCACAGGCTTCAGTAGTTGTGGCAGGCAGGCTCAGTAGTTGTGGCTCACGGGCTCTAGAGCGCAGGCTCAGTAGTTGTGGCGCATGGGCTTAGTTGCTCCATGACCTGTGGGATCTTCCCGGACCAGGGCTTGAACCTGTGTCCCCTGCATTGGCAGGCAGATTCTTAACCACTGCACCACCAGGGAACCCCCTCACTATAGTTTTGATTTGCATTTCTCTAATAATTAGTGACGTTGAGTATCTTTTTATGTGCCTTTTGGCCATATGTCTTCTTTGGAGGAATGTCTATTTAGGTCTTCTGCCCATTTTTTGAGTGGGTTTTTTTTTTTTTTGATATTGAGCTGCAGGAGCTGTTTGTATATTTTGTAGATTAATCCCTTGTTGGCTACATCATTTGCAAATATTTTCTCTTATTCTGTAGGTTGTCTTTTCGTTTTGTTTATGATTTGCTGTGCAAAAGCTTTTAAGTCTAATTAGGTCCATTGGTTTATTTTTGTTTTTATTTCCATTAATCTAGGATCCAAAAAGATATTGCTGTGATTTATGTCCAAGAGTTTTCTGTCCCTCAGGCTCCTTTTTGATAAACATTCTGATGGGGAGAGATTTCTCCTTGTCCCAAGAGGCTCAATTTCTCCCTTTGCTTGTTTATCCTTACACAGCTAAGATTTTTATTCAACTTAGTTTTTTAACAAGTTTACTATGAAAATACCTTGTGCTTTCTAAAGTATAAAGATTTAAATCACAGACTGCCCATGCTCACCCCACTCCTTTTGGACCATCATGATCAGTCGCAAGTATTCCAGTTCCTTCCTCAATGTGCTTTGTGTTTCCCGCCCCCAATACCCTTTGCAGACCTTGTTACTTCTGCCTGGAATGCTTTGCCCTTCTTTGTGGCCAAGTGAATACCTACTTATTCTTTAGGACTCATCTCCAGTGATACTGTATCCATAGGATTTTTCCAGCCCTTTTCAGTCAAAGTTACATGTTCCTTTGTTTCTGCTCCCTTAGTCGCCCCCTCCCATGTCATCATAAAACACTGCTTTATAGTCGTTTTTCTTATAAGATGGCAAACTCCACGTTTTAAAAATTTATCTTTATACACAGTGCTTAATGAATGGTAGGCCCTTAGTAATATTTCTTGAATTAATAAGAGACATTCTTAAGTGATGAACTCTGCACAAAAGGGATACTGCTATTGGATTCCAAATTGCCATGCCCTCTATACCAGTGGTTGACAAGGCCAAGAGGCAATTACTCCATAGAGGAGTAAACTATTTAGATTTAGAACTGAGAAAACAAATTAATCTTCAGATGCTGGGAACTCCATTTTATATTTTTGGCCACACCACACAGCTTGCGGGATCTTAGTTCCCCAACCAAAGATCGAACCTGGGGCCCCTGCAGTGGAAGCATGAAGCCCTAACCATTAGACTGCCAGGGAATTCCCTGGGAACTCCATTTTAACCTCACAACCCTTGTGAACCACTTGGGTCTCTCACTGGTTGGTACACTGATGAGAGTACTGTTGATTGCTTTTTGTACAGCTTTGTCATCCCCCCATACAATTGGAGAATAATTTGTTGGCCAAAAGAGTTATAATGCTTTTAACTCATGTATTTAAAAAAACAGTGAACAGCAACAAAAAAACCCCAGAGTTACCATATGATCCAGCAATCCCACTCCTGGACATATCCAGAAAAAATGAAAACTCAAAGATACATGCACCCCTATGTTCATTGCAGCACTATTTAAAATAACCAAGACATGGAAGCAAACTAAGTGTCCATCAACAGATGAATGGATAAAGAAGATGAGATATATATATTATACATACACACACACACACAAACAAAATGGACTATCACTTGGCCATAAAAATGAAATATTGCCATTTAAAGCAGCATGAATGGACCTAGAGGTTATCATACTAAGTCAGACAGACAAAGATAAATATTATATGATATCACTTGTATGTGGAATCTAAAAAATACAAATAAACTTACTTACAAAACAGAAACAGACTCATAGAAAACAAAGTTTTGGTTACCAAAGAGGAAGAGGGGAGGAATAAATTAGGAGTATGGGATTAACAGATATACACTATTATATAAAATAGATGAACAACAAGGATTTACTGTATAGCACAAGGAACTATATTCAGTATCTTGTAATGCCCTATAATGGAAAAGAATCTGAAAAAATACATATATACGTGTAACTGAATCACTTTGCTATACACCTGAAATAGTACTGTAAACCAACCATAGTTCAAAAAAAAATGGGCAGAGGACCTGAATAGACATTTTTCCAAAGAGGAAATGCAGATGTCCAACAGGCACATGAAAAGATGCTCAACATCACTGATCATCAGGGAAATGCAAATCAAAACCACGATGAGATATCACCTCATATCCGTCAGAATGGCTGTCATCAAAAAGTCTACAAATAATAAATGTTGGCAAGGATCTGGAGAAAAGGGACCCCTCATACTCTGTTGGTGGGAATGTAAATTGGTGCAGCCACTGTGGAAAACAGTATGAAGGTTTCTCAAAACTAAAAATAGGGCTTCCCTGGTGGCGCAGTGGTTGAGAATCTGCCTGCCAATGCAGGGGACACGGGTTCGAGCCCTGGTCTGGGAAGATCCCACATGCCACGGAGCAACTGGGCCCGTGAGCCACAACTACTGAGCCTGCGCGTCTGGAGCCTGTGCTCTGCAACAAGAGAGGTCGCAACAGTGAGAGGCCCGCGCACCGTGATGAAGAGTGGCCCCCACTCGCCACAACTAGAGAAAGCCCTTGCACAGAAACGAAGACCCAACACAGCCAAAAATAAATAAATAAATAAATTTATAAAAAAAAAAAAACTAAAAATAAACCACCATATGACTCAGCAAGTCCACTCCTGGATATATAGCAAAAAAGAACACAAAAAACAAAAAAAAAAACACCACTAATTCAGAAAGATTCATGCACCCAATGTTCATAGCAGCATTATTTACAATGGCCAAGATATGGAAGCAACTTAAGTGTCCATCAACAGATGAATGGATAAAGATGTGGTGTATACACAACGGAAGATGACTTAGCCATAAAATATAAGAAAATTTTGCCATTTGCAACAACATGGATGAACTTGGAGGTATTATGCTAAATGAAATGTCAGGCAGAGAAAGAAATACTGTATGATGTCACTTATATGCGGAATCTAAAAATACCACAAACTAGTGAATATAACAACAAAGTAGCAGACTCACAGATATAGAGAACAAACTAGTAGTTACCAGTGGACAGGATTGAGAGGTACAAACTGTTGTGTATAAAATAAGCTACAAGGATATATTGTTCAACACAGGGAATATAGCCAATATTTTATAATCACTATAAATAGAGTATAACCCTTTAAAAATTGTGAATCACTATATTGTACACTTATAACTTATGTAATATTGTAAAACTAACTTTAAAAAATAGTTTAAAAAAGCAGATGTACAATATATGTTTGATAGGACACAAACAGACTGTTTTACTTAGTATAAAATTCAAGTTAAATCACGTGTAAGCCGGAATGATTTTCCCATACCTCAACATGTCAAAATTTCTTCCGTCAGTTCAAAACCCAAAGATTTTAGAAGGCTGAGAAATCCATGCCTTTTTCTTTGACACCTTATAGCCTCATTCAACCAAAAAGTTCAAAGTCATAACTGTATTTTGGTCGAAGGTGTCCTTTGTCTTACTAGCAATCAGAGTATTATCCACATACTGGAGCAGGGTTCCCTCATTTAGTTAAGGGTCCCTCAAATCTTTTGCCAGGATTTCTCCAAATATTGTGGAGGAATTTTTAAATCCTTGCAGTACTGTCTATCAGTACTGTTGTTTAACTTTTGTATCTAGATCTTCACATTCGAAAGCAAACAACTCCTAAGATTCAAAACTGAAGGGTATACCAAAATAAAAGGCGGTGGGGTGGCATCCTTCAAATCCAATATGGTAAATCAACAAAAATCTCTGGACAGAGCAGTGAGCAGAGTGTATGGGTTAGGGACTACTGGATGAATATCTTCTAGAATTTGATTATTTGCTCTTAAGTCCTGCATAAACTTATATTCATCTGTGTCTGGTTTCTGGACTGATAAAATTGGAGTACTGCAAGGTGACCAGCAGGGGCATATTAAAACATATTCAAGGAAGTCTGTTAGCAGGGGTTGAACTCCACACTTTGCCTGCTCCTTTATGTTTGGAATTTTTGCCCCAGGGCGAAGACTAACCTTTATAGACATAGCCTCCTTGCTCTTGCTGGTGGTCCCACCTACCCATACCTCTGGGCTCACCTTCTGTAGTATCTCTTCCAGAATGGTTGCTGGCCATTCTCTTTGGGTTTCGAGCAATAAAGTCTGCAATGCATAAGAGCCTGCTCTGGTGGTTCTTCAATGTCCATTCATCCAGGTGCAAATGTAATCTTGTCCATTCATCCAGGTGCAAATGTAATCTTGGCATTTAATTTAGTTAGTAAATTTCATCCCAGAAGGGGAATGGGGCATTCAGGCATGTATAGAAAGCTATGCTTCAAAAAAAAAAAAAAAAAAAAAGAAAACTATGCTTCAGATGGGTCTCCCCTTTTGACAGTTTATCGGCTGGAAAAAAGGCTTTTCCAAGATTTCTCTGGATACCCCAGTTACTAAGCCTCAGAAGAAAGTTTAGAAAGTCGGGTATTTAAAACCAAGTAAGGGGCCCCCAAATAGATCAGAAAGTCCAAAAGTTGATTTCCCACCATCATAGTCACCTGGGATTCCAATACTGATGTACTCAGTGGGATTTAAAGGAACCCCTGGGCCCCGTTGTCATTCCTGGTCACTGTCATTCTCATTTACATGGGCATCTGATGTGCCGCCTGTTATTTACCTTCAAGAATCTTATTCAGGATGGGACAGTCTTTTTTCCAATGTCCCTCCTGTTTGCAATATGCACACTGGCGGGCCCCTACTATCGGGTGCCTCATTCGAGTGGAAGGTAGGGGCTTGGGGCCTCCTACTTTTTGCTGAGTCCCTTGCTGGGGTGCTTCATTGGGTCTGGCTCTTCCCTGTATTAAGACAGCTTCAATCAGAATAGCCTATTTCATTCTTTTTTGTTCCTTTTTCCTGAACCTGGTCGCTGTCGTTAAAAACTTCGAAGGCAATTTCAACAAGTTGAGATGAGACAGGCTGGAACCTGGGACCCTTTGCTGCTGTGCTTCACCTGGACAAACGTATCCTCGAGCACAGAATACAAAGAAATTATAAGGAACTAAAAATAACTGCGTGCAATTGGGACAAATTATAGGCAACAAGATACAAAAAGACCAAAAGAACCCAACGGCCACTTCTGAAGAGCTGAGAGCAAAAGCAGGGTATTGCGCATGCCCCCTGCACACAACACCACCGAAGGGCTGGGCAAAACACCTAAGCCACCCCTCCAGCCCGACCCCTGGACACACCCCTACACTCACCCCATATAAGGAACCAGCTTGCCCCTCCTCGAGGAGTAACCAAGGGAACCTGTTACTAGTTTTTGCTCCCTTGTGCGCAGCAGGAGCCTCAATAAAGCCTTGCCTGAATTCCTGGTCCAGCCTCTTATCAATTTCTATTGATTAAGGAGGCCAAGAACCCTGGTTGGTAACAGAGACATACGCAGTCCTAAAGCCTCTTCCACCTTCTGCAATTTCTTCTGTGTATCGGGGGCTCTCTGACCAATAAAAGCCATTAACCATATTTAAATTCTCTGGTTGCCAAGGGGAGTTGGGCAGGGGAGGGTTGGATTGGGAGTTTGGCACTAGCAGATGCAAACAATTGTACAGAAATGGGTAAACAACAAGGTCCAACTGTATAGCACGGGTAACTATATTCAATACCCTGTAATAAACCATAATGGAAAAGACAAAATAAATTCTCTGGGCCTCAGGATGTAGATCTGTATATTGCTTCTAGGATTTAAAGACCTCTTCTAGAAATTCTGAAGGATCCTAAGTCAGTTTCTGTTTTACCTCCCGTACTTCATTAGGATCCGCTGTTGGCACAGCTACTCTTGCAGCAGCCAGTACTGGGTTGCCGGGGGTTTCTTGATGAAGCCCACCTGCCTCTCACCTAGCTTTATCCAGCACCATTCTACATTCTTCTCAAGTGAGGAGGTTATTTAACACGTTTTGAACAGCTGCCTAGGTTGGGTTGTGGGTTGCAGGAAAAAAAAAAAAAAAACTGATAAAAAAAGATTTTCCATTCCCTTTGGGTCATCTCTAAGTTGGCATATTGTTCTTCCAACTAAATAAATCCGAAGTTGAAAAAGGGGAGTGGACCCAGATCCATCCCATCAGCTGCCCAGTCTCAGCATTCACACCCCCAGCGGGGACTTGACTTAATGGATATTGCCCCACCTGAGTTTGGGTAGCTCCCTGGCAGGTATGAGCGGGCAAGACCATTCCTATTTCTCCCTCTTCAGAGACGAGGGTGGGAGTCGGGGATGCTGAGCCTGAGGTTCAGGCCTTGGCAGCAAAGGAGCAGCTGCAGCATCAACATAAGGCGGGAGGAGGGGCCTTCTGAGCGTTCAGCCAAACTAACGGCAAGTTGTCCTCCTTTTCATTAGAATCAAGAAAAACAAAAAAAATCAAAAAATCCTTCCTGTTGGATCATAATCTTATTTTCTTTGCACACATTTATTTTGATACAACATACAAGATGGTACATAGGTATTTCATCCCATTTTTCTCCCCACTTATGAAATACGTCTATTTGCAAAATTATATTGTAATTTTTTTTTTTCTTTTTTTCTTTCTGGAGGGATTTGGTGAGGAGTTTTATAGCAATGGTTCAAGGGCGGGGTTGGCGGTAAGGATTAGGGTATGTGAAGGGCCTGCACTCATTTAATCTGATCTCAGGTAGTCGTTTTTTTTTTTTTTTAATATTTATTTATTTATTTGGTTGTGCCGGGTCTTATTTATTTATTTTTATGTTTATTTTTGGCTGTGCTGGGTCTTCGTTTCTATGCGAGGGCTTTCTCCAGTTGCAGCGAGCAGGGGCCACTCTTCATCATGGTGCACGGGCCTCTCACTATCGCGGCCTCTCTTGTTGCGGAGCACAGGCTCCAGACGCGCAGGCTCAATAGTTGTGGCTCACGGGCCTAGTTGCTCCGCGGCATGTGGGATCTTCCCAGACCAGGGCTCGAACCCGTGTCCCCTGCATTAGCAGGCAGATTCTCAACCACTGCGCCACCAGGGAAGCCCCAATTATGTTGTAATTTAAGGGCCCATTTTCAGAACATTTTGCTCTGGAGTCTAAAAGCTATTGTGGCCATGCAGTATTACCAGAAAATACCATCTTTTTCTTTTCCCCAGATTCATAATTGAATGTACCAGTTTTGGAGAATGCAGCAGAGAGGGCTGCAAGAGGGAACTGAATGAACATTTCCCACCTTGAAGGGGCATTGCTTCCAAGGGTCACAGCAATGAAATCTTTCTGAGGGTCCTAGCCAAGAAGTTTAATCCCCAATAGCCAGTTCTTAACAATTAAGACAATCAGACATAAATGGACATGGACGAACAAGATGAAAACAAAAACCAGAGCCCCAGGCCTTTAACCCAGGTAGTGAGTACCTCAGCAGCTGTAACCTTTTATACTGTCTGACAAAATCCAGACAAAACCAAACTGTTTTTGCCCAGTTGGGCCACCAACCCACTATCTGGTCAGAATTGCAAACACAATCTAGAAACGGGTGTGGCTCTTTAATGAAGTTACTCACCCAAAAGATGTCTTCCAAACCGAACCTCCAAAACCGTTTGGTTTCTCCGCTGCAAAACTAAGCACTGAAGGTCGGCGGCACCTCACCGCGGAAAGCCAGGGACGGTCCCAGAGCTAATGGACGAGGCGGCTGCTGGGACTTGACCACAGGTTCTCAGTACCTGCACGGGGCTGAAGAGCCATGGGCAAAAGTTCCATCCGGACTTCCCTCCTGGACTTGCCCTCAACAAATCTGTTACCAGCTCAGGTTTGTTTTGCCTGACGCACAGCAAGCCAAGACACGGAGACGCAGAGGTTTGCAGCAAAGAGAAACCTTGTTCGCAAGGCAGCCAAGTGAGGAAACTGGAGAACAAATCTCAAATCCGCCTCCCAGAGGGCATGGGCTCAGAGTGTTTGAGATAAGGAATAAAGAGGCAGGCAGCGTGAGGAACCTGGTGGGGAGTGTGGGGAGCGTGGGCAGCGCGGGGAGCGCGAGGAGCGTGGAGAGGCGTGGAGCCGTGATTGGAAAAAGGTGCGGGAATCATGGTAATCATCATTCTGCACAGGCGCAGCTAAGCTACAGGTCTGTGCACTTTCAGGTGACCAGGTGGACACTTGCGCCTGCCCAGTTGAAGGGTCAGTGGTCCCATCTTAACCAGCTCAACTGAAATAGACACAGCTGACTCCAAGTTTCTGGAAGACACCTGGACCAAACATCTTACTGTTTAAGCTACTTGCCCCTTGGAGGACATGTTAAGTCTTCCGTGGCAACAATTAAAACGGCCTTGATAGGTCAAGGCAGGTTACAGGTGAATTGGATTTAACTAACGATTACCCTCCGTTTCATCACCAGCTTTCACCTGTCTTTGAGAGTGTAGGACAGCCATTGTTGTAGGAGTAACAGTTATCTTCCAAGGCATTTATGAAGAGGGTTTTTCTTTTTTATAGATGACTCTAAGCATAACTAGAACATGCAATGCTTTCTCGTGAACAAACACAGAAGATTGAATAGGACTCTGATTATCCTGATGCTTCCTCCCCACATGCTCCCCATGCCCACACATGTATTTACATAAGAATTCACTGAAGCCTGCATGAGAATTCCGCTCCCCCCCCCAACCCCGACAAATACCCCTGAAGCCAGGCACACTCAAAGTGTGGTCCTCAGACCAGCTATATTTCCTGAGCTTCAGAAATGCAGAATCTCTGGCCTACAAACAAGATTCCCCAGATGATTCCTCTGCATATTAAATTTTCAGAAGCACTGTTTTAAAGAAGTGGGTTTTGTTTGGCTGTGTATTGGAATCACTTGGGGAGCTTGAAAAACTGATGGCCCTATCTCCAGAAGTTCTGATTTAATTGGCCTGGGGTGCAGTGGAATTCTTAGAACTGTTACTCTTTGAACGATGTTCCTTATCTATAAAATAGGGACAATGCTACCTGCCCTTACTACTTCACACGAGTGTAGAAGGGATCAAAATAAGATCATATAGAAAAAGCTTTACAAACCAGGATTCACTGTGCACAGATAAGGAATGATTATTCGTTGCGCCATGTCACTGAACACTTTAAAACCTTGACTCTTCTACATGATCCTTTTACTACAGCAAAGAATTAGTCTGGGTTCCTTCTTCTCTCTTCCCTTCCCAGCTGCTTTCCTCCAAACCCGAGGCTTTCTTTTGATACACTTTCATTTAAACTCTCCACGTCTCCAGGATCTAGAGACCCTAATTCCTTGCCCAGGTACTGAAATAATTTTCTGGAGGAAATGGCTGCAACGGAGGATCAGAAACAAAAGATCTTGGAAGGTCAAACTAGAAAAGTTATATGTAAAATTTAGGAGTCATCTAAACCTTCTGAAAAAAAGGCATCGTATAGCACAGGGAACTCTGCTCAATATTCTGTAATAACCTAAATGGGAAAAGAATTTGAAAAAGAATAGATACAGGTATATGTATAAGTGAATCACTTTGCAGTACACCTGAAACTAGCACAACATTGTTAATAAAAAAAAAAAAAAAAGCATGGGATTTTGGAGGCAGAATCAGTGTTAGAAGGTGTGGGAGAAAAGGGAATTAATCGGAGAACAAAATGGCTTTAGCTGCGCAAGCTGGTTAAGTGTCATTTGAGACAGTTTAAAAGTATTCAGTTTTCAAGGTTTTCTTGGATCCTCTCTTCTTCGGAGAAAAATGGCCACACTGACCCGCATAATCTGAAGTGTACCTGAGGCTTTATTCTCCCACCCTGAACGGGATCGTGAGACATAGCCAGGGCCCTAGGAGGGAGGCCCTGCCATCAGTGTAGCTGAGTCCTGGTGATTCAGTGAGAATAGGCCAGAAACCTTCCACCACCGTGTAGAGTGAGAGGCAAGCAATGCCTGGATAGCATGGTAGGCTCAGTCTGAGAACGCCCAACCTGTTCTCCTGGGACACCTTTCTTCCCAGCAAGGCCGTGACATTGAGCTTGAGGACCAAGAAGCTGTGTGACCAAGAAACAATGTGTTGACCAGAAAAGCACTCACATCATTCAGTGCAATTGCCATTCATGATTTTCAGGCTCTAATTGCAAAATTACTTAGCCGGACAAGGGCCGGGACACCTTTGGACTACTTTCACCTTTGTTCACTGAATTGAAAACACTGCAGTTTCTGCAAATTGTCTGAAGAGCAGTTAAATGTCCTCCAAAATCTTCCCAGCCTGGTTGATGGGGCAGAAACTCACTTCCCGAGGGATATCACTCCTTCCCTCCTTTTCAAATCCTTCTTCACATTCTCTTCATTAGTTCTCTGGACCAGTGCTGTCCCATAGAACTTCCTGCCAGGATGGGAAGGTTATATATCTGAGCTATCCTGTATGATAGCCACTAGCCACATGTGGCTATGGAGGACCTGAAAATTAGTTAGTGCCACTGAGGAACTGAGTTTTAGATTTTATCTACTTTTAGATAATTTTATCTAAATTTAAATAGCCACCTGTGGCTAGTGTGGACAGCACAGCCCTATGGTCTGACCGTACACTGGCCCTCACGCTTCACGAGGATCCATTCTCTCCCAATTCCCTCCCCCAACCTGTGGTTCCCCAGTGAAGTACTGGGCAGAAAGCTGTTTATGGCAAAGGAAACAATGTCTTTGTGGCTACCACAGCCCTCCAAAGCAAATTTACAATCAATGTTTAAGAAAAACAACAAATGAACTCACATAAATCATCTTGTCTTACCTTCAGAGATCACCACACACATTTCGCTTCTGCCAAATATAATCAATCATTTTTGGCGTAGCAGCAAACAGGGGCAAGAGGAGGATTACGGAGCCCTGAACCCTGGAGAAAGAAAGCCAGAGATACCTGCCAAGACAGAGAAAACTCCATCTCTAGCTCCTCTGGCCATCATTGCCGTTAACTCAGGTGTTCTCCAAGTGTGGGCCCCAAACAGCAACATTGGCATCACCTGGGAACTCATTAGAAATGCACATTCTCAGCTCTACCCCAGACCTACTGGACCAGAAACTCTGGGGTTGCAGCCCAGAAATGTTTTAAGAAGCCCTCCAGAGAATTCTGATGCATGATAATGTTTGAGAATCACTGCCATAAATAACCATCTGTTTGGTGGGCAAGAGGTGCCCACTAGGCTCCAGAAATCATGGGACTTCTTTCAAGAAGATCCTACGCCCAATGAGCTTCCAGGCACAGATCTTGAGATAAAAGCTCAGTTTCATTCTCTTTTTCCTATTTCTGCCCCCCAACCCACCAGCTTTTCCTCAATTAACCAGTCTGAACTTCACCCCTCCAAGTGGGCCCAAAGTAAATGCCTTTTTTCTGCACCTTATCTAATAGTATTGGATAGTATTTTATTTACTGATGGTCTATTAGAGCACTCCACTATTGATTTTTCATACGTTTCACATTTAATCATCATAACAACCCTGTAACCTAAGTATTAGGAGGTGTTGCTGGAGGTGGCCGTTACCAGATCATGAGAGCTAATCGTGCATATCTATTCCCAGCTCACTGGTGGCTGGAAACTGGCCATGGTGAGAGTATTTACACCAAAGAAATTGGCAGATGGAGAGCAGATTATTAAACATTTACCAGTGCACCACTGAATGATCCTTTCTTATAAATGAGGGAAACAGGATCAATGAAGTTGAGTTGGCCAAGATTGCATATATAGGAATTTTAACCCAGGTCTTGTAACTCCCAAATCAGCCTGTTTTTGTTACAAGGCTCTCCTGGTGATACCTGAGTTTGTTTCAGTCAACTGGGGGGCATCCAGAAGGCACCAGGCTCTGCCCTTGTGTAGGGCAGAAAGGGCTGTATTAGCTCAAACTGATAGAATTAGGTGGGGTGGAAGGGGAAATGTATTAATTAGAAAACAATAAAGCCACACCTTTGAGGACACCCTTAACTATTTTTCAGATCATTCCCCTTTAAGAAGGTCTTTTATGTTTAAGGTTTTCGTGGCTCCTCTCTTGGAAAAATTGGCCACACTGACCTGCAGAAATCTCAAGTTTAACTGCGGATTTGTTCTCCCATCCTGAACAGGATCTTGAGACACAGACAGGGATTTTGATAGGGATTGCGCTGAATGTGTAGGTCAATTTGGAGAGCAATGCCATCTTAACAATATTAAGTCTTCCAAACCATGATCATCAGACGTCTTTCCATTTACCTAAATCTTCTTTAGTTTCTTTCAACAAGTTTATGCAGTTTTCTGAATGTAAATTGCACATTGCTTGATCAAATTTATTCCTAAGTATTTTATTCTTTTTGGTGCTAATATAAATGGAGTTGTTTTCTTAACTTCAGTTTCAGTTTACTTATTGTTACTGTAGAGAAATACAGTTGTGTTTTACATATTGATCTTATGGGCCCCACTCCCAGCAAAGCACTTTCTGCCACACCTGCATTAACCATCACTTTCTGTGCCATCTCTTTCTGGTCTCCTTTTCCAAACATTAAACCTGCTACTTATTGATCCCTTGTTCTGTGTCAAGCCTATCGTCTGATTTTCATGAGAACCTTACTCCATCTCCATATTATAGATGAGGAACTGTGGCTTGGAGAGGTTAAAGAAAGGCCCAGGGTTCCACAAGGAATATTACCCAGAGCATCAGCTGAGTTCCCAGCCCATACTCCCATCCATCATGTCTCAATTGCCCACAGTCTTGCATACTCTTGCTTAGGAAGAAAACATGCACTCCTCAGTTTACATCAGGAAATTAAAGTGGGTGTAGAGGATATTCTCCTGCAGAGTCTCTTAGGGCAAGTCTTCTATCAGACTCCTGGTTACTTAGCATTAATGAGCCCCAGGTCACAGAGGCTGAAGCACAATGTCAGGCTCAAGTGCATATATCGCCTCCCATTCATTCATTCCTTCATTCATTCCCTCAATAAAGATTTACTGAGTACTGCTATGTACTGGCTGGCATACAAGGTGCTAGGATCCAGCAGCAATCCTATAAACAACATTCCTGTCTTCGTGGAACTTCCATTCTAGTGAGGGGACAGTAATAAGTATAACATCATGCTAGTAAAAACTCTATAGAGTTAGATGGAGGGCGATGGAGACAGCTATTTCCTGTAATATCAGGGAAGGCATCTCCTGGGATTATACTTCAGCAAAGGCCTCAGTGAAGTAAGGGCATGAAAGGCCTGCGAATATCTTGGGGAAGGAACTCTTCTGTCTTAGAGGAAGTACAGAGAAGCTCAGGTGTGGGTGTCTGGGGAACTTTCAGGCCAGCAAGGCCAGTGTGGGTGCAGTGGAAGGACCACCAGGTAGAGCAGTGAGTGATGGCTTCAGAGAGGCAGAGGGAACCCTTCTCCTGTGAGGATTATGGGCCCGGGTAAGAAAGTTTTCCTACTTCTTAAGATTTTTTTTAAACGTTCCCCTTCAACCTTAGGCATCTCAACTTTTCATTCCATTCCCAGACTCAAATGTCCCTAAATGGTGAATCATTTTTCTGCCGTTTGTAAGCAAACTCCGCTTCCTCGCCATAGGGGTGATCCCTGCTTGTTCCTTCCCTTGTGGCTTTTACAGTCCCCTACAGATTATTCTGGGCTATAAAGTTCTCAGGGCATCCTACGGCATACAGAAGAGGATGTCACGTTGCTCCTGAGCCCTAGGTGGCCGGCTCTTGGAAGAGAAAACAGCTCTTTCCTCTCACCATTTGGAAGCCCAAAGAGCAATTGCAAGGGGTGGGCACTAGGAAACACGCCCAGCAGGGTCCATTTCAGCTCCTTTCCTTTTAGACCCAGAAGTTCCTACCAGGTGGGATCCTTGGGGTGTTATGTACACCTCCTCCACAGGTGGGCAGGGAGCAGATGGAAAGTGGTTGAAAAGGGGGAAATGATTTGTATAGATTTTTCCCACATAGAATTGGATGGGCACTAATTAGCCTCTGCTGAGATTTTAAAGGCCAAAGAGAATTGTCATTATCTCATCTATCCAATAAACATGTGTTAAATGCTTATTTTACCAGGTATTGTGCTTGACCCTGGGAACATGGAGATGAATAACTTGTAGTGTCTGACCCCACAGCTAGCTCAGAAAACAGATGTGAGCCCAACTAGCTGTACTACAACGAGGTAAGTAATTCAGTGGAAGCTAGAGCTGAGTGTTATGGAAACAAGGAGGACCCAGTTGATTCTGCCTGGCTGAGGGGGTGGGGTGGGGTGGGGTGGGGTGGAAGCCCTAGGGAGAAGATGAGATGATTGAAATTGTATTGGACTTAAATTTCACCAGGAAAAAGAAAGCAAAGTCACAGCCACTTCACCTGTCCTTCCTTAGAGCACCGAACTTGGCATCTTAGACTACCTACCTGGTCCTAATTTCTGGCTCTTCCACAGTCAGCTATGAGACCTTGAACAAGACCCTGTATCTCTGGTAACTTTGGTTTTTCATCAGTAACGTGAACTCCGAGGTCCCTACCATGTCAAAAATTGTCTAATTTTTCGATTTCCTTTTATCGAAATGTCTTCTCTTTCAGCTTGATTTCTTAATCCTGTTAAGTGTGAGCACATACATGATTCCGTACTTTCGAATGGCTTAACCAATCTCAGGAAAAATCTTTGGAAAGCTGGGTGTTTCTGTGTTCCATAGATGCATAAGAACAGGTGGCGAGTGCTCTAACAATACACAGGCATTCTGCAGATTAGAGCTTCAACATTTGAAAGACTTGACATGAAAAACATTGATTAGACTCTAAACCCACTGGCATTATGACAAGAAATTTCAACTTTACATTTGCCAATGTGAAAAGGGAAGAACTTCTTTAAATATTCTTTTAAATGTCTTAAGTTTCTGAATGATTTTTAGAAGATTTAAAAATTTTTAGCCATCTATTTGTGCGAATTTTTCACTAAAGGTGACGGTTAAAGTCTGAGAGATCAAAGCAAAAGTCTTGATAAGAACTGCAGGTGGTCATTTAAAAGATAAAACATTAAAGTTTGCAGCTACAAGCTCAAGTTTCTCAATAAAACTTTAAAAAACATTTTATTAGGAAGGGTTAGGAAAATTGTCCCATACTTAATATTATACCTGCTGCTTTCATATTTTATCTTTCTTAAAAATGAGTATACGTATAATGTGAAGACATTTTAATGAATTTATTTCCTTCAAGTTCCATTTAGTGGCCTCAAATTTCCTCCCTCTTACCCCAGTGTGCCAAATAAATATCTGTGAAATAGGCTTTTTCCCATCATTTGAGAAACACTAGGAAGCATTATTTCAGGGTATATTCCTGTGGGTGGAAGCAATCATTTTATTTAATGGTCATCCTTTACCCCACTGATCTGCAGTGACAGCTCTGACATAGATCAAGTTCCCACTATGCATGGCTCTATTTCTGAGCTCTCTGCTCAATTCCATCACTTTTGGTTTATCTCTGAGTCTATACCATAGGTTTTTATTATTATAGCTTTTTCTTAAAGCTTTCATTTTTGGTAAGGTCAGTTCCTCCACCCCCTTTTTTTTTTAGGAGTATATTCACCTTTGCTTTTTTTTTTTTTAATTAATAGACTTTGTTTTGGGGCAGCTTTATGTTTACTGAAAAATCGAGAGAAAGGACAGAGGGTTCTTGTCTACTGAGCTAGTTAAGACCTCCAGTACAATATTGAATTGTAGAGTGGTGAGAGCAGCCATCCTGATTTGAAAGAAAATCCTTTTACCGTCGCCCTCTTTAATATGGTGTGTGCTTAATTGTTTTCATGTATGCCTTTTATCTGGTGAATGTTCCTTCCTATTCCTAATTTGCTAGAGGGCTTAATATGAATATAAATGTTGAATTTTATTGACTTATTTTGCAGCTGAAGAAAATATTCCTTTTGGTTTTGTTGCCTACAGAAACCTCATGCAACTCAAGAATAAACCTTTAAGTCTGACATGCCTGAACTGGCCTCTGTTTGGGAGGAATACCCAGTGGGTCATCCAAGAAACCCAGGTCACATAGGTTTATAAAAATGTTCATAGATCGATTGAGATAATAAAATCTTTTATTATTCTCCCTTTAAGCAGGCAACTAAGTTAGTCAATTACTGGAGATTATAACTTGACTTCTCAAACAGTGTACAACTCTAAGTACATACATTCATTGGTGCAAAATTAAAACCGTGAGTGTATTGTATTTCCAGAGGGGCTTGTCTAGGAAGCCTTCAGTTCGGAGGCATAGAACAGTCAAATGCAGTGCCCTAGCATCTAGGAAGCACAGATTTACTTTATTTGCTCTGGCAGCATACATCCTCCCCACCCCATCCCCCAATGTACCCATATTAAAGATGAAAGAGCCAACAATGTAGAGAGGAAGTAAGGAAGGGTGGAGTAAAAAACAGGAAGACAATAGCAATAATGAGATCTCCTAGTGAAAAGGAGACACCAACATCAGAGCAAAGTGGATATTGTCCATCTAAGAGCCAATGGAGGCATTGCTATGATGCTAGTGTCAAGGGTTTGCACTAGAATCCATTAATTTTTTTCTGCTGTTTACTGTATACAGTTGGCCCTCTATATCACAGGTTCTGCATCCTAAGATTCAAAAGTTGAATCCTCTGGGATATGGAACCTGCAGATACGGAGGGCCAATGGTCCTATGCCATTTTATCAATGTATGAGGCGTCTGAGCATCTGTGGGTGTCCTGGAACCAATCCCCCATGGATACGGAGGGATGACTGTACTAATATCCAGTGAAATATTTACTTTTACTATATGTATGAGTGTGAAATGGGCATTCTTTCACATTTATTTTCTTGCTGTGTGTTTTGTATCAAGTTTTTACTGACTCCTTTTGCAACTGTAGAAGAAACTTCTTATGTATTCTGTTTTGCTAGTTGATTTGTCTTAGCTTTTGTAAAAGTTTATTCAAATTTATCTCATGTTGTTATTAACTTTTGGTTTCCATTACTTGTTGGAAGAGTGTATTGATATCTATTTATACAGAATTCCATGTGGGATATGGGATTTCACTTACCAGTAAATTTGTTTTGTTTTATAGCCTACTCAGTACCAAATGCCACTGATATATTTCTCTTTAACCATGTGAATTTATTTTCTTTCAGGATTAATAGAATATTCTTGCATAATCAAAACCAATGATTTTCAACTGGACGTCTGTATATTGAATACTATATCTACAGAACTCCTTTAAAAATCTCTTTAAAACAGGTAAGATGAAAACTATTTCAATTTTTTCCTCCATATTCCCATCTACCAAATTTCCTTGTAAAACTGGCATAAGTTATCTGCCAGTAAATACAATATATATTGACCTTTTATTGGATGCCAACTGTTCGCTTTGGTCTTTACATCCTTATGAATTATATAAGCAGAGCTTGCACAGCATTCTCTGGAGGTGGTTTGGGGTTTTTGTTGTTGTTGTTCTTGTTTTCTTTTTGGTTTTTGGTCTGGGCCAGTCCCTGGAAGCCAGCTGCTCAAGCCACTAGATACAAGCAAAGCCCTGTGGTCTCCTGAGCCCCTACCCATTGGCAGCTCTACAATGGACTACAAACCTGCAGGAGAAAGGAAACAGATCTGGGTGGTGTTTGTTTTTAGTGTCAAGGAATGACATCACTGCCAGAGATTATGGCATTGGACGAGCTGGTGTGTGGGCTTGGATTTACACCACAGAAAGGTCAAACTTTGGTTAACAGGACACATCGTTAGTGCACAGAGAACACTATATGTGAGTTTTAAAAGTAGGAAACATTAACACTTTTATGAGCTTTGTGTAAACTGGATGGTGTTTGTCAAGGCCAAAAAGTGTGCTTTATATAAAACTTACATGATATGCTTGGGCCAATTTTTTTTCTTTTATTCTAAATTTGGTGATTTTTTTTTTTTTTCTCCAATAGGCAAAGGCTCTTGCTGGGTTAAAAATCAATGAGTTGGGCTTTAGCCAATTCCGTTTTTTATTTCCCTGGCCCTGAAATAGTCAATATAGGAGCTCACAGTTAAAATGTAGCAGCTCACAGATAAAAAAAATGACTTGGAAATGTCCAGTGGGGACTGAAAGGTGAATCAGTGATGTTCTCTCTCTCTATCAGGGTGTGTAAATGGGCAGAGCTAGGGAGAACAGGGCAGGGGTTTGGGGTGTCATCAAGACAAGGGCTCTCATGGGCCAGATTCTCCCCACATTGAATACACTCTCAGAGTAAAGTGGTTGCTCTGGAAGCTTATGATCTTCTTCAGGACCACAAGAGGACAAACTGAACTTATTACTTTAAAATCAGAAAACCATAATACAAATTTCCTGGCAAGTTAGCATTGCAGTTTAGTCCCTAAGCTTGAATGAATGGCATTTGGGACTTTGCAGTGGAAAACAGAGATGAATGATGGGCTTTGAACCATCTGTATCTGAGAGCACCACCACTGGAGGGCAGTAACAATCCTTGGAGTTCCCCCCCCACTTTTTTTTTTTCCCATCTACTCATTAGCTAGTCCATCTTGCCCACTTACAAATGCCATGCTTTTGGAGTTAACTTCTACCAGAACACCTTAATGTGATATGCTTCCGACTTGCTAGGCTAAAGTTCAAAACTAAAAAAATATAAAAAGGAAAGATAATTATGTGTACTGTGGTCAAAACAGGATACAGAAATTTGGATGCCCACAGAAGTCAGGTCATTTCTCCATCATTTAAGGTCAATACTCAGTCACTATGTCATTTAAAAATCAAATTAGGTCCAAAGTGATGAGATATTGTTTACACAAGGTCTCATAGGGACTTCAGACTTCTAAATGCTAGGGAGAATAATGGTCTCAAAAAAGGACACAGGAGTTATATCTTCACTTGTTACCTTCAGAATTGAGCAAAAGGTTATTCAGTCCCTAGAGTGGACTTTCAAAAGAGGACTCACAGGCACTCAAAGGTCTCCATATCCAAAACTGAACTCATTATCTTAACTTCCAAGGTTACTCATTAACTCATTCATTTACTCAGTAAATATTTATTGAATACCTACAGACTGGAGCTGAGTGCTGGAAATATAATAGCACCCAAGGGAATCAGAATCTCTGAGAATGGTATGAGGTCTGGTCATTTTACTTTGATAATTTGTAATATTGATGTAAATTCAAACTTACAGAAAAGTTGCAAGAAGTGTATAAATAACCTCCATAGTTTTTACCCAGATTCGCCAATTGTTTCCATTTAGCCCTATTTTCTTCTTTTTGTCTGATCTTCCACCTCTCCATGTACAATTTTTTTCTAAATCATTTGAAATTAAGTTGCAGATACTGTGTGCCTTTATTCCTGTTTTTGTCAGTGTGTTTCCTAAGAACAAAAACGTTCTCTTATATAAACACAATATATGATCAAAAATCAGGAAATTTAACATTGGTACAACCCCATTATTTAAAAAAGAGTCCATATTCAAATTTCATCAGGTGTCCCAATGTTTTTGTCGTAGGGTGGGGTTCCCAGGAAGCAAACTCTGGGATGGAGATCAGTGTGCAGAAATTTTTATAGGGTGCACTCCCAGGATCAACACTGTGGAAAGGGAGAGAAGGAAGCAGTAGAAGAAATTGCACTGTGGTGTGGTCTCAGCAAAGGCTAGGCTAACCCTCTGGGGACCCTGAAGCTCTGATGTCCTTTAATGTCCTGAGATAAGCTGAGGGATTTGGGCCTTTATATTACATATTGACCAGTTATTAGATCTGAGCTGCCCTGGGGAAGGAAGCATGGGAACTTTGTGCAAGGCAGAACTCTCCAGCCTATAGTAATTTCTGATGACTGTCAGCCAATGGTGCCCTGAATAGCTGGAGGAATAAGTCCTTCAGTCTTCAAGGAGACAGAGTGGCACATCACAGCTTCCACTATGGTCCACCATTTGCACTACTCAGATCCACTTCATATAAATTCTGGGAAGAGTTCCTCCAAGATTCTGTTGGATCTCTTTTCCTGGGGGAAATGGATAAGAAGGTTAATAGGATAAATTATACCCCTGGCTGTAAGCAGTTGGAGCCCAAGCACTTGGGACCACAACGGATACTCATCATCTACTACCCATTCTAGATTGTCTCATTCTCAGAAACTGTCTTTGCCGAGTAGATGCTTTACCTGTTGGCAAGACCCAGATCTTCATTTCTGAGGCCTCTGAGCTCCTGATCTCCATGCTTTTCTTAAGTATTACTGCTGTGTTTATCCATTTATCATCAAGATGAGCAAGGAAATGTCAAGAGGCACTCCAGTGGACCAGGAGGATGCCGTCACATTCTTCTCTGTCCCATTATATAGAGCAGCCCTCCTCCTTCTGATGATCAGGGTCTTCACTGCTAGCTGGCTAGTCAGGTGGCAGCTTCAGAATCCCACGTGAGCATCTGTTTTCTTGGGCCACTCCTACCACTGTTGCAAGTTGAGTTTCCTGGGAAGCAGACTCATCACACAGGAGCTGCATTAGGGAGTGTTTTGGGGAACGATGCCTGTAGAAGGGATGACAAGGAAGTGATATTAGGTAGAAGAAGAAAATGGATTTTCAATCTCAGCAGACTCACCATCTCCTTACAATCTTGTAAAGTTCTATGGTTTAAAGGTTTTCATTAAAACCAATCACATCAGTGGCATCAAGTAGTATCACTGGCACTTCTAGCCTGTATTTCTTCACTGAATTAGCTCCCCCAAGAATGAAACATTGGATGAACACCACAGAGACGAACATCCCTGTCAGGGTTTCCAAAATCCTTTTATTCCTCTGCAGGAATACCTTTTATTCTCTGAATTCAGTGGTTACACTTCAATAGGTTTCCCATAAAAATATTGTTTTTATTTATGAAATCATTTGTCACTGGGATATTCTTTGGTAGGATTTTTCAGTAAGATTTTTTAAATGCTTCACAAAAAAAGCAGTTCTTTGGGAATGTAACTATTGAAATAGAATCTAACAAGTACCATAGATGGAGACATGTTACAAACGTTTGTACTTTCACCCAAATACATGCCAATCTGTTCTAATATTTGTTTCTTCATATCTTCAGCAATGTCTTCTATGTGAGTTCACCAAAAATGTGCTGACAAAGCAATGCTTTTGAGTTTGTTGGTCTTTTGTTTTATAATTACTTCAACCATCTTTTACTGTGGCAGGAAGAACCAGAGACACTGACGGTTCGTGGCTTTTGTTCCTTAATTGTAAAGTGAAAAGCCTCAAAAGAGGCTTCTAAGCAATTATCAGTAGGTTTTATGAGATTTGTCAAGAACTGGGTTTGTTCCACATAACTTTAAAAATCTCCAAAAAACTGCTGAAGTTTGTCTTCCTGTTCTGAATGCTTAGCTTTTAAATGTCTGGTTAATCACTGGAATTCATATTATTAATAGATAAGATCTCAAGACATAATATGCTAGCCAACTAGGGAGAATTTTATCATTAATGTATACGTCCATTAATGTAAGTCAATGTAAATCCATATTTTAAATGGTCTTCTTGATAATTTTAGATTTGGAGGGACTCCTTCTTGCTGTTCTAATCGCATTATCATTCTTTTTTTTTTTTTTTTTTTACCATAATGCAGCTGACTTGTACTCAGAGTAGAAAGGTTTGCTCTGCCATTTTCTTTAAGTTCATTTTGCTGTTATCTTTCTTTCACCAGTTACTTTTTTGCAGAAAGCTTTTTAAACCATTTTTCCAATATGAGTGTTAACCTAGTTAAAATGAGATATCATCTGAAAATCTCCTTACTGGGCACACGTTAATGGAATGTCTGAAGACTTGCTAGAAGCAGTCAATTGACTGAGCCAAGACTGTCATCTCTTTGGCACTTTTTCCTCCCTTGGATATCTTAAAACCACTGAGGCTTGGAAATTATAGCAATTAGCATACGCTGACTAATGTAACATCAATGACAAGTTTGAAAAGTATGGGATCCTGTTAAGCCATGTCTCCCCATTCTGAATTTGTGCAACTGGTTTTTTTAACCTCAGTGAAGAATTTTACCTTTGGTCCTATTAATTTCACTTTCTGTCATTTGTCCCTTGACTTTAGGCTGTCAAGATCTTTTGAGATTCTGATTCTGTCATTCAGTATGGTTGCTATCCCTTTCAAGTTTGCATACCCTCTACATCTTTATTCACGACTTTAATACACATATTAAGAAGGATATCTCTTTAAGACAAAAATAAAACAATACAAAAAAACACAACTTC
This sequence comes from Balaenoptera ricei, assembly GCF_028023285.1. Taxonomy (NCBI): domain Eukaryota; kingdom Metazoa; phylum Chordata; class Mammalia; order Artiodactyla; family Balaenopteridae; genus Balaenoptera; species Balaenoptera ricei. The sequence continues at coordinate 76,017,248 of NC_082651.1, read as the reverse complement.
CTTCTGCTCCAGTTGCTTAGCCCCTTGTGGGGTGGACGATGGCAGGATGGTGTCGTCTGTACTCTCCACAGGGTCCCCTGCCCGGGCACTTCTGCATTTCAGAATCAGGCAACAGGAGTCAAACAACTGTTTGAATTTTTGTTCTCAAACTCCTCCCGCAGATCAGAGCTAGAGATCTTCAGAATTCTCTCCCCATGTTTCTAATCACCAGCCCCGCCCCCCATGTGCTCATGATTCCCTTGTAAGAGAGACATTTGAATAAAAGTCTTTCCCAGATTTACCTTTTACTGATTTTTTTCCCAATTAGGCAACAAAATTTCATTTTATTCACTGATATGTCACATAGATTATCCGAGCAGTTTGAAGCCAGTGAGAGAGAGGAAAAAGGGAAGATTCTAGGATGACACCAGATTTCTGGTTTCAGTGGCTGCATTGAAGAAAGCTATTGCTTCTCACCTACTTCCCATGGGGAAAATTGAATGAAAAAGAAATGGAATCCAATCTTGAACATGATGAGTTTGAGATGCCCAGGAACATCCAAGTGGAGATGTTGAGATGCCACGAGATGGACCAGTCTAGAGCTGAAAAGGCCACTGGGATTAGTACTCTGCAATGTTCAGGTAGTAATTCTGAGGACACATTGAGTAAGTGCTCTCATAACTTCAGTCTCAAAGCAATTCTGGTCCTTGCAGTAAACATGGTGGGCCAGAAAGAGCCACAAGGCAAAAAAAAGCTCTCTTTTCCAGGTGTGTCTTCCTCTATGACCATAGGCAACACACATTAGGAATCATTTTGCAAGCTGCCTTTGGAATTCATCAACCCCAAATCTAGACAAATGGAGATGGCTACCTGAAGAGTTAGTTTCCGTCCTCAGCCTACACAACTCCAGGGGTGAACTGCAAGTCACAATAGCTGGTTATGGTCACCACTCTCTGCTGCCACCTCCAGGTGGGCACATAGCCATCCGTGTATTGTGCTGGGGCACGTCACATATATGGGGACTGGTCTGAGCAGCACACATCTGCTACTGGGAAAATGAAGCTGGCCAGGCCCCACCCACAGAGGTCAGAACAATCAGTGCCCACCTCCAGGTTCAAGCCATAGTAGAAGCAGAGGCTCCTAACAGCATCAAAGTTTCCATACATGCCTTGGGGGTAGCAATTCAGCTGGGAGGGGGAGCTAAGGAGTCTGTCATTAAGCTGCTTTTGCATAACAAACATCCTATTTTTACTTAGTTTGTATGCTTATTTGGGATGACTTTGGGTGTGGAGGCTAATGGATGTCATGGGAGCTAATGGCCTTCTTAAGACATCCTTTGGTGCTATGACTTGGACCACCAATTCTGCTATGAAAACCACGCCATAACTTAGGGATCTGAATAACCTATTAGCCAAAGAACTCTCAGACTTCCATATACCTCCCAGACTTCCTTGTTCCTTCTCGACCTTAAGATCCTTACCGCATCTAATTCTTAGCAGGATGCTTTCATCACTGAGAGGAGAAACTGTGCCTCTGCACCAGGAGAGCATCTCCCCGTTACACAGCACTTGACCCAGGTCCTTGCCCAGTAGGTAGTTATTGTCAGAGGTGTAGATAGGGAAATTGATATTTAGATGGTTTAAAGCAGGGGTCCTCAACCTCCCATCCGCAGCCTGTTAGGGACCGGGCCGCACATCAGGAGGTGAGTGGCGGGCAGGCAAGTGAAGCTTCATCTGCTGCTCTCCGTCACTCCCCATCGCTCGCATCACTGCCTGAACCATCCCCTCCCTTCCCCCCCCCCCGCGCCCGGCTGTGGAAAAACTGTCTTCCACAAAACCGGTCCCTGGTGCCAGAAAGGGTGGGAACCACTGGTTTAAAGGTCATCCAGATGGTAAACGGCAGTAGAATTTGAAGTTGGGTGTGTCTGGCTTCAAAGTGTAGGCCCTTTCTACTTTTTCCATGCTTTCTTTCCTAGATCATGGCTTGGATGAGCTTCAGAGCCACCCCACAATACACAGCAGAAGAAGTGTCTAGTTCTCCAGATTGATTAGTTTAATGCCTTGGAGGACAACTTCATATAAGTTCTTGACTTCCCTCAGGCCATCTCCCCAACCCTGTTGGATGATCCTGGCCTATTCAAAGCATTAACCATGGCCCTTCAGAACTTCTGATGGCTCTGTATTTCGAATGGTGCCTTTTGACACTTAATTCTAATGACATCTGTGCCCAGAAAGCAGAGACCCACAATGCCCCATGGCCTGCCTCAACCACTCCAGTCCTAGTAAACTATCACCGTGGGTTTTATCACAGATCTGCCCATCTCCCAAGTCCGCAGCGAATTTTGGAGGTGGTAAATATCCTTTATAATCCCCAGTCTTCATCCTCTGACCTCCTTCTCATCTACTTTCATCATAGTCATTTGTTCACCAAAGATGTAGGAAGATTATCTGATATGACAGTGGCTTACAGCTCTAATCTGGCTTCAGAGAGCACACCTCCCTGGCCTCCAACACCCACAGCCAGAAGGCCAAATTATATCAACTCAATTCTGGAAAATGCCTCTGCTTCTGCATCCATCTGTCTTTGCTTTGCTCCTTCCTTCTGCTTTATGATCTCATTTCTTAAATCCAACCCCCAATTCTGGTGTTTAGACTCAACTCTCCTTGCTCTCTTTTTCTCAGACCTGACACTTTGTCATTGGATAGTGTTTTAAAAATGGCTCCTTCATCTTAGAAACAGAAAGTAACATGGTGGTTACCAAGGGCTTGGAGGAGGGTGGAAAGGGGGAGTTGATGTTTTAAGGGTATAGAGTTTCAGTTTTGCAAGATAAAAAAGTTCTGGAGATCTGTTTCACAACAATGTGAATATACTTAACACTTCTGAACTGTACACTTAAAATTTGTTAAGATTGTAAATTTTATGTTAGGTGCTTTTTACCACAATAAAAAAAATGCAGAAAAAAAAATTTTTTTAGCACCTAGAAGAAAACAAATGGTCCCTCCATCCTGATTTTTTCTGAGAGACACAAATTAAATTTGCAACAAATTTGAACTTGTTTTAAGGGAAGTTTATGCTATAACATGTATTCCAATATGGAACCTTGATGTTGGCTATGGCTGTAGTCAGAATTCATGCAGTAATTACATAACCTGATCCTTTGGATCACTCTCTTGTATTAGTTAAAAATATATGTTTTGACCCCTGGATCATGGGTTCTCAAACTTCAGTATATAATAACAATCACAGGCTTATTATATATGCATATTCCAAGGCTTACCCTATGCCTACAGAATTAGAAATCCTCTTGAGTCTGAGGCCCCAAAATCTGCATGTTAAATAAACTCTATGTTATGTTGAAACAGGCTGTCATTGAACCACAGTTTGAGAAATTCTGCTTTAGAAGGTATGCTGCTTTTAAGGCAAAGACCAAATATTTAATTTTATTTTTTCTTCTATGGGCTCAATCTCAGAGATTTGTACTTAGTAAGGACTTCCATGTGGTTGAAAAAATACAGTTAAAAAAAAAAAAAGCATTTTGCTGGACTTGTCCAAATAAAATACAATCTGTAGCATGTGGTTTATTTTAGAATTAATTGTGCATTAATATGTATTTGAGCAAGCCATATAATAAGGAGCTATAATGGTGATGCTATCTCCAAAAATGTGGCTTTAGTGTTTAGTGTTTTGAAATCCAGACTCTGAGAGCCTCTGATCTCATATAGCTCTAAAAATGTCATTTCCTTTTTCAACTTTTTAATCCCTCTTCAGCCTCTAGATGGAAATGAAGCATTCTTAGTTTCAACCTGACTTGCAACTTTCAGTGTGTTCTCAAGGAAGTATTGGAGAACATTTGTAACGTTCATTTCATCGTGTAGTCTGTCCACACAAGAATAACTGTGAATATACTTTTAAATACCATATACTTTAGAATTTAATTTTTTGTCTGAAGAAAAAAAAGTGTCATTTATCTAGTGAGCAAAGCAATTTGGAGTTGCCTCATCCAGATTAAATTCATTTTATTTTAATAGTCATTTACATTTATGATATCAGGAGGATGTGCAATGACAGTCTTTTTACTTAGAAATTAATAAGACAATTTGTTCTTCATGTTCTGAAGGATTTTTGCCCATTAGATGGATGTTTAGATAAATGTCTGTGAAGGCTCTATCTAACCCTGAGAATCTGTGAATTTATACTGCCAAAGTAATTTTTGATACACTCAATATTACTTGGATGTAACGTGAAATGTAATTTGTTCCCCACAGAGAACATAGTTTTAGCCCAAAATTTGCCTGTACAAAGTGAATTGCCTAATAGTTTTATCTTCATGTATTTTTAGAATGATGTCATACTTTAGAAATATAAACATTCAAGTGGAAAATCAAACATTGGATCAGATAGTAACACCCCAACTGATTTGTCTTTTAACTTTTCTAAGGGATTAAGCTTTTATATATGCTCTTCCCCACCCCCACCCCCGTTTTAAGGTTTCAACAGTAACACAATGGTCACCAAATGCATTGTATGAATACAACCAGGATTTGTGACATTCCAAAATGTCTTGAAAGGCTTGAAGGGGCAGGTCCAAAGTCACAGAAGCTTAGAACTGAAAGGACCTCAGAGTTGGAGCAGAAGAACATTTAGGTTACTGAGTTGCTCAAGAGTGTATAATGGTGGAGAGATGACCTGCTTCTCTGTTGAGGCAGTGCACTTCCCACTGCTTTGAAGGAGGAAAAATTAAGAAGTTGTTTTGTCTGTTCTGCCTGTGGATAACACTGTCCTCACTATTCTTTAGAAATCCACTTGGTATTATGTCTACTTGTTTCTTCTTTCTAGGTTGGTTACCCACTGTGGTAGACAAACTCTAGGGTGGCCACCATGATCCCCTGCCTCCTGGGATTCACACACTTTTATCCCCTTCCCCCCGAGTATAGGCAGGACCTATGACTTCCTGCTCACTAATAAAATGCAGCAAAGGTGATGCAATATACATGGTTATGTGTATATGATGACCTTACACATGACTATAAACCAGCTTGATAGGAGACTCTCCTATAGCCTGCCTGGCCAGACATGACGTAGCTGGGTCCACTGATTCAGAGTCTTACAAGGATGCAATCAAGTTCTCAGCTGGGGCTTTGGTCTCATCTGAGGCTTGACTCGGGAAGGAGCTGTTTCCAGCTCATGTGGTTGTTGGCAGCGTCCAGTCCTTGCATGCTGCTGGATTGAAACCCTCAGTTTCTTGCTGACTGTTGGAGGGAGGCTGCTTCAGTACCTTGCCACGTGGTGCTCTCCAGAGGCAGCTCACAACATGACAGCTCGCTTCTTCAGAGCCAGCAAGGGACAGTCTTTGGGTCACATTGGCTACAACCAGAAGACTCAGTTATTTTATTTTATCTTTTTAATTTTTATTTTTTTTAACATCTTTATTGGAGTATAATTGCTTTACAATGGTGTGTTAGTTTCTGCTTTATAACAAAGTGAATCGGCTATACATATACATATATCCCCATATCTCCTCCCTCTTGCATCTCCCTCCCACCTCTCTAGGTGGTCACAAAGCACTGAGCTGATCTTCCTGTGCTATGCAACTGCCTCCCACTAGCTATCTATTTTATATTTGGTAGTATATATAAGTCCATGTCACTCTCTCACTTTGTCCCACCTTACCCTTCCACCTCCCTGTGCCCTCAAGTCCATTCCCTATGTCTGCTTCTTTATTCCTGTCCTGCTCCTGGGTTCTTCAGGACCTTTTTTTTTTTTTTAGATTCCATATATATGTGTTAGCATATGGTATTTGTTTTTCTCTTTCTGACTTACTTCACTCTGTATGACAGGCTCTAGGTCCATCCACCTCACTACAAATAACTCAATTTTGTTTCTTTTTATGGCTGAGTGATATTCCATTGTATATATGTGCCACATCTTCTTTATCCATTCATCTGTCGATGGACACTTAGGTTGCTTCCATGTCCTGGCTATTGTGAATAGAGCTGCAATGAACATTGTGGTACATGACTCTTTTTGAATTATGGTTTTCTCAGGGTATATGCCCAGTAGTGGGATTGCTGGGTCGTATGGTAGTTCTATTTTTAGTTTTTTAAGGAGCCTCCATACTGTTCTCCATAGTAGCTGTATCAATTTACATTCTCACCAACAGTGCAAGAGGGTTCCCTTTTCTTCACACCCTCTCCAGCATTTATTGTCTGTAGATTTTTTGATGATGGCCATTCTGACTGGTGTGAGGTGATACCTCATTATAGTTTTGATTTGCATTTCTCTAATGATTAGTGATGTTGAGCATCCTTTCATGTGTTTGTTGGCAATCTGTATATCTTCTTTGGAGAAATGTCTATTTAGGTCTTCTGCCCATTTTTGGATTAGGTTGTTTGTTTTTTTGATATTGAGCTGCATGAGCTGCTTGTAAATTTTGGAGATTAATCCTTTGTCCATTGATGTGTTTGAAAATATTTTCTCCCATTGTCTTTTCGTCTTGTTTATGGTTTCCTTTGCTGTGCAAAAGCTTTTAAGTTTCATTAGGTCTCATTTGTTTATTTTTGTTTTTATTTCCATTTCTCTAGGATGTGTGTCAAAAAGGATCTTGCTGTGATTTATGTCATAGAGTGGTCTGCCTATGTTTTCCTCTAACAGTTTTATAGTGTCTGGCCTTACATTTAGGTCTTTAATCCAGACTCAGTTATTTTAACCTGCTGCATCTAATTGGTGTGAATTTGCACCCCGTAATTTATGTTAGGATTCTAGAGCTTGTGATTGCGTTCACCTTGACAACATCAATATAAACTCAGTTTATACTTTTTTCATTAATTGTATAGTCATATGTTTCAGGGGATTATGGAGTATATTGACTCTATTATGAATTCAAACTAATCTATTGTATAAGCAAGGAACCTGTATGAACTATTAAATCAGCAACCAACCTACCACTTGGCCTTCACTAGACTAGAGTGTCTGCCAAAGCAATAAATTTTACCCTAGATAGGTAAATCAATTTCACTGCCATGTTCTCTCCCCTAATTCCTTCCCTTCTTCTTTCCAAATGTTGCACAAAAATGTAATATTTGGGCACCAATGCTCTTGAAGCCCATGGCAATCTCCCTCTGTCTTCAGAAGTGTGCCATGCACTGTCCCTACAATGATCTGTTTTCTTTTCTGCATATTTTCCTCCCAGTGATGGTTTTGCTTCTTCTTGCCTCCATCAGTGATTAGCTCCACACACCACCTTATGGTTGAGTCCAAAGGTTTTTCCCCAAAAGAACACACAACTGACAGAAACAATAAAATGAAAGTGTCCATGTTTTAAAATTAATAGAAAAACTTTTACTACAACACCAATTAGAATTTCCTTTAGTTATTATGACATCAGATTTTAGTCTTGACAAAACTGATAAGCTCTAGACATTCATAACTGGAGAGTTTCAAGATCATTTTTTTAAAATCATCATTACATGGAAACTAGTGCTGTTTTATTTTAGGTGCATGGCAAACTGACAGAATACCAATCCAGTCCAAAGCCAAACCCAGTGAGGGCAGTCTAATTTAGATTTCTCCACTGAATTTTAACCAAGGCTGGGTTTCTGCTGAGAGATACTGTGAACTGTTTCATTTGTGCCAGGATTACTATAATTTTGCAAGGTAACTTTAACATTATTAGGCTAAGTAAAAAATAAACTACTGATGAACACAATTTATGGAAATTAATGGAAAAGGTTCATCTTTATCCCACTAAGTCTTCTAATTCCTTCAAAGTGTTGTTAACTTTTATATTTTATTTTTATAACGTAGAACTCCTTCCTGACTTTCAACCAGCTTTTCAATGTTCCTGCTAAAATTTAGAGACCCATCCTTTACTTGTCCTTTTGATTACTCATTCCAGCAGCTCTGATTTATTTTTATTAGTATGATACAACAATTCAAGTCAAAGGAACACAGTTCCCCACAATTTGGTAACACTTAGAACGTCTGCACTTTGTGAACGAAGATAGGCTTTTTTAAAAAAATACCTGCAAGGCATACGGGCTCAGATATATGCAGTGCATTCAGGTCATTTGAGAAATAATATGCAGACTTCTTTCACATTTTCCTTCAGGACTTTTGCTTGGGTTTCCTTTATATTGTATACATTGAAATTCTTTGTAGATGACTGCAATAAAAAAATGTATTTTCCTCCACTTGCAAAACCAAAGCAGTTGAAGAAATTTGCACATTACGTTTCCTTGCGCGGCCTTTGGCTTTTTCCCCTAATGCCTTTTAAGAGGGTCTATCGTTAATTTTAGATTAAGAGTACAGAGCCTTTCTGTTTCCATAAATGTTTTAATGCTTCATTCCTAGAGATGGGCTATATGGGGAGCTCTATGAAGCTGTTCTTTTTGAGAAGTAAAATATTTCCCCACAAAAAGAGAAGGAAAGTTTCCAGAGAACAATGAAAGCCTGGTAATTGTACTCTGAGTTTCTTAGAAGAGTTCATTCTTCTCACATGGGAGGATGGTTTGCTCCCAGAAACTTATTACCCCGTTGCCAGTCATTTTTCTGCCAAAGTCAACTCATGTACCCTTTAGCCACTTCAGTACACTGCAGCTGTTATATCCTGACCACCGTGGACTTCCTTCTTCCTTTCTGCTATTACAACGAGGTCATTCATTCCTTTCTCTCTCTCTCTCTCTTTTTTTTAAAAGAAATCTTTTCCTCCCCATCTGTGCCTGGGATGCAGATACTGTTGCTTTTCCCTCACCAGCTGGGGCTGCGCTCATTGTTCAACCTATTGTTTCTCAAAGATAGGGCTTTGCATTAAGGCTACGAATAGACAAAAAACGGCTGGCTCAGAAAACCGTCATCAAATTACTAAACAAAAATAGGGAATGGAATATTTTGTCTGCATTTAGAGACTTTTCTTTTAATTTCTTCATATTTTCTTTGTTTTGTTTTATTTCAGGTAACAACGATTTTCAAACATCCACATTAGTAAACTCTGCTTTGAATTCATCCATTTTAATTATGATTAACCCCAGATGAGAGAGTGCTTTTGCCTCTCCCTTAAATACCATCAGCTTGCTCTTTCCACTGCTTTTGCCTTGCTTTAGATAGCTTCCTCCAAAGTAACTGGGAAATTAGTATGTCTTTTTAACCTTTATGTGTAAGAACTCTTCTAGCCTTCTAAATAGGAGTCAACTGGCATTAGGTGTTTAAAGTTATCCTTATTTTTCCATAAAATTAAATCACTTGTCTCAAGTCCTTTTATTTTCATTCATTTTTAACTTATTTTAATTGAGGTATAATTGACATATAACATGATATTAGTTTCAGGTGTACTACCTAATGGTTTGATATTTGTGTATATTGCGAAATGATCACCACCATAAGTCTAGTTAACATCTCCACCATTCATAGTTACAGAAAACTTTCTTTCTCGTGATGAGGACTTTTAAGATTTCCTCTCTTAGTAACTTTCAAATATGCAGTATGGTATTATTAACCCTTGTCACCCAGCTGTACTCTCAAATTCTTTTTAGAGGGTGGGATACTAATAAACAAACAAACAAAATAATTCTATAGGCTGGTGCTTCTCATACTTTCGTAAGCATGAGAACCATCTGGAGTTAAAATACAGATTGCTGGGCCCTGCCCTGGAGACTCTGATCAAAGGGCTACTGACGCCGTGGATCTGCGGACAGCGCTCTCAGTACTCAGCCCTCTCCCGCCAAGGGATTCCTGGGTATTCCAGTGTTGCTGCTTAAAGTGTTACCCAATGTAAATCAATGAAAAGAAAAGCTTGTTGAAACGGTAAGTGTATAATGATTGACAGATAGATGATGGATAATAAATAGATAATAGAATCCTATGAATCCTATGTTATTATTTATTACTTAAGTAATAACAGTTTTAAAAATTCTACCTTTTAATAAGTTTTTAAAGCATGGCATACACAGTATAAAAGTTAAAAGAGCACAAAATATGTATATCAGAGGGCTTCCCTGGTGGCGCAGTGGTTGAGAATTTGCCTGCTAATGCAGGGGACACGGGTTCGAGCCCTGGTCCGGAAAGATGCCACATGCCGCGGAGCAACTAGGCCCGTGAGCCACAACTACTGAGCCTGCGCGTCTGGAGCCTGTGCTCCGCCGCAACAAGAGAGGCCGCGATAGTGAGAGGCCCGCACGCCGCGATGAAGAGTGGCCCCCGCTCGCCGCAACTGGAGAAAGCCCTCGCATAGAAACGAAGACACAAAACAGCCAAAAATAAATACATAAATAAATAAATTTTAAAAAAAATGTATATCAGAAACTAAACTGTTCCCCCTTTCTAGATCTCCACTCCCGCTTTGCAGAATCAAGCTTGTTTAAGTATCTTGTTAGAGTATGTGCACTTAACATTTTGAAAGAGGTTGAGAATTGCCCTCTGTCAAATAGTCTATGCCAGTTTACACTCCCATCTACTATTATACGGACGCTTACTTCTCCACACTTCAATGGTAGCAGACAATATCCAAAATTTTCATCTGCCATTCTGACACGTGAAAACTGACGTCTAATTTTTATTTTACTTTGTGTTGCATATAATTATGAGAGAAGTTAAACAACTTTGAGTAGCAAGACTGTGGACAATGTATTAATTTAGTGCAAATAGCTAACTGGCTTAAAATTCGACGTCATACTTTCATCCAAGCAAAAGTATCTGCTTTTCTTGTTCACCTGATATTTTCCTTTTGTTGACTCTTGCGTCAAAAAGTACTGCTTCGGGCTTCCCTGGTGGCGCAGTGGTTGAGAATCTGCCTGCCAATGCAGGGGACACGGGTTCGAGCCCTGGCCTGGGAAGATCCCACATGCCGCGGAGCAACTAGGCCCGTGAGCCACAAATACTGAGCCTGCACCCTAGAGCCCGTGAGCCACAACTACTGAGCCTGCGCGTCTGGAGCCTGTGCTCCGCTACAAGAGAGGCCGCGACAGTGAGAGGCCCGCGCACCGCGATGAAGAGTGGCCCCCGCTCGCCGCCACTAGAGAAAGCCCTCGCACAGAAACGAAGACCCAACACAGGCATAAATAAATAAATAAATAAATAAATTTATTAAAAACAAAAAAAAAAGTACTGCTTCACCTCCTTTTTAATGAAAAGAAACTACGGTAACCCCTCTTGTCTGCCCCTTTCCTCAGTTCCCCCGGAAAATTTGATTTATTTGGCAATCCTTTGAAAAATGAAGACTTAGATGTAGATTTTTTTATGGTCTATAGAAAATAATACCTCTCTAAACCCAAGCTTTGCTTATGAGAAATGACAGCTTATAGCCAAACTGAGGTTATAGGAAATCAAAGAAAATATTGACTATGGTGCACACACCAAAGCTGAATTTTCCTTAACTTGTTTATTGGTGTTCACTTGAAAGAAACACACACACACACACACACACACACACACACACACACCCCTAAGACTGCTTTTTGAAATCAAATGTATTTCCTGCCTTCTTCTTTCCTCCGGACTCTTACGACCAGCCTATTTATAGCCCAGGAAAGGAAAAAGCTCCGCTGGAGGCAGGAAAACTAAGTTCAGAAAGAATAGGAGGAAGTGTGCCTGCCATTTAGCCAAACAACCTTTAATTCAGAGAGCTCAAAGCTTAGCAGCTTCACTGTCGTCGTCAGGCGTAAACAGCTTGCAAATTCGAATTTTTTACTCTCCCCATTTTTGAACTGGATTTGGGCAATGGAGGTGAATGCAGCATTTTAGAAGAGAGAACAGGAATCTCTAGGTGTTTAGATACGTGGAAGAGAAACTTGTTAGGGGTTGGTGAAGCAGAAGGAAAGAGAGGATTCAACAGAGGGATGAGCTTGAAATGATTCCACACCTGCGAGTTAAGGTAAGTATCCTTTTCAAGACCGTCTATTGTTGTGTCTACGTGCATATTATGCACTGTGAATATTAGCCCCAGACGGTGTGTATAATTTGAGGGTGGACACTCATGAAGAGCTCATAAGCTTTGCTTATATCTCTGAAAACATGTGGAAATCAGCCTCACTTGTGACATCTTCGGTTTTTAACAATAATGTTTTTAAAGTAGTTGTTTCCTTAAGATAGCTTTATCGCCACTAAGTTTTCTTTGGTTTCATTATCACCAGGGGATTAAACAGTATACATAATTTCATTGAAGATCATTTTTGAAAAATAATTTCTTGATATTTGTCTGTTTTTCTGCCCTTTTCAAAGCGCTGATGAGTGATCCATATACCATTTTGGGGGAATCAATACTGGTTTAGAATACATTTAATAGAGAGGCCCTCAAGCAAAAGTGGTCTATTTTAGAAAAGTTATTTTAACTAAAATTAAATTTTGTATAAAATTATGTGAAGATTAAATTTTTTTTAATACAGAGCTTCTCCTGAACATTCATTTTCAGACCAAGAAAAACCCTCTAGGAGCACAAAAAACAGCACTTAACAGCTCCAGTGATAGAAACTGTTCACAATAATTATTTACATTTAAGTTATTATTTCAAAACATTCATTCAACATATATTTTCTGAGTGACCTGAAAAAATGTCCCTGGGTTTGGAAGTGGAAAGGTCGAAAGGGAATGGATTAAATCCAAGAGCAGTTGATGCTGCCCACGAAAACTTGGAAAGCTCCTAGGGACATTCCAACTTCTTTTAACATTCTTTGCCATCAAACAAGTACTTTTGTTTAGATGATGCACCATATTTGCATTCACCGCTGATAATATCCACATTTGTGTCCTGGAGAAACTTGATTAATGTTACCATGATGTCAAAAAAAGGAATACGGTTCTGGTGGTTTATTGAAAAGGAAGAGCCAAAGGAAATGTGTTGCTGTTATTTTGGCTTATCCCAGTTTGAGACTGGTATGTTTAGAATCTGTCTTAAGAAGATAGCAAAGCTGGAAGCCAGAGAAGCTGAGCCAGCCAGATTGCAACTAGTGCAGGAGGCCAAGGCTCAGTTCTGTCTCAATGTGGATCGCATTGGCTGTTCTCTTTCATGGAAGAATTTAAGGGTTATTTTCTTCTGATTAGAAAATTATAATTCATTCCATGGAAACAGCAAAGTATAATATTCTTGAGTAGAAAGAGCAATATTTCTTAGTTAAAATTAAGTTGTAAAAAATAGAGTAAAATAAAATTAATCTGGACAAATATGATGGGTCTGAAGAAACAAATAAAACAAACTCTTAGCCCTTGTTTCCAGGACATTCCAGTGCTGCAAAGTCCTGAATCCATTTTATTATTTCCACAAAGAAAAGTCTGAGGTAACCTAATTAATTGCTACTCCACGTGGGTCTAGCAATAGGGACATTGCTTACAGTGATCCTGATTTCTGTTCATGTTGAACCTTTCCTCTTATAATTTCAAAAGAACATTCTCACTTGACACATTCATATGTTTACATGATGAGAATAAAAATGTTTTAAACACCACTGAAGGTTTAAATAATAGATAAAATAATGAGTTATGTGTTTAATTCTAAGAATATGTATTTTTTCACTTTTAAAAGTCTTGTTGTTGGTCATTGGTTTCTGGTTGCCCATAGATGCTTATAAATGTATCCATGAAATGCCAGTTATTTAAAATAGATTTCTTGGGAATGGCTTAATAGTTTCATAGCTTTCTTGATGTATTCTCAAGCTCCTGAGAATATGGTACATTATTAGAGTTAGCTAATTCTGAAAAAAAAATTGCCAATTTTTTTAGCTTCTCTATTAATTAAATAGTCATTTATTTCTTCATTTCCTGCGTAACTCCTATAATCACTATGTGTTTACAGGTTGCAGAGTACAGCCACCCTGACTCTCACATAGAAATATAAGTGAAATCAGATTACTCTTCAGATAGAGTGGAGTTTTAAGAAATTTAGTCACCAAATGTAATCCACAACTTGTAGGATGTACTGAAGGGGGGTGTAGGGAGAAGCGTGCCAAGGCCAGGCAGCCATACCCACCTGGCCTGATACTATGGAAGGAGGGGGAGTTGCAAATTGATTTTCGTGGGTCTCTGAGCACCTTAAATCCAGATTAGCGGCCTCTGGATGTTCTCTTTCTCCTGTGCTCTCATCCCCTCACATCCTATATTACAGGTCAGCACAGCACCACACCACCAAAGCATATTTGTTAAGTTCTCCTACTTATAATACATTCTCTACCTTTGATAAACTCAACATTTACTTGGAGAGTGGGAATTATACAGAACACAAGGCATCCTATATATGGAACCAAATGAATGATGTAGATAATAAGAACAGATAAGGAAGGCCTGATCCAGGCAGGCTTCATGGAGGGATGAGGTTGAGCTGAGCCTTGAAGGGCAGAGGGAGATCTGATGGGTATGGCAAGAGATAAGAGCATCCAAGACAAGAACGGAGCTGTGTGCGTGGGAAGAGATAGGAATGTATTGATACTTGGGTTGCTGGATGAAATACAGGATTCCCACTGAAATATGAATTGCAGATAAACAACATATACTTTTTCTAATAAGAGTATGTCCTATTTCACTGGTGTGTATGAGACGTATTGCATGAGACATACTTATACAAAATATATTTGTTGTTTATCTGATGCACGTTTAACTGAGTATCCTGTGTTTTTTATTTCCTACTGGCAACCCTACCAGGGAACTCTGTGTCAACCAGCTTGATAGGAGCGGGGGCAATGCCCATACGGAACAAGAGGAAAGCACCTGGAGGAGGTTGAAGTCAGACTGCAGTGGGACAATAATGCCAGACTAAGGAATTTAGAATCTAATTTGAAGACACTGGGGAGTCACTGAGGATTTTGAGAAGGGAAATGACATCAATAAGATCTGCCCATTCAAGGCAGGACCTGCTGGGGCAAAGAGCAGGTCACCAAGGTCTGGGTGCTGGTGACAACAGAGAGAAAGAAACCAACCAGATTGGAGACACATTAGAGGACAAATCCCACATGTTTTGCAAACTAACTGGATATGGTTTTAGGAGGAGAAGAAGTGTTAGAGAGGATATTATGTTTTACTTAGAGTCCATTCAAAGAAATAGCCAAAGAGACAGAAGCAGGTCAGGGAGTTAGTGGGGGAAGCAAGGATTTTATTTTCAGACATATTAAATTTGAGTTGATGATGGGATCATCACGTAGAAACAGTAAGTGGACAGCTGGAAATGGGAAACAGCTTAGGAGAAAGGTGAGGGCTGGAAATAATAACAGCAGCCAACAATGATGGAGAATTTTCTATATGCCAAGCTTTTTAATATACATTCTCTTATTTAGTGCTCAAAACCACCTATGGGCAGGTTCCATTGCTAGCCACATTGTATAAATGAGAAAACTAAGGCTCAGAGAGGTTAAGTGACTTGTCCTTGATTACCTAGAGACAGAAAATGGAAGCCAGGTGTGCATGAGCTCAAAGCCATGTACCCACTCATTCCCGTGGAGTATGTATCTGCTGTGGACTCACTTTCTCCATCTGCAAAGATCTAAAGGCACAATTGTTCATGCTGTAACCCAATTTTTAACCAGACGCCTGGTCTTTGCTCCTCACTGCGGTAGCCCTCAGAATTCTGCACCTTTTGGTTAATCTCTCTGAGGAAACGGGAATAGTTTGTACACAGAGATTTTCTTATTGATTTTACTTATTTGTATATTTATTACCTAAATTGTTTTTCCCTTCAGTGCCTCATTTTTAGATTTCTCCTCGGTTATCTTATGAAATAAAGATTATACCATACCGAAGAGGAAACAGGACCAAGAAGGGTGTTAAACACCTCTCCCTGTCCTTGGCTGCCCTCTAGTGGCAGAACCAGGTAACAATGCTCAGCCCAGGTCAGGGACAGCGCAGGCAGCCACTAGAAGCAAGCTCTTTAGGAAACTAAGAGGTCACAGAATCACTGCAGAATCATCTGTGGGCTCCTAAAAGGTTTGGAGGCTAGTTGTGCTAACAGATTCTGGAAAAGGACTTCGTGGAATTACTTAGACTTTTACAGCTGGTTGGCCCAAAGGGCATTTCGGATAGACCCGTTTTAGATTTATCTTAAACTTTGTAATCATTGAAAGTATTTCACTTGTTTATCCTGTTAGGAAGGTACATATATCAAGCTTGGTTATTAAATTTTTAATGCACATCTGTGCCTTGATTGTTAAGAAAATTTCCTAGACATTTTATTCTAAATATTTATTTCAAAATACACAATATTTTTTCTACTAAAACGTAAATAGTCTGGGGCTTCCCTGGTGGTGCAGTGGTTGAGAATCTGCCTGCCAATACAGGGGACACGGGTTCGATCCCTGGTCCGGGAAGATCCCACATGCCGCGGAGCAACTAAGCCTGTGTGCCACAACTACTGAGCCTGGGCTCTAGAGCCCGTTTGCCACAACTGTTGAGCCCGCGTGCTGCAACTACTGAAGCCTGCGCACCTAGAGTCCATGCTCCGCAACGAGAAGCCACCACAATGAGAAGCCCGCGCTTCACAACAAAGAGTAGCCCCCGCTCACCGCAACTAGAGAAAGCCCACGCGCAGCAACGAAGACCCAACACAGCCAAAAATAAATAAATAAAATAAATAAATTAAAAAAATATATATATATATACATAAAAAAGTAAATAGTCTATCTTTTAGGAATATATCCTAAGGAAATATTCATAGATTGAGGCAAAATTGTATGTAAAAGAAAGTTTATCTATTTGAAACAGACAAATTTTGGACAAATATACAAAATAAGGAAATTGTCAAATAATATTCCACAATATGGAATTACAAATAGCCATTAAATTACATTAAAATATGTAATGGCATTGGAAACTCTTTGTAGTAATGTTAGGTGAAAAAGAGAAGACAAAAAATTATATACATGGTGTGATCCCATTTTCTTAAAAATTATAAATGTATATATGAAAAAGAGTTAAGAACTAAAAATTCCTACACCAAAATGTTAACAATAAGAACCTCTGGTCAGTGAGGTAAAGGTGATTTTTATTTTCTACTTTGTCTCTGGGATAGCATGTACTACTTTTATTTTTTATTTTATTTTATTTTTTAAATTTTTATTGGAGTATAGTTGCTTTACAATGTTGTGTTAGTTTCTGTTGTACTGCAAAGTGAATCAGTTATACATATACATATATCCCCTCTTTTTTAGATTTCCTTTCCATTTAGGTCATCACAGAGCATCGAGTAGATTTCCCTGTGCTATACAGTAGGTTCACATTAGTTATCTATTTTATACATAGTAGTGCATATATGTCAATCCCAGTCTCCCAATTCATCCCACTCCCCACCCCCTTGGTATCCATAAGTTTGTTCTCTACAACTGTGTCTCTATTTCTGCTTTGCCAATAAGTTTATCTGTACCATTTTTCTAGATTCCACATATAAGCAATATTATACAATATTTGTTTTTCTCTTTTTGACTTACGTCACTCTGTGTGACAGTCTCTAGGTCTATCCATGTACTTTTATAATCAGGTACAAAAACCAGTATGTTTTGAAAAAGTGGAAAACTAAGTCCCAGTGCTCTAGTTTCTTGCTGTCATGGCTGACAATTAGGTTTGTGCTAATTCAGCCCCACTTAGGCTTCTTTGCCCAGTAAAGCACTGTATCCTGTTTGTGACAGCATAATTCATTGTAATGGAAAAGATTATGATGCACTAGTCTGGTCTATGACTTCACTGTATTCATGGGCAACAGGAAACAAAGACAGACACTTGTTTTTTTCATAATTGTTTTAGCAATAATTGACAATTGGAGGAAATGAATGGCAGAAAACAATTATGGGCAGACAAGATGGTCAGCAAATCAGACTGGGAAACGCATTGGAGCCTGTCTTAGTTCTATTAGTGCAACAATTTCAGAACATTACAAAGATATTATTGTTTTGTTTTGTTTTCAATCTACTCCTGAAATCACTATTGTTTTTACCAGCAGTTACACAACTCTTTGCTGGCAGTAGTGGCCCCCAATGTGTTTTTAATTCAGTAATCTGGTAATCCCACATCAGTGATTTGGGACTGAATTTTTATGTATATTAATATTCAGTGTCAGTGTGAACTTCTCCATGTGCACGACATGTCCAGTTATAATGCTGCTATAATAATAACTAGCCCCCTGTTGCCCGTACACAGAATCTTAGAAGTTTTATTTTCCATTAAATTTTAAAAAATCAAATTCACGTTTCTATTTTCTGTGAAAAGATCCCTTGTCTTCATTTTAACAGCAATGGTGGGGAAAACCAACAACAAAAAGTCAAAACAAGTGAATTCATGATTCACTCTCCTGTTTCCGTGCTATGAAATGAGTACAGTTAATAACGACTGAGATGAAAATGAAGGATGTGTTATCAACTGGGAAAGAGCTAAGTAAGGCAGGTACTATGTGCACTTCAGTGACATTTATCAGTATCTCAACCAGTGGCTTGTGTCCTTAGACATGACTTAACTGTCCTGATGGGTATCATTAAAATGCTTTGGTTGGAAAAACTAAACATGTAGGGGCTGCTTTAATCTTTACTCCTGGTCATATTCTCCTCTGATTAGCCTGATTTGGAGTAAAATTCTGCAGCGGCTCTGACTTCCAATCTGAAAGACTAATTACTGGTCATGCAATTTATTGTGGAGGCCTCTAGACCAAGCACTGTCCACTAGAAATATAAAGTGAGCCACAAATGTGAGCCACATATGTCATTTTATATTTTCTAGTGGCCACATTAAGGAAGTAAAGAGACAGGTAAAAATTAGTTTTAAGAATCTCGTTTGTTGAACCCAATATATCCAAAACATTATTCATTTCGACATGCAATCAATATAAAAGATTGTTAATGAGATATCTTACCTTCTTCTTTGGTACCAAGTCTTTGAAATCCAGGGTGTATTTTATGCCTGCTACATACCTCGGTTCAGACGGGCCTCATTTCATGTGCTCAGTGGCTTGAGGTGCCTAGTGGCTACTGGAGTGGGCAGTGCAAACCTCAACAGCAGAGCTGCAGTGCTACGCGGTTACATGAATGGCATGTGGAGTTTGGGCTGTGAGATTCTGCTGTCTGTTCAGGACTCACAGTCTTCTTTCTGATGTACTCAGCAGGCCACTCTTACATGTATCAAATAAAACTGAATCACTGAAAGGCAAGCAAAGGATTGGCAGTTTGTAAGTTTTGGCCTCTTAGAACAGTCCAGCTGTTCGTTGGATCAATTGGAATGCTGCAAGTAACGATGGATTCTTCAGTTGAGAATAAGGGTAATAGAGGTTTTAAAAAACTCTCAATTTTTGAAATCTGGGTTATATGATTATAAGAAACTTTATTTTATCATGATGTTTCCAAGTGAATTTAGACATGGGAACAGATATTACACAGCCTAAAATGAACTTCTAGAAAGCATTATAGATGTTGTGCTCTTAATAATGCATAAAACTTAGTACAAAGAAAGAAATCTTTAGCAATTCACACACACACACACACACACACACACTTCTACCATTGTGACCATTTCTGATGTCTTTTCTGCAGTCTGCATTGTCTTATTTGAAGGGTAGGAAGTATGCTTCAATAATCTTGTATAACTACTATGCCCTGGGGACTCTCATGCCAGTCAGCTGGAGTGACAAAGATAGTTCTGTGTGCTAAGTATGGAGATACAAAAATAGAACCGATGGAAGTGGATAAAACTAAAAGACACTGTAGGTTCTTAAGGCCCCGCCAATGGCAGAGACTTGGAAACAAGGGCTTCTGAAGTCCTGGCAAGGAGTCACAGCCAACTGAAATGATCATATTTTGGGTTCATTTCTTATTCCATGAAGGTTTGGTTATGGAGCTAGATTTAAAGCAATCAGAAAATTCTAAAATCAAAATAAAAGTTAAAGACATTTAAAATATAAATAATGACCATCCATTGCATGATATACAAATTGGAAGTGTTCCAAAAGCTTGTTTTTAAGAATGTTCTTGGCCCTCTGAATAAACTTTTCATTTCTCCCATAGAAGCAAAGTTGTAGAGTCACTGGTATGTGCACCTAAAATATCATATCTCATATACTTACAATGAAATCATTACAGTGTATTTACAATGTATTCACAACGTATTACATTAGATCTTTATGCTTAAATCATTATAATTTATTATAAATGTGTATTAATTATTAAACTATTCCAATGCATTTACAATGAAATATAACTATTAATGTATCGTTTCTACATTAATACATTATACCATGCACTAATACTATGTTAATAACTACATTACATTTATACGTTAATAATGCATGAATAATTAACCCAAACAGAAAAATAATATATTGAATCAACTTACAATCTCCATCTACTCAAAGCAAAAGCACTGATAGAGAATCTAGGAAGTGCCAGGTGTTCTATCAGATGCCGGGACAAGCATAAAAGATAAATTGTATTTATTTTGTTTGCTAATGTCAGTAGGAAAGCAACTTCACCGGAGAAGAATGAGGAAATAGATGGAATTCTTTTCTCAGGAGACGGCCTTATTATCTGCGTGACTCGTAGGTGGAGAAGGCCTTTTCATTTGTGTCTAATTTTAACCTCTAAACTTTGGATTCTCCTTTTTTTCCCCGTCCTTAGGACCGAGTACCTCTAGCGCTGCTCTTCAGGGTGCAGCCATTATTAGGAGCTTTCTTTTGGTTCCTAAATAGGGCGTGATTTTCCTGAGTCACATTTGGCAGAGAGGTAGAAGAGAAGAAGGTAAGAGAAAGGTTGCAGTGAAAGTGAATGTAGGGACACCTGAGAAAGAGAGTTCTACCAACTTGCTCCGTCCTCCTGCGGGCGTGGGCGGGGGTGGGGAGGCAGAGCTCGGGGGAACCAGGACTTGGATCATTCTCTAAATTTTCCTGTGCAGCTTCCAGAAGGGGAAAAAGGAGGGGAGGGAGGCGTGTGCAACTGACCTTTGCTTGTGGAGTGTGCTTTCCGAGTCAGTCTTTCGTATCTTCGTGAGCTCCATTAGCTGTTGGATCCTGCAGATACTGCTGCTGCTTTTCCTTATCACTAGTAAATGAGGAGCAGGTGGCAAGGTTAGGCACTAACTGGTCTTTAGGCAAAGGTCAAGAAGTCTGGGTTGAGTGGGGCCACTGATTGATTTCACAAATCAGCAAGAGAATTCAGGGACCTGCCGGTGAGTTGCGATTATCCCATTCCTTCCTTACCGTCACTATTGCTTCTATGTTTGCTCCTTTTCCCCTTATTCAAGGACTGACTCCAGCTGATTTCCTTCCCTCAGGGTCCCTCCTCCCCACACATTCAACTCTCCACACGCCTGAGAGCAGATTCGTCCCCTAGTATCCTCTATCCGTAGGGACTGGTTCCAAGACCCTTGCTGGTATGAAAATCCTCAGATGCCCAAGTCCCTTACATAAGATGGCATAGTGTTTGCGTTTAAACTACACATCCTATACTTTAAATCACCATCTCAGATTATGTGTAATACCTAATACTATGGAAGTGCTATGGAAATAGTTGCTAGTGCATGGCAAATTCAAGTTTTGCTTTTTGGAATCTTCCGAAAAAAAATTTTTTGGAACCCACAGATACAGAAGAACTGACCAACTGTAATCTGTCTTGGGGGTTATTGTGACTTCGTTGAATTAACATTTGATAAGTAGAGCCCCAGGTGTAGGATGGTGAGCAAAACAAAAGACCACAAGAGAAATTGAAATGGAGAGGTTTATCCTGGGGGAAGTACTCAGCAGCCCTGGAGGGGGAGGTCAAGGCAGGGACAGGACCTGGGGCACACGCTTATATTAGGGTAGAGTCCGTGGGTGGAATGCTTTGGGGTTCCTGAGCTAAGGCTCAATTCAAACCAAAAGAAGCAGGGTTTTGGTAAGCTCCACGGGGCTCCTAACTAAGGGACGCAGGGCTCTTGGAGGTAAGGGAGACTTTGATCACAAGGGTTATTGGGGAAGTCGTATCAGGAAGTTAACTTACCTGTGACTCTTCTGGCTGTTTTCTAGGGCATGCCCTTGTATGAGGGGCGAGTGTCAGTTTAAGGCACCCAGAGGGCCACTTAGCCGAACAAAATGGATGCCGAGGCAGCAATACCATGGAGTAGCTTAGCTAAACACTCGGCAGACAAACTGCTTGGGATCTTAGTCAAGTTGCAATGAATGGAAATACATTCAAAGTAGCTATAGTGGTTATAAGAAAAAAAGTGTATCTCACAGAAGCACAAGAAATGAAGCTGAGACTGGCAGGGGCCTCCCTCCAGAAACCAGTTGATCAGGGGCCTGAGACCTGACTGGAGAACTTGATGGTTCCTTACCTCCACTCCTCGTGGGAGGTTCTGCTTCTCTCTCTCTCTCTCTCTCTCTCTCTCTCTCTCTCTCTCTCCAGCTTTCCCTGCTTCACCATGCACAGGGAGAAAGAGGATGTCCATCAGCTCCTGTTTGTCCTTTTTGTTCAAGCACTGATAGCTCTAAATTCCAAATTCTCTTGAGAAAGAATCTAATTATCCAGCTGACCTATACTTGCCTCAGGTGTCAATACCTTGTCTAGTCATTTATGCCCTTGGGAGTGGGGGTCACTATACTAATCCTGCTGATGGGGGCAGTTTTCAGCAAAGAGGGGCTTGAGCTGGGACCGCCAAAGCTGTCTCTTATACACCTGGCATTCAGGTGTAATAGGGCATCTTATTTTTTCTGACCTCTCTCTCTCAGGCCCTAACCAATGTGTCTCCTAACTTTCCCTGAAAGTGCCATGTATTTTCTCTCCCTCTAGACTTTCCTGTGCTGATCTGGCCAGCTAGAGTTATGCCACCCCCCTCCTTTCTCTCAATTCAGAGCCTGCATATGCTTCCAGATGCAGCACAGATGTGCTCTCTTTGATAAAACCATTGCTAGTCTTCTGTGACATCACCTCTTCTGAAATACTATAACACACTGTCTAATTGTCTAATATATTTAATCACATGATGTTTGGTGGTATTTCTTTCATTTATTCAGCCATTATTTGCCTATATAGTTAATTTTCCAGGAGTTCCTTCTCTCATCGACCTAATTATGAATTCCTTGAGGTATGTGCCATGTTTTGTGCTTTGAAAAACTCCCTCTGGAGTAGGTCAGTGTTCATAGAAGCATTATTCATGATAGCCAAAGAGTGGAAACAACCCAAGTGTCCATCAACAGATGAATGGATAAACAAATAATGGTATATACATATGATGGAATATTCTTTAGCCATAGAAAGGAATGAAGTTCTGATATATTCTACAACATGGATGTGTCTTGTAAGTGAAATAATCCAGACACGAAAGGAGAAAAATTGTGTAATTCCACTTATGTTAAGTAACTTGAATAGGCAAATCATAGAGACAGAAAGCAAGTTAGATGTTATTGAAGGCTGGGGGCAGGGATGAGTGGAGAATTATTCTTTAATGGTTATAGAATTTCTAATCTGGGTGGTAAAAAACTTTTGGAAATAATGGTAATGGTTGCACAACATTGTGAAATGTAACATCCTTCTGAATTGTAAACTTAAAAACGGTCAAAGTAGTAATTTTTTGTTATATATATCTTACCACAATTTTAAAATAATAATAATGTAATATACCCAAACCAATGAATTGTATGGTATGTGCATTATGTCCCAATAAAGCTATTTTTTTAAAATTCCCCCTGGGAACCAGATACTATGTATAATAAGTGTGTAAGTAATACTTTTATCATTTGTTGTGAGTCATCACGACATTATAATTTGTAATGAGATTCGTTAAGACACAAATTTAAATGTGATAGAGGAGCAGATATGTTTCCTCAGTTATATATACTAGGTATAACATAATTACTCTGTACTTGGTGCTAAGGTAGGTGTTGAGACACATGTCAAGTGCTGCCCAGGTATGATTTGAGATCCTAAATTCTGTCAATCATTTTTATCTTTTGTGGAGTACCTGCTATAAAGTATTACACGCCAATATACTAATTTTATGTTTGGTGAAAGAATGAATAAAAATATTAACAAGGTATACAGAATTTCTACTCATATATATATATTTTTCCGCCACCAACTTACCATCACTGGGGATTCATTCTTTAGAACTGAGACATTGTTTTCCAAATATCTGCTTTTATGACATAATATATTAAAAGAGAAGTTGATTTGTGAACTAGATTCCTGCTTCTTCATTCTCTGGCCATTAAATAAAGCTTTGTGCTCTTTCTGTCTCAAAAAAAAGACATAATATAATATACTATGTAGGTAAGATGGAACATTGTGCAGCCATGGGACAAATCATGTTTCAGAGGAGTATTTGATGACATTGGAATCTTTGAGAGTATTTATTGACATTGGGAATATTTATGATAAATTAAAAAGGCAGACTGAACATCTATATGCCCATTTTAAATTTTATAAAAGATAGGAAAGATATTTATTAGTTACCTATTTCTGTGTAAGAAGTCATTCCCAAACTAAGTGCCTTTAAAGAGTGGGTTGCAATCAGGTGTCAGGTGGGGTTTCAGTCATCTGAAGACTTGGACTGAAGTAGGGACTTGAAGACCTACTTTTGATGCGCATCATGCCCATGGCTGGCAGGTCAGTGTTGGCTGTTGGCTGGGACCCCCAGTTCCTCTCCTCTTGGATTTCTCTGTGGGCTGCTTGAATATCTTCATGACATAGCATCTGACTTCCTTCCGAGTGAGAGATCCTTGACTAAGATGAAAGCTGGAATGCTTTTTATGACCTTGCCTTGGGGGTTACACACCACTGCTGCTCTTGTATTTCAGTAGTCATGCAGGGCCAGCCCTGGGTCAGCCTTTAGTCAGCAAGGACAACACAGGGCATGTGAGGATCACTGGGGACCATTGGCAGGTGACCACAAATATACACTGAAATAAAAATTTTAAGAATGGTATGATTAGACCTGATCTTATTTTTCTTTGTGCTTTTCTATACTTTTCATTTTTTTTATGGTGAACATACATGATTTTTGGAATCACACACAGTTAATTTTTGTGTATGGTGTTAGGGAGTGTTCTAATTTCATTCTTTTACATGGAGCTGTCCAGTTTTCCCAGCACCTCTTATTGAAGATGCTGTCTTTTCTCCATTGTATGTTCTTGCCTCCTTTATCAAAGATAAGGTGACCATATGTGCATGGGTTTATCTCTGGGCTTTCTATCCTGTTCCATTGATCTATATTTCTGTTTTTGTGCCAGTACCATATTGTCTTGATCACTGTCACTTTGTAGTATAGTCTGAAATCAGGGAGTCTGATTCCTCCACCTTCATTTTTTTCCCGCAAGATTGCTTTGGCTATTCAGGGTCTTTTGTGTCTCCATACAAATTTTAAGATTTTTTGTTCTAGTTCTGTAAAAAATGCCATTGGTAATTTGGTAAGGATTGCATTGAATCTGTAGATTGCTTTGGGTATCCTTCAATTAGTTTTAAGGCTTCAGAAAAATAGTTAAAAGAAGTTGAGTCAGGGAGCATTATCTGATCCTCTTATCTGTGTATGTAAACACACATACATACACTCATATACACACACTCTTACACTCATACACACGCATATCCTACATCTGTGGAACTGAATGGATTAAAAATGGATCCATATTTTTTGTTTGTTATTTAATGATAGTCTTTGCATTTTAATGGTGAATTCAGACAATCAACACTGTGGTTATTGAGGTATTTTTAATTTTCTATTTACCATTCTTTTTCTCTCCTCTCCTGCTTTCTTTTGGATTTTTCAAGTTTTCTGTATTCCAATTTCTCCCCTCTAGTGTTTTGGGAGTTATGTAATCTATTCCTTTTCTTTTATTAGTTATACTTAAAATTTTAAAATACATATTTGGTTTAGCAAAGCCTAATGTTAATATCTTCATATTAACATCTTCCAAATAACATAAAGAAATCTCCTTCTGAATAACATAAAGATCTTAGAAACCTTTAATTCTGATCTCAGGCTCCCATCTTTTATGTTCTTACAGTTGCAAATTTTAGCTCCACTTTTTATAAACAATTTTGTTGAGGTATAATTGACATATAATAAATGGCATATAATAAAAATATACAATTTGATGTCTTGACATATGTATACATCCATGATATGTATCACCACAATAAACATAGTAATCAACCCCTTAAAAAAAATACTGATTGAGTTCACACAGGAACATACCTGATTGCATGTAAACTTGTTTTACTTAAGGAGTTCTGTTGCTTCTAGACAGAAGTAACTATGATAATCACCATTCATCCAAGCCCACTAGGCATTCTGCTAAGTGCTTTACATTAATTATTTCTCATTTATTTATTGTCTTTAATTTTTAATTATAAATGCACTGCGAGTTTATTATAAGTGAATGTACTCAATATCAAAATGAATAGTATGAAAGAGGAAAGACTTGCAATCCTCTTTTTTTTTTCTTCAGACTAGATACATGTTTATTGCTTGTTGTCACTGCAGATATTTTCTATGCATTTGACAATATAAACGATTGTAATAAAAATGGGGCTAGATACATTGTGGGGTTGTTTTTTGGCTTAAAACAATAATCGTTTATGCTTACTGTTTTTTGCAGCTTGCTTTTTTCACTTATTACATCAAAGCCATCTTCCCATCCATCCTTTTCATGGCTGCATGATTTATTCAGCATTGATAATACATTGTGATTATTTTGATCAATCTCCCTTAATTTTAGGCTGTTTCCTTTTTATTGTTGTTATTACAAGTGTTGCATTGAACTTGTCTTACGTATATCCTTGTGCATTTATTGAATATTTCTTATAGGCTAAAAGTCTGAAATGCAACGCAATGCATTATTTCCAAACCATATAGCCACCCTTTGAGTTGGGTATTATCAGTTCCCTTTTGCAGTTGAGGAATCTTACACAGATCTTCCTCTACTTACGAGGGGGTTATGTCCCAATATGTCCATCGTAAGTTGAGAATATCGTAAGTGGAAAATGGATTTAATACACCGAACCTACTGAACATCATCGCTTAGCTTAGCCTACCTTAAATGTACTCAGAACACTTAACATTAGCCTATAGTCAGGCAAAATCATCTAACACAAAGCCTATTTTATGACCAAGTGTTGAGTATCCCATGTAATTGATTGAATACTGTACTGAAAGTGAAAACCAGAATGATTGTAGGGGTTCAGCATGGTCGTTAAGTGTACGGGTTGTTTCCCCTTGTGATTGCGGGGCTGACTGGGAGCTGCAGGTTCCTGCTGCTGCTCCGCATCACTACAGAGTACCGGAGTGCATACTGCTAGCCTGGGAAGAGATCAGAATTCAGAATTCAAAGTACGGTTTCTACTGAATGCATATAGCTTTCACAGCACCGTAAGGTCAAAAATTTGTAAGTCGAACCATGGTAAATCAGGGACCGTCTGTACTTAAAGGGTTAAGTGACTTAGCTAGTGAAAGGATGATGAGGGTATGAGAATCCGATTTCCCAGTTCTCCAATGTGCCAACATCCTCACCACTCACCGCTCAGCCTCTCCTACTACTTTGGAAAATGGTTAAAAAAGAAAAAGTTTATTAATGTTGGAATTGTCAGGAAGATTACTGGGGATTTTCAGCTAATAGTAGTCCTATGAAATTAGAATGCAGGGGACATATTTCAGGCAATTTATAGTTTCACTTGGCCCTGCAGTTGAGGACACTAACATAAGAGTTGAGGGGCTATTTTTAGCAGGTTACTTGCAAGCGTCCCTGGAGGGGTTGTGAAATAGCCTGTCTACCACAGGCTGCTAGGAATTGCTTGCCTAATTTTTTGTTCCGAAGGAAAAGACACAGACCATCTAGGCCAGTAAGTTGGGTCCAAAATCGGACTCATGTTTATTTTACTTAATAAATGTGTTCTTGGATAATATGAGTTGAATTTTGGTTGGTCGAATGCCACTTTTAATGCACCAGGGGTACACATATTTCTTGTAATCCTGCAATGAGTGGCTTTCTAAAACAACGAATGCTTTGGTAATGTGAACAATTTTCCCTTAATTCATGTTGAATATAACTTTTTTTTTTCCTTAAGGCAGGGAACCCTATGCTCAGTCGCTTGTGTCTTAGAGTGTGTTGGCCAGTATAGCCATATTAGTTAATGGTAATGTGGAATATATATGCTGTTAAAATACAGACTAATATAGTCCAAACTCTCACTCCGAAGTCCCAAAGCAAACGACATGGTGAAAGCATATAAATTAGAAGAGGTGGTGTGTGATAAACACCCCATGCCAGAAGGAGTGTAGTTGCAGACCTTGGGTGCTCCTATCCTTATGGTTGGATTGTGGGCACCGTTCCTGCCTCACTGAGATGGCATGTGGAAGAGCTGTCTCTTCAGTTACTACGGCCACAGTCCAGAAAATAAGATAGAAACAAGTGAGGGTGCGTGAGACCCTTTTTCACACTAGTACCACTGCATGCTTTGAAAGTATAGTCAAAAATTTCTAGTCCAACCTTAACATTTTTGTTCTTTCTATCAGTTCACATTTGCTCATACATTTTTTAAAATCAATCAGCAGTTGATTCTACAATTGGAATGGCCTTTAGAGTTCATGGAATTTTTGGTGTATGCAGATAATAAGGATTAGCCAGAGAGAAATAGACTCCAGCTTTTAACTTTGGCCAATTTTAGTGAGTTTGGCTTAAGATGCTTTGGTTTTTTTTTAAAAAATATTATTATTCTACATGAAAAGCAGGCAAATATCTTCAGTACAAGTGATTTAGTTAATATGCCTGGTAGGATAGGATTCTGAAAATGAATAATGAATAATCTTGATGCTCTAAGTTGACATTTATCAGTCTTTTAAAGGCCATGACTCTTGCATTGCTTTTAGTTTAGTCTTGGGAAAATAACTGAGAATGCATAGTAAAATGAATAACTTTGCAATCCCAAGAGTCCCAGTTTTGGAGATCTATACTCTGGAAATAAAAGCACCAGAAACTAAGATATATGTGCTAGAATGTTTAGTGCAACACTGTTTATAGGGGCAAAACACTGGGAGCATCTTTAGTGTTCAGCAATAAGGTGAATTAACTATAATATAACTACACTGTGAAGGAGTATGAAACTATTAAAAAGAATAAATTAAATCTGTATTATCAATCTTGGAGCCAATATATATAACCATGATACACTGTTATGGGGGAAAATCAAATTACAGATTAATTTTTTAATGGAAAAATAGAACCCTACGTGTGTATGTATGTATGTATGAGATACATTTCTCACAGGTGTGTGCTATCTCAGTGAGAAAGAGGGGTTCCATAATAATATATTTTCTTTATGTGTATCTCTGTATTGTTTGACTTGCTACAATGAGCATTATTGCTTTTTAAGTTTAAATATCTTATAAATTAAAAAACACACAAGCATCCTGTTTTTCTTATTTTGTAAAGGGAAACAAGACCATTCTTCCAAGTGATAATGTAGTTTTTCTGACCATTAAAATATATATTTAAAAAGAATTTATAGGCATTCAAATACCTATTGAAGCCTCACCATTTAGGTTGCTTTTCAGCTGTTATAGCCCATGCTCTCCTGCATTGATTTCTCACTACCATGTGTTTATTTCCACCAGCCAAGAAGCTTTGGCTGACCTTCTTACTTCCTATGGTTGTATTAAGGAAACAGCACCCACCTCTCAGCTCTGACCCCTCCCCTGCACTTGCCTCTCAGTTTGAGAGTTTTACCACAACATAAATGGATCTACTGCCTTTCACTGATAAGAATGGCAATCACCAAGAAAAGCCCTGAGAACAAACACTCCTTGTTTAATTAAAACATGAAGGAAAACTAGAAATGTCCCTACCACTTTTTTTATGTGCTTCTAAAAGGGCTTTCTTAGTTTATTCCCTGTGATCTGCAAATAAGAACATCCTGTAGCAAGAATGTTAGATCCTCATTCCTCGGCAGGTTCCCACTCTGTTCGTGGTTGCCTTTGTGTTTTTCCAGGAAGTCATAAAAAGGAATATCTTATCCAAAGGCTTTCTACACACAAAGGATATAAGTAAGCCTGAGATGCAGCCAAAAGTTTCAGCAAATAAAGTGCAAGTAAACCATGGCGATATTTAGCCAAGTGAATGATAAAGACAGTGATACCTTAGGAAAGGATATGGAAATGAGGTTAGAAGCTCAGGCCTCACAGATTTATAACCTACAGGTGGTGATGGTTGGATTAAAACTTGAGCAAGTAGTTTGGCACTAAAGACTGGAAAACAGTGTGGAGAAAAGGGAACCCTCTTGCACTGTTGGTGGGAATATAAATTGATATAGCCACTATGGAGAACAGTATGGAGGTTCCTTAAAAAACTAAAAATAGAACTACCATATGACCCAGCAATCCCACTACTGGGCATATACCCTGAGAAAACCATAATTCAAAAAGAATCATATACCACAATGTTCACTGCAGCTCTATTTACAATAGCCAGGACATGGAAGCAACCTAAGTGTCCATCATCGGATGAATGGATAAGGCAGATGTGGCACATATATACAATGGAATATTACTCAGCCATAAAAAGAAACAAAATTGAGTTATTTGTAGTGAGGTGGATGGACCTAGAGTCTGTCATACAGAGTGAAGTAAGTCAGAAAGAGAAAAACAAATACCGTATGCTAACACATATATATGGAATCTAAAAAAAAAAAAAAAAAGAAAAGGTCCTGAAGAACCTAGGGGCAGGACAGGAATAAAGACGCAGATGTAGAGAATGGACTTGAGGACACGGGGAGGGGGAAGGGTAAGCTGGGACAAAGTGAGGGAGTGGCATGGACATATATACACTATCAAATATAAAATAGATAGCTAGTGGAAAGCAGCCACATAGCACAGGGAGATCAGCTCGGTGCTTTGTGATCACCTAGAGGGGTGGAATAGGGAGGGTGGGAGGGAGACGCAAGAGGGAGGAGATATGGGGATATATGTGTATGTATAGCTGATTCACTTTGTTATAAGACAGAAACTAACACACCATTGTAAAGCAATTATACTCCAATAAAGATGTTAAAAAAAAAAAAAGACTGGAAAACAGGACTTGTAGTCAGCTGACTGGGTTTGGATAATATGGTAAAGTGAAGAGCAGAAGTGATTAAGTAGAACATTGACATTGTTTAGAATTATGCACAATTTTGAGCAATTGGATTTGGTATCAAAATATTGTGACTATTTATAACCATGGTGTAAACATAAATTCATTCATTCATTCATTCAGGAAGTGTCCACTGAGCATCATCCTCCAGTTCAGGCCAGTGGGCTGTGGTGTGAACCCAGGACAGCTTAGCAGACCCAGAAGGAGGCCAGTGTCTAACAAGAGCAAAACAGCAATGAGAGGATGGGGAGAAGTGAGGCCGAGGGGGCCTATAGTTTGCATATGAGAATAAGAGGGTTTGGAGTTTCTAACTACGCTTTTCCTGTGATTCCTAGGAAGATCAAACTGTGCCCCACCTCTTGCACTTAGCTATCACACATTTCAAGAAAAAAAATAAATTTAAATATTTCCTTTGCCTCATTTATCACTGAATCAGATTTGTATTTTATACTTTGAAATAGCAATGATGCTGGCCCTTAAATAGAAAGGAAACCATAAATCTGAAAACTCCCCTCCTATTATTTTCCACACACTAAATGATTCTCAGAAAAATGCACAGAGGCGGCCTCAGGGATTTTATTTTTATTTATTTATTTATTACTCTAAGCCACTTTTTTTCAAGAACTAAAAGAATTGTGGAAACAGCAGTGGCATTTTAGAAGATTTAGATTTAGTTTAACTTTACCACGAGTCTGTGGTTTCTAGGGGTGAGATCTTCAAAGACTGATGAAATTTGCTGTCAAGTCAGGGTTTTGAAATAAAACTATTGGGGGAAAAGTTATTATGTAAGTAATTATGCTAAGTAAGGTGTTTTGTGCCGTGAACGCTTAATTCTCCTTCCTGGGTTATTGAATACAGCTTCAGCTAGAAATCTAGCGTAGTCTAAGAAGCTATGCTAAGAAGTCTAAGAAGCTTAGATGGAGGGAAAAATGTTGCCATAAAGATAAATTTAAATGAATTAGATTGAATAAATGCAACTATACTAATATGTAATGTGTTTTTTAAAAGTAAATGAAATTTTATAAAAAGGAAGAAGAAAAGAGAAGAGATAGGCAGGAAAAAAAAAGAGACTGAAAGTGGAAGCCTATTTTTATTCTGGACTGATTTGTCCAGAAATTTGCGAGTTTCTTCAGGGATGGTGCATAAAAGAGGGGCGTAGAGGATGGGGTGTGAGGGCATCTTCTGCTGAGGCCTCCTCTGGTGAAGACTGTCCTCCTTATTCATTCTCCTCTTTATTTTTCTACATCCCGTCTCCAATTTAAGAAAGGCTTCGGTCCCAAAGGTTCACTTGTGAATCAGTTATTTGGAACTCAAGATGTTTTTAACCCATAGAAGCAGTATCCGCAGAAGCAATGTTATAAATGCCACTCAGTCTACCAGGCCACCTCACGACCACTTAACCAATATCACTGGCTGAAATAGCGCACATTTGCAATGGATAATAGCAGCAAACTACTGTGGTGATGCCAGTAGTTAGCCCCCAAAGTGCAATACAATTGACTTGGCTGTTGTGCTTGAGGATAAGCAGGTTTAACTAGAAAAGGACAAACAAGTCTATGAAAACTTCTATGACTACTAAGTCATTTTGTGGGGTAAATGTGCAGGGTTTGGAGTTAGACAGGCAGTCACATCCAAATGTCTCCTTTGCTGCTTACTAGCTGTGGGCAGGCTAGTTAATCTCATTAAAGGTCATCTGGGGATAATAACAGCATCTCCATAGAGCATTGCTGTGAGAATTAAAGGAGCATTTTGCAAAGATGTTAGCTTGTTATATACTATTAACAATATATTAATATAGTATGTTATAATATCGGGTTGGCCAAAAAGTTTGTTCGGGTTTTTCTGTACAATGAAAAACCTGAACGAACTTTTGGGCCAACCCAGTATTAATAGATATTGATTGTTATGATACATAATTATCATTATTCCTTATATGTGGCTTTCTACATGTTCCACTTTTCTCCCAGAGACATTATAAGCCTTGAGAGCAGAGATTTTTGTCACGTACTTTGGTGAATCCCTAAATGCAATGCACATTAAACACAAGACACTGTATTTTCTCATTTATTGACAATGATTTGCTTTGTTCAAGGGCTTTGGAGATTAAAAGCTCTACTCTGATTCTTTCACAATTTTTTTCTTTCTATTTGTTACAGGCATGTAGCCAGCACAGCTCTTATAATTGATGGTGATTCGGTATTTATTTTCGCTCACACATGGTTCAAGGGGTAGAAAAAGGGAGGAACAAGAGGGGTAGAGAAAATTCCCCATGATTCTTTGACAAATGTTGGACGAAAAAGAGAAAGAGAGAAAGGACCCCAAAAGTATATGTATCTGAGAAAGAAATGATCAGGTAGAATTTACTGAATTCAAAAAATAAGAGAGTAATGTTGCCTACAATGTCCCCTGAAAAGAAGGTGGGAGTGGGGATGCAGCATGGGATTAGTACCTCAAGTTGACCAGCAGGTGGTGTGTCACCAACTTGGAGCAGCTTGTTTGGAGTTTGGCACAAAGTAGATGGATGGCTGGGCAGCTTTAGGAGGGGGGAGCTGGCAGGGGTTGGTTCATGCTACCTGATCACGTGTGCATGGGATGGATACCATTTGGGAATTTCTACTTATGGGAATGCCTCTGAGAGGCACAAAGGTCCATCAGGACGTCTCTGAGAAACTGAATCCAAGGTGTTCAAGCCAGACCATGTTTCCCTCTTCTTCCTGCATCCTTTGAACCTGGTAGTTCCATCACTTCAGTGACTTGCAATATTTATTGCATCCAGGACCAGCAGTTTAGAGAATAGAGACTTAGTTGAGAGGAAGTGTCTGGCTTTGTTCATGGATGGTGAGGCTTTCCTGCTCTTGGTCCTTTTTTCTTGATCATATTTCTTGTCAATGGCTTTCTCTTCTTTGCGTAGATGATTAAAGTACTTAAGTAGAATTATAGGTCTACATCTTTTTTCTTATATAAAAAAGACCTCATTTGAAAATGAACAACTGATACACATTTGTCATGGAAACAGTAGAAAAAAGCTGATAAGCATAAAAAAGGGAGAAAAATTGCATGTGACCCCAACTCCCAAAGATAACCACTATTAAAAATTTGATATCTAAAGTTTCAGACTTCTACATGTTCACATCTTTTCTTAGAAAAATGAAATCATACTGAATAAATTGTTTTGTAACTTGTGTTTTTCACTTAATCAATGCCAAATATTTTTCCATGTTAATATATTTCAACATTATTTTATAATGATTCCATAGTGCTACCACTTATGAATGTGTTATGATTTATTCTACTACTTCTGGCACATAGATTTTTTCAAATTTTTCACTAGTATAAACAATGCTGTGAGAAACACCCTTATATATGAAAATCCATATTATATTTTTGGGATATATCTCTAGAAGAGGAACTGAAGAATTAAATATTATACATATTTTTTTAAAGTTTTGCTACATATTACAAAATTATCTTCCTCATATGTTGCAACAATTTATACTCTTGCCAGCAGACTATGTTGGTGCCATTTTCCAAACCTCCTGCCAACATTGGGAAGTATCAATTTTCCATCTTTGTCAAGCTTATAGGTAATAAATGGTATCGTATTATTGTCTAATTTGTACTCATTTTTAGGAAACTGAGTATTTTTCAGGTGTATATTGGTCATTTATATTTCTTCCCTTGTGAACTATTTATAATATCATTTGCCTAGTTGTTAATTACAAATGCTATTCATATGTTAAGGCTCTTAAACCTTTAACATAAAGGTTTCATTTTTTAATCTCATTTTGTCATTTGTGATTTAATTTTGGCTATGGTGGGGTTATTTCTGACATACACAAATTTTACATTTTATTCATTTAAATAGTAATTTTTTCTTTATGGTTTCTGCTTTTATGATCATAGAATAATTTTCATGATAAAAATATTTAATCATGATTAAAATGATTTTAAGGTTATAAAAACAATCACATCATTTTCTTCAAGCTTGTGGTTTTATTCTCACATTTTACTCTTCGGTTCACTAGGCATTTACTTTGTGTATGATGTGAGGTAATAACTGGATCTTTATTTTTCCTAATAATTAACTATTCAACAAGTTACTGAATAATTTTTCCCCACTGGGTTTAAATACTGTATTTAACAAATAAACATTTTATTATAGTACTTGTATTTATATTTCTGGGCTTTCTGTTCTGTTCCATTGCTCTGCCTCTTTTGGCATCAGTATCAAACTTTTAATTCTTGATTTTTTTAGCCTATTTAATACCTAGGACCGCCCCCCTGTTGTTTTCTTAAAATTTCTTTACCATTCTCAGTTTTTTATTCTTTCAGATAAACTTCAGGATTTCTTTTTTAAGCAGTTCAAAAAATCTCTTTAGGATTTTAACCAAAAATTAATTATGTTTATAAATTAAATAGGGGAGAACTGACATCTTGACAATGTTGAGTCTTCTGGTCCCAGAAAATTGTATAACTCTCCATTTATTGAAATATTTTCTATTTTCTCAATAGAGTTTTATAAAATTTTTTAATATGTTATTCACTTTTTTTTGTCATTCCTAGAAATTTTGTTGTTGTTGTTACTATTATGAATGAGGGGTTTTTTTCCCCCATTATGTTTCCTATCAGGTTTTGGCTGTTATGTGGAAAATTCTATTAATTTCATGTATTTATTTTTTAACTGTCTCCCCACTGATATTTCCAATTATTTAAAAAGTTGATTCTGTTGAGTAAATGATTATAACATGTACAAGCTAGGTAATTTTGTCTCCTGCTCTCTCGTAATTCTTTTTTTAGCTTCTTTTTCTTATCTGGTCCAGAATAGTATGCTAAATGATGGTAGTGACAATGAGCATCCTTTTCTTGTTTGTTTCTGATTTTAATGTTAATACTTCTAGTATTACACCTTTAGGTATGATGCCTGTGTTTGGTTTGAGATACACAATCTTTACCATGCTAAGAAAAATTCTCCTATTTTATTTTTTAAAAATTGATATTTAATTTTATCAAAAGACTTGTTAAGATTACCTATTGTGCTAAACTGAAAGCTTTTTTCCATTGACATATTTATGTCACTATGCTAGTGCATTCTTTAATATTGAGATTTTTTTTTCATCTCAAGGGTAAACTACGTTTATACAGGAGGTTAGTCTGTGTTTTCCTTTATTATGTTTTATCAGTTTGTTTGTTTGTTTTAAGTCAAGGGTATTATGTTAGCTTTCTGTTAGTTTTGTCCACTTGAACATTTTATATGGCCTGGGAATTATCTGTGGCTTCAAGCCCCAAGAGAACTTGATTGTGTAAGTAATTTGGACCAAAAAGTTTTCTTGGAAACAAGTTCTCAATAACTTTTACTTTTTTCCATGATTATTCATCTATTGTTTTTCAAGTTCTTTTTGAGTCAGTTTGCCTCTAATTAACTGTTTTGGCTTTGTGCACACTTTTTGGTATGTGGTGTTCTCATTATTGAAATCTAAGCATTCTATAGATGTTTTTTTTTTCTTTTCCAGTCAATGATTTTTTTAAAGAAGAGTTATAAAAATTTTCCAAGAGCTTGGCTCTTTTCTAACTTACACTTTTGTAATTGTTTTATAGTTTTACTACAGCATGGTCATAGAATGTGGACAAAATAATTTCTTTTGGGGGGAAATTGCTTAGGATGGTTTGATGACCTAATATAAAATGTTTTTGCACACTTTAAAAATTATCATTTATTAAAGGAGTAGGCAGAAAATCCTTCTCTTTAATCATTCATTTATTCATTCAGCATGGTTTCAGCCACGTGTCTCCTATATGTCAGGCATTGTAGTAGGCGTTGCAGGCTATAAAATGAATAAGTCATACGCTTTCTCTAAGGTAGTCAATGTTTAGATGCAACATAGATACATGAAGACCTAATTAAAATACAGAGTAAGAAATGCAACAACAGCAGAAAATAAAAGAGAAAAATTCAAGCCCAGTCATAGGTTCTGGGAATATGAAGGTACTAAAGACACCACCATGGCCCCTGAGAGGCTTTCATTCTAAAAGTGTAAAAATAAATAAATAAACCGAAGGCAGAGACAGGCTTTTGGAGGCAAAGCGACTAATTAGGAAACCACTATAGTCATTCAGTAATAAATTAAGACATATGAGAGATGTAAGAAAACACGAAGAAAAGAGGGGATTTTCACATTTAAGGGGCAAGTAAAAGAAAAGTCCATATAGGAGGCTGAAGGAGGTAGGAGTAAAATTTTACGGTAGTCTCAGGAGAACATTTGAAACAGTTGGGTCAAATGCAGCTGAGAAGTCGAGTAAAATAAAAGCAGAGCCAATAGCCTTGGTGTTTGGTGACTTGGGGAAGGCAGTTTCAGTGAAATGGATGGGAGAAGCCAGACTGTAAGCAGGTTGAGACTTAACTGGGATGCGAGATGATGGAGACAAGGAGTATTTCCCCAGAAGCTTAGTTGTGAAGGGAATGAGTGGGTTAGGGCAGGAATTAAAGAAGCAAAGGATCCTTTTTTTAGGAAATAGAAAACCGTGAGCATATTTGTATAATGACGAGGGTGAGCAGACAGGGAATGAAGGCACGGTTGTTGGCAAAAACATCCTAAACATTTAGGAGTTGCAAAATTAGACACAAACCCAGGGGGTGGATGGCCTCTGATCGGAGGAGGGCGACTTTTTTTGAGTTGAAGGAAATGATTGGTACCTGTAGACAGTATGGGCAGGGAGGCGGGATCTCCCCATTTCTTCACGAGGCTGGAAGGTGTCATTGTAGAACCTTCTATTACATTCCTGGACCCGGGAAGTTCCCGGGTCTTGGTCTGCGTTGACATTTTGCTTCATAGGTATGATTCAGGATCCATCCCTTCCTCTCTGCCAAAAGGAGAAAGGCATTTCTGTGTTTATGTTTCCTGAGTTTGTTTTTTTCTATTGGTTATTGAAGGGTTTCTCTCTTTTGTTAATGATGTGGCATGCAATAGATCCTCAGAACAATTAACAAGTCAATTGCAAATAAAGTAACTGATGGATGCCATAAGGTCACAAAAGTTTCTGTAGTTACAAAGTAAACATAAATCAAAATAATATTTTAAATCTTCAATAGGCCTCCTTTTCTGTTTCTGATTAATGATTGTCATATCAACATACAAGGAAAAAATGTTTATGAAGCTGATATGTATTTTAGCACATTGTATGTTGATGTCTTATTTCTATTACTAATTTTGAACCCTTAAAAGGGATACATTTTGAAGCTTGTAAAAAAATTTTCATTTGTACTTTGGGCTCTCACATGTTGCTAACAAGTGAATCCCCTGAAAGACTGGTAAGACTGAGGGGTTTTTAGTCTTTTGCTGTTATTCTGGAAAAAGATTCTATATTCCGTACGGAGGGAAACTTCTGGTTTGACTAACACTGTAAATAATTATGAGACAAAATCCAGATATGAAAAATTGCCCACACAGGCTCTTCTACTGAGTAAGATCTCACTTATTAAAAATCAAAGTTGAAAGTTTAACAGGCTCATTATGGTTCAGAAATCCCCTGGGACATTTTAACCTTTTAAAATCTTTTTTGGATGTTCAGTTTGCCAAAAGGGCTTACTCTCTCTGTCATATCTCCACTCTACCCTGCTTGGGCACTGATTTGGGGAAGTGTCACTCTTACTACACCAAGAGGTCAGATATCCAAGATTAGATACTACCCAAAGTCAGATAGTTTAAGGGCTTTCTTTGGAGAGAGGGACGAATAGGAAGTGGGGGTGGGGAGGGGTTGGGAAAAGCAGCTCAGGTGAGAAGCATGAATTCAACAAAGCATTCAGGATGGTTTGCCACTTCTGTGTGCAGCACAGGAAACAGCAGGCTGGTCCCATTTCCTAGCATACCAAAGGGGGCAGCAGCACATCTGTAAAGTGCTTTGTAAATTTCTATAATTTCTGTTTCCACTCTCATTCCCTGGCTGGTAATCTCAACAGTGCCCCCAAATGTTGACACAATCCAACAGATAACTATGCGGAAGTTTGGTCTTAGGCTGCCTGAAATCATTTCCATTAGCTCTTTAGATAAAGCTGCGTTTTTGATATTCCTCATTAACCCCACACACATCTGCCGCTCCGCATCACTGGGCACAGCAATCCTGTCCTTTGAAACTAAACCTAAGCATCCTTAGGCGGCTAGTCTGCCCTCCTCAGAAGAGTCCACTTAGTCTGGGGCTCTTCCAACAAACTGGAGGCTGGGATGCTGAGAAAACGAAACCAAGATGGAGCAAACTAAGTGGCAGATTGATGTAGTCTAGGGGCACCTGGAAAGAAGAGCTGCTGCCACCTGCTGTACTGCCTGGGGTTCCTTCTAGCTGTTCACGTGTCCCAACGAAAACCTGAGGGAGATAAGAGAGCAGACGGACTGCCAGCCCATCCCTCCCAACGCCCTCCCCAATACAAACACATCAACTTTCCACTTGCAGTGACCTGCTCTCCAGGGTGACCTAACAGCTGTTTGGGTTTTGTCACTAAAAGAAAACAAATTATGGAATGTACTGCTCTACATGCTAATGAAATGGCTGAGCCAGCACAGGGGTTACGAGAAGGTTTGTGAATTAGGAGAATAATGATCTTCAGTTTCTGACCTCCTGGCATGCGGCGGCATTTATCAGGAGGTGCATGTGACTGGTTAAGACACAGAGCCCCAGCATGAAGGAAACAGCTGCTCGCGGAGTGCTCGGGCACTTGGCAGCTGAACAGGCTGGGTGCTGATGTGAGGAATACCGCGCCCGACCGCCCAGTAAGTAACGGGAGAACTTTCTTCTGTGTGTGTGTGTGTGTGTGTGTGTGTGTGTGCGTGTGCACACGTGTTTTGCAAGCCACTGACAAGTTTAAATTTTGATTTTGATTTCCTTCTGGCACTAAAGGAGGTATTTTATTTGTTCCTGTTCCTAATAACCATCTGTCTTTTTACTGATTTTTTTTTTTAGAAACTGTTCTTTTCCGCAGCGTTGCTTACTAACTTTAAGGATTAGTGAGGCATATTGCCTGATTCCTATCTAGGAAACAGCGAGTTTATTTCCTGGTATTCGGAATTTTTATGGTCCACGGTGTTTAGGTTCAAAGCCAAGATTCAGGTTACGAAGTAGAGACTATTGAAGTGAGTTGATGACTAGATTTGATTTGAGTCAGTTTTATCATAGAAACTTTTTTTTTTAACCATTGAAAACGTTGTTTGAGAAATAGCTTGTGAATCAGTTGTATTTCTGACTGGACCATTCCTAGTCAATTTTGAAGACTGTCTCATTTAACTATGTGTAAAAATCTGCAATACAGAAAGCTAACAAAATAATATTTAGATTAGCAATTATATTTAGATTTTAGGCATGCTTTCTAATTCATTGAAAGATATACTTTATAATTCTTTTCTTCTCACCTTCATTACTTTACAGCTTTTCTAACTCACTTTCATCACTTTACAGCTAAAATTTTTAGTTGTCCCTGGTCTTCCTTCTTTTAGATATGGGAAAGTTCATGTTTTT
This sequence comes from Balaenoptera ricei, assembly GCF_028023285.1. Classification (NCBI taxonomy): domain Eukaryota; kingdom Metazoa; phylum Chordata; class Mammalia; order Artiodactyla; family Balaenopteridae; genus Balaenoptera; species Balaenoptera ricei. The sequence continues at coordinate 75,976,738 of NC_082651.1, read as the reverse complement.
ATGATGGGCAGAGTCTTTCTTCCTTGTTTATGACCTGGATTATAAAAGTGTTGTCTGAAGCCAAGTATCAGCTCTAGGGTGGGTGGGTGGGGGGGGGTTGTCCTGGCATCCAAAACTGAGAGGACTTGTTCTTTCTTTGGTTCATTCAGCAGTAATGGAGCTTTCTCTTGGGAAAGCAGCAAAGCAGGCACAACCCTGGAACAAAGCTGTTGTTCACAGGCTTTTGTCCTTCCATGGTTGTCACCAGACAGAATGTTTAAGAAGAAAGGAAAAGGGGAAAGGGAGAGGGCAGAACCCTGCATCAATGATGTGAACCTCTGAAAGTGACAGGCCTCTGAATCAGACCAATGGGGGCAGGTAACCAAACAAGTTCATTTTTCTGGATTGCCTGGACATTAAGGAGGGGGGCAGAGAGTGGTGTTTTGATCTGAATTCTGACCAAACAGTTATTTTGCTTGTGAGAAACCCAGGACACCCTGAAGTGTGCTTGTTTCCCCACGTGACTGACGGATTGTCATATAGGCTCAAGCTGTACAATTTGCTTGCAATTTCTGCCTGCTGCACGGAGGGAGCACCGCTCTCCCTGCACCCCTGCCACCTCTCCTCGTGTATGGAGTATGGATTGAAAATGACACGCTGGTTCTATCCAAGTTTCCCTCAGCGTGGATGGTCTTGAGTTGCCACATCAGCCAAAGATCTGGGATGGAAGCAGATTCAGATGCCTGGCTAGTCTGGCAAGGAGAGGTTTTTCTCCTTCTTTCCCTTAAAATGTAGGATTCACAAAACCTAGAATGTCCAATGAGAAAATAATATTTCCAACTCTTTTGTTCCTCTTTATGCCAGTTGGGTGAGGTCCTTGGGTCAGCATGTGGCCACGTGGCCCAGTGAGTTCCCTGTCTGCAGGGCACCGGCTGCCCAAGGGGCCATTCTTTAGGGAGTTTGTTTCTGGTATAGTTCCCCTTTTTCTGAAGGCTGATAGTAGAAAAGAACTCTCAGGTGAAATTGTGTCTCCAGAATCATAGAGTCACACACCATAAAACTGAGAGGGTCTTAATGGCAATCTGAGTTTCCTTTGAATTATAAAGAGTGTTGAATTTTTGAAAGCCCACAGATTATTTTGAAAAACCCAATGATATCTTGACTTTCAAAATATCAATAGCAGAATAACAGAGATAATTATTTTACATGCAGATAGTATGTCCATAGAACCGAAGCTTTTAATTCTAGGATAGGAATTATAGAACACGCAACTTAATGCCTTCATTTCAAAGATGAGGAAGTTGTAGCACATTTATCTGGGTCCCAGTGCTACTGAGTGGTAGTGCTTGAAAAGAGCTCAAGGCTTCTGCTACTACTACCATCATAATATTAACACTAATAGCTATAACTTACACTTATTGTGCACTTTGCCAAATGATGTGCTGTACAAGTGTATTTATGTCCATATAATCCTCACAGCAAGTCTGTGTGCTTTATATAATTATTCCAGTTTTATAGCTAGAGAAACTGAAGTTCAGAGACTGTAGCCACTCAGCTATACATGACACAGGCAGAAGTGACACCGAGGTCAGACATTAAACAAATAAAAGTGGAGCTCATATGCTAATCTCACACATTGAAGCTTAAAAGCTCATGAAATGCAAATGAGACTATTTCAGCACAATACAATTAGACACGCAATGTGTGTTACGGCCCTTTCGAACTCTCCATGGCAGGAAGGGTGAGGTTTCCCCTTGGGACAGTCCAAGCCCAGGCTATGTAGCGGCACTGACCGGCAGCGTGTTTTTCTCCGTGAGAGTAGTTCCCTGATGGCCCTCACATTGGTCAGAACAGCAACTGAGAGCTTTTTTATTTCCCAAGAATGCACTGCTCTCGCTGGCCCTGCTGGCCTTTTCCTGGGTTTTTCCTGTCACTCCTTTCCTCTGGAGGACAGCCACTCCACCCATGCCCCACTCCAAACAGCCAGCTTAGTGGTGATAACACTGGTGTCAATCCTGTTCATTGTGTGACTCAACCTGGAAGGTTGGTTGTCCAAAGAGGTTGTTGTTGTTTAGGACTTAGAAGCAATGCAATCCTTCCCTCTCTTTGCTCCGTTTGTTCCCAGCTGTGAGAGAGGGTCGCTGGCCAGGGGACTGGGGCTGGGAGGCGGGGGAGAGGAGAGATGTGCTTTTCTCTGCTGACTGGGAGGCTTCCTGCACCTGCATTTGTCTGGGTGCACACTCCTCCCCGCACCTGCCCCATATCTGAAGACTGACCTTCTCACTTGTGGGCCATGAACCTGCGGCTTGCCTGGGTCATCAACCAGAGACAGAGCCCTGAGAAAAACCTACTTCTCAAACTCTTCTAAAAATTTAATTTAACTCTCTGTGTTCCTCCATGTGGTTAAATGTCAAAATGAGGGCTGGCGATGAGAAAGAGCACTGAATAAGTAGCAGAAGGGTCTTTTGGTTAATCAGGAGGAAAGTTTAGTAAGCAGAGCATTCAGGCATGTCTTTGAGAAAGTCTTCAATGTTTTTTCAAGGCTGTTATAGCAAGATTACACATTTTGAAGACCAAGCTATTTGTAACAAGAAGAGGGAATTTTTCATCTACTTCTCACCTGCCTGATGCTTCGAAACCTAAGCCCAACTCAAGAGTAGCCAGCAATACAGTCTGCTAACCCAGAGCCACTGGAAATTACCTCCAGTTCTTAGCAATTGGTGTGGTGTGGTGGGTGTTATATGGGGACTCGTGAGATGGACTTAGAATCGCAGCAGAATCCACAAGTCATACTCCAGACCTGGTTTGAAGCAAAATAAAGTGATTATTTTTGTGGGATCTTTTATAAGGAAACAAATTTTGTGATGCAGTGCTTGTTTTATTTATTTATTTTTTTTGCCAACTTGTGTTCCAAAGAACCTCTTCCCAAAGAGTTAACTCCCTTGGGTCCCACTTTCTCTTTGTATTGGTTGCTCATGTGCCCCCCCTGGAGCTGTTTAGCTGTTTGTGTGTCACATTCCCATTGTTTTATGGATTTGAAAGTTTGGGTTTCTTGCTTTCAAATGATCACAGTAGGGTACCTCTGGAGTCTGCGGTGTGTATCTGAGTTCGCTGTGCTTTCATCTTTTTTGAGCCCATCTACTGTATCGAGAAGACAAACTCCTGCATTTTTATGGAACTCTTCCAGTATTAGACACTTTTTTGTACTTTGCCACAATCCTATAGAAGAGGGGAGACACTGTTACCATTGTTTACAGTGAGAAACTGAGAATGAGAGAAAGTGAGTGACTTGTCCATGGTCATGGGACCAAGCCCAACTAAATCCCCAGTCTTCAGACTCTGAATAATATCCATGGAATTGCTCTTTGTGATCATAGGGCTATAATTTCTGTTATCTTCTCATGGGTGAAAGGTAAATGGATGACTGATTCATGATGTGCCATCTCACACATGTCAATGATGATGTTTCCAAAGCCTTTGGATAATTGGCTTCAGAAACAGGGTCAGCTTAGTTACAGACACAATAATATTTGCTTTGGTAATATTTGTAAAGGAACTTAGTGGTCATTTTCCTACCCTGCAGACCCAATGTGGTTAAGTTGGAGTCATATCGACCTTGGCATGATGTAATATTCAGCTTTTAGAAGGGATCTTGTTGTTTTTTGAGATTAAAAAGTATAGTCTGATGTCCACTATGCACTCCCCTTACCCAACAAAACCATCAGCATTCTTGGAAGTTCTGCCTGGTTATAGTACCCTTATTCCCATGGGAAAATAGTGTACTCTGACCACCAGGAAGAGAGTCCCTGCCACCATTTCCCTCTGCAAAGTTATCTGCCCACAACTGAGAGAGTCTTAGCTTGCTAGACTAATTGAGAATCTTCACTACTAGTCAATTTTCTGTTACAGCAATCCAGTCCATTGTATAACAGCATAATCAGTATATTGGCAAGGTCCTAACAATGACAGGGTGTGTTGCCTGGTGATTTTACAGTGCAGCTGCGCGTTATGATGGCTAGGGCTTAGAGGCAGAGGATGGGGGAAACAAGTGAACAGCTTTATGATAATAACAGCTATTATGTTTTTTCTTTCTAAAGTAGCTTTTTAAAAATATGAGTGTGGAAAATATCCTTCTTCAAATTTAAAAACTCCTGAATAATATTTACTTCATAAACTGACTCAAAGAGCATTTTTCCTTAGTGATTACAGTGTAATAATCAGAACTTTCTGTACCTTTCAAGAAGAAAAAAGGGGAAATGTTTTTAAAAGAAAAGAAAAAAGATGAAATAGTGGGTTAAAGGCTTACCTTCCTGTGTTATAGTCTGTGGAACCTGAAGTAATATAAACTTAATGCCCCTATTGTAAGTGGAAAATTCAACTCAATATATGAATGATTTACGTAGCTGCAAATATCTCAACATCTTTTAGGTTTCTCTGTGATCAAAATGGTAATTTTGTTTTCTGAAGGCTTCTCTATTTGCCAGTTGCTGCCCTATCTTTGCACTTCACTTAGTGTTGGTTTAGGTGAACTTGTCCCTACCTCACAAAATGTTCCAAGACCCTTCCATAGATCATTATGCCGTTGGTTTACTTTAGTATTATAAGCGTACTCAGAGTTTCATCTTTGAATGTGTTCCAGGTACAATGTTTGATCGAGAACTAGTAAGGAGGGAAAATATCAATAAGATGGAAAAATTAAGTTCATAGTTAATCACAGAACTTAATTTTAGTCACCACTTTGCTGATGCTTAATTGCTGCAAAAGTCACAGACAAGAAACTACATTGGAATGTGTCTAAGTGATTTTAATTGCTTCTCTTTTCCCCCTCTGAGGTATTTGTGGTAGAGACTTTAGCAATTGATGAGCTGGCTAAATGGAAGGAGAAGAATTCAGGCAAAGGGTCCATCAGTCAGCCATGGAATCAGACTCCATAGTTTTTAAAAACAGAAAAGAAAAAGGGACTATTTAGTCACTCCTCTGATTTGTTTTGAGAAAGTAATATTTCTCCTTTCATCCAACAACTCAAAATGGGCTGAACCAAGTTTCCTTGGAGTCTTTTACTTAAGTTCACTTTGGGGATGTTCCACCTAGGGATTCCTTTATAGGAATTGACACACTGTAAAACCACCCTGGTTTTGCAGAACTCTTTAGACCTAAGATCAAGGAGCTAGGAAGGACTAATGTTGTTTTCCAGCCACACTAACACTTGCCCTGTAACTATGAAGAATGAACATTCCCAAATCTCCAGTTAATATAGATTTCTGGAGCTCATAAACTATGCAAGAATTTAAAACAGTCTTAAAATAGAAGAAATGAGTATAATTTCCATATTTGGTTCTGGAAAACTAATACCATGAGTTCAATTTGACTAAACTTTGGATTCTGCTCCACTTACAGTTCTGCTTTTTAGAAGTAGATAGAATTTCATTTATGCATGGAATGACTGCCGTTCAAAATCCTATAAGTTGACAGAATATTTTAGAGATCACTATTTTTTTATGGCTAGGACAGGGCTCAATCTGAATGGTGGTGCTCGAGATTTCTCTGTGGTCTCTTTCTGTCCCCGGTCACGTCACTCTGATTCCAAGATGAATCTGTCTCTTTCTATTTTCCTTCTGTAGTAGGCATTTAAACTGAATCTGCTGCTGGGAGAGGAAAGAAACTGGTGTTTATTTTTACAACACCCAGAGGCAGACACTACTGCTGACACTTACAGAAGAAAAACTAAATTTCAGGGAGGACGAGGGCCTTGCCCAAGGTCACAAGGCAGTGAGTAGTAAAGCCAGAATTCTGGCCCTGGTCTTCCTAGAAGCAAAGTGCATGCCTTTTCTATTCTATCACACAGTCTATATCACTATGTTTATGTTAAAAACTGATGCTCACTATGGAAAAGGCAGCCATTCTGTGGAGTCCAGATTCTGCTGTTCTTGTCATGCCCAATGCATAACAATTTCCATTAGAAGCATGCTGCAAGACAAAGAAACATCCTAGGAATCTGGATTCAAGATTGGGTTCTGTAGTCTCATCCTGTTTCCATGTTGAGGTGTTCCCTCAACTGTGGTGCTGTGTACACTGGGCAGGGTACCCCTGCAGAGCTAAGCCTCTGGCAACACTCAAAAATCATTATACTGTCTCAGATGATGACAGGTATAAAAAAGATCATGACTCTAGGACCTGGCTGATTAACCAGCAGTGACAGTTTGCTTTACATTATGTTTGGTTTTTACAAGAAATGACTCATTATTGGCACCAAGATGGCAATTACATTCACTCCATGAATTGTTTCTTGGGGCCATAGTTACAAATAGATAGAAGGGCTGAGCAGAACTTGAAGCAGGACCAGTGGAACATATTTCACCTTATTTTAATTCTCCATGTTTTACAAGAAATACCTTCAAACTCTCTTTGGAAGATGAAAGAACTTTGATTGACTAAAGCCACTGATGGTGTTATTGTGTAAGAATTAAGGCTTTATCTTTTTAGCTACAAGGATGACTGAGAAATGTGTCATGCATAAAATTCTGCAACTATTTGGAATACTGTCTCACATCAAGTTTGTGGAAGAGGCTAAGATATTTGAAAAATGGTTTAGGGTTGTAATCCTCATATTTGGAAACTTCACTCAACCAGAAGTTATCAAAACCTCACTAAGTACATTCTAGTTTATGGGACCTCTTACATGGAAGTCAGAATTCCCATTTGGGTGACAAAAGTAAAAGAAAAATCCAAACTGTATTTTCCTATGATTCATTTGGCAAGTATTTGCACAAACATAAATAATGGCACAGACTTTACAGGACATTACCACTTAGTTAAGCACACTGATATTTTAAATAATTATTACATCAAACATCTTACAAATATCTTTCTATAAAAGAGGTTTGTACAGTGTTCTATAGATGTCTGGGGAAAGGAGATGACTATATCAGGGTGAGTCAAGGAAGGTTCCTTAGGGCTGGTGACATTTGAACTGGGTATAAAAGGATAAGTAGTCATTGTTCAAGATGAAAAAACTATATTTTGAAAGATTCCTTTCCAGGAGTAACATGTAACTTGGTAGAGCTGAATCATAGGGTACATGTTGGAGGAGGAACTGGATAAAAGGCTCAAAGATAAGGTAGTTCCAGATGGTTAAGGGTACTGTTTGCCCTTCTGAAGCATTTAGATATTTTTGAGAACAATTTAAAGTTAAAAAATATTTTTATTATAGAAAATTTCCAACATACACAAAAGTAGGCAAAATTATATAATGACCCCATGCGTTCATTACCTGACCTTAACAATTTTCAATAGCCAATCTTGTTTCATTTATATCCCCACCCATGTTCTCTCCTTCCCATATTAGTTTTGAAACAAATACCAGACATTTCATCATTCTACCTGTAAATATTTTAGAATACATTTCTAAAAGATAAGTTCTCTTTTGAAAAATCCATAGTACCATTAATAAATGTCAAATAATTAACAATAGTTCTTAATGATTACTGAAGCTTGTCAAGTAAAGGAGTGATATGAATATATTTGCATTTTGGAAAGAAAACTCTGGAGGCAATGAGGAAGACAGGTTGGAGAGAAAAAAATGCCAAAGACCAATAGAGAACTCCAGAGATGAGTATGAATCAAGCCAATGGTGAGGATGGAAGAATTTTCAGAATGTTTAAAAAATAAAGCTGATAGTTCTTGCGAGCAATTGGATATGCAGATGAAGGAGAGGAGGGAGTTGAGAAAATTTTAACTTGTGTTAAACTTGTGTTAACTTGGAGATTTTAAACTTGTGTGGTCAGCATATGAATATGCCAATAACTGATGTAGTGTAGGGATTCCGTGAAAAGAAATTTAGCTTGATTCTTCATTAGCCAGAGACTATTGGAAACAAATCCAAAAATATTTTCTTATTACCCTTAAACAAAACTTTGAGACTTGGACTATTTGGAGTAAGTTTGATTGCTCCACCTTAAGAAAGTCATTAGCAAAAATTGGAAAACATCCAGAGAATAGCATCTAAAATTCTCCAGGGGAGAAAGGAGCCACTTGGACAGCCTGATAACTGACACCTCTTTGGTTTACATATGACTGATAGTTATAAAATCATAAAGGCTAATGAACATGACTTATTCACCAAATCCCCAAACACTGAAAGTTTGAAAGATGTGAATTTAAAATAATGGAAGGACCCAACAAATAAAAGTCCAGGACCAGATGGCTTCGCAGGTGAATTCTACCAAACATTTAAAGAAGAGTTAACACCTATCCCTCTCAAACTATTCCAAAAAATTGCAGAGGAAGGTATACTTCAAACTCGTTCTATGAGGCCAGCATCATCGTGATACCAAAACCAGACAAAGATACCACACACACACATAGAAAATTACAGGCCAATATCACTGATGAACACAGATGCAAAAATCCTCAACAAAATATTAGCAAACCGAATCCAACAATACATTAAAAGGATCATACACCACAATCAAGTGGGATTTATCCTAGGGATGCAAGGGTTTTTCAATATCTACAAGTCAATCAATGTGATATACCACATTAACAAATTGAAGAATGAAAACCATATGATCATCTCTATAGATGAAGAAAAAGCTTTTGACAAATTTCAACATTCATTTATGATTAAAAAACTCTCCTGAAAGTGGGCATAGAAGGAACATACCTCAGTAAAGGTCATCTAAGCACCCATATATAACACACCTCAGCTAACATCATATTCCACAGTGAAAAGCTGAAAGCATTTCCTCTAAGATCAGGAACAAGACAAGGATGCCCACTCCAGCCAATTTTATTCAACATAGTATTGGAAATCCTAGCCATAGCATTCAGACAAGACAAAGAAATAAAAGGAATCCAAATTGGAAAGGAAAAAGTAAAACTGTCACTGTTTGCAGATGACATGATATCATACATAGAAAATCTAACGATGCCACCAGAAAGCTACGAGAGCGCATCAATGAATTTGGTAAAGTTGCAGGATACAAAATTAATATACAGAAATCTGTTGCATTTCTATACAATAACAACAAGCTATCAGAAAGAAAAATTAAGGAAACAATTCTATTTAGCATCACATCAAAAAGAATAAAATACCTAGGAATAAACCTACCTAAGGAGCTTTATTGGAAGGTCTTGGATTGGAAGAATTAATATTGTTAAAATGACCTTATTATCCAAGGCAATATACAGATTCAGTTCAATCCCTATCAAAATACCAATGGCATTTTTTTACAGAACTAAAACAAATAATTTAAAAATTTCTATGGAAACACAAAAGATTATTGGTGGGAATGTAAACTGCTACAGCCACTGTGGAAAACATTATGGAGGTTTCTCAAAAAATTAAAAATAGAACTACCGTATGACCCAGCAATTCTACTCCTGGGTTTATATCCAAAAAAAAAAAAAACACCCAAAAACACTAATTAGAAAAGATACATGCACCCCAATGTGCATAGCAGCATTATTTACAATTGTCAAGATATGCAAGCAACCTAAGTATCCATCAACAGATGAATGGATAGAGAAGATGTGGTATATGTGTGTGTGTATGTATATGCATATATATAGTGGAATATTACTCAGCCATAAAGAGGAATGAAATTTTGCCATTTTGCAGCAACACAGAAGGACTTGGAGGGCATTATGATAAGTGAAACAAGTCAGACAGATAAAGATATGATATCACTTATATATGGAATCTAAAAAATACAACAAACTAGTGAATATAACAAAAAAGAAGCAGACTCAGAGATATAGAAAACAAACTAGTGGTTACCAATGGGGAGAGAGAAGCGGGGAGGGGCAATATAAGGGTAGGGGATTAACAGCTATAAACTATTATGTATAAAATGAGCTACAAGGATATATTGTACAACATGGGGAATATAGCCAATATTTTCAATAACTATAAATAGAGTATATCCTTTAAAAAATTGTGAATCACTACATTGTACACCTGTAACATATAATATTATACACCAACTATACTTCAATTTAGAAAAGATTAGTTGACTGTAAAAAACATAAAAATAAGATATAAAATAATGGAAGGAATTTTTCATGCTTTATGATGAAAATGTTCAAACAAGAAGAAGTTGAAAGAATTGTATAGTGAATATCCATCTACTACCAATTCAATTTTACCATTAATAATTTACTATGTTTGCTTTTTCACATGTCTATCCATTTATTCATTCCTCCATCCATCCATTGGTCCATATTTTTTTTCAGTATTAGTTGTAGACAGCAGTACACTCCATTCCTCAACATTTCATCATACATATCATTAACTGGAGTTCAATATTTGTTTATGCAGAATTTATATTTTACACAAGAGAGATTAAATTTGTACATTTGTTTTGCCAAAAGGAAAGACTGTGATTCAAGAAAGATTAACAAAATTCATGGCTCATTGTTACTGGGTCATTTATGAAAATGAAAAGCTGTTTGAGAACCTCTTGATCCTCAAAAGTTGTTGCCATATGGAGCAGACACACCCTCCCACAAAACAGCCTTTGAGGCACTGTCAAGTATTGACTTGGCCAAACCACCTGCCTCTCAGTAAATGTTAATTGGATTTGAATGTGAAAAAAGAGAGACCCAGAAGCATAAGCTATTTGCCAGTAAGTGATAGAGCTGGTAGGAGAATAAATCACCTCTAATAGTTTCACACTGAGCATCACTCCCTGCCTGGAACAACTCTGCAGAGTAACAAGGGAACAGAGTGGATGATTTATAAGTAAAAACTGTAATGCAGGCAATGCATTCTATATAGAATCATCCTGAGATTATTCAAGGGGAGCCAGTATTTGGACAATGGGAAAGGAAGTGAACTGTTCTCACAAAATAGGATTCTTTATTCACATATTGAAAAAAATGCCTCTGTTCATAAATATTTATCCTCTGATAGCCTCCAAAAGGGATTAAAACAGCTTATGATAAACAGCAAAAATAAAATAAAATGAAACTCAAAATAATTAACATAATAAAACAAGCATCAACATATGCCAGTTAGTAGAGTGAGGAACAAGTTTAGACTTAGAAAGCTTTGAAATGTTGTAAATTGAATCAAATTCTGACATGTTAAATCTTGCCAGTTGGTTCAAGAATTGAAACTCAAGCTGAGATGATGTCTAGATGTGTTTGTTCAAATGTTTGTTGTTGCTGAAGATATCTAAGATTCATTTGAAAACTGAAAAATTCAGTCAGTCAGGCATTTGTCTACACAAAAAGCAGACATTCTGATACTAGAAAAAAATTTTAAGTGTTTGATTGACTTTTTCAGTTTCCATTTTGATGTTATGCCATCTGTCTATATCAATGGTCTTAACTAGGAGCAGTTTTACCCTCCACGGGACATTGGGCAATGTCTGGCGATGTTTTGGGCTGTCCCTATTGGGGGTGGGAGTGGAATGCTCCTGGCACCTCGTGGGTATAGGCCAAAGATGCTGCTAAACATCCTACAATGCACAGGCTGGACCCCTGCAGCAAAGAATTATCTAGCTGAAGTATCAATCATACCAAATTTGAGAAACCCTGACCCATATGAGTCAGTTACAAATCTTACTCTAACATGCCTTCAAAAAACTTTAGATTATTTACACATGACATTTCTTCTCCGTAACTGCTGTCGAACAGTAAGTAGTGACAACCTAATACTCTTAATGAAATGCTACTGCATCATCACCAGGGCAAAAATAAGATGTAAAATGACTAGTCATTCAGAATAAGGTTCACGAAAAGCCAAGCTGAGTGGTTCACAACACAAGCTGACAGCACTCTTTGGTGTGCAGGAGCATCAAATGTTGTCAGGCAAGAATACAGATATTTAACTAACAGAGCAGTAGTCCAAGGAATTAGGGCCACATTGTTTACTGGAGCAGGAAAAAGGATCATTAGATCCTAAGTCATGGGACGGTTCATCCTGGGACATCTCCCTCTGGGACTTGGGAAGTTCATTTCTCTCTTCCTTTTCTCCTTTTCAAAAACTCAGGAAGGAGATCTGAGGGTATTGGAAGCAGGTAGATTAGATAAACTCCTGCTGCCAACCTGATGATTATATGCCTCTGATTGATGTTATTCTCCTTCCTCTTACCCCTACCAATTATATATACTCTACCTGTGTTTGCAACCATCTTCTCCTTCTTTCTTCATTTTTGTTACAACTGGCACCCATGCCCTCATCTTCAGTTATCTCTTCCTCCTTCTGAATCTTTAACGTCTTCCTCTCTACTAGATCATCCCCATCAGCATCCAGGTATGTTCCAGCAACTCTCATCTTATAAAAAAACCCCTGATCCCCACATCATCTGCCAATTTCTCTTCATTCTAATCCTAGACAAACTCAATAAACTCACATTCTACACATGCTGTCTTTGTTTCTTTACCCCCCATTCACTCTTCAACTTACACCAACGTGGCTTCTGCCAACAGCCCGCTAAAGCTGCTCTTGTCAAGGTTACCAGTGATCTCCTTGTAGCAAAAATTTTAAAGCAGATAGTTTTCCATCCTTCTCCTATTTGACCTCTCAGTAGCATTCAACATAGTTGATTGTTTTAACTTCCATGAGCATGATCTTCTCTTGGCCTCATGGCACAAAATGATTTAAGTTTTCCTTCAACCCCTCTAACAACTACTCCTTAAGATGCTTTGCTGCTTTGCCTCTTCTCTCTGACCTTTAGATGTTGGAATGCCCGAGGCTTAAGCCTGGGCTCTTTTGTCCTTTCTCTTTATACTTTATTCCTAAAGAATCTGAACCATTCTTATGGCTTTAAATGCTATTCACATGGGGTTAATTCCCAATTTTAAATTCCATCTCAGAACTTTTCTTGGAGCTCCGTATTTGTATAAATAATAGCTTCTTGAGAACTGCACACAGGAGTTTCACAGGCGTGTTAACATTAAGCCATCTTAAGCATTGGATTTCTTCCAGTATACCCACTCTCTCCATCCAGTCAACCTTCTCCAACTTGGCAAATGTAATTATGATCCAGCCAGTTTTTCAAGCCTTTCTTTCCCTCACATCTTTCTCTAAATTAATCTCTGAGTTTCGGCTCTTGTCTTAAGTATTATCTCTTCAAAGAGATCTTTCCTTACCACTCACCTAGAATAATCCCTCTTATTCTCTAGCTTACCATCTGGTTTGGATTTTCATTCATAGCTTTTATAACAATTTGTAATGGTATACCAACTTGTCTATTTGTTTGATGTTGGTTTCCCTCGGTAAATTGTACACTCCATTGGACAGGGACCTGATCTGTTTTATTCACCACTGGATACCCTGGCCCTGGCATAATGTCTGGAAGGTAGAGGTATGTGCTCAGTTGATATTTGTTGAGACAGTAAAGGACTCGGGATTGGGATACTGAACATAAAACAGACTCTTTTTTTTTTTTTTTCCTGAGAAGGTAAGAATCAGGTCCTTTGCTGTTAGAATTATATTTTTAATTAGATTAAAAGATAGCATTTAAACATCACCCAGAGGGGGAAAAAAAGAGAAAAAAGCAAGATATTTAATAAATGCCTATTGATGGATAGATTAACCAATTGAATATTTACTTAATTTCTTTGAATTCCCATTTATTTAGTTGTAACATAGAAATAATACTATTAATTCTCTTTTCCAGAATTATTTTATAGGGCAAAGTTAGATTATTGCCCTTTAATCTCCTTTGAAGGAAGACATTAAACACGTACAAAGCCCCATTTAAGATGGTGCAGAGATTACAGGTACTATCAATTTCTTTAGTCTGAGAACTGCACTGCACTAATGTCTGAACTCCTGTGGTTTGTGAGCCAACAAAATGTCATCGGTCTAAATCGTTATACGCCCTATTTGAAAGGAGACCATTTGACAGTGTTTTTGTGAAGTGGCCAGAATTATATCATTGTCGATGCAGCCTCAGAGCACTCCTCTCGGCTGCCCTGCCCTGTGGGAAGTGTCTTATGAAGCTGGTGGACCGCACAAAACAGTGCCTACCCCCCACTTCCCTGGCTGATGGCGTCTGACCAAGGTACTGAAGGGTAATGGAGGTGAACGAAGTGGTATGAAGGAAGCAACTTCACAGGGAGGAGTAGGGGTAGTATTTCTAGACCTTGACAGGGGCATAGATGCCTCTGCAAAAAGGAAACCTTATGTTTTTTAATTGGATATTAAGTCTAAGGTGGCTCATGGACTCTTGGGAGGGTGTGAAAATTTCTGTATCTCAAATTTTTGTGACTCTAAAAAGCTGGTGGTGAGAATCAGGGAATAATGCTGTGTTTCCTCTCCTTCTGCATTAGGCAACTTCATCTGTTTTAAGATATAAAAAAATGACATCAGATGGTGCAACCTCAGGGAATACTGATTTTCCTGTGTCTTCTGAAATCCTCTAGGGCAGTCATTCTCTGTGTGTTTGAGCAGTGGTTCTTTAACTTTTATTGATCACAGGCCCCTTTGAGGCCCTCTCCCCAGAAAGAAGCTCATGGGCACAAAAACAAAATTCTGCATATGATGTCAGGGGTTTTACAAATCTCTGATTCTTGGTTAAAAGCCTTGGTGTGGACTGAATTGTGTGCTCCCAAATTCATATGTTAAAGCTTTAACTCTCAATGTAACTGTATTTGGAGATAGGGCCTGTTAAGGAGGTAATTAAGGTTAAATGAGGCCTTAGGCATGAGGGCCTAATCCAATAGGGCTGTGCCCTTATAGGAAGAGACACCAGAGCTCTTGCTCTCCACCATGTGAGGACACAGCAAGAAGGCTGAAAGCCAGGAAGAGAGTCTCACCAGGTACTGAATTGGCCTTGATCTTGAACTTCCTAGCTTCTAGAACTATGAGAAATTTCTGTTAAGCCACCCAGTCTGTGATATCTTGTCATAGCAGTAGGAGCAAACTAATAACAAGTCTCTGTCCTAGAAACTGCTCTTCCCCTCAAAGTAGCTATGTTTATGGTCACTGATTCATGAAGGAGTGGAGCTGGGGGAGGGGCTCCCCAGTGAGCAAACTTTCTGCGTGTGGGAGAACTGCCCTGCGGGGTGTATGGGAGCCTGGAAGCACAGGGACGAGATCAGCTGGCAGCACCAGGCCTGGCTCTCTGTCTGCCCTGGGCTTCATGAGTCCACACTACAGAGCAAAGTATGAAGGCCGTGCAGAAGGATGATGTGCTCTTATGCTGGGCTTGGACATTTTCTCTAGGTTCTCCTTCATTTCACTGGGCAGTTTGTCCATTTGAGCCCAGAAGCCTCCTTGAATTTCTTTCAAATATTTAATAAGAGGCAGGTATCCTCCTGGATACAATAATCCCTTTTTGTAAAGTAGAGAAATCTTTTCCCCCAGAGTTAAGATTGGAGCCACCTGAGCCAAAAACAAATTGCTGGGAATGTGGGATTTGCTCCATCGTTATCCCTCTTGAAAAAGCTGCTGCTGTCTGACGTGAGTGGAATTTGAGGACAAGGACAATGAGAGCTGCAATTCGTAGACTATTTGGTCCCAAACCTGGGAGAGCAGGGGCAGAGTCTCAAAGCCTGTAGCAGTGTTGAAGCAGCGAGTTTAGACTGGGGGAGTGGAGCATGTGCAGCTCTTTTCTAGAAGACTTAAAAAGAGAAGCCAAAGTTTGAGTGACCAAAGGTAACCAAGAAAATATGTGGGGTTCCACGTGATAAGAGTAAATGACTGGACAGGGTTTAGGATCCAAGCATCAGAGCCAGAGAGCCAGCTGTGCCAAGATGAATTTTGAGTTCCAAGGCTCTACCTTCTCAATTTCACCTTCACTACACGTCTCTACTCATCTCAGAGGTACCCAGAACCGCTTCTGATGGCCAGCATCCACCAACCAGGGATTTAAAACCTCCGTTATCATTTTAGACCCCTGAATACAAAAATTATTTTGACAAAGGGAGATGATTAGGTTGGAATAGTTTTTGCAAAATCAGAGAGTCAAATTCCCTTGAAATCAGACCGGTGAGCAGAAATTCCACATCATCAGTGCTGATTCATTTCTCCATATCTAAATGGCAAAAGAGCTGCTTCGTATCAGAAAACTCACACTTTCTTAAGCAGATGCATTAGTTCAAAATCAGCCTCTGAAACATGCACTTTTTATGTCCCAGGGACCCCACCCAGTATGAGCCTGGATTCTATGGAAGCTCTACTGTGATGGCGTATTTTCCTTTCTCCCATTAACTCACTGTTTAAACTTGGGCAAATTATGTTATCTTTTTGGTCCTGGGCTTCTCCTTTATAAAGTGAGGTTGTTAACCAGATAAACAAAAGGTCCCCTTGAAAAGTGGAAAAACTTGCTTCTGTCTCTCCTGTACCACAAGCTGTTTTGCTATTAGAACTACAGAGTTTCTCTGAATAGACAAAAAAAGCTCCATCAGAAGACTTGAATGAGCAAAATGATGAAATCAGGTGTTTAGAGGCTAATCCTTGCAGCTGCACTGACTAGTAAATAACCCTCCCCTGATTGCTGGTTTCTTTCTTTAGAATCATAAACAACAACAAAGGAAGAATACCAGCTCAACTTATAGAGTCACTAGTCATCCAAGTGACTCATTGTCTAAGTGCTGGAAATGATCTTGGGAATTATCCACAGGATATTATCCTGAGAAGTCCATAGTACCTCTGAGTTACTTGAATCTGACAGGGAGGAATAAGCTGTCACTAATTGTAGTCAACAAATCCAAAGCAGCAGAGAGAGGAAGTGGGAGAGTGTGAAACTAGATACTTATTGTGGGGTGAGGAATCTGAAAATGTATTTACCTCTAAGCATGAGTAGGTACATTTTTTGTATAGCTATCCCAGTATACATTCTATTTTCCCATAATCTTTCCAGAATCTACAAAGTAAAGTGTTGAGAGGGCATTGGCACCAAGTCCCATGCTCTTTGGGAATCGTTAGTGAACATCTGTTTTGTTGATTATGAGAACTTTTCTTTTTTTTTTGGCTGTGCTGTGCAACTTGTAGGATCTTAGTTCCCTGACCAGGGATGGAACCAGGGCCCCCTGCAGTGGAAGCATGGAGTGCTAACCACTGGACCACCAGGGAATTCCCCAAGAACTTTTCTGTAAAAGAAAAACATAGAAATCTGCGGAAATTGCAAAAGTTGGAGGTCATCTAGACATTTTAAGCATATTATAATTGGAAATAAATAAGAATTCATTAGCCTGACCAGCCTTGACAAATGCTATAGAAATCCCCAAACTTACTTTCTTGCTTGGGCAAGGGTTTGTCTTGCAGTTTGAACTTACTGTTTTTTTTTTTTTTAATTTTTTAATTTATTATTTATTTATTATTTTTATTTTTGGCTGTGTTGGGTCTTCGTTTCTGTGTGAGGGCTTTCTCCAGTTGCGGCGAGTGGGGGCCACTCTTCATCGCGGTGCGCGGGCCTCTCACTATCGCGACCTCTCTTGTTGCGGAGCACAGGCTCCAGACGCTCAGGCTCAGTAGTTGTGGCTCATGGGCCCAGTTGCTCCGCGGCATGTGGGATCTTCCCAGACCAGGGCTCGAACCCGTGTCCCCTGCGTTGGCAGGCAGATTCTCAACCACTGTGCCACCAGGGAAGCCCTGAACCTACTTTTTGAATGGAAATAGGCCAGAAGGCATAGTAGTGGGCTTGTGACTCTTCCTTGTCTAATCCAAAAATAGGAACATTGTGAAGAGTCCTCCTTGGCATCTGTGATGTCGGGGGGCAGCCTGGTGGGCCTGAGGTAGGGGCTTGCAAAGGCGAATGTTTGCAGGGCCCAAGAAGATACCGGAATAAGTGATGTGGATTAGGGATAAAAAGAATTCTCTTTGGGACAAGTGATATTTCACTTTCCTCTTAAATGTACCAAAAAAGAAAAGGGACATAGTGGGATGATAAATGGCCGTGACACTTGGCCTCAGATTGGGGAGACAACAGAGGGTAGTGGAGACTTTGGGGAACTGGGAGGCGGTTGCTGCTCAGTTCCAGACACATGTTGCCTCGTGGGAATGCAGCCCTAAAGCCGGTAGATCTGATGTTTCCACAAGAATCTAGAAAACTGGGTTGTTTTAAGTGGAAGTCTGGGTTTGTACATTTTTGCAACTTTTGTGAGAGCCAATCCTGTGTGAGCCTAACAAAAAAGTACATCTATGAGTTAGATCTCTGCTTAGGAGGTCACTATCTTATAACCTGCAGATGCTGAGTGAGAAAGAACTTGTTAACATACACCATCTTCACTTTGGAGAAAAAACTGACGCTTGTGGTTTATTATTTGTATGTCTTTAAGTAGGCTTTCTCAGATAAAGGGAAAAATGCAAAAGAGAAGGGCATTTGAGAACAATGTTTATAATGTGTATACAGCCACTATACTTTCATATTTAATTGCTGTAACATCAGAGCTAGAGTTCTTGAGTTATTACAGAAATCATGATTTTGTGTTAAGACCCACAAGCATATCTATGTGGGATATAGCTGATGTCAAGCATGACATATGTTCAGTCACCTTGGTGTGAATATGGTTCTCAATAAAAAAAAAACAAAAAACTCATTGGAAAGACTCAGGTTGTTCCATATTATAATGAAGATATGGAGGTTTGGATACATTATAAAACAGATGTTCGGCACTTTATAGACAACACACTATTGAATTAAAAACTCCTTATCCAAAATCAAAATTAGATTTTAGGAAAGAACCTATAATTCCTGAAAAACAGAAACGCTTTTACAAAACCTGGACTCCCTTCACATTACTTTAGATGCATGAAGGTAATATATTATGGTCTTGAGCATTCTTTGATTTTTTCAGTGAGATACTGCTTCAGATATTCCAGTACTTTTTGCTAGTCATTGATGTTTTTATGGTAGGCTTTTGCCTTTATCTTCCAAACCAAGTTCTACTACATTATTATGGAGTGGTAAGTTAATGATGGATTTAAACATTTTCTTTTGTATTTTTCTGTTTTTAAAATGCCATAACTAATTTGTGTTGCATTTAGTAGTGAGGAAGTATCTTTTTACCAAGTTCTTGGTGAATACCTTCAAGTTTTATGTGATTAATAGTTAAAGAGGGTCTAAGGTAAATAAATAAATACATGTCCAGTCTCCTGGACTAGAAATTAGAAGCAATTGTTGAAAAGAAGTCACTGAAGATAAGATATTGTGGTGAGATAAAGATTGGCAAGGGTATAAAACTGTGTGAACGTGCAGACTTGTGAAATCCCCACAAATTACCACAGAAGCCGATGAGCTTCTTGTTCTAATTTTAGCACCCAGCTCGGTTTCACTTACTATTTCAACCTTCAACATCTTTCTTGTGACAAGTAGATCCATCAGCAAAACTTCTGGTGGAAATGGTTTTGTGTAATACCCACTCTCAAGAATTGTTTTTGAGGATATTATTAACCTGACATTTATTTCCATTATGCAGAAGAATGAATGCAGTGTCAAGACTGGGATCCCATTCATGACTCATTGGTACACACGAGATACTGCTGGCATTTCTATATGTATTTACTGAACTCTCCTGGTCTCTTTGGGGGCATGTATGTGTCTTTGTATCCCCTTAAGTACATATCTTACGTGCTTGATAAATATTTCTTTAAAAAATAGATTGTAACTGACAATAAAAATATAATAGGTTGGGCTGTATGTCTAGAGACAACTAGGTCTATCCTTCCAAAATAATGAATATTAGAGTAGGTAGCTGATTACAGAATCTTCATTTAAAAAATTTTGGGGACTAAGACACAGTTGGTAGATATGGAATTTAAACTAGTTCTCATTTCATTACTCAAATTTCCGGCCTATGCTGCCTTTCCCCCTTTTTTTCTCTCTCTCTCCCTTTCTCTTTTTTCTTTCTTCCTTCCTTCCCTCCCTTCTTTATTTCCTTCCTTTCTCTCTCCTTATCGCTCTCTCTCTTGCAAAATGTGTATATATAGGTAAGATATACGTGACTTATGAATTTGAGAGAGATGACATATATAGGAATCATTTTATCCCATAAGTTGAAGGCACTTTTTGGTTACTTGCCAGGAAAATAATAAAAGTAGCTAACACTTATGAGAATATACTATGTGCCAGTGAATAAGCACTTTAATTGTATTAACCCATTTAATTCTCATAACAACCCTCCAACAGAGATACTGCTATTATCCTACCATATAGAGAAAGATAAAGAGACAGAGTAAGTTTAAGTAACTTGCCCAAGGGCACACAGCTAGAAAGCACAAGAGTCGAATTAGATCCCAATTGTCTGGCTCTAGAATCCAGGCTCTTAACCATTAAGCTATACTCAGAAATCATTAAATTAGTAAAATGTGTGAAGCCTACACAGACCCCCACAGGAAAAGGCTACATTGGATTATGTCACGTAGACCATCACAGAGGCCTTTTTTATTAATTTTTATGGGAGTATGGTTGCTTTACAATGTTGGTTAATTTCTTGCTGTACAGCACAGTGAATCAGTCATACATATACATATATCCACTCTTTTTAAGATTTTGTTCCCGTTTTGGTCACCACAAAGCATTGAGTAGAGTTCCCTGTGCTATACAGTAGGTTCTCATTAGTTATCCATTTTATACAGAGTAGTGTATATATGTCAGTCCCAATCTCCCAACTCATCCCACCAGAGGCTTTTAGTTCTGATCTTTAGAACATGGTAGTCTCTTTCCCTCTCTCTCCATGTTTGTTGAGTGAGTAAATAAACACATAGGTACTTTAAGTCCAGTTTTAAGACCTCACCATTCTGTTGGCATTCCTGCTTTTCCACACCTATCTGCTTTTTTCAGTGTCATTTTCTTTGCAGCATTTTCTTTTCAGTGTTCTTTTCTCTGCTCAGTGCAACCTCACTCATGCTTCAAGGCACAGCTCAATTCTGTGAGTCAGAACTTGTTTTTACTTCTCTCATGATTCTTTCATAATGCCCTGTGTCATAATTTCTGTTCATGTGTGTCCCCTCTTTAGACCCTAAGGTCTCTGAGATCACAATCTGTACCTGATATATACTTGTACCTCTGCCATGGTGTTAATCACACTGTCTGACACAGAAATAAGTATTTATTAAATAGATCAGAAAATGACTGGAAGAAGTATTTGGTGTATTTTTATTCTCTCTAACATAAATCTGTGCTACCACAAATCTGGAGGCATGTCTTGAAATTCCATTATGGGCATGTTAATATAAAAGAAGTAAATTCATTCAATAATCAAAAGAAAAAGTTTGAGACAAGAATAAGGTTAGAGATGAAAATTGGAGAAGAAACAAATTTGAAGTTTGAAGGCCATGTTGGAAGAATAAGATGGCAGAGAAAGATAACCATATAAAGATAAGAGACATACTTTGGTGTTGGGGGATAGAAAGACAAGAGACAGGGTCTAGTTCTTAAGAAACTAGTGGGGAGACAGAACCATTCAGTAACATAAATCATACAAAACCTAAAGGAAGTCAATACATTGAGTGCAAAGGTCTGCCTGGAAGAATTGGGAGGGAGGAGGAGAATTCAAGTAGGCATTTGAGAAGTGAGTATATGATTGCCATGCAGACATACTGGAGGGAAGAGAGACATTCTAAAAAAAAGAAATAATATGTGCAAAGCATGATGTCTTAGTTCAGGCTGTTATAACAACAGTATCATAGACTGGGTGGCTTAAATAACAAACCACCTTCATGAGTTAATTACCTCCCAAAGACCCCATCTCCAAATAACATCACATTGGGGATTAGGGTTTCAACATATGAATTTGGGGGGGACTCAAACATTCAGTCCCTATCACATGGGCACTATAAAAAAGAAGTTCATTTTACAGCAAAAGGTAAAGCGAGGGTGAAGAAAGAAGAGTGAGGGTATGGGTGGACAGAGTGAGGGTCATTCATGAAAGGCTTTGTATGCCAAGCAAAGACTTTAGATTGAGTCGATAGGGGATGGTGGAAGAATTTTGGATAGGGGAGTTATGTGATCAATCTGATAATTTGGAAAGATTGATTTGGCACCAATAGAGAGGAGAGATAAACAGGAGGTAAGAATCAATCTAGAAGCCTGACAACTAAGCATTGCAGTGGACCAGGGGAAAGGTAATGACAGCTTAAACCCAGGAGTGGCAGTGGAGAGGAAAAGAAGTGGAAGTATGTGAGAAACTGTCCAGGGACAGATAATCAGACTTGGACATGGAGGGATGATCAAAGAAGGCGCCAGAAAATCTAGGGTGAGCCCCAAGTTTCTGGCATGGAATATTGGGAGAAAGGTTGAGCCATAAATCAAGGAAGGAAATATAGGAGATGTAGTAGTTTAGGAAAGTGAAGAGGGAATATTTTTTAATTAATTAAAAATTAATTGGTATAATTCACATACCATTAGAATCTACATTTTTAAAATGTATAGTTCAGTGATTTTGAGTATATTCACAAGGTTGTACAACTACCACAGCCCAATTCCAGAACATTTTCATCACCCCCAAAAAGAAACCCTGAACTCTTTGCAGTCACTCCCTATTCCTCCTTTCGAGCCCCTGGCAACTACTAGTTTACTTTCTGTCTCTACCTATTGGATTTACCTATTCTGGACATTTCATATAAATGGAATTTACAGTGTATGGCCTTTTGTGTCTGACTTTCTTAGCATAACTTTTAGAAGGTTTATCCTTATTAAAACATGTGTCAGTACTTCATTTCTTTCTATGGCTAAATAATATTCCATTGTATAGATACGCTTCATTTTGTTTTTCCATTGATCAGTTCATGGACATTTGGGTTGTTTCTACTTTTGGGCTATTATGAATATCAATGCTATGAATATTTGCGTACAAGTTTTTTGTGGACATAAGTTTTCAATTCTCTTGGGTATATACCTAGGAGTGAATTTGCTTGACCATATAGTAACTCTACGTTTAAGATTTGAGGAACTGCCAAACTGTTTCCCAAAGTGGCTGCCTCATTTTACATTTCCACTAGCAATGCATGATGGTAAGATATGAAAACTTACCCAAAAGTTAAGTAAAACTCATCCAAAGTCACGCATTAGTAAAGAGCAGAGCTCAAACATGCCTCTCTCCAGAGCCCACTCTGTCCTCTACAGCACACCACACAGCTGGAGTCCAGCACAGAGGTGGTGGTTGGATCTGTGGTTGTGGATGAGTTTACATGGAGAGTCTGAGGCAAAAGGAAAAGGCGTAGAGACCTACGAGCCCTCAGCAGTAGGAGGAATGTCTGCATATCAGACTGGAAACGTGTGACCTGAGACACAGGAGGAAAATCAGGGAAGAGAAGATGCCAGGAAAACCATCCAAGGGGAGAATTTTAGGGAGGGTGTGGTCAAGAGGTAACACATGGCTGCTGAGGCTTAACCTAACTTCCGACAAAATGCAGTGACCTCTACCAGAGTCTTTTTGGAGAGGTGTGCAGGTGCGGAGTGGAGGGAGAATTGATTTTGGTGGTCCGGAGAGGGGATGAAATAAGCCAATTCTATTTGGCTGTGACGAATGGGAAGACAGGAGAGATGGCCAGTGGAGAGCTTATGTTCTTTGTTTTTGCTTGAGGCCAGGAAAGACACCTCCTGTTTACTTAAACTGCTAACGATTTAGTTCCAGTTCATCAGTTCCTCCCTTGTTTGACAACTGTGCCAACAAAATCCTTATTCCCATTTCTTTGCCCCCTCTAACTCTTTAACAGTGACTTTGTGAAAAGCTACTTTCCTCTCCCTCTATCTTTTTTTCTCCTCCTTTGCCTCTCTAGATCTAAAAATACCCATTAGTTTCATGTTTCTAGGAGTTACACAATTTCTGAAGGGTAATTTGGCATATAGGGAACCAGTGCTGTCAACCTCTGAACTTCTTGGGAATTCCAAAAGTTCTTTTTAGTATTTTTGACAGCTCCCCACCGACCTCCTTGTCCTCCGTGTGTAAATCTACTAGTAATCCATTTATAATATTGTTCTAATGGGGAAATACATTCTAAATTCTGAATAATGACTTTTCAAATATAGTTTGGGACATTTCGTAATTTTAGGGCTTCCTTTTTTTTGTTGTGTTAAATGCCCTTAAAACCTTTTCAAATGAAGTTTTTTTTTCCGTTCTTATGTGGAAGGCAGAGTAATGTTATTTCTCTCGTGTTAGGGATGATGAGAGTGAACCTTAGAGAAAGTAAGGTGAAATTAGTTAATGTCCTAGATGGGAGGAAGAGAGATATCACCATCTCTTGAGATTTGTTTTTCTTTTAGAGAAAGGAAGAAACATTTGCTGTAGGAGAAATATCTGAAATAAAAGAGAATGACAGAGTCGTTAAGTGGCGCCTTCTAATTATGGGCTTCAAGCTGTGTAAATTTAATTGAGAATACGGAAATAATTTAAAAAGCATTTTGGGGGGGTTACTATATTTTACTTTTAATTGGTTCCAATAAAAAGTGTAGCTCCAAATCCTTCAGAAGTAATTTCAAACTAAGAATTTACTGTACCATAAAAGAATGCTATAAACATACTAGTTTCTGAACAAGAGCAAAATGTTTTCACTTAGATGATAACACTGTACGGTTTCACTGGATAAGGAGAAATTAATATTACATCTTCAAGTAGGTCTGTATCTATGTATACAGAAATTAGCATCAAAATGGCATAAGAAATCTAGTTTTTAAAGCCTATCAATGTCAGTAGTAAAATTGGATAAAATAAATAATAATGATGGTGATAATAAAGCATTGTACAGTCCCTATCTTTTTGTGGTGCATTCATTTACTTATGCTTTTTTTTTAAGCCAAAAACAGTTCAGAACTCAACTCATACCTACCCAATCCCAATCATGTTACTCTCACCAGCTCTTATTCTAATATTGTCTTATGTGTGTTCTTATTCTTTTTTTACATGATGATAAGTTTTGATAGCAGGTTCGTAATATCTATCCTATGCCCAATTCTAAAATCATGCTCAGATATTTCTAGCCACTTTGCTGTCTGACACCAGTGAATTTAGCTGGTATTTTCTGTTTTAGTTTTGTGACCCATAAAACTTAACCCTCTCAGGTGTCTCCTCTTTGAGGAAGTCTTCCTAGATCTGTTTGGTTGAATTTGGTCCAATTCCTATGCTCCTACAACATCTTGGGCATGTGTCTGTGACACTGGACTTAACAGGCTCATTGTTTTATAATAACCAGTTTATAATGTGTTTCCCACACAGGGATTTGGGTCCTTGTGAATAGCTCTTTACGTCTTCAGCTCATAACACAGTGCTGAACATTTAATAGGTATTCAATAATCATTGGCCTTTTAGCTCAATCAAACAAATGTCTTTCTCTGAGAGCATGGAGATGATACTTTTTGAAAACAATCTTTCATTATGTTAGTGCTTCTTGCTGCATTCCTGTGTAGCAACTTAGAACTCAGGTTTTAAAATCCTTTCTCGGTATCTTCAGAGACAGGCAGCTTCCACTCCCAGCTCCAAGTGGTGGTAGATGAGAGAGAGATTTTGTCCTCCAGGCTGTGTCTTCTGTTCACATTCTCTTGCTTCTTAGAGGTTTTCTGTGTAGTGTCTTCATTCCCTTGGAGCCTCCTTTGTGTAGATTCTGTCCCCTGAGATTGTCATCTGGTCCCAGCGGGAGGATCCCGAGTTTTACTTAACCCATGCCAGGTACTGAGAATGCCCTCCTGCTCATGGTGGGCACATAGGCATGAGGATGTTAGTGCTGATACTAAGTACTAAATGGAAGTCAATAACTAGCTCAGAGCTCATCTCACAAGGCCTCCTTGAATTTTTTTTTTGGTAACAATTAAATAGCAAAGTTTAGCTGCATTTTATTTATCGCTGGATTTCTGGGGTGGGGCCTAGCCTTCCAAAGTTCATTGGGTACAGCGCTCAGCACGGTGACTAGATAGCAGCACTCAGTAAGATGACTTCCTCCTTCTCCTTCTCCTTCATCATCATCATCATCGTCGTCGTCGTCGTCGTCATCATCATCATCATCATCGTCATCAACGTCAAACTCACTCTGAAGTAAACGAATAATCAAATGATAAGGGAATGTGACTTTATTTCAAGGCGTTTGGAACCAGGTCCTCCAAAGTATTAGTGCCACAAACAGGATTGTTATGAATATAATATTGGCATCTTCAGGAGAAGAAAATATTGATCTTAAAAAAACAAACAAACCTATTTTCCCAAAGTTTAAAATGTTAACTTCTGAGCTAAGCATTTCCTAGTTATGGGCCTTATTTGGGGGATAGTATTTACAATTTGAACACTGGCGTTGCCGTAGTAGCCATAACCCTTCCGTGTGGTTGAATGTGTCCATCTGGAAGCCATCTGATTGCAAATGCCTAATATGTGTATATGTCGGTTCTCTTCCATGTCCAGCTACAGCCAAATGCTAGGGAAACACCTCCTTGGCTGGACTTTAGAATTCCATTGTATTTATTATTAGAGCTTCTTCAAGACTTTAATTTCTCATTCAACTCATGTCAGGTGGCTGTAAATGTGTTAGTTTGGTTGCCAATACTAAATACTGTTAACCAAGAAAAAAATAAATAAAATGCAGTTTAACCTTGTTACCAAAAAATGCAATGAGGCCTTATGAGATGAGCTCTGAGCTGGTTATTGACTTCTGTTCAGTGTCTGGTACCAGTTAGTCCCTGAATTGTCAAGCTTGCTGTAATAATGATGGTTATTCATTTGCAGACAATAAGGCCAGTGATAGAATGCTTAGAAGCTAAGCAAAGGGAATAGTAAACATTTGTTCTAGACAATGCCTAGAAATTGATCTAATAGGCAGCCCTAACAACAGCCAACATTTGTCTGAGTAGTGGAAAAAAATATAAATTTTTGGAGTCAGATGGGCCTAGCTTTGCAACTTAACTGGTAATATGATATGGACAAATAATTTAGCCTCTCTAGGTCTCAATTTCCTCCTGTATGAAATGGTGAGACTAGCACTTAGCTTTCAGGGTGTTATAAGATTTAAACATAATATAGGTAATTTTCCCAAAATTATGTCTATCACATTATATGCCACTGACAAGTAATATTTGTAGAAATTATTGTTTTCTAAAATCCAAGACAATGTTGATTATTAATGCTCCATTAATTTAGTAAAAGCTTTTTGTAGGAAAAAATAAATAAACAACAAGAACTAACAATTTAAAACCCAGAAAAACCTCATTGTTACAGTAATTACACCCATCTAAGGCAAGAATGAAAAAATTACTTTAAGATTTGAGAAATTCAGTGTTACCCATGGCTATTCCCTCCTGTCAGCCTTAAATAAACTTCAGGGATATTGCTCCACTATCCATAAATGTGGGATACTTTCTTCTATGGGTCACCATTATGGCCCATTTAGAATGTTTTAACTTTGCTGTAAGCACTGGGCTCATTTTCTAAGTTCATACCGTCCCAGTTGCTTTGTGATAGAATCAACCTTGATAGTGTTGGCAATGAGATTATGACAGAACACGCTAGGAAAAGTAACTGATTGGAGGAAATAAAGTAGAAAGATAAATTCAAAGAACTGAGAGGTGAAGTTGAAAGAAATGAGAAAGAAGATTAAAACAAGACCAATGTAGAAGTACCCAAAGAATGCATGAAGAGTGAACAACAGTAATGTATCTTGTGATTTATGACCTTTTAAAAAGTAACAGATAATTAGGGCATTGGAGACTGTGCATGGTGAGGCAGAGATACAGAAATATTGGCTGGGAGGGTAGAGAACATGGGAATAGTGGCTGAGGTTGAAGTTGCCAGAATGAAATATTCTGGAGCAAGTCAAAGGATGGGAGGTAAATTATTTCTTTATTATAATTTCCCTTCCAATAGTATCTTCTTCTTCCCCATATCAAGCAAAGCTAAGTGAGACTGGAGCAGGGACTCATGCCCTCATTTGGAAATCACCTAGAAAATGCCAACCATGCTTCAGCTCTGAGGTTCATACTTACAGAAACTTATATGACTAGACTCTAACAACAGAAACTCAGAATTGCCTGGTCCATACAGAAGAAACTTGCCATGTGACTTGTTCCAGAAAAGTTACCTTAAATAATTTCAGAAACATGACACAAGTGAGTGATGTCACCCTAGGAACAAGAAACACTAAACTTCCTCTCAAAACAAACTCCAGAAGAAGAGAAACATCAGCCTTCTACTCTGGATGGAAATAACCCCAATACTTCTGGTTTCTTTCTTCTGCTCTTCACAACATCTTTTGTTTATTTTCTCCTCTGGATAAATCTCAGATCTGTTTCCATCAGACCTTCCAGTGGATGACCTTGTCTCCTTCTTTTTAGAGTAAATAGAAGTCACCAGACAGGAACTTCCTTGACTTCCTGCTATCAAAAGGATGAATATACCTGTATCTATACCCATTTTTTTCCTCTTTCATGCTGTTACATTGAAAGAGGTGACCCTCTGCTTTATCCAAGGTAAATCCCTCCACCTGTGCATGGTCTATCACTCCTGTCCTCCCAGAGACCTTGTTATATAAATTCTCTTTCTCCTGCCCCTTAAATTTCCCTTTCCACTGATTCTTAACACTTAAACATGATCATGTAACAGATATCCAGAAGCTAACTCAACATTCCCCTTAAGAGGTCTCAGACATCTCTAACTAAACATATCCAAAAGTGAATTCATCCTTTGCTGCCCCCTCCATGAACTTAACTACCCCTACCCCCATCCCTCAGTTTCTCAATCTCAGGGAAATGGCTCCATAACCCAACCAAATGTCTAGCTGGAAATCTGGAAATTATCCCTGATTCCTCCTTTCTTCTGATTCCCCATAGCCAATAGATCAACAAATCTCATTGGACCTATCTTCAAGATATATTCTGTGACCAACCACTTCTCTCCATCTCCATTTCCACACATTGGTTTCTCTTGCATGGATGGTTATAATTGACCACCAACTGATTTCCCCATATCAGTGTAGGTCTTTACTAATCTCTCCTTCATACTGCAGATGGAAAGATCTTTTAAAAATCAAGTATGATCATGCCGTTCTCCTACTCACCTTTAAAACAATGATTTCTCATTGCCCTTCAGATAAAGTCCATACTCCTTAATATAGCTTACAATACTGTTCATGAGCTATTCCTACTGATCTTTTGGTTTCATCTCTTGTCTCATTCAATACTTCAGTCATTCTAAATGTCTTTTAACTTTTCTTAATTACCATCTTCCCACCCACACTTGGCCTAGCTAAAACTCCTCTGGCTCCTAGAATGTATTAGTGCCCTGCACCTTCATAGGATACTTTATGGTAATTACTTGTTTTATTCTTTGCTGGAGTATAAGAGCAAGAATTGTGTTTGTCCTGCTCACCAATTTATCCTTCTCTTTGCTTGTCTGCAACTTCCTCTACCAGTCACTCTAGTAGCTTGCTTGGTATCTGGTGTCTAATAGATCCTCAGTAAGTATTTACCAAATAAATTAACTGTCTTTCATAGTTTTGTCATTTCTCTTACTGAACTCAATAATCTTGATTCTCCTGTGGAGTCTCAGAGAATATAATGACAGCACTTTTAAAATCTCATGTCTGTGGTAAGAAAGGAAGATTAAGCTTGAGTGTTGCCAGAATAACAAATGCTATGACACCCTAGTTGTTAATCCTTAAAGCGTAAAGGTTTGTAATAATTAACACTCATTTTAACAAAGGATTTAGGCATCTGGAGAAACCCCATGTCTCTATATGAAGGTCATATGAGTGTAAGAACATACACATGGTTATTTATCTCTAAAGACAATATCTGCCATTAGGAGGGAAGAGTCTTCAAGAGTTTTTGTTTGATTTTTCTTACAATAGAGACAGTACTATAGACAAGACTATCTTTGGAAGTTCTAATATGGCCAATATAATTTCAAAACTATTTCTTGAATAGATATAATGTTTCACCTTATAAATTTTGCAATCCTAGAGCCAGGAGCAAACTTCGCTGTTATTTTGGTGTGTTTCCTAGACACTGTCTGGGAATTTAGTCTACAACATCTCTGACAGTCATTACCTTACTTTGGCTTGAGCACTTTCGGGAATGGGATTCCATTGCTGATGAGGCCACCTGCCCCACTACTAGATGCCCTAGTGTCACAGTATTTTTTCTCCTATTTCCTTCTCCCTTCTCGAAACTAACATCTCTCTTTCTGTCACTTCTAAATGTTGATCTTCTACTTCACCTTAAGTCCTCAACTTAAAAGCCTTTAAATACTGGAAGGGAAGAGGAAGTGTGGACAAAGGGAGACACCTTCCCGAGCACCCAGTGTTTTGCAGGATTGACAGGGGGTACATTTATGTTACCTCACTAACTTCTTAAACAATCTAGTAAAGTAAGTAGCGTTAACGGCGTTTTACTCAAAGTAGTAAAACTCTCCCCATTTGTCTATCTAATGTTGAAATCCAATTTTTAAAAACTTCTAAATGTTCTGAGTCAAGAGCCTGGGATGCTAATTAAGATCTGTTCGTGTATAGTTGCATGGAATTGGCTCCTTTTCACTATTTCTAACATTGAAAGCATAGTTCTTATTGTCCTAGGCAACCTCACAATTTTTTTGAGTCTTCACCAGTCACGTTAATGGTCTTTTTGCTGCATGAAGACATCATGGCCTTTGGAAATCACACCCAACAGAACCCTATTGCCCTTTTGAAGTGAGACCTGCTCTCTTAGAAATAATTCAAGCCCTGGGGAAATTTTGGCTTATTGTGTCCTTTTCAGATTTGTGAGAAAATGTTTATGCTGAGGAGCAATAATTTTCAGTGCAGCCAGAGCGTACCTATCAACACAAAAGCAACTCCTAAGCCATCAAGAGACTAAACAACCTGGACTAAAATAACATTGACATTCTTGTTGAGACAGTCAGGAGTGATTTAGAGTCAGAGTTTGATGATCACCACAACAAATTGTTTTAGAGATTTCCTAACATTCCAAAGTCAGTGTTTGGAAATTCTTAATGAGTAATCCACCCATAGGAGTATATTTGGACTAAAATAGTATTTTACACTATGTGTATAAATTTTAGTTTGGTCATACGTCGTTTTTAATAAGCTGAATGTTTTAAAAACAATTTGATCTTAAAAATGTCATGGCACCAAATCACTACTTCAAATGTATTCTCTTTTTAACTAATTTTGTGGGTGATGTTTAGACAAAAACCACTTATAATTGAAGGGTTTTGGAAATGCTTTAACACAATGTGGATTATTCAGTGTTTCTATTACTTAACTCTGGGGATTTCTTTCTGTTCTTTTATCAGGTTCTCCAAAGTACTTATTATTCGAGTTGGGTAAACCAGTTCAGCAGACTGAGTCCCCAATGCATTTTCCAATGATGATAACTGCCCTTAAAATTCTTTCAGACCTGGATATCTACCTGTGTGAGACCAGTAAGTAAGTATTTCTTTAAACTATTTTAGATTATGTAAGAAACTCACCAAAATAATTATGCCAGAAAAACTAAAAGAAACATGTCATGGTATTAACAAGAGTCCTTTGGATGATGAGATTGTGGGCTGATTTTTTTTTCTTTCCTTTTTCACTACTGTCGTATTTTAAATGATGAATGTATATTGCCTTTGCAATAAAGAAGCTTTACTTCTGAAAAAGCAGTTGTAGATACAATAATATCCACACATATGAAATGAGATCTCAGGTACATATGCAGCTGACAAAATGCTAAGCAGAGACACAGACACATCTACTGATTGCAGAAACAGATTGTAACTGGAGAGGCCCACCTGGCTCTCAGGTACTGGCTTCTTTGCAGATCACAAATATAACTCCAAACATGGTGACAGGTCTTTGGTGCCAGGTTATTTCTAACCTCTTGTGGAAAGTCAATATCTTCCCCAAACAAATTAGCTGAATAATTTTGGTTTTGACCTGAGAATTAGTTTAGTTAATCTAGGTTGTTTGGTTCTAAGTAATACATTTACTATTCAGTAACAAGAATTAATAAGATTAAAAAAATGCCTGTTTATACAGGAAGGTAATCAAACCTGTCAATTGTCCATTGTTGACTTTTCTTGGGATTGACAGAATTTACGTTAAGGAAATCAGAGAAATGCTGCCCCAAAATGTCCTGGAAGAGGTACCAAGTTCTTATTATGAATAGAGTATAGGCAGATCCTATCACATCTAGAAGGTTAGCAGAAAGTCTAGAAAACTTCTGTCCCAGTGATGTTTACTAAAAGCTAGTTTAAATAAGTAAAACAAACTAAAAAACAATCCTTTAAAATTTTATAGTATCCACTCGTACAAATATATACATATTCAAAGACAAACTTTTTACCATTTTTATTTTATTCTTTCTTTATCCATCCATCCACTCATTCATGAGTTTAGCAAATTCTTTTTTGGGTATCTTCTATATGAGAGGCAAAAATCTTAGCAGTTGGGCAGCATACCAGAGAACTAACACAAAAATTCCTGCATTCATGGAGTTTACGTTTATAGTGCTAGAAAGATTAAAAAGTAAATAAACAAGTAAAATATAGAGTATGTCAGATGGGGATATGTGTTATGAGGAAAAATAAATCCAGTAAGAGAGGTAGGGCATGCCATTTGGGAGGTGGGCTTGGAGGGAGAGTGTTGTTTTAAATTATGGTGGTCGGGAAAGGCCTTCCCGATAAGGTGACTTGGTTAAGAGATGTAAGAGCTGGTTCTAGACAGCTTTAATATTCCCCTTCCAGAAGTGGGACAGCATTGACCCAATGTTTCCGTTATTTTTATGACACATGAAATAATCCTTCTTTTGATGCTCTAAGAGTAGTACCTTTAGCACAAGAGTATGTTTCCACCTGATTTATACAGCTGGTGAACAGACTCATTCAGATGTCACTCTTCAGTGGTACCACTAAACTAATACAGCCACACATATGGACCTTAGTTTTTTTTTCTATTCATTCACGTGTTTGCCTTCTGAAGTTGACTATGGGCCCATTGGAGGCAGGGATGAGACAATGATGTGTTCATCTTGGCAGCCTCAATGCCTTGCCTAGTGCCTAGCAATTGTCAGGTGCTCCATGACTACCAGTTGAATAAATAAACTTTGAGAGTAAAATCGACATTGGCTTTAAACAGTTCAAGAGTGAATTCCCAATGGCCACGTTTACCTCCTAAACTATCCAAAGTGGGTAACTGTCTTACATCATGATGACCTCTCAATTTCTCTAAGCCTTACATGGAGCTGGCATCAAGGACTTGCTCTGTAAAATAAAATGATGGTATGTTTCCAACAGGGATACTTTCGGTATAAGCATCTCTTAGAGGTTTCTAATCCCACTTTCCCCATGACAGTGCTATAAAATGGGACAGCTGTCATGCCCACATTTTTCTACTACCTCTGTGACAGATAATCTGGTTTATATCCTTTTTCTGAGATGGTGTGGAGTGCTATTTTTCACACTAGATTAGGGGGCAAAATTATGACAGCCTTATGATATCCCCACTTGGGAGGGCAATAAAAGGGAAAAAGGGAAACCAAAAACTTTATTTTATAATGGAGTCCTGATTCAAGGCCATAATAATTGTATGGTTTTGGACCAGTTGCTAAATCTGTGTGAATCCCATGACCTTGTCTGTAAACTGGAAATAATAATCTACCTTACAGTATCGTTACGAAGATCAAGTTGTATAATATATGCAAAGCATTTGGTGTAGTGCCTGGTACATAATGTGGATGTTCAATAGATTATTGTTAATATTTTATTACTATTAATAATACTGTTACTATTAGAGAAGTTATGCAAATAAGATTTTTTTTACCAGTTGTTGAACGTTTACATGATCCCTGAGGATAACACTCATCAATATATTTGCTCTTTAAAGTTATCTCCCTCTATATACTTGTAATAATATTAAACCAAGTAATGTTTATAACAATGTACTCTTGAATGTCTTTATCACTTAAGAATATGAAGTGTAACATGTTGTATCAAAAAAATTTTTCAACTGCTAAATGGGATGGTATTTAATAGGGAACGTTTCCGTGGTTTTAGAGCATCATACATGCTAAGGAACAGATTAGCAGGCATTTCGCCATCATGGTGGTTCACACAATCTCTGTCACTTTGATGCTTTTCTTGCAGAAATATAGTCAGTGGAAGTCATTATCTTTTCAGGTAGGAAAGTCATGCTTTAATAGATAGCAGAACTCTAGTCTGATATTTTTTTCTTCTTGTTTCTTTAGAGTCTTGAGACTCTAGATCAGAGACCAACACTAGGCACAAGTATCACCTGCTTGCATGATTATGGAGATGGTCTACATGATGTTGAAAATGCCCCTAGTTTTTTGACAACGGCTAAATAACCATGGGGTCAAGTGGACTTGGGAAAGCGGCAACGTTAGATGAACTGCTGAGCACTTGCATTGAGATGTTTGGTATGAGCCTTTTCTCCCTTCTGTACATCTTGTTACTCTTACTTCCCCCTGTTCAGATGTAGGTGTTGCTATGGAACAGAATTCAATCTCCATACCTTGGTATTCAAGGCCTTTTTGATTGACCCCAATCTGTCTCCCCAGTATCACTGCCCTCTGCATTTCCTTCCCTTTACTGCCCACAGCTGATTCCCCAGCCATACTGTTCACTTAATGTTTCCGGAACATTCCCTGCATCTTTCTACCTCCATGCCTTTATCATATTACTTCATTGAAATTCTACTTCAGGGCTCATTTCAGATGTCACCCTAGATGTTCATAATATCATTCCTAATCTCCCCTGTCAGGAATGCTGATTGCTTCCTCCACTCTCCCACAGCCCTTTATGACTTTCTTATGGTATGTGGTATATGCTGCTGTGATAATTTTTGGTCTTTTGGCTTAGACAAGAGTGAGTTGCCCAAGCTCCTGAATTCTGTCTTTGTGTATATGTCTTATATCTCCTACTAGGTTGTAGACTTTACAGCTATATGCCTTTTATGTTGTTCATCTACCTCAGCATTTTGGATTATTCCTTGCACAAACAGAGTCACAAAGGAGTTGTTTGTTGAACTGATTGTTATAGGAAGAGTTAAACCAGACAGAGAAGGGTTGCCAGATAAAATACAGGATGCTCAGTTAAATTTGAATTGCAGATGAGCCACATTTTTAGTATAAGTATGTCCTAAATAGTGCATGGGACATACGTATACTAAAAAATTATTTGTGGTTTACTTAATTCAAATTTAACTGTGTCGTGTATTTAAATTTGTGAAATTTGGCAACCTTACATCAGAGGAAGGGTGAGACCTACCCACTTAATTTGCAAGGAAATACCAGCAGAAGTAGGAGGAAAATGATAATTGGGTCTACAAGAAAATTTTGACACTGATGTTTCTCTACTGATATTAGAAATAGAGAAAAGTAGTATGTACTGTTGTCTCCTCACCTCTCATTTTATTTTATTTTTTAACAGATGACAATGGAGAACTGAATAATAGTTATTTGCCAAGAATAGTTCTACTTATGCACCGATGGTATTTATCTTCCACTGAGTTGGCAGAAAAACTTCTCTGCATATATCTTTTCAACTACTGTGTAATTTTTACAATCATAAATCAAGTTCTGTATTTAGATAGAGTGTCTAACCACAGCCAGTAAATTAAGATGAATAAACAGTCTTCAGTCAGTTATCCAGCTCTTTTGTGAATATATATAGATGTCTAGACAAAACATCTGGATGAATGACCAAATAGTTAACTATCCATCTGGATGTTTTGGCTCTGCTTGGAAATAATCACTAGACATAAAATGAAACAGGAGTTGTAGACTGAATGTTTCTAACTTGTCTTAAATATTTCTGCTGTTAGTGTAATGAAAGAATATTTAACACTGATTCAAGAGCTAATTTACTCCTTTTAGGAACGCAGAATGGTGGACATAGAGGATACAGTTTAGACATATGGAGATGCCAGCCAAAATAATATGATCTGGCTCAGGCATAAACACCACCTAAATTTTCACATCTTCCCTTGCTGGCAAGACACAAGGAATATTCTAGCAGGTTTATTACAATTTGTTAATTGATATTAATCTTAAATTTTCTTCTGATATAAAAGCAAAAAAAACCATCCATAGTTAGAAACCCCATTCTATAATAAGGGCTTTTAGCAGTCCACCACTTTTGTACACAGTACAGTCCTAAAAGGTAGTTAAAAGCCAAATGGCTGAAAATGGCTACAAAACAGTCACACATTTATACGGAGGTTTTATTCCCTGAGATCTAATGTTTATTATATAACCACTAATGTTGGTTCCTACAGTCTTTGCCTGCTGCAAGCCCAAGGGTCCTGCAGATGAGTGAGAAGCCTTGCAGAACAAGGGGAGCCTCAGAGGGAGAGGGTCCATTGAGTACTATTAGGGCCAGTGTGGCTTCCATCTGCTTACTTCAAGCTTCCTCCACTTTCTACTTCTTTCTTCCAACATGCCCCCAACCTTGGGTCAGAAGGGGATGTTAGAGAAGATAAGGGGACATTCACCCTGAACAGAGGTCCCTGGAAGTGAGCAAGATGCGAGTACCCAGTGGTCCAAGGATTCCACAGGTCCCACTATTGAAGGGCAGTACATAGAGAAGGATGGAGGGAACTGACTCAGTCTGGTCCATCCCTCCTCAGGATCCAAACACTGTCCAAAAATGTGCCCACAAACAACACTCTCACCATTAGTATGTCTGCTGCTATATGAAGCACAAATAGAAAGGGATATTTAGGCACAGTAAAGTTTAATAGCTGAAAGTACAGATTGTATGAAAGTTGAAACTGCCTATGAATTAACATTTCTTTAGATTTTCCTCCCTTTGGATTCCTTGCTCACTGCATATCCATGGTGCCTGGCATATAGCAGGAGCTCAATATATGTTAGTTAAAAAGAGTATGACTAAATAGACTTGAAACTAAATCACAACACAACATGTGTATTAATATACCCAAAAATGACATTTTCAAATACTAAAGAAATTATAATACTTATATAAGGCATTAATCCTATGTATAAAATCTTTTTGGCTAAAATGGTGCTTTTATATACTATTGATTTTAAATCATCTATAGTTGGTAGTATATTTGTAATTACAGTTGACAGTCATCACTTGGTAAGTGCTCAGGAAGGTAAAACTAATTTTATAAATGGCTTCTCTTCCAGACCAAAAAAATACATCCCAGAGCAATAATACATTGTGTCAATTATTTAGCGCCGATGTCATCAGAGCACACTTTTCTCTCCATTTGAACGTTCACATAACCCTAATATTCCTAGTATGGCCCTCTTAT
The DNA here is from genome assembly GCF_028023285.1 of Balaenoptera ricei. Lineage (NCBI taxonomy): Eukaryota > Metazoa > Chordata > Mammalia > Artiodactyla > Balaenopteridae > Balaenoptera > Balaenoptera ricei. The sequence goes on along the minus strand of NC_082651.1, from coordinate 75,939,609 downwards.
TAGGAATTCATCTAAATTGATCAAACAGCTGCAGGTCTGTGCAAAGGAAACAACGTGCAAGGATTTTTCTTTAACTAGTGTACGTATCGAAATGCCAGTGGAGAAAGCTGTGATGAATTTCGATTAAAGATCTGTTACTTCATGAGGTAAATATTAACGAATTTAATTGTCTTGTAGTTTCTAGTTCTGCAATTGTTGACAGTTTCCTTTTCACCATACAACAGACCTAGTCTGACAATAGAATCGACTCAAGTCCCCCTTTTATTGATTTTATTAAAACTGGCCCTTCTCTGTTCCTGGGAGTAGAATTCATCGTTCTTTTGGACTGTAAATCAAGCAGTGGTCAATGTGATTAGGGAATGAAAGCAGCTCTTAGAAAGAGTACATTCATTATTTTCTACTCCCTCACCATACACATTCCCACCTACTTGCCATGAATTGGGATAAGGGTTTCTTCTCAGCAGTGGTTCTGAAGAGAGAGAAAGAAAGGCTCAGGGTGGGAGTGGTGGATTTGAGTCCTTGATTAAATGAGGGAAGAGGGAGACTCAATGTGATGGATGAGGGATGGGAGATTGCTAATTTGGCGTGTGGTCTTGATGCATTGTTAAATGTAATCTGTAAAATGATACCATGGTTTCCATAGAGGTCTAGCTTGAAATCTTCCAGTTGTCAAAAATACTTGATGCCTTTCAGGTACTGGATTCTGAAGTTTCCCGCAGAGTTTAATTTGGACCTTGGTTTGATCCGTATGACTGAGGAATTCCGGGAAGTAGTTAGTCAACTAGGATATGAGAAACACGTCAGCCTCATCGACATATCCAGCATGTAAGAGTGGCACAAGCTTCTTTTAAACATGATGAGTCCACTGTTTGAGGGAGGGAGTAGTGATGACCCCACTTGACCTCCATCCATACTATTTCAGAATCAAGGTGTGCTTCTCTAAGGAAAGCTTTGATGCAATGAGCACAGTCCCATCGGACATAGTTTCTCTCTCCAAGCTTCAATTTCTGTATTTGTAAAATGGGGGTTGTCCTTTCTCATGAGGTATTATGAGCATCCAATGAATACCTGAGATAATATGTGAATGCATTTGGCACATAATAGATGCTCGGTGCTTGGTTACTGAATCTAGTCTCCTATACCCTTGCCACTCATAGTGTGGTCTGTGGATCAACAGCATTGGCATCACCTGGGAGCTCAACAGAAATGCAGAATCTCATGCCCCACCCTAAACCTGCTGAACTGGAAACTGCATTTTAATAAGATTCCCAGCTGATTCATATGCTCATTCAAGTTTGAGATGCTCTGAGGTCAGCCTGAGGCTGTATAAATGTTGACCATAGTTGTGCCATGAACGGGTTAGCTCAGTGATTAGGAACTTGGTGCTAATTAGGCTAGCATTTTATATTGACTAGCTAACTTTGTAGACAAAACTATTTTAGGCCTGTGAGTATGGTTATCCATATTGCAAATATGTGCTCTTGTGTCCTAGGCATTCATACTCTAGTCTCTTTTCTTAGAATACTTCTTCAAGAGTGATCAATGGTGAGTGATCCAGGAGTTATTAGGGATGTTGTTAAAAATAAGGATTATTCATCCTGACTCCTCTACTTACTAGCTGTGTGATCTTGGGTAAAATTTTAATCTCTCTGTGCCTATATTTTCTCATCTATAAAATGGGAGTAATAGTAGTATTACCTGGTAGAGTTGTTGTGAAGATTTAATGAGTTAATACTTGTGATTATAGTGGTGCCTGGGACATCTAAGAGTTTGATAAATGTTTATACTAAAAAATACAGATTATTCAGATTATTCATTCCTAGTAAGTCAGAATCTCTGGTAGTGAGGTCTAGGTCTCTGTCTTTATAACAAGCTTTTCAAATAATCCATATGTTGCTGAAGTGAGAGAACCAGCTTTTGATGGTTTCCATCACCACCTATATATTGATAACTCCAAAATTTAAATACCTAGCCCTAACCTCTCCCTCATGATCCAAACCTTACTGGTCACAGGAAAGACCAAGTAAGGGATTCTGGATGAATCAGTGCAAACCCACCCTGTATGGAAAAACAACTCGAAGTTTGTATTCTATTGGCAATGGGTCAGTGGTTTTCTCTTCAAATACGAAGGACTGGGCGTGTATTTTGCACAAGCCCCTGGAAGCAGGCCAAGAGTTACACAGTCAGTAGGTTAATAACTTCCATTGAGTGAAATGAGCTTTCAGCACATTGACCAGACTCACTCTTCTTTTATAGTCCTTCCTATGACTGGATGAGAAGAGTCACACAGAGGAAAAAAGTATCCAAGAAGGGAAAAGCCTGTCTGCTCTTTGACCATCTGGAGCCCATTGAATTGGCTGAGCACCTCACTTTTCTGGAGCATAAATCTTTTAGAAGGATCTCAGTAAGAAACTGGACATTTATTCTTCCAAGGATAACAACCACCATGCCAACTTTACCAAGAGCTGCATTTTCATACTCTGAAGGGTTGGCAGCCTCTGTCACTGTGCTCCACTGGAAAAGTGCCCTTAACTCACAGGAACAATCCCTTTTAACCAAAGATAAATATTATCCTGTCTTTACTTTATGGCTCAGGAGCTATATTTCTGTTGCTATTTTCAATGTCTCCTTTCATAGGATTAAAGCATGATTTTCTAAATATTCAGTGGAGATTTAACCATTCAAAGTTTATTTAGCTCCGTTGACTTCTCCCAAGTGAACATGTTTAGCTGGGCCCTTCACTTTGGGAGAAGAAATATTTATTTAGGTTGGGATATGTATAAACGCCTGATTATGGATATAGGTTGAAAACAGGAATTGTAAGCTTTGAGGAGAATCTCAACATCAGGTTGTTTCTTTCTCAGGGATGGATATCCTGGATTAAATTTTTCTTTCCTACTCTGTCTTGATAGAGTTCCTCCTCTGCATCCCTTTTCTTCCTCCTGACGGTGATCTCTTCCTAGCCACCTACTCACTATCCATTTGTTATGATATTTCCACAATGGTTTACAAACAGCCTTTGTCTTTGTCTAACCAAGCTCTGGGGAAGTCACTCCTTCTTTTCCAAGATGGCTAAGAATGTATTACGCTATTGCTTGCAAAGAAGAACATGAGGTTAGAAGTATGGATTTCTGAAAGACTGATTCTTTTCACTAAGTAACCCTACTTGGAGAGGACCTTTTGATTCCCCACAGGCAGGCCATGAGAGGGAATCCCCTGCTCTGTTTATATGGTAGGAGGCTCATATGTATCTGATGACACCCATGCTGACTTCCTGAAAATGTGTCAGTTTTGCCAAACAGCAGCCTTACTCAATTTCTATTTTTTCTCTTTTCTTCTTGAAAACACATTGCAAACTTATTCTGACTTGAAATTATGATATTTATATTCATTTCCTCTTCTTTAATGTATGCCGTTGTATCTCGAACTTGCCTGACCATTGGAATCACCAGTAGTGGGTGAAAAATGGAGATTCTTAGGTTATTCCTCTGGAACAGTGATCCTTTAGGTCTGACATGTTCCCCAAAACCAGTATTTTAGCAAATGCCCCAGGTGGATCTTATGACCCAGCAAATTTTGGACTCACTGGAATATGACTTTGAGGCTTGTCCCTTCCTCCTCCCATCAACACTGTGGTGTGTAATAAGTGTGCATCTGGGTGTGGAAGAGTGAAATGCAGCAAAATAACGTGTTAAAGATACAGATATATTCAAACTTGTAAGATGCCGTTAAAAATGTGAAATGAAAGAAATCGTTATGCTGTTGTGAAACATTATCTCACCTCTTCCATGCAACATTCTAATTTATAATTTTTTCAAAGACTCCATTATAATTCAGAGTCTCTGAATCTTCCTTTGCTAGTTCACTGATTACCAAAGTTATGTCATCCATGGCTGCCTGGAGAATAACCCAACCTTGGAGAGATCTATTGCTTTATTTAATGGAATCTCTAAGTGGGTCCAGTTGATGGTTCTTAGCAAACCAACCCCTCAGCAAAGGGCAGAAGTCATCACAAAGTTTATCAATGTTGCCAAGGTATGTATGTCTGTTAATTAGACTGGGATTCTCAAAGGATTCTAGATATTCATTCACTCTATTGAGAAAAGTCATTGAAAAAATTGGGGGTTCACAATATAAAAGCCAATTAAACTACCCATAAATGTCTAATGAGCAAATATACTTCTCTCATGCAAGAAGATTGCTTTTAATTGGCCATATTTGGAAGCATTTAATGTAGCTATTTTTCTGTGTAATGATTGATATATTTTTCTAGTGGATTTCATTTGTTCTTCATTTTGAATTGATACTATTTGCCCTACATCCTTGTTGTTAAATTGTACGACTTCATCTGTACCTCAAAAAGGTCAGAATAATTCAAAAATTGTTACAAAGTATTGAAGTTAACCTTTTTTATTGCAGAAGCTCCTTCAGCTCAAAAATTTTAACACCCTGATGGCAGTGGTAGGAGGCCTTAGTCATAGTTCCATTTCCCGGCTCAAAGAGACCCATTCTCATCTTTCTTCAGAAGTTACAAAGGTACAGTGGATCAGATCATAACCCAAGTAAAAAATTCGTTTGTAGATTGTTTGGGGGTAGGATGATCCTAACAAATGTCACTCAGAAGGGGAAAGTTTTCTTCTTAGACAATAGGAGGTTACAGCCATACCACCTGGAAAAACAGATTAGAGGTGGCAGCAAGTGTCCTAATAGGAATGCTTTGAACACCATTAACATACTGTAGTTGTAAATATTCAAAAAATATGTGTTTGGTGCTTACTATGTGATAGGCATTGTGAAATACATGGGGGTTACAAGGCAAATATGACAGAAATCATTCCTACCATCCCGTCCTCAAATGAAGTCATTGAACACCTGCACTCTTCATAGCACTGTGTTCAACACGGTGCAAGACACAAAGGAAAGGGGGACAGAAAGAAATCTTTTGTATAGAAAGCCCTCAGATTTATAGCTCAGTTTTTCAGGGATAAAAAAAAAATTTTAAGCAATGATTGTTTCCCAAACTGAACTTTTTCTGCCATATTTATTTCCAGACCACAATAATATTTTTCCTTATTGAGCAAAAAAGAACATTTCATCCTTATGAAAAGATTTCCTTGTAAGCGTGTACTTTGCTATATCAGTAAGGACACTTTCAGCTGTAAGTTAAAAAAAAAAATCTTGGAATTGCTTAAACAATAAGGAAATGGATCGTCTCACATACCTGAAAGTCCAGAGGCAGGGCCAAGTCCAGGCATGGTGTGATCAGAGCTCTGGCTCAGTTGCTCTGTAGTCCTCTGAGTATGAGGTTTTTGTTTTAGTTTTTGTTTTTCATCGGATTGGTTGCCCTCCTGACTGGGCTGTCTGCAGCAACGGGAAAATTATGCTTTCTTGTTTATGAAAGTTGGAGATAGGGAAAACCTCTCTTCAGCTCTGCACCCATGGAATAAAAGACCTTCTTTTTTAGACAGATTGGACCATCTCAAATCACATGCCCACCCCTGGGCCAATAACAGTATCCAGAGGAATACAGTGTACTGATTGGCTTAACTCTGTGTTCCTGAACCAATCGCAAACCAGAGGAATGGAATTATGAAGATGGTAGATCAGAACCCATCCTTGGATCTGGGCACGGAAACAGCTTCATCCGAGTCACATGGGAAAGAGTAGACTGATCAAAAGTAGACACATGGGTCTATTAGGAAGGTATGGCTGCCGTTAGGCAACCAACAATAGCTTGTGCATATAAACAGGAGAATATAAGCCACAGAAGCACTGCTGAGTGACCTCAAACATTGCACCCTTTCCAAGTATAATGGGGCTCATTATGTGTTTCATTTTCCTTTAGATTAGTACTGAATTTCCAGTAAAGAGCAAAACATATTTTAAATGTTGTAAAGAATAAGAATTCAGTGGAGGCTCATAGACGCTTGGAACCACCAGTATGTCTTCCAAAATTATTTATTTGAACTCCTCTTTCTTACAGAAAAGAAAACTGAGGTCCCTAAAAGTGAAGCGACTTGCTTAAGGTCACCCTCCTAGTTAGTGGCAGAGTCCAAAACCACAGCTATCTCACACATCAGTATGACTGTTCCTACCCCATACTGGCCCCTTCAAGTTATATCTTGAATGCAACTTTCTTGGAACAACTAGGAAATTTTAATATACTACATACTTCAATACAATACATGCTTGTATTTGTGGATTGTAATATTTCCATGAATTACAAAATACTTATATATACATGATGCTATTTAACATCTCAACACCCCTAGTAGGTAGGCAGAGGTGTGGGCTATTTCTCTTTTGCCGCAGAATGGAACAGGCTGTCCAACTCATAGCCAAGCCTAGTACGTTTTTCTAACTTTCTTCTCCCTGGTTAATATTTCCCTGCATCAACTTTGGTGCAATTGATACTTCTTTCAGTAGGCAAGGAATTTCCTAGCCACACACTGTTGGGCCTGAGGGTGGGCAGAAGGGAAGGCTGTTTGAAAATATTACTTTTCCATCTGTTCCCAGAACTGGAATGAAATGACGGAGCTGGTCTCCTCCAACGGCAATTACTGTAATTACCGCAAGGCCTTTGCCGACTGTGATGGCTTCAAAATCCCAATCCTTGGCGTCCACTTGAAAGACTTGATAGCAGTCCATGTCATTTTCCCAGACTGGATGGAGGAGAACAAAGTGAACATTGTGAAAATGCACCAGCTCTCCGTTACCTTGAGTGAACTGGTCTCCCTACAGAATGCCTCTCACCACTTGGAACCCAACCTGGATTTGATCAACTTGCTCACGGTGAGTCCAACGGACTGGAGTTTGTGCTAATAACTCTCCTGCACCTCACTTCCCAGGGTATGCAGGAAGATCCATGCCAGCAATTCACAATGGGGGTGGGGGAGGGGTTGAATTCAGGGTCAGTAGATGGGAAGAAATCTCAAAGGATGAAGGGAGGGAAACTCACACCTGTAACCCGAGCAACTTGAGACACCAATCTCCGAGCAAAGAAAGTTCCCTTTGCTTTGAGGGTCCCAGTCTCTGCCGCCACGGCTCTGGTTTCTGCAGTTCTTAGAGAGGCCCTCCAGCCCCGTCCTCAGCGCCTCATGATCATGCATCACACTCATCTAATTCATCACCTCCTTCTATATGCCCTCAACTCATCGGCTTCTCTTGATCCTCACTGCACTGCTGTAGTTGAAGCCTGGAGTAATGCGGGGACCTCCTCTGAGATCTCCCTCCCCGTAACCCCCACCAACCTCCCCAAACCACCAGATGCAGGTCCCAGTCTGCCATTGGAGCCCTTCACGACTTGTTTTCTGACTATCAGTCTCTCCTCGTTTGTCATCACCCGATCCCGCATCACACTTGCCTTTGAGGAATGTGGGACTTATACCTTCCACCACAAATTGCTGCCTTCTACTTTCTGGCTTTGCATTTTCTTGGAAAATTCCTTCCTTACCCACCCCCCAGCCCCACCATGACTAGCTTAAATTCAAAAGCCTCTATCTTTCTGGAGCATTCTCTGTTTCCTTCCAAAGCAGTAAGGCATCTGTCACATGTGTTGCCCTTGTACTTTGTACTTTCTTATCTATAGGAGGTATCACTTGACATTAGATTTTTTTTCTGTTTACCTGCCTTATACATCGCACGTCCCCAGCACCTCTCATAGCATTGCATAACATCTTAACAGAAAAACCTGAAAGAACTTTTTGGCCCACCCAATACCTGGCATATTTAGGAGCTCAGCAGATGAACTGGGTGCTGTATTTAGGAGTGGGTTGGAAGAAATTCACCTACTGCTCGTACTTTTTGGCTTTGGCAGCACACACCATTAGCTGGTCTCTAGGTCCTAGCACTTTTAGACACACAGGTGTGTAGTAGAGAACATTTCCCATTGGCTGCTTCTTTGTCAGGGGGAAAGAGGCATAAGCAAATTCTCTCACCCTTGCTTAAATAAGTGGAGGAGCAACTTCCTTGTTTGGGTTTATGACACTGTAGCATCTGAAACTTGGCTGCAACACCAAATTGACTTCTTTCCTCCAGTGGCCATGGGGAATGAAAACAAGAACCCCTCTGGGGCTCCGAAGGGCTAAATCCTCTAGGACTGCTGCATTGGGATAAGAGTGCAGTTCCTAGACCTTCTCACAAACTGTTCCTAGAACACAGAATTGTTTACCAAAGAAGAGAACCCCTAGGTGTAGGCAATAATGGCAGCTGCGTTCTTAGTATAAAGCAGAAGTGGCCAACACACAGAAACACAAATCTCTTGGGGCTGAGTTTGTGTAACAAATAGTAAACACACAGACATTCTCTATTAGGGTGGGGGAACCTCACAATAATCCAGGCAGCTGCCTTTATTAACCATTTGCCATGTAAATCTGTTTCCATGAATAAGTGACCAGAGTTGTAAGCCCCAATCAGACTGTAACCCCACAGCCACAGGTGATGTCTGCAGACCAGTCTCGGGGGGTAGCCTAGGCTCCAAGTGTCTGTGCTCAGGCTCCCTCCACGAGCTGGGGGAGAACTTCACGAGCAGCTGCCTATGTTGGGCAATTCCTCATCCGGATAAAAGATAATGATGGAGTAGGGGAAAGAAATTTGAATTGTAAATGCAGCAGGCAACATTAGGACAGATATTTGAGAAATACTACAGGATTTTGAATGAAATTGTGGGGCTGCAGGTGGAAAATCTGAACTCCAGAAGTAAAAGCTAAGAAATAATTCCTTTTTGCTGGAAAGGAAAGAAAAAAGAATGACTCAATCTCTCAGTCTCTCTGTGTATCTCTCTCTGTCTCTCTCTCTCTCTCAGGAATTGAAGGAAAATTTAGAGGCCACCAAGCACCATATTTAGTCACAGCAGTGTTGTATAGTATAGTGTAATATAGTGGCAAGAATCTCAGATGGGAGACATAGCTTTTGGCCCTGCCTCTGCAGTTACGTAGCTTTGTCTCCTTGCTAACTAGTCTTGACTTTGGATTTTTCCTAAAGGGTTTTGTGCTCATTTGTAAGATCTCATCCAGCTCTTAAACTTCTGTGGTGCTAGATGTAAGGAATGGTGGAGCCTTGGGACTAAGGAACCAAGTGTCAACCTGATTCTGTGGTTCCAGCCCAGTGGTTCATCAGGATAGCACAGTTCCGCAGATGAGCACGATTGTCAAGCCAGTTTCTATTTAAAGCCAAAAGCCTTCCTCTCTCCCCACAACCAAGGAGAAAGTTCAGTGCATTCATTCTTCCTGGCCATAGGCAGATTAATCTCCTCAGAATGAGGATGGAGGAGACTCCCAGGAGGTGTTCACTGGAGCCCAGTGAGCATTTCATGAACCACATACATGTTGGGATTAGAACCATACATTGACTGCAGCTGCCCAAATGCATGTGAGGTCATTCTTAAGCACAGCATTGAATGGGTGATTCTTTTTGCTCCAAGACTCTAGGTCAAGTTTCTGCCTGAAGTGACTGCTTCTAAACATGGTCCCAGGTGAGGAAGCTGATATATGATTGAGAGCCCTGGAAGAAAGAAAATGAGAACTCTTAGATTAATGAACAATTACTAAATGCCTGCTCTGTGCGGTAGGCTGTATAGCAATGCTTGAACTTTCTGTAATAGTTGATTACAGTTTTCACAGCACTTTTCACATACATTTCCTCAGTAGACTCTCACACACACCATGTGATGTAACCTGGGCAGGTCTGAGGGTGTAACATCACCCCTGCCCCTTCCTATTTTAGAAATGAAGAAGCTGCAATTCATAACGGACAAAAGGCTTGCAAATAGCCAACTTCTGAATCCCAGTTTGCGTCTCTCTCTCTCTCTCTCTCTCTCTCTCTCTCTCTCTCTGATGGACATTTACTCTGTAATGTGGGAATATTCCTGACATTTACTTTATTTTGCATCTGTGAAAATTAAATAATCTCTCTCCCTCTTCATGGGTGTGTAAAGAAAGAGTTAATTACAAAATAAAATCTATGCGAGCAGGGACTATGTTTGCCATTTTTATCATTGTAATCTTAGCCCCCTGAACAGTACTGGGCACATGAAGGAAAGAGGACCACACCACCAAACTGTTGAGATTTGGATTGTTCCCCTTTTTAGGGAAGATCTGGAGAAGACATTATCCATTGTGATCCCAATTCATGTAACCAGGAGCTTTTAAACTGATGCTTCTTGTTTCATGGTATACGAAATAGTCTGAATTTTTTCATAGTATTTTTAGATCTATCAGTTACATTTACCATTCTGAGTATATGCAAATTACTGGAAAGCCCCTGTATTTTTACAATCGAAGAAGAAGAAGAAGAAAGAAGAAAGAAGAAGAGGAGGAGGAGAGGGAGGAGGAGGAGGAAGAGGAAGAATTGCAAAAGTGGTGAATGGAGATAGTTTGATGACCAAGTGTGTGTTATTTTACAATTCTCCAGTCAAGACAATGTCGGTCCTAAGGTGCAGACTAAATCCACAGCCATCTTTGCTGATAGGCTTGGATGTAAAAGTAACAACCTGAAACAGTGACTCAGAACATTTTTTAGAAACAAACAAGCTTAAAATATGTTAGACACAAATAAATATTTTTGAAACCCCATTGACAAGCTGCCTGTATTATTTAAAATGTGCATAGGAAGTAGAACAGATCACTTTGTGCAGGGCTGTAAGGCCCAGAGGAGATCCGAGAAAGCAAGTAGGATCGCGGCTGGGAAAACAGAGAGATGGCTAGAGTAACCCAGAAGGCAGCTCTGCACTCATGGATGAGCACAGTAGCATTTGGCTGCTGCACCGATTGGGAGCCAAACCCTGCAGTTCCCATCTGTGTGGCCCCCTAAACAAATCCCATTGGACACCATTAGCTCATTTAATCTTCACAACAATCCTGGGAGGGAGCTATTATTGATGATTCCCATTTTACAGATCAAGAGACAGACTCAAGAAGGTTAATGACTTGCCTAGGTTCATACGACCACTAATAAATGGAGAGCAAACACTGGGAGAAGACAAAAATATTTCCATCATAGAGTCAGATATCTGTCCATCTGACATATGAAAATACTCAGGGATGTTCTGTGTCTTTTGAAAGAGCATCTCCCCTATTTAGTGTGTGGCTTATTTGGGTTTCTGGTTGGATGTTCTTGCACTGCTGGCATCTCCTTTCCAGCAGATGCCAGTGCTGTCATCAGAGGAAGAGCCAGGAGGACAGGAACCTACTCAGCAAAGCCCGGATTAACTCCTGACAACAAGGAAGTCAAAAGGAAGAAGTCAGTCAGTTTTCTGTCTATGTAGCATTCACAATGCAAGGTAGCAAACTAGGACTGGGATTATAGAGGTGGAATTACAAATGCACTGTCTCCTTTCATGAAGCTTAGAGACCAGTAGAGTCTTCTGTTGTGGAATTTACAAAACAGTGGGCAACTGCCCATGGCAGATGTGTTTTATTTGGCCCACATGGAATCATAAAAAAAAATTTTGTTATTAGTTGCCAGTGCTTAAAAATGAGGATATTTCATATAAAACTCTAGATTTCTGACTTCTCTTGACAAACGAGATGTGGCAATTGTCATCAAACTGACAACAATTTGCCTTAGATGAGTAGTGGCTATCTCCCATTCATCGGTGATCACACCTTCCCCTATTGCTTCCCTAACCCAGAGATCCAGTGTCAAATTCCACTTATCAGCACAAATTTTTCTTGTTGTTGAGCCAAGAGGAGAGATCCCCAAGTTAATCATATCTGCAAAACTCTTTTACCAAATACATTGTTATACCAATGTCTCTCTCACAATACCCCTTTCATGCATCTCCCTTCACTCTTTTATATGGTGGGCTGGTTCCTCAAAGCATTTGTTTGTGACATGGGGACAGTTCCTCTCCTGCAAAGAGGCAGGGCCCCTGGAGGTAGAAGTGACTGCTGTTCAGAGGAAGGTGGATACAGTGTGCATTCTTTGTGAGCAGGATTTTCATGATCTGAAATGATACTGGGGCAATTTTATAGTAAAGTCAATTTTATTATGCTTAAAAAAACCTTTAGATGACAAAGTCTAGATAATGCAATACATGACCAGATATATGAAATCCTTAATTTAACTGCTGTATTTAGTAGCTAGAATAGTGACTACAATGGTCCCCGCCACATATTAGGTGACCAATAAATATTTGTTGAATGAATGATGCAAAAATGACAGTTTATAATGCCAGTTTCTTTTTTAAAAAAATGAGATAGAACAGAAAGATAAATCCTTGAAAGACATCCTGTGCCTCTGAGTTTTTTCTTGCTCCTAAGCACCAGGTACTGAGCTGGAGACAAGGGATCCTTGATGTTACAGGCTAGGACCAGGGACAGGTGTATAAAATAAGACTTGGAAATGGAATAAAGCCTTTCACATTAAGCCTTTATCTTTAGACAAAATATGTTAAAGGAAAATTTTCATGCTTAAATGGTCAGAGAAAGGACAGGGCACCTGGTTCTCTTCCCTGCTGATAAAATGGTATGATTCATCAGGTTCTTAACATTGAAGGGCACATGTGGGAATTATCCAGGCTTATTTTAAGTCTTATGACTTCTGTTTTAGGTAAATGGGACCATGCATTTTAAGGTTTTGCAGATTTTGTCCACGCAGTTCAACCTTTGTTTACATCCTTATCCTTGCCTACCCTGATCTTTCTCTCTGTCTTTATTTCTCCAAGTCCTCCCAGTTAGGTCCCAGTTCACAAGTTCCTCTGTGAATCCATCCTGATCATTTCTGTCCTCAGTGGCCCCCACACATAATAATAAAAGTAGTTGTAACAGCTATAATAATAAGAATAACATCAACAACACCAGACTACATTTCCTGAGATTTCACTGTGTACTAGGTCCTGTGTGAAGTACTTTACATGCATTATTTCATTTGATCCTGATAAAAATCCAATTAGATAGGGACTTTTGTGATCATTTCCATTTTACAGAAGTGGAAACTGAGTATCAGAGAGGAAATAACTGGCTCAAGGCCACAGAGCTAACCAGTGGCAGGCTCAGAATTTGAACTCAAACCCACTGGTCTCCAAAACCTCTCCCTCATGCTTTACACGCTGCCTGCCTGAAAAATTCCTATAGCACTTAGAGCGGGGCAACTTCCTTCACATTTAGCATGTGTTGCCTTTTGTTGATGTGAATATGTCTTTTTGTGTTCAGGTCCTATTTAGTCAAATAAAGTGTCTGGCCCTTGAGGGCAGGAAGGATTTTATACCATTTTATATCACCAGAACTTAGCACAGTGCCCTGAAATAATAGAAACCTATTAATTGCTCCTTTATTTCTGCAGTTCTTTAGTCAAACCTCCAAGACACCATTTATTCCATTTCCAAGTCTTATTTTATACACCTGTCCCTGGTCCTAGCCTGTAACATCAAGGATCCCTTATCTCCAGCTCAGTGCTTGGTGCTTAGGAGCTACTCAATAATTATCGAGAAAAATTGAGTCAATGGTTCCTGTTGATGCTGATGACCACACTAGGTTTAACTTTTTTCTTTTCAAAATTTCATTTTCCGGGACTTCCCTGGCGGTCCGGTAGTTAAGACTCCGCACTTCCAATGCAGGGGGCGTGGGTTTGATCCCTGGCTGGGGAACTAAGATCCCACATCCTGCGTGGCCAAAAAATAAAATATTAAAACTTCTTTGAAAAAAAATTTCATTTTCCACCTATGCATGCTATCTTTTTAATGTTCTACATTCACTCAAGTTACTAGACATTGAGCTTAAGCATTCAGTTTGGAAAAATTTCAGTAATGTAAATAAGTAAATAAATGATTCACATTCTTATTTATCCCTTCTAATTTGTTGTAGCTTTCTCTGGACCTCTATCACACAGAAGATGATATTTACAAACTATCACTGGTGCTGGAGCCTAGAAATTCTAAATCGGTGAGTATTGTTTTCTCTCTCAGGTTCAGTGACAAACACCATTATTTTTTATTTACAATAATTGGCCATTACAGTAGTGCTTTGTGATCTAAAGATTGAAGAATTAAAAAATCTATATTCTTCCCATTTTACCAATGGAACAGCTTAGCCCTGACAGATAATTATTTCTTCACATTAGAAGCTAACAAAGAAGAACATCATTTCCAGTTACTCTGTTTTATTGTTGATCTTCCATGTTCCCTCTGAGAACCTGCCCTGCCCCCCAAAAAGAAGAAACAATAATTTGAATGACCATTCTAGGCTTTTTTTTTTAAAAACTGATTTTACATAAAATTAGATTTAATAAATTTTAAATACCCTAATCATAATTCACAAATTTCTCTACTAATGATTCATCCAGCTCAGAATTTCAGTATCACATTGGATAGAGTCTCACTTAATTGATAGCTGACTCTTAGTAAAGAAACATTATATAATGAGTTGAAGAAACTGCATTACTGAATGTACACTGCTCATTACTCTTAGCAAGTGGACGGTAGCTCAGATATGCTTTGCACTAGTAAAAAAAAAATATCTGGGTGAATATGAACTTTACAATGAGGATGAGGTTTGCATGTTGAAAAAGAAATTTCTGTCTGCTTCTTATATCCTGAGATCCGTTTTCTTATGAAGGTCTCATTCGTTACCTCTGTACCAGTTGAGTTCTGTGGCACGTTGCCAGCAACACTAGGGCCTAAGTCTGTCCATCTATTAATACCTACTACCATTCTGAACCATCGAACTGAAAGAGGCAGAATGACTGTGAACGCTGTTCACAGTGAAGGCCAGGTGGGAGAGTATGAACTTGAGTCTGAGTCAGTTGACCTGGTAACATCTGTTCTTAAAATAATGTCTGTGGTGGTTCCATCACCATGTTCCCCTCCCTGCCAGCCCCAAGAAGCCCATCTCCTGCGGACACTGCAGAAGGCAGCCATGTGGGAAGATACAGCACAGGCAAAGGGAGGGGTTAGGACCAGACTCTTCAAAGTTAGCGTGATGAAGAGAGAGCTAGAAAGAAAAGTAGTGTTACTGAAAAAAAAGGAACTCGTAAGCTCCTCCCTCATTCCATAGCTTTGGTGTGATGAAGCTGTCCTGTACGTGCACACACAGCATTGCCGCCTCCTGGCACCTTCCTTTACCTATAACTAGGCACCTTAACTGCCACCTGTTGGTTGTTGGATGCCTGGCAGGTCATAATATCTATGTTATCTCATTAACTCTGTTAAGGAAACAGAGTCTGGTGAGCATAGGTGTCTTACACAGACCACAGAGCCAGTCAGTAGGAGAGTTTGGATTGGTCTCAGGACTGTCTGCCTTCACTGTCTGTGCTTTTTCTACAGCGTGATGCTGCCCATTATTTTCCCACCACCCCTTGTTCAGAAACAGGGTAAGAATGACCATTTTAGCACACATGCCTGATTTGCGCCTTTTAGATTTACTTTAGTTTATTTTCAGGATCAAGTTTTACCAATTTTACGAGACATTTCCATCCAGCATAAAAAATCTTTTTATCTCTTGTAAAAGCAGAAGCTTTCAAAGCCCCTTCCAAGTGCTAATATCCCATGAATCTATGAAAACACATTTACCAATCCCTTTCTGTCTCTTCTCTAAGTGGAATGTCACCTTATTTTGTATTTAGTGTTCGACGCATACTGGTAACTAAGAACAATTTCCCGTCAGGATTATATTACTGAGAGCCTGTAGCTTTAATGTGTTTACAGTTAGCACTGGCCAACCTCACCTACTTAGTCCCAGAGCTTCTCAACCTTATTCTGTTCATGGCACCCTTAGTGCCTCATAATTTTTCGTGTTTTAATTCATGTCTCAGTTTTTTCATGCTACCTCTAGGTCAAAAGAAATACCTAACAATTCCACTTATAGAATAGTTAGGTCCAAGCAACTAAATATGTATAAACATTGATGTTCTAATGGCTTAGTACCTGCTTGAAAAAATAATACACACACATTGAAAAAAATAACATTTTTATTTCATTCTTAAATAACCACAATTACTAATGGATATGTGTGCCTGTCGGGCCCGGTACAATTTCTTAAATCTTGGAATCAGATTGGATACTGTCACCCTTATTGCTTGTCCCACATTGATTTTTTTGCTTCACAAAGACATGATATCATTGATAGAAATGTGGCATGAGCTGATGGGTGAATTGTGAACTACTTCAAGCTGGTAGTTCGTGTGCTGTTGACAAATATTGAGTATTGCTGTATTTCCCTCGGAAGTTTGAAATATCTTTTGGTAACCCGCTGAGTTCATCGCAGTGCTCCAGAGGAGGGGTGTGCCTTGCTGTATAGTTTGGGAACCAAGGGTTTAATCCTTTATTATATCAACAAGATGAAAGGCTTTACTGAAAGAGCCGAGATGTGTGAGCACGTGTGTGTGTGTGTGTGTGAGAGAGAGAGAGAAACTGTGTGTGGGAGTGACCATATTCAGATGGCAGATAATTTTTTGTCCTGTTTGTAGCTCACAGCAGCACCCACCTCACAACATTGGTAGAGGCTTAAATCCATATAGTTACGCCTCAACTCCTCTTGCAAAAATGGTTATCCCCAACTCGGTATCAAATTTAAAAACAACCTGCTAATACAGGTTTGTATGCATGCACCAGCAAAAATATTTCATCGTATGAGATCCCTAGGGAGAGGATACGAAGTGCACAGCACTCTTGGCTCCCGATAGGATTGTGTTTCACACTTGTGTTGTGTAAACAAGTTATACATTATTGCCACCATCTTCTCCACATTATTAAGTGAAAATGTCTTGCAAGAACGTGGAAGAACTGTGGAGAAAACAAGTTCACCAAAGCGGGGCTCGAGAGAGCTAATAATTAGCCAAACCGTCAAGAACTGATTAAGCATATTAAGAGAGATGCTGGTAAGATGACATAAACTTGGCTGTGCACTGCTGCCCACTTACTGCACACACCTAATTTATCACTAGCACTGACTATTAAAGAAGTAGATAACTGGTGTTTTATATGCTTTGTACTATAAAGGCAAAAAACTGTATGGATTGTTATAGAGATGTTTAAGGGTGTTTTAGGAGTATCTGGGGAACTTGGATAGGATTTTTGGATGAGCTGAGAGAGCAATATATTTTTCCACCTAAAATAATACAATCTAGGCTGCTGTTAAACAAAATATGTATTTAGTTCCAGATTAGATTCTACTGACAAAATATTCCATTAACAAAATTTTCATTGATGTTTTCAAAATATTTAAGTACTACATAAACAGAAGTTTTTACTGATATTAATATGCAAAACTTATATGGCTTTCTCAGTGTCCCTGGTCCAAACTGCTCGAGGCCCCAGATAAAGTTGAAAAATGTGTGTGTTTTCTGTCAGCAGCCTACCTCCCCTACAACGCCCACCAAGCCCGTGGTGCCCCTGGAGTGGGCCTCAGGCGTGATGCCAAAGCCAGATCCTACAGTCATCAACAAGCACATAAGGAAATTAGTTGAGGTAAGTGGTTGAGGGACAGTTAAAAGTGAGCAGTTAAAAGGAAGCCCCTTTCTCTTTCCAGAATATTCTCTGGTTGCCCAGGAATCAGATGGAGTTCATGAAAACAGCCCTCTGGCAAGTAAGAGCAATTCAGCAGACACTTAGCTCTACCGGACACTGGCTTCTGGGGAAGAACCTCCCAGGAAGGCCCCCTTTCCCCTTCCTGTCTGTCAGTTCTCACTTGCCCAAATACTCTCAGCTACTTAGAACCCCTCACTTCCCCAGGCATTTGACACTCTGTCATTGCCCCTGCAACCCAAGGGACTGTTTGAGGATTAGAATCTACTCATTAAAACCCATATGGGGGGCTTCCCTGGTGGTGCAGTGGTTAAGAATCCCCCTGCCAATGCAGGGGACACGGGTTTGAGCCCTGGTCCAGGAAGATCCCACGTGCCGCTGAGTAACTAAGCCCATGCGCCACAACTACTGAGCCTGCGCTCTAGAGCCCACAAGCCACAACTACTGAGCCTGCGTGCCACAACTACTGAAGCCCACATGCCATAACTACTGAGGCCCACGCACCTAGAGTCCATGCTCCACAACAAGAGAAGCCACCCAATGAGAAGCCCGTGCACCGCAACAAAGAGTAGCCCCCGCTCACTGCAACTAGAGAAAGCCCCCAGGCAGCAATGAAGAAACAGCGGAGCCAAGAATAAGTAAATAAATAAATACGTTTAGAAAAAAAAAAAAAAAATCCCACATGGGTCATAATAAAATGCTGGATAAATTGGTTACCTGAGGGTAGGAAAAAATACTGTAAGTTGAGTGTTTCTCCAGCTGTATATATTTGGGGGTCTGTGACACCGCAGCGCAACAGCATTTAGGTCAGAAACATCACTTAATGAAGGGCAAGATTGTGTCAGAGTTTTCCATATTAAAAACAAAAAAAAGAGTAGATGCACCAATGTGGGAAAGATGGAAATATCTCAGGCACTAGAAACTGTGATTATTGATTAAACATCTCCCTTCATGGATTGGTACATCCTCAGATGCAATAGGAACAAGTCTTTGGGATATTATGTGCTCTTTGCTGGGAAAGGATGTTTACAGAAAAAGAATGTTCTATATCTTGGATCATCCATGGAACTATGAGGTGCTGAAAGAAAAGTTGCATGGGGCATGGGAGTCAGGAAGGGGAGATTAGAAAGGGTGAGGGAAGGGGATGAGAAAGCCATAAGGTCCAATGGAGACCATGTGATGATGTGGTAGTGACAGACCCAACTTGGAGCCAGGGAAGGTGGGCAAAGGATCTGGGTGCATGGAGTTGCAGCTCAGGAAGGTCTAGAATCAGGAAATGAAAGAAGTATTTTCTCTCCTACTCTCTCCTCTGCTTTTCTCTGAATGCTCACTCCGTTCTCTGCAGACAGACTTTCCTTGCTCCACAAGAGGAGCCTCTTTCTCCCCCACCCCTTTGTACCTTATCTATTTTCTCCAATTCCAGTTTCATGCGGGAAGGTTGGCCCAGTTTGGTTAGATTGAGTACTATTGATTTAATTGAATAAACAGCTGGGTTTCATTTGAATTTCCATAATGAATTTTATTCCATAAAAAATCTTGTACTCTCAGTATAAATATGGGTATTAAACTATAAATTGTAAGCACTCCATAATAGTTCATTTTTAAGCAATTTTGATTATGGATAAGCATTGATAGTGAGACTTGCAAAAAAATTCAGTTATCTATGGATAAACTTGCAATGGGTGCTAAACAATCATATTTTTAATTAAGTAATTTGTTCATTTATACTTTGCCTACTTCCCAAAATACTCCTGAAGCAGTTGTGCCCTAAGGCAATACAGATGATATATAATAGAAACCACAGGGGAATTGCCAACAAACACATGAAAGAATGCTCAACATCACTAATCATTAGAGAAATGCAAATCAAAACTACAATGAGGGGCTTCCCTGGTGGCGCAGTGGTTGAGAATCTGCCTGCTAATGCGGGGGACGCGGGTTCGAGCCCTGGTCTGGGAGGATCCCACATGCCACGGAGCGGCTGGGCCCGTGAGCCACAACTACTGAGCCTGCGTGTCTGGAGCCTGTGCCCCGCAACGGGAGGGGCCGCGATAGTGAAAGGCCCGCGCACCGCGATGAAGAGCGGTCCCCGCACCGCGATGAAGAGTGGCCCCCGCTTGCCGCAACTAGAGAAAGCCCTCGCACGAACTGAAGACCCAACACAGCCAAAAATAAATAAATAAATAAAGTAGCTATAAAAAAAAAAAAAAAAAAAAAAAAACTACAATGAGGTATCACCTCACACCGGTCAGAATGGCCATCATCAAAATATCTACAAACAGTAAATGCTGGAGAGGGTGTGGAGAAAAGGGAACCCTCTTGCACTGTTGGTGGGAATGTAAATTGATACAGCCACTATGGAGAACAGTATGGAGGTTCCTTAAAAAGCTAAAAATAGGGGCTTCCCTGGTGGTGCAGTGGTTGAGAGTCTGCCTGCCAATGCAGGGGACACGGGTTCGAGCCCGGGTCTGGGAGGATCCCACATGCCGCGGAGCAACTAGGCCTGTAAGCCACAACTACTGAGCCTGCGCGTCTGGAGCCTGTGCTCCGCAACAAGAGAGGCCGCGATAGTGAGAGGCCCGCGCACTGTGATGAAGAGTGGCCCCCGCTTGCCGCAATTAGAGAGAGCCCTTGCACAGAAACGAAGACCCATCACAGCCAAAAATAAATAAATAAATAATTTTTTTAAAAAAAGCTAAAAATAGAACTACCATACGACCCAGCAATCCCACTACTGGGCATATACCCTGAGAAAACCATAATTCAAAAAGAGTCATGTACCACAATGTTCGTTGCAGCTCTATTTACAAAAGCCAGGACATGGAAGCAACCTAAGTGTCCATCGACAGATGAATGGATAAAGAAGATGTGGCACATATATGCAATAGAATATTACTTAGCCATAAAAGGAAACGAAATTGAGTTATTTGTAGTGAGGTGGATGGACCTGGAGTCTGTCATACGGAGTGAAGTAAGTCAGAAAGATAAAAACAAATACCGTATGCTAACACATATATATGGAATCTAAAAAAAAAAACGGTTCTGAAGAACCTAGGGGCAGGACAGGAATAAAGACGCAGACATAGAGAATGGACTTGAGGACACGGGGAGGGGGAAGGGTAAGCTGGGACGAAGTGAGAGAGTGGCATGGACTTATATACTACCAAGTGTAAAATAGATAGCTAGTGGGAAGCAGCCGCATAGCACAGGGAGATCAGCTCGGTGCTTTGTGACCACCTAGAGGGTTGGGATAGGGAGGGTGGGAGGGAGACGCAAGAGGGAGGAGATTTGGGGATATATGTGTACGTATAGCTGATTCACTTTGTTATAAAGCAGAAGCTAACACACCGTTGTAAAGTAATTATACTCCAATAAAGATGTTAAAAAAAAGAAATCACAGGGGAAAGAAAGATTGCTTCATTATAACTGGACTCTAAGTCAAATGTTTGCATACATGTATTTGCAGGCAGAACTTACAAACTTTTTGAAAATCCAATTTAGTAGAGGGCAGTGGAAAAATTTAGCAGAGGGCAATGGAAAAAATTTTTATTTTTCTCTGATTATAAAGAAAGCCAGGGCGGTCCACTGGTTAGGACTCAGCACTTTCACTGACATGGCCCCAGGTTCAATCCCTGGTTGGGGAATTAAGATCCCGCAAGCCATGTGGTGTGGCAAAAAAATAAAAAATTGAAAAATTAAAAAGCTGAATATTAAAACATTTCATAAAACAGAAAATAGTAAGTTTTACTTTCAGTACTTGATGTTTCTTCTGTCTAGGGTTAATCACTGATAATTTGTAGATCATCTTGTACGAGTTTATTCTCCCCCCACACACACACACACGCATATATACATGTATATCTTTGAGCAAGCTTGTTCAGTTATTTCCTTAGAACAATTCCTAGAAGTGGAATTGCTGTGTCAGAGTAAGCACTGATTGTCCTCCAGAAAGATTGTGGCTATTTGCTTTACCAACTTGATAAGAGAGTGCCTATTTTCTCATAACCCTAGGAAATTATCAATTGTTTTAATGCTTTCCAATTTGAGAGGTAAAAAAAAAGTTTCGTTAGTATTTCTATAATTACTAGCAGAATTGAATGTCTTTCCACGAATGTATTGTCCATCTGTATTTTTACTTTGGTGATCGTCTGTTTTCCTGTTGTGTCTTTCCACTCATATGTGTTGCAAATGATTTTCTCTGTCGTTTATATTTAAATTTGTTAATTGAGCTTTTTTGATTCAGATATTTTGCATTTTATTGTAATGAAATACTTTTGTTTATGACCTCTGACTTGGATGTCATCCTAAGAAAGGTCTTTCCTACTCAAAGATAATAAAATATGAAAAATATTTTTATCTATTTATCTTTGGTTTTTTATAACTTTATTTTTACATTAAAATATTTAAGGCATCTGGAATTTAGTTTGGGGGCAATTTATTTTATAAAATTATCAGCCATTTAACTCAACAGCAATTATTAGATAACCCATAATTTCCCTGCGGATTTGAATAGATACTTTTTGATATTCTGAATTCTTACATACATGTGGATCTGTTTCTGGACTGTACTCTCTGCAGTAAGTTACAATACCATGTTGTTTTGACTAATGTAGCTTTGATTTCTGATAGGGCACGTTGCCCCTCATTACCTGTCATTGTTTTAGTTGAAATATAATTGACCTTCTAAGTGTTCTAGGTGCACAACATAGTGATTCAATATTTCTACACATTACAAAATGATCACCACAATAAGTCTAGTTACCATCTGTCACCATACAATGATATTAAAATATTACTGACTATATTCCCCATGCTGTACTTTCCATCCCATGACTCATTTATTTTATAACTGGAAGTTTGCATCTCTTAATTTCCCTCACCTATTCATTCATCCTCCCACTCCTCTCACCTCTGGCAACCACATGTTTGTTCTCTGTGTCTATGAGTCTGTTTCTGGTTTTTTTTTGTTTGTTCATTTGTTTTTTAGATCCCGCATGCAAGTGAAATCCTATGATATTTGTCTTTCTCCGCCTGACTTATTTCACTTAGCATAATACCCTAAGGTCTATCTATGTTGTCAAAAAATGGCAAGATTTCATTCTTTTTTATGGCTGAGTCATATTCCATTTTATTTATATACCACATCTTCTTTATCTATTCATCTATTGATGAACACTTAGGTTACTTCCATATCTTGGCTATTGTAAATAATGCTGGAATGAACACAGGGATGTATATATCTTTCAAATCAGTGTTTTTGTTTTCTTTGGAAAAAATACCCAGAAGTGGAATTGCTGGATTGTATGATAGCTCTGTTTTTAATTTTTTTAGGAACTTCTATACTGTTTTCCATAGTAGCAGTACCAATTTGTAATCCCAACAACAGTACGTGAGGGTTCCCTTTTCTCCACACCCTCACCAACACTTGTTATTTGTTGTCTTTTTGATCATAGCCATTCTGACAGGTGTGAGGTGGTATCTCTGTGTGGTTTTGATTTGCATTTCCCTGAGATGAGTGATAAGTGATGTTGAACATCTTTTCATGTGTCTGTTGGCCATCTGTAAGTCTTCTTTGGAAAAATGTTTATTCAGGTCCTCTACCTATTTTTTAATTGGGTTGTTTGTTTTTTTGATATTGAGTTGTATGAGTTCTTTGTATATTTTGAATATTATCCCCTTATCAGAGATATCATTTGCAAGTATCTTCTCCTATTCAGTAGGTGGCCTTTTCATTTTGCTGATAGTTTCCTTCCCTGTGCAAAAGCTTTTTAGTTTGATACAGTCCCAGTTGTTTGTTTTTCCTTTTGTTTCCCTTGCCTGAGATCATTACTCCTCATCTTAAACAATTTTAGGCTATTCTCAACATGTTCAGTTCTATAGGAACTTTAGAATCAATTTGTTCATTTCAAACAAATTCCCACTGGGATTTTGACTGCAATTGCATTAAATGTGTACTTTAATTTTTGAGATAATTTAACATTTTAAAGTTTCATTTTCTATTGTCATGGTATTGGCATTTGTGAATTCACCACGCCTTACTCCTACTCAACCCTGAGGTCTCAGTTTAGACCTTGCTTTCTCCAGGAAACATTTTAAAATCTCCCTTCCCCCTCTCCCCCAGCACTCTGTCTTTATCCTCAGCGTTGCACTTATCTCATTATACCATAAAGGCACCTCAATTTTGTTATCTCCCACTAGATTCCAAGCTCCTTGATAGAAAGAATAATATGCGAGTTATCGTTGCTTTCCCAATAACAATTCAGAGGCTGATTCATAAATAGTCATTCAATAAATATTTGCCTTTCCTTTGCAGTCTGTGTTTAGAAACTATGACCATGACCAGGACGGGTACATCTCCCAAGAGGACTTTGAAAGTATAGCTGCCAATTTTCCCTTCTTGGATTCCTTTTGTGTGCTGGACAAAGATCAGTAAGTTTAATTTTGTTATATTGTGATGCAACTGTCCCGAAGCAGAAAATTACTATGAAAGGAGAGCAGGGAAACCTTTAATTTACGTCTTGGCAGAGTTGATCCTAGTGTATTGATGAAAGGTGTCTAAGGTGTCTTTTCACTGATTTTTTTCTTGGTGTCCACAAACATGACTGGCTGGATGGAATCACAGGGCAGACCACATCATCAGTGTTAATTAAGTACAAGTGCTCACTTGCAAATTAGCCCAGCTCTCCGTTTCCGATATTACTGCTGCAACTTAGCTAGTTCATCAACCCCAAAACCTCCATCAAAAAAGAATAGAGGGCTTCCCTGGTGGCGCAGTGGTTGAGAATCTGCCTGCCAATGCAGGGAACACGGGTTCGGGCCCTGGTCTGGGAAGATCCCACATGCCGCGGAGCAACGAGGCCCGTGAGCCACAACTACTGAGCCTGCGCGTCTGGAGCCTGTGCTCCGCAACAAGAGAGGCCGCGACAGTGAGAGGCCCGCGCACCGCAATGAAGAGTGGCCCCCGCTCGCCAAAACTAGAGAAAGCCCTCGCAAAGAAACAAAGACCCAACACAGCCAAAAATTAATTAATTAAAAAAGAATAGAGACTAAATATAGTTAAATCTAGCATGGTGGAGTCCTCAGCATCAGTGCACCCGGGGGCAATATTAAAAGTCATCAAGTAAGTAAGACCTTTTTTTAGATTACTTACGATCTTCAGGAGAGCAGGTGATGGCTGCAGATAGCCAAGAAGTGTTTATGCTTTGTTTTTTTCCTTTGCTAGTTCAAAGGTTGTCTTGAGAAACAAAGGAAAAATATATTTCTCTTTAGCTTCAAATGATTCATGAGAGATTAAATAACTTCAGAGGCTAAAACCTGGATCATTAAAAAAAATAATGATTTAAAAAACAAATTTGCCAAGAAACCCTGGCATTAATAATTTTATCACTTCATTTTTAATTATGTGAGATTAGTTCCTAGTTAAAAAATCATCTGTAATGAAATGCTGGATTTTGTATTGGTTAAATGTCCAAGTTATATCACATTAAAATTCTCTAATATTTTTGTTGATGTGAGAATCAAACGAAAATTAAAGCCTTGGTACTTTATCATAAATGTCTTAAAACCTTAATCCATCTTCATTGTATAACAGAGAATACTTTTAAAATAAACTTAAGTTATTAGAAACATACACTTCCTTTATAAAATAAAATTTAAGTTACCCACTAACTACCCACTTCTTCCCTCAGTTTGTTTCTGTCAGTGACATGTTCGTAGAACATGAACTTAAAATCACTTCCCAGTCTTCATTTTGTTTCTCTGCCGGTTCTTGTTTGGAACAGAGACTGTCCCAGCAGATATATTTTTTTTCCTAAAAAAACTTTTTTCCCCTAAAAATGAAGGTTTAAAGTATTCATAGTTTACATGATTTCTTTTGTCAGACAGGCTTAGATATGTTGATTTTGAGAGGAGAGTGGACCATCCAGGAGAAGATTCTAACAAGTTGTCAAAGATATGGCGCCCAGATTCAGGAGAACGGTTAGGGCAAGAGATGTAGATTGTTAGGTCTTCAGCCCAGTGGCATAAGCTGGAGTTCCAGGAGTGTGAGCACATTCTGATGGGAAAGTTTAGAGGAACATGAGCACGGGGGCCTGAGGAATGCAACTTCAGGGACTCCTCTCCCCACGTGCAGAAGCTGAAAGGAAGACGTGGATCCTGCAGAAGAGCTGGCAAAGGAGGAGCATAGGAGGCAGGAGGGAAACCAGGGCTACACGGAATCACAGGGGACCGTGGAGGAGGGAGTGTCAAAAAGGAGGAAACCTGTCCCATGTCACATGCTGCCAGGAGGTCAAGTTCAAGGAATGAGAAAAGGCTGCTGAGGATGTCACTGTGACAGTTTCAGTAGAATGGTGGGTTAGAAACCTGATTATATGGAGGAAAGAGTAATTGAAAGAAATGGAAAAAATGTCTAATGAGTACTCTTCTTGAAAACTTCAGGAGTAAGAGAAGAAAGAGGGAAAAGACAAATGTTGGAAGTGGAGGCAGGATTGAGGAAAGACATTTTTAAGGAGGGGAAGTCCTGAGTGTATTTGTAAACAGAGGAAAGAGTGGGTGACAAGATGCGGCAGGAGGAGCATGGTCCTGGAGAGGCTGGAGAGTTGGGGATGGGAGGATGACCCCAAGAGAGGACCGCCGAGATATAAAGGGATTCTGAACTGGCACGGAAGGGTGTGGAGAGAAGGCAATAGGCAGCTCCCTTACGCCAATGGATTTGATCTTTTTTGGTAAACAAGAAGTCAGGGTGTGTGGTGGTAGATGCAGCCAGAGGTTCTATGTGGAGAAGATCTGGGAGAATCACTCTAGTGAATGGTCTGTGAGCCAGTAAGACATGAATGAAAAGATTACCAATGGTAGTGGCCCGGATGACATCAGGCAGAATGAATTTGAGAATGGTAGGTCCAGTTATCACAGTTTTCTGCCTTTCTCCAGCAACCTGATTCTTGCAAACTCTATTGTGAGCCAAAGGCTAGAAAGGGGGTGTCTTTCTGGAAGCTACTATTTGGTAATGAAGAAGACTTTCTGTGCTGCAGTGCACAAGCCACACACACACACATACACACACACGCACACATATCTTCTGCTTGCTAAGAAAGCCTTTGACACCGAAAGCTGTCCTTTGAGGTCCTCTCTTTCAGATGTGACAGGAAAGTGAACATTCCCCCCCTGCTTTTGGCCAGAAAGGTTTGGGAGGTGAGTGATTTAAGTGTGGCAACTACTTAGCAACATGGTATTCAAAGATCCCTCTCTTCTTTGATTCTCTTCACAGGGATGGTCTAATTAGTAAAGATGAAATGATGGCTTACTTCCTGAGAGCTAAGTCCCAACTACACTGTAAAATGGGACCGGGATTTGTCCATAATTTTCAGGAGATGACCTATCTCAAGCCAACCTTCTGTGAACACTGTGCAGGATTTGTAAGTCTGTTATCCATTGCTTTCTCTTGTTAGTAGTGATTTGTGCAGTATTCTGACAATGTGGGAAAATGATACATGAACAGAGTCCATTGTCTGCCTTAGATCCAAAGTAAAACATGATGGCTCCCTGAAATCAAACATTCAATTAAAAACAAAAGCAAGATCTGCAGATTTAGCTATGTTCTTTCTAGGAATGCAGGGCTGGAGAAGACAGGGAAGGCTGGTGAGGCGTATTAACTCAGGAGAGCAGTTTGTCTGTTAATACCTGCCAGGGAAAAGTTCTGCCCAATGAGCCCTGGCATTCATCACTGAGTGCAATTAAGTGGTATATTTATTGTAGCCAGTTCCTCTCAGTTCTTGTTTCATATGGTCTCAGTCACTAGAAATCTATCATGATATGGCTCCATAATTCCTAACTCAGAAAGGAAAAAAAATCTTTTCAAAGAGAAGACGGTTATAATAATAAATAACATTTACTCGGCATTTGACAGTAATAAAATATTTCCTGAGGCATTAGTGTAATTAATCCTCATAACTAGCCCATGAGGTGGGCATTTTACTCTCCCCATTTGCATATGAAGGTAGAGAGGTCCAGAGAGGATAACGCAAGTTTCCCAGGATTCCACAGCCAGTAATGACTAGAGCCGGGACCCAAACTCAAGTGTTCCGGCTTCACCTACACCACTGCAACAAGTGGAGGCTGTACACCTCACTGCCCCACATCTGATGATTCTTTAGCAACTAAGGTCAGGTTTGGCCCTGGTGTTAAACAAAGACCCTCGAGCTCTGAACCTCTTCTAGGTGATATGCAAGTACTGTAAGATGGAAAATGTAGTACTCTACACAAGGGTAGCCCAGCAGCCAGGTGAGTGGCATTTGTCCAGATGCCAGCTCAGTTTTGGTAGCTTCTTTCAGCAGTCATGTCCCCCTGTGGACCCGTATGGAATTCGTAGCTCATATCATATACCCTCCCATGAAATTACATTTTTCGCTTTCAGTCTTGAATAACTGGCTTTGGGGAGCCAAACGGCGGGAGTCTGAATTCAAGCACACACCCCTCTGAGAATGGGTAAATTAGAGGCAGTGGTTACCTCAAAGGTGGCCCCCCGTGATCATAGAAGCTGCTGTGATCAAGGGGCAAGGCAGCCTAACCAGCTCTCTTAGCCCACCCCAGGGAAGGAGAGGTTCTCCTACCAGCTACACCACTGGGATGGCATCACCTGACCATTTTATCATCAAACAAATACTTTTCCTTTTTCATGTATCTGTCTTCTGATGGGAATTTTTGCCTGTATCTAGACCTGAAAAATGCTCAAGTGGTACGGAGCCATGTGTAACTCTCTCCTGCAGAGTGGGGCCCAGGGAATCTGTTTGGCCCTGGCCTGGCACAGCCAAAAGTCAGGCTGAGACATCTGACCCATGGTGTGGTGTGAGAGTTGGTAGGTCCTTATCAAATCTCAAGGTCTTGTCTCTGCTCTCCAGTCCTTCTGGATGTCTCTCCCTTCCATGGAGGCTCTGGTTCTATAGAAGCAGCAAGGTAGGCTTTCTTGGGAGCTTCCACACACTTCCCTCCCCAACTCATCAGAGCGGATTTGCTGGTGCTAGGTTTCTGATACAGCTGTGATCAGGTCGAAAGCTCTGGACTTGGAGTCCGGAACTCTGACTTTGAATCTCAATTCTGCCCCTTATTAATCTATGTCCTTGACCAAATTATTGATCATCTTTGAGTCTCTGTTTTCCTATCTGTAAGAGGGGGTTAAGACTTACCTGCCATGTTGCTGTGGTGATTAAATGATATCAGACATGTTGCATACCACAGAGCTCAGAGTAAATCTTTCTCTTTTTTTAGTGTTCCTTTATGCTTTTGGAGTTTTATCGAAATTAACTCATTCAGAGTTTTAATAGCCCTTTTTATTTTTCAAAATATACTTAATTTCCTTGCTATAATTTGAGTTGATCTTTACTCACACACCTTTTTTAAAAAGCTCTTTGGTTTTCAGAGGGATTTATAAATACCATGCTCTAGCTGGGTCATTGAAAGGAACTGTGGGGGAATAGAAGGAACTATTTTTTAGTGCTTGGACCACCTGCTTTTGAATAAATTCCATTTTAAGGGTAAGGAAGACAAATAGACACTGCTTGAGATACATTGATTTTAGAATTAGAATTCCAGAGCTGAAAGAATTTTGCTAATTCCCTTATTTTGAGCTCTGGAGAAGTTAAGTGACTTCTCTAAGGTCACATGGGTCACTAGCAGCAGAGCCATGACTCATATTCAGTTCTCCTTACTCCCAGGCCAGTGCTCCTTCCACCACAGTCACTCCAAGTCTTACAGCAGCCTGAGGTCTCTAAGTCAAAGACTGTGGGAAGTACCCTCTCCTGTCCTTGGCTGGCACGCTGACCCAGAGCCTCTTCGTGCCTCGTGTTGTCTCCTGCTTCTTAAGTAAGCATTAGCAAGCAACGCCCTGACTTGCCCGCCTCATGGGACTCATGCTTGACTTTATCTTTTCAAGCAGTTTCTGCAGCTATGCTAATAACGTGCCATAGCCAGAGATTCGGATGCTTCTTAAACCTTATCCTTTCTTGTCCTAGATCAGCGGCTTTTGTTCTGATCACTCACAAAACTCCCAGGAGCAATGGCTTCCTCTCTTTCCCTGAAGTGACACACGTTTCACATTCTTCTTTTCCTACTTACTAGCTATGAGATCTTGCCAAATGACTTCACCTCTCTGTAGCTTAGTCTCCTCATCTGTAAAAATGAGAAAATTATTATTACCTATCTCATAAGGATATTGTGAACATTAAATGAACTGCTACTTGGGACTTCCCTGGTGGTGCAGTGGTTAAGAATCCGCCTGCCAATGCAGGGGACACGGATTTGAGCCCTGGGAAGATCCCACATGCCGCGGAGCAACTAAGCCCGTGCGCCACAACTACTGAGCCTGCGCTCTGGAGCACGCGAGCCACAACTACTGAGCCAACGTGCCACAACTACTGAAGCCCACGCACCTAGAGCCTGTGCTCTGCAACAAGAGAAGCTGCTGCAATGAGAAGCCCGCGCACCGCAACGAAGAGTAGTCCCCGCTCGCCACAACTAGAGAAAGCCGCGCGCAGCAACGAGGACCCAACGCAGCCAAAAACAAATAAATAAATAAATAAATAAATAAATAAATTTAAAAAATGAATTGCTACACATAGCTTAAAACTGTGCCTTTCACATAGCAAGAGTTCATTAAATGTTAGCTATCATTGTTATTTTTGTTATTACTATTACCAAGGACTCTGTGAGGAAACGATTTCTCATCGCTACAAAGTTTCCCAGATGTGGGACCTTGCAAATTATTTAACTTCCTGCATCATCACACTCATCTTTTATAAAAGGGAAGCAAACTGGATTATCGTTAAGATCCTTATAGCTCTGACAGATGTGATTGGCCTACCCACCCACTTCCCTTTTCTGTACTGACACCTCCCCATCCCTTTTCCAGTCATCCTAGGCACCTGAGGCCTCGCTTCCAGTTAGTTGTCTTAATAATCCTTCCTGTCTCCAAGGCAAAGTGTTGCCCTGTCCCAAGAGACATTTGCATCTTAATAGTGTTTTCTGAAGGACCAAATAACTTTTAAGGCTCAAAGGAATCACTCTCCACTGGTGGAATTTCCTTGTCAGAAAGAGAGTAAGGAGCAACTTTCCCAAAGCCTTGAATCCCTTCACATCAGCAGCTACTCTCCTAGGGCCACGATGCCCCCACTCAGGGCATTGTTCCCCTATAACACATTGTGAACAACACTCCTGTCAATGCCAGTAGCCCACCAGCCCTGTTTCTTTCAAAATTATTTTATTAGGTAGATATCAGCCACTTAGCCTAACCACTCAAAGTGTAGAAATGGCGCTTCTCCAACTTGAGCTAAGCCCGTTTAATTCATCAGCACTGTATGTTCCTGATGCCCCTGGTTCCCATATGCGAGTGCTGCAGGAGGCCTGGGAAAGAATGTGGGAAGTCCCCTTCTTCACGGAGATTACAGTGTGGCAGAGGTTTGTGAAGACACCACCACCAGGATGATGCCCCTGAACCGCCTGGGCAAACACTCCCTTGTTGAACTGTAGGCCCTCACATCCCTCCTGAGACTCTCGTCACTTCCTACATCCTACTCCTTACTTGGTTGGCAGAATCTGAGCCTTTTCTGCATCTCCCACAACCCCAGCACAGGCTAAACATGCAGCAAATGCAGAGAATAAATACAAGAACAAATGCAAAATCTTTTCCTCTTCTGTATTCTTTCAAGGTAGAAATGCTTCTCAGAAAAGAATCAAGCAAAATCCAAATGCTTTAGTGGGATGCATTGCTTGGGTCGCTTAATTTCCCGTAGGGGGCGCCAAGAGCAGCTAGTGTGATTTTAAAAAAAGCAGAGGGAGCCAGGGGCTATCAAAGGCAGAGTGACAGAGTCTCCCTGTGAGTTTTGCTGAGAGCGCGTTATGCCAAAGTCCAATAAATGCACCAACGTCAGTTTCCCATCCCAGCTGCCGTTTGGCTCCCAGAAAGAAAAGGGAAGCAAAACTCCTGTTATTGCCCCAGCTGGGGTGGGCTGGGAGAGGGTTCTTCTATCTGACAGGAAGGGTGTCAGGAGCAGCTACATCCTGTTTGTGCTCTACCAGGCATCACGCTTCCCAGGACTTCCTTCTCTGTGGCCTTGTTTTCTTTCCAGATTTCTCTCCAGATTCCCTGACATTCCTTTGTCTTTTGTTACAGCTCTGGGGCATAATCAAGCAAGGATACAAATGCAAAGGTAAATGTTACTTTGTTAAATTTTTTATTTTATTTTATTTGTTTAATTAATTTGTATTGGAGTATAGTTGCTTTACAATGTTGTTGTGTTAGTTTCTGCTGTGCAGCAATGTGAATCAGCTATACGTATACATATATCCCCTCTTTTTTAGATTCCCTTCCCATTTAGGTCACCACAGAGCACTGAGTAGAGTTCCCTGTGCTATACAATAGGTTCTCATTAGTTATCTATTTTATACATAGTAGTGTATATATGTCGATCCCAATCTCCCATTGTTAAAATTTTTAAATGTGACTTTTGGGCCACGAATCATATTTGTCTGAGGGAAACTTTAAAGCTCTTGGCATCATGGAGAAATTGGGGCTTTGGGGCTACCGGCAACTGAAGAGTTAATGGTCCAGTAAAGGACTCCCTGAAGTTTTGGAGATCCCAGGCTGGAATTTTATCGCCTGTTACAAAGAGCAAGGAAACCACACTTATTATCCCACACACATCTAACCCCCATCTCTAAGATGTCTTGCCCATCATCAGCACACATTTAAGGTGGGAATTCTGAGGAGGGCAAGCCTAATGGAAATACTGTATATAAGAACTTTGTCCTTCAAGGGAAAAAAAAACCCATGCTCATTTCTGTTAAACATATGCATTTCTTTCTACTCTCACATAGCTATTCCCTCCTCTACTAAATCACAGATGATGATGAGAAAAGAGGAGATACATTTGCCCCTTTCAATGAATTTGTTCATATACTTCCCCCATTTAATTGAAATTTATAGCAATTGAATAAATATATATTTGATAAATGCAATAGGAATGTTTGGCTACTTGTAGATACATGATTATTACACATTGGTGTTCAGAAAACTGCTGGATATTTTATGCAGACTGTTTATACTGGTTCTTTTAAGAGTCTGATAATGCTCTTGAAAAATATAATAAAGCCACAAAATGAAATATCTTAATCACAGAATGCCTTCAGATCAATAATGTTCCCTTGTGATGCCTTTTTTCTCTAGCTGTCATTTTACATGAACAGGGAACTTCCTTGAACCTCTATGGGAGCCACCTTTTAGTGCTCAAAAAACAAACAAACAAACAAAACCTTCCCTTTTGTTCTCTGAATCAGTTGACTTAGTCTAACTTGAATTTTTACTTTCAAGCAGCAGAGATACTGGCTTCTGCCCCTTATCCCCTAGACACACACAGACACATACAAACACACACACACACAATTTTGTGAAGATGAAAATCAATTAAACCCTAGGATCTCTGTTCAGATGGTATTTTCTCTTAAAGACACATAGAGTGAAAAGTCTAATTAAAATAGACCAGACATGTCATTGCAATTTGATCTTTCCCTGATGTTATTACAAAACTATTTGAAACAAGACCATTTAGGGGAAAATGGGTATTGGAAATAATGAGAAAATTCCTCTTTGATGGTGAGAGAAATATACCCTATAAAATGATCATATCTGTTCAGTGATTCTAAGAGAAATGTAGGACCCTCATCGTATGAAGTAATTGTGTTGCTATCTTCCAAAGTGGCCAAAATTTTGTACCCCAAGTAGCAATTAACATCTACTTTCTTAACTAAAGCATCTAATGGGAAGGCCACAGAATCTGCTGCATGCCACTTCCAAGCCACAGTCAAATCTGAGACATGTTTATTGAGCATATGCTCACCTTGTCTTCTGTTTCTATGCCAAGAAAGGAAGCAAAAGATATAATCGCTTGCTCTGGAAAAGGTTTTGGGAAATGAAGAAGAATAGAAAATGTAGACAAATACTGAATGGAGGGACACCATGCTGTAAATATTTAGAGGCAACTGTAGGTCCTGGGAGAGACTAGATGCTGAGGCTTCTCACCCTCATTCTGGCTCAGGGAGCCTCTTTGTGGGGAATCCATCTTGGTCTGGAGAAGAACCCCAGTCCCATGTAATTTGCATTTAGTTTTGGGCAAAGGCAACTCCCCATTCAGGCTGCCCCTGCTTGTTGCTCCCCAGCACTTCAGTGAACTGTGTAGAAGAAGCAGCTGAACAAATATAAGAGAGAACTTTAGGAACCCCAGGAAGGGAAGAGAGTCCCACTGGCCCTTTTACTAGCCCTAGACACACCCTGTGGACCTGAGATTAAACACAGAAACAAGGGTGGGGGAGGGGAGGCGTGAGAGCCCAAACGCCAACCTGGAATCCTGGTCAGCACCTGACATGCGGTTCACACTAATCACCTGTGATACTCTGGGTTGTTTCAGACTGTGGAGCCAACTGTCATAAACAGTGCAAAGACCTCCTGGTTCTGGCCTGCCGGAGATTTGCCCGGGCGCCCTCCTTGGGCAGCGGTCATGGGTCACTGCCTGGAAGTCCCTCGTTGCCTCCAGGTAATGTCCTCGACTTTCTTTCCTACTGCGATTTCTCTCTGCTCATGCCTTCCATGCCTGCACTTCGGTTGGGTTCTGGATCTAAAGCTAGCCAGAGCCATTATATACATGAAGGTTTTCAGGGTAAGCAGCAGTGGCTAAAGACCCTTGAACCCTACACGCTCCTTTTGGCTTTCGGGTCTCAATAACATGCAGTTCACCTGAGGCCAATTTCATTCCGCCTCTGGTCTGTTCCTCTAGGTCCTTGCCCGTCGGACTCCTGTTGTTTGCACCCACTTTGACGGTTTGCTGTGAAGCAGTCGGATGTATGATGAATCACAATAATCACAGTCTTCTTTCCCCTTCCAGTGCAGGATGAAGTGTTCGAGTTCCCTGGCGTCGCAGCTGGACACCGAGACCTGGACAGCAGAGCCATCACGCTGGTCACAGGCTCCTCGCGCAAGATCTCCGTGCGGCTGCAGCGGGCCACCACCAGCCAGGCCACCCAGACCGAGCCTGTGTGGTCAGAGGCTGGCTGGGGGGACTCAGGGTCCCACACCTTCCCCAAAATGAAGTCCAAGTTCCACAACAAAGCCGCAAAGGACAAAGGCTTTGCCAAGTGGGAAAATGAGAAGCCCAGGGTGCAGGCTGGTGTGGATGTTGTTGACCGAGGCACTGCGTTCGAACCAGATCAGGATGAAGCTGACATGGTTGAGACCAGACAGTACGGTGAGGTCAGTGCTGGTCAAACCACAGATAAAATCAGAAGAGGGAGGCTGAAAGCAGCTGAGATGAGCGTTACAGTGAGTCCACAAGGCAGCCTGGTAGTTTTGAAGGCAGAATGGTTGGGAATCAAGACATATCACTTTTAGTCTTGTCTTTGGCTAGTTATGTGACTCTGGACAAATGGTCTCTTCTCCTTGGACATCAGTTTTATGATGTATAAAACTGAACCGAATGGGTTCTAAAACTCAGTGAAGATTTCCGTGTCTGTATACTGACGTGATGTCCAGGGACCCTTGACTGTTGCTTGTATCCAATATAACAGTATGCTATACCCATAAGCTTAGTTTTCCAAGCTAGAATCAGGGTCCAAACTCAGAGGAGGCAGTGGAGGCAAAAGACATGTAGATAGAGAAGGAGAGCTGTAAACTCTTGCCCCTACTTAAAAAAAAAAAAAAAAAAAAAAGGCTTTTGACAGCATCATGGAGGAGAGGGTGGTGAATATCAGAGACATGGGGACCTCAGGGTTCTATACGTCAGGCTTTGCCTCCACACAAAAAGTATGTTCAAATCATCCAAAGCAAATTGGGAAACATATGGAATTTGTTAGAACAAGCTGAAAATATAAATTGATTCAAGATGGACTTAGATAAATTTATTAGTCAACAGTCCATAGTGTATTAAGAAAAAGGATTTGGGGAAATTGGTGTCACATTCCTAACCTAAAAGTAATGTCATGGAGGGCAGCCATTGCCTCCCTACTGAATCATTTTCATAAACAGAGTATTAGGTTAGGTAGAGATCCTACTGGATCAAGCCAGTGCTCTTTTCTCTTATGACTGGTCCTCCACATTCCACCTATCCTCAGGAGATCTAAGCACACAATCTCCATAGTTTCCTATGATGAGAAAATCGCCAATGACCTTTAACCAAAATTCCTCTAGCTCCTTCCTCATCGAAGACAATTAGTAAGGATGCCGCACATGATCTTCAGTAGTATGAAGTTTATTGTAAGTTCCTGCTGAGCCATTGTTTCCTTTCTTTTAACACCAACTTTTAAAACAGCTTTATTGAGATATAATTTATGTACTATAAAATTTACCCACTTAAAGTGTATAATTCAATGGTTTTTAGTATATTCACTGAGTTGCACAACCACCACTACAATCTAATTTCAGAACATTTACATCATGTGCTGGGTGGACTACATGATCTTTTAATTCCCTCTAAATCTCGAGTATACAAGGCACTGATCATTTGAGATGTTCCCTTGAAATTATCTGATAAACTGCTTTTTAGAAGTAGTCTTATTTTTTTTAATGAGATCCAGCCATACAACAGGTTCTGATTCGTATTGCAGGAAGGCTGACTTCAGGCTGAGGACACTGAAGGCAATTGTGTTGGCATTTGGAAGGAGCAAGATGAGACACTCTGAAGAACACTCCAAAACTCAGGAAGTTATCTGAAAAGATATCTGGACATTTACTGCCTTGTGACACTGTGGGATCTCCCTGATTGAACTATGGGACAGAGGATTTACCCTATGAACTATTTATTTCCTCCTTCCCTGCTTCTAGTGAGGTGCCACAAAGACTGTGTTATGTAGTTGGTAGTTTTCTCTCCTATCTTTCTCTAGAGCCATTTATATACGGGTGAAATGAAAGCTTTTGTGCATGTACTTGATATTCATTCTCTAAACTCAGACTTTGCTTTTTCTGTGAGAATGTTATTTCAGTATTTTTATAAACTTTTGAGGGGGGTGTTTAACGAGGAGTCGATTTAGGGGTCTTTTTGTGTGCTTTTTGGACGGGACCAGGACTTATTTTTTTGAGGGACAAGGAAGCTCTTCCAGACTTGGAAGGCAGTGGTTCTTCTAACGATGCTCTGCTGCAAGGAGAAGCTGTTTACATTGTTCTTACCGTACAGTTGCTATTATAATGTGTAACAAGTCACACTTCTGTAATCATATAAGTCTTGCCAATTCTGCATCACTAGGTAGCTATGACACAGCCATGAAAACTATCCTAATATTTATCATTGCCATGGGGGAAAATTAACTAAATACATGTCCCATCTCACTAGGTTTAGCCATCTTTCATAAGACTGCTATTAAGAAGTAGGAATAACAATTTAAAAAATCAATTCAAGTTTTTGGGAATAAAATTCAGAAGAAAAACAAACCATCCCTCAAACCCCTTACTGAAATGCAATTTTTAAAATTCAACCAGCAATTATTAAAACCTCAAAATAGTTTTAAGAATTTTGTTTGTTATAAAAGAAAACTTTTTGGTTGTGAAAGAGAGCTCTCATGCTCTTCCTAAGAAATTGCCATCGTGGTTAAGAAGAGTCATAGAAAGCAAATCATCACAAACCACCTTTGATTAACGTTTCATTTAAACTTTTAAAGTATCAGTATTTTGAATATCTTCCTTTGACCCAACATTACTAGACGTGGGTCTGTTTCTTACATGATGAGAGGAGAAAGAACTTGGTTGAAGATGTTCAAAAATAGAGATGGGTTTGAGCCTATGGGTGAGGAGAATGACCTGCTACCAAGTGCCCAGTCAGAAACTGGACCCACAGGGGTGCACTGGTCTGCATTTGGGAGTTTAAGTGTGTATAATCCACGTAAGACTGAATTTGTTTCTTTTAGGGCAGTCTCTTCAATAAAAAAATGCCTTTCTTCTCATTTTCCATTAGGTAAATGAAGACAGTTCTGTTCAGCAGACACTTGTTGAGTACCTGCTCTGGGCAGGTCCTGTGTTAGATGCACAAAGAGGAAGAACTCTTCGTCTCTGCCCTTGGGAGCTGAGAGCCCATGGGCATTTAAGGCAAGATGACTCCTTATAATAGAGTTTCAAATTCACTAGAACTGACTTAATCATGCCAAACAGATTCAGAGATCAATTTGCAGAGATAATGCAAGTTAAATGAAGTTATTAGGTGAGGGAGTTGTGATTAAGCTCGAAAATATAAGAACTCACCATTTGCGAGCACCTCAGAAAGCAAATAGCCATCCCCAATGTTGGTTCCATGTATATATACTCTCTATTCCTATTCACAAATGCAATGAAATACATGTTAACAAAATTAAAAAGAGAAAATGGCAATTTAAGTACAAGAAACCCTTCTTGTGTGTGTGTTTTTTGTTGTTTTTGTTAATGAATGTTAAGACTATTCTTTTTC
The DNA here is from genome assembly GCF_028023285.1 of Balaenoptera ricei. Classification (NCBI taxonomy): domain Eukaryota; kingdom Metazoa; phylum Chordata; class Mammalia; order Artiodactyla; family Balaenopteridae; genus Balaenoptera; species Balaenoptera ricei. Next base: position 75,901,686 of record NC_082651.1, on the reverse strand, counting down.
TTCTCAAAGCAGTTATTTCACTTGCCACTTAGTTTGGGTTATTTTTGATTTTTCACATATAAGAAGAGTTTTCTAGGATCAGCCTTCCTGTTACAAAGATACTAAATGAACCTCGAGTAAAAACAAACCAAAAAAATAATAAAACTAACATATTATGTGTATATATGTATGTGAACTATTTTTGTATATGTGTGTATATATGTGTTTATATGTATACACAGGCACACACACACACATACACACACACACACACACACACTACTATTATTACTTTGCTGAAGAGGAATTTGAGTCCATAATAAAGCTGCTTTATAATTTTGATAATATCATTTACTCATAACCAATGGTGACTCTGATGTTTCCAATATGTCAATTTCCTATAATCAATAAAATAAGTAAATTAGGCAAACCCATGGTGGAGCAAAAAGAACTATGATGGTTGGTTCCTCCAGACCTTCCTTTTGTAGGTTTGATGATCACTGTCAAAGCAAAAACAAAACCAAACTCTTAACAGTGAATATTGGGAGTTGCCTGGTGCTCTAGTGGTTAGGATTCTGGGCTTTCACTACCATGGCCCGGGTTCAATCCATGGTCGGGGAACTGAGATCCTGCAAGCTGAACGGCACAGCCAAAAAAAAAAAGTTAATATTATTAGATACTAAGAGAGGAAATGTTAGATACTGCAACTGAGTCTTCATTGAAGGATGTGCAAATTGTATTGATGCTTTTTGAGATCTGCCTAAACCAGAGAGTGATCCTAACCAGTATTTGAACACTTTATGTTGAGTGGCTATTTTCCTGAAGCAATAATGTCCCCAGATTTCCATGGTAAAACAGCCTCTCCAAAAGACAGAGAGGTTTGCTGCTTAACACTGAAGACAGGACTCCTACAGAAGGAAGTGCCAAACTGTTACTGATGGCAAGAAGCTTAAGCATTCCTAAGATAAACACCTTGATTTTTGAATGAGGAGGTAAATTCAGTCAAATGAGATTTCCACAGCACACCTTTGGCATGCAATCCACAGCCAGATTTAAATCCCATCTCTGCCAGTTGTAGTCATGAGATCCTGGGCAAGTCATGTACATCTATTTGAGCCTCAATTTTCACATTTGAGATGGAGAGATTTTACCACCTTCTTCAACTACCTTATAGAGTTGTTGTAAGGATCAAGTCTAATAGTACATGTAGAAGTACTTTGTAAAGACCTTATAAATTAATATTATTTTACAGTTAAACATGGTTCTTCCCTAAAATTGTCTTCAGACTACATGTTTACATGGCTGTGTTCTTTGGAGGCTCTAAATCCAACATTTAACTAAATTTTGTGTCAAAGAACAATTAAAAAAAGAAATATTCACACGGGTTTTTCTTATGCCTGGCACTGTGTGTGTATAGGGTCAGTTCTGCTCTGTTTTCTAACATTAGCTGTTCTCACTCTGTTTGAAAATAGGTAGACAAGATTAAGAAACCAAATGGGTAAAATATAAATAAGCTTAGAGAAAAATAGGTCAAAGTATAAATGTGCTTAAGAGGCTGACTCTTGGAAGAATTTATTTTACTACAGGGAGACAAAAGGAAAATAAAAATTAACTTTTCAAATAAAAAGGATTCCATTTATTTGACAACTAGAATGTATTTTATAGCTATTGAAGGTGGTAATGATAGGAAACTACTTGGAATTTAAGGCTCATTCAGGAAATATCTTCCTCCACGCTTCATCCAAAACTTGCTTGCTGAAGTTTAGAGAGTACTCAGACCTCAAACAACAATATTTATTCTCTTTTTAAAATGTTAATGGCAAGCACTTTGGAATTCACATCTATTCAGAATCTAAGTGACTTGCAGTTTATACATAATAGCATAAGGAAAGCATCACATGGGGCATTCTATAAGACAGTTGACCTGAATGCTTCAAAAATAAAATGTCTTAAAAAAAAAAAAAGGAAACAGGATGAAAGGAGCAGTTATGGATCAAACAAAACACAACAGAATGCAGCGTTGTAAACCTTCATTGGATTCTGAACCAAAAAATAAATAAAGCAGACATTTTTGGAGGGCAACTGTGGAAATTTAAATGTGAACTACATATTAAATGACATATGGAATGAATGTTAATTCACTCAAGTATTATAATGATTTTATGTTTATGTAGGAGAATGTTTTTATTTTTAAGAGATACCTGGTGAAGTAGTTAGGGATGAAGTATCAATGTCTGCAATTTACTTCAGTAAAAAAAAAAAAAAAAAAGAAAGAAAGTTTTTATGCAGAGTGATAAAGCAAATGTGGCAAGATGTTAACGATTGTTAAATTTAGGTAGAGGGTATGTAATAGGGAAGAACCTCTGTATTCTATTACAAGTTAATCACTAAAGGGATGTTCCCTATAAGCTTAAATTATACATCATGGCCCATCTCTGGGAAACCTGCCTCCCAGGTAATGAACGTTAAGCTAAAATACCTTTGTTTAGCTCACAGGAAACATCCTGACCAGACCCACCTGTGAATGACTGCAGGCAGGAAGAAATTAACACATCCCCTCCGGAGGCTGACGGGAACCAGGAAATGTTTGACTTTACTCCCTCCCCTTTTAGTATAGAAGAAGCCTGAATTCTAGCTCAGGCAAGATGGTTCTTTGGGACACAAGTCTACCATCTTCTCGGTGTGCTGGCTTTCTGAATAAAGTCGCAATTCCTTGCCCCAGCAGCTCTCTTGATTTATTGGCCTGTCCTGCAGTGATCAGTATGAGCTTGGACTTGGTAACAAATTTTGGTGCAGTCAGCCAGGAGCCTTGCTGCTCGTGGCTAGCCAGCTCTGGTTGGGGAATTTTCAGTTAAGGCCCTAGCAGCTGCAGGGGTCACTTGCCCTGAAGATCTTCCTTTCAGATTTCACCAAAGTGGCACTGGTTGCCCCAACGCTTGGCAGTTGGAGCAAGGAATCAGCACTTGGGAGCCAATGGGCTCCAGACAGCAGGGAAGTCACTCCGGTATGTACAGTTGGGACTTTCTTTCCTCCCTGGGACTTTTTCTCTGGAATAAGCCAATTTATTTTGTATTTGAGTGGGGTACCCTGTTGATGAGAGGGAAGAGTTGTTGGACTTTTACCCAATTTGTGAACTGGTTCATTTGTTTCTTTGGATGCTAGCATTTGTGTGTATAGTTTGTGTTTTGCTTGTCTTGAATTTCTGTCTTTAAAAATGGGGAATGTTTCAACTATCCCTAAAGAAAATCCTGTGTGGCACATTTTGGATAAGTGATCTGATTGTAGCTATGAACCCATGGGTGAGAGGAAGATGATATTTTTTTGTAAAAATGTGTGGCCGTAGTACCTGTCAGGAGTTTAGGCAGGGTTATCTTGGGGCCCTGTGCACCATGTACGGCTACTCTTGCTGTGTTAATTGCACAATTTATGGTCTCCTGTGTCGTTGGTATATGTAAAACCCCAAGACCAAACTTGAGGGTTTATTTAGGATTTTCTGTTTGTCCTTTGGATTTTTCATTTTGTTTGGTACTGTTTCTCCATTTACAGCCAAATCAATTCTGTGATATTTAAAACTTTTACTGATGTCAAATGGAGGAAAGAATCAGGAAAAAAAACCCAAAAATATCTTGTCTGTTCTTGTCCAAGAGTGGGACATTCCCAGGGAGAAGAGAAAGTTTCCACTTGACTCCTAAAATCACCAAAAGCTACAAATAGAAGTGTCTTTTCCATAAATACTAGTAAAAAGGGTTTAGCCATCTAGACAGGTGATCTTGATTTCTCCCATCTGCCAGAAACCCAGTTTGAATCCAATCTCTTTTGTAACTGATGGGTTTTACATTGTTGTACCTGATTCATGGCTGAAATTTTGGAATGGGAACTATGAGATTCCTGTGTTTGTATGTGTGTTATAGATGCATGGCACTGTCAAAATTAATCTGTAAAAGAGCTCTATTTAATTAGCTTAAAGGAAATTAAGCACTTATATAAATACTCAAATATAAAAGACTGGCCAGAATGAATTTTGGGTTCATGTGATCTAGGAAATATTCAGTATTGAATTAATATCTGGTATTAAAGTTAGCTTAAGCTTGCTTGTTTGATTAATACAGACATGTCTTTAGAGTCATCAATTTAGGTGTAATACATTTATTGTACCTAGGTTTACTAGAAATCAAATAAGACCTTATTATTCCTGTTACAAAGTTTGTCAGCAAGAAAGATAACAATATGACAAAGCTTTTAAGTAAATAGAGGTAAATGAGGTAAGAGTTTTAGATAAACTCTATAGGAATAATTATGTTTTGGGAATGTCTAACTAAAATAGTCTCTCCAGATTTTCATAACTTGAAACTAAACTAAGTTAAATGAAGAGAATTCATTGACTCTCTGGGTCATTTCAAATAGGATAAAATATTAGAACATTAATTGCTGGGCAGTCTAAGTTTACCTACCTTTGCCTTCTTAGGAGAGGAAGACTAAAGCATACGTTTGTCAATCAGGAAATGCTAGTATGACAAACAGATATGGATATCCATTGTATTATTTTTTAAGGCTTTTCTGAAGGTTTGTAGTTTTAAAAAGTTGTGGGGAAAAAATAATTACTGCTTCTCTTACTGGAATTCATCAAAACAGCAACAATGAGAATAAAAACAAACAAACAGAAAAGCCAAGCTCCATTTGCAGAGAAACTAGAAGAGATCTGAAATACTAGGCCCAACAGAGGAAAGATAAAAGCATCAGAGATTGATCAGAGAGGCTTGCAGGAGAACATGGAGAGAAGTTGCTGTAGTGGAGAGGGATTCAGCAGCTGCAATATAAACAAACAAACAAACAGCAGGCAGCGACAAATACCCCTCTCAGCACAGAGGGGCACAGTCTGAAGTGCAAATCCTCAATCCATTGTTTAAAACCAAAGGAGTGGATACCAGCAGGTGGTGGTAGCCTCCTGGATCTGGTCTGGTTCTGAGAAGCAGTAGGGAAGGAACACACAGATGGAATATTTGCAAGAAGTGATCTGTCTCTAAGATAGCAAACTGCTAGAGAGTCCTTGTGATGGAAAAAAAAAAAAAAAAAATCCCACAGTTGCCAATCCCTGACAATTAGCCTTTGGTAAGCGAAGTTACATGTAAAACCTAGGATTATAAGACAAATTTCACCTGGCCTGGATATTATCCTGGCTTCTTCCCTACAGGAACTTCCTACAAATTTTGGATAAGAACTCAAAATTAAAATGGTTAAGACAAAACAAAAACCCAGAACATACTAGAGGGGAAAAAAAGGATAGTTAAATGTGAGACCTCTCACCAGAAAAAACAAACAAACAACACTGTTACAAAGCTAAGAACTAAAGCCACTTAATGAATTCCTGATCCCAGAAACCATGATAATAATAAACACTATTTTTTTAATATCTTTATTGGAGTATAATTGCTTTACAATGGTATGTTAGTTTCTGCTGTACAACAAAGTGAATCAGCTATATGTATACATATATCCCCATATCCCCACCCTCTTAAGCCTCCCTCCCACCCTCCCTATCCCACCCCTCTAGGTGGTCACAAAGCTATGATCTCCCTGTGCTATGCAACTGCTTCCCACTAGCCATCCATTTTACATTTGGTAGTGTATGTATGTCAGTGAATGCTTATTGTTTTAAGCTACTAAGTTTTAGGGTGTTTTGTTACACAAAATATCCTACTTGGTGATTAAACCATAACGTTTGGATTATCTTCTCTACTGCACAGAAATAATTTGCACCTCTATCAGATAAAAATCATTTGCACCTTAACAAATTTTCTTCAAGTTAGCATCTGAGCCCTAATCCATAATAAATAGTGTATCAAACAAAGTTACATTCTCCTAGAAGAGTTTTTCAACCTCTGCAATACTGACATTTGGGTGTGTATAATTTTTTGTTGGAGAGGGGTGGGGGCTGTCCTGTGCATTGTAGGGTATGCCACTAGATGCCAGTAGTACTCCGTCTCCCCCCTGAAGTTGTGACAATCAAAAATGCTTCCAGATATTTCCAAATGTCCTCTTTGGGACAAAATTGCTCTTGTCTGAGAACCACTACCCATGCATCAGAATCATGTGGAGGTCTTGCTCGAGCACAGATTGCAGGACCCCATCCACAGAGTTTCTGTCGGGAGGGGGGCCTGAGAACTTTCATTTCCAATGAGTTCCCAGGCAGTGCTGAGTGCTGATGCTGTTAGTTGAGTACTGCATTTGAGAATTGCTGCTCTAGGAAGTCAGCTAACTCTTAAGCTGCTCTTTAGACACTGCTCTAGAATGACATCCAAAGGACAGTGCAGCCATCTTTTGCCTTATTTCCAGGTTTTGGATGACTTTTCTTGGTAATTCTTTCTAAAGAAATGTAAGGTGAATGCAATTCTACATAGTTATAAAGGTAAACACTGGAACAAAACTCTAAATCTTTCTAAATATCAGAATAAATACAAAAACCAAAACAAAGAGATTCTCTATGACTTTTAAAAGTTATAAAAGTAGAAAACAGAACCTAAAATAAGACAGAACTAAGTTCAAACATATCTGTCATATAAATATAAATGGGCTAAACTCAATTATTTTTAAAAAAGATTCTCAGACTGATAACAAAGAAAAATCCAATTCTATGATGTATACATGAGACTTCTTATGAGTGATTCAGATGGTTGAAAAAAAAATAGGCAAAGATATAATGGGCAAATGCAAAGAGAAAGAACTAGTCATAAATATAATATCACACAAATTAAATTCAAGGCAAAAGGCACAAAAAGAGACAAAGGCAGGCTGATTTTTAATGCTAAAGGATACAATTCACAATGAAAATTTAATAATTGAGTATTTTTGCTCCAAATTACAGAGCATCAACATTTATAGAACAGGAACTAAAGGCAATTCAAGGAGAAATACACAGAAATATATTAATGGCATAAGACATTTATTTTCACCTTACTCAGCACATGATATACCAAGCACCAAGTACAAAAAATAAGTTGCTAGACCTATGCCATCTAGTACAGTAGCCACTGACCACATGTGGTTATTGAGCACTTAAAATGTGTTAAGTCCAAATTGTGGTGTGTTATATGTATAAAACGTGTCAGATTTCAAAGTGTACAGCAAAGAAGGTAAAATATGTCATTAAGAAATTTTGTACATTGATTACATGTTGCAATGATAACATTTTGATATAATGAGTTAAAATTATTTTTAATAATATATTTTATTTACCATTTTTTTCACTTTCTTAACATAGCTACCATAAAATTTTAAATTGCATATGTGACTTGTGTTATATCTCACTTGGATAGTGCTGCTCCAGAAGAACTAAAAAATCAACAAGGTAAATCTAAATAATTGAAACAGCTAATACGTATATGGTGGTTATTTCATTCTAGACACTGTTCTAAATGCTTTGCATATATTAATCCATTTAATCCTTACAACAATCCTTAGAGTTAGATGTTATCATTATAGCCATTTTACAATGAGGAAACTGAAGCATAGAGAAGTTAAGTAATTTGCCTAAGATTCCAGTAATGAATCTGGGATTTTGATCCTGTTAGTCTGGCTTCAGAGTCTGTACTCTAAACCATGATGTTAAAAATTGATATATATACAGGGAGGAGCTTCAAGATGGCGGAAGAGTAAGATGCAGAGATCACCTGCCTCCCCACAAACACATCAGAAATACATCTACATGTGGAACAACACCTACAGAACATCTACTGAATGCTGGCAGAAGACCTCAGACTTCCCAAAAGGCAACAAACTCCTCACGTACCTGGGTAGGGCAAGAGAAAAAAGAAAAAACAGAGGCAAAAGAATAGGGATAGGACCTGCATCAGTGGGAAGAAGCTGTGAAGGAGGAAAGGTTTCCACACACTTGGAAGGCCCTTCGCGGGCGGAGACTGTGGGTGGCGGAGGGGGGGTGCTTCGGAGCCACGGAGGAGAGCGCAGCCACAGGGGTGCGGAGGGCAAAGCGGAGAGATTCCCGCACGGAGGATCAGTGCCGACCAGCACTCACCAGCCTGAGAGGCTTGTCTGCTCACCCGCCGGGCCGGGCCGGGCGGGGGCTGGGAGCTGAGGCTTGGGCTTCGGTCGGATCGCAGGGAGAGGACTGGGGTTCGCTGCGTGAACACAGACTGAAGGGGTTAGTGCGCCACGGCTAGCCAGGAGGGAGTCCGGGAAAAAGTCTGCAACTGCCTAAGAGGCAAGAGATTTTTCCTGCCTCTTTGTTTCCTGGTGCGCGAGGAGAGGGGATTAAGAGTGCTGCTTAAAGGAGCTCCAGAGACGGGTGCGAGCCGCGGCTATCAGCGTGGACCCCAGAGACGGGCATGGGACGCTAAGGCTGCTGCAGCCACCAAGAAGCCTACGTGCAAGCACAGGTCACTCTCCACACCTCCCCTCCCGGGAGCCTGTGCAGCCCGCCACTGCCAGGGTCCCGTGATCCAGGGACAACTTCCCCGGGAGAACACATGGCGCACCTCAGGCTGTTGCAACGTCACGCCAGCCTCTGCTGCCACAGGCTCGCCCCGCAACCGTACCCCTACCTACCCGCCCGCCCCCACTGCCTGAGTGAGCCAGAGCCGCCAAATCAGCTGCTCCTTTAACCCCGTCCTGTCTGAGCGAAGAACAGACACCCTCAGGCAACCTACACACAGAGGCGGGTCCAAATCCAAAGCTGAACCCTGGGAGCTGTGCGAAAAAAGAAGAGAAAGGGAAATCTCTCCCAGCAGCCTCAGGAGCAGCGGATTAAATCTCCACAATCAACTTGATGTACCCTGCATCTGTGGAATACCTGAATAGACAACAAATCATCCCAAATTGAGGGGGTGGACTTTGGGAGCAATGATATATATATTTTTTTCCCTTTTTCGCTTTTTGTGAGCGTGTATGTGTATGCTTATGTGTGTGATTTTGTCTGTATAGCTTTGTTTTTACCATTTGTCCTAGGGTTCTGTCTGCCAGTTTGTTTGTTTTTTTACTTTAAAAACTTTTTTTCTTAATAATTATTTTTTATTTTAACAACTTTATTTTATTTTATTTTACTTTATGTTATTTTATCTTCTTCTTTCTCTCTTTCTTTTTTTTTCTCCCTTTTATTCTGAGCCGTGTGGATGACAGGCTCTTGGTGCTCCAGCCAGACGTCAGGGCTGTGCCTCTGAGGTGGGAGAGCCAAGTTCAGGACACTGGTCCACAAGAGACCTCCCAGCTCCACGTAATATCAAACAGCAAAAATCTCCCAAAGATGTCCATCTCAATGCCAAGACCCAGCTCCACTCAGCGACCAGCAAGCTACAGTGCTGGACACCCTATGACAAACAACTAGCAAGACAGGAACACAACCCCATCCATTAGCAGAGAGGGTGCCTAAAATCATAATAAGGCCACAGACACCCCAAAACACACCACCAGACATGGACCTGCCCACCAGAAAGACAAGATCCAGCCTCATCCACCAGAACACTGGCACTAGTCCCCTCCACCAGGAAGCCTACACAACCCACTGAACCAACCTTAGCCACTGGGGGCAGTCACCAAAAACAATGGGAACTATGAACCTGCAGCCTGGGAAAACGAGACCCCAAAAACAGTAAGTTAAGCAAACTGAGACGACAGAGAAACACACAGCAGATGAAGGAGCAAGGCAAAAACCCACCAGACCTAACAATGAAGAGGAAACAGGCAGTCTACCTGAAAAAGAATTCAGAATAATAATGATAGTAAAGATGATCCAAAATCTTGGAAATAGAATGGAGAAAATACAAGAAACGTTTAACAAGGACCTAGAAGAACTAAAGAGCAAAAAAACAGTGATGAACAACACAATAAATGAAATTAAAAATTCTCTAGAAGGGATCAATAGCAAAATAACTGAGGCAGAAGAACAGATAAGTGACCTGGAAGATAAAATAGTGGAAATAACTACTGCAGAGAAGAATAAAGAAAAAAGAATGAAAAGAATTGAGGACAGTCTCAGAGACCTCTGGGACAACATTAAGTGCACCAACATTCGAATTATAGGGGTCCCAGAAGAAGAAGAGAAAAAGAAAGGGACTGAGAAAATATTTGAAGAGATTATAGTTGAAAACTTCCCTAATATGGGAAAGGAAATAGTTAATCAAGTCCAGGAAGCACAGAGAGTCCCATATAGGATAAATCCAAGGAGAAACATGCCAAGACACATATTAATCAAACTATCAAAAATTAAATACAAAGAAAAAATATTAAAAGCAGCAAGGGAAAAACAACAAATAACACACAAGGGAATCCCCATAAGGTTAACAGCTGATCTTTCAGAAGAAACTCTGCAAGCCAGAAGGGAGTGGCAGGACATATTTAAAGTGATGAAAGAGAAAAACTGACAACCAAGATTACTCTACCCAGCAAGGATCTCATTCAGATTTGACGGAGAAATTAAAACCTTTACAGACAAGGAAAAGCTAAGAGAAATCAGCAGCACCAAACCAGCTCTACAACAAATGCTAAAGGAACTTCTCTAGGCAGGAAACACAAGAGAAGGAAAAGACTTACAATAACAAATCCAAAACAATTAAGAAAATGGTAATAGGAACATACATATCAATAATTACCTTGAATGTAAATGGATTAAATGCTCCAACCAAAAGACATAGACTGGCTGAATGGATACAAAAACAAGACCCGGGTATATGCTGTCTACAAGAGACCCACTTCAGACCTAGGGACACATACAGACTGAAAGTGAGGCGATGGAAAAAGATATTCCATGCAAATGGAAATCAAAAGAAAGCTGGAGTAGCAATTCCCATATCAGACAAAATAGACTTTAAAACAAAGACTATTAGAAGAGATAAAGAAGGACACTCCATAATGATCAAGGGATCAATCCAAGAAGAAGATACAACAATTGTAAATATTTATGCACCCAACATAGGAGCACCTCAATACATAAGGCAAATACTAACAGCCGTAAAAGGAGAAATCGACAGTAACACAATCATAGTAGGGGACTTTAACACCCCACTTTCACCAATGGACAGATCCTCCAAAATGAAAATAAATAAGGAAACACAATCTTTAAATGATACATTAAACAAGATGGACTTAATTGATATTTATAGGACATTCCACCCAAATACAACAGAATACACATTCTTCTCAAGTGCTCATGGAACATTCTCCAGGATAGATCATATCTTGGGTCACAAATGAAGCCTTGGTAAATTTAAGAAAATTGAAATCGTATCAAGTATCTTTTTTGACCACAATGCTATGAGACTAGATATCAATTACAGGAAAAAATCTGTAAAAAATACAAACACATGGAAGCTAAGCAACACACTACTTAACAACCAAGAGGTCACTGAAGAAATCAAAGAGGAAATCAAAAAATACCTAGAAACAAATGACAATGAAAACACGATGACCCAAAACCTATGGGATGCAGCCAAAGCAGTTCTAAGAGGAAAGTTTACAGCAGTACAATCCTACCTTAAGAAACAAGAAACATGTCAAATAAACAACCTAACCTTACACCTAAAGTAATTAGAGAAAGAAGAACAAAAAAACCCCAAAGTTAGCAGAAGTAAAGAAATCATAAAGATCAGATAAGAAATACATGAAAAAGAAATGAAGGAAACTGTAGCAAAGATCAATAAAACTAAAAGCTGGTACTTTGAGAAGATAAACAACATTGATAAACCATTAGCCAGACTCATCAAGAAAAAAAGGGAGAAGACTGAAATCAATAGAATTAGAAATGAAAAAGGAGAAGTAACAACTGACACTGCAGAAATACAAACGATCATGAGAGATTACTACAAGCAACTCTATGCCAATAAAATGGACAACCTGGAAGAAATGGACAGATTCTTAGAAATGCACAAACTGCCGAGACTGAACCAGGAAGAAATGGAAAATATGAACAGACCAATCACAAGCACTGAAATTGAAACTGTGATTTAAAATCTTCCAACAAACAAAAGCCCAGGACCAGATGACTTCACAGGTGAATTCTATCAAACTTTTAAAGAAGAGCAACACCTATCCTTCTCAAACTCTTCCAGAATATAGCAGAGGGAGGAACACTCCCAAACTCATTCTATGAGGCCACCATCACCCTGATACCAAAACCAGACAGAGATAACACAAAGAAAGAAAACTACAGGCCAATATCACTGATGAACATAGATACAAACATCCTCAACAAAATACTAGCAATCAGAATCCAACAGCACAGTAAAAGGATCATACACCATGATCAAGTGAGGTTTATCCCAGGAATGCAAGGATTCTTCAATATATGCAAATCAATCAATGTGATACACCATATTAACAAATTGAAGGAGAAAAACCATATGATCATCTCAATAGATACAGGGAAAGCTTTCGACAAAATTCAACACCCATTTATGATAAAAACCCTCCAGAAAGTAGGCATAGAGGGAACTTTCCTCAATATAATAAAGGCCATATATGACAAACCCACAGCCAACATCGTCCTCAATGGTGAAAAACTGAAACCATTTCCACTAAGATCAGGAACAAGACAAGGTTGCCCACTCTCACCACTATTACTCAACATAGTTTTGGAAGTTTTAGCCACAGCAATCAGAGAAGAGAAAGAAATGAAAGGAATCTAAACCGGAAAAGAAGAAGTAAAGTTGTCACTGTTTGCATATGACATGAGTTTTCTGGTAGCATCTTTAGGATTGTCTATGTATGACATGCATAGACAATCCTAAAGATGCTACCAGAAAACTACTAGAGCTAATCAATGAATCTGGTAAAGTAGCAGGATACAAAATTAATGCACAGAAATCTCTTGCATTCCTATACACTAATGATGAAAAATCTGAAAGAGAAATTAAGAAAACACTCCCATTTACCATTGTAACAAAAAGAATAAAATATCTAGGAATAAACCTACCTAAGGACACAAAAGACCTGTATGCAGAAAATTATAAGACACTGATGAAAGAAAGTAAAGATGATACAAATAGATGGAGAGATATACCATGTTCTTGGATTGGAAGAATCAACATTGTGAAAATGACTCTACTACCCAAAGCAATCTACAGATTCAATGCAATCCCTATCAAACTACCACTGGCATTTTTCACAGAACTAGAACAAAAAATTTCACAATTTGTATGGAAACACAAAAGACCCCGAAGAGCCAAAGCAATCCTGAGAAGGAAAAACGGAGCTGGAGGAATCAGGCTCCCTGACTTCAGACTATACTACAAAGCTACAGTAATCAAGACAGTATGGTACTGGCACAAAAGCAGAAATATAGATCAATGGAACAGGATAGAAAGCCCAGAGATAAACCCACGCACATATGGTCACCTTCTCTTTGATAAAGGAGGCAAGAATATACAGTGGAGAAAAGCCAGCCTCTTCAATAAGTGGTGCTGGGAAAACTGGACAGCTACATGTAAAAGAATGAAATTAGAACACTCCCCAACACCATACACAAAAAAAAACTCAAAATGGATTAAAGACCTAAATGTAAGGCCAGACACTATCAAACTCTTACAGGAAAACATAGGCAGAGCACTCTATGACATAAATCACAGCAAGATCCTTTTTGACCCAGCTCCTAGAGACATGGAAATAAAAACAAAAATAAACAAATGGGACCTAATGAAACTTAAATGCTTTTGCACAGCAAAGGAAACCATAAACAAGACGAAAAGACAACCCTCAGAATGGGAGAAAATATTTGCAAATGAATCAACGGACAAAGGATTAATCTCCAAAATTTACAAGCAGCTCATGCAGCTCAATATCAAAAAAACAAACAACCCAATCCAAAAATGGGCAGAAGACCGAAATAGACATTTCTCCAAAGAAGATATACAGATGGCCAGAAAACACATGAAAGAATGCTCAACACCATTAATCATCAGAGAAATGCAAATGAAAACTACAATGAGATATCATCTCACACCAGTCAGAATGGCCATCATCAAAATATCTACAAACAGTAAATGCTGGAGAGGGTGTGGAGAAAAGGGAACCCTCTTGCACTGTTGGTGGGAATGTAAATTGATACAGCCACTATGGGGAACAGTACGGAGGTTCCTTAAAACACGAAAAATAGAACTACCATAAGACCCAGCAATCCCACTACTGGGCATATACCCTGAGAAAACCATAATTCAAAAAGAGTCATGTACCACAATGTTCATAGCAGCTCTATTTACAAAAGCCAGGACATGGAAGCAACCTAAGTGTCTACCGACAGATGAATGGATAAAGAAGATGTGGCACATATATACAATGGAATATTACTCAGCCATAAAAAGAAACGAAATTGAGTTATTTGTAGTGAGGTGGATGTAGGTAGAGTCTGTCATACAGAGTGAAGTAAGTCAGAAAGAGAAAAACAAATACCGTATGCTAACACATATATATGGAATCTAAAAAAAAAAAAAGAAAAAAAAATGATCATGAAGAACCTAGGGGCAAGATGGGAATAAAGACACAGACCTACTAGAGAATGGACTTGAGGATACGGGGAGGGGGAAGGGTAAGCTGGGACAAAGTGAGAGAGTGGCATGGACATATATACACTACCTAACATAAAATAGATAGCTAGTGTGAAGCTACCGCATAGCACAGGGAGATCAGCTTGGTGCTTTGTGACCACCTAGAGGGGTGGAATAGGGAGGGTGGAGAGAGGGAGATGCAAGAGGCAAGAGATATGGGGACATATGTATATGTATAACTGATTCACTTTGTTATAAAGCAGAAAGTAACACACCATTGTAAAGCAATTATACTCCAATAAATATGTTAAAAAAAAAAAAGAAAAAATCATGCTTTCTCACTTTTATTGAAAATAAGTATATTGAAAAAAATTTGATATATATACATATTAACTCTGTCTTCTGAAAACAGACTACGTCTCCAGTTCTATCTTCTTCAATGAAACTATCACAAAAATTGACCATATGTTAGGTCACAAGGAAAACATCAGTAAATTTCCAAAATTTGGAAATAATAGAGATAAAACTTTTATCATAATACTATAAAATTAGAACTTAATGGCAAAACCAGAATAATAAAATCTCTAAAATCCAGAAATTAAAATAAAACAAAACCCACCTCTTCCAAATCTTTCAAACAACTCTTGAATCAAAGGGAAAATTGAAACTGAAGAATTTATAAGAAATGATCATGAAAACACTATACATACTTCCTGCAGGTTCCACATAAGCACTACTTAGAGGAAAAGTTAAAGTGTTAAATATATGAGTACATTAATAGACAAGAAAGGATAAAAATAAACCACTACTTTGCTCAAATCTAGACCCAAAAAAGGAAAAAATGAAAACCTAGTTAAAATGGCTAATATCTAGGAAAATACAATCTGCAAAAACTGACTTAAGAATAAAAAAGTGGAGTCGTTGAAAAGCTGCTGTTCAAGGTTATCATCAGACTCAAATAGTTCTACTAGAAAATTTTATCAAACTTTTAAAGTATAGATTAATTCAGTGTAACTTACATTGTTCTAGAACACAACAAAGAGTTCTAAAAACTTTAAAATAAACATAATATTGACACCAAAACCCAATAAGAATTGCCCCAAATAAGAAAACTGGAATAATCTCATTTATGAATATCAAGGCAAACCTGAAATATTTTAAGCACAGTGCAAAATATGAAGGTTCATACCAGGAATTTAAGAATGGTTCAGTATTCACTTATCTATGAATATGTGATTATGTTAATAAAATCTAAAGAGGAAAATTATATGACCATCTTAGTAAATGTTAAATAAACATTTGACAAAATTCGACACACATTTTGATTTTAAAACTTTTGAAAATAAAAATAGATTAAAAAAATAGATGAAAACTTCTAAATGTGATTAAAATTTATCTATCTCAACCACAAACCAGCAAGGTACTTAGAAAACACTGTAAGAATTGTTACTAAAGACTCATCTAAGATAAGAAGGCCTATCATCATTATTATCTAACATTCATTGCCTTTGAGAGGTGTTAGGTAATACAGAAGATAAAAAAGAAAACAGGAGTATAAATATTTTAAAGTAGGCAAAATAATTACTTTGAAGTGACCATACTGAGAAACTCAAGAGAATCAACTGAAAACTTACTAAAAACAAAAAGAAAAACCAATAAGATAGTTGGGCATTAAATTAATTGACAGAAATAACTGTCATAAATACAGACAGTAATCAGAAGGTAAAATAAAAGACCTCGTATACAAGTGACAAAAATAGTTAAGATATCAAGGAATAAACTTAATAAGAAACAAGCAAGCTAAACTTTAAAATGCTCCCAAGAAACACAAAAGAAGATTGAAATGAATGGAAAGGTACCAAGTTCTTGGAGAGGAAGAAAACATCGTGAAGATCTCAGTTTTCTTCCAAGTGAACCTTTGAATTTCTTACTGCGAACCCCAAAAAACACAGAGAACTTTTTTTGCGTTAGCAAGTTGATTTAAAGTTCATAGGAAGAAAAACAAACATGAATAGCTAGGAAATATCTGAAAAAGAGCAATGAATGAATACTAATTAGCCCTGTCAGATATTAAAACATAAAGTAAAACAGTTTATTACAAGGGTATGAATCGATAGAAATAGAATAACAAGTCCAGAAATATCAATAGAAGTAGTAATATGGTAATTAAGTATGCGATAAAGTGGCCATCTCATATCATTTCAGAAAAAAATATTACTCAATAAAATAATTTGAGACAACTGGGTAGCAACCTTAACATAAACTTGGATTTATAGCTCAAAACTTACACCACAATAATTTCCAAATGAATGAAAGATTTAAATGGAAAAAATTATACCATATTATAAACTATGGAATAACTATTTTAAATTATTATCTTGGATTGGGAATGCCTTTCTAAATAGGACACAGTACCCAGAAGCCTTGAAAGAGAAGATTGATAAAACTGCTGTGTAAATAAATAAATAAATAAAAAGTCTGAGTGGCTCGTCCCACCAAAATCTAGGTCCAAAGATAAACAAAAAATATTTTAGAACGTATAAAGTCATATCACTAACAGAGCTAGTTAATATATAAAGAGCTACAAATGCATAAGACAAATTCAACATCCTTGTTTCAAATAAAACGGGCAAAGGAATTGAACAGATAATTCACACCAAAAGAAATCCAAAGGACTCATGAAACCACGTTACCCTCCTCACTAAAATGAAATGTAACTTAGAACTACTCTGTGATAACAGTTTTCACTCATCAGATTCAAAAATTTCAAATACTTCCTTCACATGAATGTGGGGAAATAGACATTCTATTCACACATCACTGCTGGCAATGTTAATTTGTGGAATCTTTTTTTTCCATTTTCATTTATTTATTTATTTATTTATGGCTGTGTTGGGTCTTCGTTTCTGTGCGAGGGCTTTCTCTAGTTGCGGCAAGTGGGGGCCACTCCTCATCGTGGTGCACGGGCCTCTCATTATTGCGGCCTCTCTTGTTGTGGAGCACAGGCTCCAGACGCGCAGGCTCAGTAATTGTGGCTCACACAACGGGCCTAGTTGCTCCGTGGCATGTGGGATCTTCCCAGACCAGGGCTCGAACCCGTGTCCCCTGCATTGGCAGGCAGATTCTCAACCACTGCACCACCAGGGAAGCCCAATTTGTGGAATCTTGATTGAAGACCATTTTGGCAATATTCATCAAAATTAGAATTGTATTTTCTTTTTGACTTAGTAATTCCATGTCTGGGAATTTATCCTAAAGATAATAGTGATAAGAATACCAATAAGAGTAGTAGCAGCAACTAATACTTACAGCATTTACTGTATGTCAGGCGCTTTTCCAAGTAACCTACATAGGGTGATTCACTGCATCTTCTCAATAACCTGAGTTCTTACTGATAAGAAACCTGAGGCACAGAGAAGTTAAGTAACAGGCTCAAGGACACACAGCTGCTGGGGTTTGAAGTCTGGTGGAGCCAGGCTTCAAACCCCCGCAGTATATCTCCAGAATCCAGGCACTTGCTTGTGACCTCTCAAGATATGCTTGGACATAAGAGAAATACAAAGTGAACTAGGCTTTTCAAAACAGTGTTGTTTGGGATAGGAAACAACTGGAAATAATCCAGTATCCATTAATAAAGCCTTGGCTAAATAAATGATTACATCCACATAATGTAATACCATTCAGATGTTAAAAAAAAAAGAAACTCTATGAATTGATATGGAAAGTTCTCCAAAATAAATATTAAATAAAAATCAAGGTGAAAAACAGTATGTATTGCACGCCATCATTTGTGTACAAATGGGGAAAAGAATGAATATAATATATTTAATCTCTTTATATGTTTAAATATCTCTGAAAGAGGACACATGAACACACACACACGTCCCCCTAACAAATTAGATGTCTGTGACAGTAGAACTGTGTGGCTGAGGGGCAAAAGTGAGGAGATTTCTTTGAATAACTCTTTTCTACATTTTGAATTTTGATCCATGTATTACCTATTCAAAAATTAAATAATAATAATAATAAAAGAATGGTATGGACCCTCCTCAGGGTCTGTGTCACAGAGGAACAAATCGTGGCAAGGGTGAACAAGGGTGACAAATGCCCCCTTGCAGCAAATTCCTAAGAACGACTACAGAAGAATGCATAGCAACACATTTAATAATCACTTAAAGAAACAGAAAAATCATAGAATTGGTTATTAGCAGAACGGAGATAAGAACAAATTTTTTCAGCTCCTAATATAGTCCTCTTTCCAGTACATCACCCATCACTCTTATCTTTCCCATAGCTAAAATGACTTCAAAGGTGGTGTTCTATATACTCCAAAGATAGTAGAGATTATATTTTCAAAAAGGGGCTGGTCTGGTGTATAACACACAGGGAGAGATCTCTCTGGTCCAGGATGATGCCTTAGTAATGAAGTATTCCTCAAAGCACACATGAAGACGTTTATCAGTTAGTGGTCTTTAAGCCTTTCTGCTCACCTGCACATTTTTAAGTTTATATACAAAATGTTTTATCATAAATTTAAATGTTTGTTTTTGGTAAAATGAAATGAGTTTTGACTGTGATCAGAATGCATACCTCATGACAGGATTTGGTAAAATCGGTTCTAGCTATCTTATTTAAGACATAAAGACCCCTGAATCTGAAAGAAGTCATTGATCATTTTATCCATGAGTTTTAATCCAATGTGTGTTAATAGATTGGTTCTTGTAAAATAGACTATTTATATATTTAAAAGAATTCATATAATTAACCAATACTCTTTTGGGTGTTCTGAACTCAGAGTGTCCCTAGACAGGCCAGTTTGATCCTTAAGGGAAAATAAGTAAAAAGGGATTTAAATGACTAGAATGCTTTGAATAGATTTTAAAGGCGGCCTCCTTGGCCCAGTATTTTAAATGATCTCTGTGATTGGTATCCAGAAGGTTTTATACTCTGGGGCAATTCATAAGAGGAAGATGTGGGATGTATTTTGGGAGTTTTTATTTTTATTTTTGCAAAGTGGGAAAGCTTATTTCCTCAGCTAGTTTTGAGAAAGAGTACTTGTGGAAGATGAGGATAGAAAATGTATTCCTTTGCTAAAAGCAGTCCACTCAAGCAGCATATCCCTTGCAGTGACTGTGTATTCTTGCTTATACCATTTTGGAAAAACATTATGCCAAACCACAGACATCAACCTACCTTCTTATTTTAGCTTGATTTTGATGAAAACAACTAAAAAAGATGCTCACCTGGAGGGAACATTCAAAAGAGATGTAAGAAGAATTCTGTAACATGAGCCGATGAGCAATGAGTCTCCTCATCTTCAACTCACTCCCTTGGTGATGCTGTTACAAGGCTACTCTGTTCTACAGACACTAAATACATCGGAAAAGATTCTCATGTTAGACTAAAAAAAAAAAAAAAAAAAACCTAAAAAGCAAAAGAATGCATAGAGGACTGTCCATCATAGATTCTGTATGTGCGGGCAGCTGGGATATTTTAGGCTGTTTTGAAGTTGTAGAAAAGAGAACTGAATGCTATGCACTTCTTTACAACATTTGTTCCAAACTTGAACCAGGAAGGGAAAAGAGATATTCTCCCTTAGGTTCTGTTTAAGTTGTTCCTGAGTATTAATTATCTCTGTATTGATAATTGCTAAATACTGAGTGCATATTACGTATCATACAATGTGGTAGGCACTTTACACAGATCATCACACTTAATCTGCACAGCTATTCTATGAAGGTGGGAATTGCTATCCAGCTTTTCCCGATTGGAAGATTGTTTATAGTTTAGCTGGTTAAATAACTTGCTCAGGGGCACAGAGCTAGTGCACCAGAGTTCTGAATACAGATCACCTGCCTCCATGTGCTCTAAATGAATTGTTAGGCAAGTATTTCTTGCAATCACCCACTGCTTTTGAATTTTAATACAGGTACACATTTCCTTGCCCTAGTTTGTTACAGAGCAAGTGCCTCTAGGGGAGGCTTTCCATTACTTTTGTTTTTCCATAGTGAGCACTTCAATTAATTGATAGCAGCCCTACAAGATTTTAAACCGTTATAGGTCATCATCATTGTTAATAAGATTATAAAATAGCCCTCGCTCATCCCTTTAGGTTAGGGTTTACTTTCTACTTGTTTCATTCAATTTTTTTCATTAATTACTTTTTTAAAAAAGATTTATCTATTTATTTTTATGGCTGCATTGGGTCTTAGTTGTGGCACATGGGATCTTTGTTGAGGCATGCGGGATCTTTCATTGTGGCGTGTGGGCTCCTTGTGGCGCATGGGCTTCTCTAGTTGTGGCGTGCGGGTTTTCTCTTCTCTAGTTGTGGCGCGCAGGCTCCAGGGTGCATGGGCTCTGTAGTTGTGGTGCAGGCTCTCTAGTTGAGGTGTGCCACCTCAGTAGTAGTTGTGGTGTTCAGGTTTAGTTGCCCCGTGGCATGTGGGATCTTAGTTTCCTGACCAGGGATCGAACCCGCATCCTCTGCATTGTAAGGCGGATTCTTTACCACTGGACCACCAGGCAAGTCCCTTCATTAATTTCTGATAATTGAGAATTAGTTAGAATGAAACAAGTTTCTCTGTACTTTCACATTAGTGTAGTTGACTTGTGATTGGTCTTCTATACCGCACAACTGGTCTCTATTGACAGAGAAAGGATTCTGAAGCAGGTAAGCCTTAGGAGACATTAGAGATGGTGTTGGCTAAGGCCTAAGTAAGTGCTGGAAGCTACATACAACTATGAGTAAACCTATCTGCTCTGACGATCTGATGGCACTTTCAGACTTTTCCCTAAGAAAACCTGATAAATCCTAACCATCTTGTAAATGCCTCATAAAGAAGAGCATTAAGTTACAGTGAAACCTAGATAGTTTTACTTTGAATTCCTAAAGAATTCTGCAGTTGACACTTTTGGGTTTTTAAGGATATTCAATCACTGTATTTTCTTGAAAACTTCCTTGGCTTTTTGTAACCTTTCAGAATACATTTCACCCAGCCAAGTTTTATACTGTTATTTTACCATGTCCTTCCCATCTCAGTGAAACTTCCAGAGCTAGTCTCAACTTACTTTCTTGCCTCTCATTCTTTCCTCAAACTCCAGAAAACTGGCTTCAGTATTTATTCTGAATGTGCTCTTGAAAAGGTCAGGAGATGTAGTGGATATTTTAAAGCCCAGGTTCGTTGAATCTCTGTAGCATCTGGAATTGTTGGTTACTGAGCTCTGGAGCCAGATAGCCTGTGTTTGATTCCAGCTCCCCTGCTTACCAGCTACATGGATGTGGGCCATCTACTCAACCATCCAGGGCTTCACTCTCCTTATGTGTGGAATGGGGGTAACAGTAGTACCACATTGCTCTTGATGAAGAACACGCCAACTGCTCTGGTTTCCTTTTACTTCTGTGACCCTTCTCCATCACTCCTTAAATGATTATTCTCCAAGATTCCTTCCTTGGTCCAATGCTCTTTTTCCCCTCTTGAGTGATCTAATACAGAATCATTATTCTATTGAATGTTCCAATGCAAAAGTCACTGGATGCTGATCATTCCCAAATCTCCCATCTCCAGGCATCTTCTTGAGTTTCAGATTGAAATCATCACCACCTCTTCCACTCTGCATATACCTTTCCCACTTACTATATTCTGATTACAATTAATGGTATTGTCATCCAGTCACACACCCACACAAAACTAGAGTCATACTAAATTTCTTATTCTCACTCTAACCAATAAAGCACTATAATTTTACCTCCTAAATATTTCCTGAATTTGTCCTTTCTCCATCCCTATTATTATACTGTATTAGTTTAAGCTTTAAGCTTCTGTTTCCAATCTTTGCCCCCCCCACCCCTTAAATCTACTCGCTACTTTTTAGCCAGTGATTTATATAGAACCCCAAACTGACCACACTACAAGCCTCAGCATACTAAGGAACATAAATTAAGTCCAAGTTACTTAGGAAAGTATGTAGTGCTCTCTATTACCTGGCTCCTGCAACCTTTCCAACTTTTCCTGCCAATTTCCACCTCATATGAGCAATTCTGAACACTGAGCTAGGCTAGTACCCTGGTATAACGTTCAGTTTTTATTATGCTATGCTACAATGACCTGTTTCTGACTCTGACACTGGTCATTTTCCAAGGCAGGGACTTTCTCACTTATATTTGTGCTTCAAATGCCCAACATAGTGCCTGGAGTAGAGCAGGCACTCAAGTGTTTACTGAACTGCAGACTTTTCTTCTTCTTGAGGAAAGTATAACAACTTAAATTAACAAGTACTGGTCATTTTCATAGATTTTCCCCCAAAATTTTCCCTCAAATTCCTAGGGAACATGTTAAATTTTTTTTTTTCTATTTCTACCCTAGGCTTCTTCATTTACATTTACTGGGCAGTGAATGATTTAGTATGGAAGTTCTCACGCCAACAGTTATGTTTATGCAACGTCTTCAGCAACATAATTTTGCAGGTGACTCAAAGCACCCAAGGTGAATGAATGAGTTCAAACACTGACATGCATACCTGCTTCAATCAGTGATTTGAACCCTAGGAATACATTAACGTATGCAAATGTGGAAATGTAGCACTGAACAACACATAGCATTTCTAGTGACTATAATCATGTTAGTGACGATTGAGAGAAACAAGCAGGGGAAAAAAGTTTTACATAACATTAGATACCCTGTGACGAATTTATTTTTTAATTTAGGTAAACATAATAGTCCTTTCTGTTAAAAAAACAATTGAATCAAATATTATCCAAATTACCTAAGGGGGAGATGATTAAATAATACGCACACATTTAAAATTTATTTTCAAAAGGATATAACATAGGCAAATAAAGTATCCAAAAAGGTAGGATGGCCACAGCCTAAAAACATCTAAGTGTAAGAATGTAAGCGATTTGGGCAGTGGAAAAATTGATCCTTGCACAACAGAGGTTTGAACGGCAAAGGTCCACTTAAATGTGGATTTTTTTTCAATAAATACAGTACTACACAATCTGCAGTTGGTTGAATGCACGATGCAGAACTGTGGATACTGAGGGCCAACTATGGGACTTGAGCATCCTTGGATTTTGGTAACCACGTGGGTCCTGGAACCAACCCTCCGCGGATACCAACGGACAACTGTAGGTGAATTCCCAACTGCACAGAGGGTCAGAAATCCTAACCCCCGCATTGTTCAAAGGTCAACTGTATATAGAAATGATTTTAAATGCTTTCCCTCAGCACGAATTTATTTAACTCTATTCCAGTTGGACCTGTTGAGAAGGAAGAAATTTCTACCTCTACCCCTCTTGAAGTTCTTGTGCCTGGACTAATAATAAAATTGACATAAGACAGATTAACAGGAGAAAAAGAAATTAAGATTTTAATTTGTGCACGCTGAGGTCTCATAGAAATGGAACCTAGCCAAAGTAGGCAGCTTTTATACTTTTTAGACAAAAGAAAAAAAAAAATTGTGAGGAATTAACAGGACAAAGAAACTTAGGATTTGGGCATTTAATTAGTGAAAACTCTATTTAGAGTTTGGGCTTGGGGTAATAAATTAAAGAAGTTACAAGGTTTATACAGGCTTCTCAACCCGAATTCCCTATCTCCAGCAATAAGGGTGTCCTTCTATTTCCAGGTGCAGGGAGTGTACCTTTCACATGAGAGACTTATTTCTTGCTTTCAGTGAGAAAGAAAGGAGGGTCAGAGTGTCCCTCTTGCATTGGCCATTTCTTAAGTAACTTTAATTCAAAAATAGTCAGTATGCCATTGTGGGGTATTTTGGGGGTGGCCTGCCTGGAGCCCCAACAGGCACTAGCTCAGCTTGGATCCAGAACAAGAAATGAAAGTGATAGTGGCATACCTCTGATAATTTTCATAGAGACTGACATCCTGTTCTAGTTCCTGAGAGAGGAGGAAACAAAGCACTAACAAAAGGTACTGTCTGTCTCAGTCTATCTGTTTAAGAAATAATATTTTAAGAGTCCATATGTCAAAAATTCCCTCCTAAAAATTTTGTTTCTCCAAGAAATTCCCACATTCCCTATGCCAGTAAGTCATTATTTTCCACAAGTAAAGTTATGAATGTGTATAAAATCAGCACTCTATACAAACCTGAGAACTTTATTTTAGTATAACAAAACTAACTGGTGACTTGAAATATCCTCTTTCTAGGGAACTTAATATATGTCAAAGAAAAGAAACTAAAAGACAATTCTTTTACGGGTTTATAATGTGAAAAAAAAGTTCTCATTTGAAGCAGAAAACAAAGTGCATTGTGAAGAAATGTGTATTTGTTTTCTTATACATGCTAACGTATGAAAAGTAATCACATGAAAATCACATATGAAAAGTAATTCACTAACCATAAAAATAAATCAAAATTATATGTGTCAAAAGAATGAAACATATTCATTAAGTATACTGTGGAGTCTGAGGCTGGAAAACAGATTAAAGCAAATGCTAAGGTATGTGTTAAAACATTCTAAGATATCATTTTAAGATATGAAACCTTGACAATTTTATTTCTAACAGAAAACTCCTATACATACTAAACATATTTAACAGCATCAAGCAAAGAGACGAACACTTAACAACTTTCAAGACAGAACTTAAAATCTTTAATGATAAGTAAAAGTATGTTAAATTGTCTTCAAGTTTGAACATTTTAGAATGGTAAATGCCAGTCAAAAAATCTAATAAACAGGTAAAATTAACAAAATGATCAAGGCTTTTTAAAATGGTTTCAGCAATCAAAAGAATGTGCTTATCTCAACAGCAAACAGAACTATTTTTAATGGTAAGCCATGAGTTGATTCTTTACTCTAAAAAGCCCAATTTAGTAGAAAAAGGACTTACTATTTCTTTTTACAAACATATATTTATATTTTCAATTCACTTCGTTCAAAATGTTGCTCATTCTTAGGAAGAATGGAGAAACAAATAAACAAAAGAGCCCCTAAAAGATCAGGGCCATTAATGGATCTTTGCCTAACACACTGTGCAGCAACAGCTACACCTAGGGGCCAGGGGTAAGTAGTGAAGTTTTCCAGCTATAAAGTTATAATAAAAGGTAAATTTGGAAATAGCTATTTTTCAACTTACTTAAGGTTCTAGAGTAAGGGTTATCTTTCACTACAAATTATGTTTCCAGGAAACACTTGAGAATCTTTGGGGAACAAAGGCCTTAGTTCAGAAGCTTGAAGCAAGCGTCCTGAATAATTCAGTTTAAAAAAGTGGCTAAAATAAAACTCAAACCAGAGAGAGAACATACAAATACTTTATTGCTCACCTTTCACACAAAGCACACCTCCAGCCATTTTCTTTCACAGCTTGACAATATTTACGTGTACAAAAACCCAGCAAGAAGCGTCATGTAGATTTCAGTAAAGGTGACTGTCAAACATCAACGCAGCCAGGCTTTTGTTTTCTGCAGCAATAATAAAGGGCCTCCTGCTCTAAGCAAAAATCTGTCCTCTTACTTGGTAGTGCATTTTTTCCATTACAAAAAAAGTCTCCTGCCCAAAGCAAACTAACTTGTATTTGCTGAGCCAGTGGTATTAACTCGTGCATAAAACAAATTTCAGTTTGCTGTTTCTTCTAGCAGATTTCAAGTAAAAATAAGGTTGAAGGAGGAACTTGTTTTGAATGGATGCAGGTCAGTTTGAATTGCTATACTTAACTAAATGCCTACGTGTACTATAGATTCACAACTTAGTTTGCTTTTATAATCTTTACGGATTTTGGCCGTGTTCAAGATTTTCAGAGTTGAGCATATGGTACAGTATTCCATCCAAAGGGTAAGGCTACTGAATGTGCTATCTGCAGAAGAGCTCATTTAATAGGAACTGACCTCGAAGTTCTATCATGAAGCAAATGTTGCATAACCTCTCAGAATAAGAAGCCAATCAGGGCAGAACTGTGCTTGGAAAATAGGCATTAGAATACTTTAAGGAAAATATATATAAATGGATTGTTAATATGAGGAAGGTTTCCTAGTTGTAAATCTAAAAAAATCTAGGAGAATCCTCATTTTTCAAAACTGCATATTGAAAACATGAAAACTACTTATTCAAGTAATTTTGTTCAGAAAAATATGCATGTTCTGACTGCGGAATTAGTCTACTGGTCAATTAAAGGCAATTTTAATTACCTTTTAAGAAATTCTTCATACAAAGGAGAGATACTGTATGTGTTTCTCAAATAAACAGCATTATGTAAGTCCATTAAAAAAAAAAACAAAACCCAAAATGAACAGTATTGTATGAAGACCTACAAATGCTTATGCCAAGCAGGAATCTGCCTGTCACCTGTGGTCTCACATTAACTCAAAATCAATGCTGGATTCAGGATTCTGAAACTAAGTTTCTATTACTTGAGCTCTAGCAAAATGTAAGGTTCTGTAGCCTCAACTAGTATAATGTCTGCCCTGTCCGAATCCAGAATGATTATACTGATAACCTCCATGCTGGAAGTGCTGTTCAAATTGTCCCCCCTGGTGATAATTCTGGCTCCCTCTTCCTCCCCAACCTCCTCCCTGGCCTGCACGTCCACCACCTCGGCCTCCGCGACCACCTCTCCCTCCGCGACCACTGCCTCGATCACCATGATGCCCTCCATCTTGGTATCTATTGTCCTGCTGATATCCACCACCCTGGTATCCACTTCCTGTATATGTAGATGTTTGGAAGCCACCATAACCACCACCCTGGTAGCCACCACTGTGGCCACCATGATAGCCACCCGGCTGGAAACCGGAATCTCGATAACTACCATCTTGGTAGCCACCTCCCCCTCCACTCCCTCCATCTGTCCAGCCTCCCTGATGCTTATTTCCTCTTCCTCCCCCTCGGCCACCGTGGTCGTAGCCACCGCGGTCGTAGCCACCACGTCCGCCTCTCCCTCCTCCTTGTTCGTGACCTCCTCGTCCTCCATATGAGGAATGTTCATAACCACCTCTCCCTGCTCCGCGGCCTCCTGCTGGCTGCTGGGGGCCATCTTGCCTTTTCTGCCATGGTGGCATCTCCGGGGGTGGAGGTTCAATTTCATTGGGCCTACCTCCTCTGTCAGGAACCCTGCCCATCAACACCTATGGGATAAGAAAGACATTTAAAATTTTGAATTACTTTATTTTATAAACAGAAATAAATGTATCTGAAAGAAAACTAAAGGTACTCTCATCACCTTATTGATGGCACAGGCAGTCTTTTCTCTTATAGAGCCACTGCTTGTCCTTAAAATCTTTGACAAGTCTTGTCTTGCGGCCAAAAGGTGGGCAACAGAAATAGTACTTTTAGGAGATAAGACTGAGCGTTTTGGCTGGTAAACCTTCGCTAATTTTTCTGTCTGACTCTGTGAAAGAAAGTGTTCAAAGACAAATGTCAATTTTCAAGATGACATAGAAACATTGATATTAAATAAGATTTCCAAAATTTCTGATGATAATATTTACTAGGCTCCAGATGAGAGAAAAAGTTACATACTCACCACTGCTCCTATCTAGTGAAGAACTAACTTAAGAGTACAGCTGAGATAAAGCCCCTTTACCCCCGTGTCCCCAGGGAATGATGGGGGGAGGGGGATATGGGGGTAAAAGGGCTTCCCTTTAGGACTGTGGGACAAAAAGGTTCCCCATGCCATTGGTCTCAGATCAAACACCTTCATTTTATCTATTTAAATATAAGAATGGAAACCCATTTCAACAATTTTGCTTTTTTAATTTTCTCATCTGCTTACTATGAGGTAAAAAAATGTTACCCGTGACTAATTTGAACTAATTATGTTAACATGATACATATTTCTTGCAAAAGTGATCCCCCATGTAATACTTTCCTCTATCATAAATAATAATTAAGAAAAAGAGTCTACTTTAACCATTTAGTAGAAGTACATTTAATGCATGTGTAACATAAGACCACAAAAGATGAATGAACAAAGGATATAAAGAGCAAGTTAGGGCTTTCCTGGTGGCACAGTGGTTAAGAATCTGCCTGCTAATGCAGGGCACACGGGCTCGAGCCCTGGTCTGGGAAGATCCCACATGCCACAGAGCAACTAAGCCCGTGCGCCACAACTACTGAGCCTGCGCTCTAGAGCCCGCGAGCCACAACTCCTGAGCCCGCGTGCCTACAGCCCACGCTCTGCAACGAGAAGCCACCCCAATGAGAAGCCCGCGCGCTGCAACGAAGAGTAGCCCCCGCTCGCCGCAACTAGAGAAAAGCCCGCGCGCAGCAACAAAGACCCAACACAGCCAAAAACAAACAAATAAATAAATTTATTTAAAAACAAACAAACAAACAAAAAAAACCCAAACAAACAAAACCCCAGGACTGTAGTGTTAATGCCTTGGGTCAATACACACCCATCATCAATCATTACATGCTTTTCAAGCTGAGAGTTGCAGGTTTTTGTTTTTGAAGTATATGTATTATGCCGAGAGTAAAATGACTGTTTTTATCAAAGACAACTTAAGAAAGGACTGGTATTTCCTCAACAGTCCCAGAAGAGAATAGTTTATTCCTCATGTTACTACTGACTCACTGTGAGATCTTAGGCAAGACCTTCCATTTACCTGGCTCTCCACTTTAGTTGCAAAATAAGGGGAGTTAAGACTGATCTCTAAAACCCCTTTCCAACACTAAGATACTGTAACTCAAATATCTACCCCGTCAATTTAGCAGCTAAACAGGACTATGCTATGGTTTAAAGATTTTAGGTGAAACTAATGTATTAGGAAGATAACTGGAGAACTAAACTAAAGAAAAACATTTTCTCAGTCAATTAAAATTCAGAGAAAAATCTACTTTTAAAAATGAATGCACTATTAACGGAACATCGAATACTAACATATTTGGACCAACCTCCACATAAGTTCAAGAATTAGTTCCATTTCAGGGTTCTAAGAAGGTCAAATTAATCAATTGTGCCAATTAATTACCACTTACTGATAAAAGAGTAGATATTTAATAAATACCTGTTGAATGACCAAGACCTTTACCTGGATTATCTTATTTAAGCTGAAATAAAACAAAGTCTTACCAGATTTTCCAATTCTCTATAAATGGATCATAATATTTGGTCCTCCAAAACCAGTATTTCTAATTTAATTAATTTATTTAATCAGCAAGTTAAATTGCTAGCTTAAAGTATGGTAAACAAATAATTGTAAAATTTATTATTTTTAGTAATTTTCAGATACTCTCTCCTTTTCTCTCACAAATGGGAACTCCCAGTAGGGTTTATAACATATAGCTTTGTTGGAAAATATTAAAAAATTGAAAAATAAATGTTTTTATTATTGCTGAATGGCTGAAAGAATTGCTACTCAGTAACTCACTAAAGAAAAACTCCTATGTGTGTCTCCTATGTATCTCTTTTATAGTCTCCACTGTATCTAAACTGTGCTAGGAATGTTTAAGGATCATGTCTATAAATACTCTGCTCTTTTAAGTGATATAATGTGTACCTTAGCTCTGTCAGACCAGCCAAAAGACTGGACAGTGACATCCAAACGTTTTATTAGCAGCTTTCTCCGAACTTCATATTCATTGGCTACGGCTTGGTTAATTGCTTCTATCTTTTCCTGAAACAAAATTAAGAAGACCAGTTAGAATTTAAATCTGCTTGACCCCCTATTCCAAAAGGGCAGAAACTGTATCTGTTTTATTCACAACTGAATCCCCAGCACTCAGCACAAAATTAATTAGGTTATTTAATAAATAGAATAAGAAGTACTAATAAACTAATGAAATGATAGGCATAACAATGCTGTCTCAAAACATAATAAAGAATATGTAAAGTACAAAATTCTCATTTAGTTTTCCTATAATTCACTGTGTGAAGCTCAGCCCAGTGAAGTGTTTGGCTTGAAGGCAACCCATTTGGCAATTAGAAACATGCATCATACTGAACTTCAATTTAATCAGCTGTGTGAAATATTTACAAACATGAAAGAAGTGCTTCTAATCTTACATAAATAAAATTATTTTGGATAAATCTTAAGATTAACAAAAATGATTCTAAGGATGTCCACCTAGGAAACTACACATTAGAAAATATAACTTCAAAAACACAAACATAAATATCCTGAGATAGGTAGATGGCTCCTTACAAAGTTTACTCAGGATGATTACTACTCACCCAGTGGGCCGGTCCCATTGGCTTCTTCAATAAAGGCTTTCCCACATGATTAGGTGGAACTTTTGCTAATGTTTCCTTTAACTGACACAAAAACATAAATGAATAAACAAATCTAAAAGTAAAACACACATCCTCCTCATCTTCCCAATTCCCATCATATCTTGCCATCAAAAGAAGATTCCTGACAGAGGCAAAGGTGGAGGATGTTTTGAAATGTACAAGACCCACACGATAAAGACACTCACTTGACCCACTCCTCATGTGTCTATGGAAGCATGAGTCCTTCACTGCACCTAGAACAGTGCCTGACAACAGTGGGCATTCAATGTGTATTTGCTGAATGAATGAATGAACACACAGAAAAATATGGACTATGAATACACTGCTGCTCCCCTGTAGAGTTCAGCCAAATTTGTGCATCATGGAGTCCATCTACCCCACAATGCAAATGTACCAATTCTTAGAGTCCAGCAGATATGCATATAGAGAATAACTCCGCTATAACAAATATCATTCTCTTCTGTTCATTAATTTTTAATTAAAATTGCTTGTTCCTAATCTATTATATAAAAACTCATAACTGTTGATAACATGTGGTATAAAATAATTCTGACTTATTTTCACATACTAGATTATATTAGCAGTCAACACATCTAGTTTGCCAGTTGAAACATGTAAGACTCGAAGTGACTGGATTAAAATCCCAAACATTTACATCCTTTTCTGTCCAGTCAATGGGGAGAATGGTGGTAACATTTAATGATAAGGACCTTAAAATTAATTGCATCAAAGTTCAATGATAAAATAAGTTTTTTAAACGGATGCAAGTCCTAATTCTTTTTACATTATTTCTAGCTTATTTCAGTTTATAAATCAAAGTGCAAAGTTTCCTTTTTGAAAAAGAAACATGCTAACATGTTAAAAAAAAAAAAACAGTAAAATACCAATTTCTCTTGAAGGTATCTAGGACTTAAAACCCAAAACTTATTTAGTAACAATCACTTAATAATATGCACATTAGGTTCCCATTAAGAGAAATTAACTTGCTTCATTTCAAACAACTGTAGGACTATGCCTTTAATACACTACAATCTGGTACTAAAGGTCTTACTTTTTTTTCAATCCCGCTGAAGAATTGGAACATAGTTATATTGGCTGGAGGTTTGGACATTCCTAGAGCAATACATATGCCTTTCAACTCTTGAAAGACCTCACTACCGCCTCCTTCTTGAGCTTTTTTTGGAGGAGTATTCACACAGAGCATTCTGGCAGCTTCTAGTTCTGAGATGAGGTATGCTGAAGTAAACAAAATAAGATTTCAAAATGAGATACAGCTACAATTAATAGTCATAAGTCTGGAGTCACAACTCTATAGACCTAATGATATGTAACTTTTAAAGCTGCAAGAATGGATAAAAACAAGAAAGGAAAACAATTTTTACCTGCAAATGATGTAACATATAAACTGGTTCTGTAATTCAGTATTTAACCAATATATGTTTAAAGCCTGATTTAAAAGCAAGCAATTCTTCTTTGAAATCAAAGGATCAAGGTAGATCACATCTTAAAATGTGGATTCTTGCATTTCACTATTAAGGAACCTCCAGAACAGGGGCTGGCATCTGTTAACAAATTTGCAAAAGGTGGCAGGCGGCCAATTTTCAGCAACAGTTAAAAAGTTATATTATTATTTTTTTTTACTTCTCACAACTGATACACACCAGTGATGCAACTATCCTGTCCTCTTACCTTCCAAAACTCAGGTAGTCTGTTTAAGACCAGAGTGAAAGAACATTTTTAAGTAGTCAAAGCTTCACTTACAAGAGAAGGGGGAAACTAGTAACTAAAGTTCCAAACATTCCTTTTACATGGTCTCCAGTAGCCTAAGGTCACCCTCCAGCTGTTCACAGAAAACCCTCTTCCATCTATATTCTTCTCAATATTCCCTTTCCTCCTATGTTCCTCATTCTCACCCCCTCCCCTGGGGAAAAAAAAAAAACCCCAAAACTTTCTAATCATTTCTGGACAGAGTCCTTTCGTATCAATGTCATCCCTTTGTGTGTTGATTTCAGGCAGGTATAATGAGGGCTGCAATCTGCTTCAGGTAATTCAGTTGAAGGTATAAATACTCAATCTTATTACTTTAACCTTCCCAAGGACATTTAACTTGTTATAAAAGATGTTTAATAATCATGTGGATCTCAGGATTTCAGGTTATGTGACAAAGTGAGACCCTTCTGACAATGTTAGGAAGATAGCTTTGGAAAAAGACATTTTCTGGGCTCTTAAGCCCTATTATAAGTATAAAAGAATGATCAGCTTGAATATCTCATTTCCTACACCCAAGGTGTAATGTGAGAAGTACAGCGGTCATAATTTTGGCAGATCATTTCTGAAAAGCTGCCAAATCCTATTCTAGAATAAACACAGCTAAGTTTCTGGAAAGGTCTTCTAAATGGGTTTGATATAATCTTAACATGTTCCATATACCAAACTGTATGAGTTAAAAGATCGAAACAGTAAAACCCCAGTGTCATGAAAATAATCAACTGATTTTGCAAATAAGGTTTTATTGGAACACTGCCACACTCTGATTCATTTACATATCATCTACGGCCGCTTACATGCTACAACAGCAAGGTTAAGTAGCTGTGACAGAGACCTTATGGCCCAGGAAGCTGAAAATACTTACTATCTGGCCATTTAAGAAAAAGTTTGCCAACCCTTGCTCTAGAAAATCATATATTATGTGATTTAATAAACTGGTCTCTAAATTTGGGACAACATAGCTCAGGCATTCACAAAATTAGTTTACCAACACAATTCCTGTTGAAAAACATTAACTGTAACTGATGTGTTCAAAGTACCAGGAAAGGCACTGTAGGTATTGTACAAAACAAACAAAAAAGATCTCTACACTCTAGTTAGGAATAAAGAATATATGCATCAAAGATATCTGACTAATTATACCTAAGGGAAATATCCTAACAACCACAAAGGCCAATGAACAGCCACAACAGTTCTTAATCCGATACATGAGAGTTTTTCAGCCACTACAGACTATTAGAGAATAGACTATTCTATTTTACTAACAATTCTAATGTGGTTGGTTTATTTTCCCCCTCAGAATGCAATGTATTAAAAGATTCAAATCAGTAAGGTAAGGGTGCTGGAATAAGCAAGTATAATTATAGCATCGAGATGTGAAAACTGATACTTGGAAAGATGAGAAATATTTATACAGCGCGAAGAGAGAATGAGTATATGTACATAAATGCATACTAGCATGAGAGAGAATACAAACTAGGGAATATTTTCGAAAAGGCAAAGAGCAGAAGCAAAGATAAAGAGAAGGAAGGGAGCAGTGTGTATGTATGTATGAAGAATTCGAAGAGCAGAGTAACCTTTATTTGATATAGTCATTTAGTTGAGGAGCAAATAGTTATATATTCTTGAAAAGCTTTTGAGGGGTGATAGCACATTAAAATATAATTATGACCCTGAGTCCAAAATAATAATGTTCAGGACACTTGCTTAAGAAACAGGAAAGAGTTAAAGGCATTTTTATAAATATTTATATTCCAAGTGGTTTTTATAAGTATCAGTACCAAAAAGACCAAACTCTGAGCTCTTTGGAAGAATTAGCTATTCAGGGTCATTACTGAGCTTTCCACACAGCTGTTGTCTTCCTATGTAAGATAACATATTCTAAGTGCCAAATATCAGGTATTGGAAAGGAAAAGCAGTGCTACAAAGGAAGATTCAGTGAGTATACTGTGGCTGAGCCAGTTATTGAAATTATACAATTTGAAGGATAATGAATGCATGCATAAGAACTATATGCAGCAATATCAATATCTAAAGCAATATCTAACGTTATGTGTCTATCCCCTGCCCCCATACCCACCTAGTAACAATCATCTGACAAAGGGGAAATTAAGAAAGTGATTTTGGAATACCTTAGTTCCTAAGTATAATGGCTGTGAACACACTTTTTTTTTCTTTGACTGAACCTTCAAAATAGGAGTTGCATCACTTTTCAGAAGCCAAAGTTCAGTTGTAAAGACGAACATTTAAAAGATCCTCTGAATGGCGTTTGTCATAATAAGAACTATAATATTCAGTTAACCAAAGTTTCCTCTAAGCGTGTCTCAGAATGCTACAAAAATTCTGAGTTTAAGACTACTGGTGGTGTTTATTGGAGAGTTTATACAAGGCAATAAAATTTGTGAGTCTACTTATTGTTTCTCAGGGTGAAGAGAGAAACAGTAGTTAGTATATTTAAAAAACATGGAAGGAGAGAATTTTTCCTAAAAATTTACTTCCCAGAATGATCAGTAAGTACAGGAACAATCCAAATAGTATTCCAGAAATGTTTACATTGTAATTTGACATCTTTACAAACAAAACCAAAATCCCCAAACAATTACCCAGCCACAAAGAAATATCAACAAAATACTTTAAATAATTACATTTACCATTTACTGCACCTAGAATGGTTACTGTCCTCAAATAAATTAATTAAAAAAAAATCTTCATTATTCCCACAATATCTTCCTAGTTAACTTTAAAATGTGTTTCTAGTCTAGAACACTGAGGTGTGGTGATCACACACTTGCATAACCCTCCAGCACTACCTCTGGTCATGTTAGGTGAAGCACACCAGGCTGAACACCACACCAAATTCAAACCATAAAAGAGTAGCAATTACAAAATGACACTGCTACCAGCGCATGGACCCATCATTAGCTTCTTAGTTAGAAACTTAACAAAGTTTTCTTTACACCCATTTATTAGCCATGGAAAACATAAATAAAAAAGAATGACTACATTCTAGTAGCCATGAACTTACTGAGCAAAAGGAGGCAGTTCTTCTGAATGAGAAGGCGCTTGGTCACATCCCCAGATGTCAGTGAAAGATATGGACAGTTCATCTCCCCTAGTAGCCCACTCACCTCAAGCTGGAATTCTTCAGCTTCACTTGGGCCTTTTAAGAATTAAAATAATCTTATTTAATAAAAATTATTGTTTTCCCCATTGGCATAGTAATTATATATAAATTGAAAATTTTAAAAGTATTCTCCTAACACAAGTTCCTGTCTCTTCTAATTCATTCTTTCTCACACCACTGCCAATGTGCTTTCTTAAACAGTTTTCATTAGGTTATTGCCTTGTTTGAGAACCTTTAATGGCTTCCTAATTTCTACCTCATCCAATCTAATTTTTTCTGTTTGCCTTTAAAGATTCTTCATAGCCTCTCTGCTTGCCCTTCCCAGTGTATTGTTAGGAGTAGTTCCTACTACATGTATATAGTAGTTACCTACAACCTCCACAAACATTCCCTCTATTTGTGCCAGGCCAGTCTCCTCACTGTCCCAGGAATAGTCAGTCTCATTTCTACTTGCGTGTCTTCACTTAAGTGACTCCTGGTGATT
Organism: Balaenoptera ricei; assembly: GCF_028023285.1. Taxonomy (NCBI): domain Eukaryota; kingdom Metazoa; phylum Chordata; class Mammalia; order Artiodactyla; family Balaenopteridae; genus Balaenoptera; species Balaenoptera ricei. The sequence goes on along the minus strand of NC_082651.1, from coordinate 75,865,662 downwards.
GATATGCCCTCTACTCTCTCCTCCTCTATCAAACCCCACCTATCCATCAAAGCCCAGTGGTCTTGCTCCTTGATGAAACCTTCCCCAGGGCCTGCTACACTCACTGATTTCCTTCCCCTGTGAACCACAAAGTGAAGTATTTAACTACTGTTCTAATCTCCAGTTGTTTCAGTTGTGCCTAAAATTCCCAGGTAGACTATATTTGAAGATGGCGAACATGATCTGTGTTTCTGTTTTCTCATAATGTGTCAAGTATAGGGCTTACTGGGTGAACCAAGGAAAAGCAATGTTCTTTCTTCTTTACTATTTTGATAGTTCTCTAACCAATATCACAAAGGGGTAAAATTTAACTAACAAACTTTGAGAGTCACTTGATTTGAGTCCATTTTCTCACCTATAGAATGGGAAGAATGTATTATCAATGTTTTGCAAGCTGTGTTCCGTGAACTTCAGTTCCAAAGAACTCCGTTACAGGCAGCCGGGGAGGAGACAGCTGTGCTCAAAATAGTCCCTCTCAACTTCAACTAAAACAGCCACACTTTTTACCTGCTTTATATTGACTTCTATAAGATGTTTTCATTTGAACAACAGGGCTCCTGGTTATAAACAGTTAACACCGTATAGGTGTTTTCAAGGGCACCTACAATCTCTGAAATGTTAGGTCAAGAGGCAGCGTGAAGAACACTGGCTCCCAAACTTGACTGCTGGGGACTGAAGCTCTTACTGGTTGTGTGACCTCAGGCAATGTACTTAACCTTTGTGCTTCCTCGTTTAACGTATAAAAGAGTAATAAAAGTTGCCTGGTAGGGTTGCCCTGAGGTTTAAATGAGTTAACACTAGTAAAGTGCTTAGAATATGGCTAGTGCTCAGTAAGTGTAAGCTGCTGCTACTACTGTTACACTATACTCTCCTTAATAATTAGAATTGGATGCCACTGATGTATACACATTAAATATACTAAATATGCAAGAGTGAGCTCTTTGAAATGAGATTCTGTGGGGGAAAAAAATGGGATTATGTGTATAGTTCTCCATAAGGGTGGATTAGCAGGTGGGCATTTTTCTTTATCTCCTGTTATGGGTTTACCTATGATAGGAGGGAACCAGGTTGTGCAGCATCAGATTCCAAGCTTTTGCCTCTTTCACAGCATCAAAACTAGTGCTAAAGCAGTTAACAAAATTGGCAAATGTAAAACAGCTCTCAACACCATAAATCTGATGGTGCTGGATCTAGTTTTGATGCATCTAGTGATACATTCCTATGACACAGAAAGCTTCTTAATAAAGTATTCTTTCTCCCTATGTATAACAGAATTGGAATGCATTTACTTTACATGCTATATGTACTGGAATTTGGTAGTCCTCAGAGAAAAACGCCCCAATTTCTAGTTCTAGCCACCAATTTAAGATCTCACAAGTTGTTACAAAGAATGAAAAGTTCATATATACTTGTCTCCATTTTTCTGTGTCTCAGTAATAGGGTCTTTTCAACTTCCACAAATTTTTAACAGTTGTATGACTACATTCCAGTTTTTCAACTTCAGAATCACCTTATCTCTAAAAACAATGGAGGAGAAAAAAGCATTTGGTTTCTTTACAAAATTTTTTTTACATTTACAAAGAACTTGAAATTTCAGCTGTAGTACTGATAATGTTCACTTGACAATACAAACTTTATTTTTACATTTTGCACCTAAAACTGAATGTTTACTTACTGTTAGTTGCTTGCACATTTTCGTCTAGTTTACAGAGCACTCTTAATTCAGACACCAACCAAGCACAGAGTTTGGTAAACTCAGGGGAACTGGCTCCAGCAGAGACTGCCTGAGACAGAGCGCCATCTTCTAACAATGGACCCTTGTAACTGGTGAGTAAGAAATTATACTTCAGAAGAATATAAAATCACATCTAATACATTACATCTTCTAACAATGGATCCTTGTAACTGGTGAGTAAGAAATTATACTTCAGAAGAATATAAAATCACATCTAATACATTACAGGTACAATGTATTTACATTTTTATTTGTATAATTAAGCAATGGTTTAACAAAGATAAATTACAATGACCAGTCTCTAAACTTGCAAATATAAATAAACTAAACCATTAGAAAAAACAAGCTAATCCCCTCAAAGTATGTGAATATTGAATAGAATCACATGTACTAAATTATGTCAACCTCTGTACATTTACTGAGAGCTCTTATTGTACAAAGGTTTACTTTCTTACTTTAATTGAATTAGTATTAAAACTAGATTATAAGTGATAACCAGTTATACTATAGTTGACTATTTCAGAAATAAAACTTAGGTTATATTTTCTAGAAATTTTTCCAGAAATTAATTAGATTTGGTTTTTAATGACTTTCTTTAAAAGCAAAAGCTTTCCAATTATTCATTTATTTCCCCCTTCTATATTTAATGATATTTAATGATAGTTAAGATTAGTAAGACTTACTAGTACCAGAGAAATGTGAAGATTAATTTAATAATTGCTGGTGAGTTGATGTTTAGGTGAAATGGTGCAACTGAATCCCAATCCTTTGTAAGTGATTCAAATGTAATTTTAAAAAATTATTAAATGTTCAAACATTCATAAAAGACAATAGTAACAATGAACCTCAATCCAGAAAGTAGCTAGAATTAAAAATTTTATCATTCTCAAGGTAATTTTAAAATACATATTCTTCAGAAGGTTATTTTATCTTCTTTTAAATGTAATATTGATAAAAGCACTTATTAAATATGATACATTATATGCTTACGATAACTCGATATTTAGAGGTATAGAGATGTTAGAGAAATGATAACAGTCAATCCTTCTAAAATATAATTATATGTTTATATATTTAATGGGACAGAAGAAATCTCACACAAAAAATGAGATTATATATAGCCTGGCACCTAGATTCAAAACCACATATTATTAGACAGTGAAATAAAAAAACTAGGCCTAGAAATTTCTCCTTGTGTTACACATTTAAACTTTATTAATATATTCTACAAGTAATTACTGAATTCCTACTGTGTACCAGGTTAAAAATAAATGGTCATTTATTTCTAATATTTCACAGTAAATCCTTGAAAAGTACATGTCATTCAATTAAGGCTAAATTTTAATGACTGAATGCCACCAAACTAGGCAGTTATGGGTTAAAATGTATAGTCAAGTTTTCAGACTATCCATGGTTTACATAACAACCCATCTCCATGATTTATTTAACTGGAGTTATTATAGTAACAATGACTTTTATAGTACCCAAAAGAAGAAAAACATAGTTAACAGAGAATAAAAGAACAATAATGGGAAGAAATGGCATCCGTCACCAATTGTTAAGGGACCTCTATCCATGCAGAATTTAAATTCTGCATTACATTTAAATACAGTTTACCTCCATCCTCCCTCTACTCCTCCTTCAAGATTAATCTTAAGTGTCACTTCTTCTAGGAAGCTTAGGACTTGTTTCCTTTCCCAGTTTTCCTTCCCCATTTCCTTTCCTTTTCCTGGCCCTCCTCAGTTCTCCTCACAGCATATTTTCACAGTGTGAACTTCTCTTCTACCTCACTCTGTACCCTTAAGTGCTCAGATCAACACTGTCAACAGAACAAGTGTTCATCAAAAATGTTTACTGTATGGTTTCATGTGTGAAACTTAGCAATTTAGTCTGAGAGGACCACCAAAAAGACACCATTTTGCTGAATGTGACTTCTACTTAGGCTCTCATCAAAGAAATAAACCGCCTAAAGTCCAGAATAGTCATGACAATTAAGAGCAAGTTCCAAAGAAAAGAACAATGATAATTCATGTTGACAAAAAAAGATGATAAGCACTACCATTTCCTTTCATAAAAATCTGCGCCAGGACAAGTTACTTAAACGGGCAGATTTTGGGAACCCAAGGTATCCTTTCCTGAAGAAGACAGGTTTCCCCCAAAGGTTTCCATGGTACGGAAAAACCTCGGGGAAGGTTTTGATAAAGGACTTGTTACTTTATAAATATGGTTACCTAAATCTGTTTTTCTTTTTTTTTTTTTTTTGATATCGTACCTGTAGGCAAATATTTAATCATACAGTTTGTTTCTGGAACCACATTTAGCCCAAGAAATTCTAAGTTCTCAAGTTTTAACAGAGTACACTGATCTGGGTGACCCAGTGAGATAAGAATCCCTATTTCCAGCTTCTGGATACTGATAAATTATGGTGGAGTTAACTGTCACGAGGAGAGACAAAATGCACAACAAATATGCAGGGACTTGGTGGGTGAAGATGCCCCTAAGGGTAAGGGCTAACGGTGGCTCAATGAAGGAGTGTCAGAGTCAAGGGAAACTGCCAGTGGTTCCCAGGAAGGTGGTGACAGGTTAAGTGCACAAGTGAGCTGGCGGGCGGAACGTATGCAGCGCACGGACTTGTGGCTGAGGGCAGCCTGGGCACATGCATACATGACTGGGCAAAGCAGATTTTTTTGAGAGTAGGGGGATGGGGTAGGAGTAGGGGCTCAAGACAGGAGCAGGAAGTTTGGAGAACAAGTAGGAAAACAGAGAATCAACTTTGGCAACCTCCAGAGTGAGGGGGTAGGGCAGGAGAATGAGGCGCAAGGAGAGGAGCTCGGGGAGCGTGGTGGCGAGAACCAAAACCCAGACAATGACACGCATGACTGACAAACGCTGCGGGTAACTCGGCTGCAGGAAGCACAGGGCAGGCCTAGGGTGTCGCAGCTGGAGGGCCCCGACCCGGCAGGGCAGGCAGTGGACGTGGCATTGGGGTCCCGGAGCTACAGGGAGGCGACAGTCAGGAGCCACGGGGTGCGGCGTGGAGAGGCAGGTGTCTCTGACTGGGGCGGAGGAGGAGTTCCCGGGGCGCCAGCAGCGTGCGGTTTGGGAGACCCGTGCCCTGGCAGTCTTACCCGAGATCTTCCAACGACTCCAAGATGTCAGTCTCCATGAGGTCACACTCCATGCTACTGTGGTATTCAAATTTCCGAGTCGTCAGGCTCCCCTCTTCGCCGGTAACGCGTAAACTCGCGCATGCGCTGCCTCCCCGGAACTTCCAAATCGACAGCTGGCGCCTCAGGCCCTGCACTGCGCATGCCTGGAGCGTGCGCAAGAAACTTGGTTCCGCCTGCCGTCCGGCTCCAGCCAGCTAACGGGTGGCCCGGAGACACCGTTTGCACATGCGTATTACTGAATAGTGAAGCTAGCGGCCCAAAGAAGGGCAAGAGGACTGGCTGCGTGGCAGCTGGGCGTGGGGACTAGGAGAGTCGGGGAACGCTCCAACTTCTCCTAATTGGGTGTACGCATGTGCGAATCTTGGGGCGAGGCGGGCGGGGTAGGATCGTCGTGGGTGGGGAGGGTCTTAAGACTTGGGTGGGTGCTGGCTGTGAAACTGAGTCTCGGGAGCTCAGTCACCCGAGTGGGTGTCTGCAGCCTGCTGGCGTGTTCTAGCTTTAGCTGTGGGTTATGGAGAAAGGGGAAATTCGTGCGCTCCGGTCTTCCTTAGCACAGGGGTAGACGGGCCAAATGCGGAAAATGGCCGATAACATACCATTGTATTTCCTTGTGGCTGTAGTAGCTGTATTTCAGGGTTAGGGAGGAGTCAACTTTCCCTTGACACGAATGTACTCATGAAGTTGTTTCATTCCCTCCGTTTACATTCTTTACTTTGCACCTTAAGCCCTTCCCAGACACTAAGCATCTTATTTTAAAGGGGCAACGGAGGTAAGAGGAGGTTTTCACTCCGTATCAATCTCAAATAGAATAGATTTAAATTCACGCAGTTTAAAGAGTAAATAAATTTTTGTTGTACCGTTGTTGATTTGGCATTATTTGGCAGGGTGTGACACTTGGTTCACGATGGGTTGTGGTTTCTTTGCAGTTACTGGCTGGGTATGTGCTTAGAAATTATTGAAAAAATGAGAAAAATTGTTTTCAAAGTGATGGCATATTTAGAAAATTATATTTAACTATAAATTGGTATACGCTGCACTATGTAGGCATTTTTTAAAGAGTTTTCACATTGATACCAGTAGATTTAATTTTGTAGTTCTCATTTTCGTGTCTAATGGATAAATGCTCCCTATCCTTAATAGTATCTTTTTAAATTCCTTATTTTGCGCCATCTGGAGGGGGGGGAAGGAATTAACATTTATTATGTACCTACTGTGTGCTTGACATAGTATTACTTCCTTGATCAACATTATTTTATGCAAGCACCATAAGGCTGTGTAAGTATTACTCCCATTTTGCAGATGAGGACACTAAGGACTCAGTGGCTTAATGGTCTGCAAAAATGGTAAGGCCAATAAGGACCTGGCTCTTGAGACTGAGGTATCTCTAAATCCGTATTTCTTCTTATCTGACTAGTCAAATAAGGATTTATAAGCAGGCTATGAAAAGATAGGAATATCTGGCTAGTTGAATAAACAACGTATTCAACTTATGTATGCTTGTATATCTTGTGTATAATTACCTTACAATAAAAATGGAATAATTATTCTCATAGGGTTGTTGAAGGTGCTAAACAAAAAGTAATACTTAGTGCAAAATCAATTTGGGGGGGGAAGTTTTCATTCTTGACTCACTTTTCATTGTAAGTTATAACACATAGTATTTGTGAGTGAACAAATGATGACTCCCCTAAATATATTATTCTTCTCTACCTAATGCAAATTGTTAGAGTAAATGGAGGGTAGCCAACACAAAGTGGTTTTTTTATTATTTAAAATAATTCTATAAAGGACTTTACTGCAATGAAATCAATGCTTTTAAAAGTAAATATTGCCATCATTTCTAGAGGATCTAGTAGGAATCATTTGCATTTTGTTTTGAAATTGTTTTTTTTTTGTATTGTAACCTGGATATCTAAAGACCTTATTCAAGCTGAATTATATGAAAAAACTCTGATCTGGGAGTTAGGAAGCCTGGTTTTTGCCTCAGTTCAATATAAGAAAGAGTTTTCTAACAGTTAGAGTTGTCTAAAGTCCATCAGATTATCTTTGAGAGATGAGTTTTCTGTTTAGAAGGTGTTCAACTAGAAATAATGAATAATCTTAGTTTACAGTCCAGCCTTTCCAAATATTCTTGTAAAGAGTAAAGAGAAAACATTTTATACTTGTGAAAAAAAAGTAATGGAGAAAATTGAAATGAAAACTGATTTTAGTTTTCAGAGGAATATCTTTTTATGTCATAACCTTAAAGATGATTATAGGCAAAGTTTTGAATTATGTAGTAGTTAAATTTTTATGCAGCTGAGATTCTTAAGAAAGTTACTTCTAATATTCATAGAAGGGTAATTTTTGTAATGGCAAGTAAGTCGGTACAAACTTGAATATAAGATTTGTCATTTGTCATAAAATGGTTTCTCAAAGTTTATTAAACAGACACCTAAAATAAATAATTTTTTCCTCAATTTAAAGAGTCTGAAAAAATATATAGGGACTTCCCTGGTGGCGCAGCGGTTAAGACTCCATGCTCCCAATGCAGGGGGCCCAGGTTCGATCCCTGGTCAGGGAACTAGATCCCACATGCATGCCGCAACTAAGAGTTCACATGCCACAACTAAGGAGCCTGCAACTAAGACCCAGCGCAACCAAAATAAATAATAAAATAAATAAATAAATATTAAAATATATATATAGCACTTTCCAGTTTTAATGAATTTGCCCTTAGAATGACTCTCCAACAAGGAGAAAGTAAGAAAGACCCTAGATTTGCTCATGTTGCTCATGAAATTAAAGTTTGTGTATGCTACTAAAGTCCTTTTCAGCTTGCACAGTGAAAACAGTACTTTTTCCTCCCTAAATATTAGCATGTAGAATTTAATCTTGTAGGGTCTCAAATACTCTTATAGGCATGCCTCGGAGAGGTTGCAGGTTTGGTTCCAGACCATGGCAATAAAGTGGATATTACAGTAAAGAGATTCACATGAATCTTTTGGTTTCCCAGTGCGTATAAAATGTATGTTTACACTATACTGTAGTCTATAAAGTGTGCAATAGCATTATACCTTAATTTAAAAATACTTTATTGCTAAAAAATGCTAACCATCATCTGAGCATTCAGCAAGTCATAATCTTTTTGTTGGTGGAGGGTCTTGCCTTGATGTTGATGGCTGCTGACTAATCAGGGTGGTGGTTGCTGAAGGTTGGGGACCTGTGGCAATTTCTTAAAATAAGACAACAAAAAAGTTTGCCACATCAATTGAATCTTCCTTTCACAAATGATTTCTCTGTAGCATGTAATGCTGTTTGATAGCATTTTACCCACGGCAGAACTTCTTTCAAACCTGGAGTCTATTGTTTCCAACCCTGTCATTGCTTTATCAACTAAGTTTATGTAATATTCTAAATCGTTTGTTGTCATTTCAAGTATCTTCACAGTCTTTACCAGGAGTAGATTCCATCTCAAGAAAACACTTTGCTCATCCATAAGAAGCAACTCCTCATCTGTTAAAGTTTTATCATGAGATTGTAGCAATTCAGTCACATCTTTGGGCATCACTTCGAATTCTAGTTCTCTTGCTATTTCCACCACATCTGCAATTACTTCCTCCACTGAAGTCTCGAACCCCTTGAAAGTCATCCATGAGGGTTGGAATCAACTTCCTCCAAACTCCTATTCATGTTGATATTTTGACCTCTTGCCATGAACCACAAATGTTCTTCATGGCATCTAGAAGGGTGAATCCTTTTCAGGATGTTTTCACTGTACTTTGCTCAGATCCACCAGAGGACTTACTACCTAAGGCAGCTACAGCCTTACCAAAATGTATTTCTTCAATAATAAGACTTGAAAGTTGAAATTACTCCTTGATCTATGGGCTGCAGAATGGATGTTGTGTTTGCAGGTATGAAAACAACATTCATCTTATTGTACATCTCCATCAGAGTTCTTGGGTGACCAAGTTCATTATCAGTGAGCAGTAATATTTGGAAAGGAATCTTTTTTTTTTTTTTCTGAGCAGTAGGTCTCAACAGTGGGCTTAAAATATTTAGTAAACCATGTTGTAAGCAAATGTACTGACATCCAGGCTTTGTAATTCCATTGATAGAGCACAGGCAAAGTAGATTTAGCAAAATACTTAAGGGCCCTAGGATTTTTAGAATGGTAAAAGAGCATTGGCTTCATTTTAAGTCACCAGCTACCTTAATCACTAACAAGAGAGTCAGCCTGTCCTTTGAAGCTTTAAAGCCAGGCATTGACTTCTCCCTAGCTATAAAAGTCTTCTGGCATCTTCTTCCAGTAGAAGGCTGTTTCCTCTACATTGAAAATCTGTTGTTTATGGTAGCTACCTTCATGAATTATCTTACCTAGATCTCTGGATAACTTGCTGCAGCTTCTACATCATCACTTGCTGCTTCACCTTGCACTTTAACATCATGGAGATGGCTTTTTTCCTTAAAACTCATGAACCAACCTCTGCTCGCTTCAAACTTTTCTTACGTCCCTTCCTCACAGAATTGAAGAGAGTTAAGGCCTTGCTCTGCATTAGGCTTTAATTTAAGGAAGTGTTGTGGCTGGTGTGATCTAACCAGATCACTAAAACTTTCTCCATATCAGCAATGAGGCTGTCTTACTTTCTTATCATTCGTGTGTTCACTGAAGTAGCACTTTTAATTTCCTTCAAGAACTTTCCCTTTGCATTCACAACTTGGCTGACTGTTTGACACACGTGGCCTAACTTATGGCCTCTCTCAGCTTTAGACATGCCTTCCTCACTAAATTTAATCATTTCTAGCTTTTGATTTAAAGTGAGAGGTGTGTGACTCTTCCTTTCATTTGAACACTTAGAGACCACTGAAGGATTATTAACTGGCCTAATTTAAATATAGTTGTGTCTCAGGGAATAGGGAGGCCTGAGGAGGGAGAGAGACAGGGAAGAGCTTGTCAGTGGGGCAGTCAGAACATACACAACATTTATTAAATTAGCCATCTCATATGAGCACAGTTTGTGGTAACTCAAAACAATTACAATCAAAGATCACTGATCACAGATCACCTTAACAAATATAATAATAATGAAAAATTTGAAGTATTGCAGCAATTACCAAAATGTGACACAGAGACACAAAGTAAGCAAATGCTGTTGGGAAAATGGTGCTGGTAGACTTGCTTGAGGCAGGGTTGCCACAAACCTTCAATTTATAAAAACGTGAAGCACAATAAAGTGAAGCACAATAGAATGAGGTATACCTGTTCACTAATAAAGAATGCTTTTTTTCAAATCATGCCTCTGGCTGTGATAGTATACTTTCTAAGCCCTGGCAATTTTTGAAAAATATTGCAAAGTTTGAGAATAATGTCTATATTTAAATTGAGGAAGATATAGATATATATATATACATAGATATAAATCATATAGATGTGGTTATAGATATATACAGACATAAACAGGTCTTTCCAGAATAAAAGCTCCAAACTTGATTTTTGTTCTTTCCCAAAATGTCTTCAGCCTAGCTGCCATGTTCTGCCAACCCATGAATTAGGCACATAGTGAATCACACAGACACTGGTCTAATTTGGATGCAGTAAGAGTTTATTAAACTCTAGCCCAGAAGTGATAAACTAGCATCCATATCGGGCCAGGAGTTGTGTGGGGTTTTGGCCTAAATAATAACTTGAAGAATTTTGAGTCATTATTTAAAAGTTTGGAGATATTATCTAAAAATCTGAATTTCTGGGTTTTCTTGAAAACATAAATCAGATGACTTGGCAGCACCAGGTCCTTCATGCCCAACAAGGCAGCTGTTGGCTTGGGTTGAGAAGGCTGCCTCTTTTAGATGGGACATGAATCTACTCATTCTTTGTGGTTTCTGGATCCTATCACTCGCACAATATATCATATGCATGTACATCCAGCAATTTACTTTCTCCCCTGAGGGTTTGAGAAGTTCAGTTTTATTCTTTTACTTCTTAATCATGTTGACCACTTCTCTTACCCTGTCTCTCATAGGGGTCTCCTTCTTCCTCCTCTGCCCATTCTAGTATAGGGGAAGAAAATTTTTTCCTGTACCCTCTTAGGTTCATGAATGGGGCCTACAAATTAAACTGACAGATTAACAGGAGAAAAGGCACACAAATTTTTATTGATGTTGTTGTTATTATTATATATACATATTTTAAAAATTTATTCATTTATTTCTTTATTTTTGGCTGCATTGTCTTTGTTGCTGCACATGGGCTTTCTCGAGTTGCGGCAAGTGGGGGCTACTCTTGGTTGCGGTGCGCGGGCTTCTCTTGTTGCGCAGCACAGGCTCTAGGTGCGTGGGCTCAGTAGTTGTGGCTAACAGGCTTAGTTGCTCCGCGGCATGTGGGATCTTCCCGGACCAGGGCTCGAACCCGTGTGCCCTGCATTGGCAGGCAGATTCTTAACCACTGCACCACCAGGGAAGTCCCTGTTGTTATTATTATTAATGCTCATGGTGCTTCAGAGAAATAAAGTGAAAACCCCAAAGAGATGGTTAGACTTCAGAGTTTATATACCACTTTAGTGAAGAGCGATACATTGTGAAGAAGTGACTAAACAAAGGGAAGGGAGGTTGAGTTTCTAGGGGGGATAAATTGTGGGAAGGTACATGTATGGGGAAAGTAATGGAAGATCAGCATTATTTTAGTAAGGTTTATTTGTGTAGATTCATTCCACAACTTTCTTTCTTCTTCATGGCCATAAAACTCCCCCAGAGTGGAGATTTATGACACTCTTAGTTTCTTAGAAGTTTCTGCTTTTAGTCATTTAATGGAAGCTCTGCTAAGACTTCTTTCTGCATCTGTTGATTCTCAGTTGACTTCAGCTCAAAATAATCTATATGCCTGTCAACTGAAAAAATTGCACAACCTAAAAGTTGAGACCTATGTTTTATTCAGCGGACTTGCTGAGGACTTAAGCCCCAGAGACAGCCTCTCATAAGGCTCTGAGGGACTGCTCTAAAGAAGAAAGGGAGGAGCTAGGGTATATAGGAGTTTTTGCAATAGAAACCAGGTAGTCAGCACATCAAAATATTACTGTTAATTAAAGAAAAAACACACATCTCAAGTTAATGAATTTAGTGCTTTTCTATGTATGAGAAGATGCAAGAGTCTGGGCTTGATGAAATTACTCCTTTGATATGCACCTCAACTATCTAGGGCCAGTATCCTGTTCTTTTCCATCCTGAATCCCCTCAGGGTGTACCACCGGGGGCAGCCGCAGGGGCTGATGGTCACTACATCCTTTGTTTGCTGATATGGCAGGTGGCATTCTTTGTCTACATGCCAAACTCTCATTATTTTGGGGTGGCACATTCTGATCTCCTTCACTGGTCATATAGAACGTCTGCTCTTCACTTAACACATCTTGCCATGCTACATCTCTATACTGTGTATAAGTTGTTTCTTCTGCCTGAAATCCCCTTTCCCTCATTCTCTGTTTGACAGATTCTTCCTGCCAATCTTTAAAACTCAGTCTGGGGGAAGCCTTCTCTGACTGTTTTAGGCACTCATTCTCTACTTTCCAAAGCTTCCTTAGCACTTTGTCCCAGGTAACATTCCTGCTCCAGGCAAGTGCACAGATGCTCTTTGGTCTCTCTGTTGCTTTGTTTACTTTCTACCCTGCCCTCAAGGCTGAGCTCAGCTTCACTGTGCCACAGAGGTGTTCCTTGACTGTACCAGTTAAAATTAATTTTCCTCTTCTGGATTTCTAAGGTAGTGTGCCTAGCTTGACTATCATAACCATCTGGAGGACTTAAATGGGCCCTGGGCCTCATCCTGAGCCCTGCCTCTGATAAGTCTTAGGTTAGTATTTCTGGGGTTGGGTTTAGGAATCCATTTTTCTTGAAACCACATCAGATGGTTTCATAATTAGTCCTTGATAATTTAACATTTCTTAATGTTATATTTTTATGTTGCTTATTTAATATGTTCTGATCTTTTCTATCCAGTTGCTATACAGCCATGCACCTCCTACATATTTCTTAGTACACTGATGCACACACAATAGGCATGAAAAATGTAGATTAGTTGATTGACAAGAAAATTTTCCCTTTCTCATGACCAGACTTCGCTTTCTTCTGAAAGAATAAAGTGATTCTTTGCAGGGAATAAATAAGTATACAACAATGAATTATGCTCTGAGCTCTTGGATCATCCTGGGACTCAGTCAATGCCTATTTAAAACTAGGCTATTCTGGTAGGACGATTTGTTCTCTACTGACTTAGATTGTTATTAGCAACTTTGTCTTTCATCCTAGTGTAGTGATCCATTATCATGTGGGGGGTTAGAATCCTCAAGGAGACTTTTCAAGCTCTCCCTTCCCTGCATAAGAGTTCTCATGAGAATAGCAGCATTGTGATGAGAAATACTAGTGATTGGGAGTGTGCTGTGAACAAAACGGGGCGAAAGCAGGATAAAGGCTATAAATCACTGTCCTAGGGAGAGCTTGTCAATATGGCATTATGATTAGATTAGTGAACTTGAGGCTGATTTTGAATGTCCTCAGCAATTCTTAGTTCCCAGTTCTTAATAACAGTTATATACTTAATTTCTTTATTGTCACAATAGGATCATTGTTTATAAACACAGTAGAGATAAGAAGAAACTATATTTTAAGCAGAAACATTTATATTCAAATCCCTGTGTTGTATTACTTTATGTTTTGGAGAATTTAGGTAAAGTCACATAAATTTGACTCTGAAGAGAAACTTTGGGCATCATTCTAGACCAGCCCTTCTAGACCAGCACTTCTCAACCACCTGCAAGACAGAATTAAGCCCTAATGCTTAAGGCATCCATTGTGTGTGATAATTTGCTTCTCTCCTATGTGTCTACAATGCCAGCTATCTATGTAATCATACTAAGAGAAAAGAGTCACATTTTCTCTAGGGCTCAAATCTCTCCTTTGCTTGAGTAAGGCTAAATTATCTAGATCCCAGGGGTTTTCAAATTTGTGTGTTTATCAGAATTGACTGGAGGCTTTTTAAAACACAGATTGTCAGGCCCCACCCCTAAAGGTTCTGATTCAGTAGGTCTGGGATAAGGCTCAAGAATTTGCATTTCTAATGAATCTCCAGGTAATAGCTGATGCGACTGGTGCAGAGACCATAATTTGAGAAACACACATCTAGAACAACTCTTACATTGTTTAAAAAGACTGATGCTAGTCAGTAGGAAACTCACACATACACAGCTGAAACAGTTTAGTGAAACAAGACATAACCTTTGCTAGCACCGTTTTGTTTTTTCTTTCCTTTTTTTTTAAAAAAAACTCTATTCCATTTATTTAAAAATGCTAGTTGGGAGCCAGTAAATTGATCTTTCAGGTCACTAAAAAACAGTCTGAAAAAGCAGTGGATGAGAAGTCTGTCTTTTCCAGCTTTAGCATTTCACTCTATGGCTTAACCACCCTCATTTCACAGCTAAGTACAAGAGGCTCCAAGCACAAGAGCCTGAGATGGCTACTCACTAAGGATTCAGACACATCTGGTGAGCCTAATGGGAAGATGTTTGGGACTCAATGAGAAAATACCTGAAGCTGAAGTCTTGCCTTCAGCATCATTTAGCAGTGAAAAACCCAACATCCAGGCATTCAGCCAGACTGGGTAAAGAACTCACCCTAAGCAGAGGGCATGGCTCTGTAGAAACTTAGTCAGAGACACTGATCAGCATTTGTCCAGGAAGAATGGTTCTGAGCATGTTATAGGACAATAACACATACGTGGACTTTTGACTTGGCTCAAAGGAAAACTGAGCCTAATTCATAGAGTAGGAAAAGAGAGATAAAGAAGAACTATAAGGAATTAAAAAAAAAAAACCATTATAGGTGTATGACAGACATTTAGACTAAAAGGAAGCTTTGTTAAATGACCTGAAGATATGATGGGGTTGGGGGAGAGGAAAGGTATTTGTTCTTTTCTTTGCTCACTTTATTACTCAGAACTTGGACATAGGAAAATTATGGATGACAACATCAGTGGTATGGGAACAACATCTCCACCAGAAGTGATGCCAGGAGCTATGTTAAGAGAGAGAGGAACGGATTGCTACCTGGATTTCACTAATGAGGACTGTCTTTAGACTGAGGATTTTTCTTAGGGAGATTCAGAACCTGTGATTGTTCCCTAGGCTAATGTGCCCTGGGCAGTATATTTATTTAGGAAAGAGAGTTCTCAGTTTGTGTGAATTGACCTGCTCCAGGCCAGGAGTAACGATGAATTGATACCTGAACCCATACCCTCTGATTCTCAACTTAGTGCATTTACATTTTTACTGTTATTATTATTTATTTGTTTGTTTACCTTTTGAGCAGAATGGACCCTGGCAGCACAGCTTGTCCCCCATAAGTCCCTGCCTGGGACCCTGACTATCCCTCCATGTTCCCGAACGCAGACCCCACCCAGAGAGCCCGTATCCTGCGTGGGAGCGGCATGCGCATGCGCAGTTCCGTCAGCGCGCGCCGCCCTGGGCATCCGGGACATCTAGGCCTGTGAGAAGAGAGGTCCGCTGAGCCCCTCTGGCGTGCTTCTTGGAGCAGCGGGTTACCTGCAGGGCACTCCTGACGCGGAGTGGCGAAGGTCGTTGGAGTCCGACCTTTCTTAGCCCCGTGCCGGGAGGACACACAGGGCCTCTGTGGAAGTCAGGTTCCTTAGTGTCTCTTCTCAGCGGAGGGCAGAGTCCAGGCGTTCCCGTGAGATGTAACTTGAGGAAAACAGGTAACTCTGTTTCGAAGCGGGGTGGACCTTGGCAGCGCGGCGTGCCCTTCAGAAGTCCCTGCTCGTGGCCCAGTGTATTCCTACAAGGCCTGGACCCGGGAACCATCCCAGGGCAGCCTGAACGCTGAGTCCCGCAGCCCCTGACGCGCAGCTCGCGCTGGGGCACCTGCCCTCAGGCACAGGGCTCTCCCGGCCTGTTGGCCAGGGCCTGCCTTCCCCCAGCAGGCCGTCCTCCTGGGGCTGCGGGTCCCCTCGGGCCGCCGTTGATGAGGAGGTTTGAAAGAGGGTTACCCTCAGGCCCCATGTGGGCCTGCTGATCTTATTGGACTAGGGGCTTGTGTGAGACTCCTTTGGTTTTTAATCTGGGGTGTTTTCCGTAGTAAAAATACTAATTTGATTGTGAGGTAGAATTTATTGTCAGACACTCTGTTAATATAATAATAGATTTTTGGGAAAGCAGAACAGTACCTGACAGAATGCAGATATCTCTGGTGATAGCTCTATTCCAGGAATAGGCCCGCTATGTAAATTCTTTTAGGCAGTGAGAAGGGAGGGAGGTCAAAATTTCTTCCTGAGTCTTTTGGGCCTTGATTGTTTTCAGCTGGAAATAATCCACATACCAGAGAGACATTTTGGGGTGTCAAATTGTGTTCCCCTACACCCCCTTTGTAGTCGTTTGCTTGAATAAAGTCTACCTTACCATCATGACAAGTGTCATGAATAATTTTTTTTCTTTAACAGTACTAGGGTGTGGATGAGCTTTGGAGGCTGGGAGGATGATAATCCATGTTATTCAGTGGTTAACCAGTTGATAAAACTATTCCCTGCTATAACTTTGGAGACTTACATCTAATAAAGTTTAGTTTTAGGGAATAAGATTGGAAAACAGATTATTAGAAGCTTATTTACGTTTCTCTTGGCTGCATTTGCAAAGTATTATTCGAAAGAGATGAACTCAGGAAAGAATTGCTGTGTTTGCAGTCAGCAATGAAAAGGAGCAGAGAAAGTCCTCAAGTTCAGGGACTTACTCTTGGAAGAGACAGTTGCTTCTCAATCTCAACTAGAAAAAGCCAGTACTAAAAAGGCTTCTGAGCATTCAGAGCCAATTAAAATTCAGTCTTGTGTCAAGCATTAAACTCTCCATGTTAAAGCAGTGGAACAAACTAAGATGTTTCAGAGTAAGCATCCGCCTAAATTGTCTTGCCCAGTAAATCCCTCCAGTGACTCAAGGAAAAGAGATTAAATGTGAGGCGCTCCCCCTGAAGCCTTATAAACAAGGTACGTGCGGTTAATTTACGTGAGAGTGTCTTGAGGGCAAGAAAGCAAAGGAATGTAGCCATTCTGAGAACTCTGCCTGGAAAAATAAAAATAAAATTTGGGATGTAGAACTGACAGGAATCAGAAAACGAGAGACCTGTTGAAAGGAGTTAGTTTGGCAAAGGAACCACACACCTGGTCAAAGAAGCTGTGGCTGATTTAGGCCTAACTACGATCCTGGGTCCTGAACCTTCCATGGGAAGGTAGCAGCCTGAGAAAGCTGCTCAGTACTCAAGGAGGGGCTTCGACCCAGTCCTACTTCAGGTGTGGCTAAGGAGGATGATGAATAGGAAGAGCCTCCCAGAGGGTGGACCTGAAGGTCATGGAGGCAGTTTCAGGGGCTTCTTCTGTGCCTTTCCCACCATAGTGACTCTTATTCTGCACGTCAGAGAGCCATGTGACTCAGCTGCTGATACATCCATCACTATTCTACACTCAGAGGCCAGGGAAATGAGTAGAGGGCAAACTGGAGGTGGATTTGAGCTATGACTCCATATGCTTCCACCCTAAAGGGCAGTGGGCATGACAGCATTTTGGTTCCCGTCATACTGGTGTCAGCTGGGACTCTATCTTACAGATCTGGGTATTCCCTTTACTCTATGTATAGTTATTCTGGAATACTATACACTGGAATACTATACAGAAGCAAGAATGTGCAAACCATAACTACACACAATATCAGTGAGTCTCAAACATTGAAAAACAGAAGCAAGATACAGAGTACTAGTGTGTGTCTATTTATAGAAAGATCAAAAACAGGCAAAACTAATCTATCATCTTTGATGTCAAGGTAGTAGTAACCTTTGGGGGGTTAGAGACTGAGAAGGGAAAAAACATGGGCTTCTCAGGAGTTTGTAAAGATTTATCAATCTGTACATCATAACTTATGTATTTTATGTTTGCTATGGTATAAATGTTACTTAAGTCTTTGTGGGTAGATCTACAGCTATGTATTAATTTCTTTAGGATATATACTTAAGAGTAGTATTACAGGGTCATAGAGTAGTTGTTTAATGTTATTAACTACCAAGTTTTCCAAAGAGGTTGTAGCATTTTACATTCTTACGAGGAATAAGTGAGAATTCTGGTGGCTTTACTTCCTTGTTATTGTCAACCCTTGTTATTGGTTTTTTTTTTTCACTTTAGCCATTCTGGTAGCTGGTCTTGGTTTATCTCATTGTGGTTTAATTTTTATTTCCTTCTTGGCTAATGATATCATGCACCTGTCTACCATTGTGGATATTTAAAACAGGGTCTGGCACAATGTAAGCATTAAATAAATATTTAATGAATGAAGGAATTAGATATCAGGAGGTTCAATATTATGCCTTTTATTAAATATGTTTCTGTGTCCTAAGCCACAATTCATAGCACGATGCAACATATGGCTTTTCTTCGTTATTGCATGTGAAGTTCCTAAAAGCAGGGTAGTTTTTTTAAAAAATTAATTAATTAATTTAATTTTGGCTGCGTCAGGTCTTCATTGCTGCGTGTGGGCTTTCTCTAGTTGCGGTGAGTGGGGGCTGCTCTTCGTTGCGGTACGTGGGCTTCTCATTGCGGTGGCTTCTCTTGTTGTGGAGCATGGGCTCTAGGCGTGCGGGCTTCAGTAGTTGTGGCACTCAGGCTCAGTAGTTGTGGCTCGCAGGCTCTAGAGTGCAGGTTCAGTAGTTGTGGTGCACGGGCTTAGTTGCTCTGCGGCATGTGGGATCTTCCCAGACCAGGGCTCGAACCCATGTCCCTGCATTGGCAGGCGGATTCTTAACCACTGTGCCATCAGGGAAGTCCCAGCAGGGTAGTCTTAACTGTTCTCTTTATATCTATGACAGAGTAGTTAAAAGCCTAGGTTCTGGTAACAGACTCCCTGGCTCTATCACTTATTATCTGTATGATTTTAGGAAAGTTACATGACTATTTTGGGCCTCAGCCTCCTCATCTGTACGATGGGTATTGCAGTAGGATCTACCTCATGGTGCTGTTTTGAGGCTTGAATGACACAATCTATGCAATGTGTTTAGAACACATAGCCTGGCATATAGTAAGCTATCAGTAAACGTTAGTTTTTATTATTATTTTGCAGAAATGTAAAACAGAGCTTGTAGCTCTTTTCTATAAACTGTTGAATAGTGCATTTGAATAAGAAAAAAAAATAGTCCCCCCCCTTTTTTTTAAATAGATAAGATACTTTTCTAAATTTACACAGGGTGAGACGGAGTCAAGATGGTGGTGTGGGAAGAGGCAGAGTTAGCGTGTCCCCACAACTAGGGTGCCTGCCAGCCGCTGGTGGGGGACTCTAACGCCCAAGGAGACGGGAGGAACCCCAGAGTGAACCAGTAGGATGTAGGGGGACTGAGGGGGGAAGAGAAGTGGAGGCCAGACAGGATCGGCACCCCTGAGGCCAGGGAGATCAGGAGAGGCAGGTGGGAGGGACTCTCGGGGAAGAGCTGGAGAGGAGCGGAGGGCAATCGCCTGGCCCACTCAGGCCAGGGAGCCTGCTGAGTTCCCAAGCCGGTTCCTCCCACTCCAAAGCCTCCACCAGGCTGCGTGGGTCCTGGGGGCATTAGGAGGGAAGCGGGGTTGGGGGGGGGCGGATCAGGAGAGGCAGGCAGGAGGGGCCCTGCGGGAGGAGCAGGAGAGGAGTGTGGAGGGCGTTTGCCCCACCCACTCGGGCATGGGGAGCCTGCTGAACTCCCAGACTGATCCCCTGATGAGACTAGGAGATCAGACTGATCTCATTATCATATTATCTATCAGATCTCAAACTATCATATTCTAAAGTGACTAAAATTCTCAAAATTTGTTTGAATTGCCTTGACTTTTCCTTCTGCATTTGAATTTTATGGAACTTCATTTTTTAATTTCACTGATACAGAAGAAGATACTTCAGAATTTGTTTAGTATTGAAAAGTGATAAAGAAACCTAAGAAACATATTCTAAATGCAGTTCTAAGATATTTTAATCGAAGCTTTAAAATATTTTTTTAGCCCAGAGCTATTGATCATTGACTGCCCCTTCCACCTTCCCTTCTATTGAAATTTTCTCTGCTGTTGCTAAACCAGCAACAGGATCTTGTGTCCTCCCACATCAGTTGTAGTTGACTGTGTGAGGGGAGAATACATGATTTAGGAATAATGCCCCCAAGATCTGTAGCCTCACGTGAAAAGGTGAGCTGGGCCAAGCATTTTTCTCCTTTGTGAATTTGGGATTGGAAAACTGGAGAACTAAGACTGAGCCATTTGGCCATAGAGACAGTGGTGAAAGGATGTGTAGAGGGCTCCTGTGGTGTAGCATGGCCGGGGGGCCTGAAGTTAGGAGAGTGAAGTGAGGAAGCCACTCACTCAGAAGACCTGAAGAGAATAGCTGTTTTCTCATCTTTATGGATGAAGCTGCAGCTCAGAGAGCTTGAGGTAAATTATCCAAACTTGCAGAGCTAATAAAGGAAAATTGTATTCACAACTTTCTCTTCTTATATTCTTTCTCTCTTTATAAAAGTAAAACAAAACAAAACAAATTAAAAACCCCCAAACCCCCAAACCTGGGTAGTACTGATGAAATAAAATTCTAGGAGAGGAGTCTCCATCTCTCTTTGCCTATGATCTCTCTGTCTCTTAAAATGCTTGGAGGCCGTGTACGCGTATTTTTCTGGTTTATCTAATTTGTATGTCATCCAAAGTAATCTTA
Source organism: Balaenoptera ricei (assembly GCF_028023285.1). NCBI lineage: Eukaryota > Metazoa > Chordata > Mammalia > Artiodactyla > Balaenopteridae > Balaenoptera > Balaenoptera ricei. The sequence continues at coordinate 75,844,990 of NC_082651.1, read as the reverse complement.
AAATTCCCAACCTAGTAAAATGAAAGATTAATGCTTTATTTTCCTTATTTCACTTAGTACTTGCTCTATCCATTTTTATCCGTATCTAAGACTGTATTCATTTCCCACCCCGTTTCTACCAGTAAAATTGATCTACAGCCTGATTTTTGCTTACAGTTCTAGTGAGTGCAAGCATTTCTGTTTAATGAAGGAGGCTCAAAAAGAGGAGAATGAGAGGTTCTTTCTATGCTGTAGCTTCTGGGGGAGAGAGAACTTTCTGTACCGTTGAAAGCAGTCAAATAATCTAATTTGATAAAGCACTAGAAACGTTTATTAGACTCACAATCTTGCTTTTTTTGTGTAATAAATAGATTTCTGTGAATATTAATAATTGTTGCTAACTTGTTGTTTCCTGCTAATACAAATCTGCCCTTGGAAGCAAAATTGAAACAAAGGGAACTTGTAAGATTCCAAAGACCTTAGAAAACGGTGCCATATCCTGTGAAAATAACCTTGAAAGAGAAACATGTAATTCAGGTAGTTTTCGTACTCATTTTAAAATTTTTTACCCTGGTTATAATGTTGAAATTGACATCTATTTCCAAAAAGGAAAAATAATTAGAAGGTGTTTTTCTCAAATTGGTGGCACTTTCTTTTCCCTCATGTTGGGGGGTGGGTGGGTATGACTGCTAGTTTTCATCATTTAAAAGTGATGAACAGTTTTATTTAAATTAACAGTTATTAGATATGCATAATTTATTAACTCATGATCTTTCTGAAATGAATCTGACCTGTTTCACCTGCTTCAGGAAAAACATCACTTCATACTCTTCATCCTCACATACCTTATTTGTCAAGAAATCAAGTGTCTCCCATTGTGGCTTTTTAATGCCCTTCCCAGTTGTCCAAGAACCCTTGGACCAAAGCTTCTGTCTTTCCTCACGCCAGACAGAGAGCAAGGTGGGAAGTCCAGTCAGCCTGTTAGCTGCCTGTTCAGATGCTGTTGCTGAGTTCTGTTGCTGAGTATCTTGCACAGCCTGATGGACTTTTGTCTGTTCCTTCAGTGATGTCTTTTTTGGCATGGATCCTTGCAAAGGCTGAAGTTAGTACCCTGGCTTAGTCTCCAAGCTTATGTTGACATGATCAGCTGTTTTCCCCACAGCCTAACACTGTGCCTCAGTGGATCCAGATGGGCTCCACAGTCAGCCCCACTGTGTGCTAGGGTCAGTTCCCACTGTTGGCTGAAAAAAAAAAACAAAAATGCAAAACCTAAAAGTCAAGAGTTATGTTTTATTTGGGGACCTTACTGAGGACTATAGCCTGGGATATAGACTGCCAAATAGCTCTGAGGAACTATTCCAATGAGGTATAAGGGAAGAACCAAGATATATAGGAGTTTTTGCTGAAAACAAACAAACAAACCCAAAACCCATGTAGTCAAACAAAAAGATTACTGCTAATCATAAAAACCAGACATCTCAAGTTAATGTTTTTGTGCTTTTCTATGTATGGGAAGATGCAAGAGTCTGGGCTCATTGAAATTATTCCCATGATATGCATCTTGACTATCTAGGGTCAGTATCCTGTTTTTCTCCATCCTGAATTCCCCTCAGGGTGTACCATCATGGCGGCTGCAGTGGCTAATGGCTTGATGGTGGGCAACATTTGTTGTTTACTGGAATGGCCGGAAACATTCTTTCTCCACACCACACTTTGCCTTTTAGTCAAACCTGCTCTGCTGACTACCAGCTCAGACTCCTCATCCCCCCATAGTGATTCCACGTTGGGGCTCTTGATATCTTTTCCCACCAGTGGACTACACGCTGAGCCACTCTGATCTACCTGGGTCATGTGGGGCTTAAGTATCTTCCCTCCCAGGGGTCTTGGGATCCTTGAATAAAATTGTCAACTTCTCCTGAGTGCTACATACAAAGGGGTCTTGGGTGGGAGGGCCTTTATCAAGCCTCACAGGTTTGTCCCAGGACTTGGCTGCATGCCTGCCTTTTACTTGCATCACAAAAAGAGCTTCCATTCAAATCATAGCCCACTTAACAAGACAGTCTGCTCCTAGATAAGTTATTCCTCAACCTTGGATCCGGAGACAGCTGCCATAATTTAAATGTTTTCCTCATCTGAGGCACCAAACACCTTGGCCATGTGCTACCAATAATAGGGGATTTGAGGGCATGCAAAAGGAGGCATGAACTTTTGAATTTGTGTGTGTTCATGTTGAGTAGAATTTTCCCCAAATTCACCCCAAAACAAATTGGACCTCTGTCCTCTACCCTCTCAAGTTTAGTTCTGGAGGCTTGCAAATTAAACTGACAAAAGACATTAGCAAGAGAAAAAAAACCATGCATACTCACGGGAGTGCTCAGAATGAGTAACTCAAAGGGGTAGTTAGAATTTGGGGCTTATAGACCATGTTAATGTTAATGGTCAATTCCATGGTGCCTCACAGTATAGGAGTGAAGAGGGGGCTGGTGGTCCACGTGGCACATTGGAAGTGAAAATGCAGTTGCCTCACAGGATAAAAGCTTGGTTTCTTGCTTTTAATTTTTGTACTCTTTGGTTTTTAGTTTTTAGTCATTAACATCTAATAATATTTTTTCCTGCTTGATAATTTTTATCTACTTGATGTCTTACCAGGTTGGTTTATTCTAGTCTCTACCAAGAACTGGATGTATAATATTTTTTTTTAACCTAAAAGGTAAAATTTAGAGAAAGTATCATTTTCAAGTTAATTGTGTGCCTGTGGATCCGGAGAAAACAAAAGATTAGTTGACTGAACCCTAATGAAGTGGAAAATATGTGTGTTTTGTATTAATAACTATGAGCCCCAGAGCCTGTGTGGACACTTGGTTTTTATTCTTTGCTGCAGCAGGTACTCAGCAATGGCTTTGGAATAGTTTCTTTGTTCTGTGGCCAATGAAGTTTTCCTGCCAGTGGCAGATGGCAATTTATTTTTAAATTGACCTGGACAGGGATACCTTTTTTTTTCTTGGTTCTGGTGGTGATTTTGGGAAGACAGACCTCTATGGAATGTTAATTCTGGCAGGTTGGATTTTTCATGTAATCCTAATTGGAAAAATTGGGAATAATGACTGAAAGTAGACCAATAAATACTTCCCCCAGGGGAAAGATCTACTCGGAGTTGTTGTTAATGATGTCAAGGTCTCCGGCATCTTCTATAGCTGATGACGGTTATAAATTCAGACTTCTCTCTCGTGCCTTATACTGATAGATATGCTTTGAAGCCCCTACTCCCGTTGCTTCCACAAGGCCCCTAAACATTCTTGCATAACTGGTATTTCATATTTATGTTTCCTTGATGACTGTCCTGAGCCAATAACAGCATCTGCTCCCACAGTTTGCAGGGCATTAAAACAAGAGCTCCTCTCAGCACTCTGTGATCTATGACGGACGCTGCTTATCGACTGCATTTTAATAAGGTTCTCTCTCTGCTTCTAGGTAGCAATGTTTTCTACATTGTGGCATTGACAGATAGAGGCTCTCCTCAGCTCTGTTCAAAAATTCATAAGACAATTAGTTTACAGCTTGAAATAATACATTATATTTTCTTTAGTCAGATTTGTTTTTATCAAAAGAGGAAGATTTGCTATTTGCCTAGGAAGGACTGACTTGGTTCTGTTCTTTGTTAAAACACTGAATGACACTTTGGCAGTGCCTCTGTGTGTGTGTGTTTTATTCATTTTTAGATAAGAAGAAATTTACTATGTAACTTATGCTACATAAAAACTTTTATATAAAACAATTCTGTTGATCCAAGCTGTGCTTTGAAATGATCATTCATTTTATGGGAATTTTATTTCTGGAAATGACATTCATAACCTCATATTAAATGACTTCTTATAAAGTTATTTCACAGCACTGAAGAAATAAGTCAGAGAAAGAAATGATTTAAGAATGTACATTTTCCCAAATGTATCCAAGAGCCATTGTTTGAGTATTGCCGTGGAATCTTATATAACAAAGGAATCTTAAACTATTCATCTTAGAAATTATCTTAGGGTAGTGTTATAGACTGAATGTGTCCACCTCAAATTCATGTGTTGAATTCTAACCCCCATTATGATGGTATTATTAGACGGAGCCTTTGGGAGGTAATTAGGTCATGAGGGTAGGGCCCTCATGAATGGGATTAGTGCCCTCATGAAAGGGACTCCAGAGAGCTCTCTTGCCCTCTTTCTTCCATGTGAGGACATAATAAAAGGCTAGCAGTCTGCAACCTGGAAGAGGGATCTCACCAGAACCCGACCAAGCTGGCACCCTAATCTCATGCTTCCAGTCTCCAGACCATGAGAAATAAACTTCTGTTGTCTGTAAGCCACCCAGTTTATGGTATTTTGCCATAGCAGCCTGAATTGACTAGGAGAAGTAACGTTTCCCTATGTTTTTCACAGAACAGTAGTTTAGAGACCTGTCCGTAGGTTCAAAGAGAAAACATGGTGAGGAAAGCACATGGTCCAAGAGATTTATGAAGAAGGTTAAAAAAAAAATAGAAAGCTTTCTTTATTATAAGATTTCACACCCCCTTTAAATTGTTAATGTGGATTGGTGTCTCCAAGAGACAGTTCAGTTATATCGTGCTTCCCAAAGTTATTTGACCACAAATTATTTTTTTCAATATATCCTTTTGTGAGGTTCATGATTAATCAAACACACATGGGTCTAGTGTGGCTTTAGTGGCTCAGTGGAAGAATATGGACCCCGAAGAGGAAACTGATCTACCCAAGATGTACCCAGATGGTGAAGTGCTGACTCAAGGCTGGAGCCAAACTCTCTAGTCTCTGTTCTTTTCATGACTCCTCATTGGCTCCACCTGGTTATGCTCTCCTACATGAAGACCACAATTAGAGTAGTTCCTGTATAATTTTTTTCTTGACACGCTTCTTGCAGTATACATTAAAAAAAAATCACTTTAGGTCAGAAGGGAGTGCCAAGATATTTTTAAAGTGATGAAAGGGAAAAACCTACAACCAAGAATACTTTACCCAGCACGGCTCTCATTCAGATTCGATGGAGAAATCAAAAGCTTTACAGACAAGTAAAAGCTAAGAGAATTCAGCACCACCATACCAGCTTTACAACAAATGCTAAAGGAACTTCTCTTGGCAAGAAACACAAGAGAAGAGAACAAAAGAGGAAGGGAAGATTAAAAAAAATCACTATTTTTTAGAGCAGTTTTAAGTTCACAGCAGAATTGAACAGAAGGTATAGTACAGAGGTTTCCTATACATCCCCTGCCCCCACACATGCATAACCTCTTTCACTATCAACATCCCTCACCAGAGTGGTACATTTGTTACAGTAGGTGAACCTACCTTAACACCTCATTATCACCCAAGTCCATTGTTTACATTAGGGTTCACTCTTGGTGTTGTACGTGCTATGGGTTTGGACAAATGTATAATGACATGTATCCAAGATTATAGTATCGTATAGAGCAGTTTCACTGCCCTAAAAATATTTTGTGCTCCTTCTGTTCATCCTTTTCTCCCCCCTAACCCCTGGCAACCAATGATCTTTTTACTGTCTCCACAGTTTTGTCATTTCCAGAATGTCATTTGGTTGGAATCATACAGTAAGTAGCTGTAGGAGAGGAAAAACTGAACTTTTTTCCCTCTACCCTCCTAGATTCTCCAGCTGGGGCTTGTAAATTAAACTGACAAAAGATAAATTAGGAAGAGAAAAACAAGTTTATTAACATATGCATTGTGCATACACGTGGGAGCCCTCAGAAATGAGAAACTCTAAGGTGTGGTTAGAACTTGGGGTTATATATCATCTTAAACAGAAGAGCAGTAAATTTTTAGAGAAGTGACAAGACAAAGGAAAAGGACTTTGTGCTTCTAGGGTGGCAAATTGTGGGAAGGCAAATATGTGGGGAAATTAATGGAAGATAAAGACTAGTTTTAGCAAGGTTTGTTATGTAGATTCCTCTGGTGCTGTCTGCAGTTTTCTTTGGTGATTAACTTCTGTCCTTCCTGGTAGAGAGGGGAGGAAATTTTGGATTTTGCCCATTCTTACAGGTGTATGGTCCTTATATAATTTTAAAATTTTATTTTAAATTTTCTAACAGGGGTTTAACATTTAAATAAAGCTAAAAGACTTAAAAAAAAGAACAACCTATTGGACTCACCCCTTCCTAATCCCCAGTCCAGTTTCCCAGAGGTAAACACTTTTAACTCTTTTGCCTGTTTCTTTTGGTATCTACCTCCATAGTTTAAAACAGTACTGCAGTGTCTTAATATATTAATTCTGTACGTTATCTATTCATTGCCTATTATGAGAGATGAGAATTTAACACTTTGAAGTAATGTTTTTCTTCAGCCTAACTTCGTTGCTTTCTTTCACTATTTGTTTTTATTTTCTGTACAGTTTTTTTGGTTTATCTTGAAGTTAATAACTTGATTTTTCATTTGCTTTGTTTTTATGTACATGCAAATATATAAAAATATTTATATAGATATATTTTCACACATCTGCATACCATATATACACACAAACATAAATTGGAAAAAGTGGAGAGAGAGGAAGAGAGAGAGTGAGAGAAGGAGGGAGGTGTTACTGAACTGAACTTTTGTCCGTTTGCCTGGCTTTCAGCAAAGCAAATTTACTGACACCAGGTTGTGCAGCGTTTATTGCAGGGCCCACCAAGGGGAACAGGCAGCTCATGCTGAAAAGACATGAACTCCCCGATGGCTTTCAGGCAGGGTTTTTAAAGGCAAAATTTGGTGTGAGGGCTGCAAGGTGCAGGACTTTCTTCTCATTGGTTGGTGGTGAGGTAGCAGGATGGTCTTTAGGGAACTTAATCATCAATCTTCTGGTTCCTACCAGTCTGGGGTCTATGTGCTTGTGCTCAGCATGTCCTCAACATCTTCTACCTGGGTGGGGTCTTAGTGCCTGAAGAACAACTCAAAGATTTGTGTCATATTGTTATGTATATCCCTTGAGGAGGAATTAGGATGCTGAACTATTGTTTCTTGACTGGTTTTCCTTTGTTTCTGCATTCTCTCACTTCCCTAATTAATAACTGCTTGAGTCTGCTCTTTGGAACTCAGGGACAGCCTAGGAGACTAAAGCCGCTTTCTACAAACAAGAAATGGGGGACATGGAAGGGCTTTTGTACCCAGTAGGCTCTGTAGGGTCCTGCTTGGTTTCAGCGGGAGGAGTAAGAGAGAGATCTTTTCAACCACTCAGGCAGATATATGTAACTTCTCTTAATACAATTTTGCATATGGACAAGCTCATCAGATATTCACCAGATTCTCTTTTTCTCTGGAGACATTTCTTGAGCCCACACATTTCCTGTCTCCAGGCCTGGTGCACAGCCATCCTCTAAGAATATTCTCTGTCACCCTTTTAGATCCCTGTTTCATGGATACTAAGTCTGTTTCTCGTTTTACTTATTTTGGTGAAGAACATTCTTCAGCCTGTCTAACAAATATCTTAAACTTACTCTTGTACTTGATTAATATTTTGGCTAAGTATAAAAATCTAGGTTGAAGACAGTTTTCCTCAAAATTTTAAAAACATTGCTTCCAGATTCCATCGTTGTTTTTGAGAAGTCTAACTTAGTCATTCTAATTTCCAAACCTTTATAACTGACCTTTTATATATATATTTTTTTCCTGAAAGCGTTTATAATTTTTGCTTTAACCTTGATGCTCTGGAATTTCACAATGGCATACCTTGATTGTGGCTCTTGGTAGCCTTTTCTTTTTTTTTTTTAATTGTGGTAAAATACACATAACATAAAATTTACCATCTTTACCATCTTTAAGTGTGGTGTTCAGTATCATTAAGTTCAGTCACATTGTTGTGCAATCATCACTTCCTTCCATCCACAGAACTCTTTTCACCTTGCAAACTGGAACTCTGTACCCATTAAGCAGTACTTTGCCATCCCTCACTCCCCTCAGCTCCTGACAACTGCCATTCTATTTTCTGTGTCCATGAATTTGACAGTTCTAGGCACCTTATTGTATTAGTCAAGGTTCTCTAGGGAAACATAACCAATAGGGTGTGTGTATGTGTGTGTGTGTGTGTGTGTATGTGTGTGTGTATAGAGAGAGTAAGATTGAGAGAGATTATTTTAAGTAATTCGCTCACATGATTGTGGGGGCTGGCAAAGCCAGCTGGTGGGAGGTGTGGGGAAGAATTGATGTTGCAGTTTGATTCTGAAGGCAGTTGGGAAGCAGAATTCCTTCTTCCTCGGAGGAAGTCAGTCCTTGTCCTCTTAAGGCCTTCATTGGATTGAATGAGGCCTACTCACATTATGGTGCATTTAATCTCATCTAAAAAATACCTTCACAGCAGCATCCAGACTGTTTGACCAAATATCTGGGTACTATGGCCTAGGCAAGTTGACATATAAGATTAACCATTAATATCGTATAAGTAGAATCATACAATATTTATCTTTTTGTGTTTGGCTTATTTTACTTAGCATAATATCATCAAGGTTCTTCCATGTTGTAGCGTGTGTCAAAATTTCCTTCCTTTCTAAGGCTCAGTAATATTCCTTTGTATGTATATACCACATTTTGTTTATCCATTCCTCTGTTGATGGACACTTGGGTAGCTTCTATCTTTTGGCTATTGTGAATAATGCTGCTGTGAACTTGGATGTATTAATATCTCTTCAAGTCCGTGCTTTTAATTCTTTAGGGATATATACCCGGAAGTGGAATTGCTGAATCGTATGGCTGTCATTTGTTTTTAATTTTGAAATCATGTTAGTTGGATGTTAGAATGCTTACATTGATTCTCTAGTTTTCTTATCTTTTTTCTCCTCCCATTTGACTTTCCTTTTTATTCTACTTTTGGGAAGTTTTCCTTTACTGTGGTTTAAAACTACTCTTCTCCCCTTCTAGTTTTCTTTTCGTTCTTCTTCCTTCCTTCCCTCCTTCTCTTCTTTCCTCCCTTTCTTTCTTGCACTTCATCTAAATATCTTATGTTGAACACGTACTGCTTTGGAGTTGAATCATGAAGCAATTTTATTTTTGTCTACTACTTTTATTGTTCTGTGGGGCTAGTTTTTTCTTTGCCCTTGAATGAAATTTAAGGCCTCCTATAACTTTTCTCATTATTTTCAGATAACCAATGATGCTTTCCAGTCCCAAGTCATAGTAAAATGTTTAATTTTGATTTAAAGTTAAATCTTTCTTTCTTTCTTCAGCTTAGGCTGCTGTAGATGGGAAATTTGAAGTCAGGAAAGGGAGGCTATAGTCACTTCTTTCCTCCTTTAAACCTGGCACTTTTATTCCTTCTCCCCCTATCGTTCTAATCACATTTTCTGATCTCCATCCCCATCCAGGGTAGGAATCCTGTGAAAAGATAGATGGAGAAGGAATTAGAGACCTGTCTATGGTGACATTAGGGTCAAGGTGTGTGGTTTCTTATAGGTAATACTTTCCTATATGCTTTTATGAGAAAACATAATCATTATTATTCTTAAAATTAAGTAGTCTATATTTTTGCAACCTCATTAACAGATATAAAATATTAGTATTTAATACAACATAATACGTCACTTCAATGATGTTGAATCATCTTCTGGACCCCTTCCACAGAATCTCCACAATGCTACCTGTCTCCAAAAGGGTTGACCTCATCCACATCCTCCACTACAGCTTGTGCCCACTTCTGTTTCACTCCTAACAGACTGTACTGTGGTCATCTGTTTCCCTCCCAGACAATAAGCTCCTTGAGAGGCCTGATTATCTCTCCAGGGCCTGGATTGTAGCGTTATTAAGGAAATTTCTGTCAAATTGAAAGAATTCAAAGGGTCAAAGATTCAGGAAAAGAATCCCCCAAAGTGAGTGCTGATTCCAAAAGAGAGGCTGTCTGTCTTTTTGGGAAGCAACATTTCCTACCCTGGATTATGATCTCAGGTCCCATCCTTTCCTCCTGCTTCAGCGTGTAGGGGAGGGGCTGACAATTTTTTCTTCTGTAAGCTCAGGGCTTCCTCCAGATAGGCAACAGCGCCAAGAACGTTTTCCTCCTAATAAGGAAGTTCTGATTACAATGATCATGCTCAGATACCTAAAGCATTGCTGGACTCTGACCTACAGAAGCACAGGGAATTACTGTATTGTGAAAAAAATCAGTCTGAAAAAAAAAGATAATGAGATAGGCTTGTTTGTAAATATTTGGTTCACCTTTCTGAGAGACAAATCTTTAAGCCATAAAAGTGTACAGTATGTTTTATGGGTTTTATCTTCCTTTATAGGTCTATAAAATCAGAGCTTTATTGGTGTGGGTCCTCTGTGTGAAATAAATGATAGAGAAGCAGATGATCATTTTATTTCATGGTTGAGACAAGATGTGTCGGGCTTTATTGCACCTAATTCCCCAATGAAGGGAGAGTTTTAAAGTGCATAGTTGTTAATTCTGTTTGGCAGATATGAACTGTAAATGTTTTAATCTGCTTTCTCTCCTTATTAAATTAGAAGTTTTCAGTGATTATAGGGTTTTACTTCTCTTGTGGGGAACTTGAAAATTTTTTATATCTGTCTTTCCTATTTTTCTGATACAGTTGCAATGTCACCTGGAGTGACCTGGGATACAGTATTAATTAGTTTCAGTATATCACGACTATTGGTATAAATGGCTTTTTTGGCTTGAATACAAAGATTAGCCGTCCTCAACATTGTCAAAACAGTGATTCCTGACCGACCACTCCAACCAGAGAAGAGCTCTTCCACCTTGGTCCTATTCTCTTTCACTTTTTGTCTGCACTTAAATAAAGTAAATAAATAAAGTTCCTCTACTTGGGAGGCCTATATAATAACATAACGAATTCCTGCCCTCTTTATCCCTTCTGTTCCTGCAGATGGGACTGCCTAACTGTGACTAATATAGGACAGAAAATTGATTTTACTTTTCATACCAAGTCTGACAAATAGTTTTTGGCTTTGTAGAGCATTGAGCCTGGAAGATGGTGAGGCCACACCTAGACTGAATACGAAACAGTGCTACAGTTGGTTAGAGATACCTTCCCAGATTCAGGAGTGGGATCCTAGTCACAGCTCACATTATTAGATTACAAAAGAGTGGGGGGGGAAGGGAGTTGGATTTTGTTGAATTTTCAGGCAGGTTAACATTTCATAGGAGCACCATGAGGCCAAAGTTACCCATTAGGAATGGGCTTCAGTTTTACTGACAGGTAGCCTCATTTCTCCCTTCTGAATTTCTCTAAGCCATCTCCATTTTCCAAGTTAAAAGCACTCAGTCAAAGTAGAACATATAGCCATGCTAGGAAACCTTACATCAGAAATGCTTTAGAGGAAAAGGAGCTCACATACAGTGGGATATCTTATGGCAAGAGTCTTCACTTCATCTCAAACCACACCATGAAGTGGGCAGTCCAGTGAACACAGGATACTGAAAGGTCTGGCCCAAGCTTGCATGCCTTGCTTCTTTAAAGAAAGATGGGGTGGTGGTTGGCATGAGAGAGAGAGAGAGAGAGAGAAGGAGGGAGGAAGGGGGGGAAGGAGGGAGGGAAGGAGGGAGGGAGATATGCTTTGGAAAAATAGGAGTATTGGTTTAACGCTACTGTCTACATTTGTGAGTTTTTTCTTTTTTCATTTTTTATTTTGATTTCTTAGGGAAGCTTTGGTCATTTACTGAACAGAGAAATCCAAGGCAAGTATGACCTGTTTCTTCTAGTGTCATAAACTTTTTCTCATAGACGGACAAACTTAGTTTGCTTGCTGGCTCGTGACCCCATCTTTCATTATTTTATACTTCAGTGAATACCTCATATTTTTTCCTTCTCTTCCTTGTCCTTATGCTTTTGCCCATTCTGCCGCCTTCTCCTAGAATGCCCTCTTTCCCTGCCTGCTCTTCAAGCTACTCCTTCCTGGGTCCACCCAATCTACCACATCTCTGCTAGCATGTTAAAGTTTAGCTCAGGGATTGCCTTATCTGGATCGCTTCCTTGTTTCCCACTGTGGCAGATGTTGATTGCTTCCACACATCCTCCCTTCTTTCCACCAAATGGCACTCTGATTTTTTAGCATCAGCGGTGGCTGGGCCTCTTCCTGGATCCAGGGGTTGAATTTTGACTGCATTATGCCAATAGTACTAATTCTGTTCCCCTTACAAGTGACTGTTTTGGGAATGATCAAGTGATGCAATTCTGATTACCAACACGTGAGGGGAAGGTCTGCTGGGAGCTTCTGGGAAAGTATATCTCACTCTTCAAAAGGGATCCAAAAGGGATATTCTCCCTTCTAGTCTGTGGATGTTGCTGGTGAGGAAGTGACATGTGGAGCTGTGGCAAACACTTTGTGATCATAAGGGGTCAGGCCTGAGGGCAAAGGCCAATAGGAGAATGGAGGAACAGAAAGATGAAAACAATTGGAATGCTAAAGATGCCACTGAGTGGCTGACTTAACCACCTGTAACTGTCCTTCCAGACTCCTTCATGTGTAAGATAATAAATCCCTTTGTTGTTGAATCCAGCTTAAATTGGGTTTTCTCTCATTTTCAGCTGAAATCATCCTTACTGATACCCACTACACCCCTCATCTATGCTTCTTTTAGGACCTTGTGCAGTTTTCTGTCATCCACTTTGTAGCATGTATTAGTTTGTTAGTTACCACATTTTGTTTATCCATTCATCAATTGATGGACATTTGAATTTTTTCCACTTTTTGGCTTCTTTTTTTTTTTGCCACACCGTTCGGCTTGCAGGATCTCAGTTCCCTGACCAGGGATTGAACCCGGCCACGGCAGTGAAAGCCCAGAATCCTAACCACTAGGCCACTAGGGAACTCCCTTGGCTATTATGAATAATGCTGTTAAAGCACATTTGTGAACAAATTTTTGTGTGGACATGTGTTTTCATTTCTCTTGGATATATTATATCTATATATATTATAGAAGATAGTAGAATTATAGCAATTGTACAATTGCTGGGTCATATGTAATTTTATGTTTAACATTTTGAGGAACTGCCAATCTGTTTTCCAAAGTGGGGGATTTTAGAATCTCTCTAGCAGTGTAGGATTCTAATTTCTCCACATCTTTACCAACACTTGTTATTGTCTGTTTTTCGTTTTTTAAAAAATTTTAGCTATGTTAGTGGGTGTGAAGTGGTATCTCATATGGTTTTGAGTTGCATTTCCCTGACGGCTAATGATATTGAGTATTCTATCATGCTGTTTTAATTACCTGTTTCTGTGCCAGTCATCAGTGCTTACTGTGTGCCAGGTACCTAAGTACAGGTACATGAATGGACCTGAATCAAACTTAATTGTAAGTTGGGGATATAATACTCATACAGTTATTATTAGGACCAAACAATGGTTCACAGCTTGGTCATTAGAGTAAATCAACTTAGATTCTAATCCAGATTCTGTCTCTTACTAGCTGTAACTTCATATATTATTTAATGTTTCTTAGCTTTAGTTTCTTCATATGCAAAAGGAGGAAACGGTTATCTATCTCTCCATACTGTTGTGAGGATTAAATGAGAAACTATAAGAACTTTTTTTTTTTGCAAGAATATTTTTGAGCACGGTGCCTGACACATAATCACATAATCACTGAAAGAGAGGCAGCTCTTCCTTAATAAATAGATGTCAGTTCTTGTAGTAGACTGTGCAGTGCCCCACCTAGACCCCCTTTACTGCACCCACCCATCCTCTTGCTCTATGAAGTTTGGCTGCTTAGCACTCACTGCTGCCCCTTTTCTCCAGAGAATTGCCCTGGCAGAGTTTTGCCCAGGGACTTAGCCCTACATAGCCCACCCACCCGCAAAGCACACAGCCAATGATTGATCCTTCACACAAAAGGTTCTTGGGTGTGATTTCTACTCCAGAGCTCTCTCCCCATGCATCAAGCGAAAGTCAGTCTTTGCCTGAGACCACTTGCTCTTTTTTTTTCCAGCTTCACTCCTAGCCCTGCATGCTTTCTCTGAGTGCATTCCTTCGACAAGTCATGTATACCCCAAACCCGATCTTCCATTCTGCCCCTTGGGAGCCTGTCCAAGACAGCGCCTTTGCCCATCACCCTAGTGCCCCTTATCCAGCACCCCTCCCTTCACCATCACCCCCTTTTCCCTTACCAGCCCCCCATCATGCTCTCACCCACATTCCACTGCCAAGAGAAGGGGAGAAGTAAGTTATGAAAGTGTGAAAAAGATAGAAATAATAAAAGAAAAAGAAGCAGGAGCTATGGAGAAGAAAACAAGGTTTGAAGAGTTGAGGAATGCAGGAGAGAGGAGGAATGTTGCCATACACAGAGGGAGGATGAGTAAAATAAATTCAACAACAATTTCAAAATCTATGGCCCTGGTATGGCAAGACAAAATTCTTATTTACAGCCCTCTCACAAACTCATTTCTAAGAAGGATGTATCCTAAAAATGGATTTTTGTTTAAGAGATTAGCTGATGCATGTGAAGATGAGAAGCAGACAGGAAATAAATTACTCTGCATAAAATAGGAAAGCTGGGACTTCCCTGGTGGCACAGTGGTTAAGAATCTGCCTGCCAATGCAGGGGACACAGGCTCGAGCCCTGGTCTGGGAAGATCCCACATGCTGCAGAGCAGCTAAACCCGTGCGCCACAACTACTGAGCCTGCACTCTAGAGCCCGCGAGCCACAGCTACTGAGCTCACGTGCAGCAACTGCTGAAGCCCACGCACCTAGAGCCCATGCTCTGCAGCAAGAGAAGCTACCACAATGAGAAGCTCGCGTACCACAACGAAGAGTAACCCCTGCCTGTCGCAACTAGAGAAAGCCTGCACGCAGCCACGAAGACCCAACGCAGCCAAAAGAAAAAAAATCGGAAAGCTGGGCTGGCAGGGAAGCTGGAGGATGGGGGAAAGAGTGTAGAGGGGAAAAACGATGTGGTTGGTGACTGATGGGATTAAAACAGAGGTCATTGAAGGTGATTTTTATTTTAATGTTTTTTTGTGTTTTTTTAACCATAGGTGTTCAATGTAAAACAACCTTCCAGTCTTCTCTAAGAAATAATTAATAAACATTTGTTTTTCAGTGTGCTAGGTAGAGGTTGATCTATTTTTGGAACAGTGAGTCCTGATGCAGGAAGAGGGACTGCCCCCAGGGAGCCAGTCTCAGGGGTCACAGCAGTACACCTTTCCTGCTTCTAAAGGAAAATTTGGAGAAAGAGAAGAGACTAACTGGGAGATTGTGCATATGTATTTCTTCCTTTAATGGAAATTATTCACTAAAGTAGCACCAGGAGAGAGGAGGATGAAGACAAAGAGGCAAGGGGCAATACAGTAAAAATCCCCCCAGCAAACGCTTGCATGTTTCATTGGGTTGCTCTAGGAAACCTGAAAATTTCCGTGAATGAAGATTCTGGTGTCGTTCCATGACTTGCATCTATTTCTGGGAACTTTACTGATTTCAGTGGCTTCTAAGTAATTAAAAATTTTTGTTTTCACTATGATTTCTGAAGTCCTATTATACACTAGCATGAGGCATCTGTCCACAAAGTTTTGGATGAGTCCTGCAGCTCCAGGAAGAAAAGAGAGTGGCATGAGGACTAAGTCTGTCTCTCTTAGAAAGCTCTCCTGCAGCCCATTTAGTGTCTTTTGCTTATAATTTGTAGCTGAGAACAGGGTCCCCTCAGCTAGCCCTAGCTCAAGGGGATATGAGAAAGTAAGTATTTTTAACTGTCCAACCTCTTTGGTAGAGGATACAGTAGAGAAGCAAGATGCTAATGGCCTTTGGGTAGCAAGTTTATTCCATCTGCCAGAAAATGGTACAGAAGTCATCAGGAAAGTGAATAAATGTGTGATAACTGACTTAACCTAGCAAAAGACCTGCAACCTAGGTGCCCTCAGGGAGGATCACCCCCGTCAAAGAAAATGGAGAATTCCCACACACAGAAGGTTGAAATCTCAGAATTTAGAGAACTTATGCACTATAAAGGTGGGGATGTGGGGAAAAGCTGAAGATGGGTGGCATTGCTGGAAATACATATAGTAAGCAAACTGCCGAGATTGCTCCAAACACCCCCTACACACACAGGGAAGAGTTTAGTCTCTGGAGACATTCTTTGAGACAGCATGGAGACCGTGTGAAGCCTGCATTCTGAAATATGGGACCCTCATCCACCTCCTCCCTCCATGACCCCAGAATACTGGAACCAGGGGGATATACCCCAGAAAGAAAATGGAAGGATTCTTCTCTAAAGAAATTAAGAGCCCTGGAGAAAAGACTTTTAGACACTGACATTTGGCTTTTAATCTCTCTGTGGTCTCTACCTCTGGGCAAAAGCTCTGAGTCACTGCTCCAAAGCTGGGAGTAAAGATAGTTGTCCAGTTCATTCACAGTGAAGCCCCCACTTTATGAGCTGTGCTCTGGGTGAGTCAGTAGCCTTGGCTTTTTGGTTTGCTTCTCCTGACATGGAACTGCAGCCCTATGAGTGGGTGAGGAGTGTTGGAACCTCAGTATTCCTGGCCTACTGTGCTTGGGGTGGACCCTTCACCTTGCTTGTTGGAGGAAGGGCACCCTCAGCTCTCAGGTGCACTCACCTAGAATTGAGCCTCGGCTACAGGGAGTGAGCAATACTGGCAGCATCCCCCTTCTGCGGAGATACCATGGCCTCTGACAGAGAACTGGGGGCACAGGGACCCCTGTGGGCCTGGCACACCTACGCAGAGTAGAACTGTCCTCATGCTGTTTGGGGATGAAGGAGGGAGTGGGGCATGGCTCGAGGGCCACAGACTCTCACTGCTCTTATCAAGATTTAGTAGATTTTTGAATAAATGTTTCTTCATTTGCTGTATGTCCTTAGGGCAATTTCAAGAGATTTTCAAATGGTTGTATTTTTATACTTTTCACCACTTAGGTTTGTTTTGCTGGGGAGTAGATCTACCAAGCTCCTCATGTCCCAGTTCTGGAAATTGTCCTCCATTTTGGTGGTTGGTAGACATGCTGGAGGGACTTGTTGAGAGCATCCACAGCTCTACACATGTGGGAGAGACATGATAGAGGCAGTTTATGTTTTTTAACTTTTTATTTTATATTGGAGTATAGCTGTTAATGTTGTGTTAGTTTCCGGTGTACAGCAAAGTGATTCAGTTATATTCATGTACATGAATCTATTCTTTTTCAAATTCTTTTCTCATTTAGGTTGTTATATAATATTGAGCAGAGTTCCCTGTGCTATACAGTAGGTCCTTGTTGGTTATCCATTTTAAATATAGCAGTATGTACATGTCAATCCCAAACTCCCTAACTATCCCTTCCCTCCCACCCTTCCCTCCTGGTAACCATAAGTTTGTCCTCTAAGTCTGAGAGTCTGTTTCTGTTTCGTAAATACGTTCATTTGTATCATTTCTTTTTAGATTCCGCAAATAAGTGATATCATAGGATATTTCTCTTTCTCTGTCGAGGCAGTTTTTTTTATGGTGGAGACATAGAACTCTGAACCTGAGTTCCTTTGCCTCTTTCCAGACTTAGAAGTCATTGGGCAGATGGTATGGATGTTACAGTTCAGCTACATAATATAAATGAATGTGTGGGAACAAGATTTATTAATAACGAGTGTTCTCAGTCTTCTCCCACTCTTTTACTAGCTAAAGGTGAGTTTGTCTTTCCTCACACAGATTCTTCCCTCTAGAGAGGAGATTTCTGTGTTTGTCAGCCTGATTCCAGGCTTTTAAAATTATCTAGAATTGGGAAAACTGGTAAAGAAGGATAAGACCAGAAAGATTAGAGGAAAAGGAAAAAAAGGAAGAGGTTAAGAAGAGCTGGATGAGAGTAGGAGAATGAAAGTGTGTGTGTGCCGGGCATACCTAGCTAGTTGGGTGGAGAGAGAGTTTGTTGGGGTGGGGAGATGAAAGAATTGGCAAGAAGAGGAAAAGAAAAGAGACTGATAAAGTTTTGCTTTCAGTTATGGATGGATTTCCTTTCATGGTCCTTGACAGATGCAAGGAAGGTTTGTAATACTATTCTAATTTTGTTTGGCTGGTGATCCATAGTCCTCTATATGCAGAGACTGGTCTGTGTATAGCCCTTGTTCTTATTATATTTTAATAAATAAACACTAAATGTACCTCTCCCCTGCTTCCGTATTAGATTTCTGCCAGTGGTACTGATTATAAAGAATGCTGATCTTTGTATCAGACTCAGGAGAAATGGAAAGAATCATGTTTTGTCTTAAGAAAAGCATCTGATTGTTCTGCAGTTCTAAAAAAGATATAAAACTTAAGACATGTATTTTTATTTCATTTACGTATTCAATTCCATAGTTATATAATGCGTGTTTCATTAATAGCTCTTAAAACAGAGGTTCTAAGATGCCATCCCAGCTAAAAGAATTCCAACCAAAAGGGTATGAAATGACATTCTGACCATATAGCTCAAGAGACTAAATGCCATTTAAGGAGTAAATCAAGAGTTTTTTCTGGATTATTTCACTGGCTGATATGGGGGTTGGTGGGGAAGGGGTAACAGCCATGCAGGACTCCTCCTATTTTACAACTTAGATAACTGAGGATGGTGTTGTTTCAATAAGATATGAGTGTGGGAGAAACACAGTTTAGGGAGGTAGAAGAGATGATATTTGGAGTTGTTGGGCTCCCTGTGCTTGTGGGACATCGAGGTGGACATTTAGTGGGCAGGTAAATGTATAGATTTGGGCTTAGGGGATGCTTGAGTGGAAAATACTGATTTTGAAGTCAGTAGCATAATGATAGCAGTAATATATAAAGGAATAAGTACGATGATCGAGAGAGGAAGTGAGTTTGTGGTACAGGAGTCAGCTGGGCAGAAGACAGAAGGGACAGAATGCTAGAGTGTGGAGAGAGGAAGAGCATCAAGCATCAGGGACTGAAAAAGCATTAAACAGAGCAGAGTATTTCAGGAACTCTGGGAGGAGAGTAGTTTGAATGATCTAGTCTGTTCTCCCTCTTTTTTCATTTCTCTGGACTCAAAACATTGCTTAGCTCTACTATACTTAACAGACACCAGCTGGTTGATAGTTCATCTGATTGTGGCCCACCTGGTGTCTTTGCTCACAAGTGATGGTTTAGAAATCTTGCCAAGGTGCATGTTCAGAGTACCACGAGCTTACCCTCCCAATATGCAGATGGTTCACTCTGAAGCTTGAGAGAAATGCTCAATGAAATGGTTACTTTTTGATAACTCCCCCCTTTGCCTGACCCTCACCACAAAATAATCTATCTGTAGCCCCATTAAATCCCTCAGTCACTTCAACCATTAGTTTCACTGATTCTCCATACTTATGGTTTCCTCTTAAAATTATGTTCAATTTGTCTTATCTTCAGTGAGAGGTTCTTAACTCTGCCTGCACCTGGGGAGACTTTAAAATACTGATACCCAGGTCATATCTAAGACCAATTTAATCAGAATCTCTCAGAATAGTGCCTGGATACTGGTATTACTTAAAGGTCCCTCAGAGATTCTAAGGCGTAGTTACAATTGAGAACCAGTTTCTTAAACCTTTGCGTGGACGTAGTTCTAAGTTATACGTCCAAATAGGGACCCTATCCTTGACTAGATAAAACTGGCTATTGACCATCTTGCCCTTCAGGAATGAAAATATAGCATCACATATTCTGAATTTGAGGAAGTACCCTTTCCATATATCAATAAAACTGGGGGGGGGGGAAAAAGAACAGAGGAAACACCCTCTGAATGCAGTTGTTATATTGATCTCAAGTTGGTACACTGCTTAGAAGAAGCTGAGCTCACGGGACAAGATGTTCTTGCCTGAATAAATCTTTGGCTCCCTGAATTCCTGCTGTCTTGTGGACATCCTTGTACTATTCCACCTCTGTTCTAGGGTGATGCTATTCAAGCTTTAAAAATCATTTTTTCCACCAAACAATCTTTTCAAATGAAATTTTGTGCAGAAGCTGAATGTAAAGTGTACTTGCCTAGTTGAGGCAAGGATGTGGGAAGTTTTCACTCGGCTGTTGGCTCCTCCTAAGCTGCCCTGAGGCACTTCTGCTAACCCTAGGGTTACCAGAAACACAGATGGAAAATCACTATTTTAAGGTGATAACAGCAATATAGAGGACCAAAGAGCAAAAGATAACATTAGACAGAATGAATGACCTGGCCTGTAGCAAAACAAGGCCACTTTCACTGAATAATTGTGAAAGGATCCCAATCTAAAATGGAATTGGAGGATGTGAGATGGGTAATCTCATGCATACACCCTCAGAAGAATGGAATTTAAGAACTGAGAGACTGATTTCCCATAAATACCTGATTTCCAGAAGACCCAAGACTTATCTTCTGACCAATCAACATCTGCTAAGAATCTCTTCCCATCCACAAACCAATGAATTTACTCCTTGGACTCCGGACTTTTCCCTCTTTACACTCCATGCTCATAAATACAGCCCACTCCAAATCCTGAGTGGACTTGCCTGTAGCTTGCTACAGCATGCGTTTCCCGAATTGCATTTCCTCTGCTATCCTTGAATAAACTCAATTTCTGGTAATTAGACTTTGCCTCAGTTTACCTCTTTATTTAGGTTGACATAGTCAAGGCTATAGCAGCCAACACACTCAGTGGGAATGCTAGGTGTAGGAGAGGCATCAAAGAAAGGAAACAAATGCAAGAAAAGTAGAGGAGGATAGCAGGGTAGTGTGAAGATTGAAAAATCACATTGTGAGAGATACAGTTGAAATAACTGGCAGTGTTTAGTTTGAAGAGAAAAAATGTGGTAGCTCTTCAAATATTTTTAGGACTGTCACATGTAAGCAGGAAAGAAGCAATTCTATGTGGCTGCAGAAAGTAGAACATGCACCATTGGATGGTAAGAAGCTTCAAGGGAAAATTAAATTTGGTTCAATTCAAGAAGTAAGTTTCTCACAGACAGACTCACAGACATAGGAAACAAATTTATGGTTACGAAAGGTGAGAGAGAGGGAGAGAGGGACAAATTAGGTATATGGGATTAACAGATACAAACTACTGTACATAAAATAGATAAGCAACAAGGATTTACTGTATAGCACAGGGAGTTGTATTCAATATCTTGTAATAACCTATAATGGAATATAATCCAAAAAAAAAGAACCTGAATCATTTTGTTGTACACCTGAGACTAACAATATTGTAAATAAAATACAAAAAAAGTTTCTAATATTATAATGGGCCCTGCTTCAGAAGTTAGCAACTTCCCAGTGCCTGGAGATGTTGAGCCATTTGACTAGATGACAAAGTCATTTGTTTACTCCTTCCATCCCTCTTTCCCTCTCTCACACACTCGAAGATTCACATTAAGTAAAATTATAACTTTCATCAAATAAAATTAAAATGTGAGTACCTGGAACTTCCCTGGTGGCGCAGTGGTTAAGAATCTGTTTGCCAATGCAGGGGACATGTGTTCGAGCCCTGGTCCGGGAAGATCCCACATGCCGCAGAGCACCTAAGCCTGTGCACCACAACTACTGAGCCTCCACTCTAGGGCCCGCGGGCCACAACTACTGAAGCCCATGCGCCTAGATCCTGTGCTCTGCAACAAGAGAAGCCACCGCAATGAGAAGCCCGTGCACTGCAACGAAGAGTAGCCCTTGCTCGCCACAACTAGAGAAAGCCTGCACGCAGCAACGAAGACCCAATGCAGTCAAAAATAAATAAATAAATTAAAAAAAAAATTGAGTACCTATGTATGCCACGCTGAGACAGGAAGGGGGCAGGGCACAACCTTTAAAAGAATGACAGCCATTGAGGACATGACAAAAACTAGTTAGAACCAACTAGCTCCAAGATGGCAGACGATTGACTTCCACTAGACCTTGAGCCTCAGTATACACTCACTGTAATACATCAGCAAGCTAAATGACACACCCCCAGGCACCAAGACAGTTCTGAGGCCATTCCATAAAAGGCCAAAAAGTGGGTGGTGGTCCATTCCTGGAAATCTCTGCCTCCTTCCCCAAAATAGTTGGAATAAGCCTCCTACTCATTAGCCTGTGAAATTACCCACCCCTATAAAAAACCGACACCCCCGTACCCTGGCACCTCTCTCACCTTCCGAGATGGCCCACACTCTGTCTATGGAGTGTGTATCTCCCTGAATAAACCTTCTTTCACATTGCTATGGCTCGCTCTTGAATTCTTTCCTGCTCGAAGCTAAGAACTGACACTCGGTGGCGTCCCAGGGTCTCGTCTGGGACCTGGGATGTGACCGTCCTCTTCGGCCCCACTTTCTTTCCTGCAACAACACAAGTGGTTCCTAACTGCAGTGTTGACAGAGAGATACATCACAATTAGCTGTGAAGTGTCTCACAAGAAATCAGTTTCCATTAATGTAGTACTAAAACTTGTAAATGATTTGCTTTAAAATGAATGACACATTAGAATGGATTCAGTGTAGTACCTATACCACAGTCATTTTTATTCTGCATTCTGTGGTGAATATTTGAGTTAAAGAAAGAGATGTGGGTTGTTTGCTCAAGTGTCTAAAGTTAATTATAACCTTTGTCATAACAAATAATTATAACTTACAGTAAGTGACCAATACTGACTAGCTATCCCAGGTCTAATAAATAGAACTTTTATTATTAATGTCTGCTTAGATTCTTTTGTTGAGGTTGTAAGAAGTCTTCTAAATATACATACAACAATATCTTTTTAAAAAGAAACTTAAACTTTCCCTGAATCAGAGCATAGAATTTGTTAGTTTCCTGTGTTGTGAAAGAGAATCCACTAGATGGTACTGTTACATAAATGATCATACTTGGAACAATACACTGAAATTTTCTTCTCCATTAAACAACTGCTCACTGAAATATTTTGTTTTTCAGCTCAAACTATGCCAACATGATTAATAGTGTAGCTTGGTCTAGAGTGAAGAAGTAAATTGTCACTATTAGGATTTATGGTAAGCTCCTTGCAAAATAAATAAGTAAGGTAATCAATTAGTAGTCTTCTAGCAGTTTGTATGCATGGAAAATTGTGCATCACAACATGCTATATTTTGTATTTGAAAATGAGCTCCTTTCAGAAACATTTTGGTGCTTATGAGAAGGAAATTGCATTTGGTATGCATTTAAAATTTCCTCACTTATAGATGGCAATTTATTGACTATTTGGTGTTTACAAACTTTTGCCAGAAAATCAACCACTAATCTGGGAAAGTCTAAACATTACACACTATGCAATTAGAAGCAGATTTGATTTAATAGAGCAGCTACATGGAAGCCTCCTTGTACTATTTCCATGGAGTTCATGCTCTGGAATCTACCTTGGAGTTAGGCCATTTGAAAGCAAGCCATTTTGATACCTAAGTATCCTTGGAAGTAATCCAAGATGAACCTGCTTCATATAGAGTTCACTTTATAGTATCGTTATAACAGAATGAATCTCCAGATCACCAAAGTATGAATTACATATGGAGAGTTCAAAGGCTTGAATGGAAAAGATAATTCTATATTTGTATTAAAATCAGCAATTAAATATATCATCATTAAAGTCACTACAATTATTTAAATACTGGGAAATGTACTTATAGTGAGTTATAATACAGTGAGTAAGATAATATTAAAAGTTTGTGTGGTAAAAAATATAATACAATATCCTAAAACTATAAAATTGAGAAGAAAATCAAACTATAATGAATAACAATAGTAATTTCAAATTATTTGAATTTGGTAGACTCATCAGTAAATGTTATATCTGTAGACACACTTCTTACAGACATAGTAACTACCAGTTGTGACTAATACCTTAAATGTGTCTCCTTACACATTGCCCACTTTTAATTCCCATTTAACTATGAACCTTGGCAAAGGTTTATGTGACTCATATGTCCAGTGTATTCTCCCGATTCTCCCTGTTTCTTGCTAAAAATGTCAGTTTAGATTAAACAATATATTTAAAGAGAATTTTAAGAACTCAGAGGAATTGAGGGAAGAAGTGAGAGATTTATTATTTGTCTACTTGGTAGAAAACACTACAGCACTTTTCCTCAATCTTGTAAAGGCTTTTACATTTTATTTGTTAGATGTGAATGATAGTCTCTGTGTTTAAAGAATGACTGATGGTGCTAAGTGCTCCTCATTCTGCACCATTCACCAGTGGGAAAGTTAGAGCTTCTGGGTGTGGGGTCAGTGCCCTTCATCTGGAAGGATTTTTTGCTGGAGGAATCCAGGCATGAATGCGTGAATACATGAATGCAGGCTCATGCCTGTTACTTTGTTTTAGGAGGCCTCCTGTTCATCTGCATGTGGAAAATCAACAGGTCTGCTGCTAGGGCCCTGAACTCTCTCCTGCTCAGCTAATGGCTCACTCACTGGGAAGAACTGTTTCCGCTCCCTCAAGCTTTTCCTTCATCTCTCTTAGAAGCTTGTCTCCTTAGTGCCTCAGTGGCACCACTGTTCCTCTGATGTTGCACCTCAGAATCAGTGTTAACTTTTTATTTATGCCACTCTGTGCGCTCGGTCCTTAGATCTTGATCAGATAGGGGTTTTCCGCTTCTTAATCTATATTGCCGTGTTACTTCTCCAGTCCCTGGTCATTTCTGACCTCACATGATATATAAAATGTGGCTATAGACCAATGGAACTGATTTTCCTTTGTGGCTTCTAGAATTCAATCTTATCACATTAGCTTAGAGTCATACCCAGCATCATTTTCACTTCATTAATTCTTCATATCCCAAGATACACTTTCCTGTTCTTTCTGTAGCCCTCAGAAGTCTTTCATCTGTAAGCCATTGTTTAAGCTTTCTCCAATATCTTATTTCCGTAATACTCTAGAAACATGACTTCATATTCCAGATTTTAATCTGTACCTTTTATAAAATCTTTCTCAATTATTTAGAAGAAAATGCAGGCTAAAAAGCCTCAACCAGTTAGGGTGTTTCTCCTCAGTGCTAACACTTCTGTTACATAAAAATGAGGATTCATAGTTGCAACCATTTCAAGAAAGGATTAAGTCACCTATAAGTGTTTGAGTGGTGGCCTCTTCATGTGCAACTGGCCCTACCCCATGAAATATTTTATCAAAAATTACAAAGGTGGTTTCTGAAGCTAAAGTTAAATCTTGTGAAGTTGAGCTACAGAACACATCCACTGGGTTGGCTAATAAGGAATCATTCTTTTCATACACTCTTAATCTTTAATAGCTTTGCTATATCCAGTTAGACAAATAATTCAACAGTGAAAAGATGTGGAATTTTGGAAAAATTTTGAAAGCATTTTGGTTAAAGTGTATTTTCAGGGCTGGTGTCTTAGCTCAGACTGCTCTAACAAAATGTTATAGACCAGGCAGCTTAAACAAAAGACATTTATTTCTCAGTTCTGGAAGTTGGGAAGTTCAAGATCAGGGTGCCGGCAAATTTGGTTCCCAGGGAGAGCTGCTCACCGTCTTACAGAAAATCACTGCCTTATTGTGTGTTCACATGGCCTTTCTCTCAGTCTTCCTATTCTTACAAGGACATTAATCTCATTGTGAGGGTGGGACCTAATTTAAACCTAATCACCCCAAAGGCCTCATCTCCGAATACCATCACAGAGGATGTTAGGGCTTCAACATGTGAATTTTGTGGGGACACAAGCAAAATTTACTATGGACACATAATCAGCAGGACCCAGTGCAAGATGAAAATGTGAAGGAGCCCTTGTTTAAAAACAAGAAAAGGGAATTCCCTGGTGGTTCAGTGGGTAGGACTCCACGCTTTCACTGCCAAGGGTGGGGGTTTGATCCCTGGTCTGGGAACTATGGACCCTGCAAGCCGTGAGGTGTGGCACCCCACCCCCCCCCAAAAAAAAAACCCAAGAAAAAAGTGCCATTGGAGGTACTGAAATATAAAACTTTCCCCTTCTGCAGTCTCTCTTGACCTGTCATAGTGTCTTTTTCTTGCTACTTAATGTCACAGTCCCTTGAGCATGGGGATACTTGTTGGTTGAGTGCAGATCCTCACAGATGCCTGGGACCGCACTACTGGCTGCCAGGCTCCCCTTCTTGTCAGCACTAGACCTCCATGGGAGATCAATCTCCCTTTTCCCATGGGATTGCTACCTTAACCAGCAGTGGACAGGTGATCCCTAAGTGATTGTATGTGTCACACTGGGATGTGCTAGGTACCTGGATAAGGGGTGAATGAGAAGGTTGCCCTCCTTGTCTCCTGCTAAGCTTGCTGTGGTGCTGCCAGCCCAGAAAGGGGATGGCCACCACCATGCCCTTCCCTGAGAAAAGGGTGTGTGCCCTCTTGTACGCATCACCCTGAAGCCCCCCATGCCCACACTCTGGCCCACTGGGAGGTTGAGTGGGGCCCAGAACACCATGGAGTCAGGAGATGGGCAGCTGAGAACCCATCCCAGGGAGGCAGGGGGCAGCAGGACTGCCATTGAGCCAGGCCTCCAGACCCCCTGGCACATGCTGCATTGTCCCATTGGACTTCACTTACACAATACAAATTCAAAGATAAAATTATTAAGAACTTTAAGACAAAGACTGCAGTGCCTTGAACTCCAAACAGGGGACCCTTCTGGATGTGTGCCTCTGTGCTACTGTACTGGTCACATGCCCATAGAGGCGGCCTTTCATGCAATCCCTGAGACGTGGCTGTTATGTAGTATAGTGTTTAGGATCAAGCTAGTAAATCCTCTAAGAATTGGAAGGATAGCATAACACTGTATCACTCCTCATGAAAGGCTATGCCCCATTCATTGTCTCTGAACCCCATAGTATCCACTAAACATATGTGAAAAGGTTATTCATTGAACATTGATCCATCAAGACAGTGAACCAACAACAGGATATAATCCAAAATTAAATATGTTATCAAGGAGCGTTCATTTAGCGGTATAATTTATACTTTAGACAGACACTTCAATTTTGCACACATGTGTTCTCATATTGGAGGCTCTCTTTACAAAGGTACCACTTAGATTATTTTTCCTCTGATAAATTGATCAATATTTAGGAAGGAGGAGCATTCACAGATAGAATCCACAAGGAGGAGCTCTGAACTCATTTAAGCATCAGGATTTGCAGTTTCTATCTCAGTGTATTCATGAGTAAGATTGTCTTGAAGTATAATTAGTTCCAAGGCAGAGTTTTATCAGCTGAGTCTTTGGGGAATGGTAATGTGTAAACACTTATTAAAATGTTGTGGTGGGAGGGGGCACAATTCTGCATAAGTCAAATTAGACAGGTGCAAACAAAACCAAAGGCTTCCTGCCCTTGGGATTATTTGTTCTTTGGTTGAAGATACATATCATATTGTGGATTCTCATCCATGTTAAGAGATAACAAGGAAAGAGTATGGACATTTTTGCAGTTTACAGTTAGCTC
This sequence comes from Balaenoptera ricei, assembly GCF_028023285.1. NCBI lineage: Eukaryota > Metazoa > Chordata > Mammalia > Artiodactyla > Balaenopteridae > Balaenoptera > Balaenoptera ricei. Next base: position 75,817,715 of record NC_082651.1, on the reverse strand, counting down.
TGACAAATAGAGATATAAACCGTGCAGCTCTCAGAATATGGTATTTTTCCCAGGGCATCTCTTGGGGTGGGGGTGGGGTGGGCAGGGAAAGTCATTGAGTTATGTTTCTATATATTGAGTTCTCGTATCAGGAAAGCATGAATTAATGTGTATTGTGGGATGTCTTGTACAAATATAAATAAATGGATACATAAACAATATTCTGTAAACAGATGAGACAAAGCAATAGAAATGAAGGCTTATAAAGTGTATTGGATTGTAGACTTTGTTTTCCTGTCTCTATTTTTAATCTATATAAAGCCTCCTAGTCTCTTGAGCCAGCTGGAGAAATTAAGAGTAAGTGTCATATTGAGTCAGGAGTATGTTGGGACAGTGGCTGGTGAAACTTGAAGGGCAGAATCATTCCTTTGATCTTTCTTCTTGCTGCTCCAGCCTGGCTTTGGGATAGGGATATATATTGATACTTAGTAAGACTTGGCAAGCTCTACCTGGTGTGGCTAAATACTCATGACTTGGTTGGTTCTACACAGCTGGAGAGTTTGGATGATTTTTTTTTACTCTTGTTGTAAGGTTAGTAGAAGTGAATTGGGAAGGAGTGATATAGTTTGACTGGTACTTCCCCCAAAGAAAGGAAAGTTGGATTAGACTCATAGGGTGAAAAACTAAAGAGGTCTTTCTTGGCAAAGTAAAACCACCTACGCTTCTATCACTATTTCTTTACCTTGCTTTTATTTTTCACCATCTAGCTTTGTGTTGTGTATTTATTTGCTTTTAATGTGTTTCCCCCACTAAAATATAAGTGTCATTCTGAGGACAGGACTTTGATTTGGTTTAGATTTATCCTTAGAGTGTAGAACTGTGCATGGCACAAAGTAAGTAGGTGCTCAATAATTATTTGTGAAATTAATAAATCAATGAGTCTGTAATGTCACATGATTAATCTTTTTAAATCATATTTTATCATCTTTTGATTGAGATAAAAATCACGATGTTGTAATGCTGCTCCTACTTTGATATTGGGAAATAGGGAAATTCTCAATGTTAACTAGGCTGATAATTAAGGTTTCCTCTACTGAGGGAGTCTCCTATATCTCCCTACTTGAAGTGGGGGCCTGCAGATCAGCAGCACGTGGGGGCCCCAACCCAGCGCTATTGAATCAGAATCTGCATTTTCACAAAATGCCCAGGTGGTTTGTATGAATAGTAAAATTTGAATGGGTGACTCCACAGAATGGGCCTTTAACCAGGCATGTAATTAGATGAGAAAGTTTGGCTTCTATTTACTCCTGAGCAAAGCAAAAGAAGAAAGGAGGCTGCAAATGGAATGAAATGGAATGTTTTACAGTGCCCTTTACTCTTTCTGCCTTTATATCATCCTAAATACTTCTATATAAAGTCCTTTCAACTGTAAATCTTTGTTGGTGCTTTTCATTTCTTTTCCATCTTAATTTTATTTCCAGGTTTCTTACGTTGTTATAGTTTCATCTACTATGTCATAAGCAAATAGATGCTTTGTATTTCACATATGAATGCACTTCTTTCAAATAATGGCCTGTCCTAAAAATCTTACCTCTCTGTGTATAAATGTTTTCTTCCTCAGCTTTCTTAGATGTCAAGAAAAAAGTCCATATTATAAGTGAGATTCTATCTTTCAAGCAACATTTTATAAAGGATCCTTTTTCATCTTTGGACCATTGCTTACAGTAGTGCCCTCCTTGGGTCTGGGGTCTCTTCTTTAGTGGCTTTTCAAGTATTAACTGACAGTGCTTGAGTGAGAGTTATGTTCAGAAACTAGGTGCTGTGTATTTTAATAAACATTACCTGAACTGTATCCTCAGGAATGGTTAACTTCTAATGGATATAATTGAGAGTCAGACAGAAGGTCACTCTTAGAGGTTGGGGACAGGAAAATGCCAATAGTGGTTTGATTTTTTTAATTTTTTTTTTTGGTTACAAATGTCCTGGGTCAACATTTTAAGATTTTTGTGTTAAGTGTTAATACATAGAATAAATTATCTTCCTTCCCCCATTGCTACCATCTTATCTCCACATTGAAATTAGTTTCCTTGATGAAAGAAAGTTTACCTTATAATTTCCTCTGTGAGGTATCTAACACAGTATTGCGCACTTCATAGTGTTCAATACAAATTCATGATTTGAAATTTGAAAAAAAAAAAGAATTAGCTGCAAATAGAATTGTGAATAAGCAAAAGACCTAATAAGACAAATAAGCCATGCATTTAGTAGACAGAAGCACAAATTGAAAGGGTGGTTTATGGTGTTTTCTATGGACATTTTAAAGTTGCATGAATCACTATAATTAGCAATCATTAGAAATGTTTTACATTGTATAGCCAAAATATCTTTATTTTTAATATGTATTTAGGGTTAACTATAGGACTGGTTATCTGTTTTCTCTTGGAAGCTATATATTCATGCATTCATCTAGGTAAAAATTGATAATGCCAAGATAGCATCATTTTGCTTCATTCATATTCCCTAGTGATGATCATACCATCTTCCTCAGCTGAATAACAAAAACCAGTTTCTTTGTTCCGTCTTAAAAGGTGATATGAAATGAACTCAGCCTGCCTTTGTTTGTCTATATCCTGTGCCGAATTAGTCTTAGTGAATAATATAAAGTCAGGACAGGCTCTCTTTTCTAGCTTTTGGTGGTGCTAACATACACAGAAACACAGTGCTTTATATTTTACAGGTTTAAGAGAATACTATGTAGAGTACAGCCTCACAAAAATAAGGTTATACAAGTATGCAGTAAATTAAACAATGCTGACATGGATGTGATAAGATACAGGTAGGCAACATCAAACTGTTAGGCTTACTGTTGTAGTTTATTTTTGAACTGATGCAAAATGTAAAGTACCCAATTTTCATGTCATTCGATTCTATTCTATTCTAACTCGCCCCCCCCCACCCTGTTTCATCAGGTCCTTAGGTATGTTCCAGTTTAACCCTGCTTATGCTTACTGTTTATGTTAGGTATATTATGTATAATTATAGATACAAAGTTTGACCCAGTTACACTTTGGGACTGATAAGAGAAAATCTGTGATGTAAATGAAACTCTTTTGGGCAAGTTTTCATTAAAAACAAGTCCCAAAGCTATAGCAGAGGAAAAGCTATTTGAATTTAGTTTTTCCTTTTCCTCTTCCTCTCTATATTTACTTTTTCACTGCTGAGAAATAAGAAAGATCAAAAACAAGTGTGTTTGAATTGCTTTTTCCCCACCTGATATGGTAAAATCAAAAACCAAAATATCAAGGATCACAAAGGGATGAAAGGACTTGGTACCTCCTAAGCCAAAGAGAATAGGAGGGGGCCTGGTGATGTAACTTAGGGTCAGGAAGGAAAGAGATGGTCTTTTAATATAATATGATCTAGGAGATCACTTCCACATTAGTGGAGTAAGAACCCTTGAAAATCCACTCCTCTATAAAAAACAATGAGAACATTGACAAAAATGATCAAAATCAACATTTTCAGAACTCTGGAAATTAATCAAAGGCTTGCAATAATATGAGGACCATTTATTCAAGAAAAATGTTTAAATGTTGGTAAGAACAGTGAGTTTTGTGGTGTTTTGATTTGCCGTATCCTATCCCCCTGTAACTGGCCTTGAAATCATGGTAGCCAAGAGAATCAACAGCCTAGTAGTTACTGGGAGGGACAGAACAGGTTTGAAGATTCTTAAAAAACCCCATTCCCAGATAATTGTCATCATATGGCTTGTCTGTCAGTTCCCTGGAAACCTCCTTGGCAGGGCTTGTCTTTTTTTTTTTTTTTTTTTTTAATTTATTTTATTTATTTATTTATTATTATTATTATTTTTTGACTGTGTTGGGTCTTCGTTTCTGTACGAGGGCTTTCTCTAGTTGCGGCGAGCGGGGGCCACTCTTCATCGCGGTGCACGGACCTCTCACTATCGTGGCCTCTCTTGTTGCGGAGCACAGGCTCCAGATGCGCAGGCTCAGTAATTATGGCTCACGGGCCTAGTTGCTCCGCAGCATGTGGGATCTTCCCAGACCAGGGCTCGAACCCGTGTCCCCTGCATTGGCAGGCAGATTCTCAACCACTGTGCCACCAGGGAAGCCCCAGGGCTTGTCTTTATATGACCTAACTGGTTCAATGCTAACAGCCTTTTCCTCTGAAGCATTTGTTGAAAATAATCAATGGCAATTATTTAGAATTGTAACTGCCTGATGAGGTGATAATATTTGGGCCACACAGGAACCTGGTCAAAAACTTAAAAGGAAAAGCTGGGTAATGAGATGTTCTTAGGGGTCTTTAAAAAGCTCTGACATATTCCTGGGAATCTAGAAGGCCACACACATGCAAAGCTTTGTGCATGTCTAGGAATAACCTGAGAAGGCTCTTCTGTCTCACTTCTGGTTGACCTGAAGTTCTGCTCAAGCAGGAAGTGAAGACAGAGGTAGTAAACTACCTGCCTGGCATTGAAGGCATAACCCACACAGAACCCCTTAGCAAATGCTAGGAGACTTATTGGTTCTAGACATTTAAGAAAATCTCTATCCAATTATTAGCTGATCCAAAGCTAACTGAGCAGAGACATCAGTGTCCACACATGGCAAACAATACAGATTTTATAGAATTAGTCCAGAAAACCTGTTAAACAAACAGTAACAACGAAAAACCTTGGGGAGAAGATCTGATTTTCAGAGTTGCCATATTATTTAAAATATTTAGTTGTTGCCGTAATATATTATTTCAAGGCATGCAAAGAAGAGGAAAGTATGGCCCATGCACAGGGGGAAAACAAATCAATAGTAACTGACTCTGAGGAAGCTCAGATATTATTAGAACACCATAAATTACTAGACAGACTTTAAATCAGTTGTTATAAATATGTTCAAAGCACTAAAGGAAACTTTGTCTACAGAATTAAAGAAAAGTATGGGAGTAATGTCTTGTCAAATAGAGAATATCAATGAAGAGGTAGAAATTATAAAACAGGAATATCTGGAGTTGAAAAGTACAATAATTGAAATTAAAAAAAAAAAATCACTTGAGCTCAACAGCAGATTTGACCTGGCAGAAGAAAGAATCAGAAAATTTGGAAATAGGTCAACTGAGATTTTATAGTCTGACAAACAGAAAGAAAAAAAAAAAAGAATAAATAGAGCTTCAGAGATATGGGGAGACCATGAAGTATCAATATATCAACAAATGTGTAATGGGAGTACCAGAAGGAGAGGAGAAGGAAAAAGGGGCTGAAAGAATGTTTAAGGAAATAATGTCCAAAAACTTACCAAATTGATAAAAATTATTAATCTCCACATCCAAAAAGCTTAACAGGGTCCAAGTGGAGTAAATTCAAGGAGATCCACATCTAGACACATCCGAATCAAACTGTTGCAAGACAAACACAAAGAGAGACTACTGAAAGTAGTGAGAGGAGCAGCTCATCACACACAAGAGGTGTTCAATATGAATAACAGCTTATTTCTTAGAAGAAACCAGGGAGGCCAGGAGGCAGTGGTATGACATATTCAAAGTAGTGAAATAAATACTGAGAGAACTTGTTGCTAGCAAGCCTGTCATACCAGAAATACTAAGGGGATTCTTTAGGTCAGCGGTCCCCAATCTTTTTGGCAGCAGGGACTGGTTTTGTGGAAGACAATTTTTCCATGGACTGGAGGTGGGTGGATGGTTTCGGGATGATTCAAGCGCATTACATTCATTGTGCTCTTTATTTCTTTTATTATTACGTTGTAATATATAATGAAATAATTATATAACTCACCATCCTGCAGAGTCAGTGGGAGCCCTGAGCTTGTTTTCACTTGCCACTCACTGATAGGGTTTTGATATGACTCTGCAAGCTATTGATTTATTATGGTCTCTGTGCAGTCAGTGATAAGCTACTAATGATAATCTGTATTTGCAGCCACTCCCCAGTGCTAGCATCACCGCCTCAGCTCCACCTCAGATCATCAGGCATTAGATTCTCATAAGGAGCGTGCAACCTAGATCCCTCACATGTGCAGTTCACAGTAAGGTTCTTACTCCTGTGAGAATCTAATGTCGCCGCTGATCTGACAGGAGGCAGAGCTCAGGCGGTAATGCGAATGATGGGGAGCAGCTGTAAATACAGTTGAAGCTTCACTCGCTTGCCCACTTCTTACCTCCTGCTCTGCGGCCCAGGGGTCAGGGACCTCTGCTTTAGGTTAAACAAAAGGACCCTGGAAACTAACTTGAATCCACATGAAGAAATAAAGGGCACTGGTAAGGGAAATGATAAAGATTAGAGATTTAGAAATAAAAGAGGTAGAGAATAGAAATGTAATAGAGAAATCAATGAAACGGAATATTTTTTTATAAAGATCAAGAAAATTGACAACCTTTAGCTAGACTGACCAAGAAAAAAAAAAACCGGACTCAAATTACTAAAGCCAGATATGAAAGAGAAGTCACTACTGACCTTAAGGAAATGAAATGATTATAAGGGAATACGTAAATGACTATATCCCAACAAATTAGATAACTTAGATGAAATGGACAAATTCTTAAAAAGACACAAATTACTGAACTGACTCAAGAAGAAAAAGAAAATTGGAAAATACTTATAACAAGTAAAGTGATTAGACATTTAATTTAAAAACTTTCCACAAAGAGAAGTTCAGGCCCATGTGGCTTCACTGGTGAATTCTGCCAAATGTTTAAAAGGAATGAATACCACTCCCTTACAAATTAAAATTTAGAAGAAGAGCGAACACTTTCTGTGGTAGGCTAAAAAATAGCCCCCCCCACCCCCCTGCCACAAGATATTCATGTCCTAATCCCCGGAACCTATAAATGTTACCTTTTAGGTAAGGTCTTTACAGGTATGACTAAGTTAGGAATCCTGACACCAAGGTAGAGATTATTCTAGATTATCTACGTCAGCCCAAGGCAGTCATAAATGTCTTCATAAAGGAGAGGAAGAGGGAGGGAGATTTTAAACAGAAGAGGAGAAGTCCATGTGACGATAGAGGCAGAGATTAGAATGGTGTAGCCACAAGTCAAAGAATACTGGTAACTACTTGAAGCTGAAAGAGGTGGGGAATGGATTTTCCTTTAGAGTTCCCAGTGTGAGCATAGCCCTGCCAACATCTTGATTTTAACTCAGCAAAACTGCTTTTGGACTTTTGACCTCCGAAAGTTTAGGAGAATAAGTTTTTGTTGTTTTAAGCCACCTGTGTTGTGATAATTTTTAATAGCAGCTATAGGAAACCAGTATACTTCCCAACTCATTTTGTGAAGCTGGTATTATCCTGGTGCTAAAACTGGACAGAGACACAGAAAAAAGAAAACAAAGACTGATATCTCATGTGGATATAGATACATAAATCCTCAGCAAAATACTAGCAAATTGAATCCAGTAATATAAAAAAAAAAAATCATACAACATGACCAAGAGGGACTATCTCAGGAATGCAAGGTTGGTTTAATATCTGAAATCAATGAATTATAATATATTAATAGAATAAAGAACAAAACCCACTAACCAACTCTCTAGATGGAGAAAAACATTTTGACAAAAATCCAGTACACTTTAATGATAAAAACTCTCAGAAAAATAAGATTAAAGGGGAATTTCCTTAAACAGATAAAGGATAACCATGAAGAACCCACAGCTAACATCATATGTAATGGTAAAATGCTGAACACGTTCCCCTTAAGGTCATAAGCAAGACAAGAATGTCTGCTCTTGCCATTTCCTTTTTTTAATATATTTTTAAAATATTTATTTATTTATTTATTATTTATTTTGGCTGTGCCAGGTCTTAGTTGCAGCATGTGGGATCTTTAGTTGCAGGCATGTGGACTTCTTAGTTGTGGTATGTGGATTCTTAGTTGCAGCATGCATGCAGGATCTATTTCCCCAACCAGGGATCGAACCCGGGCCCACTGCATTGGGAGCACGAAGTCTTACCCACTGGACCACCAGAGAAGTCCCTGCTCTTGCCATTTCAATTTGACATTGGATTGGAAGTTCTAGGCAGGGTAATTAGGCAAGAAAATGAAATAAAAGACATCTAGCCTTTTGGCCAGAACTGCCATCTTCCAGTAACTTGCTAACATGACCAACATAGAAGGAAAGAGGAGAGGCACCTATGTGTTCTCTAGGTCTTTTAGAAAACATGGAGTTGTTCCTTTGGCCACATACATGTTAATCTATAAGAAAGGTGACATTGTTAGACATCAAGGGAATGGGCACTGTTTAAAAAGGAATGCCCCACAAATGTTACCATGGCAAAAGTGGAAGAATCTATAACATGTGTCCCCAGCATGCTGTTCGCATTGTTGTAAACAAACAAGGGCAAGATTCTTGCCAAGACAATGTACATATTGAGCATATTAAGCACTCTAAGAGCCAAGATGGCTTCCTGAAACATGTGAAGGAGAATGATCAGAAAAAGAAGGAAACCAAAGAGAAAGGTACTTGGGTTCAACTGAAGCACCAGCCTGCTCCACCTAGAGCAGCACACACTGCGTGACTTGTGGAGTCTTAGTTTGATGGCAGTGAAAGCACCAAGTCCTAACCACTGGACTGACAGAGAATTCCCTAGAGAATCACAGTTTGTAAGAACCAGTAGAAAGGGCCTGAGCTGCTGAAACCCAATAAATTCATGGCATGACAGGTCTAAAAAAAAAAATAAAAGATCTCTGGACTGTAAAAATGTTTTTCTTAATTGAGTAAAAGTGTGGTGTCCACACCCCCAAACAAATATTTAAAGCACACTTTGTATCCTAAAAATGAATGAATGAATGAACAAATGAATAAACGAATAAATGATATCCAGATTGGAAAGGAAGAAGTAAAACTACATCACACCATATACTAAATTTAACTCCAAATGGATCAAAGGCCTAAATGTAAGAGCTAAAACTATGAAATTCTTAGAAGAAATCATATGAGTAAATCTTTGTGTCCTTGGATTAAGTAATGGTTTCTTAAGTATGACACCAAAAGTACAAGTGACAAAAGAAAAAGATAGACAAATTGAACTTCACCAACATTAAAAGCTTTTGTGCTTCAAAGGGCACCATCAAGAAATTAAAAAGATAACCCACAGAATGGGGGGAAATATTTGCAAATCCTATTTTGATACAGGGACTAGTATCCATAATATAAAATTATCTCCTATAACTTAAAATGACATGGCAAATAACCCCCCAAAAAATTAGTAAAGGATTTGAACAGATATTTTTCCAAAGAATATATACAAATATCCAATAAGAACATGAGAAGATGCTCAATGTCATTAATCATTAGGGAAATGCAAATCAAAACTACAGTGAGATACCACTTCTCACTCACTAGAATGCCTATAATAATAATAATTTAAAAAGGAAAATAATAAATGTTGGCAAAGATGTGAAGAAATTGAAACCCTCATACATTGTTAGTGGGATTGTAAAATGGTACAGCTATTCTGGAAAACGGTTTGGCAATTCCTCAAAATGTTAAACTTAGAGTTAACTTATGATGCAGCAATCTACTCCTAGGTATATACCTAAGAGAATTGAAGACATATGTCCACGTAAAAACCAGTACACTAATGTTCACAGCAGCATTATTCATAATAGCTGAAAAAGTGGAAGCAACTCAAATATCCATAAATTGATGAGTGTGGATAAACAAAATGTGGTATATCTGTACAATGGAATATTATTTGGCAATAATAAAGAATAAAGTGTTGATACATGCTACATCATGGAAGAACCTGGAAAACATTATGCTAAGTGAAAGAAGCCAATCACAAACGGGTACATATTATATGATTCCATTTACATGAAATGTTCAGAATAGGCAAATCCATTGAGACCAAAAGTAGATAAGTAGTTGCCAGGGGCTGGGATAGGGTGGGATGAGGAGAGTCTGCTAATGGGTGCAAAAAATTATTTTATAGTGATGAAAATGTTCTGAAATTAGACAGTGGTGATGGTTGCACAACTCTGTGAATATACTACCAACTTCTGAATTATGTACTTTAAAAGGGTGATCATATTACATACATTATGTATGTAATATGATCTAAATATTATACTAGGAGGATGATAGTTAACTTTGATACAGACCTATGAGGGATATGGGCAAGAGATGAATTCTTATAGTATTAGATAGCATAGAAACAAGCTATCAAAAACCTCAAATTATTCAGAGGTGATCAAAGAATACTAAAGAGAAGAGGCAAAAAAGCAAGATGCCACTTCAAGGTTTCTTGTTCCCTCACCCAGGACTTAGCTTTCCATTCTATCCAGTATCACAAACTTGTGCAAATGGGCCTGTGTAATACAATATTTATAAGGTGAATATTCAACCTGTTGCTACTCACATACCCTAACCCTATACTTTCCATATTATTCTTTACCGTTCTTTTTTTTTTTTTAACATCTTTTATTGGAGTATAATTGCTTTACAATGGTTAGTTTCTGCTTTATAACAAAGTGAATCAGCTATACATATACATATATCCCCATATCTCCTCCCCCTTGTATCTCCCTCCCACCCTCCCTATCCCACCCCTCTAGGTGGTCACAAAGCACTGAGCTGATCTCCCTGTGCTATGCGGCTGCTTCCCACTAGCTATCTATTTTACATTTGGTAGTGTGTATAAGTCCATGCCACTCTCTCTCTTCGTCCCAGCTTACCCTTCCCCCTCCCTGTGTCCTCAAGTCCATTATCTACATCTGCGTCTTTATTCCTGTCCTGCCCCTAGGTTCTTCATAACCATTCTTTTTTTTTTTTTTAGATTCCATATATATATGTTAGCATACGGTCTTTACCGTTCTTTACACACATATAGTCAATCTCAAGGCGCATGAAAGAAACTTCTCCCTTTTTATTCTGAATTCTTGTGTACTAGCAAATATTTTAGAAGTGTAAACAATGTCAGCATATTTTATAGTTATTTTAACTGAGAAACATAACTAGATTTAAAAAAACAGGACAATTTCCTTTTCTAAATTCTCATTTATATCAATCAGGGTTTAGTGAGAAAAATAGAAGTTACCCTAGATGTCTTCAAGATTTTCAAGGAGAAAATAATTTTTTTCAGGGAATTAAGTACTTAAAAATTGTAGGAAAGGCCGGTATAACTGAATCGCTTTGCTGTACACCTGAAACTAACACAACATTGTAAATCAACGATAATCCAATAAAAATTGGATTAAAAAATTGTAGGAAAGGCCAGAAGAAGAGAAGGAGGAAGTGGGGTGGGGGTCTTCGAGAAATGAGAAAATTGTAGGCAGCTGCTGCCTACATTCCAGCTGAAGCCTGATGGTAGACCATAAAGCCCAAGAAGCAAGCGGTTGTTGATGCCACGGCTGCAGAAGTCTGAAATGCTGTGTGAGGAAGAGTAGATTCTGCCTCCTTACTGCCTTCCAAATCTTATGCAAGTGCTTGTTTTTGATGGAATCTCAGTTGGAATCCTACTATCAAGAGGTTCTGAGAAATGTAGTTCCCAAGCTTCTAGCCCCTGCAGTACCAAGAGAATATGTACGAAAGAGTGCTGGAATGTTACTGATCGATAGCCAGTATAACATGACTTCAGAAGCCAAAGCACTGGTCAAAATGAACTTTGGGCGAATGATGCTTTAGGTTTAGCAGTTGACCTTTTGTTCTTTGAAATACTAGAGAATTTACTACTGCATTTCTGCCTTATATTATATTATATTATATTTCTTATGTCTCTGGCTACCTGAATTAAACCCAGAACATATTTGTCTTAGTGTCTCCTTTCTGCTGTAACAAGTTGCCACAAACCTAGTGGCTTCAAACAACACGAGTTCTCTTGCTGTTTTAGAGGCACAAAGTCTGAAATCAGTGAAAAGTCAAAGTGTCAGCAGGGTTGGTGTCCTTAGTAGGCTATGGGGGAATGAGTTTCCTTCCCTTTTTTAGCTTCTGAAGGCTGCCTGCATTCCTTTTCTTGATTCCTTCCTCGAATAACTTTGCTCTCTTGTTTCCATCATCACACTTCCTTCTCTTCTGTCGTCAAATGTCTCTCTGCCCCCCTCCTATAAGGACAGTTGTGATTATGTTTAGGTCCCACCTAGAAAAGTCAGGATAATCTCTCCATCACAAGAATCTTAATCACATCTGTAAAGTTTCTTCTGCCATAGAAAGAAATATTCACAGGCTCCAGGGATTAGGACCTAGATATCTTTGGGGGCCATTGTTCAGCCTACTACAACATTTACAAAATATGTGCTTTTCTTTTTAAAGACACATCCTTATTCCTATTTTGTGCCAATACTTTCCTGTCCAAAATGTAAGCTACCAGGCTTATCCCATCACTATAACTTTGGATCTGGGATTTTACAGAAAGGGTACTCTGGCATATATTGCTCTTTCTTTAATGATCCTTGTTTATATGGTGCTGAGTACTTCAACTTTACAGGCACAAAAGGCTCTGGGGCAGCGGGTGCGTTAAAAAGAACCCTTAATTCTTTCAAATGTCATATCCTAATTTTTCGCCAAAAGAAGTATTACCTGTTTTCTGCTAAACGCTTTACTTGTTCTGCTTCTGGTTGATTGTTGGCTCACACATCCTATTTAGTGGTGTCATGACTTTATTTGCTGAGGCATGGTCTACAGCTGTACTATAGTTGGAGACTGGTTAAAGGACTGGGACCGGTTCTGGGCTTTTTGTTCCTCAGGACCTAAAATGTGTTCCCTTGTTCCACATTCTTGGATCTTGCTTAACAACTTGGCCCCAATTTTCCCAAGGAAGGACTCCTAATGCATTTCTCTCCTGCCAGTTTTAGTTCTTATGGTTCTTCTATTGGATGAGGGTTCCTTTCTGAGGCCTCAGTCATAAAGACAGGAGAGTAGTAGATGGATCTCTGTGAACCTTTCTATCAACTGACCAATGATTTCACTCAGATTACATGAGAAGACTCTTTATTAGAGCAGGATTCTATTTCCGAAGAAGAAAGATGGCATAGAGTAAGAATATGAAATATAGGAATTCCCTGGTGGTCCAGTGGTTAGGACTCTGCACTTTCACTGCTGAGGACCCGGGTTCAATCCCTGGTGGGGAAACTAAGATCCCACAAGCTGAGTGGTGTGTCCAAAAAAAAAAAAAAAAGGTCTATGCAGTAATTGGAGGTGAACAGTGGCAAATGCCAAATAATATCTCAGTTTTGCGGAGCTGTACTGTCTCTTTCATTTGAACATGGAGAGAATAGATGTTCTAGAAATACAAAGTAAATTATGCATGGTCTGTATATAGATGAAAAAAGGCCCTGAAAAACTAGAATTAATAACCAATTCCCTGCACTTAATTCTTGTTTTCTTACTATATTGCCATTCGAAATGGGCTAATGTAACCTACTAATCTTAGGTAGAATCGCTGATTTTCTAGGATAGTGAAGTAATTAGATAGTTGTTTTTATCATAGTTTTTATTTTTGCCCCTACCTGAAATAGAGTAAATGAAGGTCTCATTTATGTCAACAAAACACTTTATGAAGCTGAGTAAATGGCAATGTCAATAAACACTTGAAGATTTGCTTCCAATTCATTGTAAATAATTGAGGTGACAAAAATCTCATATCAACAGTTCCTTCCTGAACTAAAGCTTTGGATTAAGTAAAATGTACTAGCACACAATTTTCTTGCATCCCTATCTCGCCAGTTTTATCCTGTAGTAGCAAAGTGACATCCAGACAACACAAAGATTGGCAGCATTTGGAAAAGGAAAGGCCTCTAGTGTTTGGTTATACAGTTGGATACTCGCCAGCATCTAACATCAGACTACTTTTTACAAAATCGCCAGTCTATCAGGCAAGTTATCCAAAGCTACAGACACAGAGGGGTCACTTAGGTGTGAGCCTTCCCTGTTGAAGCAATTTTTTAAGGGCCAACAAGGAAAGGCTTCAGTGTGGAATCATGCAGAGGATTTCCTTTGTTCTATGAAATAATCAGATATGCAGGAATGATCCTTTATTTACGCAGGGAGTTTCTAACGGTAGATTCTGATTTTGCTGTTAGGGCTTCGATTTCTCATTTATCCTAAGAGAATTTGAAATTCAAAAAGAAAGGAGAAGAACTGTGAAAAAGCAGAATGTCTTGAATATGCTATTGATGTAAAGATTAACCTTTAGAACAGGGCATCTGCTATGGCACGGCTCTATGCAGAAAGTCTGTTTACAAAAGAAGGCATTAATCAAGACATATGAATCCATTTATAATGTCTTTGCACTGTTGCTGACTTCAGAGTGAGCTAGTGAGTGAGACAGCTGAAGCCTGACAGCTAATTTAAACCCAAGGTCTTCACTGTCCAGAGATTATTCAGAGAGTTAAGCAGCCAGTATCCTTTATGACTTGTACCTTCTCCGTTTTCAGAGGTAGTAAATGAAAAAGACTGAAAAGGGAGGTGCCATCTATTGCAGCTGTATAAAAACATAAACACCATGCCCTGGGCTTTCATTATAACACCTTCTTCTTAGCTAATTACTGTCAGCATTAAATTACAGAGTCAGGAGGCCCCACTCAATACCAATTCATTCATTTCAGGACACAGTTTGGCAGAAAACCTGTAGTGAAAGGCCAAACCTTCATCCACTAAGCCTTTTATTTGTGATTAAACAAAAGTCTTGACAAGTAGTATAATTTGCATCAAGCAGGGCTACACCAAGGGCCGATTAATAGTTTTTTTTAAAAAATAAAAATTAGCTCTAGCTTGTAGTCCACTTGACAGGATTTATCATTTTGCATATCAAAAGACACAAAGGTGGTCAATTATTTTTTTCCCAGTTCAAGCATTGTACCTTTCATCCAATGAGTAACATGACTTTTAAAAAATAACCGTAACCTTTTACACCCATCAGTTCTAAGTTGTTGTCTTTTAATACTGTACTGGAGAGGTGAGATTTTTGGTGGTATTGGTTTTTATAATATGTTGATTGGAGAGATTTACTATCCTAACCCTTTTATTTTTTATTTATTTCTTTTTTGAATTTTATTTTTTATACATCAGGTTATTATTAGTTATCTATTTTATCCATATTAGTGTAAATATTTCAATACCAATCTCCCAATTCATCCCACCACCATCACCCCCCACCCCGCTTTCCCCCTTTGGTGTCCATAAGTTTGTTCTCTACATCTGTGTCTCTGTTTCTGCCTTGCAAACCGGTTCATCTGTACCATTTTTCTAGATTCCACATATATGCATTAATATACGAAATTTGTTTTTCTCTTTCTGACTTACTTCACTCTGTATGACAGTCTCCGGGTCCATCCACATCTCTGCAGATGACCCAATTTCGTTCCTTTTTATGGCTGAGTAATATTCCTTTGTATATGTGTACCACATCTTCTTTATCCATTTGGCTGTCGATGGGCATTTTGGTTGCTTCTATGACCTGGCTACTGTAAATACTGCTGCAGTGAACATTGGGGTGCATCTGTCTTTTTGAATTATGGTTTGAATTATGCTGGGTCACATGATAATTCTATTTTTAATTTTTTGAGGATCCTCCATACTGTTCTCCATAGTGGCTGTATCAATTTACATTCCTACCAACAGTGCAAGAGGGTTCCCTTTTCTCCACATCCTCTCCAGGATTTGTTGTTTGTAGATTATCTGATGATGCCCATTCTAACCGGTGTGAGGTGGTACCTCATTGTAGTTTTAATTTGCATTTCTCTAATAATTTAGCAGCTTTTCATGTGCCTCTTGGCCATCTGTATGTTTTCTTTGGAGAAATGTCTGTTTAGGTTTTCTGCCCATTTTTTAATTGGGTTGTTTGTTTTTTTAATATTGAGCTTCATGAGCTATTTGTATATTTTGGAGATTAATGTTTGTCTGTTGGTTTGTTTGCAAATATTTTCTCCCGTCCTGAGGGTTGTCTTTTCGTCTTGTTTATAGTTTCCTTTGCTATGCAAAAGCTTTTAAGTTTCATTAAGTCCCATTTGTTTATTTTTGTTTTTATTTCCATTACTCTAGGAGGTGGGTCAAAAAGGATCTTGCTGTGATTTATGTCAAAGAGTGTTCTTCCTGTGTTTTCCTCTAAGAGTTTTGTAGTGTCCGGTCTTACATTTAGGTCTTTAATCCATTTTGAGTTTATTTTTGTGTATGGTGTTAGGGAATGTTCTAATTTCATTCCTTTACATGTATCTGTCCAGTTTTCCCAGCACTACTTATTGAAGAGGCTGTCTTTACTCCATTGTATATTCTTGCCTCCTTTATCAAAGATAAGGGGACCATATGTGCGTGGGTTTATCTTTGGGCTTTCTATCCTCTTCCATTGATCTATATTTCTCTCTGTGTGCCAGTACCATACTGTCCTGATTACTGTAGCTTTGTAGTATAGTCTGAAGTCAGGGAGTCTGATTCCTCCAGCTCCGTTTTTTTCCCTCAAGATTGCTTTGGCTGTTTGGGGTCTTTTGTGTCTCCATACAGATTTTAAGATTTTTTTCTAGTTCTTTAAAAAATGCCATTGGTAATTTGATAGGGATTGCATTGAATCTGTAGATTGCTTTGGGTAGTATAGTCATTTTCACAATATTGATTCTTCCAACCCAAGAACATGGTATATCTCTCCTTCTATTTGTGTCATCTTTGATTTCTTTCATCCATGTCTTATAGTTTTCTGAGGACAGGTCTTTTACCTCCTTAGGTAGATTTATTCCTAGGAATTTTATTCTTTTTGTTGCAGTGGTGAATGGGATTGTTTCCTTAATTTCTCTTTCTGATCTTTCCTTGTTGGTGTATGGGAATGCAAGAGATTTATGTGCATTAAGTTTGCATCCTGCAACTTTACCAAATTCATTGATGAGCTCTAGTAGTTTTCTGGTGGCATCTTTAGGATTATTTATGTAGAGTATCATGTCATCTGCAAACAGTGACAGTTTTACTTCTTTTTTTTTTTTTTTAACTTCTTTTTTGATTTGTGTTCCTTTAATTTCTTTTTCTTCTCTGATTGCTGTGGCTAGGACTTCCAAAACTATGTTGAATAATAGTGGCAAGAGTGGACATTCTTGTCTTGCTCCTGATCTTAGAGGAAATGCTTTCAGTTTTTCACCATTGAGAATGATGTTTGCTGTGGGTTTGTTGTGTATGGCGTTTATTATGGTGAGGTAGGTTCCCTCTATGTCCACTTTCTGGAGAGTTTTTATCATAATGGGTGTTGAATTTTGTCAGAAGCTTTTCCTGCATCTATTGAGATGATCGTATGGTTTTTATTCTTCAATTTGTTAATGTGGTGTATTACACTGATTGATTTGCGTATAGTGAAGACTCCTTGCATCCCTGGGATAAATTCCACTTGATCATGGGGTTTGATCCTTTTAATGTGTTGTTGCATTCTGTTTGCTGGTATTTTGTTGAGGATTTTTGCATCTATATTCATCAGTGATATTGGTCTGTAATTTTCTTTTTTTTGTAGTATCTTTGTCTGGTTTTGGTATCAGGTTGATCGTGGCTTCGTATAATGAGTTTGGGAATGTTCCTTCCTCTGCAATTTTTTGCAAGTGTTTGAGAAGGATGGGTGTTAGTGCTTCCCTAAATGTTTGCTAGACTTCACCTGTGAAGCCATCTGGTCCTGGACTTTTGTTTGTTGGAAGATTTTTTATCACAGTTTCAATTTTTTTACTTGTGATTGGTCTGTTCATATTTTCTGTTTCTTCCTGGTTCAGTCTTGGACTGTTTTACCTTTCTAAGAATCTCTGCATTTCTTCCAGGTTGTCCATTTTTTTGGCATAGAGTTACTTGTAGTAGTCTTTAATGGTACTTTGTATTTCTGTGGTGTCCATTGTAACTTCTCCTTTTTCATTTCAAATTGTATTGATTTAAGTCCTCTCCCTCTTTTTCTTGATGAGTCTGGCTAATGGTTTATCAATTTTGTTTATCTTCTCAAAGAACCAGCTTTTAGTTTTATTGATCTTTGCTATTGTTTTCTTTGTTTCTATTTCATTTATTTCTGCTCTGATCTTTATGATTTCTTTCCTTCTACTAACTTTTCGTTTTGTTTGTTCTTCTTTCTCTAGTTACTTTAGTTGTAATGAGGTAGGCTTGTATAGCTATAAACTTCCCTCTTAGAAGTGCTTTTGCTGCATCCCATAGGTTTTGGATCGTTCTGTTTTCATTGTCATTTGTCTCTAGGTATTTTTTGATTTCTTCTTTGATTTCTTCAGTGATCTCTTGGTTATTTAGTAACGTATTGTTTAGCTTCCCTATGTTTGTGTTTTTTACATTTTTTTCCTTGTAATTGATTTCTAATTTCATAGCATTGTGGTCAGAAATGATGCTTGATATCATTTCAGTTTTCTTAAATTTACCGAGGCTTGATTTGTGACTCAAGATGTGATCTGTCCTGGAGAATGTTTCGTGTGCACTTGAGAAGAAAGTGTAATCTGCTGTTTTCAGATGGAATGTCCTATAAATATCAATTAAATCTATCTGGTCTGTTGTGTCATTTAAAGCTTGTTTTTCCTTATTAATTTTCTGTCTGGATGATCTGTCCATTGGTGTAAGTGAGGTGTTAAAGTCACCCAATATTATTGTGTTACTGCTGATTTCCTCTTTTATACCTGTTAGCGTTTGCCTTATGTATTGGGGTGCTCCTGTGTTGGGTGTCTGTGTGTTTATAATTGTTATATCTTCTTCTTGGATTGATCCCTTGATCATTATGTAGTGTCATTCCTTGTCTCTTGTAATAATCTGTATTTTAAAGTCTATTTTGTCTGATATGAGAATTGCTACTCCAGCTTTCTTTTGATTTCCATTTGCATGGAAATCTTTTTCCAACCCCTCACTTTCAGTCTGTATGTGTCCCTAAGTCTGAAGTGGTCGCTTGTAGACAGCATATATATGGGTCTTGCTTTTGTATCCATTCAGCAAGCCTCTGTCTTTTGGTTGGTGCATTTAATCCATTCACATTTAAGGTAATTATCGATATGTATTTTCCTATTACCATTTTCTTAATTGTTTTGGGTTTGTTTTTGTAGGTCCTTTTCTTCTCTTGTGTTTCCTACTTAGAGAAGTTCCTTTAGCATTTGTTGTAGAGCTGGTTTGGTGGTGCTGAATTCTCTTAGCTTTTGCTTGCATGTAAAGCTTTCAATTTCTCCGTTGAATCTGAATGAGATCCTTGCTGGGTAGAGTAATCTTGATCGTAGGTTCTTCCCTTTCATCACTTTAAATATATCGTGCCACTTGCTTCTGGCTTGTAGAGTTTCTGCTGAGAAATCAGCTGTTAACCTTATAGGGATTCCCTTGTATATTATTTGTTGTTTTTCCCTTGTTGCTTTTAATAACTTTTTCTTTGTCTTTAATTTTTGTCAATTTGATTACTGTGTGTCTCAGTGTGTTTATCCTTGGGTTTATCCTGTGTGGGACTCTCTGTGCTTCCTGGACTTGGGTGGGTATTTTCTTTCCCATGTTAGGGAAGTTTTCAGCTATAATCTCTTCAAATATTTTCTTGGGTCCTTTCTCTCTTTCTTCTCCTTCTGGGACCCCTATAATGCAAATGTTGGTGTGAGTAATGTTGTCCCAGGTGTCTCTTAGACTGTCTTCATTTCTTTTCGTTCTTTTTTCTTTATTTTGTTCCGCAGCAGTGAATTCCACTGTCTGTCTTCCAGGTCACTTATCCGTTCTTCTGCCTCAGTTATTCTGCTATTGATTCCTTCTAGACTATTTTTCATTTCAGTTATTGTTCGTCTGTGTTTGTTTGTTCTTTAATTCTTCTAGGTGTTTGTTGTTTAATTCTTCTAGGTCTTTGTTAAACATTTCTTGCATCTTCTTGATCTTTGCCTCCATTTTTTTCCCGAGGTCCTCGATCATCTTCACTATCATTCTGAATTCTTTTTCTGCAAGGTTGCCTATCTCCACTTCGTTTAGTTGTTTTTCTGGGGTTTTATCTTGTTCCTTCATCTGGTACATAGTCCTCTGCCTTTTCATTTTGTTTATCTTTCTGTGGATGTGGTTTTCGTTCCACAGGCTGCAGAGTTGTAGTTCTTCTTGCTTCTGCTGTCTGCCCTCTGGTCTATCCTAACCCTTTTAAATTTCGTTATTGTACAATTTGTCATGCAGGTGGTCAGATCAAAATGTGTTTTTAAGAAATGCAGAAGGGTTTTAATCTGCTTGTGATATTCTGGGATATAAAAGTCTATAAAGCTACTAACCTTCCTGGGGGTTTGATTTGTTTTTTTTACTATCTAGTTGTCATTCTTCAGACCACTTATTTAGGAAAAAGAAATCAAATGTACTAAAGCCCAGTGTATATGGATGACAGTTTGGTATAGTTTCTTAAATAAACTGATTTTCTGATTGTATAGAAATAAGACTGAATGAGAAATTCAAAATCAGCATATCTTAAACTCATGTAGGGTAGGGTGATATTATTAATCCATAAGAATCCGTTTCTTCTCATCTTCTCTGCTTGGGTTTTAGGACATAGGAAATGCTTTTGGTGAAAACATTTGTTGTTGCTTTCAGTGAATAGTTCTTGTGGCCTTAATGGGGTCAGAGCCTACACTAGGCACCTTCTCACTTATGACTTATTTAATTCTCACAAGGATGTTGTGAGTTAGGGGTAATCTCCATTTTATAGATGAGGAAAGTCAAGCTACAAGAAATTAAATATCTTGCTCAAGATCATATGCTGCTAAGAGGCAGGGCTTGAATTCAAGCATAAATGTCCTATCTTGAAGACCCCTGTTTTTCCTGCTATACCATTGCCTCTTCTGCACATTGGAATTATAAGTAGGGGAAGATTATATTTCTGTTGGGCTCATCATTACCATTAGCAGTGGTCAGTGTTTAAATGCAGTGTCCCCAGCAAAGTTTCTGGAAGAATAGCCTTCTCTTTGTCAATTGCCAAACCAAGAAAACTCTAGTTTTCTTCAGTTCATAGACTGTTTTGGTAGTCTTTACACTTGTGAACATACAAAACAAAAAAAAGAAGCACTTGAGGAGACTATAACTGAAGTGAGTGGGTATGGAAATATCATGGTTTGTGGTGTCCTTAAGATTTCAGATGCCTGAGACTTGCAGGGATTGGGGCCTGGTAGTTACTTTTGTAACACAAATGGCATCATAGGTAAGTGTCTGCAGTGCTTTAGTCCTGCCCCTTCTGTCTCAGGGCTCAGTGAAAGGTAATCTTTTGACTAAGATGGATTCTATTACTGCAAAATAGTTCCTAACAAGGCATTTATCTATGTTACAGGTATGTTTTGTGACTATGCCATTTTTCTAAAACTAAATTAGAAAGGGATAGCCTTTGGGAGTGTCTACAAAATGCCTGGAACTGTGTTGGATGCTCAGGGAGGGATCAGC
This sequence comes from Balaenoptera ricei, assembly GCF_028023285.1. Lineage (NCBI taxonomy): Eukaryota > Metazoa > Chordata > Mammalia > Artiodactyla > Balaenopteridae > Balaenoptera > Balaenoptera ricei. The sequence goes on along the minus strand of NC_082651.1, from coordinate 75,796,408 downwards.
ACTGAATAGGACATAGTTTCTAGATGTACTTCTATAGCAAACGGTAGTGCAGTTGGACAGCAAAAATAGGCAGATGTTACAGTGATAGGTGCAATAATAAAAAAGTACACAAAATAGAATAGAGCTATTAAGTGGGTTTAGGAAATCTGGGTATAGGAGCTGAGGAAGGCTTTCAAAGAAAGTGCCTTTAAAGCATAAAAAATGATTTGCTAGGCAGAGGAAATTGCAGGTTCAAAGACAGGCAAGAGGATGTGAAACAGCATAGCCAAAATGCCATGGGTCCAGGGTAAGAGAAGTTGGGTAGAAAGGTTTTACAAGGTAGCAGAAGAGGCTCGTGGCAGGTCATGAAGAGACTTGTGGATCATGGAGCTCAGACATTTGAAGGCCACTGAGAGCCACTGAAGGGCTTCAGCAGATCACCATGATCAAATTTGTGGTTGGGAAACATCAGTCAGCAGTGTGGGGACAGATTTCAGAGCAGCAATATCAGAAGCATGGAAACTAGTTAGCACCTCATGCCGCACAAACAGATTAAGGAGGCACTGGCATTCTTAAATAATTGCTAAATTTGGTGGTGTTACTGCTGTAATGTTTTAATATTTTTAAGTGCCTTAAATGATCAACTTAGATCTTTAGCTGGATTCCCCAGGGAAACAGCAGCTGAGATGGAGATCTGCATATAGAAGGTACATTGGGAAGTACGCTTAGCATCAATACCTGTAGGGGAGTAAAGGATGCAGCACTGGGCAGAGGGAGGGGTTGAGCAGTGACGCAATCACACAGAGCCAGTTCATGGGGTGCTTAGGAGCTGGTTGGCCCTTAAAGGCAAGGGAGCTAGATCTTTATACCTCTGAGGCCAGTCATTGGATATAGACTGTCCCCAGGGACGGGGGAGACTCTTGTGGGGTGGGCAATTCCTGGAGTGGGACTCAGCTAAGAACCATCAGTTGCAGAAGTCTGGCAGCTGGGGGAACGAGTGCTCAGATGAAGCAAGGCATCCACTATCACTAAAGATTTAAAAATTCTCCTGAGAACATTCTTGTAGAGTAATCATGCTCAGAGAACAGCTCTCTTAGGCCTTTGCACTTGCTCTTCCTCTGCCTGCAGTATTCTTTCTCTCCCCAGCCCTTTTGTGTGGCTGGATTTTCTTGTCACTTGGTTTTTACTTCTAATACCTCCACCAAAAAGGCTCTTCTGTTCACCCTCTGTAATCTGCTCTGAGCCCCAACAGTCACTGTCCAGGACGTCATCCTGTTTTCTTTTTCTTTATAGCAGAACAAGATGAATACAAATCTCATTATCTGTCTCCCCACTCCTAGATTGTGAACTCCAGGGATCTGCATCCCCTGCACCCAGAACAGTAGATGCTCAATCTTTGCCAAATGAATAAATAAAAATTAAATTTAAGAGAATGGATATCAGGAGAGGTGGAATTTTCCAAATGAGGGATCCTGAGGAATTCTTATCTTTTGCTTTTGACACTGGTGGGACTCAAGTCCAGGAAGAGGGTTTGTGTCTTATCACTCTTCTACAGTTTTCAGTCACCCACAGAGAACTAGTGGAGACTATCTCTTGATCATGTTAAGATGGATAGGCCTCTGGCAAGAGCTTAGCTCTTAGATCTCACATTGGATATCATTTTTTTTGTCTCTGGGATGTTTGAGGGCTTTTATTATTCTAAAATAAAACTATCTTAGAGGAACATAAATTATCTATTAAAGAGACTTTGGGAATTTTAGCATAAAAATCACGTGTGGAATTTGTGCAGAATTGACAAGCTGCTACTCCTCTATAATCACCTAACCCATTTTTTTCAAATAGAAACAAACTGAAAAATGTAGTAATTTTCAAGTGTAGAGGCAAAAAGACACTTAGTACAGCTTGAAGATTCAAATTATTCTGGAAACAGCACTGCTGTACTTGGCTTTAATTTGAACTTCAGCTCTTAGAAACAGATTTAACATCTAGCCTTGTGACAACTGCTGACTTCAGAAGGGCCTGTGCAGGGCAAGGCATAGAGGGAAGAGACTTCTTTTCACTTTCTTTTGATTTCTTCTGCCTGCTTCATCTCTGTCACTGTACCTTATATGGTGATCCTGTCCAGGAAGCACTTACTGTGTTTGTTCGAGAAGAATGGAAGGAATCTTTGGAAGTCATTTATTCAAGTCCTTGTTAGTAGCCAGGAATAAATGGACATCAATAATATAAATTCACTTAGCTATATTTAAATATTTAGATTCTTTACTAAAATGTTTGGTCTTCTGATTCAATTAAGAGTTCAGAGAATAGACAGGAAAGTGTTTGGGTAGTTATCAAAGGTGCTGAGGATACTTAGGGCAGATCTGCAGTATCTTCAAGCAACAGAAAAGAGAGTAAAGAACCACAGAGTAGAAGTGGGGCCAATGTGTATGCAGACTTGGCTTTATTAAAGGAATTCCCAGTCAGTGATTAGAGAAGCTCAAGGTAGAAATGGAATGCCTCAGGATGTGGTGAATGCTCAGTCCTCTAGGTGTTCAAAGAAACCATGGATAGCTTTGGCAAAAGAGATTCCTGAAGGAATTCAAGAAACAGAAGCAAGATGATCTTGCAGCCTTAAAGTTCTGTAAGCACAGAGAGAGTGACTTTTTATGATTTTGTGTCACTAGGTGGTTCTTTGTTGCCGTAGACGCTCTACACGTTTTTATCATAATTGCTATTCTCTTTGAAACCAAGCTTTCCTTTTGACCTCCACATCTTCCCAGTCACTTAAATCTGAAAATCTGAGTCTAGATAAATACAGATCAATCTCTCTCTCTTTCTCGTACATATCCCTCCCTCATCCTCAGCCTGTTGGTTTTTTAAGTTAAATTAGTCTTTTATTCAGTCTTTATTTTTATTAAAGTTATACATGCACATGTAGCAGCAGAACCGGCCCTAAACTGGCCCTGTTCTGTTTCTAACAAGATACTGAGTTGCTTTTCAGAGACAACAGAACAAAACTGCAAGTCAGGCAGCTGAAGCATGTGCAGAGGAGAAAATTTTGACTTCAAACAACACCTGGAACCAAAATTTCTACCCCGCACCCTCCCCCAACAAGGAACCAAAGGACCAGGACATGATCAGAACCTGAACACTGAAACCCTTTCAGAATTGAAGGCTCTGTTGTCCAGGAAGATCTGGGGCTGACATCCCCTTTACCATACCTTAGCATAAATGGCCACGTTCCAAAGCCCTCCAATAGAAACCTGCCCCGCCAGCATTTCCACATACCAACCCTCCTTTCTGAACTCATACAAGTTTGATGGAACCTCAGATTGAGGGAACAGATTTGAGCCATACCTCCTGTCTCCTTGTCTCTCCACCTTGCAATAAAGTTTTTGTATCGTCAAAAGCCAATGCCATAGTATTGGCTTATATGCATGTTGGGCAGCAGGCCCTTTGCTCCGTAGCACACAGTTCAAGAGTTAAATGATTTTTTTTGGCTGCGCCATGAGGCTTGCAGGATCTTAGTTCCTGACCAGGGATTGAACCCTGGGCCCCTTGCTGTAGAAGCGCGGAGTCCTAACCACTGGACCACCAGGGAATTCCCTAAGAGGCAGATGATTTTAGACTTGTGAAAACAGCAAGAAAACCTACTCTTCATATCCTCTATTTAAACTCTTTTGGCTGTTTCATCTGGTGTGTATATATCATTATACTTCTACATAGCAGGTTCATATCTCTAGCGCTTAATTTTTCAGATTTAGGAATGATATGTTGACTTCCCATGATAAGGATTTAGTTCTTTCACTACTTTCACCGTCTCTTCTCTCATCTCCTCCCTCATTATATTATAACTTAGGTTAAAAGCATTATTCAGTCTTATGTTATTATGACTATTTGAGTTGAAGCATACAGTATGCACTTTCCTTCCCAACTTTTGATTTTCCCATAGTTAATAATTATGTTTTTTGTTTGTGTGTATGTTTTCTTTATTTTCTTTGTACATACTCATCATTAATTCAACCCAAAACTCTTCTATATTTTTCTCAGTCTCAATTCTTTCTTTAGGTGTATCAGTTAATTTATCAATTTCATTTTCTTGAAGAAATGCTCTCCTAGAATCTTTTGGTTATTTTGACATGCTATTGTCTGGACTGGTTGCCTCTACAGCTGGTACACAGATGACATTCTGAGATTTCCTGTTCTCTAGTGATCCTTATCCTGCATGGAAAGAGCCCCCTTTTTGCTGTACCCCATGTTTTCCTCCTTCTTGGTTGACTCCCTAATTTTGATGGAGTCATTGTCTTCCAGAGAAAGGGTGCTTGGAGGTGAAATTTTTTGAGACTTATTTTAAGACTTTGAGAAGAAAATGTTTTTACTCTTCTCTCATACTTGATTGATAATTTTTGGCTGGGGGAATTCTAAAACAATTTTTTTTCCCCCAGAATAGTTAATTGTAGGGTTTTCAAGGTTAATGTTAAGAAATTAAAAGCCATTCTGATTCCTGAGACTTTGTACGTGTTTTTCTCCCTCCCACTCCTTGGAAGCTTGTAAGATTTTCTTTTTTCTCTCAGTGTTCTGAACTTTCACAGTGATGTCTATCTTTATTTGTTGTGCTGGCCTCTTGGATTGGCCTTTAAAATCTCAAAAATGATGACCTTTAGTCTTGGCTGTTTTCTTGAATTATTTCTTTAACAATTTCTTCCCCTCTGTTTTCTGTTTTTTCTTGTTGAAAACTCTACTGTTTGGCTGGTGGATCTCCTGGACTATCTCTAATGTTCCTGTCTTCCCTCTCATGGTTCTTGTCTGCTTGTTTTTCTGCTCTCCTCTCTTGGAGATTTCCCCATCTTCATTTTCTATACTATCTGCTGAGTTTTTCATCTCTACTATCACATTTTTAATGAGTTTTGCTTTGACTCTCCTTTTCTCTTTTTTGTTTTAATAGCATTCTGTTTTTATTTCACGGATATATCTCTTTTTATTTCTCTTAAGTTTATTAACATTAGTTTTCTTCCCTTTGATCCTTGAAGAGTTCATTTCCTCCAAGTTGTTTTTCTTAATTAATTAGCTAATTAATTAATTTTTGGTTTCTGTGATTCATGATAGGTACTTTTCTCATGTATCTAATAATCCTCATATGTAAGAATAGGAAATTAGACCTGATTAGAAAACCTGAGTGCATGGTTGGTGATTGTCATCTATGGGATGCACCACAGGATGTTCTGGCTGGACATTTTCATTGAAGGACTTCTCATGTCAGTATCTGTAGCTTCATTTGGGCTGGTCAGATTCACCAGAAAAGAATCTTTTCATCTCCTGTTTGGAGGATATATGTTTGTTGTTATAATTCTGGAAGCCAAAATGGGAAAGAGAGTTTGATATCTTAGCGTTGGATATGTAAACATTAATTTTATACCTGCATTTTCAGTATCATACTCCTATTCTTATTTGTGTCAGAAATCCTCCATTGTGAAGATCCTCTATTTTACCCCTTTCACAGAATAAACCTCCTTTTGAAGGGAAGAAGGGCTTTTGGTGATCTGTTTTTCATATAGACCGCCAACCAGTCCTTTTACTTTCAACTCCATTTCTATAAGTACCTGGTGCTGCCAATTCCTGAGCCTTTGGGGGATTCCGTATTATAAATAAGCTTGCTTCACCCTACCACTTTACCCAGAAATCTCATTCCTGTTACTACTACCTCAGAAATCTCTCTTTTATCTATACTCTATTCAAGGTCACAGTCAGTATCTCTATTATGTTTTAAATGTATGATAGCAGTAGGTTTTAAAAATAACTTTGTTTTCTGTGGTAATATTAGCATAGGCTTTTTATTGTCTTACCTTCTTAATCAATGGGCAACCTAAATTTCACTTTTACATGTCACCTCCTGCTCGTAAAACGGCAATGTCTCACTATGTCATTAGGTACCGATTTTTATACTACCTTCCAGGCTTTCTGCAACAGAACCATATCTTTCTGGGCAAGTATTCCATTGCACCCTACACTTAACCCAGTAAGTTTGGATTCCTCATGGTCCCTTTCCTGCTTTATGACTGTCTAACTCTGTGTCTTTGCTTCTCACTGTTCTTAGAACCTGAAAGTCCCTCCCTACCCTTTTCTGATTATCACAATCTTACTTTTCCCTCACCACTCACTTCCAGTGTTACCTCATTCATGTGATCTTTATCTTAATATTTCTTCATTTAATCATACTTCTGTTGAATCAGTATGTATTTATTGAGCTCCTACAATGTACCAGGCAGATGCTAGGCTGTGAGGATAGAAAGGAAAGCAAAGAAGACATTGTCTTTGCCCTCATGGATCTTATAGTGCAGTGGGAACAGGATAGAAGTAGGAGTTAGATGTTACATAAATAATCGCACAATAAATATATAGTTATAAGTTGTGATGAATATTATGAAAGAAGAGTATGAAGTCTTATGAGAGGAACTGATTGTCTCTGGGAAGTCAGTGAAGGTTTCCATGACTAAGTGATAATTGAGCTGTGAGTAGAGGATGAGGTAGGGGCAGAGCATTCTTGGTAAAGGGAAGAACAAGTGGGAATGCCAGACAGTGTGAAGACTAAGGAATATTCAAGGACTTGAAGGAAGGCCAGAGTAGCAGACAGCAAAGAGAGAGTGGGGAAGTGGTAGATGGTGGGTCAAGAGAGTTAGGCAGGAGCGAGCTACAATAAAACAAGTCCTTGTAGTCTAAGAGCTACATCAAACAAGGCCTTGTAGTCCAACTTAAGGAATTTGGGTTTTACCGTAAGGGTAATGAAAAGTTTCTGGAGTGGTTTGAGTTGGAGAACTTACGATTAGATTTGTATTTTTACAAGGTCACTCCAATTGCAGCATGCAGAATATATTGGCTGGGTCCAAAATAGAAGCAGGGAGACTATTCAGGAGGCAGTTATAATTCATACAAATGGGACATGATGGTGGCCTGAACTCAGTTGATGGCAATGGTGATGGAAAGAATGTTTGAGAAATATTTAGGAGGTAAAATTGACAGGACTTGTTGTTGGACCTTATCAGATGTGGCTGAGAAGGGAGGAGGAAGAATCAGGGAGGATTTTTGAGTTTCATGGCTTGTTCAATAGGGAAAATCTTGGTGCTGTTCACTGAGATGGGGAACAATTTTGTCTTCTTTTAGGACAGTAAAGAATAATGCCAGGCAGAGTGTGCTATCTTGCATGTGTTTCATCTTACTGCACTAAAATATGAGCTTGCTGAGGAAGGGAATATGCATTAATTATCTCTGTTTTTGCTGCCCCTCCCAACTTGTCCCCAAAGTATTCAGCCCAGTGTTGATACCAGTGGAAGAGAGAAATAATGCTTGACCCTGGTTTGGGGAACTGAAATATGACTGAGAGTTTGGACTTTTTTTGCGTAGTGGTTTAGAAAAGATTTTTACTTCCATTTTCACTTCTCATATATATATATATTTTCAAGTTGTATGAAGACCAAATGAGATAGCAAATGTGAAATATTTGGGAGAGAAAAAGGTCTCTCAATAGGAAGTTATTTAATCATTATTATGCATATGCTTTCTTTGGCCCTCATGTTAAATTACACACATTTCTTTTATTTGTAAAAAGGAGAACCAGGTAAGACATATTAACTAAGGATCCAATCAGTGCCAAACATAATGAGATGGATTAGTTTTTTGCGACACACATCACTTCATGGGTTACCTGCTGGACCACTTCCAGATATCCCATGTGTGTTTGTGGAAACTTCTTCCTTATTTAGTATATTGCTTAGTATTTGTCTTCACTGAACCTTAATCAGTCATTAAGTATAAGAAATTAATAAATGTCAAGGTTAACTTGTATGTCTTGAAAGCATACATGAGTCATTAGGAAGGTCTCCTTAAAGTTCAATAAAATAAATACTATTAAGAGGTAAGCAAAAGGTCTTTCTGGTTCATAGATTCCAAATACTCTAAGATCCCTGAAACAGTAAAATCTCTCACCTCGCCAGTGTGAAAGATTCTGAAATACCTGCTAGTGCGTTCCCAGGTGAGTAGAAAGGAATTTTATTTATTCTTCTTTTAGAGTAAATTAAATATTTAAAAAATATCAATAATGACTGACAGTCATTCTCACATTGATCTTTTTTATTTCTTCATGTTACAACTCTACCAGTGAGTAGAAAAATGTTATATCCAAATCCTCTTGTGATATACTACCCTGACGTTCAATTTCACCTCTGGAGTGAATATGAATTGTATATAATGAAACTCTAGGAGCAATTGTATAGAGTGAAAAGGCCAAATAATTTGGAACCGAATTTGTCAAGTAACATTTTACAAAAATGATATATTTTCTTTTTTCATTCTTCATCAGACTCGTAATTCAAAACTGAGCCCAAATGTCACATCCCATGTCCCAGTTCCTCTTTTCTCCTCTGCATGGCAGTATTAGGCTTTCTCCCCTGGACTCAAAGAGCCCCTTTTCCTTTCCTCTAAAACAGAACTTACAACATGATATTGTAAATTTTTGGTTTCCTGGAGGGAAGTTATTTTCTATTACTCATCTTTGAGCTGCCTATGCCCATCAGAGTTCCTGGCCCACAGCAAGAGCTCAGCATGTTTGTCTAACGAATAATGCAGATTTCCTTAAAGCACATGAATTCATTTCATAGTGCAGAATTTCATGTTCAAATGTGTACTAGCTAGTTTCTGTAACAAATAAACTCCAAAATGTCAGAGGCTTACCCAAATAGAAATTTATTATTTTATTCATATATTAGCAAGGTGGTCAGCAGGTAGAGGTGGCTTTCAAGGACTCACAGTCCTTTCTTATAGCTCTGCCTTTCTCTAGGACCTCAGAGTGCTAAATTTGTGATGGTCTACATCTTTGTGAGAGAAATTCCTGGACATACTCTTAAAATAAAGCAATGCATACTGCCTTAGGAAAGCCACTTGTCTCTCATTATTTTATCAAACTAATATTTATTTGAGCGTCTACTATATGTAAGATGCTGTTCTAGGCACTTAGGATGGAATAGTGAACAAAACAAAGATCCCTGCCCTTGTGGAACTTAATTTTATTTCAGATAGACAAAAAATAGTTAAATAAATGAAATAATATAGTATGTTAGAAGGTGATAAGTGTTATGGAAAAATAAAAGGTAGAACAAGGTAAAGTAGATCAGGAGTATGTAGGGGGCTTATTGTAAGCTTACTTTATACGAATTTGAAACAGAGCTCTTTTGAAGTCAGATGAGATGGAGTAGAGTGAATTTTTTTTTTTTCACCCAGAGCAGTCTACCCCCACACTGGCACAGCCCTTCAGATGTGAACCCCCCACCCCTCCATGCCACGTGTCCCTAATGCCCTCTGCTTGTGACCAAGCATCCTCTGAGCTCTCTCTAGATACCTGGTTTCCAGGCTTCTCAGCCTCCAGGATGCTGCCCTCTGCTCTGGTTTATCAACAAGTGGTTCCATTAAATATGGTGCCAAGGAGTAAGAATTATTCTCCTCACATGTTCTCACCAGCACAGGGAGTCCTGCCGTTTAAGCCATCTTCATGGTTTCCTCCTCACTAGGTAGTGTCTTTTTTTTTTTTAAATTTTATTTTTTTATACAGCAGGTTCTTATTAGTTATCTATTTTATACATATTAGTGTATATATGTCAATCCCAGTCTCCCAATTCATCACCCCCCACCCCCGCTTTCCCCCCTTGGTGTCCATACCTTTGTCCTCTACATCTGTGTCTCTATTTCTGCCTTGCAAACCGGTTCATCTGTACCATTTTTCTAGATTCCACATATATATGTTAATATACGATATTTGTTTTTCTCTTTCTGACTTACTTCAGAGTAGTGAGAAATTTTTGCCAGCTATTACCAGCATCCAAATGTGTGCTTACTACACACAATCAAGTTACTCAGATCTAGTCTTCATAACTAGTCCTTTCCTAGCTTCCTAGGCTGACACACTGATGTAGACTCTAGGTCCCAAAGCTATCTTCCTTTCCAATTACTGTTTCCTACACTCCACTGTCTGGTTCCCCTGGCTTAATACATGGAAAAAATTTTTCATTTCTGCTTGACTTTCAATAATTACCTAAGCTTCTGCTATGCCACGTGTTGAGCTTGGAGCTTGGGGTTACCTCATCCAACCAGACACTATGTTGTGCCAGCAGAATGACTTTTTGACTTCATCCAGGAAGATGAGCACAAGGCAGAGAGGTCTTACAAGGGGCGGGGTGGCTTTCTTCTGAAGTGCACACAGAGCATTCTCCAGGAGAGATCACATCTTGGGTCACAAATTAAGCCTCAGTAAATTTAAGAAAATTGAAATCATGTCAAGCATCTTTCTGAGCACAACACTATGAGATTAGAAATCAGTTACAGGGAAAAAAATGTAAAAAAGCACAAACACATGCAGGCCAAACAGTACGTTACTAAATAACCAAGAGATCACTGAAGAAATCAAAGAGGAAATCAAAACATACCTAGAGACAAATGACAATGAAAACAGAACGATCCAAAACCTATGGGATGCAGCAAAAGCAGTTCTAAGAGGGAAGTTTATAGCTATACAAGCCTACCTCAAGAAACAAGAAAAATCTCAAATAAACAATCTAACCTTACACCTAAAGGAACTAGAGAAAGAAGAACAAACAAAACCCAAAGTCAGCAGAGGGAAAGAAATCATGAAGATCAGAGCAGAAATAAATGAAATAGAAACAAAGAAAACAATAGCAAAGATCAATACAACTAAAAGCTGGTTCTTTGAGAAGATAAACAAAATTGATAAACCATTAGCCAGACTCATCAAGAAAATGAGGGAGAGGACTCAAATCAATAAAATTAGAAATGAAAAAGGAGAAATCACAACTGACACTGCAGAAATACAAAGGATTATAAGAGATTACTACAAAGAACTATATGCCAATAAAATGGGCAACCTGGAAAAAACTGACAAATTCTTAGAAAGGTATAACCTTCCAAGACTGAACCAGGAAGAAACAGAAAATATGAACAGACCAGTCACAAGTAATGAAATTTAAACTGTGATTAAAAATCTTCCAACAAACAAAAGTCCAGGACCAGATGGCTTCACAGGTGAATTCTATCAAACATTTAGAGAAGAGCTAACACCCATCCTTCTTAAACTCTTCCAAAAAGTTGCAGAGGAAGGAACAACCCCAAACTCATTCTATGAGGCCACCATCACCCTGATACCAAAACCAGGCAAAGATACTACAAAAAAAGAAAACTACAGACCAATATTACTGATGAATATAGATGGAAAAATCCTCCGCAAAATACTAGCAAACAGAATCTAACAACACATTAAAAGGATCATACACCCTGATCAAGTGGGATTTATCCCAGGGATGCAGGGATTCTTCAGTATACGCAAATTAATCAATGTGATACACCATATTAACAAATTGAAGGAGAAAAACCATATGATCATCTCAGTAGATGCAGAATAACCTTTGACAAAATTCAACACCCATTTCTGATAAAAACTCTCCAGAAAGTGGGCATAGAGGGAACCTCCCTCAACATAATAAAGGTCATATACAACATACCCACAGCAAACATCATTCTCAATGGTGAAAAACTGAAAGCATTTCCTCTAAGATCAGGAACAATACAAGGATGTCCACTCTCACCAGTATTATTCAACATAGTTTTGGAAGTCCTTGCCACAGCAATCACAGAAGAAAAAGAAAGAAAAGGAATACAAATCAGAAAAGAAGTAAAACTGTCATTGTTTGCAGATGACATGATACTATACATAGAGAACCCTAAAGATGACACGAGAAAACTACTAGGGCTAATCAATGAATTTGATAAAGTTGCCAGATACAAAATTAATGCACAGAAATCTCTTGCATTCCTGTACACTAATGATGAAAAATCTGAAAGAGAAATTAAGGAAACACTCCCATTTACCATTGCAACAAAAAGAATAAAATACCTAGGAATAATCCTACCTAAGGAGACGAAAGACCTGTATGCAGAAAACTGTAAGACACTGTTGAAAGAAATTAAAGATGATAGCAACAGATGGAGAGATATACCATGTTCTTGGATTTGAAGAATCAATATTGTGGAAATGACTATACTTCCCAAAGCAATCTACAGATTCAATGCAATCCCTATCAAATTACCAGTGGCATTTTTTACAGAACTAGAACAAAAACCTTAAAATTTGTATGGAGACACAAAAGACCCTGAATAGCCAAAGTTGTCCTGAGGGAAAAAAAACGGAGCTGGAGGAATCAGACTCCCTGACTTCAGACTATACTACAAAGCTACAGTAATCAAGACAATATGGTACTGGCACAAAAACCGAAATATAGATCAATGGAACAGCATAGAAAGCCCAAAGATAAACCCACGCACCTAAGGTCAACTAATCTATGACAAAGTAGGCAAGGATATACAATGGAGAAAAGACAGTCTCTTCAATAAGTGGTGCTGGGAAAACTGGACAGCTACATGTAAAAGAATGAAATGAGAACACTCCCTAACACCATACATAAAAATAAACTCAAAATGGATTAGAGACCTAAATGTAAGACCGGACAATATAAAACTCTTAGAGGGAAACATAGGAAGAACACTGTTTGACATAAATCATAGCAAGATCTTGTTTGATATACCTCCTACAGTTATGGAAATAAAAACAAAAATAAACAAATGGGACCTAATGAAACTTAAAAGCTTTTGCAAAGCAAAGGATAGTACAAACAAGACTAAAAGGCAGCCCTCAGAATGGGAGAAAATATTTGCAAACGAATCAATGGACAAAGGATTAATCTCCAGAATTTACAAGCAGCTCATGCAGCTCAATATCAAAAAAACAAACAACCCAATCCAAAACTGGGCAGAAGACCTAAATAGACATTTCTCCAAAGAGGACATACAGATGGTCAAGAAGCACATGAAAAGCTGCTCAACGTCACTAATAATTAGAGAAATGCAAATCAAAACTACAATGAGGTATCACCTCACACTAGTTAGAATGGGCATCATCAGAAAATATACATACAACAAATGCTGGAGAGGGTGTGGAGAAAAGGGAACCCTCTTGCACTGTTGGTGGGAATGTAAATTGATACAGCCACTTGGAGAACAGTATGGAGTTTCCTTAAAAAACTAAAAATAGAATTGCCATATGACCCAGCAATCCCACTACTGGGCACATACCCAGAGAAAACCATAATTCAAAAAGACACATGTACCCCAGTGTTCATTGCTGTGCTATTTACAATAGCCAGGTCATGGAAGCAACCTAAATGCCCATTGACAGACGAATAGACAAAGAAGATGTGGTACATATATATGCAATGGAATATTAGTCAGCCATAAAAAGGAACGAAATTGGGTCATTTGTAGAGACGTGGATGAATCTAGAGACTGTCATAAAGAGTGAAGTAAGCCAGAAAGAGAAAAGCAAATATCGTATATTAACGCATGTATGTGGAACCTAGAAAATGGTACAGATGGACTGGTTTTCAGGGCAGAAATTGAGACACAGATGTAGAGAACAAAAGTATGGACACCAAGGGGGGAAAGCAGCGGGGGGTGGGGGTGGTGGTGTGATGAATTGGGAGATTGGGATTGACATGTATACACCGATGTGTATAAAATGGATGACTAATAAGAACCTGCTGTATAAAAAAGTAAATAAAATTTAAAAAAAAAGAAAAAAGAACTGGTTTTGCTACATCCCATAGGTTTTGGGTCGTTGTGTTTTCATTGTTATTTGTTTCTAGGTATTTTTTGAATCATCTTTGATTTCTTCAGTGATCTCTTGGTTATTTAGTAGTGTATTGTTTAGCCTCCATGTTTTTGGTATTTTACAGATTTTTTCCTGTAATTGATATCTCGTCTCATAGCATTGTGGTGAGAAAAGATACTTGATACGATTTCTATTTTCTTAAATTTACCAAGGCTTGATTTGTGACCCAAGATATTATCTATCCTGGAGAATGTTCCCTGAGCGCTTCAAAAGAAATTGTATTCTGTTGTTTTTGGATGGAATATCCCTTCAATATCAATTAAGTCCATCTTGTTTAATGTTTCATTTAAAGCTTGTGTTTCCTTATTTATTTTCATTTTGGATGATCTGTCCATTGTTGAAAGTGGAGTGTTGGAAGTCCCCTACTATTATTATGTTACTGTCAATTTCCCCTTTATGGCTGTTAGCATTTGCCTTATGTATTGAGATGCTCCTATGTTGGGTGCATAAATAGTTACAATTGTTATTTCTTCTTCTTGGATTGATCCCTTGATCATTATGTAGTGTCTTTCTTTGTCTCTTATAGTAGTCTTTATTTTAAAGTCTATTTTGTCTGATATGAGAATTGCTACTCCAGCTTTCTTTTGATTTCCATTTACATGGAATATCTTTTTCCATCCCCCCACTTTCAGTCTGAATGTGTCCCTAGGTCTGAAGCGGGTCTTTTGTAGACAGCATATATACAGGTCTTGTTTTTGTATCCATTCAGCCAGTCTACGTCTTTTGGTTGGAGCGTTTAATCCATTTATATTTAAGGTAATTATCGATATGTATGTTCCTATTACCATTTTGTTAAGTGTTTTGGGGTTGTTTTTGTAGGTCTTTTCCTTCTCTTGTGTTTCCTGACTAGAGAAGTTCCTGTAGCATTTGTTGTAAAGCTGGTTTGGTGGTGGTGAATTCTCTTAGCTTTTGCTTGTCTGTAAAGGTTTTAATTTATCCGTCAAATCGGAATGAGATCCTTGCTGGGTAGCGTAATCTTGGTTGTAGGTTTTTCCCTTTCATTACTTTAAATATGTCCTGCCACTCCCTTTTGGCTTGCAGAGTTTCTGCTGAAAGATCAGCTGTTAACCTTATGGGGATTCCCTTATATGTTATTTTTTGATTTTCTCTTGCTGCTTTTAATATTTTTTGTTTGTATTATTTTTTGATAGTCTGATTAATATGTGTCTTGGCGTGTTTCTCCTTGGATTTATCCTGTATGGGACTCTCTGTGCTTCCTGGACTTGATTGACTCTTTCCTTACCCATATTAGGGAAGTTTTCAACTCTAATCTCTTCAAATATTTTCTCAGTCCCTTTCTTTTTCTCTCCTTCTTCTGGGACCCCTATAATTTGAATGTTGGTGTGTTAAATGTTGTCCCAGAGGTCTCTGAGAATGACTTCAAGTCTTTTTATTCTTTTTTCTTTATTCTGCTCTGCAGTAGTTATTTCCACTATTTTATCTTCCAGGTCACTTCTCCGTTCCTCTGCCTCAGTTATTCTGCTACTGATTCCTTCCAGAAAATTGTTAATTTCATTTATTGTGTTGTTCATCATTGTTTGTTTGC
Organism: Balaenoptera ricei; assembly: GCF_028023285.1. Taxonomy (NCBI): domain Eukaryota; kingdom Metazoa; phylum Chordata; class Mammalia; order Artiodactyla; family Balaenopteridae; genus Balaenoptera; species Balaenoptera ricei. The sequence goes on along the minus strand of NC_082651.1, from coordinate 75,781,121 downwards.
TCTTTACTTCTTCTAGGTCCTTGTTAAATGTTTCTTGTATTTTCTCCATTCTATTTCCAAGATTTTGGATCATCTTTAGTATCATTACTCTGAATTTTTTTTCAGGCAGACTGCCCATTTTCTCTTCATTTGTTTGGTCTGGTGGGTTTTTACCTTGCTCCTTCATCTGCTGCATATTTCTCTGTCTTCTCATTTTGTTCAACTTGCTGTGTTTGGGTCTCCTTTTCACAGGCTGCAGCTTCATAGTTCCTGTTGTTTTTGGTGTCTGCCCCCAGTGGGTGTGGTTGCTTCAGTGGCTTGTGTAGGCTTCCTGGTGGAGGGGACTGGTGCCTGTGTTCTGGTGGGTGGGGCTGGATCTTGTCTTTCTGGTGGGCAGGGCTGTGTCTGGTGGTGTGTTTTGGGGTGTCTGTGACCTTAATATGAATTTAGGCAGCCTCTCTGCTAATGGGTGGGGTTGTGTTCTTGTCTTGCTAGTTGTTTCGCATGAGGTGTCCAGCACTGGAGCTTGCTGGCCATTGGGTGGAACTCAGTCTTAGGGTTGAGTTGGAGATCTGTGGGAGAGCTCTTGCTGATTGATATTAAGTGGGGCCAGGAGGTCTCTGGTGGTTCAGTGTCCTGAACTCGGCTCTTCCACCTTAGAGGGTCAGGCCTGACACCCGGCCAGAACACCATGACCCTGTCTGCCACATGGTTGTTTATGACCCTTGGTTTTCATCTCTTCTCCCTGCCCTCAGCATGTACCAGGGAAGATCAAAAGTGCGCCTTCCCTCTCCTCAGTCAGCTGTCTTACCCTGAAGGCCAGTCATTATTCAAGCCTTGATTTTCCAAATACTTTCTGAATAAACAGGCAGAGAGTGGATGCATAGAGGAAGAACAAGTGACTCCAGAAGTGAATCCTTGAGATGGTCAGAGAGGATGGACTCACAGCTCAAGTGGAGGGATTTTCTGTAGGGAAGTGAAGTGGAGAGCAATGCAGATATTAGAGAGCTTGGGCTCTGCATGAGGCATGTGCCCCTTCTCCCCCATTTAGTCTACTGAATAATTCTCTAGGTTCAAATATGCTATAGATTTAGGGGCTTATCTGGACTTGAAGGATTTTATTATGTTGAAACAGACATGTTTTCATCTGGTGGTTGAAAAGATGGTTTGCAGTTGTAACATATGTGTTGGTCACCTGGCTGACTCATTCTTTTTTTCTCAGTTTTCCACTTCCTCCAGATCTCCATCCCTGCCTAGTTTATTATGGTCTGCTATTTGCTACTGTAGAACATGCCCTTCTCCCATTATGTTACCTACAAAATTTTACTTTTATTTTTCATAAGTTTTGTTGGTTTTTCACTGAACTGAAAACTCTGTAAGGATGGAAGCACATTTCTCTTTCTCTCCAGTGTATCCCCAGCACCTGGTGTAGCCTGCCATCCAATGAGAGTTTAATACACACTTGTCTGACATGCAGTGGGAATTTAACACACATATTTGTCCAAAAAATAAATAAATGAGATTTTGTGTGAGAGAGGGTGTTCAAATTAAAATTAAGTACCTTTTAGATGTCTCTAGCAAGACCCCAGGAAATTCTTTTCTAATTCAATGAGAGGTAGGGATTTATGTGGAGAGTAGTGTTTAATGATATCCACCCAGACATCCATTTTTCTCCTTGCATTGTCACAGAACAATCTGAATTAGATTATGGCTAAAAAAATATAATTGTATTACATACAAGTGAATTTAGTGACAAGTTTTTTGTTTATAAAGTTTCTTACACATATATAATAGATGCCAATTTTCTTCATAATACTTAGTAAGTAATTTTATCATTTTTCAGAAGGACTTTATTGGAACTAGTATTAGCCGCTACATGTCCAAATTACTGAGAAGTCCAATGTTAATCATTTTTAGAGTTCTCTGACCTTGTGTTGTATTATCATGTTGTGGGCTTCTGTCATCCTGAAAAGAGGTCCTTCAGCCTCCCGATTCTTGGGTGGGGCAAATCCCTGGTCCCAGGCCAGGGTTGTGCTGAGGTTGTTATTACTTATGGTCACATTATCCCATGGTTAAGGGGCTGGTTCCATTTGTGGACCTAGCATTGCCATTTCATGTCTCCAGATCCAGGTCTTTGCCTAGTTCTCCAGAGACTCCACGTGACAGGCTGGTCTCCCCGTATCCTGTTCTGTACCATTTATGGGCCTTGATACATCCAAGGCCCTTTCCCTTAAGTCACTGCAGAATCTGCAGGCCTTATTCTTATTCCCAGTTCTGTGTTATTCCCAGTTCTGTGGAGCAATGTCTCCCTCTCCCCTTTCAATCTCTCTAATACAGAAAATGTTCATCCTGCTCCTTTCAACAACAGTGCTTGAGGGAGAAAGAGATGGCCCAGAGTGGCATGCCTCAGACCCACAGCAAATGAAACTGTCGTTCTTTCCTGAGAGTGAGAAGGACCTGACTTGAGGAATGCAGATGCTTGATTCCTTCCTTTCAGATGAATCTACAGCAATAGGAAACAAAGCACACATTAATTTCCCAGCTGGTCACCCTGTTACATTATGTTCTCAATAAATCACGTAGTAAACACTACAATCCATGTTTGCTGAATGTATTGGATTCTAATATTATGCAAGAAATGAGAAAGCCTTTTAAAAATATATAGATTACATTTTTAACATCTTGCCTGAGTTAGAATTCAGACTTCTTTTTTTTTTTTAAAGTTTAGTTTTTATTTATTTATTTATTTATTTATGGCTGTGTTGGGTCTTCGTTTCTGTGCGAGGGCTTTCTCTAGTTGCAGCAAGTGGGGGCCACTCCTCATCGTGGTGCGCGGGCCTCTCATTATCACGGCCTCTCTTGTTGTGGAGCACAGGCTCCAGACGCGCAGGCTCAGTAATCGTGGCTCACGGGCCTAGTTGCTCCGTGGCATGTGGGATCTTCCCAGACCAGGTCTCGAACCCGTGTCCCCTGCATTGGCAGGCAGATTCTCAACCACTGCGCCACCAAGGAAGCCCCCTATAGATAACATTTTTAATGAGCACTTTGCATAGATGGTTGAGCTAACGGGCTTAAAAATTTGTGTCCTCAAAAGTAAAATTAAACATTATCTTTAACCCAGCTGTCTTTAACCTTCTTGATTTGTTTGAAACATCATTTCCATAAAACTGACCTCTTCCTAAATGTCTGATCAAAGATACTACGCTAATGTAGGATCTCGCTATTGACATTTTATCTTCTTTACGCTGTGGGTCGAAATAATTTATTTTAGCAGCCTGAAACGTACACCTACAGTCTCAGATTTTGGGGTTTATAAACAGAAAAAAAATTTCTCTTTTTCTCTTTATTTCTCTTTGCTCCTCCCTGGCATTTACAGAAAGTGCTTCTCTTGTCACAGTATTACCTGGTTGATCTGGCCTCTATGGCAGTCTCTTATATTCCTTGATATCTGGGATTAGAACTAGTGACCAGAAACACATTCTGTCTCCCAGGATACAAGCCCACTGTAGTTGCTGGGAGATGAATACAATTAGGATCAGCTCATTAACTGAATGGTTTTTAGTGCCTCATACAGAATATGTATCCCTATGCTGTTAAAGGCGTTGCCAGTTAGCCTGCATCTGGGCAATCACCTTTTCATTCGGTTTCTTTGAAAATTTTCACACTCTATAATGGAAACAAGGAAAATAGAACACCTGTACTGAGCAATTACAATTAATATACTGGCTCTTTAATAGGGGCGGGGCAGGAGTATCGCCATTAGTGTGCTGCTCTTCCTGGTCCAGCCCTGCCAACCGTAAGCATCTCAGTGATCCCTGGACACCACCCCCACTCCCTCTCCCGCATTTGGGTGCTCACTGCCTTCACTGGAGCAGTCGCCAAGCTAAGCCTGACAGAGCAGTGTGCTGAGGAAGGGGACTGAAGGGGAAGGCTGCAGGAGCGTCAGGAGCCCGCACACGTTGCAGCTTCTCGCCTTGGGAGAGAAATGTGTCAGGGCAGGCGCACTGAGAGGTAGACTAACAGACTGGTGGAGATGGTGATGCTCTGTCTAACCATGGATTCAGGAGACCCTCTGCTGGCATGAAAGGCCAGTTGAAGATGCTGCGGGCTGGAACATCATGACCTGACTGTGACCTGACCTGTGTGGACAGCTGCAAGAACAAAGGATCCGACACCGAGAAGTTTGCAACAACTAACCACACCTCTCCCTCACCTTGCCTGTAAAAGGGCTTTGCTGAAAGCCTTCGGAGAGTTCGGGAGTTTTTAAGGCATGAGCCACTGGTCTCCTTGTGTGGCCATGTAATAAACCTTGCCCTGCTCCAAACTCCAACTTTTCATGTTTCAGTATTATTTGGCCTCACTGTGTGTGTGTTTGGAAGATAACTATTGTGATACAGTGTATTAACTATTAGTGTATATATATTTGTAATCATATTTGATTATTATTTTCCTTAAGTCTTACAGCTAGCACTTTTTCTATGAGAATTTCTTGAGTATTTTTGAAAAGAAGCCATAGTTCTGGTTCAATGCAGATTCAAGGGAGCCTAGAGAGATATTTTGTGGTCCTGGCCATCTTAAATGGCCTCAGGAAAGCCATTTTACAGGTAATGAGGAGCTGGGTTAAATCATTGCTTCTTCATCATAGCTGAAGAATCCTTTAGGGAGTTTTTAAAAATACCAATTCCCAGACACTATCACAGATCAATTAAATTAGACATTGTGGGGTGGGATCTGGCATTTTTATTAACATTACATAACAGCTTCTCCTCGTGATTTTACTGTGTGTCCAGGATTGAGAAACATTGGATTCGATGGTCTATAAATGTTCCCCCAGCTTCCACAGTCTATGAATTAGTTTTTTTCCACCCCGTGGAAGGAACTTTCTATTATACTCCAGTCTTTTTATTCAAAATGTTAATAACGAAACCACAAAAAAACCTGAATAGCCAGTGCAATCCTGGGAAAGAACAAAGTTGGAGGCATCATGCTCCCTGATTTCAAACTATATTACAAAGCTATAGTAACTAAAACAGGATGGTGGACTTCCCTGGTGGTGCAGTGGTTAAGAATCACCTGCCAATGCAGGGGACACGGGTTCGAGCCCTTGTCTGGGATGATCCCACATGCCACGGAGCAATTAAGCCCGTGCGCCACAACTACTGAGCCTGCTCTCTAGAGCCTGCGAGCCACAACTACTGAGCCCACATGCCACAACTACTGAAGTCCGCGCATGTAGAGCCCATGCTCCACAACAAGAGAAGCCACCGCAATGAGAAGACTGCGCACCACAACGAAAGGTAGCCCCCGCTCGCCACAACTAGAAAAAGCCCATGCACAGCAACGAAGACCCATTGTAGCCAAAAATAAATAAATAAAGTAAATAAATTTATTTAAAAAAAGAAAAGAATTTGAAAAAGAATAGATACATGTATATGTATAACTGAACCACTTTGGTGTACACCTGAAACTAACACAACATTCTTAATCAACTCTACTCCAATATAAAATAAAAATTAAAAAAAAACCCAAACCAAACAAACGAACAGAAAAGAATATAAAGGCAACCTACTAAATGGGAGAAAATATTTGTAAATCATATATCTGGTTAGGGGCTAATATTCAAAATATATAAAGAACTCATATAACTCAATAGCAAAAAACCAAACAATCTGATTAAAAAATGGGCAAAAGATCTGAATAGACATTTTTCCAGAGAAGACATACAGATGGCCAACAGGTACATAAAAAGATGCTGAACATCATTAATCATCAGGGAAATGCAAATGAAAACCACAATGAGATATTACCTCACACCTGTTAGAATGGCTACTGTCAAAACAACAATAAATAACAAGTGTTGACATGGATGTGGAGAAAAGGGACCCTCATGCACTGTTGGTGGGAATGTAAATTGGTGTAGCCACTATGGAAAACAGTATGGAGGTTTCTCAAAAAATTAAAATTAGAACTGCCATATCAACCAGCAATTTCACTTCTGGGTACTTATCCAGAGAAAATGAAAACAGTAACTTGAAAATATATATGCACCCCCCGAATATTCATTACAGCATTGTTTACAATAGCCAAGATATGGAAACAATCTAATTGTCAGTCAATGGAAGAATGGATAAATATATTGTGGTATATATGTACAATGAAATATTACTCAGCCATAAAAAAGAATGAAATCTTGTCATTTATGACAGCGTGGTTGGACCTCAGGGGCATTAGGTCAAGTGAAATAGGTCAGAGAAAGACAAATATGGTATGATCTCTCTTATATGTGGAATCTAAAAAAAAAAAAAACCCACAACCCCCCCACAAAACAAAATGTTAATGATGCTTCCCTTAGCCAATTGGCAGTTTATATATTAATTAGGTAACTGGAAGAAATAAACATCACAATTTTACCCTTTTGAGATCTGTAACAGTATATAACTAGAGAGTAGGCACTTTTGCATTGACTGGACTGCCAGTTGATATGCAAATGAGGGCCAGTCCCATACACCTGTCAGTTAGTTACAATTTGTCTGTGTACCTGAGCAACTGGCTAACTCCTTCAAAGGGTATTCCTGCCTTAGGATGACCCAGAACATTTGAAAAGAATTGAATGTGGTATTTTAACTTGACATACAGGAAACCATTGGTAGATGTACAAATTTGAAGGCTGTTACATGGTGGTAATGGGCAGCTGGACTGGGAAACATTGATCTAATCCAACTCCTTATAAAATATAAAATACTATTTAGACATGCTATAATTAATTACCATGTGTGTAGTGTAGCATAGCTATGTGACTTTGGCCAAGTTAATTACCTTCTCTAAGCCAGAGTTCTGATCAGTAACATGGAGCTAATAGTACTTTTAATTGGATTGTAGTGACATTTGGTTGAGATAATTCATACAAAGATCTTACCTCAGTGCCTGGCACATGGCAATGACTTAAAAATGTTAACTATTATTACTATTACTACTACTGCTATTGTTGTTGCTACTGTTATTAACTGATCTCTGGCCAAGGGTGGCTCCAGACAAATTCCCGGTCATAAACTTATCCTCTTGTCTGTTATTCCTTGGGTTACACACTTGCCAGTTTGGTCTCTAGGAGGTGTAGGCTGTTGTGGAGTTGGTGAGGAGCATGGTCATGGGCTAACCTTCAGCCTTTGCATCTGCTTTGTGTATCCACCATCTGGCTCTTAGTGGAATCACAGGTGTCCTGACTCTTTTGAAGACCCGATTGTCAAAGTTCTTTATATGTTCTCTCATTCATTTGTTCATTCATCGTTCATTCATCCACTCATAAATTCAGTCATTTACTTATTCCCTCATTCAAAGTAATATTTAGGAATTAAATATTCTGAGAAGTTTTTTTTCCTAAGGCAGAAATCATTTGTCTCAAGCCTGTAAACACAGCTGCTTCATCCTCTGCTGCATTGAAAATGAGAGCATGGTTTTAAGAGCAGTAGGAAGGAATTCCCTGGAGGTCCAGTGGTTACGACTCTGTACTTCCACTGCAGGGGGCACGGGTTCGATCCCTGGTTGGGGAATTAAGATCCTGCATGCCATGTGGCGTGGCCAAAAAACAAACAAAAAAATCAAATTAAGAAGAAAAAAAAAGGGAATAAAAAAAATAAAAGAAGTAGGAAAAGACCTCAGAGAAAACTGCATGTTGTTTCTGAGCCCCTGAAAGCCATTCACTCACACACAAAACCATGTGTGCAGGAGAAATTACCTTCCTGGGGTTCTAGGAAGGCTGTTATTATGGTCTAGGCTCCAGACCCCAGCCTTCTGCCCCGCACAAGGTAGACACTTGGTAATGATACTTCTCTCCACCTTGTATTTGCATTAAAACACCACCTGCAACTATCACATTGGTGGGCAGGTATGCGTGCAATACTGTTGATTTATTTGTTTGGAGGTATGGCCAAAGGTTTGAAATCCTGAGTAAAAAATGTTATTTCCATAGAAGAAAAAGGATGAAGAAAGTTTGCAAACTGTTGCCTTTGTATCACTGAGGCTCTTGCTCATTAGGGTCCATGAATCCAGGTCAGACTTTCAGTGTGTTCCTTCATGTGCTGAGTGCTGCAGGAAGTGACTAGCTGCTGGTAGTATTACCCACGTAATGCAAGGTGTTGAAACGAATCTTCATGTCCTTTCCATGTGGAGTCCAGTGACAAGAACATTGAGGGCCCTGGTTTGCAAAACATGTCCTTATTTACCATTCTTTTTAAAAGGCCTATATATGGGCCTTTATCACTGACAATAATAATGTGTTCAGTTTGGTCAACTTGCTCATTATTTATGTGCCTGCTATTCTGCAGTGCTGATTTTAAGAACCAAGTCCATATATGTTGCCTTAATTAATTTGGTGGTTGTGTTTCTGTAGCTCTCTGAGGCACATCTTCTATTTCTGCATTTTGTAGTTGGACACTAGGAGATTAGTTATTATTTCTCCCCTGGGTGACTTGAATGGAGCTGTAATTCAGGAAGGATGCCTGCATATTGGCACACTTACTGTATTCAAGGGTTTGGTTGTGGAAAACCTTGATATTTCTTAAAAAAATAACTTTCCTTGTTTTTATAAAATAAAGCATGTTTACTGCAAAAGTTTTTGAAACTGGAAGAAATTATTATAAAGTAAATAAAATTACTTTCAATTTGACCGTGTGTGTAAGCACACATAACTATTGTCTTCCTTAACCTTTCTCCCCTGGATCAATTTAACAAAATATATTCTGTCTGCTCACCGTTATATCTGAAATTTTTACCATGATATTACACTTTTTTTGGATTTTTTTCAGTTTAGTTGAGATAAAATTGACACACAACACTGTATAAGTTTAAGCTGTATAGTATAATGACTTGACTTACATATATTGTGAAATGATCACCACAATAAGTATAGTTAACATCTTATCACCTCACATAGATACCAAAAATAAAAAAGAAAACATGTTTTATCCTTGTGATGAGAACTTTTAGTATCTACTCTCTTAGCAACTTTCAAATCTACCATAGAGCAGTGTTAATATAGTCATCACGTCATTACACTTTCTGAAAGAATTGTTTTTAGTGGCTGCATAATAGTTTGTTCTTTGGATAGATAATTTACTTATCAATAAATGGTATGAATAGAAAATATGTGCAGTTGTGATTTACAGGTGATATAATATTCCCAGGTGATATAATATTCCCAGATATTTGTTCTAATCTGATCAGGGCCAAGTCTGGTAGTTGTGTTATTAGGAGGTTGGAAGTTTATGCTTTGCTGTAAATATTTATCTGATGGTAAACTTGTAGCTTGGTTTGGAGCTTGTTTCCAAGCTTTTACAATGAATACAGTTTTGTTTTTAATTCAGTATTCTCTTTCCTTGTCTAGTAGTGAGCTGTTCTTTAAGACACAAACAGGGCCTGATGATACTACAAAAAACAGCGCAAAACACTTTTAACTCAGTTCTCTTATATTCATGGTTACTTTCTGGGATAAATGCTGAGAATTATCCACCTCATTCCATAAAGTAGTTCTTGTGATTTAAAAGGATCATAGAATAAAAGAAGAAAATACAAAGATATATGAATATGGAATCATGAAAAGTAAATCCTAAGATAAAGGTTTAAACCAAAGGGGAAGTTCTAGAACACAGAAATATAGCCCAAAGGGCTCCAACAGTTACCAGTGTTGAGCTTGAATTAGGTCCTTAATTGCCAAATCAAAGTGGGAACTGTATTCTCTCACATAATTCACAACAACCTCAGACTGGAAACATATCATGCATTAGGGCGTGAAGCACCTTGTGGGGCACAGAAGTAGTTTTATCTTATTCAGTCTACTTTGTAAATTCTATTAAAGGCGTCCTAGAATATTTCATTATCGTTCTTAAGAAATATCTTTCCATTGAGGCATACTGCATGAAAAACAGAAAAGTATTGAAAAACCACCCCAGTGGTGGCTCCTGTATACATTCAAAACACATGTGGCTTGTTCAGCTGGGTTTGATTTGGGACTCTAAACCTGTTTAAATTTATTCATTTTGACTAGATAATACATTCATATCACATAGTTTGAAATACATAAGGTACAAAAAGACATACAGTCTTCTTTTAGGGTTCTGAGGATTAGGTGAAACTATCAAATGAGATAAAGAAAAAACAAATACAGTTCATCTGACGATTTTAGTACTGGGCTTGGAGAAAGAGGAATGCCAGTAAGTGTACTTTCAAAATATTGATTCAGTTTGGCTTCTGTGATACCTGTGGCTAAGGCTGACTTCATAGGCATGCAGCTTGTAACGTCTCACAGAGTTCCCTACACTTGGTTTAATGCTGTACTCTCACTGTCTTGAAATTCTTAATGATTTTTGAACAAGGGGCTCTGTATTTTCATTTTGCACTGGGTCCCGCAAATTTTGTAGCCAGTCCTGTTGGTGATACTTTCCTGAATAATTTATGACTTGAGTGGTCCAAGACTGACATGGGGCAATCACTTGCTCTGAATAAAATTCAGATTCTCACCAGTACCTGAGGTCCACAATGTTGAAACATTTGGTGAAAATGTGAGAAGCTCCTGGTAGAATAACATTTCTAAAAGAATGGGAAAATACCAAACTGAACAGTAATGAGCTGCTTTTGAATACTAAATTCCAGATAGATTCATTACATTTATGTGATTAAATGTTTACATTTACCTTATTCTTAAAGACCTACAGGTGTGGTTTTGGCAGTTGATGTTTTAACCATACCTAATGACTGAGGTTATAGTCAACAATGGCCATTTGGAATATATTTTTGCACTCACACATTATTTTTGCATATGTTTGTGGTTTTTGTATAAACCACAGATATTGGTATTAAGTTCTCCCCAGTTGTTGCTGGGGAAGGGAGGTAGATATTACCCAAAAAGGATCTACACAAATGGAGTTGTTCTACCCCCAACAGGAATACATTTTCCAAATAAAAGAGATTAATCTACCTCGTCTATTGCCATGGTGCAGACAAATGCTGATTCCTTGGGAAACAGCTTCTCTTTAGAAAACAAACACATAGGCATGGACAACCGAGAAGTAGAAGAACTGCAGGACTCCAGGCGCGAGGCCATCATTTCGTAGAGCATATTGGAATGGATTAATGGTAGAAATCTGTTAATAAATATGCAATACCCCGTGGGTGGGCTTTAAACATGGACATTTACTAAGGCTTCATAATAAGGGCCTTCTGTGGCACCAGAAAGAGGACTTCCAACCTAGTCCAGACCTCATGCGTTGCCAGATGCCCAGCTAAATTTGAATTTTAGATAAACAACAAAACATTTTTTTAGTATAAGCATGTCCCAAATGTTACATAATTTTTAAATGTAAGTATGACCTATGGAACATTTGGGACATACTTATACTAAGAAAAATATCTTTAGTTGTTTGTCTGAAATTAAAATGTAATTGGGTTTCCTATATATTTAGCTGTTAAATCTGGTCATTCTACTTTGGGGCAAGATAAGCATGGGATTCTCAGAAGAGGATGCAGACTGGATTAGAACTATTTCTCTAGCCACTGTTTTGGCTAGATCAATCACCAGATCATTGTGGGGGAAAATCTGGAGGTTAGATGAGAACCCACTGCATATTTCTTACATAGTTCATTGTATTTTAACTATGAATGGTGAGTTGAATCAAGTTCTCATTAATAATTAACATTAATTTGGCACTTGTTAATTTGGTCACTGTGTTAATGTGCATTACTTACATTATTTTATTTAATTGTTACAACAATCCTATGAGAGGGAAACTATTATTAATCTACTTTAACAGATGGGAACAGAGGTTTCCCCTCCAAATTGCAAAATAATTCACACCATAAAATTTACTTGTTTAAAGTATATAATTCAGTGATTTTTGGTATATTCACAAGGCTGTGCACAATCTAATTTCAGAACATTTTTATTACCCCTAAAGCAGTCACTCTCATTTGTCCTCTTTCACTGGCTCCTGGGAACCATTAATCTGCTTTGTATCTCTGTGGATTTACTTATTATGGACTTTTCATATAAATGGAATCATACATATAAATGGAAGTGACTGACTTCTTTCACTTAACATAATATCTTCAAGGCTCATCTACTTTGTAGCATGTATCAATGCTGCATTCCTTTTAATGGATGAATAGTATTCCATTGTATGGATACAGCACATTTTGCTTATCCATTCATCAGTTCATGAACGTTTGCATTCATGAACACTTTTTGGTTGTTATGAATAATGCTTCTATGAAGGTAGAGACTTGATACTTAAATTACTTGAGTAAGTAATTTGCTCAGTGTCATGCAATTAAGAGATGAAAGATCTAATACGTGAAGATTTAAGATGATAAAGATCTAAGATGATTCAGAGGCTGAACTTGTAACAACTTTTTCATGTTACTTTTGACATTCTCACAAATCCAGCCTTCATGAAATATCACATTTTTATGCAACTTCTTGGGTCCAGATTAACTTGTTGGGCTCTTACTGATGAGATCCAGAGTGGGTATAACCAGGTAAATGGCCCTCTGCTTGCAGAATTTTGCCCTAACAACATATATTACTGCCTGGAAATGCAACATGTTACATATTTCCATATTACAGCTCAAAGAAGGAAGATGAGGGGAAATCTCTCTACATTTCCCAGTTCTTTGTCTCAATTACAAATCCTCTATGTATCAGTGCCTGGGTTAAAAAAAATAGTAATCTAAAAGAATATTTTGTGGTTTCTTCTGAAGCTTCACAAAGTTTAATACCTCCTCTCAATCTTTCTCTCTTGTGTTGTCAAGGAACTGAAAATAAAATCAAGAAAATAAGTGCCAGAAAAACAAACGAACAAACAACCATAAAGCAAGAGAGAAATGGTTTGAGGGCCACTGCTATTTTATTGCTTGTGTCAATTTTTCTCTTTTTACCCATCCACCTGTGCAAAGGCCTGCAGCTCATACAAGTAAGAGGCAGTGTGGAGAAGAGCAAACAAACCAAAGAGAGCATCCAGTTTTATTCCTTGGTAGTGACTTGTGGAGTTCCACTGACTGTAAACCATTCCAAAATGCAGAGGGGAAACACTGTACATTTTTTTCTTCTTACAGCTTCAGCTAGTCAATATTTAACAGTTGTGCTAGGAAACATACATGCTTCATGTCAATAACAGCTTCTTTTACAAAATGCTTTGTTAGGGAGAGTGTTAAAAGAGGAGCATGTTTGAGCCCAACTGATTAAAACAAAGCACACAGTACCAGCTGGTTAGAAGGGAGGCAGCCTTCCCTCAGAGCATGATTTCGAGTAGGGGCAAGCAAAGGTAAAATCTTGAGTTCATATTTCCATTAAAAACAGGGATTATTATTTCAATCCCGCTGCTCAGTGTTCTCTCTTTCTCTGTTTTTTTCCAATTGAAAAATCCCCAGTCTGTCAAAAATAAAAAATTTAAAAAAAAATTTATTTTTGGCTGCGTTGGATCTTCGTTGCTGCGCGCAGGCTTTCTCTAGTTGCGGCGAGTGGGGGCTACTCTTCGTTGTGGTGCGTGGGCTTCTTATTGCGGTGGCTTCTCTTGTTGTGGAGCACGGGCTCTAAGTGCATGGGCTTCAGTAATTGTGGCTCACAGGCTCCGTAGTTGTGGCTTGTGGGCTCTAGAGTGCAGGCTCAGTAGCTGTGGCGCATGGGCTTAGTTGCTCCGCGGCATGTGGGATCTTCCCGGACCAGGGATTGAACCCGTGTCCCTTGAATTGGCAGGCAGATTCTTAAGCACTGCGCCACCAGGGAAGTCCCAAAAATAAAATTTTAAAAGAATCTTTCTGGCTCCCTGCAACAGAGGCATGTAACTCAACCACACATTAAAGTCCCTATACAATGATTCTGCTCACAAGGCCCCTGGATCCTTCAGTTTGCTTCCTCACAGCAATGGGTGCGAGGAACCCTTTGCTCGAATTCCAGGGGGTTATATGGTTGGGGCAAACCACTTAACTTCCCAGTGTCTGAATTCTAACTTGTGAAATAAGCAAAACAGACTTATCCACAGGGGTTTAAGGAAACTAATTAAGGTTTATAAAGACTTTCTTGGATGAAACACAATGTAGTTGTTACCATAAATAATATGACTATGAATTTCCATGTCATCTCCTGACCCCAAGGGACCCAGTGTGCTTCATGCATATGAGTCTATTTAAATTGCACAATTCCCTCATGAGGCAGAAAGAAGGCAGATCTCAGCATTCATATTCTACAGTGGGAAACTGGAGACCTCAGTGGTTAAACGGAGCCATTTACATTCTTGTTGCCCAACTAACAGTGGGATACATTTTTTTCCCCACAAATTCTTATTGTACTTTAGGTAGAGTCTTGGATAAAACTTGATTTTACGATTTAGATTTGTCTCCCAAAACAGCTGTGTATATATTTTCACTAACCAGTAATTTATGTAAGAGGAAAGAGTGTGTTGATGTACTTATTCTATGATGTCATAGCATATGGATAATGTGGAGAAAACATGCATTGAAAGAGCAAAAATAAGAAAAAAGAATAATTCAACAGAATAGTTTGGAAATGACTACTAAATTTCTGTTTGTCAGACACCAAAACTTATACACACACACACACACACACACACACACACACACAAACATACACAGCCTTTGGGGAGTGAGAATGAAGAAAAAGTATAGCGTGTATATCTTGTATTTCTATAATGAAAATTACTCTCCAAAATGGCAGTTTAACTTACCTTGATGGAGTATTACCAGTATATTAAAAAATTTCTATAAATTACTCAGTTGGCCTTTATAATACTTGCCTGTCCTACTTTAAATATCTAGAAGTTATATTCTGCTTCTAATTGGACCTGATACAACTGGTTAGAAAATAATAAATCTCTCACTTTGGGGAAATATCATAACTCTTCTGGGCAATTTGAGTGTCATTTAGTACATTGGATGAGGTAATTTTCTAAATAGTATCCTAAAATTAATACACATTTGAAAGAGAATCATTTACCCTTTCCTTAGTGGAAGGTTCAGGCCTTACAATGAAATGCAATGGCTAAATCTAATTAAAACACCAGCCATACCAGTCATTTGATTTTTTTTTTTTTTTTTTTTTTTTAATGCTTGATCAGTCCCTGTCTTGGAAGATACCCTCAGTAAGCCTTCCTCTTCAGGGGGTGCAACACCCTGATAGCTCTGATCTATGCCATTTACAAAGTTTGGATTCAGTATTCCATTTAATCCTACT
This sequence comes from Balaenoptera ricei, assembly GCF_028023285.1. Taxonomy (NCBI): domain Eukaryota; kingdom Metazoa; phylum Chordata; class Mammalia; order Artiodactyla; family Balaenopteridae; genus Balaenoptera; species Balaenoptera ricei. Next base: position 75,765,907 of record NC_082651.1, on the reverse strand, counting down.
TCTTTCCTGAACAAGCCATGGAATTCTAGAGTGAATGGAGTTGTGTCTTTTGGGGATATTTATTTGTCTCCTTTACCTTTTCTTTTTTCCTCCTCCATGGGATCTGGTGACTAAAATGTCTTAAAGCGATATGTGTGTGTGTGTGTGTGTGTGTGTATATGTGTACATGCACACATATCCCTTGGGGTTGAGCAATGACATGGAAATTTGTAGTCATATTCATATATATATATATATATATATATATATATATATATATATATTTATACTGCGTCTCTAAGTTTGAATGAGGAGAGATTGGTTGAGAAGGTAGGTTGCCTTTCTGTGGGTGGTATTGACATGAGGAAGAGGTAAGGTTATAGACCAGAATATGGTCTGTCTTGGTATATGTTCTTTGAACGCAATGTGTACTCTGTTGTTAGGTGGAGTGGTCTGTCAATGTTGATTAGATCTTGTTGGCTGATGTTGTGTTTGCACAACATCAATATCCTTCTATATTCTTACTGAATTTCTGTATAGTTGTTCTATCAATTTTTGGGAGATGGGTGTGGAATTCTCCAACTGTAAATGTGAAATTGTCGGTTTCTCCACTCACTCTATCAGTTTTGCTGCAAATATTTTGCAGCTCTGTAGTTTGGTACATACATATTTAAGATTGCTATGTTTTCTTGGAGTATTGAACCATTTATCATCACATAATAATGTTCCTCTCTGTCTTTGGTAATTTTCTTTTTTCTGAAGTCTGCATTATCTGATATTAATATAGCCACTTCTGCTTTCTTTTGATTAATGTTTGCATATTATATTTTTCCATACTTTTATTTTCAGTCTGCCTAGATCATTATATTTGATGTGAACTTCTTATAGACAGCATATAAGTGGGTCATGGTTTTAAATCCACTTTGCCAATCTCTGTCTTTTAGTTGGCATATTTAGATAATTTACATTAAATGTAATTATTCATATGTTAAGACCTAAACCTGCTGTGTTACTTTTAATTTTTTGTTTGTTCTGTTTTCTTTTTCCTTCATTCCTGTGGGTTACTTGAACATTTTTAGAATTACATCTTGATTTATCTATAGTGTTTTGAGTGTATCTCTTTGTATAGCTTTTTAAGTAGTTGCTATAGGTGTTACATATATATATGTAATTTATCACAGATTACTGGTGTCAACATTTTTTCAGCTTGGGTGAACGGTAAACACCTTAGTTCTCTTTATGTCCCTATACTCTCCCCCATTTATGATATAATTGTCTGAAATATTTCTTCTATATGCATTTAGAACCACATCAGTGCTATAATTTTTGCCTCACTCATCACACATAATTTAGAACACTCAGGAGTAGGGGAGTTGTTTTAACCATATTTTTGCTTAGCATGTTCTCTCTTCTTTCCTGATGTTTTGGGTTTCCTTCTTCAACTGTTTCCTTTCTATTTAGAGAACTTTAACCATTCATTCTTTTATGGTAGACCTGCTTCCAACAAATTCTCTTAGTTTTTCTTCATCTGAGAATACCTTGATTTCCTCATCATTTCTAAAATACATTTTAGCTGGATATAAGATTATAAGATTCTGGGTTGGCAATTCTTTTTTTTTTTCCATCACTTGAAAAGTGTCTTTCCTTCCAGTTTCCATGATGAGATATCTGCTGTCCTTTGAATTGTTTTTCCCTGATAGGTGAGGTGTTATTTCTCTCTTGCTGTTTCCAAAACTTTTTCTTTTTTTAATTTTCAGAAGCTTGACTATGATGTGTCTTGATGTGGATTTCTTTGGATGTATCCTGTTTGTGGGTCACTGAGCTCTTCTTGAATATGTAGATTTATATACTTTGTCAAATTTGGGAAGTTTTCATCCATTCTGCCTTTGAATACTTTTCAGTTCCTTCTTCTATCTCCTTTCCTTCTGTTGACACAAATATTGGATTTTATTTTAGTCCCAGAGGTCCCTGAGCCTCTGTTCGTTTACTTTGTTTCAGCATGTATTTTCTCTGTTTTTCAGATTGGGTGGTTTCTCTTGTCTGATTTTAAGTTCACTGATTCTTTTCTCTGTCTTCTCTGTTCTGCTGTTGAGCCTATTCATCGAATTTTTTATTTTGTGTATTGATTGTTTTAGTTGAAAGTTTTTCATTTGTTTCTTTTTTATATCTCCTATTCCTTTGTTGAGACTTTCTTTTTTTTCTTTCACTTTTTCAAGTGTGTTTTGTAGTTGCTTGTTGAGGCATTTTTAAGATGGCTGCTTTAAAATCTTTGTCAGATAATTTAAACTCCTCTGTCATCTTGGGGTTGGCATCTGTTGATTGTGCTTTTAAATTAAGTTTGACATCTTTCTGGTTCTTGGTATGTATGATTTTTTATTGGAACCTAGATATTTTGGGTAACATAAGGCTCTGGATCCTATTTAAACCTTTGTTTGTTTGTTCATTTTTTAAAAAACCTTTTATTTTAGCTGGCTTCTCTGACACTGCTCTGGCCAGAGAACTGGGGGGACACCATCTTATTACTGCCAGGTGTGGGTAGAATTCCAGCTTCCTCTCTCAACCCCTGTTGACAACTGAGATGGGAGGACTCCTCATTACTGCTGGGTGGGGATGGGAGTTCCAGCTCCCTCCTAGGCCTCTACTGTTTTCTCACTGGCTGGGAGGAGGAGGGGCACTTTGCTACTGATCTTCACATGGCCTCCACTGACTTCATGGGGCTTGGGGATGAGACCTCATTACAACTGGGCAATGGTAAAAGTCCTGACTTGCCACTAGTACCAATCTGACACTGTCCCACTGGGGAAGGAGAGGGATGCCTTTTGCTGCCAGGTGGTGATGGAGGTCCAGTCTCCCCAGACACCAAGGGAGAGGACAGGTTACCACCTGGTGGAAATTGAAGTCCTACTTCCCTACCTGGCCTTCTTTGACACCATCTGCCAGGAGTATTGGGTATTGGCTTTGTTACAGTCATTGACATTTCTGGGTTTCTGGCTTCTTAGTACCTAGCCTGGGATATATGTGGCAAAAAGAAAACTCAAGATGCTCACCACTGAATTGTTTCTCAGATCACAAGAGCTGCCTGCTTCTCTCCATCTTTCAGAGTCTTCTTATGTTTGTTTAAAGATGTCCGAAGTTTTTAGTTGTACTTAGTGGGAGGAATAGGAAATGTATGTCTACATCATTTTTCTGTGGGTCATAGACTTTGTAAACTGTAAGGAACCTGAAAGACATTTAACATTGTACCTATAGTCAACAATGCTGTATTATACACTTAAAATTTTGTTAAAAGAGGGTAGATCTCATGTTTAGTATTCTTACCACATACTTACCACACACTTAGATATCTTAAAGATATCTAAGTCCAATCTCATATGTTCCAGATGGAGTTCTGAACATTAATTTTGTTCTTAAGACTACCTAGTTAGTTCTTGGCAGAAAACTAGACTAAAATGGAGGTGTCCTAATTCTTAGCCTGTTGTTATTTATGTTGCACTATATAGCGTCATGACTAGCTACTGAAAAATTATTTTTGAAACATGAAAGAGAACCACATCAAGCAAATTTTACCTGTGGCCTCCCCCCCACAAAAAAAAGCCAGCAAAAATTGTTTCACGTAGCAACCAAGAAACAAAGGAGAACAAGCTAATATCAGTATAAAAAATGGTGGCTAAAGAAAGATTATGAATACTCTGGAGCAACAGGGTATAGCTCATAAACTAGATACTATGCTGCTTAGGTTAAACCAGCTAAAACAAAACAAAACAAAACAAACAAACAAAAAACCAAACCCTGAGAATTTTTCCTAGCACAATGTTCTCTGTTACGACATATTTTTTAAATGTAGTTTTGTTAATATAGAATGACGGAAATTTTTTTGGTTCATGTGTGATTTCCCCTCAACATATTAATATTTTGAAGTGATCAGGGCCAGACTTTCTCACAATTAAAGAGAAAACTTAGGGAATTCCCTGGCAGAACAGTGGTTAGGACTCTGCGCTTTTACTGCGGGTGGCACGGTTCGATCCGTGGTCGGGGAACTAAGATCCCTCATGCTGCATGGTGCAGCCAAAAAAAAAAAAAAGAGAAAACTTATAGGTACTTAGGTAATACATAAAAGACCCTAAGAAAAAAGTCTTAATCTTATAAATATTTCTTCTTTGAGTGCAAATCGTAGTTAGTTTAGTCTTCAAGAACTACTACGTTTTCTAAAACACAAAGCCCTTTGTTAAATCTGTGAGTGCAGATGAAGAAACTGTAAGGACATCACCTTCTATGTTAAAATTGATTGTTGAAAAGGCTATACACTGGATCAGATTTTTAATTTTGATGAAATTGGTCTCTTAATGACCCAAATCTGAAAGAGAAATTCCTAAGATTTAAGGAATAACTATGATGTTGGGTGAAATGCTATTAAACCAGACTGTGAAGGGTCTAAGCTTTTACTCTACTTGCAATCTAATATGTTAACCTGCCACAGGATATATATACCTTATATGTGTGTGTGTATAGTATATGTGTATATATATATGTGTGTGTATAGAAGAACACAAGACCCTTGGGTCAGAGGTGCAGATGGTTTATTACTCACAGCAGAAATAGCCAGAGCGACATCTTGTATCATTTCCCCATCCCCCAATTCCCCACAGGGAGATGCAAATGAAGGACAGATACTGCCTGCACATACAGTGGGTTTTCATTAAGGAAACAAATCTTGAATTAGGAGACTGAGCTTTTATCAGAGTTGCTGATGACCTGTCCATCCTCTCCACTGGAGAGCTATTACTCATATCCCTGGAACATATTTAAATGTTCTCAGGGAAGAGAAGGGGGACTTTACTATTCTGGAATGTCTCGGGGGAAGGAGATGTTTTCTATCCTGGATTGGCTAACCAGTCATCCCTGAACAGAGCTTGTCAGTGCCCTTTGCTCAGAAAGCCTGGACTATGTAAGAAAGTAAGGAATCCATGGAGAATTATCTTGCAGCAAATGCCAGTGGATATTTAACTGTGGTTAGTATTTGTATTGGATTGATATTGGTTGTGTTATTGCTCTGCTTACGAAGTTGCACAGGTTTAGCGTGAACTCTTCCAAATGTAATTTTTTCCCATAAACTCTCTAATTTTTAGTGCATAATTTTGCAGAAAATAAAGTTTAGCAGGAACACATCATCATAGCAACAATGTCTATTACCTTCAATTCTGGAAAGAAGATGAAGAGTAGATTTATCTTTTCCCTCCTCTGACTGGAAGTATTGGAATGAGGAGAGAAGAGTAAATGGAAGAAATGTGAGGAAGGGAAGGGTCCAGGATTTCATATGAATTGGAGAGACACTCTAAGACCTCAGAATGTCCATTCACTTAGAGGTAGATTTACAGTGAAGGTAATAAAGTTTAAGCTTCAGATACTCCCATTGTTATAGGTCCTTTCCAATGCCACAGGACGTGCCCTAGCACAATCATTTCACATTATCTTGTGTTTTTGTAAAATTTTCAAAAGGAACATATTTTAACTGCAATCAGTTAAGAGAGCTGCTTTTCCCACTCTGGCTTCTCCTTGTGTTGGGTAGCAGTGGAGTGGCCAGTGATTTTTGTGTGTGTGTGTGAATTAGTTAAGGGAAAATTGAACTGAAGATATAACGAGATTAGATTTAGTGGGATATATTTAAGCGGTTTGCAATATCTATAAATATTTATGTTATTGTTAGCTGGACCAGTGTAGAAATTGCCTTCAGGAATACTTCTACCTTCTGCTGTGTAAGCCCTACTGGAGTCATTTTAAGCAATTACAAAGCCAGAGGCCACATGATATGAGAGTGTCCTGTGGTAACTGGCACTGGAAATATGGGGCTGCTGCAGGAGAAACAAGATTTGAAAAATTTGGAACCAAAAGCCAGAAGATAGAAAATGCTTCAAATATGATAGCTTATATATGAAAGAACTTTGATAGAGAATCCCAAATTTGATAATATTCCCCCAAGTTTATATATTACCAAGAATGAGTTTTGAAGATAAAAGAAATTCTCAATGATAAAGCTATCAATAATAAAAGAAAATTTTGATAAATATGCTAGCAGAGACTAAATTATTTTTCTAGTCTCTCCACAGAAAATGATTTAAAAAAATTGTCATCATATTAAGAGGTGAATGAAAGACTGTGGCCAAAAATGTAAGGAAAAAACAGAAGTGTGTAGGCAGTTAATTATTAGCTATTATAATTCTAAATATTATGATTTTGTGGTATTTTCTATTCTTTTAATACCTACAATGTTTTGGTTTCTTTTTTCATTCTAAATAAAAATTCATGTTCATATTTAATTTTGTACCATAACTTTGTATGCTTTTTCTTAAAGACAGTCCCTCAAATTGTATAAATTTTATGTTCCACAAAACCCAGCTCTACCCTTGATCCTGTGCGACGTGCTGTCTCATGTCCTTCAATCTCCTTCTCCAAATAGATGGAGTGAACACTTTCAGAAAAGAGAGTGGAGCTCATGTATTCTTCAAGAGACTGTTCATAGCATCAGCTGAGCTCTTTCTTGTCTTTTACTCACCCCACTACCTGCGTGCTGTGACTCAGTCTATGATTAAACATGAGATATCCAGCTTTGAACTTATATCTGAGGGGACAAAACAAACAGTATCCCACACTATATCAGAGAAAAATTACTGGGACAAAGCAGCTCAGATTGAATATGAATAGTATGAGAAGAAATGAGAATGCAACTATAAAAACAGATTTCAGCAACAGTAAAAGCAAGCATGAACAAAAATACAAAGGAACAAACAATAAATTCAGTCTGGGAGATACCATGACCCAGAACAAAAGAAAATTCCCCACAGTGCCCTGTGTTATTTAGCAACTTAATAGAAATGACAGTCATGTACTATCTCAGGGAAGGGATGATAGATATCATAATGAGGATGCTGTGGAGCACATAAGACAAATTGAGGACCAAACCAACACATCACAGAGCCAATAAAGTGATTAGAAACATCAGGAAACAGACTAGCATAGGTGAAAATAAAAATGCTGATGTATACAAAAGGCTTGAGATAACCATAATGAATGTAGATGAAAAAGAATAAGATATTTAAGGAATTAAATGTAAAGTAATAGACACAGAGCATAGGCAAAGACATTCAGTCCAGTGCAAGCATGATAGATGACCCTGAAATGCATAATTAAACAAATGGAACTGAAAATGTATTCAGAGACTGATACAATAGAAGAAAAGTTCCATGAAATAAAGAACTGAATGAATAAATTGGAGAAAGATACTGTATTCTAGGAAAAAATAATAAAAAGCAATTGACATCTAGACATAGCCTGGTTAGGTTGAACTTCAGGGATAAAGAGAGAATTCTTAAGGTATCAAATCAAAGTAGAAAAACAATATCACATACAAAGAGAAAAATTACATGCTGTCTTCAAGGTTTTTTAGTATAGCAATAAGTGCCATATTGAAAAAATAGTGGTCTAATATTACAATATTCAGACAGGTTGTTTTCAAGTGGAAAGGAAACATACATTCTCACTAGTGTATCAAATACTTCAGACAATAAAACACTCATGAACCCTTTCTAGAAACAACTGGATGAGATTAAAGAAATAGAACAAAACCAAACCACCTGTGGTAGGCAGAATACTATCCCCCTCCCCACCAAGATGCCCACGTCCTTACCCTCAGAACCTGTGAATATATTACCTTATATGGCAAAAGGGACTTTGTAGATGCAATTAAGTTAAGGATCTTGAGAGGAGGAGACTACCTTGGATTATCCTGGTGGTCCCAATGTAATCAGAAGTTTCCTCTTACATGAAAGAGGAAGATAGGAGTGTCAGAATCAGAGAGATACTTGAAGATACTATTCTATTGACTTTGAGGTTGGAGGAATGGGCCATGAGCCAAGGAATGAAGATAGCTTCTAGAAGGTGGAAAAGGCAAGGAGATGGATTCTCTCCTAGAGCCTTCAAAAGGAATGCAGGCCTGCAGACACCTTGACTTTAGCCTAGTGAAATCCATTTTGCACCTCTGATGTACAGAACTGTAAGAAAAACAAATTTGTGTTGTTTTAAGCTTTGTTTGGTAATTTGTTACAGTAGCAACAGAAAAATAATATACCACCAAGCCAACCAACCAACCAAATAAAGACAAAGAAAGAAAGAAATCTCCCAGAATTTAGGATGGAGCCACCATGGTAAAAGGATATGGCAGTGAACATTGACTGCCTTTGAATATGGAACTAAGACACATTAACTCTAGGAATTATGGTTTCAGGATAGACAATAATTGTATGGTCTGTTGATGGATTAGTTGACATATTAGCTAGAATGTAGTTAGGATACTATAATGAGGAACCTAAAAATGATTTGGCTTAAATAAAATAGAAATGTTATTTCATTCTCACAAAATTCTGGGTAGACAATTCAGGGCTGGTTTGGTGGCTGAGGGTATTGGGGTCCCAGGCTTCTGCTTTGTTATTCTGCCATCATCAGCTTGTGGCTTTCATCTCATATTCCCACATGGATGCTTCAGCAGCCACCGTCAGGTCTGCGTTCCAGCCTGTGGAAAGGTGGAAAAGGGATCTAGGCAAGGCCAGTTTCCTTCTCTGTCAAGGCTTGGCCCAGAAATTGCGTACATCACTTCTCCATCATTTTGTTACCCAGAATTTGGTTGGTTGGCCACACCTACCTGCAAAGGGGACAGGGAAATGTAGTCTTTAGCAGGGATGTTTTATACTCAGCTCAAACTTATATTACAATTGAAAAAAGGGAAAATGGAGATTGGAGAAGAAGAAGCAGTTTTTGCCACACTTGATAATGTAAAAATAATGATATAATCTGAGCCAAAGAGTGAGGAGGGAAACAGAAGGTGTTATGATCTGCTTACCACACTCACATTTTTATAGTAGGAAGTCAGTCTATTGGAAGCATCTAAAGTTGAAACACGTATTGAAATTATTTCAACTTAGAGCTTTTCGTAATCACTTTTTGACCGGAGAGATTTTGTTTTGAAATACTTCTTATAGTGGAGAAATATTTAATATTCAGGAATACTTCAATTTTACTTCATTTATATATTTATTTTTTTGTTAAATAAAATTTAAAATATTTTTTAAAGTTAAAAGAGCATGCATATTATGATCTCATTTTAATAAAAGTCAATCAATCTTTCTGCATATAAGAATAGACAACTGGAATAATATTCACATAGTGTTAATTACGGCTATTTATAGGTGGTGGGATTTTAGGCAATTTTTTCTTTCTGTTAGACTTTTCTGTACCACTTTAATTTTCATCATGAGCACACATCATTTTAAACAAAATAAAGTCTTTGTTCTTAATGAAGATACAGTCATTACTAATGTGACGAGGAAGGTATTTTTAAAAATTTTATAAGAAGTATCATGAAATGTCTTTAATTAGTGCAGTAACACAAGCTTGAATTTCTGAAAATCTCTTTAACAACTCTTCTTAACGTATTAATTATATTTGATGTTTTACATATCTCCTTTCTGTTTTCCTGTCATGATTAGCAGTAAACCCCTCAAACTCAAAAGTGAACATTTTTAGATAGCAGTAAAGTGGAGATGTTTTTATTCTAGAAGTTCTTGCGGGACTTCCCTGGTGGTCCAGTGGTTAAGACTCCACTTCCACTGCAGGGGGCGAGGGTTCAATCCCTGGTCTGGGAACTAGGATCCCACATGCTGTGCGGTACAGCGGGGGGGTTGGGGGGGGAAAGGGTAGAAATTCTTGCATAGGGAAGGATCTCCAAGAAGCAGAGGGTGTGGTGATAGCTGTGAAAAGAAAAGGACTCAGACTGAATTCTATGGATTGTAGAAAGAAAGGGACAAATCCATGGATCTACCCTGGAAATGGTAAGGGAAAGTCAACCCTGTCGCCCTCTAAGAGCCACACCCTTACCTCAAAGCTCCTGCTACTCTGAAAATGGTGTTTCCTACATATAACCTTATCTTGGGGTTATTGGGTCATAGCTTATTGGATCAGGAGTGGGCACTTAATCTAGGGAAGGCAGTACTTCAGCTGGCTGTTGACAACCTAGATGGTTTGGCTTGAAGATACGATGTGTGCAATTTATGAGTTATGCTCACTTCACTGATTGGTTTCACATGAAGCAGACTCAGAGATGATCAAAGGACAGGGAGGTCCGCCAGGAGTGATCTGGAGATGTACATCTGGGAAAGAGGAGGGAAAAGGAAGGGAGGAGAGGAAGGGAAAGGGAAGGAAGAGAAGGAAGGAAGCAGGAGTGGGCATAGGGAGCAGTTGAATGGTGATGCAGTCTCAGTGCAGGGCTCAGCAGATACTGTAGGGAGTTCTGGACCTGGAGTGACCCTTCAGAGATGTCCTGAATCAGGACAAGAGGACTAGGCCTTTATCCTCTCTAAGTGCCAGCTGCTCAGGAAGGGGACAGTGCCTTGGATGAGGCAACTCTCTTTAGCTGAGGCAATCTGTGTATCTCTGAGGGGGGCTGACGGCTGGGGGTTGTCTGCCAGCAGCACTAGCTATGGCTAGGGGAAAAATCCCTTTATTTTGGAAGGGGATATGGGTGACACATCCCAGTATTTGTCCACTACAGTGCTTTTCACCTTCTTGCTGGCAACCAGAATCTCTGTTTTGGGATTTAAAGTAGGTAATGTGTGCATTATCATTGTCCATGGAAGAGAGTGAAAGTCATTGTGAAGAAGGGGCCAGCAAGGCCATCAAGAGGTGTAGGGAAGTTAATGTCATATAACAGAAGCTGTGAGGGACTTCCCTGACAGTCCAGTGGTTAAGAGTCCACGCTTCCAATGCAGGGGGTGTGGGTTCGATCCCTGGTCGGGGAACTAAGATCCCACCTGCCATGCGGTGCGGCCAAAAGAAAAACAACAAAAAAAACACCCAGAAGCTGTGAGCACACAAGGAAGAGCTTGAAGCAGGCCGGAGAGCACAGAATGGTGTCACCAGCTGGAGTTAGGATGTTTGAACTCCTGTGGCTGAGCCCTTAGAGACACCTCAGCTCCAGTGTAGTTCCTGATTTTCTATAGATGAAATTTTCCTTTAGATATATAGCCCAAAATCTGAAATTCCATGGTGACCTAAGTATACATAATTCCTTGTAGCTTGATCTACATAAATGCAAGGAACTCAGATAGAACCAAGATATATAGGCCATCCTGTCTTAGGGTTCATTTATCTTTTTCACCATTTCTTAATAATAGGGCCCCAAGTTGTGCAGGATGATGAAAGGTACAGGTCTACATTTAATGGTCTTTTATCACATTGATCTTGTGCCACTTCTGTGTTCCTGCGCCATGTCATTTATTCCTACATTACATTGTGTGCTGGAACAAAATATTATCACATTAGGTATTTAGTTAATAAGTACCCTGGAAGTATTTAGTTAAAGAAATGAGATTGAGCATTATTTGTTATTGACCTTCATAATAATATCAATAATATAAACATTTATTGTGCACCTATTACATGTCAGCGACTATGCAAAGGGCTTTACATACATTATTTCAATTAACACTCGAATATCATATGATAGGTAAGTTCCCCGCCACCCCCCATCCCCCACCCGTTTTGCAGATGAGGAGACTAATGGTTAGGGGATTAAGCATCTTGTCAGAGGTCACAAGGCTAGTAAGTGGTACAGCCAGGACTTAAATCAGGCAGCTTGCCTCTAGACTATGTACGTAATTATACACTGCTCTGTACTATAGATCTAAAGGATTGTAATCCTTTTACCCCCAGTACTGGGCTTTTGATGGAGTAATGGGTGGTGGCCTGCCGAGCTCTGTTCTCCTCACCCAGGGGCTGCTCTTTCTGAAATTCAACCCTTTGAGATTCCTTCTTCAGGCTTCTCTCACAGCTGGCCTCTTTTAAGGGGCAGAAATATCACAAGACATCAGACACTTGAACTAATTCTCACCAAGATATTGGATTGTTGAAACAGTTTAATTCTGTAAAACCAACCTCAGATACTGGATGTCTGGGAGTCAAGGGTACTCTGAAGACAGGAGACCAAGTTGAAGCCACCACAGGCAAATTTCTCTTAGAGGTATTTTCCCTCCCACTGACCCTGTTTAAAGAAAAGCTTGTGGATAGTATAAACTTTAGAGTGCACAGAAAATAACACCCAGAGTCATGCAGCAAATGGCAGCTGAATTTTAAAAGCTGAAATACAATCCAAACAAGGTCTATTGTACTTATTTTACTTATTTTGTAAATCAACATATTAAACTCAATAAAACATGCTCAAATACAGTTTTGGGAGAATGGCAGTGTTTCTGAGCTCTGTTTCAACTTCTCACTGTCAGTTTTCTTTCATTGCTTTAAGCAAGAACCTTTAGGTGGTAGCAGCACAGTAGTCTCTTTGTTACCTTGAATGCTAAAGCTTGTGCTGCGTGGTTGCCTAGCAACCCTTGTCTCTTTTAGGAAAAGATATTTTTGTACTGTACAATGCCAAACTTTGCATTTGTATTTACTGGCGACTTAAAATGAGATTCTTATTTCTGTGTTAGAATACAACAAATTCCATGTGGGTCCATCAAATCTCTGAGTAGTAATTATGAGACAGTGAAGCCGTATTTGGTGAAACGACAAGCAATAACAGCCCCACAATCATAAAGACATTTCAAAATCCTGCTGGAAAGCATAAAGGACTCAAAGAATGTGCAGTTCTAATGGAACTGCATGTTTCTTATGAAATGTTGCTTTTTTAATATATAAATTATTAGTGCTCTCATGGGCTAAAGGTACTTTTATTGAAGATATTATTCTAAAGTTGCTTATCACTTATAGCAATAAGATGCAAAACAATATAAAACATGTATAGAATATTTTTCATTGTTTTTTTCCAGAATTTATGAACATGATGATTTGCCTTTTTTTTTTTTTTTTCCTCTCACTGAGGAAACTCTTAGGCTTTCATGTGATTTACATTCTAATTTTCATCTTTGAACTTGTCTTTCCTTGGTCTCTCAAGGGTTCTGAAGGTTGATAACCAGAAGGCTTGAGAACTGAACCTCTATAAAGTATTCATGGAAGAAGCCATGGTCTTCTTAAAGTCAGGAGAAATTAGATTTTGATCTGCAGAGATAATCTTATGGCAAATATTTAGCTGCTACAAACATAGAAGTTAAGTTTGTGTAAATAGTGAAACCCAAATATAGAGTTGAAGTGGAGCTTAAGGTCTTCATCCATGCAAAAGGTTCCTAATTAAGTAATGCCAGGATCAAATAGAAGAATATTTTTAGAAATTACTGTGATCCTTTTAGTAATATGGAGTTAGTATTGAACAGTGCTCAGAAGATTTTAAATACTCTTACGTTTGACAAGACTTTGGTATACGATGGGTTATATAAATAATCAAGTTAAGCAGGTTCCCTAAATGGCCTACCCAAATGTTCTGTGGTGGAGGGGAGAAGCAATGGACAATTCATTTGCTCGTAGCCCCTTTGGAACGATTTCTCATCTGCAATGTGAGAATTTTATTTACTGTACCTTCTAAAAGTAACACAGGATTTGAATAAAGATGTAGAGGGAAATTCTGTTCCTGCAGTCCTGACCCAAAGTTTACAATGAGCTGGGCTTGCCCTTTAGAGGCTGTCTTACTGGGGGCCAGCCGCAGAAAAGATTCAAGAGGGTCCCAGGTGGCAAGAAGGAGGCTAAATTAACTGATATATTAAAAAGACCTGAAGTTGTTGCTTATTTCATCATCTTCTAATCTGGTGATCAACATACCCATGATTTAGGCAAACTGTGAGTGCATGTGTGTGCGTGTGTGTGTATATGTGACCTCTTGCTTTTCCTTCATTCCCTATTTTCAGGTTTTGAAATTAAAAATTTTTTCTCCCTTAATCCTGCTCTAGATGTTCATTTTGACTAACTCTTACAGGCATGGAAGTGTGTGTGTGTGTGTGTGAGTGTGTAGGGGCATGGCTAGAGTGAGGCAAGGATGTGAGCTTACTGTGTAATTCGAAGCAGGGTCCATCCCTTCTTCCCTTTGAATTGACTTATGGACACAGTATGTCTTTGCAAAATTATATTCGTAGGAAGTGTGGGTGAGGAAGGATCTTTTAAAATATATATTTATTTACTTATTTGGCTGTGCCAGGTCTTAGTTGCAGCATGTGGGATCGTTTTTCTTTTTTTCTTTCTTTTTTTTTTTAGTTGCGGCATGCAGGATCTTTTGTTGTTGCATGCGAACTCTTAGTTGCGGCATGTGGGATCTAATTCCCTGACCAGAGATCAAACCCAGGCCCCCTGCATTGGGAGCATGGAGTCTTAGCCATGGTACCACCAGGGAAGTCCCAAGGAAGGATTTTGAATTTGAGAATTGCCTGATTTTTCTTCCTTCACACTTAAGTAGGGAGAGCCCTGTATGTGGCAAGTCCTATTCATGGAGTCAGTTGTTCTTTTGTATCTGAATCTGTCAGGGAGGAGGAACTGCTCCCTACTTGTTACTAGCAGCTGTGCCTCCTTTTCAGAGCCATGCATGAATAAGCATGGCATTGGAATCCAGTTCCTTTTCCTTTCTGTTCTTGGAGAACAGAAAAGAACTAAGAGTCAGTTGAAATTTCCTAGTCAAATGTGCCTCAATATTAGTTCCTGAATTGCACGAACTCATTGGCTCTTCCATAACTGACAGGTGGACCTCAGACTTTCAAGTCTTTCCACTTTTTATGTACTTCTTAGAGTTCTCAGGGGAGGTCTTCCGTGTTCTCCCAAATTGACCCTTTTGTTCCCTTCTGCTACTAGACTAGTCTGTGTCATGCTGTTGCTGTCAAGATACCTGCAATGTGATGAGATGTTACTGCCCTGCCCTGGGACCCTGCCTGTCCAAACTGGTGGTCTCCTGCAGCCACCATGCTGCTTAATAATCCCTTCTGTTGGTGTTGATTCCCCCCCCAAGAGTCCAGCTACAAAGTGTCTTGGTCCTAATACTGTTGCACCATCCTGGCAGCTTGCTCAGACCAAAGGAATTGTAGTAGACTGCGGTTTATGTTTATCCAGTTTCTTATACTCTTCATCCTACCGTTTCTTTGTGGACCTACCCCCCCCCCCTCTTCCATGTGGTCTAGTGGGATTGTTTATCACAGTGCTTTGCACACACATGGCCTACAGGTGTCTCCATGATGGAAGCTAGGATGGGCTGACTCAGTCTCCAGGAAATTTGCACCTTGCGTAGAGGGACACATTGTTGGAAGGAGGTTGTTATTCCAGTGGTATTGCCTCCAAGAGACTATCTATGAGATTCTGACAGTGGTCCTGGAGCTACTCTGCTTTCTGTCCTTTCTGGCTTTAGGTGGATCAACTTTCCTTCTATGGCTAAGATATCCAGAGTCTGTTTTCATTGCTTAAAACCAATTAACTGTTCCTGATACCACAGGAGAATGTTACCTCTCTGATCACTTAGGGTTAGTTGCAACAGGTTAGTTGGCCCTTAAGGAGTTAGAAGATTTAATGAGATGCCTATTTAAGTTATGACTACAACTTCTGTCTTTCCAGAGGATATGCTGATTTCTTAGGTGAGTGGGGTGGGAGGCTCAGGTGACATCCAAGTGCTATTATCAAGACAACTGCTTCCTTCTAACCCCAGGTCCTACTACTGAGACTCTCTTGAACAGTGGTTCTCCACTGAAGGCACAATGTCCAGTGGGTAGTCACCTGAAGATACGTGACTTGAGAAAGTATATTCAATTCTATGTAATTATAAGAGTTACAAACTTGACATATCCCACCCCAGGGTGGGATTTTTTTTCTAGACCTGATGGTTCCTCTTTTCACAATTTGTCTTCTGCTACTTCCTCTCTCCCCTTCCTCCACCAGTTTTCTCCAGTTAAATTGTTATGGGGACCACAGGAGTTCTTTCCCTAGAAGTAACCTCATCCCATGTGAACTAATGGATATAAATACAACAGAGGTGGTAGGAGGAAAATGTTAGCCTAACGCCACACAACTGATTGTTTCTAGAATCACAGCCTGTATGCAGCAAAGACACTGTTATGTTGTGTTTATTGTGTGACTACCAGGCTTGTGTTGTGCTTAGTACTTTATGTGCTATTTTATTTAACCATCTTAACAACCTGGAGATTGTCTTCCCCCTCCAGTATTTTAGTGTTTTATAGATGAGAAAATTGAGGTTCAGTGTTGTTGAGTATGGTCATTGATGTTACTTGTATTTGGGTTCTTATCTATCTAGATCCAAAACCCATACTTCCTTTGCCACTGCTCTTCATTTACTCAACTCCATTTTACAAATTCAAGGCATCATAGGATCTGAAGATGTAAATGGATTAGATATAGTCACTGTTATCAAAGAATTCACCATTTAGCAGAAGAAAGAACCAGTTTAAACACCAGCTGTAATAAGAGTGTCTTATTAGAGGCATGGGCAAAATATTCTGGAAGCTCAGAAGAGGGAAAATTAAATCCACTTGTGTTTGGATCATGAAGGAAAGGAAAGGAAAGCTTGCTGGAGGAGGTGACTTCTGGATTGGAATTTGGAGATAAATAGGAATCTACTGGGCTGAAACCCTCCTCACCCTGCTTGGCTCTGACACTACTCCTGGCAGCTGTGGACTCCTATCACCTGTAAGAAGTGTGGATGGGTTCCTTGCTTGGTGTCCCCTAAAGATTTCTAGATTGAATTGTCCAAAAAGGGAATGGAAGGGACGTGATCTGGAAGAAGAAAAGGGAAGGGAAGGGAGGAGAAAAGAAGGGAGAAGAAGAGAAGAGAAGAGAGGAATGGGGAGGGAAATAAAAGAGAAGGGGATGAAAGATGAAGAGAAAAAGTGAGAAGAAGGGAAGAAGAAAAGAATGGGAAGAGGGATTTGAGCTTTTCGTTCTTCCATTTTTTAGCTAGTGCATATTATTCCATTGCATGAAAGACCCACAGTTTATCCAGTATTCTACTGAGGGAGAGTTAGGTTGTTCCTACTTTTTGTTCTTAAATATTTGGATCAAATCTTTAATATGCATGCAGTTATGAGAACACCAGAAAATAAGTGGCATTAGACTTCATTTTTGGAACCTGTGGTCTCTCTTGCATATTTTCCATTTGGGAATCCACCCCACTTTTGTCTCCTTTCAGAATAGCCTTGAGTTTTAGGACAAATTCATTAAGTTTTCTAATCTTATAAATCTATATTTGAATATTCCTGGGCCATCTCCTCATATTAGACTGGATGGCTTAGATAAACCTTGAAGTTTTAAAAATGATTTGGATGCAAACTTTAGCAACTAAAATAAAAAAAACTTCGAAGTTCAGAGTTTACTTGCAGTTCTAATTTTCATTGGAACTTGCGTGTTTCATTTAAAACTATACAAGACTCTTGGGAGAAGTATTTTTAAGGAAGGGCTCAGTGGGTTAGATGAGGACTGAGAGTGGAATAACTAAAATTAAACATTCCCGGAGAGGTTTTGTATGTCATCTGTAAGTTTCTTCACTTTTAGTGAACAATTTTTTTCAAAAATAGGATAGTTTGATGGATGCTAAACTTTCACATAAAAGCATGTCATATGATTCTGGAATTAGTGATATCTTCCTCAGTTTTAGCACAGCTTTTAGAGCTTCATATATTTCTTCAGTCATTCTTGCCCTTACTCATCTCTCTCTCTCTCTCAGCATATATTTGTTTATCACCTACTCTGTGCTAAGCATTGTTCTAGTTGCTGGAGATATAGCAACCAACAAAAGAGGCAAAATCATTGCCCTCGTGGAGCTTATGGGTTACCAGGGGAGTTAAGGGAGTAAGCCAGAAAACTAAGTAAGATACATGTTAGATTGTGATAAGTGCAATGGAGTAAAATAAGCAGGGAAGGGGGATAGGAAATGTTGGGGTGTGGTGGGGAAATTTTAGATGAAGTGGTGACATGGGATGGGCATTTTGGGCAGAGGTAGCGAGTGTAAAGGAACATGAGAAGTGAACGTCCCTAGCAAGTTTAAGGACAAGCAACAGGGTGGGTGTGGTTTGTAGAGTGATGGAAGGAGGAGTAGTAGGAGACAAGATCAGAGTGTTAGGGGAAGTGGGTGCAGAATTTAAGGCCTTGTAGATCACCGTAAGGACATTGCAGTTTGCACTGAGTGAGATGGGAAGTCATCCTGGCCTCCTTGTGCCTCATCTTCCTCACTTCTAATGATCTTTTTCTCTACTCCTTTACTATTACCTTCAAAATCTCCATTTTAAGTATCCCACTCTCTGACCATCTACCTCCTGTCTTTCCTGTTTTATTCTAATATCCCATCTCTGACCGTTTGTAACCACATTAGGACCTTTTATCTATTTAATGCAGAATTTTTCACTATTTGTTGCCTTCACCTTGTCTCCTCTCCCCTCTTACTCAGCTTAGATTTCCATATGTCACCTCAATCACTTTTTGCTTGTACCTTTAACTTCTGGGCCTCTTTCTTCATTTTACTCACCTAGAAAAGGCCCAACCCTGCTTGAACCCACTCTACCCATTCTGCATCTGCCCCCTGGGCTGAATACACCTGAGACAAAGCATCTAACCATTGACTGGCCTTACTTTGAATTTACGACCATAAATCCCATGTTGGTCCTGAACCCAGTCCAGCGATCCTAATTATTTCCCTCTTCCTTTTGTCACTCTTCCATGATCCCAAAAGACTATTTTTCATCTTAACTACCCGCTTCAAACCTTTAACATCCTTCACGATTTCTTACTGTCGCTGATGATTTTGATTTTTGCTTCAATGGGAAAATAACGACCATAGAACTACCTCCTCGTTGCATCATCAAATCTTCCATCCTATCAGCATGATATACCTTTATGCTCTGCCCTTACTCCTTTTTACAAAGCAAGAACTGTTCTTGCTCTTTCCTAAGGCCAGCTACTCTGTTGCTACTCACAGATACTCCTCCTGGAACTGTTCCCTCTCTCTCTGGCAATAGGAGTTTTTTCTCCTTTCTACAGAATCACCATACGTGTTAGAATATACCCCAAGCAACCAAAGAACCCCCTTGACCCCACACCGTCTTTTAGCAATGACCCTATTTTTCTCTTTCTCTCTGTAGTAAAACTCTTCCAAAGATTGTTCATGCTTGTTGTCTCATGCTTGTTTCTCCTCTTTCATTCTTGTTTTTTAAAATTTATTTTTGGTTGCGTCAGGTCTTTGTTGCTGTGTGCGGGCTTTCTCTAGTTGTGGCGAGCGGGAGCTACTCTGTTGTGGTGCGTGGGCTTCTCCTTGCAGTGGCTTCTCTTGTTGTGGAGCATGGGCTCTAGGAGGACGGGCTTCAGTAGTTGCAGCTCGTGGGCTCAGTAGTTGTGGCCCACAGGCTGTAGAGCACAGACTCAATAGTTGTGACGCACGGGCTTAGTTGCTCTGTGGAATGTAGGATCTTCCTGGACCAGGGCTTGAACCCGTGTCCCCTGCATTGGCAGGTGGATTCTTATCCACTGTGCCACCAGCGAAGTCCCTCTCTTTCATTCTTCTTTAAAGATTTGTTTTGATGTGGACAATTTTTATAGTCTTTATTGAACTTGTTACAATATTGCTTCTGTTTTTTTTAAAAGATGTTTGTTCCTAAGGGTCTGTTTCTCTACCATCGTGGTGTTTTTTTTTTTAAGTTTAATTTTTATTTATTTATTTATTTATGGCTGTGTTGGGTCCTCGTTTCTGTGCGAGGGCTTTCTCTAGTTGTGGCAAGCGGGGGCCACTCTTCATCACGGTGCACGGGCCTCTCACTATCGCGGCCTCTCTTGTTGCGGAGCACAGGCTCCAGATGTGCAGGCTCAGTAGTTGTGGCTCACGGGCCCAGCTGCTCCGCGGCATGTGGGATCTTCCCAGACCAGGGCCCGAACCCGTGTCCCCTGCATTGGCAGGCAGATTCTCAACCACTGCGCCACCAGGAAAGCCCTTGCTTCTGTTTTATGTTTTGGTTTTTTGGCTGCGAGGCTTGTGGGATCTTAGTTCCCTGACCAGGGATCGAACCTGCATCGCCTGCATTGGAAGGCGAAGTCTTAACCACTGGGCCTCCAGGGAAGTCCCTCCTCTTTCATTCTTGCTTGAACACTTCAATAAAAATTTTATCCTCACCATGACAAGAAACAGCTTTTATCAGGATCACCAATGATTTCCACGCCATCACTCCAATGATCCTTTTTCATTTTTTATTTTACATGAATCTCAGCAACATTCAACAGGGTGGGTCACTGCTTTCCTGGAATAATGTCTTCACTTGAATTTTGGAACATCTTACTTTCCTGATTTTCCTCCAGTTTTATTAGTTTGAAAAATTATATATTTTTTACTGGCTTATTATTCATTAATATTTGTAGTGAATTATACATTTTATAAAATGTCTTTTAGTATCTAACAAGATTTTATGATTTATCTCCTTTAAACTTACTGATAAGTATATTAATACGTATTGACTATTTTGTCATTCTTACCATGTATTATTCTTTCATTGAACTATCTAACTATATGTTTCTATTTTAATTGGGATTTTTGCTTAAATATTCATAAGTGAAATTTGCATGCTGTTGCCCTTTGGTGCATTTTTTGTCAGGTTTTGATATGTGTTATGTTGACTTTTTAAAATTAAATGTCATTTCCCCCTTTCTCCATGTTCTATGATAATTTGTTATTTTTTTTCTCCTTTTTTATAATTTGTTATTTTTATAAAAATGATTCCTATTCCTTATAAATAATTGAAGTTTGAAAGAAAAAACAAAGCAAAATGAAGACTCACTCCAAATTCTATAATTTAAAAATAGCTATTATCATTAATATTAGATGGAAGACATGGTGCCAGATATCTTGTGATGTGTTTGTGTGTATGTGTTTGTGTGTGTACAAAGAACAGTGTGCCTGGAACATAGTAGGTGCTCAGTTAATGATACCATTTATTGAATGAATAGAATATTAGATGAAATTAATTTTGCAAACATGAGATCATACTGAATTCTATTTTTATTTATTAAAATTTATTAATATTTATTTTAAATAAAAATTAACAAAATTAATTTTACTTGATTTTAACAGATTAAAAACAAATAATTGAAAATAACTGAAACTGGCAGTATTTCAGAAATTTAGATTCATTTTTATCATAAAATATTAATTTCAAAAAGGCGCCCCTATGATTTAAGAAAAACAATTCCATAAAAAAGGATAGTTAGATTATTATATTCATTACTTGCTTTTTACTTACCTTTACTCAACTTTTAGGTAATATTGATTAAATAGCATTTTAATAATTCCTGTCCTTCATGTCATTATTTTTATTAGTTTTAGGTTATTTTAAGTTATATTTTTTTTGCTTACTTTCTGTTCTTTACTCATGATTTCTCATTTTAACAAGCTGTCTTTATTCACCTCAGTTGCCTTGTTTCCATTGTTCAGTCGAATTTGCAAGAAAGTCTTGTGGGTGCTGTTACTTCCTAAATTCTTTTATGTTGAGAACATTATAATTAATCAAGCTCTTGGATAGGTTCTTGAATTTTCACATTCCCTCAGAAATTTGCATATATTGTTAATGTCAGCTTCTGTCAGTGAATGCTTCTATAGAAAAGTCTAAGACCAGCCTATTTAATTTTACTTCATTTCATTTTATCATTACTTTCTAATGATACCATGGCATTTCTGTCAGAGAGGAGAAGCTCCTGGATTCATTTCATCTTCACTCACCCATCTTTTCCCCAAAGCTGTTCCCACTCTAACTGCTGACAAAAGGGAAATAATAAGGGGACCTCCCTGATTCTGGTCCTATTAGAGCAGACAGATATAATCCATGACTCCCAGTTAAATTTGTATTTCAGATAAACAATGAATACTTTTTTAGTATAACTGTGTCCAGGTATAACTGGGTGTCCTATAATTTTATTTGCTAAATGCAACCTTATTTACTGTTGATTTTTTCCCCTTTGGTGTGGTATGGGGTGGGTGATAAGAACTTGACTGAGGCCTCTCTTTTTCCTCTGTCTACTGACTTATTCTCAGAGGATCTCATGCCATTAATTTTCTTCTTTGTTTTCAATCCGGCTAAGTCCTTGTTTGGGGGAATAATTAGGTCTGAGGAGACCTGATTGATCCACCTCCCCTCTCCACTTTCCTCCTGGTCTGTAGAGAGAGTAACGGCCATTCCTCCCACCTCACTGGTAGCCTACAGAAAGTTGGCAAGGGCTTTTGCCCCCTTCAGAATTTGTTTGTCCAAGTCTTTCAGGGACATAGTCTTGGTCATTCAGTTTGCTTCTCTTTGAATTGGGGTATTAGTGAGAATTCTCAGTGTATTTTACTTCAGCTTTCCCGTGTACTTCTTGTTTTTCTCTTTCTGACTTACTTCACTCTGTATGAGTCTCTAGGTCAATCCATGTGTCTACAAATGACCCAATTTCGTTCCTTTTTATGGCTGAGTAATATTCCATTGTATATATGTACCACATCTTCTTTATCCATTCATCTATCGATGGGCATTTAGGTTGCTTCCAAGTCCTGGCTATTGTAAATAGTGCTGCAGTGAACATTGGGGTGTATGTGTCTTTTTGAATTATGGTTTTCTCTGGGTAATGCCCAGTAGTGGGATTGCTGGGTGATATGGTACTTCCATTTTTAGTTTTTTAAGGAATCTCCATACTGTTCTCCATAGTGGCTATATCAATTTACATTCCCACCAACAGTGCAGGAGGGTTCCCTTTTCTCTACATCGTCTCCAGCATTTACTGTTTGTAGATTTTTTTTTTAACATCTTTATTGAAGTATAATTGCTTCACAATGGTGTGTTAGTTTCTGCTTTATAACAAAGTGAATCAGCTACAGATATACACACGTTCCCATATCTCCTCCCTCCCGCATCTCCCTCCCTCCCACCCTCCCCATCCCACCCCCCAAGGTGGTCACAAAGCACCGAGATGATCTCCCTGTACTATGCGGCTGCTTCCCACTAGCTATCTATTTTACATTTGGTAGTGTATATATGTCCATGACACTCTCTCATCCTGTCACATCTCACCCCTCCCCCTCCCCATATCCTCAAGTCCATTCTTTAGTAGGTCTGTGTCTTTATTCCCATCTTGCCACTAGGTTCTTCATGGCCTTTTTTTTTTTTTTTCCTTAGATTCCATATATATGTGTTAGCATACTGTATTTTTCTCTTTCTGACTTACTTCACTCTGTATGACAGACTCTAACTCCATCCACCTCATTACAAATACCTCCATTTCATTTCTTTTTATGGCTGAGTAATATTCCATTGTATATATGTGCCACATCTTCTTTATCCGTTCATCCAATGATGGACACTTAGGTTGCTTCCATGTCCTGGCTATTGTAAATAGAGCTGCAATGAACATTTTGGTACATGACTCTTTTTGAATTATGGTTTTCTCAGGGTATATGCCCAGTATTGGGATTGCTGGGTCATATGGTAGTTTTTTAGTTTTTTAAGGAACCTCCATACTGTTCTCCATAGTAGCTGTATCAATTTACATTCCCACCAACAGTGCAAGAGTGTTCCCTTTTCTCCACACCCTCTCCAGCATTTATTGTTTGTAGATTTTTTGATGATGGCCATTCTGACTGGTGTGAGGTGATACCTCATTGTGGTTTTGATTTGCATTTCTCTAATGATTAATGATGTTGAGCATTCTTTCATGTGCTTGTTGGCAATCTGTATATGTTCTTTGCAGAAATGTCAATTTAGTTCTTCTGCCCATTTTTGGATTGGGTTGTTTGTTTTTTTGATATTGAGCTGCATGAGCTGCTTGTATATTTTGGAGATTAATCCTTTGTCCATTGATTCATTTGCAAATATTTTCTCGCATTCTGAGGGTTGTCTTTTTGTCTTGTTTATGGTTTCCTTTGCTGTGCAAAAGCTTTTAAGTTTCATTAGGTCCCATTTATTTATTTTTGTTTTTATTTCCATTACTCTAGGAGGCGGGTCAAAAAAGATCTTGCTGTGATTTATGTCATAGAGCGTTCTGCCTATGTTTTCCTCTAAAAGCTTTATAGTGTCTGGTCTTACATTTAGGTCTTTAATCCATTTTGAGTTTATTTTTGTGTATGGTATTAGGGATTGTTCTAATTTCATTCTTTTACATGTAGCTGTCCAGTTTTCCCAGCACCGCTTATTGAAGAGGCTGTCTTTTCTCCATTGTATATTCTTGCCTGCTTTGCAAGTTGCAGGATACAAAATTAATGCACAGAAATCTCTTGCATTCCCATACACTAACAACAAAAGATCAGAAAGAGAAATTAAGGAAACAGTCCCATTCACCAATGCAAGATAAAGAATAAAATACATCGGAATAAACCTACCTAAGGAGGTAAAAGACCCGTACTCAGAAAACTATAAGGCACTGATGAAAGAAATCAAAGATGACACAAACAGATACAGAGATATACCGTGTTCTTGGATTGGAAGAATCAATACTGTGAAAATGACTATACTACCCAGAACAATCTACAGATTCAATGCAATCCCTATCAAATTACCAATGACATTTTTCACATAACTAGAACAAAAAATCTTAAAGTTTGTATGCAGACTCAAAAAACCCCAAATAGCCAAAGCAATCTTGAGAAAGAAAAACGAAGCTGGAGGAATCAGGCTCCCTGACTTCAGAGTATACTACAAAGCTACATTAATCAAGACAGTATGGTACTGGCACAAAAACAGAAATATAGGTCAATGGAACAGGATAGAAAGCCCAGAGATAAACCCACACACCTATTGTCAACTAATCTATGACAGAGGAGGCGAGAATATCCCCTTAGGTTTTGATAAGTGTCTGATTGCTCTGTCGCTGCACTTTTGATTCACTCATTGACCCAAGAAATGTATGGAAGAATTTATCCTAAAAAGCTTTAGGTATCTGGGTTTTTAATTTCTACCTGTTTTATGGATTTCTAATTTTATTGCATTCTGGTCAGAAAATTTGTTTTATTAAAAGTTGTATTGAGGTTTCCTTTAGTACATAACTATATTCTCATTAAAAAAATATTCCCTGGGTCCCCTGAGGGATTACTTTTGTTTTCTTAAGGACTCGTGAAGAATTTATAAAGTTTGATTATAGTATAGACCAGAAAAGCTGAATGATACAATAAACAAAGATAATGACATATTTTTTCCCTCAATCTGTACATATTACGCTATTGCCTTCTGGCATTTAATGTTGCTGAAAAGTATGAATTTAGCCTGATTTTTTTTCTTTTGCAGATTCTCTATTTCTGCCTAATTACTTATAGACTTTTTTCTTTAAAGTGCAATAGCTTCACTATGTTCCTAATAATGTTACTCATAATTTTTACTTATATGTGTAAATCCTTTCAATCTGCAGATTCCTATCTTCTTTTATTTTAGAAAATGGTTTTCTATTACACTCAATATTTTTCCATTCTGCCTACTCTGCATTTTTCTTTAGGACTACAGTTCAGATGCTAGATGTCTGTTATCTTTATTTCATACCTATCATTTTATCTCTATTCACTTTTACGTGTTTTCCCTTTGCATTCTATCTTCTTGCTCAAGCCAGTCCTCCACATCACTGACTGTTTTTACTAATACTGATCTTACTTCCTACTGCCACTAAAGTGGGTTTCATTATGTGATGCTTTTTAAAATTAATCTTATTTTTCCTCTTTATTTTATTTTATTTTATTTTATTGTTTATCTCTTTATTGATCTCATGAGTCTCTTCCTTGATGTTCATTTTTGTAAAGTCCATGTCCTCTTTGATTTTCCAAGACATTGAGAAAATCTTACCTAGAAAAGTTTTCTGTTCTATAAAGAAGTGTTACTTGGAATAACTGTTCTCCCAGTGTCTGTTCTTCATCTTCCTTTTGCTTATTGGAGCTTTTTCTTCTTTCTCTTCCTCTTTTTTTTCCTCCTGTTTTTGTTTTGGTGTAAACTCTGCACAGGTGCAATTGTTTGAAACTTCACATTATTCATCCCCTCTGAATGGGGCAGCTTTCTTTGACCTGTTATTTACTCTAAATCATTCTTCTCCTACTTTATTTGGGAACTTAAAAATTATGCCACTGAACTCTGAGGTGGAGAGTTCAACTCTGTTTAATTCTTCACCTTCTTGAGGGACAGAGGGACAAATAAGGAGTCTTAATTCTGGTGTGTTGTCTTCACATTCTTTGCCATTACATATGATGAATCCTCTGTCCTGGGGCCCAGCTACCCTTGGCTTCTGTTCATTTTACACTTCAGGGTCAGTGGTTCACTCTGTAGGAGGCTGGGTGAGTAGGAATCCGTGGGACTCATTGTTAAGACCTTTTGTTTGCTGGTGTAGAGTGACATTTAATTAAGCCAAGCAGAACTTTTGGCTTCTGTTTATTGTTCCTCCTCATCTGCAGATTTTTTCCTTCTTTTTTTATATTATTTTTTAATTTAATTTTTATTTTATATTGGGGTATAGTTGATTTACAATGTTGTGTTTGTTTCAGGTGTACAGCAAAGTGATTCAGTTATACATATACCTATATCCATTCTTTTTCAGATTCATTTCCCATATAAGTTATTACAGAATATTGAGTAGAGTTCCCTGTGCTATACAGTAGGTCCTTGTTGATTATCTATTGATATTTTATATATAGTAGTGTGTATATGTTAATCCCAAACTCCTAATTTACCCCTCCCCCCCACCTTCCCCCTTTGGTAACCATAAGTTTGTTTTCAATGTCTGTGAGTCTGTTTCTGTTTTGTAAATAAGTTCATTTGTATCATCTTTTTAGATTCCACATATAAGTCATGTCATATGATATTTGTCTTTGTGTGTCTGGCTTACTTCACTTAGTATGATAATCTCTAGGTCCATCCATGTTGCTGCAAATGGCATTATTTCATTCTTTTTTTATGGCTAAGTAATATTCCATTGTATATATGTACCACATCTTCTTTATCCACTCCTCTGTCAATGGACATTTAGGTTGCTTCTATGTCTTGGCTATTGTAAATAGTGCTGCAATGAAAATTGGGGTGCATGTATCTTTTTGAATTATGGTTTTCTCTGGATATATGCCCAGGAGTGGGATTGCAGGATCATATGGTAATTCTATTTTTAGTTTTTTAAGGAACTTCCATACAGTTCTCCATAGTGGTTGTATCAATTAACATTCCCACCAACAGTGTAGGAGACTTCCCTTTTCTCCACATCATCTCCAGCATTTATTTTTTGTAGACTTTTGGATGATGGCTATTCTGACTGGTGTGAGGTTATACCTCATTGTAGTTTTGATTTGCATTTCTCTAATAATTAGTGATGTTAAGAATCTTTTTATGTGTTTTTTTGGCCATCTGTATGTCTTTCTTTGGAGAAACATCTATTTAGATCTCTGCCCATTTTTTGATTGGGTCTTTGTTTTGTTTTTTGTTTTTTGGTATTGAGCTGTATGAGATGTGTATATATTTTGGAGATTAATCCCTTGTCCATTGATTCATTTGCAAATATTTTCAATATCTAAATTGGCATGCGTGTGGTCTTGAGCCCAGGGGAATTCTAGGGTACGTCTTCCTATCCATCGTGGTGGAAGCCAGGGTCGCAAATTGGTGCTGTAAAGCCATTGAATTCCATTAGATACAACCCAGTATATTTCTGTTTGCCTGACCCAGGCTGTTCCATAGCAATCGTTACCTTTAAAAGAAATGATATTTTGGCATTTTTCATAAGGGACCCAGCCTTATTTTCTAGTGTTTTTAGGCTGATTACCTCTAGTATGATTTAATTGTTCCCAACATGGGGGGGAGGGGATTTAAAATTAAATGACCATAGCCTGGTGTTAGCCATCTAAATCCATCCTAATACCAAGGGAGAGTCTCTCTTAATAATTGAGAAGTTATATTCTTTGACTGAAATTTAGCTCATTGCACTGATTGAGCTTGAGTACCTTTAAAAGAAAATTCATATTTATGGTCAGTGTCAGAGTGAGTATGATTGATTGGCCAAGTGAGGGGATCCCATGTAGTAACATCAGTAGTGGCCCAAACAGAACTACTTCTTCTGAAATAAATTTTCTAAGGGCCATCCAATCAGAGCCTTGGAGAGGAGAAATCCACCAATGTGTACCAGGGATACTGGACATAGGTAATTGACCACAGACTCAACAATTGGATTGATGTCTAAAATTTGCAAAGGGTTGTGCGCATAATAGAAAAACATTTGATTCATATGCAAAAGTCCAAGAAATAAAGAAAACACTATAAATAGTCATTCAGGTAAGGTCTGGCATCTTGAGATACCTGTCTACTTCTGATGTTGTCTTCTTCTTGTCCTGTTGTGTGTGTCATTTCTACTCTGTTTGACTATTGTTTTAAGGTGAGTTTGAGATCAACAGTTCTCTCTATAGATCATTCTGGTGCAGTGGCCCTTTTTTAAATGGGAAATATAAATCCAAGAATTAATTCCCTTTAGTTTCTCTGCCCATGAGCTAGTTAAGAGTACCTGATAAAGGTCCTTCCATCTAGGATGGAGAGAGTCCTTTAGATGATGCCTTCCAGTATACATAATCTGTTGGTTGCAGGTCATGGAGCATTTTATCTTCATCCAAAAATAGATTACTAGGATAAGCTTCAGAAACAAATTTAGAATGTCCTTTTAGTAATTCAATTAAACCATACAGTAATGCAACATAGTAACAAGGAGCCATCTAGGAAGTGAGTCTTAGGCAGCAAATTCAAAACCTCAAAGACAGTTAACAACATTAAAATTCAATACCCACTGAAATGTAATTTTTTTTCTCTCTAAAATTACCCTCATTTCTATCAAACACAGCCAAATTAAGACTAGTTTATTTACAAAATAAGTCTGGTGTCAATAAAATTGGCCTGGTTATTTATATGTGTAATTGATCATGTAGGTTCTTTTAATATTAGCTTTGTTGGAATGTTTCATGAGGAATCTCTGATTGAACTTTAAAAGGCCAGAAAATCCATGCCAAAGACTTTCCATCAGATTCCACTTGCAAAATCTACAGATTTGGATGGGTTCCTCTCTTCTAGAGCTACCCCAAATATCTTACAATTCCCGCATCTGCCAGGAAGTGGCTTTCCTTATTCACCTGTTAAGGCTGCTGGGAACCCTGTAAGCAAAGTACTAGGTTGTTTCTCCAAGGGGCTTTATGGCTCCATAAAGTCTGCCTTAGTTCTTTAAATCTGCCCGGTCACATCTAATTTTTGCGTATTCTCCAGCCAAAGCCATGGTAATATAACCAATTTCTCCAATTATGCCCTGTTTTAAGGAGAACAGATTCAATTGAACTTATGCAAATAACTACTGCCATGAAAATAAGAATACTAAGTGTTTCAAAATTCTGGAGGGATAAAGTAGAGAGAAAAGATAAACGTTTCATTTGTGCTTATGAAGGTCTGTAAGTCATATTTAGCTTAAGGGGAAAGGTTTCCTTATATCTAGAAAACAAAGATTAAAGCCAGTAATATTTCAGACAAAGTCATAAAAATTATCAGTCGGCTCTATGTAACTAATTCTTGTTATTTTTATCTTCTTTTAACAGTTTTATGAAGCCATCAGGTTTTCCATTAGAATGCTTTAATTTTCTTACCCAGTTCAGTGGTATGATCTGAAAGTTATCAGAAACCTGTATTTTTCTTCTTTCTATGAATCTTCTTGAAGATGAAGCATTTTTGTAAAAACATCAGAGTAAAACAGTAACTGTATATAAATGACAGGAGACAAAAAAAATGCACGATTAAAGACCTGATTACAATGCAGTTGTCAAATTGGTTATTTTTGTGACGTACAATATTACTATAACTAGAATTATGACTAATAACATTATACCAGGACATATTCAAATTTTAGAAATTTCGTGTATTTTCTAGAACATTTATATTCATGGCATTTACTCATACAATATAACCTAAGAAGGTTTATTGCCACTCATTTGACAATGTCTCCATGTAATTTAACATACCAAATAAGCCTAATTAGTTTAATATCTCTCAATGAGATGTATTGGGTGCCCTCTGAAGCATCCCAAGTTTAGCTAGAGGTCAAAAGAACTTCATTTAGAATTTGATTTGAGGAAGTTTGTCAAAGATATCAGTAAGTTTTAAAAACACTTGGTTAAATAGGATCAGAGGTCACTGTGAAACAAAACTGTGACTGCAGTGGCTAATGATTTGATCCTTCTCGATCTGGATGGTGGGCAGCATTCCGTGTTTTACAAAGACTTCAGTGGAGGAAGTAACTGCAGATGTGGTAGAAATAGCAAGAAAACTAGAATTGGAGGCGGAGCCTGAAGATGTGACAATTATTGCAATCTCATGGTAATACTTTAACAGATGAGGAGCTTCTTCTTCTGTTTTTTTTTGTTTAAATTTATTTATTTATTTATGGCTGTGTTGGGTCTTCGTTTCTGTGTGAGGGCTTTCTCTAGTTGCGGGAAGTGGGGGCCTCTCATTATCGCGGCCTCTCTTGTTGCAGAGCACAGGCTCCAGACGCGCAGGCTCAGTAATTGTGGCTCACGGGCCTAGTTGCTCCGCGGCATGTGGGATCTTCCCAGACCAGGTCTCGAACCCGTGTCCCCTGCATTGGCAGGCAGATTCTCAACCACTGCGCCATCAGGGAAGCCCAAGGAGTTTCTTCTTCTGAATGAGCAAAGAAAGTGGTTTTGTAAGATGGCATCTACTCCTGGTGAAGATGCTGTGAAGATTGTTGAAAGGATAACAAAGAATTTAGAATATTACATAAACTAAGTTGTTCAAACAGCAGTAGGGTTTGAGAGAATCACCTCCAGTTTCCAAAGAACTTCTACTGTGAGTAAAATGCTATCAAACAGCATTGCATGCTACAGAGAAATTGTTTGTGAAAGCAAGAGTCCATTGATGCAGCAAATGGCATTGTTGTCTTATTTTAAGAAGTTGCCATAGCCACTCCAGCCTTCAGCGACCATGAGTGTTGTTAGATAATGGTTAGAATTTTTTAGCAATAAAGTATTTTTTAATTAAGGTACGTTTTTTAGACAGTGCTATTGCACTTAATAGACTACATTATAATGTAAACCTTCCTTTTTATATGCACTGGGACGCCAGAAAATTCATGTGACTTGCTTATTGCGATATTTACTTCATTGCAGTGGTCTGGAACCCTCTTGAGGTATGCTTGTATTTTCTTTCTCTTTGTTGTAATTCTCACTTGTTTCATGCATTGTTCTCCTGACCTTGGTGAGCCTGTTTATGACCATTATTTTGAACTATCAGGTAAATCACTTATCTTCATTTCATAAGATCTATTTCTGGAGTTCTGTCTTGTTCTTTTGTTTGGAATACATATTTTTATTTCTTCATCTTCTTTGAGTCTCTGTGTTGTTTTTTGTGCATTAGCCCCCTCTCCCAGTCTTGACAGAGTGGTTTTATGTAGAATATGAACCTCATCAATCAGCTGAGCCTGAGTTTTTACTGTCTCTCAAACCTTTGTGATTGTTCAAGCTGTCTTCTTTGTTCTTGGAGCCTTGCAGTAGTGGACAGTGTGCCATGACCTGATAGTGTCCAAAAGGGGAGGATTGCAGTCAGCACCTAGTTTCAGGTTGATTGGAAGCCAGACCTTCAGATAGCAGCTGGGAAAATATGTAGTTAGACCCCTTCTAGGGAAACACTGGGAGATGGGTGTTTTTACACTTGCCTGGCTATATAGCCAGTCATGGGGGAATGTCCTGTGCTCATTAAGAAGTGCCTCTTTGTTTGCTACAGTCCTGTGGGACTTCTGAGTGCAAACCCTGTTGACTATCAGAGCCAGGAATTCTAGGGGCCTGTCTCTTGGGCAGCAGCCAGAAAAACTGGAACATCAGATGCATTTACAAGCTCCTTCTAGTGAGATACAGATGACTTGCAGCAGGGTATAGGGAAAAGGCAAGGGAGGTGTCCACGTGCTTTCCCAGTCTCCAGGGAGAGTGGCAGTCAGCCCCTAGATGTGTGCTAAATTAGAAGCCTGACCCTCAGGCAGCTGCTTTTAATATATACAAATAGTCCCTTTTCAGGGAAACACTGGGAGGTGGATATGTTTTATCTGCTCCCTCTGTGCTGAGCCTGAGGGTATAGGCACACTGAATCCTTGGAGCCAGTTAAGAACTGTTTCTTTGTTTTCTGTAAACTTGTGGGTCTTGTGGATAAAAGTTGCATTGGATTTCAGAGCTAGGTGTTTTGGGACCCCATCCCTTAGGTGAGAATCTTAAAAGTTGGATGCTAGATGTTGAGTCCAAACCTTTTGCTCCTCAGGGAGAAGCTGGGAGTTGGGAGTTCCCTCCCAATTTTACGGTGTTGTGCTGGGGGTTGGGGTTGATGACGAGTTTTTCTCAGTCTTTCCTACCTGTTCTGATGTGGGTATTTTCTTGTTTGCTCCATGTGTAGGAGTTGCTCAGCTAGCTTTTGGGTTTCTTTCAGAGGGAATTGCTCCGTGTGTAGCTGTACATTCAGTGTGTCTGTGGGAAGAAGGGAGTTGAGGAGCCTCCTGTGTTGCCATCTTGGACTGGAACTAGTCATGGGCTTTTCTGGCAGTGTCCCAGACAGCTGGGGAATGTGGGTGCTCACTCACATGCCCTTACTTTCCCCTGGGGGAGAAGTCGTGGTCTGAGAAGGTGTCACTTGGCACTGAGTGGTACCACGTTGGGGGAGGTGTAACATGGGTAGTCAAACTGTTCCTCTTACCCCCTCCAGTGTGTCCAAACTTGTATTTTTTTGTTTCAACAGTAAGCTGAAACTTTTCCACTGGAAATCTGGACTTCCACAAAGATTCTTTCATTCGTGGATGATTATCTAAGTCAGTGTCTTCCTAGGGCTCCCAGACCACAGCCTAGAGGATCAGGAGCCAGTTCACAGGCCACTGCAGGGTCTGCAGCTGGGGTCCAGGTCTCTGTGTGCGTATTATCCCATATATGGGTGGGTGAGACTCCTCCCAGTTTCCTTGGAGTTCAGTGCTGGATTCCACAGCTCCTACAAAGGCATTTTTGTTCAAGAATGGATGCCAAATTGTTGAGCAAGGAAACACTGAGGGACGTCTTATTCAGCCTTGTTGCTGAATTTACTCCCCTGCATTTACTTAAGTTCCCTTGAAGTTGACCCAATCCTGTTTTTTTATAGCTACAGGAAAATGACTTTTGTAGAAGGAAGTTGTGAAGGACAGATGTAACTGAGATACAGAGACCTTGTGGAATTTTGTTTAAACTGATTTTCTTACCAAAATTCCTTGAATGTGAAAAGCACAACACAGACCTCATTCTTTATAATCCTCATTATCCAATTAAAATAAAGTCTTATTTATATTGAAAGGAGGAGTACATTGGGATTTCCTTAATTGAATCTCATTTGTATTTAGAGTATGTAGGAATGTAGAGTGATATATAGAGTTGTGACCTAGTGCCTAGGTTTTCTTGAATAATTTGTCAATGCTTTTATCAGTGATTTTAAGTCAACCATTTTACTTGTCTATTCAGTGCCTCTGATTGCATGTTTATGGAATTGGAAACTTTAAATACCATGATTTTTGTAACCTAATAGAGGTTGTGATGATTGATGAGATACTATAAATTCACCAGATGTCCTCATCCATGAAGAAAGCCCAGCATTCTGCATACTTGGCTAGAATTTCTGATTTTTTCAGTTTAGTAATGAACCAGAATTTCTGTATCCTGTTGGTAGTCAGTCCAAGAGGAAGTTACAGATTTTCCAGAAAAATTGAAGACTAACAAAATGGTGGGAAATTGAACATTTAAAAATCTAAGTTATGGTATCCTTTTCAAGATAACATATTTTGGCCAGATTAAGTTACTTAGCCAAGTAACCTAAAAGATTCTTTATACTTTTTTTTTGTTTGTTTTAAAACTCTTGTTTCAGATTTCTTTTTTCCAGTTTAAGTTTTCAGATTTTTTTTTTTCCAGTTTAAATGTTCCAGTTTAAGTTGTCACTCAATGATGAGAGTATTATTCTGGACTTCCAATTAAAGTCTGAATTCATAGTAATCAGAAATTGAAGAAACTTTTATGCATTTCTGTATGTGTGTTTTGTTTTTCAATTATGTTTTTTGTTTTCATTTTATAGGAATTACAATGTTGTACTAGATATTCTCTCTGCCTGGAATGCTTTTATTCCATTATCATACCTGGCTGGCTCCCTATTATCATTTAGACTTTAGAGAAACCCTCCTTGACAATCCATTTAAAATAGTTATCAATCACTGATCACTCTCACTTTTTCTATTTCAGATCTCTGCATAACACTACGGCCATTGGGTATTTCCCTTCCCTTCCCTCTTCTTCCTTTCCTTTCTTACATCCTCCCTTTCTTGAACTCTCTAGTTTTAGATGTCTTTCCTTGTTTAGATGTCTCCCAGCATCATTTAATGTTTGAATGAGTATCTGAATGAATGAACTACTACATCTTTAGGAAAGATGTTTTTCTTTGTATAATCCCTTTTGAAAGTTTTTAATAAATTCCTTCTCATTGAGATTGTTTGCTTTTTCCAAATTCATGGCTTTTCTCTTGATTCCATTCTTGAGTCCATCCTGAGCTCAATTTCTATCCTCCTTTTTCTTATTTTAACTGGGCACATCTAAAATATTATTATTTCAAAAGAGTGGATGTGATTCTTCTCACATAACAGAAGGGAGTAACTCAAAACAATGACTAATTAGTGAATTATTTTTTGAGTTTTGGATTGCATTATATTCTTTTAGCAGTTCACATATTCAGGTGATAAAGTCATGCTTAGTATATGCTGGGCACCGAGGATATAAAGATGAGAAATGCAAAGTACTTACCCTTGAAGAGCTCACGTATTGTTGGGGAAGGTAGACTTATAAACACATAATTTCATGAGTTCTAAAAGGTGTCATAGGACATATGCATTATTCTTAATAATTGCATGGGTGTTTTCCAGGAAAGTAAGAACAAGGAGAACATTCTCAAGCACATGCCCAGTGGTTTCTTAGGCACCAGATTCTGCCCAACTCCAGATCATTCTCCACAGTGATCCTTATCCTGTGCAGGTACTTTTAAGCAATGAGGATGCTGCTTAGCAGTGTCTGGCATATGGTACACACTCAAAAAATATTCAGTGAATAGATGAATAACTCCCCTTTGGTAACAAGGAGCCATCAGAATTTTCCTAGTGGGGGGTATATACATGAGTAATGTCTTTTTTTGAAAGAATCTCACATTGACATGTGAGTGGGAAAAAAAAAAAAAAAAAGCTCTGGGAGAGCTTGGTGCCAGTGGGACCTGCTGTGATAATCCAGGAAGGAGTCAATGATTCTGGCTCTCCTTGGAACATCTGAGCAAAGTGCATTGGCAGCACATATGCAAAGTAGGGATGGGGTATTGGATTCAGGAAAAAAAAGTGTAGAGATGTTTAGAGGAAGGGCAAGAACTCTTCTATTCATGGACAATTGGACACTGCAGATAAGTTTTCTAAGTTACTCAGAAGTGTTCAGAAGCAAATACCCTTTGAATTCGAATCATTGGATTGTTAGTGTTATTCTCTGAAGTTACAACTTCCAAAATAAAATCTTTTGCTGTTTCCCCTAAGACCTGACATTTGTCAACCTTGGCTCCTGCTTTAGGGCAATTTGGCTTAAAAAAATTTTTTTTTCCTAAGAAAGAAAAGCACTGCCATTCAATAAGAACTCGTCTGTGATGGAAAACTCTTTTCCCTAGAATTTCTCCCACATTGACAGAGATTGAACTCAGGGCAGAATCCATTTGTCAGGGCAAGTTTAGAGAAAGGACTCCTGCTCTTGGGGCTGCCATGAAAGTCCCTCTCAGTCTAAGATTCTGTGGCGATGCTTAGTACCTGATATAGTGGTGCTTCCTGAATCTCAGTCAGATAAGATCTCTCACATACATGTACCATCTGTATGATTATTGTTGTTTTCATTAAATAAACTTCAAATTAAGCCAAGTATATTAAAAAAAATTAGGCTAACTCTGCTTCACCTTCATGGAATCAGATTTTGTGTGCTGCTTTTCTTTTTTTCTAATGCACGTTAAGGTAAACTCATAACCAATAAACCACGATTATTCTTGTATTAAATAAAATGATATTTCATTTCCCTAATGATACAGGACTTCCATATTGGGAAACTCTTGGATAGTGTTTTGAGCTTGCTGTGACACAAACCTTTGAGAGCAAAAGTTCTGGCTAAAATCTGGAGGTGGGAAAAGAATAGTGAATGGATCCAGAACAT
This sequence comes from Balaenoptera ricei, assembly GCF_028023285.1. NCBI lineage: Eukaryota > Metazoa > Chordata > Mammalia > Artiodactyla > Balaenopteridae > Balaenoptera > Balaenoptera ricei. The sequence goes on along the minus strand of NC_082651.1, from coordinate 75,729,756 downwards.
TTACCCACTGACTGCTGTCTCAGTCTTCTGGTCTACTGAGGGGGAAGTATGAGGGTCTCAGTGAATGAGGAGCCAAGAGTACACATCATCTTTCTTCCTGGAAAGAGGAAGTTAAGCCTCAGCTTTGGTGTGGCCAATGAAGAAATGATACTAGAGGCTGAGAGATCTGATGTATCTCTTTCACACGGACAAAGAATGGCACAGAGGCAGGGTGACAGCACTGCAGGTGGTGCAAGAATCTGGGAGGAACCCCCAGTGGATGTGAGACTTGTGTTTTCTTTGGGAACTTGGCCTCCAATCTGATCTTGGCTGTTGGGAGTGACCAGATCTCCAGATAAGTGGGGTTTACTTGCTCACCTTGGCCAAAAGGCAGAGACATGTAGGTTTATAGCTAATTCAGATGAAGAATCAGGATTCACACTGACCAACACATCACTCTGTTACATATGTTTGGTAGTTGAGGAGCTAAGTAAAGAAAGACTACTTCTTTTAGCAGCAACCACAGGGAGAAGGCAGAATAACAGAAATGCAGTTACAGTGGCACTTCGATTAATAAAACCCATGGGAAATATGCCCTTTTACAAGGAAATCATCATGTTTGAGAAAATACAAAACAAAAAGGACTATAAATCACCAAGTTGCTGTACATGCTTTTACTTGACTGACAAAAACAAACAAAAAAAAACACACCAACAAATAAAAAATTTAAGAAATCAACCAAAAACCTCTGTTTCACAGTTTGTGTTGACTATGCACAGTTTGAAGTGAATAAAGAATTCTTTGAGAAAAATTCTTTTGAGCCTCCAGTCTCATCTTTCTGTATCTTCCCCAGCATACTGCCTACATACTCCAGCAAAACCCCACTCCTGAATTCAGTGGTCACTCCATCCTTTCCCCTCAAGGTTCAAGACCTTCTTTCATGTCTTCTTCTTCCCCATCAAAATTGAGAGGCATCCAAAAACCCAGACCATTTATGCTTACTGATTATTAATTGATTATATTTTAACTCAACATATCTGTGAGTATGCTCCATGGACCACAGTTTTTCTGATGTCAGTGGGCTCCATGTAACCAAAAGGAAAACGTTATAGGTCAAATAAGTTTGGAAAATTCAACGTTGAACAACTTGAATAGGTTTCATTACTGCAGGACTTCTCAGAAACTGAAATGTGTATATGGAAATGATGAATCATAAGAGAGGTATATAGTATTCAGTGTTTCCCAAACTTATTTTGCCATAGTAAAAATTTATTTTGAGCATCTCCAGGAATTTATGTCATCTGACACACTCTGGAGAATGCTATTTTAGCTGAAACTCATCTAAGTGTGCCTAAGCAAAGTATATCTAAGCAATCTGTTTATATTTCATAGCTGTAATAGATTGAATAGTGGCCCCCAAAAGATGTGGACAAGTCCTAACCCCCAGTACTTGTGAGTGTGATATTATTTGGAAATAGAGTCTTTGCAAATGTAATTAAGTTAAGGATTTCAAAATGAGATCATTCTGGTTTTAGGGTAGGCCCTACATCTAAGGACAGCATCCTTATAGGAGATAGAAAAGGAAATGACACAGAGATACACAGGGAGAAGAAGGCCATATGAAGAAGGAAGCAGAGATTGAAGCTTTGTTGTCAAAGCCAAGGAACCAGTAGAAGCTGGAAGAGGCAAGCAAAGATTCTTCCCCAGAGCCTTTGCAGGAGGCATGGTTTTGCTGATAATTTTGGACTTCTAGCTCCAGAGCTGTGAAAGAAGAAATTTCTCTTGCTTTGAACCAGTTGGTTTCTGGTAATTTGTTGTGGGGTCCTAGGAAACCAGTATAATGCCCTTTACTTCTAACTGTGAAGTGTGGTGACTTAGGCTTTGATTTTTTATTTTTTATAAAAGATTAGGTATCAGTGAGTAGTGGGCATATATTTTTGAGGGCAGAGCCTGACTCTGCTTTTTGATCACTTAAAGTTGATTTAATCTTTTGAGGTGGTTGGTTGAGGGAGTTGGGTATATTAGTTGGGAGTAGGTGTCCGTCTAAAAGACAGTTCCTTTCCTCTCGGGTCCCTTTTCAGCGTTTTCCTGTCTTGGCAAGGGGCTCCTTCATCCTTCCTGTTTTCTTCACCTTGCATACCTGATCAATCACAAATCCTGATAAATGTTAACTTCCAAATATTTCTCCAATCCATCATCTTACTTATCTGTTTACTGCAGTACCTGAATGTAGGCTACACCATCTCTTGCCTGGGCTACTGGAACCTCCTCCTCTCCAAAATATTTTGCACCCAGAGCAAATTATATATGCCCCTCTCTCTCCTCACTTGAAATACTGTCATGGCTCCCACTTCTCTTAGATAAGGACCATCCTTGTGCTACAAGGCCTGCTATGATCTATCTCTACTAACTCCCCAAACTCATTTCACACCCTGTTTGACTCTGCTCTCTTTCCCTATCCTAGAGGATAGAGAAAGTTCATATTGTTGAACCCAAGCATAACTTCTATTCTTGTCTCCATAGTCACCTTATTCATGAACCCAGTGAGCAAGCATGGGTTGGTGGGGAAAGGAAGCTAACAAATAACTGTTTATAGAAAGCCTCCTCCGTGGTAGAGGCCCTTTGATCATCATTCATACGGAACAAAGATATTCTTGCACTGTGGATCCATTCTGATAGGTCCATGTACAGGAGATAGGAGATTTCTCAAATCTCCTTTTCTTGAATCTCCGGAGAAACTTGATCCTTCCAAGTTCCTGGCAATCTGCAGAAACCGTTAACCACTATCCATGACTTGATATAAACTCTTACCTTAGATCTTCTTTGCTCCTAGGCAAAGTTGCCCATGGAAAGAACTGCTCAAAGGCCTACTCACTGCAGCAGTCCATTTCTGCTGCCGACAGATTGGATAGAAATAATTGTAAGCCAAGCTTAAAATGCCCTTTTAGTCAAGTGGACCTAGAGAACTTCTCTCCAGACTTTAAAAGTAGGTTGATAGAGAGGTGGTTACACAGTCTTTAGGAATGAGACTTTAGGAGCAGCCACACCAGGAGGGGGAGCCACCTGCTTATGCTTTCAGGATCTGCTCAAGCCAGATCTTATAAATACCTCGTCCGTTTGATAATTGGGTGCCGCAGGGCATACTTACATTTGTGGGTTGTTAAAATCAAATAGCACCTAGTTTCGTGTCTCCTGGTTTTCCATTATAAGACATTCAGTTTCTACCAGTAGAAGGCCAAGAGTGGTTTCTAAAAATGGGAATAGTTATCTAACAGAGAGTGCATGATTTTATTATAAAATCTTTGAGGCCACTTTCCCTGTTGGGGATAGCTATAGGCTCCTTACAATGTGCTCTTCTGCTGTAGACAATTTATGCATCACTAGATAATTTGGGTCAGAGCTCTAGAGGGGCCCTGAATCCCACTCACTGCAGTCTATGGGAGCTCCCAGCTAATGGCACAGAGAGAATCCTAGTGTGGATCTTTTTTTTCCCTCCTTCCTGCCTTTCCCTTTGCCTTTCTACTTTCCTTTACATATTTATGAGCTCTCTCTACCCCAGTCTGTCCTGCCTGACTGTGGAAAGACCCTGTCTCCTCCTTATTTCTCAAACTTCTTAATGCAATCCCTGCCCTTTTCACCCTACGTCCCAGGACTCCCGGATATAACTTTTATAATTCTGTCACTTTTGACATTATAATAGTTAGCACTTAATTCATTTTTTTACTACTGTAACTCTTCCTTATTCTGGAGTTCTGGAACACATCAGTAATTCTCCTACATCATTTGACCTTTGTCTGAAACTTTCTCAGTAGAAGAAATGTGTTGAAGCCACATGTCCCCTTTGCTAATGAAAGTGTCACATATTAAGTTGAATTTGCCTTGGGATTTGGGTCACTGCTGAAACAGGGTCTTGGAACATGTAATAACTGTAGGGAGCCAGGATTTCTGCTTCATTATTATTTGAGAGATGTTCCCTCAGAGAACAGGACATATGTTTCTTCCTATATAAACCTTTCCCCAGGAAGGGACCTATAGGCCGTTTGGCCCATTGCGCCAACAAGGCTGTGTCGCAGGAGGAAGGACACTCTCTAGCACCTGATCCCAGCTGGTTTAAAGGCCTGGAGACATGGGCTTGCCCTTGCTCCCTAGGCAGAGTTGGATTCATGACTTCACTATTCATGGTTTTACCAGGTTATTACACTCCATTTCTCTTTCTGAAATCCCTCCTCTTTCTTAATTTCTTTTCAGACAAAAATGCCATCCCCCATTACACATCATTTTACCATATTTATGGACTAAATTCACGTGCCGCCTATTTTTTATGAACTACTCAGCTGTGCTTGTTTCTCTCCCTGGGAATTATCATTTCTTTTATTATACTTTTATTCCTTGTCTCTCATTCCCCTCACTTTAGATATAACTGTGACCTTCCGAATCCCCAAACTTGGTATGTCATCTTCAGAGAAATCTCAGTAGATTTTTGCTAAATATGTATTTTTTTTTTCCACAGTGGAATAATAGAATTTTATACATATACTCAAACAATGGTGTTCCTTCTTCTCCCTGGCAAAGCTCATAATATAAACTTCTCTCTAATTTGCTATTCTTGTTTGCCCCTTGGTGTCTTTTTTCATTATTAGTTCCATATTTCCCCCAGTACTTTAGGCACAGCAAACTTCTCAGTTGAATGAGTTAGCATTTTTCACATTGAGTTTTACACAGCTGTATCTCACCTGTGTTTCCAAGCTCATTTTATTTTATTTTTTGTACTGTTTTATCTTTTCTCACTGATACTTGCAACATCTCTTAGGTTAGTAACATCAGGAAAATCTCACTAACTTGATGATCACTCTTTCTCTTGGATCTTTATTAAGATATAAAGATTTAACACCAATTCCTCAGTACTGTACTAGTCATCTCGGTTTCACACAAGCCTTTGAGGCAGAATAAGAAAGGATGCTGTAGGTGTGTCGGTCTGTTCTATTAATACCTTACCTTGCATGTCATCTGGATCTGCTAATTTATACATCCTCAGATTTTCTAGCTCTTCATTCACTTCTACTTTTCCATAAGAAATTCTTTTGATAAGATTATCATCACTTATTAACTGTTCATATTTAGAGTCTTTCAGAGTTGAAGATGGACTCCTCCTGCCTCCATAAATTGTTGTAGAGGGTGGGAGATTAATCAACATTAATTGAGTCTTACTGTGTTTAACCATGTTAATATTCCATTCAATGGGCAGCACCCCCATATTAGGAGATTTTCTAACCTCCTTTTTGTAGATTTTTGAAGGTGAGGTGCAGAGAGGTTAAGCAACTTTATTATTGGCACATGGTGAAAAGGTGGCTGGGCTGGGATTTGAACACAGGCCTTTCTGACTTCACAGTCCAGGCAGCATCTAGTGCACCAACCAACTATGGAGGGTCCATCAGACAGGCAGCAACACTGCTCTGTGGCCTGTTGGCTCTTGGCCAAGAGTTTTGGTGAACCTGGTGAAAATGAAGAGAAAGCATCCGGTGAGGAAGGTAGTCAGGGCACCACTGAGGATGAAACAACCACAGTGTGCTCCGGGAAGGATTTCAGGAATTTCACAGGGGAAGGTGGCGTCTAAAAGGCGTATCTAAAAAGTACCTGTGTGCCACCTCCTCCCTTTGTGATCTCCCTCTTACCATTCCCCCACAACTTAACACACACCTTCTGACTATGCTTGGCTCCCTGGGTCTGCTGCAGGAAACTTTTAGCCTGTTTAATGCAGTACCACCTTGGGAATATGATCTTATTCTTTTAAGGATCACGGATCTGTTTTCCTACCACTGTCTCTGGTGAGACATGAATTTGGAAAGACACAGCTGTATCACTTTCTCAGGAGAAAGGTAACAGCAGTATAAGGAAAAGCACAGAGAGAAGTTATGGTAAGTGTATCCAAGCTCAGTGAACTTGAGGGAGGGATTTTGTCCAAATGGGCTCAGTGCCTTGGACACCTGCTCCCTGTTGTTGGTTTGGCTGCAGCTACTCTGTGAGATTCTGTCGGTCACCCTCCTGCCACAGAGCTTTATCTTCTCATCTACATTTGACCCTTGGGTGGCCCCGATGGAGCCTACCTTGTCTGGGGCTTGGGACTTGTTCCCCTGGGTCTCAGCATTGGACCAGTCCTTCCAGCTTCTATCCTCACAACAACTGCTTGGAACTAACCCAGCCTAGGTCAGATTCTTGGTCAGCTCAGCCAGAGGAGAGGTCAGGTTGGATAAAGGGTTGGTCTCTTGGAACAGGGAGGAACCAAGGGCCAAGTGCTAGAGATGGTGTGTTCTGTAATAGTCATTCTCAGGTTCATCTAGATTAAATTACAGTAGCTAAACTAATCAGCATAGGCTGTCGAGCACTTGCTACCCTGGAGTCCTATGCTAGGCATTTAAAGTGATATAGATGTCCCAAATAAGGTTGCTGGATTTAGTAAATAAAAATACATGACACGTAGTTAATTTGAATTTCAGATAAACAATATCTTTTTAGTGTAAGTTCCAAATATTGCATGGAAAGTTTTTTCTAGATTGCATAGAAACTGTCTGGGTGTTAAGTAGCACAATTGCAGCTGACATCCTCTACATTGAATGAATTTGGAACATTGCATGGGACATATTTATACTAAAAAACTGTTTGTTGTTTATCTGAAATTCAAATTTAGCTAGGCATCCCGTATTTTACTTGGCAAACCTAGTCCCAAAGGAAGATGCCTTAACTCTTGTAGTGAATACCTTGTTGGGAAGATGGAGTCACTTGTGAAGACCTGCAGCAGTCCTTGGCAGCTCATAATAAAGGCCAGATGAATGCTGTGAACAAGAGGAGAGTCAGGCTTAGTTTAAACTGCTAAATTGTTGTCATGGCCAGTGTAGACCCTCCTCTGGCCCGTCTGTCTATCTTTTATAAAAAGGGATGTGTAGTGCAGTAAGAATGTGGTCTATTGTCTCAGTGCTGCCAACTTTAGAACTTTTGGCAATCTGTGAATTTTATAGTGCATAAGTATCAGGGCAATATTTTCAAGGAAGCCCATCCTGTGTGGATAGTCTAGTGCTTTGATGCTGTCCTCTTATTTAGGCCAACTCCAAATTCATGTGTCAAACTAACACCAGGAAAACATGAGCAAAACTCCAGCCTTGTAATTTTCTGGGTAACTGAGATGGCTTTCACATAAGTATTTATAATTTTGTTTTTCGTCCGCAGGTTTGTATTTTCTTCTTTTGGCATTAACTAATAAGTTCCCGTTTTCTGGTTGTCCCAGGCTAGAAAATCACCTGTCAGCAGTGCTGTAGTAAAGATTTAGGCATTACAGGGGATGTTGTACTAAATGACTTTTAAGGTCGTTTCTGGTTTTTTTTTTTTTTTTTTTTCGATTGGACAATTTTAATGTTTTTCATTTATCATTGTAAAACAAAGGACAATTTTATAACTTTTTTGTACGTAGCTGTTACATGTAGGCAATCTGTCTTTTTTTTTGAATTTTATTTATTTTTTTATACAGCAGGTTCTTATTAGTCATCAATTTTATACACATCAGTGTATACATGTCAATTCCAATAGCCCAATTCATCACACCACCATCCCAACGCCCCCCGCCCCCCCCATGGCTTTCCCCTGTTGGTGTCCATACGTTTGTTCTCTACATCTGTGTCTCAACTTTGGCCCTGCAAACAGGTTCATCTGTACCATTTTTCTAGGTTCCACATACATGTGTTAATATACGATACTTGTTTTTCTCTTTCTGACTTACTTCACTCTGTATGATAGTCTCTAGATCCATCCACGTCTCAACAAATGAGCCAATTTTGTTCCTTTTTATGGCTGAGTAATATTCCATTGTATATATGTACCACATCTTCTTTATCCATTCGTCTGTCGATGGGCATTTAGGTTGTTTCCATGACCTGCCTATTGTAAATACTGCTGCAATGAACATTGGGGTGCATGTGTCTTTTTGAATTATGGTTTTCTCTGGGTATATGCCCAGTAGTGGGATAGCTGGATCATATGGTAATTCTATTTATAGTTTTTTCAGGAACCTCCATACTGTTCTCCATAGTGGCTGTATCAATTTATATTCCTACCAACAGTGCAAGAGGGTTCCCTTTTCTCCACACCCTCTCCAGCATTTGTTGTTTGTAGATTTTCTGATGATGCCCATTCTAACTGGTGTGAAGTGATACCTCATTGTAGTTTTGATTTGCATTTCTCTAATAATTAGTGATGTTGAGCAACTATTCATGTGCTTCTTGGCCATCTGTATGTCTTCTTTGGAGAAATGTCTATTTAGGTCTTCTGCCCATTTTTGGATTGGGTTGTTTGTTTTTTTGATATTGAGCTACATGAGCTGTTTATATATTTTGGAGATTAATCCTTTGTCCATTGATTCGTTTGCAAATATTTTCTCCCATTCTGAGGGTTGTCTTTTCGTCTTGTTTATGGTCTCCTTTGCTGTGCAAAAGCTTTGAAGTTTCACTAGGTCCCATTTTTTTATTTTTGTTTTTATTTCCATTACTCTAGGAGGTGGATCAAAAAAGATCTTGCTGTGATTTATGTCAAAGAGTGTTCTTCCTATATTTTCCTCTAAGAGTTTTATAGTGTCCAGTCTTACATTTAGGTCTCTAATCCATTTTGAGTTTATTATTGTGTATGGTGTTAGGGAGTATTCTAATTTCATTTTTTTACATGTAGCTGTCCAGTTTTCCCAGCACCACTTATTGAAGAGGCTGTCTTCTCTCCATTGTATATCCTTGCCTCCTTTGTCATAGATTAGTTGACCATAGGTGCGTGGGTTTATCTCTGGGCTTTCTATCTTGTTCCATTGATCTATGTTTCTGTTTTTGTGCCAGTACCATATTGTCTTGATTACTGTAGCTTTGTAGTATAGTTTGAAGTCAGGGAGTCTGATTCCTCCCGCTCCATTTTTTTCCCTCAAGACTGCTTTGGCTATTCGGAGCTTTTTGTGTCTCCATACAAATTTTAAAATTTTTTGTTCTAGTTCCGTTAAAAAATGCCATTGGTAATTTGATAGGGATTGCATTGAATCTGTAGATTGCTTTGGGAAGTATAGTCATTTTTACAATATTGATTCTTCCAATCCAAGAACATGGTATATCTCTCCATCTGTTGGTATCATCTTTAATTTCTTTCATCAGTGTCTTATATTTTTCTGGATACAGGTCTTTTGTCTCCCTAGGTAGGTTTATTCCTAGGTATTTTATTCTTTTTGTTGCAATGGCAAATGGGAGTGTTTCCTTAATTTCTCTTTCAGATTTTTCATCATTAGTGTATAGGAATGCAAGAGATTTCTGTGCATTAATTTTGTATCCTGTAACTTTACCAAATTCATTGGTTAGCTCTAGTAGTTTTCTGGTGGCATTTTAAAGATTCTCTGTGTATAGTATCATGTCATCTGCAAACAGTGACAGTTGTACTACTTCTTTTCCAATTTGTATTCATTTCTTTTTCTTCTCTGATTGCCGTGGCTAGGACTTCCAAAACTATGTTGAATAATAGTGGTGAGAGTGGACATCCTTGTCCTGTTCCTGATCTTAGAGGAAATACTTTCAGTTTTTCACCATTGAGAATGATGTTTCCTGTGGGTTTGTCATATATGGCCTTTATTATGGTGAGGTAGTTTCCCTCTATGCCCACTTTCTGGAGAGTTTTTATTGTAACTGGGTGTTGAATTTTGTCAAAAGCTTTTTCTGCATCTATTGAGATGATCATATGGTTTTTATTCTTCAATTTGTTAATATGGTGTATCACATTGATTGATTTGTGTATATTGAAGAATCCTTGCATCCCTGGGATAAATCCCACTTGCTCATGCTGTATGATCCTTTTAATGTGTTGTTGGATTCTGTTTGCTAGTATTTTGTTGAGGATTTTTGCATCTATATTCATCAGTGATACTGGTCTGTAATTTTCTTTTTTTGTAGTATTTTTGTCTGGTTTTGGTATCAGGGTGATGGTGGCCTCATAGAATGAGTTTGGGAGTGCTTCTTCCTCTGCAATTTTAGGAAGAGTTTGAGAAGGATAGGTGTTAGCTCTTCTCTAAATGTTTGATAGAATTCACCTGTGAGCCATCCGGTCCTGGACTTTAGTTTGTTGGAAGATTTTTAATCACAGTTTCAATTTCATTACTTGTGATTGGTCTGTTCATATTTTCTATTTCTTCCTGGTTCAGTCTTGGAAGGTTATACGTTTCTAAGAATTTGTCCATTTCTTCCAGGTTGTCCATTTTATTGGCATAGAGTTGCTTGTAGTAGTCTCTTAGGATGCTTGGATTTCTGCGGTGTCTGTTGTAACGTCTCCTTTTTCATTTCTAATTTTATTGATTTGAGTCGTTTCCCTCTTTTCTTGATGAGTCTGGCTAATGGTTTATCAATTTTGTTTATCTTCTCAAAGAACCAGCTTTTAGTTGTATTGATCTTTGCTATTGTTTTCTTTGTTTCTATTTCATTTATTTGTGCTCTGATCTTTATGATTTCTTTCCTCCTGCTAACTTTGGGTTTTGTTTGTTCTTCTTTCTCTAGTTCCTTTAGGTGTAAGGTTAGATTGTTTATTTGAGATTTTTCTTGTTTCTTGAGGTAGGCTTGTATAGCTATAAACTTCCCTTTTAGAACTGCTTTTGCTGCATCCCATAGGTTTTGGATCGTTCTGTTTTCATTGTCATTTGTCTCTAGGTATTTTTTGATTTCCTCTTTGATTTCTTCAGTGATCTCTTGGTTGTTAAGTAACGTATTGTTTAGCCTCCATGTGTTTGTGTTTTTTACGCTTTTTTCCTTGTAATTGATTTCTAATCTCATAGCGCTGTGGTCAGAAAAGATGCTTGATATGATTTCAATTTTCTTAAATTTACTGAGGCTTGATTTGTGACCCAAGATGTAATGTATCCTGGAGAATGTTCTGTGCATACTTGAGAAGAAAGTGTAATCTGCTGTTTTTGGATGGAATGTCCTATAAATATCAATTAAATCTATCTCGTCTATTGTGTCATTTAAAGCTTGTGTTTCCTTATTAATTTTCTGTTTGGATGATCTGTCCATTGGTGTAAGTGAGGTGTTAAAGTCCCCCACTATTATTGTGTTACTGTCGATTTCCTCTTTTATAGCTGTTAGCTGCCTTATGTATCGAGGTGCTCCTATGTTGGGTGCATATATATTTATAATTGTTATATCTTCTTCTTGGATTGATCCCTTGATCATTATGTAGTGTCCTTCCTTGTCTCTTGTAACATTTTTTATTTTAAAGTTTATTTTATTGGATATGAGTATTGCTACTCCAGCTTTCTTTTAAAGGTAAACCAGCCAGAGATCCCTGGTTTCTTTTTTTTAATTATTAGCACCTTTAATTATTATTTATTTATTTATGTATTTTTTGGGCTGTGTTGGGGCTTCGTTTCTGTGCGAGGGCTTCCTCTAGCTGCGGCAAGCGGGGGCCACTCTTCATCGCAGTGCGTGGGCCTCTCACTATTGTGGCCTCTCTTGTTGTGGAGCACAGGCTCCAGACGCACAGGCTCAGCTGTTGTGGCTCATGGGCCTAGTTGCTCCGTGACATGTGGTATCTCCCAGACCAGGGCTCGAACCCGTGTCCCCTGCATTAGCAGGCAGATTCTCAACCACTGCGCCACCAGGGAAGCCCCCAGCTTTCTTTTGATTTCCATTTGCATGGAATATCTTTTTCCATCCCCTCTCTTTCAGTCTGTATATGTCCCTAGGTCTGAAGTGGGTTTCTTGTAGACAGCATATATATGGGTCTTGTTTTTCTATCCATTCAGCAAGCCTGTGTCTTTTGGTTGGAGCATTTAATCCATTCATGTTTAAGGTCATTATCAATATGTATGTTCCTATGACCATTTTCTTAATTGTTTTGGGTTTGTTTTTGTAGGTCCTTTTCTTCTCTTGTGTTTCCGACTTAGAGAAGTTCCTTTAGCATTTGTTGTAGAGCTGGTTTGGTGGTGCTCAATTCTCTTCGCTTTTGCTTGTCTGTAAGGCTTTTGATTTCTCCATCAAATCTGAATTAGATCCTTGCTGGGTAGAGTAATCTTGGTTGTAGGTTCTTCCCTTTCATCACTTTAAGTATATCATGCCACTCCCTTCTGGCTTGTAGAGTTTCTGCTGAGAAATCAGCTGTTAACCTTATGGGAGTTCCCTGGTATGTTATTTGTCGTTTTTCCCTTGCTGCTTCCAATAATTTTTCTTTGTCTTTAATTTTTGCCGATTTGATTACTATGTGTCTTGGCGTGTTTCTCCTTAGATTTATCCTGTATGGGACTTGCTGTGTTTCCTGGACTTGGGTGGCTATTTACTTTTCCACGTTAGGGAAGTTTTTGACTATAATCTCTTCAAATATTTTCTCTGGTCCTTTCTCTCTCTCTTCTCCTTCTGGGACCCCTATAATGCAAATGTTGTTGCGTTTAATGTTGTCCCAGAGGTCTCTTAGGCTGTCTTCATTTCTTTTCATTCTTTTATCTTTATTCTGTTCCACAGCAGTGAATTCCACCATTCTGTCTTCCAGGTCACTTATCCGTTCTTCTGCCTCAGTTATTCTGCTATTGATTTCTTCTAGTGTAGTTTTCAGTTATTGTATTGTTCATCTCTGTTTGTTCTTTAATTCTTAAAGGTCTTCGTTAAACATTTCGTGCATCTTCTCGATCTTTGCCTCCATTCTTTTTCCGAGGTCCTGGATCATCTTCACTCTCGTTATTCTGAATTCTTTTTCTGCAAGGTTGCCTATCTCCATTTCATTTAGTTGTGTTTCTGGGATTTTATCTTGTTCCTTCATCTGGTGCATAGCTCTCTGCCTTTTCATCTTGTCTGTCTTTCTGTGAATGTGGTTTTTGATCCACAGGCTGCAGGATTGTAGTTCTTCTTGCTTCTGCTGTCTGCCCTCTGGTGGATGAGGCTATCTAAGAGGCTTGTGTAAGTTTCCTGATGGGAGGGACTGGTGGTGGGTAGACCTGACTGTTGCTCTGGTGGGCAGAGCTCAGTAAAACTTTAATCCAGTTGACTGTAGATGGGTGGGGCTGGGTTCCCTCCCTGTTGGTTGTTTGGCCTGAGGCAACCCAACACTGTAGCCTACCTGGGCTCTTTGTTGGGGCTAATGACAGACTCTGGGAGGGCTCATGCCAAGGAGTACTTCCCAGAACTTCTGCTGCCAGTGTCCTTGTCCCCTCAGTGAGCCACAGCCACCTCCGCCTCTGCAGGAGACCCTCCAACACTAACAGGTAGGTCTGGTTCAGTCTCCCCTGGGGTCACGGCTCCTACCCCTGCGTCCCGATTCGCACACCACTTTGTGTGTGCCCTCCAAGAGTGGAGTCTCTGTTTCCCCTAGTCCCGTCGAAGTCCTGCAATCAAATCCCACTAGGCTTCAAGTCTGATTCTCTAGGAATTCCTCCTCCTGTTGCTGGACCCCCAGGTTCGGAAGCCCGATGTGGGGCTCAGAACCTTCACTTCAATGGGTGGACTTCTGTGGTATAAGTGTTCTCCAGTCTGTGAGTCACCCACCCAGCAGTTATGGGATTTGATTTTACTGTGATTGCGCCCCCCGTACCGTCTCATTGTGGCTTCTCCTTTGTCTTTGGATGTCGGGTGTCTTCTTTGGTGAGTTCCAGTGTCTTCCTGTTGATGACTGTCCAGCAGCTAGTTGTGATTCTGGTGTTCTCACAAGAGGGAGTGAGAGCACGTCCTTCTACTCTGCCATCTTTGTTCCTCCCTAAGATCTTTTCTGTTTATGAGATTCAGTTATTCTGTTTCCTTGGTGACTCAAAATAGAATTATATTCTGATTTTCCTGTAGTACTCAAAACTTGTAGTTGACAGCGAAAGGGATTAGAAATACTGATTGATCACACATCCTGTCTTTTGTGTAGTTTTAATCTAGTGGTATATTACTGAAATTTGTTTTTTGGTAATAATGATTTAATTGCTTAGCAACTGTTTATATAATGTTGGCCAATGAAAAATTCAGAATTTAGCCTGTCAAAGCAATGAACTGGTCTGAAAGATAACAGCATTATGACTGGAAAAGAATGAGATGTATAATATAGGAGTCATTCAAAGTAAGATGTGATAGAAAAGTCATTCTCAAACAGTGGATGATGGTCCTCATGACTCAGAGTCATCTAGGAAGTTTAAAAAAACACAGGTTTCGAGACCTCACCTTGGAAATTCTGATTAGTAGATCTGGTTTATGACAATGGAATCATCTCATCCTAACAGAAGCTGGGCTCTAGGCTTCTACCTGCTTAACAAAAGCTGAGCATTCCCACACTTGCCAGTATCTGTGAGCATGCACGTGGGATGGGGTTATCTTGGGAAGCAACTCTTTCTCAGAGTCCCAAACATGATTTTGGGCAGCCCATCCCTCACCACTGCCCTCCAATTCCCTTTAGTTTCTCTAGCACCTGTTGCTTACTGTGCCAGACTCTATGCATCTCATACCCTGCTTCTCCTGATGCCTGCTCTCTTCTCCCCATGCATCAGTAAAATCTAGAAAACCAGTCATTAGAGGAAAAAAAGTTTCTCCATGCCATACATTCCTTCTTGAACTTACCGTCATAAGTAAGCCTTAAGGTGGCAGATGGATCCTGAAGAGAAAGATTAACTTTTTGTTTGCAGTCTTTTGGGGCTACTATAACAGAATACCACAGACTGGGTGGCTTATAAACAGCAGGAATTTATTGTTTACAGTTCTGGAGGCTGGAAGTCTAAGATCAGGGTGCCAGCATGGTCAGGTGAGGGCTCTCTTGTGGGTCACAGACTTCTGTAGTATCTCATGTGGTGGTAGGTGATAGGGAGCTCTGTGAGATCTCTTTTATAAACATTAATCCTATTAATGAGGGCTCTACCCACATCACCTAATCACCTCCCCAAAACCCTACCTGTTAGTGCCCTCACCTTTGGAGGTTTCAACATATGCGTTTTGGGGGAAAAAAATATTCAGACCATAGTACTTACCAATGGATGATGCAAAATTGGAAGGTGCTTCTGTACTATTATATGTATTTCAGTAGATTTATAAATCTGCAGAATAGTGTCTCTTTCCATTTTATAGTTTGGCCAATAGGTGGTTCACATTGCTGCAGGTTGAAATTAGTGAGTAAAGATTTTTTGCTTTTAGTGTGGACCTTCCCCAAACCACCAAATATACTGCTCGCATCATGCATTCTGTTTCCACAGAAAGAGACAGTTACTTGCTCAGTCTAACTTACTTAACTTACAAAGGTGTTTGAAGGCTTATGTTAACTTGTTTGTTTTTCTTTTGGTTCACGTTTCACTTCTTCCTTAGTAATTGCTTTTGGAAAAGGCATTTAACAGAAAAGCTAACTGTACATCTAAAGATTGATTATACCCTTTCTTCCATTTCTCTGTCCTTATCAATTTTATGTGACATATGTGAAAGTTAGTATAACGTTCATTTTTCATGACTGCATGAAAAAATGCTCAGCTATAAGAATCTTTAAAAAAACAGACTTTCCTCCTATCCGTTAAATCAATATTGGACATAATGTTTACCATTAATATTTTCTAATATGTCCATGCATATTTTGAAAGTCTTTTTTCTTTTTCTTTGAATATTATGTGTAGTAATTTTAGAAAATGTGGGAAAAGAAATTTATTAAGAAAATAAAAACCATTTGCAATTTCACCCTCCAGAGAAACTCATTATTAATACATATACATTTTCTGCAATCAGTGATAAATTATATGTTGATATGTGCATAGAATATATATTCTCTTTTTTTTCAGATACAAGTGAGAGCATATTCACACAATTCTACATTTATTTTAATTTACCAGTATATATTGCAGTCACTGTATATCAGTATATGCAGAGCTACTTCATTCTTTTTTGAGGCTGCATATTATTGCATTGTAATGAAGTCCCTTCATTTATTTAACTAGTTCCCCAATGATGCCTATTTAAATTGTCCCACATGTTTAGTTATTAAAAATGTGACATTGAATATCCCCGTACCTGTCTGATTTTATCCAAATGTGACTGATTCTGCAGGATACAGTGCTAGCAGGGTCAGAAGTTTGATGGTTATAGCCAAATTGCTCTCCAGAGAGGTTATAGCAATGAATATTTCCATCAGCAGTGTTTGGTAGTGTCTGCTTTCCCACACACTCACATTATTAAACGCTTTGGACCTTGTCATTCTGATGGGTGACAGTTGTTATCTCATTGAATTTGCATTTCACATTATGAAAGAGTATGAGCATCTTTTCCTATGTTTAAGAGCTATTTTAATTTCCTTTTTATCTATATTCACTCTTTATATCACTTAGACATTTTTCTATACCTTTTATTGTCTTTTTAAAATTTATTTTTAGGAGCCTTTTGAATAGTAAAGAAAGTTAGCCCTTTAATTCTAAATTGCTTTCTTGCAATTTTTTTTTCCACTTTGCTATGGTCAAGGGTGTTTTTAATTTTGTTAGTTTTTTTTCCTCACGTGTTGGTATTTTTTAAGGGTTTTGTGTCATCAAATTTATCAATATTTTCTTGTGTGCATTCTAGAGTTTGCATTTTCTGTGGAAATAATTTCCTTCTAAAATTATATATGATTTTTTCATGTTTCACTTTTTTTGTTTCATTTTAACTTTACTTTGGTTAAGATTGGAGGCATTAATTAAAGTGCTTTTTCCCCCCAGATGACTACTTGTTTAATTACATATTAAGTAAGCTGCCTTTTCTTCCTTGTTTTGAATATCACTTTAAACACATTAAATTTCTGTATCTATTTGTGTCTATATCTGGAGTGTCTGTTCTGATCCATTTGTCCATGTGCCAATACCTTTCTGTTTGAGTTATTGTAACTTTAAAATATGTCTTAATATAGGATAGGACTAGTGCTCCCTCATTACTTTCATTTTTTCCAGAATTGTCTCTTTTACAAAAGTCTTGGTATTTTTATGTATTTCCATATTTGGGGGCATTTGGTTTATTTAAAAATTTTAACCATTGTAAGTGATAGTTGTAAGATTTACTATCAAAAATAATGTTTACATTTTCTTGTAAATAGTCTTTTACCACACTTCAATTTATTTCTTTATAAAGAATACTAGATGTGAGATTATTGGATAAAAATGAATAAGCTTTCTACAAGGCTGTTAATGCATATTGTCACACTAACTTTCCAGAATCTAAAAGTATGTGAGAGGATGTATTAGTTGTCATTGTTATATAAAAAAATTACCTCCAAAGTTAGCAACTGTTAAGTGTTTATTATCTCCCAGTTTCTGAGGGTCAGATAGCCCAGCATGATTCTACTCAGTTAGGGTTTCTCACAGGGCTGCAGTCAAGGTATTGGCTAGTGCTACAGTCAAGGCTCAAATGAGGGAGCGTTTGCCTTCAAGTTCACTCATGTGGCTGTAGGCAGACCTCAAGTCCTTGTTGGTTCCTTCCCGGCCAGAGGTATGAGTTCCTTGCCACATTGGCTTCTCTATAGGGCAGCTCACAATATGGCAGCTGGCTTCTCTGAGTGAGCAGGGAAGAGACTGAAAGAGAACAAGCAATATGGAAGGCACAATTTTTCTGTAAGTTAACCTTGGAAATGACATTTCACACTTTTTCTGTATTCTGTTAAAAGCAAGTTACTAAGTCAAGCCCACACTTGAGGTAAGGGGACTACACAGGGCATTAATACCAGGAAGCAGGAATCATGGCAGCCATCTTCAAGGCTACCTACCACAGAGCACTAGTTTCATTGCATCATCACCAGCACTGTTTGTTTTTATATATATATATATATATTTTTTTTTTTTTTAAATAAATGATCTAGTCTCACCCCTCAGATATGTGGGCCCAAGTTATGGGCTTTTTAGCATTTTTTATTATTTTTATTTATTTATTTTTTGGCTGTGTTGGGTCTTCGTTTCTGTGCGAGGGCTTGCTCTAGTTGTGGCGAGCGGGGGCCACCCTTCATCGCGGTGCGCAGGCCTCTCACTGTCGTGGCCTCTCTTGTTGCGGAGCACAGGCTCCAGACGCGCAGGCTCAGTAGTTGTGGCTCACGGGCCCAGTTGCCCCGTGGTATGTGGGGTCTTCCCAGACCAGGGCTCGAACCCGTGTCCCCTGCATTGGCAGGCAGACTCTCAACCACTGTGCCACCAGGGAAGCCCTGTTTTTATATTTTAAAACCTTTTCAGTTTGATAAGTAAAGATAATCATATTTCACTGTAATTTTATTTTTTAGTTCTTTTATTACTAATGAAGAAGAAGTTTCATTTATTGTTTATTGGTTGTTTTTAATTTTATTCTTTAAATTGTCTATTTATCCCCCCCCCCAATTTTTTCCCTTTGTGGATCTTAGTTACCCCCACCCTCCAACAGGTTTGTAATTCTAATTTAATTTGAAATTGTGACCCTTCTATGGAAGAAAGAGTTTTCTGTAAATGTTAGGGATTTGAGAGAAATTTATCTCATTTTGCTTTGTGGTTCAATGCAAGTGCTTATTCCTTAGCAAAAAGATTGGACTATTAACTGTGGCTAACATTGGAAGTTGCTTTTTAAACTCTGAAGAAAAATAATGAAAAATTTGACATTTATTCCCCCAACTGCCATGGGATTTATAATGACATGTTGACATTTAATGGTTTTAACACTTGTTACAGATGATCTAGCAGTTTGTAGGCTAATCATTAGCATCTGACTTTTTTTTGATTCAAAACAGTTATTAAAATTAAAGTGCCATGCTTAAGACTTTGCAGAACTATGAAAGCCTTATCTATTAAAAGATTCCAAGAGGGCCAACTCTTAGGTATAAAATTCCAAGTTTTGCTTAGGAGATCAAAAATTAAATAGCAATAAGTAACATCATGTATAATTGCAGGAAGCTTATTATTTTCTAAGACAATAAACAAATATTACATAAGAAAGAGAACAGCAGACTTGTATCAGTCAATATGTGACCTTGGGCAAATCATTTGTCTGTTGATTTCTTCATCTACAAAAGGGAGACTGATGGCCTTGTTACAGATTTCAAAATGCCATGAACATTAATGAACTAATATCTGTAAGACATAAAATTTATGGGACTATTTATTTTTATGACTCTTGCTAAAGTCTCTCTGCTTTGTAATTCAGCCCCCTCCATTACTGGACAGCTTTAATTGCAGGACAATTTTTCCTTATTTTAAGCTAAAATCTGTCTTCTGCTAATTTCTGCACATTTATTGTAGTTTTATTCTCTGAAAACATGTTAACTTTAATTCCTCTACTACATGTTAGCACTTTAAATATTTGAAATAAGCTCCTTAGTTCCCTTCTAAGATTTAAAAAAATCCATACTAAGCAATATTCAGTCTAAAATAAAATTTGCTTTTTTATTTATGAAAAATTTAAAGAACCTGAAGGAATTGTCATTTTCTTATGTCAAATTATGATCACTAAAACTATTCAATAAAAACTCAGTTATGTAGAGTGCTTTACAACAAAATGGCACACACAGATATTTGGTCATTATTCTATGGTTGTTTATAATATAGAGGAGGCGAATAATGGGGCTGACAGAAAGCAAAAGCATTCTGGCAGCTGAGCACACGCTGCATTTTAAAGATGAATTCAGCTCACAGAGAATGCCTTGTTCTGGCATAGAGGCAACTCTATGGGGTAGAGAGTAATGAAGAAATTGGAGGAAGGTCTGCTTTGCATTTGGGGATGGTTAGTGGTTGGATGAGAATGTAGAGAAATTTCTTTTCCAGTGCTATGGCCATAATAAATGCTCAATATATTTATTTGACCTTCTAGTATGATGGTGTTTTTTGTTTTAGTCTTTTATTTGGGGTTGATGAAAGTACAGAACCTATAGTACTATTTTGTTGCTGGTCATCTATAATCTTTTTTCATGCAATTTAATTTTATCAATTCATATTTTTGAAGTATGCATTGTGGATCAGACATTGTGCTGGGATGTTAAAGTGAATTAGACAAGTTCCCTTTACTAAAGGAGCTTGTATCATAGATGAGTGACAAATATGAAAACAAGGAAAAGCCATCCAGATGTCCAGGCCTTCACATGGGGGTGGATCACAAGGTAGAGTGGGGGCCTTTCAAAGCTTCTCAGAGGGAGACTGAGGCTGGGTCTTGAAGGCTGAGTGAAAGAAGAGAAAGGGCATCTAGGCATAGGGATGCAAAGGCATATATGCAAAGGCACAGAGGGAAGAATCCACAAGGCCTATACAGGTCACCAACTAGAGATTGGAAATGGCTTGAAGTATGGAGCTAGAGAGGAGCAGTGGTGGGAAATAAACCTGGAGGAGCCAAGGGCATTATTGCACCAGCCATGTGCCAAGTCCTTCTTTAAAAAGAATTGTGTTATGTTCTCTTCTTGCTTCCCATTGTCTCTGCCTTAGACTAATGTTTTCATCTTCTGCCACAAGACTCATTCTGCTGACACCCTGGTTTGTTTTCCTCCAGACACTGCTTTTAAGCTCTTCTTCCTATATATCTCCATCCCTGTCCTCATTTTTAACCCCTGGTTATAGGCTCAGTGAGCTCAGGCTACTTAATTATACAGTCTCTTGTCAGGGGCTTTATGGAGCTCCTAATTAGAAGTTTATATAAATCAGTGTAAGTTATATTTCAAAACCCTTTAAAATGTTTTTATTTCCTCATGTAAGGCTAAGCCACTAGTTATAAGCTTATCAGTGTCAATCAGTATACTTTTATTACAAGGGTCAGTAACACAACTCAAACTAGCTTAAAAAAAAGAATATATTAGCTCATATTACTGAGAAGTTGCAATGTAGATCAGCAGCACTCATTGCTAGATCTAGGGCTCAACGAATGGCAGCAGAACTTTGGCTGTGATTCTCCTTCTATTTTGATGCTTCTTTATTTTGTGTTGGTTGTATTCTCAGGAAGACTTTGTCAATTTGGTGCCTCTGGTAGCTCCAGATTGATAGTATCCATAGAGTTAGCATTCTCAGTGTAAAGAGTGCTTCTCCTTCCCAACAGTTCCATCTATCCTGGATTTGAGTCCCATTGGCCTGGACTGTGTCTTGTGACCATCCCTGAATAAGTTACTATGGCCAGAGCTAAGAGACCAGGCCATTTCATATGCCTATATCAGAAGCTGGGAGCTTTGAGATAGCTGAAGCCCAAACCACAGGCACAAAAGTGTGCGAGAGGTGGTTTCCCATGATGCTAGAATGCCATTACCAGCAGGAGAAATGAGTACGTGGCAGCAAAAACAGAAGGTATCTAACATAAAGGTTTTACAATTGAGTATCTATTCATTCTTCCATCCTACAAAATTTATTGAGTGTCTGGGATTTTAAGGTACCATGATAAATAAACATGGTTACTGTCTTGAGTGGTCATAGCCTTTAGGTGGAAAAAGATATGTAAGGTACCATAGTAATCAACAAATAACAGCTAGGCTTTCATCCCCTTTGTTCAGTCTGTCTTCAGCCTTATCATGGGAAACTTCTGTCAAGGCTTTGCTGAAATCATTATGTATTGCACATACTATGAATGTCAGGGTTGAAATGAAAATATAAATTAAATTTTTTATTGCATTAAAAACATTCATAGTAATGTTTGGAATACTGTGCCAGAGGTAATGAATGAAGACTATGATATGTTCACTAAAGGGAACCAATGGGTGAATACCAGCTATTTTCCCATTACTTGGGTGGAAGGTTGGAAAATCTGGGACTTTAGAACCTTTTGAAAGAATAAAAGAATATGAGTTTGGCAATCTTAGGTGAAGAAATTGTCCATAGAGAAGATGGTTGAGGGTGATCGTAATCTTAAGGAGGAGCAATGATCCTAAGTGAAAATCACATAGATAAAATACAGAGTAAGAAAGAACACAAGTGTTCTAGGAGAGAAGACCTCTAAAAAATCCAGCACTCAGTTGAAATTCTTATTGGAGTGCCAAGACACTCATTCACATGAAATATACTACACATTTGAAGATGTAATATATATCTTTATAATGAATAATCTACAACAACATGGCATCTTGCATTTACGTAGGCCTATTTATCCCCAAATCCAATCAGACCTTCTAGATGAGTACCAAATGTAAGTGGTTTCCTCAAGGTGATGCATCTTACTTTCTTGTTCTCCTCATAGTTTTAAATACAATTCTAACCTTGTTTAAAATTTTTATTTTTTATTATTTTCTTTTGGCCACACAGCATGTGGGATCTTAGTTCCCTGACCAGGGATTGAACCCGTGCCCCCTGCATTGGGAGCATGGAGTCTTAACCAATGGACCGTCAGGGAAGTCCCTCTAACCTTATTTTATATGAGTATGTGTTTCAGCTTGCATTTAAACTTTTTGTTGTTGTTGTTGCTGGCTTTGAGGGTCTGCTAGAGAAAGATTACAAAGAAAAATGCATAACACTCTGGAAGAGCATAGGTGTCCTGGTCAAGAATCTCAATAGAAGAAGTATAACCTGCTTTTTCTGACTAAGATTGTTCATAAGAAATACAAGTGCTTTTTTCTCTTTCTATTTTAAGTAGATAGAAGAGTATTTAAAAATACGTTTTTAGCATAACAGATACACAGAAAACGGTGTTCCCACCACCTAATTTGACAAATGGAAAATTACCAGTAATTTTGAAGGCTCCTTTCTTCTCTTCCTCAATTCTATACCGTTCTCTTCTTTCTTCTTACATAATAAATTATTTAGTTTTTGAACTTTACGTAAGAGGAATCAAACTGAGCTTTTGCTTCTCTTCTATGTGCTTTTAATTTTTTCTTAACATTATATTCTTGAGGTTTATCCATGTTAAAACTTTTACTGTAGTTTGTTCATTTCAAGTTGCAGTTATTCCATTGTATATATGGGTAGTATTCTATTCACAATTTATTATTCTACTGTTGATGGGTATTTTATGTTTCTAGTTTTTATTGTTTTAAACAGTGGTAGGACTATTCTTGTCCATGTTCCTTAGACTGAGTATAATTGGCGAGTCATATATATGCACCTCACCAGATAAATGCCAAATGACATTAACAACTAATAGCAACTGTGTATTAGAGTTTCAGTTGCTCCACATCCTTGTAACTCTTTGTTAGCCTGGTAAGTTTATTATATTTTTCTTTTTTTGTGTTCCTTGATTACTAATCAACTTGAGTATATTTATAACTTATTAGTCCTTCAAGATTCCTCTTTGGAGAATTGTCCATTTAATTCTTGGGACCATTTTCTGTTGAATTTTTGTCTTTCTGTCATTGATTGTTGGTATTTCTTTATATCTTGAATTAATCTTCACTTTTTCATGACTCGCTTATTCATTTTCTTCTGTCAGAATGTTTTGATGAATAGAAGATCATAACTGTAATGTACTTAAATGTATCCATCCTTTATAGTTTGAACTTTTTGCCTTGTGTAAGAAATCCTTCCTAACTCCAAATAGGCAAATAGGCATTCTTTTATTCTTTTTATAAAAGCTTATAGTTTTGCTTCCCTCCCCCTGCTCCACCACAGTTAAGTATTTAATCCCCTGGAATTGACTTTTCATAATGTGAGGGTCCAATTTCCTCCCCTTCATATGGATACCAATTATTCCAGAGCCATTTAAGGAAAAGGTATCCTTTCCACACTCACTGACAATGTCATCTTTGTCAGACATCTATATTTCATATATGTGAGAGTCTTTTATTGGGGCCCTTTATTCTATACCATTGGTCTATTTTTCTATTCTGCCACTAGCATGGTGTATTAACTGCTATAAATTCAAAATAATTATTATATACTATGGCATTCCTCACTTTATTTTCTTCTTCAACCTATGTATTCTGTTTTGGGTCATTTGAGAGTAAGTTGCGATATTATGACAGTTTACCTTTAAATATTTCAGTGTATATAATTATCACAGTCATGAAATTTTATATTGATATATTACTATTATTTATGATACAGTCCATATTCACATTTCAACCATTGTTCCAATAATTCCTTTTATAGCAGCATTCTTCCCCTGAATCCAGATCCAGTTTGTTAGTTGTTAGTTGTTGTATCCCTCTTGTTTCCTTTAATCTGGAACATTGCCTCAGTTTTCTTTTGTCTTTAACGATAATGACATTTTTTGAAAAATATAGGTCAGTTCTTTTCTGAAATATCCCTCAACGTGGGTTCAGTTGCACTTTTAACAGGAATGCTGTATAAGTTATATTTTACCCTTTTCAGTGCCTGATATCAGAATGTCAATTTTTCTCATTATTGAGACTATTAATTTTGATCACCTGGTCAAGGTGGTGTCAACCAGGTTATTCCACTGTGAAGTTTTAATTTTTCCCTTATGCAATTAATAAGCAATCAGTGGAGAGAAACTTTTAGATTAGGTAAATATGTGCCTTATCAAACTTTTATCTAATCTAGCATCCACTGATAATTCTTACCTGAATCAATTATTCTTACTATGGTTTCTAATCAATTATGTTTTAATCATGTCACTCCTTCTACAATTACCATTACCATTTGTAGAAATAAATACAAGTTCTGTTTTGTTCTTTTTGAAATCTTCTTGGCCATTTAAAAAAATATTTGCTTTTTACTTTATTTTCATCTCTTTTATTTCTTGATACATAATAAAGTTAGCTTATATTTTATACGTGTTGGATAATTCCAAAGTGTGATCTCTTTTGGTCTGATTTTTCTATTTGCTGTTTCTTGTATGTTTTGTAGTTTTTGACTATGAATTCAATTTTCTTGCTACTTTGTCTGAGGCAATTCTTTGCATTTTTCCAGGCACTTTTGGGAACAGTCAATACTCTAACTTCCAACTTCCAGCTTCCGAGCACTTTACATTAAATCCTCTGCTGAGGTTTTTCAGATCATTCAGGTCTGACAGTATGAATTTGGGCTGTAAAACTCATGGAGACTGACTTGTAGTTAAAACTTTGAGGGAAATATTTCTCTCCTGCCACCTCAGCACTGAAATTCAATAGGTAATGTTTTCTTGCTGTCTTTGGGATGAGGAGGATGTGGGTCTGTTCCAACTTCACCCTTTTTCTGAGGTCATAGCTGTTGGACAGCCAGTTTCATGGATGGAGTCCTCTGTGGGATTCCCTGACTTGGAAGGGCCCTGGTTTTATTTTCTGTTCCCAGTGCCCCAGGAGGTCATGACGAAAGAAGGTCAAGTTCACCAGTTTTGATTTCAGGAATAAATCTGACTTCAGTGATTTGCTCATTATTCTGAATTCCTGTTTCTACTTAATTTTTGGCCTCTGAATATTTCTTATCATTTTTGTTGTCCATCTGAAACATCTTAAAAGAAGCTTTAGTAATTTCTCTAGTCTTTTTAGTTGTTTTTTGAGTCAGAGTTGATGGGGTTCTTAACCACCATACTGCTAGAAATGGATTTCTCCACCGTCTCTTTATCTTCATATTGAGACTCATAACCACTTTACCTTTAACAGAGTACACAAACATGAACATATTCAAATATACCAGTGGGGTAGATTTCAATATGCCTGTTTGTTCTTCTTATAGAATAATGCATATAAATCCTTTAGGTGCTTAATGAGGTTATTTCATGCAATTGTAGCCTAAAATCCAGTTTCATAGATTGTATATTTGTTTCAACATTTTGGCCGTGTTGATGAAACAGTAAGGAAAATTTTTTGGTAGGGAATTAAATTAGGTCTTGTAGTCCCAACAAATTTCAAGGATTCTTTTACCCTTCCTTCTAAATATTTGTTTGAAGTGACTCTCATAATAATAAACAGGCATTTCATAAATATTAATTGGGTAGGCAAGCAATGAATGACTGAATGAACAAATAAGTATTGTTCAATAGCTTAGTCTCAGTTTACATAGGATAGCCTTCAATTGGCTATCAATGAATGAGTCAGGTTTATGTCTGGCCTCATCCATCTTTAGTACCTTCTACAAACCTGAAAACAGGGGAGGTTTGGGTAAAGAGGGTTTCAGTGAAACATTGTAAATACTTGCCTCAGTTCAGCCACTAAATTGAATTTTCAGCATAAATCCTATGCTAGGCATCAACAGTTCAGTATTATTTGGAAAGGTACAATTGATATAAACGTAAGTGCTGGCTATTTATCAAGTTCTACCATTCTTTTTCCACCAAGAGATAAACTGGTTGTAGCATTTGCTGTCATTGAAATACATTGAATTTTCAAGGATTACTTCCTAAAGTCTGCTTATTTTATTTGGAAACATTTTTGCCTGAAGTTCTGGCTGCTGCTGCTCTGAATAGGGTGGACTATGTAGTCAGGAACTATAACAGAAATACAAGGACCTTAAAAATCTCAGAAGAGAACCTCAACTTGCTTTGGATAATAGCCCAAAGTTTCCTGATACAGCAAGAGAGAGTCTCAGTGTCCATGGTCAGAAAAGGGTCATCTTAGTACCTGGCCTTTAGGTAGGGACCTATCATAGAAACAGAGCAAAACTGAGTGTCTGGCACATAGGCAAGGCTTAAACATGGCTGAATGTAGAATCTGAATATTAATTGAGAAAAACATTAGACTGTAGATCAGCTCCCTCTAAGCTACTTCCTAAAGGGGTTATTCCTTCTACCTCATCTCCCACTCCTGTTTGAACAGGATAGAACAATTTTTAATTCTTGAATTTCTGAATCTTTGTATATCTTTAATGGTAATAAAAGCCTTACTATTCAAATATATTAGCACAGTGGCCTTTTCTAAGGAATGCTCCCGTATGATATGCTAGAGAGGTACCCAGAGTCCTGCAAGACTAGGCATCCTACATTCTAGAAACCAAATTTTAAAGGTTATGAAAATCTTGACTACTAAATATTCATTCCTTAATTTCAGTTATAAATAAAAATATTATTACTGCTTTCTTCCTATATGTTAGAGCCAGTGGCTCAGTGGAAAGGTACCTATTTGTAGCTTGCCTAATTTATATCACCTCTAAGTAAGTTATTCACTTAGGTAGTTCATATTGAGTTTGGTCAAATAATTGATGAAGACTATATTATTCCAAAGCTATTTAATTTATTCTTTATCTTTGCCAATGACTGAGCTTTGGAGGAGTAAATATGTAAATTAAAATAGGTATTTCTGTTCAAATATTTTTGGTTCATAACCAAGTCTGTAATCTGTTTGGTACAGAAAACTCTACCAGATGTTACTTTTTGATATCTGGCTGCTAAACATGATGGTGGTGTGTTCTGACAGCTGAAATAGATATAATGGTGTAAAGATCCTCATGTTTTGTAATGATCCGTGTCTCTATAACCATCCACGGATCTGGGAAATAAGCAACTGTATGTGATTTATCAAATTTAGAGAAGAGTTCTGAACATGAGAACATTTAAATCACTTGAAAAAGCACCCTGATAAAGTCTTGGCACAATTTAAATTCAAGAGACAGGGACTTCCCTGGTGGTCCAGTGGTAAAGAATTTGCCTTACAAGGCAGGAGATGCGGGTTCGATCCCTGGTCCAGGAACCAAGATCTCACATGCCGTGGGGCAACTAAGCCGGTGTGCCACAACCATTGAGCTGGTGCGCCTCAACGAGAAAGCCTGCATACAGCAAACTACAGAGCCCACGTGCCCTGGAGCCTGCGTGCCACAACTTGAGAAGAGAAAACCCGCACACCACAGCTAGAGAGAAACCTGTGCACCACAATGAAGAGCCCACATGCCGCAATGAAAGATCCTGCATGCTACAACTAAGACCCAACGCAGCCAAAAATAAATAAATAAATAAATCTTTAAAAAAATAAATAAATTTAAGAGAAAATTTAACATGGTTTGGGGTTTCCTAAAAGGGTGTTGAATTGTTCTGAAAAACATGTAGCTGCAATATTAGAGTGGCCAGGTTACATCATTTTCACTTACTCTATTTTATTTTCTTAATATGGACAGATATTTAATGTAGGGCAAGACTATCTTCAGCATTTGCAGTGTCTAGTTTAATTTGGTTTGGTTGCTTAACTATAATCTAAAACCCCAGATTTTATGTGTTTCCTGGGAGGGTAGAGGTACAACTCCAAAATTTAGAAGATAGATGATACATATATTTGGTAGAACTGCTAATCTGAAAAAGCTTAAACTAAATCCTGAGACAGAGAAGACATCCTAAAGTAAGATCATACCCATGGAAAACAACATCTGTAATGTGAAGAGAGGCAGCTTAGTCAAGGATTAACCCAATAATTCTCAGGTATATGGAGCAAAACTTATATACTGGGAACAGGGCTTAGGTTGATTGTGGGCAAGAAGCTAAGTGAACCAAGATTTTAACAACAAAAACATGTTAATATGATTTTTCAGTATTTCCAATGTTATAATTTGTGAGAGTTGGTTTTTCTGGAGAGGGAATTGAGTAGTGGTAATAATAACCATAATATTAATAGTTACAGCTAACTTTTATTCAAACTTATTAAGTTCCTACTATTTTTTTAAATTCCTTGCAATAACCCCACAATGTAGGTACTATTATTATTATTCCTATTTTATATATGAAGAAATTGAAGTTCAGAGATGCTATATAATTTGTTCAGCTAGGACTAAGGAGCCAGGATTTGAAAATTGGTGCTTTAAACATTACTAGATTATGGAACCAGTGGACTTAGAGAAGCATATTCCAGGACTAGAGCATAGAGTAAAACTGGGAGTAATGGTCATTTGCTTAGATGTCACATTGAGAAGGATGAAGCGGAGTCTGGAAAATAATTATATAGATACTATTTTTATGTATTAGATACACGGGTGAGCAGGAACAGAATATCCAAGGCTGTCTGTGGGCAGTGAACTTGCAGCAACCTGCTCTTTACTGCTGGGCCTCATTTCTTTTGTGTTCGGATGGACCAGCTTTAAAGTAACATATTCTGGTTACCCCAGACCACAGGGGTAACCACTTCCACAGTGGAAGAATGCAAGATATGCTTTTATGAGCTGTCAAACCTTATCTCCCAGGGGTTCCTTCCCCCCCGCCCCCCCACCCCTTGCCTCCACTTGTACTTCCAATAAAATCTCTGACCGACTTGCTTTCAGACCCGCTGCTTCTTTCAATTGGAGACAGATCATCTACCTTTCTAACCCTTCCTTTATTTTAAGTCAGTTGAAATGTGACTTCAACTGCAAAGCTTTTCCTGACTTTCTATTAGGGAAGGCTTCGTTGCTCAAGCTGAAGTTTACACAGTCCTCCATTAAAGTAATCATGTAAGAATATTGTGATTGTTCGCTTGTTTCTTTGGCTTCCCACCAGATTGTATACTATAAGGCAAGAAATTTTTGTTTGTTTGTTTTTTGTTTCTTGTGTATCTTTGTGCCTTGCACATAATACCCCCTAATAAAAAAGTATTAAAGTTCAATAAGAGTAAATGAGTGAATTGATATAGTTGGGAGGAGAATAGTAAAGTGGCATAGTAAGGAGGAAGTAAGAAGGTATTTATCTACAAATAATAAATGCTGGAGAGGGTGTGGAGAAAAAGGAACCCTCCTACACTGCTGGTGAGAATGTAAATTTGTGCAGCCACTATGGAGAACAGTGTGGAGGTTCCTTAAAAAAACAAAAATGGAATTACCATATGATCCAGCAATCCCACTCCTGGGCATATATCCAGAGAAGACTCTAATTTGAAAAGATACATGCACCCCAGTGTTCACTGCAGCACTATTTACAATAGCCAAGACATGGAAGCAACCGAAGTGTCCATCGACAGATGAATGGATATATATGCAATGGAATATTACTCAGCCATAAAAAGAATGAAATAATGCCATTTACAGCAACATGGATGGTCCTAGAGATTATCATACTAAGTGAAGTAGTCAGGCACACAAAGACAAATATATTATATAGCTTATATGTGGAATCTAAAAAAAGGGTACAAATGAACTTACAAAAAAGAAATAGAGGGACTTCCCTGGTGGCACAGTGGTTAAGAATCTGCCTGCCAACGCAGGGGACATGGGTTCGAGCCCTGGTCTGGGAAGATCCCACATGCCGCGGAGCAACTAAGCCCGCGTGCCACAACTACTGAAGCCTGCGCGCCTAGAGCCTGTGCTCCGCAACAAAGA
Source organism: Balaenoptera ricei (assembly GCF_028023285.1). NCBI lineage: Eukaryota > Metazoa > Chordata > Mammalia > Artiodactyla > Balaenopteridae > Balaenoptera > Balaenoptera ricei. The sequence goes on along the minus strand of NC_082651.1, from coordinate 75,699,770 downwards.
GAAGCCACCGCAATGAGAAGCCCATGCACCACAACGAAGAGTAGCCCCAGCTCACCACAACTAGAGAAAGCCCGCGTGCAGCAACAAACACCCAACACAGCCAAAAATACGTAAATAAATAAATTTATATTAAAAAAAGTTTTTTAAAAAAATTAATAGACTCATAGACATAGAAAACAAATTTTTGGTTACCAAAGGGAAAAGTATGGGGGAGGGATAAATTAGGAGTTTGGGATTAAAATATACACACTACTATATATAAAATAGATAACCAACAAGGACCTACTGTATAGCACAGGGAACTATACCCAATATCTTATAATCTATAATGGAAAAGAACCTGAAGAAGAGTGTGTGTGTGTGTGTGTGTATATATATATACATATATATACATATATATATACACACACACACACACATATTATAAAACTGAATCACTTTGCTGTACACCTGAAACTAATATGACATTATAAGTCAACTATATTTCAATAAAAATTTAAAGAATAAAATACATTTAAATTAATTAAAAAAAAGGTATTTAGGTGAGTATTCAAATATCTGAAAGTGGAGCTCACTAGAGAGATAGGTGAGGATGAAAGGTGAGAGAAGCAGAGGGATATTCTTATGAGAGCAGTCAACAGGCTACACAGGCAGGTTGAAGTTATGAACTGTATATATATTGCTCTGATTATAAAACAGGCAAAACTGCATAATGTACCAGGATAACACAATTCAACTCTCTGGATAGCTACTCAGAATTTTACTGTGCTAAAAGCAGAACATCTGATTAATATTTTACAATTTCAGCTCTCAAAAGGCAGAAGGGGCAACATGGGGAAGGCTGTTAAGGACCTGGCATTAACACAGTGCTAACAGGCACGGTGTGGAAGAGATTGGAGCTCTGGGGAAAGGACACTTGTTTCTCTTTGCAATAAATGATTACTTTTATTTTTCCAACCATTAAAATTATACACATACAATTATTTCTCCATAAAACTGGAAAAAATTATGCACACATTTATAAAAACTGGATTGTAAAGAAATGTAGAGAAAGAAAAGAAAAATAGCCCCAAATCGCCTTTGCTCTAAGTTATTGCTAACATTCGTGGTATTTCTTCAATTCCCTATAAAAAATGAATATACATATAATGTATGCAACTTTAAAAATTGAAGTATAGTTGATTTACAGTGTTGTGTTAATTTCTGCTGTACAGCAAAGTGATTCAATTATATATATATATATATACATTTTTAAAATATTCTTTTCCATTATGGTTTGTTACAGGATATTGTATATAGTTCTCTCTACTATATAGTAGGACCTTGCTATTTATCCATTCTATATATAATAGTTTGCATCTGCTAATCCCAAACTCCCAATCCATCCCTTCCCCAACCCCTTCCCCAACCCCTTCCCCCTTGGCAGCCACAAGACTGTTCTCTATGTTAAGTCTGTTTCTGTTTCATAGAGAGGTTCATTTGTGTCATATTTTAGATTCCACATATAAGTGATATCATATGGTGTTTGTCTTTCTCTTTCTGACTTACAAGCTCACTTAGTATGATAATCTCTAGGTCTAACCATGTTGCTGCAAATGGCGTTATTTCATTCTTTTTTATGGCTGAGTAGTATTCCACTTGTATATATGTACCACATCTTCTTTATTCGTTCATCTGTTGATGGATATTTAGGTTGTTTCCATGTCTTGGCTATTGTGAATAGTGCTGCTGTGAACATAGGGGTGAATATATGCAATTTTTACACATTTGGGACATATGGTTTGGTAACATTTAAAAAATAATGCTATTTTTTTTCTTAAAGGAACTCCTTTATTTATTTATTTATTTTTGGCTGTGTTGGGTCTTCGTTTCTGTGCGAGGGCTCTCTCTAGTTGTGGCATGCGGGGGCCACTCATCTTCGCGGTGCACAGGCCTCTCACTATTGCAGCCTCTCTTGTTGCAGAGCACAAGCTCCAGACGCGCAGGCTCAGTAGTTGTGGCTCACGGGCCCAGTTGCTCCGTGGCATGTGGGATCCTCCCAGACCAGGGCTCGAACCCGTGTCCCCTGCATTGGCAGGCAGATTCTCAACCACTGCGCCACCAGGGAAGCCCGATATTCTGTCTATGGATATATCATGTCAGGAATATTTAATTTCTTATTAATAGATGCTCAAGTTCTCAATTTTTACTATAATAAGTAATGCTGCAATGATTATATTTATCTAGGACTCAATTCATTTCATTATGTATACATTTTCTGGATGGACGTCTAGAAGTGAAATTATAGGCAGAGTATGACTGTTAAGGCTTTTCATACATTCAGTAAAATTCCTTTCCAGAATTGCGCTTCCATTAATGGGATGTGGAAGTGATGTTCTTGCTTTATCTTGGCTTGTATACAAACACATATTCACACTATATGTATGGATACATACACACATAAAATATTTAATATAAATACACAATATATATATATATATATTTTTTTTAAAGTTTAATTTTTATTTATTTTATTTTATTATTTATGGCTGTGTTGGGTCTTCGTTTCTGTGTGAGGGCTTTCTCTAGTTGTGGCAAGTGGGGGCCACTCTTCATCGCGGTGCGCAGGCCTCTCATTATCGCGGCCTCTCTTGTTGCAGAGCACAGGCTCCAGACACGCAGGCTCAGTAATTGTGGCTCACGGGCCTAGTTGCTCCGTGGCATGTGGGATCTTCCCAGACCAGGGCTCGAACCCGTGTCCCCTGCATTGGCAGGCAGATTCTCAACCACTGCGCCACCAGGGAAGCCCCACAATATATATTTTTAAAATTTGCATTTTCTTGACTACTAAAGAGTTTCTTTGTTTACTAAAGAGGTTAAAGATTATAAAGAGTTCAGTACGCTTGCCAGTCCACGAATTGCTTCTTTAAGACTTTTATCCTTTTTTCCCCCTTTTTTGACTTATTTTTCTTATAAATCAATCTATACTATCCGAATTCTGTAGATTTATTTTCTTTGCCTCTTACTTCGCTTCTGCATATAACAGGAAGGAAAAGGAGATGACCTAGCAAGTAAGAATCCTTACTCTTTATAGGAGCAGGGATGGAGTGGTGCCTATTGTAAATCTTTTATTTCTATAATGGTTAAATTTTCTGCTATTTGGTGGTAGGTGAAGAAAGAGAAACTCACAAAGGGGAGAGAGAGATAGGGCATAGGTGGGAAACCAGGAGAGAGCAATGAAGGGTGGCAGAATATGTCACCCCCAAATCCTTTAGCGTACAGATTATTTTTGAGCTAAAGGTTCTTGAAAAACAGCAGGTACAAGAAGGATGCTCCAACCTCCCCCCCCACCTTTTTTTTCCCCCTGAAAACAGGAGATATAATTCCCATGTGAAAAATGCTCTCCCTCTACCGGAGGAAAGAAACATTATCACCAGAGGTAGGAGTCAAGGCTGAGAAAATTTTGTACAAACAGACATCCTATAATTCCTGTCTTCCCTCAGTCTGCCCATATACTTTGGTTACTTTTCCACAATTGCCTCTATTTTTTCCCTTCCTTCCAGTTTTATTGAGATATAATTGACATACAGCACTGTATAAATTTAAGGTGTACAGTATAATGATTTGACTTACATACATCATGAAATGATGATCACAATAAGTTTAGTAACTATCTGTCATCTCATTTTTCCTTGTGATGAGAACTCTTAGGATTTACTCTTTTAACAACTTTTATATATAAAATACAGCCATGTTAATTATATTTATCATGTTGTACATTACATCTCTAGTACTTACTTATCTTATACCTTGGAGTTTGTACCTTTTGACTCCCTTCATCCAGTTCTCCCTTCCCTGACCGCCTGCCTTTGGTAACAACAAATCTGATTTATTTTTCTATGCATTTGTTTTTGAAGTATAACTGACCTACAACACTATATTAGTTCCTGGTGTACAACATAGTGATTTGATATTTCTATACATTTCAAAATGATCACCATGATAAGTCTAGTTACCATCTGTCTCCATACAAAGATATTACATTATTATGGACTATATTCCCCACACTGTATATTTTATACTCATGACTCATTTTGTAACTGGAAGTTTGTACCTCTTAATCTCCATCAGCTATTTCTCTCCTCTCCCAACACCCCTCACTTCTGGCAATTCCATCCTTGTTCTCTGTATCTATGGCTCTGTTTCTATTTTGTTTTGTTTGTTCATTTGTTTTTGTTTTTTTTTTTTAGATTCCACATATAAGTGAAATCATATAGTACTTGTCTTTTTCTAAGTGCTTATTTCACTTAACATAATACACTCTAGGTATATATATACATATGTATATATATGTATATATGCGTATATATACCACATCTTCTTTATCCATTCATCTATTCATGGGGATTTAGATTGTTTCCATATCTTGGCTATTGTAAATAGTGCTGGAGTGAACATAGGGGTGCATATATCTTTTCGAATTAGCATTTTGTTTTCCTTGGATAAATACCCAGGAGTGGAATTGCTGGGTCATATGGTAGTTTTTTTTTTAATATTTTAAGGAAGCTCCACACGGTTTTCCATTGTGGCTGCACCAATTTACATTCTCACCAACATTGCACAAGTGTTCCCTTTTCTTCACATCCTCACCAATACTTGTTATTTGTTGTCTTTTTGACAGTAGTGATTCTGACAGGTGTGAGATAATAGCGCATTGAGGTTTTGATTTGCATTTCTCTGGTAATTAGTGATATTGTGCATTTCACAATTGCCGCTCTTTGTTCAACCTAATATATAAGTACTTAGGTTTGGCACTTCTTTGGGTCTTTATTTATAATACTTATGAGGGCCCCTATGTCATGTCAAACTTATTATAAATAAATTTGTGTGCTTTTCTCTTGTTGATTTATTTTTTGTTACAGAACCCTAGCCAAGAACCCAAGATGCATAGAGGAAAAATTTTTCCTCCCCTGCAGCAACATAGTGGAAAACATGGCAAGAGAGTTTCAAGAAGGAAGGTGTGGTCAACAGGAATAATGCCCCAGAATAGTCACATAATATAAGAACAACAACAACAAATCACTAGGATTGTTATCAGTAAGAGTATCTATTAAGCACTTACTAAGTTTCATTCATCGTTTAGTGCTTTATACACATTCCCCACTTAATTCTCACAACATTTCTATGAAATGGTATTTACAGATTGGGACACTGAGACTTATGCCTAAGATCACACTGCTAAAGTGAGATTCAGATCCAGCTTTTTTCTGGCTCTAAATTCCAAATATTCACAATGATGATGCGTTGCAGTGGTGAAGAAGAGCAATGAAAGGTTTCAGGAACTAGGTTATATAAAAGTCTACTTCTGAAGTGCTGAGCTCGCCACCATGATTTATTAAGCAGACATTAGATAACCATCAGCTGGGGATGTTGTAGATAGGATTTTTAAATGGGAAGGAACATAAAAGTTTCTCCTGAAAAATTCTGATTGTAGGGTTTGGTGGTCTTCCCAAAGAAGAGGTAAACATTCCTATTATAAGAAGGTACTGTGTTGTCATTTTGGATATCTCATATTATTTTCAGTGACATAATGCATGTCTCTGGCCATCATATCTGGAGGCATTTGGTATTTTATATAAATTATATCTATACATGGATTTTTAAATAAGAGGTACAGGTCATTAATGTTCAGTTACTGGTTTATAGGACAATGTTTAACATTAATGTGCTAGTCACTCTAGGACTACACAATTCTGAAAGGGGGAAGATACTCTATACTTATATTCCTGGATATATTTATTAGATTGACCTCTGTTTTACCAAATTTACAGCAGGTCAAGTGTTTCAGCCATCCTTGTATATTTCCCTGTCGATAACCTTCATAATTTAGATAATGATGAGTGATTGGTGGCCACACACTTACCAATACTTGTAGCTGCTACAAAGGCCTCTGCCTTCCTGTAAGTGGCAATTACATTTCTTTAATCAGTTTGAAGCGTATTCTGGATTTACTACTAATCTACTGATTGTGGGCTCTGTTCAGTACAGGTCAGGAAAGTAATCATAACAGAAATGTAAAAGACATAATTATGGTACCATCCAATCCAGTCAAATCAAAGCAAATAGCTAATTTCCAGTTGCAAGTTCAAATGATACTGTTTATGGGATCTGTCAAATACATTTAAAAGCTATAAGCTATGTGAGAATAGTCATTCATAATGTATGGATAGCAAATTCTTGATAGCATAGACTGTGTCTTATTCATCTCTGTGTCTGCAGCAACTCCCACAAATCTTGACTTAATAAATGATATATACAAATACACAGTTGTGATTTGGAATAATAATTAATCTCACCTGTGACTATGAAAAATTGTGTTTGGCTTATGTAAAATGAACCTACTAAAAAGATTTTTTTCCATCGAATTTAACGTAGTCATGTGTTTGAGTGATGACTGTTAGGGAGACTTGATTAAACAAGTATCAATTTGTGATTTTAGTGGGGATATTAAATTTCAATTTTTAGTACTATTATGAAATTACAATATAAAAACATTATGTTTTAAAAAACACTTTTTGAGAATAAAAGAAAGCTTTAGGCCTGAAAGAAGATGAAAAGTATAAAGATTATTCTCATTTCCTGGGGGGCCAACCAGGTCGATTGGGGTGGAGGTGGTACTTGTTTTTAGTGGCATCCTGGGGGCTTCCTTTTGGGAGGTTGGGAAAAAGGTGGGGACTAGAGGAGGGGCAGGGTGTCAGGAGGAACTGAATACTATCTTGATCTCCTCTTCCATGCCCCCCCCCCCCCACTTTGTTCTCTCTCCTTCTCTCTCTTTCTCTCTGGGAAGAGACTCTAGTCCCTCCCTCTCTTCCTCCCTCAGTCCCTTTCTTCCTCTTTCCCTCCCTCCCTCCTTCTCTCCCTCTCACTTGGTGGGAAGAGACTCCAGTCCCAAGAAAATGAACACCCCACACCTAGACATAAGTTTGGTACCCCTTCCCCCATTCGATTTGGAGGGGAAAGGGTATGGGAGGGAGGCCTGGGGATTCTCTGGTTGCAGAGCTAGGAAAAGCACAAGCGGGGCCTCACTGGTCAGTGTAGTTCAGTCACTGTACAGATGACGTTTGGAGGGGCTGAGACCCCCACGGAGTGAGCTCAGCTCCTGAGCCAGGTGCCCTGGCTACCTCTGACCTGGAAAGGGTGAGCTGATAGTTTTGAGTAAAGGTGCCACTTGCTTGTCCAGTTCTGGTCCATCTGGGCTGCTTGTGCCCAGAGGGGAGGCCCTTTACTGCTGTGCATAGGGCTCTGGATGGAGAGAGGGCACTGGGCAGGGGCATGTGGGGGAGTTTCCTGAAGCCCCATCAGGTGCCCAGGGCCCCTGGACTGGGACAATGACATTTTCTTTAAGGAAGCCTCAAGCCCAACAGTGAAATAAATGCCTCAGTTGTGGGCACCCCCTCCCCTGAGAAAACTCATTCCAATTTCAGTTTCAGACCTTAGTCCTCCACTGCAAAGTCCCTGTGACTGTCAGGTTTTTCACCTGAACTGCAGCATCACCTGTTCCCCCAGTTCTATATGCCCAGGGTCATGCTCTTCCCTAAGATGGCAGATATATTTAATGATATATAAATATTTTATTATAAAATACTTCAAACATGCAGAATATTATAGAGAAACACATTACCAAATTCTGTCTACCCACCAGGTCAGGTCTATTTGTTTTGCCATATTTGCTTTAGATTTTTTTCAGAATTAAAACATACAGGTAGTTAAAGCATCATGAGTGGCTTTCACTGATTCTATTCTTCTTTCTGCCCCAGAAGTAACCATTACTTTGAATTAGTGATTGTCATTCCTGTGCATGTTGTTAATCAATTATCATTACTATACAAAAATAATATAGAGCACTGTTTTTTATTTCAAAAATTTATATGAATAGTATCCTATAGAATTTTACAACATACTTTTTTAGCTCAACATTTTGAGATTTACCGATGTTGATGCTTGTAGCTCTTGTTCATTCCTTTTAACTGAGTGTGTCATTAGAAGGGTTGTAATATTTATTCAAAGGATCAATTTTCCTTCTGTTTTGTACATTTTTTTTTAAAATTAATTAATTTATTTATTTTTGGCTGTGTTGGGTCTTTGTTTCTGTGCGAGGGCTTTCTCCAGTTGCGGCAAGTGGGGGCCACTCTTCATCGCGGAGCGCGGACCTCTCACTATCGTGGCCTCTCTTTTTTTTGCGGAGCACAGGCTCCAGACAGGCAGGCTCAGTAGTTGTGGCTCACGGGCCCAGTTGCTCTGCGGCATGTGGGATCTTCCCAGACCAGGGCTCGAACCCGTGTCTCCTGCATTGGCAGGCAGATACTCAACCACTGCACCACCAGGGAAGCCCTGTTTTGTACATTTTTAACCATAAAATGCTCCCAGGTTACTTACCGTAGCCATGGTGGCTATTTGATTATTGATACATGTATGAGTGCATTTGTTCAAGGAATATCTATAAAGTGCTTTCCAGCTTGTCAAGCCCCATGTTCAGTGCTGGGACACAGAAATAAATATGACATGGCTGTGGTATAATGTGGAAGACAGGTATATAAACAGGCAGAGATTCTGCAATCTGAGCTGTGCAGTGTTCAGGTATGTACAGTGTGCTTGGGATCACAGAGGAGGGGTGGGGGAATGAAAGTGTGAGGATAGCAATTAGGGAAGCCTTCACCGAAAAAGTGACATTTGAGCTGCTTTTGAAAGAATGAATTTCCCGGGAACTGAAGTGTGGGAAGAACTACCCTTATAAAGGGATTAGTACCTGTAAAGAAAGGCAGGCGAGTTTTCAAAGGGAATAGTATGATCAGTAAATTGTAAGTAGATTAGTCAGCCAGGAATTGAGAGGGAAAATCACCTGGCTTTTATAATTTCCCTTCCCTCAGAATCGAATGGGTAAGTAGTGCCTACTACTTACAGCACTTGTGGCAGCTTTTTATAACCACTTAGAAATATGGGTATATGTGTACACCCACCTCAATGAGATAGTTTTCTAAAACTCTCCTGTATTCTCCAGAGATTAAAAGCATGGTCTTTGGGGTCCAACAGACCTGGATTTAAAATTCAGCTCCGTTACATGCTAGGCATGTGACCTTGACTCTTCTGAGCCTCAATTTCCTCATCTGTGAATTGGAATAATAGCAGTTTCCCTGCTATTGCAGTAGTTCAGAAAGATAAGCTAGTGTAGTCATTGACTCTCCAGGCATTTCTTCTTTCTTGGGCTGGCAGTACTCGTGCTCTGCTGGACTCTATAGACATGGTAGGTAAGACTGCAAAGAGTCCCTGGCATTCCTTCACTCAGTTCAGTCAGAAAATGGGGTGGGCTACTTGTACAGTAGTTTCACAGATTTGAGTGCAGAATGTTTACAGGGATTCCAGGAAAACAGCCTTTCTTACTGAAAAAAGCTTTTGGAAGCTAGGTTAAGGAAAGTGAAACAACTTTCTTGACTGCAAGATTTCTCAAAGACTTTCATATGTTAATGATATTTTGAATCTCAAAGAATGAAGTCATGGTATAGAGCATTTCGCAAACTTATTTGATCAGGGAATTCCCTTTCTGCGTACCTACCTCTATTACTATCTTTTTGAACCACAATGCTTCACAGAACAAAGCTTGGGAATTGACTTGGTGCATAGTAAAGACTTCATTCAGTGTCAGGACATGAAGCAAATTCTCTGTTTCATCCTTGGATCTTAACAATTCAGTTTTCCCTCTGGAAGTGACAACAGAGAATGATGCACTGTAGGAATTGTGTTTGTCCTGTGGGATGTTAATTTCCAAATGTTTGTGATGCCTCAGAAAAAGATCTTGGGTTTTTCTTGTTAATCTATTATGACTCTATTATCCCATCCTGAAATTTCTGTAAATCTTTCTTAACTCTTGGATTTTTTAAATTTTGAATCATATCTTAGAAGTAATATAACTAAAAACATGTACTGTTTTGTAAATATGGTACTCCTTCTTATTTGTCCTCAAGTTACCTGTCCAGACTTGAAATTGTGCCTCATTTGAGCATTCTAGGATTCTCCACTGTTACAGAGTGTCAAATGTGGATCCCTCATTATATCAATAAAAAAGGGATTAAAAAATCTCTCTGGATAGTCTATATTTCTGATCTGGAATATCAATAATAGCAAAATTTCTCATTTCCTAATTAGAAATTCAGAAGGGAGTATACATTAAATATCAATAATGAATGACAAAATATGATATTTTTGTATTTACAATTTATGATATAGTTCTCATTTGTTTCCATAAAGGATTTGAGAAGTTTACAAATAAAAGACACATTTATAATAACACTGTTAATCAGAAAGAAAGCAATTAACAACAGCAACAAACTATACAGGTGGGGAGAAATATATGTACCAAAATGTAGGTTAATGTTGTTATAGCAATTGAAAATTAAGTTTGGCTCAGGTCTTCCTGGCAGCTAAGGGGAAAAAATTGGGGGCGGGAACAATACATTATGAGGTTATAATACTAAAGCTTTAATCAGCAAAGTTATTTCTTTGAGGATTTAGCTAATGAAATCAGAATACATTGCTCCCTATTGATTAACTGGGTCCAGGGGTAAAATTAAGAATTCCTAGAAGAATGAAAGGCTCATATAATCCTTGGGCTTTAATAATTTTCACTGGGCAGAAAAAACACCCAGTTGAAGATGATTTTATTTAAAATTATCATGTTATATTGCTTAATTTCTTTGCTATGGGCAACCTCACTGAGGCCATGGACCAAACAGCCAGGAAATACCATGAATTGGATTGAGTGCAAGTTGCTTAACCTCTATGTACTGTTGGAAGGACACCTTCAGCCTTTTCAGATGCATAGGTCAGAAGGCAGCCCCACTTGGGGCATCTCTCTGTCTGCTATATCCCAGATCACATCATGAAAACAACTTAGAAACAAAGGTTCGGAGGTTATCAACGTGTTTCCCTGTCCAGAACCCATTGCTGCATCAATTCTGACCCATTGAATAGCCAAATTCCTGGGACTCATCGCCACCTGCAGCTGGGAAGCATTCTTATCACTTCCTGAGACCCTGAAGGATACTGTTCCCCAGCCTACCCTTCTAAAAATTGCTAATGCTTTGAGGCTTAAGAGTCATTTGCCCATGGATGTTCCCCTGAGCAGGACACATGAATCCCACAGGTATGTCAATAATTAGATGTCCCTTGGAAATAATATTCTTCAAAAAGTCATTCATTATTTATTTGGAAGGAAGGCAGAGAATGTGAGGGAAAGGGGAGAAGGAGATTCTCTGGCAGTGGCACTTATTCTCTCCTCTGTGGTCAGGTCTGGCCCCAGACATTCATATCACACTCAGCAAAGCAAAAATGTACAGCTGACTGGACACATCAAAATTTAGTGGTGGAGGGCGTCTATTCTTCGCTCAGACAGGACAGGGTTAAAGGAGCAGCTGATTCGGGGGCTCTGGCTCACTGAGGCCGTGGGGAGGGAGGGGTACGGAGTTCAGGGCCAGCCTGTGGCGGCAGAGGCCAGCGTGACGTTGCACCAGCCTGAGGCGCACCATGTGTTCTCCATGGGAAGTTGTCCCTGGATCACGGGATCCTGACAGTGGCGGGCTGCACAGGCTCCCGGGAGGGGAGTTGTGGATAGTGACCTGTGCTTGCACACAGGCTTCTTGGTGACTGCAGCAGCAGCCTTAGCGTCTCATGCCTGTCTCTGGTGTCCACGCTCATAGCTGCGGCTCGTGCCCGTCTCTGGAACTCCTTTAAGTGGCGCTCTTAATCCCCTCTCCTTGCGCACCAGGAAACAAAGAGGCAAGAAAACCTCTTCGGGAGCTCCAGAGTTTTTCCCGGACTCCCTCCCAGCTAGCTGTGGCACACTAGCCCCCTTCAGCATGTGTTCATGAAGCCAACCCCAATCCTCTCCCTGGCATCTGACCTCTGAAGCTGGAGTCTCAGCTCCCAGCCCCCACCTGTCCCGGCGGGTGAGCAGACAAGCCTCTCGGGCTGTCCTCATGCAAAGCCTGAAGTTGCCAAATATTTAAGTCTCAGGAGGAAGCTGCTATACAATAGCCCCTCTGATTCCCTGGGTTTCCATTCTCAAGAAGACAGAAGATTCGTGGGGAGATTGGAACCAAGATGGCGGAGTAGAAGGACGTGCTTTCACTCCCTCTTGCGAGAACACCAGAATCACAATTAGCTGCTGGACAGTCATCGACAGGAAGACACTGGAACTCACCAAAAAAGATACTCCATATCCAAAGACAAAGGAGAAGCCACAATGAGATGGTAGGAGGGGCGCAATCACAGTAAAATCAAATCCCATAACTGCTGGGTGGGTGACTCACAGACTGGAGAACACTTATACCACAGAAGTCCACCCACTGGAGTGAAGGTTCTGAGCCCCACGTCGGGCTTCCCAACTGGGGGTCCGGCAACGGGAAGAGGAAGTCATAGAGAATCAGACTTTGAAGGCTACTGGGATTTGATTGCAGGACTTGAGCAGAACTGGGGGAAACAGAGACTCCACTCTTGGAGGGCACACACAAAGTAGTGTGCGCATCGGAACCCAGGGGAAGGAGCAGTGACCCCAGGGGAGACTGAACCAGACCTGCCTGCTAGCGTTGGAGGGTCTCCTGCAGAGGTGGGGGGTGGCTGTGGCTCACCGTGGGAATAAGGATACTGGCAGCAGAAGTTCTGGGAAGTACTCCTTGGCATGAACCCTCCCAGAGTCTGCCATTAGCCCCACCAAAGAGCCCAGGTAGGCTCCAGTGTTGGGTTGCCTAAGGCCAAACATCCAACAGGGAGGGAACCCAGCCCCACCCATCAGCAGTCAAGCGGATTAAAGTTTTACTGAGCTCTGCCCACCAGAGCAACAGCTCTACCCACCACCAGTCCCTCCCATCAGGAAACTTGCATAAGCCTCTTAGATAGCCTCATCCACCAGAGGGCAGACAGCAGAAGCAAGAAGAACTACAGTACTGCAGCCTGTGGAAAAAAAATCACATTCACAAAGACAGACAAGACGAAAAGGCAGAGAGCTATGCACCAGATGAAGGAACAAGATAAAACCCCAGAAACACAACTAAATGAAATGGAGATAGGCAACCTTGCAGAAAAAGAATTCAGAATAACGATAGTGAAGATGATCCAGGACCTTGGAAAAAGAATGGAGGCAAAGATCGAGAAGATGCACGAAATGTTTAATGAAGACCTAGAAGAATTAAAGAACAAACAAACAGAGATGAACAATACAATAACTGAAATGAAAACTACACTAGAAGAAATCAATAGCAGAATAACTGAGGCAGAAGAATGGATAAGTGACCTGGAAGACAGAATGGTGGAATTCACTGCTGCGGAACAGACTAAAGAAAAAAGAATGAAAAGAAATGAAGACAGCCTAAGAGACCTCTGGGACAACATTAAACACAACAACATTCGCATTATAGGGGTCCCAGAAGGAGAAGAGAGAGAGAAAGGACCCGAGAAAATATTTGAAGAGATTATAGTTGAAAACTTCCCTAACGTGGGAAAGGAAATAGCCACCCAAGTCCAGGAAGCGCAGAGTCCCATACAGGATAAACCCAAGGAAAAACACACCAAGACACATAGTAATCAAATTGGCAAAAATTAAAGACAAAGAAAAATTATTGAAAGCAGCAAGGGAAAAACGACAAATAACATACCAGAGAACTCCCATAAGGTTAACAGCTGATTTCTCAGCAGAAACTCTACAAGCCAGAAGCAAGTGGCACGATATATTTAAAGTGATGAAAGGGAAGAATCTACAACGAAGATTGCTCTACGCAACAAGGATCTCATTCAGATTCGATGGAGAAATCAAAAGCTTTACAGACAAGCAAAAGCGAAGAGAATTCAGCACCACTAAACCAGCTCTACAGCAAATGCTAAAGGAACTTCTCTAAGTGGGAAACACAAGAGAAGAAAAGGACCTACAAAAACAAACCCAAAACAATTAAGAAAATGGTAATAGGAACATACATATAGATAATTACCTTAAACATGAATGGGTTAAATGCTCCAACCAAAAGACACAGGCTCTCTGAATGGATACAAAAACAAGACCCATATATATGCTGTCTACAAGAGACCCACTTCTGACCTAGGGACACATTCAGACTGAAAATGAGGGGATGCAAAAAGATATTCCATGCAAATGGAAATCAAGGCTGGAGTAGCAATACTCATGTCAGATAAAATAGACTTTAAAATAAAGAACGTTACAAGAGACAAGGAAGGACACTACATAATGATCAGGGGATCAATCCAAGAAGATATAACAATTATAAATATATATGCACCCAACATAGGAGCACCCCAATACATAAGGCAACTGCTAACATCTCTAAAAGAGGAAATCGACAGTAGCACAATAATAGTGGGAGACCTTAACACCTCACTTACACCAATGGACAGATCATCCAAAATGAAAATAAATAAGAAAACAGAAGGTTTAAATGACACAATAGACCAGATGGATTTAATTGATATTTATAGGACATTCCATCCAAAAACAGCAGATGACACTTCTCAAGTGTGCACAGAACATTCTCCAGGATAGATCACATCTTGGGTCACAAATCAAGCCTCAGTAAATTTAAGAAAGTTGAAATCATATCAATCATCTTTTCTGACCACAACGCTATGAGATTAGAAATGAACTACAGGGAAAAAACCGTAAAAAACAGAAACACATGGAGGCTAAACAATACGTTACTAAATAACCAAGAGATCACTGAAGAAATCAAAGAGGAAATCAAAACATACCTAGAGACAAATGACAATGAAAACAGAACGATCCAAAACCTATGGGATGCAGCAAAAGCAGTTCTAAAAGGGAAGTTTATAGCTATACAAGCCTACCTCAAGAAACAAGAAAAATCTCAAATAAACAATCTAACCTTACACCTAAAGGAACTAGAGAAAGAAGAACAAACAAAACCCAAAGTTAGCAGGAGGAAAGAAATCATAAAGATCAGAGCACAAATAAATGAAATAGAAACAAAGAAAACAATAGCAAAGATCAATACAACTAAAAGCTGGTTCTTTGAGAAGATAAACAAAATTGATAAACCATTAGCCAGACTCATCAAGAAAAGAGGGAAACGACTCAAATCAATAAAATTAGAAATGAAAAAGGAGACGTTACAACAGACACCGCAGAAATCCAAGCATCCTAAGAGACTACTACAAGCTACTCTATGCCAATAAAATGGACAACCTGGAAGAAATGGAAAAATTCTTAGAAAGGTATAACCTTCCAAGACTGAACCAGGAAGAAATAGAAAATATGAACAGACCAATCACAAGTAATGAAATTGAAACTGTGATTAAAAATCTTCCAACAAACAAAAGTCCAGGACCGGATGGCTCACAGGTGAATCCTATCAAACATTTAGAGAAGAGATAACACCCATCCTTCTCAAATTCTTCCAAAATATTACAGAGGAAGGAACACTCCCAAACTCATTCTATGAGGCCACCATCACCCTGATACCAAAACCAGACAGAGATACTACAAAAAAAGAAAATTACAGACCAATATCACTGATGAATATAGATGCAAAAATCCTCAACAAAATACTAGCAAACAGAATCCAACAACACATTAAAAGGTTCATACAGCATGAGCAAGTGGGATTTATCCCAGGGATGTAAGGATTCTTCAATATACACAAATCAATCAATGTGATACACCATATTAACAAATTGAAGAATAAAAACCATATGATCATCTCAATAGATGCGAAAAAGCTTTTGACAAAATTCAGCAGCCATTTATGGTAAAAATTCTCTAGAAAGTGGGCATAGAGGGAACCTACCTCAACATAATAAAGGCCATATATGACAAACCCACAGGAAACATTATTCTCAATGGTGAAAAACTGAAAGCATTTCCTCTAAGATCAGGAGCAAGACAAGGATGTCCACTCTTCCCACTATTATTCAACCTAATTTTGGAAGTCCTACCCACGGCAGTCAGAGAAGAAAAAGAAATAAAAGGAATACAAATTGGAAAAGGAGAAGTAAAACTGTCACTGTTTGCAGATGACATGATACTATACATAGAGAATCCTAAAGATGCCAGAAAACTATTAGAGCTAATCAATGAATTTGGTAAAGTTTCAGGATACAAAATTAATGCACAGAAATCTCTTGCATTCCTATACACTAATGATGAAAAATCTGAAAGAGAAATTAAGGAAACAATCCCATTTACCATTGCAACAAAAAGAATAAAATACCCAGGAATAAACCTACGTAGGGAGACAAAAGACCTGTATGCAGAAAACTATAAGACACTGATGAAAGAAATTAAAGATGATACCAACAGATGGAGAGATATACCATGGTCTTCGATTGGAAGAATCAATATTGTGAAAATGACTATACTACCCAAAGCAATCTACAGATTCAGTGCAATTCCTATCAAATTACCAATGGCATTTTTTATGGAACTAGAACAAAAAATCTTAAAATTTATATGGAGGCACAGTAGACCCTGAATAGCCAAAGCAGTCTTGACGGAAAAAACGGGAGCTGGAGGAATCAGACTCCCTGACTTCAGACTATACTACAAAGCTACAGTAAGCAAGACAATATGGTACTGGCACAAAAACAGAAACATAGATCAATGGAACAAGATAGAAAGCCCAGAGATAAACCCACGCACCTATGGTCAACTAATCTATGACAAAGGAGGCAAGGATGTACAATGGAGAAAAGACAGTCTCTTCAACAAGTGGTGCTGGGAAAACTGGACAGCTACATGTAAAAGAATGAAATTAGAACACTCCCTAACACCATACACAAAAATAAACTCAAAATGGATTAGAGACCTAAATGTAAGACCGAACACTATAAAACTCTTAGAGGAAAACATAGGAAGAACACTCTTTGACATAAATCACAGCAAGATCTTTTTTGACCCACCTTCTAGAGTAATGGAAATAAAAACAAAAATAAACACATGGGACCTAATGAAACTGCAAAGCTTTTGAACAGCAAAGGAGACCATAAACAAGAGAAAAAGAGAACCCTCAGAATGGGAGAAAATATTTGCCAACTAATCAATGGACAAAGGTGTAATCTCCAAAATACATAAACAGCTCATGCAGCTCAATATTGAAGAACCCAATCCAAAAATGGGCAGAAAACCTAAATAGATATTTCTCCAAAGAAGACATACAGATGGCCAAGAAGCACATGAAAAGCTGCTCAACATCACTAATTATTAGAGAAATGCAAATCAAAACTACAATGAGGTATCACTTCACACCAGTTAGAATGGGCATCATCAGAAAATCTACAAACAACAAATGCTGGAGAGGGTGTGGAGAAAAGGGGACCCTCTTGCACTGTTGGTGGGAAAGTAAATTGATACAGCCACTATGGAGAACAGTGTGGAGAAAATGGAACCCTCTTGCACTGTTGGTGGGAAAGTAAATTGATACAGCCACTATGGAGAACAGTATGGAGATTCCTTAAAAAACTAAAAATAGAATTACCATATGATCCAGCAATCCCACTACTGCACATATACCCAGAGAAAACCATAATTCAAAAAGACACATGCACCCCAATGTTCATTGCAGCAGTATTTACAGTAGGCAGGTCATGGAAACAACCTAAATGCCCATCGACAGATGAATGGATAAAGAAGATGTGGTACATATATAGAATGGAATATTACTCAGTCATAAAAAGGAACAAAATTGGTTCATTTGTTGAGATGTGGATGCATCTAGAGACTGTCATACAGAGTGAAGTAAGTCAGAAAGAGAAAAAGAAATACCGTGTATGAACACATATGTGTGGAACCTAGAAAAATGGTACAGATGAACTGGTTTGCAAGGGAGAAATAGAGACACAGATGTAGAGAAGAAACGTATGGACACCAAGGGGGGAAAGCTGCGAGGGGTGGGGGTGATGTTGGGATGAATTGGGAGATTGGGATTGACATGTATACACTGATGTGTATAAAATGGATGACGAATAAGAACCTGCTGTATAAAAAAATAAAATAAATAAATAAAAATAAATAAAATTTAAAAAAAGAAAAAAAAAATCAGTGGTAATGCTAATTCCTTACTTGTCTGGGGTGCGCCACCTGGAGGTCTCAAGTCTCATCCCAATTGGCTTCTCAGAGATTCTTTCCAAACTCTTGTGGTCTTCCTGATAGGACTTCTAGTAAATGCAAGCTTCTCCATGTAATTACATTTCAGTGGTGTTTTAATGCCTCTTACTGTTTGGTGCCCCAGTCAGCTGCCTGGCTGGCCTACCCCATAATCTAGCTCTGGTAGACTTCAATGGAAATTTCTTTGGGGTGTTATACATACACATCTATGACCCTTTTTTAGCTGTACTGAAAGCTACAGAAATCAATCAAATTCCAACAAAGGCCAATAGTGAAGCCACAGTTCAGCAAACGAAAGATTAAAAAACCTTGCCTGAGGAAAACGTGGAAGAAACTTGGCCTCTGTTGGTTCCCCAACTGCTTCATCTTTGATGCACTTTTGACTAGGGAAAAGAAAACAGAAATTTGTGCAGTTTAAAAACCAATATGTTCATAGGAGCAGGACACACATGATATCTACCACAGGACTTTCTCTCACATTAGGACGAGCGCCACCTAGAGGGTGTTTAAGGCTTTTTAAAACCATTGAAGCGAACATGTCATCTTTGATGAATATTGCCTATTGTATGCTGGGAAGAGCAGTAATACTTGGGAAAATCGAATTGGTGTACATTAAATAGAAGAAAAGAAAGGATATTGGAAAGAAAATTTAATTACATGAGTCTTGGTATTTAGATGGAAAATACTTTATTATGGTATTTGGTTTGCCTTCTATCCCTGCCATCCAATCCCCTTTGCTACTGGAAAATTCAGCTTGTATGGTCCAGATGTCAGAAACAAAAGGTACATATACCCTTTGGTAAATCTGAAGAAGTGAAGAAACTGGTCTTTGTATTTTTACCTACTTAAAAAGAGACTTGTGTATTCAATTTTTCTGAATGTTTTACTTAATTGTACAACATTTTACATTGTGTAGCATTTTAGGAGACAGAAAAGTGTCTTCTGTTCAATATAATGGACTCAATATAATGGTCTCCCAACCCATGAGGGCCCTGAAGGTGTTTTACTCATCTGTTCGTTTATGTACCATACTTACCCATCCGTTCCTTCGCTTAATCCTCATTCCCACACAGTCTGTGGTGCACACTGGGATGGGTACCAAGATTATTATGGCATAGACCATGCTCTTAAAGAATCCTTAGCTGAGTGTGCACCACAGACTCATTAATGACAGAGCACATGCTTTGAGGAATGTGAGTGAACTTGCTAGGAGAGAACTAGAAGAGAACAACTTGATCTGAGAGATAAAAAACATGAGTAGGCAAAAGGAGGAAGGGGTGAAGGCAAAAAAACTTCTTGGGGGAGGAAATATGTATCTTGAAGGATTAACTACAGCCAATCAAACTGAACTTGCTGTCTCTCTGAATGTTTTTGGTGTGTATATGTGATTATAAAAATAATACCTAATGAGAGAAATGTGGGATGATATTTTTTTTAAAAAGACTGAATAAAAGCATGATTCCCCAACTTGGAAACTCCACACTTTTCTCTTAACACAGTTACTGTAGTCATAATGGTGGCTGATTAGAGGCGGTGAGACCCATTTTTCATCTCTGGTAGTCTGACCCCTTTATTTGATAGAATTAGAAGCTGAGGCCCTGGGTTGGGAATTGGGGACCATAAAAAGACATGTCTACTGACACATCATGAGTTAATAGCTCATCTGGGATCGAGTCCTTTTTCTCCTAACTTCTAATCTGAAGTCCTTTCTGCTCTACCACACAAACTGCTTCAAATTAATTTTCAACCAGAAAATAACACTGTATGGTGCATATTCTGGAGACTTGATAACTGATTGACATAGTTTCCATGATTATATCACATTTTCTGGGGTCTTTATGATCAACTGATATCAGAAAGTAAAGGTATTGTATGTACCTAACTCAAAGGTGACCAGAGTGTAGTTAATCTGTGTACAATGAGTTTTGTAAAAGATTCATTTTATTGGAAGACAAGGCAGAGCAGAGCAGTGAGTCTATTTGAATGCAATAGTGCTTTTAGGTCCAGTCAGTTTTTGATTCCCTGAGGCTAAATTCTATTAGGCATTAAAACTCAAATTTCAGGCATCTTGCACTGATGAACACAAGGAACATCTGTAGCAAGTTTCTAGCATTATAACCACTGAATACTGATTACTGTCAGAAGAGCTAGGCTACAATGCTAATGGGCTAAAATGAAGAATAATTTATTTCTAGAAATACATAGGTACCTTTCTTCTACCTTTGAACTGAACTGGGA
Source organism: Balaenoptera ricei (assembly GCF_028023285.1). Lineage (NCBI taxonomy): Eukaryota > Metazoa > Chordata > Mammalia > Artiodactyla > Balaenopteridae > Balaenoptera > Balaenoptera ricei. Next base: position 75,679,378 of record NC_082651.1, on the reverse strand, counting down.
GGATGGTGGATAATGTTGATAAAAGCAACCTGTAAGTTTTCAGTTTGATTTTTTTTCCTCCAGAGCCTTTATAGGGTTACCAATAGACACACTAATAATAAGTACCATTAATTGGGCATCTACCACATTCTAAACATTTTATGTACATTATTCCAATCCATGCAGTAACCCTGAAAGTCAATAGTACCATCTTAATTTTATAGAAGAGAACACTAAGGCTCATACAAAGATTAAGCACCTTGCCTGAGGTAAGGCAGTTAGAAGGTAGGTGGGACTAACCAAACCAGGCTGGAATGACTCTGTGCCCTTTACACAATTCCAAGGATTGTCTGATTTGTTTTCGTATCCTCAGGTCCTAGCCAGTCCCTGGTTTAGGAAGTATACAATCAGTTTTTTGAATTAGCTCTAGTTAAACAGTGGGGATTTTGGTGTCCAAAAATTTATATATCCAAAAAAGTCAGCTGATGAATAGTCTGTGAGAGTATGCCCAGCCTTGACCAGAAGGCTGCTTGTTCTCTGCCCTGTATGTATGTTACTTGCAGGCTGAAGGCAACCTGAGGCCCACAACGTCCATTCCAGTTAGAAGAGGTAGACCTGCAGGGGAATCCCTTCTCTGACTGAGATGGAGTAGAGAAACCATCAGTGAGGTCTCTTACTCTGCCTCTGAGGCCATTCTGCACTCTTTCTCTCTCTGTTTGCCCCTCCTAATGCTTACCTACCATACTTGATCCTTTCCTCTTCCCAGTGCCTTGCCATATTGGCCCGGATTAGGAGCTTAGTCTGGACTGAAGGTTTCCACATGTTCCAACCTGCATTGTGAACTGACATATATTCGCTGAGACATGATTGTTCTCAGCTAGTTTCCACGAACTTGTTAGATTTGTGGCTTCAGCCATTTCTAATTTGTTCTTCCCAGCTGTTCCATGACCTGCCGTCAGGGGGATCAGAAGGAAGGATTGGTACAGAGAATAATAGGACTAGGAGTTAGAGGGTAGGAATCTGTCCTTGAGTGGTAGGAGGCCAGGAATTAATCCCTGACAGGAGAATTTAGGAGGATATGTGGGGGTTGACTTAGGGGACAGATTTTATTCCCGTTAGAGAAACTGAAGAGCAGGATGAAAAATGGGTACTAGGACATTTTTTGGATGGAAGTTACATAATCAAAATTTGGCTAAGCTAAGTAAAGAAGGATAATACTTGGATGTCTCACAATATCCAAAGACAAAGGCATCTGCCTCTCAGGAATAACCTGGAACTGGGACCTGAATGCTACTTCGGTTATCCATTTTTCTCTACTGTGCTTCTTTCTGCCCTTTGCCTTATTTTTCTGCCTCTCCAGCATCTGCTCCACAGAGCAGGAAGCATGGGCACCAAGATAGTCTTAGTTTTACATGTTACAGGTACAGTTACTGAGAAAGAGAGTAGCCTTTTGATTTTTCACTCTTTCATTTTTCTTTACTTGTCCTACTTTCTTCTTTTTTTCTTACTCTGTCCCCTTTCAAGTTCCATAATTTCCAGGAATAAATAATCAAACCAGCTTGGGTCAAAGTGGTAACCCCTGAACCAATTAACTGTGGCAAAGGGCACTGACACATTATAGAAACATAGCAGGGTTTGCTGCTGTCATGCTGATGGGTTGGGGAGTGGCAATTTTATAGAAGATGGTACAGGGAAGACATTAATAATTACCACCCTCAAAATCCTGGTCAGTGGTCCATTAAGAGTATCAGTATGATGATTATGTGTAATAATGAAAACAGCCAATTTATTGGGCCCAACCAGTAGTGTGCCAATTCTAAGAAGTAGTTAGTAGTATTCTCATTTTATAGATCAGGAACCAAGCTCAGTATAGCCCACACTATTAATTACCATACTATATTGCCTTACCTGATAACTGGCTGATCATTATAGAACTAGAACATGAGACATTTGATAAGGTTTAGTAAATGCTAGTACAAATTAACTCTTTGAAGTGCACTTTAGTGATCAGCAGACCAAATAGTTTCTACTTTAAGAAAACAACATGCAGCAAGCTATAAAAGGTACATTAATAGTGCTTTGTGATCATGCAATGTCTTTTGAGGGTTTTAAAATTGTCAGCTGTCTATTTCTATCCCAGTTGGATAAAGTGAGACTCATATACAATGTGATCTAATGAAGTCCAACATAAATCCAGCGTCAAAGTAAAAAATAAAATTTAGCTTTCTGATTGCCCAGATTTTCTGATTTGCTTTTCAGTTGAATAGCTATAGAGAGTTTTCATTTTTATTTTCTAGAAAAAAAATTGATTCTATGGTTCTGAATAAGAACTGATAACTTCTACATTGATTTTATGATGATGGAGAGGAATTGATAATATCTACAGTTTCAGAAAACCTGGTTGAAAGACATTTCATAACCTTGGACATAGCAGCAGCACCTCAATAGGTATTTTTTGGTTTTGATTTTATTTAACACAATTTGATTTAACACAAAGGTGAACAAAGGATAAACTGGGTTAGTTGTAGCCTTGACTGATCAGACGACAGTCTCACTGGCCAAATATTGCTCTATTGAAGAAGTATGGTGACTTGGACCTCAAAGATCTTAGTTCTGGCCCTCTCTCACTTCTATTTACTACTTGTGGCATATTTATCAAGTCTTGGTTTTTCATTTGTAAAATGAAAATATTACTAACAATTACTTTCACTATCTCAGAGTTTTATCCTATACATCAAATGAAATGATTTATATGAAAGCACCCTATAGACATAAAAAATATTACACATTTTTACCTTTTGTGATTAAGATTTATTTCAGAGATTCAAAAAAGTATGGAGAATTAAAAATAAACACTTCTGTCTCTACCACACAGTTTAAAAAATAAAAGATTGCCGATGATTTGAATTTCCCTCCTACCCCACCCTGGTATACTTGTCCCTGATCTAGTTACTTCCTTTTTGTCTCCAGAATTAATTATTTTAAATTTATTCAGCATTACAAAGCATTTAAAAATAATTTTGTAACATATGCATGTTTCTCTAAACAATATGTATTTGATCAGTTATATCGTGCTGTGTGCATTCTTCTGTCTCCTGCTTTTTCCACTTGATTTATTTTTGCAAATTTTGCTTTATTCAAAAATTTGCTTAATTGTAATTTAGTGATTTAAATTTAATTTTTGTTTAATTCAGAAAATGTATTCATTCTCTCACTGTTGGAACATTAACTTGTTTTCTTTTTAAATTTATTGTTGTGCATAATGCTGTCCATGTTTTTTTAAAATCACCTTATGCACAGGAACTTGCCCCTTCATAAGTGGGGGTTGTTTTGTTCTCCCTCGCCCCTCATATCCTTGGCCATGGAGGTGAGATATGTATACCACTCAGGTTTCCTCCTACCCAAACTCCCTAAGTTTTGACTATCCTATCAGACTGAAATGCCTGTTCTCCCCGCTTGTTGTTGTCTGCTATTCCCCACTTCACTCTCCTGTCCCTCAGTTCATCCTCCCTTATTTGTCAATAATTTTTGGTCCTGATCACTGTGAGTCTTTTCAACAATACTCCTGCCTTGATTCTTGATGATTTTAATATGCACATAAACAATTCTTCTACCATCATGGCGTTGAATTGCTTCACTTCCTCTCCTTCACCCTATTTTAGCCATTCATTTGTATAATCATAGTATATATTTTTATCACCTTTCCCTAATCTCAGGTTCAAACATTCCCCTCCCTGTTTATCCTGTCCTATCTTTTCAGTTTGCTCATTCTAGTAACAGTCCTTCAGTCCCCAGGATCTGCAATCCCTGAATGAGATGACTTTTCACTAGCCCTAATCCACACTCATGTCCTTTTGACTCTCCTTGCACAGCTTATATTCCATCGTTAGGCATTATAGACATTTCCTTGAATACAATCTCAACTCCCATATGCCCTTACTTGTGATGATTATTTGCTTGACAGAACTTTGACCTGGGTGAAGTCCAGCTCTTCTACTTCATATCATCATGGCAGAAGAAAAACACAGCTATGCTTACTGGTCTCACTTAAAAGTTTATGAACATTAATATCAATGAGTCCTAAATGCTGCCTGGCAATCTTTTTCTCCTTGTCTGTTTACCTTCCTACTCTTTTATTTTATTGTTTTTGAAGGGTTTTTTTTATGTGGACCATTTTTAAAGTTTTTATTGAATTTGTTACAATATTGCTTCTGTTTTATGTTTTGGTTTTTTGGCCACAACGCTTGTGGGATCCCTCCCTGACCAGGGGTCAAACCCACACCCCCTGCATTGGAAGGCAAAGTCCTAGCCACTGGACTACCAGAGAAGTCGCCCTTCCTACTCTTTTAGATGGCTCTTTTTTGTATTTTCTTCTCTCTTCTCAAAACCCTAACATCTCACTCTCATCTAATGACTTGCTTCCTGTATTACTGAGAAAATAGAAGCAGCAAAATAGAACTTCCACAAGCTGCTGCCACATCCACTGCCTATCAGCACCTAAACCCTGTCTTTCTTGCTAGCTACTAGATAGATGTCTGTTCATGGTTGTGTATATACATAAGCCATACACTTGTGCACTGAATGCCATACCCTCTCATTTACTCAATCATAAAAACATGCAGGTATTTCTCCCATTTCTCTTCTTAAAACAAAATAAACTCCTACTCTTCACTTATCCTTCCATAAGGGGTATCCTTCATCTACTTATCCCTCGCTGCCCCATTTCTTGGCTTCCACCTGGTTCAAGCCTCCAGCACCTCTCCTGGACTATTACAAGACTTCCAAATGGTTTTCGTGCTTCCATACTTGCACCTCTCTTGGTTAGTTTCCTTATAGTGACCCTTTAAAAAAATTTAAATCAGATCACTCCCTTGTTCAAAACTCTTCAGTGGCTCCCCGTTGCACTCAGAATAAGAGTCAAAGTCCTCCAAAGTCCCACAAGGGCCTAATGATCTAGCTACTTTTGATTTCTCTGATCCACTCTCCTACTTCTTACTCCATGTTTACTCTGTTCTTGCTACACCTAAGCATGCCAGGCATGGTTGGACCCTTTTATATGTATGTATACACACACACACACACACACACACACACACACACACATACATGACTTTATACCTCACCTCCTTCAAGCTTTTGTTTAAATATCAATGAGTCCTTCACTGAATACCCAAATAAGATTGCCTTTCCTGCCCCTCACCTCTCCCTATGCCACTTTTCTGCTTTATTTTTCTCCATTGTATTTATCGTCTTCTAGTATACCATACATCTTATTTACTAATTTTATTAGACTTGTCTGTCTCCCCCCAGCTACAATATATGATCCATAAGAACTGGAGTTTCTGTTTCTTTTGCTTCCTGGAATATCTGCACTAGGTGCTCAATAAATATTTGTTAAATACAAAGGTTGCACATTATTTCATAGAATTATTCCTAGGAATCCTTCATTATCTTTTGCTATTAAATAGGCTGTTTAAAAATTGCATTTGCTAACTGTATGTTGTTGATATGTAGGAAAGTGATTGAATTTGTACAAAGATCTTGTATCTAGCAACCTGGCTAAATTATTAATTGTTCTGCAAATTTTGTGAATTCTATGGCTTTCTATGTAAAAAATGTCATCTTGAAATAACGACAGTCTTGTTTCTTTCTTTTCACCTTTCACTATGTATGTGTTTATGTATGTGTACAGCATAATCATGTTGGAAAGCAGAAATGATAATTGAAAAACTTGCCTTGGTCCTGATTTTAAAAGGCATGCTTTAAAGGTCTAATCGTTAACTATGATTTAAAACATCAATTTATAGTAAATATTCTATATCAGATTAATGGAGTTACCTTCTCTTCCTAGTTAGTAAGTTTGTTTGTTTTAAAATCATGAGTCGGTGCTTAAATCATGAGTAAGCTGCAATTATTAAGATTGTTATATGGTATTTAAATTGTCAAGTCTTTTATTTCTTTATTTAAAAATTTTTTATTTTATACTGGAGAATAGTTGATTAACAATGTTAGGTTAGTTTCAGGTGTACAGCAGTATGAGTCAGTTATACATGCATTTGTTCTTTTTCAAGTTCTTTTCCCATTTACGTTATTACAGAGTATAGAGCAGAGTTCCCTGTGCTATACAGTAGGTCCTAGTTGATTATATATTTTAAATATAGCAGTGTGTACATGTCAATCGCAAACTCCCAATCTATCCCTCTCTCTCACCCTTCCCCCCTGATAACTATAAGTTCATTCTCTAAGTCTGTGAATCTGTTTCTGTTTGTAAATGAGTTCATTTGTATAATATTTTTAGATTTCGCATGTAAGTGAAATCATATGGTATTTGTCTTTCTCTGTCTGACTTACTTCACTTAGTATGATAATCTCTAGGTCCATCCATGTTGCGGCAAATGGCATTATTTCATTCTTTTCTATGGCTGAGTAATATTCTATTGTATGTATGTACTACATCTTCTTTATCCTTTACTTTGTTGATGGACATTTAGGTTGCTTCCATGTCTTAGCTATTGTAAACAGTGTTGTAATGAACATTGCGGTGCATGTATCCTTTCGAACCATGTGTTTCTCCAAATATATGCCCAGTAATGGGACTGCTGGATCATATGGTAGCTCTATTTTTAGTTTCTTAAGGAACTTCCATACTGTTTTCCATAGTGGCTGTACCAATTTACATTCCCACCAACAGTGTAGGAGGGTTCCTGATTTTCTCCACATCATCTCTAGCATTTATTTTTTGTAGACTTTTTGATGATGGCCATTCTGACTGGTGTGAGGTGATAACTCATTGTAGTTTTGATTTGCATTTCTCTAATAATTAGTGATGTTGAGCAGCTTTTCATGTGCCCCTTGGCCATCTGTATGTCTTCTTGAAGAAGTGTCTGTTTAGGTCTTCTGCCCACTTTTTTTTTTTTCTTTTTAAATTAATTAATTTATTTATTTTTGGCTGCGTTGGGTCTTCGTTTCTGTGCGAGGGCTTTCTCTAGTTGCGGCAAGTGGGGGCCACTCTTCATCGCGGTGTGCGGGCCTCTCACTATCGTGGCCTCTCTTGTTGCGGAGCACAAGCTCCAGACGCGCAGGCTCAGTAGTTGTGGCTCACGGGCCCAGTTGCTCAGTGGCATGTGGGATCTTCCCAGACCAGGGCTCAAACCCGTGTCCCCTGCATTGGCAGGCGGATTCTCAACCACTGCACCACCAGGGAAGCCCTACCCACTTTTTGATTGGGTTGTTTGTTTTTTTTGATATGAGCTGCATGGGGTTTTTGTAAATTTTGGAGATTAATCCCTTGCCAGTTGCATTTTGCAAATATTTTTTCCCATTCTGTGGGTTGTCTTTTTGCTTTGTTTATGGTTTCCTTTGCTTTCCAAAAGCTTTTGAGTTTAATTAGGTCCCATTTGTTTATTTTTGTTTTTATTTCCATTACTCTAGGACGTGGATTGAAAAAGGTATTGCTGTGATTTACATCAAAAAGTGTTCTGCCTATATTTTCCTCTAAGAATTTCATAGTATTCAGTCTTACATTTAGGTCTTTAATAAATTTTGAGTTTATTTTGTGTATGGAAATGCTTGCAGTTTTTCACCATTGAGTATGATGTTAGCTGTAGGTTTGTTGTGTATGGCCTTCATTGTGCTGAGGTATGTTCCCTCTAAGCCCACTTGATGGAGAGTTTTTATCATAAATTGGTGCTAAATTTTGTCAAAAGCTTTTTCTGCATCTATTGAGATGATCATATGGTTTTTATTCTTCAATTTGTTGATGTGGTGTATTACCCTGATCGATTTGCACATATAGAAAAATCCTTGCATCCCTGGGCTAAATCCCACTTGATCATGGTGTAAGATTCTTTTAATGTATTGCTGGATTCAGTTTCCTAGTATTTTGTTGAGGATTTTTACGTCTATGTTCATCAGTGATATTGGCCTGTAATGTTCTTTTTTGTGTGTTATCTTTGTCTGGTTTTGGTATCAGGATGATGGTGGCCACATAGAATGAGTTTGGGAGTTTTCCTTCCTCTGCAATTTTTGGAACAGTTTCAGAAGGATAGGTGTTAGCTCTTTCTAGATGTTTGATAGAAGTCACTGTGAAGCCATCTGGTCCTGGACTTTTGTTTGTTGGGAGTTTTTAAATCACAGTTTCAATTTTAGTGCTTGTGATTGGTCTGTTCACGTTTTCTATTTCTTCCTGGTTCAGTCTTGGGGTATTGTACCTTTCTAGGAATTTGTCTATTTTTTCCAGGTTGTCCATTTTATTGGCATACAGTTGTTTGTAGTAGTCTCTTATGATCCTTTGTATTTCTGTGGTGTCTGTTGTAGCTTATCCTTTTTCACTTCTAATTCTATTGATTTGAGTCCTCTTCCTTTTTTTCCTTGATGAGTCTAGCTAAAGATTTATCAATTTTGTTTATCTTTTCAAAGAACCAGGTTTTAGTTTCATTGATCTCTGCTATTGTTTTCTTTGTCTCTATTTCATTTATTTCTGCTCTGATATTTATGATTTCTTTCCTTCTACTAACTTTAGGTTTTGTTTGTTCTCCATTCTCTCGTTGCTTTAGGTGTAAGATTATGTTGTTTAGTTGAAATTTTTCTTGATTCCTTAGGTAAGATTTTATTGCTATAAACTTCCCTCGTAGAACTGCTTTTGCTGCATCCCATAGGTTTTGGATCATTGTGCTTTCATTTCATTTGTCTCTAGGTATTTTTTGATTTCCTCTTTGATTTCTTCAGTGATCCATTGGTTGTTTAGTAACATATTGTTTAGCCTCCACACGTTTGTGTTTTTTACAGTTTTTTTTTTCTTGTTTATTTCTAATCTCAGAACGTTGTGGTCAGAAAAGATGCTTGATACGATTTCAGTTTTCGTAAATTTACCAAGGCTCGCTTTGTGCCCCAGCATGTGGCTAATCCTGGAGAATGTTCCATGTGCACTTGAGAAGATTGTGTATTCTGTTGCTTTTGGATGGAATGCTCTGTAAATATCAACTAAGTCCATCTGGTCTAATGTGTCATTTAAGGCCTGTGTTTCCTTTTTGATTTTGTGTCTGGATGATCTGTCATTGATGAAAGTGGGGTGTTAAAGTTCCCCACTATTATTGTGTTACTGTCAATTTCTCCTTTTATGGCTGTTAGTATTTGCCGTATATACCGAGGTGCTTCTATGTTGGGTGCATATATATTTACAATTGTTATATCTTCTTCTTGGATTGATCTGTTAATCATTATGTAATGTCCTTCTTTGTCTCTTATGACAGTCTTTATTTTAAAGCCTCTTTTGTCTGATATGAGTATTGCTACTCCAGCTTTCTTTTGATTTCCATTTGCATGGAATACCTTCTTCCATCCCCTCACTTTCAGTCTGTATGTGTCCCTAGGTCTGAAGTGTGTCTCTTGTAGGCAGCATATATATGGGTCTTGTTTTTGTATCCATTCAGCCAGTCTGTGTCTTTTGGTTTGAGCATTTAATCCATTTATATTTAAGGTAATTATAAATATGTATATTCCTATTGACATTTTCTTAATTGTTTTGGGTTTGTTTTTGTAGGTCTTTTTCTTCTCTTTCTCTTTTGTTCTCTTCTCTTCTGGTTTGATGACCATCTTTAGTGTTGTGTTTGGGTTGCTTATTCTTTTTTGTGTGTGTATCTATTGTAGTTTTTGGGTTTGCTGTTCCCATGAGATTTTGATATATCAGTCTATATGTGTACAAGGTTGTTTTAAGTTGCTGGTCTCTTCCCCACCTAGAGAAATTCCTTTAGCATTTTTTTCAAAGCTGGTCCGGTGGTGCTGAATTCTCTTAGCTTTTGCTTGTCTGTGAAGCTTTTGATTTCTCTGTCAAATCTGAATGAGAGCCTTGCTGGGTAGAGTATTCTTGGTTGTAGTTTCTTCCCTTTCATCACTTTAAATATATCGTGCCACTCCCTTCTGGCCTGCAGAGTTTCTGCCGAGAAATCAGGTGATAACCTTATGGGAATTCCCTTGTATGTTATTTGTTGCTTTTCCCATGTTGTTTTTAATATTTTTTCTTTATCTTTAATTTTTGTTAATTTGATTACTGTTAGTCTCAGTGTGTTTCTCCTAGGGTTAACCTGACTGGGACTCTCTGTGCTTCCTGGACCTGGGGGACTGTTTCCTTCCCCATGTTAGGGAAGTTTTCAGCTATTGTCTCTTTAAATATTTTCTCAGGTCCTTTTTCTTTCTCTTCTCCTTCTGTGACCCCTATAATGCAAATGTTGGTGCTTTTAATGTTGTCCCAGAGGTCTCTTAGACTGTTCTAATTTCTTTTCATTCTTTTTTCTTTATTCTGTTCCGCAGCAGTAATTTCCCCCATTCTGCTTTTCAGGTCACTTATTCATTCTTCTGCCTCGGTTACCCTGCTATTGATTCCTTCTAGTGTATTTTTCATTTCAGTTATTGTATTGTTCATCTCTGTTTTTTTTCTTTAGTTTTTCTAGGTCTTTGTTTAACATTTCTTAATATCTTCTCGATTGGTGTCTCCATTTGTTTTTTGAGATCTTAGATCATCTTTACTATCATTACTCTGAATTTTTTTTCAGTTAGATTACCTATCTCCACTTTATTTAGTTCTTCTGGGGTTTTATCTTGTTCCTTCATCTGGGACCTAACCGTTTGCCATCTCATTTTGTCTAACTTTCTGTGATTGTGGTTTTTGTTCAGCAGGCTGTAGGATTGTAGTTCTTCTTGTTTCTGCTGTTTCCCCCTGGTGGATGAGGCTGTCTAAGAGGCTTGTGCAGGCTTCCTGTTGGGAGGGATGTGGTACCTGCCCACTGTTTGGTGGAGCTGGGTCTTGTCCTTCTGGTGGGCAGGGCTGTGTTGGCAGGGTGTTTATCTGGCAGCTGTTTTTTCAGGAAGACTTTAAGCAGCCTGTCTGCTGATGGGTGGAGTTGTGTTCCCACTCTGTTGGTTGTTTGGCCTGAGGTGTCCCAGCACTGGAACGTACAGACTGTTGTGTGAGGCCAGGTCTTGGTGAGAAAATGGAAGCCTCTAAGAGGACTCATTTCATTGAGTACTCACCAGAACTGCTGCTGCCAGTGTCCTTGTCCCTATATTGAGCCACAGCCACCTCCTGCATCTGCAGGAGACCCTGCAATACTAGCAGGTAAGTCTGGCCCAATCTCTTATGAGGTCACTGCTTTTTTTTCTGGGTCCTGGTGTGCATGAGACCCTGTGTGCACCCTCCAAGAGTGGAGTTTCTGTTTCCCCAGTCCTGTGGAATTCCTGCAATCAAACCCTGCTGGCCTTCAAAGCCAGATTCTCTGGGGGCTCCTCCTGCTGTTGCCAGACTCCCAAGCTGAGGAGCCTGACATGGGGCTCAGAACTTTCACTCCTGTGGGAAAACTTCTGTTGTACAATTGTTTTCCAGTTTGTGGGTCACCCACCCAGTGTGTATGGGATTTGATTTTATTGTGATTGCACCCCTCCTACTCTCTCATGGCTTTTTCTTATCTTTGGATTTAGGGTATTTTTTTTGGTTGGTTCTAACATTTTTTTTGTCAGTGGTTGTTCAGAAGTTGTGATTTTGGTGTTTCTGTAAGAAGGGGTGAGCTTGCATCCTTCTACTCTGCCATCTTGTCAAGGCTTTTGAATTGATGAATTTTATCTCTAGAATTTCTGAGGTTGAATCATTCTTGCATTGCTGTGATAAATAACCCTAATTTGTTCATGATATATTATTTTTAAAAAATATATTGTTGGGTTTAGCTTGTCAATAACTTACTTAGGATATTTGTGCCTATGTTCATAAAGAGATTGGCTTGTAATATTTCATTTTCACATTATTCTTGCCTGGTTTTGATATCAGTTATACTGGCTTCATACTGTGAATTGAGAAGCATTTCATTTTTTTTCTGTTCTTTAGAGAATTTGGGTAATGTTGGAATTGTCTCTTCTTTGAAAATTAACTAGAAATCACCTTTAAAATAGGGAATGGAGCTTTCATCAGTAAATGGGTTTTAACTATGATTCAACTTCTCTAAAGAATATAGGAAAATTTAGATTTCTCTATTTCTTCTTGTCAGTTTGGTATGTTACATTTCTAAGAAATTGTCCATGATAGCTAGATTTTCAAGTTTATTGGCTTAACATAAAATTGTTCTTTTTTTAAAAATTTTGTCTGTAGTTATAGTTATTTCCCCTTTTCATGCTTGATATTATTTTATCGTTCTATTTGTTGTAATCAATCTTGACATGAGTTTTATTTCATTAGTCATTTCGAGGAACCTGCGTTTTCTTTTGTTGATTCTCTATAATGCATCTTTTTTTCTAGTCCAGAAATTTCTAATGTTATCCATAATATTTCCTTTATCTTTGGGTTGATTTTGTGTTGCTTATCCTATTACTTATTAATGATTTCTTCTTTTCTAATATAAACACTTAAAATCATAAATTTCCTTCTAAGGAATTCACTTGATAAGTAGTATTTTTATTATCATTTGGTATGGCATAATCTAATTTCTAGTGTGATTTCTTATTTAATTCAGTAGTTATCTAGAATAGTGCTGTTCAGTTGAAATATAAGTATGTGTGTAATTAAAGAAATTTAACAGCCCCCAAAATTAAACACAACAAAAAAGAAATTTATTTTAGTAGCAAATTTAATTAAACCCAATATATTCAAAATATTGTTATTATTATAAATAATGATAAAATATTATTGTTTATTGTAAACAAAAATATTATTTATTGTTATAAATAATGATAAAATATTATTTTGGATTATAGTCAATGCAAAAATTATTAGTATGATAGTTTACATTTTTTGTTTCCTACTGAATCTTTGAAATCTTGTGTGTATTTTACACTTAAAACATGTTTTCATTTTGACACTAAGTTATCATTCTAGATATTTCACCTGTATTTAAATTCAAGAAAAATTACATTAAAAAAAATAGAATCACATACTGAGTTGTTCCAAAAATACTTAAAAGTTTTCCAGTAATTGAATTGAGTATCAAAAAATTGTTTTCCTTTAATATTCATGCCCACATTATCATTTTTAGAATTGATTTGATTTTGAAGCAAAAACACATCAGTTTCAAAATCATGTCTATCAAAGCTAAATAACTTCACTATTTTGTCATCTCAGTATTATTAACATTTAATTGAACAAGTATTATATAACTTGACAAACAATTTTGAATTTATCAATACAATGAAGTGTTCTTCAATTTACATAATGTCAATAATAAATGTTCTCTGTATTGATTTATGCTAAAAATGTGTAAAATCATTATTATTGATTATTATTGTGAAAAGTTTCAATTTCAGCATAAATTCTTATACCTGTGTAGCTAAGTCACAAGTAAGCTTCTGTTTCCCTTGAGGCTTCATAGATAACTTCTTCAATTGATTGTTGGGTGTTTGGGAAATACGTATTTTGTTTCAGGAAAACCTTGACTAGAAGTTAAAAGATGTGCAATAAAGTGTTAGCTTAGCAGGCTTGGTTTGCTCAAACCCTGCACATGCCAAAGAAAAGACTGGCCCTTGACCCTCTCCTGGGAGATAACCTCTAGGCCCTTGTAATACTCTGCTTGATAAGAGTGTCTTTATATACCTGAGGCTTTGGGGCACACCAGAGAATTTATGCTAAGAATGTGACTTATGGTAAATGCCTGTTTTTGTTCATCTAGAGTCCTGGTCTGTGCTGCGTCAGTTTGACCTCTAGGGATCCCGGAGACTGAGTAGGTAAGGTCAGCCACAGGAGCATTCTGCGCCTACTGACTGACCCCCAATAAAAACACTGGACATCGAGTCTTAGGTGAACTTGGTTGGCAGCACTTTGCACATGTTGTCACACATCATTGCTGAGATAACTAAACACTATTTGTGTGACTCCACTGGGAGAGGACAGCTGGAAGCTTGTACTTGGTCCCTCTTGGTGCATTTGTCTTTTGCTGGTTTTAATTGGTATTCTTTCATGGTAATAAACCAAAACCATGAGTCCCTGACTCACTGAAACATGATGAAAGCATACTTTGAAATAAAGGAAGAATGAGAAGACAGGGGTTGACAGACTTTTGATTTCTTGATAGCTACATGGTCACCCATGGTATGAAACAGCAGCTGTGTTGTGATTAGGTACTATATGTAAAACTTACCAGTCAAATTTAGAAATGATAAACCCAATTCCAGAGGAGTTGGTTCAGTGGATACATAAAGAAATACAAAATGACAGGAAATAAGCTAAATATACAATCCCTTAGTTATTGTCATCTATAATAGCTAAAATAAAAGTAAAGGAGAGTATTGCAGTAGATCCTGATGTGGCACCAAGTTCAGATTTCAGCCAGTCCAAAGTATAGCTCTGGCATCACAGCCACCACCAGAGATAAATTATTCTTGGACAACAGTTAGAACCTCTACAACTTCTCTTCACCAAGAAAGTAATCCAGTTGTGGGGAGGGCAAAACCAAGAAATTACTAAAAGCAGGAGGTATGATGTGAAGGAGTTGTCTCATTTTGTGGGATTGATATCATTGGCTTCCTAAAGAAATGTTACTAAAATAAATTGTGAAAGTAGCCAACTTAGGGGCAGTATTCTTGGTTTTGAATGCTGCAGAATGGAAGAACATATTTTGATTGATACAGGAGACACAGCACACTGATGAACAGTCACAGATGGCTGTACATGGTCTAGACACACAGCAGGTTAAGACCTGGGTGGACAAAAGTCATTGTAGTGTTTGTTTACTCTGAGAAGAGGGATTGTCCTTCTTCTTCTTTAAATGCTAAATGAAACTCCCCAGATGAAGTGGCTGATGTGTTGTGTATATAAGCCATGCTGGATTGACTTCATGATGATCAAGATGTTTATCCATTTAATATGCCCCTTAAGCAGGTTATGGCAAATGCTATGATTGAGGGAGCCCCTTTTGCATGGCTCTGAGTGGTCTGAGAGGCCTTATCAGATTTGTTGTCTTAGCTTCCCCTGTGGGCCTTACAAATGCTAAGAAAATTAGAATGGTTCACAAGAGAATGGGAGAAAGACAAAGAAGAGATTCAAGGGACTCATCTCAGAAGGGTGGAAATCTTTAGAAGGTTATTAATAAATAGGATGAATAAAGTAGACATTGATGGGGTTGAAACAAGGTCTTAATGCAGCACTATGGAAAGTTGGGTGGACCAGTGGGAGCTCTTGTTCCTCATTGTTGAAGGGCCCTAAACAAATCTGCTCTATTTACTCTAGGTTGGAGGAATTTTAAAAGTTGAAAGGCAAAGGTGAAAATGAGAAAACTGATTTTTAATTGCTGGGGGCAATGATCTGGCAAGTTAATCAAAGTGAGGATTGATAAAAGAATGAGGGTTTTCTAGTTCAAGCCGTGGCTGGGGACTCAAGGCCGTATGCACATATGTGGGTAAAATGGCCAGGGACTGGACAAGAAACTTTTCTGGGACTCCTTGATATGGGAATGAAACGCACTGTGATTCTAAAAGCTGTTGGTAAAATCCTAACAGGTGCTCAGTTAGATTGGGAAGATATGAGGATGCAGTGGTTGATGGGCTTTAGGTAAAAGTTTGGAAGAAAATTGGAATGTTTGAATTGGCTTTGTGGGAACTGATTGTGTCTCCTTTACCTGAATGTATTATTGGGATGGATATTATGTAAGATTCTGGGATACTTCCTTATTCAGTATTATAAACCAGAAGGCATGTAAGTTTATCTAGATAGATTTTTCCACTTTTCTGTGGGGTTCGTAGAAGCGGGGGTGGGGGAATATGCTGGAACTGTACAACTATGCAATTCTTCGTCATATCACCTCACCATTCTTTTTTCCTACATGATGAAGTGTTCCTGGAACCAAGGCTGCAACTGCACATGCCAGAAACAGGGTTGGTCTCTATGCAAGAAACTGTAACTATACATTTAAACCTTTATGTCAAAATTCCTAAGGGCTTGATGGGATGGATTGTGCCTTTATCTTATCTGACAAAATTGGAGTTGACAGTAAATGTAGCTGTATTGCTCAGTGATTGAGGTAGCCCACTAAGTTGTACCTATGTACTCATACCCAATATGGATGGGAATGAATTGAGGGGAAGGCACTTGGTAGACTGGCATTGTTGCTGGCAATCTGGAACAGTGCAGTGGCTGAACCTAACGTCCATTTTTATTCTGATTAACTTCTTTTTTTTTTTTTTTAAACGTGATGATCCATTTATTTATTTATAGCTGTGTTGGGTCTTCGTTTCTGTGCGAGGGCTTTCTCTAGTTATGGCAAGTGGGGGCCACTCTTCATCGCGGTGCGCGGGCCTCTCACTATCGCGGTCTCTCTTGTTGCGGAGCACAAGCTCTAGACGCGCAGGCTCAGTAATTGTGGCTCACGGGCCTAGTTGCTCCGTGGCATGTGGGATCTTCCCAGACCAGGGCTTGAACCCGTGTCCCCTGCATTGGCAGGCAGACTCTCAACCACTGTGCCACCAGGGAAGCCCCCTAACATCCATTTTAAAGATGGAAAATTTGGGTAAAAATCAATGACGAATGGCGAGAAGGAGAAATAGTAGCTGAGGGTAAAGGAATTAATAAATAGGTTATGGAACAAAGGAAATTCAAGATTACGTTGGTCCTTCAAGAGAGGCTCAGATTAAGAGAACAGTATTTTCTCTTAGCACATTTATGCCAGATACCTGAAAGAATGGAACCATATATTTTCTGGGATTGCTCCTGCTTTTTGAACCTGCTTTTTGACAAGGCCAATGGAAGCCTGAAAACTTGAGTGGTATTGCTCTGGAGGTATTTTGGTCACATAATATGATAATCAACTGGATCAACTGTTAGTTACTGAGCGGAACTCTAGTACTATGCTAGTGTCCATTGACTGTAATTTCTGGTTACATCTGCTACAAAGGGTATATCTGGGAAAGAATTTCCAAGAACTACTCCCATTACACCCTGTGGTGGTACAACTCTTGGCAGACATTACTGTGTAACTATAAACCTTGATAATAAAATGCTTAGAAAGTTTCCTGGCTATAGTGGAAAAAATATAGCAGTGATTTGCCTGACCTGCCACAGTGTGCTATCCACAAATACACGTCATTCTTGTTTTTGTGGATGGAAAGATTTAAGCACAATAAGAAGACATAATCAGTTCCTGATGCAATTAAAGCAGTAGGCATCACATGGGAATTGAATTTCCCCTTGGAATAGCCCCATCCTGAGATGAGGAAGGCTTTATGGATTAATCAAAGTAAAGTAAATTACATCTAGGTGTGACTGCTACTCATCTAACCCTAGTATTGGGTGGCCCAACCTTTTTTGGGGACATAACATGTATCCTGATTTGCACTCAGGCCATTAGTACACAGTGGCAATAACATGCATGGTGGATTTAGACATGAAAAGAGTTTTAGATGAGATAGATACCTGTCTGGGCATCATGGAACAAGCTAAATTTTCTTTAGATGAGAAACAGGTTTCGTAGGAAAAGACCCATTAACTAGAATAAACAGATTAGGGGGAATTCTATTCCAGGAGGAAGGCAAGGGATGGGAGTCAGCCTGGAAAGAAGATGAAGTTTAGTGAAGTAGGACAGGCAGACTCTAAAATAATGCTGGATAATGCTAGGACTCAGTTTTGGGAAAGGGCTTGTGCTTTGATCCAACAAGACTTCTTGAGTATTTTAATACAGAGGAGTTCAAATTAGCCCTGGGCAGTGGCCCCCATTCTAACTGTTGAGGCTCAAGGGACACAACTATGGGGATCTTAGGGCCTTCCAACCTATGGCTATTCTCTAAGGGCACTTTTAATTTACATTGATGCACTATGACTGCCCTGGCCCCAAGAATACATCAGAATAAGACATATCCTATAGTACAGTTAGCAGAGATAGTATAGGAAGTATTATCCATGTCTTCAGAAGGAGGTTGACCCTGTTATATAGTAGCACACAATGGAAACCAGTCTAAGTCTGTGAACTAAAACAGGGTGATTAGCTTTGTTTCCATTTGACATGGAACCCAGAAATAATCCAATTGTGGCTAAATTACAGAGGTTATCACCGTGCCTTATCAACAGAATTGGCCCTTGCCCATATACCAGATACTGTTATAGACAGGTGTTGTTACAGTTAGCCACATGCTAAAGGGAATATCCAAGGCAACTGAGTGAGGGCTGAGGGGCAAGGGCAGGACTTTAACCCAGGTCGTTTCCTTCCAAATTCCATCCTTTATCCAGTTAACTTTTTCACTTCTCTTTATCTATAATTAAGTCTTGTTAAATTAATTAAGCAAGGAGGGGGCTTCCCTGGTGGCGCAGTGGTTGAGAATCTGCCTGCCAATGCAGGGGACACGGGTTTGAGCCCTTGTCTGGGAAGATCCCACATGCCGCGGAGCAACTGGGCCCATGAGCCACAACTACTGAGCCTGCGTGTCTGGAGCCTGTGCTCTGCAACAAGAGAGGCCGCGATAGTGAGAGGGCCTGCGCACCGCGATAAAGAGTGGCCCCTGCTTGCCGCAACTAGAGAAAGCCCTCGCACAGAAACGAAGACCCAACACAGCCAAAAATAAAATAAATAAATAAATAAATAAATAAATAAAAATTAAAAAAAAAAAAAAAAGCAAGGAGGCCGTTAGACTGATGTACCTTTAATGCCATGGAGGTCTAGGTAAGAACACTAAGCCTGTAAATATCTCGAGGTTATGAAATCAAAACCCAAGGACAACCAGTCACAAACAGCCAACTGGGCTTTAAGCTATAGCCAATCAATGCTTTCCTTCTGCCTTTTCTGTATAAAGGTCTTTCCCCAGGCTCCTCTTGGTGGAGTGCTCCTGACCACTTTCTGTTTGGTGCTGCCTGATTCGGGTCAGTCTTTGCTCATAGGCTCTTAACGTTTTTAATATGCCTTAGTTTATCTTTTAACAGTCTCAGCACTTGCCTTGCCAGTCAGTCTCTCTTAGAGTTTTTCATATAGGTCCTGCAGGGACTGCTGTTTCACTGTGACTCAGCTTTTTTTTAAACAAATCAGAGGTACAGGATTACATGGCATCTTCCCAGCTCTGTTCATAGAGCTGTTGATAACAGCTCAAAGGGAAAGGATGCAGACCTGGAGAAAGGAAGGAAAGAGTTAGAATCCAGGTTGTATCCAAACCTGAATCACTGTCGATGTGCATCAAGAAAACCAGCCCGTATTTCCCCTCCTCCTCCAAGAGAAATTCAGAAATAATCTGCAGCTGATTTTCAGAAAGGACTCTGAAGATGGGCATGTGAGAGGTCAGTGCAGAGAAGGAACTTCAATGGACTCTTTGATATCTCATTTTAAAGTCTCACTTCCCATTCTTTTAATTGAACAGGACTCTGTTGATCAGCATTTCAGTCTCTCTTCTTTCCCCTCCTGCAGCTATGTATTGTGTACAGCAAACATTTATAGTTGTTAGCCATTAGTTGGCTTTTACTACTGATTATTTTTCCTTTGTTACTTTTTTTTCCTTTGAAAGGTTCATTCAGTACTCTGACATTAAAAAAGCTCAGCATGAGTTAAAACAACATAATTCTCCCCCTTTCTAACTCTGTCAGAAGCCAGCACCAGAACAAGTTGGGTCCATCTTCTGTGGCTAAAACGACTTTTGAAACTTGTGGCTGTGCTTAGGGTACTGAAGCAGGATGTGCAGAACATTGGAAGAGGGCCATTAGTCAGTGAGAAAACTTCCCTGGGCAGATACGCAGGGAGGATCTGGAAAGCTGAATTTTTGTCTTTGTTTTTTCCTGTTTGCCGCCAACTACGAGTTACAAATTGGGTACAAATTCCTTAACCTTTGGCCAGCAGCACTCAATTTCACATCTAATTTATATGTAAACAAAGTTGCAAATTTGACTTACTTATATTTCCCTCAAGTTTTTCCACCTTATTTTGGGAGGGATGGTTTTGTTTGTGATTTATTTCACTCTGGTTAACTCTTGACATTCTGGAACATTCTGCAGCATTTCCCAGGAAATTACAACCTGTAACAGCAACCATCCAGTCTGCCTCTTCTGAGCACCAAATTATAGCCTCACAGAGTGTTGCTTAGAGCTGAAAACAAGACCTTGAAGACCCTGAATCAAAAATCATGTCTCCATTTGAAAAATAGTAATTAGTAGCACAGTCTTCATCAAAAAATGTAAGGTAAGAGAAATGAGAAAGAATTAAGTGAAGGCAAATATGGCTCTGAGAGGTATCTAGAAGCCTCTCCCAATAGAAACTGAGAAATAAAATATTGCCTGCCATATCAGTAAACAAAGGATCTAGCCACCACATTACAGTTACCTCGAAGGTGAGCCCTATGGGAGCTCAGGAAGGAAGCAAAGAATGCCTGCCATCTAGCAGTCATCAGCCTGCAGCCACCCCTGATGGTGCAGCCTGAGGAAACTCAGGATGAGAAAACACAGGATACTGGCCCCAGATAGCTGAAGTGCATATCAATGAAATGATTTCAGTGAGCCCAAACTCTTGCATCTTCCCATACATAGAAAAGCGCTAAATTCCTTAACTTGAGACACTGTAATCTAGTTTTCTTTTATTAACAGTAATCTTTTGTTCTGACTACCTGGTGTTGTTGTGAAAACTCCTATATATCCTGGCTCCCCCCTTGCCTCCTCAGAAGGAACAGTTTTCTCCGCGTTTTCTGAGAGGCTGTCTCCCCAGCTTGAAGTCCTAAGAATGTCTGCCAAATAAAACATAACTCTCAACTTTTAGTTTGTGCATTTTTTTTTCAATCGACAGAATCTGTATTATTTTCCCATTCTGAGGATAAGACAACTATTTGCTTCTGATGTGGATTTAGTCTATAGTTTATTTTTGTTTTTCAAACTCCATTCTCAAGGAAAAATCCTCCCAAAGTCAGCCTGAGTTTTTGGAATCTTCTGTGTTGGTTGCTGTATTAGTTTCCTAGGGCTGCCATAACAAATTACCACAAACTGGATGGCTTAAAACAACAGGAATTTATTATCTCACAGTTCTGTAGGCCAAAAGTCTGAAATCAAGGTGTTGGCAGGGTCATGTCCCTCCCCAGGCTCCAGAAAAAAAGATTTCCTTGCCTCTTTCCTAGCTGCTGGTGAATACCAGCAATCTTTGGCCTTTCTTGGCTTATAGACATTCCAATCTCTGCCTCTGTTTTCACATGGCGTTCTCCTCTGAATCTCTGTGTGTTTTTTCCTCTTCTTGTAAAGACACCTGTCATTGGACTTAGGGCCCAACCTAATCCAGTTTGCCTTTATCTTAACCAGTTATATCTGCAAAGACCTTATTTCCAAATAAGGTCACATTCTGGGGTTCTGGGTAGACATGAATTTTGGGGGGACACTATTCAACCCACAACAGTTGTTCACTGATTTAAGCTAAGTATACATGATGCCAAATGTGAGAATTTTGATCACATGCCTGGAAGTTTTGTTTATTCAGTCATCTAGTTTTGACATTTTGAGGATGGAGACCCCTAATTTTTAGGGATACTATCAAGTTTGGTAGATAAAATGCATCCTTTGATTCACATGTGGACAGTGTCCATGCCTTTTCCATGTGTCTAGCACAAGCAAATAACATATTGGAGCAGTCAAGGCAGAAAGGACTAAATCCAGAATGCAGGAGGATAGGTTTGAATCCTCCCTGCTAAGGATAGTGCAAAGAAGCACCCTGCTAAACCCCAAAGAGGGATTTAGGCTAAGACCTATACCATTATTTTCTGAAAGTCCTTCTTACCTAAGTTTTGGCTTGTAATTGAGTTTTTAGAATTGATATTTAACAAATGAATTACACTTTCAAGATCCAGTGGAAAGCCTGTCTATAGTTGAAGTGGAATAATAGCCCCTTGCATTTCACACTAGGAAAGAAGACCTATCTGGGTGTTGCTAAAATATTTTAGTGATATACTAATACAGAGCTATTAAAATTTATTCATTAAAAGAATCCAACCTTGACGAGTGACCTGTTAGTGCTAATGCTAGTCCTTTCTATTTGACCCTGTTCTGCAACAACTGATACATTCTGGGAAAGTAGGAGAAAAGAACAAAGGCATTGACCTACTTTCTTTCCAGATTTCTTAACTTAATTTCTGGTCTTTAATTAGCCTCTCACCCTCTCTTCTGCACATGCAGACATCTGGTTAATAAGAGTAAGCTGATGATAACAAGGGAAAGTTTTTACAAGTAATGAGGTTCCTGAAGGTGTTGCTGAGGTATATGGGTTATGGGAGGTCCTGAACCTTAGGGAATATGGAAGACTGGCCTCAATGAGAAAATGTTGGGAGTCAGAGAAGTGACTTCCTGGGAAATAGCAGATGGATCAAGGCACAGTGGACATCAAGAAGCTTAAAGCCCAGAAGCCTGATGAATCCCAAGATGGACATACTGAGACAGTTACATTTAACCCATGTCTTGAAGGCATTCAATGAGTGTTCAATCTGCAGTCTTCCCTAATAACAACTCTTTCTCCACATCTGATAAGTTTATGCAGCTATGCATGGGTTATCCACAGGGAAGTGGGATAAATGATAAAGATAAATAATTATAACAGCAGTTTGCTTTTTTATATTGTAATAAGGAGACATCATTAGTAAGAGTTTGTTGATTCCTGGATTATCAGTTGCTCAAGCTGACTATGATTATTCTAGGGTTTTGAAATGAATTATGAATTCTTTTCTTTCTAAGAACTGACAGGATATGGATCTTCTTAAACTGTCTTTTCTCACTATCCCAATTTTCCTTAGTTGAATAAGGGAGGAAGGAGGAGTTGAAAGGCTACAGTGGTAGTCCCAAACTGCCTTTCCAAACCTGAAATAGCACCATTTCTAGAGTGTGGTCTGTCTTCATTAAAGTCCCTTTGAAGAAAACAGGATATTGAGTTTGCAAAGAAATTATATTTTTATTTTTCCTCCCATGCCAATCACTTTCAAGTTCACCATATTTCTGAATTGTATTTGTTAGTCATTCTGTAAACTACATTAGCTAATTTAGTAAATTTAGTAGATTAGTTAAGAAACTAAAACATAAATTAATCAGTGCAGTTTCAATCATCATAATGTTGGCAGTTTCAAGCATCATAATATTTGTACAGTATGAAAAAGATATCAGATGACTGCTAGGATTATCTGCTTTGAAGAGATTTATTAAATTTGCAGTTATTTTGCTTACAACATCAAAATTGAATTAATTTATTCCAGATTCTTGGAAATTGACATATTTGTAAATATATCATTTTTGTTTCTAGGCATTTATTGTAGATATTCACCCCACAAAAGGAAAAGCACTTCAGGCAAATAATTAGTTCAAGCCATAATATAATATTTCAACCTAATTTTCATTTATTTGTTAACTCAATTAATGGTTCTTTTTGAGAATGTACTATATGTTGCTGACTGTTCTAGACACCAATGATACAGGGGATAAAGCAAACCCTACCCTAATACTAGGGCTCATATTCCAGTAAGGTGTAGTAAGCAAAAACTGTAACAAATATATAACATCTCAGGTGCTGTCAAACTATGTAGTACCGTGAAAAAATGGGAAGCAGGGTAGGAGAATGGTGAGTGAAATGGGATGGTGGCTTTTCTTCAGAGACTTGAAGGAGTGAGAGAGTGAGCACAGAGCAGAGGTGGACTTATTGTGAAGCAAATGAAGCTTAAGCTTCAGGAACTTTCACTTGCAAGAATCTCTGGGAGTGATGGGAAGTGCTGGGAACTGTAGATTGTTCTTACAGGGAGGGGAAACTGGATTGCCATCAGGAAGCTTGTGTATGTAAGCATTTCTGTTAGAATGCTGAAGATACTTCCAAAGAGATTGAATGATTACTCCAAAGTAATCTCTGGAGCTCCAACGATTTTCTGTAATTTCTGTTCTCATTCTAAATAACTATTAACCTAATTTTGTATTTGTGGTTTTATTTATTTTTCTAAGAGAGCATTCCCTGACATAATTATATAAGCTTCAGGTCCCAACCAAACTTTATCCACTCCAGACATGGGATTCACAGGGCAAGAGGGTGGCAGACAGAGGAACAACAAGGAGGCCTGTGCGTGTGTCTGGAGCTCAGCCTGCAGGAGGTGATAGGGATGAGGTCAGGGAAGTAAGGTGGGCGTGGTGGTGGGGGTGTAGGAATGACAAGCCTCTTTAATTACTTTCGGTTTTATTCTAATTAAGTTGTAAAGCTAATTAAAATTTAGATCAGAGGAATTACTGGATCTGGTTTATATTTTAATCAGATCCTTTTAAAAGAATTACTTCTGCTCTGTGGAGAGGCAAGAGTAGAAGCAAGGAGATCTGGCAGGAGGACACCAGAAATCTAGCCAAGATGTGACAGTGGTTGGGGTTATGTTGGTAGTAGCAGAGGTGGTAAACAACGCCAGGATTTGGGATATAGTTTTAAAGCAGAGCTGCGAACACTTGCAAATGGATTGGATATAGTTAATAAGGAAAAGAGAGGAGTCAGGTAACATGCCAATGTTTTTGGTTTGAAAAAAGAATGGATAGAGGTGGTATTTGCTGAGCTGGGGACTTGAATCAAGAGTTCAGCTTTGGAGATAGTAAGTTCAAGACTAGACATCCAAATGGAGATGTAAAGTCGATGATTGGGTATATGTGTCTATCACAATAATCATGTCATTTAATCCTCAGTGTAACCCTGTTATGTAGGTATCATTATTCCTGCCTAAAATTTTTTTAAAAAGGTGGTTTAGATGTTATCCAATATCATCTAACAATGTATGGCAATTCTAAGACTTGAACTCAGATCTTCTTGGTATCTGATCTCTTGTTCTTCCCGTTGTATTATCTTTCTTCACCTATTCAAAACTCCTTTTTTTTCTCCCTCTCTGTCTTCTTTTTTAATTTATTCATTCATTCAGTATATACTTATTGAACCACTCTTCACCACTAGGTATTGGGATTACAAGCATGAGCAAGACATGGTCCCAGCCTTCAGCTCACCTTATGATCTTAATAACTTTTTGGATATATTAAAGTGTAGAGGAAACAGAACCCAGTTAAGCTGGTAACTTGACATTTCCTTGAGTCTAAGTAAGCATAAGTTTTAAAAAATAGAATTCATAGTAACTTTCTGGGGAAAAAGCAAACTCTACTAAAATTAACAAATTTCAATTTTAAGACACTGACTTTAGATAGAACATATAAAAATGTATCTTAGAATTCTGAAAATATAGTGCATATAGTTAACATTTATTGGGACCCTATATTCTAAGTCCTATATTCTAAGTCCTGGTGTGCTTTATTTCATTTAATCATCACAACAAACCTTTGAGAAAACTGCCGTTAGTATTATTATTATTATTATTATTAATATTATTATTATTATTTTACAAAAGAGGAAACTGGGTGTAAAGAGGCTAAGTGTTCATTGGCAAAGCTAGAAACCAAACCCAAAGTATCTGATTAAAAGCGGTCATTTAATCATTTTGCTAGACTGACTTTAAGAGTCAAGACTTGGGTTCTAGCCCAGATTTGGTTTCTAAATTTGGGATTTCTGAAGTCCTCAAAACTTAGCATCCTCATTGGTAAAGTTAGATTTGAAAACCTCTGGATATCTTATATATGGTACTAAGATTGTAACAATAGTAACTACATTTTATTATGAGATAAACTCATTTAGAAAATGACTAGACAGTAAATAAACTATCATTTATTCAGTACCTACTATGTGCCAGGTTATTAGGTGCTTTATATAGTTTATATACTTCAGTAATCACAATAGCCCTGCAAGGTCAGATTTGTTATATGTGTTATAGGTGAAGAACAAATAATTTGCTGAAGGTCAAACAGCTGGTCAGCTTTGGAACTTGACTTAACCCAGTTCTGAATCCAAATTCCATAGACTTTACACCATTTTAGTTTCTCTCCAGAAAAGTAGGGATCATCTTAAATGCAAAAACTCCAAAAAATGTCAACTCTCAGAAAAAAACAGGACATTTTTGGAAGTGTTGGGTCTAGTTAGCAGAAGAGCTTGTTAAAATGCTGACGTTTTTTGCCACAACTACAGCCTAGTTGAGAGAATCTCAAGTAACTTAATGTCTTTGTCTGGCAAGCTTTTAGTAGAAAAGAACCTGCCAAGATTCATTCATTAGTAGAATCTAAAAATCTATAAATTTGCCTTTTCCAGACATTTCGTATAAATAGAATTATACAATGTGAACTTCCTTAGGAAGTTCAGCTATCATTAATATCATATTGTGTAAATTATCTTGCAGGCATCAAAATGTTTAGGAGAACAGTCCCACTCTGAGCCTTCTTGGAAGTCTATATAACAACGTTAATTGCTTAAAGGGCCACTTATGAGCATGAAGTATACTGATATTTATGTATATCAGTATTCCTAATTTAAAACATAAACAAAAGAGGAAAGAATAGTATAATGATCCTCATCACTCAATACCTAGCTTCAACAGTTATCAATGTATTGCCAATCTTGGTTCATATATAACTCCCTATAGCCTGCTCCTTGCTGTTTTTGTTTTTCAAAGCTTTATTGAGGCATAATTTACATTCCATAAATTAATCCATTGTAAATTTATAATTCAGTAATTTATAGACTTGTACAACCATCCCCATAATCCTGTTTTAGAACACTTCTGTTACTTCAAAAAATTCCCTCATGTCCATTTGCTTTCAATCCACCTCTTATGCATAGCCCCAGGAAACCACTTACCTTTCTGTATCTAGAAATTTGCCCTTCCTGCATATTTCTTTCTTTTTTCTATAAATTTATTTATTTGTTTATTTATTTTTGGCTGTGTTGGGTCTTCGTTGCTGCGTGCGGGCTTTCTCTAGCAAGCGGGGGGCTACTCTTTGTTGCAGCGCTTGGGCTTCTCATTGCAGTGGCTTCTTGTTGCAGAGCATAGGCTCTAGGCACTCGGGCTTCAGTAGTTGTGGCACATGGACTCAGTAGTTGTGGCTTGCGAGCTCTAGAGTGCAGACTCAGTAGTTGTGGCGCACTGGCTTAATTGCACCGTGGCACGTGAGAACTTCCTGGACCAGGGTTCAAACCCGTGTCCCCTGCACTGGCAGGTGGATTCTTAACCACTGCGCTACCAGGGAAGTCCCGTGCATATTTCATATAAATAGAATCATACAGTGTTTGTTCTTTTGCAGCTAGTTTCTTTCACTTAGAAAAATGCCATTAAGGTTCCATTTATATTTTAATATGTTTGTTGATTTTTATTGCCAAATAGCATTGCATTATATGGATATACCATATTTTGTTTATCAATTCACAGCTTGATGAACTTTTGAATTGTTTTCGGTTTTGGGCTATAATGCTTCTAAGAACATTTGCATACAAGTCTTTACATGGACATAAGTTATTTCTCTTTGGTACATACCTAGGCATGGAATTGTCAGGTTGTATGGTAAGTTTATGTTCAACTTTTTAATATAACTGCCAAACTCTTTTCAAAATGGCTGCACCGTTTTACACCAATTAACCAGCAATTAATTACAATAGTTCCTTTACGTTTCCATACAAATTTTAGGATCAGCTTGTCTATATCTACAAAATTTCCTACATGGATGGCATTAAATTGGCAGGTCATTTTGGGGACAATTGACATCATAACTATTTTGAGTCTTCCAATTCATGAAACAAATATGTTTCTTCACTTATTTAGATAAGGTTTGATTTATTTCATAAGTGTTTTGCAGTTTTCAGCATATAGATCCAATTCATGTCTTGTTATATTTATACCTAAGTATTTCATTTTTGAGGAGAGCTGTTGAAAATAATATTTATAATTTAAATGTTTTTAAAATTTAGAGTTTCAGTTGTTCATTGCTAACATATAGAAAGAGGATTGAGTTTTGTGTTCTGACTTTGTATCTTACAAGTGTTGGGACTTTTTTGTAGAATTCTTGGGATTTTCTACATAGACTTTATGTCATCCCTGAATAGGAACAGTTTTATTTCTTCCTTTCTAGTTTTTTATGTCTTGTATTTATTTTCTTATTTTATTACATTGGCTAGAACTGCCAGTACGATGTTGAATAGGAATGAATAGAGGGGACATCTTTGCCTTGTTCCTGATCTCAGGGCAAAACAAAAACTAATTCTTTCTTTTTTCCTTCCTTCCTTCCTTCCTTCTCTTTCTTTCTTTCTTTCTTTTCTTTCTTTCTTTCCTTATTTCCTTCCTTCTTTCTTTCCTTCTTTCCTTCCTTTCTTTTCTTTCTTTCCTTCTTTCCTTTCTTCTTTCTTTCTCTTTCCTTCTTTCCTTCCTTTCTTTTCTTTCTTTCCTTCTTTCCTTCTTTCTTTCTTTCTTTCCTTCTTTCCTTCCTTCCTTCCTTCCTTTCTTTCTTTCTCTCTCTCTTTCTTTCTTTCTTCCTTCCTTCCTTCCTTCCTTCCTTCCTTTCTTCCTTCCTTCCTTTCTTCCGTTCTCTTCCTTCCTTCCTTCCTTCCTTTCTTCCTTCCTTTCGTTCTTCCTTTCATTCTTTCTTTCTTCCTCCCTCTCTCCCTCCCTCCCTCCTTCCCTTCCCTTCCCTTTCCTTCCTTCCTTCCTTCCTTCCTTCCTTCCTTCCTTCCTTCCTTCCTTCCTTCCTTTTTTGCCTCACTCTTGTCATGAACAGAGCAGGACAGTGTAGTCAGTGGCCATAGGCTGACACACACCGGGCACTGGCTGACCTGTGTGTACCAGAGCTGACCACACAGAATGGGCACTGCATTCCCTATTTTGTTTGTTTTGTTGTTGGTGTTTGTAGATGCCCTTTTATTAGACTGAGTAAATTCCCTTCTATTTTTTTTTCTTTTTTTAACATCTTTATTGGAGTATAAATGCTTTACAATGCTGTTAGTTTCTGCTGTATCAAAAAGTGAATCAGCTATACATATACATATATCCCCACATCTCTTCCCTCTTGCATCTCCCTCCCTCCCACCCTCCCTATCCCACCCCTCTAGGTGGTCACAAAGCACTGAGTTGATCTCCCTGTGCTATGCGGCTGCTTCCCACTAGCTATCTATTTTACATTTGGTAGTATATATAAGTCCATGCCACTCTCTCACTTCATCCCATTTTTTGGTTTTTTTTAGATTCCATGTATATGTGTTAGCATAAGGTATTTGTTTTTCTCTTTCTGACTTACTTCACTCTGTATGACAGATTCTAGGTCCATCCACCTCACTACAAAAAACTCAAATTTCGTTTCTTTTTATGGCTGTGTAATATTCCATTGTATATATGTGCCGCATCTTCTTTATCCATTCATCTGTCGATGGACACTTAGGTTGCTTCCATGTCCTGGCTATTGTAAATAGAACTGCAATGAACATTGTGGTACATGACTCTTTTTGAATTATGGTTTTCTCAGGGTATATGCCCAGTAGTGGGATTGCTGGGCCATATGGTAGTTCTATTTTTAGTTTTTAAAGGAACCTCCATACTGTTCTCCATAGTGGCTGTATCAATTTACATTCCCACCAACAGTGCAAGAGGGTTCCCTTTTCTCCACACCCTCTCCAGCATTTATTGTTTGTAGGTTTTTTTTTTTTTTTAAAGCAAGGCAATGCTTTTTTTTTTTTTTTTAATTTATTTTTTATTTATTTATTTTTGGCTGTGTTGGGTCTTCGTTTCTGTGCGAGGGCTTTCTCTAGTTGCGGCAAGCGGGGGCCACTCTTCATCGCGGTGCGCAGGCCCTCTCACTGTTGCGGCCTCTCTTGTTGCGGAGCACAGGCTCCAGACGCGCAGGCTCAGTAGTTGTGGCACACGGGCCCAGTTGCCCCTCGGCATGTGGGATCTTCCCAGACCTGGGCTCGAACCCGTGTCCCCTGCATTAGCAGGCAGATTCTCAACCACTGCGCCACCAGGAAAGCCCTGTAGATTTCTTGATGATGGCCATTCTGACTGATGTGAGGTGGTTTGTACTTTTGATTTGCATTTCTCTAATAATTTAACAGCTTTTCATGTGCCTCTTGGCCATCTGTATGTTTTCTTTGGAGAAATGTCTATTTAGGTTTTCTGCCCATTTTTAAATTGGGTTGTTTGTTTTTTTAATATTGAGCTTCATGAGCTGTTTATATATTTTGGAGATTAATCCTTTGTTCATTGGTTTCTTTGCAAATATTTTCTCCCATTCTGAGGGTTGTCTTTTCGTCTTGTTTATGGTTTCCTTTGCTGTGCAAAAGCTTTGAAGTTTCATTAGGTCCCATTTGTTTATTTTTGTTTTTATTTCCATTACTCTAGGAGGTGGGTCAAAAAGGATCTTGCTGTGATTTATGTCAAAGAGTGTTCTTCCTGTGTTTCCCTCTAAGAGTTTTATAGTATCCAGGATTACATTTAGGTCTTTAAACCATATTGAGTTTATTTCTGTGTATGGTGTTAGGGAGTGTTCTAATTTGATTCTTTTACATGTAGCTGTCCAGTTTTCCCAGCACCACTTATTGAAGAGGCTGTCTTTTCTCCATTGTATATTCTTGCCTCCTTTATCAAAGATAAGGGGACCATATGTGAGTGAGTTTATCTCTGGGCTTTCTATCCTGTTCCATTGATCTATATTTCTGTCTGTGTGCCAGTAACATACTGTCTTGATTAATGTAGCTTTGTAGTAAAGTCTGAAGTCAGGGAGCCTGATTCCTCCAGCTCTGTTTTCCTTTCTCAAGATTGCTTTGGCTATTTGAGGTCTTTTGTGTTTCCATACAAATTGTGAAATATTTTGTTCTAGTTCTGTGAAAAATGCCAGTGGTAGTTGGATAGGGATTGCATTGAATCTGTAGATTGCTTCGGGTAGTATAGTCATTTTCACAATGTTGATTCTTCCAATCCAAAGACATTGTATATCTCTTCATCTGTTTGTATCATCTTTAATTTCTTTCATTAGTGTTGTATAGTTTTCTGCATACAGGTCTTTTGCCTCCTTTCGTAGGTTTATTCCTAGGTATTTTAGTCTTTTTGTTGCAGTGGTAAATGGGAGTGTTTCCTTAATTTCTCTTTCAGATTTTTCATTATTAGTGTACAGGAATGCAAGAGATTTCTGTGCATTAATTTTGTATCCTGCTACTTTACCAAATTCATTGATCAGCTCTAGTAGTTTTCTGGTAGTATCTTCAGGATTCTCTATGTATAGTATCAAGTCATCTGCAAACAGTGACAGTTTTACGTTTTCTTTTCCGATTTGGATTCCTTTTATTTCTTTTCCTTCTCTGATTGCTGTGGCTAAAACTTCCAAAAGTATGTTGAATAATAGTGGTGAGAGTGGGCAACCTTGTCTTGTTCCTGATCTTAGTGGAAATGGTTTCAGTTTTTCACCATTGAGGACGATGTTGGCTGTGGGTTTGTCATATATGGCCTTTATTATGTTGAGGTAAGTTCCCTCTATGCCTACTTTCTGGAGAGTTTTTATCATAAATGGATGTTGAATTTTGTCAAAAGCTTTTTCTGCGTTTATTGAGATGATCATATGGGATGATCATATGGTTTTTCTACTTTAATTTGTTAATATGGTTAATCACATTGATTGATTTGCATATATTGAAGAATCCTTGCATTTCTGGGACAAACCCCATTTGATCATAGTGTATGATGCTTTTAATGTGCTGTTGGATTCTGTTTGCTAGTATTTTGTTGAGGATTTTTGCATCTACATTCATCAGTGATACTGGCCTGTAGTTCTCCTTTTTTGTGACATCTGTGTCTGGTTTTGGCATCAGGGTGATGGTGGCCTCATAGAATGAGTTTGGGAGTGTTCCTCCTGCTGTATTTTGGAAGAGTTTGAAAAGGGTAGGTGTTAGCTCTTCTCTAAATGTTTGATAGAATTCACCTGGGGAGCCATCTGGTCCTGGGCTTTTGTTTGTTGGAAGATTTTTAATCACAGTTTCAATTTCAGTTCTTGTGATTGGTCTGTTTATATTTTCTGTTTCTTCCTAGTTCAGTCTCTGAAGGTTGTGCTTTTCTAAGAATTCGTCCATTTCTTCCAGGTTGTCCATTTTATTGGCATAGAGTTGCTTATAGTAGTCTCTTATGATCCTTTGTATTTCTGCAGTGTCAGTTGTTACTTCTTTTTCATTTCTAATTCTACTGATTTGAGT
Organism: Balaenoptera ricei; assembly: GCF_028023285.1. Lineage (NCBI taxonomy): Eukaryota > Metazoa > Chordata > Mammalia > Artiodactyla > Balaenopteridae > Balaenoptera > Balaenoptera ricei. The sequence continues at coordinate 75,647,399 of NC_082651.1, read as the reverse complement.
CTTCTCCCTTTTTTTCCTTGATGAGTCTGGCTAATGGTTTATCAATTTGGTTTATCTTCTCGAAGAACCTGCTTTTAGCTTTATTGATCATTGCTACTGTTTCCTTCATTTCTTTTTCATTTATTTCTGGATCTGATCATTATGATTTCTTTCCTTCTGCTAACTTTGGGTATTTTTTGTTCTTCTTTCTCTAATTGCTTTAGGTGTAAGGTTAGGTTGTTTATTTGAGATTTTTCTTGTTTCTTGAGGTAGGCTTGTATAGCTATAAACTTCCCTCTTAGAACTGCTTTTGCTGCATCCCATAGGTTTTGGGTCATCGTGTTTTCATTGTCGTTTGTTTCTAGGTATTTTTTGATTTCTTTTTTGATTTTTTCAGTGATCTCTTGGTTCTTAAGTAGTGTACTGCTTATCCTCCATGTGTTTGTATTTTTTACAGATTTTTTCCTGAAATTGATATCTAGTCTCACAGTGTTGTGGTCGGAAATGATACTTGATACGATTTCAATTTTCTTAAATTTACCAAGGCTTGATTTGTGACCCAAGATACGATCTATCCAGGAGAATGTTTCATGAGCACTTGAGAAGAAAGTGTATTCTGTTGTTTTTGGATGGAATGTCTTATAAATATCAATTAAGTTCGTCTTGTTTAATGTATCATATAAAGGATGTGTTTCCTTATTTATTTTCATTTTGGATGATCTGACCACTGGTGAAAGTGGGGAGTTAAAGTCCCCTGCTATTATTGTGTTACTGTTGATTTCCCCTTTTATGGCTGTTAGCATTTGCCTTATGTATTGATGTGCTCCTATGTTGGGTGCATAAATATTTACAATTGTTATATCTTCTTGGATTGATCCCTTGATCATTATGTAGTGTCCTTCTTTGTCTCTTTTAATAGTCTTTATTTTAAAATCTATTTTGTCTAATATGAGAATTGCTACTCCAGCTTTCTTCTGATTTCCATTTGCATGGAATATCTTTTTCCATCCCCTCACTTTCAGTCTGTATGTGTCCCAAGGTCTGAAATGGCTCTCCTGTAGACAGCATATATACGGGTCTTGTTTTTGTATCCATTCAGCCAGTCTGTGTCTTTTGGTTGTATCATTTAATCCATTTACATTTAAGGTAATTATCGATATGTATGTTCCTATTACCATTTTCTTAATTGTTTTGGGTTTGTGTTTATAGTTCTTTTCCTTCTCTTCTTTTTCCTGCCTAGAGAAGTTCCTTTAGCATTTGTTGTAAAGCTGGTTTGGTGGTGGTGAATTCTCTTAGCTTTTGCTTGTCTGTAAAGGTTTTAATTTATCTGTTGAATCTGAATGAGATCCTTGCCAGGTAGAGTAATGTTGCTTGTAGGTTTCTTCCTTTCATCACTTTAAATATGTCCTGCCACTCCCTTCTGGCTTGCAGAGTTTCTGCTGAAAGATCAGCTGTTAACCTTATGGGGATTCCCTTGTGTGTTATTTGTTGTTTTTCCCTTGCTGCTTTTAATATTTTTTCTTTGTATTTAATTTTTGATAATTTGATTAATATGTGTCTTGCTGTGTTTCTCCTTGGATTTATTCTGTATGGGACTCTCTGTGCTTCCTGGACTTGATTAACTATTTCCTTTACCATATTAGGGAAATTTTCATCTATAATCTCTTCAAATATTTTCTCAGTCCCTTTCTTTTTCTCTTCTTCTTCTGGGACCCCTATAATTTGAATGTTGGTGCATTTAATGTTGTCCCAGAGGTCTCTGAGCCTGTCCTCAATTCTTTTCATTCTTTTTCTTTATTCTGCTCTGCAGTAGTTATTTCCACTATTTTATCTTCCAGGTCACTTATCCATTCTTCTGCCTCAGTTATTCTGCTATTGATTCCTTCTAGAGAATTTTTAATTTCATTTATTGTGTTGTTCATCACTGTTTGTTTGCTCTTTAATTCTTCTAGGTCCTTGTTGAACGTTTCTTGTATTTTCTCCATTCTATTTCCAAGATTTTGGATCATCTTTACTATCATTACTCTGAATTCTTTTTTAGGTAGACTGCCTATTTCCTCTTCGTTTGTTTGGTCTGGTGGGTTTTTACCTTGCGTCTTCATCTGCTGTGTGTTTCTCTGTCTTCTCAGTTTGCTTAACTTACTGTTTTGGGGGTCTCCTTTTCTCAGGCTGCAGGTTGGTAGTTCCTGCTGTTTTTGGTGTCTGCCCCCAGTGGCTGAGGTTGGTTCAGTGGGTTGTGTAGACTTCCTGGTGGAGGGGACTAGTGCCTGTGTTCTGGTGGATGAGGCTGGATCTTTTCTTTCTGGTGGGCAGTTCTGGTTCCAGTGGTGTGTTTTGGGGTGTTTGTGACCCTATTATGATTTTAGGCAGCCTTTCTACTAATGGGTGGGGTTGTGTTCCTGTCTTGCTAGTTGTTTGGAATGGGGTGTCCAGCACTGTAGCTTGCTGGTCGTTGATTGGAGCTGGGTCTTTGTGTTGAGATGGAGATCTCTGGGAGATTTTTGCTGTTTGATGTTATGTGGAGCTGGGAGGTCTCTGGTGGACCAATGTCCTGAACTCGGCTCTCCTACCTCAGAGGCACAGGCCTGACACTCGGCCAGAGCACCAAGCCCTGTCATCCACATGGCTCAGAATAAAAGGGAAGGAGGGAGGGAGGGAGGGAGGGAGGGAGGGGGAGAGGGAGGGGGAGAGAGAGAGAGAGAGAGAAAGGAAGAAAGAAGAAAAGATAATAAAGTTATTAAAATAAAAAATAAAAAAATAATTATTAAAAATAAAAAAAAAAGAAAGAAGAGAGCAACCAAACCCAAAAACAAATCCAACAATGATAACAAGCATTAAAAACTATACTAAAAAACAAAAAAACCCCAAAAAAACAGACAGACAGAACCCTAGGACATATCAAATGGTAAAAGCAAAGCTATACAGACAAAGTCACACACAGAAACATACACATACACTCTCAGAAAAAGAGAAAAAGGAAAAAAAAATATCATTGCTCCCAAAGTCCACCGCCTCAATTTTGGGATGATTAGTTGTCTATTCAGGTACTCCAGAGATGCATGGTACATCAAGTTGATTGTGGAGATTTAATCCACTGCTCCTAAGGCTGCCTGGAGAGATTTCCCTTTCTCTTCGTTGTTCACATAGCTCCTGGTGTTGAGCTTTGAATTTGGCCCTGACTTTGCGTGTAGGTTGCCTGAGGGTGTCTGTTCTTTGCTCAGACAGGACGGGGTTAAAGTAGCAGCTGATTACGGGGCTCTGGCTCACTCAGGCCGTGGGCGGGAGGGAGGGTACGGTGAGCCTGGCAGAGGCCGGAGTGACGTTGCAACAGCCTGAGGCATGATGTGTGTTTCCCCAGGGAAGTTGTCCATGGATCACGGGACCCTGGGAGTGGCGGGCTGCACCGGCTCCCGGGAGGGGAGGTGTGGATAGTGACCTGTGCTTGCACACAGGCTTCTTGGTGGCTGCAGCAGCAGGGTTAGCGTCTCATGCCCGTCTCTGGGGTCTGTGATAGCTGCGGCTCAAGCCCATCTTTGGAGCTCGTTTAGGCGGTGCTCTGAATCCCCTCTCCTCGCGCACCCCTGTTGCTGCACTCTCCTCCGTTGGTCCGAAGCTTCCTCCCCGCCACCTGCAGTCTCTGCCTGCGAAGGGGCTTCCTAGTGTGTGGAAACATTTCCTCCTTCACAGCTCCCTCCCACTGGTGCAGGTCCCGTCCCTATTCTTTGTCTCTGTTTTTTCTGTTTTCTTTTAACCTACCCAGGTACGTGGGGAATTTCTTGCCTTTATGGGAAGTCTGAGGTCTTCTGCTAGTGTTCAGTAGGTGTTCTATAGGAGTTGTTCCACATGAAGATGTATTTCTGACGTATTTGTGGGGAGGAAGGTGATCTCCACGTCTTACTCCTCCGCCATCTTGAAGGTCTCCCTCCCTTCTATTTCTAATTTGCTAAGAGTGTTTATCATGGATGGTTGTTTAATTCTGTCAAATGCTATCTTTGTTTCAGTTGATATTATCACATAGTTTACTTTTGTACACTGTTTATATGGTGGATAATGCTGATTTATTTTCACATTTTAAACCAGTCTTACATTCCTGGGATATCCTGTGTTTGGTTGTGGTACTTTTTTTTTTTTTTTACATAGCTTGATTCTATTTGCCCATATTGTATTGTGAGGTTTCAGTGAGATAATTTATGTAATAAGTTTGGTTAGTGCTAGGCACTGGACTGGTAAATAGCACATGCTAAATAATGAGTAGCTATTATATTATTATAGTTTCTATTGTTAAGTCTGATTTTTTTCCCTATGAGGAAATCCTGACATGATCTAAAAATGACAGGACGTTATTCCTGGATTTCCAAAAAATCAGTTAATATGATTAATTCTAGTATAGTTGTCAACATTAGTTAATATAAATTTTATTTTAATAAATTTATTTATTTATTTATTTTTGGCTGCATTGGGTCTTTGTTTCTGCGTGCGGGCTTTCTCTAGTTGCGGCAAGCGGGGGCTACTCTTTGTTGTGGTGCTGGGGCTACTCTTCATTATGGTGCACGGGCTTCTCATTGTGGTGGCTTCTCTTGTTGTGGAGCACAGGTTCTAGGCACGTGGGCTTCAGTAGTTGTGCCACGTGGGCTCAGCAGTTGTGGCTTGTGGGCTCTAGAGCGCAGGCTCAGTAGTTGTGGTGCGTGGGCTTAGTTGCTCCGCAGCATGTGGGATCTTCTCGGACCAGGGCTCGAACCCGTGTCCCCTGCACGGGCAGGCGGATTCTTAACTACTGTACCACCAGGGAAGCCCAGTTAATACAAATTTATGTCGTATGTGTACAATACATACATACGTGTGTATATATATGCATGCTTATACATGTATATTTGTATATGTATATTCATATACACACACACTTGTGTTTGCTTAGAAAAAATTCTGGAGGAACACATAAAAAACTGTTTACACTAGTTATTACTGGAGAGTAGAGATAGAAAATGAGGAAGAGAATAAAGTTTTACTTTTTATCTTATACTCTTTCATTCTGCTTAAAATTTTATACCATAAACAGTATTACTTTTTTTTTTTAATCTTAGAATATTTCCTTTATTTCAGTGCATGCCAGATACAGGTCCTCCCCTAAGAGTCATAATTGCTGTGAATATATTAAAGGCTCAGAGAATTCCTACTGTAAATGAAAGTGTAATTTTGTCTTACCTTTTATTCCAAATGTATTTCACCATAGGATCTAGAATTCTGTTTTCTTGGAAGAACATTTACTTTTTGAGGACCACCAGTGTCCTACAGGACATGTTTGGGAAACTGTTCTAGGTTGATGTAGGCTAAAATAATATTCAGAGTACCATTTCATGCCTTCTGAGTCTTTCCATTTCTACTAGTTATTGTCTTTTGTGGTACTTCTGGATAACCGTAAATACAGTTTTGAGTTTTGGGGAGGTTTAGATCTTCCCATAAAAGTACCTTATTCTTCATTTAGAGCACAATGAAACGTTCTATTTTTTGAGGGTAATTACCTGTCTTATCAAAATCCAATGTGTGACACTCTCTAAAGGGGACTTATTGTGGCTCTCGCTTTTTTTGGGTATTTGTTTTCATTTTTATTTTACAAGTAATTTGTAGCAATTACAGAAAAATCAGAAAATACATACCATAAATATAAAGAAGATAAAAATCACCTATCTAGATTGAGAAATCTTATCTTTTTAAAATCATTTTTTAAATTGAAGTATAGTTAACTTAAAACTCACTTTGATGTCTGATATGTGTGTGTGTGTATATATATATATATATATATATATATAGTGTATGTGTATATACATATATGTATATAGTGTATGTGTATATATGTATGTAGTGTTAGCATTTTCATACCAGTGAATCTTTTCCCTTGCTTTAGAGTCATTTGAGAAAAAGTATCTAGTAAATGGTATCATTTTGTAAAGGAAGAAATAAAACTTGCATGTTTTTATAAACAATCTTTGAACTATACAGATACATAAACAAATAAACAAGAATTGCAATATTTAAGTTAAATGTTGTTTTAATAATTATGCTATAAAATGGGTTTTACTGTGGTAAGATGAGTGGGAAAACAGTCTTCCTATCGCAGTGATATAAGTAAAGTGCACAGAATAAATATCAGGAACTATTCTGGATATGCTGTTGGAAGCTTCAGCAGTAGGAAAGTGTTAGGGACCAAATGTGATTTTTCATGTTGTCACACTCTTGACTTGAGATCTCATCAAGAGAAGACTGTGGAGACTTCCTTAGGGCATAGAACACAATTCTGTGTTTTATCAGAAGGGACACAATTCCTTTTGGTTGTCTGACCAAATGCTTCATATGCAAGTTCAAATATTTCAGGAAAAAAAAATACCCAGTTAACACCCTCTTTTCAAAAGAGAAAAGCACAGCCTTTGGGGTATTTTAGTGAATATGCAGCAAATGCAGTCCTCTTTTGTCACGCACTCAGGATCTAGATGTAAGCACCCATAACCCCTCTTTCTGTAAGTCTTTCCCAGGCACTAAGGCTCTTTGCATACTCCGATGGAACATGACACCACATAAATCTTGAATTGCATTTTGCATTTAGCTCACATAGGGAAGGACTAAATTATATCAAAACAGGTTTTCTGGTTCAATGATGATGATCTGAGCCATGAAAGACATGTTATCAGCACTGACAGTTTACATTCCTCACCAGATAATAAACACAAGCCCAAGAGTTAAATGCTAATGCTGCCCTCCAATCTGTAGTTTTAGAACAGGTTGTATTACTGAGAGACTAAAGTACTGGGGATATGTGAAGACATACACTTTGTCTGATTTCATTGCTCCAGACCGTACTGCCAGCTCTGGGTGGCTGACCCTTAAATGTGTGCACCTCATCAGAAAGAGGGGGTGGCAGGGGTAGGTCAGAGTGGGGATGGATGAACTTTTTCAGATCTATGTCTTCTACTAAAAACATCCCTGGAGTGGATAACTGCAGGCCGTGTGTCAGTAGCCTTATCTTTCAAAGAAGAGCAGCCTATAGTACCCTAGACTCAGAGCTAGAAGGACCTTTAAAATAATGTAGACCAAATCCACCTTCTTATGTGTGAGGAAACTGAGACCCAGACAGGTGATATGAGTTACCTAAGGGCATAACATTTCTGATAAAATAAATCACATTCTTTGGTATTCTGATAATTACTGAATATTTATTACAAGATAATTTATTTTATTTCTTGAGTATTTCAAATTGATACATGCTATACCTATAAAGACATATAAATCTTTGTCTATAAATCAGTTGGTTGGAATTTAAAAGCCTCCCTCCTATTTATTTATTCATTTGGTAGTGAATTTAGTCTTACCACTAAATTGTATGTCCTCTATGGTACTGATGAACCATTTTGGTTTCTTAACTGGTGATTCAGTTAGCTTTGTAGACAGATATCTTCAGTGATCAGTAGGGTGCTAAAGGGTGATCCATGGGTTGGCAGACCACAGTGCGCTCCATGATGACTTGTCAGTATCTACTTTGAAACTGTATAAACCTATCCCTCATCCTCACAAAAATCCTGCAAACTGAGTTTTCCCCTCTGGTGTTATAGAATTTTAAGCTTAGAAAATTTAATAACTTGTACATGATCACACTCTTAGAGGTTCTGATAGTCTGCTTGGTCTGCCATAACAAAATATCACAGACTGGGTAGCTTAAACAACAGAAATTTGTTTTCTCACAGTTCTGGAGACTAGAAGTCCAGGATCAAGGTGCCAACAGTGTTGGTTTCTGGTGAGACCTTTCTTTTTGGCTTGCAGATGGTCACCTTCTAACTGTCCTCATATGACCTTTCCTCTGTGTGTTCATGGAGAGAGAGATCTCTGATGTCTCTTTCTCTTCTTATAAGGACACCAATTCTATCAGATTAGGGCCCACTCTTATGTCCTCATTTAACCTTATTATCCCCTTCAAGGTCTTTTCACCCAGTACAGTCACATTGGGGTTAGGGCTGCAACATATGAATTTTGGGGAGACACAATTCAGTCTGAAACAGAAATGGAAGAGTTGGGCTGTGAACCTGAATCTGCCTGACTTCAAAAGTCATGTTTATTCTGTAATACCTGCTGATTCTTAGTGTGTGAAATTAGTGTATAAAGTGGCAACAGTAGTATTTTTCTCCTGTCAAGTTAGTGTATTTGTACCATAGTTCAGAATTTAACTCCATTGTGATCCTCCCCACTGCTCCTCCCATGATTGGTGGGAATGGCTGATAAGCCTAACTAAATGGTACAAAATAAAATAATCTGACTATCACTGATATACTTTAGCTCCAGAAAAGAGATTTCTTCTGGGGCTGTGAGTGCTTGTGTGTTGCTTGTGTGTTGATCTATCATGTCTGGTTCAAACTCCAACTATCAGAACTTGGCAAACAGGTGACACCATTGACTCATTCCAAACAAGTACAGTCACTTAATATTGACTCTGTCCATACAAATACGTATTGAGTGCTTACTATGTGCTTGGTGCTTTTCTAATGGCTGGGGATATGGCAGTGAAAAAGACTGATAAGATCCTTGTTCTCATGGAGAAGACAGGGGACGGTAAGCAGAGAAATAAGAATTTCATACAGGATTGATGCTCTAAAGAAAATGAAGTAAGGTAACAGGATAGAGGGCACTGGGGGTGGGGTAGCATTAGTTTGGTGCTCAGGGAAGGCTTCCTTACTATGGTGACATATAAGCTGTATGATAAGCTATATTGGTCAGGGTTTTCCAGAGAAATCGAACCAATAGGGTGGATGGATAGATAGGTGGATAGACAGATAGATAGATAGATAGAGATTTATTATAAAGGATTGGCTCACGTGTTTATGGAGGTTGAGAATCTGCCATCAGCAAGCTGGAGGCCCAGGAAAGCTGGTAGTATAATTCTAGAACAAACTCGAATCCTTGACAACCGGGGGAGCCAGTATTGTAAGTCCGAGTCTGAGTCTGAAGTCCCAAGAACTAGGAGTTCTGATGTCCAAAGGCAGGAGAAGATGGATGTCCTGGCCCAAGCAAGAGAGCAAATTCACCCTTCCTCTGCTTTTTGTTCTATGCAGACCCTGAATAGATTGGATGATGCCCAGTTGCAGGTGGTGACCTTTACTCAGTCCACCAATTCAAATGCTAAACTCTTCCAGAAACATCCTCACAGACACACCTCAAAATAATGTTTTACCAGCTATCCAGAAATCCCTTAGCCCAGTCAAGTTGAGGCAAAATGACCATTATAGAAGATGTTAGTCATGAAAACATTGGGGGGTTAGATAGTCCAACCAAAAGAACAGTAAAGTAGAGGCTCTGGGTGGGAAACTGTGATTTGTTTGAGGAACAAAAAGCTAGTATGGCTACATGTCATGAACAAGAGGGGTCATGTACCAAAATGAGATGGGAGAAGTCAGTAGGGGCCAGTCGCGGAAGGCCTGGCCCAGTGTGCAAGGGAGGCTGGCATTGATTCTCAGGGCATTGTGACTTTCCTGGCCTGTGTCGTGCAGGAGAGTAACATGGTCTGATTGGCACTGGCAAATAATAATTTTGCAGTGTACATACCACTTTCAATGATTGTAATTTTGTGTTTCTTCTCACAAAGATGCTTCTCATGAGCATCTTCCTGTGAGGCAGAAGGGAGCAATGTAGTCTGTGGAGTGATCAATTTAAAATCAGTTTTTGAAGAATTGCTGTACTATTTATATTAATTAGATTATTTATATTAATACAGAAAATTAGACTATTTATATTAATAAGGATCTATTTAAGCTTTGCTTGTAGTTAACTCATATCTAGTGTGTCAAGAAGCTTGGCCACTTGTTTGTCATTTCCCCTCTGTTTCTCCACTGTTCAGATAATCTGGATGATGTTCTCATGAGAAGTGATATACAGCTTCCTTTCTTACTGACTCTTTTCCTTCCCTCCTTCTATCTACCCTTCTGTCTTTCCTTCTAGTGAAAAAGGCATTCTGCATTTTCTGTCAATAGGTGGTCTTTCCTTCATACAAATTCAGCCTGTTCCAATTATATTTTCTGGGCACTGATTTCACTGTCTGCTTATAAACTCCCCCAGTTATCAGAATTCAAAAGCGACAGTGGGTGGGAAATCGGAACCTGGCAGATGAATGGGAGGCTAGCAGATATTTGCTGCTTGCCTGAGGTAGCTGTTGTGAGCCAGACTCACCCACAGAAGGCTGCTCTTGGAGAAGGGGCTATGTCGCCTTCACCTGCTGGTGCTCATCTGTTCTGGTCTTTGTGTTTCGATGACCAGCTGACCTGTTGTGGGACAGCTGGTGTGGTTTGGGGACGTCTGTAGCTGTTAATGTGGCAGGCTCCCAAAGAGCTGCTGATGGCTATCAGCATCACCCACGGGTGAGCAAGGAGAATAAGAAAGCAGAGGTACAAGACAGGAAAACCAGGGAGATCAAAGGAGTAATGGGGACAGGATGAAAAAAAGAAAAGTGAGAGGCAGTCAAGCTATGCTGTAGATGGTAGGAGGTTTTGAGGGCATAGAAGAGATAATTCTAATTTAATGTGATGAAATAGCAAACAAACACTGGAATGCATGATGACAGGGGTAGGGGAGAGTGACAGGATATGCTCATTTGTGCTTGTTCACTGATTTGTCATAATGCTGAGGGCCCAACTCTTCTCTGGAAGTAGGCTGCATGTGCTAGCACAGACTTCTAGAAGGGATCTCTGGTTCTTGGTAGCAGCACAGCATTAATCAAGTGCTGTTTTATGAGGATCATCATTGTAAGCATCTGAGTGCCCTTCTTTCTCCTGCAGGAGCATATATGAACCTGGACAACATACCCCCAAAGTACATCAGCCCTGAAGATAGTCTTGGAGCCTCTCTGTCTTTTTTTCTCCTCTTACTCCTTCTTCCTCTTCTTCTTTCGGTACCATGTGCCCCTATGTACCAAGTCACCTTGCAGGGCAGGTGAAGTGTAAATAGAAATCCATAGGACTACAATGGAACCTATTAATAATGAAATATGCTACTCACATATTAAATAACAAATGTGGTACAGCAATATATGTGCTTTCTTAATTAATATATTAAATAATGAGATCTAGTGATACATCTGATAATTTCCATTGTATTGAAATGGTATGAACCTATTTTGAGATATCTGGATCATTTGCAATATAATATGAAAATATTTATGATTTCTATTGGTTATAAAGTCACAAGTACCATTGATTTTACTGATTTTTTTTTTTTTGCTTATTCATAATTTAAACCATGCTAAATTTCAGTCAGATGTTAGTAAAAATAAAGATTTAATTTTTTTAACCATTCAAGGTCACAGACCTCCTATTTTCTGTTCACTGGTCTTGGGTTAAGAGTTAAGAATCTCTGCTCTAGTTGGTCCCTGAAATAGAGAGATTAAGTGGCCAGCCTACCCATCCCCAAATTGGTAGGATGTACTCTGATTCTGGGTTCTTTTCCTAGAGTTTAAAACATCCCTGAGGAAACAGGATAATTTTAATGAAGCCTAGAGCTTTATGTATTCTGAGGGTATGCTGGGGTAATCAGTACAGAACTGGACATTATCAGGATCACCTGCATTAAGGCTCAGAATCCATATAGTCTTCTGGAACTGACCTGCTTCCCCATTGACCCATAGTCCTAGCCTTAGAAGAGACCACTTGCAGGGTCACTGTGAGCTGAAATAATTTGCACATGTGCATCATAATGGCACCAGGGTGGTTCCAATGGCAGCATCCCAAACCAGAAGAACATTTATTCACACATCAAGGTAATTTAGAAGAAATAAAATTGACTTTCTGTCTCTTGGGATGATTCTTGCTCTGGGCTAGTTTTCATTTGTAAACATCAGGCCATTGTAACCCACATAATATTAGACATGAAGCAACAGATACTCATTTTGGGAGATGTTTAACGATGTTACATGGGAAGTACGCAGGTATGGCCAGAATGAGTGATCCATTTCCTGCCTAGGATGTCAGAGCACCTTCCCACTGTCTCAGTGCACAGAGGAATGATGGCCTCACAGAGGGACTGCAGACAAGGGGGCTCAAGTTGAAGACACGGAGTCTAGGTCTCAAAAGCCAAGATTGATCAATATTATGGGTCCTGGAGCTTAAAGAGAACATTTTATTACAGGAGCTGCTCTAAGGGGTTACAGAAAGGACTCCAGAGCAGATTCTGTTACAGTCTGTGCCAATAGTTACTCATGGCAAGCAGAGTAAAATCAACCTCATCTAAGATGGAGGAGGCCTTCTGTGCTCTAGGTTTGGCCTTCCCTCAGACCTCATCCTCTTCTCCTCTGTCCCTTTTTCACTGTTCTCCAGCTAAATTCTCTTTCAGGGCCTTTGCTCTGGCAATCCTTCTGCTCGACCTGTTTTTTCCCCTCCTGCCCCTTCATTAACGCTAGACCCAGTTTCCTATCATTCCCCACCCCACTCATTCTACCAGAATCAACTTAGTCTCCTCATGGAGAATGTCTCCCCGCTCTGTCCATGAGGACATTCCCTCTTCAGGTCTTTGAATTTGCTCTTCCCACTGCCTAAAACTTTCCCCAGATAGTCACCTCACCTTACTCAGATCTCTGCTCAGTTGTCACCCTCAGGAAAGCCTTTCCTGACCACCCTATTTAAAATGATCTCCTTCCCCTTTGCCCCCCATCCTCTCTGCTTGATTTTTTTTCCCCTGTCATTTATCTCCATCTGCTATTCCTTTATTTATTTTTGCTGCCTATATCTAGAATATAAGCTCTATGAGGGCAGAGATTTTTGTATTTTGTTCGATGCCATAGCCACAATTCTTAGACCAATGCTTGGCACATAGTAGTCATTCAGTACAATTTTGAACACATGAATCTTCTGCCATGTGCCACCATTGTTTAGGTGTACGGGATGGGAGGGTGAGATGGTTCTGGAGGTTTGGCTTCTCCTTACACAGAGTCCTAATCACCCCCACCAGGTTTATAACCACAGTCTGTACCCCGCTCTCAGAGGTATTACAATTTCTGAGTCTTTCCAGGCTCCTGAGGTGAGAACAGTCTTCCTTTCTTTTGGCTCTCAATCCTCTATTATCTAAATAGACCTTCTCCACACTTTCTAAGATCTGCAAAGTCAATTACCTATTACATATTTTCTATCTTACAAAATCTTGTAGTTCACTCTTGTTCTCCTGTCTTCTTGACCTACCAACTTACAGCTCTGCCTAATGAGAAAAATTGCTGTATGCTTCAATGCAAAGAAAATGACAAATACAAATATTCTGGATTTTTTTTGTGGTATGGATCTGAGATTGTGTACTCAGGAGGAAATGAGATTCCTGGAGAGTTCAAATAGGTTGTATGATTGTGTGGGGGAGACGTCACAGAAGAGGCAGAAGCCTGGATATGTGTTTGGACTAGATTATCTTTTTGGTCACTTTCAACCGTAGAAGTCATGATTCAGTGATTCTGTGAAATGCTCTGAACTGCTAAAATAAAGGGTGCTATGGATACAAAGAGCATTATTATTAGCTCCATTTTTTGAAGTGATGTTATAATCTTTGTTCATTTCCAGTTTTATTATTCATTTGAGCTTAGTGAATTTTCTCACCAGTTTCCCTTTTGTATTATCACAATATCTAACAACTTTAATCAGCCAATTTGTCTTGACAAAAATTACATGCATGGCTGTCTCTATTCATAGCACTGTTTTGTTTTTTAAATCTCCATTCAACCATAGCCTCCCTCTCATAGAATACCCAATATGTGTATTCAGTTTCAGTGGTTTGGCTTCACCAAAGGTCCCTTATCTGTTTTCCACAAACATGACCAGCTTTAATACCATTGTCTGAGAGCATTGTTTTTAATCATTCCATATTCACGTGGAACTCAAATGTAGCTCCATTATCAAGTTTCAAAATGAACCAGAATTACTTAATGGAATCTTTAAATAGATTGTTAGAAGCAATTTTATTCCCTTGTGTTATTTAGTCCCATGCTCCTATTTTGTCAAGAAATATATTCCCTTTTACCTGGCCTTGTCAGACTTGATTATTAGACAGGGAGTGCATTAATAAGATAAAAATCTTAGTCAAGATTAGAATCTTATATGAAGCTCAGTGTTTTGTCTGCCTTGGAATTATTTAGAATATGGCCATATACTCAGTTTTAAATTGGTTACATTGCTTTCTTGTTGGTGAACATTCAGCCTTATTGCCACAAGGCTCAAGTTCTCTGGACTTCTGATAATCCATCTTAACAGAGTTTATGGTATTCATTTCTTATCTTGAATTGGTTTTTTAAAGTTTGTTTTGGGAGATGATGATGCTTGCACAAATTTCTAAACACCAAGGCCATGATCTCCTAGGGGGCTACACAGTAGTTGGGACCTTTTAGACCAGACAGAGCAAGTCTATTTTCGTGTTTTGCCTCTAAAAGCACAAGTGCAAGCTGGCCAATGAATTCATCTTTATTCCTTGTAAAAGTCAGCCCCAGGCCAATCAAAGGAATGCTGAAAGTACAGATTCTTTTTGAGGTTCCATTTAAAAATGATATTTGTTCAATACAGAGAACAGATTAGTGGATACCAGAGGGGAAGTTGGGGGAGGGCAAAATGGCTAAAGGGGGTCAACTGTATGGTGACAGATGGAAACTACTTTTGGTGGTGAGCATGGTATAGTATATACAGAAGTCGAAATATAATGTTGTACACATGAGACTTATATAATATTGAAAACCAATGTTACTTCAATAAATAAAAAAGTTTTTAAAAAGTGAAATTGATTTATTTGAAAAGTATCAGTATATGGTACCTACCTCTAAAATCTTTTATTTCATTTTGAAATCAGAGGACTTGCCTTTTGTCAGCCTCAATATTTTCTCAAGACTTCCCCTCAGATTATAGCATGTGTTGGGGTTCTAATTCCTGAATCTACTTCTCATAGACATTCTGCTTAATATTACTGAACTTCAGTTTATGTGCATGAGAAATGAGATTTCTAATGCCTATCTTTGTGTTGTTAAAGCAAATAAAATATAGCCAAAGCTAAGATGAAATAATTTTAGAACTATCCATTATTTGGTGTTATGTTTCTCTGCTTCTTCCATTGGCATGAGTAATTTATATCTATCTGTGTATTAGTATTGTAGACAGACAGATACTTCATAGATAAGAGACTAGGAGAACCTAATTATAAGCTTTAGTCTGAGAATGACTATTTAATTACTCAGATATTCAGTTTTTCTATTTGCCCACAGAAACAGCCAAATATAGGCATATTTAGCTCTAACAATGGCTGTGTTTCCCTAAATTTGCATTTAATCAATTGCTGGCAAATCAAATCATATTTCTAGTACATGGAGGTAGGATGTAGAGGTGGCATGCTCTTTAAAGAAAACTTTTTATGAATTTAACAACTAACCCCCTAATGCACCTGCCTTTATAAATTTGGAATTTTTAATAATGGGTTTTGGTGAAAGAGTAATTCAGGTTTTATAAATGAAGTCATATTTCAAATGTACTACAAGAGCATTCTTTTAAAAACTGTTACTTTATCTTGAATCCTTCTATGAATATGTTTTCTGATTCATTTCATATTTATACTTTTGACAAATTTTGATTTTTATAAATCAATTTTAGTTTTTCTTAAAGTGGGGGACAGCTGGATTACTCCTCTTTATCCTACAGATGCATAGTATAGGGTAATTGGTTAATATCCACAGCTTTCTAGAGAGATGAATAAAACATTGAGCTCTGTATACTATCAATATCCTCTCTCACCTTTTCTTCTCACATGCAGGTGAATTTGTTGTGGTTGAAAAATTGGCAGGGAAATGTTACTGGTTAATTTCTCTATCTCAAGATAGAGTGTTCTCTTCAAGATACATTTTTATCTTATGAAAAGAAATAAAAATAATTCATGTAGAAGGAAAAGAAAACAAGTACAATAGAAACTTGAAAACTGCAAATTTATTACAAATAAAAGAACTAGCATAGGAACAAAAAAAAAATCCTGAATTTTCTGTAATGATTAAATTTCGTTTTAAGCCTAGAGTACAGTAGTGAGAACAAAGACACACTTCCCACTCTTCCACCTCTTGTATGTTTCCTTTTCAAGCATAAGGAACTTCTGTATCATCTCTGAACTATTCTAGAAAACTTTCAAAATGTTCTCAGGCCCTGATGTTCGGCCTTACCTCTCCCTGAACCCCTTCACCACCCTCCCTCCCTGGTGTGCTCAGGCACACACACACAGACACCCAGACACAGGTATCTCTGCTACTCTTTCTTACTTGGGTTTGTACCACATTTTCACTGAGTTCTCTAAGTAGTTGATATTCACTTTCTTCATTGTGCAAATGAGGAAACCACTGGTATCCCAGGCATTTTCTCAATCTTCTGTTTGTAATATAAGCTGCTTGAAGGTTCTGAAAATATTGCAACTGAGATGAGGATCTTCCTTTTTTGCTGCCTTAGCCTTGTGTGGGCTTAAAGGGGCTCTTGAAAGCAATGGATGTTCTCTACAGGGAAAAGGCTTTAACTTAAGAGCAAAGGTCAAAGAGTTGACCCTCTGTACTCTGGTTTCAGTCTCTTGCTTAGACTGTGAGGCATATTTAAGGACTGAGAAATCTGGGTTCTGGGTCCTCATTTCTAGAAACTGATCATTATCTTTTTATATAGTATTCTCATGCCTAAAAACCTTGCAAGCTTCCATCTGATGCTCCTTTCAGGGAACTGTTTAGACCTTGCCCAGGTTTGGGGACTCTTTAGCAGTTCTTTACTATTGTGTAGGAAAGTAGACTCCTGTTAGGTTGATACTGCCTCCTTTCTGTAGGTTATAGTGTCCTCAGTTTATATCAGCTGATGGAAATGCCTCTGGGTAAATGAATCAGCTGGTAAGGCTACTGTTATTGAGAGGAAAAGACCCTCCCTCCGACCCACCAAAAATAGAACATAAAGGGTAAGAAATTTTCTGATGGCACTGAGGTCTAGGGAATCTTTGAAGCAGAAATCTTAGGGATCCTGCTTAGCTACTGGCTCAATATGGGCCCTTGAGTAAGTTGCTTCTCTTTCTGGACCTCTAGTCTAAAAATAAAGTAATTTTGTCACTAGGGAAATAGCTTATACCTATTGATATTTTTCTTTGTTTTGATTGTTTTTTAAAACAGCTTTGAATTTATTGAGATATAATTTACATGCCTACAATTCACCCATTTACAGTTTCAAATTAATGTTTCTTAGTATATTCATAGCATTGTGCAACCATCACCATAATCTAATTTTAGAACACTTTCATCCTCCCTGGCCCCCAGAAGAAACCCTATACCCGTTAATATTAAATCCCCATTTCCCTTCTGTCTTCTTCCCGCAGCCCTAAACAACCCCTAATCTACTGTTTGTCTCTATACATTTTCTTATTCTGGGCATTTCTTGTAAATTGATTTGTACAATATATGGCCTTTTGTGACTGGTTTCTTTCACATAGCATAATGTTTTCAAGTGTTAAACATATTGTAGTATGTGTCAGTACTACATTCCTTTTTATGGCTGAATAATGTTCCTTTGCATAGTTATATCACATTTTATCCATTCATCAGTTGATGGCCATTTAGGTTGTTTCTGCTTTTTGATTGTTTGTACTGAGATAAAAATCCTCTATCACATATATGATTTGCAAAGGTTTTCTCCCATTCTGAATTGTCTTTACACTTTCTTGATGGTATCATTTGCAGTGAAAAGTTTTAATTTTGAGGTAGTCAATTTCTATGTTTTTTCTTTTGTTACCCACCTTTTGGTGTCATATCTAAGAAACCATTGCCTCACCCAAGGTCATGAGGACTTACTCTTTATGTTTTCTTATGAGAGTTCTATAGTTTTAGCTTTTATATTATGTCTGTGATCCATTTGTTTGTCTTTCATTTCAGAGTTGACCTAAACACTGAATAATATCCTTGAAAAGAAATGGTCAAAATGACCCAACTCCTAGTAGAGCCAAATAATGGAAAAGTTGACAAGGATTGCAGTATGTGCTGAATATTGTTTCAATCAGTTGTATCATGAGTCCATGCTCCTATCTGTTTTCTTTACTTATACCTCTGCTATGGTACTTTTGTTTTGTTTTGTTTTGTTTTTTTAAACAGAGGTCTTTGCTCTCCTAACGCTTACATTAGAGAAGCTTGTTTTTTTATTTTTTTAAAATTTTTGGCTGTGTTGGGTCTTCGTTTCTGTGCGAGGGCTTTCTCTAGTTGTGGCAAGCGGGGGCCACTCTTCATCGCGGTGCGCGGGCCTCTCACTATCGTGGCCTCTCTTGTTGCAGAGCACAGGCTCCAGACGCGCTGGCTCAGTAGTTGTGGCTCACAGGCCTAGTTGCTCTGCGGCATGTGGGATCTTCCCAGACCAGGGCTGGAACCCGTGCCGCCTGCGTTGGCAGGCAGATTCTCAACCACTGCGCCACCAGGGAAGCCCTGCTATGGTACGTTTTAATTTTAATTTTGTTCTCTCACTTTGCTGGTCAATTTAAGAAATAGTTTCCATATTCAAGTCTGGAACTGATAGCTGATGGGTATTGAAATAAAGCATACCTTGTTGCTATTGAATTATTATATTTTTCTATGATTTTTTTGCTCTTTAGTCTACTTACTACCCAAACCCTAGTCTTTTTTTTTTTCTCAAAACCCTAGTCTTTTATCATCCTCTAAAATCATTTTCAGTTTATCATTTTCACATGACTATAAAATGTGCCTTTTCCTAATCTCTTTAGTTTCTCATTTTTATTATTATGTTCTGGACGATATTTTAAAAATCCTTCATTCTTTGACAGGGATTTAAAAAAAAAGATAATAATGTTGTTCCATATAATTATTCTGCAGTATTTACAGCTCTTAATATGTTAAACAGCAAAAGATTTATGCTTGGCCTTTTCAGATGAATATCAACTGGGTTAAATTTACTAATTAGCCAATGATCTGACCTCATTGGTGTTTCCAAACTTAGTGATCCCCACCCCCCAACACATAAAGCTCAAGTGTTAATCTGAACAAGGGAATGAGAAAGTTAACTAGTGAAGACATTTAGTAATGGTCAGGCTTTCCAGTATTAGCCATATCTTGCAAATCCTTGACCTCCATGTTTCTTTATAAAGTCAGTCACACATGTTATTAAGGGAGCCCTTGGACTGTTCCCTTCACTTTTAGAGAAGCAATTATCTCTATTGTACTTAGAGAAGCTGTATCCCACATAGTGGTTGTCTTCCTACTCCCTAGGAAATAATCTGCTGGAATTCAAAATACAATTACCACACTTGAACACCTTCCTATATCCTGTAGCTGACCATTATTAATGGCGTCCAATTATTCATAGCAATCAAGCAGCTGACCTTGATAAACAGATCACAGCAGCGGGTATTTGACAGTCAGTATGCTGGCTGGGCATAATAGGAGGAGACAATGTCATATCCTGGTCGTCTTGAGCGAAACAGCATGTCACTGACAGACTTATCAGAATACTATAATAACTTGATTGCAAGATTTAGCATGTCATTATTTTAAAAGCATATATTTAGATATACTGGCAGGAGCATAAAAAAAAAACATTGATACAGGTAAGCTCGGCTTTTGGGAATCTCTGGCTTACCTGACATCGC
The DNA here is from genome assembly GCF_028023285.1 of Balaenoptera ricei. Classification (NCBI taxonomy): domain Eukaryota; kingdom Metazoa; phylum Chordata; class Mammalia; order Artiodactyla; family Balaenopteridae; genus Balaenoptera; species Balaenoptera ricei. Next base: position 75,627,788 of record NC_082651.1, on the reverse strand, counting down.
TGCTAATTAACTGCATGACCTTTGGTAAATCATTAGGTTTTCTAAGTTTTAATTTCCTCAATTCTAAAATGAGGGCATTTTGCCTACTTTCAAGGTTAGTTGTGAGGATTAAATGATATAAAAATTATGAAACAATCAGGTAAGCAGAAATTGCCCATTCATTGTCTGTTCCCTGTCCATAGAGTCAGCCTGAGCCCCAGCTCCAGCAGAGGTAAAGGGCATAGCACAAAAGCCTTTTTATTCTTCACCAAAGTGCAGGATAGGTTCTGACTCTCACATGAATGATGCTTTTTTATTCTGCTTTTTCCACAAGCCCACAAGTCAAAGGTTTTCCATTGTTGTGCAGTGGTATTAAAGTGTGATATTTGTTCATGGTGAAGGAGCCTAAGCATAAAAACTGACATAAATTTCCAGGTGGTTGGCTTTTGACCCTTCCATTTCCTTGACTGTATTTTCCCCTTGAGTTGGCATGATGTATAAGAGTTCTGATCCAGCTGCAGAAAGGAGCAGATTGTTTACTTATGGAAGTACATTTATTCTCTCATGTCACTAGGAGGGTGATTTTCACAAGGGACTAACTTTATGTAGATTTTGAGCTACGTGATTTGAAGGGGGATGGAGAAATTCACACAGTTTATATCCACTAGAGGGTCATTGGCATGTCTAATTCAAAGTGGCCAGAGAATTCCTTCCTTATGTCCTACTTCCGTGTCTCCATTTGAGATGCTCCAGTGTCATTTACATCCCAATAAGAAAAAAGTAATCCATACTTTTATAAGATTGCTAGAGTAAAGATAAAAAAACCCTTTAGAATTTCTTATACACACTGCTTATCAGTGGTGGATATGCAGTGAGTTAATTTGCCATGAACACTCTGAAGCATCAAGCAAAATCTACTAAGAGAAACAGGAATTTAATTTTAGAGAAGGTGGCTAATAGTGTTAGATTAGCCTGGAACATAATTGGGAATTGTGAAATAGCTTCTATTTTTGCACTCCAGGTGGACCATATGCTATGTAAGCAGGTAAAGGGAAACAAGGGATTTAGTGGTGGCTCAGGACTCTGGTATATTCAGCCTTCAAGGTTGGGCAGTTCAGAAAGTGGCCCTGTCTGCTTTGTAGGCAATAAAGTGCCAGGTTAGGGGCATAGTCTTAAATCCTGACAGACTGAATTTCAAATGCTAGTTTTTCCACTTTATTTATTAAAGTTTTTTAAATCTGAGAAATGGCAGTAACTGTCAGGACTTAATGAAATCATAAATGCACTACTATCTAGATGCTAAGTGTAGTGAGTTGCATAGTAATCCCCCAAAAGATATGTCATGTCCTAAGTCTTAGAACCTTTGACTGGGACCTCATTTGCAAAAAGGATCTTTGTAGATGTAATTAGGTTAAGGATCTTGAGATGAGACCATCCTAGATTAACCTGATGGGTCCTAAATCCAAAGACAAGTGCCCTTATATGAGACAGAAAATAAAAGACAGACACACCGAAGAGGAGACCATGAAGTCAGAAGCAGAGTTTGAAGTGATGCAGCCACAAGCTAAGGAATGTCAAAAGCCACCAGAAGCTGGAAGAGGCAGGAACAGAATCTCCAATAGAGGATCTAGAAGGAGTGTGGCCCTACTGACACCTTGATTAAAAACTTCTGACTTCCAGAGGGCACACAGCAGAAGCAAGAAGAACTACAATCCTACAGCCTGTGGAACGAAAACTACATTCACAGAAAGATAAACAAAGTGAAAAGGCAGAGGACTATGTACCAGATGAAGGAACAAGATAAAACCCCATAAAAACAACTAAATGAAGTGGAGATAGCAACATTCCAGAAAAAGAATTCAGAATAATGATAGTGAAGATGATCCAGGACCTCGGAGAAAGAATGGAGACAAAGATTGAGAAGATGCAAGAAATGTTTAACAAACACCTAGAAGAATTAAAGAACAAACAAACAGAGATGAACAATACAATAACTGATATGAAAACTACCCTAGAAGGAATCAATAGCAGAATAACTGAGGCAGAAGAACGGATAAATGACCTGGAAGACAGAATGGTGGAATTCACTGCCATGGAACAGAATAAAGAAAAAAGAATGAAAAGAAATGAAGACAGCCTAAGAGACCTCTGGGACAACAGTAAACGCACCAACATTCACATCATAGGGATCCCAGAAGGAGAAGAGAGAGAGAAAGGACCCGAGAAAATATTTGAAGAGATTATAGTTGCAAACTTCCCTAACATGGGAAAGGAAATAGTCATGCAAGTCCAGGAAGTGCAGAGTCCCAGGCAGGATAAACCCAAGGAGAAACATGCCGAGACACATAATAATCAAATTGACAAAAATTAAAGGCAAAGAAAAATCATTAAAAGCAACAAGACAAAATGACAAATAACATACAAGGGAACTCCCATAAGGTTAACAGCTGATTTATCAGCAGACTCCACAAGCCAGAAGGGAGTGGCATGATATATTTAAAGTGATGAAAGGAAAGAGCTTAAAACCAAGATTACTCTACAAGGATCTCATTCTGATTCAACGGAGAAATCAAAAGCTTTACAGACAAGGAAAAGCTAAGAGAATTCAGCACCACCAAACCAGCTTTACAACAAATGCTAAAGGAATTTCTCTAAATGGGAAACACAAGAGAAGAAAAGGACCTACAAAAACAAACCCAAAACAATTAAGAAAATGGTAATAGAAATATACATATCGATAATTACCTTAAATGTGAATGGAGTAAATGCTCCAACCAAAAGACACAGGCTGGCTGAATGGATACAAAAACAAGACCTGTATATATGCTGTCTACAAGAGACCCACTTCAGACCTAGGGACACATACAGACTGAAAGTGAGGGGATGGAAAAACATATTCCATGCAAATGGAAATCAAAAGAAAGCTGTAGTAGCAATACTCATATCAGATAAAATAGACTTTAAAATAAAGAATGTTACAAGAGACAAGGAAGGACACTACATAATGATCAAGGGATCAATCCAAGAAGAAGATATAACAATTATAAATATATATGCACCCAACATAGGAGCACCTCAATACATAAGGCAAATGTTAACAGCTGTAAAAGAGGAAATCGAGAGTAACACAGTAATAGTGGGGAACTTTAACAACTCACACCAGTCATCAAGACAGAAAATTGATAAGGAAACATGAGCTTTAAATGACACAATAGACCAGATAGATTTTATTGATATTTATAGGACATTCCATCTGAAAACAGCAGATTACACTTTCTTCTCAAGTGCACACAGAGCATTCTCCAGGATAGGTCACATCTTGGGTCACAAATCAAGCCTCAGTAAATTTAAGAAAACTGAAATCATATCAAGCATCTTTTCCGACCACAATGCTCTGATATTAGAAATCAGTTACAGGGAAAAAAATGTAAAAAACACAAACACATTGAGGCTAAACAGTACATTACTAAATAACCAAGAGATCACTGAAGCTATCAAAGAGGAAATCAAAAAATTCCTAGAGACAAATGACAATGAAAACACGACGATCCAAAACCTATGGGATGCAGCAAAAGCAGTTCTAAGAGGGAAGTTTATAGCAATACAATTCTACCTCAAGAAACAAGAAAAATCTCAAATAAGCAATCTAACCTTACACCTAAAGGAACTAGAGAAAGAAGAACAAACAAAACCCAAAGTTAGCAGGAGGAAAGAAATCATAAAGATCAGAGCAGAAATAAATGAAATAGAAACAAAGAAAACAATAGCAAAGATCAATAAAACTAAAAGCTGGTTCTTTGAGATGATTAAACAAAATTGATAAACCCTTAGCCAGACTCATCAAGATAAAGAAGGAGAGGACTCAAATCAATAAAATTAGAAATGAAAAAGGAGAAGTTACAATGGACACCACAGAAATACAAAGCATCATAAGAGACTACTACAAGCAACTCTATGCCAAAAAAATGGATAACCTGGAAGAAAGGGACAAATTCTTAGAAAAGCACAACCTTCCAAGACTGAACCAGGAAGAAATAGAAAATATGAACAGACCAATCACAAGTAATGAAATTGAAACTGTGATTAAAAATCTTCCAGCAAACAAAAGTTCAGGACCAGATGGCTTCACAGATGAATTCTATCAAACATTTAGAGAAGAGCTAACACCTATCCTTCTCAAACTCTTCCAAAAAATTACAGAGGAAGGAGCACTCCCAAACTCATTCTATGAGGCCACCATCACCCTGATACCAAAACCAGACAAAGATACTACAATAAAAGAAATTTACAGACCAATATCATTGATGAATATAGATGCAAACATCTTCAACAAAATACTAGCAAACAGAATCCAACAACACATTAAAAGGATCATACACCATGACCAAGTGGGATTTATCCCAGGGATGCAAGGATTCTTTAATATACGCAAATCAATCAATGTGATAACACCGTATTAACAAACTGAAGAATAAAAACCATACGACCACCTCAATAGATGCAGAAAAAGCTTTTGACAAAATTCAACACCCATTTATGATAAAAATTCTCTAGAAAGTGGGCATAGAGGGAACCTACCTCACCATAATAAAGGCCATATATGACAAACCCACAGCAAACATCATTCTCAATGGTGAAAAACTGAAAGCATTCCTTCTAAGATCAGGAAGAAGACAAGGATGTCCACTCTCGCCACTATTATTCAACATAGTTTTGGAAATCCTAGTCACACCAATCAGAGAAGAAAAATAAATAAAAGAAGTACAAAGTGGAAAAGAAGTAAAACTGTTAATGTTTGCAGCTGACATGATACTATACATGGAAATCCTAAAGATGCCACCAGAAAACTACTAGAGCTCATCAGTGAATTTGGTAAAGTTTCAGGATACAAAATTAATGCACAGAGATCTCTTGCATTCCTATACACTAACAACGAAAGATCAGAAAGAGAAATTAAGGGAGCAATCCCATTCACCATTGCAACAAAAAGAATAAAATACTTAGGAATAAACCTACCTAAGGAGGTAAACGACCTGTACTCAGAAAACTGTAAGACACTGATGAAAGAAATCAAAGATGACACAAACAGATGGAGAGATATACCATGTTCTTGGATTGGAAGAATCAACATTGTGAAAATGACTATACTACCCAAAGCAATCTACAGATTCAATGCAATCCCTATCATTCAATGCATCCCTATCAGTCTCTATTTCTGCCTTGCAAACTGGTTCATGTGTACCATTTTTCTAGATTCCACATATATGCATTAATATACAATATTTGTTTTTCTCTTTCTGACTTACTTCACTCTGTATGACAGATTCTAGGTCCATCCACCTCACTACCAATGACTCAATTTCATTTCTTTTTATGGCTGAGTAATATTCCATTGTATATATGTGCCACATCTTCTTTATCCATTCATCTGTTGATGGACACTTAGGTTGCTTCCGTGTCCTGGCTACTGTAAGTAGTGCTTCAATGAACATTGTGGTACTTGACTCTTTTTGAATTATGGTTTTCTCAGGGTATATGCCCAGTAGTGGGATTGTTGGGTCATATGGTAGTTCTATTTTTAGTTTTTAAGGGAACCTCCATACTGTTCTCCATAGTGGCTGTATCAATTTGCATTCCCAGTAACAGTACAAGAGGGTTCCCTTTTCTCCACAATCTCTCCAGCATTTATTGTTTGTAGATTTTCTGATGATGGGCATTCTGACTGGTGTGAGGTGATACCTCACTGCAGTTTTGATTTGCATTTCTCTAATGTCATTGCCTTTAGACAGTTTAAGTATAATGTGTGTTGAAGAAGGTCTTTTTACATTGAGATAATTAGGTATTCTCTTAGTTTCGCGGACTTGTATATACAGTTCCTTCTCCAGGTTTGGGAAGTTCTCAGCTATTGTATTTTTAAATAAACTCTCTGCTCCCTTCACCCTTTCTTTTCCATTTGGGATACTCATTATCCTTATGTTGCCTTTCCTGGAATTGGATAATTCTTGTAGTTTTCTTCATTTAAAAAAAAATTCTCTCTCCTCTTTTACCTGAATCATTTCTATATTTCAATCTTGAAGCTCACTGATTTTCTCTTCCATATGGACTACCCTATTTCCAGTGCTTTCTATTGCATAATTTATCTCATTTACTGAGTTCTTTAGTTCCAGAATTTCTGTTTGGTTCTTTTTTTAGAGTTTCAGTCTCTTTGGTAAAGTATCTCTTCTGTTCATTAATTTTATTCCTGAGCTCATTGAACTGCCTTTCTGAGTTTTCTTGTAGCTCGTTGAGTTTCTTCATGACAGCTATTTTGAATTCTCTATCAGTTAGATTACAAACTTCCATGACTTTAAGTTTAGATTTTGGAGAATTGTCATTTTCTTTTTGTTGTACCGTGTTACGATGATTTTTCATGGTGCTTGACGATTTGTTTCTCTGCTGGCACATTTGAAGTAGCTAACACATTTTTTTATTTAGGCAACGCTTTTTAAATTTTGATTCTAACAATTCAACAGCTTGGTAATTACAGGATTTTCTTTTGTTTTTCAGTGGGTGGTGCTATAGCTCAAGTTTTTGGTTTCTCTTACCTGAGCTGCCTCTGGCTGTATTTCCACCCTCTACCACTTCTGCCCGAAGTTATGCCAGTGCCCTCATCATCATCACTGTGCCTCTGGGGTCACTGGTGCCCTGCTGCTGCCAGTGTTGCTGCTGTTGCTGGTATTGTTGCTGGGTTCACCAGTATGATGGGGGCCTCCACCATGTCCAGGGTTGCAGAGGTTGTGGCTACTGCCACCATAGCAGGGGAGGAGAAGTGTGTGTAGGGAGCTGGGTGCCTCTGCCATGTCTGGCATTGTGGGATTCTCAGGTGTCACAGCTGCAGGCAACACAGCTGGAGTCATGGGCACTGCTGCAGCTGAAAGGACTGGGTTGTTGGCCCTGTGGCTGCTACTGCCCAGTTCCCTGTGGCTACAGGTGCCTCTGTGGCAATGAAGGTAGAGTTGTGTGCTCCACCTCCCCTGCTGCTACCAGGTTCTCTGGGTTGTGGGCTCAGCTCCTGGGGCCTGGAGGCTGGGATCACCTCCACTGTTCCCCCGTCTGCCTCCTTCATACGTTTCAATCCAGACACCTTCAGATATGCAGTTGTGTTGGTCCCTCTGGTGTCTTTGTGTGCTGGGCAGAGGAACCTTTGTTGAGTTATGGAGTCCTGTCCTAGTTGTAGACTGAAGGGGAGAGACAAAGGGAGTGTCTCACACTGCCTTGATGCTGATGTCACCAATCACTAAATACCTTTAAAAGAATACTATATGATGGGCATGGTGAACAATATGTATAGACCCCAGCCTCACTGAGTGTACTTTTTAGTGGGAGATACAGACAAATACAAAATAAATTCTCACTGCAATAAGTGCTGTGAAGAAATCTGTTTGGGTTTTGGGACAGAGAAGAATAAGGTGGATTAAATAGGATAATTGAGGTGGTGAGTTCCCCGCAAGGAAGGAAACAGGGAGAAAAGTAGAGACACTGTTTTTGAGCAAGTGACTGAGTCTGAAGAACTGTGGCAGAAGTTTTAGGAAGAAAAACGGAGGTGTTTTTATAGAGGGCTTCTGTGTTCAAGCAAAGTGTTGACTTTTAAATTTGACTTTGTATTAGGAATGGGAAACAGAACACGTTTCCATTTGCAGGATGGAAGTTGGGGCCACAAGGCAATTTCCTAGGTGTTCTAGGGCAGGAGTCAGCAAACTTTTTCTCTAAAGGACCAGATAGTAAGTATAACTTGTGGGCTATATGGTTTCCGTTGAGACATTTTGACTTTTATGTTATAGCAGGAAAGCAACCATAGACAATATGTAAACACATGAAGCTGGCTGTGTTTTAAATTTCATCTATTGGATGCTGAAATTTGCATTTCATATAATTTTTACGTTTTGAAATATTTTTCTTTTTTTCTTTTTACAACCATTTAAAAACATAATAATCATTCTTAGTTCTAGAGCTAAGAACAGGCAGAATAGGCAGGCAGTGCACATAGCACATTAGTCGTGGTTTGCTGACCCTTGTTTTAGAGTGAAACTTCCGTTCTTACAAGGAGCGGAGCAACTTTCTATGCCTAGAAATTCTGCCTAGAAGGCAGCAGCCAGCAGGCAGGAATAGACATTGATATGGGGAGGAGAAGACCCCTCAGGAACAATGTGATATCTCTGCATAATTCTTAGTTCTTGCTGGTCTGATCAACATGGGCTTGAATTAAAAACGAATTTTTTTGCTTCATAAATCAACATTTAATGATAATGTTTTTCTTGATGTTTCAGCTATAAAAGTGCAAATTATGCATGAAATTGATGTATATTATTCCATAATGAACTAATCTGATAGAAAAATACATTAGTATTTATACTGAAAACAAGTCATTCATAACTATTAAGACATTTTGAAATGGAGACCCATGTTCCTGAAAACATGAATGACTGGAAATTGGGGCCATTCGGTTATGACCAGGGAGATGGAGCATTGTATTCCTCCCACCCTACTGGCATTGCCTAGTTGCCTTTATGACCATAGATTTTAAAATGACGAAATACATTTCGTAAAATTTCTTATTCCATGGTATCATTTCCTGAATGATAATGAATTGTGCATTCCTATATAATACTGCATTTACAATCTCCACTGTACTTGGGGATCTGGAAATATGCTGATAAACAAATGGTTATGAATTTGAATTTGTCAAATGCTTTGTGGATTCAAGTGCCTTATTATTCAGAACTCATGGGTACTGCACAAATTAAGTTATGGCTTCTCAATTCTTAAGCATAGGCTTTCTAAGTTCCTTTAAAACCTCATGTTTTAGCCATACTGATTCTATTTTGGCGCTCACAGAAAGTACATTCTATTGTCAATAAGTTTTTGTATGTTTAACATTAAATGTCAATTTAAATGGAGGCACTGTCTACAGATCATAGATTTTTAGAGCTTAAGGAGGCCTCAGAAGTGACCTAGCCCAACTTCCTCACTTTATACCTGAAGGAAATGATGGGGAAGTGACTTCATAATTCATTAGTTTTACCATTAGCTGTAGGTAGTTTCTATTTCACTTGGTAATGAGCTCAGCTGTCCTCTGCACACTCAGAAATACTCTCTCAGCGGTTTGTAGAGGGGACAGAATCATTCCCAGCCTCTCTGATAGTCTCTGTTTTCCTAGTAAACATATCTTGGGAGATCAGGAAATCATAGTGGGTTGTCTTAGTAACTTTCTTTTCATGTAGCCCATGGCTTTGGACCTTGACACTAGGAACTACTTCATGTAATATTGTTACCTTATTAAGAGAGTAAGTGAAGAGTGTGTACACTCGCCTTGGAAAGAGTGGAAGCAAAATTATTCTAGAGGGACCTGCTCTGTAAAAGAGGCTTGGTGGGTGTTCTGTAGGTATTAAATTAGACTAGCGAGTAGCCGATCAAGTGGCTAAGACTAGTGATGGAGTGGAGGTGCATGGGTGCAGGAAGCAGTAGTCAATAACAAGGTTTCTGGTTGGTGAAGGACAACTGAGGCACTCTAGACAATGGTCAATATTTGTCTTTAAGAAAGCAGCAAATAGAAATCTATACCAACTGCAGAACTGAACCCTAGATTTGGGGCCAGGATTCAATTCTTGGGAGAAGCTCTCACAAGATATACCTATGTCCTCAGGGGAATGTCTAGAAGACCAGAAATGAGACTTTTTCAGAACTTGGGAAGGGGAGGCTAGAGAGGAGCCCAGAAGTCTTGGGGGTAAAAGAAAGGCAGTGAGAAAGGGGAGGGAAAGCAGTTAAACAATTTAAGCACATTTTTCCTCTGTCTGTTTGGGCTCAGGGAGTGTGAGTTCTCAATGAAGTCAACTTTAGAGAGATAACAAAGGCAGAGTTGAGGGCAGTGACCCAGTCCACCTCTGTCACTCCACTGTAGACCATACTCAACAGTTGTGCCTGATCCCTGTCTGCCTTCACATGGGCTGTTGGGCATGACAATGCTCACTCGTTCTCTAGAGATTTTCGATTAGGAGACTTCTGTGAAAACAAATTCTTCATAAAATCTGGAGATAATCAATAGTCTTTTAACTGCTTTTATTGTAGAGGAAAATAGACAATAATATTCCATTTAATAATTATCTTTTACTAATATGGCAGAGTTATAGCAATTTACATGGCCTTTTATGTATTTAAGTTTACACTCATAGGGGTTTTAGACTTTCAGCCCATGATTTTTAATCTTTGGTGTAGTTCTTGTTTCAACATTTTATGAAATTAGAATTTTAACACTAATGATATTTATAAATAGCTGAATCATTTAAAAGATATATAAAGTTTAATGTCCCTTTAAATCGCATTGAAAAACTCGGTCTCTGTGGTAGAAATGGTCTGGTACTTTCCTGACTCATTGTTGCTCCTAGTAAGTGCGCCTCTCCACCTGATTGCTGTGTTTTTCCTGGTCTTAGTTCTGCTTCTGGGAAGGTTGCATATTTCAGAGGATCTTAGGTCAGCTTAAAGTCCAACTTGCTGCTCCTTTCCTTATTAACCAGACTACCCATATGTGGATCCAGGTGAAGCTTCACGTACATAACAACTGTGTGTATTTATCTGCTCAATAGTTATACTTACATTTCCAGGGTTGGATCTCATCCTTTTAGGGTCCTGGCTAATCTATTTTGTCTTGGTTTTGCTTGCTGAAATGTAGTTGCTTTAGGTGGGTTTTTGACTTTGACACTTATGTAACTCTGGGTCTAGTTTCTCACCTGTCATCCTAGGTTCCTCCCTGAATACCTGGAACCTACTTTCTATTTTTGAGCTCTAGTTCTATACAAATTATGGACATGGGGCTTGAACTGCACAATTTATTTTCTTGATCTGCTTTTTACTTTCTTTGCCTTCTATAGTGATTGACAAACCTCTCTCTTATCTGTTCTTTTAGGTTCTCTGAGCTCTGATTCAGCCTTTAATCATTGCTCCCAAATCGTTCATTAACCTCTCTGTGCCAGTGTCTTGATTCCTTTACCCCTCCAGCGTTTTATTTTATTTTTTTCCTTCTTCTTCTTTTTTTCTGGTTCTCTGGGCTTCTTAATAACCACATATCAATACCTCTTCAATACTTCTGACTTTGATCATAGATATCCAAGACTTTCCACATTCTTTGCTATCTCAATACAAGACTAGATGTCAATGCTGGATGCCTTCTACATTAAAACCAAAACCAAACCAAACCAAACCAAACCATATATACTTAAAGAAAACATAACAGCACCATTCCACCACTGGATTGGTAAAAAAAAAAAATCAGGCTGTATGCCTACATAGCCTAATATGTATTCATGTTATAGCTCGGCCAGTTTTATTATGATAGATTATCTACCCTAAACAGAAATACTTTTTGTAGAGCTCCACATACAACATGAAAAACAACCTTGAGTTATATTCCTAACTCCCATTTGAATTAGAAAGGAATTTGACTCACCAGTACTCTTCTCTTCTTTGAGGTGGCTCACACAATTTCCTTAAAATATTTTAATTATTTGAAAGAATATTCTAGGACTTTTTAATATTTATTGCTTTTGATATAACATGAACACAATGCCTACAAATGGTTTTCAGAATATTCGAGTTTTGATCACTTATCTTTTGATTTATTGGTTTAAAAAATTTTCCTCACTGAGAGGCTTTCTTTCATACATTGTGAGATATTACTTGCTTTGTAAAATAACCTGGAAGAGAAAATAGAATACTAATGTTTAAAATCCAATTGATGACATTATTTTTAGTTGGATTTTGTCATCAAGTAGTATGAGATAGGCTTCCTTAAGCCTATTAAAAGGCTTCTTTCAAAAAAACTTTATTTTTAAAAAGAAAATCAATGTAAACTTTATTCAGTCTTTTAAAATTATTGCAACCTGATTTATGATCAACATATAGCTTATCTTGGTGAATATACCATGTGTACTTGAATGCATATTCTTCTGTCATTGGAATATTTTATGAATGTCAATTTATAGTTATTTAGTCTTCTATATCCTTACTGATTTTCTGTCCACTTGTTTTATCAATTACTTAGAAAAGAGTTTTGAAATATTCAGCTATTTATTTATTTCTCCTTAAATAGTCAGTTTTTGCTTCATTTAAGTTCTACTTTTAGGTGCATAAAAGTTCTTCTTTTAGGTGCATTTATTTTTTGCTTCATTTAAGTTCTACTTTCAGGTGCATACTTTTAGGTGAATTGATATTTTTATCATTAGGATTCCTTTATCTTTATCCTTGGTAATATTTCTTGTTGTAAAGTTTACTTTGTCTAATATTAATACAACCACCCCAGATGCTATAGACTGAAGATTTGTGTCCCCAGAATTCATATGTTGAAACATAATATCTAGTTTGATGGTATTTGGAGGTGAGGCCATTTGGAGATGGGTTAGGTCACGAAGGCTCCACCCTTATAAAAGATTATAAGATTAGTACCCTTATAAGAGGATCCAAGAGAGCTCCCTTGCCCCTTCTGCCGGGAGAGAACACAGTGAGAAAACAGCCTTCTGTAAACCAGGAAGCAGGCCTTTACCAAACATGGAATCTTCTGGCACCTTGATCTTTAACTTCACAGTCTCCAAGACTGTGAGGTAAAATTTCTGTTATCCCAGTTTATGGTATCTGTTATGGCTGCCTGAACACACTAAGACACAACTTTATGATTAATATTTGCAAAGCATGTCTTTTTCCATGAATTTACTTTAAATCTATCTATATCTTTATATTTGAAGTTTTTTTTTAAAGATAGCATATAATTGGGTCTTACATTTTCATCCACTCTGACAATGTCTGCTTTTTAATTAAAATGTTTGGACTATTTATATTTTAGGAAAACATTGGTTTAAGATTGGAGGGTTGTAGTTATTTTTTTCTCAAATGGTTGATAATACTTGCCAGTGAGTTTCAGTCTTGTTAGTTTTCTCTATTGTTTGTTTACTTTATATACCAGTTGAGTTACACATTTATTCTTTCCTCCCTTTACTTATTCTGAGTTTAATTTGATCTTATTTTTCTTGTTCTTTATAGTGTCTTAGATCATTGATTTTAAATGTTTCTTCTCTAATATAAGCATCTAAAGATATAAATTACCTTTTAAAGACTGTCTTAATTACATCCCACAAAGTTTAATATGTTGTGTTTCCCTTATAATGCAGGTCAAAATATTTTCTGTTTTCTTTTGTGATTTTTTTTCTTTGACTCATCTCATGTCTTATTTAGAATTATATTTCTTAGTTTCCAAGTATTTGGGGATATTACAAGTATCTTTTTGTTATTGATTTTTTAATATAATTCTAATTTAGTTTGAAAATGTATTCTTTATGTTTTCAATCCCTTGAAATTAAGGCTTGTTTTTTTGGCTCAACACATGGTCTATATTGTGAATGTTCTATGTGTGCTTCAAAAGAATGTGAATTCTACAGTTGCTTTATGTAGTGTTATATAAATCCCAATTAACTGGTTTCACCTAGTGTTCTTTAATTGTTTGATAGTGTTTTTCACATCTTCAATATTCTTTGATCCTTGTCTCATTAAGGCATGTCCCTCAATCATCTTTATTATTATTCCTTTACTTGAAGCATACTTTGTCTGATTTTTAATATAATCAGTCCAGTTTTATGTATATTGTTTGTATGGTATATATTTTACCATCATTTTATTTCCAACCTTTCTGCATATTTATATTTAAATACATCTCTTGTAGAGAGCATGTATTTGGTCTTGATTTTTTCCCAGTCTGACAGTCTTTGCCTTTTAATTAGAATGTTTAGATATAATGTAATTTTGATATGGTTAGGTTTAAGACTACCATCTTACTTTTGTTTTTCTATTCTTTCCCCCGTTCTATGTTTTTTTCCTCTTCTTCCTTATTTTTGATTAATTGAATATGTTTTACTCTTCTATTTTATCTTTCTTTATATCTCCTTATTTTGTTATTTTAGATGTTGCTGTAGAGATTAACATATACATCTTTAACTTACCACAACTTAACTTGAGTTAATATTATTCCATGCTATGGACTGAATGTTTGTGTCCCCCCAAAATTCATATGCTGAAGCCCTAATCCCCCCAAGTAATGGTATTTGGAGGTGAAGCTTTTGAGAGGCAATTAGGTCATGAGGGTGGAACCACCATAATGGGATTAGTGCCCTTATAAGAAGAGACATGAGAGAGATGATTCCTCTATCCTCCTCATGGGGATACAGCATGTCATCTACAAACTAGGAAGAGAGCTCTCATCAGGAATAGAATTGGCCAGCACCTTGATCTTGGACTTTCCAGCCTCTAGAACTGTGAGAAATAAATGTTTGTTGTTTAAGCCATCCATTCTATGGTATTTATTATAGTAGTCTGATCTGACTAAGGCATACCCCTTCATGTATAATATAAGAATATTACAATGCTATGTTTCTATTTACTCCCCTTGTATTATTTTTCCTGTTATTGTCTTACCTTTTACTTCTACATGTGCTTAAATCTCCTAATCCACTTCTATTACTTTTGCTTTAAACAATTTTTTAAATAAAGTAAAAAAAGAGAAAAGGTGTTTTTTATATTTGCCTGCATATTTACTATTTTCAGTGCTTTTCATTCCTTCTGATAGATCAGAGGTCTGCACACTTTTTCTATGAAGGGCCAAAGAGTAAATATTTAAGGCTTTGTGGGCAATACAGTCTCTGTTACAACTACTCAACTCTACCATTGTAGAGTGAAAGCAGCCATAGATAGTTTGTAAGCTAATGATTATGGCTGTGTTCTAATAAACTTTTTAAGTGAATAATAACATTTGAATTTCATATAATTTTCAAAATATTATTTTTTTGATTTTTTTCTAACCACTTAGATGTGTGAAAATCACCTTAGTTCATAGACCAACCAAAAACAAGTGGCTGGTTTAAGTTGGCTCACAGTCTGTAATTTGCTAACCCCTGGTATACATCCTTAATGCTAGAATCATTAAGCCTCAACCTGAAGGCCATCTTGTAACATTTCTTGCAGTGCAGGTCTACTAATGACAATTTTCTTTTCTGTTTCTCTGAAAATCTACTTACAATGTTTTCAAAGCCTTAAATGTTTACTCTTTGGCCCTTCACAGAAAACGTGTGCAGACCTCTGATCTACCAGAAGGAATGAAAAGCACGGAAAATAGTAAATATGCAGGCAAATATAAATACAATTCTAGGCTGACAGTTTTTGTTTTACAATACCTTAAAGATATTATTCTATTGTTTTCTGGCAAGTTGCATCTCTGTGCTCTGTTCCCTCTGCCTGAAAGTGAAGTCTTTGTTTAGTCCATAGCTGCAGCTTGGAAAGGTAGAATACTGAAGCAAATTCAAAACTCACCTTGTACATTTCTCTCCTCTCAGAAACACGGTCTACATTGTCTTTTGTCTAGTGCCTAAAAAGTTGTTTTATATATTTTCTTCAGTTATATATTTCTTTTTTACAGTGAAAGTAAATCCTATTCCTGTTATTCTGTTGTGGCTGATCCAGAAGTCTCTTGAATATGTTCAAAACATAAGTAGTGATTAGTTTATGTTATAATCATAAAAAGTCATGTTTGGGTCCTGAGAAATGTTTAGTATTAAAGAGTAAATATTTTGCTCTATAATTAACCTCTTTCTCACTCTGGGTTTTCTAAACTTCCTTTTTTAAAATAGGAACCCTAGACAGTTGGACTGTGGGGTCATAGCAAAAACCTTATCTTAGGCCATGAATCTTGATGGACATAACCTCAACCTATCAATATTTGTTGAGTACCATCTATGTATAAAATGCTGGTAGGTCTCAGAATTGTTATTCTTGCAAACTCAAATATTATAAAATAAATCATGATAGAATATCACTTTTTGAAGAAAAGTTAAAGAATAATGTCACAGAAACAAGATTCCACAATTCTAAATCATTGGATGTTGATCTATCTGAAAAATGAGTGTTTTCTGAAAAACAAAACAAAACACTGAGAACTGAACTTTAGTCCTAACTCTTTTGGAATGATATTGTGCAGTTCACAGTATTTCCAGGCATTGCTTTCTTCCTCTGTGGTGCTCAGTGATCTTTAAGTTCTCTTAGATATCTAAAATTTGTGATTCTCTGCATGTCCTTGTGTACCATTTGTACCTTTCTTCTGTCTCATGCAATTAGGACATAAATAGAAGAGCATAATGTTTTTGAGATTCTGCATTCTGAATATGATTTTGATTATTTAAAATATGAAATGTTAGAGTGCACTTAAGTTGCAAAAAATGGTTTTCTAAACATAACAGCTAATTACCTTACATGTATGCTTTTATGTGTCCTCTGAGTCATATCTGCTCTCAGTAGCTGCTGACAAAACAGGATTTTACTGCTGAAAGAGCAGCAGATCTAATACTGCTGCAAAAGAGCAGGCTGAATATTATTTTGCCTTGGGTCATCAATAAAATTCTAGTCATGCTCTGATCCTACACTTTTTATTGTTCCCCATGATACATGACAGGTAAACGAAGACTTTACTTTTTCAGGCATTGCAAAACTTAAATGAAGTATTGGAAAATACCTAAAAAGTCCCAAGTCTTAGAGAGGTTGGAAAGCTTTCTCCCTGACTTAGTGACACACGCAAATTGGTGTATTTGTTAGGGTAATGCTGACTGCTATAACAAATACACCCACACATAAAGTGGCTTGCAATAATAGGAATC
Source organism: Balaenoptera ricei (assembly GCF_028023285.1). Taxonomy (NCBI): domain Eukaryota; kingdom Metazoa; phylum Chordata; class Mammalia; order Artiodactyla; family Balaenopteridae; genus Balaenoptera; species Balaenoptera ricei. The sequence goes on along the minus strand of NC_082651.1, from coordinate 75,611,091 downwards.
TGTCTCTTGCACATGTAGTAGTCTCTGGCAGGTGAACACGTGAGCAGTGCAGGTCTCCTTTTTGTGGTCGTTTCAGAGCCCGTGTTGACGGAGGCTCTGCCATTATTCAGGGATATAGGCAGATAGGGACTCTGTCAACACAACATACCATGTCCATGGCTGCAGTAGTCATATCCATTCCACTTAGTCAGAAGTGGGGAGAGAGCATGAAGAAGTTCATGAGAGGTTTCTGTGGGCCATTCTTCTTCAATTCCATTGGCTTCATCTATCTAGAAAACAGATGGAGAAATATCAGAACAGGAAATAGAGCCCAAACTGTCTGACTCCTGAGCCCATGCTCTTAAGTCTTCTACATTATCTTTTCTGATCTTGAAGCTACTTGTCTGTCTTAGTCCATTTAGGCTGCTATAACAGAATATCATACACTGGGTGGCTTATAAACAACAGAAATTTATTTCTCACAGTGCTAAAGGCTGCGAGTCCAAGAATAAGGTACCAGCAGATTCAATGTCTGGTGAAAACCTACTTCCTGGTTCATAGCCTTCTTTCTGCTGTGTTCTCACATGGTGGAAGGGGTGAGGGAACTTTGTGGAGTCTCTTTTATAAGGGCAGTACTTCAATTCATGAGAGCTCGTCTGTCCTGACCTAATCACCTCCCAAAGGCCCCACCTCAAATGGGGCCCCACCACATTGAGGATTAGGTTTCAACATATAAATTTTGGGGGACACACAAACATTCAGTCTATAGCATTGTCCAACTCTGGAATTCTACCAAATAAACTATTATTCGAATGCAATCTTGTATGAAACTACTAATGAAGAACAATGAAGTTTTTATTTGAATGTTTCCTATGATTTTCCAGATTTTTCCCAAAAGGCCCTCTGTCTCTTTTTTTCATCCAGCTCTAAACTGAATGTGAGAGCAGAGCTTCCTCCTTTTGATAACTTGGAGATCTAAATTTGCCCTGGGAAATTCAGGGAACACAGATAGGCACACAATCCACAATCAGCAGCTGTTTCTGTCTTGGAGCTGCAATGTTCGTATTTTGAAAGGTGGTTTTTTAAAACTAACTTAATCTGTAGCCCTGTTAAGTGGAAGGGGCTTCACACCCCTTTCTTCTGGATCAAAGAGGATGAAAAGTTATGTTTATTTATCATTATATTTGTTATCCAGTAACCTCAGGTTTCATGTAAAAACTCAACTGTGTACTTGTATCTGCTTTGGCGTTAAAAAAATATATATACAGTCTTAATAATTGTTAATGTTCCATTTTCAAGTCCCCAGAGATATATCTGTCTTTTTCAATGCATGCAACTCAGTTTTCAGATGTGCCCCTTGAGGCTTTTTCAACTTTTGCTATTTTTCTGGACAGCCATTTTATAGTCCTGATGAACAGAACATATACTTTCAGCTATCCAGAAAATATACCACATTTACATGGTATTAGCTAAAACGAAAAATACTTTCCATCCAAAAAATGTCCAAAGACACTTTTGTCCTCCAAACTGAGGCAAAACTGCCAGACATTTGGCTTCTTTTAAAAACATATATATCCAAGACAACTGCGATTTTCATGAGTTTTATGGATAGAAAAAAGCTTTCACTCAGCTCTTTAATTCAGAGTTGTCCTGCAATATAATGATAGGAACTCCAGTGGGCTTATTCTTTAATGGAAGATGGGATTGTTCTATATTTGTGTCCACTGAAGACAAAATTAATTGCAGATAGGAAGTTCGTGGACTCACATGGAAAAGATAATGACCCACATTTGATGATAAGTTCTGACCATTATTAGATGCTTCCAGAATTACTATGGTAATTCTGGAAGCAGAATTCTGAATATGGTTTAGGTAATTTTGCATGCTTTATTTTGTTGTAAAAATAGTTTGGGGGGAATATAAATGATGTGCTCAATGGGAGTGATTATACTTTTTTTTTTTTTAAATTTTATCTATTTATTTATTTATTTATGGCTGTGTTGGGTCTTCGTTTCTGTGCAAGGGCCTTCTCTAGTTGCGGCAAGCGGGGGCCACTCTTCATCGCGGTGCGCGGGTCTCTCACTGTCGCGGCCTCTCGTTGCGGAGCACAGGCTCCAGACGCGCAGGCTCAGCAATTGTGGCTCACGGGCCCAGTCGCTCCGCGGCATGTGGGATCCTCCCAGACCAGGGCTCGAACCCGTATCCCCTGCATTGGCAGGCAGACTCTCAACCACTGCGCCACCAGGGAAGCCCGATTTTGCTATTTTTTAATTGTGGTAGAGTACACATAGCAAAATTTACCATCTTAATCCTTTTTAAGTGTACAGTTCAGTGGTGTTAAATACATCCATAATGTTGTGCAACTGTCACTACCATCCATCTCCATAGACCTTTTCATGTTATGAAACTGAAATGCTATATCCATTTGACAATAACTCCCCATTCTCTCCTTCTCCCAGTCCCTGGCAACCACCATTCCACTTTCTCTCTCTATGAATTTGACTACTCTAGGTACTTCATATAAGTGGACTCATATAGATTTGTCTTTTTGTGATTGGCTTCTTTCACTTAGCATAATGTCCTCAAGTTTCATCCACGTTCTAGGATATGTTAGGATTTCCTTCCCTTTTAAGGCTGAGTAATATTTCATTGTATATATGTACCACATATTGGGTTGCTTTCATGTTTTAGCTGTTGTGAATAATGCTGCTATGAACGTGGGTTTATAAATATCTCTTCAAGATCCTGCTTTCAATTCTTTTGGGTATATATCCAGAAGTGGAATTGCAGGATCATATGGTAATTCTATTTTTAATTTTTTGAGGTGCTGTCATACTGTTGCTCATAGCAGTTGTACCATTTTACATTCCCACCAACGGTACACAGGGATTTTTTTCCACGTTTTTTAAAAAATTAATTAATTAAATAATTTAATTTTGGCTGTTTTGGGTCTTCGTTGCTGTGTGCGGGCTTTTCTCTAGTTGCGGCAAGCGGGGGCTACTCTTCGTTGCCGTGCATACGCTTCTCATTGTGGTGGCTTCTTTTGCTGCGGGGCACGGGCTCTAGGCACGCGGGCTCAATGGTTGTGGCTCGTGGGCTCTAGAGCGCAGGCTCAGTAGTTGTGGTGCATGGGCTTAATTACTCCGCAGCATGTGGGATCTTCCTGGACACTGGCAGGCAGATTCTTAACCACTGCGCCACCAGGGAAGTCCTTTCCATGTTTTTTAAGGGAGGCAGCTATGATGCGATAGTAAGTGCATCAGCTTTAGAGACAAAAACAAAATGAGTTTTAGTCCCTGCATATCATTCATGTGACTCAGGACTGTATGATTCTTAATCTCTCTGAATCTCAGTTTTCTCCTTTTTAAAAAATACCTACTTCACAGGATGCTGTGAGGTTAATAAGATAATGTGTGTAAAGGCCACTGGAACTGTCAAGTTCTATAAAAGTGTGAAATATTTATTATGATATATTTGAATATTGAGAAATAAAAATCTGCATTCTCTTTCCTGATCTTGTACGTATGTGTGCACACACACGGACATAGTGTCACTGAGTATTTCCCTATAGGGCTTACTATTTACAACACATACTGAGTTTCAGTAAAAGTTAAATTTAATGCCAAGGATAATAATCTCATGGAGAAGAGCTCCATTTTATACCATTAGCATAAGAATATCAATAGAAAAATCCCTGCTGTGTATAGCTACACCTATTAGCCAGTAGTGTGCTATGCCATAACTTTCCTTTCTGAAGGAAAATATTTAAGTCCCAGGGAGTTGTGTACAGTCACTATGACTGACTTAGGTGGATTTAAGTAGCTTTGACATTTAGTATCTATGTGACAAAGGCCAAGTTCCTATGTCTCTGAGCTTCAATTTATAAGTTTCAAAACTGAGGGAATTGGAATAAATCATCATTAGGGGCTTTTCCAGATTTGAAAATCTCTGATTCTAGGATCACTGTGTGGTTGGTCTAATATGATCTGATTGTTAACTCCTGTCAATGTTCCTGAGTTCAGGTAACATAATGGATCCAGAAGCAATTCATTAAGAAAGTAAAGTAATAATAGAAGTAAGAATAATTTCTACCAAGCATGAGTGAAATTTCTCAAGTCCAATAAAAGAATGACTTGTGGTTGGATAAGATCTGATAATGTTTGTAGTCTTTGGAAGAAAAATTATATAAAAAGTGAAAGACTGATTATTAGTATGCAGTTAATAAAAATAGTATAATGTTCTAGAATAGTTCTGTCCAATAAAATATTGTGCAATGATAGAAATGTTCTATACCAGCACCATCAATATGGCAGTCATTAGCCACTATGCGTCTATTAAGAGCTTGAAATATGATTAGTGAGACTAAGGAACTGAAAAATTTGAATGTTATTTAAGTTTATTTAATCAAACTTAAATAGCCATATGTGGCCAGTGGCTACTTAACTAGAGAACTGTTATAGAGAATATGATCTGTTCCCTGAATTATAAACTTCTTTAGGGCAGGAAATCTGATTATTCATCTTGCTGTGCATTCACTAAAGCCAACACAAGGAGATCAATAAATAATTGTGTCAATAAAGGATGTTCCTTAAAAAATTGATTTGTGGTCAAGTATATTTAGAAAATACTATATCTTCTATCACATTTTTTGAGGTTCATAATGCACAATAACACATTAAATTCTTTGACAAATTCTCTAATAGATAGATATATTTTGTTTTAAATCTACATCTTTCAAACTTATTTCACTACAGACTTCTTTTATTTGTGTGTGTGTGAGAGAGAGAGAGAGAGAGAGAATGAATATCCCATAGAACACAATTTCGGAAACAGCTCATTTATTGAGAGACATAGGGCTTGGTTGGTAGAATACAGGACCACCCATCAGATGGATGAGCTCACTCTGTCCAGGTGCCTAGATTCTTCTCTCTATATAATATAGATGGAAGGTATTGATGGAGTGAAGGGCTTTGGAATGGAAACCAGAAGGTAGGCATCCAGGAAACTGGGATAGAAAATATTTAAGGACTCAGAACCCTCTGTGGAATTGGGAAAGGAGGCTTGTTATCTGGAACTCCATGTGAGAATGGTCTTCATAAGGTGAACACCTGCTCCCTTGAGAAATACTGTTTCTGACTATTGAAAGTAATGTATGTTCTTAATGTTTTTGTTTTTTTGAGTCTCTTAGGGATTGTTTATTTAGATGCTTTTTCTATTCCTTCTGGAGGAATGTCAGCTTTAAACCTGACTTTGGTATTTAAAGTACTAGGATTTCCCTGAGAAAGATTTTTGAAATTTATATTAAAATGAAAGACACAAAACCTCCAATCCTTATCCTTGGGTTTCCATGATTGAAATTTTGGTTGGAGTTGGATCACATTTACCTAAAAATTAGATATGGTTAATATCTAATATAAGGAGCAAGAGGAGAAAGATCAAACCTTCTTGTTTATCTAGCTTTGTATCATCCTGAGAGTCTATGCATAAAAGTGTGAGTGAGAAGTAGAGCTGCCTGAAACTACCTGGTATAACACATTTTTTCCAGAGAGTAAAAATACTTGGTTACCTCTTGATTTATGAGACAATGAAATATTCCAGCACATAAATATTGACCCTGAGACCCATGGGATATAGGAGTGTTAAGCACATTTGCAAGACATAAAGACCAAAGCTAAATGAAGTTACATCTTTTCCTATAAAACGCAAGCTGTCCCTCAATGGATTTTACCATCCTGTTGATTTTATTTCCTCCATCTTTATAATTGGAGACATCCTGGCAGCCTGTTGAAAACACCGCTAGTATTTCTTCCTGAAATTTAGCCAACCTACTAATTATCCTTAAAATTCTGATTAGGCATTTGCCCCTAAAATTAACACATCAGCGAAATACCAGAATTTTGAGCCGGAAGCTGAGAACAGGAAAATGGCTAAATAAAGCCATTAAAAAAACAATCTATAGGAACAATTTTCTGACATGAAATAGATTTTTAAAAATTAAAAATATTATATTTCATTTAACTTGCCTTGGATCAGGAAGAATCTTAATTCTGCATATTGAATACAACTGCCCTAACATTTATTTTTTATCTGCATGGACAGGGGCACCATGGAAACAGGGCAGAAGTTAGCATATACAGATGCAGATGCTGGTAGGTGTATAGATGTTAGAATTCTCTTGTAGAAGGTTGCATAAAATAAGTTGGGGACACATTGTGTTGTATCCCAAGGTTTGGTGGGGAAAAATGCATTTCCCAATTAGGCCCTGCTTTTCAGCACCATATAAGAATCCCCTGGGAAGCCATGAAGCTTTAGAAATCTTACTTCAGTTGTAATTATCTCTCTTCTCCCATCAGATCATATCATCCTTGAGAATAGAGATAATAATAATGAATGTATTCTTTAAACAAACATTTATCTCAGGTCTGCTAGATTCCAGGCATTGTTCTAGGTATTATAGTCGTGGTTCTTGCTTTCAAGGAGTTTATATTCTCTTGTTGGGGGAGAGACAAACAATAAGCAAATGAAGGGCTGAATATATTTCAGATATTCACAAGTGCTGAAAAATAAATGAAACAGGTAGCATGATAAGGAATGAGGGTAGTCCAGGAAAGCCCTTCTGAGAATGGAACTTTAGAGTTGGGACCCAGCATGAGGAAAGAGCCAGTCACAAGAGAGCAGATTGAAGTAAGAGAAATAAGTACAAATGTGTTAGAGTAGGAGAGTTTTAGTTTTCAAGGACAGAAAGAAGATCAGCAGGCTGGCTGGAGTAAAGGATCTGTTGGGAGAGTACAGCCAGATTACATAGGGCCTTGAAGGCCCTGTTAACACTGCTGTTTTGCTGAGTGCTTTACCTGCATGGTCTCACTTGGCAAAACCACAGCTCATTTAAATTTCAACTTTATCTCTTCCTCTGTGATGTGAATAAGGCAATGATGATGACTCTCACCACTTCTATCCCATGTAGTACTGGAAGTCCTGGACTGAACAATTAGGCAAGAAAAAAGAAATAAAGGCATCCAAATTGGAAAAGAAGATGTAAATTTATCTCTGTTTGTAGACATGATCTTATATTTAGAAAACCCTAAAGACTCCACCAAAAAAAAAAAAAGTTGGAACTAATAAAAGAATTCAGCAAAGTTGCATGCTACAAAATCAACATGCAAAAGTCAGTTGCATTTCTATACACTAACAATGAACTATCAGAATGAGAAATTAAGAAAACAATCCCATTTACTATGACATTACAAATAATAAAATACTTAGGAATAAACTTAACCAAGGAGGTGAAAGACTTGTATATTGAAAACTATAAAACACTGATGAAAGAACTCAAAGCAGACACAGATAAATGGAAAGACATCTCATGTTCATGGACTGTAAGACTTACTATTGTTAAAACGTCTATATCACCCAAAGTGATCTACAGATGCAGTGAAATCCTTATCAAGGTCCCAATGACATTTTTATAGAAATAGAAAAAACAATTCTAAAATTCATACGGAACCACCAAGGACCCCCAAATGGCCAAAACAACTTTGAGAAAGAACAAAGCTGGAGGCATCACACTTCCTGATTTCAAAATATATTACATGAACTGTGGGAATGTAAATTGATACAGCCACTATGGAGAACAGTATGGAGGTTTCTTAAAAAACTAAAAATAGAACTACCATATGAACCAGCAATCCCACTACTGGCATATACCCTGAGAAAACCATAATTCAAAAAGAGTCTTGTACCACAGTATTCATTGCAGCTCTATTTACAATAGCCAGGACATGGAAGCAACCTAAGTGTCCATGGACAGATGAATGGATAAAGAAGATGTGGCACATATATACAATGGAATATTACACAGCCATAAAAAGAAACAAAATTGAGTTGTTTGTAGTGAGGTGGATGGACCTAGAGTCTGTCATACAGAGTGAAGTAAGTCAGAAAGAGAAAAACAAATACCATATGCTAATGTATATATATGGAATCTAAAAAAAAAAAAGGTTCTGAAGAACCTAGGGGCAGGACTGGAATAAAGACACAGACGTAGAGAATGGACTTGAGGACACGGGGTGGGGGAAGGGTAAGCTGGGACGAAGTGAGAGACTGGCATGGACATATATACACTACCAAATGTAAAATAGATAGCTAGTGAGAAGCAGCTGCATAGCACAGGGAGATCAGTGCTTTGTGACCACCTAGAGGGGTGGGATAGGGAGGATGGGAGGGAGACGCAAGAAGGAGGAGATTTGGGGATATATGTATATGTATAGCTGATTCACTTTGTTACAAAGCAGAAACTAACACACCATTGTAAAGCAATTATACTCCAATAAAGATGTTTAAAAAATATATTACAAAGCTACAGTAATTAAAATAGTATGATACTGACATAAAAATAAACATATAAACCAACGGAACAGAATAGAGAGCCCAGAAATAAACCTTTACATATATGGTCATCTGATCTTTTGACAAGGGTGCCAAGAATACACAATGGGAAAATGGTGTTTGCAAAACTCGATACTCACAAAAAATGAAATTAGACCCTTATCTGTGCCATATGCAAAAAGAACTCAAAATGGATTAAAGACTTGAACATAAGACTTAAAACTCTAAAACTCTTGGAAGAAAACATAGGGGAAAGGCTTAATGACATTGATCTTGGCAATATTTTCTTGTATATGATACCAAAACAGGCAACAAAAGTAAAAACTGACAAGTGGACTGCATAATCTAAGAAACTTCTGCACAGCAAAGGAAACAGAAAAGGTAACCAAATGGAATGGAACCTGTGGAGAAATAATTTGCAAACCACATATCTGATAAGGGGTTAATCTCCAAAATATAAGGAACTCCTACAACCCAATAACAAACAAATAATCTGATTAAAATATGAGCAAAGGATTTGAATAAACATTTTTTCCACAGACAACATATAAATGGCCAACAGTTATAGCAAAAGATGCTCAACATCACTGATCATCAGGGAAATTCAAATCAAAACCACAAAGAGATATCACCTCACACCTGTTAGGATGGATTTTATCAAAAAAAAAAAAAAAGATAACAAATGTGGAGAAATTGGTATCCTTGTAAACTGTTGGTGGGAATGTAAATTGGTGCAGCCACTGTGAAAAAAATTATGGAAGTTCGTCAAAAAACTAAAAATAGAACTACCATATGTTTCAGCAATGTATATATTCAAAGGAATTAAAATCAGTATCTTGAAGAAATATCTGCACCCCTATGTTCATTATATTGAACATCTGCTCCATGTTCATGCATCATTGTTCACAAATGTCAAGACGTAGAAGCAACCTAAATATCTATCAGTGAACGAATGGATGAAAAAATGTGGTATACATACAATGGAATATTATTCAGTCTTAAAAGAAAATCTTGCCATTTGCAACAGCATGGATGAACCTGGAGGACATTATGCTAAGTGAAGTAAACCAAACACAGAAGGACAAATATTACATGATCCAACTTATCTGAGGAATATTGTCAGACTCATAGAAACAGGGAGTGGAATGGTTATTTCCAGGTGATGGGGAGATGGGGAAAAGGGGACGTATTACCCAAAGGGTAGGAAGTTTCAGTTATACAAGATGACTAAGTCCTAGAGATCTACTATATAGCATAGTGCATATAGTTAACAATACTGTATTGTATATTTTTAAATTTGTTAAGAGGATAGATCGTATATTAAGTGTTCTTATCACAAAAATAATATAATAAATAAGAAGGCAGGAGGAAACTTTTGGAGGTGATGGATAGGTTTTTGGCATAGATTGTGGTGATGGTTTCATGGGTGTATACTTATTTTCAAACCTATCAAGTTGTATACACTATGTATAACTTTCTTTATGTCAAAAAAAGAAAACAAACAAAAAATCTGTCTCAGTATGAGGGTATGAGGCTTAGTGCCCTTGTCCTCAGTAATGCTGATAATAGAAAACTATATTTCTGAACTGCATTACTTTACCCCTGCCAAAGAAGTACCTTTTCATGAATTTACCTTTTAATGATGTGGAGGATCCAAATGAGGACTGGTCATGTGATGAGAACTTCTGTTTCTTACAAAGGTGACTACTGAATTTAATGTTTGTCAGATTGCTCACCTTTCCTTCTGTAAGTATCCATGTGAAAATTGGGATTTTAAAATTTAGATTTATAAATATTTATCTCTCCTAAAAACTTGACAGTGGCTTCTTGCTCTTCCTCTCTCCCCCTCTTCTACCTTTTCCTTCTTTCACTATTTTGCCATGACTATCAGGAAGCTCAACTATAAATTTAATTATAAAAAATACAATAACCACAGGAGCCTAGGTATATATTAATTTGTATCTCCCAGTAGCTGTAGGGTTGAAATTTTCCATTTCTATTTTAATACTCACACCTTATATGTGTCTTTAATTGCAGTACCCTCAAATCCTTTTTAGACAGGTAAAGCATTATTTGTAAACTAACATATGCTTAATAAACAACCGTCTGCAATGCTAATAAGCATTTTCTCATTCCTATAGTCATAATTTCATAGTTTCATTCTTTGGGGTTTTTAGCTTTATATAACTAATTCCCATTATCCTTTCACCAATTATTTGTGTTCTGCCCAAATTACCTCAGATCCTTTTACCTACCCTCCCAAGTTGTGTAGACTTTCTTCTAGTGGCTTATATCCGGATTCTCTTGGAAAATTTCTCTCTGGCTGCTAGCCACATTAACAGTTTACACAGAACTGGAAGTACCTGGGAGTTCACATCCTTCTGGAGTGGCCCTTAGTCAATGACCGATTAAGGCCTAGCTCCTTTACCTTCAGTTGGGACAAACTATGATATGTAATTTATACTCTAGAGCTTTCAGCTCCAGCAGGCTGAAGCTGAGGCTGGTGGTGAAAGTGAGGCTAGGACTTGACATGGAATCACACCTTTGTATGGCTTCTTCACCTCCGTTGTCCTGCTTTCCTCATTTCCTGACTGGTTACTCTTGGGAGCACTTCCTTAATAAATTTCTTGCACATGAATTCTCCTCTCAATGCTTGCTTCTAGTGAACCTGATACCATTTATTGAGTTTGGATCTTTACACACACACACACACACACACACACACACACACACACACATATGCACAGTCTTAGAACACTGACTGTAGAAGAAAAGGGCTGAATATTAATATTTTAATTAATTAAAGCATAGAGACATTCAGAGTAGAACAACATAACTATCCCAATCCTAGGGTAATTAACAATAAATCCTTACTGGAAGAACCAAACTTCTTCAGGGATATTGTTGATGAAGATATAGTACCTACAGTGGGTGGAGTGAGGCAGAGTGGTGGCTTTGGAGGCAAACAGATATTAATGTGAATCCTGACTATGACACTCATTATGTACAACACAGTATGTCTGCACACCTCATTTTTCTTATCTCTAAAGTGGGAAACATAACACCTACCTTGTAGGAATGTTGAGATGATTAGAAATTGTGATGTGTAAGACAATAGCCTCAGTAAGATGTTCATTCTCCAATTAAACCTACATTTTTAGAGATGTAGAGGTAACATTTTATTTAAAGAGAGATAAGATTCTTAAATACACAGAAGAGAAATCTCAGGGTGGATGGGAGTGAGATAGGAAAACCAATGGAAAGTCATTAGTAAGATACAAAAGAGTCAAGGCAAGAAAAAGATTTAAAAAAAAAAGAACCATTCAACTAAGATTTCTTTTAGTTGTTAATTAAAGGAAGGAGATTAAAAGAGAAACTAGACCTTAATATCTGTCTGTTGACTGTTGAATTTAGTATAATACCTATCACAGAGAAGGTTCTTCCTCTAAAATAGAATCTCATTGAATAGTGTTTAGAATTTGTTGTCTAAACCTCATGCTCAAATTAACCTCATAGTAAACCTTACATAGCTCTTATTCCACATGTGGATTCAGTCATTTCCAAAACACAGCAACAGTAAAACTTTTAGTGCTTTTTGTAGGGTATCTAATTAATGGAAGGTTTAAAATATCACTCTGGTTAGATATCTAAGTTGTGGGGATGGTACCAGATCATTGTAGTCAATATCCTGGAGTCTGGAACAGGCACACCAGGATATCAGCAACTCATGTAGAACATTATCTCAGCCAGGACTATTTATGTTTGGACATGCTGCTATTTACAAAGTAACACTATTAATGAGGGCTAATTCAATTTAGCTGTTCAAAACAATGGAACATTTATTTGTCTAAATAAATTTGAAGAAATATTGCCAAAGAAATAAGTGAAAGATTCAAGCTTGCTCATTTGCAGTGGAGTGATTGTTGAAAATGATAATGGGAATGACAGTTACAAAACTAAGTCCAATGAGAGAAGCTGTGAAATTATGACTACAGGGGAAAAAAGTTTGTCAGGAACACTCACTTCTGGGGACAGTTTGGCTATGGTGGTGGAGTAAAATAATGGTGAGTCTGACTCTGGACACATTTAATAGGAAACATAGTATACTCTACCACGCCCCTCCAAATGAAACAGATGGCTCTATGGGGAGGATATAGTCCTGGAAAATATCATGGGAAGATACCATTTAAGACAGAGATCGGAGAAAGAGACTACGACCAAATCACTATCTTCATCTTTTTGTTTATTTCATGGGTAGACAGTAACATTCTTTCACTGTGTGCTTGCTATGAAATTTTGGAAAAGGCATATGGTGATATGTCCAATCCAAAAGAACTATGATTCAATTCTTATAGATAAAGGAGATTAGCAAAGAGGCAGCCTCTGTATATTTATGTGGATTAAATACCAAAGCCATGGAAATAGTTGTAGGATGACTAAGCTAGCCAGTCTTGTATGATGTAATCATTCTATTGGGAGACATTTTCTTCAATCTTTGCTAATTGTACTAAACATTAAGAGAATTACCACAGTTCCCTTTGAAACACTTCTGTCCAAAGGAGAAGGAAGAGAAAGATCAAGTAGTTGGGACGAAAAGACATGGTAATGGGTGATACAGCTTAGTACAAACTATTTTTGCGTTAAAATGTAGGGAGTACCAAAGTATATTTTAGATACCATGCATTAAAAATCAACTTGGGAGAAATAGTTTAAAGTTTTCCTAATTGAGAACAGATTCAGTTACAGAACAGGAAAAGTCTCTGAGTCTCATTAATTCAGTAAGAAAGTAAAGCATATTCTTCTAATAATGCAATATAAGATTAGCCATCGTGCGTATAATTTCGGGTATCATATGAAATTCACTTTCTTTAATTATGTGTATTCACTTCTCTTTAAGAATGAGAATTCTAAGCTTTTCCACACAAATGTATTTATACTTTCAAACCAATTAATGTAAAAATGATCCTCTAGTAGGGTTTCAAAATATTGAGAAAATCTTAACCTGAGTCAATGAATGTCAAGAAACTGCTTTTAAATTAAACACGTGAAAACTTTTAGAGTTTTTCTTTTTGAAAATGCTTATACTTTGGAATGAAATAATTCATCTAGCTAGACAGAAAGCATACCCCCACCCTCTACTAAATTTTGTTTTGAGCAACATTGGTTTATATTGTATATACTTTCCAGACTAAAACTATTAATCTTGTGCTACCATGAATTCACGTGTGTGCTGAAATAGCATTTCTGTGAGAGCTAGTAGTTTTCTAGTTGTACCATGAAAAACATTGATTATGCATTACGAAGAATCAGCAATAAAAGCAAATGGATAAATATGTGTTGGTTGAGATGAAAGGGGATATAAATCTTTAGACACTAGATTTGTGAGCACAAAGTAAACAGAAGTTGGGCCGTATTTGGCATTTCTTCAACAAACAGTGTTAAATGTTTAAAAACTTTGTGATGAAATGAGTTCATCTTCTGGTTTTGGACCTGTTCAAATTTTCTGTCCATATATTGTCCTCTAGAGGAAGATACTTCTTTACTTTAAACTGATGACTTAAAGTATCAGGTGACGTTTTCTCTGTGGGCAGAAGTAGGTCAGTGATTAAATTTTCTTGAGTCAGTATAGAAATTACAAAAAGTAAAATCAATGTTGTATTTCATAAAGGTAAACTTAGTCTATTAAAAAAACTGCCTTTTTATTCTGGGCTTATATCCTATTTACTTATGTGGTTTTAAATTTCCCTTTTATGAAACGATAGGGATGGTAGGTAGGACTTAGGTTTTTATCTTTTTAACATCCTTATTTGGCAAAAGAAAAGTTGATGCCATATGTTGGTCCTTGTTTTAAAAAATTACCTAAGTAGTAAATTCCAGAACTGGTTTATACTCAATATAATACAGCTGTATTGGCTGTGAAAATATTGAAACATGTTCATAACTATTCTTGCCCTAAGTGCCTGCCTTCCCCCCACTCTGGCCACTCAGTCCCCTTTCTTGAGACCCCAGACGTCCTTGAAAGTAAGTATCTAAAGAGTTAATGCCTGTCACAGCTGGGTTCATCAGGATACTTTCTGACTGCTGTTAAATATTTTAAATAGAACCCATGGCAAAATCCAAATGCCTAGGAACCACTGGTGTAAAATGAGTGTTGTTATCTGATTCCTTCAAGAAAGCCAAAAAATGCTAGTGGCTCTCAGCCATGTAATACCTTAAAAACTGTACTCAGGACAATCTGGCAACTCCTATAACTCAGTATAAAAATCTCCATAAATAGAAACATAGGACTTTATGCTTCTTAGGCATAAATAGTTATAGAATGAGAAAGGGTGGGGAGACCTTTTAAGCGCAGATAGCAGGGCGGAGATGGACACCCTGCATCTCTTTTCTCTTTCTTCTCAGAATTCTTTCTTTAGTAAGAGAGATATGATCTATGCAACTAGGAAGAAAAAATGCACTGACTGAAAAAACATTCAGCTTTGACAAGAGCAAGCTTTAGAACAAAAAGATGAGAACAAATACCTAAACAGACTTTAAAGACAACATTAAGCAAAGTGATTAAAGAAGTTTAAAATCTTGTTTTGCATTTGCTGGAGCACATTAAAAAATAAAATACCCCTCTCTCCCTTGTTCTTTTCTTTTTTTAAAAAATTAATTAATTATTTATTTATTTTTGGTTGTGTTGGGTCTTTGTTTCTGTGCGAGCGCTTTTCTCTAGTTGCGGCAAGCGGGGGCCACTCTTCATCGCGGTGCGCGGGCCTCTCACTATTGCGGCCTTTCGTGTTGCGGAGCACAGGCTCCAGACGCGCAGGCTCAGTAGTTGTGGCTCAAGGGCCTAGTTGCTCCGCGGCATGTGGGATCTTCCCAGACCAGGGCTCGAACCCATGTCCCCTGCATTGGCAGGCAGATTCTCAACCACTGCGCCACCAGGGAAGCCCCTCTCCCTTGTTCTTATATGCTTGTCTTCCAAGCAAAAGATAGGAGGACCAAAATGAGTAGTTAACTTGGATTGACCTTCGAACAGCTGCCCCATTAAACTTCAGAGGATGTGCATCCCCATTGTTGCGATCAAGTGACTATAGCTAGTGCTTCTGTGTATGTTAAAGCTGAAGAAGCACTTGAAAGAGGTGACTAACCCTTTTTGGGATCTGAATCAACAAAATGTGTGATGCTCTTACATGAATAATATTGTCATTTGAAATATAAACTTTATCTGTTTCTCTGCCCTTTGAAAAAAGGTGAAGCTAGTCATCTTGATTTTGCTTCTCTTATTTATTGAAGCTCTGCCAATATTTCTGCAGAAGAAAAGAGATGTGTTGACAGTTCTCTATTACAAAATGCATAAATAAAAAATTTTGGTGTCATGTAGAAGTTTAAATATTGAGAATATAATTATACAATTATGGTTTAAGGTTTTCACATTGATTATCTTTAGAGAGAGTCTGAGATAGAGAGGGTTAATGGGCACACTGAAATGAGCAGAGAAAATGCCACTGCAGGTGTTTGCTTTAACACGGTGTTGATGGAAAGCCAGGGTAGGGACCTAAGTAGGGAAATGAGCAAAAGAGAGCGTTGAAGGGGCTAGTATAAAACACAAGTATGTGACCGTGTCAAGCTTTAATTCCTAGAATTGTTTTGGCTTTTCTTGTTTGAGAATGCTGCTTTGCTAATTTCTGTATAAGCCCAATTAGTTTTTTATAAGGACAGGGCAATTAGAGTGGAGATTTCAGAAAAAGGGTTATTTAATCACACATAGGAAGCTACAAATTCCTTATTTTCATTTGACAAACTTATCAGGTAAAATGAATTACTTCTCTAGGTTTTCTTTGTCTATATTCTTTAACTTTATATACTAGGAAATTTATAACATACACACATACAATAGCAGAGAGACTAGTGTAATGAACTCCTATTTATCCAGCCTCCAAAATTATCAGCTTCCCTGCCAACTTCCTGGCTCCTCTCATCTCCCAGAGTATTTTCCAGCAAATCTCAGTCATTATGTCATATCAACTGTTGTATTTCAATATACATCTCTAAATAATAAATACTCTTAAAATATATCTACAACCCCATTGTCATACTAAGAAGTGCTACATCATGTTTATAGTACCATAAATAAATAATTTCTTAATATAATAAAAAATCCAGTGTTCACATTTTTTTATCTCATTTTTTAATGATTTGTATGACTCAAATAATGGACTTGAAATAATGTCCATACATTACAATTGATTAGTACGTTTCTCAAGGCCCTGTTAATCTATAAGATTACTCTTTCTGTTTTACTTCCTCCTTGCTTTTTTTTTTCTTTTCTGGTTGTTGTCATAGCAACTGAGCTCTTTGTTTATAGGGTAGATTTTGTTGATTACATTCCTGAGGTATTGTTTACATGTTTCTCTGATCCCTATGTCTTCTGTAAATTGTTGGTTAGACCTAGAAACTTGATCAAATTTAAGTTTGATATTTTCAGTAAGACTACTTCCCAGATGTTACTGTTTACTTTCATAAGGATGTACAAAATCCTTATCCTGTCTAGTTGTTTCTTTCTGTATGTGTGATGTTAGCAGCAATTCAAGATCTTTATCTAGGTCTCTGTTTCTTTCATTCCTTCTTATGAAAGATTTGGCTACCCTGAAATACAGCTCATAAAGTCAAGGCAGAACAACTGCTAGACTCCATCCCTTTAGTTATCAGTTAGTATCATTATAAATTCATGGATTAAATCCATTTGATGCATCTTGACCCACAGTGCTACTATCCTTACTGATAGAAGATAGCCTTTGGACTTGAATAGCTTTCAGACTTGAACTGCAACATTGGCTCTTCCCTGGGTCTCCAGCCTCCTGGCATACCCTGTAAATTTTGGACTTGCCAGCCTCCATAGTTCTATAAGCCATATAAGCCAATTCCTTAAAATAAATCTCTCTTTCTCTCTGTTTCTCTGGAGAACCCTGGCTTAGACAATTGTTAAACAAAATTTGTATTAATTCAGCAGTCTTCCTGAGTGTCTATTGTTTCAGGCATTCCTTCAGGTGCTGAATATACAACAGAGAAGAAAATAGACCATCTTTTATTGACCTCCTGGATCTTAAATTCTTCTGTTTTCACCAATTAATTACTTCCTTAAAATGCTTTGAGGCATCACTCTTTTACTATTTATGCTATTTGTTCAGCATTTCAGTTCCACATGGTAGACATATAATTATTATTTTGCACAGTCAATATGTGTTTAGAATCACTCAATTTATTTGCTTACTCTTTCTACTCCATATAAGACCATTCTTCTGGGATAGCTTTCCTTTTCTGGAAATGCAGCTTCTAAAAGTTCCTTCAGTAAGAATCTGTTGGTGGTAAATTATCTGACCTTTATTTAATCTGAAAATATCTTTATTTTGCCCTCATTCTCTAAGGTTTTGATATGTGTATAACTTTAGGTTAAGAATGTTTTCTTTTGGAATGAAATAATGCCATTTGCAGCAACATGGATGCAACTAGAGATAATCATACTAAGTGAAGTAAGTCAGAAAGAGACAAATACCATATGGTATCATTTATATGTGGAATCTAAAATATGACACAGATGAAACTATCTATGAAACAGAAACAGAATCATGAACATAGAGAGCAGACTAGTGATTGCCAAGGGGGGGGAGGGCGGGTTGGGGGAGGGATGGAGTAGGAGGTTGGGGTTAACAGATGTCGGCTTTTATATATGGAATGGATAAGCAGCAAGGTCCTACTGTATGGCACAGAGAACTATGTTCAATATCCTACGATAAACCATAATGGAAAATAATATATAAAAAAGAATGTATGTATATGTATAACTGAATTACTTTGCTGTACAGCAGTAATTAGCACAAGATTGTAAATCAACTATACTTCAATAAAAAAGAATGTTTTTTTTTTTCAAAATATTTAAGCTTCATTTCCACTGCCTTTCAATTATTAAAAAACAGTCAATTGTGTGTCTTTTCTCTGACTACTTTTAAGACCTTCTTTTTCTCTTTGGTGTTGCACTGTGATGTGTCCTAGTCTAAAGTTAGATTTATTTATACCAATTGGTATAAATTTTTACAACATGGATCTGAGGGTTTATGTCTTTCTTTTAGTCTGGAAAACTATCAGCTTTATCATTTGGAACATTACTTCTATCTCTTCCTCTCTTCTCCTTCTGTAACTCTAATTATATCTATCCTATACCTCATCACTTTATTTTCTCTGTATCCTAATGTATATTTCATATATTTTATGTCTTTGTCTCTCCATACTATATTCTGCAGACTTTTTTTGGCCCAAGTGGGCCAAAGCTTGAGGTTTTTCAAATTTTAGGGGAAATATTCTGTCTCTCCACCTGTCTCCAAGTTTGCATGCTGTCCTTTTCTTTGAGGTTGGTTTATTTCTAGCTCATCCTATTTTTATTTCCTATATCTATTTCCATATATATTCTCTGTGTGTGTGTGTGTGTGTGTGTGTGTGTGTGTGTGACTTCTTGTTAGATTTCCTACCATGGATAGGCTCTACCTTTTTTCTACTGTCACAATGTCCTAGTGAGGTTTCACAATAAGTGTTAGACCCCAGTGTATCAACGTTCATATCCTCTCAGGTACTTACATTCTAAATAGGAAACCACTGCTTTGGAGAATTCAGAGTCAGTAACAAGTTCTAAGTAAGCAAATGCCTTGATTTTACTGTATTAATAAATTATGAACATTATGAAAATTACACAATGATTAAAATAGCATGAAATAAATCATACAGATAAACATCTTCCTTCCCCAGTGAATCATCTTGAAAGTCTATTTAGGTGTGCACACCTTGCTTTTACACAATGGAAGTTCAAAACAATTTTTAAGCAGGAGATATGTCATGATTAAATTGGTATTTCAATGAGATCATCTTGTGTGTGGCAAGGAGGAGGTTGGATTAGAGCAGTACTCAACTTTGGCTGTTCATTAGAATTACATTGATAGCTTTAATAAAGTTTTGATACCTCAAATATTTAATTTAATTAATCTGGATTGGGGCCTAGGCGTCAGCATTTTTCTAAAACAACTTCCCCAGGTCATCCTATTTTCAAGCCATTGTTCAGAACTATGGAGCTAAGGCAATGTAAATGGAGGGAAAGATTTAAATTTAAGAGATAATTGTAAGACAGAATTGTGTGATCTGATAACCAACTGGGCATGTGATAGTGAAAAATGAAAGATAACCGAGAATTTTAGCTTAGATGACAACACATGCATGAGAAGCCAACTTTTGTGTTACTATGTGTTAAAGTAAGTGCTAGCTATGTGTTAATTTAATCTTCACAGCTGTGGCAGAGGCTGGTTATCTGTTCACCATTTCTCTTTCCTTCTGTATGTAGAGCTGGACTACATTCCCCAGTCTTTTTTTTTTTTTTTTCCTTTAATTAGGCCATGTGATTGAGTTTAACCTAAAGGAATGTGAGCAGAAGTGATATATACCATTGCAGGTCTGTCCCATAACAACAAAACCTCCTAGGAAATTGTCTTCTTTCTCTTTTTATTTTTTGTTTGCTAAATAAAGCTGATGCCCAGGGTGTGTTTATTATGTCATATCTTCCTTCTTTCTTGGGTCCCTTAATGAATGCATAGAGAAGAGCAGAGCATCACAACTTTTACTTACCATGTCATTGAAATTGAGGTGAGATAAATTTTTGTTGCCTTAAGCCACTGACATTTCTAGGTTTGTCTGTTACAGCAGCTAGGGTTACCTTAACAATTCTATAAGGTAAGTGCTATTATTAGCCTTACTTTTCAGATAAATGTAGCAGAGAGAGTAGGTTTTCATGGAAAGACTTTGAGATGCCTGTATTTCATTCAAATAAAGGTACTTACAAATATAGGTGTGAAACTTATGATAGTGGTCAATGTGATAAATACATTTGTGAGTCATCAGCATGCAGGTGATTGTTGAAGCTATGGAAGTGAAAGTGATCTCTTGAGGAGACAAAGCAGAGAATAAAGGAAGTGGACTAATGATAGAATTTTAGTACTAGTAATATTTAAAAAGAGGATCTATTGTGGGAGACCAAGAAAAAAGTTAGAGGTTAGAAAAAAATGAGATGGAGTATCATCAAGAAAATCAAGAGAAGATATACCTTTAAAATGAAAGGTCTATCATAGTGACAAAAGATACAGAGTTCAGTGAGCTAAAAACCAAAGAAAAGGCCACTTATTCAATTAAGTGGTGAATGCTGACCTTTATAAAAGCCCTTTCAGGAGGTTGTTCAGATTGGAAGTTGGATTAAAATCATTTGACATGTAATTGAAAGAGAAAACTTGTGGGTGATATATGTAGTTTATCTTTTTAAGATGTTTGGCAATAAGGACAAAAGGTACCATATAGAATAAGCATTTTGATCCCTGGGTCAGCTGAACACCAGAAAAATGAGATTTGCGACAGTAGGGTATGTTTCAGACCAGTTTCTTTGCTTTGAGAAATTTCTGCATGTATGAGAAAATAAATGAATCACTTTTATTTACCCCAATAATATTTACAAATAAATATTAAATGTAAATGGGACTATGTCTGAAAAAGTTAGCACCTTGAAGGCGAGATGATATAAAATTAGGTAAAATTAGGTAGACTGAAACAAAGTGACACTCTAAGAATCAAGTTTAGGGATTAAAAAAATATGGACAACATCGTGTTGTAGGAAAGTAGGGAATAACTAAATATGTTATTTAGCCAGGGGAACAGGAAAGAAAGAAACTTGGAGATGAATCAGACATGGTGATGACTTGCTAATATAGTATTGATATTATACAAATCTGATTCATATTTAATGAACAAGGGTTAAAATCCATGCTTCTTTTCGTACTTTTCTCAGGCAGGAATGCTGTATTTATATTGAGAATGTAAAGAAATATTAAGAAAAAGTGTTGTCCCTTTGTCTTGGACCAAGGACTTTTATTTTTCTTTGCTGACAGTAGTCAGAGATCAAACTTAGCCAGATCAAATTTTCTCAGTGGCTGAGAAGAGGAACGGCTAAGCAGGTCAGTTTCTAGTAGTGGAATTGGAAGTATGTGGTAGGAAAAGATCGAGCCAAGGATATCTTCAAGCAGGTATGTGTGTTGAGTATGGATTATCTGGTGTCTTGAATTTGGTGTTCTTGAAATTATTTGTTGTTATCTTCTGCTCTTTTTTTCTGTTGTTTCTCTTTTTCTTTCTAAGTACATATTTTTTATATGCATTTGGTACTGGGGATATGAACTCAGGATTATACTTCCCCTCCTAGATTAGGAGCAATTTGAGGGCAGGTTTATTTTTTAATCAGAGTCTAGTTACACTGAAGCATAATCGGTGTACAATAAATAAAATTATTAGGCTTTCTAATAGTTCTCCACTGAATTGGGAATGAGGACAGGCAAGAACAAATTTTCCTGAGGAGCTGAGGCACCGGAATGCAGAGCGGTGAAATTTGAAATAATCTGAGCAAATCTGACACAACCTCTCTATATCCTCACTCTATAGTACTTGTATTTCAATTCACTTCTAAGCTCACTGAAATAACTTTGAATGTATCCTATTTCTATTGCAGAATTTACCAACATTAAAAGGAGGCATCAATCTCTTAAACTGATCAATCTTCTTAAATTCCCAGGATCTAGGAAGAGTTGTTTGAAAATAATTATTTGATTTTAATATATTGTTTGTAGGTTTCATTCATTCATTCAACAGATATTTTTAAGCATCAAATATGTGCTCAGTTATATATCAGGTTCTCGAATTACAGTGGTAAGCAAGGGCCTGATCTGTGCTCTATTGAGGCTTATAGTCAAGTATAGATTAATCAGATGCTCATGCTGTTTGAACTGGTATATAATTAAATGGAAATTAATGTTTTTAGGGGCCATATAATGATGGAAGCTGATCTAGACCTGGCTTGTGTGTATTGAGGGGAGAAGGGGATGTACAGGGAAGGCTTCTCAGAGGAAGTGATGCCAGAGCTGAGGTCTGAAGGCCATTATTTGTTTATGTCATTGTTTTTACATTATAATATTTTTTTTACCATGAGAACATATGATCTACTTCACAATGAGGCCATTGGCTTTATGAAACCATTTTAAGTACACAGAGGGTGGTGAAAAGCAAGGGCTGCCTGTTCCTTGCTGTTCCCTTGCATTGCAATAAGAAAATTTTGTGCATTTGAACTGACTGGGTTTATATCCTGTTGAAATGGACAGTACTGGTGCAGGCACACAGATAAGAGAAATAAGTGTAAATGACCATGAAATGCAACGGGTTGTCTCGGGAAGAATGCTCTTATTTTATACTCGGAGATTGTAGCTTAGATGTGGCAATGGAAGTAAGAGACACCTTTTATTTGGGGACTTCTCTGGAAGTGCCTGCTTGTTGTAGAAATTCACCTTTTCTACTAGTTGTAAGATGCTAGAAAAATTGTTCAACCACTTTTGGTCTGCTTTCTTATTCACAAAATTGGGTTAATAATTCATAGTGTTTTCTGAGCACCTTTCTACACTTGAGCTGTGAAATACAATACACATTTTATTTATGATGGCCAATGAATATTCCAGTATTTATTGAGTGGGAGCAGATATGGAGGGTACTAAACTCATGACAGATGTTTATTCATATAACATTATGTACATATTACTGGCTAAAATACAGCCTCAAAAATTGAAATTTATACATGAAATTGAAAAAAATATATAAAAATATGCATATGAGAAAGGTAGTAGGACATTAAAACATGGTGAAGATCATCGACTTTGGAATAAGTTAACAAGTGGTTAACTTGGGCAGACGTTTTACATGTTTGAGCCTCAGTTTCCTTATCTGTCATAGGGGGATATTAATAACAGCGAATAATAGTACCTTCCTCATAGAGTAGTTGTGAGAATTAAATGAGGTGATTATTTTGATGTAGCAAGCTCAGGTTCATATTAGCCAATATTATGAGGGTTTTAAAATCTCTTTAAAATCTAAAGCTCAGTTTCTTGAATTGATGCAACAGGGAGTAGGTGGAGATGTGCCAGAGGGTACTAGGAGTCACAAAATAAATGTAAGATATCTTCCTGAAGTATGTATTTTGTTGGCATTTACATTTTAATATTTTTATATGGAACATAAAAACATTCTTTTGAAATTTTTAGATAAAGAGAAATGCTTCAAAGAAATATGCTGCCCTTGGGGGGTGGGGTGAGGGTTCAGACTGCAGCTCTGGAGCCTGGGAATGTGCATCCATTCATTTCTTTAGCCTGGGGTTCCTCAGTGGCAATGGTTAAGAATTACTCGTCAAAAGACAGCTATTGTTGAAAGATGCAGAAGTAAAGGCACTTCCTGTTCAACCACTGATATCAGTAGATTAAAAATCAAGAGGATTATATGGATTTGTCTTTGCAAATCCTAAAGTGATTTTCTGGATTTGGGAAGAATGTTGACATGTTTTAACTTTGCCCTTAACTGAGAAATGTTCCCAGCATCTTGCTCTTTTAAGTAATTGAAAACACTGTCAACTCAGATTGCCTCTGAAAAAGGCAAACTAAGGTGTTTTCAGAGACACTAAAATATGATATGCCTCACGTTTATTTTGGTAAATATCTTGATTTCCTTATTTACTATGAGAAAAAGAATGTGGCAAATTTTCAATTCTAAAATACATAGTTCTTAGAGAATATACTGTATATTTTCTCCCAAATTTATAGAATTGCCAAAACCTAAATCTATGCTTCCTTATTAACATTTGGGTGTTATTTTAAAAGAAAACCTGGACTTTAATTACAGGCAGAAAGATTATATATATGTGTGTGTGTGTATATATATATATATGTGTGTGTGTGTGTGTGTGTGTATATATAGAATAGATTTTATGTCACATTTCACTTGTGTAGCTTCTGTATTGGGAGCTTCATGTTTAACTTTTTTATTATTTTAAGTGGAAATTGGGGGCCATTAATTGGAGAAGGAGTTGTGAGTCTTGTCTTTGGGGTTTTGCACATTCATTTCTCTTGTTTGGAGGATCCCTTCTTTTATCTTTTGGGCTAATTCAAAGCCCACTTTGGCTATTGCTTCCCCTATGAAGCCTCTCAGACCATCCACCCAGCAGAATTGATTATATCTTCATCTGTGCAATATTTTGTACCCACTAAAATACAGAGCAGTGATTTCCTTACATATCTGTATTTCCTATGATTTGAGCTCCTTTGTTCAGATTCCACATCTTCTTAATCTTATGAATTCAGGCATGTGAGAAGTCTTCAAAACCTGTCTATTAATTGAAATTGACTCAAAGAAGGGTTGCTAAACACTAGTAGCAGGTGGAGTTGAGAATATAGAAGATGTCCACAGAGGCCTTCTGGAGGTATTAAAAGAGCCATTTGTCTCACAAAAGTACCTCTGAAGCAACAACAGGGCCTCAGATGGTAGAAAAGTCCAGAGTTATACCAGAATATATCTGTTCCTCCACAAAAACTATGTTGGGAAAGGATCAGTATCCAGGAGTATAGGCGGGGCACCTTGGGGATGAATTAAGTCAGCTTTCATCAACCTTCAACTTGTGAGCCTATAATATGGCAAGTAATTATGTTTATTACTCAAGTAAATTGTTAATCAAGTAATTTATTAATTAATCTATAAGCCCTACAAGCTATGAATCTATAATATGACAATTAATTACATATTCATTAATCAAGTGATTTTCACTCAGATCTGTGGTAGTTGCTCTGAGTAGACGGGGGATACAGAAGAATTATAGGCCTGTTCTCTGGCATGGAATAACTTCAGTTCAGTGAGGGGCAGGCAAAGCTAACATACCTGGAACTATAGGAGACAATATAAGCCAGTATAACAGGACGAAGAATGGAATGTATCTTTTTGTTGGAAATTAATTAATACTCAAAAGCTGAGGATATCAGGTGACAAGTATGCTCAAGTTCTAAAAGAGAGATGCTATCTCCTTCACTGTCAAGCCTT
The DNA here is from genome assembly GCF_028023285.1 of Balaenoptera ricei. Lineage (NCBI taxonomy): Eukaryota > Metazoa > Chordata > Mammalia > Artiodactyla > Balaenopteridae > Balaenoptera > Balaenoptera ricei. Next base: position 75,585,762 of record NC_082651.1, on the reverse strand, counting down.
GAGATGACAGCAGCCCCAGCTGACACTGCGAATGCAGTCTCCTGAGAAACCCTGAGCCCTGCTGTGCCCCAGTTCCTGACCAAGAGAAGCTATGAGATAATCAGTTTTGGTTATTTTAAGCTGTTAAATATGGGAGTAATTTGTTACTCAGCCATAGATAATTAATACAGTGTCCTTTTAAAAAATAAAAACTCACACAAGGCCCTCAAAAAAATAAAAGAGAGATGCTAGATAAGTTTTCATAAGATTTGAAAAGATGCAGTGAAACTGGACTATGAACTTTAAACTCCGATCTTTTACTTGGAGCTGTAACAGAAATCTAGAGATTCCCCTGACAGGAGATTCTTTGCAGAGGTTTGTGACTCAGTCACCTCACCTAGGCGACACAATCTCTCTTGGGGGAGAGAATCTGTAATAAATATCAGCGGGAATCAAGAGAACGTCTCTGAGAGATTAGGGGTGTTTTCCAGAAGTGGAATGTGGCATACAAAAGTTCCCGGATGTTTGAACTATAATGAAAATATTTTGTGCACTGGGAATGGATGCATTTATACCCTACTGAAGTGGACAGTTTGGGGAAAGGACAAATAGGAGAGAAATGACACATGCAAAGTCCATGAAATATAGGATAGTGTAGGGAGAAGGGAACATGATGCATTTTCTGGGAGAACATGACATTGTCCCCTTTAGCTTTGTGGAGAGAGCAGCTGATTCTGGAGTCTGCCTTGAAGTCAGGAACTGGGTGGAGCTTCTTCCTTCTGTAAGGCAAGAAGGGAGAGGTGTGCTTCCTGAGCCAAAAGGCCATACTCACGAAATCTGGTGGATAAGAAGGGGGTGAGTTTCCATGGGAGGGGTGGATGCTTAGGATAGTAGTGGTGTTGGACCTTGCCCAAAGTGTTGCCTGCAGGGAGGCGACTTGCGCAGAAAGAGGATATGAGGGAATACTGTTGAAGGCTGCAGTTGGATGGCTGCCAACAGACATTAGGCAGAGAGGGCATAAGACATGTCAAGATTCCTAAAGGAAGTAACTCCAAAGAAGCCATAAAAGTTCCCCCCAAGAAAGAACCAGCTTGTGCACCTGCACCACAGAAGACCCTAAATTACAACAATGCTCATCAAAGAAGATATTGATTGAATCATCTTCTTCCTGTCTCTGCCTCTGGATGGGTGACAAGCTGCAGAATGATTGAGGAAGATGTGGGGCAGGGAGAGAAAAAGAAGAAACCGTGTAATGTTTGAAGGTGACCTGGAAAGTAGTATGATTTGCCCAAGATACTGCATAAGATCTAAGGAGGGAGAGCCAGAAGAGAGTGTTTGAAATCAGTGGTGGGTGTCTAGAGCCCTTTCTATATTTATCCTATTGAGTTGAGCCCATTCAAAAACATGCTTCTACACATTTAATTAAAATTTAGGTAGTATTGGAATGACATAAGAGCCACGGATGAAATTCCATATGGATGAATGGTTGGGAAGGCCTCAGGGAGGGGCTGTGACTTTACCCAACTCCTAAAGTAACGACTGAGAAAGAGCAAAGAGACAATTTTATTGTTAATATTTTTACATATAAATATTACTTCTCCACTTTTTACACAAATGGTAGCATACCGTATATACGGTTTTATGTCTTGCCTTTCTACAGTTAATGTATCTTGAAGATTTTTTTCATACCAGTATTTATCATTCTTTTATCATTCATTTTTATGCATACATCTTATTCTATTGTAGGACTGTACTGAAATTTATTTAACCAATAAATTTTGATTGATGCTTAAATTGTTTCCAATCTTTCTCTATCATTAGCAATGCTGCAGAGAATAATCTGTACAAGTTTAAGTGTAGAGTAAATTTTTGGATGTGGAATTGCTGCATTTTAAAAAATAAATATTGGCAGATTGCCCTTCATGAAGGTTGCATGGGATTTACACTTGCACCAGCAATGTGTGAAAGTGACTGTTCTGTATTCACTCACAAACACTGAATGTTAAGTTGTTTTTTTAAAAAAAATTTTATTGTAGTATAGTTGATTTATAATATTATATTAGTTTCAAATGTATAGCATAGTCATTCAATATTTTTATTTTGTAATAACTTTAAATGGATTATAATCCCTGTGCTTTACAATATATTCTTGTTGCTTATCTATCTTATACATAGTATTTTTTGATGAAATAATATATTTATTGAAGAAAATAAAGCACCTCATTAGCTGGAAATGAATGATAACTTTGATTTACATTGTATTCGTCCTGTGTTTTCATAAAACTAGTACATTTTGCTGACAGTTTCCTATACCCTTTATATGAGCTGAAATCAGCTTATAAAAGATAATGATGATCAGTAAAACAATGCTCAATTTTAATTCAGGTTGCATAAATAAAAGAAAGATGGCATAATATGCTATTGCACTGGTTCAGTTAATGTTTCTCTTCAGAATTATAGGAATTATGATGATGTTAGCAGTGAAAACCTGTACACTTTTCTGAATCTAACCAAAACTAATTCTATTTTGTTAGTTTTGTTTTGCACCAAACTGGCTCTCAGGTGATTGATTGGAGGAGGCTGGGGAGACCCACCTATTCCAATCACAGGGATCACCTTCTATCAGTCTATGGATGCTCCATTACAACTCTTCCTCCAAATACAATCAACATTATTGGTCCAGTCTGATTTTCTGCATTGTGTTTGGAGAGATTGTTTTTGTGCACTCCACCACTCAAGTGTGGCTTAGGACTCAGGACATACTTAGGTGACCATGACTCTTGTGTTATATTTCACAGTATTCAGATCTAGTCCTTCAGCCCTTCCCTCCTATATCAGTTTGGCTCATAAGCACCTTGTAGATTTCACTTGCCTTGCTTGTCCCCCAGGGCCCATGGTTAGTCATTTCAGTGTTTCAACATTTCTGTTACCTTGCTAATCTCTAATGTTGGATCACCCCATTATCTGCTTTCTGCACTGCGAGGTAACCAAGCTTTGTTTCAGAAAGCCACGACAATTTTTGGAATGAGGTCTGTGCAGCATCACACTCTCTCCTCTCGGCTGTGTCCTCAGTGTGTCTTACTCTCCTATTTATCTCTTACAGACTTTCTAGAATATTTCTGAGAGCAATTGCACCAAATCTTTCTCGCTATTTTTCAAACACTTGATTACTCAACCCCCCCAGCATAGATGACTTACTCTACTTTGAGATCACATATGTCCCCTGTTTTAATGCGTTAGCAGTCCCCTGTGGACTTTCTCACCAAGTCCAACTTCTTAGCTGCATATTCAAGACCCTTCATGCTTTGGCCCCAACATCCATGCTCTTGTGTGTGTATCTGAGGGTTTCCAGTTTTTGTTTTTTTTTTTTAATTGTGGTATAGATGTTTTACAATGTTGTGTTTCGACTGTACAGCAAAGTGGAGTTCCTTGTGCTGTACAGCAGGTTCTCATTAATTATCTATTTTATACATATTAGTGTATATTATACATAGTATTTTGTATCTCTTAATCCTATAGCCCTATCTTGCCTCTCCTGCCCTTCCTTTCTCCACTGATAACCAATAGTTTGTTCTCTGTATCTGTGAGTCTGTTTCTATTTTGTTATATACATTCGTTTTATTTTTTAGATTACACATATAAGTAATAACATAGAGTACTTGTCTTTGTCTGACTTACTTCACTAAGCAGCATACTCTCTAGGTCCATCCACATTGGTGTAAAATTTCGCTTTTTTTATGGCTAATATTCCATTGTAATTATATATCACATCTTTTTTTATCCTTTCATCTGTTGATGGACACTTAGGTTGCTTACATATCTTTGCTATTGTATATAATGCTGCTATGAACATTGGCATGCATGTATATTTTCAAATAAGTGTTTTTGTTTTTTTCGGATATATACCCAGGAGTGGAATTGCTGGGTCATATGGTAGTTCTACTTTTAGTTTTTGGAGAAACCTCCATACTGTTTTCCATAGTGGCTGCATCAATTTACATTCCCACCAGCAGTGTATGAGGGTTTCCTTTTCTCCACATCCCTACCAACGCTTGTTGTTTGTTGTCTTTTTAAGGATAGTCATTCTGAAAGGTGTGAGGTGATATCTCATTGTGGTTTTGATTTGTATTTCCCTGATGATTAGTGATGTAGTATCTTTTCATATGCTTACTGGCCATTTGGATATCCTCCTTTGAGAACTGCAGTTGAGTTTTTAAAATCCATTTTCTATTTTTTTTTTCTTTTATTGATTTGTAGGAATCCTTTATAATTCTGCACAGTAGTCCTTTGCAATATGTATGTACAGCAAATACCTTTACACATTCTGTGGCCTGCCATAAGAGTTATAATGAGTTACAATAATCTTTTGATATGCATTGTCTTCTAGAAGCTTTAAAATTATACCTTTCACATTTAGGTCTGCAGTTCATCTAGGATTGATCTTTTTTTGGGGTGTATAGTGTAAGGTAGGGAAGGATATATTTTTTTTTATATGGCTATCCAGTATACCTGGCTTCATTATTAAAGAGATTTTTGACAGTTACAGAAAGATAGAGAAGATGAAAAGGCAGAGGGCTATGTACCAGATGAAGGAACAAGAAAAAACCCCAGAAAAACAACTAAATGAAGTGGAGATAGGCAACCTTCCAGAAAAAGAATTCAGAATAATGATAGTGAAGATGATCCAGGACCTTGGAATAAGAATGGAGGCAAAGATTGAGAAGATGCAAGAAATGATTAACAAAGACCTAGAAGAATTAAAGAACAAACAAACAGAGATGACCAATACAATAACTGAAATGAAAACTACACTAGAAGGAATCAATAGCAGAATAACTGAGGCAGAAGAACGGATAAGTGACCTGGAAGACAGAATGATGGAATTCACTGCTGCGGAACAGACTAAAGAAAAAAGAATGAAAAGAAATGAAGACAGCCTAAGAGACCTCTGGGACAACATTAAACGCAACAACATTCGCATTATAGGGGTCCCAGAAGGAGAAGAGAGAGAGAAAGGACCAGAGAAAATATTTGAAGAGATTATAGTCGAAAACTTCCCTAACATGGGAAAGGAAATAGCCACCCAAGTCCAGGAAGCGCAGAGAGTCCCATACAGGATAAACCCAAGGAGAAACACGCCGAGACACATAGTAATCAAAGTGGCAAAAATTAAAGACAAAGAAAAATTATTGAAAGCAGCAAGGGAAAAACGACAAATAACATACAAGGGAACTCCCATAAGGTTAACAGCTGATTTCTCAGCAGAAACTCTGCAAGCCAGAAGGGAGTGGCATGATATACTTAAAGTGATGAAAGGGAAGAACCTACAACCAAGATTACTCTACCCGGCAAGGATCTCATTTAGATTTGATGGAGAAATCAAAAGCTTTACAGACAAGCAAAAGCTAAGAGAATTCAGCACCACCAAACCAGCTCTACAACAAATGCTAAAGGAACTTCTCTAAGTGGGAAACACAAGAGAAGAAAAGGACCTACAAAAACAAACCCAAAACAATTAAGAAAATGGTCATAGGAACATACATATCGATAATTACCTTAAACGTGAATGGATTAAATGCCCCAACCAAAAGACATAGACTGGCTGAATGGATACAAAAACAAGACCCATATATATGCTGTCTACAAGAGACCCACTTTAGACCTAGGGACACATACAGACTGAAAGTGATGGGATGGAAAAAGATATTCCATGCAAATGGAAATCAAAAGAAAGCTGGAGTAGCTATACTCATATCAGATAAAATAGACTTTAAATTAAAGAATGTTACAAGAGACAAGGAAGGACACTACATAATGATCCAGGGATCAATCCAAGAAGAAGATATAACAATTATAAATATATATGCACCCAACATAGGAACACCTCAATACATAAGGCAACTGCTAACAGCTATAAAAGAGGAAATCGACAGTAACACAATAATAGTGGGGGACTTTAACACCTCACTTACACCAATGGACAGATCATCCAAAATGAAAATAAATAAGGAAACAGAAGCTTTAAATGACACAATAGACCAGATAGATTTAATTGATATATATCGGACATTCCATCCAAAAACAGCAGATTACACGTTCTTCTCAAGTGCGCACGGAACATTCTCCAAGATAGATCACATCTTGGGTCACAAATCAAGCCTCAGTAAATTTAAGAAAATTGAAATCATATCAAGCATCTTTTCTGACCACAACGCTATGAGATTAGAAATGAATTACAGGGAAAAAAACGTAAAAAGGACATACACATGGAGGCTAAACAATACGTTACTAAATAACCAAGAGATCACTGAAGAAATCAAAGAGGAAATCAAAAAATACCTAGAGACAAATGACAATGAAAACACGACGACCCAAAACCCATGGGATGCAGCAAAAGCAGTTCTAAGAGGGAAGTTTATAGCTATACAAGCCTACCTAAAGAAACAAGAAAAAGCTCAAGTAAACAATCTAACCTTACACTTAAAGAAACTAGAGAAAGAAGAACAAACAAAACCCAAAGTTAGCAGAAGGAAAGAAATCATAAAGATCAGAGCAGAAATAAATGAAATAGAAACAAAGAAAACAATAGCAAAGATCAATAAAACTAAAAGTTGGTTCTTTGAGAAGATAAACAAAATTGATAAGCCATTAGCCAGACTCATCAAGAAAAAGAGGGAGAGGACTCAAATCAATAAAATCAGAAATGAAAAAGGAGAAGTTACAACAGACACTGCAGAAATACAAAGCATCCTAAGAGACTACTACAAGCAACTTTATGCCAATAAAATGGACAACCTGGAAGAAATGGACAAATTCTTAGAAAGGTATAACCTTCCAAGACTGAACCAGGAAGAAAGAGAAAATATGAACAGACCAATCACAAGTAATGAAATTGAAACTGTGATTAAAAATCTTCCAACAAACAAAAGTCCAGGACCAGATGGCTTCACAGGTGAATTCTATCAAACATTTAGAGAAGAGCTAACACCCATCCTTCTCAAACTCTTCCAAAAAATTGCAGAGGAAGGAACACTCCCAAACTCATTCTATGAGGCCACCATCACCCTGATACCAAAACCAGACAAAGACACTACAAAAAAAGAAAATTACAGACCAATATCACTGATGAATATAGATGCAAAAATCCTCAACAAAATACTAGCAAACAGAATCCAACAACACATTAAAAGGATCATACACCACGATCAAGTGGGATTTCTCCCAGGGATGCAAGGATTCTTCAATATACGCAAATCAATCAATGTGATACACCATATTAACAAATTGAAGAATAAAAACCATATGATCATCTCAATAGATGCAGAAAAAGCTTTTGACAAAATTCAACACCCATTTCTGATAAAAACTCTCCAGAAAGTGGGCATAGAGGGAACCTACCTCAACATAATAAAGGCCATATATGACAAACCCACAGCAAACATCATTCTCAATGGTGAAAAACTGAAAGCATTTCCTCTAAGATCAGGAACGAGACAAGGATGTCCACTCTCACCACTATTATTCAACATAGTTTTGGAAGTCCTAGCCACGGCAATCAGAGAAGAAAAAGAAATAAAAGGAATACAAATTGGAAAAGAAGAAGTAAAACTGTCACTGTTTGCGGATGACATGATACTATACATAGAGAATCCTAAAACTGCCACCAGAAAACTGCTAGAGCTAATTAATGAATATGGTAAAGTTGCAGGATACAAAATTAATGCACAGAAATCTCTTGCATTCCTATACACTAATGATGAAAAATCTGAAAGAGAAATTATGGAAACACTCCCATTTACCATTGCAACAAAAAGAATAAAATACCTAGGAATAAACCTACCTAGGGAGACAAAAGACCTGTATGCAGAAAACTATAAGACACTGATGAAAGAAATTAAAGATGATACCAACAGATGGAGAGATATACCATGTTCTTGGATTGGAAGAATCAACATTGTGAAAATGAGTATACTACCCAAAGCAATCTACAGATTCAATGCAATCCCTATCAAATTACCAATGGCATTTTTTACGGAGCTAGAACAAATCATCTTAAAATTTGTATGGAGACACAAAAGACCCCGAATAGGCAAAGCAGTCTTGAGGCAAAAAAACGGAGCTGGAGGAATCAGACTCCCTGACTTCAGACTATACTACAAAGCTACAGTAATCAAGACAATATGGTACTGGCACAAAAACAGAAACATAGATCAATGGAACAAGATAGAAAGCCCAGAGATTAACCCACGCACCTATGGTCAACTAATCTATGACAAAGGAGGCAAAGATATACAATGGAGAAAAGACAGTCTCTTCAATAAGTGGTGCTGGGAAAACTGGACAGCTACATGTAAAAGAATGAAATTAGAATACTCCCTAACACCATACACAAAAATAAACTCAAAATGGATTAGAGACCTAAATATAAGACTGGACACTATAAAACTCTTAGAGGAAAACATAGGAAGAACACTCTTTGACATAAATCACAGCAAGATCTTTTTTGATCCACCTCCTAGAGTAATGGAAATAAAAACAAAAATAAACAAATGGGACCTAATGAAACTTCAAAGCTTTTGCACAGCAAAGGAAACCATAAACAAGACGAAAAGACAACCCTCAGAATGGGAGAAAATATTTGCAAATGAATCAACGGACAAAGGATTAATCTCCAAAATATATAAACAGCTCATTCAGCTCAATATCAAAGAAACAAACACCCCAATCCAAAAATGGGCAGAAGACCTAAATAGACATTTCTCCAAAGAAGACATACAGATGGCCACGAAGCACATGAAAAGATGCTCAACATCACTAATTATTAGAGAAATGCAAATCAAAACTACAATGAGGTATCACCTCACTCCTGTTAGAATGGGCATCATCAGAAAATCTACAAACAACAAATGCTGGAGAGGGTGTGGTGAAAAGGGAACCCTCTTGCACTGTTGGTGGGAATGTAAATTGATACAGCCACTATGGAGAACAATATGGAGGTTCCTTAAAAAACTAAAAATAGAATTACCATATGACCCAGCAATCCCACTACTGGGCATATACCCAGAGAAAACCGTAATTCAAAAAGACACATGCACCCGAATGTTCATTGCAGCACTATTTACAATAGCCAGGTCATGGAAGCAACCTATATGCCCATCAACAGACGAATGGATAAAGAAGATGTGGTACATATATACAATGGAATATTACTCAGCCATAAAAAGGAACGAAATTGAGTCATTTGTTGAGACGTGGATGGATCTAGAGACTGTCATACAGAGTGAAGTAAGTCAGAAAGAGAAAAACAAATATCGTATATTAATGCATGTATGCGGAACCTAGAAAAATGGTACAGATGAGCCAGTTTGCAGGGCAGAAGTTGAGACACAGATGTAGAGAATGGACATATGGACACCAAGGGGGGAAAACTGCGGTGGGGTGGGGATGGTGGTGTGCTGAATTGGGCGATTGGGATTGACATGTATACACTGATGTGTATAAAACTGATGCCTAATAAGAACCTGCAGTATAAAAAAACAAACAACTAATACTAAACTTTCATTGGGTTATTTGTATGGAAACATGTTAATATAAATGTTTCAGACATTACATGAAATTTCTAAAAATCTTATATTTGTATTTGTATGGAAATATGTACGGAAATATGTTAATATAAATGTTTCAGACATTACATGAAATTTCTAAAAATCAAAAAAAAAAAAAAAAAAAAAGATTTTTATTTTTCCATCACACTAAAGGTGTTACCTTTTGTCATTAATTATGTTTGATCATATATTTGAGGGTCTACTCCTGGATCCTATTTCTGTTCCACTACTTTGTCTATAATTACACTAAGACACTCTGTCTTACTTATTAGAGCTTTATAATAATTATTGATTTTTGGTAGTATAAATCTTCCAGTTTTATTGTTTTTCTTTAAGATTGTCTTGGCTATTTTTGGCCCTTTTCCATATTCATTTTTAAATCAGCTTGTCAGATTCTACACACAGTGAAAGTAAGAAACCTATTGAGATGTTTTAGGGATCACATTGAAACTGTAAATAAACATGGTGAGAATTGACATGGTTATGACATTGAGTCTCTCAATTCATGAACATTATCTATCCATTTAATTAGGTCTTCTTTAATTTCTTTTGATATTTTGTTGTTTTCTATGCAGAGTTTCTGTATATCTCTTGTGAAATTGATACCTGTATACTTGCTATCTTTTAAGGCCAAAACATTTTAATGGCATTTGTTATAAATTTCATTTTGTATGTGTTGTGCTGCTGTTTTTGGACTCCAATTTTTATCTTTCCAGCCCTATGAGATGCGTAACACTGCCTGAATTCTCATCTTCTTAGCGTTGCTTTCTCTTGGACTTCTTTGCCTCTCAATTTCTGAAGCTTAGCTATTGGTGGAGAAGAATGGGTCTGATTGTTGAGCTTATTTACTTCTCTGTGTTTACCTTCTCAGAGCTTGGTCCTTCAAGTCCAGACTGCATTAATAGCTCTGAACTCCAACTGTTTTCTCAATAGTCCAAGAAAATATCAAATCTTTGTTCTAAAATGAGTAAAAACAGGCACAAGCAAATACTGAAATTAGTGAAATTAATGAAAAATTAAGATTAGTGAATTCATTCATTGTAAACTGTGAAATTAAATGTTAATTTATATTCATTTTTGTACCTACTCATAGTTGTTTTGTAGTCTCTGATAACTTTAATTACAGAGTATTTTAGGTATTAACTAAAGTCATTTCTTTCCCCGTATATTGAGTCTAAATAAAAGGAAACCTCAAACGAAACAAAACAAACTTTGCCCAACTTCTTCTCTTCTTAGCTACTCGTCCCTCTGTGGTTTTTCACCCTGTCCATTTGTGTCACTTGTGAATTGATAAGTGCCTTGAGGGTAAAAAACAGCATAGAATTTAAGGCTCACCTAAATGATTTTTCCTTCTGTCAGGAATCTTGTCTTGGTACCTCTTCAATGATGTCAAACAGATTAAAAAAAAATTTTATCCATGTGTTCTACTTGTTTTCAGTGAGAAGTGGAATGTCTCCTGATCTTTATTTCTTATTTTGCTGTTCACTTGAGTTTTCTCTTTTTTTAGCCACTCAATTATGTTTTATTTTATCAGTTTTATTGTTTTTCTCAAAAAAATTAGTTCTAGATTTTTTAGTATTACTACTATTTTACTAATCCATTGAATGCAGTGTTTTCCTTATTAATTTTTTTCTTTTGCTCTCCTTAGATTTATTATTTTTTGTTCAGTTTGTTTCATTTCTTGAGTTAGATGTATATATATGCCTGTATGTTCTAATTTATTTACAGTAATTCAATATATATATTTCATTTACTTATAGGAAATTGCTTTATATGTATAGCCTATAAATATTTCTCTAAGACTGAGATACAACTTATAGATATTAGTATGGTATATTCTTATAGCAATCTATAAAGATATACTGCAATTGCAGTTTTAATTTTCTCTTTGACATGTTGTTCAAAGAGAGTGCGTTTTTTTTTTTTTCATTTTCAGATTGTATGAACTTTCTGTCTTTATTTTTATTTCTAATTTTATTGTATTATGGCCAGAGAATTTGGACTATTTCTGCTTTCTAGAATTCATTGAATTTTTTTGTGGCCTAATAGCTTTGTGAATTTTTCATGGATACTTGAAAGAAAGCATAGTCTCTGTATCTTCATTTTCTGCTTTTAATATGCTTCTATTTCTTCCTTGAATATTCACTAGTTTTTGTGAATATTGATACTGTCTTTTATAATATATAGATATTTCTACTATTATAGTTTTATTGAGCATTGTAACCTTTACTATTTTAAAACTTTCTTCTTTTTTCATCATATGTTTTTTGCCATTTATTCAATCAGTGTGATACTTAGATCATAGTTTCTGACTTGTTTTTATAGTAAGAAAGTAATTTATCAATTCATTTAAAAATTTTCTAAATTAATGTTTCAGGTTTGATTTACGTTTACAGTGTATATTTGGTTTTGCTTTGTGATCAAATATGGAAAAATTTTTCTTTCAATAAATGAATACAATTTTTTTATTCTTACTGAAATAACAAATATGTTTCATCTTAGTTTGTCATATTTTATTTTACATTTTATATTTTTATAGCTTTTAAAAATATTTCATGGCTTGCTCTGCTTTTTCCACTTTATGTTTGTGCTCCTTCTGGTAATTAGAAAAGTCTATATTTTTTTGTGGTTATCTCCCATAAAGCTATAATTTTATATGATAGTCTTAATTCTTTCTATAGACAATATTTAATAATTTTCTAATGTGATTAATTATAAAATTAGTATGATTTTCTACTTTCCTGCCTCTTCTCCACCTCCTAATTTTAACTATATGATATTTCTTAATATTTACTTTTGTTTTTATCAGATAATCTTCTTCTATTATTGATTTTTCTGATTTAACTATTTTTGACCTCCAACTGTTAAAAGTAAGTCAGCATCCTTACATTACCTGCCATCTTTATTTCACCTTCCTTCTTAACATTTTGCTTATATACTATTAAGAGCTGTAATATCCTTTTCTGTCAGCAAAACTCCACAGTTGTTTTAGTCTTAGACCTACAGTTACATAGATGTAACTCACTGATATTTCTTCTGCCACTTTCTCTCCTGTCATCTTTTTGTGGCCTCTAGAAAATTCATCCAGACAGCTTCATAGGAACAATATTCTTCATGTTCTTGCTGTTATTAATATATTATCAAACTGGATTTTTAGCCTTTTGAACACAGACTTGTGTTGAAATACTAATGAGGAAACATGAATGACGTATTTGGTGGACACTTTTTCTTCTTTTGTTCCTGCCACTCTCTACCTCTTGCTGTCTACCCGGTTATAGGGGCAGGGCTCTCAGAAGCCTTGTTTCTGCAAAGTGACTGTACGTCCCTTGGCAACGGGTGAATGGTCTTGAGTAGGCGCCAGACCCAAGTTCAGTCAGTCAGAGACCCATCTATAGACATTTGGGGGAGAGAAGATGATTAGAGATATGGATAGAGATAGCGATAGGGACAGGGACAGAGAGAGAGAGAGAGAGAGAGAGAGAGAGTCTTTCTCTGGGTGGCTGGACCTGTAAATAAGGCTGTTGATACCCGGTTTATAGCTAGTAAATGGGAAAAGCAGAGATTAAAAAAAATAATAAATGGGGCAGTAGTACAGAGAGATGCAGAGCCAAGTGAGGAGGAAGACTTTCTAGGTTTCCTATAGATTCTAGTTTATGCTTCCAGTTTGTTCCTGAGACCTGACTGCTTCTCTTGTTTCCATGAAACATCTTTATAACCTTATAATAAATTCACCTATTTTACTGAAATCGATTTCTTTTATTTGCAACTATAATAAGCCGACTCATACCCTGAATGTAACCACAGATCACAGTCCACCCAGCTAAAAAGAGTAAGAAACACTAGATAAGATTACTCTTTCTTACCCTGCAGGATATTTTCAACTGTAGAGTCACCATGTGAATTCAAACGACTCTTTATTAGCTAGCTCAGTTACCAGATTAGATCTGGTTTAAGTACCAGGAGCTTATTGGCTGGTCACTATAATACAATAGTGCAAAATTAAAAGCAACTGAGAGGTTCAGTCATTTGCATTGGTAGTGGCTCATTAAGTCAGCCACATGAGCTGCAGGCAGGATTCACACAGCTTGCTACTCTTTCCCTTCAATTCTGCTGTGGTTATCTATGCTTGTAGCCCAGCCATTGGCTGATCTTAAAAGCAGTCTGATCAAAAAGCACACCTCACCAGATAGGGCTATTTCTATAGCGCTCACAGTCTATAATCCAAGGCATAGCAGCAGGGTCGAAGTATCCCCAGGTAACTGAATATTCTCTTGGTACTTTGAAGAGCAACCTGAACTTCTTAAACTTCTCCAGAATTGTTGGGGATATGGTGGAGGAGGCTGAGGGAGGAGCTGTAGCCTTAGAAATCATCCCAGGCAGGCATGTTGGTAATTTGTAGGCCTGTTCAAAATGCATACAAAAATGTAAAGCTTAATTAGTTTTTAGCTTAGAACTTGGTTGAAAACTTCATTTAGTCTTTTCTTTCCCATTATTGAGACAACAGATATTTTATTAAACAGAAAATAAAGGAAAATGAAACAAAGAAAAAAGTCACTCAGAGTTCTACCAACCAAAGAAAAACACTGTTAATTCTAGCATTTTGGTATTTTTTCTTTCTAGATTTTGTTTTTAACTTTTCAATATATTTATTCTTTCATTTGCTTGGCATAATATTGTATATTTACAATTCCGAATCTCTTTTTTATCCATGAATTTTCTGTATTATTATAAACTCAATGTAAATATTTTCAAGGGCTTCATAATATTCTGTGAGATGGATATCACATAGTTAATTACCCATCGCTTTGGGACATTAATATTTCTAATTTGGGGATTTTTTAATGTTCCAATAAATCTCTTTTGTATAAAATTTTTCGTATATGTAGAATTTTTTTGTACGTTAAATCTTCAGACATTTCTGCTCTGAATTTGAATATTTTATCTCTGACAGTACGTCAGTCTCTCACCTTGGCCCAGCTTCCCTTTACATTTGCAGGGACTAGACCTGGGTCTGTGAACCGAAGGGGGCCCACGGCAGGTCTGGGAACGCTGAACTTGAACTGCTCATTTGAATGAATCTGAAATCCGGTTTGATCCCTTTGTTTTCACCTCACTGCATCCCAAAGATGAGAACTGGCTGAGAACGTGCCCAGATTTGGCTCTGCCAGCTGGCAAGGCATCCCCAAATAATAGGAGATTATTAGAATCCTGCCCTTTTCCAGCGAGCTTTTATCCACATTCATCTTTGTGTTGTGCCAGTTAGGTACAGTGGTTTTCTTTGTATGCACCCTGGCAGCCCTATCCACATAGATTTGGGAGGAAAATCTCACAGAATGTGAGATCCTTTTAGATAACAGGAGTTTGTTAATTTTAACCCGAAGATACTTGTGATGGCAGTGGGGCTGTGAATGTCAGCTACAGGTAAGGGCTCAGCTGCTAGGCTGCCTGTGTGGAACTTTGCAGATACTCCATTTCTTTCATGGCTACAGTCTTATCGAGGTCAGCAATTGATGTGAAACCAAAAAAGGGAATCAGGGCTTCCCTGGTGGCGCAGTGGTTGAGAATCTGCCTGCTAATGCAGGGGACACGGGTTCGAGCCCTGGTCTGGGAAGATCCCACATGCCACGGAGTGGCTGGGCCCGTGAGCCACAACTACTGAGCCTGCGCGTCTGGAGCCTGTGCCCCGCAACGGGAGGGGCCGCGATAGTGAAAGGCCCGCGCACCGCGATGAAGAGCGGTCCCCGCACCGCGATGAAGAGTGGCCCCCGCTTGCCGCAACTGGAGAAAGCCCTCGCACGAACCGAAGACCCAACACAGCCAAAAATAAATAAATAAATAAATAAAGTAGCTATAAAAAAAAAACGCAGCTTTCTTTAAAAAAAAAAAAAAAAAAGGGAATCAGAGACAGGGCTTCTAGAAGAGATGACATCGTGAGTCCAGTCCTTGCTTTGGGTGCCTTTATATGGCTCTGCTTAATTCCTTTTTGCAGAACTGGGGGTGGTGGTGGGCACTGCCCCTTCTCTGTTAGCAATCTGAACACTTCTAGTATTAGTAATTGAAGAGATATTGATGGATCTTGGGAAGGGGTTAACTTCTTTCCCTCTGGTTATTGTCATCAGTGGGCAGGGGGACATACTCAGGTGGTCAGGTGGTGTGTGGGAGCTGAAATTCCTGATAAGAAACAATTGTCTTCATCTCAAATAGCACCTCTACCTCCATCCCTGGGCCTGGGATACTGGGTTATATCTCTGCTATTGCTCAAAGAGAAATGCCAGTATATTCCCATGGTGTGTGTGTTTGTGTGTGTGTGTGTGTGTATGTATAATTAATGAACTATTGCAACATGATGTTAGCTGCTTTTTTTGCCAGAGGGAATCTTATAGTATTTTATAAAATACTAGAATTTTACAGCCAGAAGACACCATAGATATCCATTAATCTATGGATTAACCACAATAATTTTTTTCTTTCATTTTTATTGAGATATAATTATCATAGAGCACTCTATAAGTTTAAGGTGTACAGCATAATGATTTGACTTATATACATCATGAAATGATTACCGCAAGTTTAGTCAATATCCATCATCTCATATAGATACAAAATTAAAGAAATAGAAAAAAAATTTTTTTCCCATGATGAGAACTCTTAGGATTTACCCTCTTAACAATTTTCAGATATAGAATACAGCAGTGTTAATTATATTTATCATGTTGTATATTATATCCCTAGTACTTATTTACTTTAGAGCCATAAGTTTGTACCTTTTAATTGCCTTTATCCAATTCCCCTTCCCCCACCCTGCTGCCTCTGGTAGGTACAAATCTGATCTCTTTCTCTATGAGTTTGTTTGTTTTTGAAGTATAATTGACATACAATACCATGTTAATTCCTCAGGAAAGAGATGCAGAGCAGTTTTAGGGACTTTTCCAAAGCAGAAGAGGTATTGACTCAGCCCAGTCTACAACCTGGGTATTCTGGCCTCAGCCAAATGGTCTTTTCATTACACAAAGCCTATTTTTGTAGTAAGAGAAAATTTTTTTCTGTATTTTTTTCTTTTTTAGAACAAAAATACTTCGCTGAGGCAGGAGAAGGAATAACACAAAAGATTCATTATTATTACTGTTACTATTTAGCATACTACTTTATACTTGTTATTTTTAAAAAACACTTTACTGATGTATAATTAGCTTTCAGAAAGCTTTACATAATGAGTTTGGAGATGAGACTATACCTGTGAAACCATCACCACAATCTATGCCATAAACATACCCATCACCTTGAAAAGTTTCCTCCCCCCTCTTTATTTATTATTATTATTATTTTTGTAAGAACACTTGACAAAAGTTCTACACTCTTCAAAACTTTAAGTATGCAATACAGTATTGTTAACTATGGGCACTTTTAACTATAGTCTGTGTAGTAGATCTCTAAGACATTCATCTTGCATAACTAAAACTTTGTAACCTTTGACCTCCTGGCTTGCCCCTCTCCCTAGCCCTGGCAACCACCGTTCTATTCTC
This sequence comes from Balaenoptera ricei, assembly GCF_028023285.1. Taxonomy (NCBI): domain Eukaryota; kingdom Metazoa; phylum Chordata; class Mammalia; order Artiodactyla; family Balaenopteridae; genus Balaenoptera; species Balaenoptera ricei. Next base: position 75,568,655 of record NC_082651.1, on the reverse strand, counting down.
TGCTTCTATGAGTGTGGCTATTTTAGATCCCTCAGATAAGTGGGATCATGTAGTGTTAGTCCTTCTGTGTCTGGCTTATTTCACTTAGCGTAATGTCCTCCAGGTTCATCTAGGCTGTTGCAAAGAGCATGATTTCTTGTATTGTTAGCCTTCTTTTTTGTGTGTATGCACATTTTCTCTGTCCATTTTTCTGTCAGTGGACATTCGCTTTGCCTCCATGTCTTGGCTATTCTGAATAATGCTGCAAACTAACATGGGAATGCAGATATCTCTTCAAGATCTTGATTTCAATTCCTTTGAATATATACCTAGAAATGAGATCTCTGGATCATATGGTAGTTCTCTTTTTAATTTTTTTGAGGAACCTCCATACTATTTTCTGTAGTGACTGCACCAATTTACATTCTCACCAACAGTATATGAGAGTCCCTTTTTCTTCATATTTTCACCAACACTTATCTTTTGTTTTGTTTTGTTGACAATACCCATCTTAACAATTGTGAGGTGGTACCTCATTATGGGTTTGACTTGCATTTCCCTGTGATTAGTGATAATGAGTGATGATGAGCACCTTTTCATATACCTGTTGGCCATCTGTATGTCTTCTTTGGAGACATGTCTGTTCAGCTCCTTTGCCCTTTTTTAGATTGGTTTAATTAATTAATTTTTTTGCTATTGAGTTGTAAGAGTTCCTTGCAAATTTTGGATAATAATCCTTTATTAGACACATGACTTGCGAATATTTTCTCCCATTCCATTGGTTACCTATTAATTTGTTGATTGTTTCCTTTGCTGTTCAGAAGCTTTTCACTTTGGTGTAATCCCCCTTGTCTATTTTTGCTTTTGTTGCTTGTGCTTTTGATGTTATATCCAAGAATTCATTGCCAAGGCTGATGTCAAGAAGCTTTTTCCCTTTGTTTTCTTTCAGGAGTTTTATGGTTTCAAGTCTTATGTGTAAGTCTTTAATCCATTTTGAGGTGGTTGTTACTAGAGTTATCAGTGGAAAAACAATATATATAACATGATAACTATGTCTGTTGAATGGATATATTGAGAATCTCTGCTTTGCATATATCATGTCTATTTATTTTGTTGAATGAAAAGATGGATACAAAACAGGACTACAGAAGACTTGATGCATCCTCCTGGAAACAAGTAAATTATAATATTTTATCCTTCTTAAGGTTTTTTATTCTTAATTTTCTATCATGTAATATTTTTCTTATTTATTTTCCTTTCACATATGTGGGGGTTGAAGAGTGATGAAAATGTTTCACATCCCTTTGGACTCCTTCTTTTCCAGAGTTCTGCCAAATGTCCATTAATGAATTCAGTGTAGAGCAGGAGTCAAGAGACTTGAGCTGTCTCTGTTGAGTTTGGGCAGGTAATTTCATCTGTCTGGGGACTTTCTACCCCTTAGGTATAAAATAAGTCATTGTACTAAAGACGCATGTAGTTCCTCATAACTCAAAAATTCTATGTCTTTAGCTTTATAATAAATATATATTGCTATGAGAGCTTGGTACAGGGCACTTTGCCTGGGGTTTATAAACATTTGTCTGATCAAACTTCTGTCGTAAATGAATGATGGGAATCAATGAGCATTTATTTAATGAGCAGTTTATCCTCCTCCACTTCTCCCATCCTCTCAGAATGTACAGGTATATTTAAATGGGTGCAGCACAGGAATCAGAAGAATTCAATATAGTGTTTTGTTGATTAGAAACAGAATAGTCTAGAGCCTGACAGACTTGTGTTTGAGTCCAAATTCTTTTCCTCATTCATGTAAATTACTTAATTCCTTTGAGGTTTAGTTTCCTTGTCTGTAAAACAGAGATGATTATATCCCTTCATTGGATCATTAAGAAAATTAAATGATATAGTGTATAAAGTGCCTGGCATATAGTGAGTATCAGTAAATCTCTATTGATTTTCTGCTCTTTGAATTTCAGATTTGCCCTTGAGTAACTACAGAAATCATGCTACACACAGGTGGCAGTTGCTGGCCATCTCTAGTGTGCCTTAGCTTGGAGGTGCATTACTCTGATTTCTGTCTCCATTTCACGCGTCCGTCTTTCCTGTGTGTCGGTGTTCTGATTTCCCCCTCATTATAAGGGTCACAGTCACTGAATGAGGGCCTGCCCTAGTCCAGTTTGACCTCATCCTAGCTTGATTACATCTGCAAAGGCCCTATTTCCAAATAAGATCACATTCACAGGTACTGGGTTTTACTTCTTCCTTTCCAATCTGCATTCATTTTGTTTCTTTTTCTTGCCTTATGATAGTAAATAGAACCTTAAGTACAATGTATGATAGAAGTGCTGAGAGTGGTCATTCTTGTATTTTTCCTGATATTTGGAAAGAGTCTATTTTATCCCTATTAAGTATATTAGCTCTAAGTTTTTGATAGATGCCCTTTATTTGGATTCAGGAAGTCGCCTTCTATTGCAATTTGGCTGAGAGTTTTTTTTTTAAATCAGGAATGGGTGTTGGATTTTAGGAAATGCTTTTTCTTCATTTATTAAGATAATCATGTATTTTTTTGTTAAAATAATGAATTATATTGATTCTTAAAAAATTTTATATTGATTCATATTTTGATTGTCAAACTAACATTTCATCCCTGGGATAAATCCCATTTGGTAATGATATATTATCCTTTCTGTATATTGTTGTATGTTATTAATTAAATTTTTATTTATTATAGAATATTTGCACTAATATTCATGAGGGATATTGGTCATTAGTTTTCTTTTCTTGTAATGACTTTGTTATGTTTTGGTATCAGACTAACAGTGGCCTCATAGAATGAGGTGGAATGGATTCCCTCTTCTTCAATTTTATGGAAGGGTGTTTATAGAATTGATATTATTTCTTCCTTAAAAATTTGGTAGAAATAACCATTGAAGTCCTCTGGGCTTGGAGTTTATTTTGTTGAAAGGTATTAGCTACAAATTTGGTTTCTTTAATAGGTATAGGAATACTCAGGATATCTGTTTCTTCTTGTGTGAGATTTAGTAGTTTGTGTGTTTCAAGGCATAAAGTTTTTCATATTTCCTTATTGTTCTTTAATATCTGTAGAATCTATGGTATTGTTACTTCTTTCATTCGATGCTGTTAATTTGTCATTTTTGCCCCAGTTTGTTTGACTAGAGGTTTACCAATTTAATCTCGAAGAACCAGTTTTTGGTTCAATTTCATTTTTCTATTTTTTCCCTTTTTTTCTATTTCATTAATTTTTACTTTGATATTTATTATTGCTTTCTTTCTAGTTACTTTGAGTTTAATTAATTTGAGTTCTTGTTTTTCTCGATGCTTAAGGTGGAACTTGAAGTCATTGATTTGACTCCATTCCATCTTTTCTAAAATAGGTGTTTTTAGTGCCATGGATTTCCTACTAATCAATGTACCACAAATTTTGAGATGTTGATATGTTGTGTTTTCATTTTGATCCAGTTTAAAATACTTTCTAATATCCTCTTTGATTTCTGTTTTGATCCATAGGATATTCAGAAATGTGTTTTTTAGTTTCCAAATAGCTTGGGATTTTCTCAAGCTCTTTATTTATCTTTATCAATCTATTATTGATTTCTAATTTAATTACACTGTGATTAAAACAACATACTTTTTATGACTTGGATCCTATTCCAGTTATTGAGACTTACTTTGTGGCCCAGAATATCGTCTATATAGGTAAAAGTTCAGTGTGCACTTGAATGTGTATCCTACTGTTGTTTGGTGAATTATTCAGTAAATGTTAATTAGTTAGGTCAAGCTGGCTAATGGTGTTATTTCAGATCTTTTAAATCTTCACTTATTTTGTGTCTATTTGTTCTATAAATTATTGGAAGAGGGGTTGAAATATCCAACTGTAATTGTGGGATTTTCTGTTTCTCCTGGAAGTTCAATCAGTTTTTGCCTCATATATTTTGAAGCTCTGTTTTTAGGTGCATAAATATTTAGGGATGTTATACCTGTTGATTAATACTCACTTATAATTATGAAATGGTCTTCTTTATCCCTACTAGTAATTTTTGCTTTTAAATATACTTTGATATTAATGCCAACACTCCAACTTTCTTTTGATTAATGTTAATATGGTATATGTTTGTTCATATTTTTACTTTTAACCTATTTGTTTCTTTATATTTAGTGCATGCTTCTTGTAGCAGTATATAGTTGTGTCTTTAAAAAAATCTATCTGTAATTGATATATTTTGGTTTAAGTTGATCATCTTGCTATTTGCTTTCTGTTTGTCTCATCCATTTTTTATACCTTATTTCCCCCATTATCTTCTTTTTGTTGGATTAACTTAATATATTTATGACTCTGTTTTACCTATATTGTTGACTTAACTAGATAGAGCTCTTTATTATAGTATTTGCTAGGTTTTATATAATATATCTTTAACTTATCACATTCTAACTTCAGGTAAAATCATACCACTTCATGAACATTTTATGAACTTTTCAATGGTATACATCTTTTTCTCCCTGTCCAACTTTTGTGGTTTTTCTCCCTGTCCAATTTTACAACTGTTATAAACCATGTTTATTCTTCTTTTTTAAATTTATTTATTTTATTTTTGGCTGTGTTTGGTCTTCGTTGCTGTGCACGGGATTTCTCTAGTTGCGTCGAGTGGGGGCTACTCTTCGTTGTGGTGCGTGGGTATCTCATTATGGTGGTTTCTCTTGTTGTGGCACTCGGGCTCAGTAGTTGTGGCTCGCAGGCTCAATAGTTGTGGCTCATGGGCTTAGTTGCTCCGCGGCATGTGGGATCTTCCCGGACCAGGGCTCGAACCCATGTCCCCTGCATTGGCAGGCAGATTCTTAACCACTGCACCACCAGGGAAACCCCAACCATGTTTAATCTTACTATTATTTTTGTTTAAACAATTAATTGTCTTTTAAAATATATTTAAAATAATAAGAATAATATATTTTCCCATTTTATTGCCATTTTTAGTGCTCTTTATTCCTTGTATAGATCTTTATTTCCATTTGGTATCATTTTCTTTCTGCCTGAAGGACTTTTTTAAAAAACATTTATTGTAGTAATGATCTGCTGGTGATGAATTCTTTCAGTTTTCTGCATAAGTCTTTATTTCATCTTCTTTTGAAAGAAATTTTCACTAGGTATAGAGTTTTAGACCGACAGATATTGTTTCACTGAGTTTTTGCTTGCATTTTTTCCGGACAAGAAATCAGCTGTCATTCTTATTTTTTGTCTCTTTGGATGTAATACAACTTTTTTTCCCTCTGACTAATATTTTTTCTTTATCACTGATTTTGAGCAGTTTAATTATGACATACCTTGGCATATTTTCTTCAATTTCTTGTCCTTGGGGTTTCTAAAATTCTTGGCTCTATGGGTTTATAGTTTTCAGCAAATTTTAAAGAATTGTAGCCATTATTTTTTTCAAGTATTTTTTTCTACCACCTCCATCATCCCCCAAACCCAGAGACTCCAATTATACATATATTAGGGCTGCTTGATTTTGTCCTACACTTCATGGAGGCATTGTTCATTGAAAAAGCTTCTCTTTAGTTCATTTTGGGTAGTTTTATTGCTACATATTTAATTTCATTAATCTTTTTTTCTTCAATGTCTAATCTGCTCTTAATCTTATCCAGTCTATTTTCATTTCACATGTTACATTTTCACCTTTAAAGGTTTGATTTGGATCTCTTTCTCTCTTTCTCCTCTCTACTTAAATCTCTGAATGTATGATATATAGCTGTAATAACTGTTTTAATGTCCTTGTTTTCTAATTTCAACATATGCATCAATTTTGAGTCATTTTTGATTTATTACATTTAAAAATTTATTTTCCTTCTTGTTTTTTTGGTCTGGTAATTTGCTACTGGATTCCATCTGTTGTAAATACTACGTTGTTTGGTGTTTATAGAAATAATTTTTTTTTTTTAATTTAGAAAACATACTTTTTTATTACTATAAATATTCTTGTATTTTGTTCTGGAATACATTTAAATTATTTAGAAGGGTTTGGTTTCTTCAGCTCTTGCATTTACTTACGATTTGTTAGGTGTAACTGTAGCAGTGCTCAGTCTAAGGAGAATTACTCCACTAATAATACAAGACCCCTCTTTGTAGTCCACCCAAAACTCAGTGAATCATGAGGGTTTTCATTTTGGCTGGTGGGAACAGACACTATACCTGGCCTTGTGTGAGTGTTGGGCATTATCACCTCTAATCCTTTTGTGTGACTCTGCTCAGCTTCAGGAATTTTCCTCACGTACACTTGCTGATTATTACTCAGCTGAACACTGAGGGGTCCCTTTGCAAGCTTAGGAATTCTTTCTCTGTATATCCTTCTTCTCTTTTGTGCACTGTCCTAAGAACCTTCTTCACAGACTTTTACCTCTATCTCCTCAAGTTACAAGGTACACTCTGCTCTGCTTAGATTCCCTCTACCTGTACCATGATTTGAAATTTTCTTAAGGAAGTAAACTTGAGCAACAATAGATACCACCTTACTTGTTTTCTGCCTTTCAATGATCACTGTCCTTTATTGCCTGATATCCCATGTCATGAAAACAATTTAAAAAATATTTTGTCATTTTTGTTATTTCAGGCTGGTGTGTACATCTGGCCAGAAGCAGAAATTTTCAGTTGTCTTGAAATCTTAGTTAAATACTGTATGGATTTTTTTTCAACTTCTCTATGCTTATATCAAATCTCCCAAATAAGACAGTGAACTCCTCTAGGACAGGGGATTCATCTTAAACTTGGGCATGTTCCCTGTAACACTGTGTACTTTGCTGTAAATTTTAAAAGTTAACTGGTACAAGGGTAATGACTGCATAGGAATTATTTGCAACATTCTTTCTGTCCTTGTCTATCACACGATATTTAATAATGTCGTCTTGAGTTTATTGTTATCTGTGCTCCTCTGAAGGAAGAGGAGGGCTGAGTCAGTCTGGCTTTGAGTGAAAGTAAGAATTACAGGGCCTGAGACCCTGGGTTGTAAACGAAGTTTACAGCTGGGTAGAAAAGTTAAAGACCAAATGCTGAGTGAAAGTCAGGAAAAGGAAATACGGAGGAGCCCAGTGACTGGGATTCCAGTGAGGAGCCAAGAGTATGGAATCTGGGAACAAGGATAAAGGGGAAAAAAGCAGTCCTGCAAATATCCTGAGGTATGTGCTGGATGATATCCATTTGAATATTTTTAAAAAATCACCTGGCATAGAAATGGTAAAAAGGTGAGTTAATCTGGCATAAAGAGACAGAAGTTTGATGGAAAACTCACTTGATGCACATTAACTATAACCGGTTCCTCTCCCAATTCTGTTAGTGTGGCTCTAATCGCTACATTAGCTCTATAAACCCCGCCATCCTGCTTATTCAGAGAGGTTTCCTGGCTTTGTTGCTTTATAACGATGATGTTTGTAAACATAATAAACACTCACACAAAACATCCGTCTCAAAATTGGTTCACTTTCTTCATAAAGGAGCCAGAAATTCTGATATGATCACAATAAAAAGATCATGCTGTTTGTTATACTAAGGGCATTTCATTACCCTAGCAAGTGTTTTAAATGAATAATAAGTTTAAAACCCAAATAGAGTATTATAAGGTAATATCTCAAAACATTTCAGAATTATTTGCTCTTTCTTCAGATTCTGTAGCTTCTAGGTAGAGCAGTGTCTGATAGGCCTTACTCAATATAACCATAAATTTCTGTGGTTTCTACCCACCCATCAGATTCCATAAAAGCCAGATAAAAATTCCTGAAGATCATTTAAAATAATAATAGAGCTATGTCCTGGCACTATGATGAAGGCCATGCAATATATTATCACATTTAATACTTGCAATAATGCTATGAAGTAGCTATTGTTATTATTTCCATTTACTAGAGGAAAATCCAGTATAGAGAGTTTAAGTAACTTGTCCTAAATTGCTGGTTTTCAGGAAGATCAACACCAGATCTGTTTGATTTCAAACTTCTTAATCACTGTTCTGCATGATTTTCTCTCATTCTCTCTTTTGTCTCTTTTTTGGAGGGAAGGACTGAGCTACAAATTCAACAGGCTTTACATAATACCAATTTATCATTATTTCACTTAGTCAAAAGGTGCTATAGACTTAATGTTTTTGTCCCCCCAAATACATTTGTTGAAACCTAATCCCTAGTGTGATGGCACTTGGAAGTGAGGCTTTGGGGAGGTGATTAGGTCATGAGGATAGAGCCCTCATGAATGGAATTCGTGCCCTTATAAAAGAGACCCCCATCAACCATGTGAGGACATAGTGAGAAGATGGTTGTCTATGAACCAAGAAGTGGGCTCCCATTAGACACCAAAACTGCTGCCACCCTGATCTTCTTCCCAGTTTCTCAGAGCTATGAGAAATGTCTGTTGTTTAGGCCACCTAGGCTATGGTATTTTATGTTTTGTTATAGCAGCTCAAATAGATCCAAGGCCATTCTAGAATATGTTCTTGGAATTCATCAAAAGGCCCTGACTTCTTTGTAATTAAAGGGTTTGCTTGAATTAGGAGTCTCTCTTCCACTCTCTGCTACTACCTTAAAAACGTATTTCAGGATAAAATGGCACTGTCTACCCATAAAAATTCATAAAACACAATAGGTTTTCTATATTTTTGCTACTGTAAAATTCACATTAACTTTCCTTTTACTGGAACTCAATGCAAACCAAATATTCATGGTTTATTGGGAGGGAGAGAATTTATCTGGAGGTTGTGGGCATTCCCTCACAATTACTGATGGGGGGCAGCAGAGGGCTTTCCAAGTGAGCATGGCTGAGGCCAGATGAGAAAAGCTTTCCTTGGGTGTGTTGGGAGTGGGAATAGAGAGAAGGGTGAGCAGTGGTGGAAAGGGTTATCAGAAGTCGTGAAAGGCAGGAGAAAAAGGAATCAAGTCATGGGTGTAGCTAGGCCAGGTAGGAGAGAGAGACACTGCCAATTAGAGTTGAGTTTAACAACCAGTTAAATAGACAAAACCCCATCTGCAGGGCTTTCTATCTAGTCCTATCCAGCTTCAAGCTATGAAGAACTATAATTACAGATTTTAAAAATCTTAGGTGGTACCAGTCACAATCTTATATACTTTATATTTGATATTATATTTGTTGATTATTTTTATTACATTTATTTGTTATATTTGTTACATTTATGTTTATTATTTATTATTTAATTCTCATGAAAATCTCATAAATTCTTTTTTTTATTTGAAATACAACTTTATTCTGATTCTAAATGAAAAGGAATGGGAATGACAGTAAAAAACAAGAGTCTACCACTGAATATAGTGATGTGACTGTAACAGTCTTATATTTGAAACTCAAGGAGGAAACAACTGTGTTGCAAAACAGCTAAATATGCAGGTCCAAAAAATGAAGGTTTTTTTTTTAACTGCCACATTCACTCTGAAGCCCATTCATCTCCTTTAGCATCCCAAAGATTAAGCACATGTTCTGCTTAGCTATATAATAAAGTGGCAAACACGCTGCACCACTGACATCACAGGACAGTTGCCTATAAGACTAGACTTCTGACTCTGGGCTCCAGCTTCACTTTCTCACATGTCATCATCTTCATCTGGGAGAGCAGTTGTCTGAGCAGCCTCTAGATCATGCTTATACCGCACTGCCAAGGCTGGGTCCATGACCACCTTTGGCGGGGTGAGAGCAGGCATGGCGATGAACTCCAAGTTAGGGTCTCTGATCAGTTTTATAGCAAGCCAGAGGAAGGGCTTTTCAAAGTTATAGTTACTTTTGGCAGAAAGGTCATAGTACTGAAGATTCTTCTTTCGGTGGAAGACAGTTGACTTTGCCTTAACCTTTCTGTCCTTAATATCCACTTTGTTGCCATACAACATGATGGGGGTGTTTTCACACACTCGTACCAGATCGCTATGCTAGTTAGGCACATTCTTGTAAGTAACTCTCGATGTTACATCAGACATTATAATGGCACACTGAGCTTGGATATAATAGCCATCTCTCAGTCCACCAAATTTCTTCTGACCAGCTGTATCCCATACATTGAACTTAATAGGTCCTTTGTTGGTATGGAACACAGGGGGATGGACCTCAACACTCAAGGTAGCTATATACTTCTCAGATTCACTAGTCAGATGACGTTTCACAAATGTATCAGTAGTTTTTCCAGTACTACCATCACCAACCAATACAAGTTTGAACTGAACTTGGGGTTCTTCTTGGGCAGGCATCGTGATGTTACTTCCAGAAGCAAGTCTATGCCCTTCTGACTGAGCTCATAAATTCTTACAAAAATCCTATGGTGGGGATTATCCACATATTACAAAAAAAGAAACTAAGCAAGTGCAGAAAATTTGGGGTTAGATCTTAAGGCTAATCTAATCTCAGATCATAGGCTTTCTCCCTTAAATTCTCAACAAAGTGACAGTTTTCTTCCAGTAAAAGATTATTTCTGCACGCAGGAAATTTGAAGAAAATCAATGCAGCGGTATTTTAAAAGTTCCAAGTTCCCTTTATAAATCTATTTTTTGTCTAAGCAATATTCTTTATTTTTTTATTTTTTTTTAACATCTTTATAAGCAATATTCCTTAGAATGCACTTATTGGAATGAAAATCTTTCCTTGGAGATTTGTAGTTCTTTGGGATACCATTCAAATAATTTAATTATCAAATTATCTGAGGGTAATAAGAGAATAGTAGGTATTAGACTAGGGAGTCCCTCAGTTGCAGAGGTGTATGTGACCTTGAGGCCTTCAGTTACTTATAGAATTGCCACTTCCTCTTAGAAGCTGTTATATTACCACATAAGCTTGATTTATGCTAAATTTAGATAAAAAAATGAAGCAGCCATTATATGTGCTCAGATTATTATGAGGCTGCAATAATTTATATACATTGGTTGGTATTTAAAAATTCTAACATGATTTAGAAATTCATATTTAGAAGTTTGTTTTCCAGCATAATTCTAGAGGAGGGGCCAGAACTGTGGAACCAGTATTCTCTCATGATTTGATTAAAATAGTGAAATCAGCAAAATTCTACAAGAGCAAAAGAAAAACGTGATCGTAGCGTTGGTATAACAGAATGCCCTTCAGGATGCTCTACCTCATCTCAAAATAGCCTGCAAAAAACTGAAAAATACATAAATAAAAGGATGTATAGGGCAACCAATAACAGAATATTGTTTTCTCTTATATTGCATAGATGTGTCCATTTTATGTGTATATTGTAGAACTATGGCTAGGCTAGTAGGCATAGTTACATACCTATGAAATTAAGGCTATGTAAAGTTATTGGATAGAATCTTTAAACTTTGAGACTCTAAGATGGTCTTCATGATTTCTGCTTGCTGATATTCATGGCTTTGTCCATTCCCCTGCTCTGAGTATGGATGGACGTGTGACTTGCTGCTAACCACTAGGATATGGCACAAGGAATGGACTATGACTTGCATGATTATGCTACCTTATTTAAGAATCTGTTGTGCTAGAGGATTTCCTTATTAACTTGATGAAATAAGTAGCCATATTGGGAATGTCCATGTGGCAAGGAACTTAGGTAAGCTTCCCTCCAAAGGCTATCACGGAGCTTGGCCTCAGTGCTACAGCTGCAGGAAAATAAATTCTGCCAACAACCTGAGTGAGTCTGGAAGTGGATTCTTCTTCAGTGAAGCCTAGATGAGAAAACAGTCCTGCTGACACCTTGATTGCTGCCTCAGAAGACCCTAAGAAGAGGACCCAGCTAAGCCATGCCTAGACTCCTAGCCCCCAAAAACTGAGATAATAAATATGTGTTTTTTTAGGCTGCCAAGTTTGTGGTAATTTGTTATTCAATGGTATATCTAATATATACTCCATCTAGCTAATATTAGCCTTACCTCTAATTACTCTCTCATATCACTTTGTTTAAATCTTTTAAAAAAAATTCACATAATAGTTGTTTACTTTTAATTAATTATCTATCTCCCTTCCCCTAAATCTCTTACTAATTTTGTAACCTCTGACAAGTCACTTGAATTCCCTGAAGCTCAGTTTCTCCATCTATAAACTGAGTTTAATCATACCTATGCCCCCAAGGTTGTGAGGGTTAACTAGGTTTGTGTTTGAAAGAAGCCCTGTATGATGTCTTAACTCCTGTCTTTTCAGACTCTTTCTAGATAGCATTAACTTTCATCATGACTCATTCTGTATTCCCTAGATTTTGATGCATATCAGGCCCTAAAATCTTGGCTTACTCCTGGATTCTTGTCTTCTGGTCTGTTTGGCTCTCTGAGTGGACAACAATGCTTGTTTATCTCTGACTGCTTTGTTGTAGCTCATAAGTTGAGCTTATTACACAAGAAGGGTGGTGGTGGCCAACTCTCTACAACAAATGAGAATTTCAAAGCTGTTTTTAAAAAAAAATACTTTGGTGCTCTTTGAATAGGGTGGTCACACCCGGCCAATTCCACTACCCTCTTCCTACTAGATAAACAAAACATGAAATTTCTCTTCCTGTAGCATTGAGTCCACTGGGAAAAACATGAACACACTGTGCTTTTAATTAGCTGGAGAATGAATTCTGAGCCTGGGCTGTTTAAAAAAGTTGGGACAGATTCTCAGCACCTGCAAAATGGTAACAAGTTTCCTGGATAATTGTGGTGGCTTATCTGAACATGAGTTCCTTACAGTCCCCCAAAACTACCAGTGCCTTCAGGGCCTCCATAAATAAGTGCCTGGTTTATAAGTTTGTATCTTCTGATATAAATCCCATGCTTTGTTACCCTAGCCCTCTGAAAAAGTTGTATGTGAATGAAATGTCACAGAATTATAGAAAGGAACTTAGCAATAATCTAGCTAGCATTTTTGAATACTGTACTCTCTGCTGTGCAGAGTGCTTGGTACAGTGTCTCATTTAATGTGATCCGACTCACTCATTGTACAGATGGAAAAATCTAAACAATTTGGTTAATTGGCAACTTTCATTTATAGCATGTGCTCTACTTCATCATAGTGCTTATATATGAACAACAGAGTAGATAAATTACATTTACATGGCAGTTTGAAAGTAGGCAGTGTAATATAATGGTTAGCATCCCTGGCCTTTGGGTGATACAAATTGGGGTTTGAATCCTGGTCTGCTGTCTCCAGCTGTGTGATATAGGCTGAGTTACTTAACCTCTCTGAACCACTATTTCTCCATCTGTATCATGGAGATTATAATGCTACATCGGCTTGTTACATGAATTAGATGAAATTAAGAATGTGAATGTAAAATTAAGAATCTAAGTGATTGCGTAGTAAAGTGTGCAGTAAATGATAGCTATTATTATAAAGTACTTTCATATCAATTAAACTTCATGTAAGAGATTATTACTATTATTATCATAATCTACATTTTATCTTTTAGTATTTTATTAATTTACACTTTTTGCAAATAAGAAAATGAAGTCATAGAAAAGAGAGGTAAATGCTGGTCAGGTGTTCTGTGATATTAGGCAACAGCTAAGACTCAGATTGAGATGTACAGACTTCAGCTCTCAAGCTGTTTCCTATTCTGCAATGCTGTTTCTTTACAGTAAGTTCTCTTTCCATTCAGCTGAGAACTTAGCTCCCTGCTTAGGCTATAACTCCTTGAGGGCAGGGATTTTGCATCTCCAGGGAAACCAACACATAGGCCTTCAATAGATACGTTTAGTTTATAAAAACAAGTTAACACACAATTCTAAGGAATATGAACTCTTAGTACAAGATAAGTCACTTGTCCCTCAAACTGAATCTCAAAGGCAAAAGCAAGGCAGTTATCACAGAAGGACAAAGTGCAGCATGAACTACCCAGAGATCCAGGACAGGGCATCATTGTTGAGTAATTACTTTGTAGAGGTAATATACGCCATATTTGCATATATTAGCCTAAGGCGATGTGTGTGTGTGTGTGTGTGTGTGTGTATAAAAGCCACATTTTTCCTCCTTTCTGCCCCGCCGAGCACAGTTTCAGAATTTGGTGTTCATAAGGATATAGGGCTTTATTGATTAATTACTTCACCTAATGGGTATTTATTGAGCTTCTAATATGTGTCAGACACTGTATTAGACCCTGAAGACACAAAAATCAGTAAAGCTGAGTCTTTCCTTATGGAACTCATAGTAGGGAAGAAAGATGAAATGTTAACTAGAAAAACATATATATATATATTTTTTTACACACACACACACTGTATTTTATTTTTACAAGAGATAAATAGACTGACACCAAGCATTGTACATGGATGACTACAACAAAAGCAACAATGATTGCAGTTACCAAACACGAAACACACTCATACTATGTCATAATATTGACATTCAGTCCAGTAATCCTCCACTGTAACAGCTCCTTTACTTTGCAGTGAAAATTGATTTGTATGTTCTTTGCCTCTGAGTCCTTGTGGGATTTTTTTTTTCTTAATTCAGACAGAAAGTCACAAAAATTATACTCATCATCATCAGTTCACTCAGTCCCATGTAATTAATTTTTTTTTTCATCTTGATCTTTTGTTAGCACTTTTATGAGTTCATCAGTTTTTCATTAGAGTTCTGAAAATGCTTATTCATTCAGTTCAGCAGTACAGTCAGTTACCAGAAACCTGTACTTGTCAGAGTCTTTTCCATGAATTTCTTGAAGATGAAACCCTTTTATAGGAACATATTTGCAAAAGCATCAGAGTACACCCAGAACTGTCTGTAAATGACAAAAGACTTAAAAATGACCACAGTTAAAGATTTGATGAAAGTTCATAATAATGCAGTTGACAAGAAAATTAGTTATTTCTGAGATATACATTTTAAAGTAATAACTAGGATTATAACTTATAACATTATACCAGAACATATAAGATTTTTAGAAATTTCATGTAGTGTCTGAAACATTTATATTAACATATTTCCATACAAATAACCCAATGAAAGTTTAGTATTAGTTGTTTTGTTTGTGTTTTTTATACTGCATGTTCTTATTAGGCATCAATTTTATACACATCAGTGTATACATGTCAATCCCAATCGCCCAATTCAGCACACCACAATCCCCAGCTCACCGCAGTTTTCCCCCCTTGGTGTCCATATGTCCGTTCTCTACATCTGTGTCTCACCTTCTGCCCTGCAAACCGGCTCATCTGTACCATTTTTCTAGGTTCCATATACATGCGTTAATATACGATATTTGTTTTTCTCTTTCTGACTTACTTCACTCTGTATGACAGCCTCTAGATCCATCCACGTCTCAACAAATGACTCAATTTCGTTCCTTTTTATGGCTGAGTAATATTCCATTGTATATATGTACCACATCTTCTTTATCCATTCGTCTGTTGATGGGCATTTAGGTTGCTTCCATGACCTGGCTATTGTAAATAGTGCTGCAATGAACATTCGGGTGCATGTGTCTTTTTGAATTATGGTTTTCTCTGGGTAAATGCCCAGTAGTGGGATTGCTGGGTCATATGGTAATTCTATTTTTAGTTTTTTCAGGAACCTCCATATTGTTCTCCATAATGGCTGTATCAATTTACATTCCCACCAACAGTGCAAGAGGGTTCCCTTTTCTCCACACCCTCTCCAGCATTTGTTGTTTGTAGATTTTCTGATGATGCCTATTCTAACTGGTATGAAGTGATACCTCATTGTAGTTTTGATTTGCATTTCTCTAATAATTAGTGATGTTGAGCATCTTTTCATGTGCTTCGTGGCCGTCTGTATGTCTTCTTTGGAGAAATGTCTATTTAGGTCTTCTGCCCATTTTTGGATTGGGGTGTTTGTTTCTTTAATATTGAGCTGCATGAGCCGTTTATATATTTTGGAGATTAATCCTTTGTCCGTTGATTCGTTTGCAAATATTTTCTCCCATTCTGAGGGTTGTCTTTTCATCTTGTTTATGGTTTCCTTTGCTGTGCAAAAGCTTTTAAGTTTCATTAGGTCCCATGTGTTTATTTTTGTTTTTATTTCCATTACTCTAGGAGGTGGATCAAAAAAGATCTTGCTGTGATTTATGTCAAAGAGTGTTCTTCCTATGTTTTCCTCTAAGAGTTTTATAGTGTCCAGTCTTACATTTAGGTCTCTAATCCATTTTGAGTTTATTTTTGTGTATGGTGTTAGGGAGTATTCTAATTTCATTCTTTTACATGTAGCTGTCCAGTTTTCCCAGCTCCACTTATTGAAGAGACTGTCTTTTCTCCATTGTATATCTTTGCATCCTTTGTCATAGATTAGTTGACCATAGGTGCGTGGGTTTATCTCTGGGCTTTCTATCTTGTTCCATTGATCTATGTTTCTGTTTTTGTGCCAGTACCATATTGTCTTGATTACTGTAGCTTTGTAGTATAGTCTGAAGTCAGGGAGTCTGATTCCTCCAGCTCCGTTTTTTTCCCTCAAGACTGCTTTGGCTATTCGGGGTCTTTTGTGTCTCCATACAAATTTTAAGATGATTTCTTCTAGCTCCGTAAAAAATGCCATTGGTAATTTGTTAGGGATTGCATTGAATCTGTAGATTGCTTTGGGTAGTATAGTCATTTTCACAATGTTGATTCTTCCAATCCAAGAACATGGTATATCTCTCCATCTGTTGGTATCATCTTTAATTTCTTTCATCAGTGCTTTATAGGAAAAACATATTTTTGATAACCTACTATTGAGATTGAGGTAAGCTCAAGTTGTTCTTAGAACACATAGCAGGGAGATTCTGATTAGGACCGGGAGGATCAAAGAATACTCCTTGGAAGGAATGATAAGTGAGCTAAGTCTCAGTGGAGTTAACCTGAATAGGAAGGAAAGGTGTCTATTAAATACCACATGCTCAAAGACATGGAGATTTGAATCATCAGGGGCAGTTCTGGGAAATACAGGTGATTCAGAGCATAACTCGGAGGGAGAGGGCCAAGGCCATAAATATAACTGGTGAAGTAATCATGGGCAGATCTTGAAGACCTTATAAAGCACTTGAAGGATTTTGGACAATAGCCTAAGGCATTTAGAAACCATTAAAGTTTTAAGCAAGGGAGTGACATAATAATATTTAGAAAGATGACCCTAATCATTTGTGCAGAATAAGACTCATGGGCTGATGCTGGTGGAAGGAGAACCTTTAGGAGGCTGTGGAAGTAAACCAAGTGAGAAGTCGTAGCAAGGACCTGGTCACCAAAATATAGGGCAGAGGAAGGAGAGGAGGACGCTGCAGACGACACCCAGACTTCGATGCTGGTGACTGGAGAACGGTGGTATAATTCACTAAGGAGTAATGAGGAACAGACTTTAGTGGGCCACAGGGAGCGCCTGGTTGTGTGCATGTAATAAGAAGGGAAAGGGGAAGAAATGGATAAGGATATTGGAGGGAAGCAGTGGTATCACTGAAGCCTGAGCTGGAGAAAATGATGATGTTAAGGGATAATTTATTGCAGCAAATAGAGAGAGAAGGAGAGAGGTGGAAGAGAAGGTAAAATAAGGACTAAAAAGTGTTAATTGGATTTAACAAATATCAGTCACTAGTGACCATGGTAAGAACAGTTTCAGAGAAGAGCAGGGAGCCAAGGAAAGACGGTTATATATTTTTATTTGGAGGGAAAAAAGCCTAAGGATGGCATGGAAGTCATATTAAAGTTTTCTTCCCTCTGGGAACATGGTAGGATTTCATTTTCTCACACCCTTTGAAGTTAGAGCTATATGACTTGGTATTGCTAATGAAATGTAAGCAGATGTGACATTGTCACTTTGGGGTGGAAACGAGCTGGTGTGTAATTTTCTACCTTTCCTTTTCCTGTCTCAGAGATCTGGAAAGCATGTGTCAAGATAAATCTCCCTTTAGCCTGCTTGAAAGACTACAATGAACACAGCATCCCAGGTGACCCACATTGAGTGTGTAACATGAGCCAAAGTTCAGTTAATGTTGATTTCTCTATCTCTTGCATTTTGCATTGCATCTCAGCTTTGTATCCACCAATTTCCTTTTTTCTCTTTAGAGTTATTTACTCTTATAATATAGAAAGTGTACTATGTGACCACATGTTCAAGTACCCAGAACAGATTGGCTAGAGGCTCTGTGTCCCAGTTCCAAATTCCCGTAAGAAAGAATTTGATTGGCCAAGCTTGGGTCAGGTGATCACTTCTAGCTCTAATAAGCTTTGCCACAATATGGAAGGGGAAGAGCTATGTCATGATACGTAAGTTGTGATGGGAGCACAACTCACTTCATGAGAAGAGGTATGGCATAATAGATGGTATCTTTGACATCTCCAATACAGTTATGAGACTTCAGTGACTGTATCTTGTGGAATTAAAGGCACTGGCTCACTTCAAATAGGGTAGATGCAGTCTATAACCATATCTAACCAAGGGTCAAAGAGGAAGTTCCCATACTTTCAGTACCAATGTTCAATGCCCAGTATTTTGGGTGGGGTGTGGGTGGGAGTTGGAGGAAGGTATAAATCTCTCTCTGTCATATGCAAAACCATCAGGCCAGAGGGCCAATGGCTCCAACAAGAAACAAAGGTGTAACTCGTAAGTAGGAGGCTTCAGACCAGCACTGGCAATGGCTGCACTTGCGCATAAGAGGAAACATACCATAAAAGATCATTATTCTCATCTGAGGGCAAATTATTGACTTATTGGGGAAGAGGTATTCAGTAGATGGCAGATCCCCAAATCAAAAGGTCTTTAATCCAAGCAGCTGTGAATGATGCTGGGTATAGCTTATTGTAAGGCCACTATTAACTTTAAACCAGTATGGTTTCTCCGTTTCATAATGTCAAATTTCTTGCTTGGTTAAAAAGCTAAGTGAAACAAATCTTTTCATAAAACTTTCCTTTAGTGAACTGTGGCTGACAAACTTGCAAGTGGGCAGTTTGTGAAAGATGTTGGGGTTTCTGGCGGAGGTATTTTCTGAGATTCCAAGTGTGATCTTGGACCAACAGAAATATGATGAACTTGGAAAGTAACTGGAATCTTTAGTTCTCCATGTATTTCTAATGCTAGAGTTTTGTTGCCATTTGTACAACTGGACAACTTTTTATTTACCTTAAGAAGGGGATACCATGAAGGGAAAAAAAGTGAAACTCTCACCAGTGTTATAAAACTCTGGAAACTCAGGAAACTCTCACCTGATGTTGTGAAATCCTAGCTTCTTTTTCCAAGCCAGTCAGGAGCAGAATTAATTTGCCGCTGATATTCTTGTGGCCATAATCAGCACAGCAGGCACAGAATAAAAGTGAAGTGGGCAGCAGACTATTTCCCTCCTCAGAGCTCCATCTTCACATGATGGGACTCAGCTCTATTTCTGGCCTCTCAGCCATTGATCCTGCCTGAAATCCGAACTCATGGCTTCTGCTCATAACCACTCTTAGCAGGGTGTATGCTCAATGGCTTGTTGATTAACAACAGAGGGAAGTAAATGTCTTTCTAAGTTTATGGTAATGATTGCCTTTTACTGGGTAGGACACTTCTGACCTAGACCTAAAGTATTTGCCCAATAGTATCTTGCTGTTTTCCAGGCATGATACCTGAGGCTACAGTCTGGTTTAGATTTTTTTATGAAATCCAATCAATATAATATATTTGGAGGTTGGCAGGGGCTACAAAAGTTAATGGAAGGATTTTAAGCTTCAGACAGTCATAAATGCCAGATAAACCCAAGCTTCTACTTGACTATGCTACGATTGGGAGTTAGTACCTGCTGAGTGTTTCCTTGGAAAGCAGCCCATCTAAAGCAGATCAACCATGTGGACCTGAGGCACAGTAATTGGAGAAGTCCTGGACTCTCTCCCAAGAATGCCTTTAGTGTTATCTTTTGCCATTTTAGTTATTGTTTTTCTGAACTATCATATATATATATCATATATATTTTTATAAATAAATAAATAAATAAATAAATTTTAAAAATTGTATAAAAGTGGACCTTTTCCTTCCACCGAAGATGCAACCTCCTAGAGGGAAAGGAGCATGATTTTTATTTCTAGGGTCGTCTACAATGCCTAGTAGAGTGTCTGAAAGGATGCAGATAACAAGATGCCTGTGAGAGATTCTCTGAGGCAGACTTTTACTTGGTTTCAAAATGCTGTTGTTTTTGTCTATATTTGATCTGATTATTTAATTGGCTCCAGCTCATTTGTCCTGCTTTGGTCTCTAAATAGTGTGGTATGTATGACTGTTTATATGGCCTTATAGACTCAATATCTAAATGACGGAGATAATTTCATTTCAGAGCTTCATTTTACAGATACATAAATTGAGACCCTGGGTAGAGTGAAATCAAAACCCAGGTTTTCTCATTTTCATGTCTGTTTGCTTTTTCCATGACCTTGAACCCATTGCCTTGCTCTGCCTTCATTTCTTCATGATCTCTGGTTACATGTCCAGCTTTGATCTTGACTCAGTCTTGACCTGGGATGGAATCCCTGACTCTCCCTTGACTTACTCTTGTCCTTTAAACCTGGCCTTTACCTTTGTTCACCTTTCTAGATTTCTAGCTATTTTCTTCCTTTGCTATGCCCTGAGTTTACTCTGACACTGGGGACCTGCATATATCCATGAGCCGCTATCGTCTGAAAACACACACCCCAAGGCTTTAACACAAGGAGAATCAGGAGGGCTGCTGAGCAAGGTTAGAAATGCCTTGCACCTGCCTGGAGTTGAGCAGGTGGAATGGTGACCAGCAAGGCTGCAAATCACCAGGCTGCACCCAGCCCTAGGGCCTCTGAGGAGAGTTATAACTTAAAAAAGCATTAGAAGCCCTGAGGCCAGCTGTCTGTCCTTAAAGTACTCCAGGGGTGCTTTTAGTATTTTAGAAGAAGGGAGAATTTTCTAGGAGGGAATAAGTTTGCCACTCACAGATGGAAGCAATTCCCTAAGCCAAACCCTGGAAAACATTCTGGTGATTTATCAGCTTAATAGCAGCTTCTTTCTCTCAGCAGAATTTGGAAAGGCTGAATGAGACTTTGACCCCTAATTTAGGGAATACAGTATGTACAATGCTTAGTTTTAGTGAAATGAAAAAAATGGAGCTATGTATTATCATTGTTGCTGTTATTATTATTAGTTATTGAAAAGTATTTAAAGAATAGTTATTTACCATGAGAGTCATGTAAGGCCAACTTTTCATTGAGAAGAGACCCAAGTAATTTCAATAGCCAAAGCCTGGGCTGCTTTCAGCATCCATTTTCCAAAAGGCAAAACAGCAACCTTCCTAAAAAGCATTCATCTCTGTCAGATTAGTTTATCAGATCAGCTGGCAAAGAGCTAATCTGGCCTGCTTCTTGCTACTCCAGGCAGCCTAGAGGCAAAACTGAGACTAGGAGAAGACTAGGTGGACTTGGTTGAAGGTGGAGTTTATTGAAGTTTCATTGTGATGAAGGGGAGGAATTCTTCTCTAAAAGAAAAAAGTGGGGCTCTGAACTACCGGACTAACTTGACCAGACTGGTCAATTCAATTCAAAGAAATGCTCCAATTGGTCACACAGGTTGTAAATAACCAGGAAATGTAGGCAAAATAGTTTAAAATTTGTGCTTGTTAGGATTATCTGGAACACCTGATCTTGAAGTCTGATTCTATCAAAATAACGAAATGTAACTCATAGAATTAAAAATGGGACTCACTGAAATGCATTCATTTGTCCATCTGCCAGTTATTTCTTGTTTACCATTTAGGTGGGGAGAGGGGAAGAAGCATCGACTTGCAATTGTTAAAAGCATACTGGAATTTCAAAAAGCCATGACTCTTAAATTCTCTCCATCTTCTCTTTCAGTAACTCCTTATCATCTTAATTTCATGGGTCAGATGTTAGGATGAGCCTGAATTGCAGGTGCTACTGAGAAGGAAATGACTAAATGAATAATATTTTTTACTGCTTAATATTTATTGAATCCATCTATTTCTAACTACAATATTGTGTTTCATCTCCTACAAGACTGCTTTTGCATGTGGAGATGACTTGTAACATATACTGCCATTATTATCAGGGACTTCTTATAGTTATCATTGTTGATTTAAAATCTTAGCAAACTACAGTACACAGAAATCTGAAATAAAATGAGCATCTGGCGACAATGTACCTTTCTCCTTGATTGAAAAAGTTCCCTATGAAATCTAGTGTTATCCATAGCATATACCTTCATTTGTTGCTAAACAGACACACAAAAATATAATATATCACATTTTAATGGTAGAAATGTGAAATCTTATAGCGTGCACTGTTTTGTGTGTGTGTGTGTGTGTGTGTGTGTGTGTGTGTGTATGTATGGGCACATAATATATTAAAACCCAGTACTCCACATATTATTTTAAGTAGATTTTTACTGGTAAATTGGGAAAGAAGAGTAAGAGGGATAGAGTAGGTGTGTGTGGTAGGCACTCAACATAGGTTTGCTGAGTTGAGTCAAATACTCTGGGTGCCTAAGACAGAGTGGCAGGGTGAAGGTCTGAGTTCCAAGGTCTGGGCTCTCCTGAGAAGTTGCAGAGAGGTTGGTTGGTTCCTTCTCAGTTCTCACATTCCTAATCTTTCACACTAGTGTATTTCTGGCCTTCTTCATTCTCTGAGCAAGTCTTTAATGCTGTTCTTTGTCTGCTGACAACTTAAGAAAGCCCCCTGCAAAGGGAGAGTGAATCACTAATACGGACAGAGATAAATTTTCCAATAGGAAAAGGTGGGGAAAGAGAAGAGGAAAAGTGAATAAATAAGATACCTATTTCCCCCTAATTTAATGCACAGGCACAGAGGAAAATTTAGCTCTACAAGTTTTTTTGTTTTGAATAAGATTTAAATAAAAGCTTTCTAAACCAATAAAGACATATATCAAATTCCTGTTGTCCTCCTTTACAGGAAACTACCTGAATCCTGACAGAAGAGACACATAACTGAAAATGAATTGCTCATTTTGGAGAAATACATTAATTGAATGTATTTGATGCTGTGTAGCCTACTCATTTATTTAAAAAATGGCAAGAAGTATTTTAATACTTAAACACACACACGCACGTAGACGCACAGAATTTCGTTGTCATGTGACAGGTTGGTTTCCTTTTGTGTTGAAATGGTTGGAATCCAGGAAATCTCATCTAGTCCTTTTGTATCTTCTAGAATAAATTAAAGAAACTGGAATTGAGCTTCCTAAATGGACAGTCAAAGTAACCCAGTGTTACTCTTAGGGATAATGTCAACAATATCTAACACACAAAACATTGCCCTGTCCATTTGTTTCTTGTGATTCTATGGTAAAAGATATTGCTGAACTAGTAGTATTATATTTGTACATGCATTTATGTTTTATAAATCTATTACCTAAAGGTAATGGATCCTAGATCTAGATTTCTATCCCTAACATTTTACTAAGTCCTGGAAAGGTATTTCCAAATGCCAAATGAACATATTTCTAACTGTGGTAGGTAAAAATTTTAGGGTGGTCCCATGACCTTTGCCTGGGTGTACTCCAGTGACTATGTTACATTACATGGCAAAAGGTTGGTAAGCAGTTGGCTTTAAGATAAGGAGTTTATCTAGGTGGGACTAATCAAATCACATGAGCCCTTTAAAAGCAGAGGGTTTTCTCTAGCTCATAGCAGAAGAGAAATCAGAGGGATCTGAAGCATGGGAAAGATTTGACGCTCTGTTGTTGGATTGAAGTTGGAGGAAGCCAAGGAGCAGAGACCCCCTAGTGGACGACCTGAATGAATTTGAAAGCGGATTTTCCCCCAGAGCCTCCAAGATAAGAAAAAGCCCAATCCTGGTGAATTCCTTGAATTTTCTCAGCAGAGAATCTAGTTAAGCCTGCCTGAACATCTGACCTACAGAGCTGTTGCCTTCTGTCTGAGGTTGGGGCCTGGCCGTGGGCAAGGGGTGGATGGGGTTCAGACACCTGGTCCCACCACATCTTGCATGGGGTAAGGCAGTAGCCATCCATGTCCTCCTGGGCTAGGAGCATCACAGTACACACAGATGACTGAGCAGAATCCTCTTGCCCACTTCTGAGTCAGGTCCTGAGAAGCATGGAGGCTGCAATCCTTTGAGGGTTTCCTATCTGCCATTGGTTTGGGCCGTGGGATACAGGAAGAAGATATTGACTTGTATTTATATATTATTTGCTAAACAGGATTCCTTCTATTTAACTTCTTTTACAACTGAAATTTAAACCAATGCTATTGTCTAGTATCAATCACCAGGAAAAAAATGTCAGTCAACAGTAATAGACCCATAACATCACTATAATTTGATATATAATTGGCCTATAGTTTGGCCTATAATTCATTTTTGGCACTTTGACATCACGACCATTGAGTTTAGGTGCTCAGCCATTCTGATGATTGCACTGTGTTGTGTTGTGTTCAAGTGGGTTTCAACTCAGTAAGTCCTGGATTGACTCTAACCTCAGAGTCTTCCTTGTGATCAGTTATGTGGTCATGGAAGCAAAGGGGTTGGGCGGGAGTGGTGGAGGGAACTTGAATTTGGGTTGAGAAGCAAGGAGTCATATGCAGAACCAAGGAGTAGGTAGAACCCGAAAATACGAAGTTAGTAGTACAAAGAGCTGGAAAAATGACACATCAGGGGTCAGGCATTTGTGTGTAGCTTCCATTTCCGTCATTAGCATGCTGTGTTGCCTTTTTCAGAGCAGGTTTCTCAGAGTCTCAGTTTCTCTAGTTGTAAAATATCTGTTCTAAATAGGTCAATGGTTGTGAGAACTGGAAAAAATCAACCCCTCTTGAGCTCTATCCACATGCCCTCACACTTCAAAAGAAAGCACTCTACACAGATATGGAAGTTGGAGTTTTTTAATTTAATGGACAAGTAGGCATGGAAGGCCTAATTCTTTGATACTTAGAGAACAGCCATTCTGAGGATGCCCTCTTTGGGAGTGATTTAAGTATTTGATAAGTTTCTTTTTTTAATTGTTCTCAGTTTAAGTGAGGTATAATTGGGTATACAACATTATATTAGTTTTAGGTACACAACATTATGATTCAATATTAGTATATATTGTGAAATGATCACCACAACAAATCTAGTTAACATCAGTCACCATACATAGTTACAAATTTTTTCTTGTGATGAGAACTTTTTTTTTTTTCAGGAATAGATCCAAGTACATATATAGAAAAAAATTTTTTAACATCTTTATTGGAATATAATTGCTTTACAATGGTGTGTTAGTTTCTGCTGTATAACAAAGTGAATCAGCTGTATGTATACGTATATCCCCAAATCCCCTCCCTCGTGTGTCTCCCTCCCCCCTCCCTAATCCACCCCTCTAGGTGCTCACAGAGCACTGAGCTGATCTACTGTGCTATGCGGCTGCTTCCCACTAACTATCTATTTTACATTTGGTAGTGTATATATGTCCATGTCCCTCTCTCACTTTGTCCCAGCTTACACTTCCCCCTCCCCATGTCCTCAAGTCCATTCTCTACGTCTGCGTCTTTATTCCTATCCTGCCCCTAGGTTCTTCAGAACTTTTTTTTTTTTTTTAGATCCCATATATATGTGTTAGCATACAGTATTTGTTTTTCTCTTTCTGACTTACTTCACTCTGTATGACAGACTCTAGGTCCATCCACCTCACTACAAATAACTCAATTTTGTTTCTTTTTATGGCTGAGTAATATTCCATTGTATATATGTGCCACATCTTCTTTAGCCATTCATCTGTCGATGGACACTTAGGTTGCTTCCATGTCCTGGCTATTGTAAATAGTGCTGCAATGAACATTGTGGTACAAGACTCTTTTTTTTTAAATATTTTCTTTGGTTATTCCCATGTTTTCTTTATTGGAAACCCTTTTGTAACAGTAGAAGTGGTTTTCCTGAATTAAAATCTAACTAGGAGGTATCTTCTACTTGATTGGGTTTTTTTTTAAATTAATTATTTAATTTATTTATTTTTGACTGTGTTGGGTCTTCGTTTCTGTGCGAGGGCTTTCTCCAGTTGTGGCGAGTTGGGGCCACTCTTCATCGCGGTGCGCGGGCCTCTCACTGTCGCGGCCTCTCATTGCAGAGCACAGCTCCAGACGCGCAGGCTCAGTAGTTGTGGCGCACGGGCTTAGTTGCTCCGTGGCATGTGGGATCTTCCCGGACCAGGGCTCGAACCCGTGTCCCCGCTTCGGCAGGCGGACTCTCAACCACTGCGCCACCAGGGAAGCCCCAAGACTTTTTGAACTATGGTTTTCTCAGGGTATATGCCCAGTGGTGGGATTGCTGGGTCATATGGTAGTTCTATTTTTAGTTTTTTAAGGAACCTCCATACTGTTCTCAATAGGGGCTGTATCAATTTACATTCCCACCAACAGTACAAGAGGGTTTGTTTTCTCCACACCCTCTCCAGCATTTAATGTTTGTAGACTTTTTGATGATGGCCATTCTAAACATTGTGAGGTGATACCTCACTGTACTTTTGATTTGCATTTCTCTAATGATTAATGATGTTGAGCATCCTTTCATGTGTTTGTTGGCAATCTGTATATCTTCTTTGGAGAAATGTCTGTTTTGGTCTTCTGCCCATTTTTGGATTGGGTTGTTTGTTTTTTGATATTGAGCTGCATGAGCTGCTTGTATATTTTGGAGATTAATCCTTTGTCAGGTGCTTCGTTTGCAAATATTTTCTCCCATTCTGAGGGTTGTCTTTTCATCTTGCTTATGGTTTCCTTTACTGTGCAAAGGCTTTTAAGTTTCATTAGGTCCCATTTGTTTATTTTTGGTTTTACTTCCATTTCTCCAGGAGGTGGGTCAAAAAGGATCTTGCTGTGATTTATGTCATAGAGTGTTCTGCCTCTGTTTTCCTCTAAGAGTTTTATAGTGTATGGCCTTTCATTTAGGTCTTTAATCCATTTTGAGTTTATTTTTGCGTATGGTGTTAGGAAGTGTTCTAATTTCATTCTTTTACATGTAGCTGTCCAGTTTTCCCAGCACCACTTATTGAAGAGGATGTCTTTTCTCCATTGTATATTCTTGCCTCCTTTATCAAAGAGAAGGTGACCATATGAGCATGGGTTTATCTCTGGGCTTTCTATCCTGTACCATTGATCTATATTTCTGTTTTTGTGCCAGTACCATACTGTCTGGATTACTGTAGCTTTGTAGTATAGTCTGAAGTCAGGGAGCCTGATTCCTCCAGCTCCGTTTTTCTTTCTCAGGATTGCTTTGGCTCTTCGGGGTCTTTTGTGTTTCCATACAAATTGTGAAATTTTTTGTTCTAGTTCTGTGAAAAATGCCAGTGGTAGTTTGATAGGGATTGCATTGAATCTGTAGATTGCTTTGGGTAGTAGAGTCATTTTCACAATGTTGATTCTTCCAATCCAAGAACATGGTATATCTTTCCATCTGTTTGTGTCATCTTTAATTTCTTTCACCAGTGTCTTATAGTTTTCTGCATATAGGACTTTTGTCTCCTTAGGTAGGTTTATTCCTAGGTATTTTATTCTTTTTGTTGCAGTGGTAAATAGGAGTGTTTCCTTAATTTCTCTTTCAGATTTTTCATCATTAGTATATAGGAATGCAAGAGATTTCTGTGCATTAATCTTGTATCCTGCTACTTTACCAAATTCATTGCTTAACTCTAGTAGTTTTCTGATAGCATCCTTAGGATTCTCTATGTATAGTATCATGTCATCTGCAAACAGAGCCAGTTTTACTTCTTCTTTTCCGATTTGGATTCCTTTTATTTCTTTTTCTTATCTGATTGCTGTGGCTAACACTTCCAGAACTATGTTGAATAATAGTGGTGAGAGTGGGCAGCCTTGTCTTGTTCCTGTTCTTAGTGGAAATCGTTTCAGTTTTTCACCATTGAGAATGATGTTGGCTGTGGGTTTGTCATATATGGCCTTTTTTATGTTGAGGTATGCTCCCTCTGTGCCTACTTTCTGGAGGGTTTTTATCATAAATGGGTGTTGAATATTGTCGAAAGCTTTTTCTGCATCTATTGAAATGATCATATGGTTTTCTCCTTCACTTTGTTAATATGGTTTATCACATTGGTTGATTTACGTATACTGAGGAATCCTTGCATTCCTGGGACAAACCCCGCTTTATCATGCTGTATGATCCTTTTAATGTGCTGTTGGATTCTGTTTGCTAGTAGTTTGTTGAGGATTTTTGCATCTATGTTCATCAGTGATATTGGCCTGTAGTTTTCTTTTTTTGTGACATGTTTGTCTGGTTTTGGTATCAGGGTAATGGTGGTCTTGTAGAATGAGTTTGGGAGTGTTCCTCCCTCTGCTATATTTTGGAAGAGTTTGAGAAGGATAGGGGTTTGTTCTTCTCTAAATGTTTGATAGAATTCGCCTGTGAAGCCATCTGGTCCTGGGCTTTTGTTTGTTGGAAGATTTTTAATCACAGTTTCAATTTCAGTGCTTGTGATTGGTCTGTTTATATTTTCTGTTTCTTCCTGGTTCAGTCTTGGAAGGTTGTGCTTTTCTAAGAATTCGTCCATTTCTTCCAGGTTGTCCATTTTATTGGCAGATGGTTGCTTGTAGCAATCTCTCATGATCCTTTGTATTTCTTCAGTGTCAGTTGTTACTTCACCTTTTTCATTTCTAATTCTGTTGATTTGCGTCTTCTCCCTTTTTTTCTTGATGAGTCTGGCTAACGGTTTATCAATTTTGTTTATCTCCTCAAAGAACCAGCCTTTAGGTTTATTGATGTTTGGTATCGTTTCCTTCATTTGTTTTTTTTGTTTTTTTTCTGATCTGATCTTTATGATTCCTTTCCTTCTGCTAACTTTGGGGTTTTTTTTTTTTTTTTGTTCTTCTTTCTCTAATTGCTTTAGGTATAAGGTTAGGTTGTTTATTTGAGATTTTTCTTGTTTCTTGAGGTAGGATTGTATTGCTATAAACTTCCCTCTTAGAACTGCTTTTGCTGCAACCCATAGGTTTTGGGTCATCGTGTTTTCATTGTCATTTTTCTCTAAAAATGACAATAAAAAAAATCAAATTTTTTTGATTTCCTCTGATTTATTCAGTGATCTCTTGGTTATTTAGTAATATATTGGTTAGCCTCCATGTGTTTGTATATTTTACAGATTTTTTCCTGTAATTGATATCTAGTCTCATAGCATTGTGGTTGGAAAAGATACTTGATATGATTTCAGTTTTCTTAAATTTACCAAGGCTTGATTTGTGACCCAAGATATGATCTATCCTGGAGAATGTTCCTTGCACACTTGAGAACGAAGTGTATTCTGTTGTTTTTGGATGGAATGCCCTATAAATATCAATTAAGTCCATTTTTTTTTTTTTTTTTTAAATGAGTTGCCTGTCTTTTGATCACTGAGTTTACGAGCTTTTTTTTTTGTTTTTAACTTTTGAGTTTATTTATTTATTTATTTATGGCTGTGTTGGGTCTTCGTTTCTGTGCGAGGGCTTTCTCCAGTTGTGGCAAGTGGGGGCCACTCTTCATCGCCGTGCGCGGGCCTCTCACCATCGCGGCCTCTCTTGTTGTGGAGCACAGGCTCCAGACGCGCAGGCTCAGCAACTGTGGCTCACAGGCCCAGTTGCTCCGCGTCACGTGGGATCTTCCCAGACCAGGGCTCGAACCCGCGTCCCCTGCATTGGCAGGCAGACTCTCAACCACTGCGCCACCAGGGAAGCCCGAGTCCATCTTGTTTAATGTTTCATTTAAAGCTTGTGTTTCCTTATTTATTTTCATTTTGGATGATCTGACCATTGGTGAAAGTGGGGTGTTAAAGTCTGCTGCTATTATTGTGTTACTGTTGATTTCCCCTTTTATGGCTGTTAGCATTTGCCTTATGTATTGATGTGCTCCTGTGTTGGGTGCATAAATATTTACAATTGTTATATCTTCTTCTTGGATTGATCCCTTGATCATTATGTAGTGTCCTTCTTTGTCTCTTGTAATAGTCTTTATTTTAAAATCTATTTTGTCTGATATGAGAATTGCTACTCCAGCTTTCTTTGGATTTCCATTTGCATGGGAATATCTTTTTCCATCCGCTCACTTTCAATCTGTATGTGTCCCTGGGTCTGAAGTGGCTCTCCTTTAGATAGCATATATATGGGTCTTGTTTCTGTATTCAGCCAGTTTATGTCTTTTGGTTGGAGCCTTTAATCCATTTACATTTAAGGTAGTTATCGATATGTATATTCCTGTTACCATTCTCTTAATTGTTTTGGGTCTGTGTTTGTAGGTCTTATCCTTCTCTTGTGTTTCCTGGCTAGAGAAGTTCCTTTAGCATTTGTTGTAAAGGTGATTTGGTGGTGCTGAATTGTCTTAGCTTTTGATTGTCTGTAAAGGTTGTAATTTCTCCATCGAATCTGAATGAGATCCTTGCTGGGTAGAGTAATCTTGGTTGTAGGTTTTTCCCTTTCATCACTTTAAATATGTCCTGCCACACCCTTCTGGGTTGCAGAGTTTCTGCTGAAAGATTAGCTATTAACATTATGGGGATTCCCTTGTATTTGTGGCTTTTCCCTTGCTGCTTTTAATATTTTTTCTTTGTATTTAATTTTTGATAGTTTGATTAATATGTGTCTTGGCGTGTTTCTCCTTGGATTTATCCTGTATGGGACTCTCTGTGCTTCTTGGACTTGATTTACTATTTCCTTTCCCATATTAGTGAAGTTTTTAACTATAATCTCTTCAAATATTTTCTCAGTCCCTTTCTTTTTGTCTTCTTCTTCTGGGACCCCTATAATTCGAATGTTGGTGGTTTAATATTGTCCCAGAAATCTCTGAGAGTATCCCCAGTTCTTTTCATTCTTTTTTCTTTATTCTGCTCTGCCGTAGTTATTTCCACTATATTATCTTCCAGGTCACTTTTCCTTTCCTCTGCCTCAGTTATTCTGCTATTGATTCCTTCTAGAGGATTTTTAATTTCATTTATTATGTTGTTCATCATTGTTTGTTTGCTCTTTAGTTCTTCTAGGTCCTTCTTAAATGTTTCTTGTATTTCCTCCATTCTATTTCCAAGATTTTGGATCATCTTTAGTATCATTACTCTGAATTCTTTTTCAGGTACACTGCCTATTTCCTCGTCATTTGTTTGGTCTGGTGCGTTTTTACCTTGCTCCTTCATCTGCTGTGTATTTCTCTGTCTTCTCATTTTGCTTAACTTACTGTGTTTGGAGTCTCCTTTTCACAGGCTGCAGGTTCATAGTTCCCGTTGTTGTTGGTGTCTGCCCCCAGTGGGTAAGTTTGGTTCAGTGAGTTGTGTAGGCTTCCTGGTGGTGGGGACTGGTGCCTGTGTTCTGATAGATGAGGCTGGATCTTGTCTTTCTGGTGGGCAGGTCCACATCTGGTGGTGTGTTTTGGGGTGTCTGTGACCTTATTATGATTTTGGGCAGCCTCTCTGCTAATGGGTGGGGTTGTGTTCCTGTCTGCTTGTTGTTTTATATGGGGTATCCAGCACTGGAGCTTGCTGACCATTGAGTGGAGCTGGGTCTTAACATTGAGATGGAGATCTCTGGGAGAGGTCTCACTGATTGATATTACATGGGGCTGGGAGGTCTCTGGTTTACCAATGTCCTGAACTCGGCTCTCCCACCTCCGAGGCTCAGGCCTGACACCCGGTCGGAGAAACAAGACCCTTTTGGGAAGTGTGAGGTCTTCTGCTAGCGTTCAGTAGGTTTTCTGTAGGAGTTGTTCCATATGTAGATGTATTTTTTTTTTTTTTTTATAAGGACTTAAAATCCTTCATGGGTTAGTTTTTTTTTTTTTTTTTTTTTTTTTAAAGAGCTCCTGAGTTATTCATTTATTTATTTTATTTCTTTGGCTGTGTTGGGTCTTCGTTTCTATGCAAGGGCTTTTTCTAGTTGTGGCAAGCAGGGGCCACTCTTCATTGCGGTGCACGGGCCTTTCACTGTCGTGGCCCCTCTTGTTGCGGAGCACAGGTTCCAGACACACAGGCTCAGTAGTTGTGGCTCACGGGCCTAGTTGCTCTGCGGCATGTGGGATCCTCCCAGACCAGGGCTTGAACCCGTGTCCCCTGCATTGGCAGGCAGATTCTCAACCACTGCGCCACCAGGGAAGCCCTGTAGATGTATTTTTGATGTATTTGTGGGGAGGAAGGTGATCTCCACATCTTACTCCTCTGCCATCTTGAAGGTCCTCTGTGAGATTAAGTATTTTCAAGTAGAAAAGTGGAACATTTGTATGTTTGCGCTTACTAGGATTACAAACTGCGGTAAACAGGTACCTGGAACATTGGATTTTCTTAAAAAACAATCTTTGAACAGAGATGGTTTTGGCTAGATGATCTGACTCTGTCAACCTGCCTTTAGATGATCATAGTTTGATAATTTTCTGTACACCTGGACTGTTGTTTATTAATATTGTACAATCTGGGATTATAATGTAGTATTCTTGATAATATCATTGCCTGATATAAATGTTTCCTATCTTATTTGTGATAAACTGGCAAGTTTCTGCATCTGTCCAATTAGTGAGTTTAGAAGTAGAAATTTTTTGGATAACACCATGAGGTTATCTGGGTTATAAAATTTCAGAGGTGAGCCATTTTAACAGGGCGGTAACCCCTTGAACCATCATATAATTGCCATTACAAGGAATATATCTACATCTATGAGGGGAGGACATAGGTCCCTAAATTTATATAAAAGCTTTCTTTTCCTTTCTCTTCTCATTTAATATTACATTTTCACCTTGATTCCTTCAGACTTGAATTTTGAACTCTTGCCCACAAAGAGGGTCTTCAAAAAAATCACTGTACTAGGCTGTTTCAGATTGTGCCCTGCCTTAGAATTTGTTTGGTGGGAGGTTGTTTCTTTAAACTCTTTGTTGTCCTATTTGAAATTAATATACTGCAACACTTGTTAATATGGCTGGACGTTCCATGGTTTTAATTTGAATCACTGAGGTATTTAAAAGATAATAGAGAGTAGCTTTCATCCCTTTGGTGGTGTGCTAAGATTAAATACTTACTTTCTCAAGCCTTAGCAGCCAGTCTAAGTGAGGACACTGCAGAGGAGATGATGAATAGACCGGAGAAGCTGCAAACATCTATGACACCCCTGAAGGTGAAATTCAGCAAGCTCCTGCTGCTACAGTTTCTAAAAGTAAATACAGGATTTGGCATTGCTGAGACTTATCTCTACTCAAAGAACTCAAAAGATTTGAGGGGAAGGGGAAGGCAGGGAGTTGGAAGGGATGCCAAGGCAGCTGGAGAGAGACCCTGAAATAAGTAATGGTACACTATTTAGTTACTGAACGTGAGGTGCTTCTATGCACCGTGTTTTTAAAAGAGTAATAGATTTTTACTGCTACTAAGCCTGAAATAAACAAGTGATTTGATTATTTTGTCTAGATTAACTGGTAATGAATCAATTAGCAACCATTAAATTCAGCCAATCACCTAGTTACTAACTGGTTTATAAATCCACCGCTCCAGTAAAAGGGGTATGTCTACACATGGCCTTGGAAACTCAATGTCCCAGAAAAAGGGGTTTTCAAACACATATTTGTCTTTTAGCTGCACATGCTTATGAATCATATGTCTGGTATCTTTTATATCTTGTTCACTATTTGAAAAATGGATTGCATAACTAAGGCTCATTTTAACACAGAGAACCATTCCTGGGAAGAGAGAGTTATAGATGTGTAGCTATAAGGAAGTACCATGTTCCTATAGTTCTTGAGCTTGCAATGGTGTAAGCAGGTTTAAAGCTAGTATTTACCCTCTTCCCTTTCAAAAAAACAATGTACCAAGTCTCATTCTTTACTTCTGTACATTTGAAGAATGATCCATCTAACAGCTTATGTCCTCTACCAAATGCTGTGCCGCACAGTATCTAGAGACCACTACCAGAGATGTAAGCGCAAGTTGGGAACTGGTTTGAAAATTCCCTTGCAGCTCAAAAATGAGACATGAGGCCTAGAGCATGAGCTTAATGGCTTACATGTCCTTTCTGCAACCTCTAAGGCTATGGTTATGGAGTAGCCTGCACAGAAGAGTCTGTCTTCTTCCCTTGCTAAGTTTAGCAAATGCTGAAACATTTAGTAGAAAAAACAAAAGCATAGGTGCTTTTGGTTTTATCAGGAAACATATCTTGACAGTGAAATATTAAAAGCTTCTAATTAAATTCAAATCAACTTCCAAGAATGCTTACAGTATTAGGATAGGTTAGACTGTGCTTCAGGAACAAATAAATCCTGGTATCTCAGTGGCTTAACATATAAACATTTATTACTTGCTCAAGCAAAATCTTCTGCAGGCTCCGCAGTTCCTTCACACACCTTCCTTCCAAGTGGTGACTCAGGACTCCTGATCATGCCCATCTTGTTGCAGCTCTGCCATTCAACATGGGGCTTCCTGGTTGCTGCAGCCATGGAAGAGAATTTAGAGGGTAGTTCATGGACTTTTCACTGCTTCAGCTCTAAAATGACAGGTGTCATGTCCCAGCATAGTTTACTGGCCAGAACAGGTCACTTGGCCCCACCTAACTGCAAGGTCCCTGCGAAACAAGATCTGTCTTAGGTCTTAGATACAGAGCAAAACCGGATGTTAGTGAGCACTGTTAGTGTCAACCCCACCTACAGTGTGCCGCCCACTTTGCTAAGTGGTGAGGATAACAAAGATGAGTGCAATGGAGTTTTCCAATTTAAGAAACTCATAATCCATTGGTTTAAAAATATGCTTATGAAATTTTAGTGTAGTATCCATATTAACAAAATAAGACATTAAATTGACTATATGGAATGGTTTCAATTATTTAAAAATAGAATCATTCATTCAAAGACATGAATATCACAGTATAAATAAATAGTGGCCTTTAAAATCTAAAGCTCAACATGAAATTAGACATTTATTAAGATTTTCACTTCATTATATATTGGCTACCTGTGAAACTTTGGCTTCATGCAGTTTAGTGGAATTGGGAAAGTGAAATGAAACCAAACACAAATGAAAATCCTTCTTTGTTAGTATTGAACTGCTTCTGATTCTAAGGAGGAGGCAACTCAGTATGTACAAGAATGTGCAGGATTTGAGAGACCAAGCTGAAACTTATTCCTAGTAAGTGGCTAGGCAGATAGAGATCCCCAAGAAGAAATGAGGGATCCTTAGAAGTAGAGGACTGTCACCAACTGACAGAGGCCAATTTCATCTCATTTTGCCAGTTGGATAAGTTATAAAAAGGGAGGACCTTTGTCAACTCTTTCCCCCTTTTGAATGATGTGTTAATCAGAATTACAAGTCCCTCAGGGACTGTTTTCTTTCTTACCCTTTTTAGAGTTGTTTTTTCCTGAAGGTAAGAGTATAACTTGCTCATGAAAGAAAATTTAGAAAGTACAGGAAAGGCTTAAAAAAAGGAAATAATTATTCTTAATGCCCTTGTTCAAGGATAGCCTCCATTAACATTTTAGACTTTATATATTTATTTTATTTTATATCATTGAGACTGTACCTTATAGGCAATTTGATGTCTTGCTTTGTTAATAGAGATACTGCCTCCTACTTACATTTCATAAACATATTTTTAAAATGTGGGATATCACTGTGTATTCAGCATTGAGAACCACTGCTCTGGCACAACCATTTCCCCCTTTTTTGATCTATTTTCTGTTATCCCAGGCCCAACATTTTATCCATAGCCATGTCTAATTCCATTCTCACCTGTCAGAGAATACTAAAAACCTACACAACCACAGCTGACATTTTATTAACATTACTCAGGGGACCAGCTTAGAAAACCTATACATTCTTCCACATTAAGAAATTGATTAGCTGTATTGTACCTCAGCCAGTGTAGACTCAATTCTGGCTGCACATTAGAATTACTTGGGGAGCTTTTAAAAAATCAGAAACAAAACAAACACCTCTGCTCATCACCAACCCCTGGAGATTCTGGTTCAACTATTATGGGATGGGGCCCCAGTCAGTGGTATTGTTTTTATTTTATTTATTTATTTTATTTTTGACTGCATTGGGTCTTCGTTGCTGCGCGCGGGCTTTCTCTAGTTGCGGCGAGCGGGGGCTACTCTTCGTTGCGGTGTGTGGGCTTCTCATTGTGGTGGCTTCTCTCATTGTGGAGCACGGGCTCTAGGCACGCGGGCTTCAGTAGTTGTGTCTCGCAGGCTCTAGAGCACAGGCTCAGTAGTTGTGGCACATGGGCTTAGTTGCTCCGTGGCATGTGGGATCTTCCCAGACCAGAGCTCGAGCCTGTGTCCCCTGCATTGTCAGGCGGATTCTTAACCACTGCGCCACCAGGGAAACCCCAGTGGTATTGTTTTTAAAGCTCTCTGGTAATATGTAGCCAGTTTTGAGAACCACAGAACCTTCATAGGGCGAGAAGATCAGCAGCCATGAGAACACATAACCCTAAGGCACAAAAGATCAATAGCTAGATCTTCCCCAGTCCTGAGGATTCTTTGAACAATGAGAAGTATTTCTTTGCACATAGCAGAGTGGGAAATTGGACATAAGTATCAATAATGAGAGTGATAATGAATAGTTTGCCTGGCTGTGCCAAAGGATGTGCATGTGGGAGTGATGGGAAATGAGATTTGTGAGGAAGAGAAGTAGACACGTGGGGTCAGGCAGTATAGTCTCAACTACAAGGCCAAGGGCTCTTAGAAATGCGATTTACTAGACAGTTGGGAGCTCTCCTAAGTCCCTGAGCAGTATAATTCTCAGACAACTAGTGCTTCTTAAATTGTTTTCTGCTTCTAAATCACCTTATCTAATCACACATTGTATGTCTATATGAGTGTGCCATTCCACTGTTGCTTATGTGTATGTAGTATATTTGGTGTATTGAACCACCATACCTGTTGGGGTATAACCATTAAGCAACTATATATTTATTCCTCTGTCCCTTTAAAAATATTTGTTGGAGCTAGTTCTTTCCTTGCTTCTGGATGAAAATCTAAGTGGTCCGTGACTACTCTAGTAAGTTCTACATAATGGGCACTATCAAAAGCTGCCTCTGTCCTCTGGATCTGGCATGTGTTTAATCCTTCCTTTCATGGGATACTCAAATATTCTTTGGTGGAAACCTTCTCCTACTACTGCCAAGTTACTGCAGATCCCTTGATAATAGCAAATATTTCTTTATTCTGGCTGATGACTTAGTCCTTCCACAGGCAGGCACTAGAAATCAGGTACTGCCTACAATTTCTCTCTGCTCAAGTCTGTTACCCACTCAGACAGGACTTAATAACATTCAGGCTCTCTCTCTCCTGCATGGCACGCATCTGGTCCATGGGAAATGCTTATGCGTGTTTTGTGCCAACAGACTCTGGGAGTTCGGGCTGAACCCACTCATCCACCATTCCTTTGACTTGTCAGTAGTGGCTAGTCCGCTTGCCTTTGGACTGTTACATTTGTAGGAAAGAGTCAGACATCAGGGCCCAAGACCTTGTAACTGTGGGGAATAAGTGCTCCCAAGTGTTCTGTTGAAGCCCCTCTCATCAGTGTGAGGTGAGAGGGCCAACATTTCCTTACTCTGACTTGGGATGGAGGGTGGGATTCACTCCACATTGCTACTTCTTTCCAAAAATGCCTCCTCAGAACTGCTGAAGAAAAATGTATTAATCACAATTAACTGAATAAGTCACTGATGCTACTTAGCCTGAATGGTTCTACTTAAAGTTACCCAGGTGAGAAGTGGCTAGATTGGAAACCACACTTGCCTTTATGATGATCAGTTTGGGACTCAAATTTAAAACTACTGATTGTTTTCTCTGTCCTTGGCATATTAATGCATCTTCATACTTATGGCTCATTACTCCTTTTGGCAGTCTTATGGACCTCTTATTTCACTTCTGTTTCAACTGCTCTGGTAAATGACTGCCTGCCTGTCCCCCCAGAGGACCCCAAAGCAAATTTCAGGCATGCCCCATAGCCTATATTTAAAATCATGTTGCTCAAAACATACTCTCCAAATTTCATGAAAATCTGTCAAGCTGATTTTGCTTGATGTAGTAACAGAGATATGTTAAAACATATACAAATGTATTTTTATTTTTATAGCTATACATACATGCAGTTAAAAATAAATAAATATTAGGTAGTAAATTCAACTGGCTAAGGAAAAGAGTATTTTGATTATGTTGTTGGAATAGATGGGAATTTGAATGGTATTGTTTCTCAGCCCTGCTGGAGGCTGGGGGATAGTAAATTTTCTCAAATACCATTTAAGTCTCTGTGCTCCTTGCTGTTTGTCTTGCCAGGATATCATAGGTCTTGATGGATTTGTGATGTGCAGTCATGCTTGGCTGATTGTTCCACCTCTTTGATCGTCCCACTAGGCTGTCCTTTGGAAATCTGCTGTTAGCCTGGGCCTGCTGTGTTGCCATGTGCCCTGCAGCTTTCATCTGATAAACAGTTCTTTCTGTTTGTTTGCTCTGCTAGGTGCTTACTATACAAATTTGAGTTAGAATAAAAGGTTTAGTTTTGACCTTCCCAAATTGCTAAATATAATTGCGTCTTTTTATACATCTTTACTATATTAAAGGCACTGCTGAACAGACATAATCCTTTCGGAAGGGAAATGAGTTATTTGGCTTCTTTGGAAGTTGTAGATTCATTTTCATTTTTGCTCTAGTAGCCATTGTTTATTTGAAAATTTTCCTGCAGTTTATTAAAGTGAGCTCTCTCTGCATTTTGCTGGAGAACTTAGCTCTTCCTGACACAAATGACTGGGGGTTTTATTTTTATTTATTTATTTTGCTA
The DNA here is from genome assembly GCF_028023285.1 of Balaenoptera ricei. Taxonomy (NCBI): domain Eukaryota; kingdom Metazoa; phylum Chordata; class Mammalia; order Artiodactyla; family Balaenopteridae; genus Balaenoptera; species Balaenoptera ricei. The sequence goes on along the minus strand of NC_082651.1, from coordinate 75,530,041 downwards.
TTACTTTTAATATTTAGTGAATCACCAGCAGATTTTAAAGCTCACTAAGAGGTTTCAGAGTTTCTTCTGCTTAAGCAGTGGGTTATAAACAAGATGTAATTTTTAAAATTGAGATTCCATTACAGGTAGAGTTGAGGGTTGTATTAAATTTAGTAGGAGAAAAAAGAGAGGGGGGTTAACTTCAACATTTACCTTTTGCAAACATCTTTATTACTCTCCCATCATTTGGCCTCTCTCTGGGAGAACCTCCTGCTCTTGGTGGCAAGTACTCATTCTGTATGAAGAGGTTATCTTCAGGGAATGGGGGCATCCCCTCTCCTTATTAAAGTCCTGGGATCTGAACATTTTTCACCAAAAAATGGCTTAAAGTTTGTGTACTTGATGCAGAGAGGTGTTACTTAACTCTCATTGTACTTCTCAAATTTCTAAAATTAAGTGTTCATAAAGGAAAAGAGGTGTACACCGTAGGGTTGTAAGTTTAGTATATCACAAGCAAGATATTTCTTTAATATTTTTATCTTCAAAAGTCCTATAACATTGACATTCAAATATGTATATATGTATACATATATATAATATTTATCTATGTCTAATGTAAACAATTTATATGTAAAATTAAAGAATTTTCCCCTAGGCAACCTTTGAGTAAAATTAATAATTATTCCTGTTCTGGGTAGAAATTCAGTGTGGTCTGGTTCCTTTATTCCTCCCATTTTACTCTTTCCTAGGCGATTAGAATTGTTATGGCTTTTCTTTCAGAGGATATGTTGTGTGATGATATGTTGTGTTGTCTTTCTTCCACTCTAGTAAGTTTCAAGCTGTACTTGATGGAGCTCCTATTATGGCTTTATATTTTCCCCATGTTAGCTCTCTTTAGAGGAGGGCTAACTTTGCTGCATATACAACTGCTGTCTCTGACAAAGATGGAATTCAATGCCCTCATGGTCACCATTTATTTATTTTTTAATACAACCTCCCTCCTCTTTGTTCTTCCCTCTCTCCCAGCACACTTTGAGGCTGGCTCAAATGCTTTCCATTTGCTACAAATCCCTTTCAACAAATTTTATCTTCTTTACCACTTACTTCCTCTAGAAATACATTGTTCATTTTTTAAAGATGTACATAAATCTTTTAGGTATGGTATTTAAAGCACAATAAACGTAAGCCTAGGTGCTTTCAGAGTGAATTAACTACTAAAGCTTATATATAGAGCTATGCATGTGCAAGTGTATGCAAATAGTGAATAGCAGTCAGAATATTATTGTCACCAACCATACTGATAATTGAAGATTCCACAGATGGTGTGTCAATTCTCTTCTCCCTTTGTCAAGCACTCTTCTTGGTCCTTCCCCAATCCCCCCTTTTGTGCATTCATCATTCTAGCTTCTAGGATCTCTTGGAAGAAGCAAAGATGTTGTCAATAGAACATCCAGTACATGCCAAAAGGAACATCTTTTCTTCCTGCTGTTTTGCTTCCTTCCTTTTCCTTTATTCTTCCTATTTCTAGACTATGCATACCCTGTTAATAATCAGCAGTAACCCATTAATACTCATGAGGTAGGTATGCAGGAGAAAATTTAATTGGCATCATTCTACACTTGCAAACTGAGAACAGGGATAGGTTTAAATCACTCTAGATGAGGAACCAGAATCTAAACTTATTGCCATTGACTCAGGGCTATTCCTTTCTCTCTCCCTTGCAATAGCACATCAAAGTACACCACAGCACAGATTTCCAGACATAAATAGAATACTTAAATTAGAGCTGTGACCTGTCTTTAATAATAAACCAATAATGAAATACTGACCAGAAAATCACCTAATCACTGAACATATATGAAATTTCCACTATACTGCTTGGATTTGAAGGGACAAATTACTTTAGATTTGAATCCTATCCATTTAGCTGGAATTATGTCCAAGCTGTAGATTATCCCAAAGCAATGGATACGTAAGTAACTGTATATCTCAGAATACTGGTTAATTTTTGTAACTTCCAATTAAAAGGTTTCTAGTCTTAGATTTCATAGGATTTGGTTGGAATTGATATAATAATTGAAGCTTCTCTTTGTTATTCTATAGTTTCCCTGCATTCATACATTCAACCAACACATACTTATGGCCTAATATATGTCATATACTGTTCTAGGTGCTGTAAAAATTACTTACTGAGTGAATGTGTTTGCAATTTTGCAACTCAGCCATATTTGGAAAATGGATCTAGAAGAAGTGAAGGTAAAGTAAGGTTAGGGTGAAGTCATAGATACAATATCTCTCCATTGCACATTACAATCATTCCTTTTCATTGTTGTTTAAATGAATCATAGAATTTTTGGGATGCATGGAACCTACTCTAATCCCCGACCATGTAAAGTAGAGAAAACTGAGTATGGGCAAATTAAGTGATATGCTCAGGATCACAGAGCAAATTATTGGCAGCTGGATCCAACCCAAGATTGCTGAGTGTTAGGATTGTTAGGAACATGTGCATTTTAGCAAGACCAGGGAAAACCCTTGGGCTTCATGAAGTCATTGATGACCCTGAATCCAAAGGTATGTCTTCTGCCTTTTTAGGAAAAGAAAAAAAAATCTCACATCGTTGTCAGGGTCCTAGCTTTCAAGTTTGGTTAGTAGATTCATTGGTGCTGATTGGCCTGTTTATATTTATTAAATATAAACAAATAAATAATTACTTTTTTCATACAGAAGTTAAGGAGATGGTATTTTGGAAGATTTTTCCATCTAAGACAAAATTGACTTCTCCTTGTGTGGCCTTTCGGTTCCTCTTGTCACTACTGAACAGAGGTAGCATGAACATCACAGAGACTGAAAGCTGTATGGAACATTAGGTACCATAATTTAACCTTTTCATTTTACAGTTGAGATAACAAAGCCTAAATAAAGAAAGTGACTTGCCAGTGATGTACAAATAGCTAGAGGCAGAGCAAGACATCTTGATTCTTAATTCTAAATTCTTCTGCCTCCTTATTTCATGTTCTGACATTATTTGGTAGAATATCAGAATCTTGTTTCATAGGCAATAAAGTGTTTATCCTTCCTTTGAAAACAAACTTTCTGCTAGCACTAGAAGATGATTCTGTGTCTGTTTGTATCCACTCCTGGGTTTCTGGGGTCTTTTCTTCTAGCATTCTGAGGCATAATTGTCTATGGTTTCACAGAGAGTGACCAAATTTCAATAAAAATTGCTCTGGATGGGCCTTGGCTTTATTCCTTTAAGTTCTTAGAAAGGTGGTGATTGGGCTGGGAATTTTCTATAACAGAAAAATAAGCTATTTAAAGAGAAGTTCCTATGCTACTGACGGTTTCCTTTTCTTTCCAGATTTGGTTCATTCTCTTAGGCATCTTATTTTAGAATTATATGAGAGATGTATGTGTATATATCTGGAACGTTTTACAGATATTTAAACAGAAGAAGCATGAAAATTCTCTCTTGATAACAAACCCCACAAATAATCACCCCTTAAAAATAAGTTATGGCTGAGTAATAGCCATGGCTTTCATTGTCTACAATGGACATCCATTAGGAATCTGGGACACAAGGTTGATGGATCATTGCTAGCAAGTAGGAGGACTCTGTTAGTAGTCATTCTGAAGGGCTCAAAAGTTTATTTGAAAGTTCAGTTCATGGAGAAAGAAGGTCTTTGTGAAGCCCTTTCTATAGTTGATGAAAGTTCAGCCACTGCTGGTATGCTGGGGATAACATGATAGATTTGCTTCTGGTATCTACACCCTCACTCATTTGCTCTCACACCTTTACTTCTCAAGCCAAAATGGCCCATGTCCTTGTTTTGGATAAGCCAATATAAAAATTCATGGAAAAAAGGCTGCATGCCTATTCGTCTATATTAGGTAACAAATCCCTGCTCCCAATCAAGGAAAAGAAGTTCAACCTCACTGAATTTTCTTATTGTTCAGACTGCTTTTATATATTCACAAATTGATAAATATTTATATAATTTTACGTCATGACCTGCTCTGTCATATTACAGGTACTGTGTACTGACCTTCATCCTTCTTAGTAACACTCTCTTATTTGTAACTCCTACCCTTTGCCCCATTGGTCTCACCCAGAGAGAATTTGTCTAGCCCCTGCACCCCAATCTTGATGACATCTTGGTTCTCAACATGAGGAAAATCTGAGAGTAACCAATGATCCACTTAGAAAATCTTTTTTTCTACATGTTTGCTGATAAAAACAGAATTGCTCAGAGGAGCAGGAAGATTTCTGTGGTTCTATTACTACCACTGCCTTGGAGTTGTGTAGATTTCTAGTTTCCATACTTCACTGGATCCTTATAAGACTCTATGAGTTAACTGAGACAAATTTTCAGGTGAAGAAATTGAGTCTCAAAAAATAAAGTGACAGCAAAAGTTACTGAGACACTCGGTGATGAAAATAAGACTGGAGAACAGATCTAATTTTTGGTACAGAAGTTTTTCCTAAAGCATCCCAGGTCTCTATATTTTCTCACATAAAGATTCAAAGTTTGTTACCATATAAGCAGCCACAGAATCCTGAGCCTATGAGCGAAGTCAGTGTATAATATAAACCCCATGTATCTGACCTGTGACTGTTTCTGCTAGTACAGCTGATAATGATTGTCACTGTTAAGGTAAATGATTGAGTACAGCCCAGGAAATCTCTAAGCCATATAGGTATTTTTTATTTATAGCTTGAGGCTGTGGTGGGAAAGCAAGAGAAGGTAATGAATGTTTATTGAGTGTCTCACTAGGTACAAATTCTGTGCAGGTGCTTTACCTATGAGCATAGCAATCCTGTGAGGGAGTTAGACATTTTCTGCATTTTCAAAATGAAGGATATGAGGTTCTGAGGAAGAATCAAGATCTTGCAGCTAGAAAGTAACACATGCGGGTGAATGCATTGTGGTGAACCAGAGTCTTCTTCCGTAAGTAAAACCCAACTTCTTCATCAGAGCAAAGATATTCTAAAAAGAGACGGATGTTCTTCTGCACTGTAGCAATTGAAATCGTCAGTTAACGAAGCATGGTATGGCCTGGGGAGACAGACCAGGATTGAAATTTTAATTTAATAAATTGTACTGTATTATTATTACCATCAAACTCAATACATTTCTATGTTTTTGGTCTTCTTTATCCTTTAACTAAGGAAAAAATACATTTCATTTCACTTAAACTGGTATTCTCTTTCAGTCACAGAATCTTTAACCATGTATTTATGTGGTATTACACTCATACATTTACATATTTTAGTACCCAAGGGAGTCCTGGGAATTTCAAGTTTAATATAAGATGAATTTTGGAATAGAGACCATCTAATACTTATGTCTCCAGACATTCTCTGGAGACTTCCAAGTGGGGGGAAAAAAAAAAAAAAAACTATTTCAAAGCTTCCAAACACATCTAAGAAGTGAAATCCTGTTGATAAACCCTTTGGCTAAATGCCATGAACTAAAACTTTTGCAAATGAATCTTATTGAAGTTTTATTGAGAAAAAAAAAAAAGCAATTCCATCAAAACAACAATAACAACTGAATCAATTCCAGGTCAATGCTAAAGACTATGCTTAAGAGAGATGGTTCTGATCATTTAATTTTTTAAATGGAAATATGAGCCTAATGAAATTTCCTCACATCCAGCTTCTGCTCTTGGCAGTGAAATATCTCCACAGATACACTTGTCAACATAATAACTGGCAGCATTTTTCTTTCATCCAAAGAGGTAACATTTGCAATTACTGATGAGATCTGGAAAGATCTACTAGATGAGTGGCTAGCCAAACAAGGTCCTAGGGGTAAAGGCTTTTCTAGATGTACTGATGGAGCACTGTCACAAAATGTTGGTTTATTTAGTCCTCTAATTAACATTTACCTATGAGCATGGCAATCCTGTGTGAGAGTTAGACATTAGATATTAAATTCCTGGGTGCAGCAGTTTAAAGGTGGGCATTAATCCAAAGTAGTTTTGCAGTTATAAAGCTGTATCTGGTTGAGAAGCTGATAATCATTTTCCTGATTTTTTCTTGCCATCTAAGGCTGTGCTTAAGAGAGCATCCTGTTTGGGGTTGGATTAGGGGATAGTTGGAGCATAGTGTCATCACACTGACATTTCATAATTCTTTCTGGTAACCAATTGAATTCACAGAGTCCAAATTTTAAATGAATGCTTCAAGTATCTTGATGAGAATAATGACAGTCACTTTGCTTCAAAATATTCCTTAAAACTGTCACTGTTTGCAGATGACATGATACTATACATAGAAACCCTTAAAGATGCTACTGAAAAACTACTATCAATGAATTTGGTAAAGTTGCAGGATACAAAATTAACACACAGACATCTGTTTCATTTCTATACATTAACAACAAAGTATCAGAAAGAGAAATTAAGGAAATAATCTCATTTACCACTACATCAAAAGGAATAAAATACCTAGGAGTAAACCTACTTAGGGAGGCAAAAGACCTGTATTTGAAAACTATAAGATGCTGATGAAAGAAATTGAAGACCACACAAACAGTTGGAAAGATATGCCATGTTCTTGGATTAGAAGAATCAATTTTGTTAAAATGACCATACTACCCAAAGCAATCTACAGATTCAGTGCAATACCTATCAAATTACCAAGGACATTTTTCACAGAACAGGAACAAAAAAATTTAAAACTTGTATGGAAACACAAAGGACCCAAATAGCCAAAGCAATCTTGAGGAAGAAGAACAGAGGTGGAGGAATCATGTTCCCTGACTTCAGACTATACTACAAAGCTATAGTAATCAAAATAGTATGGTACTGCCACAAAAACAGACATATAGATCAATGGTGGAAAGCCTAGAAATAAACCCACACATTATGGTCAATTAATCTATGACAAAGGAGGTAAAAATATATAATGAAGAAAAGACAGTCTCTTCAATAAGTGGTGCCAGGAAAACTGGACAGCTACATGTAGAAGAATAAAATTAGAATATTCTCTAACACCATACAAAACTAAACTCAAAATGGATTAAAGACATAAATATAAGACCGGATACTATAAAACTCCTAGAGGAAAACATAGGCAAGACATTCTCTGACATAAACTGCAGCGATAATTTTTTTGGATCTGTCTCCTAGAGTAATGGAAACAAAAGCAAAAATAAACAAATGGGACCTAATTAAACTTAAAAGCTTTTCACAGCAAAGGAAACCATAAACAAAATGAAAAGACAACTATGGAATGTGAGAAAATATTTGCAGATGTTGCTACCAACAAGGGATTAATCTCCAAATACAAACAGCTCATACAGCTCAATATCAAAACAAAACAACAAACCACCCAATCAAAAAATAGGCAGAAGATCTAAATAGAGATTTCTCCAAAGAAGACATACAGATGACCAAAAAGGACATGAAAATATGCTTAACATCTTTGTTTAACCCAGTTTTCTCAAGAAGCTACAAAATGTGTATTATGTCCATTTGGAAGGGAAAACTGAAGCCTAGATATTTTTAACTTACCCCGTATCACCTAGTTAACAATGGCAAAGCTAGTATTGGATCCCAGTTTCTCTGACCCCAAAGGTCTTCATCCTTCTGCCAGACCATGCTACGTCCTAGTGCTGATGTCCCTCAAAGTATGCTGACCTGCCAGGTTTTTTTTAATTGTCAGAATATCCTAGGGGATGATTACACTAGCAGATTAAACCTCCTTTCTATCCAAACAGCAATACTCTGATAGCAAAGTGATTTTTAAAAAAGCCATAAGTGCAGAGGAACAAGGAGAATATAATAGGAATTTGGAATACAAGAAACATTTGGAATACAAGAAAGCAGACAGGCAAGTGGTAACTGCACTAATCAACCAGAAAGATCTGAGTCTAAGAGATCATGAGAGGAGCTGGAAGTCAGCTGATAGCTGATAGTAAGCCCAGCCTCTGCCTGAAGGACCATCTTGAGAGTTTATACCATTCACCAAAGGAATGAAGTGCTGGAATTTTTAGAGCAGCTCAGGCTCTCAACAAGTATGCAAGAGGTTAAGCTGTAAATTTCGGATTTTAAATGCTCTAGAATTTCCCATTTCTGTTTTCAGCTATGGAATAAAGGAAGAAACAGAGAACTAAAAGTTCCTGTGGTATAGATGCCAACAACCAGGATGATCTTGGGTGTGTCATTACCTCTCTGGGTCTCGATATTCTGAAATATAAAAGGAAAAGGCTACACTAAGTCACCTCTATGATCCCATTAGTACAAACATTCTGTGATCCTGAAGATGTAATCTCTGTTTCATAGGTCTGCATTTATGTCAAGGGAAATGTCATTGTAAGTTTTTTATCATCATAGCAAAACCATGAAAGTAGCAGATGAGCAGTACATTTGTATATCACAGTGTAACCAGTCATCCCTCAATTATACAAATCTTATTGAAGAAATGACAGTCAAAAGCCTCTCCATATTCAAGTATAAAAAATCTATAAAATTATATTCAACTGGCTAGCAGCCTGTGTCTGAGTTTTTAATAGAGTTATATTTCTTTTCTGTGTTCAAAGAGGGCATTTCCACTTGAATATAAGAGATGGGGTACCTCATTTGACTGCCCTTTCTAAACTGTGGGCTAAATTTATTAATGCAGCTCATGACTTCTCCCCTTTATTTATTTCATTAAACGTGGTTTTTATTTTCTCATAAGCCAATATATATTTTGTTATTACGGAAATAAATATCAAGTAGGTAGGAATGAGATTACAGATTTATCCCACATAAAGACAATGTGACAGCTGAAAACCTGCATTTAAAAAGAGCTATATCAATGTGAATTATTCACTTTCCCCAGATTACTTAATATATTTTTATTCCTCAAGGATTATATTAAAAAACATTTAACACAATATTCATTCATTCAAGTAAACAAATTCAAGTTATTCACAATTTTTAGGATTTCATTTCTTGTTTAATTAGGTCATCTTGTGTGGTTTAAGCAACTTGATTTTTTTAAAATAAAAGAATTAGTAAAATTTCTGCTTGATGGTAGTAATTACATTGGATTTGGAGACAATGCAAAATGAGGGGACAAATACAACTAAAAGAAAGCTAGAAAGGTTATAATAGAGGGAAAAAAAAGAACTAATATGTTTCCATCTAAAACTTCAACTGAACTGAACAGATAAGAAAAAAATACTGAATGGACTAAGAAAAATGAATACAAAATCCAAATAATGGTCTGATTTTGGAACTTAAGGATTCCATGTGTCTTTCATTTACATAATCTCATTCTCTCTCTCTCTCTCCATATATATATATATATCTGTATCTCTCTCCATATATATATATATATATATATATATATATATCTCTATGTATCTACACACACACACACACAGACACACAGAGTTGGGAACACTAGATTAATTCATATTTTGTTTCCCATATTGGAGAAACAGATTTGGAAATTAGACCTTTAAAGATTTTGCTATACTACAGATTGAAATAGATTGTTCATTTGATGATACTGAATTCCCAGTATGACAGCCTTTATCATGACCTACATTTCTATGTAAATGAATTAAAAATATTGAATAGTCTTTGTGTTAGGGACCAGGAGGACTCTAAAGATGAAAAGAAAAAAACTGACACTTACTTGGCACATACTGTGAGCTAAACACTGTGTTAGTCAATTTGTGTGCAACACTGTTAATATTATCTGTATTTCACTGAATCAGAAATTGAGGCCTGAAGAGAACCTCTAGCAAGTACAGCAGCTGGGCCTCATACCCAACCATCAGATTTAATACATCATCCCCTGTACTACACTGGCTCCCTAAAATACAGTCCTAGTCTGTAAGTTGCTTATCAGGCATTGTTTTCTCAAAATAGTAGACAAAGGAATATAATACTTGTGGAGCATGGTAACTGACAGAAGGGATATAGAAATGTTGTTGGAGGAGATCAGAGTAGGGAATGAGTATATTTACTTAGTGGAGCAACAGGAAACTCTTCATGTGAAAGACAGTATTAGAGATGGCTTCCTAAGCAATAAGAAAATTTTGACAGTTGGAGATGGGGGTGGGAACATTCCAGAAGAAAAGAAGTCAGCTAAAAAGTTACTTATGCAGAAAGTACAGAGGTAATCCAGGAAAAGGAAATTAGCCAGTTTTATGGGAGTCTTTAAGGTAAAAGCCAAGGAGTCCTTAAATGTCAAAAGAGACTGAAAGTGCAGACCTTAATTAGGAGGTAACCATAATAGACTAAATATCAATACATGTGGGTCTTGGCAACCACTGGATATGGTGGTGTTAGAGAGGGAGATGACGACAATGATTCAAAGATTAGGATCGAAATGCTATCATCATCATATTATTGTTATTATTATTGCTAATAGGAAGAAGAAACCAGAACTAGTAAAAATCTTCCTGCATGAATATATTTGTGTTGCTTTTCTTTTTGAGTCCTGTTCTCCTCTAGGACACATATCCCAAGCATAAAATTAACAAACATAACAATTTCTAGCCCTCTATGCCATATGTGGACATATGGACCAGATATGATCCCTGGACCAGAACCTAGGTTCCCAGGCTGTGGCCCACAGTACTGGGATATATAGGTTACCAGCAGTGCATCATCCCATCTCCAAGTCAATCAAGAGATCAATTTTCCCCATGAGGGCTACCCTTTCTTTCTTTCTTTTTTTTTTGGCTGCGCCTCAAAGCTTGCAGGGATCTTAGTTCCCCCACCAGGGATTGAACCCAGGCCCTTGGCAGTGAAAGTGCGGAGTCCTAACCACTGGACTGCCAGGGAGTTCCCAGGACTACCCTTTCTTAATTGTGGTAATTTATGTGTCTATTCAATTAGCTCAATATTGTTTTTTCTTTCAATATGTACATTCTTTTTCAAAAAACTGCCAAGTTGTTAAGACTTAAATACTTAAGTTATTTGGACCCAACTACTTAATAAACAGAACTGTTAGGTTTTTTGTTTGTTTGTTTGTTTTTTGCCTCTGGGTGATGTGAGAAAAATTACTGAGATATTAAAGGTGCTGTAAACTTAAATTTTGGGGACTACAAATATAGAACTCTGTATATAGTACTGGGCAGAGTGTGAGTACCATTAAATAGGACAAGATTTCTTTGAATCCCACTCCCAAGAATTTTTTCTCCACCCCACATCAGCTACCCACTTCCACAATCATATTTTAGATCTTGTCATCAGGAATAACTGTACCATTCCAGTGCCCCATTTTCAACCATTTTCCCAGTGGGACTTCTATTACTCAGTATCTTTTATATACATTATTCTTTACTATTCTCTTGTGCTCACTTCCCTGCTCACCCAGCTTAGAATCCATGCAACTTTTCCCAACTACAGCCTCAACCCTTTTCCCTTCACTTTTCCTGTCATACTTGACAATACCTCTACCCTCATTAAACCTAACTCTCCAGATACTTCACCTCTGCACCCGTGCATCAAAGTGTGGCTGGAGAAAAGGACACAATCATGCTGCCTAATCAATGCTAAATTCTCAAACACATCATTGACACCTCATGGTAAGCCTAATAAATTCACCTTATTTTCTGAGATGACTCACACCTTCCTCTCCTCCAAACTCTAATACTCTTTCTCCAATCCTTTATTCCTTCCGTCACTGAAAAAATAGAATCTCTCAAAATAGACCTCATTTTCCCTCCCCAAATCTCTTACTATACCTGCATCCACATCTCTGTAGTCTTTTCCCTCTTGTTTCCTGATTGAACTAGCCCCATTCTAACCTACAGCTTCTGTATTTGTATATTAGATATCAGTCTCTCTTGCCTATTCAAGGGCTTCTCTTTTGCATCTCAGTATTTTCTTTCTCTTGTTGATCACTCCCATAAATATAAAATCATGCTATGAAGTATTTCGTTTTCAAATATAGTAAAGGACCCATTTTTAATCAAACAATCACCCCGTTTGCTCCTTTTTACAGCAAAACAAAAACTTGTCTCTACTCATTGTCTCTTCCTCATCTGTCATTCTCTCTTTGATCCACTCCAATTCTCCAATTAGGCTTTTGTTTTCACCATCTCTCAAAATAACTCTTATAAAGGATACTGCCATTTTGCCAGGCTCATGGTATGTTTTCAGTTTTTATCTTACTGTATTTCTCAGTAGCATTTGGCATTGATGATCATTCCTTTTATTTAGAAACACTTCCTCACTGATTTTTGGGGTCCTGCTCTTCTAGCTTTTCTAACATCTCTTTCATCATTGTCTGTCTCATCCATTACCAAAGAATCTCTGTATGGAGGGTTTTATCTTGTTTACCTGTATCCTCAGTACCTATAACAGAACCTGGCACATAATACTAGGGGCCCCAAAATAGAGATAAGTGTTTTAGATGGAAAATTTAGGGAAGACAGTGAAGGCAGTGCCTTTAAACCGGACTGGATTGGGCAGGATTTCATCAAATATTTTATTTTGAAGTGTTGGGGGAAGTAAGTTAGAGGAAAAAGCATTAGCAAAGATGCAAATTTAGAAGTCATTGGCCTGGACTTCCCTCGTGGTCCAGTGGTTAAAACTCCGTGCTTCCACTGCAGGGGGTGCAGGTTTGATCCCTGGTCAGGGAAATAAGATCCCACATGCCCTGCAGTGAGGCCTTAAAAAAAAAAAAAAAAAATCATTGGCCCAACTTTGGGAATAATGACTTGCTTTCCAGTCACACTGCAGTATGGGGGTTAGGATTTCAACTTTTAAATTTGGGGGGACACAAACAAGCAGTTCACAGTAGACATCTATACTGCATCCAGAGGCAAGTGTACATTCAGGCTTAGGAATAGTTGCCTTGCACATGGGTGACACTGGATACAAGATATGTGGATAGATTCTTTTATTTATTTATTTTTTATTATTTATTATTTTATTTTTGGCTGCGTTGGGTCTTCGTTGCTGTGCGTGGGCTTTTCTCTAGTTGCGGAGAGCGGGGGCTACTCTTCCTTGCGGTGCACTGGCTTCTCATTGCCGGTGCTTCCCTTGTTGTGGAGCATGGGCTCTAGGCACGCGAGCTTCAGTAGTTGTGGCACTCGGGCTCAGTAGTTGTGGCTCACGGGCTCTAGAGCACAGGCTCAGTAGTTGTGGCGCAAGGGCTTAGTTGCTCCGCAGCATGGGGGACCTTCCCAGACCAGGACTCGAACCCGTGTCCCCTGCATTGGCAGGCAGATTCTTAACCACTGCGCCACCAGGGAAGCCCCAAGATATGTAGATAGATTCTTATTAGAACAGAGTGCATTGATGCAATGATGCTTTTGCAGGCCATATTTGAAAAATGAAATTATTATTCATGGCAATCACTAATGCTAGGTCTTTTCAGTAGAGGGCACTGGAGGGGTATCTAGGAACATGTCTTGCAGTTTCAGTGCTATTTATCTTGGTCGATCAATGACTTCCTACATAGTTTCCCCAGGAATCCAGTGGGCAGTTCCCAAGTAAGCCCCAGTGGACAGCTCTCTAGCAAGTCCTGTGGGTGCCCCAGTGGGTGTCTTCCATGCAAATCTAATTGGCACCCCAGTGAGTGGTTATTTTCTTGCTTGCCAGCCTCAGCCTGCAGGAACTCAGCAAACTTGGCCATCTGTTGGGCCATAGCCACACCTTCCAGTGAAATCTGAACCTCAGCCCTGGTGGAGCTCATTTCTGGGTTTGTTTCTTCCTTGGGCACTATCCTTCAGCCCTATGGATAGTGGCTGCATCTCATGTTTATTTTCTTGTATTCTTTAGTGTTCTTTTACCTTTTACTAGTAAAATGTTTATTCTCTTTGTACTAGTTAGCAATTCTTTAAAGTTTCCCTGATTAAATTACTGGTGTGGTTTCTGTATCCGGTTGGGTTCTTACTGATAAATTATTATTCCATGTATAATGGATATCACCCAGATGTAGCAATTGGTAAATTCAGAGTGTGCCTTTTAAATGCTAATATATTTTCCTTTCCAGTTACCAGCAATTGGTCATCATATGGCAGAATCTACATCCAAACTTAGTAAAAAAACCCTCAATTTACTCAAGTATATGTTGAAATAAAAGCAAAGCACCATAAAATGTCTGTTGTCAAATGAATTTGAGAAGCATATGAAGATGTTTTCTTTTCTCTTTTGCAACAAACATATATTTGAATGACAAATCATAGAATAACATGAACTTGAGATTTAATTGTGATCTGTTGAAACTGCATTATCCAAGTCATGATATGGAAAAACAAAAACAACAAATAAAATATGTTTTGTCAAACCTCTGTGTCTAGAGTAGTGGAGAGAAATAAAAATACTGAGCCAGTGTTATTTGAAAATACGGAACCAGTTCTTGGGGAAATTATTATTGCCTTTTCCAAAGATAATTCTATGGTCTAGACCAAGGAGTGACCAATTAAGGCTGCAGGTTGACCTCCTGCTTTTGCAAATAAAATTGTATGAGAATACAGCCATGGCCATTCATTTACATTTTGTCTGTGGTGGCTTTTGCTTGACAATGCACAATAGAGTAGTTGTGACAGAGACCAAATGACTCCACAAAACCTCAAATATTTATTATCTGTCTCTTTAGGAAAGTTTGCTGACCCTGCAGGACATGGGATCTGTTTTCGCCATTGAGGCTTGAAAGCAGCTAAATAAATGATTGTGACTAAGTTCCAGTAAAATTCTATTTATAAAAACAGGCTACAGCCCAGATTTGGCATATGGGCTTCCATTTGCTGACCCTTATTGTAGACCATAGTAGGTATGCAATAAATATTAGCTGAATAAATTTAAAAAATTGATTTAAAAAATTCTAATATTGCCAACATATTCTGTTCTCTTTTTCAGAGTGTGTGTGTATCTAGATGATACTCGTGACAACTGACCACCAGGCCTGATGGATGACTTACATAACCTCTGGAGAGTTACCTACATGTGATCAGAAAGTACTGTGCCCATGTGGAAAACATTGCAGTCCTGGGGCTAAAGATAAACTTCATGCTTGATAAAAAACGACCAAAAGGTAAGGCTTCTCTCTGGTGTGCTGCAGTCTTCAGTCTTCTGTTTTTCATCCCCACTGGCAACTCAAAGCTGTCCTTAATCCATCATATACCTCTTGAGCATGTGCTCTGGGTTCACTGTCATGATGAAAAACTGCTCCGTGAACTCAGCAGAGGAACTCCACATTGAATCTCAGCTGTTTACATAGCTTCTGAAGAAAATGTCACCCAAATGTGGGAAACAATCCAAGATGCATTTCTAGTATTTGTTTTAAACTAGAAATATTGACAGTGGTACATGTTTTTTTCGAAGCTGTTTGTTAGTTCTACAAATCCAGGGAGGCAACTTTCACTAGCCAGTTTGAGATTACCTAATTTGATGATGCTACCTCCGTTATCTCATTCAAACCTGCCCTGGCACCTCTATCCTACTGTAAGTAGCATAATCCAGGCCCTCATACCTCTTCTCTGAATTGCTGCCTCCAGCTCTTCATGTCTCTAATTTGTTTCACCTTTCTCAGCCAGATTAATCTTCCTGAAGCACAAATCCCATCACGTCACTATTTTTCTCAGAAACCCCAAATGATTCCCATATGCCTGGAGAATAAAATCTAGTTTTAGTCAGTCAACAGCCTTCGGTTCCATTTATCTCTACCACTCCCTTCCCCTTCTGCTTACTCTCAATTACTTCCTTTCATGGAGGGTTGCCAGATAATAATATACAGGACACCCAGGTAATTTGAATTTCAGATGAAAATGAGTAACTTATTAGTATGAATATATCCCAAATACTGCATGGGAAATATTCATACTATAAAAATGATTCATTATGTATATGAAATTTAAATTTAACTGGGTATTTTTATTTGCTAAATCTGGCAACCCTACTTCCATGCTTGCTACATTTACCAGATTCAAATCTATTTTGTTTTCTATATGTACCTCATGCTTTTCAGTTTTTCTGATTCTTGTCAGAATTACCTCCTAAATACCTAGATGCCATAAATAAAATATGGAGCACATAACTGTTCCCTCTCCTAAGTCAACATGATGTAGAAGAAAGGATAAAGATGAGACATACTTGGATTAGCATTATGGCTTCAAGTTGGCCATCTCTGTGACCTTTGGGCAAACTGCTTAGCTTTTATAGTCTTCATTTTCTCCATCTACACAATGAGGATCATAATACCAACTTCAAGTGATTATTTTAAGGTTAAGTGTGTAATTTTATAAAATCTTTCTAAAAATATGTGGTTCATAGGAGGGGTTCAATAAATGACAGTACCTTATCAACTTTCTTCTTTTATCAGTGCTTCTTAAACTTCAGTAACCTCAAAGTTCCCCCAATATATGGATTCCAATGTAAGAAACACTTTATTAAATAGTTAGGTGGTCATTTCACACCTTACACATAAATACTAATCAAACTTAAGCAATGAAAGTCTGAGCAAAGCATGGTTATTAGAGGCTTATCTAGATAATCTAGAATAAGATATATTTTTCAACTCAACAAAATACAAAGACAATATTTAAACACTATCATAAAGAACTTTAGGAGTCACAGGAATACACCAATAGATCCTTATTAGAGAAACACTGCAGTCAGTCTTATTTGTATATATGCTTTACTCTCTACTAGACAGATTGTCTTTAGTCAGGCCAAATATCTGGGTTTTGTTTCTTTTCTATAGAGAAGTCTTCTGTAGAGCAGAAACTTATATTCATTAACTGAAAGGCTGATTGACTGAGTATATAAATATTGACCTCAAATTCAGAAGTATAGGCTTTAATGATGACTTATGTGTATGTTTAGCAATACCATTTACATCCAAGGCCTGTTTGTTTTTTTTTGGCTGCGCTGCATGGCTTGTGGCTTGTGTGATCTTAGTTCCCTGACCAGTGGTTGAACCCATGCCTTCAGCAGTGAAAGCGCAGAATCCTAACCACTGGACCGCCAGGGAATTCCCCAAGACCCTTCTTGATGGTGTATCTTTACCACCTCTTCGGGACAGAGAATGGGTTATGTGACTTTGGCCATGGTTTATTGGACATCTGACCTAGCTGGTGTATGCTGAGTCAACCAGATTTTGTCTCACAGGATGTGGGAATTGTTGTCAATCTCTGGTGGGTATTTAAAGTAAAGTGCTGTCTGCCTCCCATGGGGCATCTTATTCTACTGGGAGAAGCAGATAAAATTATTCTGCAGAGGGTGATATTAATGAGGCAGCTACTGAACTGGGGCTTAGAGAAATTGCAAAGTAACCTGTGACCCGGCTTTCCACTACCTGATTCAGTCCCTTATGGAAGTAAAGTGCTCGTAACTCCTATTTTTGTTAAGAAAGTTTGAGGCTATTTTTTGTTATTCACTATCAAATAACCTCTGATGAAAGCACTCGGGTCAAAATGGGAAATTGAGTACATCTTTCAGGACAGCTGCATAGAGTGGTGAGGATCACCTGTGGGCAGTGTGAATTTTAGAGCTGGCTGTGTGCATGTGCTCTTTCAAGGCAGAGGAAGCCAAAGGAAAGCAAGAGGGAATGGTAGACAGGTGAGGGAAAGGACCACCGATTGGCTAAGTGAATATCAAAAAACTTGGGGAAACTGTCTAATGCAATTCTTTACTAAGTCATAGTAAATGGTCTGCACCCTCTCCTTCATTTTCCCATGAGATGTTCAGAAAACATAATATTCACTAAACTTTGGATGAGTGTGCCTTTTTTATAATCAATGTGCAAGACGAATATGTTGGGTGGCAAGATTGATACCTGTTTTGACTAAATGTAGTAGTGGGGCCCAGACTTGGATTTCAAATATGCTGGGCTATTGTTTCAGTTTTCATTTGAAGGAAAGGTTTCATAGATAAAAATTTTCATAAAACAGGCATAATCAAAAGAGCCTGGACAAAGAATTGAAAGGTATGGGATAACGTTCAAGATGCCTCACCTCTTCGTTATGTCTCATGTCATATTACTGATAGAGTAATCCTGGAAAATATTAGAAGATTTTATGAGTTCAAATATTATCAAGAGAATGAAAACAGTTTATAAACCACAAAGAGCTACGAAGCTTAGAGGCAGTATTAGGTTTACAGTTTAGATTATGAGCTCCTTTTCTTTGCTTCTGTTTCCTAATATCCAGTGCAAGAATCATAATAACTTAGGAGATGCTCATAAATTGATTGTTGAAGAAATGAACCTTGGCTTCAGAATCACATATGTATTTTATATACATACAAATAGATCAATCTCAAAGCATTCATTGACAAAGAGAATGCAAACTGTCCTTGTCTACTAGGGAACAAACAATAGGAAATAGCAACAGAATTGATTTAGGTTAAAGTCACATCCCAATAGTGAGGATGGTAGCAGAGGAAGTCGAATATCCCTTCCCTAGAGAGTCTAAAGAGATTGGATTTTGTTCTCCTTGGAGCAATTTAAATCTAATCTTGATGAACTTGAAGATCTCTCAGTATCTTTTCTATCCCTTTAATCTTAGGATTAAAATGAATCTGAAATCTTCTTTACATCTGGGACAGCAATTGATGTCTTCTGTATAGGCTTAGATAACTCTGATTCAGTGGGAAGTGTCCAAAAAATGCACTGCAGCATATATGTCACTTGGTTGGTTTCTCATTTGGCATATTTATCATAAGCATTTCTGATATATAATTTTGAAAGGCTTAAAACAATCTGTGGGTGTTTTTACCTTAAGTGAATCACCCTGAGGGCATATAGCATGTTCCTTTAGGTCTTTGATGTGAGGAATAGAGAGTGTATGTAACTTAGTGCTCTTGTGACTAATTTCATGTAGGTTGCTTTTATTTATGGAACGACATGAATGAATCACTCCATGTAGTTCAGTGGCTTTACATAAATATGTAAACAATGCATCCCAGTTTCTGACTGATAGTTTTTAGAATGATGGTAACATGTAGACCAGAAGATATAGCATCTATACAAGTTTACTTCATAGTTTTTCTGGATGATTTTTGTTCTTAGAACAGCCTTCAGGTTGGGGCAAGGCCCTGAACTTTAGAGAGCCCTGTGTATCACACAAACACAGACAGAGTACATTTATCTAAGAGTACTTGGTTTTTTCTGTCACTTGGGATCTAGGACTCATACTGGCATAATTCAGTCTGAAACCATGAGCATCCATTCTCATGACCAGCACCATTCTCACCTCAGGAGATCACTTCTCCACATCTTGCCCTATATTTTCAATATAAAAGGTAGTCATATCGAAATGTTACAAAGATTTGTGAGACATGATACTTCTGGTGTCACAGATGGACTGTGCTTTAGAAATCAGAGAGAATTTGAGTGGCAAACTTACACAGATGAAAGAAAACACAAATAATTTGCGTCAGTCTGGGTTTGATCAGGAAAACAGAACCACTCTAGGTATTATGAGAAAAAATATCAATTAAAGGAATTAAGGTTGCCATGATTGTGGAAAGAGCTGAGAGAGTGGATGTTGGAAGTCTGTAGCTTGAAGGTGAGGGAAATAGTCACTAAGGACCTCAGCTGGAGGCTCTAAAACTTGTGATTCTTAAAGGATTGCCAGGGAATTGCTGCAATCTCAATATCTCTGGGAAAGTTCCTACCAACTAGTGGGCTATCATGAAAATATGGACCCATCTGGAATGCTTGGGAAGTCAATGAATATCCTCCATCTACCCATGAATCTCATTACTGCAAACTCCAAAGAATAATGATTTCTTCTCCATTCTGCCTGCACAATATCACACGAGTTTCTCTCACTGGTAGTCTCTAATCCAGAACCATACAAAGTTCAGGCTCCTAAAAAATGTAGTTCCCGGCTACTCGTCTGCATTGCATAGGAGGGGAATAGGGGCAGTGTTGAGTTGAGGACTGGCAATTCCACACAATCACCCCTTTATCATCTCAACATCTAAGTGTAACACTTCTCCTTCAATATTTAATTTCTGAGTAAAGACAAATATAATGTCTTGCTTGCAACTAATATGATGCACTTAACCTTAATTCAAGTACAGACACATTCATTTTCCCCAAAGGGAAGGCAGAAAGGCTCATATGCCACTTTATTTCTGATAGTCCATGACTTGAATATTAAAATATAGAGTTGACCACTCTGAGCATATTTTATATTCATAATGGAGAATATAGGGGAAGCTTAGTTTATACAAATATATACATATCAAAGAATAAAGAAAATATGGACAGTTACTAGCCCTTTTTTTCTGCTTCTTGTCACATGGCCATAATTGGTATTTGTAACTTCCCACTTCCACTATCTATAATCCCTTTGCCCTCAGCAAGTGTATCATAGTTTTTTGCCCAGTGGGGACTCAGAGTTGGTATCCATGTTGCTGATAAATTGCTCCTTCAACAGTGGATATAACTATATCAGCAATGGGGAATGAAAAGTCGCATTTTTGAGCCAACACATAATTTCCAGCCATGGTTGATATTCACAGAATGGAACGTTTTGCCCATCTAATTGTTAAGTGTCTCCTCTGCTATGTTTGCTCTTGTATTGTTACATGACACACAAATATCCCCCACATTTTGTGCCCATTCTGAAAGATTCATCCACATACCTCTTCTCCTACGCAGTTTTTCCAGTGTTTGAATCTTGTCCTTTTCAAATCCCTGGTCATTCAGCTAAATTGTTAGTGACTATCTATAGATAAGTGTAGATTTACAGTTTTGTTTTCCAAGTAACCTTATATTTGAGGCTACCTAACTTAAAATTCTAACTGCTCAAAATTCTACCTGCAAGGAGGATATCCGTTAAATAGCTTCCCTTCAGTACTACTACTGCCATCTATTTCCAAATAGTTTTAGATTATCTTCTGGAACCATTTGTAAACCATGCCCAACTAGTTTCCCTTCTCAGTGAAGTGGTCATAGTGGAGTTTTCATGAGGCCATGGTATGAGGTGAGGGAGAAGAGGCAATGCAACATGAGTAGGCACCATGAGAATCTAAATCACTAGCTTGTGGCAGCTTATGTTCACCTTTCTTTTGGAGCCCAGTCTTGCACATACCACTTCCACCTGATGATGGACTGCTGTCACCCACATCAGTCTTTACGGCCTGGTGGTTCATGTAGGATTCAGCTTATGATGAGCAGTTCACTTTACATAGTATCTCTGTGGCCACAGTCAGTTATTCAGGGCCCTGTGTACAGGAAAATGGTTTTCTGCAGAAAAGAACACAATTTATTCTAGAATCCTAGTGTCTGCTTGATAATTCATCACTAGGGTCCTGTCAAGACCCCGTTTACCACCCCTGTCACAGATACTTCATGTTCCACTGAAGCTGCTGCATCACATGGCACAAGTGGCAGAGAGGCTTACACAGCAGTGTGGAACAACAGTAGAGCCTGCTCTTTGGGCTCCACTAAGAACCAGAAATCTTACAAGTTACTTGGTAAATGTGTCCAAGCAACCTTCATGACCAAATCTGACATACTTTGCCTTTAAAACTCAGATGCCCAATAGGCCTTGGTGGTAGTGGATGCCAGATGTACCAACTTGTCCTTCACCTCAGAGCTGATATATTGACATGCACTGGAACTCTAGAAACCTTACTGAAGTTACAGAACCCTAAATTATTGAGGGGTTTATGTCTTATGCTTTGCACACACGTGTCTTAACAAGGTGTCTGGGGTAGGGATTAGAAAAATTTTTCTGTAAAGGGCCAAATAATAAATATTTTAGGCTTTGCAGATCATACAGCACTCTCTGTCACATGTTCTTCTTTTTTGTTTGTTTGTTTTGATTTTTTACAATTATAAAGATGGAAAAAAAGTTCTTAGCTCATGGGCTGTGCAAAAATAGACTCCTGGTAGTTTGATTGCTGCTTTTAGGCAATACTTCCCAAACTATCTGTGGTATGGTTTTTTTTTTTTTTCTTTTAAAATTTCCAATCCATTTCAGACTGCCATTTTTGTAAAAAACAGTAAAAATGAATAATTGAAAATAAAATTATAAAGACAGAAAATAAAATTTAATTTTTTAATATTAGGTTCAATAGGCATAAAATTGTGTGGTCAAATTGCTATAAAACTTCTAAATTCTTAGTCTAAATTTCTGTACTTAACTCACTGAAAATTAGCAACATACAATTTTCAAATCTCCGTTGGTATGCAGACTACACTTTGAATAATACTGATCTAGAGTATTTGTTACTTTCTGCTCACTAGGTCAGTCAGCATTCAATGAGTTGAACTGTTGTCATGATCTGTGGAATGGCCAAATAACCAGTTCTTTATAGCCTAGATTAAAACAGTAGGCTGGAAAGTTAATATACTACTAAAAGAAGGGAAAGCAATACACTATTCTTTTGTTAAAGGAATAGAGAGAGAGAGAAAAAAAATCAGATCGGTAGCTGCACATCAGGAAGTAGAGATTGTGTTGATTTGCTGGAACAAATTTGTGTTGATTTGATGCCTTTGTATTAATTTATGATAAACTACTGTAATTCTCCAAGAAGCATCTGGCTTCTGCATAGTCCAAATAGGTGAGTTGAATGGGTATGTGATAGGTGTAACCTCCCCCAACATCTTTCAAGTCCTTGACAGTGACATTAATCTCTGTAGTCCCTCTGGGAATGCAGTATTTCTTTTGGTTTTACCACTCCTTGTCATGGACTACTAGTGTCTTATTATCCAGTGCCAATGGGGTCTTTTTAAGATAGAGTTATGTTACAGCTGGATTGGGACAGATCTCTACTTATCTCTGGGAAACCTGGAACTCTGGTGTTGACACTTAGGCAAGATTGAGATGAGGTAGGCTAATTAGTGGTCTTTAATGTGCTGTTAAAAGTTCAAAATTCTCTTGGTGGAGGCCAGGGTCAGCTTTTTTACATTTTTTAGGGATATTCATATTGATGACTTACCCCTGGTTTAGCCAGTTCCATAGCCAGGCTTTGGCTATGTGATGAATAGGGTGTAGAAGAGCCCTCTGGAAACTCTTGCCTGCTCTCTCCTGAAACTAGAATCTTCATACATATCCAGATCATTGTGGTTGTTTGAAGTCCAGAAATGAGGCTCCTCCTGTGCTGTTGAGACAGGAACCTGGGAAGCTGTGCCTGGAAGTCTCTCAGCCCCTGATGCTTCCTGTGCTTGCTTTCTTCCTTCTACTACATGCTTTGTCTTTTCATATACTTTAGGTGAGTGTACACTGAGAAATCTCAATTCTCCAACCTTATGTAACCATTGTAATGTCATTGCTATCTTTAATTAATCAAAGAACCAATTCCAGGTCTTCTTCTTTTTTTTAAAAAAACTCTTGGGTTTATTTATTTATTTATTTATGGCTGTGTTGGGTCTTCGTTTCTGTGCGAGGGCTTTCTCTAGTTGCGGCAAGTGGGGGCCACTCTTCATCGTGGTGCACGGGCCTCTCATTATCACGGCCTCTCTTGTTGCGGAGCACAGGCTCCAGACGCGCAGGCTCAGTAATTGTGGCTCACGGGCCTAGTTGCTCCGCGGCATGTGGGATCTTCACAGACCAGGGCTCGAACCCGTGTCCCCTGCATTGGCAGGCGGATTCTCAACCACTGCACCACCAGGGAAGCTCCCAGGTCTTATTCTTAAGATTCTATTATCCTAGAACATTTTCCATAACAGTAGCATATCCATCTGGATTCAATCAGGAAAACAGAGCCCCACTAAGTAATATGGGAATCAGGGATTTAATATAAGAGTTAGGTCATCATAAATGTAGACAGATTTGTAGTAATGAGGGATGGGGAGGATGCAGCCAGAGGTCACAGTTACTGACCACCATTGATGGGGGTGTTATTAAAAATTACTGCCATTTTTAGTATTTGTTGAGAAGACTCTCACTGAGGGGAAAAATAACTATTTGTATAATTTTGACTTCAAATGTTGATTACTAGCTCTTAAATATGTGATATGTGGGCCTGTGTTTATAGTTTTATCTGGGCCCCACAAATGTTAGGGATAAGCCTGCTTTTTCTCATGATGCTCTCTTGTGATCTTTTCTTGACAAAGTCTTTGCTTTGCCTAAACTTCAGGTTCATTTGTTGTGTATTCCTCCCCTATCATATCTGACCAACTCAAAATTTCCCTTTACTGTAATGGTAATCAGCTCTTATGCTTGTAGGTCATCTCCAGGGCTTTATTTTAGCCCCAACATTGGGTCCTTAAACCAATATTATTAAGTTTGTATTAACTCAATGGAGTATCATGTAGTAGCTTTATTATAGTATATTTGCATTTAATACAATAATGACTTGGTAAAAATGGAGATGATTTAAGAGTTTATTTAGCCCTATGGTTGAAATAGGAATAAAAATATGTAATAATAAAGGTGTATGGGGTTTCCTGGGAGTGGGAGTTAAGCATTATCAAAAGAAAGTTTGAGGGTGATTTTGGGCTGTTCCCTTTCACCCCCACTATTCAATCAGAAATATTTTCCTTTATCATATTTGTTTACATTTCTTGGTAAGATTTTGTTTTAAACTAGCTTTCTTAAATTTAAAAAATGTTTAAAACCCATGGATTTAACCCAAGTCCTTATTTTATATTTGAGGAAATTCAGGTCCACAGAAATAGATGAATTTGCTTAAGGCTACATAATGAAATAATGGCAAACCTGGGAGTAAAACCCAGGTCCCTAGTCCCTGACTATGCTCTTTTCAGTTTTCTTACAAGTGCTTATATTACAGAGATCTTGGAACTCTGGGAGCTCTCTACAGAGAAACAGAAAATGCTATGATAGCTTGTTTTACTTACATACAAATATAATTTCATGTTAATCAAATAACGTTTATTATATTCTAGTATATATGAATAGAAGCTGATACCAGATTCTCTCTCTCTCTCATGTTCCCTCTTTCTCTACCGATCTCTTTCTCTATTGCTCTGTCACACACACACACACATAAGAAAAAATAACTTAAAATTAAAAACATTTTATTTTTTCCACATGATTGTTTCTCTTAAGTTGGGAAAATGTCATTTTAATGACAGGACACCTACATGTAACTGGTGAAACACCACTCTTCACGGATGCAGATGCAGAATTTGAGAACCTGGTACCACTTCATGCTGCCTTTCACACACATTTTCTAAGGTTCTGATTTTAAAAGTTAAAGCTAATGTTTTGCATGTTTTAAATTGGCATGTATTTTATATAATTACAAATAATTATTTTATTTCCTCTCAAACAGCTTGAGGAAATGGAGTTTTGACATCTGGTCTGAGATTTAAAATGCATTCTAAAAAATTTATTCCTTAATTGCACATTTCTGAGTTTGGCCTTCAGTTGAAAAGTGTAAAGATGCAGAGGACAGTATTCAAATGACTTGAAAAATTATGATTTAAAAAAAATCCTGATCTAATAAGAGTCTAAGTTTTCTTTCTTTTTTTTTTCAATGTTAGCCTTTATTTTATTTTATTTCATTTTTATTTTTAACATTTTTATTGGAGTATAATTGCTTTACAATGGTGTGTTAGTTTCTGCTGTATAACAAAGTGAATCAGCTACACATATACATATATCCCCCTATCTCCTCCCTCTTGCATCTCCCTCCCACCCTTCCTATCCACCCCTCTAGGTGGTCACAAAGCACTGAGCTGATCTCCCTGTGCTATGCGGCTGCTTCCCACTATCTATTTTATATTTGGTAGTGTATATATGTCCATGCCACTCTCACTTCGTCCCAGCTTATCCTTCCCCCTCCCCGTGTCCTTAAGTCCATTCTCTATGTCTGTATCTTTATTCCTGTCCTGCCCCAGGTTCTTCAGAACCATTTTTTTTTCAGATTCCATATATATATGTTAGCATATGGTATTTGCTTTTCTCTTTCTGACTTACTTCACTCTGTATGACAGACTCTAGGTCCAGCCACCTGACTACAAATAACTCAATTTCATTTCTTTTTATGGCTGAGTAGTATTCCATTGTATATATGTGCCACATCTTCTTTATCCATTCATCCGATGATGGACACTTAGGTTGCTTCCATGTCCAGGCTATTGTAAATAGAGCTGCAGTGAACGTTGTGGTACATGACTCTTTTTGAATTATGGTTTTCTCAGGGTATATGCCCAGTAGTGGGATTGCTGGGTCTTATGGTAGTTCTATTTTTAGTTTTTTAAGGAACCTCCATACTCTTCTCCGTAGTTTTGTAGTGAGGTGGATGGACCTAGAGTCTGTCATACAGAGTGAAGTAAGTCAGAAAGAGAAAAACAAATACCGTATGCTAACACATATATATGGAATCTAAAAAACAAAAACAAAAAATGGTCATGAAGAACCTAGGGGCAAGACAGGAATAAAGACGCAGACCTACTAGAGAATGGACTTGAGGACACGGGTAGGGGGAAGGGTAAGCTGGGATGAAGTGAGAGAGTGGCATGGACATATATACACTACCAAACGTAAAATAGATAGCTAGTGGGAAGCAGCCGCATAGCACAGGGAGATCAGCTCAGTGCTTTGTGACCACCTAGAGGGGTGGGATAGGGAGGGTGGGAGGGAGGGAGATGCAAGAGGGAGGAGATATGGGGATATATGTATATGTATAGCTGATTCACTTTGTTATAAAGCAGAAACTATAACACACCATTGTAAAGCAATTATACTCCAATAAAGATGTTAAAAAAAAAAAAAGAAATTGGTGACCAACTGAATATGGTTGTCAAGAGAGAATTATATTGTATTAATGCATAAAGGACAATTTGGAAAGAAAAAGAGAGAAGGAGAAGAGTGAAACAACATCAGCAACATCAAGAAAAGAGTTTGGGCAAGCAGTTATTGACCAAATTTAAATTTATATTTCCTTAAATGTTTTCAGTTTTAAAGGCTCTCTTCAAAAATAAAATTTAAAATTGAATATATCCTCTCTAATACTCTTCTCTTTCCAGTTTTGTTTTCTTCTATTCTGATTCTTCTCATTTTCACATCAGTTTGACTATATAGGAAAGAATTGTTCAAAACTAACATAACAATTATTGAATTAAGTAGCATATCCTTACTCTTTTAAATTTATTTTTATTTATTTATTTTATGTTTTTTAAAGATTTTTTTTGATGTGGACCAGTTTTAAAGTCTTTATTGAACTTGTTACAATATTGCTTATGTTTTATGCTTTGGTTTTTTTTTTTTTGGCCATGAGGCATGTGGGATCTTAGCTCCCTGACAAGGGATCAAACCCACAACCCCTGTATTGGAAGGCAAAATCTTAACCACTGGACCGCCAGGGAAGTCCCCTTATTGTATTTTAAAATGCAATAAAAAGTTGATATGTTGTCCCTACTTAAACTCATACACAATTTTTGGGAAAAAATACGAGAATTTTACTTGCTTACAAGGGACCACAATTTTAAAAGAAAGAGGCCCATGAAAAGAGACAATCCATAGTATTTCAGCGCAAATTATTACATGGGAGTCCCAATTCAAATTGCATAACGTTTGGTCTAGATTTGACAGAAACCAATATGTTTTGATAAATGAAAAATACAGATCTCTTTGTTTTTGATTGGTTTCACAATCTCTCCTTTTCAATTCAGCAAATACTTATAAAATACTTTCTTTGTGAATAGCCTAATTGATCCTATGGCAGATAAAATAATAGCAAATAATCCCAGCATTTTTTAGATTCCTTTGTCATCCAATTACAGAGGCCATCTGTTCTTTTGGGTGCCTTGGTAAATCATAGCTGGTATTAGGAAGGTCCTACTCATGGCCCATCTTGGAAAGTACTCTCTTTAATTGAGAAATGCAAAGCTTTTCCAGGCTGAGGAAATGTAGGGCAAATTATAATTTTTTTTTTTTTTTTCTCTTCAAGTTCCTTCTTTTGGTCAGTCATTCCTTTGAGGTACAGATTTGACTAAATAAGTTTGCTTTGTGATTTTTCCCATTCAGTATCATTAACTTGGTTTTATCAATATAATAGGTTAGAGACGTGTGATTTTCCCAGTTGTACCTGTAGTGCATAGGAATGGATATTGGACACATGCAAATCTTGCAATTAGCTTCATATTCTCTAACCAGCCAATCTTTTCACCCAGCAAACTAACTTGTAAACCAAGGGTGGGGAACCTAGGTAATGTTTGGTTGTCCTGTGGTTATCTGGACAGTGCTTTGTTTGCTATAGAATGCTATAGAGTACTAGTCAGTGGGCAAATTAGCAGGGATGTTAATACAACATTTTTCTCCATGTAAAGCATGGTTTCCTCCTTGAGAGACCAGAAGTATTTCTAACACTGTGAAGTTTTTTTTTGTTTGTTTTTGTTTTTGCTTTTAGGTGACAGCTTTATTGAGATATAGTTCACACAATATTTAATTCACCCATGTAAAGTATACAATTCAGCAGTTTTTAGTAAATTTACCAAGTTACCTAATCATTACCACAATCAGTTTGAGAACACTTTTATCACCCTGCAAAGAAACCCTGTATCTCTTAGCCATTAAGTCCTAGCTAATCTCCTTTCTGTATCAGTAGATCTTCATATTTTGGATATTTCATACAAATGGAATCCTGTAATATGTAGTCTTTTGAACCTGCTTCTTTCACTTAGTGTAATGTTTTCAAGGTTCACCCATGTTGAAGTATATATATCAGTATTCCATTGCTTTTTGTGGCCAAATAATATTCTGTTTAATGGATTTATCACAAATTATCCATTTATCAATTGATAGACATTTGCATTGGTTCCACCTTTTGGCTATTGTGAATAATGCTGCTCTTCATTACAAGTTTTTGTGTCATGTGTTTTTATTTCTCTTGGATATATACCTAGGAGTGGAAATATTGGGTCAAGTGGTACCTCTATAGTTATTTAGACAGTTATGAGGAACTCCCTCAGTGCTTTCCAAAGTGGCCACACCATTATATTCACATAGTTGTGTACGAGGGTTCTGATTTTTCCACATCCTTGCCAACATTTGCTAGTTTCTATCTTTTTGCTTATGGCCATCCAAGTGGATATGAAGTGATATCTCATAGTGGATTTTTTCTTTTTTCTTTTCCTTGATGACTAATGTTAAACATCTTTTTATGTGATTATTGGCCATTTGTATTTATTCTTTGGAGAAATGTTTGTTCAGATCCTTTGCCCATATTCAAATTGGGTTATTAGTCTTTTTATTATTGAGTTGTAAGTGTTCTTTATATATTCTAAAACGAGTCCTTTATCAGATGTATGATTCTAAAATATGTTCTCCCATTCTGTGGGTTATCTTTTAACTTTCTTGATGGTGTCCTTTGAAGCACAAGAGTTTTTAATGTTGACAAAGTCCATTTTATCTTTTTTTTTTCTTTTGTTACTTTTGCTTTTAGTGTAATATTTAAGAAACCACCAAAGGCAAGGTCATGAAGATTTACCCCTGTGTTTTCTTTGAAGGAGTCTTATAATTTTAACTCTTACATTTAGGTTATTGATACACTTTGAGTTAATTTTTCCACATGCTGTGAGGTAGGGGTCCGGCTTCATCCATTTGCATGTGGTTATCCAGTTGTCCCAGCTCCATTTTAGTACTGTGCAATTTTTATGGGTCCTTCTCAGAATTTCATTAATTATCTGGCTATCAGTTCAATTGAATTAATTGATCAGATTAGTCAGTCTGGAATATATTTGCCAGATATTTTATAATTCAGCTAATTTTTCTAATTTCTTATAAGGCAAGGTTTGAAAATGGAAGGAAATGTTGCATATTTTCTTCATTTATCAGATTTGAGTGAATCTATCCTGAAAGGTTTTGCTCATTCTTTATTATTTAGGGCAGATCTCTTCTGGGATGAGGTGCACCACTGAATGACATTGAGTGGATCCCTTTCTATTCATAAGCAGCATGATCTAAGTGAGGTGATTTGAACCTGCCTTTTCAGGCAGTTTATATCATGCTTTAGTCCCATTAACCCAAAATAAAGATTGATTTATTTACCATGGCTTGTATCTTAGAAATAAATCATAAGAGTTGGGAGTGGGGGCATATATGTGTGCTAAGTTATTAGGAGACATATATATTGTGTTTCCCTGGGGATCCACTGGGGAAAATACTTACATGGCTAAAATAGCTCAGTTTTTTTCCCCAAATAGGATGCAGGTTGTACGTTTCATAGATACTATGATTACAAGAACTATGATCCATAGGAGTTCCCTGTGTAGTTTGACTTTCCAAGCACAATACCCTTGGCTTGGTATGATTGTGGAGCCTATTTTAGTAGGGAAAGACCTCAAGTAATTTCTTACAAAATACTTTCCACATAGAATTCAGCGTAATCTGCTCAGTCATGTGGTCCTCAGGCCATAGGGATTCTCTTACCATGAAATGGAAAATAATCATTATTTCTTTAGAGATTAATAAAAGAATGAACCAGCTGTAATAAAACAATGTCTGAATAGCAAAGTGTGACTAGGGTTAAACTTATAGCTCTAAGCAAAATGATCATATTAAACCAGAACAAAGTGAAGAACAAAGTTATCAGTGACAAGGAAAGGAGAAAAAAAATTAGTGCATGATTATCCATACTTCCAGTCATGGAGTGTGACACAAAGGACTTTGAAAAAAGCTATCCATATTTGAAAACTGTCTACTCGATCCAGGGATCTTAGTATAGGTGTCTACTCTTGTGGATCATCTGTTCCTGAAGGCTTTTTAGTTAGCTTTCAGTGAAATTCCTAGCATAAGTAGAGATTCATTGGTAAAATACTTTATCATTTGTATTGGGCTCAATTCCTTCAAGTTTAACAGCAGTAAGAGTAATTAAACATCCTAAAATCATACCTCATAACTAAGTTCTAACGTAGATATATGCTGATGTGTTTTCTAATAGGCCCACTAACTAGGTTAAAAATCATGGAAAACATTTATTGGGTTTTCTTTTGGAAAGCAAGCTTATAGTCATGGTGCTGAGAACCTATTATACCAGTCAAAACTCTGATATTCTCCTCACCCCCCCCACCTCCAGGAAAACAGGAGATATGTAAGGTCATATTATATGGCAGAGAATTAATTTTGTTTCTTCCTGTGATAGATTCTGGTTTTAGTGGGTATTGAGAAAGTTTGTGGAATGGGTTTATGGGTCTCTATCTGCATTTTGATTTTTTTGTTTAGAATATACAGAAAGGATCTATAGATCTGTTCATTTATAGGTCAGAGGGAACTTGTTTATGCATAGGGTTGTTAGGGGAAAGGAAATGTAAAGATATAGAAATTATAACCTAGCTTTATAGTGTCATTATAGCCCAGCTTTATCTAGTTCATTAGACTTTTTAAAGTAAATTCTTTCTGAAGTGAACTGAATTTTGCAATTTCATTTACAAAAAAAAAAAAACCTCTACCCAGTAATTTAACCAGAGTAGAGTTGTGTAGAAGAAAAACATACTTTTAAGTTCTTTCATTAAGAGTCTAATGGAGATAGATAAGGGCTCAGAGACAGAATCAGGCAAATTTGAAGGGGTGGTAGAAATTCCCAAGGACAATTATGCTCTAATTTACTCTGGGGGACCACTTGAGGGTAAAGTGGGGCAGTTTTGTGTGGAAAGAATGGAACTTACATCCAATAGAAATGTCAAGGTTTGCCTTAAACAATTATGCTAAGCTCATTTTGAGTGGCTAAAATAATCACTGAAAAAAGCTATGTGTGAATCTATGCCCTGAAGGAACCTATCACTGGACTTCCAAGTAGGACATGTCATTATCCTTTTTAATCTCTTTTGAGTCTTCATAGGCTGTCTTTTTTACAATGTCCATATTATTTCTGGTTTCTTGTTATGTGTTAAAATTTAGAGCACAAGATGGACCCTTTTGAAAAGGGAATTTGTTGTTTCCAGTGCTCTTGGTCATCTTCACTCTGTTTAATTTGCAGTGCTGTAAGATTTTTCCTTTTCTTTTATTCTTCTAAGAGTCTTGGTAGTGCTCAACTATTTGTGGTAATTCCAGATGAGCCACTTGCCAATCTCAAATTCAACCAATCATTTTATTATTTCTGTTTATAATCCAGATATTGTACCAGAATATTGTTTAGAAGTACTAGTGAGACTTTTTCTAAAGTACTCAGTTGATTCAAGACTCTTTTACCTATTGTTCTTATTTATTTTTATTTATTTATTTATTTTAAAGCCCAGGACATGCCACTCGCAGCTGCCGGGGTGGATGTAGTCGCCTGCCCCTTGCCCAGGATGCCTGGCTCCCGGTCAGTGGGTTGGCTGCAGCCCACTGTGCGCCCTTATAGGTTTGAATACTTATCCAGTTAACCATAATAGGGAAGATTTCAGGAATGGCCTACAGTAATTTTCTTTTCAATCTAATTATTTGTTTTATCCAAGTCCCCTGGTATGGTGGTTCATTAGGTTTCCAGTCTACTTTGAGTCATTTTTTCCCCTCCCTCTGATATGGTAACCAAGAATCTATTAAACTGATGCAAACCTGGAACCTAGTGTATGGAGGTAATAGTATTCTAGATTTCTCTTTACATTTTTGCTTGTTGCCTGTAAACTTGTGAAATTATTTAACTATATTGTTAAGCTTAGCATGGGACTAGGTTTAAACACTTGAAGAGGTGAGCAAGTTCTTACTGGGTATTGAAGAGAAATCTCTTTTTTGCTAAGGGTGTACTCAGCTACTGGAAAAGATACGGGATTTTGTGAGAGTATGGAAGGAACAGTAGCTAAATGTCCTTTGGAACTGCCATGGCTAAGGAAGCTGAAAAATAATTTCAAGTCCTCTTCATAAGAGACTTTTATCCTCAGTAAATGTCAAAGGAAGGGGAAGATATTAGTGTTAGGTTTTTCCTGAATTTTCTTTGTTAAGATGAACAGGGAATCTTATTAAAAAAAAAAAAAAAGCTACATGAGACTCATATTGATATAGAGGAGATTTACTGTACCAATGAAAGAAATAGGCTCATTAGGCATTTGAGATTTTGTTTCCCTTGAGTTCAAAAGCACTCCATAAGTGAAGGATTGTGTTAAAGGCACAATTACTAACTGTAGGTCACAGAAAATTTGGGTTGTCTCGAGTAAAGGAATGCCACTTAGCTAAATACAGAATTGTGATATAATGATAATATATTAAGTGATGGAGTTCAGGAACCCTACCCTAAAATATGGCACTTTGGCATATTGCATATTTTAAGCTGAAGGAATTTGAGAAGTGGCATGTGCAAGAAGGACTTTCTGACCTTGCCCTGTCAGGGCATAAAGCCCTCATATGAAAGGTAGCCTCATATCTTTTCATGACGTTCCACTCTTCATCAAACCTAACATAAAAACGCTCAGACTTAACCGTTTCTTCAGGTCTTCATTTTCTTACAAAGGCTCCCGTGTCACATAAAACTTATATTAAGCAAATTTGTATGCTTTTCTCTTATTAATCCGTCTTTTGTTATAAGGGCCCCAGATGAAAATTTAGAAAGGTAGAAAAAAAAGATATTTTCTCTCCTGTACATAAGCAAACTGGGGTTTTAAGGTAAGATGGGCCATGGGGGCTGGGGAGGGACATTTAAGAGTTAATTATTCCCACAAACACAAAAAGACAAATATAGTCAACACAAGATAATTTGAAGATTTCCTCATCAGCCAAAGCACAGGAATGTCAGTGGTATAGTAGAAGACGTAAGACATCTTCCTCAATCATATAGTTGAGGCTGGCCTACAGTCTTTTTACTGCAGCCCCTGTAACCTGGTTGTTAAGAAGCCTGAGTCACCAGAGGTTTCCTGGAATCCTAATAGACATATAACCAGAACAAAAGAGTTACTACTTCTTAACACTTTCTTCCAGTGGAGAGAACCACATAGCCATGGGATAAAACAATCCAGGTCATCAGAAAGCCATGAACCAGAAATAATATAATCACACACTCAGGGATGCAAAGTTTTCTAGCAGTGAGGTGAGACTCACCCAAGGAGATCATGGAGAGCAGCCTGGGTATAAAGGATGGTTTGCCCTTCTCTAGTAATGCAGGCCAATCGGCTCCGAGGGATTAGGTCTCAGAAGGACTTCAAGAACACTGTTAAACATTTTTTAGAAAACAATTTGAGGAGGGATAGAATTTTTATTTGTATGCAAGAGATATAAACTTTAAAAAGGAGTTCATGACATAGACTAATCACTATTTAGGACTAACTTTACTACACAGCAGTCCCAATTCTGATTGGATAATTTGGGTCAGTTTTGATAGAAACCAAGAGTTCCTATCTTCAACAAATACTACAATTTTCTGATTTTCCTAGGCAACAGTGTCTTGGGTAATGTTCCTTCCATCTATGGTGACTTCTGCATGGCTGGTACTCAGAAGTTCCTGCTATTCATGGCCTTTTTTTTGAAAAGTAAACCTTTTGTTATTTTAGAGATGCAAATCTCTTCCCGAGTGAGAAAAGCATTTAACTCAGTTTATGAAGTTTGCTAGAATGAGGGCAAAACATCTTTTTTCTTTTTCATTATTCCTTCCCCCCTCCCCCTTATTTCCCCTTCCTTGAGACTGAGAAGAGAAATATAGAGGAAACATATTTTCATAGGTTAGTTTTATCCTAAATAAGATGTTTTTATAGGGACCTGGACCTGGACAACCAAATATTATAGATTAAGGATTTTTTCCAAGTCTCAAGTTTATAACATACTAGAATGTGGAATTTAGAATAAACACTGAACTAGGATTTAGAACTTTTATATTCTAGCCTTAGTTTTACCTTTATGAGCTGTGTAAACCTGGATAAAACTATTCTTGCTAAGTCACAAGTTGTTTATCTGTAAATAGAATAATATACTGTTTCTTCCAACTCCAGCTGAGGATTGTGAGATTCAAACACATTGAAAACTGAATATTATAGAATATGAGTTGTTATCATTCAGTTAAAAATAAAAAAGGACAATGCCAAGACAAAGCATTTGTAGTGTCAAAGTATATAATGAGAAAATTTACAAAATAAAGAAATCCAAATAGCCAGTAAATATATACACAGATATTCAATTTCATTACTAATAAAAATGCAAATTAAATCAGTAGAGAGATTTTTTTTGCCATAAAACTAGCAAATATTTTTAAAATTATAATTTCCAGGGTGTCAGGAAACTTCAGGCCTTCACACAATGCTGGTGGGAGTGTAAATTTATAAACATTTCTGAAGGGCAACTTGTAAAGTAATAAAACTCTTAAAAATGTTTGTGCACTTTGACAGAGTAATTCAATTTCTGGGAATTTTTCCTATGAGGAAATCAGAAACATGCAAGATGATGAATGTATAAGTGTATTGACTTTAACATTAGAAGTATGTACAAAAGAATTGGGGACAATTTATATGATCAACAATAAATTAAAATACATTCAATGGATATCACCTACTCCCATTCTTGTTATAGTCATTGATAAGCTCACTTGTCACTACCTTCCATTCCTTGTGATTTCTGCTCCTGGCTCTCAATTCTCCTGAATATATTTCCTTTATATTTCTTTTTAACTCATTATCCTTATGTATAACCACTCCAACCCTGACTTCTCAATTCCTTGACTTCTCCTCCAGTGATCTTTTCTGCCACAGTAACTCAGCAACACACTGTCATGGTCAACTCCTACAAAGAGTGGTTGTTCAAATTAGAGTAACTGTATCTTGGGACACAAAAGCCTTTCCCAGGGAATTCTTGGGTAATTAAAGAAAATCACTTTCCAAATTCTCAACATTCATAGGTCCCCTTTCCTGAAATAGATTAGTTTGAGAAAGAGCTTGTGGTGTGCATCATGTCAGTTATCCTCTTATGTCTCCACTTCTGCGATTGCCTTTCTATTTTACCAACTGTATTAATTTCTTATCACTGCTGTAAAAAATTACCACAATTGTACTGAAGTAAAGCAACAGATTTAACATACTATCATTCTGGAGGTTGAAATTCGGAAATTGGTTCTTATGAGGCTAAACCAAAGGTGTTGGTACAGCTGCATTTCTTCTGGAGGCTCTGTGGGAGAATCTGTTTCCTTGTCTTTTTTGGCTTCTACAGGCTGGCCACGTTCCTTGGTTCATGGCCCCGTCCTCCAACTTCAGTGCCACCAGTATAACATATTCCATTCCTTTCTCTGACTCTGAAACTCTTGCCTCCTTCTTAGAAGGACACTTGTAATTACATTGACCCACCCAGATAATCCAGATAATCTCCTCATCTCAACATTCTTAATTTAACCACGAATGCAAAATCCTTTTTCCATCTAAAATAATATATTCACAGGTTCCAGAGAGTAGGACATGGACTTTTTTTTTGGAAGGGGGTATTATTTTGCCTGCTAACCATTCAACCAGGATCTTATTTTAGTGCATGTCTCCTGGATGTAAAAATTTCCAAAATGCCAAATTTAGTATTCTAAATATTGATGATTGACTCTCAAGACTGAAAACAGCACTTTGGCTCTGTTTCCCACCAGTTTCCTGCCTTCAAAAAAGAGGTTAATAAATTAGTTAAAATTATTTATTTTAAATTATAGATTTCTATATAATTTCAGATATATAATTCTGGAGGGGTTTAGTTAATTGAGCAGAATTATTATCAGTATAACCATTCTTCTATTTTCATCTGATTATTTACATAAATAAGTTTTCTCAATGCTTAACTATGAAAAATGAACAAATAAAAATGTAATATATTTGATACTAAACCTCCTCCCATTCTAATAATAAGCATAGCTAGCCCATGGAAACAGCACTTTTTTTTTTAAAGCCTATCCGTCTTATTAAGAAATGTGTTTTTATTAAGATCTTATATTTTACATTTAATAACTATAAAATTTTGTGGCATACTTATAATGCTTTGATCAATTTGCTACTACCAATAATTACACAATAACTAAATCTAGAAAAAATTTTAACATAAATTAATTTAGAAACATTATTTTGCAGAAATGTAAATAGACTAATAACTTTCAAACATAAAAACAAACATCACTGAAACAAAATTCTGTGGGAGGAGTAGAATAAAAAAAGATGGGAAAAAATGATGTAAAATATTTATCCCTTAAAGAGGAACTGACCTAAATGGGAAGGAAATCCAAAAAAAGAGGGGATACATGTATACGTATGGCTGATTCACTTTGCTGTACAGCAGAAACTAACACAACAGTGTAAAACAACTAAATTTCAATAAGAATAAAATAAAATAAAATAGAGGACCTTATTTATATATTTTAATATGTATGATGGTACATATCAAATGACTATAAGTATATTCTATAAATTACATTATTAAGTGCTGTAACATTTTAATTTTAAAATTCTAATATTTACAACATGCTAAAAAATTACATTCTTTGTATCTCCTTGAGCTTCCAATGAGAAATTATATATCATCCCCAAATTTTTCATTACCAATAACTAAACCTTTTCTAAAACCTTACACAATTACTTTTAACTTTGACATTTACTCCTTCAAAACCTTGGATCCAATAATATTTTCACATTATTAGGTCCTATAGTCCATTGTTCATACAGCTTTTTCATTGCCCTTAAGCCTGCTTAACCTTTGTCCCATCCTTATACATTTCTTTTATATGCCCTTAGTATTTTGTCCATTTTCATCATACTTGAAAAACAATTCAACTTTGAAGTTATGAATAAAAACCATATTTCCAACTATACTGAGTGTGTGCTTCCCAATTGAGCATAGCTGGTAAAAAAAAGAAAGAAAGAAAGAAAGCAAATAACTGACTGGTCTCCCTTTATATTTAATATTTATATTAAATGTATATTCAATGTATATGGACTAAATGTTTTCAATAGAAGCAGGAGTCATCAGACTGGATAAAAAAATCAAGACTTAATGTGTTGCATATTTGAAAGTTGCTAAGAGAATAGATCTTAAAAGTTCTCATTACAAGGAAAAAAAATTGGTGTCTATGTATGGTGACTAATGTTAACTAGACTTATTGTGGTGATCATTTCACAAATATTGAATCATTATGTTATACACCTGAAACTAATATAATATTATATGTAAATAGTACCTCAGTAATAATAGTAATAAAGAGAAACTATATGCTATTTGGAAGAAAACCATTTTCAATATAAAACACAGACAGGTTACAAGGAAATGATGGAAAAAAAAATTCCATATAAACATTAATTATAATAAAGTTGGAATGGCTATATTAATATCAGAGAAGTATAAAAATTTTATTAGGAATAAAGGATGATATTTCACAATGATAAAAGTTTCAGCGAATCAGCAATATATAACAATCAGATGTTTATGTACCCAATAGCTAAACATAAACATTTATGAAGGAAAAACTGATAGGACTGAAAGGAAAATTAGGCAATTTTGGAATTACATTTGGAGATTTCAAAATTTCTTTCTCAGTAATTGATATTGTAAGTAAACAGAAAATCAGCAAACAGACCTGAACAACACTATCAACTGACTTGAACTAATTTCCAGTTATTAAACACTCCATCCCAAAATACAGAATACTATTTTTTTTTGCTATTTTTAAAAATGTACGTGATAGACCATATTATGGACCATAAAACCAGTCTCAATAAATTTGAAATTATTAAAATAACACAAAGCATATTCTCGGACCAAAACAGAATTAAAATAAACATCATTAACAAGAATATTTGGAAAATGTCAAAAAATTATGCCATAGAGTTTTAAATAGCCAATGAGTCAAATAAGAATTGAAAGTTGAATATGTGAAGTTAATGAAAAAGAAAACACAACATAAAGCAGTGCTTAGATGGAAATCTATGATTTTAAATGTTTATGTTAGAAAATAAAAAAGGTCCAAAGTTAGTTATCTAAGTTTCCAAATTAGGCTACAAAAAGAACAAGTTAAATCCAAAATAGATAAAAGAAAGGCAATAATGAAGATACAGTATGAAAATCAATCAAGAGTAATAAGGGAAATCAATGAAACCCATACCTAGTTTCTTGAAAATATCAATAAAATTGATAAACATCTGGTTAGACTGAGCAAGAAAAAAGATGACGTAAAATACAATATCAGGAATAAAAACGACAGCTATATATTTTACACACGTTAAAAGAATAATAAAGAATATTATTAAACATTTTATGTAATATATTAAGAAACTTAGATAAAATAGGCAAATACTTTGACAGGAACAGGATAACAAAATTGACTCAGGAAGATATTGAATGCCTATGTATTCTAGAAAGCACCTCCAGTCAACATCTGACATCTCTTATTTCCTATTTTCACTCATTTCCTGATACTCTCCTTGGTTCACTCCATGTCAACTCCATTGACCTCCCAGCAGTTTCTTGAACATGCTCGGCACCCTCCTGCCCGAGCTGCAGCACTGTGCTCCAGATTTCTGCTCAAATGTTACATGATCAGTGACATCTTCTTTGAGAACCCTAAATAGTTATCTCCCAAGTCCCCACTATCTCCCTATCCTCCTTATCTTGCCATTTATTCTTTGTGGTACTTTTCACCATCTTACAATAAATATTTGTTGATGAGTATATGAAATATACAAAATCTTACAGAGCATTTAAACATTTAGTGTGAGAGGAAAGTTCTCAAGATACATTGATTAAGAAAAATGACATATTGCAATGCCATTCCCCTGTACATTCTCAATTTTGTCAATAAATATTATGTATATATGTCTGTATGTACAGAAAAGGATTTATATGCATTCACCAAGATCTTATTTCTGTGAGGAAGAATGCTAGTGGATTTAATTTTCTTCAACTTTCTACAGTGAATGTTTATTACATTATAAATAGACAAAAAGAACTTAAATACAAATGAATTGACTGAAAAAAAAGTGATCAAGGGGACTCTTCAGCTTAGTCCCTCTCTGACACATTTGAAACACAGGGATATTACAGGGACTGAGTTCAGAGACTTGAAATAGCAGACGTGTCCAGAGAAGGCATTCTAGAACATATACTGCTGAGCATGTACTTTTTCCAAAGGGAATGAACAGCTTGTTTAAATATATGGCTAGGCTCTTCGCATGTCTTAACTTTGATATATTATTCATGCCTCAAATCTGCTTCTTCCTGTTTTCACCAGGGCTCCAAAAAAACCCCAAAACCTTAACGCCATGTAAATTGTTTTCACTTCTAAATATATGTATGTAAAAAAATTCACCAACTACAGTTAAACTAGGTGTTATCAGCTAATTATACTGTCAATTTTAGATTAACAGGTACTACGGAAAGGTGGGAAAGTCTAACAACCCATGCATCAGAAAAGTGTTTTATTTTTCTTTGTCTTCTGAAGAATCAGTGAGCATTGCTCAAAATTGGAACATCATGTATATCCTGAATAGAGTGAAAAAAAATTTAAATCAATTGAGTTTATGTTAAATAAATAAATGGATTCACATAATTTTAAAATGCCTCAACCATTAAAATATTCACTAGACTCCACTATTTAGAGTTAGACTTATTTCATTCCTAGTTGAGTTGTTTAAACCCCTCATTCATTTGGTTCTGTAATATATAGTATGAAAAGTACATCACAAATTCAGGTATGAATCAAAACAAATGAGTAAGTGTTTATTTACTACAGCACCAGCCACAGCATTTGACATGTCTGTAGTGTTCCAGGAAATAGAATTTCCATATTTTTTGGGGGAAGACTCCTTGGTCTAATTCTTACAGAAACATACTTTTCTTTGAAATTTTGCGGACCGTGTTCTCTAACAAACTGATATTTGCTATCTAAACCCTCCACCTTTGCTCTGAAGCCTCATGGAACCTTATATACTTACCTCTTGTTGTTGGTTGTCTACAGTTCCAATATCTTTTCCACGAAACTCACATGTCCTTCTGCCACAACTCTCCCTTCTCCCATTGATTTTTGTGTCTGTGTTTGAGGGGAGGCTCCTGACTAAAAGTATACAATTAGTCAATTGTTAGAAGTAATGAAAATAAATAGATTGAATTTCTTGTCCAGTGTTGACTAGGAACCTAATGAAGCTTTCAAAAGCCTGC
Organism: Balaenoptera ricei; assembly: GCF_028023285.1. NCBI lineage: Eukaryota > Metazoa > Chordata > Mammalia > Artiodactyla > Balaenopteridae > Balaenoptera > Balaenoptera ricei. The sequence goes on along the minus strand of NC_082651.1, from coordinate 75,489,167 downwards.
GGGAAATAAGGGATGAGCTCTTGGCCAACAGACCTTGGAAGGGAGAAGTAACTTCCATTGGCAGTTGGAACAGATGGCATCTTAAGCATGACAGATTTCCCACCACTCCAAGTAGAATCAATATCCAGGAGCATGAAGTAAATTAGCTGGCAGTGGATGAGAAGTCTTCCTATTAGTTTGATTTAGGTATGGGTCGATTTTCATAGTTTTGCCATGATACTTTGTTTCAGTTCATTACTTTTAACCAGATCCAATGCAACCATCTCAAGGATTCTGTGATGATTAGGTAACTGAAATAAGCATGAGACTGGAAAGATTTTAAAAGAAAGAGCAAAATAATTGACATGGCCAAACTACATCTCCATGTTGGCTTTCCTCCTCTGTGGATATTCAGATAAGGCAATTTCATGGGCAGCACTCTTCTGAGCAAAAGTTGTAACGTAGATGGAGGATGATGGGGATGTATATGGATAAGATACTGATATTTATCATGACTTTACTTTATGCCTGGTGTTTGCCAACTGGAATTCTTTTAATTCTTGTGGCAGATCACTTGGGTAGTGACAAAGTCTAACCTCAAATCCATGTTTGTCTGAGTCCAAAATCCATGCTTTTTCAAACTTTCAGCTACATTATATTGATGGTTGGTCTTCCATTACCATTTAGCTCTTTTCTTAAACTCAGCATCCTGCCTGAGTCCGTTTTTAAAGGCTTTTTCCCCAGGAAAGTCTTTATGTCCTTGGCCTAGGATGCACTGACTAAATATAAGGGTGAATTGCATTTTGATTGGGAAACCCAGTGACATAATTCAAAGAAATGAATTCCTAATGGCAAATTAATAGGTATTTATTCATTTACCATCCTAATATAAAAATTGACTATTCACCAAGCATCTACTATGTGATAAATACACTGTGCTGGGTACTGGAAAAACAATAGTGAGCAAAAAATGACAATTTTTGTTTCTATGGCGGAGAAAGACATTAAACAATCACATAATTACATGTAAAAAATCAAATTTCTGAAGAGTGATATGAAAGAGAATTAAAGTATACCTATAATATTGAAGGCTTCTGTCACAGACTGGGTTCACAGAGTGTAGGGAGTTTATTAAAAAGTATTCTTGACGTCAGCTCCTGTGGAAGGGAAGGAAATGGCAGGATAGATCAGAGGGAAAAGTTGGGTTATGATGCAGGCTCACTGAAGGCTTCACCTGACATACTGAGAACCCTGAAGCTAGGATGACCCTTCAGAGTTGCCTAAAGTTGGGATGAGGGACCAGGTTTTTATATCCCATATCAATTAGTCATTGGATTTGTGTTGCTTTGGAAGGGAAGTATTTTGAGGACAAAGTATAATGTGTGAAAATGGATATAACTTTTTTCTAAAAATTTGACTTAGGTGGGAAAGAGAGCGATAAGAGTGATAACTAGAGGGCAAGGAGGGCTGAAGTGAGAATTTTATTTTCCAATAAAAGAAGCTTAGGAGCATGGTCCTGGTGAGGAGAGGCTTTATGGTATATTGTTGGGGGAGCTGCCTGTGGGTAGGAGGTTTTATCAGAGGTACAGATGTCTCACCACAGAAACAATCTGTGTGTAAGCCCTGCCTTGCTCCTTGGTTTGGGTATAAATAAGAATGGTTCACATAGATTTAAAACTTTAAACTCTTTACTTACAGATTGCACTTCCAACCTTTTTCAAGATATTTATTAGGAGACCTACCTCAGCAAAGTGGAATGATTAAGGTCAAACATAGAAGCCTCGGTCATATGGTAGACATGAGATACAAGAGAGAATGAGTTTGGCACAGGATATTGGAAACAATCATTTTAGGATCTGGAATCATTCCTCACAATAACAACAAAGGATGTGACTATTGATTGATGCAGGACTAGAATTTGTGCCTTTGCTCTAAGTACTGGGAATTTACCTGGTATAATTAGAATTAGTCGGTATGCCTGTTTCCAAGAAGAGGATTCAAGACATGATAGCTACTGGCGATGGCAGTAGGAAGCTCTGTGGTTCAGTTTATCAATGGTCTTCTTACATCTGGAATTGAAAGGTGGGAAAATATGAATTTCAAACTTTCTATGACATTAATATTCTAGATATGTTGGTCTACCATTTAATCACATGGAATTTTGCTATTTCCACTTTCAGTCTGAGTAGTTAATTCTGCTGTTCTCACCAAAACACATTCTTGGGGGAGAACTATAATATGTTCATTCATTCATTTAACAAATATTTTCTCAATGTCTATTGTGGGATTGGCACTTGCCTAGTGATAGAGTACAAAGTGGTTGTAAAAAATGGTCAGAGCAGTCTTGCAGGGGAAGACAGACTTGGTACATAAAAGGAATAAATGGTTATATATTGTTATAGAAAAGGATTCAGAGCAGTCTTGCAGGTATGGTATGGTGGGGAGAGAAATTAATAGATCAAGTTATATTTTGGAGAAAAATTACAAAATATTAATGAATTGAATATGGGATGTTATGGAGAGAAATAAATCTTAAATGTTCCCAGATTTCTGGATTAAGCATCTCGGATGGACTATGGTATCATTTACTGAGAAGGAAAAGCCTTGGGAAAAAGAGATTGAAGGAGGTTTAGGCTACTAGGGATTCAATTGTGGGCATGCTATGTTTGAGATACCTATGAGCCATCAAAGTGGATATTTCAGGTAGGTAATGGTATATGTGTATGTTTAAAGATAAGAGCAATGATCTGTGTATGAGCAATACCTTTTGGAGTTGATGACACATAAATGATATATAGTCATAGTAAAGGATGAGATCATTTAGGGAAGTAAACCAAGGGAAAGAAGAGAAAACCCTTTACAGAGTCCTGAGGAACTCCAGAATTTAGATTTGAGGTGGATGATAAAGAGATCTTGGTGCTGAAATGAGAATTCTGGTATGATGACATAATATCTGATTACATCTTCACAATGACACTTAGGAATAAAAAATAAGAACAGTTTCCATTTATAAAGCACTTGCTATGGCAGCCACTCTTTCAAGTGCTTTGTCTACATTCGCATGTATAATTCTCACAACAAGCTTATATGGCAGGCCCTACTTTTATCACCCTATTGTATAGTTGAGGAACCTGAGGCCCAGTGAGGATAATTAACTTGTCCAGGGTCATGTATGGAAGCAAGCTTCAAATCCAAGCAATAAGGCTTCAGAGCCTGCATATAACTATGGTGCTATTTTGCCTCTTAAAATGCCACTTGGCTCTCTCCACAATATGGCAGTCTGCTTCTCTAAGGCTGGCAGGTGAATCTTTCTCACGTCCAATCTCTTCCTTTAGGAAGGATCCAGTCCTTTTTATGGGCTCACCTGCTTAGGCCTACCCAGGATAATCCCTCTTTCGGTTAATTCAGTGGCAACTTATTTAGGACCTTAATTACATCTGAAAAATCCCTTCACCTTTGTCATGTGATGTAACCTAATCATGGGAGTGAATTCAGTCATATTCAGACTCACTCATGATCAAGGGGGAGAGATTGTATAAGGTGTGGACAAGGGGTAAGAAGCTTGGGGACAACCTTAGAATTCTGCCTGCCATGGGGACCAGAGTCACCTACAGAGCTGCGATGGATTCAGCCTCCTGAGTATACTTGGGGTCATCTGGGCATGCAAATGTCAGTCATTTGAGTATGTGGATTGGAAGCCACTCCAATCCAAATCACTTCCATTTCACCTTCTCCCAAAGTTGACCACAGCTGCTGTGGAACTGAACTGCAAGACTACACACTGAGCAGTTGCTTTGGCAACCAACACATATTCTACCCCATTTGAAAGCTAGTGAAAATGGTATTTACAATGGCATTGCTAAACAGAATTGAAACTAAAATGTTACAGCATGTCAAAATCCCAGACTTGGCAGAAACTCGAAGAGAATGATTATCTGAAGAGCCAGCACAAGCTTTTGTACTGTATATAAGTTCACAATCTAGACTCATTATAAATTGTTATTCAAAAGGATGCATGCCTTCTATCACCATTATTGGTTTACTAACCAGTACCTTATATATATAGCAGGTATGCAGCAGGTACTTGTTGAACTAAATCAAAGTTGCCTTTCCAGAATGGCTATTTATTATGTATCTGAACTGGTGCATACAAAATTTGAATTTCCATGACCCTGCGTTTCCCCAAACCTGCTTTTAAACAGTCTGTTAAAAGTATAAAAAACATCAGATGCCTTTTTATCCAGCTAATTATATTACTGACCAAAATGACCACTGTACCTTTAGAAATCATGTTTGTCAAGCAGTAGGTGATATAATTAAACACAGTATTGTTCACAGGAGTGAACAGCTTACTTTTAGTTATCCAGATGCAAAAAAAAAAAAAAAAAAAAAAACGCCCAGTAGCTCCACAGTGAATTGCTTGCTGAAGGTGTTTCATCCTCATGGTGCATAAGAGTAATCCCATGCACAGAAAAAATCCAAGGACAACATTGTTATCCTTTGAGGCAACAATGATTGCCCATTGGTCTTGTCAGTCCAGTTCCCAGGACGCATATTTGCCACACTATGTTCTACAAAATATTAGTTCCTTCAGGTGTTAATAAGGGTTCTTGACAAAAAGGTTACTGACCAAAATGTTGGGAAATGTAGCACACTTTGCCCTCCCTTCAAGGAACCACAGTGTACATCAGCAGTTGAAAAACTTTCTGCAGTCATGAAGACAGGTGTTTAACCCAGCATTTTCCAAACTAATTTGACCACTGACACTACCTTTTCCTCCTTAGTGACTCTGCGGATCACCTAATACTATGTCAAGAAAATAATGTTCCTGGGATACACTTAGAGGAATGCTCTCTGAATTAACAAGGCATTTGATAACAGTGGTTGTACTCATTTCCTCTAGGGACAGTTCAAATTGTGGTGGGTAAATTGGGGAGTAAATATTGACTGAGAACTTGTGATGTATAAGACATGGCACAATATCTCTTTTTAACCTTCAATTATTACTGTAAGACAGGTAATCTGACTCCTCTTTTACAGATGCAGGTGTTAGAGTTAAAGGAAGTAAAACAATGTCCACTATTAATATTCACTCCTTTGTACAGAAAAACAAAACTGCTGATGACACAAGTTTACCTAAAAAGTACAGCTTTCATGAAAGTGTTCTACAGAGGTTCTGCAGAGGTCGTTGGAGGAAAATTGACTCTGTTCATGCCCCTAAGTGAGATTTTGAATATCATACGCAGAGATGCATCAATATTTTTATTAGTTAAGGACACTGAGATTGGGAACGAAGAATGAGATTTGAGGTGGATACCAGACCCAAGTACCCTCAGCCTTCTGGAATGAGATGGTCACCCCCAGCTGAAAAGAAATGGGTCCGTGGGTATCAATGCTCTGAGTCTATCACTTAGATACTTGCTGGATATGTGCCTGCTTGTGAGATTCTTTTACAATTAATTTTTGTTGGAGTATAGTTGCTTTACAGTGTTGTGTTAGTTTCTACTGAACAGCAAAATGAATCAGCCATACATATACATATATCCCCTCCCTTTTGGACTTCCTTCCCATTCAGGTCACCACAGTGCATTAAGTAGAGTTCCCTGTTTTATACTGTATGTTCTCATTAGTTATCTATTTTATACATAGTATCAGTAGTGTGTATGTGTCAATCCCCATCTCCCAATTCCTCCACCCCAACCCCCCTTTCCCCCTTGGTATCCATATATTTGTTCTCTATGTATGTGTCACCTGCTTGTGAGATTTTGATTGAAATTGTGCCTACTTGATTATTCTCTATAAAATAAAGTTCTCAACCAGTCTTTGACACATGCATCAGCAATAGTTGATAAATAGTTTAAAGGTTTTATTTCCCTGAAATATACTATAAGTAGAACAATTTACAGAAATAAGTTTTTAGGGAAAAAAAACCCCTATAGCGAGCTGACTGAGGACTCCAATATATAATGATATTCTATATTTGAGGACTGCCTTCTCAGCACTATATATTACAGGCTTTTTTGGAAAAATTGCTCTTGTGCTATAACCTGCTGGAGTGATTTTTGAATAATAATGTGAATAAAAGATGGTTTGTTGAGATTCAGGATTTTATTCATTTCAGTTAGTAGGGAGAGCAATATTAATATGTCTTAAAATTGCAAAATAAGAAAAACAGAGTACGTTTATTTTTTCCATGTGTATGATGTATTGAGTCTTTCTACTTCTTAAGTGTTTCTCAGTTTCAACCATCATGCAAGGCACTGAATCAAGATGGACTTTTAAATAACACACTGTGGTATTAACCAAATACCATTACTATGGAAAGTACTATGAAGAGTACTTTAGCTGAATTACTTGTAACCAGAAATGCCCCAGGTGCAAGCTTGTTGCATATTTTCTTCAGGCAAATGCCTCAGTCACCTTGTCATTGAATAACTTTGCACCTTAACTCCACACTAATATATCCTGTTCCAGTCAGCTGTGTAAACAACTAAGCACAGACGGAAAACCCTACAGAACACACTTCACTGCACTCTGGCCATTCTTCCTATCAAGCAGGAATGTATACTATTTTAGGATATTTGTATTTGTATATATAGTGTACTCATATACATGAAGTCTCTACTCGTTTTCTATAAAGATTTGTGTCTTCTGAAATCCACTGGTCATCTAGGTGGCAGGCTGTATGGTTTTCTCCCATGTCATGATGAGGTATGTGTATATGTATGTGTGTAGCTCAGAGAGGTGGTTCTTATTCATGGCTGCGCATTAAAATTCCCCAGGAACTTAAAAAAAAAACCCCGAAACCTGAGTATTAACAGAACAGTTAAATCAGGATGTCTGTAGGTGGTGTAAGGTTATAGTTATTTACTTTGCTGTCTATTTATTTTAAACTTTTATTATGTAACACCTTTAACATATATAAAAAGTAGGAAAATAATATAATGAACCCACAGGATAATGCAACCAGCTTCTACTAAATCATTGCTAAACCTGTTACATCTTCACCCCAGTCAACCCCTCTTTCACTGCCTCCTTCTCTTGGATCGTTTGGACATGAGTTCTAGACATCATATAATTTCATTTGTACATATTTTAGTATGTATATAGGTGTGACTAAAAGAAGAGGACTCACTAAAATATCAATTATTTTATCATCAGAACACAAAAAGCTTAACTTAATTTCTTTACATAGTTAAATATCCTGCCAATGTTTACACTTCCCTAATTGTCTCATACTTTTTTATAGTTGGTTGGCTCAAATCAGGCAAATAAGGGAAATTCATTGAGATTGGTTAATGTGTCTCTTATGTCTCTTTCAATCTATAGATTACCTCCATCTGTTTTTCTTTCTTGCAGTTTCAAAAAAGAGACTGGCTCATTTGTATTGTGGAGTTTTCCAAATGGTTACAAGTGACTGAATTTCTGTTACTTCATTTAACACATTCCTTCCTTCCCTGTATTTCCTGTAAATTGGTATTTAGAATTATAAGCTGGATATAATTTAGACTGGATCACTTTGGAAAGACTATTTCACAGATGTAGTTGGTTACTTCCATCATTAGGCAAAACATTTCTGGTTGTTTCTCTTTTTGTGATATTAACAACTTTTGATGATCAATGCTTAGACTCATTTTTTTTTAAATTAAGGTTTACAAATGGTTATATTTGAGTTCAGTTATTTATTCTTTACTTACTAGCTGGAATGTTCCTATAATGAGAAGCTTTCCATCATCAACTATTTGTTTGCCCTGAGATATAATTTGTACAGTAAAGAAAGAAAAAATGCTTGATTCTTTCTCTTTTATTTACTAGTTTTCAAATAATGAAGTGGTTCCCTAAGTTATTCTAATAAGGTGTATTTTTATGGTTTTATTATAAATGCCTGAATTTAAAAATATTTGATGTATTTTATTACTTTGTAATTATTTTCCTTATTTATTCTTACATTGTCTCAACAATGGCCAGAGTAGCCTCTTTATTTTAAAATCTGAGACTCTTGGACACTATCCTAGTAGTCTCTGGTAGCATCCTTTCTTTCTGGTATGGAAGCTCATCTTTTTTTTTTTTTCTTCAAGTTTTTTGAGATATAATTGACATACAGCACTGTGTAAGTTTAAGGTACAGCTGAGGGCTCATATTGAACACTCCTGGAAACAGCCATTTCTCAAAGGAGTCCTAGTTCATTTTATGGAGAAATCTATTTAGAGACACAAATCTGGATTCTAAGCATGCTCATCGTTCATGAATTGCTCATTTTCTAGGTCTTTCCAATAGATAGAACTGGGAAATGTTTATATATTTTAAAATTCAGAAATATGCTGTTTTTTCCTTTAATAATTAATTTACATCTGAATCTTCTTTGTTTCATGCCAAAAATCTCAGTTCCTAATTACATTAATATCAGTACTCATTTATTTATCCCATATGGCACACTGAATTTTCCAAAAATAGCCACAAATATGTTTCCAATGCCATGCCATGTGTGCTTCTGGAAACTTGTCACTTCCCATCAGGAGGTAGAGTCTATTTTCCTTCCACTGAAACTGGGCAGGCCTTTGTGTACACCTCAATGAATAGAATGAGACAGAAATGACACTACATGACTTCTAGAAGTTAGGTCATAAAAGGTGGTGCAGCTTCTGCTGAGCTTTCTCATGGATGCTCACCCTTGGAACCAGGTTCCAGGGAGAAGTCACCTGTAGGCTTTCTGGCCAACAGCCTCAGGTATGGTCTCAGCTGACAGGCAGCATTAACCACCAGACTTGTCGGTGAGCCTTCAAATTGTTTCATTTCCCCAGGTGACATGGATTGGAGTACAGATAAGTTAATTTCATTGAGAGCTGCCCAAATATTTGGTTCAGTAGCAAAATAAATGCCATTTTTTTGGTGTTAAATTACTCACGACTTACTGCTTCTAAGTATAGCCCATTCTCTCATCTTTTAAATTTAGCTTTTATTAAGGTATAATTAACATAAAAAACTATACAATTTAAAGTTTACAATTCCATAAGTTTTGATATATGCTTACCTTGTGAACTTGTCAACACAAGCAAGAGAATGAACCCATCTGTCACCCCAAGACTTTCCTCATGCTCCTTTGTGAACTATGTAATCTCTATCTGCTGCCCCTCCTTTTCCCCCAACTCCATCTGTCTCCAGGCTTCCTATTATTATACATTAGTTGAATTTTCTAGAATTTTATATTAATTGACTCATACATTCTATACTCTTTTATTTCTGGCTTCCTTCCCTCAGTATTATTATTTTGAGATGCATCTGTTATAGCATCTATCAATAGTTCATTCCTTCTTATTTTCTCTCTCTATTTTCTATCTGTTCTCTACTACTAGAAATCTTGAACTTTACTAGTAACTTCTTCCTTCCTCCCTTCCTCCAGCATGTATTTGAAATAATATAACTTCACTCCCAAATAGTATCAAAAGGCAATCAGTAAGCTCATTCTCCTTTTCATATATGTCCCTGTTTTTGTTCCCCCATTTTATTATAGAAATTGAAACCATCACATATGATACTTTTCCCATTTTAAGTATCATTTTATCTTAGTTCTACAGATGAATATATATTTAATATCTATCCACTGCCATATATTACATCAATGTTTCTCTAGTCGTTTTGGTTGTCCAAAGATTTCTTTAGTAGAAAAAGTGGTATTCTCTGTTTTTGTGAGGGTTGTTTTAGCTGTTGTTTTCTTGTTTGTTTTGGCAGGTTAGTAATAGTTGTGCCCTTCTTACTTGAAGTTATGTTTGTCTAGATAATACACAGTGGTTCACATTTTCTTTTCCATAAGTATTTTACATGTGTTGCTTCACTTTCTTCTGACATAAAGTCAAAATGTCTGATGACAACCTGATTTTCTTTTTCTTACCGATGACTTGGGGACTGGGGCACACTTGATACCTATAGGACTCTTTTTTTCTTTAAAGTACAATTACTTTACTAGAATACATCATGGCTGTCCTGTGATGACTTTCCCATATATGTGGCACACCTTTTCAATATGAAATTTCAAGCATTTTTATTTATCTATTTTTTAACTTCAGGGAAGTTTTCCTGATCGGTAGATTTTAGTATTTATTTATTTTTTTCTTTGCTTTAGTTTTCTCCAGGGACTCCTATAGCAGTATGTCAAATCTTCTTTGTTTATCTTCTACAGCTGTCTCTTCCTCAAGAATATTTTGAATCTTTTTCTGTATTTTTTAAATTTTAACACTTTCCTCCTTTCCACTTTCTATTTCTCTTAAGACATTATCAATTGTGTTCATTTGCTTTTGAATGATTTCAATTTTAGTCTTCATTTCTAAAATGATATTTTCTTCTATTCATGTTCATTCCTGAGTTTTGTCCCCTATCCTTTCATAGCTTCCACTTTCCAATAACCTCATTTCTATGTGTTTCTAATTCTCTTTTATGCTGTTCTTTTATAGCTTCTATCACTTTCTTAAAAACATTTTCACTTTTTTCTCTAAAATATCAAGGTAGAGTTTTGTGGATATATATTTCTAGACAGTCTTATTGTATTCTGCTCCTTACTTATTTTTTTTAATAGTAACTGTGTATGGAACTTAACAACACTTTCTCTTTTGCTTATGTTTAAGAGAATAAGTTTCCCTATATTTAGACAGGAAGGGTGATACAGAATAGCTTTTCTAGAGTCAGACCTTTAGAACTACCTTTTCTGTTGATTTCCTAAAATGATTTTTTAAAAAAAGAAGCAGCATAGTAGTTCCTGAGATCTGACTCATTTGTACCTGTACTCATTTGTACCTCTGACAGAAACTTTTGTACTGTTTGTACAAAATGTACAAAATATTTGTACCTCATTGTACTCATTTGTACCTCTGACAGAAACTTTCAACACTTTCATCTGGATTTTCTTTTTCCTTTGTTCTGTTGTAGCTGTCCTGCTCAATTGGTATTCTCCTCAAGGTGGGCTTTTATCTTTCATGGGAGCTTCCTTTTATACATTTTGGAAATTCAGGGCTCATATGGCTCGTGCCACATCTAACCTTACAATGGTCCCCACCCCCACATTCATATGATGCCAGGAAAAGCCCCCTATTTTCTGCAGCTGCTTCCAGATTGGCATCACACTTTTTAGTGAGTGTTCTGGCGTTTTGGGGCTCTCTGGTTGTCAGAGCCATTAGAAGCTGCTTTGCCTTTTTTCTCTTTCTCCCCCACACATGTGGATAATGTGTGTATATTTGCCATTGCTGGTTTTCCTCACTTTCTTACTCATATTTTTGGGTTCCTGTATACTCCTAGTTTTGTTGTAGCTGTTGCTTGTGGGTGTTTAGATTTGTTCTTTCAGATTTGGTTGGGGTGGTGGGAATTGATTTAATAATCAATTATCGCACTGCCATTCTCCCCAAGTCCTTGATATTTCTGTTTTATTAGTTTCCCTGGTGATTATAAAGAGGAGCCAGAGTTGAGAAGTCAGAAGATCTGAATTCTTGTTCTACCTCCATCACTTTCTGGCAATGTCACTTTTTAAAGTCACTTAAATTATGTGAACTTCATTTTTTTTATAAATAAGATGATCACAATAGTACCTGTGCTATCTTTCTCATAAAATTGGTGTATTATACAAGATTCGTATAGGCAAAAATTCTTTGAAAATGTAAAATTCTATACAGTCTGTACATTAGTAGTTCATTCTTAAATCAATACCAAAAGCAGCAGCACCCATGCCTTTGATCCACATACATTGTACTGTACAGGCATTGCAGTAGTAAGGGCAGTACTTATGTTTCTTACTAAAGAAATCTGAGCTCTTGTGTTATTTTGAGACACTGTTCCTTCTTGGTCCAGAACGGTGGTTCTCAAGGTCTGCCTTGTGTCTGGGGGCTCTGGAGAGAGCTGGAGGTGGAGATTCCTGGGTTCTGATTCAGCCACCACTGCTTTTCCTCTTTTTGTGTTTTATATTGTTCTCCTACACATGATTGTGTATGTAAGAGAGTTCTTCAACAATGACAACAACAACAACATATTGTTTTGGAAATCCTGGATTTGGTAATTCCTAATTTAGGTATACACTATGAAGCAAAATTTTATTTCCCCTTCAATTGCCTGGAACTCTATGCATTTTCTATCAAACACAATACATGCTAGCTCATCTTTAAGCTATCAGTAAAAATATACTGAACCCCCAGTCGACCCACACTACATGCTTATAATACTAGCCTGAGAACACTATGCTGTTTGCCCTGGTGACTAAGAGTTATATGGTGCTGAAGAGAGAAGGGGATTTTTCTTTTTTCTTACCAATTCCTGATACCCTGACAATTTCAGGCAAATTTTGGAAATAGTTAAGTTTTAATTTGACATCAATCTACCTTTCTCTCTGCACTCCACTCCAACACCCTCAAGCCCTTTTCCTTCTGGCCTCTAATAACTTCAAGGCTATGCCTTTGAACCATTTCAACTGAGAAGCAGAACAAAAGTTTGGGCCTCTAGAGTGATTTAGTGACCTCCCTGGCCATAAACTATAGTCTCCTTTTCACAAAGAAGCTGATCTTTGTCAGCCATTAGAAAACTGATATAATTAAACCAGTTCACACTAGTGAATGACTGATGGCCCATAACCACTCCACAGCTATTAATATTTTTAAAATAGGATGCTTGGATTACTAATTAGGGAATTTTAAACACTTGCTACAAAAATGGGGAAAAAAAAGCAAAATGTCACGCCATTATCAAAGATGGATTTTGCACAGATGGGCTAATAAGTGGGTAGCTGGGTTAGGAGCACTGCAAAGCATGCAAGCTATGCTCTTTATATTTCCAGAAAGTGCCACCATGCAGAAGGTGCCCTTGGAGCTGAGTCACTCAGGGGCCCTTACTAGGGTAAATCCATTACACATTTTCTTGCTTTTTACCATGATGCACCTCACAGGTTTCTTCAACGCATTAAATTTCACAATGTCTTCTCAAACAGTAGAGCAGGTCACTTGTAAATGTAGGTTGTTTTACAAGTCAGATGTTTTGAATTGGGGCTGCCTCTAGACATGCTTGGACTCTAAAGCAGGTCTGTGGCAGAGACTGCCAGTTGCCTACCCCAACATCCATCCTCTCCTTCCTCCCTAATTAATAGAACTCTGCTATGTTGAGGATGGTAGTGTGTCCAGCCAGAAGCTTATATTTCCCGGCATTCCTTGTCCATAGATTATAGGCATATGTCTGAGATCTGGCCACTGAGATGGAAGCAATGTGTTGTGTGAATTTTCCATAAACACACTTTGAAAGGGAAGGGATGCCCCTTTGTCTTTGTTCCCTTTCCTTTGCCTACTGGCTGGAACTTGGACCTGATCACTGGAGAGGTAGGAACCATTTAGAAAGATAAGAGCCAGGGTCCTTGATAGCAGTGTGAAGCTGAAATAACAACTCTGGTCTACCCATATGTGGACAGCTTTTATTTGAGAGAGAAGTAAACGTCTGTCTTGTTTAATCCTCTGTTTTCCAAGTCTCCATTACTTATAGCCAAGCCTATTGCTATTTCAAGCCCCTAATTCACAATTTAACTACAGCCAGCACATTTTTTCCATGTCATTTATAGTTAAACAAAACAACTTAAATTCTGTCCTAAAATGTACAGGTTTCAGTTTAAGAATATGTATTCTACCAAGAAATTAACTTTTCAAAGTCATCAGACCTTAGAAATTCTTTCTAGTTCATATCTCAATTACAACAGGGACTCCTGTGCTTAACACATTGCTTCTCAATCTTCAATATGCATATGAATCATATGAGAATCTTGATAAAATCTAGATTCTGACTCAGAAGGTCTGGGGTGGAGCCTGAGATTCTGCATTTCTAACAAGCTCCCAGTGATACTGATGCTGCTGCTGATCAGCACTTTAGATGGTGGGCATCAAATCACTTAGGGTGTCTTTAAGTGTGCGACTCTCTTTCTCTGTCCCTTTCCCCTCATCAGAGTTCCTGGAGGGGGGCATCAGAAAGCTAGCTGTATGATGAAGAGACATCATGTAAAATTTTTATAAACACACAAGTTTGAAAGTCATTGATATGGCACATGCATTGTTAGTTGTAAATTTCAAACAGTACAATAGGTATTAATGCAGGCTGGGAAGTGAATTTGTTTCTCTTTTTAAGAAGCAATAGTAAATCTCCTTCCTTCTAATTTGGAAAAGACAATCTCTGTTTTTAACCTAGAGTGTACAGAAATAGCCAGGTTTTAAAACTTTCAGCATATTTCTTGTCCATGGAGAAATAGAAAAAAAATTCCAGATCAGAGATTCTTTTTATTTTTGAAATATTGTTCAAGTGTCTGATTGGGAGTATAAGGGGGCTGAAAAACATTCATTAGGTCAAATTATGCACTCTTACCTTGAAGAGCTATTTGGATTAAAACAGAATCAAAGAGACCTCTGCTATTTTTGATCTTAGACTGGGTCAGATTTTTTTCAGAATTACATTGTTTATAGAAATTGTGGTCTTTGGGCCATCTCTATGGCCAAATATCAAGCTCTTGAATAGGAGAATGAAATATGTATTTTCAAGGTGAAGTAAAAAATTATAGCAATCATATGTATTAACTCAGGCAAAAAATTTTCTGGAAACATTCGGAAATTCTAAGAGAAATGTTTCTTTCTTGGTTTTTAGTAATTTGTAGGCTTAAACATGTGTTTTTGTATGTAAACCCCAGTCATGTATAATTATGAATTTCTACAGTTAAGTATTTTCTTTCTGTGTAATTTTTTTCTTTTTATTCTTTGCCCAGAGAAGTATCATTTCTAAAAATCTTCTTTGATTTTAGTTTTAAAGTAGATTTTTGATAATGAATTCCCTTTGATTTGATTGAGACTTTATGTATGATACATTCTATTTCTTTTTTTCACTTCTCCTTTCTCATCATTGTTTCATTAATTGAGGTTTCTTGTTGTTGTTTTCCCACTAGTTTTCTCCCTCTGTTTGGAAGTATATGCTCCATTTTATTCTTTAAGTTATTACTCTAGCTATTTTAACATGCATGTTTATGAAAGTCTAAAGTTAATCAATATTTCTACCTTCTTCCAGATTAAGATAAGACTTCTAGAATTTTTAAACTATGATCTTCATCCTTACTACTTACATGCAATTGTTGTTCAGTGTTTTATGTTTTCCCTGAATATTGTTTCTCCTGGATAATTACCGTTGCAGTTGTTGAGGTTGAATCAATCACCAATGGCCACTGATTTAGTAAATCATGCCTATGTAATGAAGCCTCCATAATAATCAAAAGAACAGGATTTGAATAGCTTCCAGGCTGGTGAACACGTATTGGTGCTGGGGGCTTGGTAACATGCCTGGAGAGAGCACAGAAACTATGTGCACATTTCCCCATACCTTGCCCTGTGAACCACTTCCATCTGGCTGATCCTGAGTCATATTCGGTTATAATAAACCACTAATCTAGTAATTAAGTTGCTTTCCTGAGATCTGTGAATCATTCTAGCAAATGATTGAATTCAAGGTTGGGGTGATGGGAAACCCCAGTTTATAGCCAGTGAGTCAGAAGCACAGGTACAATAATAATCTGGAGTTGTGATTGGTATCTGGAGTTGGGGGAGCAGTTTTGTGGGATTGAGCCCTTAACTTGTGGGATCTGACACTATCTCCAGGTAGATAATGTCAGAATTGAGTTAAATTGTAGGACACTCAGCTGGTGTCCAGAGAACCAGAGAGTTGCTTCACGTGGAAAAACCAGAACACACATCTGGTAGCCAGAAGTTAAGCGTGTGTGTTATGTGTAGAGAAGAAACACAGGAGTTTTCCCGTGTTCAATTTAAATCTCAATCAGGATTATAATTTTAAAGGATAGGATTTATTATAGTCAAACAACTGTGTATTAAAGTTACTCATTGTTTAGAATGTGAGTATAGGCATATTTTAGATTTAAAAACTCAAAAGTCTCTGGGAAAATGAAAGTTTATATGTATATGATAAATAATAGCAATTATCATGTGTGATTCAATAGATATTTGCCTCCTCTGCCCTGGTGAATCTCGGATGTGTTCAATAAATTGTTTCTGAATGTATGGATGAGTTGATGTTGTTCATAAGTCATAGTCAAAGAAAGAAATGATATGTTGGAGACTGTATATGTGTGTGTGTGTGTGTGCGTGCGTACACATCTGTGCAAAGTAGGGTAGGAGAGTCATTGCTTCTCCTCTAGATTCAAAGAACTGATAGTCATATAGGGACTAGTCTGTCTTTTTTATTGATTGGCCATGCAATCAGCTGGTCAAAACTCCCACCATCTAGGCTATCAGACAAAGCAGGCTTGATATTAAGTCACCTTCCAGGATTCTAACTTGCCTCACACTGTCCAAATTACTGGTAAAACCTAGAGTGAGGGTCTCAGCATTGGGTGTTTTCTTAATGGATGTGAAACATAGGAGAGACAATTAACAGCAACAATAGATGCTAACATTCAGTGAACACTTACTATATGATAGGCAGGTATTCTTTAAGGGCTTTACTGGTGTTAGCTCATCCCTCAATAATCTTACAAGTTATATGCACTTATTAGCTCTATTTCATAACTGGCTCAGAGAGGTTAAGAAATTTGCCTCAGATCACACAACTGGTAGGTTGGAGAACTTAGATTCTAACCTGGACATTTTGACATCAAGGCAGTGTTCTTACTCCCTACCAGATGCTTACTGCCTGCATCTTAACTCAGAAGAATCAAGACTGAAGAGTTTGAACCACATTGAGCAGTAGCCTTCTTCACTCTAGGTCAGTAGTTCTCAACTGGAGGCAGTTTTACCCCTCAGAGGAAATTTGGCAATGTCTGGAGACATCTTTGATTGTCAGTACTTGGAGTAGAGTGAATCTACTGGCATCTACTGGGTAGAGGGAAGGGATGCTGCTAAACATCCTACAACACATAGGAATGACCCTTCACAACAAATCATTATTCAGTCTAAATTGGCATTATGCGAAGTTAGAGCAATTCTGCTTTTGGTTAAGTAGCTCTCAGCCTTGGCTGAAGATTAGAATGATTTGAGAAGCAACCAGACCAATTATATCAGAACCTCAGAGAGTGGGATATTTTTTTAAGCTCCCTAGGTGATTCCAATATACAGTCAATGTAGAGATCCACTGCCCTAGGGAAATTTGTGCTTCTGAATGTAAGGCCCTCACAAATTCTAATTGTTACTCTATCGCCATTGATTACACAAGTGGTTGGTGAGAGAGGCAGGAGTTTCACTTTAGCAGTTTTGATTTTTGAGAACTTTTGTGTCTTCTCTAAGGAAACAAGAGAAGAAAGAATCTGAAGAACAAAACTGAATAGGTGCTCATTCTCTATAGAGGCTGCTCTAAAATTGTATCATTTATTTTGTACCGAAATCTTGATTAACCAGTCCTAGCCAAACCTGATTAAGACTAAGTCCTTGATCTTGATGTCAGTTTGTAAGACTAAGACCTTGCTGGAGGTGAGAGGCTTACGTATTAATATGTACATGGTAGTGGTAAAGGGATTACTGTAGCCAGAAGGTAGGGAAGCTGAGAATGATAATTCCAGGTGTCTCTCATCTTGTGAAGGCACAGCTTTAGGCAGGGAACTTGAAGGAGGACTTTTGACAGGGAGGTTGGCAGCAGAGCCTTATTGTCTGGGGTCTGTACTTTGAGAAGAGTACATGTCCAGATGTGAGCTCTTGAGTGATAGCCACAATGACTCTACCTACTTCATATTCACCAGGATCTAGGAGGGGGCAGAGATCAAATTTCTGATATGAACTTTAGAGAGCAAACCAGATCACCTCAGCCAAATTATATAAACACTTAGATGTTTTTTGTTTTTAATATTTTAAAATCCCTAAACATTTAATAAAATGAACTTTACTGTTCTAGGTTTGACCCAGCTGTGCTAAGGGATCTTAAGAGAGAAGATTTCCATGCTTGAATCAGAATATTGAAGGCTGAGCAGCACTTTCTAAGAATTGCATTGGGCTGGTAACAGTCCCCCATAAAATATTTCCCAAAGAAACCGTGAATGCTTCAGTTAGGACTACACCATCCAGACCTTCCCCTGTATCTGGAGGTTCCCCATTTTAAGACTAAGATTTGTGGAGTGTGTTTTATTTATTTATTTTCAAATTTAACTTATTCCGGAAGAAATACAGCATGGTCAACCCTTTGATTTTAGCTTGTAATTTCCATTTAGGACCCCTTACCTTCAAAAATGTAAGACAATGTTTGTGTTGTTTTAAGCTACCAAGTTTATGGTAATTTATTGCAGCAGCCATAGGAAACTCAAACAGTAATAATGCCCCTCTTCCTGGTAGAGTGGGTCCACTCCTTTCTGACCCTTGCCCATTCATCGCAGTAATCTCTGCTGTTATTATTAATAAGACATATGAACACAGGAAGTGTGACTGTCAAAAGGAAGTAAGAACAAATGAGTGAGCATGATATAGTCTCATCAAACATTTTCCAAATTAAATTGTGAAGAATTACCTGGTAGAAGATATTTTTCAAATCTGTAATAGTCAATTACATGAAAAGTACCTAAAGATATACAGAACATTTTGCAGAATGTATTATATGCAGTTATACATGTAATTTAATACATTTAGAACAATAAAATTTCATGTAAATATGACTGAAAATTCCAGCTCGTACGTGGGGGAAGAAAATATTTTAAGGCCTGAATTATCCAATTAAACACATAATTTGTAGGTTCCCATTTTGTAATGCCTGGGTACAGCCTTGATTTAAAATTCTGTAACTACTCAAATTTTTTCAGATGTAGATTTTCTCTATTTTTCCATAGGCAGGAAAATGGCATTTACTTTTGATTACTACTTTGGAGAAGAAAAGCATTTTGGTTCTTTCATTTTGTGAATTTATATTCCAGTGTCAGAAATAACATTCAGGGATTTGGAGTCCAGAATATCAGCCAAAGAACAGTATTTGCTGGATGAAATTAAAGGTGATTTTTCTCTGGCAGGGATAGAGAATACATGGTATATGCAGATAAGACAAAGAAACTGTGTGAGTTAGTGGGTGTTGGTAAAGGAAAAACAGTTGGGAAAATAGACTAGAGTAGCTTATAAGTGACCCCAAAGTATAACAATTCTGGGGACAGTTTCATGGGTGATAGCATAGCCAATGTAGAGATAAGCAAGCTTAATGATATATTTGAGCTTTTGTTTGTCATATATATATATATATATATATATATATACAGGCATACATATATATATATCTTTAAAGTTATGTATCAAAGTGACTATATTGTTTTCAAACTCCTACCTCTCACAATTTTGACCAGAAAATAGAGAAGGCTTAAAATGTGTTAAATTAATAATGAGTTTAAAGATATAATTCATTATTGAATGATTATGAGACTTGTAATTTTTTAAATTATCCATTTTCTAACTTTTAGTGGTTCTCAAATTTTAATGTGTATAAAAGCGTTACCCAGGGAGCTTGTTTAACTGGCTCTGATTAGGTGTGTTTGGGGGAGAGGCCCTGGAATTTTAATTTTAATAAGTGATTTTTCAGTGGCTGATGCACAAACTGCACAGAAAAAAGCACCAGGCTGCCCACATCCAACCCATGGCCATTCACCTGAAGTTGGGATATAAAGCTTGTTGACTGGCAACAGAGAGTGGGGTCCCCACACCAGCAACATGGACATCACCGGGAAGCTTGTGATAAATGTAGAAACTCAGCTCCATCCCAGACCCACTGAAACAGAATCTTTATTTTAATAAGATTCTGGGATTTGGGGGTGGTAGTGGGATGATTTACAAGCACATTAAAGTTTGAGAAGCAATATTCTCCTGGAAATCAGCCTCTGTAACAGTGGTTCTTAATCAGTGGAGTGCCTCCAAGTCCTCTAAGGTGCTCTGAAAAATTGCCCCAGTTCCACTTCAGACCCACTGACCCTTCAGTGATACAGGGTCAGGAAATAGCTTTTTAAAAGAGATCCAAAGGTGACTCTGATACACACCACTGGTTAAAACCAGTTGCTCTTTAGGGCTTGTCTGGCAACTCAGAACCTTTGGGATGACAAAAATCACGCCAGATCACTCTCAAATCTCAGTTTTGCTTTGCAGTGTGACAGCCTAAAATTCAGAGCTGACATTTTTATTACCTCCTATAGCCTCTGTTCTTTTTAGCTTCCTTGTCCTAGTTGTCACACTGGGAGAACTCAAGGCAGTCAGCAAGTTTTCATCTCTGTCCTGTGTCCTCAGAGGATGGCTGATTTATTCCCAAGTTCTCCTGCCTTTTAAATTTATTTTTTCAGGTGAAGTCTGTACTAGTGTAGGTCAGACAATTCATAATTCACTCTGAGACTGTGGAAAGGACTCTGAGGTCCTCATTTTCCTCAGGAATTGAGCAATAGTTTGTTAAAACTCCAGAGCTGTAAGTTCTCACTCTAACTGTGGTTCTCATAAATATGAAGAAATAATGAAACTTTATTAAAGGACAATCCAGGCATGAATTTCATCTAATGGGCTTTGTAGTAAAGTAACTTTTAAGACATTCTGATGCAATTTTTAGCTCAGTCATTTATGGGGTAGATAGTTTATTTTATTTTATAAATGGAAGGGGCTATAAAGTACAGCCTTAGTTCAGATGGTTCTTAAGGACATACCAATAGATCCTTTGTAGATGGGCTCTGAACCAATCGAGAACAATCAAGACAATTGGTGGTCTGTGGCTAAAGCATCACGTGCTATTTTTCCTGGATTCAGGAAGGGATAAGGCAGCTGGGTCTGGTTGCTTGTGGAAGTTCTGGTGGCGGAGTTCTTTAGGAATTTCTCTAGCTTGCTTTGTGTTTAGTCCAAACACCAATCCAGCAGCAGAAAACCCTCTTTTCGACTTGTCAGTCGGTCAACATAAGAATAGACTATGTCTCAAGAGGAACTGTGGGGTGAGGTTTTTCTTCTACTGCTTGAATTCAGCACCTTGGAGAAGGTCCTTCTCCTTTTTGTGGGCACAGTGCTGTCACAGAGACTCCTTGTTGCCCAAGCCTTTCACCTGGCCTGCATTTTGAAATGGGACCATGCTTAAGTAAAATGGTTGCTTTCCATGATAAAGCATTTTTGGGCCAAGGAAGCTATTCTTATACTTTTTTAAGTAATCCCTGCTTTGCCCTATCTATTCAGCCCTGTCACTTTCTCTATGCAAAGAGAACTCACAGTTGAGAGGACATTTACTTCAAGCCGAGGAGTATTAGAGGATACTAGTTCTGGTAGATGGTTTCTCTCCAAAGGAAAAGGCTTAATTTGATAAGTGAGAGAATAATATCCATTGTGCCATCTTGCCATTGAGGGAAGCCTATTTGCCTTGAAAATGAGAAATATCTTTCTCAGCAGGCAGTGCTTTTCTTTAAGGATTTTATAACAAAGATAAAAATTGTGATTGGCAAAGTAGTAAACATTTAACACACTTTTAATGTTATATAATAAGTGCAAGAACATGCAGGTAGTAAGGGAACATATTCTTATATGCTGCATTGATTGTCTATTAGCATTTAGCATGAAAAGTAATCCTCACACATGGCTAGTTATGAGGATGAAGTGAGTTGAAGGAAGGAAACGGGCATCAGGATGAGGATCCTGACTTCATAACCAGGGTAGGGATGGAGGCTCATCCTCCGTGAAACTTCGCAATGTACTTTTCACAGGAGTAAGCCTCATGTACTTTTTAGTCAGATTGGAAGATCACTAGTGATTTTGTCCTCATGAAGAAGCCCCTTGATTTTCTGAAGCAGTTGTTCAGCAAATTATACTCGGCAGTCTTCTAGTTTCATTCACTTGGACTGTGATTGTGTCACATTATAGTAATTTTTATCAAAGGGTGGACTGACCTGGTACAACACTTTGTGGCAACTCATTGCTGAATTACTCCTTCCATGGCCACTTTGTGAACGAAGGAAAAAAGAGGAATGCAAGGAGAATTTTGTCATTTTCTAATTTAACATTAGATCATCTTTTGGGCTAATGGAGTGTGCAGCAGACTTAGAGAAAGAGGTCACGGATCTCTCTTCATGGTTCAGCAGTGCCAGGCCCCTTACTGCTGAGAGGAGGCATGCCTTCTGCCCACCTCATAGATTCTCTATAGCCATCTTGGAAAACTCCTGACCCATTGCTCCTTGCACCATGGTGACCGACAAGGGGCTCATTTTAGTAATTCTACTTTCTCACAAGACTATTAAAGGACAAACAAGAATTACTCTAAAAAATATTATTTCTAATTTCTGTCTTTGATTCTAATCCTTATTTAGGGATATAGACCTTTTGTGTCTGTGTAATCCAGAGTGAGTAGAAATCCAGAAGAAAGGTGGTGTAGTGGAAAGGGAGGGTTTAAAGAGTTAAACATTTAAGTTTGACTAGTTCCCCAACCCATACCTAATAACTGGGAAAAACTCAGAACACAATAAAGGGGGGCGTGTCTTACTGTTCATGACAGCATCCCTAGTATAGAACACATGTCTTCCATATGACCCTCTCCAAAGATGTGTTGATTACTGGACTAACTGGAAGATCGCCTGAGATACTGTAAGTGAAAGCAAACAAAGGACAGACTCAGTGAATGCTGTGTGCTTTCCTCTGCTCTGCTGATGTGTGGGTGGTAAAAATCATCACTTTCTGTAAACGTGTGTCAGCCATGCAGTGCCTGTGCTCAAAAATGCCAGGATCGGAGGAGCTTCAAGATGGCAGAAGAGTAAGACGCGGAGATCACCTTCCTTCCCACAGATACATCAGAAATACAACTACATGTGGAACAACTCCTACAGAACACCTACTGAATGCTGGCAGAAGACCTCAGATCTCCCAAAAGGCAAGAAACTCTCCACGTACCTGGGTAGGGCAAAAGAAAAAAGAAAAAACAGAGACAAAGAATAGGGACGGGACCTGCACCAGTGGGAGGGAGCTGTGAAGGAGGAAAGGTTTCCACACACTAGGAAGCCCCTTCACTGGTGGAGACAGGGGCGGGCGGAGGGGGGAAGCTTCGGAGCCACGGAGGAGAGCGCAGCAACAGGGGTGCGGAGGGCAAGGCGGAGAGATTCCCGCACAGAGGATCAGTGCCGACCAGCACTCAGCAGCCCGAGAGGCTTGTCTGCTCAGCCGCCAGGGCGGGCGGGGCTGGGAGCTGAGGCTCGGGCTTCGGTAGGATCGCAGGGAGAGGACTGGGGTTGGCTGCGTGAACACAGCCTGAAGGGGGTTAGTGCACCACAGCTAGCTGGGAGGGAGTCTGGGAGAAGGTCTGGACCTGCCGAAGAGGCAAGAGACTTTTTCTTGCCTCTCTGTTTCCTGGTGTGCGAGGAGAAGGGATACAGAGCGCCGCTTAAAAGAGCTCCAGAGACGGGCGCGAGCCGCAGCTATCAGCGCAGACCCCAGAGACGGGCACGGGACGCTAAGGCTGCTGCAGCCACCACCAAGAAGCCTGTGTGCAAGCACAGGTCAATATTCACACCTCCCCTCCCGGGAGTCTGTGTAGCCCGCTAGTGCCAGGGTCGCGTGATCCAGGGACAACTTCCTCGGGAGAACGCGCGGCGCGTCTCAGGCTGGTGCAACGTCATGCCGGCCTCTGCCGCCGCAGGCGCACCCGCATCCGTACCCCTCCCTCCCCCTGGCCTGAGTGAGCCAGAGCTGCTGAATCAGCTGCTCCTTTAACCCCGTCCTGTCTGGGCGGGGAACAGACGCCCTCAGGCAACCTACACGCAGAGGCGGGTCCAAACCCAAAGCGGAACCCCAGGAGCTGTGCGAACAAAGAAGAGAAAGAGAAATATCTCCCAACAGTCTCAGGAGCAGCAGATTAAATCTCCACAATCAACTTGATGTACCCTGCATCTGTGGAATACCTGAAAAGACAAGGAATCATCCCAAATTGAGGAGGTGGACTTCGGGAGCAACAATATGTATTTTTTTTGCCCTTTTTCTTTTTCTGTGAGTGTGTATGTGTATGCTTCTGTGTGTGATTTTGTCTGTATAGCTTTGCTTTTACCATTTGTTCTAGGGTTCGGTCTGTCCGTTTTTTTTTTTTTTTTTTTTTTTTTTAGTATAGTTTTTAGCAATTGTTACCACTGGTGGATTTGCTTTTTGGTTTGCTTGCTCTCTTCTTTCCTTTTTTTTAAAATTACTTAAAAAAATCTACTTTAATAATTATTTTCTATTTTTTATTTTAATAGCTTTATTTTATTTTATTTTATCTTCTTCTTTCTTTCTTTCTTTTTTTCCCTCCCTTTTATTCTGAGCTGTGTGGATGACAGGCTCTTGGTGCTCCAGCCAGGTGTCAGGGCTGTGCCTCTGAGGTGGGAGAACCAAGTTCAGGACATTGGGCCACAAGAGACCTCCCAGCTCCATGTAATATCAAATGGCGAAAATCTCCCAGAGATCTCCATCTCAACGCCAAGACCTAGCTCCACTCAATGACCACCAAGCTACAGTGCTGGACACCCTATGCCAAACAACTAGCAAGACAGGAACATAACCCCACCCATTAGCAGAGAGGCTGCCTAAAATCATAATAAGGCCACAGACACCCCAAAACACACCACCAGATGTGGACCTGCCCACCAGAAAGACAAGATGCAGCCTTATCCACCAGAACACAGGCACTAGTCCCTTCCACCAGGAGGCCTGCACAACCCACTGAACCAACCTTAGCCACTGGGGGCAGACACCAAAAACAACAGGGACTACGAACCTGCAGCCTGTGAAAAGGAGACCCCAAACACAGTAAGTTAAGCAAAATGAGAAGACAGAGAAATACACAGCAGATGAAGGAGCAAGGTAAAAACCCACTAGACCAAACAAATGACGAGGAAATAGGCAGTGTACCTGAAAAAAAATTCAGAGTAATGATAGTAAAGATGGTCCAAACTCTTGGAAATAGAATGGAGAAAATACAAGAAATGTTTAACAAGTACCCAGAAGAACTAAAGAGCAAACAAACAGTGATGAACAACACAATAAATGAAATTAAACATTCTCTAGAAGGGATCAATAGCAGAATAACTGAGGCAGAAGAACGGATAAGTGACCTGGAAGATAAAATAGTGGAAATAACTACTGCAGAGAAGAATAAAGAAAAAAGAATGAAAAGAATTGAGGACAGTCTCAGAGACCTCTGGGACAACATTAAACGCACCAACATTCGAATTATAGGGGTCCCAGAAGAAGAAGATAAAAAGAAAGGGACTGAGAAAATATTTGAAGAGATTATAGTTAAAAACTTCCCTAATATGGGAAAGGAAATAGTTAATCAAATCCAGGAAGCACAGAGAGTCCCATACAGGATAAATCCAAGGAGAAACACGCCAAGACACATATTAATCAAACTATCAAAAATTAAATATAAAGAAAAAATATTAAAAGCAGCAAGGGAAAAACAACAAATAACACACAAGGGAATCCCCATAAGGTTAACAGCTGATCTTTCAGCCAAAACTCTCCAAGCCAGAAGGGAGTGGCCGGACATATTTAAAGCGATGAAGGGGAGAAACCTACAACCAAGATTACTCTACCTAGCCAGGATCTCATTCAGTTTGACGGAGAAATTAAAACCTTTACAGACAAGCAAAAGCTGAGAGAATTCAGCACCACCAAAACAGCTTTACAACAAATGCTAAAGGAACGTCTCTAGGCAGGAAACACAAGAGAAGGAAAAGACCTACAATAACAAACCCAAAACAATTAAGAAAATGGTAATAGGAACATACATATCGATAATTAACTTAAATGTAAATGGATTAAATGCTCCAACCAAAATATGTAGACTGGCTGAATGGATATAAAAATAAGACCTGTATATATGCTGTCTACAAGAGGCTCACTTCAGACCTAGGGACACATACAGATTGAAAGTGAGGGGATGGAAAAAGATATTCCATGCAAATGGAAATCAAAAGAAAGCTGGAGTAGCAATTCTCATATCAGACAAAATAGACTTTAAAATAAAGACTATTACAAGAGACAAAGAAGGACACTACATAATGATCAAGGGATCAATCTAAGAAGAAGATATAATAATTGTAAGTATTTATGCACCCAACATAGGAGCACCTCAATACATAAAGCAAATCAACAGTAGCACAATCATAGTAGGGGACATTAACAACCCACTTTCACCAATGAACAGATCATCCAAAATGAAAATAAATAAGGAAACACAAGCTTTAAATGATACATTAAACAAGATGGACTTAATTGATACTTATAGGACATTCCATCCAAAAACAACAGAATACACTTCTCAAGTGCTCATGGAACATTCTCCAGGATAGATCATATCTTGGGTCACAAATCAAGCCTTGGTAAATTTAAGTAAATTGAAATCATATCAAGCATCTTTTCCTACCACAGTGCCATGAGACTAGATATCAATTACAGGAAAAAATCTGTAAGAATACAAACACATGGAGGCTAAAGAATACACTACTTAATAACCAAGAGATCACTGAAGAAATCAAAGAGGAAATCAAAAAATACCTAGAAACAAATGACAATGAAAACACGACAACCCAAAACCTATGGGATGCAGCAAAAGCAGTTCTAAGAGGGAAGTTTATAGCAATAAAATCCTACCTTAAGAAACAAGAAACATCTCAAATAAACAACCTAACCTTACACCTAAAACAATTAGAGAAAGAAGAACAAAAAAACCCCAAAGTTAGCGGAAGGAAAGAAATCATAAAGATCAGATCAGAAATAAATGAAAAAGAAATAAAAGAAACAATAGCAAAGGTCAATAAAACTAAAAGCAGGTTCTTTGAGAAGATAAACAAAATTGATAAACTATTAGCTAGACTCATCAAGAAAAAAAGGGAGAAGACTCAAATCAATAGAATTAGAAATGAAAAAGAAGTAACAACTGACACTGTAGAAATACAAGGGATCTTGAGAGATTACTACAAGCAACTATATGACAATAAAATGGACAACCTGGAAGAAATGGACGAATTCTTAGGAATGCACAACCTTCCAAGACTGAACCAGGAAGAAATAGAAAATATGAACATACCAATCACAAGCACTGAAATTGAAACTGTGATTAAAAATCTTCCAACAGGGCTTCCCTGGTGGCGCAGTGGTTGAGAGTCTGCCTGCCAATGCAGGGGACACGGGTTCGAGCCCTGGTCTGGGAGGATCCCACATGCCGCGGAGGAACTGGGCCCGTGAGCCACAACTACTGAGCCTGCGCGTCTGTAGCCTGTGCTCCGCAACAAGAGAGGCCACGATAGTGAGAGGCCCGCGCACCGCGATGAAGAGTGGCCCCCGCTTGCCGCAACTGGAGAAAGCCCTCGCACAGAAACGAAGACCCAACACAGCCAAAAATAAATAAATAATTTAAAAAAAAAAAAAAAAAAAAAAAATCTTCCAACAAACAAAAGCCCAGGACCAGATTGCTTCACAGGCGAATTGTATCAAACATTTAGAGAAGAGCTAACACCTATCCTTCTCAAACTCTTCCAAGGTATAGCAGAGGGAGGAACACTCCCCAACTCATTCTACGAGGCCACCATCACCCTGATACCAAAACCAGACAAAGATGTCACAAAGAAAACTACAGACCAATAACACTGATGAACATAGATGCAAAAATCCTCAACAAAATACTGGCAAACAGAATCCAACAGCACATTAAAAGGATCATACACCATGATCAAGTGGGGTTTATTCCAGGAATGCAAGGATTCTTCAATATACGCAAATCAATCAGTGTGATACAACATTTTAACAAATTGAAGGAGAAAAAACATATGATCATCTCAATAGATGCAGAGAAAGCTTTTGACAACATTCAACACCAATTTATGCTAAAAACCCTCCAGAAAGTAGGCATAGAGGGAACTTACCTCAACATAATAAAGGCCATGTATGACAAATCCACAGCCAACACGTCCTCAATGGTGAAAAACTGAAACCATTTCCACTAAGATCAGGAACAAGACAAGGTTGCCCACTCTCACCACTATTATTCAACATAGTTTTGGAAGTTTTAGCCACAGCAATCAGAGAAGAAAAAGAAATAAAAGGAATCCAAATCAGAAAAGAAGAAGTAAAACTGTCACTGTTTGCAGATGACATGATACTATACACAGAGAATCCTAAAGATGCTACCAGAAAACTCCTAGAGCTAATCAATGAATTTGGTAAAGTAGCAGGATACAAAAGTAATGCACAGAAATCTCTTGCATTCCTATACACTAATTATGAAAAACCTGAAAGAGAAATTAAGGAAACACTCCCATTTACCACTGCAACAAAATGAATAAAATAGCTAGGAATAAACCTACCTAAGGAGACAAAAGACCTATATGCAGAAAACTATAAGACACTGATGAAAGAAATTAAAGATGATCCAAATAGATGGAGAGATATATCATGTTCTTGGATTGGAAGAATCAACATTGTGAAAATGACTCTCCTACACAAAGCAATCTACAGATTCAATGCAATCCCTATCAAACTACCACTGGCTTTTTTCACAGAACTAGAACAAAAAATTTCACAATTTTCATGGAAACACAAAAGACCCCGAACAGTCAAAGGAATCTTGAGAAAGAAAAACGGGGCTGGAGGAATCAGGCCCCCTGACTTCAGACTATACTAAAAACCTACAGTAATCAAGACAGGATGGTACTGGCACAAAAAAGGAAATATAGATCAATGGAACAGGACAGAAAGGCCAGAGATAAAACCATGCACATATGATCACCTTATCT
Organism: Balaenoptera ricei; assembly: GCF_028023285.1. Taxonomy (NCBI): domain Eukaryota; kingdom Metazoa; phylum Chordata; class Mammalia; order Artiodactyla; family Balaenopteridae; genus Balaenoptera; species Balaenoptera ricei. The sequence goes on along the minus strand of NC_082651.1, from coordinate 75,460,471 downwards.
TTGATAAAGGAGGCAAGAATATACAGTGGATAAAAGCCAGCCTCTTCAATAATTGGTGCTGGGAAAACTGGACAGCTACATGTAAAAGAATGAAATTAGAACACTCCCTAACATCATACACAAAAATAAACTCAAAATGGATTAAAGACCTACATGTAAGGCCAGACAGTATAAAACTCTTAGAGGAAAACATAGGCAGAACACTGTATGACATATATCAGAGCAAGATCCTTTTTGACCCAACCCCGAGAGAAATGGAAATTAAAAAATAAATAAATAAACAAATGGGACTTAATGAAACTTAAAAGCTTTTGCACAGCAAAGGAAACCATAAACAAGACCAAAAGACAACCATCAGAATGGGAGAAAATATTTGCAAATGAAGCAGTTGACAAAGGATTAATCTCCAAAGTTTACAAGCAGCTCATGCAGCTCAATATCAAAAAAACAAACAACCCAATCCAAGAAAGGGCAGAAGTCCTAAATAGACATTTCTCCAAAGAGGATTTACAGATTGCCAACAGGCACATGAAAGAGTGCTCAACATCATTAATCATTAGAGAAATGCAAATCAAAACTACAGTGAGATATCATCTCACACCTGTCAGAATGGCCATCATCAAAAAATTTACAAACAGTAAATGCTGGAGAGAGTGTGGAGAAAAGGGAACACTCTTGCACTGTTGGTGGGAATGTAAATTGATACAGCCACTATGGAGAACAGTATGGAGGTTCCTTAAAAACTAACAATAGAACTACCATATGACCCAGCTATCCCACTACTGGGCATATACCCTGAGAAAACCATAATTCAAAAAGAGTTATGTACCACAATGTTCACTGCAGCTCTATTTACAATAGCCAGGACATGGAAGCAACCTAAGTGTCCATCAACAGATGAATGGATAAAGAAGATGCGGCACATATATACAATGGAATATTACTCAGCCATAAAAAGAAACGAAATTGAGTTGTTTGTAGTGAGGTGGCTGGACCTAGAGTCTGTCATACAGAGTGAAGTAAGTCAGAAAGAGAAAAACAAATACTGTATGCTAACACATATATGTGGAATCTAAGAAAAAAAAAAAAAAGGTCATGAAGAACCTGGGGCAAAACAGGAATAAATACGCAGACCTACTAGAGAATGGGCTTGAGGATATGGGGACGGTGAAGTGTAAGGTGGGACAAAGTGAGAGAGTGGCATGGACATATATACACTACCAAATGTAAAATAGATAGCTAGTGGGAAGCAGCCGCATAGCACAGGGAGATCAGCTCGGTGCTTTGTGACCACCTAGAGGGGTGGAATTGGGATGGTGGGAGGGAGGGAGACGCAAGAGGGAAGAGCTATGGGGATATATGTATATGCATAACTGATTCACTTTGTTTTAAAGCAGAAACTAACACACCATTGTAAAGGAATTATACTTCAATAAAGATGTTAAAAAAAAAAATGCCAGGATCAATTCATTTGATAGCTGGGGGTCCAATCTGAAAACATTGGTATAGACGATCTTATTTACAAAGCAGAAATAGAGACACAGATGTAGAGAACAAACGTATGGATACCAAGGGGGAAAGTTGGGGGCGTGTGTGGGATGAATTGGGAGATTGGGATTGACATATATACACTATTGACACTACGTATAAAGTAGATAACTAATGACCTACTGTATAGCACAGGGAACTATACTCAATGCTCTGTGGTGACCTAAATGAGAAGGAAATCCAAAAATGAGGGTATATATGTATACGTATAACTGATTCACTTTGCTATACCATATAAACTAACACAATATTGTAAAGCAACTATACTCCAATAAAAAAAAAATAGCTAGGGGTACAGGAGACAAAGTCCAACAGGATTTGTGGAAGAGATGGCAAAGCCAGGTTTTCTTTCCCTTTATGTTCTCTTCATGTTAACCTTTTTGATTCCTTACCTAACCTTGATTTATAATGACATTTTCTGGGAGGAGACAACTTTAAGCAACTTTACAGATACAAAGAAAAAAATAGGAAAAAGGAAAGCACACATAGCTGATTAGTTTGCCTCTTTCTGCTCACTACCCTATTATCAGTTTTCTGTTTTTGAGCTGACAGGGTTTCAATCTTTGCAAATCAAGACTATTAAATGTTTAGCATTCTGACTGGCTAAACCCAGCAGTACTGGTTACTAGCTGTTCTTCTGCTCTTACTAAGCAAATATTGAAAACTTATTAAGTACACAGAATGAGGCTAATTAGTGCATATAATACACAAATAAAAATTGGCATTGTAGAAGCAATAAGCAATATTCTGTAAAGGGTGTTGCTAATCTGGATTTCTCCATTCTGGGACAAGAATTTTGTCTGCAATGGTCTCCCTATCAAAATTACAGCGTTTCTTTAATTAGAACTTTAGGGAGGCAGAAAAACCATTAGTTGGTAGTGACTTAATGCATTGGTTGTGAGTAAGTGAAAATAGTACATAAGGAACTTAAGCTATCATTTATATTCAGTACTGTGATACATTGGGACTTGATATAAACTTCTAATTTCTCCTCTCTACCAGCTTGATGAAGACTTTTAGTCCTCTTTATCCTGTCCAATATTGCAGAGAGGATGGACTTTAGATCTGATTCCATGGACATATGGGGATACTGCCCCAGGTCTTATGCCTGAGCCATTCTGGGTTGAACTGTTATTTCAAAGTCCTTGCTTTTATTTTCTGCTTATGCATGGGCTCAAGCTTTATTTGCTTAACTTTATGACTTTAATTAAGCTCTACAATATGCTTGTTATTAATTTTTTATACAACTGAAATGGGCTATTCTTGGTCTTTTTGCATGAAGCTGTATTTTCCATTACCATGATTTTAGTTACTTCCAAATTCTGCAAATCTCTCTTCTGAGCGTCAAACCTCCATGTTCAAATGCCTACTGGGATGTTCCATACATCATTCAAGCTCAGCATTACTTAAACTGAGATTATTTTCAACTCCCTCCTACTCCCAGATTGTTCAAATCCAGACTTGTCCATTTCCTGGTATGGGACTTGGGCAGGTCACTCAGCCTTTCTGTGTCTCAGTTTCCTCATCTATAAAAGGGAATAAGAAAAACAATTATCTCATAGACTTAAGGAGAATAAATGAGTTAATATGTGTGCCTTTACATATTAAACACTATATAAACATTAGTTATTATTATTTTTAAAATTATTAGTCCCTTGGTGCTCTCTAACTTTGGAAATGGCACAACATTCACCCAGTGGCTCAAGCAGGAAACCTCAAATTACATCATCCTCAATTTCTCCCTCACCTCCCCCAATCAAAGATTGAGTCCTTTGGATACTACTTCTTACATTATCTCTTGAATCTTCCCTCTTTTCTCTAACCCCAGTGCCATTGCATAATCCTGTATTACTGCAGGAGCCTCCTAGCTAGCGTTTTACTGCTTATAATACCTTCTTCATTCCTACTCTCTACACTAAATACATAACTATATTTTAAAAATGCAAATCTGGTTGAATATTGTCCCCACTTAAAACCTTTCCATGCTTGTCATTACCTCTCCACTGTCTTTAATAAGGTACACAGAGGTCTGAATAACCTGGAATCTTCTTTCTTCTTTAACCTCAACTCCTGCCTTTTCTCACTTTTGGGTCTTTACTGAAACACTTTCTCATGGGTTTGAAGGGCTCTTCTTGCCCAACTTTTCCAACCCCCCCCCACCTCCCCCACCCACAATTTGGCTACCTTCTCATACTTTAGGTTTCAGCTTAGGTATCACTTTTTCCCTTCCAGGCAGGCTTCATAGTCTTTATTAACTGCCTGTGGATTATATATTGCTTTGACTGCTTAACATCTTATTCCCTGGGGGGCTCAACTACAGTACCCGAAATTGATCCGTTCCCACTGCACGGGTAACTTTGTGACTACTTGAATATCTAAGACGATAGACACATTGGTTCTTCCATGGCAGATGCTGTTCTCTGGGCCAGAGAACAAAACAGCACCAAGACCAACATACTATATGGAAATTCAGGTTTTCCCAAGTATATCCATAAGGTAGGGAAAATGGCATATACTATTGTAGGGATCTGATTTTAGATTGTTTTTAGAGTGTGAAGAAACACTAAGAAATGATTTTGTCTAGCCCTCTGATAAAAGTGTAATACTATCCTTATGTTTGACAAATAAGTCACCTGAAGTCCAGAAATTTACAGACTTATTCTAGGTCACATGGAATCACTTCCCTAATATTATTCTCTTTCTACCACTCCTTGTTGCCACCCAATTGCATGTGTACATTTCTAATACGTTAATTTGCCTGCATAGAGACTGAAAAAAACTAGCTTTCGTATCCTAATTTCAGAGCACTCTTTGTTTGTTAAATCTCAGGGTTGAAAATAAAAGTGGAAGTTAGATTAGAATGGGACAAAAATGCCTGTTTTGAGAGTTTGGGCTTTATCCTCTGGGGTGATTTTTAAACTATACTCAGTGGAACCCCTGTCAGGGACCTCAAGAGCTTTGTCTGGACTTCCCACTTATATTTCAATCAGAGAAGTTCCTTGTTTATTTATTTTCCTTGGCTTTATTGAAAGCTTCTTTTGAAGAAAGAAATGTGTGAATAAAAATACATTTAAATTTGAAAATACATTGCTCCAGGGAGTACTGTAACATTTTCATTCACTACTCAAACATCGTCTTTGGTTGAGCTCTTAAGGTAAAATTTCCTTCTTTTTTGTCTTTGACCAGATTCTCTTAACTTTTAGGGTGAGGGTTAATTTTGGATCTATATGTTTAAATAGCTAAATGTTATCAGTTATAAAATAAAATATATATTAGGACCTAAAAATTTATCAACCAGATTAAGAAAAATAGAGTACGCTTTAAGTATTCTCTTTCATTTCCTTTTTGAAAAAATATGCAGTTGTGGGGAATTTGAAAAATGTCTATTACATGCACATTCTTATATTCTCTGGGCTAGTTTAGTGATAAATGCAATTGTTGAGTTAAATGAGAATGGCTAGAAAAACTGCTGAAACTTGAGCAGTAATTGTGGATTAGTTAATGGGAATTTGCCCAGGGGTGGGTGTTGATAGTCCTAATGATTTTTGGATAGCACTGCAAAAGCTTTTGAAGAATCTTTTAAATCACTCAATCTCTCTATTCTGTTACTTGTAAAATGAGGGGCTTTATATAGATGAGGACAATACACACTTTTTTTAAAAAAATTTATTTATTTATTTATTTTTATGGCTGTGTTGGGTCTTCGTTTCTGTGCGAGGGCTTTCTCTAGTTGCGGCAAGCGGGGGCCACTCTTCATTGCGGTGTGCAGGCCTCTCACTGTCGCGGCCTCTCTTGTTGCGGAGCATAGGCTCCAGACGCGCAGGCTCAGTAGTTGTGGCTCACGGGCCCAGTCGCTCTGCGGCATGTGGGATCCTCCCAGACCAGGGCTCGAACCCGTGTCCCCTGCATTGGCAGGCAGATTCTCAACCACTGCGCCACCAGGGAAGCCCACACATTTTTATAGATTTGTATGGTTCTTTACAGTTTACTAAGTGCTTTCACGTTTTTCCTCTTCTGAGAGAAATGTAAGGCTCCTTGCAGCTCCAAAATTCTATTACTTTATATTTTATTGATTCTTTTGAATATTCTTTGAGATTTTTAAAATTCAAAACTGACATATTGAAGGGTTTTAGTTTAGCAGTGATATGACCTTCCAACTCCTTGCTTTCCTAGAAATTACTTGGATTATGATCATGGACTCTGTGAATGAATAATCTACTAATGAATAAGTAGTGTAGAAATATTCAAAAGGATGCCTTTCAAAAGAACTAATTCTAATACCTTGTGAACAATTCAAGTCCTAAATAGCTAAAGATTACACAATTGTAGCACGAAGTTCCATTTATCTTTTTCATTTTCTTTAAAGAATTCTGGACTTCCCTGGTGGTTCAGTGGTTAAGACTCCTTGCTTCCACTGCAGGGGACGTTCGATCACTGATCAGGGAAGTTCCGCATGCTGCAGGGTGCGGCCAAAAAAAAAAAATTCCACAGAACTGGGGAAATGATCTAGTACACATGGAAACTGGTTTTCTGATTGTTATTATCATGGGCAATCCAAAGAGGGTTGAATTACTAAATCTGAATTACACACACACACAATTTGCAACAAAGGAGGCAAGACAGTGGAGAAAAGACAATCTCTTCAATAAGTAGTGCTGGGAAAACTGGACAGCTACATGTAAAAGAATGAAATCAGAACATTTTTTAACACCATATACAAAAATAAACTCAAAATGGACTGAAGACCTAAGTGTAGGACCTGAAACCATACAACTCCTAGAGGGAAACATAGGCAGAACACTCTTTGGCACAATGGTAGCAGTATTTTTTTTTGGATATGTCTCCTAAGGCGAAGGAAACAAAAGCAAAAATAAACAAATGGACCTAATTAAACTTAAAAGCTTTTGCGTAGTAAAGGAAACCACTGACAAAATGGAAAGACAACCTACTGAATGGGAGAAAATATTTGCAAATGATAGACTGATAAAGGGTTAATATCAAAATACATAAATAGCTCATATAACTCAACATGAAAAAAGCAAACAACCTGATTTAAAAATGGGCAGAAGACCTGAATAGACATTTTTCCAAAGAAGACATACAGATGGCCAATAGGCACATGAAAAGATGTTCAACATCATTAATCCCCATAGAAATTCAAATCAAAACCACAATGAGATATCACCTCACACTTGTCAGAATGGCTATCATCAAAAAGACCACAAATAACAAATGTTGGAGAGTATGTGGAGAAAAGGGAGTTCTTGTACACTGTTAGTGGAAATGTAAATTGGTGCAGCCACTGTGGAAAACAGTATGGAGATTCCTCAAAAATCTAAAAATAGAACTGCCATATTATCCAGCAATTCCACTGCTGGATATATAGCTGAAAAAAATGAAAACACTAATTTGAAATACTAATGCACCCCAATGTTCATAGCAGCATTATTTACAATAGCCAAAATATGAAAGCAACCTAAGTGTTCATCAGCAGATGAATGGATAAAGATGTGGCACGTATGTGTGTATATACACACACAGACAAATACATACACACAATGGAATACTACTCAGCCATAAAAAAGCATGAAATTTTGCCATTTGCAACAACATGGATGGACTTGGAGGTTATTATGGTCAGTGAAGTAAGTCAGACAGAGAAAGACAAATACTGTGTGTTATTACTTATATGTGGAATCTAAAACATAAATTAGTTAAATAACAAAAAAGAAACAAACTCACAGATATAGAGAACTAGCGGTTACCAGTGGGGAGAGCGAAGATGGGAGGGACAATATAGGGGTAAGAGATTAGTAGGTACAAACTACTATGTATAAAATAAATAAGCTACGAGGATATATTGTACAGCACAGGAAATATAGCCAATATTTTATAACTATAAATAGAGTATAACCTTTAAAAATTGTGAATCACTACGTTGTATACCTAAAACTTATATAATATTGTAAATCAACTATACTTCAACCCCACCCCCCACCCCCACAATACTGGTCACTGTCAGAAGACAATCTAAATGTTTCTACTAACTCAAACATTTTCTCATTTCTCTAGTATTAGTTTGAGATTATAACCACTTAAAATGAGCCCCAAAAGGAGGTGAAACAATTTGATATAGGCTATTTTTAAATGAAAGGGAATGAACTATAGGAGACTTTGTTTTTTGCTTAGTTTCCTTTTTTGGGAGGCGTTAAGGATAGGATAGGGCAAGAGGCTGATTGGGAGTGATTCCAATTATTTCTCGTACAGTTTTTTTTTTCCTCTAGGAAAAGATTGTCAAAGAAGAAATAGGGTAGCTTAACGCTAATACAGGTCCTTCCTCTAGACATCAGACGTGCTCCCGTTCAGATTTTCATGCCTTTTCATGACAACACCTAGAGGAAGAAAATATGTAGAATGACATTTATTGAACATCTACTATGTAACAGGTGCTCTCTACACTGAGAGTAAAAGGATCCAGATGCAGACTGTAGATCTAGGTAGAGTTATATTCTTTTCTATGTAGAGCTTAGATGATCCTAAATGGATTTAGATATAGCAATTGTCCATCTTCTATTTCTACACATAAATTTGCAGAGGAAAGGGTCTGAGATTCATCTTTTTTGAGATTCACATTTGTTGAAACTAGACCCGTGGACTGGAGTGGCTCTTACTAGACCATCTTGAAGAAATGAGAGGAACAGGAGTTTCAGCCAGACTTGACTCTTGCATCAAGGACCAGAGGCTGAGGACACTGGATAGGTAATAATCTGTGAAGCAGCAGACACTGGAACCTGATCCAACCTAGCAAACCTGGAAGCTAAATTGTGACCCAGGGATGCATCTGTGTGAGGACATAGGACTTGCTTAATATAGAAATTTAACTCTCAAATTCAACATGTACATGGCAGAGACTAGAAAGTCAAAATTACAATTTAATTTTTATGGACCTTTCTAGATTCGCTATCACTGAATTCACAGAGTAAGATGGAAGACTTCATCTTTTGTTTTCCCTTTCGGATTTGTTTCTCAGATACCTCCCATACTGTGAGCACCTCCCCACATGGAGAGATAATGACATTTAAAGGTTTGTACATTGACTATAATTATGAGTTTCAGCGTGCACTCTGATATTAAGTTCTAATTCCCATATATTGTGGGACTCTGGAGTAATAATTGGAATACAGGCAGAGTTTGAAGCAGATTTTCCCTGACTAAGAAGAACGCTGGCAAGATATGACGTATTTGTCAATTTGAAGATCTACTGTGGCCTGGGCAAATTGGCTGGGTCCTATAATGGAAGTCAGGCACCAAGAAGGACAATAGAAGGCACTTGGACTGGGTGAATTGGTCACTCTGTTAAGTGTGGGGTATTCTGATTTTGGCAAGAAGTGATACGGAGGCTCTGGTCTCAGGAATAGTATGAGCAAGACACTGGCATGAACATGGACTAGGGGTTATGTTTCTGCTTCATTTCTACAGGAAGTTGGTCATGTTTGCCCCAGTGAGCTCTGGTGGTAAAATCAAGAACTCTTATCACACTAGGATGGTGATGTTTTGGGAACCTAAGTGGTACTGCTTTGTGGTCCTCCTTCCAACATCCATTCTTTTCATTCTCTCTTTTAATTAAAACCTAAGGAGCTAGCTCTTTATCTTGGTAACTAATGTGCAAGTAAAGAGTAGATTTTTTAAAAAAATCATTCACGTTTATCAAAGAATACTCTGAAGACAAAAGTTAAATATTCTTTTCTGTCAATATGAGTAGGTTTGGTAAAAGGGAAAGATTGTTCTTCTTCTAAGAATTCTGGTAAAAGAAACACAGAATACCCAGTCAAGATAAATATTTTAGTCCCATTAATTATCTTTTTCCTGTGCCATGAAGAAAGCTCATAGATGGTATATAGTAGTCATATCAACAAATATTTATAATGTTCCTACTTAGCCGCATTTTACAAAGCATTTCAAATATCCTTTTTCCTGTAATTCTTAAGTTTTGTACAGTTTTACTGAATGAGGAAAATGGCCCAATTTTGACTTTTCCTTTTTTATGACTTCTAGAAATGACCATTTTGCTGGAATGTGTTCCTAGAAATCAATAATGCTGTGGAACATATTTTCTCATACACAATATTCGAGTTGGGAATCACATTTCTTATCCAGGTCTTAGTGACCTACAAATCATACCCATGATCCAAAACATATCATAGAAGCAAGGATAACTAGCCATCACTATAAATATTTAATAGATGACTTTCATTCTTAGAAATAATCTATTTTATTTTATTGTCTACTATACCAGAAGTGTATTTTCATTCTGTAGGTCTATAATTGTCAAATAATGGCAATGTCTTACAGTTTAATCTGTTATATATAATATACATGAAACTCGCAAAAGCAGCTAGGTTATAAATTTGGCCACAACCAATATATTAGCTCAAACATGTTTTTAAACTTTTATTTAATGATAACATTCCTTGCCTGATTTGGAAAGTCTCTTTTTAGGATAATTTGGATGACAGTCCTAGGAAGTTTACATGAATTCCTTTTTTTTCCTTTTTTGACCTTAGTTTTGTGCACAAAATACCAGAGACACAATTATTATTGTGGATAAAATTTCGATGATTCTTTTATTGACAAGAATACATATGAAGTTAAGGGTTAGTAAAAATAAGAAATATGAAGATATGGCAATATAAATATTTATTAAGGCATTATTTTTTATAATGAAAAAGTAGAAAAATATAAATGCCAAATGAAAGGATTAGCTAAATGAATTACATTACAAAGGAAAGTTTTATAGGTATTAAAAATGATGTTGCAGAAGCAGTTTTATTAACATTGGAAACATTATCATCATATGTTATTAATTGAAAAGCATAGATTGCAAAATAATACAGTATAAAATTATATACTGATACACATAGGTTATATAATAAGAAGGCTACTCAACAATGGAATTACTAATATTGCTTTTTCTGATTGTTTGTGTTGTTTTAGTTTTCTTATTTTGCCAGTCTGAATATCTGAATAACAAAAAAAAATGTTAAAGAATATGTTTTATCCCTGTGATAAGAAAAAACAAGAAAATTTAGGACTTATTTCCCAACCCCGAGACTTTTTTGTGATTTATTTTAAATTATGCTATTGGAAACTCCTTGTATATGTATCTTTACATTCTTGAGAACATAATATTAATAGGATGAATTGCTGACAGCTGAGTTATTGGAGGAAAGAGTATTTACAGTATAATTTTTAAGATATAAACAAAAAGATTGTATCCAATACAAGGGGAATTATATGAAAAGAGAATTTATAGAAGCACAAATAAAATGTTCAATAATGATATGAAAATCAAGGCAAATTAAAGTAACATGATTTTAGGCTTATCAGATATGTAATGAATTTGATCTATCAAGTTTTGGTAAGGGCTGGGGAAACAAGTGCTCTCATGTATAGTTGAAGGGACTATAAATTGGACAGTGTATTATTTTTTAAATTAAGGAACTGAATAGGGCTGATCTTTCCCTGTATTATCTCAGTTTCTTCAAAACCACGTTTTGAATGTACTAAGGCATCCTCCCTTTATCTCCAGAATAGACAAAGACCCTTGAGAGTTACTTTTATTTTTCACATCCATTTTCCTTTCTCAAAGCTCTCTTAATCTAACTGACTCTGCAAGGAAGGTCTATATTCTACTTGTTCCATAAGGACAGCAGAATATGGATATGCTTTTACTTCTCAGTTTTGCTGTGTAATGACCTTAAAGTGTCAGAGGCTTACATCATGAACCTCATGGGCTCATGGGTCAGCTGGAGAGGATCTATTTCAGCCTGCACTTCAGGTTCCATTCTGCTGCATGTGTTTTTCATTCTTTCTTGACCTGGATACCCTGGGCACATTCTTCTCATGACTGATGGTGGGAAGGCAGAGGCAAGGGGCAAGCCAAACCACGCATGCACATTTAACCTCTGGTCCCATAGTGTCCACTAACATTCCACTGGCCAAAGCAGAAAACATGTCCAAACTCAAAGTCAATGGGGTGGGAAATATACTCTGCCTACCCTTAGTAGGACGTACCCAAATTCATACAGCAAGGGCATGGCATGTGTACTTCTGTATCACACCTGTCCATTTTAATAGCTTAAGTGGTAGGAAGGCATTTGCCCTGCTCCCTAGTGGGTCTCCAAATACACATTTTGAGATCGTACTGGTTTCATTATTGAGGTGGATAAAATTATTTTTCATGTGAAATTTTTATTTGTTAATAGTCAAAATTATGAACATATGAAACCATGGCTACTCCTGTATATTTTACCAATCACTTTCTCATAAATTCCTTTCTATTTGATTTTCACAATCGCTCTAAGCATTGTTGTTTTCGGTACACTGAATAGTTAAATGACTTGGTGGAATTCAGTAGTTGGGATCTTTAGCACTGCATAGCATACCATGTAATAACTCCTGTATGTGGCTTTTCAAATTGTCTTTCCCAAGGCCACAGACTTAGTATGTGGCAAAACCAATGTTGAAACACTCGTGTCCTGTCTCCTTCTAACTCTGCCAGTACACATCTTCTATAATTAGTGTCCAACAAATGGTCTGATTTTTCCAAAAGCCTCTTCTAAAACCACATTAAAAAGAAATTATCCTAAAGGTGTAATCAGGTTAAGTACTGACCTTGTGACTGAGGAGGCTTGTTCAGATGGCCAGGCATACATGGCTCAGGGATTTTAGTCACCAGATGCATTTTCTGTGAGAATGGCAATGAATAAATATTTACCCCAAATTTGGCCTAGGCCATTACCTGACTGCTTCATTGCTTTTGCCATTATCTTGCAGCATTTTCATCTCTACTTATTTAATTTAGGAGAAATAAAAATTTAGAAGTCTCAGTTTAATCTCACACAGGAGCAAAAATAGTTGTGCCATATACTACTTTTATTACTTTTGACCTATTCTAGCTAAGATTATAGATTAGGCAAGTCTACTCATCCATCAGTGGAACAGGTGACTGGATTTGTGAAGTGACACAGATCATAAAGATCAGTGAGGTGTTTGTTTCTATTTAAATTACCTTGGAAGGGCATTAATTTAAGTAAGCCTAACCGAAGCCTTATAGCTGGAAAGGATAGGATTTTAGGGTTTCATTTTTAAGAATGCAATTTAGACTATGATATGAAAAAAGCCAATGATCTCTTCTATGTCAATCCCTCACAATGTGTGTGTTAGGAGGCATTGTTTAGGGAAAAGAGACTGCAAAAGTAAGACACATTTTTGTTTTCCTAAAACTCTTCCAAAGTAAGAGAAAAAATAAAGTTTCATTTATGGTAGGAAAATTATAATCTTCCACCTATAACTATTTCAAGTTTTTAGGAACTGGAAAAAATTAGTAAGTTCATTGTTATACCAATGTCCAAAGGATATCCAAAATGACAGTGACCCAGAATGTGCCTACCTCTAAATAATCTATTTAAAAAGGGGCATTGTGAATTTTCAGGAAATCACTTATTTCTATTTCCATCTTTGAGCTTGAATGACAACAATGGGAAAAGCCAGGCTTACAAAAAAATCTTATCCTTAATAGTGAAGGAAATGTCTAATTAAGAGATCACCTCCATTATTGAAGATCCTCAGAAATGCATTTTGCTATTAAATACTCACTTTTCCTTCGCAAATGGTATTAAAAGCCCTATGTAAGATGTACGAAGTCATCCTTAGAAATGACTGTATGCTCAGCAAAATTAGAAGCATGCAGCAGTCATAATAGATCAGGGAGGCTTAGTGAAGGGAACAAAAGCAGCTCAGCAGGAAGCAGACACTTGAAAACAGCAATTTAAAGTTTACAGGCATAGGCTGAGGCTTTTAAGAGGTACTTCCATGCTAGGTGTGCTGTTAATCCTTTATTAGGCCATGGAAATGCATTGCACTGAAGAAGCAATTTCCCCAGTTAAGCAAACATCATTTGTTTCCTCACCAAGTCAGTTAAATAGATAGTTTTTCCTATGTAAATATTTTGGAGGAACTAACTGGCCTTTTATTAAGGATTTTTAGTAGAACTCTCTTCTTACCTTTAGGACCAACTGCAGATATATCAACTCAGCACAAGAGTATTGAGGAGAATAAAAAAGAAAGGTGTTGGGCAATAGCATGAAGAGGGGCAAGAAATGAGAAAGAAACTAAAAATAAGGGTTGGTGGCTGGAGCTGGATAAAAGGTTAAAGAAGCATCTTTCAGGAGAATGGGCAGCCATAAAAATAGAAAAAACTCAGTGAGGTTCTGAGCTGGTTCTGGAGCTAAATTTCACAATATCTAGCAAAATGCCATACACAGTATGTTATGTGTTCCACATATTTTTATAGCCTGATAAAAACTTAAAATATGATTCTTTCCCAAAGAGTTTTTAAATTATAATGGGAGATTTTTCAAAAGATGCAGTGCCTTGTGATCTAAAGGACTAAGCTCCAACAAAACTTCCAGAAGGTGGTGGATACATTCTGGTAGGAACCTTGTCTGAGTTTCTCCAAATCCTACCACATAGGCTACTTGCAATAATCCTGGCTCTGGTGACTCATGACATATTTTGAACACCAACGTTATTTTGCTAAGAATTCTTTTGACTTATTCAGTGTAACTAATCAGAACCATATGGCTTCATCAGTGATCAGGCTCCCTGAATGACTGACGAGCCACATAGTAGTTCCAAGTCAAACTAAAGAATGAATTCCTCTGGGTACTTTCTTACAGTGCTAATACGTGGTTCAATTTGCTTGTATTAAAAACAAACTAACAACAATAAAACAGTCTCTCAGTGGTAGTAATGGTAGTCAGAATTACCAGTTTGTGAACCTGGCTCTACCCCTACTAGCTATGAGACTTGAGCATTGGTTACCTTCCATTTATTAATTTATTTAATTAATATCTATTTAGCTCTCGCTAAATGCCAGGCACTGGCTTAGGGCTTTGAGATGTAATAATAAAGCGAGAGGGCATAGTTCCTTCTCTCTAGAACTATTCTGGTAGAATAGTGAACTTAGATAGGTGGATATAAGAAAATTACACAAATTATATGCAAATTTTATCTTAGAAAAATGGTGATTTTAGTCACCTGAGGACAGATTTTAATATCAGTGTCCTATTCATCGCTGTTCATCCCTCTCTTTCTCACTCATCCTATAAATTTATGCATTTTCTGTTCTTTTAGGAAGAAGCTGACATTTATTGAGCATTTTTATGATTTTAGGTATCATAGTAGGGTGAAAGGTGGCCTCCCAAAAAGATATGTCCATGTTCTAGAACTTGTGAATGTGACCTTATTTTGAAATAAGGTCATTACAGATATAATGAAGTTAAGGCTCTCAAGATTAGATCATTCTGGATTATTCAGATGGGCTCTAAATTCAATCACAAATGTCTCTGTAAGAGACAAGAGGAGAAGATACAGAGTGGGAGACTATGTGAAGATGGGGCAGCAATTGGAGTAACATAGCCACAAGCCAAGGAAAACCTGAAGCCACCAAAAGTTGCCTAGAGCCTCTGGAGGGAACACAGCCCTTCTGGCACCTTGATTTTGGACTTCTGGCCTCCCAAACTTTAAAAGAATAAATTTATGTTGTTAAGCCACCCAGTTGTGGTTGCCCTAAATATCTAATACAGGCCCCTTCATAGATATTTCACATACACTATTATGTTTAATTCTGTCTTGACACTTTCTGGATGAAATGAGTTCTAAAATTGAGAAAAGGACAAAAGCCCAGAGAGGTGAAGAGATTGCCCATATTTTCATGCATAATAACAGCTGAAGATTTGATTTAAACTCATTTCTGTCTAGTTCCAAAGCCCATACCCTTTCTACTATCCTAGACTCATTGAATTAATAATAAACTCAAATGGACTGTATTGTCCATAATACAAAGCATTCTTCATCAGTCTCATTTCACGGAGCCTACCAGTATATTCTGGACACCAAATATTCAGGTAAAGGCAGGGCTCAGTGTTTATTCCCTATATTATGTTTCTCTATTTTACTTATTCAATTTAATCTTGGAGTTTCTTTTTTTAATAAAAAAATGTTTTCTTCATTGATTTTTATCATTTTTCAGGTACAATTCCCATCCCTCTTCCCCCTTCCTATCAAGCTCACAGTAATATAAATGTCCTAACATATGTAGACAATGTAGTCTTTTCTGTAATATATACTTCAGTCCTGCTGATGATGTGTGATAATTACATATTTTCCCTGAATGTTAAAATGGCACTTTCTTCTTGGTGACTATAGACAATATATAATCTTGTTTCAAAGTGGGTTTTTTTCCCCCTACTTGAGCTGGTTGCTTGTATTTTTTAAAACACCAAAAACATAGTAGATCGAGTAGTATTTCCTCTCAGGAACATAAAATTCTTCAAGGTTTTAAAAATTCTAAATAAAAGGTTTTATCCTTTAAATAAACACATGTGAAATTACTGTCTACTAGAAACTAATCTATCCCATTGCTGAGAAGTCATTTATAGGAACACTTAATGAGAAAAGAATGCATTGTATTTAAAGTAGCTGGTTGTCATTGATCTCTGATCTTGTCTACAGAAGATTTCATCACAGTAGGGAATTATTTATAGTATCTGAAATTGTGTTGTCTTACCTTAATTTATCTAAGATTTAAAGCGGTTCTATTAGTCTGTCACTTATTGACAATGTCCTTTGCTGATTATATCCTATTACTTAGATTCTTCTCCTCAACTCTTCTCTAATTCATAAAGCTGCTTACCATAGCACTGGGGATCTTTATTGAAGAGGTAACTTGATTAAGTTAAATGGAGGGAAAGGGAATTTCTAACCTACTTATATTGCTTACAGAGGCATAATTAAGTTGTGGGATAAGAGATTTCAGTGACTTAGAGGCATAATTAAGTTGTGAGATAAGAGATTTCAGTGACTTCTTAATAAATCAGTGTTCAAGAAGAATAACAAAGCTTGGAGAAGACACAGTTACATGGCAAAAAGCATTTCAAAGATGGAAAGAAAAACAATTAACAAACTGGAATGATTTGTGATGTGTTTTTCCAGGAATAAGGATGAATTTACTAATGAGTTTTTATTTTTCTAGGTTCTACTTATAGTCAACAATTCAAATGAGTTAAAAGGCCATACACTTTGAGAGATAAGGAGAGTTCCTGAGATCATTAGACCATGTGCCACTGAATTTCATAGACATCAGCCTAGCGTTAAAGATAGTGAACATGGAATCTGTACCTCACTGGCACAGTGGTCAAACTGATCTGGGTAGACATAAAGAGGTTTTGTTTTAAATTGCAAGCATCTGTGTTTTTCTTTCCTCTTTTGAGAGTTTTTGAGTGGACCCCATTCCTCTAATATATGTTGTTTTGATTTTCTTGCTATATCTATACACTAGTATCAAAAAGAGTTCATGAGTTAGACCTCTAATGGCAGAAAAAAATAAGTCTCTGTTAAAGCCCTCAGAACTTTACCTTTACACCATGGCTATCCATGCCTAGCTATGGTAACTTTTGGATTACTTAGCATTTGTACAATTTTTTAATAATGTTTTTTCATTAAATGCCAAGTATAGGCGAAGACATATTGGAGATTTAGAATAGTTTCATCCCCCTTTTGCCTAAACTGTTTCATGGACACCTGCCCAAGCCACCCTGGCTGGTCTCTTCTCTGGCTCACCGCACCTGTAAAGTTCTGGTATTAATGATCTTGGTGGTGGTGGTAGAGGGAGTCATGGTACTTTGTTAGTTGTTTTAGACTGCTTGGGAATTGCTTCATGCAAATGGATGAAAGGAGAAAAGGGTGCAATTATAAGAAGGAAATGACTCTGCTATAGTAACCATTCTTTTGCTTCTTAATACCTTGGTAATCCTTGACGCCTACCTAGGCCTTAAATTCTAACTCCTTTTAGATATATATATATATATAAATTCCCTTGAAAGTTGAATGACATTTTCATGGTGTGTACCAAAGGTATGGAAGTGGGGATCAGTTTACTCCTGTGGGGAAGAATATTTTATCCTTGACATTGTTTAGAATTGTGGATATGTGGTGATCATAAAAAGGAAACCAGTTATAGCTGATATTATTTGTATTTCTTTTCTCTAAAGACAATGAACTCACAGTTGGTATGTTACTGGTGATAAGTTATATAAACATAGAGAAAAGATATATCATATCAGATCTTTTTAAATGGCATATTTATTTAAAGCTGGAGACCTTAGCACATTATGCCTATAACATATTTCAATGTGCAATGACTAAATGTATATGTGTTTTAGGGTTTTCTCAAATAAACTTTCAGACCCCAAGCTACCATAGACCATATGTGCACCAATCTAATAAAGAGGACAGGAAAGGAATGATATTTACTAAAAGAGCAAAGTTAGACATTTCTATGGGAGTCCTTGCAATATTTCATGCAGCCAACTGGGAGTTATCTCCTTCCAGGTGATAGCTCAGGTACAAGGAAATGAGATTCACATTGGATAAGTGCCAGAGTCACCCTTACAGAAGTCTCATGTTCTAGAAGAGCATAAGTATTTTATCTCCAAAGGCATTGCTTCCAGGGAAAATTAAAGAGGCTTGTCTGGACATGAGTCATCATTATCAGGGAAACCCAAATCATGTGTCCTATCCACATAGGCCGTGCCCATCAGGAATGATTGTTTCTTTGTAGTCCTCCCAGTCCAGATGAGGTCTACCAATCAGGGATCATTTCTACCACAACCAGTATTGTCTTGTGACAGAGTTGACATTCTACCTTTATCTGGTCCTTAAGGAAACAAAGCTAGAGAGTTAATCAAAGATCAAATTCTCATGAAGTAGGGGAAGAGGTTTTGTTAAGCCATTGCCCACATTGGGTCATAGAGAGTCAAATTTGGCCACTCAAGTCAGTGACCACGCCTTATTAAAACAATAATTTGTTTTGTCAATTGGATCGTTACCTATTGTTAGACTCAGCTTAGACATGATAGGCAAAAATTTGTATTTTATTTATTCATGCATTATCTTTTTTTCTTATTCTCCAATCTTATTTTTTTGGCTATACATAATTGATTTCATCCTCAGTGCTTCCCAAATAGTATTTTATATGTAACAAAATAGTATTTTTTCTTTTCGTGAATAAAACATATGCTTCTCATAATTTTTCAGAATGACTCATTGGGGTTTTTTTCCCCCTCTCCTGTAACTATCATAAGTGTTGATACATGATGATCAAAATATAAGATTAGTCCTCAATACAGAGCCCTAGAATCAACGTGCAAATGTTTAATGCTTTAGGCATATGGGCCTATCCTTGGAATGTTTATCTTTGCACATGCATTTTCTAAAATGATGGTGCTTCTTATAAATATTGTTAAGACAAACATTTTATTTCAGCCTGTTGAGGAAGCAAAGGGATTGTGAAATATTTTCATTGATTTTCCTTCCTACTAGAAGAAATAGAAATTCTTGCATTCCTTTCATTTACAAGTGAATATAACCTTGAGATTCACGAACTCCAGAACAGTGTGTTAAGCACAGTGTGATGATTCTCTCAGGAAAGCCAGCACTTATCAAATACCTGTTATTGGAGCTCTGTGCCCACTTTGACACCATAATTCTAAAGAATTAAGAAATTTAGACATGAGGTGTACTAAGAAGATTAAAATATTATGGTAGAAAACGATAGAAGGATAGGAATTATTTAGTCTGAGATAGAGAAAAAGTAAAAAAGTAACCAACCTTACATGTACAAATCTGAACATTTCTAACGTTTATAATTTACTAAAATTTATAATGAAGTGTGCTGTGTTCTCTATATAGAGAACAATTCTCTTATATGCTCCTTATAGTATCAAAATTAGACCTAGGGTGCATTTCTTGGCAGTGACGTTAAGTAGTTGTAAAATTCGTCCATTATGCTTGCAGTCTTTTAGGGTGAAGTGTGTGCATGTTACACTTGTATTGACAAATAAAATTTAATGGAAAGAGATAAATTCAAATCAGAATGGAATGTTTTTCCCCTAACTAGACAACCAACCATTAGAGGATTGTGTAAGATAGCATATAATTTATTGTGCAGATGTGATAAAACTGGTATAAAATACATGGCATCAGGAAGTATCTGAGGAAGGTCTGTTCTTCAGATTGACCTCTTCCATCCCTGGGAATGAGTAAGTAAGGGAACTATGATATGCATCATGAAATACAGCATACCACTGAGGTCTGTAATGGATGTCTCCCTGCCAGGAATTTGATGTTATAAGTTGTGTTTGTAGGGAATGATAATGTTGTCTTCATTACTCATATAGAAAATGCTCCATTTGTACAAAATAAGACAGCTTGCTAAGATCTTTTCATTTACCTGATTTTATCTGATTAATTCCTTCTTCAATGGCCATTTGATTTTTGAACATTTTTCTGTATTTGTTTAATCACTTTCTTTAATAAGTCAACTAACATTATTTCCTACTTATATATGAGACACCATTTTTAACACTTGGTCATTTGGGGGATAGGAGGAGGATGAATATTTGCCATAACCTCACTCCCAGGAATTTTTTTTTTCCTTAGATTTTTTTGATGTGGACCATTCTTAAAGTCTTTATTGAACTTGTTACAATATTGCTTCTGTTTTTTTTTTTAAAACATCTTTATTGGAGTATAACTGCTTTACAATGGTGTGTTAGTTTCTGCTTTATAACAAAGTGAATCAGTTATACATATACATATATCCCCATATCTCTTCCCTCTTGCGTCTCCCTCCCTCCCACCCTCCCTATCCTACCCCTCTAGGTGGTCACAAAGCACGGAGCTGATCTCCCTGTGCTATGCGGCTGCGTCCCACTTTGCTTCTGTTTTATGTTTTGGTTTTTCGGCCGCGAGGCATGTGGGATCTTAGCTCCCCGATCAGGGATCGAACCCGCACCACCTGCATTGGAAGCGTGGAGTCTTAACCACTGGACCACCAGGGAAGTCCCATGCCCAGGAATTTTTGATCTACCTTCATTTGTATGCATACATCTACATGTGTGTATTTTGTCATTTGGAATAAGAGGAGAGAGAAAGGGTAAATAAGGAAAATTTAATGATATAAAATTCAAACCAGTGTAAATTGCTTTGGTTAAAAAATGGAGAAAATATTCCAACAAATGGACAGTATTATTGAATAAATTCTCTGATGATATAATTGTGGCCAGATTAAGAAACATTGACTACACTATGTAAAAATTAAATGGATTGATTGCTTCAGGTTTTAAAATACCCAAAGAGAGGGGTTCATAGGGCATTCTGGCCAGAAGGAAGGAATTTGCTAAACTGACACATGGTTTTGTCTTTAATTTTGAGCTTTTCAACATTTCTAACAAGTAATTGAAAAAGATAGAATTATTTGCAGATGGCTCAAAGATATGAGAAAAAAATGATGATGAACACAACACTTGGATTTCAACTTGTTTTAGTAGGACCCTTGTCATTATTCATTTTTCAACCTAAATGCTGCTTCTTCAGATAGCACATCACTGATTCCCAACCCAAATGACACCTCCATCACTCTCTATTATATTACTATATTATTCTGTTTTTTATTTTCTTTATAGATACATTATCTCATATTATTACTTGTTTACTTGTATATAATTTAGCCCCCTAAATTAGGGTATACATTTCATAAGAAGAGTAATTTTATCAGTGACTTTTACCACTGTATTCTCAAGTGCCTGAGAGGTTTTCAATAAATATTTGCTGAAGAAATAAATATGAATGAATAAATGAATTTATAGTAAAAAAGTTGAAGTTGTATTGAGGTAATTTTAGCTCAAGTCCTAAATTAATAGCATATGTATTGCATATATACAAAGTAGAGGAAGCTTATGTTGATGTTCTGTCAACTGACTAGTCTTAATTTAGGACTTGCTTTATGAGGAACAGAAACCAAAGAACAATATTATGATTTTAATTGATATGAAGCTTAAAAGGAACCAATGGCTACTAAAATGTGAATGAGCACCATGAATTAAAATATTCTGTCATGGATAAGGGAGATAATAACCTCATTATGTTTTGGACTAATCAGAAATTTTCTTGAGAACTGTGTTCAAATGAGGTCAGTTAAACTATGCTGTGTTCAGAATATCACTGTCAGGATGATGAGGAATCTAGAAATCGTCTAAATTTGGAGCTGTTTGAGGGGATTAACTTGAAGAATTAGAAGACAGTGTTCAAAGCAATCACTGCTACTGAAAAGTGACAGGGGCATCCTGGAAAAGAGAGAACCAGAAAGAAGAAGATCCAAGTTTTGTGTATAAACTCTGTCCAGATCTCTGGCTGACCCCTGAAATATGCATGTAAAGGGCAAAGTACAAGTAAGCTAGCAAAGGACAAAAGATCTGAACCAAGATTTGAGATGCTAACCAAGAGACAGTGTTTGCAATTTGAGTATAGCCAAGTAAACTACAAAAGCAAAAACACATACCAAAACAAAAAAACAACATTTTCCAGAGGAATATAACAGAATCTGGAGTCTCTACAACATACTAACCTGAAACCAACAGACCAACTCTGAAATGACCCAGATGTTCCAATAAACAAATATTTTAAAGCAGCTATGATAACTGTACTAAAGGTCATAAAGGAAAACATGCTCACACTAACAAAAATTAGGAAATCTAAATAGAGAAATATAAACTATAAAAAGAGCCAAATAGAAATTCTAGAAATAAAAATACTATATACTCAATAATGAAACAGTATGTAAAGCAACCATACTCCAATAAAAATTAATTTAAAAAATAATGAAACAGTAGTATAATTTCAGAATCTCTAGTTGCTTATTACTCACTCCACTGTTAGGAATTTTGGTGGTATTTTGACTTTGTTTGACTCAGTATTTGAGGAATGCTCAAATCTTGTAGAATATTCAAAGTTTCTGAATTGACTAAATATACTGCACAAGTGATAATGCAAAACAGCAAATTATTACCTGGCTGATCACTCTTAATCACAATTTCTTATGTCTTTTTTAATTGACTGTGCGAGAGTAAATAGTTTAGGCTCAAAGAGAAGCAGAATCCTTCTTTTCCTCCCTAAATCTCAGTTTTAATAATGGCTATCCTTCAAGTCTGAAGTGATGATAATTTATTTTATGTGGTTTCTGTTTATGAGGAAAAGAAAAATAGATAGTCATAGCTTAAGGGGTTGCCCTCATTCAGATGGACAATCTTAATTTATGGAGTAGAAAAGATGAAAACTTTGAAGTAGAATGAGTCTGCCTAT
Organism: Balaenoptera ricei; assembly: GCF_028023285.1. Lineage (NCBI taxonomy): Eukaryota > Metazoa > Chordata > Mammalia > Artiodactyla > Balaenopteridae > Balaenoptera > Balaenoptera ricei. The sequence goes on along the minus strand of NC_082651.1, from coordinate 75,437,659 downwards.
CAGTAGAGATGATCAGATCATAATTATGAATCTGAACAGTTAGAGGAGTAACTTCTTCCTTGTTGAATGGAAGAGGAAGTGAATATAGAGGGAAAAGAGTTTTCTTTCCCCGCACTACTAACAGCCACAACTACTTGAAAACTGGATTTTACTTCCACTTATCTACTATAACTCTTCTCTCCAAAGACATCAGTGTCCACTTAATCTCTGAATCCATTGTCTTGTCTAAATTCCCTACTGGCTTTCCTGGAACTTTAGTGTTCTGAATCTCCTTCTTCCTTAGATGTTGTTTCAATGTATCCCTTAGTACCCTTGTCTTCCCTGCCACCAAATGTATGCTGTAGCCTTAGATTTGTATTTAATCCTCTGTATTTCTGGCTTATATGTAGTTATTACCTAGGAAAACTTTTACATTGCTTTCTCTTATACACTTTCCAACTAAACTTCCAACTAAACTTGCTAAATGAATGGTTTTAAAAATAGGAATCTGCAAGCTTCTTCTCTTTCTTGAGCCTCAGTTTTGAATATGTAACTCTCTCTCTTTTCTTGGCTCTCCTGGTTTTCTTTAGATTTTGTCCCTTCTTGATCTCCTTTGATGTCCATCTCTGAGTGGGTCTCTCACTTGTTTTTAGAGCATCCTATTTACCTTCATAAAACTTTACTCAATTTTAATGCACATTATTTTTATGCATTTGTTGTCCATCACCACCACTCCAACTAGATTGTAAGCACCATGATGTCATAGACAATGATTGTCCTTTTTACCCCATCTCCAGCACACTGACAGATACTGTATTAGACACTCCATTATTAGTTGTTAAGAAAATAAATAAATAAATGCACAAAATATTTTAATTTGAATATCTCTTCTACAGGATTATGAGTTTCTTGAGGCAAGTATAGTGTTTTATTTTTCTTTATATACCTAGTTTCCATTATCATGCTGATACTTATCACATACTAAACTTTTTGTTAAACAAAATAAAAATTATGAGATAAGAATATGTGTATGAAGAGGGAAGGAGAGAGTAATCTGACTGGGAAATGGTGAAAGAGAAGATTAGGCAAAGAATCTGCAACTACTTAAAGGCAGTTTTATGTTATTCTTTATTTCTAATATGAGAGAGAGGAACAGGGATTCAGGCATACTGATTAAGGTAAATTCACATATTTATTCATCATAAATATGGCAAATCTCTGTTTTAACATAATGTTTTACATATTTTGCTCATAAAAAGGTAGAATTACTTTTACTCAAAATTACATGGTAGTGTGTACCTCATACCTATAATTAACAAAAGTAGATGGAAATGTAACTTGTGAATTAGAGGGAAGCTGGGGTGGTGATGTGGTGCTGGTACACGTAAGTACTATTTGGTAAGACCATTTCATTTCTGGGAATATGGCCAAATGGACCTTGTGATTTTTCTGTTTTAGATTAGGTATTTTAAAAAACATTATTAAAATATATTAAACCCATCACACAATTCAATAATATTTACATGTAAAGTAGAAAATTTTAAATCAGAAACTAGGTTATCAGTGAACAAGGGAGTATAAAAGTAGAATTTAATCATTTAGAAGCAGGTGCTTCTTTTTCCCATTGCCTTAAACAATATTCTGGATCTTCATACCATGAATGAATTTAAATCAATGAAAATATCATTTCTTCCTACTCACTATGAATCTTAAAACTCTTATTCAGAGCTGGATAGAAATGTTTAGCCCTGTGTCTCAGGAGAACATACTGTCCACGAAACCTGTTTCGGCATGTCTCTTAGGTATTGCCTGCTATCAGTCCTCGGTTTTCAGGTCCTGTCCTGGGACAGCAGTGTCTCTGCCCTGGGTCAGCTGGACATAATGATTTTATTTACTATGGCCCCCTGTTCTTAGTGTGTATCTGTGATCAGGGATTTGTCATTACCAGATACAATGACCAGATCCGTCACCCAATGTTATGAATGTTTGTGTTCCCATGAAATTCCTATGTTGAAGTCCTAACCCCCAAAGCAATGATATTAGAAGGTGAGGCCTTTAGGAGGCAATTATGTCATGAAGTTGGAGACCTTGGGAGTGGGATTAATGCCCTTATTAGAAGAGCTTGCTTGCTCCCTTTCTGCTCTTTGCCGTGCGACGATACAACCATAACGCAGCTCTGCAAACCAGGAAGTGGGTTCTCACCAGGTACCAGATCTCACCACACTTCGACTTCCCAGTCTCCTGAACTGCGAGAAATAAATGTTTGCTGTGTAAGCTGCCCAGTCTGTGGTAATTTGTTATTACAGCAGTCTGAACTAATGACTAAGACACCCAGTTCCCCATTATTGTGTCTTCTATTGTGAATTCTATTCTGAATTCTCTACATATCTTTTTCCATGTTGTCAGATTTAAGGCTTTGATTTTCTTTCTGCTTCACAATTCAAATTTGATGAGCTCCTAATACTTCATGCCTTTGACTCAGGCAAAACTCTTCTGGAACACTGGGCCATCTTGGCTTGTCATCTTAGATGAAGTTGGGATCACCTCAAGCAAGAGGGCAGGCCTGACTCAGTTGCCTTATCTGTAGGGCTAGCTGTGAGTCTCTCCTTACAGGTCATTAATGGGCAGGCATGCAGGGAGAGCTTCTGCAGAGGGCATACCTACCGACCCTGAGAGTCAATGAATCTGGAGCTTTGTTTCTTGGGAGTTCAGAGCTCCCCAGTCTACTCTTGGTCTTAAAGAGTCAGGACCAGCAAAGGTAGATCCGTTTTTCCTCACGAGGGAAGGGATACTCTTAAATCAGTGACCCCCTTTATGTCAGGGACGACTGACATGTTCTCAGGCTGATTTTACTCTTTTGTTAATGTTTATATACTCTTTGACTGAGTCCTCAAAGTAAAATGCTTTCCAAGGCCAGACAAACAGTGTAATAAGTGAAGGAGGGAGAACCAGAGCAGAGTATCAGGAAAAGAGCTAGGATATGTGACATTGAAATGGGACAGCCACTGTTTAGCCACAGCCATTTTTTGTTTGTTTTGTTATTGCTTTTGTTTCCTGCTATTTAGTCATTTTTTTTTCAAGAAAAGCTATATATCTGGACTTTTATGAGAAATTCTCCAAATTTTTTAAATTTTCATCTCTCTTGCCTTGTTTTTTCTTTCAATTTTATTGGGACATAATTGACATACAGCACTGTATAAGTTTAAGTTGTACAGCATGATTATTTGACTTACATACATCATGAAATGATTATCACAGTAAGTTTAGTGAACATCCATCTCATATAGATATGACATTAAATAAATAGAAAAATTGTTTTTTCCTCGTGATGAAAACTCTTAGGATATAGTCTCTTTGTAACTTTCATATATAACATACAGCAGTTTTTATTTATCATGTTGTACATTGCATCCATAGTATTCATTTGTCTTATAACTGGACGTTTGTACCTGGTGACTGCCTTCATCTAATTCTCCCCCACCCCCTCACCTCTGATAACCACAAATCTGATCTCTTTTTCTATGAGTTCGTTTGTTTGTTTTTGAAGTATAATTGACCTACAACACTATGTTAGTTCCAGGTGCCCAAACATAATGATTGATTATTTCTATACATTTTAAAATTATCATCATGATATATCTTATTACCATCTGTCATCATACAAAGATATAATTATTGACCATATTCCCCACATTGTACATTTCATAATTGTGACTCATTTATTTTGTAACTGGAAGTTGGTACCTCTTAATCTCCCTCACCTATTTCTCTCCCTCCTCACCTCCCTCCCCTCTGGCAACCACCTGTTTATTCTGTGTATCTATGATTCTGTTTCTGTTTAGCTATGTTTATTCATTTGTTTTGTTTTTAGATTAGACTTACAAGTGAAATTATACAGTATTTGATTTTTCTCTGACTTATTTCATTTAGCATAATACCCTCTAAGTCCATCCATGTTGTCACAAACGGCAAGATTTCATTCATTTTTATGGATGAGTGATATATAAAATATATATATACGTACACAGTGAACATAGGGGTGCATATGTCTTTTTGAACTAGGGTTTTTGCTTTTTTTCTTTTGTTTGTTTTTGATAAATACCCTGGAGTGGAATTGCTAAATCATATGGTAGTTCTATTTTTAATTTTGGGGGGAATTTTCATACTCTTTTCCTTAGGGGCTGCACCAATTTACACTCCCACCAACAGTGCACGAGAGTTCCCTTTTCTCTATCTCCTCACCAACGCTTGTTATTTCTTATCTTTTTGAAAATAGCCATTCTGACAGGTGTGAGGTGATATTTCATTGTGGTTTTGATTTGCATTTCCCTGATGATTAGTGATGTTGGGCATCCTTTCATGTGCCTGTTGGCCATCTGTATGTCTTCTTTGGGAAAATGTCTATTCCTGTCCTCTGCCCATGTTTTTAATTAAGTTGTTTGTTTTTTGATGTTGAGTTGAATGAGTTCTTTGTATATTTTGGATATTAACTCCTTATCAGATGTATCATTTGCAAATTCTTTTTCCATTTGGTAGGTTGCCTTTTTGTTTTGTTGATAGTTTCCTTTACTGTGCAAAAGCTTTTTAGTTTGATGTAGTCCTATTTGTTTATTTTTGCTTTTGTTTCCCTTGCCTGAAGAGACATATCAAAAAAATATTGTTAAGACAGATGTCAAACAGCATAGTACCTATGTTTTCTTCTAGAAGTTTTATGGTTTCAGGTCTTACATTTAAGTCTTTATCTATTTTAAGTTTATTATTTTTGTATACGGTGTGAGAAAGTAGTCCAGTTTGATTCTTTTGTATGTAGCTGTCCAGTTTTCCCAACATCATTCATTGAAGAGTCTGTCTTTTCCCCATTGTATATTCTTGCCTCCTTTGTTGTAGATTAATTTTCCATATAAGTGTGGGTTCATTTCTGGGCTTTCTATTCTGTTCCATTGATCTATGTGTCTGTTTTTGAGGCAGAAATTCTCTGATTTTAAAATGTTCAGAACTGCATCATGTTAAGAAATTTTTCAGGGTTAAATAAAGCTTGTGGGAAGGACCGACCTGGCCACTAGGTTACCATGTGTGTTCTAGGGGTCTGATACAGATGGAACAGGGAGAATGTGGAGTTGAGTGATCTTCAGGTTTGAGGATAATACTGTTTTTCATCCACTGGACCGCTCAGTCTTGGTCCCAGCCATTCCAAAGTCAGCATGCTATTTTAGCCTCAGAGAAGTTGCTATGCTCTTGGGGAGATCATTATCCTTGAAACCTGGTATCTCAATGACAAGAAGACCAGCAAATCAGTATGGTAGACTCCTTTCATAGTGTGTAGGTCATTGCTCTGACCTTAAGGGAGTTATCTGTGTATCATATTGGGACCTCAGTAGTGTGGTATGACATCTAGGTGGATGTTAGAAAATGAAAGTATTTATTATCTGGTGCTGTACAGAAAAAATTGTTGGCCTCTGGTCAAGTCAACCAAATAGAGAAAACACGATGTGGACTGGTGGCTCACTTGGTGACTAGTTTCTGCCCTGACAACAGCTAGCTGTGGTTTAGTGACTAGTGACTGTGGATTGGTTACTGGTGAATGTAACCTGGTGGCTGGTGACTATGGCTTGGTCGTAGGTGACTGTGAACTGGTGAGTGTGAGTTGGTGACTGGTGAAGGTGACCTGGTGACTGTGGCTTGGCTACCCAAAGGCTCACCTCAGAAACATCGGGGGTACTAGGCTTTGGGCAGCAAGATTAATTCTTCACCCACTTCTACTGTTAAAATACTGCCCTACTTGATGAGCTTAGGCTACAAACTGTAAAAGGCTCAGTTAGGTATGCCTTCAGTAGTATAGTTGTGAGAAATGCAAGGATTGGCTTTCAGTCGTTTACACAGAGAAATGTTTTTAAAGGAAATGAAATTCAAGTTTTGTAAAATGGTTTCTGTGTGGAAAAGCTCAATAGTTAGCTGTTTTTTTCTTCTCTTGCTAAATTGTAGTTAATGTACCACTCCATACCCATTGAGATTTTGACTGCCTCTCTTTATTTTCTATGAATCTTATAAATCCTCTCTTACAATCTTTCTCTTTTTAAAGGCAGATGTACCCTTACCTCAGGATAGTGTTTTTGTAGACATTAATATCCCATAAAGGCTCATTAAAACTTTTAGAATTGGGTTTCTAATAACATTAGTTAAGCAGACTATATATGCAGGAAAACCTGTGGATTCTCCTTAGATTCAGCATTTTTTTCATTATATTAATCATAAAACCCATATGTTCTTGTCTGTACATGGGTAGAGTGAAAGAGTGGAACAGATTGCTATAATATGTATAGAAGGAGAGAAAGTGCAGCTCTGTGGGCATAATGGTATTACAGATGCTAAACTTCTTACATGTGAAGGTCAGAGAAGTTCTCTTTTATAAGAATATTAGGTATAATGCATAAAAATTTTGGAAGGGTGGTCAGTAGTTATGCTGAACATATGTCATGGTCCTTGGAAGACAATGCATCTGGTTTTTGAAACCCCTTACCCATCAATGTCAAGCCACATTTTCAATTTTAAAAGATGTTGCTGACAGGAGGGTGCTTTCAGCCATAGGAACTCTAGGTCCCTGTGACACTGAAATCTGTACTTTTTCCAGGGTACACATTTCTACTCCAATGGAGTAAAACTTAACTGTTCTAACGTAAACATTTATTTGAGGTCTTTTGTTTGTATATAACTCATCAGATCCACTTTTACCCCACTTTTGAATCTTTTTGACCTTACTATACATACAACTTCCATACATATATGCTTTCTGAGCTTGCATAAACCATATCATCTCTCTGGACCTAGAATTTTCATCTGTAAAGTGAAGAGGTGAGCTCTGAAGTGCTTTCCAGTTTGATAGTCTATGATGGAAAGACTCTCAGACAGCATCTATGTATAGTTAGACAGCACCATTAATAGAAAAATTGAACTGTTTTCCTAAAAGCAGCTTTGGGCTACATGCAATCTTACACCATCCATACCCCATCTTCTATACAACCTGGGGTTGATTACCTGCATTAATGAAATAGCTAACTGACAGCTGACCTAACACAGTTATATGAGCTATACCATCTTGGTATAATTTATTCTCTTAATTAATTGCCTAAATTCATTAGATCTATTGAACACTAAGCAATACCATTAAATGTCTAACACTTGTCTCCAAGTATGTAACATCCTCCAGCAATAGGAGTGATTTAGTGCCTGAGAAGAATGGACATCTTCTGTGACAGTGGTTTTGTCTGCAGATATAATTCAACTGAGAGAGAAGGGAAGGCTAAAAAGCCCCTTTATGCATGTTATGCCTCTGTCCAGTTTCAGTGAGTGGGGTCTAGCTGTTGTTCAATGAGAACTTAAAAAAAAGAGTAAACATTGTTGTTTAAAAGTTGGCCACAGAGAAATGAGGATAATTTAGACAAACTATTTGATACATATGCTTATCTTTAAGGAACGGGGTTTCTTCCTTCTAAGTTGTCTGTTCTTAGAGAATGAAAAGTAGACTAGTGATATACAAGTCAAAAGCAATGTGTTGCTACCTTAACTCCATTAAAATGTGGAAATCTAATTAAGCATCAAAGGGTTAACTTTAAATAAAGGAATGTTAAATTGATTTGAAGCAATAAGAGCAATAATTAATATTCAGTTAATAACTGAATAATAGACTCCACATTTTCTTCTAGATACAGCCAGTTTTATCTGAGGTAAGAGAAAGAAGCTATTATTTCAATTCTATGTGTGGCTTTTATGAGATAAACCCCTGAAATTCTAGTGCCTCCACTCATGGGACCATCTTAATGAACGATCTGAAAATGAATGAGCCATAGATTTCTCGAAAAGTCTGAACTCATCTATTTTCTTATCTAGTATAGATGGGAAGAAATTGAGTGCTGTGTTTTTTCTAAATCTCTCTCATTCACAAGGTCTGAAATTTGGAATGGTGACTAACAAGTGACGTGATTACATCTTTCTTTTTTGTGTGTTTCAGCTTAGAATAAACAGAAACATATTACCACCAATCTTGAAGCTAAATAATACCAACAGGGGTTGGTCCTAAAAGCACAAAGGGGAAATTTACTGTAGTCTTGTCAGCTGTTTTCTGAGAGCTGCTAGTATATAGTAAATGCAGGGTCAGATATTTGCCTAAAAAAGAGGCTGAGTCTTAAAGGCTATATATCATGTCTGTATCTTGTGTAATGTCAGATGATCCTCATCTTGGTTGCCTATATAATATTTAAAAATTTTCCTATTTCCTACTTCCCTGCTTTTCAACGCAAGTAAATAATGATCTAATATAAATGGAAATAGCTGTGGTAAGTGTGTTTGTGTGAGGGGGGGTGTGGCTTGGAGTGGATACTGGTCAGTGTTTGAGAACCAACTATATCAGAAACATCTCTATGCATTTATTCTTTATGGTAACCCTCTTAGGTAGGTTTTATAGTCTGAAATTTGCAGATGAGACCATGAAGCCACTAGGTCCCTATGTGGTTGATCCGGAATTAAAACCTGGCTTTTTGTCATCTGTTTCCAAAGTTCTGCTTCTTAAGGTTTTTGGTCATTGTTCTGTCTATGCATGTTTGCTTCTCAAACAGAAACATGACTTTAACACAGTATATTTAGCTAAGCTAAATCTGCCAGGTTTGCACAAAGACTGTGTCTGATCTCATCTCATATTTTTCTTGTTTATGTAAAAATAGATTGTTCTCTCTATTGTCGTCTGTTCTCTTTGTATCTACCTACTTTCAGCAAAGGTAAATAAAACTAAATAATCCATTTGCATGAGTGTTTGAAGAATGCAATATCACACTACCTGTTCTTAATATTCATTAAAGCTCTGTGTGTGTGTGTGTGTGTGTGTGTGTGTCTTTGCAAGGATTTCAGATCAAGAATAGCTGCCATGAAGTTTTTAGAATGTTTTATTAACAAAGAAAAAGAACTGAAGTACGTGTTATTACAAAAGTAAAATCATTGAAACATATCGCAATATACCAGAAAATAATCAGAACTTGGTTTCAAGTGAAGTGATAATGCAACATTCTTACACAGTGAAGCAGTTCACAGAAATTTAGGCATTGAATTAGGACAAAGAGAAACTCTAATAATATCACAAAAGAACCAAGAGAAGAAGCTAACAAAAGTTCAACATATGAAGATCAGCTACAATAATGAAATTGTGCTATTAGCAGAATTTGCAACAGCAATTAAACTCTAATATTTGCCTAATGATATCAAAGTCCATGGAGGGTCCAACCAGGAGCTGGACAGCTGCAGGAGTCTGCACAGGGCCCTGGAATAATATGTGTAGTAACTCAGTGAATAATTTCAAATTTTTAATTTCACAAAAGAGAGAACATTAGAGTTTGAATACAACTTCATTGTTTGTTCATACCAACTTCAGAACCTTAGAGGCTCCAGAAAGTGTCCTTAAGTCTTTGCTTTCTTTATCTGCTCTGTATTTGCTACTTCTCTTAGATGCATAGATGGTCTGAATCCCTGCCTGCATCATAGCCAGCCTCAAGGGTTGTATGAGATTCTGAATGAAATTTTCACAGCTGTGAAAACTCCAGTCTTCCAAGGACCTGCTTCCTACTCTGAGCTGGAGCACCTTAAATATGGCCATCATGGTGGCCGTCAGCACCACTCTTCCTCCTCAATCTGGGGTCTCTCACATTCTTCCCTGCACCTAAAAAGGGTTTCTCTTTATGGTCTCCAAAGGTTCTGCCCTAGCCTTCAGACGCCTCTTTACTGGCAATGCAGATATTTTTCTAGACTTCTCTAGAGGTTTCACTGGTCTTTCCTTAACTCCTTTCCTGACTTGTTCATTTTATACATTCCATGTGATCTCTCAAGTAATGTAAGAAATTATCATATTCATGTTTTCTCCTCACTTTTTCCACTTCTTTAAAATAATCATCTGAACAGATATTTCATACCTTAAAGGCTATGAATTTTAGGATACTTTCACTTTTGGCCTCTGTGCTCACAGTACTGGCTATCTGATTCATCACTGTTTAGAAGGGCTACTAAATAATTGAGCATCACATTTCACTTATGCTCTAATAGGCAAGACATTGGAATCCATCATAAATAATCTAGTATTGGAAGGCATATTATTTTAGCCTAATACAATATGTCAATACATTTGTAGAAATCACAGTATACTGTCCTTAATGGTATCTGGAGGAATTCATCAAGGAAAGGAAAATCAGGATTTCTCCATGATCTCTTTTCTTGCTCTATATTTCTTACTTGATGCATTGGTTTTTGTGGTTTAAAATGTTATAATTGTTCATTATGCAGGCCTTGCCTACCCTTCAGGACTATTTGTTTGACTAGCATTTTTCAGTAATGGGAAAATACAATTCTTTGGGAGATTATCAGATTCTTTTTATTGTAAATTAAAGTTTATAATGTAAAAGACAGATTTACATTCATTTGACTCAATCATTTTAAGCAATGTGTATTGACATTTTGTCATATTTTTGAACTGTCTGATAGAGACAGCTACTCAATTTTAACATCTTACGCAGCACATTTGGGCTCCTAACCTAGAGAGAATTTAATGGTGTTCTTTCCTCTGAGATCAGAGATGAAAGATTTGGAAGTGAGAGAAAGAAAAAGAAAGAGAAATTGACTTTAAAGAAATTGTGAGATAGGCAACATCTGTCTTTGTTAACTCCCTATATCTATTTCAGTACTCCTTCACTGCTTTGCACTGTAGCCTAGAGGTCCTTTCTCTTCTTTCAGAGGCACTTGCTTGGTATGTGTGCCGCAGGCATGTGAGACCATCTGGGGTAGATGTTTGGATTCTACTCTATCCAGAAGAAATGGACCCACCTTTAATATTCGCTGGTGTTTGTTAATCTAGCTATGTTGCTGTTGGTTTAATGCATTGAGAAAACCAGATTTTCTAAAAGTGAATCCAAAGTGTTCCTTGGGATGCTATTAAGTATTGTGTGATAAATTGGGGCTATAACCAAACACATTGAAGAATTGTTTGGTTAAACAAAGTTTCTTTAGTGTAGCACTTCTCAGAAACTTTAGTAAGCATTGAATCTCCAAGTAATACATCAAATGTTTACTATTCCTCAAACTTATTTTTGCTGTGGAAACTTATATTATGGAAGTACCTTTTATAGTCACTGTACCTGAAAATAAATTTGGGGAAATGATACAACAAGGTGTAAGGTGTTGATAATGGCTGAGTATCTTGTAAGTAACAGTGACAGTTACATTTTCATCTCAAGGTAGACATAGATATGCCTTTTTTCTTCACTAATTACCACAAAAGAAATTTTAGGTTTTTTTTTTTTTTTTTTTCCTCGTAAAGGTTTAACATGTCTGTGAACTGACACACAGGTAGGGACAGTAGTTCTATGGATAGAGAACTGGTCTAGGAGTCAGAAGTTCAAGTTTCTCATCCTAGGTCTATTCCTAACTAGCTTATGACCTTAGATAAGATATTTCACCTTACTGGGCCTTAGTTTCTCAGCTGTAAAACTGAGGCAGGAAAGACAGGGCCGGGCCCAAGGACAGCCCCTTTATGTACAGGCATTAGGCAGAAGGCAAAGCCACCTCCTTGTTTTGTACTTAATGAGGCCATGACCGCGGAGGAATGGCATCTAAAACAGAAACTTTGTAGCATCTGGGCAAGAAACTCTGGCCATGAAGACTGCAGAGCACGCACAACAAAAATGCACAGGTTGCTGATGACCCTGTACAAACTTCTACATGTGGCGCTGGAAAGTGAGGGATAATTTATGGGAAAACAGCTCTTAGAGCACATGTAAGGTGGCTTCAGGAGACAAATGTGCAGGAACAGAAGCTGATATGACCTGGTGCAATCCAGGCCACACCTCAACCCTCCCATCAATGAGTATTTCACCTTTAATCAGAAAGACCCCCCCACCCATTCAAAGGGCTAAAAATAAGATAAAAAGGGGGCTCAACAACCCTGCAGCATGCCCCTCACTCACCAGGGCCTGTGCTCTTCTCCAAGTGTGTAACTTTCGCCTCTGCCTTAAACTGCTTCTGTGTGTTTTTTTCCCCTTGCGTTTTGTGTTCCTCATCCAGATTCTTTTTTGGAAGAGCTCAACAAGAGCCAGGGCTTTTGATAAAGCTTTTCTGGTATCAAAATTAAAAGTATGGAACAGATGGACTCTACAGTTGTAGTATTGACATGCTCTGATGTTACTGCAAAAATCCACTAGTGTTGGATATTTTTTGGGAATTTGAATTGTTTTCTTTAATAAGTTAGAAAATATAGAAATACAGGAGAAGGTATTATATAATTGGGACTATAGAACATCCCTTTATAAGAAAATAGAATATGAATATATATGTATTTATGTGTGCATGTCCATACATAAACACACATACATATAGAATATAAAGAATGATGAAAACAAATGCCCTAGTGCCCACTGTCCTGCTGAAAATAGAACATTACAAACATCTTTAAAGCCCCTACTATGTCCACCCCAGTTGCACATGCTTTCATTCTCTCATGGGAACATTGTGTTGAATTTTGTGTTTATCATTTTCCTGGTTTTTATTGTAGTTTTACTATATATTTTTTAGTGGTTTTGGTTTAGTTTTATGCGGTTTTGACCTTTATAGAACTGGTATCAAATTACAGGTAAATTTTTCTGTGGGTTGCTTTTTTTCCAATTAAAATTATTTCTAAGTCTCTTACATATACATATTGATCAGGGTACCTATAGTTCACTTATTTTCACTGTGAAACACATAGTAGTCCCGTATATGAATATGTCAATTAGGCTGTCATCTTGTATATTCCTAGGTTGGACATTTGGTTTAATAATTTCTAATCTTTCTTTTTTTTTTTGAATTTTATTTTATTTTTTTATACAGCAGGTTCTTATTAGTTACCTATTTTATACATATTAATGTATATATGTCAATCCCAATCTCCCAATTCATCCCACCACCACCACCTGTTCCCCCAACCACATTCCCCCGCTGGTGTCCATACATTTGTTCTCTACATCTGAGTCTCTATTTCTGCCTTGCAAACCGGTTCATCTGTACCATTTTTCTAGATTCCACATATATGCACTAATACACGATATTTGTTTTTCTCTTTCTGACTTACTTCACTCTGTATGACAGTCTCCAGGTCCATCCATGTCTCTACAAATGACCCAGTTTCATTCCTGTTTATGACTGAGTAATATTCCATGGTATATATGTACCACAACTTCTTTATCCATTCATCTGTCAATGGGCATTTAGGTTCCTTCCATGACCTGGCTATTGTAAATAGTGCTGCAATGAACATTGGGGTGCATGTGTCTTTTTGAATTATGGTTTTCTCTGGGTAAATGCCCAGTAGTGGGATTGCTGGGTCATATGGTAATTCTATTTTTAGTTTTTTAAGGAACCTCCATGCTGTTCTCCATAGTGGCTGTATCAATTTACATTCCCACCAACAGTGCTAGGGTTCCCTTTTCTCCACATCCTCTCCAGCACTTATTATTTGTAGATTTTCTGATGATGCCCATTCTAACCGGTGTGAGGTGATACCTCATTGTAGTTTTGATTTGCATTTCTCTAATAATTAGTGATGTTGAGCATCTTTTCATGTGCCTCTTGGCAATCTGTATGTCTTCTTTGGAGAAATGTCTATTTAGGTCTTCTGCCCATTTTTGGATTGGGTTGCTTGTTTTTTTAATATTGAGCTGCATGAGCTGTTTATATATTTTGGAGATTAAACCTTTGTCCATTGATTCGTTTGCAAATATTTTCTTGCATTCTGAGGGTTGTCTTTTTGTCTTGTTTATAGTTTCCTTTGCTGTGCAAAAAAGCTTTTAAGTTTCATTAGGTCCCATTTGTTTATTTTTGTTTTTATTTCCATTACTGTAGAAGGTGGGTAAAAAAGATCTTGCTGTGATTTATGTCAAAGAGTGTTCTTCCTTCTAGTTTTTCTTATTTCTACTATAATAAATCAAAGTTTATAAATGTTCTTCAACGTGTTCCTTAGGAACATAGATTATTATTATTATTATTTTTAATGATTTTAATTAATTAATTAATTTATTTATTTATGGCTGTGTTGGATCTTCGTTTCTGTGCGAGGGCTTTCTCTAGTTGCGGCAAGTGGGGGCCACTCTTCATCGCGGTGCGCGGGCCTCTCATTATCGCAGCCTCTCTTGTTGCGGAGCACAGGCTCCAGACGCGCAGGCTCAGTAATTGTGGCTCACGGGCCTAGTTGCTCCGCGGCATGTGGGATCTTCCCAGACCAGGGCTCGAACCTGTGTCCCCTGCATTGGCAGGCAGACTCTCAACCACTGCGCCACCAGGGAAGCCCCAGGAACATAGCTTATTAATGAGCTATTTTCATTGTTATTCAGTTCTGAGATTATTAAAATATCCAATATTTCTTCTTCTTTGAACCAAGTTTGTTTTTGGAAATGTTAATTTATATTTTGAAGTGTGTGTTTACTTTAATTTACCTTTCTGTTATTGATTTTTTACTTTATTGGATTGTGGTAAAAGAACATAATTTGTATGATATTATTTTTTTCTCAGTTGTTATGGATAGTTTTTATGGTCTGATACAGGACAAATCTGAAGAAAATAAAAGAGATTTTTTAAAAAGTAAAAATGAATAAATAGAAAAATAAACATTAAAAAGGATAAAAATATCAATCATTAGTCCTCTGAAAAGGCTAATGAAGTGGACAAATGTCTGGTTAGGAGAATTATGAAAAAAGAGAGCACAGGCAAATCACACTAATAAATTGGTGTCATAACTACAGGAAGAGCAAAGATTTAAAAGATAATATGAAATGCCAAGAATAGCTTTATGCTAAAGAGTTAGAAATTGTCAAATTCTTAGAAAAAAAATCTAATGTAGGAAAACTAGCTCAGAAAGGAAGAAAATACATGGATATTTCTATGACAAGTAAAGAAATTAAAGAGTAGTTTAAAATATCCTCACAAAGAAAACTTCAGGCCCAATTTTTAGAGGAGTAGATAATAATATCATACAAACTTATATAGAGTATAGAGGTTCTATTGTGGCCCATTAACCAGCTTGGTTAATGATTTCAGTTTGGTAGAAGATGAGGACCTTGACCCACCAAACCATTAGTAAGACAGAAGCAGTTACATAAAAGGGTGCCTGAAACTGAACAACCTTATCTTGACAATGGCCCCCTTGCCATCTGTTTCTCCCGGGAGTTTACTCTGACCCCAGAAAGGCACATGTCTGGTGATCAGGAGCTTAATACTCATGTGTGCCTGGCCTTTTGTGTTAATCTAACCCAAGGAGCCACTTCCTCTGCACCTAACCTTCATTACAATTTTATAGAGATATCACCCTGTATTGTTAATTTCTGTGACTTGCACTTAGTGTCCAGTTTTCAAGTATAAATCTTCATGGTTTATTTACAGGTATCCTATGCCCCATGGCTTAGGGATTTTCCAAAACCTAGTCTTCTTCTCCATTCCTGCCTCTTGGAGATTATTATTAGTTCATTGCAAGCTCAGCAATCATTTCGATTTGTATTTGTTGCAGTTTATTTAGCACCTAGATACCTAATTGAAGACCATTGAGAATAACCTTCTGTTGTACTACAAGAAGCAGAAATGCTTATTCATCCTGAATTCTGAATATGAAGCTCATTAACAATTTTGGAGAGTGAGGCAGTGAAACTCCATAGAGGCACCCCTGAAGCAAAATGAAGTCTTTGGGAACTTCATTTGTGATATGTCCCACTGGTCATTTTCTTCTCTGATCTCTGACAACAGGAAAGATTACAGAAAGTATCACTTTATTGCATAACTTTTTATATTCTATTTGAGTTGTCTTAGCTTTTAATTCCAATTAAGGCAAAAACCATATTTTAAATCTTTTACATGCACTTTAGTATTTGCAAAGTGCTGGCCCAGCATGAAGGCTTGATCACTAAATGTTAACTGATTAATCATTGATTGAGGCACTGTTTATCTGACACAAAATAACCAGTAAGTTCTTTCAATTTAGTAATTAAACTATTAAAATTGTTTTTTTGGCTTGATAATTTTTTTTCGGGGCCAACTTTCCTCAGTAGTTAATTAAAAAAAATTATTCCCAGGGCTTGTATAGATATAACTTGAAGGACTTCATCACTTTGAAATCATCACAGTGAAACTATTCTCATTGATCACTGCTTTTTAGGGGCCTGCCCAGGAGCTTTTGTAGAGGGTTGTGATCCCTTTTATAAAACTGGCAGAGTGAAAGAGATTGGGGAAGAAAGAGGCCTTATGCAAACTTCTGCCAGAAAAAGTTGGAGTTTCTGAAACACAGACTAACTGCAGTGATTAATTTTTTCTACCTTAACAGCACACAAGGTGATACAATATTAGGCAAGGGCATAAACCATATTCAGGAAACCAACACATCCTCTGGTAGTCTGTCAGTCAAGGATATATCAAACTTCAGACTGAAATGAAAGTCTACCGTGCAGGAGCACTATCCAGTTTTCTTTATGGATGTGAGACTGGATCTGTTACTGGTGTATAACTTCCAGCAACACCACTGTCTTGCCATGTTTCACGTTAGATGGCCGACTGTTTCCAAGTGCAAGGATCTAGGAAACAGTTGATCATCAGATGTTGACAATAGTATCATTAAAAATCAGTTCCACAAGGCTGGACATCTGTAGGAAGTGAATAACAAAATATCTCGGTTCCTGAGCAGGGAGGGCAGTGTACTGCTGTGACTGATATCAGTATTACTTGTATGCAAAGTCATCTCAGTTTGTTGACTTTGGTTTATAGTTCCCCAGAGAGCAGTTTTCATCATTTAGTGCACACCCACAAGGTATTAGGAATATTGACATGTGCTAGGGATAGCAAGACAAGTAAGAGAGTGTTTGGTTGAATAAGTATTTATTATTGAATTAAATACTTTAAATATAATGTCATAAGTGCTAAAATAGTGTACACAATATGCCATGGGAGAGCAAAAGAAGAATCTATTCAATTAGCCAAGATAGACATTCAACTCTGAAACACCTTCGATGTGAATCTGGTCACCAGAAGGACCCTGATATCTGACCATGACTCAAGCCTTCTGCTACCTAATATTTTATGGCTTCTAATATTTTTCTTACCTAATTCCTCATTACCATCTGTTGTAATTACTTATTTAGTGGTCTGTCTCCCTGGAGATTTTAGAGAGGCACCATCTAATAGAAATATAATGCAAGACACAAATGTGAGCCACTTATGTAACTTTAAATTTTCTAGGGGCCATGTTAACAAAAGCAAAAAGAAACAGATGAAATTAATTTTAATATTATATTGGATTTAAACCAACATACCCAAAGTATTATAATTTTAATATGTAATAAATTTGTCCCATGTTGGACAGCACAGCTTTGGAGGAATTTCATGTAGGCAGGGAAGACTCCATATATCTTATTTATTCCTTTGTCCTAAGTACCTAACACTGGAGGTCAATAAATATTCAATAAATAAACTAATTTTTTAAAAAGCCTCTTGACAATATTTGTAGCTAAAGAGATAATTAGGCATCCAAGAATAATTGCTCTAGGCAATAGATTCAGGCCTATATTTTTAAAGTCAAAGCAGCAATCTTCATTAGCAGCACAACTAAGTTTTGAAAAGTGTTTTAGAGAAATGCAACAACCCACTGAAACTCATTAGTGAATAGATTTAAAAGAGAAGCTTTAAATATGAAATACTAAGGCATGTCTCTACAAAGGACTAGTGTGTGCTAATGAGAAGGAAATGGTGGTATCTGGTAGTGTTGTAATTGCATTTAGAGAGTGTCCCTCATGATCAAATTACAACTACCCCTTAGATATCTTGTGACTGATGATCTGTGATTTATTTGGAGTTTTCTACTTTCTTCTTTGGGTATTTTATCACTTATCTGTGTAATTGCTTATTATGAACCTAGGAGATGAAATGGATTACAAACCAGGGATGTGAAAACTAGGTCAGTAGAATTTAATTACTGAGAAACCTTTATTGAAAAGCATTTAAAACAAACAAACTAAAGCTATAATAATTACCAACCATCATTGGTAGATATAATTCAGAAGAGAATCTTTTTTGAGCACAGAAAAATACCAATTATATTCCACATAACTTTAGGAAAAAACAATGAAAGTAGTACAAATAAAACCACTTATATTATCTACATTATCATCATAATGCACCTGTACTATAACTGAGCAAAGCTGTTTAATTTATGGAACTAATTTGACAATACTTACAAAGTTTGTCTGACAATATATAATTAGAAAAGAATCGAATTCACTTCTGAAAGCAAATACTAAGAATGCTATAGGTCACTAATTTTCTACTAAGAATGTGAGGTTTTGAAAAACTACCATTTAAGGTCCAACTCTTCTTTTTAATGAACAAATCAGTGGTTTCTCAGCCAGCTTTCTTGGTGGAAGACTCCAGGGTCTGAGATATTGTGATGAAAAGGAAGTGGGTGTATTTCAAGTTACTTTCCCTGGAAGAAACTGATTTTCAGATGAAAGCCTATTGAGGGGTTTAAGTAGGTAAAATATATTAGGTACTTACTTAGTGTTTGTGTTGTAATAAATATTGTCACAGATTCAGAAACAGTATAAAGCATGACTACTACCTTATTAGTGACAATAAGAAATATTAGACACTAAACTATAAAGCTCATTTTTTCATGAAAAAAGTTTTAAGTAAGGGGACATCAGTGAGGTTAGAAAAATGAAGAAAGGCTTCATGGAAGGATGGGGTTTAGATTTCAGTTTGAGAGCTGGAGAGGTGGAGAAGACAGAGAGCAAAGGCATAGAGGCATAACTGGAGTGGCATGTATGAGGAGACTGGATGAAGGTAAGAGTGTGTGCTAAGAAGAGCAGTGGGATTACAGTGAAAGGTAAAGTTGAGGGTCTTGAAAATTAAGACAGGAGACTCTTATAGTGGGCAAAAGCAAGCTTCCTAGAAACAAATGCTAGGGATATAAGTTTTCTAATTAAATGATTAAAATATCTCTCATCTAGAGACAGAAAAATAGTCAGTTATTTCTTTTCCAGACCTAGGAGTTTACGAAAATCGAGAAACACTTCTAAGATATAAATGATGGGATTCAGTAAAACATGGAAGGCATTGGAGCTAAAAGAGAAGAAAGCATAAAAAGTGACTTAAAATTCGCCTTTTAGTATAGTTGAAAGAAAATATGATGTTGGAAAGGGTTGTGTGCTTATGGTTAAAAAGAGATGATTTGTTTTGAGACATTGTGTTAGCCAAGATAGGTTAAGCTTATAATACATAATAAATGACCCCCAAATCTCAGTGTTTTAATGCACAAAAATATATTCTGGCAAGAGTTGTTCAGTTCTGTTCTCAGTGCCTTGCCACAGCAGCTGCCCGCCACGTGGTGACTCAGTGGACCAGGCTGCTTTGATCTGGTGGCTCTGTATTATCAAGCAAAGGTCTCCTGATCACAGCGGCAGAGAAGAGAGAGATTGGAAAATCGTGCAAGTTTTTTTTTTTTTTTCCACCTACTTAGCCCAGAATTGACGTGTGTCACTTTTGCTTGTATATACGTTAGCCAGAATTATCATATTTCCCCAGTTAACTACATGGGGCTTGACAAGTGTAGACTCTGATATATCCAGAAAAGAAAAAAAGAACCAGATATTGGTGAGTAATCAATCAAAAGGTCAACAGTAGACATATTGAGGGTGAAAATATCTACAATATAGTTAGTGGTATAGGATTTAGGTTCAATTTGAAGTTGAATATAAGCATCTGAGTGTCATCATTATAGCTGTTAGTGTTGCTCTGTTAGGGAAGCTAACATTTAGGAATAGTATGGCGTTAGAAGAATGAAATGGCTAATTCTGCACAGGAAGGAGATCTTAGATTTGAACTCAGGACTAGTCTGAAACCAAAGTCCTACTCTTAATCTAACATATATGTATCACACCTGTTCACAATTTGGTCTGAACAGCCCAAATATAAAATGGTTACTAATAAATTATTTAACTGAAGGAGAGCCTAAGTTTAAATTTCTCTGGTATGTGGGGGCTTATAGATCAAGTAAACCATAACCTGATTACATAAAACATGGCACTTTTGTTACTATATCCCAGGTCATAAGGTAAATGATCCCATCCTCAGAGATTCTTCCCTGGTGGTCTTTGTGAAGTTTCATGATGGAATATAGTACACATAGTAAGGAGGCCAAGGACTGTGGACAGGCAGGTGTCAGACTAAGTCCTGGTCCTGGCACATACCCTCTGGGACTACTGTGTCACATTGGCTAGTGTAAGAAAAATCATCACTGAACTTCATGGGGAAATCTCTTTTTGTACCAATGCTTTAGCAAAATGCCAAAAGTTGTTCTTTTAGCTATCTTCGCCAATATTTTTATAGCCAAATGAAAGTGAGAATCAATATTTTTATTCTGGGGTGGGTATATGTGGCTGTATTATAAATATTAAGATTATTATTATTGTCATTCATTGAGAACCTATGATTTTTTAATGTTTCAAGTTACAATTTATTATATGGACTCAGACTATCTCCAGAAATAACTCTTATTAGAACTTTAACAATTTTATCAGATCTTTGTCAATTGCAACACTGTAAAATAGTGCTATTGATCAAATCAACATAATCTATTCTGGTGATAAGGAAGATCTAGTAGATGAATAATGGTAGTGGTCAGGGATGAGAATCGCATTGAAAATGTTGGGGAGGAGTCTGTGGAAACTAATTCTTCCATTATGTCAATCTGAGTGTCTGTCTCTTTATACATTAGAATATCAGTTAACATTAAAACAAACAAAACAAGCCAAAATAAAAAAAACTATCATACTCAAAACACTATACCCTGTGGTATTATAAAGAAGACATCATCGCTGCTCTAGAGGGTATAATACTCCATTAATACTCAATCTTTAGTAGGTCCCTGGAGGGCCCTTTAAAGCACGGATTTCTAGGTCTCACCCCACGGTTTCTGATTCAATAGGTCTAGGGTGGGGGCCAAGAATCTTCATTTCTGGTAAGTTCCCAGGGATGCTGATGCTGTTGGTCTGGGGACCACAGTTTGAGAACCACTGCTGTTCTCAGACCTACTGAAACAAACTCTAGGGATAGAACTCAGGAATCTGTGTTTTATTAGGCCATTCAGGATACTCTGATATGTGATAAAGTTTGAGAATCACTGATCTAATAGCATTGAGCAAATGGACAAATTTACTTTTACTCAGCAGATGGGTAAAGTTTAAAGGAAGAGATTCTAATTTCATTGCTCTGACATTTAGTAAGGATCTATTATATGTGTGAGGATTTATATACTGCTAGCAGCCAGGATACAAAGTTGAATAGGAGACCATCCTTTACTCCAGGAGTTAGAAATCCAGTAATGGAGAAATACTTAATCAAATAAATGCCAAGATGCCATCTTGTGATCTAGGGTTAGGGCACAGAAAGGATGTCTTCAATGTTGTCATTTGAGGAAGGGATAGGGGAAACCAGAAGGACTCAGAAAGGAGCCTTTGGGCACCAAGTTTAAGCACTGTCTCCTTTGTGAAGCCTGAGCAGGGTCTTGATATGTATTTATCCAGGTGGTGAGGGGTAAGAGGGAAGGACATTTCAGGCAGGGGGAACTTCATTGCAATAAAGCATCTCTGGAATGCTTCATGGAACTATTGGTGTGAAACATTTAAGGAATGTTAAAACTAACTAGTTGGGTATAAAACACTTAGAGGATATTAGCTAGTTAGAGACGAAATATTTCAGGAATACTACCTAGATTGCTTTGACAGGAGTGAAGGGTACTTGTTAAGGTGCAGCTGGAGACGAGCTGATAGGCTACTGGCATGCATTTTAACTTTTGGCTAAAATGTTGAAATACTTTCAGCTGAATAGTAAGTTACCACTGCCCCAAATCCCTTGTGTGATCCTCCCACTGACAAACTGGCTGTCTTCCCCTTTCCTTAAATAGCCCCCCAATCTAATGACAAAAGTGGTAATTGCTCAGCACTGAAGGAGGCTTCCAAGACCCTGCTCCAGGAATACTCCTGTTTGTTTCTGGTTGGTTGGTGCCTCAGCCTTGCTGGTTTTTAATATACTCCTGATTTGAAGTAATTGGAGTTAAAATGTAGGGAAGTCCAGATCGTGAGGGCCTTGTATGCCATAGTAAGACGTTTGGACTTTATATTGTAGATATTTGCAGAGAGGATAAAGGGGACCTATGATGCTTTTAGGTAATTGCCTATTGTGACAGAGGGCAAAATATATTCTGGAAGAATCCAGAATATTCTATTTTTTTCCATGAGATCCTTATCTTTCCTAGTAGGATAAACACCCTGGCATACTCAGTCAGCTGGAAATCTCTAAAACCATGAAATACCTCACATCTGCATGTTTAAAACTGATGTGTAAAACAAATATGAGACACTTGAGGGGAAAAAAACCTGACTACTCACTTTTGTAGGATTTCTAGCACCCATGCCTGAGCATTATATGTAATTAAGGTTCAATACATATTTGTTGAATAATGTTGATACACAGAAAGGATATAAGAAAATTTTCACCATCAAAAAACAAATTATGGTGAGTAGTATTTTAATGTCAAATACTTTTGGGGCAGGGAATTTGACTTTTTGAAAAATAGAAATCCTTTTATATTATATATTTAATAACATTCTTAACTTTAAAGTTAGATATTCAGGATTATAGAATTTCTGATTCTATCAGATTTTAATATAATTTTCAAGAAAGAGAGACTACAGATAACTCTTTATGTGGTGATTGCATCTTACTGTGTCCATCTCATCCCCATTATGTAGTCAGGAATCCAATCTATATAAACAGATGGGCTGATAAAATAAGGAAGTAGTATAAGCAATTGGCATAGGAATCAATGATAGTCTCCCTTCAAATACACATGGAAATATTTTACTTAAGGCAAAATATAAGGAAGAAGCCTGTTTGGTGATAGGGAAATACATAAATGAACAAAAAAAGAATGTTTCTATTTCCAGTAATTATTTCTTTGAATGTCAGATAACTAGATTTATCATTAATTTTGATACATTTCTACCCAAGGGTAATCTCTAGATAATCTGTCCTAACAGAGATTTTATGAAATGTAACAGTATTTTATAAATATCATTGTGCCTACTCACTACTTCTCTCTGATTATCTTCAGTTATTCTTTGAAAGATTTGGCTCCCTAGAGTCCAAGTGGCAGGCATTTAGCCACAGTGAATCAGCCTGGGAGGAGTAATTCATACAATTACTCCATTCCTTAGGGTTGGGTGAATTAAGACAATGTGCTCAAGTATTTCATCAGAGGACAAACTTATAAAGTCGGCTTGTGAAGAAAGTTACAAATGCATTTCCTCAAGAGGACCAAGAAAAAGTTCTGGAAGACTTGTGAAGACTACTGCCAAAATCAAAACAAGGAAGCAAGATTCTCCTTCCAAATAAAGGGAAATCCAAATCAAGGGATGAAGCTAGAAGGAAATAGTTTAAGGACCTATAAAAATATAGTCCTTATATAAATAGAAAAATAGAAATTTCTTTAGTTAATATAGAAACTATAGAAATATAGTAAATATAGAAATACTCTGTAGCAGATACTTAACTGTAAGAATTGAGGGTGAGGAGAATCCTTTGATGATATTCAATGAAGAAAGCTTTTAGGAGAGACATTGAGACCTTAGGGAACATCTTGTTGCCCAGCGTATTCCAAACCTTCCTCCCTGGTGGAAAATAGTTGTATATCAAATTCAGCAATCTTCTTCTGGAGGAGCAATAGTTGGAAGATTGATGCTGGCTGTGGGTTGCAGATGGGGTTTCTTCACCTTAAGGAATCCATTTTACTTATTCCTCAGGGTGCAGTTTGTGGGGACACTGAGTCAAATGCAGGAGACTACTAATCAACAAGAAGGTCAATTATTTATACCTAGAAATAGAATTCTCTCTAGAGCGCCTTTCACATAGCACCCACTCAAACAGATTGGAAGATCTGATCCCTGTTAAGCAGAACAAGATATCTGATTCAATTGATCAGCACATACTCTTCCAATAAGGGAATCCAGTTACCAGTAAGCCAAGATTAGGGAGAAAAACAATAGTTTGAGAAACAAACTGATTTTAACTAACAGTGGGATCAGTTACTATAGCACAAGGTACTCGTCTTTCTTTAGTACTATAACCTGGTAAACAAGCCAGAAAATAGATATTAGTCAAGGGCCCTTTATCCTGATTAGTGCTGGAGTAGCACAGGCAACATTTTTACTACTCAATTTGTTTTTCAGTCATCCAAAACCTTTTTTCATTACATGATGTTATGTTACAACTTCCAAAATAGTGCACTTTAATTCAGTCTTTATATTTTAGACTTTTAGGTTGCTTTTTCCTGACTTTATCCTCAGGTTCCAGGTTCATGGCATTTTGATGCACTGATATTTGATGATCCATTGATATATCACATGGGTACATCAAATGCCACCACGACTGTGGCTCAAGAATGTGACAATAAAAAAGTTATAAGAAAACATTTGGAAAGTTCTTGTGGAAAGACATTTAATACAGTGGAAAACATAGATGTTGGAGGCAAACAGACCTCAGGTTGAATCCCACTTCTGTTGCCAGCTAGTTGTGTGATCCTGGGCAAATTACTCAACCACTGTAAGCTTTGATACACTCATCCTTAAAATGTAAATATTGCAAACTATTTTAGGATTTATGAGGTAAAAATAGCATTATATGTACCTAGAACATGCTTGATACTTAGTGAAAATTCAAAAAAATGTAGCTCTAATATTAATATTATGATGATAGTGGCGATGATGGTGATGATGATGATGATGATTTGACTGTGGCTCTCTGGGTTGACGAGGTCATTACTTTATACACAGGGAGATGGGTAAAGGGTTTAACCTGAGCCAACATACCTATATTTGTCACTAACCTGGGAGAGCAAAGATATAGTCAAGTTCAACTAAAGAAGGAATTGAAGCCAGAAGGATGAGATTCAGGGAAACCAGAAATTTAATACTCAAATATTTATTTTTCTTTAAGCATGTGACAAAAGATAACATAAACTCCCAAAGTGGATGAGGAATAAGATATGAGTGTCTGGTAGCTAGATTAGATTGTAATATTGAAGAAATCTGGCCTCAAGGTATAAAATTGCATTTGTTTGCCTATTATGTGTCAGTTGGTTTGCTAGGCCCTTCATACTTCTGTGTCTTAAACCTCATAATATACCTGTAAAATATGTATTTCTATTCCCACTTTACAGATAGGAAAACTGAAATTGTTTGAACCAACAGAAAGTAGAGATAAAATGGCTTGTTAGATACCATGGAGAATCCCACACAGAGTGAAATGCTGATCAGCAGAAACCCAAATTCAGGAAAGCAGCCTATACAGAGGGATTCAGAGATCAGTGCTGATGTTCCTTGGGAAGACTTTCCTCATTCCTAGACCAGATTAAGTCTTCTGCTGCTTGCTGCCACAGCACTCTAGGTCCTCTGCTCTTACATTCACACTTTTCTAGAATTATCTGAAGTAATGGCGTTACACTTGGTGTACATTTTCTCATGCACTAGATTTGACATTCTGCACATAGTAGGTGTCAGAGGCTTCTGTCATTAGATGTTAACAGATGGATGGATAGTGAGGAATGTGGGGCAGCTTGTTGTATTTGATTCTTCCTCACTCCCTTCCTGGAAGCAAGCCTTTGATAGGTGGGGAAAAATGAATGATTTCATTAGCACAATGAGGAGAAGTTTCATTCTCTAAGAAGCAGCTAATATTAGCAGAATGGCTGGTTTGTTGTATAAATGCTTCACTCTAAGGAAACTCAGGGACCTAACAGTCCCCACAATCAGCAGTGGTCTCCACACCAGATCTGAGAGTAAACAACATTCACTGGTTTAGGTGATGGTAGCAGTTGCTATGGCAGGGAAAAATCTCAGTGAATTAAAATGTAGAAACGTTTTTCATTTAAAGGTGAAATGGTGATGGGGGAGAAGGGCTCTGTTCCACAGAGTCATTGAGGAATCTAGGCTGACAAGTGCTCTATGAAATGAAGTCTGCCTGTGAACCCAGGAGGAAAGGGAAAAGAGTTCCAGAATAGCAAGCTAGCTTTACCACATTAACCTAAAAAGAAGGGCATTCAAGTGTTTAATGCAATTTTTTGTGGTTCTCTGAAGACTTCACTGTACAATTTGGCTTTTATTTTCTTTAAATAACTTTGTCCTGGTGGAGTATTCTTTGCATTAACACAGATGTAAATGTAGGAACTTTATTTTCTGATGCATAAATTGGTGCCAGCAATTAATCCATTAGCTATTCAATGAAAACATAATATATTATGTAACATGCACGTATATGATGTATCAATATATATATGTGCATATAAACACTAGAGGCTACAGGGTAAAGATGTGTGCTGCAGACAGTAGGTTTTGTAGGAGGACAGAGAAAGAATTTCTGTATGACTCATAACCACATTTTATTGTGAGTTCATCAGCCTGATTTCTGCAGAGAACACAGAGGGAAGGGACCCGATAGCGTGAGTTTATATATCTTCATTGTCCCTCATAAAAACTTTTAAAGAAAGTTTCATAGCTTTACTAAAAATATGTATTTTTTATTTTGAAATAGTCATAAATTTACAGAAAAGTTTAAAGTACAGTATAAATGTCTATTTTTCCCCTGAACCTTTTTGAGCTCAAGCTGGTGACTAGTTCCCAATCACCCCAGAATATTTTAGCTTAGTGTATGGAGTGATTTTTCACAGACACATGACTGCAACATTATCTAATCCTCAGACGCATTCAAGTTTCAGCAGTTGTTCCCCTATGTTCTTTATAGTAGGATGATCCAATTCAAAATCATGTGTTATATTTCGTTGTCATTTCTCTTTATTCTCATTAGGTCTAGAACAGTCTTTCCTTGACTTTCATGACCTTAGTACTCTTGAAGATAGGCTACTTTTTTTAGTTAAATGCCTCTCAGTTTGGGTTTTTCATTATGACCAGATTCAGGTTATGCATCTTTGGCAAGAATATCACAGAAGTGATATATATTTTTTATATCCTATCAAAGGGTGCACAATTTTGACTTGTTCAAAATTAGTGATGCTAACTTTGATCATTTGATTCTGTAGGTGTCTGTCAGGCTTTTCCACTTAACCTTTTCCCTTTTGCAGGTAATAAGAAGGCTGTAAGAAAGCACTTTGAACTATGTAAATATAGTGTTCCTCATTAAACTTTCAAATTAGTCATTTATTATTTATTTTTATCTGTATAGACACATTAAGATTCTTTGTTTTATTTTATTTGAGTTATTATTCATTGTTGTCATTATTTATTTTGATGTTTAATTTTCCCCAGTTTGACCAGGTGGAGTCCCTTTTTATCTGGTTTCTGTCTTTTCGACATATCTCTAACCTCTTTGAGTACTTTCTTACTTCCTTATACAACAATATGTTCTCAATTTATGCTTACCCTGCCCCACACCTGAAATCAGCTATTTCTTCAAGGAGCTCTAATTCCTTGTAGTGGAGAATGGTATTTAGGAGTCAAGATTTGGGTGCTAGATGTGCTTATTATTATTGAGATGCCAGTGCTCCCAGGCCCTTGCAGTAGACAGCACTAGGGAATCGAGACTGCAGATGTACACATGTGCACACATCAACATCTATATTGCTTTATCTGTCTCTCTATTTTAAAAAAAACATGAGTTTATATGGATACCTCTAATTTCAATCCAAAAGCACAGTTTATTCTAGTTTTCCCCTTTCCACATTTGTAACTCCTTTCTCTGATAGTGAGAAACATAGATCCATTGCCTTTAATATATTTACTTATTTTGTTTATCCCCTGCATGTTTACCAGTCTATCTCTGCCTACTCCCTCCTCAGATATTTCCCTCCTCACCCCCGTTGTGTACACTAGTCCATCACCCCAGGGCATATTTCTCTCCATCACAGACACACTTCTCAACCCTCTTTGTCTCTGACTCTCCATTCTAAGATGCATCCCAGGACGGATTATTTATGACTTTGCTTGTTCTCTAAAACCTTGTGCCGGGCCACCCCTAGGCATGGATGCCCTTTCACCATGGGTTCTGTTTCCCCAACCTCTTCATGCTTGAATTCTGACAATCTGCACCAGACTGGCTCCCCACTTCTCATGAATACCCACATCACCCACTCAGAATCTGACTCCCCTTACTGGGCTGCCTTCACCTCTGGAGGCCGCCTTCTTCATTTTACTTGAACTCTGACACCACATGCTGGTTCATCCCTCTGTTGAAATGCTACTTTTACCACTCTGGGCCATCCCTGTGTGTTGCTTTCTTCACCTTGCTTGGTCTAATCTCCTGCATGGGCACCGGCCTCACCTTGTTTGAACTTTGACACCCCACATCTAACAACAATCCACCCCTTTGGTGTAGCCACCTTCTTCTCTACTCAGGGTCTCTCACATCTATTCTTACCATGGCAGCTTCCCCATCCCACCCCCTCCAGTGTGGACAGCTACCTTGCCCTGTCCCACCTAATGACTTTAGAAGTGTACTTCTCAGGAAGGGAAGAAGAACAAGGACAATTACATTTCTTTTTTGAATGAAGATCATTAGGGGGTGTTGAGTTATTTAACTTATTAATTTAGTTATTAATTTATTCACCAAATAAATGTAAGCAACTATTCATCAGGCATTGGTCTAAGTGCTAGAGTTATAGTGGTATACAAAATAGGCAATGCCCCTGGTCCCCATGGGTTTATATTCTCATGGAGCTGGAAAGATACCCAGTACCCAAGATACTAATTTGATATTGGCCTGCTCATATCAGAACACTGGGACATTACTCTGGTCAAGTGGCAGACAACCACTGCACCCTGGGCTGGGTGCTATGAAAGAAATTAAGCTGAGAATTTTTGTGCAGTGACTTAAGTAACCTCAAAGGGAAAGGTAACCTATCAGAGAAAAGCCCAAAGGAGAAAATTTGTAAGAATTAAATATCCTGGAGACTTAGAAGGTCAAATACATTATAGAGAACTCAGATAGACTTTATGTCTAATTACCTGTATTTGGAGAAATCTGTGAGGTACACTTGGGGATTAGAGAAGTAGTGGTCATTTCTGTGGTGCAAGATCTAGACTTCATTGGTCTTATCTAAAAAGATGTCCTAATCAGGGTTAAAAGCTAAATTTTCCAGATAGTAACATTAGACTCAGGCGGTCTCCAGCTATCTTCCCCATTTTTGCCGTGACTCATATCATCCTATGGAAGCTGAAGGCACTGGGGGACAACCTTGAGCTATTCCAGACAGGAGGCTAGTGGTCAGTGGAAAGTGATCTTCCTTGGACTGAGGCTGCCCTTTCTGGTCTGTTGGGATTAGGGCTGGCATATGACTCTGATGCTGCAATCTACAAAAGGGAAGATTTTCACTGTCTGAAGTAAAATTTATGGGCTTCTGTTACCAAGGAGAGATCCACTACTAATGTAGACAAATCCCTTTCCAGCTTCCTGGTGAATTCCTCACTTTTTAATTAGTAACATTAAAAAAAATTAAATATAACTGCATCTTTTTGTGAGGTTATTGTTAAGAAAATTAGAGTGGAGAAACAATTTGCATTGAGTTCTGCCAAATACATTTTCTAAATTTTCTGCTCAACTGCTAAGAAGTAAAACCAGCCATGCTTGCTTTTTTACTGCTCATGTCTAGGTCAACACCTAAGTTCTCTTTAAGATACTATAAAATCAAACAATGTCACTCTCAGTTTAAAGGTTTGTGCAGTTTGGGATGGATCAATAAAATGGCTATGTAGATTTACTTTGTCACCCAGAAGATGTGTAGTTTGCAGTGGCCTCAGTGGCTCATGCTAAGGAAACTATAACTTTGTTTCTTATGAAATGATTAAAGAATGATTGTGAGGAAGTACCTGATTCCCCCTCTCCTTCAAATTTGGCAGAAAACTACCAAATTTAATCAAACAAATAAATACTTTTAAGACAAGTTAGTAGATACTAATACTGATTTCTCCAGATACCTCAAACTTTTGTTTTTTGCCTCCAAAATGTATTAATGTGAAAATAATTGCCCTAATAACCTTAGAAGTCATTGTCAACTGCAAAATATAAGTACAATTAACAGAGGCATGCTTGAACTCACAGTTAGACTCACAATACAACAAATGGACATAATTTCCTTGTTCAGTGACTTTATATTTTTCACATCTGTATTTTCACATCTATACTAGTTTGATTCTCAAAGTGCTTAGAGTTAAAATATTCACATTTTAAATACTTATATATTCTTTTACCTGTAACTAAAAACTTTTAAAATATATTGGAGACTTCTACTTCTTGTATGACTGACAAAGCTCCTACCAGACTGACCCTCTCATAGATAGCAACTATAAATTCTGGGTAAAATTGGAAAACAAAAATGAAAACCACCTCGAGACACTAGAAAGTAAAATAAAAGCAAGTGTATTTTGGAGGAGTTGTATAGAAGAGGGGAAAAACCATGATTGACTTTTCTACTTTTATAGGTTTTAGCCTGGGTATAAGCTGTGGCCAGTGATTTGAGGGGCTGATAGAGGGGGCAGAAACAGAAAATTTTTCAGTCTTGAAGAACCAGAGGGTACAGTTTGGAACAACCATAGCTGCCAGAAAATGGAAAAGGAATCCCAGGAAAGAAAAAGTAAGAAACAGGAAGCTCTAGATTCTGAGTAGAGAAACTTTGCCCAAATATCTGGCAGGTACCTCAACTATGTGTGAATGGAAGAGACTCTGGGCTCTAAAGCAGAGGTCAAAAGAACTGAACTGAGATTTGAACTGTATCTTTTTTTTAAAATTTATTCATTTAATTTATTAATTTTTGGTTGTGTTGGGTCTTTGTTGCTGCATGTGGGCTTTCTCTAGTTGCGACAAGCGGGGGCCACTCCTCTCTGCAGTGCACAGGCTTCTCATTATGGTGGCTTCTCTTGTTGTAGAGCATGGGCTCTAGGTGCGCGAGCTTCAGTAGTTCTGGCACACGGGCTCAGTAGTTGTGGTGCGTGGGCTTAGTTGCTCCACAGAATGTGAGATCGTCCCAGACCAGGGCTCGAACCCGTGTCCCCTGCATTGGCAGGAGGATTCCCAACCACTGTGCCACCAGGGAAGCCCCTGAACTATATCTTAAAATACAGTGTTTACTGCTTGAGTCCAAACAAATGAATTACCTGTTAAAACAAACAAGGAACCAAGTCTCCACAACAATGTTCATAACACAATTCAAAATTATTTAACATTTGAGAACCAGGAAGATGTGATCAATTCCGAAGAGAAAAGATAAGCAATGGAGACAATGAAGACTGACTGCAAGGTGACCAAAATGTTGACATTAGACAAGTATTTTAAAGAAAGCTTTATGACTATCCTCAATAATGTAAAGGGAAATATGCTCATAATGTATGAAAAATTACAACATCTCAGAAGATAAATAGGAACTTTTAAAAGAGAACCAAAACATAAGTCTTATGAATGCTCTTAACCCAGTGTAGGTTGCAGAGTAGATACTTTTTTAAAATGTCTATTAAGTTAAAAATTAACACTTTTCATTGTTTTCTTTTGACCTATTTGTCTTGAGTTGTACTCTTTATTCTTTTCACCTACTTATTTGTTTAAAATTTGGTTGTATTCTTTTAAATAGTTTCTAGCCCTAATATATTGATTTCTTCATTTGAACATTTATAGAGCAGTTGTTATGTGCCAGATGCTGTGTGGGGAAGAGTTTATTAATAAAAGAATAAGAAAGAGAAGAAGAAGAAAGGGAACAAGGAGAAGAGAAGGAAGAAAGATAAGTGCTTCATGAAGTCAGGAACATTTTCTGTATCCCTAGTACCTAATACAATGGCTGAGATATAGTCAATCACTCTAATCAATGATTACTAAATGAATAAATAAATAAGTATATGATGAATGAAAATATATCATAAGAAGATTTATACTTTATCTTTTATCTATGTTTTGATCTTTTAAATTCTCCTAATCTTGAGCTACCAATTTCACTTGTGTATTTTTTTTTCACTTTTTTTTCTTCATTTTTTTGGCTCAGCATTTTCTCTTCATAGTGTGAATTTCACTGTGTCTTTTCTGAAGCTCTTCCTGATCATCTGTCTTTCAGTATGGAGAGATGGAATTGAAAAATTGGCTGTCATTTGTTTTTCTTCTTCAAACTTCATACAGTAAAACAAAAATATTAAATTGTAAGACCGTTTGATTTTGGTCATAGTTAGTCATCCTGCCTGTGAACGATGCATGGTCTGCCTTCTAAGTTGCTACTTTTCATTTACAGGGCCATGATAATAGCTCCCTTCAATAGAATTATACATGTAGATATTTTACATCAGACTAACAGATTTCATAGAGTAAATGTATGTGGATTTAGGCTTCAGAAAATGATTCAACAGTGTTACCTTATTAATAATCATTAAAATATGACTGTTTTCATTGCAAGTAAGAGAAATCCAACTCAAACTAGCTCAAGCATAAAAAGGGAATTTGTTAACAGCCAAAAAAACTCTGGTTTAGACATCAAACCAGGTGATAGAGTGATTCAAATAATGTCACCAGACACAGCCTTCTGCTTACCATCTCTTCACTCTGATTCTCTCTTCAAGTTATACCATTCTCAGGAAGGTACTCTTTACGGTGGGAAGATGACTGCCAGAAGCTCCAAACTTACATTTAACCTCTCTGCATCCTTCTTTGGGTGCTTCTCAACTGTCTGATTAGATAGCCTTTGGACACATGCTATTACAAAACCATTCATTATGTCCAGGGGCAATGAATACAGTAATTGACCAGACTTATTTCATGTGTCCACATGTAGTGGAGACTGCTGGTGCCCTGAAAAGATCCCCTTAGATCTACTTTACAAATCCTTTGAGACCATCCTTCATCTCTATGTCTTTGCTGCTATTGCCTTACAACTGCAGTATCCATAGGATTGCCCTGGGCTACCCTGGCCCAGGGAGAGAGACACATCATGGGGAAGCCAGATGTCTGGGAGTCTATATCAGTTTCACAGTAGCCCATGGCCACTGACTAGACTGGTGTGGGACATAAAAGCCCAACTCCCTTGCCAAGAGGAAAAAATAACAGAAATATCTTCATTCTGGTAACAGTATAAGGTAGTTCAGGGTCATATTCTCTGGTCCTTCACTCTCAGAGAACTCATCATCACCACCACCACACCACTCTTACACACACACACACACACACACACACACACACATACACACACACACCCTTACAAATACACATACACACATACATGGGAAGACACATTAATAATTTGTACTCCTCTAAACAGTTAGAAAAATATTCCCTTTCTCTGGATCAGGAACTAGTGGCAAAGGATCTCCACATCTGGATTTCTAAGTTTTCTTGATAATCTGAGTTATTGAGTAAATGAGCTAGATTGTTGCCAGATAGACAGATCAAAGGGACTTTGTGTAAGTAGTACATCTTTAAAAGAGAGATTATTAGGTGTTTTCTGGATTTGAATTCTGGCTCCTGTGTGAACTTAAACTAGTCATTAGATCTCTTTGAGGTTTGCCTTCCTTATTTATAAGGAGAATAATAGTACTCAATTTATAGAATTCTTTTGAGGATGAAATAATGTAAATCTGTTAAAAAGCATATGTTGCCTGGCAAGTTGTAAACCCTCAAAATATTTGTTGATGTTGAATCAAATATTTGAATATAATTTCTATATCATATATACAACTCCCAGTATATGTCCTAGTGTTCAGTGATGTTAAATTCAATACTGTATATCTTGTACATCTACACTGCTCTACTCAGATTCTTTTTTTTTGGTATGTGCAAAATATTTAATGCAATGTCACAAACAGAAATCAGTGGATTATGCCACTTTCAATTCATTTTTTATTAATAGAAATATCACTTACAGCTAATTAACATCATTAAGCCACTTTATGAATCATGTCTTTACATTTTCTCTTTCCCTTTGTTCAAGTATACACTTGAATACTTCAATCATAGTTTTATTATTTTTTACTTTTTCCTATGAAAATAAATTTTATTTTTTTCTTCCAGTTTTATTGAGATATAATTGACATACAGCACTGTATATGTTTAAGGTGTACAGCATAATGATTTGACTTATATGCATCATGAAATGATAACCACAATAAGTTTAGTGAACATCCATCATGTCATAACTTATGAAATAAACAAAAAAGAAAAAAATTTTTCTTGTGATGAGAACTCTTAGGATTTACTTTTTAAAAAACTTTTCATATATAACATGAAGCAGTGTTAATTATATTAATTAGGTTGTACATTACATCCCTAGTACGTATTTATCTTATAACTGGAAGTTTGTACCTTTTGTTTGATCTATACAGCACTACAAAGATTCATGAAGTTTCAGAATGATGAGCTAAAAAACTAAAAATACTTAATTTTTGAAGAAAGTTTAAAATATATTAAGCATAGTTGTTTAAGGACAGGTAAGTAACAAATAATTAAAGAAGATTTTCAATAACTGCGAGTTTTATTATTGAACTTTGCCATCACCTTTTAATTCTTCTCAATAGACTGTACATCCAGTAAAATATCAATTATCTCTATCAATATGAATCTCTGTCTTATCTACAATTAACCCTTTAGTTTTTTGGCTCTGTTTTGATATTTCCTCTGTTCATTCACTTCCACTGAACCTATTCTCTTCCTTCAACATGACAATGGATTTGTCCTCACATTTGTTAAAATTGTTCAGTTCCCTTTTTGGACACAAATGTATAATTTTACTCATTTTTAACCCTAAGATTGACACATTAAAGATTCACCAAGGAATTCTAGGAAAATGGGACCTATCCATGTCTTTTTACCCTCTCTTCCAATGCTAGTCATCCTTCTCTTATAGGTTAAAATGGCTTCCGGGGCAGCACATTCTTGGAGGCATATAATGCATGGGGTGCTGTGGAAACCCAGATGGTGAGAACTGGTGTGGACCAGAGCAAAGACTGAATAGTAACACCTAATAGCTCAGGGACAAGGGTTAGAACTCAGAAGGTCCCTGTGAGAGCTCAGCTAAATGATATGTGGGAGCCATACCAGCTACATAATTTGGGGACCTAGGATAAAAGAGAAATACAGGAACTCCAGTTCAAAAATTAAGATTTTTTTTAGATGGTGATAGCAGAATATTAAACCAAATGTTGGGCCTTTTTAAGTTCATGGTTTTATGAGACTACACAGATCACACACCCATGAAGCTGGTCCTGGGTAGGTGTAGGTGTTAAGGAAAGGAGGGCATAAGCATCAACCTTATATGATTGTGTCAGACTCTCTAGTCCAAGAAGTCAAGGCACTGAACTGATGGGCTGTGTCCTTCCATCCATGAGGCTCAAGGAGTTTGAGGAGACTCAGGAGCAGAGAAACTTCCTCCTAAGATTATATCCAGGGACTGGCAGCCTGCACGCTACTATACCACTAGCCTGCAGGGTTTGGTTTCCTCATTTTATTCTGCTTTGACCTAGAGGCTCTATTAAATGTCATGAAAAGAAAAAAATTAAGGAAGAAAAGAATTGATATAAACATTGAAAATATAACACTATTTAAAAACTAATAATAATATTGTATACTAGAAAACATAAGATATTTTACAAAAATCTAAGATAAATTGGTAAGATAATTTGGTAAAGTGGTTCAGTATAATCTAAACATTCAAAAATAAAAAAAAATTCAAAAATCATACTTACCCTATAGTATTATTTTTGCATCAATCAGGGAAGTGAAACTACTAAGAATATTATGGAAAAAGAAATTTATTACAGGATTTAAACATTTTTCAGTTCAGGGAGAGCTTGGAAAGTAAACGTCTCAAAAGGAGAGTCAAAAAAGCAGAGAAAAATGACTAACCAACTTTGGTGTAGGTTTTTAGAAGCTTGCATACCTGGATAATAGTTGTGTCTGGTCTCTTTAGTTAGAACCATGAAGGAGGCTGGTGTAGAAGTTCATTGAAGATTGTGTAGATGCCAGTGGATGATTGTTGGCTCTTCATGGCCTCTGTCTCTAGGAGTTCATAGTGAAGTGTTGGTGTCAGGTGACTAGCTGCCAGTAGGACCAGTGGTCATGAAGGAGAACCTGGGAGGAACAAATAGAGTCTGAAAACTGCTTGTGCCTCTCTTCAGAGCCTAATGGCTGATGCTTAATTTATGCCTCCAAAAATTCATGCAACTTCATTTTTGCCCAACGCCAACCTGCATGTATACAAGGAAGGGGTTTTGGGGAAACATAGTGCCCAGAAAAGCCAAGTCTAAAATACAGCAGTTGAGCTCAGTACCTAAAAAAAGAAATGAGATGAATAGTCTACTCTCAGTAGCAAAATATCAACACATTATTTAGTAATAAACAAGAAAGGCATAAGACCTGCATGAAGGACATTGTAAAAGCTAAGGATATTAAACAAGATTTTGTCTTGCCTTAGAAGATTTAATACTATAAAAATATAAATTCTCCCATATTCAATATGTTTACAGTTAGGATCTCAATAGTTTTTTGTTTACTTAAGTAATCTTTAAGTTTATACATAAACATGAATCTTCAAGAATGTCCAAGGGAAGGATAGTGGGAAGTGACTTGCCTTAGAGATTCAGAATATATTACTAAACAGAAAACTGCTGCTCATAAATCATTATGGTATGGCCATAAGAATAGACAAAATGGAAAACATGGAAGGTTGATAGAATCCAAAAGTAGATCCTGATATATATGAGCATTTAACATATGACAAAGGGAATATTTCAATATAGAAGAAAATGAAAGATTATTTAATACATGTATTATTCAGTAAATAAAGGCAAAGGATTATTTCATAAAGCATGACTAGCTGCCCACCAAGAAAAAATTAAAAATGGATCTTTTTCTCATCCCATATACTCTCCAGCTAGTTTAGATATTAAATGTAAATGTATTAAATGTAAAAAATAAAATAAAAATCTTGTTAGAAAATTCTAGAAAGCCATGTGAACATTCTAGAGACAAGGGAAGGATTAGTAGTAGAGATTATACTTAGAAGCTATGTAAGAAAAGTGAGAACTAATTAAGTGTATATAATTAAACATTTTTCATTATGGCAAAGATACCATAAATGAAGTGAATAAACCAACAATAAATGAAGAAAAACTTGTAAATTAGAGGAAAAACCTAATATCTATACTCTACAAAAGACTCAAAAATTGATGAGAAAGATGTAAATGATAGAAAAGTAGCAATGAGTATGAAAAAAATGTTTATAGCAGTGATAATCTGCATAGTCAAAAATACATGAAAAGATGCATACACACATTAGTAGAAGGAAAAGATAAAGTAATAGATTTCATTTTTTAACGCTTCAGACTGACAAGTATTGAAATGAACAAAAAATCTACTGCTGTCTGGGAGTGGGAAAAATGGCATGCTTATAGAATACTAAAATAAATACGAAAGCAATCCCTTTGGCATCTATAAAAAAAAGTACATATATGCTTATGGCCCAGTAATCCCTTTCCTGATAATCTATTCTATATAAAGAAAACTTTAAGTCCATAAGGATTATCTACAAGTTTGTTTACATCAGCATTATTCAGAGTGGGGGAAAAAATCCATCAATAATAAAAGGATAGATAAATTATTGTGCTTCCAAATCACTGAAAACAATGAGAACTATACTAGGTACTTTGAAAGATTTCTGTGTAATTGCACAGAAAAACAATAGCTAAAATACTGTAATTATTCCATTTTTGTTACAAAATGCTTATGTATGTATATGTACGTATATACATATGCATGTATATATTATATGTGAATATGTACATATCTACATGAGCATGGAGCAAAAATATTAAAGGAGACATTTAGATTGTTAACTTGGGGGTGAAGCAGGAAGGAAGATATGTGAGTAGAGTGGGGCACAAGGGGAGAAGCAAAAAAGTAAAGGATACATTAAAAATGAATTAAAAGGAATGAATGACATGATCATATTTTTTCAGGTATGTAAAATCAGAATTATATGATGATGCATGTAAAAAGAAGTTTTAAAACTGTTTGAGCCAAACCCTTGGCTGGTCCTGAATGGATGGATCTCTTCCAGACCTTACCTTTTGTTTTGCCAAACTTTTCTAGGACCAAGAGGTCACCATGCTGAGGACTCTTAAAGATATAAATGAACTCCAGGGCATTTACAGTTTGGGCGCATTTCCCATTGAATTACTTAAAAGGAGGTGAATCATATCCTATTTCTTCTTGAGAAATATGTAGAATAAATGTGTGTGGGTGCTGATAAACAGAATTTAGGACCTGGGAGCCTGCAATAATGAATGTATCATTAGCAGAAATAGGAAACACAGAAGGAGAGCTTCAGAGAAAAGGTCACAGATTTAGTTAGAACAGGCTGCTCTTGAGATGCTGGTCTCCACCCTTAAGACTGGACTGTAGAGAATACAGCTGAAGGAGTGATTGGACGGTTGGGAGTGGGAAAAAGGACCTTCTGTGGTGGGGACACAGATGCTGCTGTGATCACTGAGGGAATTTTGAGGATGAAGGTCAGAATCTTGGGGAAATTACAACTTTAGAGAGGAGAGAGAGAGTAAGGTAAGAAAGGATGATGAAGGTCAACGCAGAGAAATAATATAAGATGAAGAAAAATGCCAGAGGAAGCAAAAAATGTTCATCTTCAGAGACAGGGTGCCTAACCATGCTAGTGCAATGGAACAAAGAGAATGTTCTAGGCAGAGAGAAGACTGCTAGATTTGGCAGTTCAGGGAGGCATCACTAACCTTAAGCGGGTGTGAGTGAACAGAGTTAACAGCAAACATGTGGGGGGCTAATGTGGACCCTGTAGGGGTTCGCTCTTCATTAGAGGAGGAGAGTTCAGGATTTGAGGGATTTGGGAATGGAGAAAATTTAAATCCATTTGATTTAAATTGAGTCATTTGAAACATCATTATTATTACTTTAAGAAGATA
Organism: Balaenoptera ricei; assembly: GCF_028023285.1. NCBI lineage: Eukaryota > Metazoa > Chordata > Mammalia > Artiodactyla > Balaenopteridae > Balaenoptera > Balaenoptera ricei. Next base: position 75,398,633 of record NC_082651.1, on the reverse strand, counting down.
GTAGTAGAGTTTATCTGTGCCACCAAATTTAAAACAGCTGCTTAGAACTCAAGAATGGAAATTGGTCTGAAGTAGGCATCTTTACTCTATCCAGCCCCTCTTGGAACCACTTAATCCTCTCTATCACACCTCTTACTCCAGCTGCAGCTGCAGTGACCTGTTCTATGCTGGCTTTACCCAGCTTCATGCAGGAGCATCCTGACAGCACCCATCTCAGGTCTGACCAGTGCATGCCTTTGGCTGCCTGACCTATAGCTTCTCTTCCACAAGGGTATGCAACATCCACAGGAACCCATTTGGCACTCACAAGTGTTGATCTTAAAGTGTGTGTGTGTGTGTGTGTGTGTGTGTTAATGGGAGAGTCCTTTGACCAATGAATAAGGGCCAGTGGGTAAATGTCTCCCTTTTTTTCCTATGCAGACACATGTCCTAGATATATTTCATACGGCTTCTCATTTGATCCTTTCAATCATAACACCATTTTCCCATAGTAGCAGAGGCCAGCTCCATAATGCATTCTTGTATTTTCCCTTTTTCCCTGTTTCAACTCCCTTATCCCTCATTCCTGACACCTCCGTCAAACTCCCCACTAAATTATTGCATGTAATCCTTTGTCCTTGGCTCTTTTCTTCTGGAGAAACTCAAGTTAAGGCAACTTCTGTTTTAAAAAACATAAATAGGAGCTGTGTGGTCCCTTAAAGGAATAGGGAAAGGAATGAATGCCTTTTTTTCACTAGGTGTGCTTCTGTATCCCTTTATTTCCTGCTTTTTAAAATGAGTTTACGTCTTCAGTTATTTTGAAAATGTCTCTGACATGTTGATTTCCTTTAGGTGAACAACAATAGAAGAACCAAGTGTTCTGTGATGGATCTTCAGTTAATTGCAGAATATACAATAGAGGGTGAAAGAATTCAACTACTTTTGAATAAAATCCTCTTATAATTAAAAATCTCTTAGGAAGAACAGTCCTAATTTTCCTTTATGTGCCTTGAAAATTTGCCAGGAATTTAAAAGTTTTTCATCATTGCACACGGCTTCTGGACTTTAACAGTCCCTTAGCTCCTCAGTTAATTTTATGTCCTAAACCAAAATTGCTTCTTTAGGCTTTGTTTCCTTTTTTATGTCACCTAATTTAGTAAGATTTTTGGAGATGGTTATTCTGATTATGCTTTTGTTATTTAATTATGTGATCTACAGTAACGATTATGCTTTCTGAAAGCAGCTTCTAAATGGAAAGAAAGCTCTTCTTGAGACCGATCTGGGAGCTTTCCAGTTTTATGCCTGTCTCTTTTGATCTCAAGGTTGTCCAAAGAATTATGGACATCAGAAAAAAGACCAGGACTTGAGCTTCCTTTCTCTATTGGATTCAATTAAGAGAGCTCATCCAATTACTACCTCTGTTTGCTTAGAGGTGATCAGTTAGTGATAACAGTTTCTCCAAGGGCAGCATCCCAAACTCTTGTGGCTTCTTTATGTTTCTGGCATTTCATTCTAGGCTAAATCTATTTGAACTTTCTGCAGACAGAGGAAGAATCTGTTAAAGGAAAACAACAGATTTGCACTGGGGTACATATTTGAATGTCAAGCACTTTATTTCTTGCAATTGAATTATACTTCTAATTTTGAACCTGTGGGATTGAGCAGAAATCTGGCAGAAATAAACTCTATCCATATAGGTCTGATCCCAGTTGCTCGCCCTGGCACCATTAAAATGGACATCAGGAAAATTATAGTGCTATGACAAAATATGTAAGCCCCTGGATGTTGATGCCAAATTGTCTGAGGCCAATCCTGACTCTTACACTTATTACCTAAATCTGACAAAAGTTACTTAATTTCTCTAAACTTCTCTGTTCTCATCTGTAAGCACAGGTAATAACCGCAACCACCTCATCAAATTGCTAGGCCCAGAGGAAGCATTCAGTGATAACTGTTATTATTCCTTATACCAGCTAATGTAAACTACAGTCAATGACGATAAATACCCACAATATCTGTGTGGTTTTTTAGATGATGAATATGAATTGCCTTTTATATTTTTAGAAAGTAAGCAAGTGGCGTGGAGCAAGGAATCTTGGGATTGAATTTAAAATCAATGCCTTTAGAAGCAACACTGTGTATTGGTTAAGATCATGGTATCTTGAGCTTGAAAGTCGGGATTCAAATCCCAGTTCTGCCACTTATTAGATTTTAATAACACTTGAATGAGCTACTTAACCTCTGTGTGCCTGTTTCCTCATTCTGAATTGGGAGATAATTATAGTGCTAACCTCATATAATTGTTATGAAACAGACTGGCAGGGCTGGTTTCATGGTCTTGTGACCTGGGCAGTTGATCAGGCCACCATGGTCAGACCAAACCCATGCTTGGTTTAATGTTATGCTGTCTTAAAATTCTTAATAATTTCTTATTATTCCTGATAATTTTAAGCATGCATGAGAGCAGAAGAGATACACATAATATGCATGATCTCTCTGTTCCTTGCTGCTGCATAAGCACATAACATTTGCACTGCCCCTTGAGCAAGAATCCTAGTGGACCCAAATATGTGGGAGATGAGTAACACACAAAGCAAGTACAAGCTAAGTATATTACATCAAGTATATTACGTCTACAACTGGCTAAGTGAGAAGTGTCAGGCTTGCTGACAACCCCAAGAGACCACAATTTTTATTCAGACCAGAACTTTTTTCAAAGGCAGAAAGAAGACAATGACATTCTAAGAAATATAATGACCAAAAACCCTATCATATGGTAGTTCTATTTGTAGTTTTTTAAGGAACCTCCATACTGTTCTCCATAGTGGCTGTATCAATTTACATTCCCACCAACAGTGCAAGAGTGTTCCCTTTCCTCCACACCCTCTCCAGCATTTATTGTTTCTAGATTTTTTGATGATGGCCATTCTGACCGGTGTGAGATGGTATCTCATTGTAGTTTTGATTTGCATTTCTCTAATGATTAATGATGTTGAGCATTCTTTCATGTGTCTGTTGGCCATCTGTATATCTTCTTTGGAGAAATGTCTGTTTAGGTCTTCTGCCCATTTTTGGATTGGGTTGTTCGTTTTTTTGTTACTGAGCTGCATGAGCTGCTTGTAAATCTTGGAGATTAATCCTTTGTCAGTTGCTTCATTTGCAAATATTTTCTCCCATTCTGATGGTTGTCTTTTGGTCTTGTTTATGGTTTCCTTTGCTGTGCAAAAGCTTTTAAGTTTCATTAGGTCCCATTTGTTTATTTGTGTTCTTATTTCCGTTTCTCTAGGAGCTGGGTCAAAAAGAATCTTGCTATACGACCCAGCAATCCCACTACTGGGCATATACCCTGAGAAAACCATAGTTCAAAAAGAGTCATGTACCAAAATGTTCATTGCAGCTCTATTTACAATAGCCAGGACATGGAAGCAACCTAAGTGTCCATCATCAGATGAATGGATAAAGAAGATGTGGCACATATATACAATGGAATATTACTCAGCCATAAAAAGAAATGAAATGGAGGTATTTGTAATGAGGTGGATGGAGTTAGAGTCTGTCATACAGAGTGAAGTAAGTCAGAAAGAGAAAAACAAATACTGTATGCTAACACATATATATGGAATCTAAGGAAAAAAAAAAAAGGCCATGAAGAACCTAGTGGCAAGACGGGAATAAAGACACAGACCTACTAGAGAATGGACTTCAGGATATGGGGAGGGGGAGGGGTGAGATGTGACAGGGTGAGAGAGTGTCATGGACATATATACACTACCAAATGTAAAATAGATAGCTAGTGGGAAGCAGCCGCATAGCACAGGGAGATCAGCTCGGTGCTTTGTGACCACCTAGAGGGGTGGGATGGGGAGGGTGGGAGGGAGGGAGATGCAAGAGGGAAGAGATATGGGAACATATGTATATGTATAACTGATTCACTTTGTTATAAAGCAGAAACTAACACACCATTGTAAAGCAATTATACTTCAATAAAGATGTTTAAAAAACAAAACAAAACAAAACAAAAAACCCTATCATATTCTTTCTTACTCATGTTACTTCCTTGTACTAGTCAACTACTTATGCAGAAAATAATGACATAAAAAAAGGAAAGAACTCCTAGTTCTTCTTCCTATCAGTCTGCCCTTATTCATTAGTAAACTAAAGGTAGAGAACATTGGTAAAAATAAAAACAGCTGAATTATTTTTGTGCAATGCTTTCTTTGTTCCAGCAAGAAGGAAGTACATATGCACATGTGACCTGTGAGAGGTATGAATTTTTGAAATTTTGATGATTGTGTAGATAAGTGCTCTTATATTTTCATTTAAAGCTGGCATTGCACTATATAAAGATAGACAATAAAATTAATGCTAAAATTTTTAAAAATTAATCTTCTTTACTTAGAATGACATTAAGTAGCAAATGAAAAACACCGCTAGTGAAGAGAGAGACCATGAAAGAAAAGAAAAATCTTGATATTTTAATACCTTTTACAGCATTTCTTCCTTGATTTTTGAACAAAGGACTCTGCATTTTCATTTTGCACAGGGTCCTACAAGGTTATATAGCAGGGCCCATTGCCTGGAACATCAGATGTACTATATATTTATATCTATATCTATATGCCTTACAAAAGAATCAGTGGTAGTTCCAGATTTTTGTATAGGAGTGTTGTATTCTTAAAAGGAAAATCCAGAATTTCTATCTATGGAATAAAATTATTCAGACAAGGACAGATAACTTACTCAATATCTGAACCTGTCCCTGTGAATTTTACATTCTTCCTGGGGCAGATACACCCATTGCTCCTAGATTGCAAGGTTTTTCTTCTATACCACAGATGGTCCCAAATAGCTAGATGTGCAAGGTCCATAGTATACACTTAGTATGTTTCTTTCGCCATCTTTTCAGCACTTTTCAGTGTTCCTCAGAAGAACTCTATAACTTTCAAATACATTATTTCATCTGAACCCCAAAACCTTTGTGAATTAGGCAGTGGAGAAGTTAAAAAATAATATGTATGACTGGCTAGTTACCATCAGTCCCTGGAGAGGCATCACCTGCTGAGCTCATCACAGTCCAGGGTCTGACCCCTCAGTCTCACAGATTCAGAAAACAGACAGTGTCAGTGTCTCAGAGCTTTATTGGATTTAGGCATGCTGATTCACATCAACTAAATCCACAGGAGAATGAAGTATGAAATACAGAATGCCAATGCTATAATTTATAGAGAGAAATGTAACTTTCTGGCACATCAGAACATTCTCTCCCTGTAGAAAAACATCCTGGGAGGCTAGATGATCAGAAGGTAGCTTGTGAGCATGAAATCAGAACAAGGAGAGTTGGCTGGATAACTCGTGTGTTTAAGGGCATCAGGCTCCAATGGTCTGATCTGTCTCGACAATAAGGAGAACTGGGCATGTTTGCATCATTTTATCTTCCTAGACACATTGTTCCCCAGTCAGTGCTGGAGGTATAGTGGTAATTCATGCCATCCTTTCTCTCATACTCCTTACTGACTGATTCATTTTCTCATGAACTCATTCTTTCTTGAGATATGTGATTTTTAACAATATAGTAACGGCCGGATTCTTTTCCCTTCTGCTTCTGGCATAGGGAATACTTTTTCTTCCTTAAGGTGCTTTTCATATAAAAGGGATTTCATATAACTGTGCTGGTTTTAAGGTTTAACTCTTGGCTTTTAGGACTGTATTTTTTTCATCCCTGCCTTCAGGCAGTTCTGTCTTCATTTCACAAAATGAAAACAGGCTCAAGGAATGTTAATAACTTGGGAAGAAGGAATCCACATGTTTACTTCTCTTCAGAGTTTTTGTTTATTTGTTTGGAAGCAAGTATAACGTTCTTCTTCCTACTATGTTATACCTACCACATCTGCCTTATTGAAATGCAAACATTTTATAATTTTAAGGCAGCGTAATAGTAATTTCCTGCCAAACTCCTTAACCTGACCTACAAAATACTACAGAATCTGCCTCTTAGGTCTCTTTCTGACTTCATTTTCTCTCTCTCTCCCACTCACTCCTCTTTAGCCACACTCACATGTTCTGGCCTCAGGGACTTTATATGTGCTTTTCCCTTTGCCTGGAATGTTCTCCCCTTGGATCTGCCCTGTGGTTTGCTCCTTCACTTCATTCAGAACTCCACTCAAATAAAATCCCCTATCTAAAATTACACCACTCTCATCCCCATCCCAGTACCTCACTTTACTTTTCCTCATGACACTTCACACTAAGTTATTATATCTCACTTAAATTTTACATACTTATTTTGTTTATTTTATTGTCTGACTCTCCCACTGGAACATAAGTTTCAAAGAAGCTTTCTTTGTTTTATTCACTGCTATATCCTCAGTCTTTTGAGCAATCTCTATCACATCGGAATACTGTGGAATAAAAAAGTGCGTGTAGGGCACTTAGCATCACTTCTGGTCTTTAGTAAGTGGGTGATAAATATTACTTTGTTGTCTAACACCCATGCACTCATTGGTTCATTTATTAAGCAGGTTTCTCTTGTGTGGTTATTCTGGGTACAGAGTAAGTGTTTATTAAATACATGTTGAGTGAAGAAATAGATAAATGAATAATGAACTACTATGGAAGTTGAGAGAAGGAAAAAGTCACTTCCAATTGGATCAGATATCAGGAAAGGATTCCTGGAGAGGGTAGCATTTATACTAGGTCTTGAGGGGTGAGGTTCATTCATTTCTGTGGGCATGGGGATAAAAGACATTCAATATACATTTATTATATGTTCTATGGCACTCTCTATTCTTCAATTTTAACATCCTAGAACCATCCTAGGAAGTAAGCTCCATGAGGGCAGAGACTGTTTCTATATAATTCGCCTTGATTTATATAATCTAGTATTTTGATGTATCTAGTGTGTGTGTGCACACGCACGTGTATGTATGTGTGTGTCAAGTTATACGTATGTGTGTGTATATATATTTTTTATTCATTATATGCTGATATATACAGTTGATCCTTGAACAGCATGAGAGTCAGGTGTGCTGACCCTTCATGTAAATACGAGTATCACTTATAGTCAGCCCTCCCTGTACGTGGTTCCTCTCTATCCGAGGATCCACATCCATGAATTCAACCAATTGTGGATCATGTAGTACTGTAGTATTTACTATTGAAAAAATCTGCATATAAGTGTACTCGTGCAGTTCAAACCTGTGTTATTCAAGGGTCAACTGTATATATAATGAATGAATAGATACAAACAAAAAATAAAGTGTTACAAAATTTACAAAAGATGAGATTCTGATAAATGTGACACTAAAGATTCTAAGTGAAGAGGTAAAATAGAAGTTAGGCTTATTTTATGATTTTGCCTATGAGTTAGTATTAGGGTTGTCAATGAGATTAAAATCTTATTTGTCAATTTTAGAAGACCCTTTTTTCTCTATAAGGGAAAGCTGGAGTGATTAATATGTACACAATTTAGAATGAGTTTCAAATTAGCATAAAGGTTTATTATGGAATGTTGATGTTAGTACACTTACCTCATAATCATTTTTTAAAATTAGAGTTTCAAAAAAATCAGTGGTTAAAATGGCTCAGAAAGTTTGAATAATTCCCTTAATGTTGTGATGAGACCTTATTTGTCTTATGATGTATTAAGTAGTTAAGCTCTGAACCACTATATTACCTTAGGATAATTTAACATCATATATCTTTATGATAGGAAATCCCCCCCTTGGGAATACTTCATAGCAGTATATTCCTATACAATAGACACTGGTATTTCTTTTATCTCCATTAGTCATATGTACAACACAGGATTTAAGCATTCTTTATTTTAATGGCCGAGTCACTCAGCTAGTATATGGCTGAAGAGGAACTTATAGTCAGATGTTATGAATCTAAATATGATTCTTATTTCACCTCACCACGGCACCCATGGCAAGGAAAAAGTGTTTACATTTTCCTTGGGAGATTTTTTCCTCTCCTTACCTGGGCATCAAGTTACCAAAGAGAAGATTTGCAAACCCTTGCCTTGGGGATGAATAACTGTAATGGCTATTTCAGCACAACTAGAAGGGTAGATTTGCCAGTTCTAAACACTTCTTTGTTCATCAGTTTACCTGGCAGAGCATAAAATGCAGTGAATGCTTAACTATTTTTTCAGGTTAATTGTTCCCTTCTATATTCTGGACTTTAAAAACAACATATGGTAATACTTGGTTTTACAACCATATTACAGCTAGCATGAAATGTTTATTAATTGTGCCAGATAAACTATAATTTTCCAAGCCTAGTTGAGTCAGAAAGCATGGTATAGTTAATTATTTACACAACTCAGCCAGTGATATTGTGTTAGATAGAAATTTATAGCAATAGAAGGATTGGACATCACAAAATTCTATTTACTTTCTCTCCAAGCCAATGATATTTATAAGAATATTATAAGACACATGGGATTTTATTGGGCTTTTTTAAGATTTTAATTCCCCCATGTTCTAATCTGAGGTAGGTTATCTTTTGCAGGATAATTGTGTGTTGTTCATTTAAGTTGTGGATGTGATGCTGAAAACAAGTGGTGGTTAGGAAATTAGGAAAATTCTGGATGTACCTTGAAGGCCAGTGAAGGGGGACACCAAAGAGGGCCAGCATCAGATTAGATGGTGACTTCAGAGCCTGACAAGAAAGCAAAGAAAGGAAAAGCCAGGTGTTCTCTATGGTCTATCATGGCTATTTTGGACAGCAATCCTTTGAATATCCATACCTTTACCTTTTGGATGTTTCCTCTCAGTTTTGATATTTATAGATTTATTCAGAAAGGTGAAATTTACCATGAAGCCATATTATTCTAGATGCATTTCTAATTTCCATCCACTTATTAAACAAACTTTTTTTATGCATTTATTCTTACAAAATCTTACAGACGTGGGTTGAGGGAGATGAAAAAGTCATTATTCTTCAATGAACTTTCTATCTAAGTGGATCTGGATAGTAACTCTCTGTGATGGTTAATTTTATGTGTCAACTTGACTAGGCCATGGTACCCAGATATTTGACCAAAAACTGGCCTGGGCTTTCCTGTGAATGTATTTTTAAAATGAGATTAACATTTAAATCAGTAAACTTTGAGTAAAGCAGATTACCCTCCGTAATGCGTGTGGGCCTCACCCAATCAGTTGAAGACCTTAATAGGAAACAGTTGACCTTCATGGAAAAAGGAATTCTGCCAGCAAGCTGCCTCTGGACTTGGACTGCAGCTCTTTTTGGGTCTTCAGCCTGCTGGCCTACCCTGCAGATTTTGACTTAACAGTTTCCACAATCATGTGAGCCAATTCCTTAAAAGAAATACCTCTCTGTGTGTACACATACACACACACACACACACACACACACACACCCCTTGTTGGTTCTGTTGTTTCTCTGGAGAGCCCTGACTAATACACTCTGTATAGGCCAAGTGGAAACATCACTAATGAAGTCATAGTTTGTTTTAGTTAATCACATTTATTACAACTGTAATCTTTATTTTAGATAATACTCTATAAATTTTTTATGATCTGTGGTTTTCAAAGGGCTTTCACATGAATTTTCCCATTTGTGGTTTATAAAACTTGGGGCAGAAAATTAGGACAAAGTATAATTAACCCCATTTTATAGATTTGAAAGTGTCATCCAGAGAGTTTATTACTGATTCAGAATCATCTGTGAAGTGATAACATTGGCTTTAGTACTCAGATTTCCTTCTTTATCGTGTAAACCCTTTCATGAGATGTTGCTGCATCTTTGGGGGATATGAGAATGTTAAGTCATGGCAGAAGCTATATAGCCATATATATATATATATATATATATATGGCTATATAGCTGTAATATATATATATATTACCTATATATCAGTATTATATCAGAATAATGAAAACTGAAAAAAAAAATCTATGCACCTTGTAAGAAAAACATTAAAAAGAAAATCTACAAGTTACATAGGGAAATGTCAGTTCAAGCGCAGGGAGATGGCGACTTCTAATGCCCCATTCGGACAGCACGAGGTACTTTCTTGTATTGGTTTAGGTAGGAGGGGAGGTTCTCTTTTATTCCTGTGCTTGAGCTTAATGCTGTTTGTTGGAAACAGAGAAAATCAAACATAGTTATGTTTTAAGGTCTTGGAAATCAGGAATACTAAGCAATATTTTGTTAGAAATATGTAGAATATCAGGTGCTTTTATTATTCACACAGCTCAGTTAAGTGTTGACCCTTAACATCAGAAATTAGCACCTTGGATACACTTCTTTTAAGGCAGCCATCTTTGAAAAAGTCACAGCTTTACCATTGACTTGGTAAAAATCTGGCATGGGACAATAAAACAAGGTAGGCATAAATAATTTAAGCACTATGAATTGTCCTATCAGAAGTTAATTTCCACTACAGTATCTTCCAGTTCCTATTGCCTTCTCTTGTGATGCTTTTTTTCATGCCTTCCATTATAGCCCTAAACTTTGGCTTTGACTATGGGTGGAACATTAAAATCCTTTAACTAAGGGATTTTAATGTGAAGCTGGTTTTTGGAAGTCTGCTCCTTACCTCCTCAGCAACAGCAATGATTAGTATATGAAAACAAAAATGTGTGTAGAGTATCAAGCTTACAACTGGAGGTTAAAAAAAATCATTGTCAATTACACCACAATAAAGCTGAAAAAAAAAACCCCAACTTTTTGATTGAAGAATCAAGGGATTATAAAGTAGAAAACATTTGACATTAGCATTGACTAGGGAAATGAGTTGATCCACACTGTGCTGGAGGTTAGCAGCTTTCAGCCACTGTGCCTGAGTCACATCTGCCTCGCCTCATCCTGGTCTTGAGAGAGTGCCAGGCACAGAGAAGGCGCTGGATGAGTCATTGCTCCATGTATGAACAGATATTTAATGTCAGTGAAAGGCTCTTTCTGGGGCATACTCTTCATTTCATACATATGATAAACTGGGTAGTACGTATGTTCAAAGTTAGCCTTAGTAAGTAAAAATAGCTCCTGCTTGAAGACCTGCTTGGTGATGTTCTGCTGGAAGTCCAAAGACAGTGAGAGTATCTGAAATGCCTTCCTCTGGGAGTGCCCTTCATCTGCATAACTAAAGTGAATTCCTGGGTTAGGGACTATTCAGGTTTCCTGGATGTTTGTTAACGGCTTCCTATACCATCTATAAATATTTTCTAAATGTGTTAGCATAATTAGAACTCTTCTTATAGCCAAGGGAAAGTGGGCCATTTCTCTCCTTTTGTGATGCTGATCAGCCTCCCACTCAGCTATTGCAGCTCTTGTGTGTATGTACTTCAAAATGGACTAGATTTGAACAAAACCTCTCCCAGGAACTTGGGGCAGGGTTATTAGGTGGCAAGTGAATTCTTCTGTTTCTAAAGCAGGGCATTTGCTGCAGTGGGAAGCACACTGCACTAAGGAATCAGGAGACCTGGATTCTACTTGTAGAAGTTCTGTGGGGTTTGCATGATGTTTTGTTTCTCTGACCTAAATTTCCTTTTCTATAATTAAAAAGATTGGTTTAAGTACTCTGACTAAATGATCTCATAGTTTGTTAAAGGGTTTTCCAGATGAGTGTTAACTCCAGGTGTTAGAATGTGAGGTCTTGCAATCGAGTTTAGAGATTGAGTTTTGGAGCCTACTAAACCTTCACAGGCATTGTATCCACTACATACAATGTGTATTTTGGTATTTTACAAACTCATCTGTAAAATTGGCAAAATAATAGCTCCTTCCTTATAATGTTATTCTAAGGATTAAAGCATATGTTGGATTTGAAATGGTTAGCAAATAGCCAGGCTCAGGTAACACTAAACAAATAGTGTTTATTAGGAGAGAGAGAGAGATATTATTACTAAACATTCAAAATCAACTGACACTTTAACCTTCACAGTGAGAAATGAAATGCAATGAAAAAGAATTGATTCCAAGCCTATACTGTGGGTAAGTATCACTGACTGCTGTACAAAGTATGCATGTAGAAAAGTCAATTTTCTATTTCTCAGCATATAGAACAATTTAAGATAATTTTTTTGTACCCAAAATCTGATTTTTGCTTAGGGGTGCCAGGGCAGTCTTACATATGTAAATACTTCTTAAAACTTAAAAAGAATATAAACCTACATAGTCATTCTAGTGGAAGAATGATATAGATGTGTGTAAATGTGTGTGTCTGTTGTTGTGTTTATCAGTTATTACTTTTTAATATTTTTTTCAAATGATTCCCAAGTTTGAAAAACAAAAGAAGTGAAATATCTCTTTCACCTGGACTCATTTATCTATATCCCTACAATCCCCTCAAACTTCCCCCACAAAATTTAACTACTTTTGTTAGTTTCCTGTGTGTTTTTCCAGGGTTTCCTTGTCCAAACTTAATTCTTACCTTTGTTTTCAGAAAAGATAGCATATTCCACACCTTTATATATCTTGCTTTTTGACTTAATTTTATATTTTATAAATCTTTCTGCATAGTTTCCATCCCACCTGCTCTTCTTTCATTGTGACTTTGACACTCTTCCTATCAAGAGATAATTCCATGTTCCTTTTCCTTGAATCTGAATAGGATTGTGACCATGGAGGGAGTGATACTGTGATTAGCATAGGACAAAAAAAGCAATACAGATTCCTCCTGGCTTTCTTTTTAGTATGCTGCTCTTGGAACCTAGCCACCATGCTGTAAGGAAGCCTAAGAGGCCAGATGTAGGTACTGCAGCTTCAGCCCCAGCTGAGGTTACAAAAGCCAGCCTTCACACCAAATTTATGAGTGAGCAGACCTTCTCCTTATTTCAGCCTCAAGGAGTGGAGTCAACTCCCAGTTGAGGACCCCACAACTGATGGAAGCGTGATAAGCTGTTCCTACTCTGCCCTTTCTGAATTCTTGGCCCAGAGAACCCATGAGCATAATAAAATGGCTGTTGTTTTGTATCACTAAGTTTGGGATGGTTTGTTATATGGCAGTAGTAACTAGAACAGAGAGTTTGTGTGTCCTTTTTTTTTGCAGCTTTGTAGTATTCTACTTTAGAGTTATACCATATTAAACTATAGTTGACCCTTGAACAACACAGAGGTTAGGGGCATTTACACTTTACATGGAATCAAAAATCCATGTGTAATTTACAGTCAACCCTCCATATCTGTGGTTCTTCCGTATCCGAGGTTCTGTATCCATGGATTCTACCAACTGTGGATCGTGTAGTACTGTGGTATTTGCTATAGAAAAAAAAAATTGTATATAAGTGGATCAGTGCAGTTCGAACCCATGTTGTTTAAGGGTCACCTGTATATTCCCATAGGTGATGACTTGGATAGATACAATTTTTGGCTTTTGAAAAAAATTCTCTAACAAATAACCTTGTAAATATATCATTTTAGATAAATTCAGGCATATTTACAAATAAATTTCTTGAAGTGGGATTTCTGGGGCAAGGGTAGATGAATTTGTAAGTTTGATTAACATTTCCCAATTGGCTTTTATAGGTGTTGTATTCTTCTACACTCACACTTGCAGAATCTAAGGGCGCTTATCTCGATATAGTCTTGCTAAAGTATGTTGTGGAACTTTTTTGTACAATATAATAAGTAAAAACAATAGTATCTTGTAACTATAATTTGCATTTCTTTTATCATGTGTAAATTTGAGCAACTTTTATATGAATATCCTTTTATGTAAATTATCGCTTTAGATTCTATTTTGATTTCTAGGTTCTTACATATATTAAATAAATTAGTCTTCTATCTACAAAATGATTTGCAGATAGTTTCCTTATTTGTCACTTCCTTTAACTTTACAATATTTTGTGTGATGTTGAAGATTTTGATTTTTATGTGGTTAAAGTTATCAATCATTTATTTTATGGTTTCTGGATTTTGAGTCAATTAAAATGACCTTCCTTCTCCAATGTAATCAAATATTTCTGTATCAGTATATGTGATTTTATATGTGTTTTATATATAACATGTATGTTTATATAAATATATCTAATGGTTTTATATAGTCTCAAATTATATATTTAATAAACAAATGAAAAGTAAATATATATCAGTTTTATATATAAACATATGTCAGTTTTATATATATATACTAGTTTTATAATAATACATAAATCAGTAAATCAGTTATATGTATTGATAGAATTGTAAAATATCCATTGAATACTATTGAACGCTATACATTAAATATTATTTAAGGAGTTTTTTTTTTTTACCATATTAAGAAATAGATATTGAGAAATGTGACATTAGGAAGATGGCAGAATAGGCGTTTTCAGGCCTTATTTCCCATACCACCACCAGAAACACTGATTTTAACAACCACCTACAGAAGAGAGTACCTTCGTGGGAGTGTAGGAGTCCAGCAGAGAGGTCCCAGCACATTTTTGGAGCAAAAAATCTGAGAATAGATGCATTGCAGAGGGTAAGAAGAACAGTTGTTCTCCACCTGCATCACCCCTCTCCCAAGGCAGTGGAGCACAGTGCCAAGAGAGACCACCTTCTCTTCCAGGGGAAGAAGAGAGTATAGTGAGTGTCCTGCTTCCCCAACCAATCAGGGCGTTGCCCAAGAGGCTCACTTGTTTCTCATCCCACCCAGGACACTGAAGGGATCAGAATACCTGAAGAGTCTTACAGGCTGCTAGGATCAGAGAAAAGGGGTGGGGGCTCCCAGAAACCAGGGTACAGAGCTCAACAAAAAGGCCGTGCTTTCTACTAATTGTCTGGTAGACTTTACCAAAAGGACTGCTCATGGACCTCATAGGATGCATCACCTACAGAACACCCCCTCAGTTCCCTCAGTCACCCCCATGTACTCCCAGCACTCTGCATGTTCCTTCCTCACTCATAGCTAGAGCTCTGTGTGTGCCTCACTGGTCCCCCTGAATCTCTGCAGATTATGCATGAGCTCTCACTGACAGCTAATTCAACTCTGCTGTGTTGAGGGAAGGTGCTTGACTTTGAATACTTCAGGGCACTGCCCTGGGAAAATAAACAGGTTCTCAGCATCTGACCTGGCTTTGTGGGATTGAGAGAAAGCATACAATTCTAAGACTTACCCTCTAAGAAGGACAAGCTTGTCTCCTCTAGGCATCAGATAGCAGCTGGGAGAAACAGCTGGAAACTTCTAGGAGGATAGGAAGATGTGAATGGGGCTATCAAAGGAGAGAAAGATGTAGAGAAAGGAACCAGAAATAGGGTTGCTCAGGATAGGATCCCCCACTACTCTGCCTCTTCAAAGAAAGCAAAAAACAAATAAAACATTTCAGCTTGGAAAGCCAGTTCTAAGAGGGAAATTTATAGTTATAAATACCTATGTTAAGAAAAAAGAAGGTTCCAAAACAACCTAACTTTACACTTCAAGGAAATAGAGAAAGATGAACAAACTAAGCCCAAGGTGAGTAGAAGGAAGGAAATAATAAAGATCAGACCAGAAATAAATTAAAGAGTAGGAAAACAATAGTAAAGATAATAAAACTGAGCTGTTTTTTTGAAAAGATAACAAAGTCAACAAGCCTTTAGCTATACCAATAAGAAACAAAGAGAGAAGACTCAAATACATAAAATCATAAAAGAAAAATGAGACATTACAACTGATTCCACAGTAAAAGATCTTAAGAGACTGCTACGAACAACTAGGTCACATTGAAAACAGAGAAGAGGGAGAAACGTATCTTGCTCAATAGTAAGATAAATTACAAAGCCATAGTAACAGAAATAATCAGTGATTGTGTGGTAATGAACAAACAGATCAGTGGACTAGAGATCAAAAACTGAGTGCTCAGAAACATTTTCATGGTTATAAGGATGCTTTATATACCCATTAGCTTTTTGGATTTCTGTTTCTATAAAGTACATATTCATAAATGTCTTCATTTTTCTATGGGGTTTTTGTTGGTTTCATCTTTTTTTCTAACTTGAAGAAGTTCATTGGTATTTTATAAATAAGTCACTTGTCAGTTTTAAACATAAAAAGCATCTTCTTGTCTGTCACTTTCCTTTTAAATAGGTCAAGATGATATGTTAAAGGTAACTCCAGGAGAATAAAAGAGAATGCTGAAATTTTCCAGAGAAAGTTTTTGCTTGAAGAAGTGATGAAGGACACTATTAGAATAAAATGTACCTAATTATCTAGCTTAAGGCAAATGTTGGTGAAATGTTAGGATGAACTATAAGACTTCAGAGACATTTTGTACAGTAGCAGGCCCTTTTGAGGCTATATCCCTAGACCTTATTAAGGTGTCCTGTCACTCTCCCTTGCCTTGAGGGACTACTTGGGGAGAAAGTTAGGAATTTGAGATAAGATAAAGTCTCAAATCCTTTGTCTGGCACATCAGGCCTTTCCGGTCTGCCTAGCTCTCTCTCTCTCTCTCTCATCTGTCTCTGTTCACCACATGACTTTATACTTCAGCCATACTAATTGACTATTAGGTTATTAAAATAAATTCTGGCACACAGCTTAACTGAAATCATTTTCTAGATTGCTTTTTCTTATTTTGTAATGAAGCTGATATTGGACTGCTTCTGGTCATACCTGAAACCACTGCCAAAACTGACTTTCAACTCTGTATTTCACTGAAAACACTGTGTGTGTGTTCTCTTCTGCTATGGATTGACTTGTATCCTGCTAAATTCATATGTTGAAGTCTTAACTTTCAGTACTTCAGACTTCAGAATGTGACCTTTTTTGGAAATAGGTTGTTGCAGATATAATTAGTCAAGGTGAGCTCATTAGGGTGGGTACTAATCCTTATATGACCAGTATCTTTATAAAAAGGGAAAATTTGGACTCAGAGACACGTGTAGAGAGAACTCCATGTGCAGAGATTTAGGGAGGAGATGGCCATTTATAAACCTAGGAGGGAGTTCTGGAACAGATCTTTCCCTCATAGCCCTCAGAAGGAATCAACCCTGCTGATACCTTGATTTAGGCTTCTAGCTTCCAGAACTGTGAGACAATAATTTCTGTTTAAGCTACCCTGTTTCTGGTACTTTGTTATAGCAGCCTTAGCAAACTAACATACTTTCTGTCTCTCAAATTAGCAATTAGCTTCTTTTGAGCACCACTGTGATAGAGACATAGTGACATTTGATTGTTTTTACTTCATTTTAAAATGACATATATCTTATATACAGTTACTTGGTATGTAACAGTAAGTAGAGAACCACAAACCACATTTAGATATGGGTGCTTGGAATACATTTAGTCTTACTTATCAGCTAGGTAACTGTTTACTACAGGCATCCTCAATAAATAATTAAAATTTAGATCTTATAAAAATGATTGTAGATTACTAAATGTCATGGACTTGCTGAGTCACTTGCTTATAGTTGAAGCTGTTAATTTAAAATCTGCATGCTAAGAGTCTACTTGTAATAGTTCTATAGTGGACCAGAAATAAATGAACCTGAGACAGAGTGAGAAAGAGTAGAGAAAACCTGTGGAGTAGATGTTACACACAGTTCATTCATTCATTCATTCATTCATTCATCAATTTAGTAAATTCTCATCGTATCAGGTGTTATGTGATGATTCAAAGATATAAAGATAAAGATGATATAACTCAGTGGGAGAAGAGCTATGGGAACAAGGAGAAGGAGAGACTCTGTGTAGAGGAGATGGAATGGAGGAAAAGGGAAGTTTTGAGTTGTGAACTAAGTAGCCAGACCAGAGAGGAAAGGGAGGGGAGGACTTCTATTTCAGGCAGAACAAACAGTACATTCAAATGAATACAGGCTTGGGAAATCAGATGTGTTGAAGACTGGTGCCAGGTCAAGGAACTTAAATATAAGATGTGTTTAAAAAAATAGTAGGAGATAATACTGGAGAGGTAGAATGAGACAAGTTTGGGTGGAATCTTGAATGCCACGCAAAAGGCTCTGGGCTTTGCTTTTCAGTCAATGATAAGCCTTTGTTGGGGGTAGGGGGGAAAACTGTGGTAGTGACGCAAGTAGCCATGGTGAATGCAGAAGGCCCACTGTAGGAGAAGACCTTGTGCTTTCTGCTTGACCTTTCTCCAGATCCTCGAATGGAAAAGCAAAAGCTTCCATTCCTTTCACACATAAAGTTATCCATGGTATCTTGAAAGTGTAAGAAGTAGAGATTGTCCTTTCATGTCACAAACTTTGAGATCCTTTTAGGATGAGCAGTATAGTGTCCCAGGCCTTACGGTGGAGTAAGGGTGATGACCTGAGATTGACTTATATACTTTATTTTTGAGAAGTTACAGTTGAGGGAGTGGAGGGACTCTAAAGCATGCCTTTAGATGAGAATACAGAGAGACTATGCTCAGTGCCTAAGCAAGGGACTGGAAGGCAAAACTTAAAAGAGAGGGAGAAGTTTTTCCAAGGAAAGAGTCAGGGAAAGCTTTACTTGGCTTCAAGTAGAGATGAGTGAGCTCTTCAGAAGAAATTTCCTTTTGGGGAAACCAAGGCAACAGATCTTTCCTTAATTTAGCAATAAATGGACATATTCGGGTCAGTCTGGATTCATGCTTTTAATCATTAGAATATGCTTTCCCTGTCCTTCTCAGAAAATGTGTTGATTTCAATGACCAGTACAACTCTTCCTATCACAATGTCATTAGATTCTGCAGCCCAAACCCTAACATCCAAGACAAGTCTTATTCCTTGTACCTTGAAACCATGAGGTAAAATTTGTGTAATTCAAATCTTTCAGCTGGAAGCTACTTCCTAGATTAATATCTTATTTTCACAAGTAGCAGCAAAATATAAGATTTTTGCTCTAGAAACAGAATGTAAACATTGTATGCTTACAGCCATGACTTTAAACTTCCTTTACTGAGTCCTCTGTTATTGGAGGGTAATTTGATCTCAAGCTCTAAGGCTCCACCCAGGTTACGAAAGGTCAAGCTGATGCAGAATGTGAGGTTGCATTTTGAAGAGTGCAGAATGCTTGCACGCCTAGATCTGGGGCCAACTATTTAATCTGACGGGCCCAATGTGAAATAAAAATGAGGGGGCCCTTGCTCATAAAGCAGGAAAAAGTGCCATTATAGATATGAAAATAAAAAGTGTTTTCCTTTCTTTGGTTGCTTCTCTCTCTCTCTTGACTTATAGTGTTTTTTAAAATTTTTACTATTTAATGTCATTCTAAGTATGGACAAAATAAATTGTAAATAATTTGCATGAATTTACCATTCATCTTCATATTGTACAATCTCAGTTTAATGGAAATATAAAAGCACTGAAGTCATACATGGTATCACTAAAATTACACAGTTCATATTTCTCAGTAATGCAAATACTTGCATGAGAGGAAATATATGCGCAGAATAACTCAAATGTGTTTATTTTAAGTCCACGATGCAGGCATATCTACCAACATTGTCTACCTTTAGTTTATTGATGAGTAAGGAAGGACTGAAAGGTAAAGGAACTATACAGGTAAGTAACATGAGCAAGAATAGATTTCTTTGGTCACTGTGTCTCTTAGAATACCATTGTCTTCTTTCTGAGTTTGAAGCAAGTTCTTGTTCTAAAGGAAAGCATAGCCTCTTGGGACTATCAGTGCTCCTGCTTATTTAATTGTAGATGTAACATGCTGATCTTACACTTGCTTTGAGTCTGGTTGAACTCCCATTGTTCTTGAATTCACCAAAATTCTGTGCTCATGGAGCATCTCCAGTGCTATATGCAAATAGGATGTCAAGGAACAGGGCAGAGATGCATATTCACATATTGCACTTAAGTCCTTTGTTCACAACTATGCTCCATCATCCCTTTGGACTTAACTCTAAAACACATGCTCAGTGATAAATTATGAAGAATTTCAAGACAGTGACAACAGAGCATAAAAGAAACACAGGGGCCTTTTGAGTGTGGGCTCCTGTGAGGCCGCCTAGGTGGCACACCAAGGAATCAACCTTGCCTGGGCCAACTTCAAGGACTCCCACTTTGAGCATCACTTGATGATAATGGCATTGTACCTTGATGAACAAGGAGAAATGCTGCAGTGACAGAGGGTTCAGAGATGAAGAACCTAGAGCCATCAATGAACAGTTTTATCAGCTTCTTCACTGAGGTGAATGCTGATGCTAATTTTAATTCTGGTGAGCGGGAAGGCAATGGAAGGTGCTGGTAATTGTTCTGCAGTGGCATTCAAGAGCTCTGGTTTTAGCTTTGCCACAACTTCTCTGAGTGCCAATATGCTCATCTGTAAAATGAGGATAATACTGACTACCTTATACAGCTGCCATGAGAAGTAAATAGTGGATGACATATGCACATAATAGGTGGTAATAAATGTAGTTTTTTATTCCCACTCAGGAGATTTTATTTCCACTTTGTTGATTCTGTGCTGCAAGAACAGTAAATCAATACCAAGCTTGGTTCTGAAGAAAATCTGGAACAAGTTTTGAAGGCTTCTGCCACTTGGCTCTAGAGCTTTGGTCCCAAGGATAGTAGCAGGCTGATTGTCCAGGGAGATTATGTCTCTTGGTATTCATTAGGTTTTAGAATCTCAGTGAATTATTAAAATTATATTTTTGGTAATGACTAATTACTTAATTATGAAATTGCCTATGTGGGAAAAATGAACAGTTGTGTGCATAAATTATACCTTCGGACTTCTGTTATAACCTATGGCTAAAGTTGCCTAGGGCATATGTATACATGTAACCTATTGTTTCACTTTCTGCAAATGAATTTTATTCAGTTTTCTTCATTTTTTTGTATATAAATATGTCCACTTGCCATCCATTTCCTCGAAGGCTAAGGGAACTAACAAATATTGGCCAGTGGGCTGCTTAGATTTCCTATCACCCTCCACCAAACTGGTACAGTATTTATTTGTGCTTAGTTTTCTTTTAATTCTGTAAATCTGCAGTTGTTGCAATCTCTGATGTATGACTACATGGGTCTATAAGAATATATTCTTGGCTGGGGAAATGACTACATGGTCCATTTTACACTTGACATCTCAGAGGAGAAAGTACAGCTCTCCAAAGGACAGGAGGAAGAAGAGGAAGGGGGAAGGAATCAGAGAGAGACATGAGAGGCACTTGGCATCTAAGGAGGCACTAGACAGGCTGGCTGCTTTGCCAGAGCCTCAGGCTGGGGGCTGAGAACCAAAAAGGAGTTCCACACACAGAGAACTTCAAAGGACCTGGCCTGGCCTGGGGATTTTTTAACATAGAAGGTTCTTCCCGATCCTACCTTTTCCTCCCACAGGCATTCTTCCTCTGAAACACGTAGCTAGTTTCAAACCATGCTTCATGTCTGCATTGAAAATAGTATTTTTGAAACCCTAGCCATTTCCACTTCTAGGCCTAGGAAAGTGGAACTAAATATTTTAAAAGAGTGGAGTAATTCATAAAGCAACTTAATGGTTTTCTTCTCTTTAATTCCAAACTCCCTCAGAAGCCTAGTTCTTTTCTGACATTGAGTGAAAACGTGGGGCGTTTCCCAAGTTTCTGTAGTTTCCCCATGTAGTACATTAAAAAAAAAAAAAAAAGTTAAAGTGTTACCTCCAGGGTAATAAAAATTCCATACTTCATTCTGAGTTCATACTCCCTTCCTTCAGTTGGGGACCTGTTGAGGTAGGAAGTATTTTTTCTCTTTCTCCCATCCGCATGTGTTTTACTTCTCCTCGTCGGTTCCTTCTCGCTACGTAGCCTCTGGCTCCAACAAGGTTAGAATGAAGGCATGCAGGATTGGTCGGTGGTAGAAAACAGCTCTGTTGACTAATACTTTTTTGAACTGGCATGTTGCCCTTTCTGGGCTTGATAGTTGCTCACAGCTGATGTCCTCTCATGGGCTGCTTTCATATGTTTATGGAAAACCCCACTTCCCCAGAAAGGATCCACTTCTTAGGAGGGTGTGAGGTACCTCCTTGGATTGGCCTTTTAAGTTAAAGCTGTCTTTTTGGACAGAAACTCAAATTACCCCATGCTCTATCGTGGTAAGTGGTTCATATTTAGGCCCTTGGCACGTATTATTTTGCTGCTGGCTGATGGGGTTTAATCCCATTTCAACATGCTGTTGCATGTTGGTTAAAATGGGCAAAATGAAGGGATGTAGCATGGTGGTTAAAAGCAAAGGCTTTGTGGTTCAAGTCCTGGTTCTGCAACTAAATAGCTGTCTGACTTTGAGCAACTTAACTTCTCTGAGCCTCGATTTCTTTATCCATAACGTGGAATGATAGTACCTAATTCAGAGGCTTGTTAGGAGGGCAAAATGATTAAAAGATCTAGCACATATACACTCAACCAACAGGTGATACTACATCTGAACTACAATTTCTTAGCAGTGATGTGGTCCTGGATTTACCTGTGCTGTGAGAAGAAGCAGGTGGTTCAACCTGCTCACCTTTACATGCATAGTTATGAAACCAGTTTTCAAAATCACTCCATCCAGCCATTTAAGAAGAGTTCCTTATTTTCTGGGCAATGTTTGTAATTTCCAAACTATCTTTATTTATAATTTCTCATGTCATCTTGGAGATATCCCTGTAAGGTAGGCAAAAAAGATATGATTCTTCTTTTTGCAGATAAGGTGTTTTTTAAAAAAATTTTCTTCACTGTTTTGGCTGCATTGGGTCTTAGTTGCGGCACGCAGGCTCTTCATTGTGGCACATGGACTTCTCTCTAGTTGTGGTGTGTGGGTTTTTGCTCTCTCTAGTTGTGGTGCGCAGGCTCCAGGGTGCATGGGCTCTGTAGTTTGCGGCACTCAGGTTCTCTCGTTGAGGCGCACCAGCTCAGTAGCTGTGGTTCGTGGGCTTAGTTGCCCCACGGCATGTAGGATCTTAGTTCTCCGACCAGGGATGGAACCCACGTCCTCTGCACTGGAAGGAGGATTCTTTACCACTGGACCACCAGGGAAGTCTCCAGATAAGGTGTTTGAGTTGTAGCAGGGACAAAGGTCATAATGACAGTGCTGGACTCAGAACCTAGGTTATCTGCCTTCCCAGTGCTTTTCAGGCTGTGTTGGCTGCCCTCCTCTGTCATAACATCATTTGTTAAATGAACTCTGCATTAAGGTGGAAGGATGCTATTCCCTGTGGTGACAGTTCAGTGGGAGGCTTTAGAAGAGAGAAAAGTTTCTTGCATGGGTTTTCATCTGCGCAGGTGGCCTTCCCAAGTGAGTGCGCAGGAATGCCTCTGGTGCGGTACAAGCCTGCTCTGTCCCATTAGGGCACTAGTCCCTCCTTACCTTCAGACAGCGCCAGTTTCTTTAAAAATTACCCCGTTGACATGCCATTAACAGAGCAGAACATGTTGACATCCAGCTGTTGCTTTCATTACCTATTTGTTTTAATTGGTCTCACACTGTTTTCCCCTCACTGTTTTGTACTGTGTTGGTTTAACTCTGTCTGCGGTCAGCCTGGCTTGAGCTGTAAACCTTTTATGAGGGGAACTTGCTGATGTGTGGAAAGTCACAGGCAGCTGGCTGGACCCAGCTGGCAAGTCTGGAATATTCCAGCTCCAACCTTAACCATTCAATGATTTTGTTTGCTCTTTCAATATCTCCTTTTTAAAACTTCAATCCCTGAAAATTTAGAGAAGGACTATTTCTCTGGGCAAACCTCTTACAAAATTTATTCGTAAGGTACAAATAACGTATGTTAAACTGAAAATTAGGATGAAGTTGGGAATGAAGGATGTTTGGCAATTATTGCTGTTGGAAAAAAAAAAATCTCAGTGATCCTGAGTTGGGCGATTTTGCTCTAGTCAGTGTCACTAATTAACAACTGAGCAGTGGCCCAGTGCAGACAGTGCCCTTGGAGGAGGACAGAAGTCCAGATGGTAGGCTATGATCCAGAAGTTTGGACATCAGTCAAGAATGCAAGGTGATTACAAGGTGACCAAGAAAGATATGACAGCTGGCATTTGCAGAAGGCCCTCTTGGTTGTACCTGTAGGTGGTGACTGCTTACTTGGGGTAGTGAGTAGCTGAGATAACAGTTTGCTTTATCTACAAAGAACCATAAGGTAAAACTTATTCATATCTCATAGCTTAGCTTGGATTCTCAGTTATACTCAACCTGAGCTTTTGTACAGGGAAAAAAGAAAACACACACAAACACATGTACACACACACACAACAAAAACATGGGGGCAGGGTTCCTTTAGGAACCAATGACTTACTTGTTTGTTTAACGAGTGAGCAACTACCATCTTCTAAGTACTGTTAAAACTGTTCTAGGATCATGTAGAGATGAGGCCATTTCCATCAAGGAATCCATTAGAAGAGATAAACTGTCATGAGTAATTTTAATATAGAATAGAATGTGGTAAGTTTCACAAAGGTTAAAGAAAATAAAGTATCACAGGGATAAGAGATTTCTTCTGAAGGATTTATTTAAAACACCAACAACAATTCTTGCAAAAAAAGAAAAATAGGTTTTATTCTGTTAGGTGCAAATTACCTCAGCTGTCTATTGTACTTACATTCACTAAATAAATAATGCCATCCTAAGCTGTGGCAAAAACAAGAGTTCTTTTTTACAAAATTTTGACTTGAAATCTATGTTATTGGTCTGTTTTGATATATAAGGTACAAAAAGATCGGATCCTCATAGAAGGCACAAAATTTACTTATTTATTCGGCCTTAAAAGGTCAAAACTGGACAAAGGGATGTGTAGTTAGCTGATTTGTTCTCCTACATACCCGCTCCATCACCTTGCAGAAAATAATCATTTTTTTAAACTCAAGGTTGATGGATAAAAGGATGAAAAGGAGAAGGATGTGACTTGAATTCACACGTATTGTGTTTCTCAAAATCTGGAAACCTTCATTGTATTGTAAAGGTCTAGATGAAGCACGAAGTAATGTTCAGCTGAAACCATGAAAATTAGCTTGAAAACTCATCAGTACTATAAAGACCCTAATTTCTCTAAATGGCAGTAGATTGAGATTTAGTTTGTCCAAATGCCCTTGGGTAACAAGGATAGGTAAAACCAAAGCAATGTGACACATCTGGAAGTTGCTGAGTTGAATATCAGATGTGAGCAAAATGTCCAAAGCCATGATGAAATACTAGGAGTAGCCCCTCTGTACACTGTTTTTCTAGGCAGGATAAAGTTTTATAAATGTGACCTCAGTACTAAATAAAAGTCATCCTAATTAAAGAGAATTTGCTAATAATAATAAAATCCTGGGATGAGTCTTTGGGCATGATATTCCCTAAGGAGGTGAGCCACGTTTCAGTATATACTGCCAAATATTTTTGAGGTTGAATTGCTCTGGGGCTTATTATCAATGGGTTTTCATCTATTCTTTTTGAATCAATGATTTCCTTTGTTGGATATAGACTGTCTTTGTATTCTCTTGACACTCATAACAAAAGATGATTTAGAAATTCTGTTTGCTAGAAAAATATATCAGGTGAGTCATTCTGTCCATTAACCACCTCTGTTCTTGACTTTTGTGTGCAGTGTGCTCTCTCCAATGGAGTTAACCTAACTCTGTGCTGGGCTCGATTTCCACTTGAAAAGTAAATGTTTGTTTCTAGTCTCAGCAGTTCCTCAATCTCTTTCTCTTTGTACCCACTTCCTTCTCTGGTTCTCCCTATAACCATCCTTATCCAAACTCCCATTTAGGACTTTTAAATCATCAAGGTGAAAAGGAAGAATATTGGATTTCAGAATGAAAACCTTAGCTCTAACACCAAATTCCTTACCAAGAATTTTCCAAACCACTTAGGTATAACGACTGTTAGTTTTTATTCCTCAGTTGTGTTATCTGTTTTTCAGTAACTATGCATCAAATATATACACCTGCCATATATTTTTGTATCTCTTAACTTCACTTTTATTATGTCAATTACTGAAGGGTCATTCAAATTTGCAGCTGAACCAACCTATCTAAAAGACATGTACCACTGCAAGTTTGTTTGAAATAGAGGCTTGTTCTTTTCTTTTTTAAATGCAAGGCAAGGAATTAACTATAGTAGCCAGTTGATGTTTTCTTTAATTCTAGAAGTGGAGAACATATGTATATGGTAAACTTTAAGTAGTAAGAGAGTCACACATTTTTAAGATTAAAATAGTTAAGCTGGCAGATGTCTGTGGTGCTATTTATAGTCTTTATTGCTGAATGTGTCTGATATTAATTGTGTTAAATGTTAGATGTTAAATCCAGAGGACTGCTCTGACTTACGGACTTGATATATTTTTACTGGATGATCAAATATAACAAAGCTGAGTTTTACCTTCTTGACAAACATAGATGATTTTTTTAAAAAATTTTATTGGAGTATAGTTGATTTACAACATTGTGTTAGTTTCAGGTGTATAGCAAAGTGAATCTTTTATATATATATATCTCCACTCTTCTTTTTGTAATATTCTTTTCCCATGTAGGCCATTACAGGGTATTGAGTACAGTTCCCTGTGCTATACAGCAGGTTCTTATAAGTTATCTATTTTATATATAGTAGTGTATAACATAAAAAAAAATTAAAAAGATATTCTGAACTATCTGGGATGCTCTAGTCTACAGCATTAGGGAGACACCTTGGGTAGATAAGTGCGGATAAGCTGTGAAGGGAGGTATTCAAATCTCTACTCTCTCACTAGCTGTTTCTGAGCTTTTTGGTTAATTGTTCAAATTCTTTAAGCCTGTTTTCTCTCATCAGTAAAATGGGGATGATAATTATATTTCTTTCAGACAGTTCTTATGAAAAATTTCATGTAAAGTGTTTAACATATTGCCTAGCACATACTAAATACTTGAAAAATAGTTATTTCTTTTTGTAGGCAGAATCACAACTATTTTGTAACACACATTTCCAAAACTGAATTAATTTAAGACTTCATGGAAACATTTAGCCAGTAAGTCATCACTTATTAAAGCAGACACACTGGGGCAATTCTTTAAAATGTTTCTGTTTATCAGAAGTTATCCAGCTAGATATTCTTTAGAGATAGTTCAGCTGGTAACATACACCCCAAACACTTTTAAGGATTTGGATAACACTTTTTTGTTAATATGATGCAGAACTTGAAAACCTCAATCAATCACTGACTCAAAAAAAATCAAAAGCTCTTGTCCAGAAATAATGCTGAAATAATGACTTATTTTATAGGTGCAAGCATCACTGTGTCTTGACAGTTGATTTAAAGTCTTTGTCTAGTATATCCAATGTCTGGGCTTCCCCAGAGATGTTTCTGTTCATCTATTTTTTTTCCTTTGAATGGGCAACACGTTCTTGTTTCTTTGCATGCTTTGTGATTTTTTCTTGTCAAAAACTAGACAATTAAATATTATAGTATGGTAACTTTGGAAATAAGGTTCTTTTCCTCCCTCAAGGTTTGCTATTCTTGATTGTTGAAGGTTGCAATCAACTGTTTAGTTACTTTTCCAAACTATTTTTGCAATAACTGTATTCCTTGTTGTGTGTACTCACTGAGTTTTATTCAGCTAGTGTTATGATAAAAATTTTCTCTATCACACTGGGAACTAAAACAAACAAACAAAACCTACCCCAGTTTTTGCAGATGGCTCCATGCTGTGGCACTTCTTTAACATTTAGCTAGGCCATTTACAACTTTGTCTTAGCCTTCGCTTCATGCCTGCATTGAGCCTAGAGAGCAGCCAAAGGAGAAAGCATAGAGTCTTCTCAGGTACTTTATGAGCATGTATTCTGCCCTGAGTATGAGCATGGCTTCCTAAATTCCTGAGTTTACATGGGTGGGTTTTGAAAGTGCTACTTTCCCAAAGAAACATTGTCCCCAGCTTTTGCTTTCAGGCTTTAGGCTGTATTTTGTATGTCTCAGCCATAGCCTTTTATCCCAGGAGGCTGTGGATTTTCTTTTCATTTTATCTATACAGTGTTTTTGAGGAGTGTCTGCCATTATTTTGCCCTCAGTGATTCCAAGTTAAGTGAAACAGAGATGAATGTCTTGCATGAGTCCTTCAGGTAACCCCCATACAGGTTAGAATAGACAAACCCAGTAATTTCAGTTAAGGTCTGCTCTGCTCCCTCTGGAACCGGGTACCAAGGTCCCACACTGGGAATGCAGGCTGCCATCTTCAGGACTCTTGTTAAACTGAGGAGGGAATGGGACAAGGGCAAGTAAAAATACCAAGGTTTCCTACTGTTTTCAAGTTACCTTTTTTTTTTTTTAATCAGCATTTTCTTGGTTGCTATAAACTTTTTATTGTTTTCCAGAGTTCTGACAAAGTTGGTTCTGACAGTCTGCTTGTCTTTTGTTTTTGTGGAGTAACAGGCTTCCTACTCTGTCATTTTGCTAATGTTAGTCCTCCTTCTATTTCTTTCGAAGTGGATTGACTTAACATCTGGACAAAGTTATGAGTATCTTTTACATATTTTTTTCACCATAAAGTTGTGTCCTGATCCTTCTCAGATATGGTTGCTAAAGCTAACATTACTCATTTCAGCACATAACATAAAGCCTTGTCCTAATGTATTTATAATATATTTAAAATTATTATCTTACTAGATCGTCAGCTATTAAAACCTTGCTCAATAAAATAGCACTAGAAAAAAGGTATTAGATATGCTGATCATTCATTCACATAGTAAAAGCATATTGAGGGTCTAATGCACTCCAGGCATTGTAAGAATAGATTTTGAGTATTTAAAGTTGAATATGGCATGGTCCCTGATCCTGAGCTTCTTACACATGCAAACAAGTAATGAAAATACACTGTGATAAGTGTTATAAAGTTGTGTATAAAATGCTGAAGGAACCTGGAGAAGTCAGAGAAAAATTCTATGGAGAGAATGGCAAGATTTCAAAGAAGAGGAAACTGTTATTCAGAGCTTTAGAAGATGAGTTGGGATTTAGCAGGCATTCATGATGAGATGTGGTATTCCAGATTGAGTGAACCGCATGTACAAAGACTTAAAACCTTGAAGCACAGCCTATTATGGGAATAGAAAACAGGTTAGCTGGGCTACAAGAATGGGCTTGTGGTAGAAGCTGCAGGAAGGAAGGCTAGAAAGTTAGGCTGTGACCCGATCATGAGAGGCATTGTGTTCCATGCTAAGGAGTTTAGACTTGATGCTGTAGAGAGAAGAATGACATGATTCCCCAAATTAAGACTCCCACATTCTTCCTCTGTAAATCCAAAACACTCATTTTTTGGATGAGGAGAACTAAATGGCTTTTCTGTGAAAGATATTTTATGTAGAGTGAGGGACCCAGGGATGAATAAGACATGATTTTTGGCTTTCAATTAGTTTACAATCCATTGGGCATTACTACTACTCTCCTCTTTCTGTGTTACCTATATTTGCCATTCTACTCAAATGACCAATCCTGCTCCTATTAATTCCATTCTTAAGAGACAACTTTACCATCTACTTCATTGGAGGAAAATAAAATACTAGATGCCATGAGCTACCGCTGATTTTTTTCCTTCCCACCTCACATTTTTCAGTTACTATATTTTTATCACTCCTCCCTTTCTTTACAACCCAGCCTCTTAGCAAAAGCTGCTCTCCTTCTAGATATAGTTTCTCTTTATATCCTGAATTATATCATTTAATCCTTTGAGGTCTTCATTGATGATCATCTCTCTTGCTTGCATTTCAATTCATTCCAGTCTCTCTTCTTTCTTTATCTGCAAAAAGCCTAGGATGTCTTCATTTTCTCATTACTTAACTCATTTATTGGAATCCCTCAATTAAGAAGCCAACCTTCCCAACCATTCTACTAAAATTGTACTCTTAAAAACATCAGTGATATCCTAGTTAGCCTACTAGGAACCTTAGCTCCACCCCAGTGTTCACCTTCTCATCAGTAATTGACATGTCCCACCTCCTTTGGTTTCCAGTAGTCCTCTGTTTGGATTGCCATGAACACTCTTCTTCAGCTACAGTGGGCTTTCCTCTTCTTCAAAGATAGCAAAGCTTTCAAAGACAGGAACATGCTTGTTCCTGTCTCAGGGCCTTTGTCTTTGCCATTCCTTTTGCCTAAACTCCTCTGTCACAGATTTTCACCAGGCCATTTTCTTCTTACCATACAAGTCTCTACTCAATGTCACTTTCTTTGTGGGGCTATCCTTTAACACTCTATGTGTCTATACTCCTCTTCTGCAATCTTAACTTATTGCATTATCTTCGTGCAACCCTCTTTTGTCTTCATAGCACTTAACCACTACCTTAATGTCTTTGTTGTATTTGCCTTATTTTTTTCCTCCTCATAAGTACATGAGACCCTTGAACAAAGATATCTTCTATCTTTCTATATGGACTTGATGACATGGGGTGGCAGGGCGAAGCTGGGGCAAAGTGAGAGTAGCATCAACATATATACACTACCGAACGTAAAATAGTTGGCTGGTGGGAAGCAGCAGCATAGCACAGGGGGATCAGCTCGGTGCTTTGCAATGACCAGAGGGGTGAGATAGGGAGGATAGGTGGAAGGCTCAACAGGGAGGGGATATGGGCACGTGTATACGTATGGCTGATTCGCTTTGTTATGCAACAGAAACTAACATGGTATTGTGAAGCAATTATACTCCAATAAAGATCTGTTTTTAAAAAATGTGAATGATAGATTTAAAAAAAAAAAAAATACAGGCAGTAAAAGTCCTTCAACTTTTCTGTTCCTGCGTACTTAATTTGTTGTCAAAATACCTAGGTTTCTCTGAAGTGTAGATATTTCTGATGGACCTAAATAAACTACTCTTTAACTTCATCTAGTATGAGATCCATGCCTCTCATAATTTCTTCTAATTCTAGGAGATGTTTTTTCCTTGTCTTTTCAATACCTTATTATCTCTCAGAGAGTTTAAAACCCTTGGACCTTTTGCTTCGATCAGTAGAAAGAGAAAGACTAAGATAAGCATCACACTAACCACATTGTTTTGGAATTGCACATTTACACATGCCTATTCTAGGATAATGTTCTCCTTTTCATATTTTATCTGAGATATCTGTAAAGGTTTTTGGCACCTGGTTGATGTGCTAAAATATCTGCTGCTCCAAGTTAGCTAGTGTATTAATATGTGCTTTTCCTTTGTCATGCAGAAAGGAAATTCTCAGCTGTTTGCTTCTCCAACTTTTCTTTGTTTTGCTTACTCCTCTTCCTGATCAATATTATAGACTAAAATTTCCATTAAATTCATTAGTTCCCATAGGGAAGCATGTTACTTAGGATCAGATACATTTGCTTTCTGAGACAATTTTCTTACTAAAAGAATTTCAAGAGGGAAACATCCCAGCTTACATTGGATCATAATTTCTAAGTGCCTTTAAGAAGACCTTAACACATATTAACTTCGTAAGTAGAAATTCAATGGTCAAGCGCTTAGATTTTGTAGAGCCATGAAAAATCTTCTACTTTTAGTCAAGGATGAAATATTTTCATATGATTTTCTCCCTAAGGCTTGTTTGAAGTATTGAATAAATGGGTGTAGCATTCACAATCTCTCTTACCTGCATTACCTAACCAGATGTCATGACTATGTGGTTCTTCGGTATCATTTTTACCTACAGCTCTTAACACAAGCACTGTCTGCCAGATAAATTACTTTCCAATCAAAATCTCACTTCTAGCTTCTGAATAGCCACTTTCTACATAATTTTTATATTTGAATTTTGTACCATTATCATAAAATTGAATGTTTGGATCCCTGGTACTTTTGCTTCTAGGGTGACATTCAAGAACAACAAAATGTTAACTTAGGGGCTTCCCTGGTGGCGCAGTGGTTGAGAATCTGCCTGCCAGTGCAGGGGACACGGGTTCGAGCCCTGGTCTGGGAGGATCCCGCATGCCGAGGAGCAACTAGGCCCGTGAGCCACAGTTACTGAGCCTGCGCGTCTGGAGCCTGTGCTCCGCAACAAGAGAGGCCGCGATAGTGAGAGGCCCGCGCACCGCGATGAAGAGTGGCCCCCACTTGCCACAACTAGAGAAAGCCCTCGCACAGAAACGAAGACCCAACACAGCCATAAATAAATAAATAAATAAATAAATAAATAAAATAAACCCCCAAAAAAAGTAAAAAAAAAAAAAAAAAAGCTTTAAAAAAAAAAAAAGTTAACTTAGATCCTGTTTCTTCTCAGGACTCTTACTCTATTGGTTAGTCCCTAAGAGAAGACTCTCCTGGATTTTCTTCTGCCTCTATGGCTACCATGTCTGTTTTTTGCATTACTAATATGGCTTCCTTACCCCAAACATTACATTTAGGTATTCTTCAAGGCTTGGTTCTATACTATAGTTTCTCTATATTTTCTCTTAAGCAAACTTACACACACCAGTGACTTTACTAACCACCATAGGCACATGGCTTATAAATATATATTTCTACTCCATGCTCTGGGCATATATAGGCAACTGCTTTTTTGTCATTTTGGGAGGGATGTCTCAAAGACACTTAAGACTCAACTTATCCAAACTAAACTCATGATTGTGTTCCCCAAAACTGTTCCTATTATTTTGTTTCCTATTTCAGTGAAGAGTCTATCCACCTTCTGGTACAAACAAAAAAACTAAAACTCATCCTTTTCAACTATTTCTTTTCTTTCCCATGTCAAATCTATCACCAAATATTGTCTATTAAATCTCCTAAGTACCTGAATCTTCCCTCTTCTCTATGAGTGTGAAAACCCTAGTCCTAGCTACTAGTCTCACTAAAATACTATAAAATACTACTGTATTCATCTACTTACATCTTCTTTTATTTCGTTATAATCCTTTCTCCACATGGCATGGGACAAAAATCTATGACATGATATAGATCAGCTATTTTCCAAGTGTCATTTGGGAATCTATTCAGGGATTCTACAAGGTCAAAATTATTTTCTTATTAATACTACAGCTTTTTCATTCTCATTCTCTCTCATTGGACTGGTGTTTTCCATGGCAACCTGACCTGTAATATTGCAACAGAATGAATGCAGAAGCAGATGTGAGAATCCAATTATCTTCTATTAGGGCAAATATTAGAGGGGCTTGCAACAACAAACAGAAAAAATCACTCTTCTCACTAATGGTTTTTTGTTTTGATATACATAGTTTTTTAAAATTTTTGTTTTATATTGGAGTATAGTTGATTTACAATGTTGTGTTAATTTCAGGTATACAGCAAAGTGATGTAGTTATACATATATCTTTTTTTTTTCAGATTATTTTCCCACATAGATTATTACAGAGTACTGAGTAGAGTTCCCTGTGCCATACAGTAGATCCTTGTTGATTATCTATTTTATATACAGTAGTGTGCATATATTAATCCCAACCTTCTAATATATCCCTCCCCCCACCTTTCCCCTTTGGTAACCATAAGCATAGTTTTCTTAAAAAAATTAAAATGTCATTCATGATTCATGTTAACACATCATAGATTTATTTTTGTTATTTTAAATGAATGAATTAATCTTTTAAACTTTCTCAGGTTTAATTTATAAGATAGTATTGATAACTATAACACACAAAAGCTCTTTGGAGTTCTAGCTCTTAAGAGTACAAAGAGTTCCTGAGACTAAAACATTTGGAAAGCACTGGTCTACACCAACAATGGCCTGGTCACTGCCTAACTTTCCAAATTCATCTTTCTCCATAACACACCTCTCTTTTTCTACTCCATCAGTCCCTTGTTCTTGCCTTATTCCCTTCCAAGACAGGTCATTCTGCCAGAAAGCCTTTTTCCTACCTTCTTTATCCAGTAAACTTGAAGTTATTCCTCAAATTTCATCATCTCAGTTGTCATTTCCTTAGGCAAGCCTTCCTCATCTTCTTGACTGGGTCAAGTTAAGTGTTTTAGGGTCTCATAGCCTTTGTACCTCTCATTCACTGTTATGGTTATGATAGAACATTTGTTTCCACCATTATTTTGTTGATATCTAAAGACCCACTAGCTAAAATTGCCATGAGATCAGGAATCAAGTCTATTTTTGTTCAACACTGAAGCTCCAGTGCCTAGCATGGTTCCCTGGCACCTGGTAGAAATTTATGGAATGAATAAAATGGATGAGCTGGAAAACATGTAGTGGTACAAAGGGTAGAAGTAAAATACAAAAATAAAACCAAGAGATTCTCAAGTTATTTAAGAATTTCACAAGGATTTGGACAGAAAGAGACAAGTCTAATGAGCCATCTAGAAGGAAAAATGAGGTGAGAAAGGCCCAGGGATAGAAAAGCACCAATTGGAAAACTAAATTTATCAAGAAGTAAGAGCATATTGAAGGGAGTAATAGGAGATAAGATTAGAAAGGTGAGCAAGAGCCAAATGTTCAGGGCCTTGGACTATAACCTCAGAAATTTGAGCTTCAAATCATAAACAATGGAGAATCTAGTAAGTGCCTGTGGAAAGTTCTGGCAGGAAAAATAGTGCATTTTGGGCATATTTATCTACTAGTAGTATGTGAAACAAATTAGAATAGTGGTGGTAAAACTAGTTTGGGAGCACCTGAACTTCTGCATAAAATTTTTCTGCAGGATTTGTGGCCACATGAAATCAGTTTTCAGAGACCAGGCATGACTTACATGGTGCTGAGATAAATATCTTAAAATAATAAAGCTTCAGTAGAATAGGCTTTCTTTATCACAGTCTCCCAAGTTATTTCCTAAAACTAAAGAGTGTTTTTATAATACAGAGCGAACACAGATTTTTGTATGTCAGTGTCCAGTGGAATGGTTCTGGAAACTTACTTTTCTGTTGTGGTGGATATGATACATGTTTACTCCCCTGCATGACCCGCTCTGGGAAGCTTCAGTTGTGCACCTGGTCATGTGATGTTTCATCCCTTTATGGTACATTCACCAACTGCACTGTAAACGTCTTCACTCCAGATTGAATTTTTATATACTTGGAATCATGTTGGAACCAAAACTCCAATAACTTGAACTGAAATGAAAGGTGAGACTGTTTTTTTTCATTTTCTCTTAAACAAGTTTATAGTCAGATTGCCTGAAGGAATCACGATATCAATGAGCTCTATAAATGGTTGTTCTACAGGAAGAGCATGTAAGCTGAGTCTGTTTTAAAAATTGAACAAATGAGAACATGAAGCTTTATGCCCTGAAACTTTGCTAATAATTTTTCATGTTGGTTTTCCGAGAGCCTTAAGTGGCTACACAAATGGGGACTCTGAGAAGAAAAGCCATTAGCATTATTGGGAATATTTTCCCCCTACATTAGAAATGGAAGAACCTTATAATTTATCATCTTTTAAGGTGCTGGAATGCATTTGATACATCTAATCTGTGGGGACTACCATTTATTTATTGCTTACTCTGGGCTAGCACTATATTGGGTTCTTTAAATATAGTTTTCAATTTAACCCTCATAAAACCCTGGATAGCAGTAGTCTTATTTTTATCTCCATTAAAGGAATGATGATTCTGAGAGAAAATTTAAGTAACTTCTCCAAGTTCACATAGCTAGTAAGGGTTGGAGCTGGGCTTTTCTGATCCATTCATTTACTCAAAAAAGACTTTGGGGAGTCATGAGTGAATAAGACCCCTCTCCTCATAGAGCTTATATTCTAGAGTCAGAGAAAGATTCAAACAATCAGCAAGCAAATAAATAACTAAGGAACATGTTTTCCTGGAGATATGAAGTCTATGATGAAAAATAAAGCACAGTAAGAGGAGAGTGAAGGGATAATTTTTATCCTATTTTTTGATAGAGTGATGAAATCAGTCTTCCCTGGGGCAATGACATTTGAACTGAGCTTTGAATGGAGTGATGAATCAAACCTTATGAATGTTTTAGGGAAAAGTTTTCTCAGTAAAGACCCTAAAGATAGAAAGCAGTGACATAATCCCCTCACAGCAAGAAGGCCAGAGTGGCCCGAGCAGTATGGGCACAGGCAGAGCAGTGGGAAATGAATCTGGAGTGTTAGTTAGGCATAGATCATGAAGGCTCTTGTTGGCTATAGTTAAAAGTTTGGATTTAATTTGTCAGAGTGATGGGAAGCCATTGGAAGCTTTTGAATAGGGAATTGGTGTGTTTTATGTGAGCTGATGTGAGATTGGGGGATAAAGGAGGAAAAGGGTAGAACTTGGGAGACCAAGTAGAGGACCACTGCTAGGGAAAGTCTTGGTGATGAGGACTAGGGTAGTAGTAGAGGTGCTCAGAAAAAACCATCAAGGCATATTTATTGAAATGAACTAAATTTAACTTCTTGTGCTATTGATATTTCCCACAAACTTCTCATTTATTTCTTGATTTCCAGTCCTACTTCTATGAAGGGAAAACTATTTCTCTCTACTCACAACACTTCTGACACCAAATGTGTGAGATTTTCCCCACACTGACCAATTATCCAACACCAGCTGGGTATCCTAGAATTCAATTCCATTCTGGCACTACCTACCCAGAGTTAGTGTCAGATCCTACACATTAAGGGCTCAGTCTCACAGGATTACCCCCCTTCAGTTGCCAGTCACAAGTCTGGGCCTCCCATATTTCCAACCAACTGGCTATAAATTAGAAGTTCCCATGCCCTCCTCATCAAGTGTGATAATTTGATAGAATGGCTCACAGAACTCAGGAAAAAAATTCACTTACAATTACTGGTTTCCTGTAAAGAATACAGCTTGGAACAGCCAAATAAAAGAGATGCATAGGGCAAGGTATGTGGAAAGAGACAGGGCACTTCCATGCCTTCTCTGGGTGCACCACCCCTAGCACCTCCATGTGTTCACCAACCTGGAAGCTCTCCGAACCCCTTCATTTATGGCTTTTACAGAGATTTCATTACATAGTCATGGTTGATTAAATCGTTGACCATTGGTGATTAACTCAATTTCTAGCCTCTCTCCTGTCCTCAGAGGTTGGGGCCGGGTTGAAAGTTCCAATCCTGGATAATGCCTTGGTCTTTCTGGTAACAGCCCTTATCCTGGAGCTACCTAGGGACCTCCAGCCACCAGTCGTTTCATACAAAAAGACATTCTTATCTTTCCAGAGATTCCAAGTGTCAGGAACTGGAGTCAAATACCAAATATTAGAACAAAAGATGCTCCTAGCACTGCTATTACTCAGAAATTTACCAGATTTTTAGGAGCTCTGCCTCAGAAACCAGGGGCAGAGATTAAATATATATTTCTCATTATGTCACATGCTGGTACCATAATCTAGGCTCTTACCTCTTGGTTCTTAGATTATTATCTGATTATTATCATATTGTCATAGATTATTATAACAGATTTTCCTGATTTCTTTCATTCATAAATTTAATCCATTATACCTAGTTACAATTATTTATTTCAATAATTATTTACTAATTAAAATTCTTTAGTATAATTCCAGTGAGAGATTTCTGATCAAGATTTGTCTTTTCATTATTATATGAATACTCATATTCACTCCTGTCTTTATACCTTTTCTCAAATGCTGGCCTTCGTTTTTCAAAAAGGGAGCCATTTCTTATTTTCAATTGATGTACCTTTCCAGGTTGAATTGGAATCACCTTGCCTTCCCCCTAAACTTTCTCCCCAAGCTCTTCCTTACTTGACATTCTACAGTAATTATTGTCTATACAATTCATCCCAGAACTAAATTATATGTTGTTTTTTCATTTATTTAAGTATTCATACATTTGCACATATGTTAATAGAATTAGTTAATTCACTCATTCATTTGACAAATATTTATCAAGAACCTATTATGTGCTAGGCTTTCCTCTAGACTCTGGACAAAGTGTGGACAAATATATTTTTTAAGTCAACTTTATTGAAGTTAATTTACATTCAATAAAATGCACAGATTATAAGTGAAGAGTTCAGTGAGTTTTTACAAATACTCACACCTGTGTAAACTATGCCACGCTCAAGATGTAAAATATTCCCATCATCTCCAAAGTCCAAAAGTCTCTTTGTGCACCTAATAGTCTACCCCGCCCCCCCAACACCCCTGTCTCCGCCCATCACCATAGCTTATCATGATATTTAAACTTCAAAAAAATGAAGTCATACCACATGATATCTTTAATTCTGTCTTCTTTTGCTCATAATTATGTCTGCAAGATTAATCTGTTACATTTTTCACATATTGTACATATTTTATTGACAAGTATTATTCCATTGTACAAATATCCACATATTTCTTTATTACCTGTTAATGGACATTTGGATTGTTTTTAATTTCTTGCTATTGTGAATAATGCTGCTATAAACATTTGTGTACAAATATTTCTCTTAAAGGAATTTTATATTTCTCTTCATTAAACCTATGGATAGAATTGCTGAATCACATGGAAGGTATATATTTTAAAGTATAAGAAACTTTCAAACTGTTTCCCTAACTAGTTGTATCACAGAAGTGGAGAGTAGAACAGTGGTTACCAGGGGCTGGGGATTTGGGAGAAATGAGAAGATGCTGGTCAAATGGTACAAAGTTGTAGTTATATAGGATGAATAAGTCTAGGGAACTAAAGCACAGGCATGAGGATTATGCTTAATAATACTATATTGAACACTGGAAATATGCTAAGAGAATAGGAAAACAAATTAATGACTTCTAGTGTAAGCTTTGACATGTAAAGAGCTTGGAAGTTATCACTCTTGTCCTCACAAAAAAAAGCCCCCAGAATTGATAATTAATGGCTTTTCTTAGATCTATCAGGGAATTGAGGTCACAGGGCAAACCACCACTCTGAAATCTGGAGAGACAAGTGAATTAAATGCAGAGTTCCACAGCTGAGATTAGCTAAAGTAAAGCAGAAACCCCTGTAACCATAAACAGGTGGGAACACTTACATGGTAACTATCAATAGAAACATATCAAACTGAAATGCAAAGAGGAAAAAGAATAATAATGATAAAAAGAACAGCATATCTAAGAGCTATGAACAAATATAAAAAATATAACATACTAGTAATGGGCATACACAGAAGGAGAAGAAAAAGAGAAAGGAGCTGAAGAAACATTTAAAGCAATAACGGCTAAGAATTGTCCAAAATTAATAATACTAATTATAACAAGTACACCACATTAATGCAAGACGTTAATAATATGAGAACCTGTGTGTTTCCGGTAGAGGGTATATGGGAATTCCCCTGTACTGTTCTGAGATTAGTTTTTTTTTAAAATTATTTCTTTAAAGTTTTAAGTTTTGTTATTTTTTTCAGTTTTTGCCTTAGGAATTAAAGTTCTTCCTCTAGATCTAATTTTTCATTTATTATCATTTTCCTTCAGCCAGAAGAACATCCATTAGTGTTTCTTATAGTGCATGTCTGCTACTGACAATTTCATTCACTTTTTATTCATCTGAAAATGTTTTAATTTCATATTTATTTAAAAAATATTCTGTTGAATATAGAATTTTGTTTAATATTTTTCTTTCTTTATTCAACACTTTAAAGATAAAACCTCAATATTGTCTGGCCTGCATTTTAACAGTATGCATATGTGTATGTTTAAGATTGTGTCTGCTAAATCTAATATCTGGTTTAACTTGGGTCAAGTTTTTTCTTTTTTTTTGGTCTAATTTTTTCCTTGAATATGGTCCTCATTTTTCTGTTTCTTTGCATATCTAGTAATTTTTGATTGCTTATGGACATTTTGAATGGTACATTAAAGGGACCCTGTGCTCACTTATATTCTTCTGAAGAAAGTTGATTCTTTCTCTAACAGGAAGTCTTTTACTGGATGATCACCCTTAAGTTGTGTAATCTTCTTTTGTTAGGGTGGGTCAGTGGAAAGCTCAAAGTATTTAAGAAGGCCCTCTAAACATGCTGGAACTTAAACTCCAAACATTGTCTTTTCTGTGGATCTTGTCAATGTTCATTTTCAGGTAGTATTTTTAAGGTAGAACCGGAGTAGATTTTACTCTACAGTGTAGTTTTAACTTCTAAGGCATGCACTTTTTGTGTTTTTCTGGATGCCCGTTGTGTGAAGCAGATCTGTCCACTCTGGCTGGTACAACTCTCCAAAATCTCTCATTACTGTTGGACTTCCTTTCTCTCTGTTCTACTGTCATCCTCATAGGAGTCACTTACTGATGTAGGATCAACCTGTGCATGCCAAGACTTTGGCCAAGGACTCATGAGGACTTCCATGTAGACATCTGAAATTGACCTTGACCCCAAGCCAGTCCTCTCTGGTATCCTTCCCTGAAGATTTATGTAGCCTTAAGCCCTGATGTCTGTCTCCTCATCACAGTGGAGCCACTGTGTCCCACTTGGGCTCCATTTTTCTGTGCTGTTTGGGGACATTGTCTCCATAGATAGAGCTAGAGAAAACATGGGGCTCCCTTCTCTCCATAATTTTACCCAATTTTATAGTTGTTTATGGTAGGAGGATTACTTTAGCATCAGGTACTATTATAACTAGAAGTTGAAGTTTAATATTATATTATTATTTTTAATAAGTATATATTGTCTTCAACTTCATTGCAGGCCTCTTGAAGGCAAGCATTAGTTCTTATATTTTGTTTGAAACTCCCAGAACCTTGGAATTTGGATTTCTCCTAGAGAGTTAGAGAACTGTATTCTTGATGATTAAAAATTGTAATTTAATTGAATTATTCAACATATGAATAGAAATCCTTCTCTAGAAAATAAAGTGACATCAAAATAAGTTTATATAAAATCAGGAAAATAATAATCTTGTGACAATGCTATTTATTGCAGGGTGGTACCATCAGTAAT
This sequence comes from Balaenoptera ricei, assembly GCF_028023285.1. NCBI lineage: Eukaryota > Metazoa > Chordata > Mammalia > Artiodactyla > Balaenopteridae > Balaenoptera > Balaenoptera ricei. The sequence continues at coordinate 75,358,120 of NC_082651.1, read as the reverse complement.
TGTCTATGCTTTGGTAAAAGAAAGAAATTATTTCTTATCTCTGAAGAAAATAGAGCATCAGTGAGTGCCATTCTTTCAAATTCTTAGTCTCTCCATGCTGTGCCTAAAGGGCCTTGTTTTCATACCTTTGTTTTCTATCATATTGAAAACACTGTCTAGTTATTAATTCTCTGTGCTTCTTGGTTTCTTCCAAAGTCTTAGTAAAGTACCAATTAATATTTTATTATCTTTGAAGTACTTGTTTCTGTGATTAGATTTGTAACTCTTCTATAGTTGGCTTTGCACATACTTGGCACTATTGTGGTCATTGTTACCACTGATTGATGCTATAGGAACTGAGGGCATATGGCAAGAGGGAAGATAAAGGAAAATATAGGATAAGAGTCCTGGACCAAGATGCTTCATTACTCATGTTTCATGAGGACGTTAGGACCTACTTTATGTACAATCAATCAGTCATCAATGTTTATTAAGCACCTGTTGTTTGGAAGAAATAAAGAGTATCAGACATAACTTTAGCCTTGAATGAGGAGTTAGAAAACTTCCAATATCAAATATTAGTTGGAAAGGCAAGACATCTACATAAAATAGCCTTGGATTTTTCCCAAAGTAATACAGAAGTGATGAGAAGCTAACAAAGAGAAATAAGATCTATATCTTGAAGGTGCTTACAGTATGGCTGAGTAGACAGATATTCAAAGAGATGGTTATGATACAAAGCAGAATGAAATAGATGTTAAAGCAACATACAAAGGTTATTGAGCACTTACTAAATGCCATGCATTAATTCGTTTAATCCTCAACATAGCCTATGATGTAAGTACATTATTATTCCCATTTTACAGATGGGAAAACATGGCGGCATAGAGGTGTGTGAAGTAACCTGCCCAAGATAACATAACCAGTAAGTGACAGAGCTAGGGTCTGATCTCAGGCCATCTGGTTCCCACATTTTTCAAATAAAGGAGGAGGAAACAATTTCTTCTTAGAGGAAATATGATGCTGAGGGACTTGAAAGCACTATGAGCCAGATTATCATTAGGGTTCAGTTATCAGTGATAAGGTGCAACTGGTCTCCCATTCCATGAAAAATATATAAATTCAGAAAATACAACTATCTTATGTTCTCAAATCTAACACAAATTCCCATGCCAAGGTAGGGTTGGCTATCTGAAGAAAAGAGTTCTTATTTGCACCACTTACCCACTGCCCCCTAAAAGATCAAGAATTATCACAAGCTGTCATTCAAAACGATTCAAGTCTCTTAGGATTTATTTCTCCAAGATCTTATAATTATTTACTTACTCAGCTCTGTAGATCCTTGAATACAAGTATGCTTTTACCTCAAGAGCACATACATCTCTCTAGTCAGTGGAAATATTTATTCCTCTTTATAAATTATTAAATTAACTTTATGGATTAGAACTATCTCATGAATCTTGTTATCATGAATTAATAATAATTCTGTACATTTGTATAATGCTTTACAATGTTCTTCCACATAAATTATCTTGTTTAATTTCCATAGCAGGGTAGTGTGTTAAGGAAAGTTGATATTAATAACCCAATATTAACCATGAGGAATCGAAAACTTAGGAAAATTTAAGTCACTTTCTTGAGTTCATATGGCTGTGGATTGTTGACCTGGACTTAGAATTAATCCAACCTTTTTTTTTTTTCTCAGCTGGAATGATGGTGAATTCACTAAGGTGGAGCAACCCTATGAGATCTGGCCCCAAATCATCATCCAGGCAGCCTCAGCCATTTATTAGAACTGTGCCAAGTGGCTTAGAACTTGAGTGTGATAGCATGTTAGATATGGGAGAGATCAGTGTGTCTGGACTTTTCAGAGGCAGGGAAATTTGGTGGTCTTTGAAGGAGGAGTAGAATTTGAATGGGTGGAGACAAGAATTGTGCCTTACTGGACTGAGAACAGCATGAACAAAGATACTAAGAGAAAGAACAGTAGGAAAATATTTGGGAAGTGGGACTACTGTATTACAAACCATATAATGGAGGTTAGAAATGAAGTTGGATAAATAAGATGGAGAAGAAGATATTAAATCAGAAGCAGGAAGTGGAAAGTGGGGAACTGCATCATGTTCTTGAAATAGGAATTGGCATGCTTAATGGGCTGTTTAGGGCTGATCAATCCATTTTTGTTTCTTAGGGTGAGTAATGGTGAGGGTAGGAGATCAGCTGGGAAGTAGATAGTTGATGTTGATAAAGGCTCCAGTTATGGGACTGGTGTAGGAGTGGAGAGAAAGGAGATATTTTAAATAAGGAAAAAGTATTGATACACTGACAGACTGGATTCAGAAGATGAGGCAGACAGAAAATTTAGAGATGGCTTCACGGTGTCTAGTCTGGGAGGTAAAAAGACTGTTGCAGCCACTAGCAGCAAGAAATGGTAAAGAAAGGGAGCGTATTTTAGAAAAAAGCTCTTTTCCTTAGCTTGTTGAGTGTGACGTGATGTTATCTCTGAGGAGGATATCCATGAGGAGGCATCTTATGGGCCAATTTGAAAGTGAGGGCAGGAAAAGTTTGATCTGAGAAACATTGACGTGCAGTGGCATCTGATGCCATCAGATTTGGAGTAAACACAAAAGCATGAATGAGAGAAATCAAAGCAGAAGTCCAGTGTTGGAGGCTTGTGAAATTGCCTCATTTAGGTGCTAGAAGATGCTTGGAAGCACAGAAGAGAGGCCAAGAAGGAGTGATCAGGGATGCAGAAGGAGAACCAGGAGAGAGGGATGTCAGTGACCCCAGGGAAGGGGAAAGGGTAAAGAAGTGGGGCAGATCAGTAGTTTTTTAAAAAAAAACAAAATCTACAATAAGAATTTAGAAGAAATATACCATTGGATATGATAATAATGTAATGAGTGGAATTTGGGGAAATAATTCAGATTGAATAAGTTAATCACAGTATACCTACCACTATCAGTAGATAAGTGTATTATATGTAAGGTTCTACATTAACATTTTTTGCTGTTGTAAATATACAATGTTAGAAAGTCAGTGACCTACAAAGCAATTTGTAGAATTCATCCTGAAAGCTACTGAAATAATTACGACCTTTGGAAATTTTACCCATTTGGATGAAATCGGAGTTTGGAAAAGTTATAATATTTATGGGTCGAGTGATATTTAAGAATTAAGTACAAAATTTTCCAAAATATTAAAGTACCCCCAAATTAAAATGGAAAAGAAAGAGATAGCACTTGCAGTCATCCTAAATAAGTTGTGTACTTTCAAGAACCTGGTGCTGAGAAAATTTTAGAAACAGTATATTTAGCCACAATTTTACCAGCTCATCATGAATTTTCTATTTTCTTAATTCTCACTTTATTGCTAGAGAGATTTGCACGAAAGAGGAATACTTTTAAAAGTTTCATGTTTCTCCTATTTATTCCCTTACGTGAAGTCATAATCATATTTCCATAGGAATAAATTTTGATTTCACAAAGGATTATAGCTTTGGGAGGATAATTAGATGCCAGAAAATGAAGTTTTTAAAATAAGGGTTTTGTTTGTAATATCAATTATTTGTGACAAACACAATGAGTAATGATGCAGATGTGCCTCAAAATGTAACATGTCATGCGAGTGATGGTCTAAATTCTGCTGAAGGGAGTTCTGGCAGTTTAAAACTTTTCTGCTATGGTATGGGTTTAAAAATAATAGGGTAGCTCAGCCCTGCCCTGTCATAGAGAGTTCATGTGAGGAGATACTTCTTTTCTAGCTTAAATTGCTTCTGTAATTTTATGTAGCTAGCACCATTATTGCTACTGAGGATTCATTTGTATTACAAGGACCTCGGGTGCCAGATGTCAGCAAGTGAAATGTGCCTGCATGATACTAATTCCCATGACGAAAAAAGCTAAGTAATTTTCCAGTTACTTCAACCTACAGTCAAGAGGCAAGAATTCCTTAAAAATTACTTAGAAAACAATTGTTCAGGGTTTCCCAGGGAACTCACTTTTTTCCACCCTAGGATCTTCTACCCAGATAGAATTTTTATTCTATCTGGAAATAGAAATTCCCTACATGTGACAATCTCTCAGCAGTGAAAGGTAAGCTCTAAGGTAGCATAGATGGAATTATGTCTCCAGTGCTTAGTTTAGCATACTGCCTGGTACAACGAATATCGTGTGTGCATGTGCGCGGGTGCACGTGTGTATGTTGAATGAATTCAATGAAAAAGGGGATCAGTCAGAGCGTTATTAGTACTGCTCCTGAGAGCAGACTACTTTTTGCTCTGTGTCTGTAGGAAAAACCTTCCCTCTGCCTCATTTTCTCAAGCTAGGAAGGAACCATGTACGCGAGTGCTTCTCTTATGTTTTGGCAGCATGGGCGTTTTCCAACGTGTCTGTGTGTGTCTTCTGCACCACCAGTTCTACTCAGATGGTTACCTGCAAGGGTTTCTAAGCTGCTGTTGCGGAGCTCTTCCTTTAGGGAACACTGACTAGCCTTTATTTAAACCCTCCTGATGTAGAAGTGTCTTCCCATAATGCTGTTCCTACCCATTGTGCCCACTCATCCAAGATGGAGGCCCGAGGGCATATTTCAATATGAATGTGCTTTATGAGGTTTGGTTCCCAAGTTTGTGAGTGGGGAGAGAACAACATGGCAGAAGATCAACAATTATCTTTTTTTTTGCTTTCTTTATTGAAAATTATATGACAAAATCCTTGTCATCTGAAGAGGCAAAAAATATTCACAGAGAATGTAGGACACCAGTATTTTAGACATGTGTCAATTAATAATGACATGTTAATTTTCCATATATTACAGTTTGTCAGGTTTTTTTAAAATTTGTGATTTGTTTGAGACTTCTTGTTTTAAACAAACATTTGCTTGAATATCTAATTTGTATTTATAATTTTGAATTATTTTTCTTAAAAAGAACCACCCAAGTTGTATAGGCTTCAGGCAGTACAAAATCTGTTTCCCATCCCACTTGGCCTCATGCTTGCATTTCTCTAATAAAACAAGCCTACATATTACCATTTTAGTTGATGGGAAAGAAAAATGGATAAGAGGTCTTGGCCTTCCCTTTGTGTCCACTGAGAAAGACAAGAAACCCTTTATGCAATCGATATCCCAGGGGTGATGAGCTCCTAGTCACCTCTACTGAGAGGACAGAAGAAGCAAAAAAATATTTCCAGGAAAAGTTCGTAGGTTCTCTGGTCTCACAGATATGGTTCAAAAAGTGCTGAATTTGGAGTAAAAAAAGTGAATTATTATTCCTAACCTGCCTCTTATGAGCTGTGGGAACTTAAGGAAATCACGTCACTTTGCCAAGCTTCGGTGGTCTCTCTTGCTCTCAAATGTGGTTTGTATCTTCGCTTATTTCACAAAGATCTTCTTTGGATCAAAAGAGATAATATATGTTAAAATTCATTGGCATAAATAAAGGCGCACCGGTTTAAATTGTTACTGATATACCTTACTTCTCAGTAGTGACAAAACATGTTCTGTGATGGAGTAGGAAGGCACCTCATCTACCCCTCTTCAGTGTTCAAGATAATTATGGACACTGGAATGACAGTTGAGGAAGATGAGAAGTTGGGTGACAAGTAGCCAAAGAAAAGTGTCTTCAGTAGAATTCCAGCCTCAACTTCCCTTGAATCTTTTTTGTGAGTGTATCTCACCTAGTCCATCAGCTGGCTAATATCTAGCAACATCTGTCTAATTATTCTTGGTACTTTTAAAAAATTATAATAATCCATGTATTTGATGGTGACTCTATTTTCCAGAACTGATGGTGCACATAACAGCCCAAATCAAATGATACAAAATGGTAATTGCTGTTATCTTTACTTTTGTTTTGTGCAATTCATGAAGAAATATCATCATGAGTGGCCATATTGTAGAGTAGAAATATCATTCTACTAGTAATAGGAAAATTCTATTTAGTTACAGCTTTTAAAAAGGCAGTATATACTTGAAATAAGTCATATACTTTCTCTGAGTTTAGGTCCTTTACTGGTAAAATAATGTCAGCCCAATTTTACCAAAAGTATTACGGAGATCAAATAATAAGGAATGGATATTGAAGGATTTTGCCAAGCCTATAAAGCCTACTCAGTTAAATGGTGATATTATTTCCTAAGAACTCCTAATGAGGAGGCAGTTAAATACATTAACTATGAGATTGAAAAATAGAGAAATAAGCAGATGCAAAATCTACTAATTTGATAATTCCTGGAGCCATTAGCTCGATAATATACACACACAAACATAAGAAAAATAAATGAAAAACACTTCTTTTATCTAAACTTGCCCTTTTCTTTTCTGGATGGTCTCATAATGATAATCTGGAATCTACCAATTCCATCTAAAGGGATTGTTTGAAGCATTTAATCAATCTTTTATAAAATGTATATGTCTGCTGCTTTTATAATTGTGACTGAAAAAAGGAGGTGCTGGATATATTTTGCACATTTTCTGATTCTCAGAGTCACTGGCAAGGATTCTGTACCACATATTCCCACAATGCACTGGTGATAAATTTCCTTCCAGGCAAGTATCAGCTAACTGCAGTATATAGACATCTGCCCACGTTGGAAGAAACAAATCATAAAACTGCTATTCCATAATCACAGAATTGAAAGAACTGCATAAGTGAAATGACAGGCTATTAATTCTGGTTTGGAAAGCATGAATAGGACTTTTGATGAAATTTAATTTTCTTTTGGCTCTTCAGAAATGGATAAATCATTTAAAATAAAAATAGATGTATTATAAGACACTCATTTCTCTCAATATTTATTATTTTGGGAAAAGTGGTTTTTTTAATAATGAAAAATAATGATCAAGTGTTCACATGAATGCTTCAAAATAGCACATAGTTCATTCTCTGATGCCTCACTGAGCTCTAGACTTGAAAACTACTTGGCATAATTTAAGTAAACCTCCAGTATATACAATTTTAATTGAAAAGATATATTTCATTAAGTGCTGTCACACATCACTATTGTTACTAAATGAGGCTTGGTGGTACCTCTAAGACACTTTTCATTTTCTACTGACTGGTTTTTGTCTCCAACCTGAGCCAAATATAGCCTTCAAGATATATATCAGCTATCATACATTGCATATGAGATATGTAGATATAGATATGGTATACATTGTTATGTTTTATAGCATTTATATGATGTACATTCATATGAATACTTTTATCAGCAATTTCACTATAAAACTTTAGTGACATAAGAATAATTATCAATTTTTAAAAAGTCTTGCACCTGGAAAAGTATTCATAATTCTATGAATTAATCAATACAGAATGCTGTGACAGTAAGATACAGAAAGGGAAAAAAAGAGGAGAAAGCATTTTGGAAATAAATATACCCTATTTAATATAAATAAATAAAAAGAAATATGTCAGTCTAGAATGTGTGAGTAAGAAAGTTAAAGAGAGTTCTTTTTTTGTTTTTGCAAATTCTTTTTCCCATTTGTGAGATAATGAGCTTTATTTTCTATTTTTTTCTGAGGTTGGCAAATTCACCTTGAAAAAAATGTAGGAAATAACACTGAGAAAGGCATATGCACACTACCACTGCATTTTAATTAGGACCCCACATAATCATATCTAAGTTTACTTGTGTTCCCTGCAAAATATGTTAGGGCCAAGGAGCCAAGAGGACCATTCTGCCTCAGTTACTCTAGAACTCACTGAAGTTTTAGTGAGCACATAGGTAACAACTGATGGCTTAGTGAATAACTTAATTCACCTGGAGAAAAGTACTAGTGGAAATCCACCACTTTTCTCCATTTGCACCAAACCTGGGCTTTTACTACAGGATGCTGGTTTCATCTAACATCATCTCCAACTGTTTCTTCTTCCCCAAAGCCCCAGGATGATGCCTGAGGCCACTGACACCAGCAGCGCGGTGGCCATCAGTGTAGCAGAAGTGACTTGCTTCCATATCCTTCCATATAAGCGGTTGTCCCACTGGGCTCCCCCGGTAATCACAGCTTATTCATATACTTAAGAATTTACAGTTGGTAAGAATCTCAAAGAACAGAAGCTCAAATTAAGACAAACATCCAGGTCTTCTCCTCATTTTTCATTTTTTAATACTTTTGAGGGAAATATTTGAAACATGGACTCATACAATTGTCCAAAAAAATCCCGAAAATACGTTATTGAGGTTTCTCTTTTTACAATCCTGTCTGAAACTTGACACTAAATTTTGTTTTTTAATTACTGTTATTAACAAGTTGAGAACACTTTCTGTTTTATAAGAGGTTGAGACTTGAATGTACTTTTGGAGCAGACTGTCCCTTGTTTGGGGGGAAAACATACCTGAATGTATCCTTTAAGACCTATCTTATAATGCAGAGGTACACCTCAATTTTCCTTAAGGAAAACTATTTTTTAAATGCAGCTCTTGTAGCCTGAGATTCTTAATGAAAATTGGTAAAGGAAATCCTATGGGAGGCTGAGGCAGAGCTGTGGCTCTAAGACTTTTGGGGGGACTGTGTGGGGAGATTTCCTTTTCCTGGTACAAATAGCTTGTGTCTGTAATTTTTGTCTTGCACATCTTATGTACATGCATATGTCTATGCAAGTGAGAACATGTGAGAGAGAGAGAGAAAGAAGGAGAGAGACAGCTTTTATTTGAGTAGTTCTTCACCTGAAATAGGGGAGCATGAGATGGGAAATCAGCAGGAATAGGTTTTCAGGCTTGATGCTTGATGTCCATCTATGGGAAAGCAAGACTATGAGAAAAGACCAGATTCTTTTATAATTTTTTAAAATTAATTAATTAATTAATTTTTGGCTGTGTTGGGTCTTTGTTGCTGCGTGCGGGCTTTCTTTTGTTGCAGTGAGCCGGGGCTACTCTTGGTTGCGGTGCGCAGGCTTCTCATTGCGGTGTCTTCTCTTATTGCGGAGCATGGGCTGTAGGCGTGCAGGCTTCAGTAGTTGTGGCGTGTGGGCTCAGTAGTTGTGGTGCATTGGCTTAGTTGCTCCGCGGCATGTGGGATCTTCCTGGACCAGGACTCGAACCCGTGTCCCCTGCATTGGCAGGCAGATTCTTAACCACTGTGCCACCAGGGAAGCCTAAGACCAGCTTCTTCTTGGCTTAGCTTGACATGGATTAGCCAATGGATATTCAACTCATCCTGCCACACAAGATCAAATAATCTAATATACTGATTATATTCTGATATAATTGTTGTTTAGGAACTAAAGAATAAATCCACCTGTGGTGGGTATTAATGATCAAGATAATAATAGCTAATACCTACTGAGCACTTACTATATGCCAAACAATATTCTAAATGTTTTATATATGTCAACTGTTACCTGTATAACAACTCTGAGGTAGGAACAATTAATGTCTCCATTTTACAGATAAGGAAGCTGAGGCTTACAGAGAGAACTTTCTCATAGCTCCAGAGAGAGATTACAATTTGGTAGGGAGCTGTACTCGAAGGGTTGATGAAGCCATGTTGCATGTTGTGTCTTGTCTGGGTTGCCGAGGAAAGTAAACATTTATGACAACACTTAAGAAGGCTTCTCTCAGTGGGCTTCCCACCAGGCATTAGGAACTGAAAAATTCTTGAAAGCAGCCTGCTGGCGAAAGGGCCAGCCAAAGGCACATGCCACACAGAATTCACCTACATCTGATTAGAATTCTGTTAGTCAGGTAAGATTTTATTCTTGGCACCCTTACCTTTTCTCCGTCCCCTTTGCCTGAAATTCAGGTTTCCTGGGTTGTTGTACTGTTATCCTCTACATCCATTATAATGTGTTGATTGACATGATCCCAAACATCAAACTATCCTTACTGCTGTTACATTAATACATAGTTTTGAATAAACCTGACCAACCTTATTTATTTTTACCTTCCTGAAGACAACTATTCTTACTTTTGTTGTGTGTGTGCACGTGTATATGTGTGTATCATTGGTGTCTAGCTTTTTAAAAAAGTTTTGAATTCAAATGATCCTTGTTTTATTCCTAATCTCAAAGAGAAAGTATGACTATTCATTAAATAAGATATTTTGCTGTAGGCTTTTGGTAAATACCTGTAGAAGGTTAAGAAATATCCCTTCCATTTTTAGTTTTCCAAGATTTTCCTTTTAAATCATGGATCAATATTAAATTTCATTAAACTTTTTTTCTACATTAATTGAGATGATCATGTGGTTTTTCTTCTTTACTCAAAGGATAGAGTACAATGATTTTCTAATGTTAAATCAACATTGCATTTCTGAAATAAATGCTACTTTGTCATAATATATTGCATTGCTTATTGAAATAGTTTTGCTAATACTTTGTTTAGAATATTTTGCATCTATGTACATGAGTGAGTTTGGTCTATGTTCTTCTTTTCTTGTACTGTTATTTTTGTGGTTTGGTATCAAAGTTCTGATGGCCCCACAAGGAGCTGAAAAATGTACCCACTTTTTCTATTCTCTGGAAGAGGGTATGTAACACTGGTGTTATTTCTTTCTTATGTGTTTGGCAGAATTCTCTGGTGAAAACTTACTGGTCTGGAATTTTCTTTGTGCAATGATAATACAGTTGAACTTCCTATTTACAGAAGGGAAAACTAATGCCAGGGAAAGAGTGACATATTTGGTACTGACAGCCCTAGGTGCTTGACTTATCTCATGTACCTGAAATTATTGAAAATATCTTTAATAGTTAAATGTGTACTATATAGATTTTTCTATTTTTTTTTTAGTTTTATGAACTGTAGTTTATAGAATTTTTTAATTTCATCTAAAATTTTATTTGTCAACAGAGTTGTTTATATTGTACTGTCTTTTAATGCCTGATCTTTATTGATGTTTCCTTTTATTCTTGGTATTGGTTATTTGGCTTGCTCTTTTTATCTTGATCAAGTCTCACTGGACGTTCATCAAATTTATTAATTTTTTCAAAAAATTAATTTTTGGCTCTGTTGCTATTCTGTACAGCAGTACCCCAGTGAGGCAGCCAGAACTTAGAGGGGCTGGCTTCCTTGTGTGATCACGGAGGCAGTGTGTATGCATGTGGCCCAAAGGCAGAGAATCACTAGACAGCAATGAACCAACATTAGTGAGGATGTCAAGCGAAGCCCAGAGAGCTCAGATATTAGAGATCTTTCCTTTGAATATCACATGGGTCTTTGAGAGTCTAATGCAGTACTAGAATGGAGAAGCAAGTTCAATAATGGCTGAGGTGGAATTTTCCTACTATACTGGAAGTGCAAGCTTGGAGTTAGAATTGTGTTGGTATAATCAAACTTCTTATGGACTTAGCTTCATACCATCTCATTTTTGTTGTCATAATTTTTCTTGGTAAAAAATCAAAATTTTCATGAACTTAGCTTCATATCCTCTCATTTTTGGTTTCCCACATAGACAAATCACTTCAAAAAAGGGCAAGATTCTCATGAGTCCTGTTTCCAGCTTCTGCCATTGTTACCTTGTCACTCACTCCTGAACAATTACACTTCCACAGCCTAGAAGGGGTTGGTTTATAAATAAGTAAATAAGTTGTGTGTGTGTGTGTGTCTGTGTGTGGTGTGTGTGTAAGATGGGGATTTGATTATAATTTTTAATTAGTCCAACTTTAGGTTTACATATCTCAAAGGAACACTATGGGAACACTTGGCAATTAATGTTTGTAAATCACCTTGAGACCCTTGAGGAAGAGAGATGCTATATAAATGAATAATATGGTAATGAAAATAATAATACATGTACTCACATTCCCAAGCCAGTTGCCTGAATTAGGTCTTGAAGTCTAAGGAAAGCTGTACAAAATGTAACTATCTAAATAAGAAAGTATTTTCACAGCTCTCAAGTCATAATTGAAAATATCTGTGAAATACACAATAAAAGCATAACCCATGCTATGATTTATAATACACTTACGAATGCTTATCATTTATATAAGTAACTATTTCACTATTTGTATACAGTTATTGGATCAAAAACTAAACACTGTAATCCTTTCTTAGTGATGATATTATGTGGAAGCTAATTGGCAGTTGTTTCAACATAATTGCTGAATGTTGCTTAATAATAAATTATAGTTCTGTTACTAATTTAAGACATCAATGGCATAATAGATATTTCTGCAAAGATTTTTTAGAAATAATTCTTTAAAAAGGAAAAAAAAAGCCTAGAGCACCTTCAAACCATAAAAGAAATTACTTCCTCCCCACCTGAGTACCTTTCATTTCCTTTCAGTATTAAAGTTCAATAATCCTATACCTCTGACAATGTCCCTTCCTTTCTGGCACTGCATAAGAGGTAAGGGGGAGGAAGAATATACTTGTTTACTTTATGTATGACACTAAATTCTGCCATTTTGTATTATTGTCAGTTGATTTGAAAGTTCTGAAAATGGCATCAAACTTCACAGAACAGGTAAAAATCAATTATTCCCATAGTTATACAAAGTAAGTTAGGGCATTAGGGCTTTACTAAATAAGACTTTTAGGACCTAGAAAATAGAAGAATGAGCCATTCTGTTAGTTATGAACTACTATTACTTTCTAATTTCATAACTCTATTCATTTCCTACTTAGCCAATTTTATTATAAGAAAATATTTTGTCTATTTTTGTTGTTGTTTGTTATCTGTCTCCCCCAACCCCCAATAAGAATATAAGCTGTTTGGAACAATATTTTGTCTGTCTGCCTTATGTATTATTCCCAGCACTCTGACTTTACCTTCCACATAATAAATGCAAGATCTCTCACTTCTGGAGAGCTTCTTGTTAAATATTTAACTGTATACCACTTGTTGGAATAGAAAAGAAAATAGAGGGTTGCTTGATAAGTTGTAGAAAATCATAATACAGAATAATATAATGACTATTTTCTTTTATACTGATACCAGAACAGGAAGAGGAAGTAGACCTTAAATATTGGCAAATTTAAAAACATAAATAAAGCACAGTGAAATATCCTTATGGCCTTTAAAGTATTTTCACATAGATGATATACTTTACTTCAACTCCTGGCAGTATGTGTCTCAGGTCAAGTAAGGAACAGAGTGGAAGGAAAAGTTTGAACAAGTGAGAATGTATGTAGTTGGGAGAAGAAAGCTGAGATTCCACTTCCACTTATTAATGATCGTTTATAGACTAAGAGATTTATGTTGAGGTTGAGGATTGGAAGAGCACATCCTTAAAGAATTCTCCAAGCAGTTGAAAATGTGGCTGGATTTGGGTAGGACTGAAGGTCCCAAGATAAGGTTTTAGAAACATCTGTATAATTTATAGTCAAGGTTTAGGAGTGAATGTGACCACAAATTCAGAGAGAAAGAATGCTTAGTTCAGAGAGTTGGGAGAAATTCCATCATTTAGAAGATGAGGGAATGTTAGAAATTTTCAAAATATTAACCAACGAAATATAATTAAAATAGGAAGGAATCTTGGATAGTTCAGAGCCACACAAAAAGAAAACAATAGAATGGTCCAGAGAGGAATGTTAACTGTCAAATCTTGCAGGAAGATCAAAGGTAGATGGTAGAGGAACAACAGCTGATTTGGAAATTCAGTCTTAAGGGAGCAATTTCCATTGAATGGTAGGAATGGAAGCTAAATTATAGGATTTACTAGTGGATGGGTGCTTTAGGGCACTGAATAAGATTAATTTTTTTTAAAAAGCTGGATATTTAAAGGAGAGAAATAGTAGAGGTTCATGAAGGAGTAAAATAAAGAGTTTATTTTTATGTATATTTTATTGTTTAATTGTTTTAGAATAGAAGGACAAGTATATTTATGGGTAGAAGGAATCCAGTGGAGAAGGAAAGTAGTAAACACTGAGACATATAATTTAGTCAAGGAAATAAAAAGACAAGGGAAAAGGATAAAATTATACAGAGAGATTTGGATGTCAGGGGAAGGAATTTGATATATTCAGTGTTATGTTCTTGGTCTCAGCCAAACAGGAAAGTAGGCCGTATGCTGAGATAAAATAGGGTCATTGCCATAAAGTGAATGTACTACAAATTTTGGAACCTGATAAACTCAAAGTCATTTCTAGGCTCTGCCACTTATTTTATAACTTTTGAAATGTTACTTCCCATCACTGAATCTACTGCCTTGAAAAATGGGAATAATAACTCCAATCTTGAAGAGTTATCTTAAATTTGGAGGTAATAGTAACCAACATTTATTGAGCACTTTCTACCTACCAGGTCCTGGTTTAAAAACTTTACGTAATTGAACTCATTTAGTTGTTAAATCAACATTTTGAGGTAGGTGCTATCATTATTCCAATTTTGCACAAGGAAATTGAGGTATCCAGAGATGGAATAACTTTCACAAGGTCAAACAGCTTGTAAGAAGCAGAGCTAGGATTTGAACCCAGGCAGATACATTATCTCTGTAATATATCTAAAAGAACTTAGAATGGTTCTTGACATATAGAAGATTCAATAACTAGGACTTTTAATTAATGCTAACTTTATTAAATTAAGAACTTATAAAATGTGTTTCGAATTTTATACTGTTAAACCCAATAGAAAATCATCCAGTGAGGAATTAAACATTTTCTGCATACCATAGGTTGATCCTGAGGCCATACCTGAGGTTAGCTATATATGGCTTTAAATAGGCATAGATTGGGGCCCAGATATGTCTCGTAGTGCCCTAGATGACTAACTTTATCTTCTCTTTAAATATGTTTAAATTCTGTAGTGGTTTTTCTCAGTTAATTAAGATATTCTTCCCTAACTTCTTTTTCCTGAGGATTTACAGAGTATCACGGTATTGTTTGAGGAACATTGAGGGACTGGTCTTTACTAATTATCAAGTTAAACTGTTATGAACTGAGATGTACACCATCTTGGATCCTTGGTCTCACCACATCCTACTATTCTGGAACTCTGGTATCTGCTTCTATATTCACCTCCTCATTTAAATACAACATGTTTTATTTTCAGTGGCAGACTGAGTAATAGGTAAGCTCGGCAAGTATATTCAAACCTTTGGCTTGAAGGATTAAAAAGCTGATAGTAAAGAAGACCTGAACCAAAATCGGAGAGATTAAGCAAATCTCAAGTTGTGCAAGCCTGGACTCTAGGGGCACATTTCTCCTAGGGGCATTTTCCAATCCCAAAATAAGTGATCAAAAAACTAACCAGTGTTTGACAGTTTTGTGTGGCTCAGGGGGAAGAAAGTTGAAGTCTTGAGCCTCTCAAAGGTAGAAAAAGGTCTAATAAACTCTCTGCTATTTCATGTGGGACACCGAAGTTCTGATTCCTAGGAATAAGGATGCATTAGAAGTAGTATAGCCCTTATAGGGAATGAAACCTGAAACCAAATCACCTAACACCAGAAGTTAGATTACGGTTATCCCAGATTGCTAGTGTTCCCAAGAACCTGGCAAAGCAAATAAAAATTCTCTCTGAAGAAATATACCATCATTCTAGGCCTCAGACTATTTCTAAAAGTAATTTTTCATATCAGTGTTTGGCATGAAATAAAAAATAACTGGACAAACCATGCTGTGAGATAACACAAATGAGAACTAGACATAACAACAGAAAATAGAAACAGACTTTTAGGGGATTGAGATATTGTAATTGCGGTTATGAGGCAGTTTAAAATAAGTATGCTTTTATGTTCAAGGAGAGAAAGAACAAGATAAGGAACTTCAGTAGATAGCTGGAAAATATTTTAAAAAGGGAGATAGCAGAACTGAAAAAGAAAACAAAGATATTTTAGAACTAAAAAATACATTAAAAATTAAGATCTTAATGGATATATTTAAAAGTAGGTTAAGGACAACCAAAGATATAATTAGTGAAATATAGGTAAGAAAAACACATTCAGATTGAAAAACAGAGACAAAAATGAAAAATACAGAAGAAAAGTTGGGAGACAAAAAGGATACAGTGACAAATTTCAATTTAATATAATTAAGGTTCTAGAAAGAAATAAATGAAAGAATGAAACAGAAGGGATATTTAAATAGATTATGGCTATTTTTTTCAAAACGATAAAATACATTAAACCGGAGATTCAAGAAGACTTATGAACCCAAACAAAATTTTTTTAAAAATCCATGTTTAAGACCCTCAAAGCTAAACTGTAGAAAATTAAAAACAAAGAAAATATAAGTTCAGTGAGAGACTAGAGAGATTGCACTAAAATAAAGAAAAATTAGACTGACTTCTGCCTTATTACTAGAAATAAGTAATAGAAACAAAAAAATAGAATATTATTTTTTTAATTCTGAAAGAAAAATCCAACGTAGGTTTTATACTCAGAAAAAATTCTTACATTCTACATATGATAATACTCATAACCTTCAAATGGCTAGTACTGAGCTTCATAGTTTAAGAATATGGAAAAGTGAAAAAAATAATAGGTTGGGTATATTGCGTATCAGGGCTTGTAAAGAATGTTAGAGATACTAAAAGTCATATACTCTGGAAAATAAATAACAGTGAGTTATTTCTTCAAATCCTCATCAATTTATTCAACAAATATTTATTGGGTACCCACTATGTGTCTGGTATTGAAAACAGTTAAAATCTATACTTTAATGGAGCTTATATTCTTGTGATGAGAAATAACAAGAGTAGCAAAACCAAAACAAATATATATAAATAAATATATATAATATATAAAATAAATATAAAATATACTATCAGACATAAGAATGCGATACGAATGGTAGTGGGTCTCAGAAGAGGCCTCTCTGTTGAGGTGACATTTAAGCAGAGATCTAAAGGAAGAGAGGAAGGAAGCAGTAGAGATACCTATGGACAGACCTTTCCATGTAGGAAAGAAGGTAAGGGTGTATTTGAGGAGCACAATGCAGGACAGTGCCTCCAAAACAGTGGAAGGGAAGAGAATGCTAGATCTGCCAGATCATAAAGTTGACTGTGGTCTTTGGATTATTCTGTAATTGGGGGTGCAGGGGAGGGCTAGGGTTATGGGAGAATTTTGTGCAGGAGAGTGCCATGATGGGAGTTAAATTTTAAAAGAATCCCTTTGGCTGCTGTTAGGAGAGCAAACCACAGGAAGTACTGAAGAAAACTGGGGAGTATTGAAGAAGACGTGCAGAAGTCTGTGTGTGAGACGCTGGTGGTCATCACTGGAGAGCTACTGGTGTACGTGGTGAAATGATACGGTAGGTATTTGCAGTATCTTCAAAGGGTTAATATATAGAGTATTTTGATTAAATGTTTGCATGTCTTCTGAAGGATATATTTAGAAGTTATAAATTGAATTAAAGTGAGAAAGCTTAGGGGCAACTTTAATAAAATCTTATTAAAGTGAACTATAGGAGTTCTAAAAATGTCATCTTAATTTAGTAGCTTCAGATTATTTATTTTGTTTGGGAAAGTACAATAGATCACCTCTTCAGATATGAAATAGCAATTTTTAAATTCAAAATATATTTTAATGGTGCATTTCCAATATAACATTTCCTCTGAATTATGATCTACTCCAAATGTCAACATGAGAAGTTTCACTGCATTGTGCAAAGATTTTTATTTCAAAAAAGGTGTTCTGGGCTTCCCTGGTGGCGCAGTGGTTGAGAATCTGCCTGCCAATGCAGGGGATGCGGGTTCGAGCCCTGGTCTGGGAAGATCCCACATGCCGCGGAGCAACTCGGCCCGTGAGCCACAATTACTGAGCCTGCGTGTCTGGAGCCTGTGCTTGGCAATGAGAGGCCCGCGCACCGCGATGAAGAGTGGCCCCCGCACCGCTATGAAGAGTGGCCCCCGCTTGCCACAACTAGAGAAAGCCCTCGCACAGAAACGAAGACCCAACACAGCCATACATACATACATACATACATACATTTAAAAAAAGAATGTAAGCAGACAAGAATAGCATTAAAAAAAAAAAAAAAGAAAGAAAGCCCTAGAATTAATTAAAAAAAAAAAAAGGTGTTCTGAAGATGTTGGGTTTCTGATTCTATGAACTCCAGAAATATTGGTCTGATTCTAGAATAAATACATATTATTAAGTGGATGGTGAACTCTCTCTTCTTAGTTAGAAAATTATCCCCAGAAGATGTTTTAATAGAACTACTCTTTTTAGAGTAATTAAATCACCAGGTGTCTTTCTTTGTGTGATCTGGTGTTCTTTCTCCACCCACATCATTGCTCCACATACTCTTGGAGTTGTGTTCCAGTTTACAATGAACACTGGATGAGTCTATACCAGTGTTCCAGGTCGGGCAGAAGAATCACCATCCAGGCTGTAATTAAATTTCAGTGAATTGCTGCATTGAGAGATTATTTAAGCAAACATGGAAATAGCATTTAAGTCTTTTCCTTCAAATGACAAAATTACATAATAACTATTAAAATTCATGATCCTAGGATTGACCTCTAACTTTGAGATTAGCTTGCTCTTTGTGTCTCAACTCAGTGTCTTATTTCACTTTCAAATCCAAAAGAGTTTAAAAAATGATTTTAAATAGCATTCCCTTGAGTTCATTATTAAATCTTATTCTAATCCTGTAACAGGATTAATTACCTGATGGAGAATTCAGTCCTTATGATTCAAAAATAAATTATTGGGAAGTTTTTTTTTTATAAAAAGATTAATAGATGGGGATCTATGAATCTCAGGTATACCTAACTTTGAGTACAGCCTGGACTTTCCTTTTTAATTTTAAATTGAACAACATTGATAACATGTCCTGCCTTCAGGGGGAAGCTTCAGAGAGTGTTATAAAGATACACCAAATAGGCTTGTTTGGCTTGATGTTTTTTGGAGATATTATATTTTTGTTTTTGCTGATTTATAAAAGTGATACCCATTAGTTGAAAAATATTTAAAGATTATAGAATATATGAAGTAGAAAACCGAAGTCTCCTCTTATACTTAGTCCTTTCCCCTGACCTACCATCTCTCTATTCTCTGAGATAATCATTGCTAATACTTTAATATGTATTTTTTCATGTTACTCTATATGATATATAGTTGGGCATATGAGATATCTAATGTGTCTACTGGACCAGGTTGTTTTTCACTTAACAATGTATCATGAACTTTTTCCATGTCAAGGCATGACATATGTCATTTGTTTGAAAAGCTGCATAATATTCTATTGAATCAGTATATTCAGGTGTGTGTGTGTGTGTGTGTGTTTGTCTATTACATGAGAATCTGAGACTTAAGGAAATTAAGACTGCTCATGGTCTGAGTAGTCAGTATAGCTGGGTCCTAATTCCAAAGCCCATATTTTAAAAATTATGTTACAAATCCCCCCAAATTTTAACTGTTAATAGTTAATTTCTGAATTAAAAAAGAGAAAAGCACATTGAATATAGACATGTTGTTTTCCATATTTCTAGTTCCTTCATTTAGATCAATTTTTAGAAGTAGAGTTGTTGAGGTGAAAGTAGTTTTAATTCTGATACTTATTGGGAGAGAAGGACACTCTTAACAATGATATATTTGATAGTACCTATTTCCCCAAACACTTGCTGGTTCTAAGAATTATCAGTCTTGTTAATTTTGACAAATTGATAGATGCTAATTAAAAGAATTCAAGCCTCTTCAAAAGTTTAATGCTTTACTTGTGTATCCTTCTTTGATGAAAAAAAACACATGGATTTGAGGGTGCTTGTATTCGTTTTTATTAAATTATAAAAATCTCAGTAAAAGACATAATGCTTTGTCATATATTTTAAACATTGTTGTTTCTCCTTAACTTTTTGTGACTTTTTCATGTACAAATAATTAAGTACAATGGAGACATACCTGTGACTTTTTGAATAGTTTTCTGACCATGGCATTCTGCTTCAAAAGACTTTAGCCCAAAATTATTGAAGTATTCTCTTTCTTATTCATCTTGTCATGATTTTTTATGTTAAATTTTAACCCATAATTAATCAGTGATTAATTTTTGTGTGTGTGGTGGGCATTCCCCTACACCAAGTGGAGGGTCAGTTGTCCCAAAATTTAATGAAGAATCTATCTACTATTTATAAGTGTAACTTTCATTATTTCTAGATTCTCACTTATGTAACATCAATTTTATTTTTGTATTCTTTATTCTATTTCAAAATCCTTTCTTAAACTGCACTAAACTTCAAAAAATTACTCAGCAATTACATGGATTTAGCCCTAACTCTATATAATTTTATTACTAAGCCTTAAATGTAAATCCATAGTTCATAGTTTCTACAGAATATTTGTCCTTCTCACTTTGATTCATTTTTATTATGCACTTCTCATTTGGTTAAATTTAATTCTTAAGCAATTCTTTTCAGAAGTCTGTTTTGGTGTTATACCTTCTGAGTTCTTAAGTGGCTAGTAGAGTTTTTCTCTAAATTGTGCTTCCCTGAATACTACTTCTCAGTGAGATGTTAACAGATGTTTCAAAGGGGAAGGGAACATTGTCAAATAAATTCAGGAAAGTGGGTTTAAAAATTAGCTCGTTGATGTGTTTTTTTAAAAATTCGATTTTATCCATGAATTTCTGAGTTCTTAATAAAGTGTGCTTTATGCTTCTTTAAGAAATAAATATAATGTATATTTCTAAAATGTAATTATCCATAGACACTATTTAATAACAAACACATATCAAGATCTTATGGAACAATAATTGTAATCGTTTGGAAAATAGTGGAGTTTAGAATTCTAGATGCTCTGTTCATGAAGGCTCATGGAAGCTTTCCAAATCAAAATGTGAGGAAAACTCCCTGCTTACTCCTACCAGTCTGTTAGTTAACTGGGCTCTAATCTGTGTATTGCAACTACCATCTCCTCTCTGTATCATAGCCATTCATTCATTCATTTATTAATCAATATTTAATTGGTGCCCACTGTGTTCCAGGAATTCTTCTAGACCTCAGAATACAGTAGTGAGTGAACAAATCAGAAAAAAAAAAAAATGTGGAGGTTAATGGGATGAGGAGGGAAGATGGAAAATAAATGAGTAAAATACAAAGTTTATCATATTATGGAACGAGGGATACAATATAAAACAAAAAGGGACATAGTGGTGTGTGTGTGCATGTGCATATGTAGAGGGGTGAGATTTGGTAAGGTTCTATTTTAAATAAGTGGTCAAAGATGTTTTGCTGAGAAAGGTCCTGTTTTAATAAGCACCTAAAGTAGGTGAGAGAGCAAGCCATGCAGGTATCTAGGATGAACAGTGGCACGAAGGACTCCAGTCAGAAGGAACACTGAGTTAATTTTTCCCTTTACGGGTTTGTAAAAGCAGACTGGCAATTCAAACTCACCTTAATGAGAAAATATTTAATTATTTCAGTTGAGGGCATGTTTGTTATAACAAGAAGCATGTACATGTCAGCTGTAGGAAGGTTCTAGCTACGTTGTAAGCGACTCTGCCCTAACTGAACAATCCTTCTTCCATCAGAGATGCAGCAGTTTTTCTAGGTGCAGTTTCTGCCCTTAGAGTAACAATGAGGAGATGATCTGAATCTGTCCTGGAGCTCTGCTGAAGTGACCCACGTTCAGAGGTAGGCCCTGACAGTAACCCCTGAATTTTTCATGTGATGCATTTTTGTATTTTCCAAGAAACAGAAGCTGCTACTCAAAACATTAACGTTAACTGCACTATCCCATATGGTTACTGAGGCAAATTCTGCAATGATTATTTCAAACTCTGGCCAATGAGGAAGGGTTGCTTGGTGTTGGCAGGGAATTTAGGACTGTTTGCTCCCTTCAAAAGCATGATTAGAAACATAAGCACCATAGAAGCCAGAGATTGAGATTGCATGTATCATTCAGGAACAGAAAGTTTAGGGGAACAAAAATTTCTACTCTTCATCACCTTCATGTATTTTCATTTGGCTCATAACTTCTTATCTCAGTTTTAGCACTTGAGTTAGTTCTGTAAAGGGGATAACAGAAATGGCCTTTGCATACGAAATTTAAAGTGCAATGTATGTGTGTGTGTATGTGTGTGTGTGTGTGTACAGTGAAAGAGAGAGAGACATTTGAATAAGGCTTCTAGAATAAAGAGCTAAATTCCTCTGTCTTCCTTATTTTGAAGAAGTACTAATGAATTTGAGATTTTAATGTTGAAGGTAATTCTAATGTTCTACTATTGGGTTGACCAAAAAGCTCGTTCATTGTTTTTTTCTGTAAGATGGCTCTAGTAGCCCTTAGTTGTATTTAACTTCATCCAAAACAATTTTGTTAGATTGTATTGTGACAGCTGTCATTATCAGCATGCATTTTAAAAAAACTTACCAAAACTGGTGAATTTGTGTGTAGCCATTTTAATATTGAAGATGGAAAAAAAAAAGCAACATTTTCAGCATATTATGTTTTATTTTTCAAGAAAGGTAAAAACACAACTGAAATGCACAAAAAGATTTGTGCAGTATATGGAGGAGGTGCTGTGACTGATTGAACGTGTCAGAAGTGGTTTGTGAAGTTTCGTGCTGGAGATTTCTCTCTGGACGATGCTCCATAGTCAGGTAAACCAGTTGAAGTTGATAGCGATCAAATTGAGACATTAATTGAGAACAATCAATGTTATACCATGCAGGAGATAGCCGACATACTCAAAATATCCAAATCAAGTGTTGAAAATAATTTGTACCAGCTTGGTTACGTTAATTGCTTTGATGTTTGGGTTCCACATAAGTTAAGCAAAAAGAACCTTCTTGACCGTATTTCCACATGCAGTTCTCTACTTAAATGTAACGAAAGATGTTCCATTTTTAAAACAAATTGTGACAGGCCATGAAAAGTGGATACTGTACAATAATGTGGAACGGAAGAGATCGTGGGGCAAGCGAAATGAACCACCACCAACCGCACCAAAGGCTGGTCTTCATCCAAAGAAGGTGATGTTGTGTATATTGTGGGATTGGAAGGGAGTCCTCTATTATGAGCTCCTTCTGGAAAACCAAACGATTAATTCCAACAAGTACTGCTCCCAGTTAGACCAACTGAAAGCAGCACTCGATGAAAAGCGACCAGAATTAGTCACCAGAAAATGCATAATCTTCCATCAGGATAATGCAAGACTGCATGTTTCTTTGATGACCAGGCAAAAACTCTTACAGCTTGGCTGGGAAGTTTTGATTCATCTGCCTTATTCACCAGATATCGCACCTTCGGATTTCCATTTACTTGGGTCTTTACAAAATTCTCTTAATGGAAAATATTTCAATTCACTGGAAGACTGTAAAAGGCACCTGGAGCAGTTCTTAGCTCAAAAAGATAACAAGTTTTGGGAAGATGGAATTATGAAGTTGCCTGAAAAATGGCAGAAGGTAGTGGAACAAAATGATGAATACATTGTTCACTAAAGTTCTTGGTGAAAGTGAAAAATGTGTTTTTTTTTACTTAAAAACCAAAGGAATGTTTTGGCCAACCCAATAGATTGTCTTCACTTTATACGTGATTTTTCTTTCATTCTCTCAAGAAATTATTTCTCTTATCGATGTTACTGAGGAATAATTTATATGCAATAAATTTATTCATTTAAAGTATATAGTTTTGTGAATCATGTCAATCGTAGATGCCAATGAAACCATCACCTCATTACAGAACAGAACATCTTCACTGCCCCCCCAAAAACCCTCATGTCCCTCTGCAGTCGATCCCTCTTCCCACCCCTTGCCCCACTGATCTGCTCTGTGTCATTGTAGATTAATTTGCATCTTATATAAATTGAATCGAGTATGTATTCTATTTTTCTCTTGCTTCTTTGACTCAGCATAATGTTTTTGTAAGCCATCCATGATATCAGTAGTTCATTTCATTTCACTGCCAAGTAATGTTTTATTCTCTGCACATACAACATTTTGTTTATTTACCTGTTCATGGATATTTGTGTTATTTCCAGTTTTTGGCGATTTTAAATGATGAACATGAACATTTATGAATTTTCTTTCTGAGACTCAATCAATTTGACTCACTTATAGGATTTCAACTTTGCAAATTGAACTACCTACTTATATTGCAGAGCTGTAATAATTCTGTTAACACTACAAGTTTGGAAATTTCTCACCTCCATGTGTCAGGAAAAACTTTGCATGTGGAGTTCATAATAAAGCTTTGCAATAGAGCTTCACTGAGTAAGATTTGAAATTTAAAATCATCTAAGAAGAGAGTAGAACTTAAATGCCCTCATCAACAAATTAAAATAAAATAAAATCATGTAAGAAAAGGTAATGGGCAATGAAGCTGAATCACTATGAATCACAGAAATTAAAAATGAAAATACAGTATATGTGGCACCCATAACATAAAAACTGTGTGAGCTCACCAGGAAAACACAGAGATGCAGATTCTAGAATAGCTAGAGATCAGCCACATAAGTCAGCTGTCATGCTGGTATAGATTATAACAACATTGGTTATCAACACAATGGAGTAAGGACTGTATGAGAAGAGTCCAGTGCTAGACTATGACACTCAATTCATTAGAATAAATCCCAAAGAACATTAAATAATTACATAAATTACAGTTCCAGTCACTTTTCATCAGATGTCTTGAATCAGTCACATAAAAGTCTTAAGAGAAAGTATAAAATTCCAAGAAATCAGTTCAAGCTGCCTTAAAGTGTAGCGTTTTGAAATAGGATTGTAATGTGCAGTTCAACACAAATTATAGTATAGTAATAATTCATGTTATATACCATGATTACTTTTTTTCACATTTATTAGCTCTGTGGTTTTCATAATGCAATGAGGGAAAGGCACCAAAAAAAAAGTCTTAATAAATTGTCCTCAATGGAACATATATAGAAATTAATTGGGGTTGCTAAAACAAAACAAAGCAAGAAACAACACAGAATGCTCCAGAGTTCACCACAGGGACAGGTAGATTACTGATGATACCTCCCATGTAAAGTGGGTTATACCAGGCATGAAAAACTTCTTTTCCACATTTTTACAGGTATTTTTTAAAAATCCTCTTGGCTTCCTCTTATACCCTAGTCATCTGGAGACCATAGCCACCGGAATGTAAGCTCCATGAAAATAGGAATTTGGTCTATCTGTTTTGTTCATTCCTGTATCCTCAGCATGCAGAACAGTGCTGAATAATGGATGAATAGTGGATGCTTAACAGATACTTGTTAATGAATTCTTTTTTTTTTGTTTCTACAAACTGTAGAAACATGTATTCAGACTATAGATAAATACCATGATGCTCCAAGCTCCAATGTCATTTAAGAAACCACTGAGAGTGAAACTAAATGCCTTATATTCACCCCAGTCACAGACAAGTAACAAACAACCTCACCAGATTCCTGATTGTTTACAAAGAGATGGGGTGATCCTTATGCTCATTTCCCAGGAATACACCTCCAAACAGAGTCCAGTTTTATCTTAAGTGCTCTGGTATACCTTTATTCAAGGTTGACTGTATTCCTCAGCACTGTGCAGTTTTATATTCATTATTCTCATCATATAGATGAGAGAACTTGGAATGCTTCTCTTCTTACATATTTCTCCTCAACAAGAGGCAATAAATTCTCAGTTAGTTGATTTCCTCCCTGAGAAGGTATTCCGTAGCAGTGAGGGCTTTGCTAAATGTTCAGTGAATGAATGAATGGATGGATGGTTAGACAAATTTGCAGCAGTGGGAACTTCAGATGAAGAAATGATTGCTTTCTGAGTGTGCAATGGTACC
This sequence comes from Balaenoptera ricei, assembly GCF_028023285.1. Classification (NCBI taxonomy): domain Eukaryota; kingdom Metazoa; phylum Chordata; class Mammalia; order Artiodactyla; family Balaenopteridae; genus Balaenoptera; species Balaenoptera ricei. Next base: position 75,332,556 of record NC_082651.1, on the reverse strand, counting down.
TTATTATTTGTCAATAGAAGGACTTTGTAAGTTCCATCTACAGTCAAGTAAAGCTAATGTGAAATATCAAAATTCATTGGGAATCATTTTAAATATACAGAAGAGTTGCATGGTACTAAGGACACAGACAAATGCAGTCTGCCAAAACTCAATCAGGGTCTTTAAATTAAAAGAAAAATAACGAACAAATACATAACCTAGGATTGTGTTAAATTCAAAGGGCTTTAGGGTTAGGCAGGAAGAAATTTAGATCTTTTAAAACCCCCTCAATGCAAAATTCAATCAAATGATCAACCTGGGTGAGAATTGAAATAAAAAGTAGGTTGTGTGAACTGCAAGAATAAATTGTTTTGAAGTACTGAAAGGTTTGAAGTATTGAAAAGGGCTCAGCCTCATTGTGCAGGTTTGAAACAAATCTCTCTAGAAGTTGACAGCTCTGTCTCCTGTTCAAGATGTTATATAACCTCAATTAACTGAGATTATTTTCTTCCTTAGTGGGTACATATATTTCAACTCCAGGATACTTAAAATTAAGAACAAAATTATTAAAAAGTAAATATATTAGAATTAATTTTTAATCTTTGGAAGATATGTGATAGATACTTTTCATCTATTTACAAATTTTAAGATAATTTGATGTATTAGTGTGATAATCTTATAAGCCCAATAATTTAAAGTGTAAAATTGAGTACAAAAAACATAATTGTAGTAAAACATAGTTGCTATGATTTTCAGTTGAAATCTTAAGTTTATGTGATGTTTTGAAATATCTAAGATAAATTTATATTCACAGTTCTTATAAAGTTGATTTAATTTATGTGAACTATTTATACTATAATCTGGAAGATTTTGTTTGCTAAAGTAGATAAAGTACTTTAAAATATAAATTCACTTAATTAAATTTGCAAATGTAATTGAAATATTTGAGGATATGCAATAAAATTTGTAAAAGGAGCCAAGCATTATTCAAAGCCCCTTGAAAGTAATTATTTAAATTTGCTAGGTTTATAAATAGAAAAATAAGATTTGTATACTAAACTTAAAGATTTAGCATAAAAATAGGGCTTTGAATTTATAACTGTAATGATCTAATATTAATTTTAAATACAAAGCAAACCACTGTCCAGTCTTTTGAGGGCACCGAAAACACTCACAGCAACATTAATTTTATCTGTTACTGCTTTACTAACTTTTATTAGAGTTAGGTTTAGCATAGCTCTCACACCCCTAGGTGTTCATTTGATGCTGATTGAGTGAAAATGTCATAGGTAACTTAGGCAGCAATAGTAATTAAACTTGCAGATGCTAAACCTGAGGGTACTCGGTCAAGGAGGGCAGAATATAAAGCTAGTAAGGGAGAGTTTGTTAATATGGGAAAATTCTCCTGTGATACACCCTGACACGCAGTTTTAATATGCTTCTGTGAAAACTCAAAGAGGCTTGGAAAAGAGATTCCAGAACTGCTATGGCAGACCATAGAGGATGGAATCAAAAGGCCCAGAGAGAAGCATGCATGGTGTGATGGTCCACTACATAAGACTGGAAGCCTAGCAGCTACCTGAAAAGGGCCTCAGGGGACACTGCATATACCACAGCAATGTATAATGCTCTGGTGAGGGGCACTGACATCAGTGAGAAGCACTGTAGTGCCTATTCTTTTTAGGCCAGGGCTGATAGTAGTAGATGCCAAGACCCTACAATAGCAGAGGCCAATTGACAGCTCTTTAAGTGTCTAAACCAATGGGGACACGATTACCTTTATGGGCAGAAAAGTTAGAACAGCATCTACAAAGATCTATGGAGATGGACAACAGAGAATGCTGTTTCTAGGGAAAAGATAGAGGGGCAGCCAGTGAGAATATTGCTTAATATATACAACCAAAAGAGTTCAAGAATAGGTCAACAAAAGGCTGAGGTCAGATACCCCATTAGAAAGTCACTAACTCTTGACTAGTTTTAAAAACTGATCCTGGTATCAGACCCAGAAACCATCGACTGAAGGAAAGGCAAAAACACTTGAGGAAGGACCATACAACAACAACAAGGCAAGTATATACAGTAACGATTCACCTAGTTCTTCCCTATAAGACCTACAGCTATTTACTTTGGAAACCATACCCTGAGAAATGAGGACTAACTGGACCTTTCAAGGGTTGTTGGATGTGGGGTCTAAATTGACTCTGTTACTCAAGGACCCAAAGCACCATCATTAAGACTCCTCTGATAGAGCAGGCACAGATGAGTCAGACACTCGACTTATGGCTCAGGTCCATCTCACTGTAGGTCCACTGGGTGTGTGGACACATCCAATGGTCATTTCCCTGTTGCCCAATGTACGATTGAAATACACTTAGCATTGATAAAACCTTCACGCTGATTCTGTGACCTATAGAGTAAGAACTATGAGAGCCTCGAAACCCTCACAAATCAGGTCAAAGCTAGACTTTACCTGAAACCACATCCTTGCTCCTGTTTTCCTCCTTTCTTTGAAGGCTGTTCCTGAATTGCACTTCTGCACTAAGTCATGTGCACTTGAATCCCTGACTCAAGTTCTGCCCCTAGATAACCCAGTCTTCAACCCTGTATGAGTTACCATATTGAACTATATCTTAGACTGTTTGTAGTAGATATGGTAAATCACTATAATTTAAGGACTTTGTAAGTTGGAAATGTGAGTTATATATTCATAAACCATATCTCTTATAGGAAAATTAGATTTTTCTTTCAGAAGTTGATACCACATTTTCTTGGACATACTAAAAATTTGCCAAGTAGATATTGTTGAAATGAAATCATTGTCTGGAAACTATGTCTGAAACCTAAAGCTGATTTTGATATTGAAAGTAATCTATACTTCTATGATTCCTACTTGGTTTCTCTGAAAAATATATAGAAGACACCAGTTTTTCCATGGTACATTACAAAGATGGATCTTTCTATACGTTTTCAGGTGCTAAATCAAGGTTTCTCAATTGTGATAGGTTTTTCCTAAAGGCTAAAGTGCTTGGAGTTCTTTCTCCATACTTTGATGTACATAAATTAGAGCTATGGTTAGGCCTTGATATTTTCCTATGGCATATTTTGCTGGACAGTTTTATCCAATTTATAGGCCCAAATTTATTTAAGATTAAAGAATTATCTTGGTTTCTTCTATATCTCCTTTGAATTTGGGGAAATTAGAAATACACACACACACACACACACACACACACACACACACACACCTTTCTAGAGAAAATGGAAATTAAGAGATTGACAGCTGTCTCCCAGTATCTATTCTCTACTTCCTTCTCATAAAAATAGAATCTATTTTTAACTGTCACATGACCAACTAGACTAAGTTCTGGACAGTAGGGTGTTAGCAGAAGTGAAATGTGGAACTTCTAGCTCATGTCCTAAAAGGGAGGGGCATGCCTTTCTCACACCCGGCCTCCATTCTGTTGCTTGGAACACGAACATGATTATATCACATCCTGAGCCAAGATGACATCCCAGGAAAGGAAAAGCACCAGGGCCCTTAAGTGACCACAATGTAGCACAGCTGTTATAGAAACCTGTTATGTGAGAACATAAAATACTTCTATCTTGTTTAAATCACCGTTGTTTTGGGTCTGTGTTACATACAGCTGAAATAATATCCTAACTATAATATGTAAACTTTTAAGTTTGATACATTATCTGCAATTTCCCAAGTTTATATATTTTTGTGATAATTAAATCTTCCCCCACCCCCTGTTCTTAGATCAAAAGTGAAATCAAAGTGAGTGGGTAAGACCTGTTCCATATAAAATATTTTTCTGAGGAATACTGAAAGGAAAGTACAACTATAAATTACTAACTGAGGACCTTTCTGAAAAGGTAAAGCTGATACCAGTAAAAATAATTGAACTGTGGGACCATGATTGCTTTACCTCTTCATGTTATGCTTGATTTTATAGGGTTTGAGTTTATAAAAGGCTCAGAAAAATAACAGCATCGTGTGGTATCACAATGTTGATTAGCATTAAGTTGATCCCGGGCAAATTAGCAGCTGCAGAATCTTTAAAAAGATCTCATTCAGGTCAATTGTTATGTATACCTTTCTGGCATGCCTATTGAGAACATATCTGAACAAAAATAGATACAGAACAATACTTGTCTATCTCTTGCAATTGCTGAAATAGAGCCATATGCTTTTCTAATACTCACTAGTACATTATAGAGTCAGCCTCATGATAATGAACTCTCAAATTAAATTATTCTGAAAGCTAAGTAGCTACTGAGTCCCCACCTTAGTGTTCTTTTTATAAAGTATTTGTATTTTGATGTCTGTGAAATTTTGATTACAGTTTTTCCCAAGTAGTATTTTGACCTCAAGAAAATGTTTATTAAGCACATCATCCCTGACTTGTGTTACTACCGTTACCACTACTATTGCTACCAGAATATAACACAGTGGGTAATGGGTGGAGAAGAAAGGAGAGAAAAGGAGAAGGTGAAGGGAAGGAAAGAGGAGAAAATAGGAGAAGAGTAGGAGAGGATTAAGGGAGAATAAATGAAAAAAGAGAAAGAGAAGTTAGAACAGGACTAGTAGAGGGAAAAAATGAAATTACAACGTCAGCTTCAACAGAAGTAAGTTCAGTTCCATGAAAGCCTTTGCAGATAAGTGAACTACACTGGGACCAGAGTTGTGTGTTTCATGTCTCTAAGTGACTAAAAGGTTAGCTGTGCTATAAAAATACAAGCTAATAACACAGGATGAGGTCTGACTCTCTGAACTAAATATTTATTTCTTTGGGCATAACCTGTGCTAGAAATTTAGCCAAATTTCCTTTGATCATTTCTAGTATTTTTTCTTAAAACTCCTTGATAAACATGGTTAAGAGAAAAAAATATCCATAATATCCAACTCTATTTGATATTGATCATCTTTTCATGATAAAGGATTGTCTTTGATAGATTTTACAGTAAGTTTCTCCAGATAGCCTTGACCTCTTTAGTATAAATGAAAGACCTTTAGTATAAAATGAAAGGAAAAAAAAATACCTGGGGAGTATATTTAGAGGTAATGTTAACTGCATTTGGTTGTCATGGAAACTGAAATTTTTTAAATGATGATGAAGTGACTGCCAAAAAACACACACAAAACAAAACAAAACAAAACACTTGCATGTAGTTGTTATGGTAACTATTCATTCTGACAGATTTTTTCCTTTTTCTCTAAATTAATCATCTGAAATACTAGTGTCTCAAAATTGCTACTATGATGCATTTAATATAAAATGTATGTTATACTAAGGACAGACGTTAGCTTGGAAATATCTTACACTTATGTGAAGTAACATAACATCTGTATGTGTGTGTGTGTGTGTGTGTGTGTAAGTTTTAGTTTATGCACAGAGAGAGACATCCCTAGATTGTTAATAACTAAGAGTCACTGTTCCAGGCTAGTTGTTTTGAAGGCTGCCTCAGTTGGGAGAAGATGGGCAGTGATTCAGGGAGACTACTAGCAGGGAAGAAGTAGATTGCTCTGCTCACTCGTGATAAAGAGAGGGGAATGAAAAAGAATTAATATTTATTAAGTATTTAAAGAGCTGGGAACTAGGCTTTTACATTTGTTGTCTTGTTTAGACCTAACAGTTATTAGTTCTTTGTACTAGTGTACTAGTATTAACCTTTGAGGTTAGTACTATTCTCATTTTACAAGTGAGGACACTGAGTCTCAGAGATGCTAAATAACTTGCCCAAGATCATAGGTGAGTATGTATGGAGCCAGGATTTGAATCTATATATTTCTGTATTAAAACCCATTCTACTCCTTTGAAAAATGGCTGATTCAGGACTGGAATAGAATATACTCAAGATGAGCCTGGAACATCTTGTAGTGATGGAAAGTAAGATAGTTTAAAAAAAAAACAAACAGATGCATTGAATAGGGTGTGCCAAAAGGGACACAGGAACCAACTGAAAGAGCTCCCAAAGGCTAAGGCTTGAACAGTTTGAACAACAAAATAAAGTATATTGGATTATATTTCAAAGCATAGAATAAATGTTCCTGGATCCATACTTATATAGATGATTGAATAAATAAATACATGGGGAGAATAGACAAATTTCCTATATAAAAGTTGTCCAAATAATTTATATAGATGCTCCTCCCTCAGGGAGGTGGAGCATAACTCTCCAGTCCCTAAGTGTGGGCTGTGCATAGTGACTTCCTTCCAAAGAGTAACTGTACAGTGGAGAAACCTGATAAACACTGCCTTAGCCTGGTGAACAAGTTAACACCAACAGTGGTAAGTCGTATTGATAGTATGTACCCTTGATATGTGTGATTAGAATGACACTTGACTTCTGTGATCTTCCTCCCCAGGGCCCAAATGCTACCAATTAAGAGTCACTCTACAAAACACCTTGGTGAAAAAAGACATTAGATAAAAACTAAGGAAAGTTGAATAAAATATGGATAGTTAATAATAATGTATTGGTAGTAAATTCATTAATTATGACAAATGTATCAAAATTTAATGTAAGATATTAATAATGGGGAATTGGGGTATAAGTATATGGCAGTCTTTTTACTATGTTTGTGATTGTTCTGTGAACAAATATTAAACATTCTACATTCATTATACCACAATGTAGGCCTTCCCATTTATAACTGCTTTTCCTCTTGACATTCATTTTGTCATAATTTTACCTGGAAAATCATAGTTATGCAGTGGGGAATGTGATTTATGTCTGGTCTCCAACCCAACTCTGTATCTCCTAGGGATTTTTGTGTACCCCAGGCTTAAAAAAATAATAGAATAAGGAACAGTACATAAACTATAAAATATTTCTTACACCCATTTTCACTTTTTGACTAACTTTTCTGTCTGCCACTGTATGAAAGTCTTTTGACATTGTATTGATATTGATGTGTGCCAATGTTACTCTGGGTAAATTACAGATCTACTACTAATTTTTCTCAAAATATTGCAAATGTTAATATTTATCATGGCACCCTTAATCTAGTGCAGAAATCATTTGTCTCTGCTGGTAATAACTTCTTTAATAAAATTTGTATGTAGGCTTAGAATAACATTTTTACTATTATTATTTTTTTTTTCTAAAGAGATTTTATTTTATTTATTTATTTATTATTTTTATTTTTATTTTTAAAAATTTTTTTTAGAAATTCACGTTCTTATTGATTGATTGATTGATTGCTGTGTTGGGTCTTCGTTTCTGTGCGAGGGCTTTCTCTAGTTGTGGCAAGTGGGGACCACTCTTCATCGCTTTGCACGGGCCTCTCACTATCGCGGCCTCTCTTGTCGCGGAGCACAGGCTCCAGACGCGCAGGTTCAGTAATTTGTGGCTCACGGGCCCAGTTGCTCCGTGGCATGTGGGATCTTCCCAGACCAGGGCTCGAACCTGTGTCCCCTGCATTGGCAGGCAGATTCTCAACCACTGCGCCACCAGGGAAGCCCCTTTTTTATTATTTTTTAACATTTCTGTTTTAATCAGGAAAGTTCAACATGAAAAAAAATCTTGTAGGTACAAAGAGGCTGTCAGGTTTTGTGCAAATTTTGATGGTATTCCTTAGATTTTTATTTCTTGAAAATTGGTGTTATTGCCAATAATCCAAGGAAAAACAACAGTGAAAAAAATCGTGAGTCCTGTAGACTTCTACTGGCTTCAAGAAAATGCCAGGTGTCAAGGGGTCAAGTTTCACTGGTGTTTGTCGCAGGAGCCTCAGTATATCAGCCAGACTTTCACTTGTATTTATTTTATGTTTTTATTATATTCTATATGTTTTAGGGTCTCTCAAGTGTGCTTTTATGTTTTCACTCTCTTAAATAGAATATCTTTTATTACTGTGTTCCATGTGACACAGCAGAATGTAGTTGTCAAGACCAGAGTGAAGGGATCATAGACAATAGACGTAACTTTAGACTTACTTTTATCACTTATTAACTGGTTCTCAGTTTCCTTATCTGATAAATACCTGGCCAGTTTGTTGGTAGATCAAGTAAAATAATTTGTGAGAAAAAGTGCTTGTAACTATAAACACATAAATTAGAGAATTATTCCTGTTACTATTGATGAAGGAAAACTATACAGAAAGGAGCAAAACTAGTTGTTTGAAATAAGGCATGCCTCACAAAGGATGAAGACAAGCTTCGCATAAGTGCCTATGAGACCAGTAGTGTCACCTTCCACACATGATAATGAATTATCTTTCCTATGGTGCATAGACGTGTTTTCCACATAACATATTAATGGGGCATACTTGACCTGAACCTTTAAAAATGCCTTGTCTATGTTTGTTTAGTGCTATTCCAGCTCTGCAGAGTGGGCCATGTATGAAGGCCATGGACAGGCAAAACCCAAGTTGGTTCCCATTATTTGGGGAGAAAAACAAGGAACAGTCAAAACAGAACCACAGGGACCAATGTATACCGAGAATTGTGTAATGTTGGGAGTATTAACATTCTATTTTATAGAATTGGCCTGTTGTATATTCAACTCTTCCTTGGCTCTTCTGGGAAATGCTTGATCTCTTCTTTTCTTGGACAAAGTTCTCAAATAAGTAATCTGCTGTTTCCATTTCTCCTGTAATTCAAATTCTACTCCAAGAAACCCACAGTCATGCTGTCTATGGATGGAAGAGTTAGAAATGAGACAATAAAGTGTTGAAAAGGTTTCTTGACATTTCCGAGGCTCTCTGGATAGAGGATGTGCTAAGGATTTGGGTGGGGGGAAGTAAATCTGTTCTTTTAAGAAACTGAGTTGAAAGAGAGAAGAACAGAGGAGTCAAGTCCTACACTTGGGGAAATATGTCTACAAGTTGGAAGTGGGAAGAGGAGTTAGTGAAGTAAATAAAGATGGGATCTGAGGGGTAGGGAGAGAGCGAAGATAGAGCAAAGACAGAGCCATCTCATGGAAGATTACACATCAGCAAGAACAGCTTTATTTTTGCTGGATTTCTTTTTTAGATTGCTTTTGAATAAAAGCTTTTGCACATTAAAACAATGCGTGAAGATCAATAGACTAGAAAATCTTCTACCTATCAATTCTAATTCAAGCATTATTTCCTCTGAGAAATAAAAATAAAAATAAACGCAGGCATTGACTATACCACTACATTACAAATCTAATTTAAGTATCTCTTCTTTCATTTGAGTGAATCATACTGTCTGTTTATAGCCTTATTTCAAAATGCATTGTATTTAAAATTCCTTACTGATGAATTGGGAACTGTAATTAAATGCATACTGGGTAAACATATTATTTTGAGAGTGGAAAAAAATAATTTTCACTAAAATAATGTTGGAATATGGACGGTAATTTTATCAGCGACTACTCCCTCCACTCCCAACTCTTGAGAAACTTTGGTAGTTTGTACATCTCATTACATCACATTAATATTAACAAGCGTAGCAGCAGTCTATTGTGGCACTTCTGTTTTTGATTTTTCCACTTGATGGAATAGATCCTGGCTAGTGGAACAATGTCGGCCCAGTAATGATTCCCAATTTAATATATCTTTACCTTCTCTCTTTAAATCTTGCGCATTTTATCATAGACACCAGCATAAGTGAAGAGCTATAATCCTGTTGGCATTATCTACTTTCCTATCCGGAAGCGCTGTGGAGTTTCTATTTCCTTTTGGAACCAGTGGAGTAAATAGGAATAGGAAATCATACCAAGCTATGAATTGGCATGAGAAGCGTAGTAACTATTAGGTTCCAACCTTTTTTGTATTCATGGGACTTTGTTTCTTATTGAAGTAAGAAATAAGAACAATTGTAATTGTTATGTTGAGTACTTTTCTTTATCCAAAGACCTCTGCTTCAATTTCACTTGTATTATTTTTTATTTATTTCATGCACTTATTGCCTAGAATGGGCTAATTCACATTGAAAATAGTCATTTCTTTAAACATAATAGTTCAGTAATAACAATATATAAGGCAAATTGTGTTTTCCAAATTCAGGTCATATTTGGCGTTATTTGGGAAACCTTCACAGAGGCTGACCTAAAACTCATCTCTAGAGTGCCTGCACTTGGAAAGTGGTACTCCACTCTGTCTTTGAAAAAATGATGCAATTTAATATTCTAGGATCTTAGTTGTCATAGGTGTTACAGTTCATGCACCAATCTTTTCCTGCCGGTGCAAATAGAAAAGCCAAAGCGGCTCTGGCCAAGTTCCAAGAACATATCAGTGCTCTTCGAAGCCACTTGGAAATGGACTTCAGTGATGAAAATAAGCAAGATAAATACACCCTTTAAACAGCAACTAATCAGATTGGTCCCCCTTTTCTTTCTGCTTAATGAAAGGTGTACTCTCAAAGACTGCATAGCTCATAGGTACCTCTGTCTTTGTTTTGTAGGCTACCCTGAATACCTACATTTGCTTTGCAATGACTTTAAATGGGTCTCTAAATTTGTGGTGTGCCCATCTAACCAATATTCATCTTCCTAACATGGAAACCCCTATAAGAGCCATGTTCTTTTTTTTTTTTTCTAGAACCTAGAACAGTGCCTGCTACAAAAAAAATCAAAGGTTTGTTAAACATGTGAGTGGAGGTTTGATTGATAGGTGGACTGTATTCTATCAATCTATAGGTATATATTACATTAACTCCCACAGATGAATTATTCCCTCTTGTGAAGTTAAATCTTTTTCTAAAATCTGTGTTTTTCCTTTTCTGTCCTGTTCTTCTGTTGAACCTTTCACTCTGCCAAGTGAGGATCCAAATGTCTAGTTCTCTGAAGAAGGCTTCACTGCCCTGTTGATCCTCCTACCAAATTCTTTTAGCCTTCCGGCTCTCACAGCCTAGCACCATCCCAGATTGTTATGTTGCTTTTAAAATGGATTTTCAGTGTCAGTCTTCCACAACAAAAGATATGTTAAAGTTCATATAGATTCACAGAGTTTCTATTATCTGTGTACCTGCTCCTTTCTTTCCACTCCTCTGTCATGTGGCAGAGGTCAGAAACAACCTGCATGTTTTATGACTGGAAAGAGATATGAAATAGGAGGCTTATCCTCCCTTTCTTGTCTGTCTCTGGAACACAGAGAGTAGTTTACTGCTTAAAAAAAGGTTTATTTCTTGAACTCTATGTACCACGTGGATGAGAACAGGGAAGGGGTGATCTTGGCAGCTTGAGACACAGCTGATTACAATGAGGAGAAAACCAAACAAATGTTTTAGTGTTTAAAAATCACTATTGGTACTGAAATACATAGGACTTGGAAGGAGTTCTGAAGACATGGAGAAGTATGCATACTATGGGAGAGGTTGCCTAATTCTCAGTTTCTCTAAGGAAATGAAAATGACAAATATCATCACAGAGTAAGTATGGCAAAAAGCAATCAAAATGGTGAGTAGATATAATTAGCAATTTTTTTGTGATCTACAAATCTTTAGTAATAAATTTTAAAGTAATAATGACATTTGGTTTCATTTTACACTGAGCCCTTTAATTCTGTCCAATGTTTATAGGTAAACATCTTCCTGAAATCCTCAAATTTGCTGCCATTATGATGAGATAGGAAGAAAAGAGTGCTGACACAACACACCTGTGCAGTACTCATAAGTAAGGCATAGCTCTGACAGCCATTGAACATATACAAAATAGCCACAGCAACCTCAAGAAAGATTGAGAAAGTAACAGGTTTTATTTTACATAAAAAAATCATTTTAATGGAAACCCTTACACCCAACTTTATAATAAAATTGACAGTAAAGTTAAGCCTATAGAGTTGAAAGAGAGGCCAGGATCATATTCATGTTCGGTTAATGAAATACAAAGAGGTTACTCTTTTGAATCTCAAAATGAGATCCTGAGCGAATGCTGAAGAGTTTATTGAAGTGTGGCAAAAGTATAATTTATCCTTTACTTTTATAAAACTGTGATGTCCTCTCCCTTGGAATATTTAAGGAATGCATGCAGATTTTGTTACCTTACTCTAGAATCAAATAATTCAAGTGGGAGGTAGTCAAAGAATAAGAATCAAACTGATTAAGAGAAGGAGGTGAGGATATGTACAAAACAGCTGCTGTCAAAGTCAAAACTTAATGATTAAACTGCCCTTTTTTGAAGAATCAAAGTTAAAATGGATAATTATGTGAGGGATAAAGAGGCCCTTAAAATATATATATATATAAAATATATATTAATTTATATATATATAAATTAATCAAATATTTGATGATGATCTGATACTAAGGATCACTCTCTTGAAGTTCAAAAGAAGTTCATTTATACCCAACATAGTTTATGATCTGGGACATCATGAATTTTAAAATAAAGTCTATAAATGGCTATAGATAAGTTTTGGAAAATATAATATATAATAAAATTTATTATGTGATGCATGCTATTTGGGAAATAACCCTAAACTTTTGCTACTAATTCAAGGAGTGTATTAATCTTTTGTACACATGGCACATACTTTGGTGCTTCTGTCAGAGAAAAAGTCACTGAGCTGAATGGACCAAGGATCCATTCTGGTGAGGTGTTTATCTTCTTAATTGAACTTATAATTTAGGAAATGGTGACGCTAAGTGTGCTGAGATATGGAAAATGTAAAGAGCATTATTCCTATAGCTGTACTTCCTGTTCACAGCTGGCTTCAGACTGACCATTGGATGGAATGGGTTTAGGGATGAATATATACTAGTTGAACACAGGATAGTGGATTCATACCATAGTCAGCTTCAGAGGAAAAAGGAGAGGACTTTTTTCCTTTTTAGAAAGTATGGACATAATCCATTTCTGTGCAAGACCAAAGTGCCTGGATGAAGAGTAGACATTTAATGAGTCATTTCACATGTCAGACTTTATTATACAACTGAACACAGATGTGAAAAGATTTTTTCTAACATCACATGTGGAAATTTTCTGGAAGACCTGACTGATTTTTTTAGAAATACATGAAAAATTTTTTTAAAAATATCTTTTTACCTATTTATTTTGATCTCGCTTGCACACATCTAGTTCTTTAATGCAGACACTAATATCCCAGTTTAATTCATGGATCCATATTTATTGAGTGCCTTGTTATGGTAGGTAATATTTTACATCCTTTTAGACATGCTGGCTTTCCTTCCTGTCACTAGTAAAACCTGCTGAGAATGAGTTTAAGATTTTCAAGGGTGATCAACACATACCACTATGACAAAATAAGCTTTTCCCTATTTGCCTCACACTACCCAAGGGTTAGCTGGGGCAGAAGAATCATCCACGGTGTCATTGTGAAGGCAAGTGATGGGTACCTATCATATTTTCCAGATATCTGAAATTCTAACTATAGTTAGTCTGCAATAGCAGTTTCATGAAGTTGACAATTTCTATAAGAACATAGAATGCATGATGGGTCCAAGTTAGTGTAAATAAGAGTCTTATTTTTAGAGAATTAAGTAGACAGATAAGGTTATATATGTGTCTTTCACATGCTATTCATTGACAAACTTAGATTTGCAAGAATCTGATGGGAAATATGATTACATCAACACTAGGTCCTTTTCCCTATTGCCTCTTTGTTTCACTATGTATACCTGAATTCAAGATAATATTTATAGTCATTCCCTAAGGTATCCTTGACTTGAGTAGTACAATTAAATTTAAAATGGATTTAGTTATTTATATCTTCAAGGGGCACTATTGCCTTTTTCACTGGAAACCCAGCAGAACTACGAGACCCTAATTTACTTGCACAAAGTGATGCTTAGACCTCTAGGCCAAAGTTGTAGATATATTTGTATTAGATAGTTTAAATTAAGTTTTATAACCCAATATTCTTACTTGTTGCACTGGCTCCTCAGCACTAAAATGATGGAACCTAGCAAACCTAAGGAGGACTGATGGCCTGAAGAAATATTTCCTTCCTTGTTGAGAATAGACTAGTTTGTGGCTGTTGAGACTGAGCTCTGGTCAGATATCCTTACCTCATACTCAGGACTATCCAGATTGTGACCTCCTTGATGGTAGGGGTAGTATTATGTTTAATTTTTGATTCTAGTTTGCAGCACAGCTTAGCATAGAGCTTGATATTTGCTAAGAATCCATAAAATATAAGTCTAGGCCTTAATTTCAACTTGGGCAGGAAACCTGAAAGGAGTAGTTGCCTTTGTATGATATCCATCCAGCACTAGGTCAGTCACATTGCTAAGCACCTTCAGTTCCTCTTGCTGGTTTTTGATCCGTATGTCCCTGGACACTGACCCCTGAAAATCAGTTATCCCTAGGCCTGTGTTTGAGTCATGCATCTCTTGATCCATTGCTATTCATCTGGTTTCTAAGTCTTTACCTCACTGACTATTTGTATTCAAACTCTATCTCCTTTCATTATGCAAAGATACCTTTGACTTATATAGTACAATTAAAATCAAAATGGATTTATTAATTTGTTCCTTGACTGATATTTTTTCTTTGTTCACTTAAAAACGGAATCTTGCTGTTTGCTCCTACATCATCCTAAGCCCACATTCATCAAAGAACTTTAAAGCAGGAAGGCCCTTAAAAATAGTTTGCCCCCACAAGAACCTCTTTTTCTGAGATAAAAAGAGGTTTTGAGGATTAGAGAGTTATGCAATTTGTACAGTTTCACATAATGAGTTAGAAGTATAGCTGAGGATCTACTTTCTCCACACGTCATTGACTTCCTCTGCTCCTTTAAAATGTTCATCTGTGTCTCAGACCTTGCTACTATTTCTATTTCTTAGATGCTGAGACTCACTCGATTGTCTCAACTTCCTCCTAGAAGTCTGTATCATGTTTTTAGATCTCTTTACTTCCTGGGAATGAAGATTAATGTTAAGCTTCAGACACGGTCCCAGAATTTCACCAGGAACAAAATCTTCTGGGTTTCTGATAGCTCCAATAGCACAACATCAGAACCTGCTTTAGGGGTTCCAGACCCCAGGGCCCACTTCAGTTTTTAGAATGTAGATTTAGTTCCTCTCTCTCCAAAGTATGAGGAGTTTAGCTTTTGCACTCCCTTTCCACCCATGTAAAACCATGAACTCAGTATTTAGTCTATAATTTAAACCTTCTATCTTCTTGAGCCTTGGAAAAAAATCCTATTGCTATGGAATCAGAGCCTCCTTGGCATCTGCATTAGCCTGCCCCTTCATGAGTTCTTCCAGTATCTGCTGATAGTGCCCCCTTAGTGACAAACTTTCTACTCTTCAACCCCTGACCGACTTCTGTCCTTGAGAATCACCTTCTGTTTATGATGGGTTAAGTATAAACTGACAGCCACAGGCACAGAGGATGACATACCCAACACCCAATTCAAGTCCAGCTCTTCCACCTCCAATTTCTTTTATTTTCTTATTTTCCAGGCATCTGCATCATTGGTAATCCATTTCTCTTTCCTGTAGATTTTGTCTGTATTTCCCTGTTTCCTTCTTTTCTCTCTTCTTCTTCCCCTTTCTTCTCTTCCTCCCCTCTCTCTTTCTTTCTCTCTCTTTCCCTCTGACCCTCCCTCTCCCTCTTCCTTTTTGTCTCCTGACTCCTTATCTTCAATCATTCTCAAGTTTCTCTGATTCTAAAAAAAAAACCAAAGACCTCAAACTCCCTTAGCCATACATACCACTTTAACTATCATCCAGTCTCCTTCCTATAAAAGATATTTCAAAATTATATTTCCTCAGCTTTCCTTTACTTCTCAACCCACTGCAATCTGGCCTCCAGTTTGAACCCTCTACTTAAATGACTCTTGCCCCCTTTAGCAACGATTCTGCAATTGTCAAGTTCAAGGAGGACTTTTGGAGGTTGTTTTCTTTTACTTTTTTCTTCTTCTCTGATTATATGTATCAGAACTTCGCTTCCCACCTGTCATGAAAGTGTTGCTGTCAACAAGGAATCCATCTTTATCCATAATGACAAAAATGTACTCTACCTAAGTAATTTCATTCACACTCGGTTTCAAGTACAACAAATATTCAGATTACCCTTAAATCATGTGACCTTTCCAGATTTCTATTTTGACTCATATGCAACCATCTGAAGGACATCTTCACCTGTAAGTTTTATAGGTTAAGAATGATTATATAATTTACTGCCCAGAACAAGAGACTTTTGAGAGGAAAGAGGGTGCTATTACTAAGCTAGGATAACAGGCATAAATCAGCACAGTTCAGGCAAACCACGATGCATGATCATTCTATACAGGTACCTCAAGCTCAGTGTCTAACACAGAAGTAAACTAGTCAACTTTATTTCAAACATTACCTTCACCCTATATTCTCAACATTATTTATTATTGCCACCAACCATCTGGTCATCCAAACAGGAAAACTGAAAGTAATCTCTGACTCCTCCTGCTCTTTTACCCCATTCCTGAGTTTACCTCCTGAATATTGCTTGAATGTGTATCTTTCTCCATATATTTACAACTAATCAATATGGCTTACAAAATATTGAAAAATAGAAATTCATATAAATGTAAGATGTTATTTTTCTCAATTTAGTGTTGTTTAAGGTATGCATTGTATTGATATTATTAACTCATGGCCATTTGAGGAACTTCAGCCTGCTTTGGGGAATTCTGGTCTCCTATTGGCCTGGCATGCTAAGCTCTTCATGGTCAGGTAATTGTCTATATCAGCATTTTCTGTTTTCTCCTGTATTCACCTAACACCATCAAATAAAGGTAATTGCAAACACTTAGCTTGATACAGAGAAAAAAATACAATTTTCCCCAGTGGGCTTTCTGACGTTTTGTTTGCCTGTCTCACTTGTCTTCCCATTTAAGGCCTCCTGGGACTTCTCCCAGGTGAGGCAATTATTATTAGTATGATTTTAGTTTGCAAGCTCTCTCTAATATGCCAATGGGTAGCCCCAAACTAGTAAATAATTACATATTATACAAAAACACTGTTTGTCTTTTTACTATAAGCTTCACAGCCCCAGACCAAATTAATCTTCTCATTGTATGCTCTGTTACTTATAGTAAATATATCACAAAATATAGTAGAAAGAGAAAATAAAATCTTTTGATCACCAGAATAAAATGGTCAACAAACAAGTCTGATTACTATTAAGTGTTAAGGCTTGTCTATGTTTCCACATCTAGAAAACACACTGTAGGAGTCAGACTTAAGTTACTTTTATCTACATTTTCATTTGATAAAGAACTTTATTAGCAAATGAAGTAACTTTAATATAGTAGTAAAAGTAACACAGAAACTGTATTATTCCTTCTTTCAATTCTTACCAGCAATAATTGACCTAAATGGCTCTATTTTTCTTGCACAAAATCTAAAACTTTAACTTCTGTGTGCCCATTTTCTTTGTCTTTCCTTTGATTGCAAAACAAAGTTTCTCCTTTTGTCCAAAGCTAGTCTCTCCCTCGGCCCCACCTTTCCTTTGTTCTGGCCTCCATCTCCTTTCGTGTCAAGACTATGTTCCCATAGTCACCCTCTCTCTCTTTTGCATCACAAATTGCCTCCCCTTTCCCCACCTACCTGTCTCTTCCTTAATCTTCTCCATCTTGGCAGGTGGCACCAACATCTACTTACCCACCAATCCCCAAACCAGGTGTCATTCTTAACTTACCACATTTTGTCATCTCCCAGCATCCAAACCATTCTGAAAAATTTTGCTTCCAAAGAACATCTCAAAACTGTCCATGTCCCCTATCTTCCCTCCCTCAGCTCTAGACTAGGCCACCAATATCTCTCACTTGGGCTGTCTTGTTTCCCTAATATTTAGGCTTTACATTGCAGCCAGAGGAATCTTAAAAATATATATCAAATCATATAGCTCCCTTGGTGAAAACTCTTAAAAGCCTTCTAATATATTCAAACTTCTTACCATGGCTCTATCAGAGCCTCTTAGTCCTGCATGATCTGTCCCAGACTCTGTTCATACTCAGCTCACATACTCCTTCCCTTGCTTGTTTCTCTCCAGCCATACTGGCCTTCTCCTTCCTGAAAATATGCCAATAATGCTGTAGGTGACCCTTTGTGTACCTACTGCCTTCAAAGCTGTTCCCCAGCTTTTCACAGAGCTACCCTTTGTCATCTGCCTGCTCAAATGTCACCTCCTTAGACTTTATTGGTCACCATTTTCAAAATTATTCCTTCCATAGCCATCCACTTTTAGTCTCTATTATGCCCTTCTGCTTTATTTCCTTTATGGTACTCATCGAACAAAATCTCTTAATGATCTGATTTTGCTATTTGATCACTCATTTATTGGCTATTTGTTCCCACTTAAATGTAAGCCCCAGGAGAGCAGGGACCTTGTCTTTCTTGTTACCAGTGTGTCTTCAATACCCATAACAGTATCTGGCACACTCACAACTCCAGGCCCTGGTGTGAAAGACACCCCATAGAGTTTTTCAACATGGCATCTCTGAGTCCATGTCTCTCCTTATGGTTAATCTGATATAATTTTTTGTGTGTGCTTTTAGGTTTGTATTTACCTGAACCTTTTCTTTCCTTTAGTCTTACCAGGACAATGGGTTTGACATTGTATAGAAGGAAAGAGCCACAAGAGGTGTGCAGAGTTCCCATGGCTACCATTTTAAAATCTGAAAAGTCTCCACACTAAGAGATAGAGTGCATTTGAAAAGAATGACTAATTCCTATGAAGTTATTGGATCTACAAAATTAGAGCCAGAGAAACAAAAAATTCAATTTAGTGATGTAACAGCCTAGGGGGAAGGTTGCAGAGTTATGTAACAAAATGGCAGAATGAGGCAAGGATGTGACTCAAGCCTAGGAAAATGGGTTACATTACCACCTTCCTTCTTCAATTAAGGACTCTAAGGTAAAGTGCCTAAAAATGGAAGTCAGCCTGACAGTTGGGATTGTAAGAAAAAATCACCATGGATATTTGTAGCTCCAGACCTTATATATCTGGCCTGTATTTCTGATCCTTAAATGACCTTAATAACCTTCTGAGAAGATGTGTAGGGTGATATAATTATTTCCTTAACATCCTTAACTGCAGGAAGATTTAGGGTTAAATGTACAAATTACTGATAGAATCGTATCTATAGCATTAATTCTTTTGTGCTAAGAAAGAATGTGTCCAAATTTAGTGTTTTAGCCAGTTGTAATATAAAAGAGGATTTGGCCTTTTCAAGTAAAAAATTGACCTTGTGATTCTAATTTAAAATATGTCATTGAGTAATTGCTTTAGACTTGTAATTTACTAAGATTATGTGTTGTATTGGGAAACTTAAAATAATTTAAGAATCACCATATTTATAGTTTTAATTCTGCTGGTTTTATTAAAAGCATTAGGGGAAATTTTATTTTATAAGTTAGCCAAAGTACTTAAAAAGGAACTGAAATATATTAAATTTATGAATGCAATTTAAAACATTGACAGTGTTAAGTTTATAAACGTGATCATGGTTAAAATTTGCTGGAAATATAAACAGAATAAAAAGATTTGTATGTTGGATGTAAAGCTTAAGGACAAAAATGGAGTTTTGAATATCAGAAATAAACCACTAAATAATATTTTTGGAACCTAAATTTACCCTCAAGACATCAAATCTAGTGAAATCGGAGGTAGAAGGAGATTTGCACTTGAATCAGAGAATTTCTTGAATTAGAAAGAACCAAAATAAGTCACATTTTAGGTCATGAGCTGTCACAGACAATGCAAAGTCAGTGTAATAAGAAATTCTGAGTTTTAGTCTTATCTCTCAAACTTTGTTCATTGCAGTAGTGTTGTCTGCTCTCAAGTAGTCTACAGACAAGTAGGAAGTTTCTAAGTTGATCTCTCATGACCAACTCACTACCACAGGCACTCTGTACCTCTTTCATCCTCACAGAAAACTTGCAAAGTAGGTACTGTTATTCCCATTTTTAAGTGATATAAATGATTAAGTGCCTTACCTAGTCATACAGCTAGAAAGTGACAAAAGTGAGATTTGAACCTCACACTTTATAATATTAAAGCTTGTGCTCTTTTCACCTAACTCAGTTGCTAATGAGTTACTGTGTTATTAAGCAAAGTAGCTACAATTATGATCAGTCTTTATTGTATGTCAATGCCTTGACCTTTAAGTATCAACTGTCAGGTAAGTAGATGGGTGAACTTTTCTAGGGTGAAAGAATGAGAATAATAAAAGTGACTTTTATCTCCCTCAAATTGTACTAGGTGGGCAGATGCTTATTTTTTGGATTTTCATTGTTTGTTTTTATATTTTTTGTAAACAAGGGATACAATCACTATACTCTGACAATGATATGTCAAATTGTGATGGCAATTAATTTAGAACTTCAGAAACCTCTGTAAATAATGTGATGTGTGGGAGAGAATTTTAGTAATTTTCACCATTTTACAGGTGAACTGGCCAAGGAATGTGTGTGTGTGTGTGTTTTCCCGTCTTCTGTGAAACCTGTATTAGCAAGAAAATGTGAGGTTGATATTAAGTCCGTGTAGATTGGGACACTGACCTTTATCGGGGTAGAACAAAGAGTAATTAGCATTTTTGAGGTTTTACTGGTTAGGTCCTGACCTGTTGAAGAGAGTCAGCTGTGTGCCTGATGCTTTTCTGGGGCTACAGATGACTGACTGTCAGACTACATTTATTCAAATTAAATTATGAATAATGAATAATAGCAGTTTTTAAAAATATCATAACAAAACTCACCCTCAGGTCATTTGTGTTGGGTTCACCATGGCCCTCAAGCAGTTCTCAGCTGGGAAGACACTTATGTGGATCAGCTTCTCTGAGTTTTCCTGGCCACAGCACCTCAGAGTAATGAAGCTAGCATTCAGAGCATCCTAGAGGATGGTCATGTTGAAGAATCATGCTGAGTGGCCTGGTCAGTGGTCACACAAATATTTTTTCTTTAGAAAACCATAGGAGTCATTTCTTTCCTTTACTCATAAAGTGCAACTCTAGTACCAGCGATAGAATGACAGCATCACATAAAGCTGGGAGACCTGAAGAATGACAGAGATAACAGAAAGACAAGGCTTTAAGAAATAGGGCAGTATCATACCTGAAAATGTTGCAACAGGCTAAACCTAGAATTCCTTTTCATTAAAACCTGGGAAACAGTACAAGTGAGTGAATAAGTGCACAGATTCTATCACCACATTACCTGGATTCAAATCCTGATCCAGCCACTCATTAACTATGTGATCTTTTAAAATAAAATAAATATTAGCTATAGTTTTCACCTGTTAGAACTTACCTAAACATTGGATGAGGCATGGGAAAGTGTTGCTAGCTGAGAGTGCACTCAAGGTAATTGTTGCTGCAGATTTTGTGAAACACTGAAGAAATACTGAAGGGAAAGGGGCAGTTTAGCTACCTGCTGTTTTGTCTTTTTCAATAAAATTACTATCAGACATGATTCCTGGTTTGTTTTATTTTGTGTATTAGTTTGGTTTAAAGTTTACACCACTGGTAAGAATTACTCCAGTTAGGGAAAAGATATATATATGTATTTTAGGTGATTTGAAGAAACATACTTTAATACAGAATTACATTTTTATATTAAAAAAGAGTAGGAAAGCATGTGCTTTTGTCTATGAGTTATCACTTAACCATACTCAGTATAAGCCTTCCTTTTTGTCCAAGTGAGTATTCCCCTAAGCACCAGTAGCAGCAGCAGCAACAGATTCACCCAAGAGTCTATTAGAAATGCAAAATCTCAGGCCACACCCCAGAGCTACTGCATCAGAAATGCTGCAGGGGCAGCTGGGCTATCTGGGTGATTCTGATGCTCACTGAAGCCACTGGCCTAAACTTCCTCAGTTTACCAGCATCCTTTCTATGTGCTGACTTTAATCCAATAAGACCAGTCATCCTCTCTAGCAGTAATGTTCAAAATAAGGCATATGCAAGACAATCCATTGGAGTTTGGAAAGAAAATACTGAAATTTCTATTTATGTATTTATTATCTTCTATTTTAGTTTATATTTTTGTGTATGTATTATAATGTCCAAAATGCATGTGTGGGTATACACACACATACATATATAAACACACACACACACACATATATATAATATTATATATGCAATGTTTAAATAATTAACTACACTCTAAATTGGATGGATTGTGATTTCTTTCCAAACTAGGATGTGGGTTTAAAAAAGTTTGGACACCATTGTTGTAAAGAACATATGTGCTCTGCAAACTTTGGTGTCCCATGGTTTGTCTTACTGGGCATTGGGCAAATGAACCAGGGGCCACCAGCGTAGGAAAGGGACCAGGACACCTCTCTTTGGCCAGAAGTCTGTGGTTCTCCTTCAAGCTTCAGCTCAACTGACACTTGCCCTGACCATCCTACACCAGATCCCCCACAGAACCCCGACTGCCTTGCTGGAGTGGATCAGCCGCACTTGCACCTGGGTCTGCCCAGCCCAGAGCAGGGGCGATGTCAACAGGATAGAGAGGGGTCAAGATGGTGGAATAGGAGGATGCGGAGTTCGTCTCTCGTCACAAGTACATCAAGAATACATCTACAAATGGAACAATTCTCACAGAGCACTTGCTGAACATTAGTGGAAGACTTTGGACACATAAAGGACAAGAAAAATCCCCTCACAAACAGGTAGGATGAAAGGAAGACAAAAAGAAAAGAGGAATCAAAAAAGGGACCAGCAACCCTGGTGGGAAGCTGAAATTGTCATTGTTGTTGTTTTTATTAATTTTTATTTTTAAATTTTTAAAATATATTTTAAAATTTTTCTATTTTTACTTTACTTTTTTTGTTTTGTATATTTTTTCTTGTTTTTGTTCTTTTTTTGATTGTTTTTATGTGTTTTATGTTTTCTTTGCTTTTTTTAGTTTGCTTTCTGTTTTTGTTTTGTGTTTTTTGTTTTTGTTAGTTTAGTCTTTATTGATTCTTTTCATTTTTGAGTTCGTTTGTTCCCTTCTTTGGGTTTTCTTTGGTTTTTTTTTCTGTCTGTTTGTATCTGTTTGTTTGGCTTTGTTTTTATCATTTGTCTTGGGTTTGGTTCATCTGTTTGTTTCCTTCTTTTATTTGGTTTTGTTTCGTTTTTGTTTGTTGTTGTTGCTGTTTGTTTTTGTTCTTGCTATTTGCTTGTGTTTTATCTGTTTATTTTCTTTTCCTTTTTTTTTTTTTTTTTTCCCTTTTTTCTCAGGCTGTGCTGGGCAGCTTGCAGGCTCTTGGTACCCTGGCCAGAGGTTGGGCCTGAGCCTCTGGGGTGAGAGCTCAGAGTCCAGGATGCTGGACTGCTAGAGAATTCCTGGGCCCAGAAAATATAATCAGAGTGTGCTTTCCTCAAGGTATCCATCTCGACACCAAGACCCAGCTCCACCCAACTGGCTGCAGGCTACAATGCTGAGCACCTCATGCCAAACAACAAGCAAGACAGGAACACAGTCCCACCCATCAGCAGACGGGTTGCCTAAAGTTGTACTAAGCTCACAGACACCCCAAAACACACCACCCGATGCGGCCCTGTACAACAGAGGGAAAAGACTCAGCTCCACAAACAAGAGTACAGGAACCAGTCCCTCCCACCAGGAAGCCTACACAAACCCCTGGACCAAACTTACCCACCAGGGGGACGACAACAGAAGCAAGAGGAACTAGGACCCTGCAGCCTGCGGAAAGGAGACCATAAACACAGTAAGTTGGACAAAATGAGATGACACAGAAATATGTTGCAGACAGAGGAGCAAGGTAAAAACCCACAAGATCAAACACATGAAGAGGAAATAGGCAATCTACCTGAAAATGAATTCAGAGTAATGATAGTAAAGATGATCCAAGATCTTGGGAATATCAGTAGAATGGAGGCACGGATCAAGAAGACACAAGAAGTGTTGAACAAGGACCTAGAAGAACTAAAGAACAAACAATCAGTGAA
Source organism: Balaenoptera ricei (assembly GCF_028023285.1). Taxonomy (NCBI): domain Eukaryota; kingdom Metazoa; phylum Chordata; class Mammalia; order Artiodactyla; family Balaenopteridae; genus Balaenoptera; species Balaenoptera ricei. The sequence continues at coordinate 75,308,753 of NC_082651.1, read as the reverse complement.
GAACAACACAATAAGTGAAATGAAAAACTAGAAGGAATCGATAGCAGAATAACTGAGACAGAAGAATTGATAAGTGAGCTGGAAGATACAATGGTGGAAATAACTGCTGCGGAGTAGAATAAAGAAAAAAGAATGAAAATAAATGATGACAGTCTCAGAGGCCTCTGGGACAACATGAAACACAACAACAGTCGAATTATAGGGGTCCCAGAAGAAGAAGAGAAAGAAAGCGTCTGGGAAAATATTTGAAGAAATTATAGTTGAAAACTTCCCTAACTTGGGAAGGGAAATACTCAGCCAAGTCCAGGAAGCACAGAGAGTCCCATACAGGAAAAACCCAAGCCAAGACTCATATTAAGCAAACTAACAAAAGTTAACCTCAAAGAAAAAATATTAAAAGCAGCAAAGGAAAAGCAACAAATAACATACAAGGGGCTCCTCATAAGGTTATAGGCTGAGTTTTCAGCACAAACTATGCAGGCTCAAAGGGAGTGGCAGGATATATTTAAAATGATGAAAGGGGAAAACCTACAACCAATATTACTCTACCCAGCAAGGATTTCATTCAGATTCGACAGAGAAATAAAAAACTTTACAGACAAGCAAAAGCTAAGAGAATTCAGCACCACCAAACCACCCTTACAACAAATGCTAAAGGAACTTCTCTAGGTGGGAAACACAAGAAAAAGTCCTACAAAAACAAATGCGAAACAATTAAGAAAATGGTGATAGGAACATACATATCGACAATTACCTTAAATGTAAATGGATTAAATGCTCCAACCGAAATATATAGACTGGCTGAATGGATATAAAAATAAGACCTGTATATATGCTGTCTACAAGAGGCTCACTTCTGACCTAGGGACACATACAGACTGAAAGGGAGGGGATGGAAAAAGATATTCCATGCAAATGGAAATGAAAAGAAAACTGGCGTAGCACTATTCATATCAGACAAAAGAGGTTTTGAAATAAAGACTATTGCAAGAGACAAGGGAGAACACTACATAATGATCAAGGGACCATTCCAAGAAGATATCACAATTGTAAATATTTATGCACCCAACATAGGAGCACTTCAATGCATAAGGCAAATGCTAACAACTACAAAAGGGGAAATCAACAGTAACACAATAATAGTGGGGGACTTTAACACTTCTGTTACACCAATCGATAGATCTTCCAGACATAAAATTAATAAGGAAACACAAACTTAAATGACACATTAGACCAGATAGATTTAATTGATAATTATAGGATATTACATCCGAATGCAGCAAAATACACTTTCTTCTCAAGTGCACATGAAACATTCTCCAGGATAGAGCACATCTTGGGTCACAAATCAAGCCTCGGTAAATTTAAGAAAATTGAAATCATATCAAGCATCTTTTCTGACCACAACACTATGAGATTAGAAATCAGTTACAGGAAAAAAAACTGTAAGAAACACAAACACATGGAGGCTAAATGATATGGAACTAAATAACCAAGACATCACTGAAGAAATCAAAGAGGAAATAAAAAAATTACTAGAAACAAATGACAACCAGAACAAAACAACCCAAAACCTATGGGATACAGCAAAAGCAGTTCTAAGAGGGAAGTTTATAGCAATAAAATCCTACCTCAAGAAACAAGAAAAAAGTCAAATAAAAAACCTAACCTTACACCTAAAGCAACTAGAGAAAGAAGGAACAAAAAAACCCAAATTTAGTAGAAGGAAATAAATCATAAAGATCAAAGCAGAAATAAGTGAAATAGAAGAGAAAAAAACAACAGCAAAGATCAAGAAAACTAAAAGCTGGTTCTTTGAGAAGATAAACAAAATAGATAAACCCTTAGCCAGACTCACCAAGAAAAAAAGGGAGAGGAATCAAATCAATTAAAGTAGAAATGGAAAAGAAGTTACAACTGACACCACAGAAATAGAAAGGATAGTAAGAGACTACTGCAAGCAACTATATGTCAATAAAATAGACAATCTGGAAGAAATGGACAAATTCATAGAAAAGTACAACCTTCCAAGACAGAACCAGGAAGAAATTGAATACATGAACACACCAATCACAAGTAATGAAATTGAAACTGTGATTTAAAATCTTCCAACAATCAAAAGTCCAGGACCAGATGGCTTCAAAAGGTGAATTCTATGAAACATTTAGAGAAGAGTTAACACCTATCCTTCTCAAACTATTCCAAAAACGTGCAGAGGGAGGAACACTCCCAAGCTCATTCTATGAGGCCACAATCACCCTGATACCAAAACCAAAGATATCACACACAAAAAAGAAAATTACAGACCAATATCACTAATGAACATAGATGCAAAAATTCTCAACAAAATAGTAGCAAACAGAATCCAACAACACATTAAAAGGATCATACACCCATAATCAAGTGGGATTTATCCTAGGGATGAAAGGATTCTTCAATATATGCAAATCAATCAATGTGATACACCGTATTAAAAAATTGAAGAAAAAAAATATAATCATCTCAATAGATGCAGAAAATACTCTTGACAAAATGCAACACCTATTTATGATGAAACCTCTCCAGAAGGTGGGCATACAGGGAAACTACCTCAACATAATAAAGGTCATATATGACAAACCCACAGCAAATATCATTCTCAATGGTGAAAAACTGAAAGCATTTCCTCTAAAATCAGGAACAAGACAAGGGTGTTCACTCTCACCACTATTATTCAACATAGTTTTGGAAGTCCTAGCCATGGCAATCAGAAAAGAAAAAGAGATTAAAGGAATGCAAATTGGAAAAGAAGAAGTAAAACCATCACTGTTGGCAGATGGCATGATACTGTACATAGAAAATCCTAAACATGCCACCAGAAAACTACTAGAGCTAAACAATGAATCTGGTAAAGTTGCAGGATACAAAATTAATACACAGAAATCTCTTGCATTCCTCTACACTAACAATGAAAGGTCAGAAAGAGAAATTAAGGAAACAATCCCATTTACCATTGCAACAAAAAGAATAAAATACCTAGGGATAAACCTACCTAAGGAGGCAGAGGACCCGTATGCAGAAAACTATAAGATATTGATGAAAGAAATCAAAGATGACACAAACAGATGGAGAGATATACCATGTTCTTGGATTGGAAGAATCAATATTGTGAAAATGACCATATTACTCAAAGCAATCTACAGATTCAATGCAATCCCTATCAAATTACCAATGGCATTTTTTAGAGAAGTAGAACAAAAATTTTATAATTTGTATGGAAACACAAAAGACCCTGAATAGCCAAAGCAATCTTAAGGAAGAAAAATGGAACTGGAGGAATCAGGCTCCCTGACATCAGACTATACTACAAAGCTACAGTAATCCAGACAGTATGGTACTGGCACAAAAACAGAAATATAGATGAATGGAACAGGATAGAATGCCTAGAGATAAACCCACACACCTATGGTCAACTAATCTATGACAAAGGAGGCAAGGATATACAATGGAGAGAAGACAGTCTCTTCAATAAATGGTGCTGAAAAAACTGGACAGCTACATGTAAAAGAATGAAATTAGGACACTCCCTAACACCATACACAATAATAAACTCAAAATGGATTAAAGACCTATATGTAAGGCCAGACACTATAAAACATAGGCAGACCACTCTTTGACATAAATTGCAGCAAGATCTTTTTTGACCCACCTCCTAGAGTAAGGAGAATAAAAACAAAAATAAACAAATGGGACCTAATTAAACTTAAAAGCTATTGCACAGCAAAGGAAACTATAAACAAGACGAAAAGACAACCCTCAGAATGGGAGAAAATATTTGCAAATGAAGCAACTGACAGTGGATTAATCTCTAAAATATACAAACAGCTCTTGCAACTCAATATCAAAAAAACAAACAACCCAATCCAAAAATGGGCAGAACACCTAAATAGACATTTCTCCAAAGAAGACATACAAATGCCCAACAAACACATGAAAAGATGCTCAACATCACTAATTGTTAGAGACATGCAAATCAAAACTACAATGAGGTATCACCTCACACTGGTCAGAATGGCCATCATCAAAAAATCTACAAACAATAAATGATGGAGAGGGTGTGGAGAAAGGGGAACCCTCTTACACTGTTGGTGGGAATGTAAATTGATTCAATCACTATGGGGAACAGTATGGAGATTCCTTAAAAAAAATAAAAACAGAACTCCATATGACCCAGCAATCCCACTCCTGGGCATAAGCCAGAGAAAACCATAATTCATAAAGACACATGCACCCCAATGTTCATTGAAGCACTATTTACAATAGCCAGGACATGGAAGCAAACTAAATGTCCATTGACAGATGAATGGATAAAGAAGAAGTGGCACATATATACAATGGAATATTACTGAGCCATAAAAAGAAATGAAATTGAGTTATTTGTAGTGAGGTGGATGGACCTAGAGTCTGTCATACAGAGTGAAGTAAATCAGAAAGAGAAAAACAAATATCATATATTAACACATATATGTGGATTCAAGAAAAATCGTATAGATGATCTTATATGCAAAGCAGAAAAAAAGACACAGGCGTAGAGAACTAATGTATGGATACTAAGGGAGAATGGGGGGGTGGGATGACTTGGGAGATTGGATTGACATATATACACTACTATGTATAAAATAGATAACTAATAAGAACCTACTGTATAGTGCAGGGAACCCTACCTGGTGCTCTGTGATGACCTAAATGGGAAGGAAATTCAAAAAAGAGGGATATATGTATACATATGGCTGATTCACTTTGCTGTGTAGCAGAAACTGATACAGCAGTGTAAAGCAACTATACTCCAATAGAAAAAAAATTATATATATATGCAATTATTCCTTATATCCTGAACATCACAATGATCAAAAATTGAATAAAGGAAACCAAATTACAGTAAAATTATTTAGCTCTCTTTTTTTGGTTTCAGTTAGATCTCTGTGCACTTACATTATAGGCATTCTTACATTGCAAATGGTCAATTGTTATCACAATTAGAACTGAATAGCTTATCATATCAGTACAGAGTGTGTAATGATCAATGCCTAGGTTTCCCCCCCCAACTAAAATGAATGACCCATATTTTGCTGAATTCTATTGACTAAAGATAAATATTTGAGTTGAAAATTCCATGTGCCTTTTGCTGACATTAAAAAGCTTCAAATTAAATATAAGACCTGGCATATTAAAGAAAAATCAGCATTCAGTGTGTTTTGCATTATTCTGGGAATGTTGTGTAAACCCATGTTTCTATTATTCCTTTCACTTAAATGACTTACTGTTAAGCATTTTATTTATTATTACTTAGATATGCAGATTAGGGAGGGAGATATATGAATCCCAAATTAATAAATTAGGCTCTTTGCTATTATCCAAATAAACAGAATACAGATATGGAATAGGTGTGAAGGGATGGGATACATTTGAAATATCTGTCCTTGTCTTTCCTTCCATCTGTTAACATTTATGGTTGACTGTTCACTGTGTAAGTGATACCAGTTCTTTGAGTCCCCCAAATTTCTAGATCTCTGGAGTTATTTTTGTAATTTCTCAAGAAATTATTTTGGACAAAATAGAAATATATGGAATGATAAATTCACATGTAAGTGGATTTCAGATGTTCTCAATGAATTAAAGATTAATGGATAGAAATGAGCCTTAATAAATTATTTTGTGAAATAAAATCCAGAGAGAGAATTCAAAACATTACTGAGAGAAATTAAAGAAGGTACAAATAAATTCATATATATATACCATGTTTATGGATAAATTTTCAGTATTATTAAGAGTTATTTTCTCCTAATTTAAAAGTTCTGAAAAACATTTCTCTAAAGTTAGGTGAAGATGGATTATTCTTTAGCCATGATAACAAGAAGCTACCAGAACTGGTTTAAACCTGTTTAATGGATCAGTGATAATTTACCTTAGTGAATATATTAATTGATCAATGAGAACACCTTGCTCTGAATGTTACCAATCATGTTTCACTTAACTCAATAAGCACAATTTTTTTTTTTAAATTTTATGTTATGTGTATTTTGCCACCATTTTTTTTTTTTTAAAATAAATTTATTTATTTATTTATTTTTGGCTGTGTTGGGTCTTCGTTTCTGTGCGAGGGCTTTCTCTAGTTGTGGCAAGCGGGGGCCACTCTTCATCGCGGTGCGCAGGCCTCTCACTGTCACGGCCTCTCGTTGCGGAGCACAGGCTCCAGACGCGCAGGCTCAGTAGTTGTGGCTCACGGGCCTAGCCGCTCCGCAGCATGTGGGATCTTCCCGGACTGGGGCACGAACCCGTGTTCCCTGCATTGGCAGGCGGATTCCTAACCACTGCGCCACCAGGGAAGCCCAATAAGCACAATTTTAAATGTTAACAAATCTCACCTGAGTGATGATACGTCAACAGATGATATCAGTCTGTACATGTCTCCAAAAGTCCAATCCCTAAACTTCACATTGTTCAAAAATCCTATATATGCTTATAACTCTATTATGCTGAAAGGGACTAAAAGCATTGCTCTGCCTTATTAGTTTGCTAGGGCTGCCATACAAAGTACCACATACTGGGTGAGTTAGAAATTTATTCACTCAAAATTCTAAAGTCCGATAGTCTGAAATCAAGGTATTGGCAGGGTTGGTTTCATTCTGAGACATCTCTCTTTGGCTTGTACATAGGTGTCTTCTCTGTGTGTCCTCATATGGTCCTCCCTTGATCTGTGTTGTCTGTGCCTTAATCTCTTCTTCTTATGAGAGCACCATGCATATTGGATTAGGACTCACTCTAACAATCTTATTTTAATGAAGTTACTTCTTTTAAGGCCCTATCTCCAAATACAGTCACATTCCAAGGTATTGGGGATTAGGGCTTCAACATATGAATTTTGTGGGGACACAGTTTAACCTATAACTGTAAGAAATAAATTCATCTTTGTTTTCCTCCTGCACCAAGCTATAGCTGTAGATCTTATTTCTACAAAAAAAAAAAAAAAAAAAAAAAGCGGCAGTGGGCGGTGAAACTGCTTGGAAGGACAACGGCGGCATGTGCGAGGGTCCGTCCCGCATCTCGGGGCCCATCCCCCCAGACCCTACGCTCTGTCCTGACTACTACCGGCGGCTGGCCTCGGCCCAAGGGCGCCTTGAGGGAAACGCGCTGAAGTTGGGCCTGCTGACTCCGGACCCCGACCTAGACGCCACCCCTCCCCGCGGCCCCCGCATCGGTCCCGGAGCCCGAGAAATCCTGGAGCGTGGCCGGTGCGGCGTGGGTGACGTGCTGCTACAGCTCGTGGGTATCTCCCTAGGCCCAGGGGCCTCTCCCAAGAGGAAGGACCCCAAAGACCATGAGAAGGAGAACCTGAGGCGGATCAGGGAGATCCAGAGGCGCTTCCGTGAGCAGGAGCACAGCCGGGAGTAGGACCAGTCCAGGCCCCTGAAGGCTCTGTGGCGCTCACCCAAGTATGACAAAGTGGAGTCCCATGTCAAGGCCCAGATGCAGGAGCCCGGCCCTGCCTCTGGGACAGAGCCTGCCCACTTCCTGCGGGCACATTCTCGTTGCGGCCCTGGGTTCCCACCACCCCGTGTCCCCAGTCCCCAGCTAACCAACCCCACCAGGTCCCAATGCTAAGGGCCCAGGCCCAAGTGTGGACTTCATTACCCACAATGCTCGCACTGCCAAGAGGGCCCCCCGGCGGCATTCTCGCTTGCTGCAAGTCCTGGCACGTTTGCTGGAGCAGCAATGGCAGGCCCAGGAGCACTACAACGCCACACAGAAGGGTCACGTGCCCCATTACTTGTTGGAGCGCAGGGATCTGTGGCGGCAGGAGGCTGAGGCCCGTCAGCACAGCCAGCCGGACCCGGCCGTGCCCCCTGGCCACACTTGGATGCCTGAGAACCAGCGGCACCAGGTTGGTGTTGTGTCTCTCCCAAAAGATATGTTGAAGTTCTAAGGCCTGGTCCCTGTCAATGTGGCCTTATTTAAAAATAGGGTCCTTGCAGATGTAAACAAGTTAAGATGAGGTCATACTTGATTAAGATGTGTCCTAATTCACCATAACTAGTGTCCTTATAGGAAGAAAAAGACATAGAAACACACACAGGAGAGATGGTGGAGGCAGAGTTTGGAGTTATGCAGCTGTAAGATAGGAATTCCAAAGATTCCTGGTGGCCACCTCAGGAAGCTAGGAAAAATCAAGCGAGGATTTTACCCAGAGTCTCAGACGGAACATTAATTTGCTGACATCTTGATTTCAGCCTTTTAACCTCTAGAGCTGTGAAAGAATGAATTTTTATTGTTGTAAGCCATTCTAGGTATTGGTAATTTTTTTAAAAACATCTTTATTGGAGTATAATTGCTTTACAATGGTGTGTTAGTTTCTGCTTTATAAGAAAGTGAATCAGCTCTACATATACATATATCCCCATATCTCCTCCCTCTTGCGTCTCCCTCCCACCCTCCCTATCCCACCCCTCTAGGTGGTCACAGAGCACTGAGCTGATCTCCCTGTGCTATGTGGCTGCTTCCCACTAGCTATCTATTTTACATTTGGTAGTGTATATATGTCCATGCCACTCTCACTTCGTCCCAGCTTACCCAGCTTACCCTTCCCCCTCTGCGTGTCCTCAAGTCCATTCTCTACATCTGCATCTTTACTCCTGTCCTACCCTTAGGTTTTTCAGAACCTTTTTTTTTTTTTTCAGATTCCATATATATGTGTTAGCATACGGTATTTGTTTTTCTCTTTCTGACTTCACTCTGTATGACAGACTCTAGGTCCATCCACCTCACTACAAATAACTCAATTTCCCTTCTTTTTATAACTGAGTAACATTCCATTGTATATATGTGCCACATCTTCTTTATCCATTGGATGGACACTTAGGTTGCTTCCATATCCTGGCTATTGTAAATAGAGCTGCAATGAACATTGTGGTACATGTCTCTTTTTGAATTATGGTTTTCTCAGGGTATATGCCCAGTAGTGGGATTGCTGGGTCGTATGGTAGTTCGATTTATAGTTTTTTAAGGTAACTCCATACTGTTCTCCATAGTGGCTGTATCAATTTACATTCCCACCAACAGTGCAGGAGGGTTCTCTTTTCTCCACACCCTCTCCAGCATTTATTGTTTATAGATTTTTTGATGATGGCCATTCTGACTGGAGTGAGGTGATATCTCATTGTAGTTTTGATTTGCATTTCTCTAATGATTAGTCATGTTGAGCATCCTTTCATGTATTTGTTGGCCATCTGTATATCTTCTTTGGAGAAATGTCTATTTAGGTACTCTGCCCATTTTTGGATTGGGTTGTTTGCTTTTTTTGGTATTGAGCTGCATGGGCTGTTTGTAAATTTTGGAGATTAATCCTTTGTCAGTTGCTTCGTTTGCAAATATTTTCTCCCATTCTGAGGGTTGTCTTTTCGTCTTGTTTATGGTTTCCTTTGCTGTGCAAAAGCTTTTAAGTTTCATTAGGTCCCATTTGTTTTTTGTTTTTTTTTTAATTTCCATTTCTCTAGGAGGTGGGTCAAAAAGGATCTTGCTGTGCTGTATGTCATGGAGTTTTCTGCCTGTGATTTCCTCTAAGAGTTTTATAGTGTCTGGCCTTACATTTAGGTCTTTAATCCATTTTGAGGTTTTTTTTGCATATGGTGTTATGGAGTGTTCTCATTTCATTCTTTTACATGTAGCTGTACAGTGTTCCCAGCGCCACTTATTGAAGAGGCTGTGTTTTCTCCATTGTATATTCTTTCCTCCTTTATCAAATATAAGGTGACCATATGTGTGTGGGTTTATCTCTTGGCTTTCTATCCTGTTTCCTCGATCTATATTTCTGTTTTTGTGCCAGTACTATACTGTCTTGATTACTGTGGCTTTGTAGTATAGTCTGAAGTCAGGGAGCCTGATTCCTCCAGCTCCATTTTTCTTTCTCAAGATTGCTTTGGCTATTTGGGGTCTTTTGTGTTTCCATACAAATTTGTGAATTTTTTTGTTCTAGTTCTGTGAAAAATGCCAGTGGTAGTTTGACAGGGATTGTACTGAATCTGTAGATTGCTTTTGGGTAGTATAGTCATTTTCACAATGTTGATTCTTCTAATCCAAGAACATGGTATATCTCTCCACCTGTTTTTATCATCTTTAATTTCTTTCATCAGTGTCTTATAGTTTTCTGCATACAGGTCTTTTGTCTCCTTAGGTAAGTTTATTCCTAGGTATTTTATTCTTTCTGTTGCAATGGTAAATGGGAGTGTTTCCTTAATTTCTCTTTCAGATTTTTCATCATTAGCATATAGGAATGCAAGAGATTTCTGTGCATTAATTTTGTATCCTGCTACTTTACCAAATTCATTGATTAGCTCTAGTAGTTTTCTGGTAGCATCTTTAGGATTCTCTATGTATAGTATCATGTCATCTGCAAACAGTGACAGTTTTACTTCTTTTCTGATTTGGATTCCTTTTACTTCTTTTTCTTCTCTGTTTGCTGTGTCTAAAACTTCCAAAACTATTTTGAATAATAGTGGTGAGAGTGGGCAAGTGGGCCTTGTCTTGTTCCTGATCTTAGTGGAAATAGTTTCATGTTTTCACCAATGAAAACGATGTTGGCTATGGGTTTGTCATATATGGCCTTTATTATGTTGAGGTAAGTTCATTCTATGCCTACTTTCTGGAGGGTTTTTATTATAAATGGGTGTTTAATTTTATCAGAAGCTTTTTTGCATCTTTTGAGATGATCATATGGTTTTTATCCTTCAATTTGTTAATATGGTTTATCACATTGATTGATTTGCATATATTGAAGAGTCCTTGTATTCCTGAGATAAACCCCACTTTATCATGGTTTATGATTCTTTTAATGTGCTGTTTGTATTCTGTTTGCTAGTACTTTGTTGAGGATTTTTCCATATATATTCATCAGTGATATTGGCCTGTAGTTTTCTTATTTTGTGACCTCTTTGTCTGGTTTTGGTATCAGGGTGATGGTGGCCTCATAGAATGAGTTTGGAGGTGTTCCTCCCTCTGCTATATTTTGGAAGAGTTTGAAAGGATAGGTGTTAGCTCTTCTCTAAATGTTTGATAGAATTCACCTGTGAAGCCATCTGGTCCTGGACTTTTGTTTGTTGCAGGATTTTTAATCACAGTCTCAATTTCAGTGCTTGTGATTGGTCTGTTTATATTTTCTATTTCTTCCTGGTTCAGCCTCGGAAGGTTGTGCTTTTCTAAGAATTTGTTCATTTCTTCCAGGTTGTCCATTTTATTGGCATATAGTTGCTTATAGTAATCTCTCATGATCCTTTGTATTTCTGCAGTGTCAGTTGTTACTTCTCCTTTTTCAGTTCTAATTCTATTGATTTGAGTCTTCTCCCTTTTTTCTTGTTGAGTCTGGCTAATGGTTTATCAATTTTGTTTATCTTCTCAAAGAACCAGCTTTTAGTTTTATTGATCTTTGCTATTGTGTCCTTCATTTCTTTTTCAGTTATTTCTGAGCTGATCTTTATGATTTCTTTCTGTCTGCTAACTTTGGGGGTTTTTTTTGTTCTTCTTTCTCTAATTGCTTTACGTGTAAGTTTAGGTTGTTTATTTGAGATGTTTCTTGTTTCTTGAGGTAGGATTTTATTGCTATAAACTTCCCTCTTAGAACTGCTTTTGCTGCATCCCATAGGTTTTGGGTCGTTGTGTGTTCATTGTCATTTGTTTCTAGGTAGTTTTTGATTTCCTCTTTGCTATCTTCAGTGATCTCTTGGTTAGTTGGTAGTGTATTGTTTAGCCTCCATGTTTTTGTATTTTTTACAGATTTTCTCCTGTACTTGATATCTAGTCTTATAGCGTTGTGTTCGGAAACAATACTCGATACAATTTCAATTTTCTTAAATTTACCAAGGCTTGATTTGTGACCCAGGATATGATCTATCCTGGAGAATGTTCCATGAGCACTTGAGAAGAAAGTATTTTCTCAGTCCCTTTCTTTTTCTCTTCTTCTTCTGGGACCGCTATAATTCTAATGTTGTTGCATTTAATTTTGTCCCAGACGTCTCTGAGACTGTCCTCAATTCTTTTCATTCTTTTTTCTTTATTCTGCTCTGCAGTAGTTATTTTCACTATTTTATCTTCCAGGTCATCCATTCTTCTGCCTCAGTTATTCTGCTATTGATTCCTTCTAGAAAATTTTTAATTTCGTTTATTGTGTTGTTCATCATTGTTTGTTTACTCTTTAGTTCTTCTAGGTCCTTGTTAAATGTTTCTTGTATTTTCTCCGTTCTATTTCCAAGATTTTGGATCACCTTTACTATCATTACTCTGAATTCTTTTTCAGGTAGTCTGCCTATTTCGTCTTTATTTGTTTGGTCTGGTGGGTTGACCTTGCTCCTTCATCTGCTGTGTGTTTCTCTGTCTTCTCATTTTGCTTAACTTTCTGTGTTTGGGATCTCCTTTTCTCAGGCTGCAGGTTTGTAGTTCCTGTTGTTTTTGGTATCTGCTTCCAGTGGGTGAGGTTGGTTCACTGGGTTGTGTAGGCTTCCTGGTGGAGGGGACTTGTGCCTGTGTTCTGGTGGATGAGGCTGGATCTTGTCTGTCTGGTGGGCAGGACTACTCCAGTGGTGTGTTTTGGGGTTTCTGTGACCTTATTTTGATTTTAGGCAGCTCTCTGCTAATGAGTGAGGTTGTGTTTCTGCCTTGCTAGTTGTTTGGCATAGGGTGTCCAGCACTGTAGCTTGCTGGTTGTTGAGTGCAACTGATTGTTAGCGTTGAGATGGGGATCTCTGGGAGAGCTTTTGCCGTTTGATATTATGTGGAGCCAGGAGTGGACCAATGTCCTGAACTTGCTCTCCTACCTCAGAGGCACAGGCTTGACACCTGGCCAGTGCAGCGTGTCAGCCACATGGCTCAGAGGAAAAGGGAGAAAAGAAAGAAAGAAAGGAAGGAAGGGAGGGAGGGAGGGAGGAAGGAAGGAAGAAAGAGAGAGAGAGAAAGAAAGAAAGAGAGGAAGAAAAATAAATAAATAAAATAAAATAATTAAAATAAAAAATAAAAAAATTCTTAAAAATAAAAAAATTTAAAAGTAATAAAAAAAGAAGAAAGAAAGAAAGAAGAGAGCAACCAAGCCAAAAAACAAATGCACCAATGATAACCAGTACTAAAAATGATACTAAAAAATAAAACCGAATGACAGAACTCTAGGAGAAATGGTAAAAGCAAAGCTATACAGACAAAATCACACAAAGAAACATACACATACACACTCACAAAAAGACAAAAAGAAAAACTTATATATATCTTTTGGGAAGTCTGAGGTCTTCTGTCAGCATTCAGTAGGTGTTCTGTAAGTGTCATTCCACATTTAGATATTTTTCTGATGTATTTCTGGGGAGGAAGGTGATCTCCACATCTTACTCCTCTGCCATCTTTCAGGTCTCCCGATATTGGTAATTTTTTATAGCAGCCCTAGTAAACTAATATACCTGGGTTTTAATGTATGACAAACGTGGATAGAAAAAAGGAAAACAAAGTTTTCTTTTTTAAATAAATGTAAATCCATTGTCTTTTTATTTCAGGTATTGAGCGGTAGTCTTATCATCTCTTTACGTTTCAGTGCAATCCCAGCAGATTTTTAGTAGAAACTGACAAGCTGATTTTAAATTTTATATGGAAATATCAAGAGTGTAGAATAACCAAACAATTATGGAGAAGAAAATAAAGTTGAAGGACCACTTACTAAAAAGCTAGTGCTATTGGAATAAAAATTTTAAAATAAATCAATGGAACAGAACAGAGGGTGCTAAAATAGACACACATTTATTTGGCTAATTGATTTGGGGCAAAGATGCCAAGGTACTAAATGTGGAAAAGGTAGACTATTCCACAAATAAATATCCATATTGGGAAAAAATGAAACTGAACTCCTACCTGACACCATAGAAAAAATTAATTTGAAATTGATCATAGACCCTTATATAAAAGCTGGAATGAGAAACTTCCAGGAGAAAATCTTCACAAATTTGAAGTAATCAAAGATTTCTTAGAAAACAGAAAAAAGCAAAACATTTTAACGGTATATACTATTGGGCAATAAGCACAAGAAAAGACACTAAACATCACTAGTCATAAGGGTCATGCAAATTAATACCATAGTAAGATGCTAGTTCATACATAATAGAATGGCTAGAATTTTAAAAAAATTAAAACTGAAAATACCAAGAGTTGGCAAAAATATGGAGCCACTGGAACTTTAATATGTTGCTTCTGGAACTGTAAAATGATACGACCATCTTGGCAAGTATCTTTGCAGTTTTTGTATGTTATATACACTATCCTACAATCTAGCAATTTCATTCCTAATTATTTACCCAAGTCAAATGATAACATATACCCCAAAAAGGTACATGATTTTTATAGCATCTTTATTCATCATAATCACAAACTGAATTGGAGAAGGAATATCTCTCAATAGGTAAATGAATAAACAAGTTGTGCTCTTGTCATTCACTGAAATGATACAATTCAGCAAACAAAATGAATGGACTCCTAATATTCATGGATAAATATTATAGATGTTACATTGAAAGAAGTCAGATAGAAAACTATTCATACTCTATGATTCCATTTATGTGAAGATATGAAGGAGTCACACTTAATGTATGGCGATAGGAATTAGATCAGTGGTTGCTTGGGACAAGAGGTGAGTTTGAGTGTTGACTTCAAGGAGGTACAGATGTTCGATGTTCTGTCTTGATTGGGAAAGTGGTTATTCAGCATATTTATTTGTTAAAACTTACTTATTAAACAGTATACTTAAAATTCTTTCCATATTACTGGATGTGCATTATAGCTCAAAAAAGTTTTTAAAAATCTGGAAAGAGGTCACTTGTATTTTCCCTAAATTAATAGGTGATGAAATTAATTTGGTCAGTCTCAATCAGAATTTTTTAAATGAAATAGATTAGAGAAGATGAAACCAGATTAGAAAACACCAGACTGCACCACCCATAGTAAATCTAATTATTATTTTATGTAACTCTTGTTTTAGTATTGTGTGTGTATACATACTCTGTGTAGATCACAGTAAAGAAATATTTGAAATACCCTGCCTTTAGGGCACTATAATAAATCCAATCCTATTCAATTTTTATCATTGATCTGGATATAACTACACAATCTTTATCATATTTTCTGTAGGCACCAAGCTGTCAGGAAGAGAATGCTTATGGGTGGTCAATAATTTAAATTTTAAAGTATTAATTCCCAGTTTGGGTGAAAGTATAAGGAATTGCACATATATTGTACACTCTGCTGATGGAAATGTGAATTGATATAACCATTTGGAGAACAATTTGGAAATAAGTATTAAAATCAGACTAGGAAGTTTCAATTGATATACATTTAAGCTCACTGCTTCTATCCTCAGCTATGTCCAGTCTACTGGGGAGCACATCAAAGGAATTCTTCATTTCTGTTAGTGTTTTTGATTTTTTTTTTTTTTTTTTTTTTTTTTGCTTCTTTGAGTTTCAGTCTCTCTACTTACATTGCCCATCTGTTCTTTCATGTTCTCCACTTTTTCCATTACAGCCCATAGCATATTAATCATGGTTATTTTAAATTCCTAGTCCGATAATTCCAAAACTTCTTCCATATATGAATCTGGTTTTGATGCTTCTTGTCTCTTAAGATAGTTTTTCTTGACTTTTAGCATGGCTTCTAATTTTTTTGTTGAAAGCCAAGCATGATATATTGAGGTAATAGGCTTTAAGTGAGAGGGTTTATGTTAATCTGGCTAAGAGTGTGGCTATCTTTTTTTTTTTAAATTGAAGTATAGTTGATGTACAATACTGTTTCAAGTGTACAACATAGTGGTTCAAGATTTACACATTACCAAGTGATCTCCATAATAAGTCTAGTAATCTGTCACCATACAAAGGTATTACAATATTGTTGACTATATTCCCTATGCTGTACGTTACATTCCTGTGACATTTATTGTATGACTGGAAGTTTGTACTTCTTAATCCCCTTAATTGATTTCATCTATTCCCCTGTTCACCTCCTCGTAGCCAACCACTGGTTTGTTCTATGTAGCTATGAGTCTGTTTCTGTTTTGTTTTGTTTATTCATTAATTTTGTTTGGTAGATTTCACATATAAGTGAAATTATATGGTATTTGCCTTTTTCTGTCTGACTCATTTCACTTAGCATAATACCCTGAAGATTCATCCGTGTTGTTGCAAATGGCAAGATTCCATTCCTTTTTAATGGCTAAGTAATATTCCATTGTATGTATATACCACTTCTTTATCCGTTCATCCATCGGTTGATACTTAGGTCACTTCCATATCTTGGCTATTGTAAATAATGCTGTGATGAATGTAGGGTTACATCTATCTCTTTGAATTAGTGCTTTCATTTTCTTCAGGTAGATACTCAGGAATTGCTAGATTGTATGGTACTTCTTTTTTTAATTTTTTGAGGAATCTCCATTTTCTTTTCCATAGGACTGCACCAATTACATGCCCACCAACAGTGCACAAGGTTCCCTTTTTCCCACATCCTCACCAATGCTTGTTATTTGTTGTCTTTTGATAATAGCCATTCTGACAGGTGTGAGATGATATCTCATTGTGGTTTTGATTTTGCATTTCCCTCATGATTAGTGATATTGATCATTTTTTCATGTGGCCATCTCTATGTCTTCTTTGGAAAAATGTCTGTTCAGCTCCTCTGCCAACTTTTTATTTGGAGTGCTTGTTTTTTGGTATTGTTTTATGAGTTCTTTTTATGTTTTGGATATTAACCACTTATTGGACATATCAATTGTAAATATCTTTTTTTCCACTCAGTATGTTACCTATTTGTTTCGTTAATGGTTTCCTTCCCTGTGCAAAAGCTTTTTAGTTTGATGTATCCCCATTTACTTATTTTTGCTTTTGTATCCCTTGCCTGAGGAGACAAATCTAAAAAAAATATTGCTAAGACGAAAGTCAATGTGTGCTGTCTATGTTTTCTTCCAAGAGTTTTATGGTTTCAAGTCTTACATTTAATCTTTAATCCATTCAGTTGGGCATATATATATTTTCAAGTGTTATACCCTCTTGTTGGGTTGACCCCTTTGTAATTATGCAGTAGTCTTCTTTGTCTCTTGTTACAATATTTGTTTTAAAGTCTATTTTGTTTGATATAAGTATTGCTACTCCAGCTTTCTTTTCATTTCTATTTGCATGGAATATCTTTTTCCATCCCTTCACTTTCAGTCTGTGAGTGTCTTTAGATCTGATGTGAGGTAGCATATATATGGGCTGTATTATTTCTATCCATTTAGCCATACTTTGTATTTGGACTGGAGCATTTAGTCCATTAAAGTAATTATTGACAGGTATGTACTTATTGCCATTTTGTTAATTGTTTTCTTTCTGCAGTTCTTTTTTGTTCATTTTTTCTTTTGTTCTCTTCCTTTGTGATTTGACAACTATCTTTAGTGTTATGTTTAGATTCCTTTCTCTTTATTTTTTTAATAGATAATTAAAGGTTTTGGTTTGTGGTTACTATGATGATAATATATAATTACAAATGTATATAGCTATTAATGATCTCTTAAGTTTGAATGCATTCTAAAGGCTCTACATTTTTAACCCTCCTTACACATTTTTTGTTTTTGATGTCGTATTTTGTATCTTTTTATGTTGTGTATTCCTTAACTACTTATTGTAGATATAGATGGTTTTACTGTGTTTGTCTTTTAACCTTCTGCTAGTTTTTTAAGTGTTTGATCCACTACCTTGACTATGTTTGCTTTTATCAGTGAGATTTTTTTCTTTCATAATTTTTGTATTTCTAGTTGTGGCTTTTTCTTTTCCACTTAGAAAAGTCCTTTTAACATTCCTTGTAAGGCCATTTAGTGGTGAACTCCTTTGGCTTTTGCTTGTCTGTAAAACCCTTTATATCTCCTTCAATTCTGAATGTTAATGTTGCTAGCTAGAGTATTCTTGGTTGTACGTTTTTAAAAATTTCAGCACTTTGGATATATCATGTCACTACCTTCTGGCCTGTGAAGTTTGGGCTAAAAAGTCAGCTGATAGTCTTATCTGAGTTCCCTTGTATGTAACTATTTGCTTTTCTCCTGTTGCTTTTAAGATTTTTAATTTTTAATTTTTGCCATTTTCATTATAATGTGTATTGGTGTGAACCTCTTTGAGTTCATCTTATTTGGAAATCTGTACTTCCTGGACCTGGATGTCTGTTTCCTTCTCCAGGTTATAAAAGTTTTCAGCTATCATTTCTTCAAATAAGTTTTCTGCCACTTTCTATTTCACTTCTCCTTCTAGGACCCCTATAATGGAATGTTAGTATGATTAATGTTGTCTCAGAGGTCCCTTAAACTATCCTCATTTATCTTAATTCTTTTTTCTGTTCAGCTGGAGTGATTTCTACTACTTTGTCTTCTAGATCACTGGTCTGTTATTCTGTATCATCTAATCTACTATTGATTTCCTCTTGTGTATTTTTCATTTCAGTTATTGTATTCTTCAGCGCTGATTTGTTCTTTTTTGTATTTTCTAACTCTTTGTTGAAGTTCTCACTGTGGTCATCCATTCTTCTCCTGAGTTCAGTGAGAATCTTATCATTACCTTAAACTCTGTATTGGATAAATTGCTTATCTCTATTTTGTTTAGTTATTTTTCTGAGGCCTTTGTCTTGTTTTTTCATTTAGAACATATGTCTTCTCATACTGCCTAATTATTAGTGTTTATTTATTTGTATTAGGTATGTCTGTTTAATCTCCCAATCTTGGTGAAGTAGCCTTAGGTAGGAGTTGTCCTATGGGATCCAGCAGCATACTCCTCTCTGGCCATCAGAGCCAGATGCTTCAGGGGTATTCCCTATGTAGGCTGTATGCATCTTTTTGTTGTGATGGGGCTGACTGCTGCAGGTGTGCAGGTATGTGTGGCTGTTCCCTGGCCTAGCTGGCTGCAAGGTTCTGCCATGTACAGTTTCTGCAGTTATGCTAGTGGGTAGAACAGGTCCCCGACATTGCTGGCTGTGAGTTCCAGGGATGCATGACTGCTACAGGTACATTTGTGGACAGCCTAGTCCCCCAGTGTGTCTGGCCATGATGCCTTGTGGTGTGAAACTTCTGTGAGCACACTGATCAGCTAGAGGGAGAGTTCCAAAACGGTGTCCATTAATTCCAGTCTCAACATGATAGACAAGATCACAAAATTGGCTTTCCCCAGCATCTTAGTCCCAGCTGCCATCTGCTTCTTCAGGACCCTCTCAAAGATCAGAAAGTGGGCCTGACCCCAGCATCTTTCAAAGTGCTCTCTCTGTGCTGGTACTTGGATCAAGTGAGATTTTGTTCATGTCCTTTGAGAATGGAGACTTGGTTTTCTACAGCCCTCTAGCTCTCCCAAATATAAGCCCCACAGATTTTAATAGCCATAAATTTTGGAAAGTTGTCTTCCTGGTACAGGACCCCTGGGCTGGGGAGCTCAATGTGGGGATTGGACTGCTTATTCCTCAGGGAGGACTTCTGAGTTGTGATTTTCCTCCTACTTGTAGGTCATTGCACCAAGGGTGTGGACCCTGTTAGATGGCTTCTTTGCCTCTTTTACCCATTTCATTGTGGCTTCTTCTTTATATCTTTAGTTGTAAAAAATCTTGTCTGCTTTCTTTGGGTCTCTGTAAGAGATAGCTCCTCTACAAGTAGCTGTAATTTTGGTGTGCCCATTGAAGAGGGTGAGCTCAGGATCTTCCTGCTTTGCCGTTTTGATCCAGACCCCAGAATTTGGCTGTCTTTAATGTTTGCTATAACTGTAGATATATGAAATTTCAATTTCCTTTAGCTTTTTTTTTCTCCCCTGTTATCTTTAGGTTTCCCTAGAAATTCCTTCTTAAATAGAGCCTGAGCCTTTCAGTTCTTCCAGCTGTAATCCTCTGTTATTATACAGAAGCCCTCATAGTAAGGTGTGGGGAGGGGAAGCATTCTATAATCTTATGATTAGGTCTTAGTTTTGTAGTGATCCTGTTTCCCACACTTTGTCTGGGCTGCTCCCAGCCAATGGCTAAGCAGAGCAAGGATAAGACCAGCACATTTCTTAGAAATGGAGGACTTCTCTGAAAGGTGACTTTAGATCAAGGACTTCCACTGTCTTTGTCAAACTTCCTTAGAACTGCACTGCCTTCTAAGACTCTTCCACTCAACTTCCCTTCCTTCTCACTTTCCTTCACAAGGACCAGACCAGGATGTGGTCTGACAGCCCTCCTGGCCTCCCTGAGGTCCCTTCCCAGTTCCCTTCATTTCTTCTCATAATTCTATTCTACATTTAATCCTGTTTTGGCATATGCTTCTCAGAGGACCTGGATTAACACATCTATTTATATTAAAATAAAAAGATAAATTATAGAGTACTAATTGGTTTTTAAGGCCAAACACAAAAATTCAAAGGCATTCTGTACTTTTGGTTAAGTGATTTGCACTTTAATTGCAGACCTCGGTAGTTAAAGATTCATTTTCCTCTGATAAAGGTATTTTATTGGAAAAAAATGTAACATACTTTGCTGGTCTAACCAGTAGGTTCTCATCAAATGCTTATGAAGTAATTCAGTGCTTCTTGTAACTGACTTACTTTTAAAAATAACTTCTAAAAAATATATAATATTGAATATCTGAATGCTCTCTTTACTACATATCAATGTTATCTTGTATAAGCATACTGATGAACCCAATAGGGCTTAAATTGAGATAGCATTAATGATAGTCTCTGAGGTTCTAGCTGAAGTTCTTGTTGTCAATAAGCAAGCAGTCATTTAGCATGTCCTCTATTGGGAATCATTTTGATCAATTTAAAATATTAAATTACCTTAATTGGGGAGACTATTTCCTCCTGCTAGTACTAATTTCAAATACAAGGGTATAACTGTTTAACTTTTTAGAATTGACTAGTATTTTCCCTACAATCTAATAAATAAAAGAGTTCCAATTGTATGTAACTTATCAGTTGTTACCAATTTAACCCTAAGGAGTAGCATCTCCTTTCAGAATTTGGAGGTATTATGTCTCCATCTTGATCTTATTTCTTCTGTCATTAGCTGTGGTCCTGAATGCATCTTCCTTCTTTTTGTGATATATAAGTTAGAGTAATTATCCGCAAAGTCTAAAAATGATAAAATAACTTCTACATTTAACAAACATTTCTTTGTTTTGCCAACTCTTTATAAGCGAAACATTAGATTATAAATTTTATGATAAATTTAGGAGATTACTCATATTTTTGCTTTCTTACAATCTTTACTAGGCATTTACCAGGTGGTAGATGATGAAATGTTCAAGTAGATCCCTCCTAAGTGCATAATAAGAATTGGATATAATGGCCTTTAGATATATAGAATGTTCTATCTATCATCTATCTATCTGTCTATCTTTCAGATGTTAAAAACAAAAATATATATTGGAACCAATACTGTGTATTTTGTAAAGTTGTGATTTTAAGGTAAACAAGAGATAGTATTATTACAGCTTATCTACTCATTAAAATGTGAACATCACATTAGCTGATTGTATAAATATTTTGTTGAAACACATTATAGGTTTGATCATTCATTTCAACCAGAAAATTATGAATTTCAATTATTACCAGATATATTTATCTGGAAAATTCAAAGGTGGTGAACTAAAGGGTAGTGCTAAAGAAAGAAAGGGAAAAAAAGAAATTATTTTAAAAGTAGAATTGGTGCTATTAATGCCGCCTGAAAGTATGTGAAAAATCATATAAAATTATTCAAGCTTTAAGGAATTGTAACAATCCTGGGAAAACAATGGATAGGGCAAGAAGAATGATTATACAGCCATATATTGGAACTATTTTATATATGCATTACTGGCATTTACATTTTTAACTTAGAGAAACATAGTACTGTTTTACATATTGCAGCACTATGACTTTATCAATAATTATTTTCTAATAAATATATATAAACATATGTATATATGTATACATATGTTTATATATATCTTACAGAATTGCTATATTTTGAGACCTTTTAAAACCACTTTTAGGTTTTAAACATTTGCCAGGGACTGCATGCCCAATTATATAATGAAAACCATTAGGTAAATGTAATTAGTTTATTAGATATTTACTGTAAGGTCTACTTTCTGGAATGTTATTATTATTTTTTTTTTTTTGCTAGATTGTATTGTTGGAAGGAATTAAAGTTGAGGAGCTGGTGCCTCCCTCTTGTCACAGATTAGAGGAGGTGAGGATTGGTTTGCAATGAGTGTGGCACTGCCCTACAAGGAAGTAAAAGACTTTCTTTCACCTTGAACAATTACTTTATTTAGGACCTAGAATATAAACTCTAGCTAAATCCTCATTTTATTTTGCCTTACAGATACAGTTTTTAGTGATGGTAGGTTTTTAGTCATAACAAGTCGGACAGTGTGGAAGCCATTGTGAGTGCTGTTTTTGCTCCACCAGTATAAGGGCATTGTGTTTTGTTCTTTAATTAACAGGACACCCGTGGAACTGTTGTATGAACTAAGTGAAATTTTATATGAAAATCATTTTGCTGAAGAGCAGCAAAGTCATTTTGTGTGATAACAGGGGGAAGTAGTATTAAGATTAAGATGATTTAACCATGTTGCATTTTATTTCAGTGATTTCTTTCTTAACCATTTTTAGCTAAACCTGCCAGCTCAGTATCTGTAATTATGGCACATATTAAAACCAGCCAAGCTGTTAAGTACACACTCAGATGTGGAGCTACTGCTCTAATATATCACTCAATCATTTTCCATTATACAATGCAACATTAGTCACCATTATTGTAGTGTGCAGCCTTGATAAACAATGCTAAAGGAGAAAATGTAGGGAATATTGCCTGTCTTTTTTATCTCTGAATCTACATTATGTTTCTCATGTGGTTCTCCTTGCTTCAATTCATCTGGTTTCATTTGTTAAATTTGCACAAATTCTTAACATAAACGTATCCCCAAATGTGTATGTTGTAATTAGGTTGTAATTCTGAGCAGAGGTTCTAGTGACATTTAAGAGCAAACTGAGGGGCCGGTGGGATACTGCCAACTCGGGGGAATTTAGATAGGGAATAGCAGAACTAATTTATGCAAGTCTAGGAGCTGATGATTTTATGCACAGCTACTTACAGAATAGGAAATTTCTTAGTTGTTGTCCCCGTTTATTTCTCTCAGTTCAATCCTTACGTCACAACTGTTATATATCTAGTGCTTTAGTTTGCATCAGTTAAAATAAACTTATTAATTGCAATTTGCTTTGTTCAAAATATCTATCTTCACCTCTAGACGAGCATCGTATTGGAACTTCTAGATTTTAAGCTAAACATCTCTCTCCAAAAAATCTCAAGTTTTAACCATTGAAAATTTGGGACCTGACGAACAGAACTCTTTAGAGTTCAGATGACATACTTGCTAAATTAACATGAGCCAACTTACACCTGAAGGTTTTAAAAAATGTAAGAAAAACATTGATCTGTCATACAAAAGGAATTCAGAACACAAACAAAACTACTTAGGGCAGTCAACGTTTTGGGTATTTGGTGAGAAGTTTCAGGTGAAATTAAAGCCAAAGATGGCACTCAGAGCTCTGGCCCTGGACTGAAGCGAGCCTTGCTCTTTGTGCCAAGCTTTTGCTTTGTGCAGAGCCTGGATGTGTCCCCACCCCTGTGGGGATCACATTCAAGGGTAGGTCCTCCCTATGAACCTCCTTTCCCCTTCAGAGGGTGGCCTTTGATTTGCATCTGTGCCCTCTGGCCTTAGGACCTTTGCCACTGGCTCTGCCACTACTTTACTGAGAGTGGCAGCCTGTACATCATTGAGTGCAGGTGTCCCCACTCTTTATCCAGGTACTGCATCACTCAGCCTGTGCTTCTGCTTGTCCTGGGAGTGTTTCAAGTGCTTCCTGTCTTGGCCTTGCCGCATTCAGGCCACGGAGGGGAACAGAGGTTGGTGCCTTCTGTTACAGTCTGTTCTGTCCTCCAGCACCCTCAGCTGAGCTGACACCAGCCACAACTTCAGAGCCAGTCAACAGTGTCATCAAAGATTCTTTCTGTTTCAAAACCAAAAGGAAAATTAAATTTTCAATAGCCTCACCACAGTCACCTCTGAAGGTTGATAGCAAATCACACTGCCTGGGCATAGCAAAGAAGTGGTATCAAAAGACCACTTTCATTTGAAAATGAATCACCTGTGGGAGTGTCTGACCATGCCTACAGTGTGGGAAATAAAATCAGGAGTTTCATTCTATGTTCTTATTTTGTAGATGTGGAACTGAAGAAAAAGAGACTTGTCCAAAGGGTTTAGGTTGCTTCCTAAAGGAGAGGTCTGATATAAAAGCTTCTCTTCAAATTTGTCACCAGCTCATGAATCTCTGGGTTTAGGTCCATCCTGTGTTTTTAATACTTTGTTTTCCTGAATTCCAAATGTCCTTCCCCTTCCTGTGTGCTAATCCAAATCCTACTTAACCTTAGTCCTGTTTCGTCTATTAGGATTTTATCAATTAGATAAGCTCACTTTAACTTCTTTCTTTTTAGGGTCCGTATGCTTTTAGTGTCAGGACTATAGAATTTAATTGTAAAAGAATCATCATTAAAATACAGATTCCGATGCGGTACATCTGAGGTGGGACCCAATATTCTTCATTCCTGACCAGCTCCCAAGTGAGAGCAATGCCGCTGGTCCCTGAGTCATTTGTATGATGCACAGTATAAGTTCACTGATTCCTAAGTACTTCTTGTGAAGAAGAGCTGTGTGGGCATCACCTGGAGCCACTTGTAAAATGCCAATTCTAGGGTATTTAACTTCTTAACCTCTCTAGATAGTCTTCTAATCTGTAAAATGGAGATATTATTACCTACCTCGCAAGATTTGTATCATGTTTGTACAAGATAATATACGTAAGATGTCTGGGCTGTAACAGGTACTGAATTTATTGTGATTGGGACGTGATTTTTTAGTTTTATGTATGTTAGTTCTCCTTGCAACTAGATTGCAAGTCATTAGAGGGCAGGGATCAATGGTTTTCTCCCTTTTTGGTCTAACCTATTGCTATCACACAGCTGAGAGCAGAGCAAATGCTTAATAGATGTGTAACGATGTGACTCAAAAGGAACTTCCTCTTGGCCTTTTCATGTTTGGTCTCCCAACTCGCATTAGCCAGTGTCAGGTAGTTCTGTTTCTTGGATCCTACCCAAAGGCTGCTGAATTTAACACTCATACCCTGAGCAACTGTCCCATGTCCATAGAAAGCTGACCTAACCCCAGATTATGCCATACCCAGTGGAAAGTCAGAATGCTGGGTCAACTCGAAGGCCAATCTGAGATTCAGATCTATTGTAGCTTGGGTTTCAAACTCAGAATTTAATCCTGCTTCATACTGAATTTCCAAACCAACCTACCCTGTAATTAATCTGTCTACTCTGGATTACCCAGGAGTAAAGGTGACCTGACATTAATCCAGTAAGTGCTTCATCACATTACCACTGTACTTATTTGTTTACTCCTCTCTCTTTGCCACCAGACTGTAAATACCTTGAAGGCAGAGTATGTATTTTACCTTTGGATTCTCAATAGCATCACAATTTAAGATGTATAGTAAATGATAGTTTCATGGGATAACTCGAGACCTATGTACATTTTCTGGATTAGAATGAGAGAAAATAAACATTTACCTGATGTTTATTAGACTTATCTTCAGAAGTTAAATTAACTTTTTGCAATCAAGTCATTTGCTTTTAATTTTTGCTGTGATCCTGGCCATGTGTCCCCACAAAAAATATTTCTAAGCCAAATCATCATAAATAATTGTAATAGTGGTAAGAGCTATTCTTGATTATTTACTATCTGTCATGCACTTTGCAAAATTCTTGTCAAATACTCACAGTAATCCTGTGAGGCAAACATTATATCCATCTTACAGATGAGGATACTAAGATCCCGTAAGTTAGAAGTCATGGATTCAAACCTGGATTTTTCTGAGTCTAAAACTGTGCTCTTGATGATTCTGATATATAGCTGCCCTGTATTCTAATTTAAAAAATTGGCTTGAGAATGGAGTAAACCTTTCAATATTATGTTTAATAGAGACATGAATAATTTTTACAAATCATTAACAATTGCATTTCAGGCAATAAATAATCACTCCTAACCACTAGAAACCAGAGTGAGCTTGGCATGATGGAGTTTTCACAGACCTTAATATCAGGGCATTAGAATCTGAATCTCATCTCAACAACCTGCTAGTTAAGTAGCCTAGGACACATTTCATAACAGCTCTTTATTTCAATGTTTGCATCCATAAAGTGGGAATGATGATATTAATTGCATGATTGTTGTTAAGTTTAAAGATAAGTAAATATTTGGCATAGTGTCTTCCACATAGCCCACTCAATAAATAGTAGCCACTTTCATCATCCTCCTACTCTCTACCTGGATATCCTGCAAGTTCTTTTTAGCTCAAAAATTTCCAACCAAGGGCATTGTTTTCCTCCAAATTTCTGCTTTCTTTGTCTATTTTTTTTTTTTCCTGCTAATTTGGTGACAGGCATGTGTCAAATTTTATATCAAGCTTTCTTTAAGGAAGGAAACCTAAGAAGATTAGCTTTAAAATCCCCTCTTAGTTGGGACATTTTATTAAAGGAAAAAAGAATGATCAAATAATCTCGATTAGACTAAATACAAGAAAAAGAGAATATCTGGTTAAATGGAATTCCTCTTGACCGACAATTAGCTAGATTGGTGGGTTAAAAGTTTCCCAGAAGGAATCTTAAACCATTAGCATTTATCAGAAAATTGCTTAAGCATTTTGCAGGGTATGTTAATTTCTCTTCCAAAGGAGATTGGTCATTTCATCATGAGAAAGGTTTTATCTTCTACTAGGACGGAGCCATGTTTCCTTACCTCTTTCTCCATTAACGACATCCTGCTTTTCTGGCCCAGAATGTCTCTTCCCAGACTGTGGTCTCTTAACTAATCATCATATCTCCCGTCTCTCTTGAGCCAATTCATCTTCCATACTATAAATGAAACTGTCTTTTTAAAATACAAACCTAATCATTCCACTCACTAAGTTTAAAAGCTCTCCATTGCCTGATCATTGAAATTTTAAGTCTTTTAACTTGTTCCTTCACAACTTGTTCCCATCCTCCTGATCAGACTTATTTTCATTTGCTCTTTTTAATGAAAGTTTTCTTCTATTTGTAGAAAGCCCTTTGCTAGCCCTTTACTAGGTGTTCTAAGGACTTGACACACCTGTGTATCCTTCTTTATGCTTTCTCCTTCTTGTCCTTTTTGTAAAATTTGATTCATCCTTAAAGACTTTTATTAAGTAATACCTGTTCTCTGAAGTATTTTTCGTAAATATCCCACTGGGATGAACATTGCTCTTACCTCCTAAGCAATTAATTAACCCTCCAATATTTTATTCAACAAACACTTATATGGCACCTAATATGGGCCAAATACTATATTAAGAACTTTATAAATATTAGCTCATTTATATTTAATATAAATATTAACTTATAATGACACTATGAAATACAGTCAGTTCTTTGTATTCTTGGATGCAGAACTTGTGAATACGGAGGGCTTATTGTACTATGTTATTTCATATAAGGGACTTTTGAGTATCTGCGGATTTTGGTATCTGAGGGGGTCCTGGAACCAATCCCCTGCAGGTACCAAGGGAGTCTGTAGGTATTAATTTTATCCCCATTATAGGTTAAAACCCTGAGGCACAGAAAGGTTAAGTTACTTGCCCAAAGTCATACAGGTAGTAAGTGTCACAGCTGGGATTGAAACCCAGGCAATACAGTCCTCTGGAGTCCATGTTTTTAACCACTATGCCACTATGCTAAGACGACTCTTGTAGACCATCATACATTGCATTAAAAATATATTTTAGCGCTTATTACATTACAGTGTTTTTATTTTTATATACCCACTTCCCCTGCTAAACTCTTTAAGGATAGAAACTAATTGCAATTCCTGGCTCAGCACCTGGCATGAAATGAGTGCTCAATAAATGCTTGTTGAATTGAGTTGATTAAGATTAAATCTATTTTGTTTTTCTTCCCTTTGCTGGTAAATGGACTTGCGTGGCAGTAGTTTGCCTTGAGGTTTGTTTATACTCAGTGGGAGGAAAGGTAAGAAGATAAATGCAAGTTAGTTTAGCAAAAAAGAAAGGCAATACTAGTAAATGCTCAGAAAATACCATTAAATACTATTATAGCAGTTCTTTTCAGAAATGAATATTTACTTTAGTTATGTAGTGAGGGAGACAGAAGGTTACACAATAATAGAGCAACTAGCAGGCCCTACTTGAATAATGCACATTAACTGACCAAATGTCAGTGGAGTCACACACACAATTCATGCAAGTCATTGAAATAAATGTGTACACTTTGAACATTGCTAAATGAGGTTGACCTATATTCTTTTGAAAGGGAAATGCTGTTTCTAGTAGAAATCCTAATAGCTCAAGAAGGAAAAGCTGGACTAGTTGAATTGTCAGAGGAAAAAAGAAAATAAACAAATCCCTTCAGAGGGAAAAAATAAAAAAAGATCAAAGAAAAAATAATCATTTAGGCTTTATCATTATCATTTATGAATATTCTCATGGAATCATTTTGTAAGTACACGAATAAGATCTAATATGACTATAGGATTACATGTTATATATGATTTGCTTCTAATTCTGCAGTACAGATTTAATTATATAAAACAACTAGAGCTTAATATCCAGTAAAGTTATAGATTCAAAGTTAGAATTATTTAGATGAAAGCTACTTCAGAACATATTGAGTGCAAACTCCCATCTAATACAGATTTTGTTATTGTTTCTATAGTATTCTTTAGAAATAGTTCATTCTTACTAAACCCATCCAAGTCAGGAAACTTAATATTCCACACAACAATCCTTTCCATTGTTGCTCAGCTCCAGTAGTTAGAATGGCAATTAAGTAGAATAATTTTAATTGCAGTCTCATATGAAGTTCAGTGCTAAAAAATACCTTTATATATATATATATTTTTTTTTTAATGAAATATTTTGCAATGAAGTACAGGTTTGCTACAAATGAGATTTGCTGTAGTAATCTATCATTTAAAGAGAGGAAAATGGTACATCTTTACCAATAATGTTAACATAAATAAGTGATCAGGTAATTTTACATGAGTTTTATACCTTTGGTTAGTCTTAATTAAAACTCTACTGTAACACTTTGTTGGCAGTAGGGTTAATAAATGTGTTTCAGAATAGCATGTCTTTAAATGCTTTCTTTAAATCAGCTGCGTTATCAGTGTTATCCCATTTTGTTTAAAAATACCTAGTCTTTGTACTACTGAAGTTACTAGAAGGGAGACATTCTAAACACTATCTCACAAAATGCTCAGAACTATGAATTTTCTGTTTAGTTATCTCTTCTCAAATAAGTGTCCAGAGGTAAGTGTCCCTTTTGTTATTTGGCAGATTTCTTCCTATTGAATGCATCACTATTAAATGCAGAACACATTTAAATCGTTGGTGACATCATAAAGACTTTACATTTGAACAGCTGAAGTATTTTTTTTACTTTTTATTGCATCATTAACTTACAAACTTAACATGTATTTGGTGTCTACTATGTGCCAGATAGAGCTTCCTTAGAAGCTAAGAGCATCTAGTGTTGGAAACAAAACAAAGAAAAACAAAACTACATAATATTCTCTATATTAAGCATTTAAAATGAATAAAACTAGTTGCTAAGTGTTTTAAATGTATTTTATATTATTAAATACATCTATTGCTGGCATTCATTAAACGCTTACCATATGGCAGTCACTACACTAAATGTTTTATAGATACTTGTTTATTCCTCAGAACAATCCTTATAGAGTGGATATTTTTATTACTAATGTTTTATCCATTTTACGGACGAGAGAAGTGAGGCACAGGGAGCCTCATGACATTTTCAAGGTTATACATCATCTCAGTGGCAGTGCCTGGACTGCATGGCTGTATATGAAGTGTTATGAAAACAAACTCCCAAATTATTACTTTAATTGTATACTTAAAAATACCTGCAGGAGAGCCTTTCATTCTTTTTTTATTAAGGCACAGACAGTAGTGATAGAAGGTAAGAAAACCATCTCCTCAGACAAATGAGAAAAACCAAACCTTTTATTTAGAAGGAAACTCAGGTTTGCTGATGAAGATAATAAAGTCTTCTATTGAGATTTTAGTGAGAACTTGAAAAAGAACATTTAAAGAGGCAAATGATTCAGTAAAGTCTCTTTGAGAAGCAAAATCAGCAAAATTCCATAATTAGGGGAAAATGTAAATTGATTTGTGACAGAGAGACTTGTTCAAGTCCAGCCCCAATATTAGAAAAATAAATGACACAAAGCAGGGTCCCTAGATGGCATTTTACTTATAAAAGCTTCTTCACAGACTGGCTGAATGGATACAAAAACAAGACCCATATAAATGCTGTATACAAGAGACCCACTACAGACCTAGGGACACATACAGACCGAAAGTGAAGGGATGGAAAAAGATATTCCATGCCAATGGAAATCAAAAGAAAGCTGGAGTAGCAATACTTGTATCAGATAAAATAAACTTTAAAATAAAGACTGTTAGAAGACATAAGCAGGGACACTACATAATGATCAAAGGATCAATCCAAGAAGAAGATATAACAATTATAAATGTTTATGCACCCGGCATAGGAGCACCTCAATACATAAGGCAAATGCTAACAACCATGAAGGGAGAAATCGACAGTAACACAATAATAGTAGGGGACTTTAACATGCCACTTACACCAATGGACAGATCATCCAAACTGAAAATTAATAAGGACACACAAGCTTTAAATGACACAATAGACCAGATAGTTTTAATTGATATTTATAGAACATTGCACCCAAAAGTGGCAGAATACACTTTCTTCTCAAATGCACACAGAGTATTCTCGAGGATAGATCACATCTTGGGTCACAAATCAAGCCTCAGAAAATTTAAGAAAATTGAAATCATATCAAGCATCTTTTCTGACCACAATGCTATGAGATTGGAAATCAATTACAGGGAAAAAAAACTGTAAAAAGATAGATACATGGAGGCTAAACAGTGCGCTACTAAATAACCAAGAGATCACTGAAGAAATCAAAAGAGAAATAAAAAATACATAGAAACAAATGACAGTGAAAACACAACGACCCAAAACCTATGGGAAGCAGCAAAAGCAGTCCTAAGAGGGAAATTTATAGCAATTCAATCTCACCTCAAGTAACAAGAAATATCTCAAGTAAACAATCTAACTACACTTAAAACCAATAGAGAAAGAAGAACAAAGAAAACCCAAGAAGTCAGTAGAAGAAAAGAAATCATAAAGACCAGAGCAGAAATAAATGAAATAGAAATGAAGAAAACAATAGCAAAGATCAATAAAACTGAAAGCTGTTTCTTTGAGAAGATAAACAAAATTGATAAACCCTTAGCCAGACTCATCAGGAAAAAAAGGGAAAGGATGCGAATCAATAAAATTAGAAATGAAAAAGGAGAAATCACAACTGACACTGCAGAAATACAAAGGATTATAAGAGACTACTACAGACAACTCTATGCCAATAAAATGGACAACCACAAAGAAATGGACAAATTCTTGGAAAGGTACAATCTTCCTAGACTGAACCAGGAAGAATTAGAAAATATAAACAGACCTATCACAAGTAATGAAATTGAAACCATAATTTAAAATCTTCCAACAAACAAAAGTCCAAAATCTGATGCCTTCACAGGTGAATTCTATCGAACTTTTAGAGAAGAGCTAACACTGATCCTTCTCAAACTCTTCCAAAAAATTGAAGAGGAGAAACACTCCCAAATTCATTCTACGAGGCCACTGTCACCCTGATACCGAAACCAGAAAAAGATATCACAAGAAAATTATAGACCAATATCACTAATGAACATAGATGCAAAAATACTGAACAAAATACTAGCAAACAGAATCCAAGAACACATTAAAAGGATCATACACCATGATCAAGTGTGATTTATCCCAGGGATGCAAGGATTCTTCAATGTATGCAAGTCAACAATGTGATACACCACATTAACAAATTACGGAATAAAAATCATATGATCATCTCAATAGATGC
Organism: Balaenoptera ricei; assembly: GCF_028023285.1. Lineage (NCBI taxonomy): Eukaryota > Metazoa > Chordata > Mammalia > Artiodactyla > Balaenopteridae > Balaenoptera > Balaenoptera ricei. The sequence continues at coordinate 75,276,583 of NC_082651.1, read as the reverse complement.
AGAAAAATCTTTTGACAAAATTCAACACCCATTTATGACAAACACTCTCCAGAAAATGAGCATAGAGGGAACCTGCCTCAACATAATAAAGGCCATATATGACACACCCACAGCAAGCCTCATACTCAATGGTGAAAAACTGAAAGCATTTCCACTAAGATCAGGAACAAGACAAGAGTCCACTCTCACCCCTCTTATTCAACATAGTTTTGGAAGTCCTAGCCATGGCAATCAGAGAAGAAAAACAAATAAAAGGAATACAAGTTGGGAAAGAAGTAAAACTGTCACTGTTTGCAGTAGTGACATGCTACTATACATAGAAAATCCCAAAGATGCCACCAGAAAACTACTTGAACTAATCAATGAATTTGGTAAGGTCACAGGATACAAAATTAATGCACAGAAATCTCTGGCGTTCTTATACATCAACAACGAAAAATCAGAAAGAGAAATTAAGGAAACACTCCCATGTACCATTGCAACAAAAAGAATAAAATACCTAGGAATAAACCTGCCTAAGGAGGCAAAAGACTTGTACTCAGAAAACTGTAAAACACCAATGAAAGAAATCAAAGGTGACATAAACAGATGGAGAAATATACCATGTTCTTGGATTGGAAGAATCAATATTGTGAAAATGACTCTACTACCCAAAGCAATCTACAGATTCAATGCAATCCCTATCAAACTACCAATGGCATTCTTCACAGAATTAGAACAAAAAATGTTACAATTTGTATGGAAACACAAAAGACCCCGAATAGCCAAAGCAATCTTGAGAAAGAAAAATGGAGCTGGAGGAATCAGGCTCCCCAACTTCAAAGTATACCACAAAGCTACAGTAATGAAGACAGTATGGTACTGGCACAAAAACAGAAATATAGATCAATGGTACAGGATAGAATGACCAGAGATAAACCCACACACATATGGTCACCTAATTTATGACAAAAGAGGCAAGAACATACAATGGAGAAAAGACAGCCTCTTCAATAAGTGGTGCTGGGAAAACTGGACAGCTACATGTAAAAGAATGAAATTAGAACACTCCCTAACACCATACACAAAAATAAACTCCAAATGGATTAAAGACCTAAACATAAGGCCAGACACTATCAAACTCTTAGCGGAAAACATAGGAAAAACACACTTTGACATAAACCACAGCAAGATCTTTTTTGACGCACTTCCTAGAGTAACGGAAATAAAAACTAAAATAAACAAATGGGCTTAATTAAACTTAAAAGCTTTTGCACAGCAAAGGAAACCATAAAGAAGACAAAAAGACACCCTCAAATGGGAGAAAATATTTGCAAATGAAACAACAGACAAAGGATTAATCTCCAAACTATACAGACAGCTCATGGAGCTCAATATCAAAAAACCAAACAATCTCATTAAAAATGGGTGGAAGACCTAAATAGACATTTCACCAAGGAAGACACAGATGGCCAAGAGGCACATGAAAAGATGCTCAACATCACTAATTATTAGAGAAATGCAAATCAAAACTACAATGAGGTATCACCTCATGCCGGTCAGAATGGCCATTATCAAAAAATCTAGAAACAATAAATGCTGGAAAGCTTGTGGTGAAAATGGAACCCTCCTGCACTGTTGGTGGGAATGTAAATTGATACAACCACTATGGAGAACAGTGTGGAAGTTCCTTAAAAAACTAAAAATAGAACTACCATATGACCCAGCAATCCCACTACTGGGCGTATACCCTGAGAAAACCATAATTCAAAAAGAGACATGTACACAATGTTCACTGCAGCACTATTTACAATAGCTAGGACATGAAACCATCCTAAATGTCCACCGACAGATGAATGGATAAAGAAGATGTGGCACATATATACAATGGAATATGACTCAGCCATAGAAAGAAACAAAATTGAGTTATTTGTAGTGAAATGGATGGACCTAGAGTCTGTCATACAGAGCGAAGTAAGTCAGAGAAAAACAAATACCATATGCTAACACATATATATGGAATCTTAAAAAAAAAAAGGTACTGATGAACCTAGTTGCAGGGCAGGAACAAAGATGTAGACATAGAGAATGGACTTGAGGACACATGGTGTGGGGGGAAGCTGAGGCAAAGTGAGAGTAGCATCGACATATATACACAACTGAATGTAAAATAGGTGGCTGGTGGGAAGCAGCAGCATAGCACAGGGAGATCAGCTCGGTGCTTTGTGATGACCTAGAGGGGTGGGATAGGGAGGATGGGAGGGAGGCTCAAGAGGGTGGGGTATGGGGGACATATGTATGCATATAGCTAATTCACTTTGGTGTACAACAGAAACTAACAGTATTGTGAAGGAATTATACTCCAGTAAAGATCTATTTTTTTAAATAAATAAATAAATAAGCTTCTTCTAAGAAGGTTTGCATAGTCCAGGTCACAAATTGTTACCTTCAACAGCAGCATCAATTACCCCCTGTGTCTTTCTGTCCTCAGAAGAGAGCACAGGAATATGAGGATTAAAGACATATTGGACCTAATTTGGTCAAGGAAAATTGAAGAGTGAAGAGATCTATTTATCTTGTAACTACCTGCTGAGTTTTTTGTGCCACAGTTTAAACACTGACTCACCTAATTTTTACCAAAAAATTTACAGATGAGTAAACTGAGGCTATGGTTTTAAGATGACACAATAAATTATGGAATCAAATTTAAACCCAGGAGAGTTTCTTGTACATCTGCAGTGACATGCACCTTCCTCCAAAACCCTTCATTCCATTAATCTGTGCTTTCCCCACTCTACCTCTGTTGGTAGCGTATCTCTTTAAAATACCTTTTTCTCAAGTTTTTAAAAGCACCCACAACCAGACTCAGTCCTCTAGGAAGGGTTTAATCAAGGGTATAATTATGCGATAATAAGGCTCCTATGAGATACTGCATTGTTTAGCTGTCTACAATAAGCGAATGATGAATATGAATTTGCCAACACGAAAGGATATTCTACTTATATGTGAGTTAACTCTGACAGATCATCATGTGAAAGAAATGCCCATGCCACTTAAAAACACGGTGATGTTCTGTAAGTGTGGTCTACTTTTAGCTGTCAAGTAGAATTAGGTGAGGAAAGGATGCGGAACTGTCAAAAACTTGTAGGCTGACAGTGTTATTCAATGCAGATTGTAAAATAAGATGATGGATTCTTTCCAGAGAAGTGTCTCTCTCTGTGGACATGAATCAGTGGCATACTGTCACCAAAGCACCAATCTACTTTGGTCATAGTACAGAAAATAATTGGCTATCCTAAGAGAACTTGAATTGTCTTTCTAGACATCATCAAGAAAGAACAAAATTCAAATTTGTGATTTTATAAATAGCTTAAGAGATGTTCAGAATAAAGGGATCATTATGTATATATAAAAAACTATTCCTAATTATATTATAAATTTAAAAATAAATAATTGGATAGGAGATGACATATTACACCAAGGGAATGACTGAAAAGTCCTGAGCATATTCATTTGACCTGACTTAATCTGGGGATACACTGAGAAGTGATAGAGACCATTTAGAAGGCTGTGAAACTGCAAACCACCATGTGCACTACATGGACATTGGCTCTTCATGAGGCCTTGAGCCATGTTTACCACAGAACTGTGGGCATTTTGTTTGATAAGTGTGGCCTTTGATATTGGCAGGGGCACGAAATAGATCACTCAGGGCAGAGGCGTGGTGAAAAAATCCAGCTAGATAGACAGTCTAAGCAGATGTTTTATAATCAGTCCACTGTAACAGTTGGAAGTGACTGTGGCCGAGAATGTGAGATTTGTATATAGCATCTGAGGCCCTGCTCTTCCACTTATAATTCACAGGAAGTCTCTGAGTCTCAGTTTCTTCATCTGTAGACTTGGAATAAAAATACCTACATCATAGCGTTGGTAGGAGGATTAATTATTTTGTGAGGTGTAGAATGGTAATCAACAAATGTCTTTATTATGATTATTATGAACAAGATTGGAACATCTACATGTACCTGTCCAGTTTTGTGCTAGGCTCTGTGAGGTGTAGCATGACATTTCAGACAAATGTCTTAGGGAGATGGATCTCTGGGAATCTGGGAGAGGAACACAAAAACACAACAAATAGAAGACAATAGATAAGGGCTAAAATATTGGTCTTTGCTGACTGGCAAAATAGAAATTTACATCTTTATTAGCCAATTTTCCTAGTTAACTTTCCTTCTTACCCCAGTCACACACACAGAAACAACCTTGCCTGCAGTGAGGTGGTTCTTTGTAGCTTACACAAAGGATGATCCCCAGAGCCTGAGGACAGGTAGGAGACTGCACTTCCTTCTTTCCCTCTCTCTGTCTCTCTGTCTGTCTCTCTGTCTGTCTCTCTGTCTCTGTCTCTGTCTCTGTCTCTCTCTCTATCTCTCTCTCTCTATATATAAACATATGTGTATATTCTTGTAAACACCACCCAGATCATGATGCAGAGCATTTCCATCACTAGAAAAAACCTTCATTCCCCTTCCCAGTCGATAGGCCTCTTCCAAGAGTGTTCCAAGGATGCGTATACTGTCCTGATTTTTATCGTCGCAGATCACTTTTGTCTGTTCTTGAACCCCATATAAATGGAATCATGGCAGTATGTATTTTTTATTGTTTAGCTTCTTTCACTCAGCATTTGTCTGTTAGATTTATCTATGCTTTGAATGTATCACTAGTTATTTTCTATTGCTGTGTAGTATTTCATTATTTGCCCATCCTACTATTGATGGATGTTTGAGCTATTTTCAGTTTTGGGCTATTATAAATAAAGTTGCTATACATATTCTCATACATGTCTTTTGGTGGCCATAAGCATTCATTTCATTAGATATATACCTAGGAGTAGAATTGCTAGGTCATAGGGTATATATACTGTGAAATATTTTTCCAAAATGGTTTTATTAATTTATATGCCCACCAGCAGTGTAAGAGAGTTCCAGTTGCTTGGTATTCCCAGTGTTCCATTTAATTATTATTTTTATTTTTATACTTATGAGTATGAGGACAATGCTGTTTTACCAGGTCTTCAGGGAAGGAAACCACACATTCATTCACAGAAATTAAGATAGAACATACTTGACCACAGTTGTTCTTGACTTAAATCTTTAGCCTAGCTTTTGCCTGGCTATATGGTATCACTCTGTCACTTCTAGGTTTGGGGCACATCTTCAGCTTCCTAATGCATTTTGCATTTCACTTATTCTACTATGGTAGTTCCACAGACTCTTCTAGAAGTGTTCCATTTTGTGACATCTGCAAACATGATTCCGCTATCTGCTTATCTGCTAACTAAATGTTGATTAGCAGTGACCCCGAGAATAGATAAGGAAGGGTCAATTCTCTGTACTATACATATCACAGCACTATTCCTGCACTTCTAACTTTAAACTGCCTTTGCACAGTAGACATTTGGTAAATATTTCTTGAAATGAGTTGACTTTTTTTTTTCCTCTACAAAATAACTTTAACTTGTGCTTACTCCTATTATAAACATTGCATTTTCCTGGAAAATTGCACATGGTTTGTATATTTACCTGAAAAGCCTTAATTTGTCCACTTCAACGCTTTCAGTCTTAAATGATATGATTGGAGTAAGCAATATTGTGAGCTTTCTAAAACATAAATCTGCACATAATAGTGCTCAAAAATTAGCTATTAACCATTTTTAAGCAGGACCTAGAACAGCAGTGTAGGCAACTTAGCATTTTGAAAATTATTTGCCTCAGACCTGTGAAAGAATCTGGTGGATACTAGAGACAGTACCTTTAAAATTCTCATAAAAATTGTTTGCCCGTGCATTAGCAGTTTGGTGGACTAACCATTACCAGACCCATATAACATGTCCGGAAACATACGTTGTCTCTGACTTTCTAACAGCTCTGTAAAGTTCTCATTTTACAGAAGTAAAATCTGAGTCTGGGAGTTAAAATTGTATTTGCCTAAAGTATACATATTCTAAGTGGGAATTGTCATCATTAAAGTACAAATATATTTGATATCAAATTTCTTTAATATATGATATAGTGAAATTAATAAAGTTGACCATAATTGATATGATTTTAAAGCACTGAGCAAGTGAAAAGAAATGAGAATGCTGTATTTTTTTTTTAATTGCAGGCACCCATATTTTTAAAGGGATAGATACAAACTGCTGTGTTGTCCACATGTGAAAGGAACTGGGAGAAAACTGAGACCTCTTACTCATTTTCTTTCGATTTGTTCTTTTCTCAAATTACAGAGCTTTATTTGAAACATTTCTAAAGACTTTCAGAACATATTATTTTCCCTTTATGCTGAAAAAATCCTGCTTATTATAGCTTACTTTCTATTATTATCTTGCAACAAATTCCATGCTATCCTTTGTCAAATCTCAATGGTGTGGCAGTTTGCTCTTGATGATTACTTTGTTGGAGACCTGCCTTATTTTTTCTACTGTTTACTTTTTCAAGTAAACGTCTGTATATTTTTTTTCTTTCTATTTTCATCAATGCCGTTTAGCTTCTTCCAAATTCTAACTTATGGTGTGTCTCTCTGACTTTGAGCAAATGGAATTGAAAAATTCTGAAGTATCAGTTCATCTAGGCTAATTTGTGCATCTCTAAATACATGTCTTTCTGAGCCCCATCAACTATGGAGCTAAACATTGGATCATGGTGAGTGAAACCAGAATTTTTCAGCTGAATTTAATCCTAGGGTTAGCCTAGATTTGTTACATTTAAGAATTTACATATTCAACTACAGAAAAACCTATTGGTGTTAAAAATAGACTTATTTGATCATGTGATTAATTTATACCCTAAATATCAATCAGAAAAGCTGATAGAACCATCATCAGATGAATTTTTTTACTATACCATTTTTTTTCTGTTTAATATTCACTTCCTTCCAATTCTTGATGTTAAAATTTCAATGTTAGTAAAAAACACAGAATCTGAAAGGGCTCCATTTGTCTAGTTAATATGAATTCTATTAGGACTCAGGACATCTCTCTTTCCTACTGTACTGCCCTGACACTTTACTGCATGAAAGCCAGTTAACTATACACACAGGTGCCAAAGTTATCACCTGAGCTTCATTTCAGATAAAATTACTACTTTCTTATTTCCAGAGGAAAGTAAGCCATAAATTCCTACCTCAAAAGTAATAGTAACAGGGTGATGACAATTGAATAGTAATCACAACCATATATTAATTGTTTTAAGCTGCAGGGGTAGGGACAGATGATTGTCACAGATTCTCTCTGCAGGTCCCACTGAGACTTTTCACTGTGACTGTCTGTCGCCTCTTCATTCTAAATTGTTGCTGAGCCACTCCCCCCCACTTCTTCTCCTTCATCTTATATCTTCTTTGATTCTTGTCTCACAAATTATCAAAGCCTTTCCCAGAGTTTCTTTGTCATCATTATCATATATATCCAGGTGGGAATATCTTCTTGTCTGGCCCAATTTTCAGAAATGCAGTTTCTGTGTATGTGTTAAGAGAAAGGGAGTCCTATGGCTGAATAACTAGCAAACCTTTGACATCTTTGGCTGAATGACATCTCCAGTTTTGCCCAAAGAAAATAGCTTTTAGAACACTGATTCACAGTCTTATTTGGGGGATATATAAAAAGGAGCTTCTGATTTCAGTAATCAATAGCAAATTAAAATATCACATTTCATATATTTTAAGCAAAATAATGAATGTCCAACTATATTATTGTATGCATGTATTCATCTTCTTTTCAGAATTTTAGACTTATTGGAAATAATTATGAACATGAATTGACCCTATATTCAGAGGTCTTCTCTGACCCTGTATTCCAGATATTTAATAATTTTAAATTTCAAATCAAAAGCTTTGAAGTTACATGTTGTTTTATGCATTTAAGGTAGCTGGTTGTCATCTCCTATAGCACTAAGTTGCCTTTCATAATAACTTATCACTCCTGATTAGGACTGTGGGAAGGGACAGTGCAATATTGGCTGCAAGAATTGACAGAAAGAAAAATCAGAAGCCCTGGAATAATCTTGTAACTGCAAGTTTTATCTTTAGTTTAAAATATATTAATAAAGCAACTGAAGCTAAAAGGTCATCCACAGCTTGAGGTTGAGGACATTGTTTTTGTGGGAAGGCTCTCTCTTAAGAATGTTTAACTAGAAGATTGCACAGTGGGTGACAGCTCTTCAGGTGTTGGGCAAGTGCCAGGAGACCTCCCTCATAAGGTGTAAATATGGAGCTGATGACCATCTGTGTCCCATCAGGTAGAAAGTTCTTGGGGACCATCCATCCCACCTTGACATATAATGCTGGCCAAATGTCTTAGGATCTTCCTGCTGTTTTAAGTTTCTCTAATATGCAGCTATTTTTTCTTAGTATTTAGCAATAACAGTATTTTTGTGTTGCCTGAGTAATTCTTCTTGTGACTAGAGACTAGACAAAAGTTGTAGGAAAGAACAGAAATATTAAAACAGATACATTAGAGAAACGATTTTCCATACTGGTGTAGTGCGTGCTGGATGCTGACGCCAAGACTGAGGTTCTTCACAGAGCCATCCCTACATCCAGAACTCGATGTGGCTTCTTGTAGTTCCAATCACGCTAACTAGGTTGTGGGGCTCTTAGCAAGGCTCTGGAATAGAAAGTGTCTTTTGTAGACAGGTAATGAAGTCCAGGAAATCTGATGGTGCAAAGGTGACTGGGGTTTTTGCCTCTTAAGGGAAAACAATTTTCTTCAACCACCTTTCTTATAGTTGTATATGTTTAGGAAAAGCCCACTATTTTCAAAAAATGATCAAAAGACGTAATTTCCCAGTGTGAGCCTACATTTTTTTACCCATTATGCAATGATTCTGCTTTCTGTCTCTTCTAAAATGTGTCCACATCTTGACCTAGCTGATGCTGAAAATTTCATGCATTTATCACTCTACCTCATCACTACTGCAGTTCTTTTTTTTTTTTTTCTTCTTGTTTAGTGGCATTTTGTTTTAGGAAAAAGAGGTTAGATTTACAGCCTTGGGAATGAAAGGTGTCTCTTTTGAAAAGCAGAATAAATATTATATAGAGAGTGAGAGCATTTGTGCAAATGCAGGCAAAGAGCTGTGTCTGCTCTTTTGGGCTCCTCAGCATGCGAATTCCCGCCAGTGCTTGCTGACATTTTTAATAACAATATGAGTGGCCAAGAAACCAACTGAAGACCTTGTGACTAAGTGGGAAAAATGCATAATAGAAAAAGGAATGTGTAGTTAATCCTTCTTTCTGGGGTAATGGAATCAGAGCATTGGAGCAGAGACACCCAAATTATCAGTATCTGACTTAGCATGCTTTGGGTTGTTTTCAGTAAAATGTTTCTGTCTGATTCATTTATATAACTCAGAAAATAGAAAGACGATCCTATTCACAACACAATTTTAGACCATCTTGGAAGACACAATGTATAAAACAGAACTCTGCCCTGAATAATAAATGGTTAAATTATTGTGCAAGGGAAGTATGGAGTTATTGGTACAGAAAATAAGTACTATAAGAATTCAGAGTCAGAAAAGTCAATATGGGACAAGTGGACAGGAAGGCTTTACGGGAATAGATAGAACTTGACCTTAATCTTGAACAATAAGTGGACTTTTTTGATGAGTGTAGAGGGGGAAAAGGGTAGCAAGAAGCACTGAAGGTGGGACTAAGAAGAGGTTGGAAGGGTCCGTTCTCAGGTGTAAAGAGATCACGAACACTTGATGGAAGGAATGGAATCCAGCTGTGGCAACTCAGTAGCTGAGGAAGTCAACATTTGCTTTGGGGAATGAATAGTGGTTAAGCAGTAACTTTTTTTTTTTTAATTAATTAATTTATTTATTTATTTTTGGCTGTGCTGGGTCTTCGTTTCTGTGCGAGGGCTTTCTCTAGTTGTGGCAAGCGGGGGCCACTCTTCATTGCAGTGCACGGGCCTCTCACTATCGTGGCCTCTCGTTGTGGAGCACAGGCTCCAGACGCGCAGGCTCAGTAGTTGTGGCTCACGGGCCTAGTTGCTCCGCGGCATGTGGGATCTTCCCAGACCAGGGCTCGAACCCGTGTCCCCTGCATTGGCAGGCAGATTCTCAACCACTGCGCCAACAGGGAAGCCCAAGCAGTAACTTTTTTTTTTTTAAAGGTTTGCATTGTTTTTTTTAAAATTTATTTATTTATGGCTGTGTTGGGTCTTCGTTTCTGTGCGAGGGCTTTCTCTAGTTGTGGCAAGCGGGGGCCACTCCTCATCGCGGTGCGCGGACCTCTCACTATCGCGGCCTCTCCTGTTGCGGAGCACAGGCTCCAGTCGCGCAGGCTCAGTAATTATGGCTCACGGGCCCAGTTGCTCCACGGCATGTGGGATCCTCCCAGACCAGGGCTCGAACCCGTGTCCCCTGCATTGGCAGGCAGACTCTCAACCACTGCGCCACCAGGGAAGCCCACCAAGCAGTAACTTTTGAAAGAATTTCTCTTTCTGGCTCCTCTTGACCATTAGAGACAGAGTGATAATTTCTTTGATTACAAGTTAAGTAAGAAAGAGGTGTTTAAGAAGGTAAGATTTTGAAAGCCAAATTTGGAAGGAACGAGTTGGCTCTGATGATTTGCCTGAGGATGCTTTGAAGGTAGAACTCCTTCCATCTTAAACTAGTCACACCTGGATCTGTAGAGCTCGGGTGAGAGGGTCTGGAAATCATTTTGAAAATTGAGATAGATAATAAAGATCCTATTGCTATACCAGTCTTCCAGATGCCTATATAAGTTAGATCTTTACAGCAACTTTATGAGGTAGGTTTTACTATGCTCATTTCAGAGATGAAAAATTTCAGCTTCTAGGAAGTTATTTGCCTTGTTCAATGCCCCACAAATACAGGGTGACAGAGCTGGGGTTTAACTTCAAGAGCTTCTGCCTTTGCACTCATGCCCTTTCCATTAACCTGTATTACTTTGTCACATTATGTGGGTAGAAAGTACAAAACAACAATGGCAGTGATCTAGAAACTTACACATTTTTTTCTGAAGGCTAATCATCACACAGATGAAATTAAACCAGAAACAGATACGAGATAGGGCATAATTTAGTGCTCTTCTACAAGTCATTATTATGGTTACAGAGATTAAGGTTTGTGCTTCTTTTCTCATTCATCCCATCAATAAACACTACTATACTCCCAGCTCTCCATATTTGTAGAGTTTACAGAGTACTTTAAAAATGTTTTAAAATAATCTTCACAAAAATTCATTAATAGCAGGTAAGGTGTGGGCATTATTTCCAATTTTTGGAAAGAAAAACTGAGATTCCAGAGGTGCTAAATGGTAGAGCTAGTAGCTGAATCCAGTTTTTGTTTCTAAATCTAATGGTGCACTTAGTTCTAGGTATCTCAAATGCCAGCACTATGTCACCCATGTTGGCTTTTGGAAAGATGACTAGGTGTGATCTGTCCTTGTTTTTTATCTGCCCATCACAGCTATCGCAGCCTGAAATACTTTTCTAAACTTTATAGAAAATACTTCTCTACTTACAATCATTTTCTTTATCATTTTCTAATCCAGAGTAGTTTATATTTCCCAGTTAGCTATCCTTGGAATGGTTCTCAGGTTACATCTCTAGTTTCATCTAATTTTTCAGTTACTGCTTTTAAGATTTCTTAAAAAATATAAACCACTACCCCTCACATCAAACAGGATAAAAGAATGTTAATAGCCCTGATTATTACATATTAGGACTAGGAATCTGGTGTCAGTGGAAGCATCTATATGTCTTTCTCTTTTTGCATAAGTTCAGTCATGGTTAATTATTCATTGAATAATTTCATGTCACTGAAAGGGCAGAAAAACAATACGGGGAAAAATCCTGGTTTCTTAAATTACACTGATCTTTACTTATAGATAATATGGATAACGGCCTCCTTTTAAAACTAAATGAGGTTACATATTGGACTTGTAAGTTTGTCACAGGTTTGCCTCACTTTTAGCACCCAGGACACTTTGAAGCCATTTGGAGCCTCCTGCTGCTTTTTTCCATAGCCTTTGCACCCTGATGGCCCAGGCACACTTAGCTCTGCCATGTCGAGCCCTGGGAGAAAGTCAAGGTCAAACTACTTGACATTTTCCACACCAGAAGGCAGAGTCATTGTAGGAAACTGGTGACAGCCCCTGTATGAGAGAGAGAGAGAAGCAGCATGCATTTCCTATTCACTCTAGCGTAATACGAGGCTGGGCCTGCAGGGTCCCCTGTTGTTGCATTCTCAGACCTAAGGTAATCCTGAGAGGTATTACCACTGGAAGAAAAATAGAAAATGCAATGGGATCATCCTCAGCATTAACTATATTTAAATGTGTTCCCTAGTCTTGAACAGTTCTCACACACTGACAATGAAATAAGGAGAAATTTCTTCAGTGAGAAAACTACATTCTAACTCTGAGATTAAGTCAAAATAATTGAAAACACGTGTAGGGGAGCAAAATATGCCACCCCAAAATGTGTCTCTTTGGCATAAGGATTTTTTTAGACTGATCATTTTTAAGAAACAGAAGACCCAGGGAATTTTTCTCGTTACCTCCCCCTAACTGCCTAAAAGAATTTTGATAGAACCCTATTCCAGGAAAGAAGCTATCAGATAGATAACTATAATATGAACTAGGTGTGGTAGATAGGGAAGAACCTATCAGAGTCTGTTAAAATTTCTCTCTGTCCCATTGTCTCTTCATGGCCCAGCAAACATTTATTTACCAAACATTTGCTTTCCATCTCCATGTGAGTTGCTTCCTCCCCTTTGAAGTCCCAAACCATACCCCCAACTTTCTCTTTTGTCTTTAGCTGAAGATGGTATTTAAGGTGAGGGCTTCAGCCATTTTGGAGAGTTACTGTTTTCCTGGGTTTCTCCCATGTATGCATACTATTAAACTTTGTTTGGTATTTCTCCTGTTAATCTGTCTCATGTCAATTTAATTCTTAGACCAACTAGGAGAACCAAGAAGCGTAGAGGAAAATTTCTTCCCCCTCAAAACAAGGTAACAATGGAAAGATTCCTGTGGCTCTGTGATACCACAGGGCTGCATGCAATTGTAAAGGAAAAATGCAAACACAAAACGAGTATCTGAAGAAAACACATGAGGAATGAGCATCAGAGAAATCAATAGGAAAAATCACCTCCCCTAAGTATAATGTCAGGGAAGCTGTATTGGAAAAAAATGTAGTAATACCTCCTCCTAGGGGAATATGCAGAGGTAAAGACAAGCATTTTTAAGACTAGAAGAAACTACACTGGAATTTAAAACAAAAATTAATAATCTAGATGACAAAGACCTATGGAAGGTGTTTATGTGTTCCGTGGGGAAAATAAAATTAATGAAAAAATGAACATATTGCATTTATACACAACATATGTTTTATGCTATCCTAGTCCTAACACAGTATTTTTGTTATTCCAAATGATTAGGGATCAACTGTAATCCATTAAGTTTTTTGTGGAATGGTTATATAGAATGACAACCCAATATTCTGCTGCTCTCCACAAAACTTTTGAAAGGCTTGGAGAATATACTTGGGTAGGGGAGGTTTTCCTTCTACCCCTCTAGGTTTTTGACTGAGACATCCCTGTAATAAAAAGACAGATTAACAGGAGAAAAAAAAATAGAAGTTTAATAACATGTATACCTCCTGTATATGTGGTAGATACCCAGGAGAACTAACTCCCCAAAATGGCCCAAGCCACAACCTTAAATACCATCTCTAGCTAAAGACAGAAGAAGATTTTGGAGGGTAGGGGATTCAGTTATGGGAGTTTATCAAGAAAAGCACAGTAAACAAGAGTATGGCTGTTATACAGATTTAAGTCATTTCCTTCTCCATTGATAAGAGTTTCCAGAGATTTGGTCATCTTTCTCTTCCTGGTACAGAGAGGAAGACACCCTTACAAATGGACATTTCCCTTATAAATGCAAATGTTTCTTACAAAAGGATAACTTCTACTCAGTTTTCAGAGCTTCTCCTGTGTCTGCTGTTTCTTAAAAATAATCAGCCTAACATAATCCTTATGCCAAAGAGACATATTTTAGGGTGACAAATTATGCTCCCTTGCACTTGTTTGCTGCAAGAAAAGAACCACAAATGCACCTGGCAGGTTTTATAAATACACTTTTTCTTTAAGTTGGCTTAAATGTGTATTTTATTTATTTATTTTGCAACAACTGTTTCTTTTTTTTCTTTTGGCTGCATTGGGTCTTCATTGCTGCGTGCGGGCTTTCTCTAGTTGTGGCGAATGGAGGCTACTCTTCATTGCAGTACGCAGGCTTCTCATTGCGGTGGCTTCTCTTGTTGCAGAGCACGGGCTCTAGGCGCGCGGACTTCAGTAGTTGCAGCGCACGGGCTCAGTAGCTGTGGTTCGCGGGTTCTAGAGCGCAGGCTCAGTAGTTGTGGCGCACGGGCTTAGTTGCTCTGCGATGTGGGATCTTCCCAGACCAGGGCTTGAACCCGTGTCCCCTGCATTGGCAGGCGGATTCTTAACCACTGTGCCACCAGGGAAACACAAAACGTGTATTTTTACAAGAAGGGGGGATCAGACCTGGCTGATACTCAGCTGTAAGCTGAATAGGTTATATAGCTTACATCCTTTATCACTGGTCAATATCCAGACAGAATCAGTTAAATACTTAGACTATTACCCTGAGGTTGGGCATCTAGTGGACTTATACCTTTTTCATTTGATATAATATGAATTATTGCAACATGTTTTGGCCCAAAATCAGAAGAGCAGCATATTCTGTTTCACAAGGTGTATTGTCCACTTTAGATAGAAAAATAAAAGGTATTTGCTAAGAGTTCTTTTCTTAAAGAAAAAAAGAGTAAAATGTTTATTTCTGAATGCTGAATGAGAATATGAATATAATTGTGATATCTTTATTGCTTAATATTTTAATTACCTAGACAATACATATTGTTCTTAGCCTTAGAATAACTATACTGTCTTGTATACTAATATTAAGAACACTATTTTAATTTTTAAAATTGCACTTACATATATGTCTTCTTTCATTTAAAAATTTTCTGAAACAAGTAAAAACCATACTAAATTTGTATGATGAAAATGTATTCATGATTTATTTGTGCAGAAAATAAAAAAACAAAGTCAAAAATTATACCTTCTCAGACATAATAATTGCAAGAAGCTGGCAGTATTTAAATATTGAATATTGAATGTGGGCTTTGAATTATTTCTCTAGGAGTGATGAAAGTTCTTTGCTTCTTATTTACTATGAATTCACTGAGTATCAGATGCTATCACAGGCAATGAGATTCCAGAGGGGAAATCCAGAGTCTCTTCTGGGTTTATGGATTTGCACCTGAGTCTCTTTGGTGTTTAAGGGTGTATCCCTATCTTTTCATTACATGATCCTTCCTGATCTTTTTATGCAGTGAGGCTGACCAGGGCCCAAAGTGTGTTCCATAACTGTACAACTGGATAATATTGATATTAATCATAATGACATAGGCAAATATTTATTTAATGCTTACTATGTGCCAGACTTATTTTAAATGTTTTATATTACTGAATCTTCACAAAATACCCATGAGAATGTTCTATTATTGTCCCTGTTTTATAGATGAGGAAGACGAGGGAAGGCCCAAGATTGAAAAAGTGTAACTTGTTAATGGCAGAACTGGTGTGAAGAGTGTATTTTGACTTTCATATGTATTGATATAACTTTGAACCTAATAACCCAACCAGTCAGGGACCTTTTTAACGTTAGTAATGTGTCATGCGTGAATAGTGTTTCTACTCAAAGGGACTGCAATCTCCTGAGGAATATTTCTGTTGAACTGTCTCAAGAGATTAATTCAGTCTTGGGTGAACAAGGAATCCTTCATGTGTTTATTGATAAAGTTGCAGGGCTCCATTCTCAGTGGTTAGGATATGGCCCTCTGGCCCTCTGTGAACTGCTTCTGAATCAGAGCTAGGCCTGGCTCTGAAAGGTTTCCTATCCCTCATCCAGGTTTCCCAGGGTGCATCAAGCTTTACCTTTGGAGAAGGTGCTCTCACCTTGAGAAGCTGTGCTGATCTTTTGTTGTTACAGTACTCTTTGGTACCTTCTCTCTCTGAATCCTTCCTACAACCTAAACCTTCTTATATCCTGGATATTTCTGCCCTACCCTCATCAATTTGTTTTTCCTTCCTAGCAATTCTTTTTTTTTTTTTGAATTTTATTTATTTATTTATTTATTTTTGGCTGTGTTGGGTCTTCGTTTCTGTGCGAGGGCTTTCTCTAGTTGTGGAGAGCGGGGGCCACTCTTCATCGCGGTGCGTGGGCCTTCCACTGTCAAGGCCTCTCTTGTTGCGGAGCACAGGCTCCAGATGCGCAGGCTCAGTAGGTGTGGCTCACGGGCCCAGTTGCTCCGCGGCATGTGGGATCCTCCCAGGCCAGGGCTCGAACCCGTGTCCCCTGCATCGGCAGGCAGATTCTCAACCACTGCACCACCAGGGAAGCCCCCCTTCCTAGCAATTCTTTTTCTTCTGAAGCTTTGTCCTTCTGGGGATTTATGTGAGATAACTGCTGTTATTCCAGAGATTCTCAAGTACTTTCACTAACACAGCCCTTTTAATTTCTTAGTGACTCATTATGTATTTGTTGCACTCACCCACAACTTGGAGGCTGTGGGGCCATCTTCCCTTTCAGCTAGTTGTTCTCAGACTCAGTTTCCATTTATGGTAGCATCCTCTCTCATTGGAGGGATATGTTGCTTATTTGGAGTTCCATCTTTGATTCCATTTCATTTCCTGCTGCTCCTGCCACACAATTGCTGTTTCTTCTTGACCCTGCTCTTGGGGGGAGGGGGTAAAAGGAGAGGGGGGAGGGTTTGGGTACACTCATCCACAATTTAGAGCTTCTGGGATTCCTCATCACCCAGTTTGTTAACATCATCCACGTTTCTCTCTGCTCCATTGCCCTTTTCCCTTATTTTCATCTGAAGACAATTCCTTTCCTCTTATTCTTTCTTAGTGGAATTCCTGTTCTTGTTTCATAAATTCAGCTTCTTCTCTTACCTCTCTGAGGGTATTAATATAACTTTTTCCTCTATCGTCGTCTTCTTTTCTCTACATATTCTCCTTTTCTTCAACGTGCTTATTGCTTTTGTTTGATTTGTTCTCTACTTGTTACATGGGAAGCTTTCTTCAGATAGTTTGAACCTGGCGAACTTAGATTGTTTACTCAGATTTAAGAGTGAGCATTGTGAGTACAGATGGAGTCTTTGAGTGTGTTTGTGAGTTTATCCACTCTGAGCTTTGCTGTAGGGTGATTTGCCAGGTCTGTTTCTTTGAGGAGCCTCTGATGTCAGTAATTTTAGGTTACCCCACTAGAACTGGTCAGATTTCCTGGAGAAGGACCTTTCAATTTCTTGTGTGGAGGGAATAGAATTAATTGCCTTATCTGAAAGCAGACTCAAGAAATGGAGTTGAATTTGGGCCTCAGTATTCAATATGTGTGTGTTCTCTTATCTTCCTGCTGCTGGTATGGTGTCCCTACCTTCAATCTCTTCCCAAACCCCAGGATCCTCTACATTAACCTCTGCAAAACATAAACCTCTAGTCTTATAACAGGATAGGGGAGAGGATATTTTGTAGAGGAGGAGAACTAACTACATCTTGAAGAGTCTATTTTCAGACCAGTCTTCATTCCCTTTTGCAAATATACCTTTTGCCCCCAGTTCTTTGTGGAGAATCAACAATGTACATCAGATTATATCTCTGCTTTTTTCTGACTGCTAAGTCAATTTAAGGTTCTGTTTTCCAGGTTCCAAAATTTTATTGCTCTTATCTTCTTTCCTATTTTGTTGACTTTTTTGGGGGGTTTATGATGTTTGAAACATCTTTTACCGTTGTTTTAATGAAGTTGTTGAAGGGAAGCAAAAGTAAATTTATGCATTCAGTGCACTGTCATTAACCAAATGTTAATGTACTTTAATAAATACTCAAGCATATGAAAAATCTGTATATATTTCTGGATCCTACAATATTTTTGGCCTGCTTGAGGACAAAGATTCTATATCTTTGAAACATTTATTATTCTCACTTCTATATCATAATTGTCACAAGAACTGGGAGTTCTCTTATGTTCCAAGTCCCTCTGCAAGCACATTATCTGTTTTCCTACAGGAGAGATATTATCCCTTAACTATGTTAATAATCTAGTACATAGGAAAGTGCCCATCATAGACCTTTAATTTTCCGATAAATTACTACCTTATATGAAAACTATAAAATGAATCCCTTGCCATTTTTTTCCCATACCATTAAATTCTGAACCATTAATCTTAGGTATTAATCACAAATGCCTAAGATTAAGTTTTAACTGTAACAAATGTGTGTTTCCACTTTGGAAAAGGTTGCTCACCCCTTTCCTTTCAACCAAAGTTTTCTTTATTGGATTTGTGTTCCTAATTATTTCAGAAAGACTTTTTTTAAAAAACTGATTATCTGATTATTTTTAGTATATTTTTAAAATTATCTATTGTTGTAAAGCAAAGTACCCCAAAACCTAGTGGCTGAAAACAACAATTTATGTTGCTCACAACTTTGTGAGTCTAGGAATTCTGGAAGGGCTTGACTGAGTGGTTTGTCTCTGATTCATATGACATCATCAGAGTACCCCAGACATAAGGGATCTGGTTCCAAAAGGATGTCTTCCCTCACATATCTGGCACCGTAGTATTTTCTGGCCTCTCTCTCTCTCCACCTTGCCGTCTGATCTTCTGTGTCCTCCTCATGTATCTTGGGCTCTCACAGCATGGCAGTCTCAGGCTAGTCAGACTTCCTACATAGCAGTTGGCTTCCTCAAGAGCAAATGTTCCATGATTAAGACAGGAAATGTTTCCCAGGACAGGAAGTAGGAGCTGACCTCAGCCTGGAAACTAGGATAGCATCACTTGTGTTACATTCCATTGATCAGAGCAGTCACAGAGCCTGCCCATACTCAAGGGGAGGTGACACAGAGACCATCTCTCAATGGGAGGAATGACAGAAAATTTGCAGCTATCTCTAATCTGCTAATCAGTCTCTCTCTCTCTCACACACACACATATATACACACACACACACAATAAACATATATACATACTACCTATAAAAAGATTTGAAAAGATTTGGCCAATTTCAGAACCTAAAGCAATACATCTGCAAAATGGATGACAAAACCCATAAACACCAGCCTTATATAGGAGAGCCAGAGATTCCCTACCCCTTTTTCATTACTGTTTTCTAATGATATATTTTTGTCAGAAGTTCTCCCCATAGCTATGACTGATTATCACTTCTGATCCCAGAGCAGGGGAGAACAAAACTTCACTGAGTGAATTTTCTTAAGAGCCACCAACCTACCTATAATACAGTGCTGAGATTGTCACTTCATTCCCCAGAGGGTGTGGCTCTGTTTGGACAATTCCCCACTTGCCATTAAGATGGCAGAGGAAGAATATAAGGTATCTCTGCCAAGGAAATGTCATCTTTCAAAGCAGCAGCAGGAGCGGGAGCTATGGTGGCAGTTCCTTAATACTGGAAAAATAATAACCTCACAGAAGAGACATGATCTGGGCTGATCTAGCTGCTTGACCTTATACAAATAGTTATATTTTCTATGTGCTTTCATTTATAAAATAGAGCCAATAATTTTGTTTCCAAGGGGTTGTTGTGAGACTAAAATGAGGACACTCATATAGAGTCACATTACCTGCAAAAGAACGGGATATGGGTTTTTTGACTATTATTATTAACATTATTATTATTAAGGAAGAATATGAAAATGTAGTGGTATAACCACTTACAGAGTTGACATACTTTAGCATTCATTATATCTAGCTTATTAATATTTAATATCAAAATATATTGAGTTGTATAAAAGGGTTGTACAGAATCCTAGAATCAGTGCCAGCTACAAGTACATTCAAATAGTAATTACCATAAGGAGCATTTTAAGATCATTTCGAAACTTCCCATAGGATGAACACTACAGGTTGTCAGTACTGTCCCTCTGATATCTTTTCATATGGAAATCTACTGAGGCTTCATCCTAAAACCATGAGATTTATCTGTACCAAATTGCAATAAACTCAAGCTTTTGCCTGCAAGATGTGATGCAGGAAGTCTGTCCCTTTCCTCACTTGCATCTGGATGGCAGCTCATTAGGACATGGTCCTGTCAATATGATTATCATCATCATCATCATCATCATCATTTCACATATTCTAATCACATGTTGGTTTCAGATAATGAAAAAAAAAAGTGACTTCAGCCTGCATCCCTGACCTCAGTCATCTATCATTTTGAGGGTGACCTGTTGGTATTAGAAGGGACTAAATATAATTACGTGGTTGGGGGAGTGTAAACTATCCCCATTGCTAAGAAACAAACCAATACAGCCAGTCTTCGCAGCACCCCATGTGGCACAGTGGCATCACCTATGAATGAGTTCTCGGTATGCAAGGTGTGCTCTCTTACCTGTGGCCTGGAGCTTGTGATCCTGAAACAATTCACTTACTAGAAAGTATTTTCTCAAGAAAAGGGCACCAGCTTCAGAGACACACAGATCTGGATTCTAATCTTGGCTCTATTACTTAATGGTTTTTTTGTCTTAGGGAAAGATAATTAACCACTCTGATACTTGAGTTATTCAGTTGTATAATGTCTATATTATAAGATTATTATAACAACCCATCTTTTTTTAAAACTTGTTACTATATGGACACTCCCACCCACATTATTTTGAAGCAATTACCAGATATGTTACATCTTGAAGTATATCAATGTATATCTTTAACACTAAAGAAATTCCTTAATAACGTAACTTCTGTGAAAGTATGATACCTAAATTATTAACAATAATTAATATTATTATCATTAATTCATAACATCAAATATTCAGCCAATGTTCATATTTCTCCAATTGCCTTGCAATTATTGTTATTTTTTACAGTCTTTGCATTGGAATCAAAATAATGTCCCATATTAGTTGATATGTCTTTTAAGTGTCTTTTTACAAATAAGCTTTTTATTTTAGAATAATTTTAGATTTACAGAAAAGCTGCACAGATAGTAAAGTGGGTTCCTCAATGTCCTTTACTCAGTTTTTGCTAATTTTAGCATCTTATAAAACCATGATACATCAAAATGAAGAAGTTAACATTGATACAGTATTATAAACTAAACTACTGACTTTATTCAAGTTTTACCAGTTTTACCACTAATCCAGGATCCATTCCAGGAGGTCACATTATGTTTAGGTTTTAGACTCTTTTAAACTCTAGTTTCCTCCTGCATCTTTTTTCTTTTTTACAATGTTTTTCTATGAGAAACCAGAAGATTTTTCTTGCAAAAGTTCTCCAGTGTAATCTGGAGCTGTATGTTTATGCTATTTTAAACATGTTTCTCTGTACCTTGAATTTATCATAAATTGATATTAGATCTAAATGTTTGATCAAATTCAGGTTCAATTTTTTTTAATGTATTCAGTTAGTATTGGATAAACTACTTAATAGGTAGTGTAGTGTACTTCTGTAAGGAGATTCATAAGTATGTTTTTTCCTCTTTCTGATGTTATCAGTAACTGATGATCATTGTTTAGGTCCATTAATCCATTAGGGCACGGCAGAATGGTGATTTTCTACTTCTATCATTTTTCACTGTGTATCAGTTTAAATATTTCCAAAAAGAGAAATTTCTCCTCTTCAATTATAGTATAGCTCATATAAAAAAGCAGAATAAGTACTTAATTTCCCTCCTATATTTGCTAGTTTCAATTCGGTAATGTGGTAATTTCCAGGCATATTTCAGTGATTTTTATCTGTAATGTACTCTATTTTCATGGTTCCAGTTCAATTTTTTTTATTATTTTTTTATTGAAAGATTATTGGTTAGAACAATTTTAAATTTACAGAAAAATTGAGCAGAAAGTACAGAGATTTCCCTCTCAAATATTCCTTCTCCCCACACAGAGCTTCTCCTATTATTCACATCTTGCATTAATGTGGTACATTTGTTACAATTAATGAAGCAATATTGATACATTTTTATAACTAAAGTCCATAGATTACATTAGAGTTCACTCTTTAAGATGTTCATTTCTAATGGTCTTGACAAATGTATAACTTTGTCAGATAAGTGGATAGCAAATATTTTCTCTCAGTCTGTGGATTATCTTTTAATTCTTTTAGGAATGTCTTTCACAAAGCAGATGTTTTTAATTTTAATGAAGTTTAACTTACCAATTTTTTCTATTATGGATTATACTTTTGGTGTTGTATCTAAAAAGGCATTGCCAAATCCAAGGTCACCTAGATTTTCTCCTGTGTTATCTTCTAAAAGGTTTGTAGTTTTACATTTTACAATTAGGTCTGTGATCCATTTTAAATTGTTATTTATGAAAGGTATAAGGTCAGTATCTAGATTTACTTTTCTGTGTATAGATATCTAGTTGTTCCAGAACACTTTGTTGAAAACACTATTCTTTTTCTACTGAATTTATTCTGCTTCTTTGTCAGATCCGTTGACTATATTTGTGTGGATCTATTTCTGGAACCTCTGTTGTGTTCCACTGACTTATTTCTGTATTCTTACCCCAATACCACATTTCTTGATCACTGAAGCTTTACAGTAAGTATTAAAATCAGGTAGTACCAGTGCTCTAAACTTCCTCTTCATTATTGTGTTGCCTATTCTGGGTTTTTCCCAGATAAACTTTAAAATCAGTTTGTTGATATCCATAAAATAATTTGCTGGGATATAGACTGGGATTGGGGTTGTGTTGAATCTATATATCAAGTTGAGACAACATTAACAATATTGTCTTTCTCTCCAAAAACATGAAATATCTGTTTATTTAGACCTTCTTTAATATCTTTAATCAGTTTTTGACAGTGTTCTTCATATAGATCTTATACATATTTTGTTAGATTTATACCTAAATATTTCCTTTTGAGGAATGCTAATATAAATGGTACTGTGTTTTTATTTTCAAATTCCAGTTTCTCATTGCTGGTAAATAAGAAAGCAGTTGGCTTTTGGAGGCTAACCTTGTATCCTGCTAACTTGCTATAATTGTTTATTAGTTCCAAGAGTTTTATTGTTGTTATTGTTTCTTTGGAGGTTTTTTACAAAGACAATCATGTCATCTGTGAACAAAGACAATTTTCTTTCTTCCTTCCCAGTCTATTTACCTTGTATTTTATTTTCTTCTCTTATTGCATTAGCTAGGCCTTCCAGTATGACATTGAATAGGAGTGATGAGAGAGCACATTCTTGCTTTGTTCCTAACCTTTGGGGAAAAACCATCTATTTTCTCACCATTAAGTAAAATGTTAGCTGTAGGTTTTTGGTAGATACTTTTAATCATGTTGAGGAAGTTACCTTCTATTCCCAGTTTGATGAGAATGTGGGTGTTGGATTTTGTCAAATGCTTTTTCTGCATGTATTGATTGAATTTTCAGTAAGGTTTTTTGGGTAGTCCCTTCTTTGTTTTCAGAATCTCTTCATATATTAGAGATATAATGCTTCAAGTGACAATAAATTTAAATGAAATTAATGTGTCTAATGTCAACTCAGACTCAAAATTATCTGATAGGCTGATATGTCAAGCTGAAATCCATAATAGACAAAAGTTAAATCCTGCATATCTCATTAAGTACAAGATGGGAAAAAAAATTGGCTTGGCAGGAGTTCTTGGAAGAAATATGTGGCAAAAATGTTAATATTAGATAATAGCATGACCTGGCTGGTTAACAACCATTTTGTAGTATTTAGTTTCTATTTTCTGGGTGGCAAACTTTGAGAGAGTCCAAGATGAAAGAGAGTGTGTTGTGCATTATTTTCATAATTATCACCCTGTTGTAAGGATGTGTTGAGACCTCCATACCATGAGATAATATAGGTAATAGCAAGAATAGAAGCTAGAAAAATGGAGGACTTAATGTAGATGCATGATAAATAAATGAAAATATTTAATGGATTGCTATGTAAAAGAATATTTAGATATGTTCTTTATTAGCACAGAGCAGAACTAAGAGTAGCAGCTAAAACTTAAAACATATTTTAACTAACTAACTATATATGTATAATCTTGCCTTTAATATACTTGAGGTGTATCATTCCCTTTTAGTCAGTGATGGAATAAAGCAAATTCCTGGGGTATGCTGTTGTAAAGTTGCTACATGGGATGGAGTGTTAGGTTAAGAGAAATCTGAAGGGAACTTACCACTCAAAGTGAGCTCTTAGAGCTCACTTGAAGAAATATATTCTACAATAGAGCACATGGTCTTTGTGCAGCCCTGGGTGGGGATACTAGCAGCCAGGGTAAGATGGAGAGAACATAAAAGAGTAGCTCACCAGAGACAAAGCATTGGTAAAAGTGAAAAATAACAGAAAATACACCTTCCTCACTGCTATGGGAGTAAATCTGCGAACACATGCTCTTCCAATGGTCCATCATTAACATGAACACTATATCCATCATGATTCCCATACCAATTTTGAAAGGCAGCTCATTTTTGCAGGGCTATTTCCTGGAAATAAGAATAGCTCTGAAAAAAGAAAGCAGTTGAGGGAGAATGTTCAGGAGTGGCACTGACCTCAAGAAAACAGTTTTGCTTTGAATTTTCTGTGGAGCAAGAGAACTTAAAAGCTCCCACCTCGAATTTTACTCTATTTGCTTATAATCAATAGCAAAACAGTGCCCACATTCAGTATATAAAGGCTCATACGAGAAGGAATTTTAGGTGCTATGACAGAAAGAGACATCTATAAGCAAGTCATGAAGATGATTCAGCAAGTTACAACTGTTTTATAAAGAAGCATTCCTTTGGTTAAGGTCACTTATTAGCAAGGGGTGAACCTCTAGAAAATAAATGGTTAGCAGGTTTGTTGTTTTTTTTTTCATCTTTAATGTGAACTACCTATTAGGATTTTTTTAACATGGTGAATAATAATTAGTTGGTATTCTTTTCTCTGGTATGAATAAATTTAAACTAAATACTTTTTTTTGTTTAAGGGTAACAGAGAAGATGACAATAGCCTTGCTCTTTTAAATAACTCCATTACAATTAGGAAGACAAAAGAAACCATAACTTTAGCAGATCATTAGAATTAGATTTGATACCAATTACATTGTCAAAAAAATTAATATAATTGAATTCATGTCAACAAGCTTTGACTATATTATTTATATAAAGATAGCTAAGACTCAATATAATCAATCTTATGAAGCATGGATGTAAATAATATAGTTGGAATTGGCTGAAGAATTCCATGTAGAATGAAATCATACCTTCCTTTGATGTCTTGTACAACTAGGGCATATTCAGTGCTGTGGCTTTCAGTTTTTCCTTTAAATGTTAAAACTCTCATAGTAAGAGACCTAATTGACACATTTCCAATTGTTCTTTTCTTTTATGCTATTCTAAATATGTGTCACTGACATTGAAGAAATGCCCCAATTAGGAATATAAAGGCTTAAACCTGCCTGTTGTTGAGGGAGGCACATGAACCTTGTAAATGAACTCTTGTCATGCCCTACACTGTGCTTCATTGACATGAAGCAATGAGAACCCCTCCCTGTAAACTGACCCATCTACTCTTTTCTCCCTGTTTATGGGAAATCTGTGTAAAAATACACATTCATCAGTAGAATATTTGAAAGAGATAACTTTCCAAAAGCAACAGAAGTAATTTTTATTGTCCCTTCCAGTTGAATTTGTACTGGAACAAATTGCCGTATTCTGCCTCTAAACAAAAGCTATTTCTGAAGCAACATGGTTACATCTGGCTGATTTTAAATTGTGACCAGTGGTGTGATTCTGACAGAGTCCAATTGTCTGGCTAGATTTCTGGTGCTTATTAACCTCGTAAAGTAAAATAAAGAAACACATATTCAGTGAGTATAGTTACAGGCCGTTAATATAATGCCTATCCTTTCTCTTAATGAATGAGATACATAAAAGCAAAGAAAAGAACATTTCCTCAAATGCAAAAATGCCGCTCTCCACTAATGTTATTATAAAAGGTATACTTGTGCAAACTTCCAAAAAATTTCCATGTGAGAAAGGGGGAAAATACTAAGGAAAATTTAAGGGTGGCAAAGAGATTTAATTTCAAAAACTAATGCCCCTGGATGCTGCAGTTTTGTGTTGCGGTTTCTGAAACTGTGTCCCTCCTCACCTAGAGGTGAAGAGTATCAGAATACATTGGTGAGAGCTACCAAGGACACGAAAGGAAGGAAAGCCTGTGTGCACTGTATCTAGCATAATAGAGCTGATTCCTGCCAGGTTAGAGTAATAATGAGTTAGAAGTGAAGCAACACACCAAAGACAATTGATAATGTAAGATTTGAGGATATATCAAATTTCTAGATAACTCCTCTTACCAGTAGAAAGGTCACAGATGGATAACTGACAAGTAGGGTCAACAAGAGAACATCTAGATTAAAGAAGTGTGGACATTTAGCATTTACTATTGAAATCTTCTGTCCCTCCTAAATTACTCCTTTGTAATAAGTATATTCTTATTCTCTTTGGAGTAAGTATATTCCCTGTGGAGAGCAGATGCTTTTGAAGCAAAGGCCAAGGTTTCCATCCCTGTATGAACCACCTAGCTTCAGAGAAAAAATAACAAAACATAAGACAAACATAGAAAAAAAAATTTCACAAGAGTAACAACAAAGGTAAAGGTCTAGCAAGTAAAATTAGAAAAGCAACTTAAAGGGTATGCTATGCTAACACAAACATATTAAAAATGCATAATTTTACAAGGCCCAGGGATGCCTTATTGACTGTTATAACCAGGAGTGGTTTTTAGCATTTGAAAAATGACTTGGGATTCCCAAACAATAACTACCTCATATATATAAGTGTGTGTGTATATATACGTGTGTGTGTGTGTGTGTGTGTATAAAAGTGGTTAGCTTTCAAGGTGGATATTTTCTGAAGACAAAAACAAACTTCCATTGTAAGACAAACCAAATTAAATCATACACTTAATATAGTCATTTAATAATTCAGTCATACCATGGACCTGGCACTAGAGATGCAAAGATGATGCATGTCAGAGAAGATAGGTGTCACTCATATATAATTATTTAATTTATAATTGTGTTAAACGCTATTGAGAAAACATATTTACAGTTTCATTTGAATATTCCGTTGACATTTTAACCAATTTAACAGCTTAATGGAGTGAAATGAATTGCTTTTTAAAAGATTTTCTTGTTCTGGCCAAGAAAAGAAACTAAGTTTAAGAAGAGAAAGAGGGACTTCCCTGGTGGCACAGTGGTTAAGAATCCACCTGCCAATGCAGGGGACACAAGTTTGATCCCTGGTCCAGGAAGATCCCACATGCCGCAGAGCAACTAAGCCCATGCACCATAACTACTGAGCCTGTGTTCTGAAGCTCGTGTGCCACAACTACCAAAGCCCACGTGCCTAGAGCCTGTGCAACAAGAAAAGCCACCACAATGAGAAGCCCGCGCATGTGAGGAAAAAGTAGCCCCGGCTCGTGGCAACTAGAGAAAGCCCGTGTGCAGCAACGAAGAATCAACGCAGCCAAAAATAAATAAATAAATAAATAAATTTATAAAAAAAGAAGAGAAAGCAATAAGAGCAACTTCCTGTCAGGCTGAGCTTCCCATTCCATTAGCCTGGTAATTTTTTTAAAAAATTTTATTGGAGTATAGTTGATTTACAATGTCATGTTAGTTTCAGTTGTACAGCAAAGTGAATCAGTTATATATATACATATATCCACTTTTTAAAAAATATTCTTTTCCCATATAGGCCATTACAGAGTATTGAGTAGAGTTCCCTGTGCTATACAATAGGTCCTTATTAGTTATCTATTTTATATATAGTAGTGTGTATCTGTCAATCCCAATCTCCCAATTTATCCCTACCCTTCCTTACCCCCTCGTAACCACAAGTTTGTTTCCTACATCCGTGGCTCTACTTTGTTTTGTAAATAAGTTCATTTGTACCCATTTTTTTTAGATTCCACATTTAAGCGATATCATATGATATTTGTCTTTCTGTATCTGACTTACTTCACTCAGTATGACAATCTCTAGGTCCAACCATGTTGCTGCAAATGACATTATTTTGTTCTTTTTATGGCTGAGGGACTGGTAATGTTTTTTAAAAGTATATATCAGAATACATAAAGATTGGCCATTTTAATGGTGCATGAGGTTATATGATAGATTAGATTTGCTATGGTTTAAAATAAGGTTTTGGGGCTTCCCTGGTGGTGCAGTGGTTAAGAATCCACCTGCCAATGCAGGGGACACGGATTCAAGCCCTGGTCCGGGAAGATCCCACATGCCGCTGAACAACTTAAACCCGTGCACCACAACTACTAAGCCTGTGCTCTAGAGCTTGCGAGCCACAACTACTGAGACCACGTGCCACAACTACTGAAGCCCACGCCCCTAGAGCCCGTGCTCCACAGCAAGAGAAGCCACCTCAATGAGAAGCCCGTGCGCTGCAACGAAGAGTAGCCCCCGCTCACTGCAACTAGAGAAAGCCTGCACGCAGTAACAAAGACCCAATGCAGCCGAAAATAAATAAATAAAATAAATAAATTTATAAAAATTAAAAAAAATAAGGTTTTTTAAATACAGGATTCACTGTATTCAAAAAAAGGAAAATATAATAGCTTAGGCAATGCATTTGGCCCATTAGCCTGTGTTCTTAGCCTACTGGGCCTTTCTATCCTCTCATTTAGGAATGCCTTTCACCTCCTTCAAGGTTAGCTCAAACACCACTTCCTTACTGACACTTACTGGGATCAGTAGTTGTTGGAGGAGGTCATTGAGAGGACGTGACCGCTGGATTGACCCATGAGCTAGACCAAGGCCATAGGAGGCTCCTCACCATCTCCCCTGTCTTTGGAATGCACATTCTGCCCACTGTTCCCACAGTGGGACCGTTTTCAAGGACACAGACTTGAGAGGGTAAGGTGTTGTTGAGCCCATCTGGACTAAATAAATAGGTGACTGAACCTAAGTAAGGCCTCTATATACACTTTTAAGATTCTGGTGGCAGATGCAGCAATCCAGTGGTTTTCAGCCGCCCAAGGCAAGACTCGTATGTAAATTCCCTTGCTTACGAAACTCACCACCTACCAATCTGGAGTGGCCTGCCTCTATCTTCAGTCTCTCCTTGCCCTCTGGTACTGGTACCAATTTGGAGACCAACAGTAGTAAGAACTAGTAGTTCTTTTTCTTTTTTAATCCCTGTTGTGTTATTGAGTTCAGTGTCTTTTATAGTTCTTGCCACATTAACCATTTAACTTTATTTTCAACTAAGTTTAAAAATTAACTGAAAGCTAATCTATCTAGTCCATCTGATTTTATTTTTTAAATTATGCCTTTTCTACTTTTAGCAGTTCAGTAGTTGAAGAAATGATTTTATTAGTCTTATTGATAGGATAAAAAATGGTGAATTAAGTATTTGCCCATAGGAATGTCTTTTTCTGTGTCATAAGACAGTGTTTCTGGATGAAAACAGCAAAATGAGAATCATATTTATTTAAATATCATAAAATGTCCGTCAATAATAGCAATTATAAATAATAATGAACTGAATTTAATCAAAACTTCTCTTAACATAAAGTTTCTCAATCACACTTCATGAAAAATTATTCTTCAAATTTTTCCTCGAACTATGCAAAGATTGATAATAAATCAAATGTAATAAAGAATTAATTTTCTTAGGACAAATTAAATAACCAACTAAAATCATTTTCTATTTTCATGATTCTGGAACCAAAACTATCTACAACCACCAACTTCCTTTCTGCATTAGCATGACATTACTATCCAGTTAACTCTTGCTCAGGAAGAGAAAAATTGCAAATAACTTTATTGTTCATTCTAAGAACTTCCCAGAAGCCCATTTAAAATGAACATAAGACTGTTCAATTTACAATAGGTAGAATGAAAAGACTGCTTCTGAAGACTCCCTTTGAAACTCTTTTCTTAAAACCTTAGCTTGCTATGTCCATCAATCCTAAACTATTATATTATGAACCTTACCCAATCCTGATGAAATACATTGCCTTAAGCCAGGCTGCCAAACCTCATAGAAATCTCAATTTTGCTGTTCCTCCTCTGAAATGCTACCCAAATTCTGTTGAGATAGTTATCACTCTTACTGCAATAAGCAATAGACTCAATTTTCCCTTATCAACTGAAAATTTTGGTAACATTTTATCAATTCTTATTGAATAACCAAAGTCTCCTTTTTTCATTAACAAATTAGAGTTTATGCACACCAAACAAATTGTCTTCCAGGTTAGTTTTGAGTTCAATAAATTTCTGGTTAAAAAAATAAAGTCTGTTTAAAGTAGTACTTGGCCTTCTTATGGAATGTGTAAAGCTGTATTTTGATAAGGCGGGTAGTGTTTGAAATTTCAAATCAAATATATCCAAGCTTTTATTAAATATAAAACTGCAACTGAAACCATTTCCTTTGATTATTTAGTAATGTGGAGTTTATATATGAATGCTTTTTTTTCATTCAGGTAAAAAGTTTGAAATTTGCTGTTCCAATACTACAGAAGCAATGAGTTTCTTTTCTTAAGTTATCATAGATCACTTTGGCTTCAAGTTTTTGTTTTTTTGTTTTTTTTTTTTGTGATGTACCTATCCTTTACTTGATTCTCCTATACAACTTCTTCTCAGCATAATGATGTTTTAGGCGTTTAGGTAGCTTAAAGTAACTAAAACTGCATTAGCTTAGAAATTGGATGGGCCTGAGTTTTACTGTTTACCCTGTTTCATACTACCTTTGTCACTATTGAAAATTACCTCATCGTTTTAAGCATCAGTTTCTTCAACTGCAAAATGGGAATAATATTATATAACTCCTAGGTTTGCTATGAGGGTGACTGAAATGGGAAATGTAAAGTACTTAGTACTGGCCTGGAATGTAGGAGGTACTAAGTCAGTGATAAGTATCTTAATTTTTGTTATTTACCATGTTATCCAAGGGCCTCACTTTAATGAGGGTACCTTCTCCTTCTAGATGACTCTATTTTTTGCTATCATATGCCTATCACTACACTGTTTCTTTTTTTTTTTTTTTTAAAGATTTATTTATTGATTGATTGATTGATTGTTATGTTGGGTCTTCGTTTCTGTGCTAGGGCTTTCTCTAGTTGCGGCAAGTGGGGGCCACTCTTCATCGCGGTGCGCGGGCCTCTCACTACCGTGGCCTCTCTTGTTGCGGAGCACAGGCTCCAGGCGTGCAGGCTCAGTAGTTGTGGCTCACGGGCCTAGTCGCTCCGCGGCATGCGGGATCCTCCCGGACCAGGGCTCGAACCCGTGTCCCCTGCATTGGCAGGCAGATTCTCAACCACTGCGCCACC
This sequence comes from Balaenoptera ricei, assembly GCF_028023285.1. Classification (NCBI taxonomy): domain Eukaryota; kingdom Metazoa; phylum Chordata; class Mammalia; order Artiodactyla; family Balaenopteridae; genus Balaenoptera; species Balaenoptera ricei. The sequence goes on along the minus strand of NC_082651.1, from coordinate 75,245,186 downwards.
AGGGAAGCCCCACTACACTGTGTCTTTAACTGGGGTTCTTCTTTAGCTCATGGCACTTTCCTCCAAAATGTTCCATAAAAGATAAGCTTTCTCAGAGCCTACATTTCAGTTGTTCAGGGAGCTCCACCTTCCTTCAGAGCTGTAAGCCTTAGTTTAATCTGTTATCCAAATTGTGGGCCAAATGCATTGCCTAAACTCTTATTTTTTTCCTTTTCTTGAATATAATGAATCTTGTATTTTAAGAAATCTTATTTTAAACCATAGCAAATCTAATCTATTGTATAACCTCATGTACTTTTTAAATTGCCAGCTTTATGTATTCTGATACACACTTTTTGAAAACACAATTCGACAATTTTATGCTCTGGATTTTGTATATAATGTATATACCTAAGACATTTTATGCCTCATAGTAACTTTTCCAACTTTTTATTTCAGACAGCTCTACAATAAAGAATTGACCTCTCCTTGTCCTCAAGCAAAGGACCCCTGGTAAGTTCCAGAAGCATAAATTCGTGTAAGTAATGGGAACTTTGGAGTCGCAGTCAGTAAGTGATTCGGAATACTCTGTGAGGGGACAGCTCCACTGGATAGCTCCCCCACATGTCTAAAGGCATTGTGCCTTCTTTGTATACGAGGATAATTCTACTAATCTTCCGTATTCAGTACAGCATCTGTTGTATTTCCAATAGCAGGATTAGAATTATAAATTCTAGAAGAGTATAACGTAGAAGGACCTTGAAGTTTATCTAGTCCAGTTACCTTATAAGCAGCCAGAGGCTTAAAGACTTGCACAAGGTGACACTGCCCATTAATAAGAGATTCGTCTCTAGTACTCAGATTCTGTAACTCCCAGCTCAGCACCGTTTCTGCTTTACCTCAGATTTGGTTTGATTCATGCTCTTTCTCACTGTCTCCACTGGATTAATGATACACATTTGTTAGATGGATGACCAGAGCTGTTGTCATTTTTCTAAAGAGATGTCCATCTACCCTCTTCAGCTCAACAGAATCCATGCAACTTTATGGAATCCATGCAACTAAATAACTCCTTTATTTCTCTCAACTTTGGAAAAATGAGAAAAAATTTCACTACCAGGCATTGCATTGATCCCATTAGAAAGCCTTTTCATCATAAACAGCAAGAAATAGTTGTTGAACATTCACTGTGCTTATGGGATACTTTGTCATTTTCTTTTCTCTCATTCTGCTATAGGTCTCTCTGTCAATCTGTATATCTCTTCTAAAGAACACCTTTTGCTTAAAATTGTTCTCAGCTTTCTTGTACTCAAAGAAATAATCTATGTGTGAGCCTGCTTTTATACATATGCATTTGCTTTTGGGGAAATGCAAACCTCACACACTGGTTAAACTAATACATATGGCTACTCCACAGTAGGCCTCCTCTATGAGAGCAAGATAGTCAAACTGACTTCTACAATAGACATTTTATTTTTTCAATACCAAACAAACATTCCTGTAACTGTATTATTTTCTTATAAATAAATAATTTAAAAGAGAAAATGTCACAAAGTTACTGTGGCTATTATGAATATGGGACAAAAGGGATACAAAGAAAGACCAGTTCAGTGCTTAATGGGTTAGTCTTGCTGAGGACTAATGATGATTGGAAGATGGTAGTGGTCTTGGAGATGGTAATAAGTCTATGGGTTTGGAAAAGTAGAGCCAAAGAATTTGCTGATGAGATTGGATATGGGGTGTGAGGAAAAAAGGCACAGTCAAGCATAATGTCTGGAACTCCTGAAAAGAGATGGGAGTCATTGCTGGATAGATAGTATGTTAAAAATGCCATGGACATAGAGACGGTCACACAGGAAGAGTGTGGAAAAGATAATTGGGTAAAATACTGAGCAAAAGGAATAGAAATGTTGCATCAGGTGAGGCAGAAGAGATAAGCTAATACTAAAATCCAGAATAAGCTATTTTAGAGAGAGGAGAAGGTCATCTGTGCCAAATGGTGCTGAGAGATTGGTAAAGTGAGGGCAGAGGAATGCACATTGACCTTGGCAACTTGCAGCTCATTGGTGATCTTGAAGAGAAGGATTGTAGTAATGTGATGAGGAGGGATGAGCAATCAGAGTAGAGGTGAAGAGAGAATGGAAGCAGAGGATATTGGTGTTAGCAGGAAGAAAATTAATTCAACAGATTTGGAGATGAAGGAAATAGGGATTGTAGTTGATAAGACAATTAGGGTTAAGGGAATTCTTTTTTTAATATAGGTAAACAAACACAAAATAGAATCATGCAATGTAACTCTAATTTTGGTGTGGAGAAAATATGTAATTTTGTCTACTGCTATGCTTGCCTTCTTGTTAGCTGCCACCTGCTGGCTAGAGGAGAAGAAAGTTAAAAAGTGTTTTTTCCAGGTTAAAGTTTAATTCAAACTGACTACTTAAATTATCCTTAAAAAGATTTCTAGAGATTGGCTCAAGATGGTGGAATAGATGGACGTGCGCTCACTCCCTCTTGTGAGAGCACCAGAATCACAGCTAACTGCTGAACAGTCATTGACAGGAAGACACTGGAACTCACCAAAAAAGATACCTTACATCCAAAAACAAAGGAGAAGCTGCAATGAGACGGTAGGAGGGGTACAATCACAATAAAATCAAATCCCGTAACTGCTGGGTGGGTGACTCACAAATTGGAGAACAGTTATACCACAGAAGACCACCCACTGGAGTGAAGGTTCTGAGGCCCACATCAGGCTTCCCAAGCTGGGGGTCCGGCAATGGGAGGAGGAATTCCCAGAGAATCAGACTTCGAAGGCTAGCAGGATTTGACTGCAGGGCTTTGTCAGGACTGGGGAAAACAGAGACTCCAATCTTGGAGGGCACACACAAAGTAGTGTGCTCATCAGGACCCAGAGGGAAGGAGCAATGACCCCATAGGAGACTCAACCAGAACTACTGTTAGTATTGGAGGGTCTCCTGCAGAGCCAGGGGGTGGCTGTGGCTCACCACAGGGACAAGGACACTGGCAGCAGAAGTTCTGGGAAGTAATCCTTGGTGTGACCCCTCCCAGAGTCCACCATTAGCCCCACCAAAGAGCCGGGTAGGCCAGTGCTGGGTCTCCTCAGGCCAAACAACCAACAGGGAGGGAACTTAGCCTCACCCATCAGCAGACAAGTGGATTAAAGTTTTACTGAGCTCTGCCCACCAGAGCAACATCTAGCTCTACCCACCTCCAGTCCCTTCCATCAAAAAGCTTGCACAAGCCTCTTAGATAGCCTCATACATCAGAGGGCAGATAGCAGAAGTAAGAAGAGCTACAGTCCTGCAACCTGTGGAACGAAAACCACATTCACAGAAAGATAGACAAAATGAAAAGGCAGAGGACTATGTAACACATGAAGGAACAAGATAAAACCCCAGAAAAACAACTAAATGAAGTGGAGATAGGCAACCTTCCAGAAAAAGAATTCAGAATAATGATAATGAAGATGATCCAGGACCTTGGAAAAAGAATGGAGGCAAAGGTCGAGAAGATGCAAGAAATGTTTAACAAAGATCTAGAAGAATTAAAGAACAAACAAACAGAGATGAACAATACAATAACTGAAATGAACAATACACTAGAAGGAATTAATAGCAGAATAACTGAGGCAGAAGAATGGAAAAGTGACCTGGAAGACAGAATGGTGGAAATCACTACAGTGGAACAGAATAAAGAAAAAAGAAAGAAAAGAAATGAAGACAGCCTAAGAGACTCCTGGGACTACATTAAATGCACATTCACATTATAGGAGTCCCAGAAGGAGAAGAGAAAGAGAAAAGACCTGAGAAAATATTTGAAGCGATTATAGTTGAAAAATTCCCTAAGATGGAAAAAGAAATAGCCATCCAAGTCCAGGAAGAACAGAGAGTCCCAGGCAGGAAAAACACAAGGAGAAACACGCTGAGACACATAGTAATCAAACTGACAAAAATTAAAGACAAAGAAAAATTATTAAAAGCAACAAGTGAAAAATGACATACAAGGGAACTCCCATAAGGTTAACAGCTGATTTCTCAGCAGAAACTCTACAAGCCAGAAGCAAGTGGTGCGATATATTTAAAGTGATGAAAGGGAAGAACCTACAACCAAGATTACTCTACCCAGCAAGGATCTCATTCAGATTCAATGGAAAAATAAAAAGCTTTACAGACAAGCAAAAGCTAAGAGAATTCAACACCACCAAACCAGCTCTACAACAAATGCTAAAGGAACTTCTCTAAGTGGGAAACACAAGAGAAGAAAAGGACCTACAAAAACAAACCCATAACAATTAAGAAAATGGTAATAGGAACATACATATTGATAATTAGCTTAAATGTGAATGGATTAAATGCTCCAACCAAAAGACACAAGGTCGCTGAATGATACAAACAAGATTCATATATATGCTATCTACAAGAGACACACTTCAGACCTAGGGGCACATACAGACTGAAAGTGAGGGCATGGAAAAGGATATTCCATGCGAATGGAAACCAAAAGAAAGCTGGAGTAGCAATACTCATATGAGATAAAATGGACTTTAAAATAAAGAATGTTACAAGAGACAAGGAAGGACACTACATAATGGTCAAGGGATCAATCCAAGAAGAAGATATAACAATTATAAATATATATGCACCGAACATAGGAGCACCTCAATACATAAGGCAAATGCTAACAACCATGAAAGGAGAAATAGACAGTAACACAATAATAGTAGGGGACTTTAACACCTCATTTACACCAATGGACAGATCATCCAGACAAAGTTTATAAGGAAACACAAGCTTTAAATGACACAATAGACCAGATAGATTTAATTGATATTTATAGGACATTCCATCCGAAAACAGCAGATTACACTTTCTTCTCAAGTGCACATGGAACATTCTCCAGGATAGATCACCTCCTGGGTCACAAATCAAGCCTTGGTAAATTTAAGAAAATTGAAATCATATCAAGCATCTTTTCCAACCACAATGCTGTGAGATTAGAAACCAGTTACAGGGAAAAAAATGTAAAAAACACAAACACATGAAAGCTAAACAATATGTTACTAAATAAGCAAGAGATCACTGAAGAAATCAAAGAGGAAATCAAAAAAATACCTTGAGACAAATGACAATGAAAACACGAAGATCCAAAGCCTATGGGACGTAGCAAAAGAAGTTCTAAGAGGGAACTTTATAGCAATACAGTCCTACCTCAAGAAACAAGAAAAATCTGAAATAAACAAACTAACCCTACACCTAAAGGAACTAGAGAAAGAAAAACAAACAAACCCGAAGGTTACTAGAAGGAAGGAAATCATAAATATCAGAGAAGAAATAAATGAAATAGAAACAGAAAACAATAGCAAAGAAAAATAAAACTAAAAGCTGGTTCTTTAAGAAGATAAAGAAAATTGATAAACCTTTAGCCAGACTCATCAGGAAAAAGAGGGAGAGGACTCAGATCAATAAAATTAGAAATGAAAAAGGAGAAGTTACAACAGACACCGCAGAAATACAAAGCATCATAAGAGACTACTACAGACAACTCTATGCCAATTAAATGGACAACCTGGAAGAAATGGACAAATTCTTAGAAAGGTATAACCTTCCAAGACTGAACCAGGAAGAAATAGAAAATATGAACAGAACAATCACAAGTAATGAAATTGAAACTGTGATTAAAAATCTTCCAAGAAACAAAGTGCAGGACCAGCTGGCTTCACAGGTGAATTCTATCAAACATTTAGAGAAGAACTAACACCTATCCTTCTCAAACTCTTCCAAAATATTGCAGGGGGAAGAACACTCCTAAACTCATTCTACGTGGCCACCATCACCCTGATACCAAAACCAGACAAAAATACTACAAAAAAAGAAAATTACAGACCAATATCACTGATGAATATAGATGCAAAGATCCTCAACAAAATACTAGCTAACAGAATCCAACAACACATTAAAAGGGTCATACATCATGATTAAGTGGGATTTATCTCAGGGATGCAAGGATTCTTCAATATATGCAAATCAAAAAATGTGATATACCATATTAACAAATTGAAGAAGAAAAACCATATGATCATCTCAATAGATGCCAAAAAAGCTTTTGACAAAATTCAACACCGATTTATGAGAAAAACTCTCCAGAAAGTGGGCATAGAGGGAACCTACCTCAACATAATAAAGGCCATATATGGCAAACCCACAGCAAACATCATTCTCAATGGTGAAAAACTGAAAGCATTTCCTCTAAGATCAGGAACAAGACAAGGTTGCCCACTCTCACCACTATTATTGAACATAGTTTTGGAAGCCCTAGCCATGGCAATCAGAAAAAAAAGAAATAAAACGGAAACAAATTGGAAAAGAAGAAGTAAAACTGTCACTGTTTGCAGAGGACATGATACTATACATAGATAATCCTAAAGATGCCACCAGAAAACTACTAGAGCTCATCAGTAAATTTGGTAAAGTTGCAGGGTACAAAATTAATGTCCAGAAATCTCTTGCATTCCTATACACTAACAATGAACGATCAGAAAGAGAAATTAAGGAAACAATGCCATTCACCATTGCAACAAAAAAAATAAAATACCTAGGAATAAACCTACCTAAGGAGGTAAAGGACCTGTACTCTGAATACAATAAGACACTGTTGGAAGACATCAAGGATGACACAAACAGATGGAGAAATATACCATGTTCTTGGATTGGAAGAATCAATATTGTGAAAATGACTCTACTACCCAAAGCAATCTACAGATTCAATGCAATCCCTATCAAATTAGCAGTGGCATTTTTTTCAGAACTAGAACAAAAAATCTTACAATTTGTATGGAGACACAAAAGACCCCGAATAGCCAAAGCAGTCTTGAGGGAAAAAACGGAGCTGGAGGAATCAGACTCCCTGACTTCAGCCTATACTACAAAGCTACAGTAATCAGGACAATATGGTACTGGCACAAAAACAGAAATATAGATCAATGGAACAGGATAGAAAACCCAGAGTTAAACCCACGCACATATGGTCACCTTATCTTTGATAAAGGAGGCAAGAGTATACAATGGAGCAAAGACAGCCTCTTCAATAAGTGGTGCTGGGAAAACTGGACAGCTACATGTAAAAGAATGAAGTTAGAACAGTCCCTAACACCATACGCAAAAATAAGCTCAAAATGAATTAAAGACCTAAATGTAAGACCGGACACTATAAAACTCTTAGAGGAAAACATAAGAAGAACACTCTTCAACATAAATCACAGCAAGATCTTTTTTGACCCACCTCCTAAAGTAATGGAAATAAAAACAAAAATAAACAAATGGGACCTAATGAAACTTAAAAGCTTTTGCACAGCCAAGGAAACTATAAAGAAGACGAGAAGACAACACTCAGAATGGGAGAAAGTATCTGCAAACCAATCAATGGACAAAGGATTAATCTTCAAAATATATTAACAGCTCATGCAGCTCAATATCAAAATAACAAACAACCCAATCCAAAAATGGGCAGAAGACCTAAATAGACATTTCTCCAAAGAAGACATAGAGATGGCCATGAGGCACATGAAAAGATGCTCAACATCACTAATTATTAGAGAAATGAAAATGATAACTACAATGAGGTATCACTTCACACTGGTTAGAATGGGCATCATCAGAAAATCTGCAAACAACAAATTCTGGAGAGAGTGTGGAGAAAAGGGAACCCTCTTGCACTGTTGGTAGGAATGTAAATTGATACAGCCACTATGGAGAACAGTATGGAGGTTCCTTAAAAAACTAAAAATAGAATTACCATATGACCCAGCAATCCCATTACTGGGCATATACCCAGAGAAAACCATAATTCAAAAAGACACATGCACTCCAATATGCACTGTTTACAATAGCCAGGTCATGGAAGCAACCTAAATGCCCATCGACAGACGAATGGATAAAGAAGATATGGTACATATATACAATGGAATATTACTCTGCCATAAAAAGGAACGAAATTGGGTCATTTGTAGACACATGGATGGACCTACAGACTGTCATACAGAGTGAAGTAGGTCAGAAAGAGAAAAACAAATATCGTATATTAATGCATATTTTTGGAATCTAGAAAAATTGTTCAGATGAACCAGTTTGCAAGGCAGTAATAGAGACACAGATGTAGAAAACAAACGTATGGACACCAAGAGGGGAAAGCGGGGGGTTGGGGGTGGTGGTGGGTTGAATTGGGAGATGGGGATTGACATGTATACCCTAATATGTATACAATAAATAACTAATAAGAACCTTCTGTATAAAAAAATAAATAAAATAAAATAAAATAAACTATTTCTAAGGAAGAAGTGATCAAGTTTTCAAGTTGCCTCCCCCAGCTTCTCTCTAATATAGCTTCTCTCTCTTGTATTTGAGAGGAGGAGGGTGTTGCATCCCTGTGGTGAAGGGAAAGACTCAGATCCTGTGTGGTCCTGTATTCTCTCCTAGTTGATGTCTTTTATTCCAGGTATTTATTGCTGAAGTCCATGGCTGCTCTACCTGATGATCTGCTCACTCTCATGGGTTCTCTGTCTTAGTCAAAGCTCAAGGATTCTCCCTGGCTCTCTCAGCATCCACTGTCATCCTGAGTCCTTGCCATTTCTTGTGTCCTACCTTCTGGTTAGGTAGGGAGCAATATGTCTGGCTGGGGATACCTGTATTCCTACCTAGAGACAGAAAATAAATGTGGATTATAGAATTACACTTCCAGTAACTTCCCCAGCTACTTCCATTTTACTACCATCTCTCACCTGGATTCCTAACAGGTGTCCCTGCTTCTACCCTTGCCCCTACCAATCTATCTTCATCTACCAGTTAGAGTAATCATGTTAAAATATGAGATGATGTCACTCTTCTGCTTAAAATCTCACAGTGGTGCTGCATTTCAGGTTCAGAGACTACAAGGCTTTATATGTTTAGGTGTCTATAACCTTTATGATCTTATGTCCAGTAGCCAAAAGGCAGAAGAAATATTTGCAGAGATAGTAATTTTCCAAAATTTTTGGAAGACATCAAGTAACAGTGTTACAAAGCCCCGTGAATTTCAAGTAAAACTGAGAAGGCTAATTGGACGGAAAAAACATTATAAATCAGTGAATTTTATTCTATTCAATTGGAGGGTATTTTATTAGAAATACTCTGTTAATTCCCTAGTACAATTGATATAAACCATACTAGGAAAAAGTTTGCTGGTTAGGGGTTCCACTTTAATCAATATATCTTAAAGGATTTGGAATTAACATACTTGTTTGAAAGTATATCTAAAAAATGATTGAAAGTGGTTTGTTTTATAAATTGGTTATACATTCTTCTTATATGATATATTTTCTTTGGAGTCCAATTTGTTTTCAACAATGAAAGGAAAATAATCGTAGCAATATACAAATTATCACAAATTGAAAGTTAATGTATTCTAAATTTATATATACTGACTTTAATATAGTGAGATGAAATCATCATTGTCCCATCAGATTTCAAACTTTATATGAAACTGTTCATATAGTTTTTTGTTTGTTTATTTATTTATTTATTTATTTATTTTATTCATTTATGGCTGTGTTGGGTCTTCGTTTCTGTGCGAGGGCTTTCTCTAGTTGCGGTGAGTAGGGGCCACTCTTCATCGCGGTGCGCGGGCCTCTCACTATCGCGGCCTCTCTTGTTGCGGAGCACAGGCTCCAGACGCGCAGGCTCAGTAATTGTGGCCCACGGGCCTAGCTGCTCCGCGGCATGTGGGATCTTCCCAGACCAGGGCTCGAACCCGTGTCCCCTGCATTGGCAGGCAGATTATCAACCACTGCGCCTCCAGGGAAGCCCCCATATAGTTTTAATATGATATTAAATTAAGCAAAACAGAACTCTCCAATCTCTGGGCTTTTGCTGCCCTCCTCTTTTGTTTAATTTAAAAAAATTTTTTTTCTTTGGTGGACATATGAAAGGTTGAATAATGTAAACGAGCTTAGAGGAAAGCCTTCATACTTCTGTATATCTACCATCTAATTTTTAAATTAAGAGTGCCTGTAGATGACATCTCCAGACACTGTTGTATATTGAGAGAGAGTATGTAAATGACAGAGGTTCCTCATTTCCCAGTTTTCTGCTTCTGACTTTCAAACACTCTCTGTGCTAAATTTCCAATCTAAAGCTGAGATGAAGCCTCCAATTACAGAGTGCAACTGTCCTCCTTGAGCTATAGCTACCGGATGGTAACGTCAAAAATTCCCCACTAGAGGCTTAACAGGGAGTCAAGTGATGAAAGGAAATGAAAGAAATCTTGGCTGATTTTCATGAAATAACCTCCTGCCTGGCACAAGCCCATATTGGGCTTCAGAGTGATCTTCAGAGAGACCTGGGGAATGGAACTGAATGAGTCTTCACAGCAGGGCAGCAGTGCCTGTGAGACACACTGGGGCATATTCAGGGCAGAAAAAATAATCAGAAGTTGGTGAATCTTGCTAAAGCCCGACACTGGTATCCCATTCGTCAGTGACAGTGAGGTCAAACCACTTCCCCTTCTCCATGTGTTAAGGAGAGAATTTCAGGGTGCATTACATATGGAATGGATGTTACAAACCATTTGGTGTTTTTTTTTGTTTTGTTTTGTTTTTTATAAATTTATTTATTTATTTATGGCTGTGTTGGGTCTTCGTTTCTGTGCGAGGGCTTTCTCCAACTGTGGCGAGCAGGGGCCACTCTTCATCGTGGTGCGCGGGCCTCTCGCTGTCGCGGCCTCTCCCGTTGCGGGGCACAGGCTCCAGACTCGCAGGCTCAGTAATTGTGGCTCACGGGCTTAGTTGCTCCGCGGTATGTGGGATCTTCCCAGACCAGGGCTTGAACCCGTGTCCCCTGCATTGGCAGGCAGACTCCCAACCACTGCGCCACCAGGGAAGCCCCATTTGGTGTTTTTGATAACATCATTTAGTGAGAGGTGCTCATCTTATTTCTGTCACAAGCAAGGATGAAAATGTGTACTTTCTGAAAGAGGGGGATGGGGATTAGAAGGAAATTAGGACAGAGAAGTGTGAAAATAAGTGGAATTAAAATGGGGGGGATAAAACAGATATAAAAATAACAAAATAAAAGCAAAGTAAAAGTATGTATTGAGTACCATATTAGTACCTGATAATTTCATATGCTTCTTATGGAAACCATAATGGAGAAAATTAAAGTGAGGAAAAAATGTAAAGAAGAAATTAAAAACCTTCTATATTAAAATACACTCAGAAAAGTTTTAGGCTGCCCTTCCTTTCCCTTTCCTTCCTCCCTCTCTTCCTTCCTTCTTTCCTTCCTTCCTTCCCTCTTTCCTTCCTTCCTTTCTTCTTTCCTTCCTCTATTTCTCTTTCCTAAAAGCTACCTTTTAAATTAATCTTTGAACTCATATCATAGACATTTTGGGAAAAAGATGCCTTATTCTCTCTTTTATAAAACTTAACATCTGGTCTATGTAATTTCCTGATACTACTTCCAGTCATTTGGTCTTAAGTTTTGAGGCCTAGGGAGCTATGTGAAATCCCTCTCAGTTGTCCTAAAGCTATTCAAAATGAGTTTCCTTCGAGACTTGCAATGGTTAAAAAAAAGTAGTAAATCTCCTCCAGTATCTCAGAATATAAGTAGGCTTACTTTTAAGTATGCATTGTGCTATATTCCAGGAGAGAAGTCTTTGCCATTGTGGGTCAAAACCTTTTAGGTCTACCAGATCTCTAGAGCTGCCATTTAGGTCCCACTAAATGTCTTTCCAACTGTAACAAGGGCTTGTCCCCACATAGTGGCATTTCTGAACTAAGTTAGGACATTTCTATCCAGGTTTTCTGTGTTATGTAAATTCTTTGGGGGCCAGTTTTTCTCCGCTGCCAGAGTGAGACTTACTGGTAAAGAAACCAAAAGAAGAATAAGAATAGAATAGTGAGTGATGGTGGCAAGTTGATCAAATTCTTAGCCAGAAAATTGAAAGGGAGATATCACATTTTGAAATTGAGGCAAAAGTGTAATAATCTAGAGAAACTCCACTAAAGTCTCCCAACCAGGGAAAAGAGACTAAATAAGAGATCCAGTAGGTCAAAATGACATAAAATCAAAAACATCAAAATGACATCCATCTAAATTTATTATATATCACCTTTAAGGAATCAAGGCTCCCCAGAATAACTTTCTGTACTGTCTCAGGTACTCAAAAATGGCCTTAGAAGTTAGGTCTTAATAGGCTCACTGAGTTGGTCAGCTCTCCTCACGTTTTAACCCCTGGGCTGGTCTGAATTATACAGTAGCGCCTGTGATGATAAAGGAATCTCATAAAAAGGGACATATTTGATCAAATTTAATCTATTTATTTTATTTTACAGGGGATTTTCCTTGATCCTAATGGTAAGAACAGAGAGAATATGCTAAAACCAGGCTAGTTTAAAATTAGTGCAAAATATCTGGATGAGAAATCCCTCCTTTTCCTCCTTCCTTGGATATCTATTAGGAGCTGTAACACTCTTGGATTCATCATCTGAGCAAAGCAATCAAAGGTCTTTTCTCTGATATGACACTTCTCATTACATCCTCTCCTAGTTTATGGCATTATTTGTCCATGATTTTCTAAGTATGCAGTGCCTATCTGTATCAGAGAGCATGTATCAGGGACATGGTTTTCTCATGTAAGGATAGGGTAGGATGGTGTAAGCATGTAATGTAACCCAAGAAAATTAATGGTGCTGTATGAGTGTGTGTGTGTGTGTGTGTGTGTGTGTGTGTGGCAGGTGGGGGTGGTTGCTTATAACATTTGGGAGAATTAACTCATGAGTGCCCTGATGTTTTCCAGGTTAATTTTTTGGAACGCTATCCCTCTCAACTAAATGTGTTGTTACAAGATGGGCAGAAGGGTGAAGGATAGAGGTGGGGATGTGGTGCTGGAAAACTGAGAAAGCTTCTTACCATATTTATGCATAGTTTGGCTTTTATTCATGTTTCCGTCTTGCATTTGAACTTTTTTTATTGCACTATAGTTATTTACAATATTGTGTTAGTTTCAGGTGTACAGAAAAATGATTCATTTGTATATATATATATATATATATATATATATATATATATATCCTTTTTTAGATTCTTTTCCATTATATGTTATTACAAGATATTGAATGTAGTTCCCTATACTATACAGTAAATCCTTGTTTTTTATCTATTTTATATGCAGTGGTATATATCTGTTAATCCCATACTCCTAATTTATCCTTCCCCACTCCTTTCCCCTTTGGTAACCATAAGTTTGTAATTTATGTCTGTGAGTCTGTTTCTGTTTTGTAAATAAGTTCATTTGCATTACTTTATAGATTCCACATATGAAATTCTTGTTGACCTGTATGAATTTTTTTTTTTTTTTTTGGCTGCCCTGCATGGCTTGTGGGATCTTAGTTCCCTGACCAGGGATTGAATCCGGGCCCTCAACAGTGAAAGTGTGGAGTCCTAACCACTGGATAACCAGGGAATTCTCAAAAAACTTTTTTCAGTAGATTGTTAAAAGGTAAAAGGAGAAGAAGAGAATAGCAAAAAAAGATTATCATAGAAGTGGAAAACATATAGGGTTGAAAGGTGTAAAGTTATGCATGTAAAAATAAGTGGGGAGAGGGAGAAACTAAAATGTAAAGTTCCATAGTAAGACATTTAAATACATTAAGGGTTTATGGAAGGATTCAAAGCAAGAAAAAAGGCTTAGGGCTAACAAGATTTTAAAATAATCAAATGAGATACAAAAAACAAGAAATGAGGACCCATGAGGGAGAGTGAAAAAATTTCAAGTTGGATCCAAATATAGCTCTAATTAAGAAATAAAAAAGGTCAGGAGCAAAAATATAAACATTATTTAAAAAGTAGAAACATTTGAAGTAAATAAATTATTTTTAGTAAGTAATTGAAACATAAATAATATATTTTCAATATATAAATAAAAAGTTTAGCTTTAAGAGAAAAGTAAAGGAGACTAAAAAAAATTCAGATTAAAAATTTCAAAAGACTGATTCAAAGTAGACAGAGTTAGTCATAAATTTCTTAGTTTGGATCTAATTTCTCTTAGTTAACAGATCCCTACTGAAGCTATTTCCCTGATATAACTACTTTTCACCTGCCTCAAAATGCCCCAATAGCAGGTAAGATTTTAAGCCTCTAGCTGTGAAGGACACAGCTTGGCACCTTGATCCATCAGGCAGATAAGTGATCTAAGAAAATAGAGAAGAGGTGGGAAGAGGAAGAATCCCTAACTGCCCCAAAGACCCCAAGGAAACATTCTACTTTTTACTGATTGCCAAAGACTTTCCCAGAAGAAAGTGAAACTTCAAAGGTGATTAGGACAAAGCATGGGGGACAAAGTCCAAGGTTTAAGCAAGGATCAAAGCAACTACATTCAAATAGCAATAAGTCATATTAAAATGCTTCATCTTTGATGGGAATGTTCATAATTTGACTCTTCTTTCCAATCTTCTTTCTCTGTGTTCTCTTTTATATGGTTTATATTGCAGCCAAACAGAGGAGTTTAATGTACTTGTGCTTAGAGGCCACACAGATTTGAGCCTTTGTTTACATTGTCTTCTTCTTGACTACTCTCCCTGCCCATTCAAATGAACATATCTAAATCCTCTCTCTCTCTGTCTCTCATTTTTTTTTGGTTTTTAAATTGAGGTATAGTTGTTTTACAATAGTGTGTTAGTTTCAGGTGTACAACATAGTGATTCAAAATTTTTATAGCTTATACTCCATTTATAGTTATTATAAAATGCTGGTTATATTCCCTGTGCTGTACAATATATCCTTACAGCTTATTTACTTCATACATAGTTGTTTGTACCTCTTAATCCCCTACCACTATCTTGCCCTTAGCTGATCTGTTCCTTTGTATCATTTAGTCTACTGTTGATTCCTTCCAGTGTATTTTTTTATTTCCATTATTATATTCTTCATCTCTGTTTGGTTGTTTTTTATACTTTCCAAGTCTTTGTTAAAAACTTCTAACTTCTTGGTCTGACACACATTCTTCTCCTGAGTTCTTTGATCATCTTTATGATTATCACCTTGAACACTTTCTTGGGTAGAATGCCTATCTCCGCTTCATTTAGTTCTTCTTCTGGAGTTTTATCTTGTTTCTTTGTTTTGAGCATGATCCTCTGTCACCTCATTTTGTCTAATTTGCTGTTTTTATTTCTGTGTATTTGGTAGGTTGGTTATGTTTTCCAACCTTGAAGACGTGGCCTTTTGTAGGAGATGTGTATGCATCTCAGCATCACACTCCCTCCTGGCCACAAGAGCTATATGCTCTAGGGGTGCCCCCTCTGTGTACTGTGTGGGTCCTTCTGTTGTGGCAGGCTGACTACTGTGAGTGGTCTGGTATGTGTGGCTGGCCCCTGGCCTTCTCGGTTGCCAGGCCCTGCCTTGTTTGGAGGCTGCCAGCCACTGATTCATGGGATCAGGTCATGAGGCAACTGGCTGCTGAACCCCACGGGGCCTTGGGACTAGTCCTGGCTCACTGGTGAGTGGAGTCAGGTTCCAGGAGATATAAGGTCTTGTGTTAGCCCACAAGTGAGTGAAGCCATTTCCTGGAGCTAATGCCAGCCCACTGGTGAGCAGAGCTGTGTCCTGAGCTCTGGCTACAGGGCCCAGGAGACCCAGAGCTGGCATTATACTGTTGGTGGGTGGGGCTGGTTTCTGACATAGCTGGCTGCAGGGTCCAGGGTGTTCTGAAGCTTGTATTATCCTGCTGGTGGGTGGTGCTCTTGCCCAGCCAGTCCCAGGGCTGGTTCTGGCCTGTGGATGGATGACCTGGGTCCTGACACAGCAGGCTGTGGGGCTGCAGTTGTCTTGGAGTTGGTGTCCACCTACTAGTGTGTGAAGCTGGTCCTGAGGCTAGAGGAGGCTAACTAGTATGCAGGGCAGGTGTCTAGAGGATGCTGGGTCTGGTGCCTGCCCAATGGTGGGTGCAGCTGGGTCCCGGTGTCCCTGACTGCAGGCCCCTGGGGATCTTGGGTCTAGTGCTTGCACACTGGTGTGTGGGGCTGTGATCTGTGCCCTCTGGTGGACTGAGCCATGTCCAAGGGCTACTGTGGGCTCAGTGGGTCTTTAAGGCAGCCTGTCTGCTGGTGGGTAAGGCTATGTCCCAACCCAGTTAGTTGCTTGGCCTGAGGAGTCCCAGTATGGGTGCCTATAGGCTGGTGGGTAAGTGCAGGGCTGGGTCCAGAGACTAATAAGCTAGAGGGAAGATTCCAAAATGGTGTTTGCCATCACCAGTGTCCATGTTGTAGAATGAGCTCCCCAAAATGGCTGTTGCCAGTATTGATGTCCCCAGGGTGAGCTCCAGTTTCCTCCTGCCTCTCCAAGAGACTCTCCAAGATCAGGAGGTAGGTCTGACCCAGACTCCTTTCAAATTGCTGCTTCTGCTGTGGGTCCCAGGGAGTGTGAGATTTTGTTTGTGCTCTTTAAGAGTGGAGTCTCTACTTCCCATAGCCCTCTAGGTCTCCTGAAAGTAAGCCCTGCTGGTCTTCAAAGCCAGGTGTTCTGGGGCTCATCTTCCGGCACAGAACCCCCAAGCTGGGGAGAACCTCTACAGTTGTAATTATTCTGTCACCCAGGGGTCACCCACCCAGGGGTATGGGTCTTGACTATACTGCAACTCCACCCCTCCTTCCCATCTTGTTGTGGTTCCTTCTTTATATCTTTAGTTGTAGAAGATCTTTTCTGGTAATGATGCCGAAAAACTCGCCCTCTGTGCACCAGTGCCAAATCAAATCTCAGAAATAGAGTTTTAGGTGAAGTAGAAAAGAATAGCTTTATTGCTTTGCCAGGCAAAGGGGGACACAGTGGGCTCATGCCCCTCAAAAACTGTATGTCCTAACCTGGGAGAATTTGGTAAGGAGTTTTATAGCAATGGTTCAAGGGTGGAGTTGCTGATAAGATTAGGGTGTGTGCAGGGCCTGCACTCCTTTAATCTGGTCTCCGGTTAACTCTTGATGAGCTTCTCTGATTCCTTTACTCTGGCTTCAGGTGGTCTTCTCTGGAATGAAGAATGCTAACACCGTCCATTTGTTGGGGGTTTTAGTTCTGTAAAGAGCTCAAAGATATTGTTATGTGTATCCCTTGAAGCAGAACCAGACCCTTCCCCAAGGTTGCACTATTGTATCTTGGCTGCTCCTCCCTTGTCTCTGCATCCCCTCCCTTCCCTGATTAGCAACAGTTCGAATCTGCACTTTGGAACTCAGGGAAGGTCATGAAGGCTGGAGTCTGTTCCCTACAAACAAGAAATGGGAGGCATGGAAAGGCTTCCATGCCCAGGAGCCCCACAGGGTCCTGCCTGGTTTCAGTAGGTTCCGGTTTTTTTCATCAATAGTTTTTCTGCAAATAGTTGTAGTTTTTGTGTGCCCATGGGAGGAGGTGAGCTCAAGGTCTTTCTACTCTGCTATTTTGGGAACTCTCTCTTCTCTATATTTTAAAACAACTTCAAATGTCATCTCTTCCATGAAGCTTCTCTCGTTTTGTGAGCCGAATGCAGTCTATTTTTTCTGTCTTATTGACCTCATTGACATTTAAGTGCTCAGCATTCTCTATAATATGTTAAAGTTACTTATAAAGATGATTAATTTCTTCTACTAGATCATAAACATTTTGAAGAAAGAGTCCATGTCTGATTAATCCTGGCAACTTTAATTAAAATTAGCACTCTGCCTTTCCTGTGTTAAGAGGTATGATTCAAAGATAAATCATTACTTTCATTCATTCATTCTCTCCCTTATTTATTTATTCAATAAACATTGAGTACTTACTTTGTCCCAGGTTCTCTTCTAGGTATTTGTGTCATTAAGGAACTTTAACTTTGGTGAGGAAAGATATTTTATTAACAAATTAAATATGTAAAGTATATAGTATGTTAGATGTGATAAGTGCCATGGAGAAAAGTGGTTGGATTTTTTTTGTATTCAGTAACAGTGGAAGCCACTTGCATTGCCTGAGTATTCATCCATCTTCAAGCATGGTTTCTGGTTGTGGAGCTACCATTACTTGTTAAATGTCACATAGTAGGGAACAATTTATGAAGGGGTAACTTGCTTTCAATTCCTGCCACCAGGGTCACTGTTTCAAAAACAAATCATGGAGAGCTGAGCACATGGGGCTGCAAAGTACTGACCACTTCAATCTTATTTTACCTTTGTGACTGAGTTCACTGATCTTCTCAGGTTTTCCATTTAATGGAATTTGATTTTTTAAAAGATCCATGACTGAGTTTTTAATGTCTTTCCTGATGTCAACAATTCACCAAAGATTTTCTAATTATATTACACTCCTCTGAAATTGCACATTCATTTCACACTTCTACTCTGGAGAAGACACACTCTAAACTTAACTCGTCTACCATAGTGACAATATCTAATTAGAAGGAAGACTAAAAAATTCCAGTTTTGACTGTATATTTTTTAAAATATCATATTTTACTCTCTGTCATTCTTTTATCAAATCTTTCTTGTGCATCAGCCTGTAAGAAACACAGAATAAAATTCCATCACTGTGTATTTTCCCTCTCCAAATGCATTTGAATATAAATCATGTCATTGACTTTAAATTTCTGAAATTGCATATATGTGAATACTAGTGGTGAAAAATTTTAAAATAAAAAGCCAACCAACTTCTACTCAGATATCGCCGAGTAAATGCTCTGAGGAGATTCAGATTTAATTGGGGAGATGTGAAACTAGTCCAATTTTGTATTATACTTGAAAAGATTACCTTAAGTATCTTGTACCTTTGTAACTATGAATTTAAAGACTTTGTAACTATGAATTTCTATCAATTAGAATTAACATACTTTTGATTAACTAATCTCTATGAATTAGAATTAAAATTTTTTAATTAATGAATCTCATTTTAATTGGAATAAATTTTTACCAGGGTATCGACTGTTTTAAAAAAGAGTTTAAGATTTAAAAGATACATATTTTTTCTATATAAAAATAGGAGAACCCCAATATCATTAAACTAATAAGAATCCAAAAGAAAACTATAAAATAGGGAATTCAAGTGTGTTCTCTTTAATTATTTATAACTTTTGGATCATTCATAAGCTTTAGCATAAAGTGAATTTTACTGATACAGTGTTTTTGTCTGTTTGATTGTTTACTTAAGAAGGAATGCTGGTAAAAAGTTTTTATGAGTCAAATGAAAGTTTATTCTCAAAACCTTGTGAAATGGAGCAGGACCCTGTGGGGCTCACCCAAGTACAAATTCCTTCCATGTCCCTTGTTTCTTGTTTGTAGAAAATAGGCTTCATTCACTTCATTCAGCCTCCCTGACCTTCCCTGAGTTCCAAAGGGCAGATTCAAATAGTTGCTTATCAGGGAAGGGAGGGAATGCAGAAACAAAGGAGTAGCAGTCAAGAAGCAATAGTGCAGATGTGGGACAGAGTCCTCGTTCCTCCTCAAGGAATATAAGTGATACCTTTAAGTTCTTCTGTAGGAACTAAGGCCTCCACCCAGGTGGAGGATGGTAACTTCAGGCTGAGCACAAGGTTCCTGGAACACTGCCCTGTTACCTCACCACCAACCAATCAAAAGAAAGTCTGCACATAGTGGAAGAAAACGAAGACTCTGACTCAGCCCCCAAATGACTCTCCCTTTAAAAACTTTATGGTTGAGCAGAATCTTCAGAATTTGTTTTTGGACATGAGTCCACCTTTTCCCCAGGTTGCCAAACTCCTGAATAAAGCAACCTTTCCTTTTTCAACCAACACTTGTCTCTTGAGTACTGGCTTTCGAGCAGCAAGCAGCCAAACCTGAGTTTGGTAACACTTGCATCAATTTTTTTCTGAATTAAGAATCATGCAGTCTTATTGATAGTAGTTATTGGATGGATTTACTTTGTCCCTGGCACTTTACATGCAGGTTCCCATTTTATAGACAAGGAAGTTCAGTCTCAGGAATGACAAATGATTTGCTTCAATTCATTTAGCTGCTAAGTAGAAGAGCAGGACCTCAAATCCATGTCTGCCTTGTCCTAAGCCTTATCTCTTTACTTTGTTCCCTATTTCCTCATCATAGAAAGGCCACCTTTCCAGGTCTTTTGATATTTCTATCTTTACTTTTACCTGTCACCTTTGTATGAAAAAATAACTTGTGTAGTGGTAACAGAGTTTCAACTACAGTCTTTTGTTTGATTAAAAAATAATAGCACTATACCTCAGATACTATGTACATATACTCATATACTCCTGGAAAGTCAACAAAATAGACATGATTCTAAAACTCCAGAAAGCAGAAATGAAAACAGCTATGGGAGCACAGACACAGAATTAGGAAATCTGTCCTGGTAGATGGGGGAGGTTTTGCCTTAGCTGATCTGTAAGAAGTGGGATTTTATTTGATAGAAAATAGGCACCAATAATTGGTAGTTTCCTTTCTTTTCTATCTATGAATCTCAATCCCGAATTTATCGGTGACTGAAAGGATCTATGGAATACGTGGTTATAAAACTTGAATGTGTACATTCTTAGGAAGGCTAGATGTATTTTGTAATAAAAACTGATATCAGAGGAATTGTTCTCAAAATATGTTCTGGTCGTTAGTTTTCATTAGGGCTCTTTTATTTACTTAGTATTTTTTTCTTTTAACCAACTTCAAATTGATCTTTTTTTCTTAACCTGCTCTAAACAATCACTGTCCATAAAATAGTGGTTTTGATGTGTTATTTTTTACTAATTATAGACAATCAAACATGTTCAACATCCTTTGTTTAATTCATGCATATGCCACAGAAAGTAATTTTGTATGCTACTACTGGTATACATATCACACTCAGATATACTGTTTTTGTTTTAATTCTTGAGATGACTGACCTAATCAGCTCTTCCCATCTTTCTGATATAGGTCGCCAAAGAGATATGTCCCTGAACAGTCAATAAAATGACTGCTCTTGAATAAGTAGGTGTGGAACCACACTCAGTCCAATCAGTTGTGATCAGAGTTTGGGATCACCTGATCCAGAGTCAGCTCAGCAGGGAGCATGGGTAAGGTAGGTGACGACAATGAAACTTAACAGATATAAATGTTCACATTCATATAACAACTTCTCAAATGATAAGTAATGAAGGCTTGCCTGGGTAATAGTTCAAAGGAAAAACTGATGTTGGTTTTGTTCATCCTAAATTTACTTTAGGCTAAAATATGACATAGAACATGTAAAGAAGCACACTGATCAACTAGTATGTGATCAAGACGGGAAGGCTCTATAATTTATAGGATATGTGAAATGACTTTATGAACAATTGGAGACTTCCCTTAAATTGTTGTCATATAGAAGAGAGGAAACACCAGTGCTGTATTACTCCGATGGGCAGGAGTAGAGAGGGTGGGTTTTGGAGCAATGTGGGGAAGAATTTTAAATCAGAAATGTCCCAAAGTAGAAAGATCTAATGGTGGCCAAGAAGAGGTCAAATGCCCCTCTTTCAAAGAGGCAGGAGACATTTTTGAACCAAGAGAGAAATTGAGCTTGATGATTATGAATCCTAACTTTAAGAGTATAAGAAATAAGTTAAATATTTACTCTTAAATTCATATATAAAAATAGATTGTGCTAGGTGTTTACAAGAACAAATCTCTGAAAATTTCATAATACTGAGTTCAAAGTGCTTAATGATTTCCACATATATCCTCCATTTTTAGTCATGTTTTTCTGAAAGTCTCATTTTGGAAAGAAACTCTCGATATTCAGTTTCTGTTCTACAGAGATTTGTATTCTTGTAAGTAAGTATTCTGAGTTCCAAGTAATTAATCAGACTTAGTAAGGACTTTCTTGGGATGGTAAATTTAACTAAGCTGCTAGCTGTTAACCTTTGAAGATGTGAATCTGAACAGAAGGAAAATGTCCTAGATTGGACATTGGACAGACTGCTTTCTTAATATGTGGCTACAACGTTGCTTAATAGAGGTTCAGAGTGTACGCTTTTTAAATAGACTTCGAAATATCATGTGGATATTCTTTATACTCAGTGAGGTGTAATACATTAACATTGTTACCACACATGTTGTGTAAAGGAAAGATAACTTTATTGAGGAAACTGGCAATCCTGGGGAGAAGGTGGCCTCATGTCCCTAAGAACCAAGTCCCAACTCCCCAGGTTTTGCTCAGAGATTGTATAGGGAAAAGAGGAAGGAGCTATGTGCTGGGGAGTAGGTAATCTTTCTATTTTCAGAGATGGTTGTCTCAATCACGTGGTTCCAAGTAGCTGTCAGGTCTTGCTTGAGGTTGGAATATTATCTGAGCCATAAATCTTTGGTTAGCTATTCCTGGAGAATGAGGCACAAGGGTATATCCTATAGAACAACTAATCTTCAATCTTGATATGCATCAACAACTTTCTCCATCAACAGCAAGCTAAGTTAATGCTGAAGTAGGGTAGAGGAGCTGAGAGTCTCTAGTTACAGTCTCACTGCCTCAGTTACAATATTTAACTTCCAGCTATGGAGTAGTGTTGGTTAAAAAAAAAAAATACAGGGTTTTAGTTAATGGGTGGGCATGTAGTGAAGAATGTCTAATCAGTAATCTCCCTCTACCCCAGATAATAGTTAGTGGTAGATCTTAAGGTCTGCTATTCCTGATCTTGCTGTTTTGAAATTATATTCATGATATGTAGAGTATTCTGATTCTGCCTGGTTTATTTAAGAGAACTTGGAGAGTATATTTCTGATAATAATGTTGATTGAAGTCACTGTTACTCTCAAGAATCTCCAGAGCAGGCTCTGAGAAGGAACAGATGTTTGTATATTCTGTTACAAATCCTGTAATTCTCCCTACAGCAATGCTGGGTCATAATGCCAGAAAAGGTCTCTTTTATATTATTGAAATATATTTTAAAAGAATAATTTGATTTAAAACAAATTCAAAGCCAACTGCTCTAAAATCCCACCAAACTTACCTTAAATAGATTAAGTCACTGAGAACCTTGTGGCATCTCTAATGTTTATTTTCCCATATGGTACCAAACTCAGAGAACTTTGCCCACCATGTAGCAAATTGACATGAGCAAGAAGACAAACAGAACAAGACAGGAAGATATTTACTACACGGACTTTTAAGAAGCAATGGCTATTGACAACTCAACTTTGAACTGAAGATAGAAAACAATAAACTACATATAGTTGGCTGAAGTGATAAATAACCATAGAGCCATGAATTATAAATATACATACCAGGCAGAGGGGCAGGACTGCCTAGTGGAATGATAGAATCAACCATGAAGAAGATAACACTGGGCAAGATAACATAAGTGACAGTTATTGGGACCAGACAGGAAGAACTAAATGAGTTAGATCTCCAGAGATTAAGATATCAGAATGGGGATAAGTAGTAATGTATCAGGTAAGTGGAGAGTGGAAAGGTCAAGACAAGAAGTAACCCCCAAAAGAAATACCAGATATGGAAACAGTAAGACCTAAATAGTTCAAAGCCATTTGAGGTTCCTGAACAATTCTGGGAAAGCAGGTGCCCAGAAAAAATTATGACTCACGTTCATTTGAGTCAGCCCTACACCCAGATAGAATTCTAATTATTATTTAATTACTGACTTAATAATATGAATAATAATAAATGTTAATCAATTATTAAACTGATATTATTCTTAAATTCTATAGGCTAAACATTCTTCAATTCTTATATATCAAATACTTCAGTGTCCCTATGACACTCAGCCTTCAGCAACCCCAAACCCAGTACTCCATGTGCAAGTTCATCAGCCTGTATTAGTGAACCTACTTGTTCTGGTCAAATTAGTTCCATACACCTTCACTGATGACTATTTGGAGTATTGTTCTAAATACTCTTTATCAGTACACCCTGTTGCTGAAACTCTTTTTATGTAAAAGTAAACTTTAATTTCTAACATGTCACTTAATGTCCTTTAATTTTCCTTTTAGATAAGACTATGTTTTGTCAAATATCAGTGATATTTGATCAAGAGAGTAGGAAGTAGTATTTTTCCATGTTAATTTTCTGGTTATAGG
The DNA here is from genome assembly GCF_028023285.1 of Balaenoptera ricei. Lineage (NCBI taxonomy): Eukaryota > Metazoa > Chordata > Mammalia > Artiodactyla > Balaenopteridae > Balaenoptera > Balaenoptera ricei. Next base: position 75,221,164 of record NC_082651.1, on the reverse strand, counting down.
AATCAAACGTAGACTTGGCACCTGCCTACCAAGCTCTGCCAAAGAATGTAGTTAGTGCTTAAAGAAATTCTACTTTTGACACCAGAACTAAGAGTGTGTTGACAGTTCTTTAATGAAGATTTCTGATACAAATCAGTGACTTTCTCCTTTAACACATTCTCTTCAGGTAAATGCTAAGATTAATGGGTTATATTTAGACAGTTAAAGGGTCAACAGAATTGCTTCTGTTATGCTGATATTATTTTGTGTGCCAGATATACGAGGTATACTATCCAGATGATAAAAATTGAGGATGTCCCAAAGTAAGCAAAGGCTCATTACATTCACCTCTCAATTAGTTAAAAAAAAAAACAAAACAGATTACTTAATAGGCTTAACTCTGTGCCCCTCACTTCTGCATATTCTTGCTGCCAGGATTTGACTGTTCGTTTCTAGCCATTTGACAGTCCACTAGCACTGTCAACAAAAAGGTGGGAAGGGAAGAAAGAGGAGGTGTAAATCCAATCAGTCAATTTCACAGCTTCATAGCAGTGATGGTGAATGCTTTGGTGGAGGAAGAGTTTTACACAAATGGCTAACATGAAAATTTCAGTGTATTGCCTGATATTACTGTTTCCTGTAATGCTCTAATTTCTAGTATTCTCAACAACTTGACAAGTTGCACAGCAACTTGAAGTAGATATATATCAACTCAACAGCATTGCTGATGTTTACTCATGTGACACACCTTAGCATTTTCTGAGTAATATCTTGTAGACCACTACCATTATGAAATATTCATACTTTTTGTTTTAAAAAATCTAGCAATTTTGTTTTCTGTTGTGTTTTGTGTTTCAGTAAAATTAGCTGATTCATTCTGTGATTTCTAACAATCCAACCACTTATTAGAAGGTGGTGATCACTTGAATGCTTTGTTGATTGTGATAAATGGCAGAATAAATAGTGATATGCTGAGAGTCAAAAACCACAAAAATAAATACGTACAAAATAATATCCATCAACATATTTTAGGCAAAATATCTCCTTTCCCTTTGCAGATACATCATACCTCTGCCATGTAGAGAAGGTTTTATGAGATTCAATTCCAATTTTAGATTGTTTAGTTTCTAAAATAATGGTTCTTAATGATATGGCAAGTTACAATTCTTCAAATTTTTAAGAATTACTGGCATAAGTCTTTGTGTAGTTCATTTATAACATAACTACAAAATGGAAGAGGGAAATATTCTATTTTCATTTTGTAATATTATACAAATAAACATTATACTTTTAAAATATCTACTTGCTTGGTAAATTTCTACTGTAGATTTTATTGATGAGGCTAATTATTTTTTTAAAAGTAACCCTCAGAAAGCTATAACTCAAATCTAAGTTGTTTCTGGATCTTTTTATTTATGTGCAACCATAACTGATACCTTATCTGATATAAATATGTATTTTTAAATGCACAAGGATCTCTAGTACTATTTATACCGTTTGTTGAAACTGTGAGAGATGAGCATAAGATAAATTCCAAAATTTCATTTTCTCCAACTGTATTTTGACTTGCCTATTGTTTCATCTTTCATCTATTAAGGGAGAGTCTCTCATCAAATCACTGTTAGTCATAAAATATACATTAAAATTAAATAAATCCAGCATACATTTATTGTCACAGCAGTATCTCCAGTATACTAGAGAAGCATATTCTCCCAACAAAAGATGTTTTCAAAAATAAAATCAATCAGAAAATTTAATACACTTCATGCAAATTAAAGTTTTCTATATAAAAGCAGATAAGGTGCCTTTGGCTATTACCAGTTCCTTGCATAGATGGGCCCACAAATTTACAATACATCTGTTGTAAGCCAGGCAATGGATAAACCTTGTCTTTTTAAATGTATCAACAATATTGCTGTCTTGTTTATTTTAAAAAACTGATTTTTTTAAATAAGTACCTGATTATTTTTTATTTTTTATCTTTTTAATTTTTATTTATTTATTTATTTATTTATTTATTTATTTATTTATTTTTGGCTGTGTTGGGTCTTCGTTTCTGTGCGAGGGCTTTCTCTAGTTTCGGCAAGCGGGGGCCATTCTTCATCGCGGTGCGCGGGCCTCTCACTATCGCGGCCTCTCTTGTTGCGGAGCACAGGCTCCAGACGCACAGGCTCAGTAGTTGTGGCTCACGGGCCCATTTGCTCCGCAGCATGTGGGATCTTCCCAGACCAGGGCTCGAACCCGTGTCCCCTGCATTGGCAGGCAGACTCTCAACCACTACGCCACCAGGGAAGCCCCCAAAAAACTGATTTTTTATAACACATTACAAAAATAGGAGTAGGTAACCAAACACCTTAGAAATCGACTTCACTTCTGATGAAAAAAAATTAAGTTGGCAGCCTACCAATTTATTTTATAAAGAGCACTGAAGTGAGAATATGCAGAATGTGTTTTCTCATGTAGTTTACAAGTCATTGCAGTACAAAGAAGAACCTTTAATTTGGTAGTTAAGGAATTTGCCCAAAGCTCTGGATGGCACAACATATAATTTTTGAGACATCTCTCTCTTCAGAAGAGATTTCATAGAGTAGGAGCTACACCATCAACGTATGATGCTCAACGTATGATGCTCAAGTATGATCAACATACATATGCTTTATTATTTTTTTAATAGATCTGTATTGGAGTATAATTGCTTTGCAATAATGTGTTAGTTTCTGTTGTACACCAAAGTGAATCAGCCACATGCATACATATGTCCCCATATCCCCTCCCTCTTGAGCCTCCCTCCCATCCTCCCTATCCCACCCCTCTAGGTCATTGCAAAGCACAGAGCTGATCTCCCTGTGCTATGCTGCTTGTTCCCACTAGCTAACTGTTTTACATTCTGTAGTGTATATATGTCGATGCTACTCTCACTTAGCCCCAGCTTCCTCCTCCCATCCCATGTCCTCAAGTCGATTCTCTATATCTACCTCTTTATTCCTGTCCTGCAAATAGGTTCATCAGTACCATTTTTTTTTAGGTTCCATATATATGTGTTAGAATACAGTATTTGTTTTTTCTCTTTCTGACTTACTTTACTCTGTATGACAGAATCTAGGTCCATCCACCTCACTACAAATAACTCAATTTCGTTTCTTTTTATGGCTGAGTCATATTCCATTGTGTATATATGCCACATCTTCTTTATCCATTCATCTGTCGATGGACATTTAGGATGGTTCCATGTCCTAGCTATTGTAAATAGTGCTGCAGTGAACATTGTGGTACATGTCTCTTTTTGAATTATGGTTTTCTCAGGGTATATGCCCAGTAGTGGGATTGCTGGGTCATATGGTAGTTCTATTTTTAGTTTTTTAAGGAACCTCCATAGTGTTTACCATAGTGGTTGTTATCAATTTACATTCCCACCAACAGTGCAGGAGGGTTCCCTTTTCACCACACCCTTTCCAGCACTTATTGTTTCTAGATTTTTTGATAATAGCCATTCTGACCGACGTGAGGTTGTACCTCATTGTAGTTTTGATTTGCATTTCTCTAATGATTAATGATGTTGAGCATCTTTTCATGTGCCTCTTGGCCATCTGTATGTCTTCTTTGGTGGAATGTCTATTTAGGTCTTCTGCCCATTTATTAATGGGATTTCTTGGTTTTTTGCTATTGAGCTCCATGAGCTGTTTGTATATTTTAGAGATTAATCCTTTTTCTGTTGCTTCATTTGCAAATATTTTCTCCCATTCTGAGGGTTGTCTTTTTATCTTGTTTATGGTTTCCTTTGCTGTGCAAAAGCTTTTAAGCTTAATTAAGTTCCGTTTGTTTATTTTTGTTTTTATTTCCATTACTCTAGGAGGTGGGTCAAAAAAGATCTTGCTGTGGTTTATGTCAAAGAGTGTTTTTCCTATGTTTTCCTCTAAGAGTTTTATAGTGTCTAGTTTTACATTTAGGTCTTTAATCCATTTGGAGTTTATTTTTGTGTATGATGTTAGGTAGTGTTCTAATTTCATTCTTTTACATGTAGCTGTCCAGTTTTCCCAGCACCACTTATTGAAGAGGCTGTCTTTTCTCCATTGTATATTCTTGCCTCCTTTATCAAAAATAAGGTGACCATATGTGCGTGGAATTATCTCTGGGCATTCTATCCTGTACCATTGATCTATATTTCTGTTTTTGTTCCCGTACCGTACTGTCTTCATTACTGTAGCTTTGTGGTATACTTTGAAGTTGGGGAGCCTGATTCCTCCAACTCTGTTTTTCTCTCTCAAGATTGCTTTGGCTATTTGGGGTCTTTTATGTTTCCATATGAATTGTAAACATTTTTGGTTCTAATTCTGTAAAATGCCATTGGTAATTTGATAGGGATTACGTTGAATCTGTAGATTGCTTGGGTAGTATAGTCATTTTCACAATATTGATTCTTCCAATCCAAGAACATGGTATTTTTCTCCATCTGTTTATGTCATCTTTGATTTCTTTCTTCAGTGTTTTATAGTTTTCTGAGTACAAGTCTTTCGCCTCCTTGGGCAGGTTTATTTCTAGGTATTTTATTTTTTTTGTTGTGATGGTAAATGGGATTGTTTCCTTAATTTCTCTTGCTGATTTTTCATTGTTGGTGTATAGGAATGCCAGGGATTTCTGTGCATGAATTTTGTATCCTGCAACCTTACCAAATTCATTGAGTAGTTCAAGTAGTTTTCTGGTGGCATCTTTAGGATTTTCCATGTATAGTATCATGTCATCCACAAACAGTGACAGTTTTACTTATTGTTTTCCAATTTTTATTCATTTTATTTGTTTTTCTTCTCTGATTGCCATGGCTAGGACTTCCAAAACTATGTTAAATAAGAGTGGCAAAAGTGGACATCCTTGTCTTGTTCCTGATCTTAGTGGAAATGCTTTCAGTTTTTCACCATTGAGTATGTTGCTTGCTGTGGGTTTGTCATATATAGCCTTTATTATGTTGAGGTAGGTTCCCTGTATGCCCATTTTCTGGAGAGTTTTTATCATAATTGGGTGTTGAATTTTGTCAGAAGTTTTTCTGCATCTATTGAGAGCATCATATGTTTTTTATTCCTTAATTTGTTAATGTGGTTATCACATTGATTCATTTGCATATGTTGAAGAATCCTTGCATCCCTGGAATAAATCCCACTTGAGCATGGTGTATGATCCTTATAATGTGTTGTTGGATTCTATTTGCTAGTATTTTTTTCAGGATTTTTGCATCTGTGGTCATCAGTGATATTGGTCTATAATTTTCTTTTTTTGTGATATCTTTTTCTGGTTTCGGTATCAGGGTGACGGTGGCTTCATAGAATGAATTTGGGAGTGTTTCTCCTGCTGCAATTCTTTGGAAGAGTTTGAGAAGGATGGGTGTTAACTCTTCTCTAAATGTTTGATAGAATTCGCCTGTGAGGCCATGTGGTCCTGGACTTTTGTTTGTTGGAAGATTTTAAATTATGGTTTCAACTTCATTACCTATGAAAGGTCTGTTTATATTTTGTAATTCTTCCTGGTTCAGTCTTGGAAAATTGTACCTTTCCAAGAATTTGTCCGTTTCTTCATGGTTGTACATTTTATTGGCATATAGTTGGTTGTAACTGTTTCTTATAATCGTTTGTATTTCTGCAGTGTCAGTTGTGATTTCTCCTTTTTCATTTCTAATTTTATTGATTTGCATCCTCTCCCTTTTTTTCTTGATGAGTCTGGCTGAGGGTTTATCAATTTTTTTACCTTCTCAAAGAACCAGCTTTTAGTTTTATTGATCTTTGCTATTGTTTTCTTTCTTTCTATTTCATTTATTTCTCCTCTGATCTTTATGATTTCTTTCCTTCTACTGCCTTTGGGTTTTCTTTGTTCTTCTTTCTCTAGTTGTTTTAAGTGTAGGGTTAGGTTGTTTATTTGAGATTTTTCTTGTTTCCTGAGGTGAGATTGAATTGCTATAAACTTCCCTCTTAGAACTGCTTTTGTTGCATCCCATAGGTTTTGGGTCATCGTGTTTTCATTGTCATTTGTTTCTATGTATTTTTTTATTTCTTCTTTGATTTCTTCAGTGATCTCTTAGTTACTTAGTAGCACACTGGTTAGCCTCTATGTATTTGTGAGTTTTACAGTTTTTTTCTTGTAATTGATTTCCAGTCTCATAGCGTTGTGGTCAGAAAAGATGCTTGATACGATTTCAATTTTCTTAAATTTTCCAAGGCTTGATTTGTGACCCAAGATGTGATCTATCCTGGAGAATGTTCTGTGTGCATTTGAGGAGAAAGTGTATTCTGCCATTTTTAGGTGGAATGTTCTATAAATATCAATTAAATCTATCTGGCCTACTGTGTCATTTAAAGCTTGTGTTTCCTTATTTATTTTCTGTTTGGATGATCTGCCCACTGGTGTAAGTGGTGTGTTAAAGTCCCCTACTATTATTGTGTTACTGTTGATTTCTCCTTTCATGGTTTTTAGCATTTGCCTTATGTATTGAGGTGCTCCTATGTTAGGTGCATAAACATTTATAATTGCTTTATCTTCTTCTTGGATTGATCATTTGATCATTATGTAGTATCCTTCTTTGTCTCTTATAATAGTCTTTATTTTAAAATCTATTTTATCTGATACAAGTATTGCTACTCCAGCTTTCTTTTTATTTCCATTTACATGGAATATCTTTTTCCATCCCTTCACTTTCAGTCTGTATGTGTCCCTAAGTCTGAAATGGGCCTCTTGTAGACAGCATGTATATGGGTCTTCTTTTTATATCTATTCACCAGTCTCTGTCTTTTGGTTGGGGCATTTAATCCATTCACATTCAAGGTTATTATTGATATGTATGTTCCTATTACCATTTTCTGAATTGTTTTGGGTTTGTTTTGGTGGGTCTTTTTCTTCTCTTATGTTTCCTGCCTAGAGAAGTTCCTTTAGCATTTGTTGTAAAGCTGGTTTGGTGGTGCTGAATTCTCTTAGCTTTTTCTTGTTGAAAAGCTTTTGATTTCTCCATTGAATCTGAATGAGGTCTTTGCTGGGTAGAGTAATCTTGGTTGTAGGTTTTTCTCTTTCATCACTTTAAGTATATCCTGCCACTCCCTTCTGGCCTGCAGAGTTCTGCTGAAAAATCAGCTGATAACCTTATCGGAATTCTTTATATGTTATTTTTTGTTTTTCCCTTGCTGCTTTTAATATTTTTTCTTTGAATTTAATTTTTGTTAGTTTGATTAATATGTGTCTTGGTGTGTTTCTCCCAGGGTTTATCCTGTATGGGACTCTCTGTGCTTCCTGGACTTGGGTGACTGTTTATTTCCCATGTTAGGGAAGTTTTAGACTGTAATCTCTTCAAATATTTTCTCAGACCCTTTCTTTTTCTCTTCTTCTTCTGGGACCCCTATAATTCGAATGTTGGTAAGTTTAGTGTTGTCTCAGAGGTCTCTGAGATTGTCTTAAGTTTAGTGTTGTCCCAGAGGTCTCTGAGATTGTGTTCAATTCTTTTCATTCTTTTTTCTTTTTTCTGCTCCTCAGCAGTTATTTCCACCACTTTGTTTTCCAGCTCACTTATTTGTTCTTCTGCTTAAGTTATTCTGTTATTGATTTCTTCTAGTGTATTTTTCATTTCAGTTATTGTGTTGTTCATCTCTGTTTGTTTGTTCTTTAGTTCTTCTAGATCTTTGTTAAACATGTCTTGTATTTTCTCAATCCGTGCCTCCATTCTATTTCTGAGATTCTGGATCATCTTTACTATCATTTCTCTGAATTCTTTTTCAGGTCTATTGCCTATTTCCCCTTCATTTATTTGGTCTTGTAGGTTTTTACCTTGCTCCTTCATGTGTGACATATTTTTTTGCTGTCTCATTTTTTTTTTTTTTTTATAAGTGGGATTGTATTCCTGTCTTACTAGTTGTTTAGCCTGAGGTTTCCCACACTGGAGTTTGTAGGCTGTTGGGTATAGCTGGACCTTGATGCTGAGGTGAGGGCCTCTGTGAACCTCAGTCCGATGAATATTCCCTGGGGTCTGAGGTTCTCTGTTAGTTCAGTGGTTCGACACGGAGCTCCCACTGCAGGAGCTTCAGCCTTGGAACCAAGATCCCACAAGCCACGTGGGGTGGCAAAAAAAAAAAAAAGAGAGAGAACAATAATAAAGTAAAAAATAAAATTAGACTAGGAAACTAACAGCTATGTTAGAAAGAATATAAAAATAAAAATATAGATGAATCAACAACCAGAAGGTACAACAGTATCACAAGAGTAAAAAAGAGGAGGAGGGAAAAGAGAAAAAGAAAAGAAAAGAAAAGAAAAATACAAACAAACAGGGAAAAGGCTTTGACTGTGGAGGGTGGGGGCCTAAGCAAGGGCAAGGTTTGGGTGGTGGGCAGGGCCAATGCTCAGGACCCAGAGGGCTGGAAAAGGCCCTGGGGGCTGTGGGGGGTGGGGCTTAGGCTCAAGGAACAGAAGGGGCCCAGGCATGCCCCCCACCCCTTGTCTCAGAGGGCAGGGGGCCGAGCCCAGCAGGCTTCCAGGGCTCGAGTGGGTGGGGCAAATGCTCTCCTCTCCTCTCCTGCTCCTCCTGTTCCTCCTGTCCTGGAGGGCCCCTCCCACCTGCCTCTCCTGTTCTCCCCTCCGCATTCTTCCTATGCCCCCATGACCAAGCAGCCACAGGGAGAGGGGGGACCTGGAGGGCAGGGGACCGGCCTGGGAGCTCAGCAGGCTTCCCAGGCTGAGTGGGCCAGGTGATCATCCTCTGCTTCTCTCCCACTCCTCCCAGAGAACCCCTCCCACCTACCTCTCCTGATCTCCCTGGCCTCAGGGGTGCCAATCCTGTCTGGCCTCCACTTCTCCTCCCCACTCTGTCCCCCCATGTCCTAGCAGTTCACTTGGGGGTTCCTCCCATCTCCTTGGGTGTCAGGGTCCCCCACCAGCAGCCAGCAAGTGCCCTAGTTGTGGGGAGACCGCTAACTCAGTGTCTTCCCACACCGCCATCTTGACTCTGCCCTCCTACATATGCTTTAAATATAAGTCTAGAATGAGATTTAATTCATCAGTTCATTTCCTGGTTACCTTCAATGGCTTATATGACAAGAGGTCTGTGATTCCTTTATTTACTACATAAACACCAATGACTGACTGCGACCTCAATATTAATTGCCTCATTGACTAAACAACTCCTATATGAAACTAGCTTTGAAGGTTTCTGTTAACATGTTGCAAGATACTGTGGCTCATCTTTAAAGTTTTAGGAAAAAGAAAACTTTTTATAAGGATCTTTTGTTCAGATTCCTTTTATGAATCTTATTCTAATTCACAAGATTTTACTGATAACTTTATCTCTAGAGGAAGTCTTGTTTTCCTCTGCAACACATATTCAACTTGATAGATGTTTATAACAAGGCTTCTCCAGAAATACCAAAATCCAAGTTGACTCGAGTTTCTGCTATAATAAAATCATCCTCTTCATGAGTGTCAATGTCATCATGAAAGGGCCATGTTCCTTTTGACCACCATGATGTTATTAAAATCCTAAACTATCTAGATAGTTTAAAATTGAAATTTTAAAAGTTTGCATCATAAATTTTGTGATCATTGGATTTCATCTATTTCCCTAATCCACTTTCCTTGACAAATCCATGACAAATGTATCCCTAGTTCCATTTCAAATTCCTTAATCTCCCTATATGAAGTTTAGACAGATTGTAGTGAGCAAAGCATGATGTTCAAGATTATAGTTGGAGAGTGATGATATGGCCAGGAGATAGGGGTTAAAGAGATTGGTTCTTTTGGTTTTATTCCAGATATCAAGTTCTTTTGACCATATAGAAGTAAACGATGTCCTTGAGAAATATTCCCATTCTCTCTCGCTCTCTCTCTGACCCAGAAACAATGGCAGTAATAGGCTCCACATTAAGAATCAAGGATTTATGGATCCTAGTTATTTTTTCTTTCTGGACACAACCTACAAGCTTATCACCAATGTTACAGTGGATATCATGGGGAAATAGGATTTTTTTTTTTCTAGAAATAATCATTGTTGCTAATTTGGTGGTGGTACCTATTCTGGTTAGATAAAGAAAACCTAAAAAATTTCCCACAAAATATATTAATAGAGTCATCATTATGAACATACATCAATATGGTTATTATCCTCATATATATGCAATTCAACAAGAATTTCTCTGTCTCTATATTAGCATAATTATTTTGGGAATTGTGTGTGACATTGGCAACTGGCTGAGAGTCATGCTTTAAATGAGAGTTTAGCAAACTTTGTCTGTAAACAGCTAAACAATATATATTAGGCTTGTGGGTCCTGTGGTCTCTGTTAAGTACTCAATTCTGTCATTGTATTGTACAAGCAGCCTGAGACAATACATAAGCGAATATATGTGGCTGTGTTCCAGTAAAACTTTATCTACAAAAACAGGTGGTGGGTCAGATTTGGCCTGCAGGCAGTAGTTCACCAACTCCTTCTTTTAACAGTTCCTCATTAGACACTAGATATATTCAGCATAGATATTAGCCATTACTTAGAACTAAATTATGTGTCAAAAGCATTTCCAGTATTAAGGTAGCATATTCAAACTCATAATTAATTTGTATAATAATAGAAATGATTAGTAATGAAGTAGTGATATAATTTCTAAGATTTGCATGGCTTTGATATAATGCATCTTAGGATAAATCTCAGGCAATTTCTGTGGTATTCATTGACCAAACAATGTACAGATTTTCAGAAACCCATTTGGAAATGCAATCTTTAGTCTGTCTCTCCATGAAGAAAGAGAAGAGAGAAAACTTTTTCCTAATCACTCATTGGTAAAAGTGAAAGCAGAAGACAGAAAAATCTGTAAATAGCAGATGCTAAATTTAATACTTAAAAATTAATACGTTTGGCTAATCAATAGTAAAGAAAAAATATATTGTCTTGATATCTTTATCTAAAAAATATTTTCTATGTAGCAAGATGATACAATGTAGATTCAGAATAAATTTTTTTAACAAAAGATATCTTAGAAATTACTTATTAAGCATTCATGTGACTCTTTTTCAAATTAGCTTTAACTTATGAAAAATACACAAGTAGCAAAGATTGATAAATTAGAATAGAGTTAAATTTTCAATTATTTTCCTTCTTTAACATATATTAAAATTACATTGAGTGGTAAGGGGACAAGCAGGCCTTTTAGGGGGAGAAACAGGCTGTTGAAGAAGAAAAGATAAGGATTAGGACATATATAATATTATTAAAATTTCATTTAAATCTGGCTTGAAACAAAAAACTAAAGAGAACCAATTAATGGGATATTAATATGCTAAATCAGTAAAATGCTGCTCTTTCTCCAGTAGTTTACAAATGATGATAGAAGTTAGCTTTTGTGTAAAAATACAACAAACGTGCATAATAAACTGAGATGTAATAATAATGAACAAGCACAAGTATGTATGCTTTACATGGTAGATATATTACTAATAATCTGTGTACACATGAATAGAATTATGTTTAACGACCTGGACAAATTCACAGTCTAAAGAAAATCAATCATTTTAAAAATATTTCATTTAATTCAATCAGTATATTAAACATTATTTGTTAGGTGCTGTCCTAGAAACAGTGTAAATCATGGTCATTGAAGCAACTTTAATCACATTTTTAATCACCTCCTCAGTGCTCATAATAGACTGCCTCTGTGGTGCCTGCAGCACCCCTACCTTCTGCTCTGACAACTATCCCTGCCCTGAGAGCTGCACCCACGTGTGTGCTCCGTGACTCTGACCCCAACCACGTATGATTAGAGGAATAGATACCTGATTAAATGGGAACCTTTTCAGAGGCCTGTTGTTCCAGTAAGCTTGAAATCAGGGAACAGGGAGGATGGGTTATTTGACCATAGGTATTGAACCTAAGCATTGGGCAGGAGTAGCCAGGTTTGGGGCGAATAGAGATGAAGCAGAAAAGTCAGGCAGACATGCATAGACGAACAGATTGGAGACACCATGTGACTCCAGAGAAGAAAAAGTGGAGAGAGTTGTTGCCTTGGTTCATGACAATGTTTTCATTTTTGCTTCCAATCCCCCTGATGTCTGACTACATTCACTGACCCTAAGTCCAAAAGATACCCATTTGTTCCTTATCCTTCCCCTTAAATCACTACCTTCACCCATTTATGGTTGGCTGGTTTTGCTTAAGGAAATTTAAGACGTTTTTGTTACTTGTGAACAAGCAATTTTCAGCCAAGGCACTAGTTCTTATTTAAAATTTACATTTCTTTCAACATGTGGTGTTGGGACAAACAAGTCAGCATCTTGAAAAAAATTTAGATCTTTAATTTAGACTGTAAGCAAAAACATTTATAATATATTTGATTATGTTATCATATGCAAAGATAACAGGATTAAATTTTTAGGAAAATTTTGGAAAAGGGATGAAGTTTACAAGCACAATAAATAGAGTGAAAGTTAAAATTAATCAATTTGACTGTATAATTTTAAAATTCTGCATGCTAAAAAGCAAGACAAGCTATTTAAAAATGCAATCAATTTATTGCATACATACACTATATGTTACAGTGTTACTATCTTTTTCGTATAAATATCTCAGAAAAATCTCTAAGAAGATATCAAGAACTTGACAGTTAAATGGACCAGATTCCAAGTTCATGAAGATGATTAAACAAAATAATTGATATTAATGCAAAGATACCCAATCTCTAGCTATTAAGTAAACAAATGAATATTACCACAAAAATAAAAATAGCGGATTTTCTGCTATAAAATTGGACATTTATTTTTAAATATTCACTGTTGCTCAGGACAGGATGAAAATGGTAGTCTCATGTAATTCAGATAACACTGAAATAGTACAACTCTTTTGAAAGCTAATTGGAGGTAGTATCAGGAGTCAAGAAAAAAAAAAAATATATATATATATATATATATATATATATAAAATGTGTATATATATATTTTTCAAGATATAGTCCAAGAAGAGAATTAGAGAATTACTGAGCCAAAGGGTAGATATAGGTATAAATATAGATATATAAATAGTTACAGATATTTATATTTATCTTTATATATATCTATGTTTATATATGCCTGTATTAATATCTATCTATATATTTTATATCTCTGTATATGTTTTAAAGATACTCATCATGACATTATTTATACCATGAAATAGATTGAACAAAATTTGAATTCCAATTGTTAGAGAATATTTAGGAAATTTGCTAAAGTCATCTTGTGGCTTTTAGACTAAATGCTGAACAATAATGAGAAATCTCAAATGTGAAATAATATTAGATTAAGAAAGCAAAATACAAAATTAGGTATGCAATATTTGTTCAGAACATTTCAAAAAACTCAGAAAGAACAAACTGCATGAAATGAACTTCAATGATTAAGATAATTTACTTATAGCTATATTTGCCTCTTTACAACCTGCATGTTCAAAAACTAAGGGAATGGTTAAATAAATTATAGTATTTCTATTTGGAAAAATAGTATGCAAACTTTACTTATATATACAGACAATGTAGCAGCACTGGAAAATGTATATGAATAACTGAGAAGTTCATTAAACCTATGATCCCTATAACTATAAATATTTTTAAATATATGCCTGTAGAGGGAACAAGATCAATTTATTAATATATCTAAGTGCTAAAATTATGAATATTTTAAGACCAAGTTTTTCATAAATTTGTCATATTATTTTATATTTGTAAAAAGTTCATATTAACTGTTAAAGTAATTAAACAAGGAGGCCATTAGACTGAGGTGGCTCTAGTGCTTTGGTAGTCTATATAAGCAAACTGAATCTTAAACCAGACTCTGGGTTAAGAAGAACAGCCAGCCACAAATAGCCAAGTAGGCTTTCCAAAATAATGCAACTGCCTAAGCTGCAGCCAGTCAAATGATTTCCTTGCTTTGCTTCCAAGTGTTCTCTCTAAGAACCTTCCCTTAGCTCCTGTAGGTGGAGCTATCCTAACCACTTCCAGTTTGGTGCTGCTGATTAGAGTTGATATTTGCTCAAATAAACTTTAAAAAATTTTAATGTACCTTAGTTTATCTTTTAACATATTAAACAAAGATAAGTTTTTTAAGTGCAGGAAAGTAGGTGTCATCCTGTGTATCAAGATAAGGTTTCTAAGGCAAACCATGAGGTCCACAGGCATACTATGTATATTGTAGTAATAAGAGTTTTTGCCAGTGCTTGAAAAGGCAAAAATAGGCCTTGGTTGAAAAAGTACTAGTATGAGATTTAAAACTGCAATGAAAAGGTCAGTTTTAACTACAATACAGTTAATCTAGCTGCTTACACTGTAAGTCTTTACCGAAACTGTGGCTGTTATATCCCTATGAAAGCTTTTTTAAGTTGTTAATTACATGCCCATCAGAATAATGGAAGAGTGATTATCCTTCTTGTGCTTAGTGACATTGAAAGCTGTATTATTTTGTGATTGGAGCTGCATAATTACAGATAACTGCTGGTACTGTTCAAATACAGCTCTGCAAAAATTATTTTAATTACACATGTTTAGGGTTTTAAAGTTTGGCTTGCTATCATAACCAAACAAACTCTATTTAAATGTCACAACTGTATGTATTTCTCTAACTCTTGTTAATCAGTTTTTCAGAAAACCAGTTGTTCAACTCTAGATAAACTGACTTTGTTCCCTTAATAATCAATTACATAAAATGTAAAAATTAAATGATATTTTATTTTCTAGGACCCAGTTCTAAAAGCAAACCCAGAACTTGTTCTAATAATATTGGTAATATTGTTTTTAGCTTTAAGGGATGGTAGCATCAGGTAAATAAAGTACTTCTTAAAGGTTTAATGAAAATAAAATATGTTGGAAACGATCTACAATAAATATGACACAATTAGTTCAGAAAAAAAGTCAAGGGACATTAACAAAGAGAAATTTAGTTTTTTTTTTTTTTTTTAAAACGTGATGATCCATTTATTTATTTATTTATTTATTTATTTATGGCTGTGTTGGGTCTTCGTTTCTGTGCGAGGGCTTTCTCTAGTTACGGCAAGTGGGGGCCACTCTTCATCGCGGTGCGCGGGCCTGTCACTATTGCGGCCTCTCTTGTTGCAGAGCACAAGCTCCAGACGCGCAGGCTCAGTAATTGTGGCTCACGGGCGTAGTTGCTCCATAGCATGTGGGATCTTCCCAGACCAGGGCTCGAACCCGTGTCCCCTGTATTGGCAGGCAGACTCTCAACCACTGCACCACCAGGGAAGCCCACAAAGAGAAATTTAAAACTCCTTTATCAAAGATGTCAGTGTCTAAGAAAACTCATTCCAATAGGAATCAACCATATAACTTGAGCAGGCAGCCTGCACAAAACTCAATCAGTTCCCTTCACATTTCTCACCAGAGGTCACAAAGGGCATTTTCCTCTTGCCCCATCTCCTCTTTCAGTAACACATACAGTGTTTGAAATGTACCTATTCTACTTCTCCCAGGCTGAGAAATATTTCTGAAGTGGGTGCAGTGCCCGCCTACTGCATGGTCCATTTGTCTGTCTAAGATTCATAGGCATATTTTATGGAGTTGTCATTGACTGTCATCCCTTCTCCCCACATGTGACTGCATGATTGGAATTCACTCTTGGAACCAACCAGGGGTCTTTGCTGGTTTACTTGTCATTGGCTAATGCTGCTTCTCATCTAAGCAACTTGAACTTGAGTGCACAAACTCAAGTGAATAAACACAGTATGGAATTTCAAATACTCCATTTACATCCAATCCAACCCATCCCAAGGCACCTGAGTCTCCTGCACTGCAGAATGATGGCGCCCTGCAGACACTGGGTCTGCAGTTCATAAGCAATGAAATGTTGCAGACAGAGGGATAGTGAGAAAGGTGAGGAGTTGAGTGTAATGGAAAGAGAATCAGACTCAGGACTCAGCCTGTCTTTAATTCCAAAGCCTGTGCTCATTCAGTTAGCAGTAAAATTATCTTTTAATATTCAGTTCACATAATCAACTATTTGAATCTGAAGACAGTGTTTATTAACATAGATAGGCATACTGTTGAGAAACATTGATAATAATATGTATCCAAATCTGAACTCATTTTCTTCCTGACCATGAGAGCTTTCAGTTTGAATTCTTTGTTTTGGCTTGTTTGTTTGCCCCCCCCAACACCTTTTTTTTGTTTTTGTGTTATCTGTTTTGTTTTCTGTAAAAGGTATTAACATTTTCTAGTTATTTAGGCAAGGTGCTGTCTTGGGTTCCTCCCCTTTTTCTTTTCTCTCTCCCACTCTCTTCATTCCATACTCTATACAAATTTTACTATTTATTCTTCTCTAAAAGTATATTTTTGTTTTCACTTCTATTGTTAGGCCATCCTTCTCATTTGCTTTTTGCCTTTTAAACACATGTCAACCTGCCTCAATTTTTTTCCTGCTTTAAGGCCCAACTCATTGAAGTATGTTTCTTCATGACCCACATCTGTATGTTATGACTTTTAAACTCTTTTTGGTCCTCTCTTATAACCGATACTCTATTTTGTATTTATTTTATTTTATGCTACTGATTTGAAAGTTCTCTGGGCTAAATCATTCTAGGCCTAATATCTATCACAAGTAACATCGCTTTCAATTCCACAGCCTGTAAGATGAGAAGAATGTAAGATTTCCTTAATACTTTAAGTGTGGGACATGTCTAAGCTAACAAAGAAATTTTCTTGTGTCATTTGTATCAGTCTTCTTCAAAGAAGACAAAGCTATGGTGACAATTTTGTATGTAACTGCTTACCATTTACATAGTGGATTAATTGTGAGATATAATATTTACAGGAGATGATAATGAAAACAGACAACATTCTTTCCTATTAATGAAGATCATGCTCAAGTAGAAGAGTAGTCTCTACAAACAATTTAGCCCTTCATAATCAGAAGTCCTTATTATAAACATAGGCTATTAAAAAATGGGAATTTAAATAATGTAACTAAACCTCATTTTTGGAGCAAAATCTTCTAGATTTCAATTACGGAAGCTAAAAAAAAAGAACAATGGAAGAAAATCTAAAGAGATAAATCTGTTCATTAGCTTTTGATTAATGACCCTTTATAATTTACTTTCGATTTACTGAAAGTATGGACACAGTGGGAGTGAGTGGATTAGTCAAGTTTTCTACAGCACACAAAAACAATAGCATTATGCAACCAATTTTACAGAATCCTATTTCTGGGGAAAAGGGAGTTAGTGTGTGATAGGATAATAACTGTTGTCCAAATTATGTCTCATTAAAAAGAACGAGGGAGAGAAAAGCAAAAAAAGCATTAGAAATGAAAGCTTAACAAGTATGGAACAAGAGGAATGAAAATCAGACTTTTGATCATAGTTTTGGAATTCTTATATGTGGCTTAACAGCTACACTAGTTTACATTATAAATTAATTTCAGAATATATAACATTTGATAATGCTGGAAATGGTAGTATTTTTTTATTTTTATTATAGTGCATAAAGTATATATACATTTTTCCCTAGACTCTTACATTACCATGTGCAATATGTGCATAAATTTTTTTTGGCCCAAAAGGGAATTTTTTTTCATTGTTTCATATTCTTTGGTTTTGACTTTCAAGGACTTTTCATGTCAATCAGTTCAATACTTTGAAACACCTAAACTTCCTCCAGTGGAATCAAAAGTAAGCATCATTCCTCTATGGGTATAAACAAAGTTCTGTTGAAAGCACACCTTCAACTCTAGGAGTAGATATGACTACGGATATAACACATTTTAACAGAGATGAAAAAAATGACAAATCTAAAACAGTAGTTCTCAGTATGTGATCCATAGAACCCTTGGGGTTCCTAAGACAATTCTAGAAGGCCAGTGAGATCAAAACCATTTTCATAATAATGTTGTAGTTTTTTTTTACTATGCTAACATTGCACTTATTATGCAAAATCAATGATGGGTAAAACTGTTGGTTCCTTAGCATGAATAAAGGCAGTGGCACCAAACTATACTAATAATTATTGTACTCTTCACTGCCACAAACTTACCAGAAAAAAAAAAAAGGCCAGTTTCACTTAAGAATATAAGGCAGTAAAACTAATTAATTTTACTAAATCTCAAACCTAGAATACATACCTTATTAAAATTTTATGTGATAAAGTAGGAAATATGTCTAAAATTCTTCTAAAGTAGACCAAGGTATGATGCTATGTAAAGATAAAGTGTGGAATTGTTTGGCTTGCAGGCTGAACTAGCCACTTTTTCATGGAATAACATTTTTTTCCTCTGGAAGAATAATTGATGGACAAAAGTTGATTATTTAGACTTGGGTATTTGACAGATATTTTCTCAAAAGTGAAGGAACTGAGCCTCTTATTTCAAGGAAAACAGTATTTGTTGGCAATGATAAAATTTGAGCTTTCAAGGGAAAAATTGAAATTTTGGAAAACTTTTATCTATAATTAAGAGCTTAACAACTTCTTAATACTTGAAGAATTTTGTGATGAGATTGCTGGTGATAGTAACTAAAGCTATATTTGGTTATATTATTGTGCAGTGAAGAGTTAACTCAGCAGGCTTGGGTTGTTAAAATTCTGCACATTCCAAAGAAAGAAATGGCCCTTGACTAACTCATGGTAGATAACATCTGAACCTTGTAATATTTTACCTGATAAGAGTGTTTTATCTGCCTAAGTTTCTGGACCATGCTCTATCAGCTCTAGGGAGCTGAAGACTGATCAGCCACAGTCACTCATGAAAGCAGTATGTCTACATGACTCACCCCCAATACAATCTCTGGACACCAAGGCTCAGGTGAACTTTTTTGCTTGGCAATACTTTGCATGTGTTGTTACACATTTTTGCTAATAGAATTAAGTACATCCCTGTGCTACTCCCTCTAATGTCTTGAGCCTGAGGGTGGGCTTAGGAACCCCCAACACAATTATAATAAAGTGTGTCAACTTTGGAAGAACTTTGTAAAGTGAACGACCAATGCACAATGTAACAAAATCATGCATGGATAAAAGATGCATAAAATGCAAGGTAGATCAATAGATTTTACAGTACAAAAATGTTTATTGATTAGTATCAGATTCCACAGTGCAACAGACCTCTAAGAAACTAGTGCCACCTGTTGAGTTTTAGCATAATGCTAACAAAAAATTTCCACAATTATCTGAAAAGGATATTAACTTACTCCTCCCTTTTCCAATGAGTCATATATTTACAAATCCCCATTTTCTTCCTGTGCTTCAACCAAACCAATATATTGCAAAAGATTGAATGTAGAAGCAGATGTGAGAATTCAGCTATCTTCTGTTAAGCCATACATTAATGAGATTTGTAAAATAAAAAGCAATGCCACTGTTTTCACTAAATTGTCTTCTGATTTGGAGCTATATTTTTTATAAAAATATATTATTTATGTTAATAAGTAATGGCTTTAGCATTGTTATTTTAAGACTAATTAATAAATACTTTAAGTTTTTCTCAGTTTTAAATCTAAGTATAGCAATTAGTGATAGGTAAAATTCATGTAAACAAATAGCTCTTGTAATCCTAGGAATTTTTAAGAGTATAAAGGGGGCTTGCGAACAAAAAGTTTGAGAACTACTGGGGTGGTAGCTAGATGTATTCCTCCTTCCACTTCTTCCAGGTTGCTAGCTCCCTTCTGTTTAGTGGGACCTGAATAGGAAAAGGGCTTTTGTTCCTTACTTAATTTGCCGTGGTGCATTCCTCTTTTGTTTTCTCCCTCTTTCTTTGGCTAACACTGGCTATTCTTTGACAGCTTCTGTGTGGTTGGTATCTCTTTTTTTTTTTTTTTAATTGACTAGTACATTTATTTATTTATTTATTCATTCTTGGCTGTGTTGGGTCTTCGTTTCTGTGCGAGGGCTTTCTCCAGTTGCGTCAAGCGGGGGCCACTCTTCATCGCGGTGCGCGGGCCTCTCACTGTCACGGCCTCTCTTGTTGCGGAGCACAGCCTCCAGACGCGCAGGCTCAGCAATTGTGGCTCATGGGCCTAGTCGCTCCGCAGCATGTGGGATCTTCCCAGACCAGGGCTCGAACCCGTGTCCCCTGCATTGGCAGGCAGATTCTCAACCACTGCGCCACCAGGGAAGCCCTGGTTGGTATCTTAAATGCTCTCGGGTGCCTGGTTGATTTTTGTTCAAAGAATGCAGGGTATACAATGTCTGGAACCAAGGCAACCGTTCTTTCTACTTCTCTTTCTCTAGGGCCACACTGTCTCTCCAATCTGTTTATCTGTGCATGTCTCTCTGTCTTTTTTTTCTTCTTCAACTAGTTTTAACCTAAACATGGGTATACTTTACAAGTGTAGCAAGTCTTATCTCTTAAACCACAATTCTCAACTTCACCTCCAACCCTTGACTATATACCACAGTCTCTTTCTTTTGGCTCTCCTTGCCGGTCAGGTAAGCCCCTTCGGAGGGTTAATAGTTGAATCAAACCTAGCTAAGTTCCTTAAGTCCACGTGGCCCTGGATACAAATGTGCCCTTGCCATGTGGCTTAGTTTAGGCTACATGACAAAATACTATTGACTGGGTGCCTTAAACAGCAGAAATTTATTTCTAACAGTTCTTGAGGCTGGGAAGTCCAAGATAAATTCACTTCCCTGCTAAGGGCTCTATTCCTAGCTTGAAGACATCCACCTTCTTTCTGTGTCCTCAAATGACAGGTATATAGAGACAGCTCTGGTCTTTTCCTCTCCTTTAAGAACAGTAATCCCATCATGAGGCCCTACCCTCATGATCTTATTTAAACCCAACTATCACCCAAGGCTCCACTCCTCAAACCATCACATTGGGGCTTAGGGCTTCAACATATGAATTTTGGGGAGACACAATCATTCAGTCCACAACATCATGGCAGTTGATATGAGTGCCAACAGCTCCACTGCTTCCCAAGACCAGGAATACCAAATCTCTCTTGTTCCCCCCACACACTTGCCTCATAGCTCTTGCCAAGTATCAGGTGGTTCTCTGGGAGTCCCCCCTCACTTAGGGAAGTATTACTAAGGAGGAGAAAAATAAAATCCTCCAAGCTTTGGATTCTTATTGTTAGGATTGTTATTACTCCCTAACTCTCCCCAGTTGTCTTTGTAGAGACTAGAAAAGAGGTAGGAAAGGAATAGTGGAGATGGTTAGGTCTAGCAGAGCAGGTTCTCCTAACATGTAGGATATCCAAGAGGAGATCCATGGCCCAGAATGATTACAACTTCCTTTGGAATAGAAGGTTCTTAGTACATTGTCCCTGCCTTTGGATTTCACTAGCCAATTCTCAGGAAGTGTCACTCAACATTCTGTTACATCTGTATCAGAATGTATATGTAACAGGTATCTGAATAAATATTCCAAAGTCATACATGGATTTTGAATTGTGTATTACATGCAATAGCATGGTGTGTGTGTGTGCGTGTGTGTGTGTTAAGAAAATCTCTTAACAGAAATATTTTGTAGGAAGCTAAGGAGTAGGATACATCTATTATAGAAACATTTAGTGCAATTTTGGCAGATCAAACTAGATTGCTGATAGGTGTAAACTCTTCCAAAGAGAAAATACCGCGTTTTAGGTCAGTTTAACCAATACTTATAGAACATCTGCAAAAGGAGTAAGCTGTCGTGTTGCCTCAAGAAGCTTGTCTTTCAGTGGAAAGACATATATAAAATTAGTCTATTTGGTTGAAGTATGTTACATAAGTTAAAATCGAGGAACTGTGGAAAAGTATAGGAGGGAGGAGTGGTTCCAGCTGGCATGCTAAGGAAAGACTTTAGATAAGAAGTTTGAGCTGGAGTAGGAAAAAAAAAAAAAAAAAGAGAGAGAGAGAGAGAGAGAGGGTTTTGGCCAGGTGAATGTAATGATTGGATTGTAATTGATTAGGAAGAAAAAATAAACCCTAAACCTCTAGGAGAAATGTATGAAGGCACTAACTGGGAAAACACATACTCCAGGGTCAATAGTGTAGGCCGTAAAAGAGTTAGGAATATGGGATAGGGATGGTTTTTGGCTGAGGATAAGAGAGGCAGGTAGCATGGCTTAGACTAACAACACACTGATGGAGAAAACCTCCCTGCCATTTGAGTGAATAAAATCTTTGTGACTTAGATTATTTAGTAATAAACAGTTGTTTTTATCAACATTAGTACTAGTTATTTACTACATTAGAAAATACCCTAATACTACATACAATTCAATTCTTAAAATTATTGCCATGAAATCTGGCCTTTCAGTCTTTTTTCCCTTTTAAAAAAGGCAGGAATGACTCAGCAAGTTATTTTGTAATGAGAAACTATAAAATCATATGGTACTTACTTTCATATATACTCTGTGTACCTGTTACCCCATTTACCAAGAATGCAAATTTTGTTTCTTGTCCCGTGAAAGCCAACTAGTGGAATTACAAATAACAAATAATTCTAGATAGAAAAACAGAAAGTGGCAAAATCCAGACTTATTAACTATGGCGACAAAAGCATCAAAAAGTATATCAGTTGCCAAAATATATACTATTGTAAGTTGGTATTAAAGCATCCTTTTTGCCTGAGATGTGAAGTTAACCTCTGGCAAGGTCAATTCACATCACTCCAGACTTGGGAAGGATGAATCAAGGCCACCAAATCTGTTCTGTTTAAGAAAGATTAATGATAATCATCTGAAGAAGGTTGGGTGGAGGTTTGCGCAGGGGTGAGGAAAGTGGGGGGACAGGAAGGGTCCTCAGTTGTGGTGGCTCCCACCTGGGATGGCTTTCCAAATGAAAGGAAGGTTGATCCTTGAGGAAAAGTTCCAGCAAGACAGGAAGAGGCTGGGATGAGATGAGGTCCATCCTGAGAATCCAGAAAGTACATGTGAGGAAAGAGCTGCAGTTCAAAGTAGCTTTTGGGCAGGATTTCTATGCTCTACCTCACACTGAATACCAAATAACCTCAACTTTCATTAACAGATAATAAAATAAAGTAAAACAATATAAAAATAAAAACTCAACTCCTTGCCAATCACTAACAATTGAAGAATAAACAAAAATCCCCTTATTTTCTAAGCTGTCCCTCAATACACCAAAGAAATAGAAACCACCTCACCAATTAAAGGGGGAATTTCCATATTATCCATCTTGAGTTCTTTAATTACAATTACATGATGGTTGTTCTAAATATTTATTAAGTGCCTACAAAGAATTTTGGACTCCAGGGAGTAAAATGAATTGAAATAGGTCCTGCTTTCTCCAACTTACATTTGAAACCTCTTTATATAGATTTGTTACTTTTTATGTTACTTCTAATGTTACTTATTATTTATTAAAGGCAGGAATTCTAGCACAGTGCCTGGGATAATGCAGATGATATTCCTTTCTAGGCTTTTATTAAATTTTCATTCTTTTTTCTTTGGATCCATCTTCAGCTGGCAAGGTTTTCAGAGAAGTCCAAAGTACTTGACATGGAAAAGGAAAATGCTGTAGTCATAATCCACCAAGAAACTTCTCTTTCTAGATATAGTAGGTGATAAACTTCACACAGGAATGAAACATGTTTGCCCTTGGCAAAATGACAGCCAGCCCAGAAATTAAATAAGCTCATATAACCTGGTTAAACCAGACAGGTAAGTCTTTTCTTCCCCTACAAGTGAATCAGTAGTTGACCCACTGTACTAAGTACTATAATCTGAGATAAACAATCCAGTTACCAGTCTACCGAAAGCTTCCTTGAGAAGTGCGAAGCTTGTGTCTGTCTTCTCTACCAGAGTCACTCTTATCACATCTAAATATGTACTGAAGAAAGAATTTAACCCAATTTCAAAGATACATTTTTTTACATCCTAAGCAAATAGCAAATGGAACTAAATTGTTTGCTGTTCTAGAAATGTGGTAGGAGCTTATCATAATAAAAGTTATTATTAGGTAAACTTGGCTGGGTCATAAATTAAACATGCCTGTAAAATATAGTTTCAAGATAATATACTCTACCGTAAGTAGTACACTTACATAAGTCTATAAGACTACTATCTCCAAGATAGTTGTGTTCAACCTGAGCTTCTCAATTAGTGTCGTAACACATTTCTGTTCTCCTGAACACTTTTTTCTTTTATAGTTAGAACACTGTAGAGAATTTAGATTCTAGGAAAATATCTTCTTTTTAATAAATTAAATGCTGAATGGCCTTTCAGATTCACAGTTAACATCTGTTACCCATAATTAATTGTCATCATTAATGAAAACAAGTGAGCTATTAGCACAGAGTGAGTCAGTCCAGTACATTTTACATTTAAGTTGGGTGAACTGAGGCATTTTCATTTTGCCATCTTTCTCAGCATAAAATATTTCAAAGGATTTTTTTGACTGTTGGAAGAGTTCCTCCTCAGCAGTGTGTGAGTTCTACCTGACCACCACAGGTCTCTCACTCCCGTGTAGTAGCTAACTTTGAAGAGAGCAAGTGTCTACAGTGGTTTCAGTAGCTTCAATGGAATTTTCTTCCTTTGCACTGCTAAGTACACTTATTTGAGGTTTGTCTTTTTCACTAAGGATCATTTGAAAGTTCAGAGATAACAGAACTACTTAAATATTGGAATTAAATGTAATAACTTTAATTAAGCTTGTCTTTAGAACTTTTGCCTACTACTGTAATCTGCATCCTGTTTTTAACATCAGCAAACATTACATGGTTTAAAAAAAAATGGGAAAAATTGATAGTGAAAGAAATAGAATGGAGAAGGGGAGCCACTGTGGAAGCAATTATTTTTCTTATTATTTTGTTTTTGCCACCTTGCTGATTTGTTTTTAAATAGGTAGCAAGACTAGATGTGCTGCTTAATAATTCTGATTTAATGATTCTGATACAATTGTTTTCACTGAGAAGGCATAGCTTAAAAATGCCAGCAGGACTTGCAAGTTAAAAATATGAAGAAGAAGAGGAGGAGGAGGGGTCTGGGCAGGGGGGAGGAGGAAATGGAGTGGAAGGGGAAGAAGAGGAAAGGGGAAGAGGAAGAACAACACAAGAACATTTGAAAACTCTCATGATTTAATGGAAATCTTCTTAAAGTTTCATGACATTTCTTTTCAAGAGGAGTAAAAAAGATATCCAGCTGTGATATGGACTTCTCACTGGAGTTCTTTTCTCAGGAAGCTGGAGGGAGCCTAACCAAACCTGACAAAATTGAGTTGGTTTGTTAGAATTGCAGAGAGATCAGAGAAAATCAACCTGCATAATAAAAGAAAAGCATTTAATAGGAGGAGAGATTAAAGTGATTTTGTTAGTAAGGTTAGAAGCATGAAAGAAAAGGGTAACTTTGTTAGACTGGATCCTCCAAGAGCTGATGCCAAGATAGGATTAAACATGCTAACATTTTATCAAGTGAAGCAGCTGCTAGAAAAAATATGAAGGGAGCCTAAGAAGGCTGGAAGAGCTTTTAGACCACAATGCAAGTCTGACTCTGAGTGAAAGAGGGGGAAGGAAGGTTGAGTGCAAACATCCTTGACTACTGGACAGTCTAAGGAATGTTTGGCAAGGCTGTCAGGTTGTCCTCAAGCCAGAGTCAGATGTCAGAGGTCCTGAGTCTCCTAGGTGTCCTAGCATCACGTCTGCCTTAGTTTCCCTGGCCACTATCAGTTGATTGCTCAGTGCCTCTTCCATGGTGGGTATTTTCCTCTGGATGTTAACATGTGATATAGAAATCTTCACATTTGATGCTTACTTGAATATATCAATTCACATTTCTCTACTCCAGACCCTGGAAAGTCTCTGCTTTTTCAGCCCTTTTTCTTCCATGACCTAACTAGATGATCAGGCCATTGGCCGTTACCCAGTAAGCTCTCTCTTCCCACCTTGGGCCACCTCTCTTTCCACAGGTCCACTATTAGTCATTTCCTCAGTTCCCAAATTAATAAATAGAACAGAACTGGACTTTAGCCATCGTTCCATGTGTCCCCTCTACCCCCCATTCTGATAGCGAGCCAGGATGGTGATTTGGGTCTCTGGGATCAAGATAAACTCACACCTTGTGTTTGTAAGTCCTCAAAATATTTGGTTATTCCACCTTTCCTCAGTGTATAGTCACCCAATAAATAGGTCCCTTTGTGGAGAGTCTGGGGAATTATCATGGTATAAACTTGTCATAGTGTTGCAAGGTCCTTTCTTCTGGGGACTTGAGTATCTTTTTAGTATTGATCCATATCTGGGAACTGAACAAGGGATTGTGACTTTTTATTGGGTGATCACCTTCCATTACCTTAAGCACCTTGTTATGTGCCTGTCTATTTTGCTATTAGTTCCACATTCCTTGCCAGTTACCTCCTTGGCTATACCTCTGACCTTGCTGGTCTTTATGGAAGTTATGGCCTCTTCACTTCTGAGAGTAAAGCCCCATGACTTGGCCTTGATTATTTCAGGACCCAAGATCCCCATGAATGTTAATGAGCTCAGCTTTGTCACCTACCATCCTAGGTCTTGGGACCAGGGCCTGCAGAGGATAGCTACTAAAAAACTTCTTAGTGATGCTGGTGCCCTTTCACTGTTGGATTCCTGATGGCCTTGGTGAATGCATTGTCCTTTGAGTCCTCTTATAGAACATAATCCTCTGATATGTCATCTGGCCTTATGTAGCATATTCATTGTAGCATGCCCATGTCCCTCAGCCTCTTTATTCCTTTCTCTACATCTACCAGGGCAGGGGAGTCATTTCTATCTCACTGTGATTAGCTGTCTTTTTTTCAAGGCTTCTAAGAACCACTCCAGCAGCAAGATTTCCCCATCCTCTTGGGTCCTGTGTCCTGAAAATGGCCCTCAGGTCAATGAATTTCTGCTGGCCAGTCTTACGTTCTAGCCCCTTAATCATGCACATTCCAAGTCCAATCCCAGGAACACTCATCTGGCTCCTGCTGGTACATGTGGCTAGCTTTTTGCATTTTTAAAGTGGGTAGCCCCTGCAGGTCCCAGCAGGGTCTTGCTTGGAATTTAATCCTAGTTGTTGGCCTGGAAACTAGAATGGAGGTGGGAGAAGTTCCTCAGGAACCACCTGCTGCCTTACTGAGGAGAGGCTTCTTCAGCATTTGCTAGGATGGTGGAAATGCTAGCATCTAATAAGGAAGTTTGAGCCACCTCTTCAAGCCCAGAGAGTCCAGGGTGTACTGCAGAGCAAACATCTTCAAAGCTTTCCAACTAGATGTCTCCCTCCCATGTTTTGGGACTCTAGATTTCTCCCATCAGGTTCCTGACCTTTATATACACACTTGCCTTGACTGAACATTCAAATATCTTCAGAGCTCTGCTACACAAACAATTACGTATTCAGTTTGCTTCTCCACTATGTCTGCCCCTCCACTGCAGGAGAGAAGAAACTCTTTGTAAGCTACCACGGAGGCTCTCTGGCTCCCACGCTTAGCTATTAGGTGCTTGTTAATAGATCCTCAGACTCTCATTATGTTTCTGCATGGCATCAATACAACTTTAAAGTAATCAGCCAACTTGGCTGTCTTTGTAAGTATTGATCCCGTAATTTTCAAATGCCTGCATCATTGCACCTGGCACAGAATTCCCCTCCACCAGTACATTTTCTAGATCACCATTATGAACTCTTTAGCAAATATGCTACCATCTTGTGTCAGGGGCTATCTGTACCTCACTTATCAACCAGGATGGAGTTCCCTAGGTGGATGAGCCAGTCCTAAGTCCCCATTTTACTGCCTGTTTTCTGGAACCACTCCTGGTACCACTTGTGTTAGTCCCGGTCCTCTGAGAAGCAGATGCCAAGATGGGATTAAATAAGCAAGAATTTTACTAGGGGGAAACTCTGGGAGGAAATGGGGAAGGAGCCCAGGAAGGCTGGAAGAGCCTTGTAAACTGTAGGAAAGCAGGAAGCAAAGGTGAGCAGAAGTGACCCAGTCAGCTGTGTGTCCTACTGTAGTTTTGGCAAGGTCATCAGCAAGCCCTCGAGTCAAAGACCTATGTCTCCCAGTGTCAGACCTGCTTTAGTATCCCTGCAATGGTCAGTCATTGGTTGGAAGCAGTATCTGGGATGCTGTGTGGCGTGGGCCCAAATGTGGTAATGGATTTCAGAGCACAAGAGCTGGCCAATTTTGGTCCCTGTTGTTGGAGGTCTGCAGCTTACATTCTTATGGCCACCCTGACCAACAGAGGTGGAGGAAAGACATCTATAGACTGGGCCCCGCTCTGATGTCCATACTTAGGGGAATCAAAGCAAGAGGGGGTGCTTTTTTCTGCAAGGGAATCCACTGTAAGGAAGGATTTCATTCTCAATGATTCCACGCTGGAACAGACTTTCATTGAAGACTTTGGAATCATTAAGCCTGAACCTTTCTATTTATAGGGTGTTAATTTAACCAAATATGGTGTCCAAGTGGGAGTGGAGGAGGTCATGTGGTGTAGAACTCATATGCCTTTACATAAGCACTAATTTTGTCCTTTTGTAAACAGAGAAAACAGGTTTCTCTTTAACCTCAGTAATTCTCTGAGTCTTTAATCTTCAAAAAGATATTATGCAAATTGGGACTCTCTTATAAGGTAATTAAGTGTACAGTATTGGCAGGCACTACAATGATGTAATGTTTACTTAGTGCTGAAGTAAAGCTTTTTTTTTTTTTTTTAACATCTTTATTGGAGCATAATTGCTCCACAATGGTGTGTTAGTTTCTGCTTCATAACAAAGTGAATCAGCCATACATATACATATATCCCCGTATCTCTTCCCTCTTGCATCTCCCTCCCTCCCACCCTCCCTATCCCACCCCTCCAGGTGGTCACACAGCACCGAGCTGATCTCCCTGTGCTATGTGGCTGCTTCCCACTGGCTATCGGTTTCACATTTGGTAGTGTATATATGTACGTGCCACTCTCTCACTTTGTCCCAGCTTACCCTTCCCCCTCCCCGTGTCCTCAAGTCCATTCTCTAGTAGGTCTGTCTTTCTTCATTCCTGTCCTGCCCCTAGGTTCTTCATGACCATTTTTTGGTTTTTTTTTAGATTCCATATATATGTGTTAGCATACGGTATTTGTTTTTCTCTTTCTGACTTACTTCACTCAGTATGACAGACTCTAGGTCCATCCACCTCACTACAAATAACTCAATTTCGTTTCTTTTTATGACTGAGTAATATTCCATTGTACGACCAAGCTTTTTGTTTAAAATAACGTGTTTCAGTAAATCTTGCTTGAGAAATGTTGGGATAGCTTAGCTTATAGCTTGTAGCTACAAGCTAAGCTTGTAGCTTAGAAGTGTATATTTTTAAGGGCAAGGTGTGAGATTAACAGCTTCATGCCACTGACTTTATGATTCTACAAGTTGATTTTAAAGCATTCTTTTAATACATGCCCAGAATATAAACTTTATTATTGGTAGTCAGTAAGCATGTATTAGCCTCAAAACATGCACCTCTGTTAATGTCACTTTTTAAGATGACATCTTGCAAGTTCTCTAATTGTTTTCGTTTTTTTTTCTTCTAAGATGATCAGCAGTTTAAACAGCTCAGAAGGCTTTGTTAATTACTGGGAACATATGATGTCCTAACCCCTAGTATTTACATCAAGTCTCAAGAAAAGTTATTTCCTTTTTTTCCAATTATTTAGGAAACTACAAGTAGTTGCTTAATTGTTGAATATCTGAGCTAGCAACTGGATCCTCAGCAATGAAAAGTTTAAACCCTGGGAACTGAGAGACAGTTGTAAAAGGGGATTGTACAAGGAAGCAATTTCTGTGTGCTTTGAAATTTGTCTTTTAAATTGTTGGAAATAAACAATGTTATATCTCTTTAATAGAAAGGAAAAGTACCCTAAAGAATCCTCCCCTGCAGAAATCTTTCATTGCTTCAAGATTCTTTAGAATTATGGTGTCTCCAAAGTGATTTATTATTAAGATGTACTGAACCACGTAAGTCAATGTTATGTTGAAGTTCAAACACATCAGATAAGAGGAACCACTAAATAACATCAAAGTTGTTATAAAGAACAACTCAGGAGGATTATAAAAGGAGTCCTTAGGGTTGATCTATGTGAATAAACAATACTGTGCCTGCCCATTCTAATTATAATTACTATAATACACAAAAGTTGAGTATTCGTAAAGTAAAATTGTTGTCATGGGGAAACTCTTATTCCACTATTACATGATTCTAGTTATTTTAACATGACAGAGCATACTTGCAGCTCTGAGGATAAGAAGCACTTTGACATACAGATCTGAGAATGAATCACTTTTTGTATATACAAAACTCTGAAAAAGCCGTGTGAAGGCTGCATGATGTGTGAGTGGTTTTAAAATATTTCATCAAGAATCTTTCAATTTTGCAAGAAAAGAAAATACTGTTTACCATTAAAAGGAAAGTTGACAGAAATGACACCCAAATATGAACAAATTGAGTTCTGATTTATCTGAACAGATTTTTTTTAAATTAATTAATTAATTAATTAATTAATTAATTTTTGGCTGTGTTGGGTCTTCGTTTCTGTGCGAGGGCTTTCTCCAGTTGCGGCGAGCGGGGGCCACTCTTCATCGCGGTGCTCAGACCTCTCACTGTCGCAGCCTCTCCGAGCACAGGCTCCAGACGCGCAGGCTCAGTAGTTGTGGCACACGGGCCTAGCCGCTCTGCGGCATGTGGGATCTTCCCAGACTGGGGCACAAACCCGTGTCCCCTGCATTGGCAGGCGGGTTCCCAACCACTGCGCCACCAGGGAAGCCCTGCACAGATTTTTAAAAAATAATTTCAGACCTACAAGGACATTTCTTATACATCTCTCAGATTAAGATACTGAATGAAACATGCTTTTGTTTTCTTTCAAAATCTGGGTTCTAGTGTCAGAGAAGTTAGTGACATTTTCTGACTGCCTCCCTGTCATCTTTTTCACAGACTCAGGGCTGTTGGCACTGAACAAGGCAGAGAGCAAAAGAAACATTGATGAAGAAACTCTCTCTTTTCAAAAAGCTTAATTATTAGTATTCCTTACAATCATTCATACAATCCTTACAATCAATCAAGCCCTCAAATAGCATATAATGTCTGGTATTATTTTTCTCCATCTTCTTCACAGGTGACCTACAAACATTTTACAGAGTAGATATCAGAGGTCAAATAGGAGCATGCATGTCTTAGGCTTTTAAAAAATATTAAATCTTCCTCCAATAGGAAGTTGTCCCTGGTAAACTTTAAAAAGCCTGTTTCTTTTTAAATTTATAAGCTTTTATCTGGAAATAATTTCAGACTTACAAAAGAGTTGCATGAATAATACTAGCACAAAGAACACACCTGTATACTTCTTATCCAGATTTATCCATTGTTAACATTTTACCATTTGCTGTATAATGTGCTCTTTTTCCCTGTCTCTCTCTCTCTTTATATGTATTTATATATAATTTATATAAATATATATATATATATATATATGTACCATTTGATTATTTCTTTACTTTCTGTCATAACAAGATGTTCAAGCTTATGCTTATCTTGTATTTAGCCTGCCGCAGCCCTGGAAACAGACTCTCTGAGGAGCCTTCACTCCTTTCAGTGGAAAATTATATTAGAGACCAAGATCTGAGTATGAGGTGTGCTCATTTCTACAGGGTTGTCATTGCTTCTTATGTTCAGCAGGCAGAACTAGGAAACATGTACATGTGTATAAATGCACACACATGCAAATAAACACACACACACAATATACATACATAGGTATCCATTCTGCCCACAACCTCATCCTTGCTTTACTCTTAGCTAGAAGTTATGAAATACTCATGAATATATAAGATATATTCATGAAAGTATGAAATATTATGAAATACTTAATATTAGTTGCTTTATCAACATTTTCCCAGTCATCTTTGGTTGGATGAATCTCATCCTTGCATTGATATCATGTTTCACTTTCATGTCCGTAAAATCTTTATTTTGCCCTCTTACTTTTTCCTTTTACTGTTTCTCTTTTACTGTTTCATCTCCAAAGGTTCACCTTCTTAATATATATGATTCTATTCCAGAAGCAGTGCATCTTTGAGACTGCCACTTCTGGTGCTGTATACTTTCAAGTTCCTTTCCTGTGGTCAATTCTATGAATTAGTAAGTTCTGACATATGTTCAGTATTTTATCATTTATTTTTGAGCATTTTCTTTTTGAGAATGATTTCATCTATGCCTTGAAAGGATTCAAAATGACCTCCCTAAAATGTGCCACTTTGTCATGTGGATTACTTTGAGCTGAAGTCAATCAAGGCCCAGAAGACTCAGGGAGAGCTTTTTACTCCCTGTTAACTTCCTGAAAGAATTTAGATAGAGGGACTGATTCAGGAAGAGAGCTATCACCAGAAATAACTGCAAGGAATATGGACTAGGTGTGGTAAGCTTGGGGGAAGCTAGGTAGGGCCTGGAGATCAAATCCTTTTTCCCATTGTCTCTGCATGGCATAGCAAACATTTGTTTACTGAACATTTGCTCCTCCCATCTTCCTGTGGATTATCTTTCTCCTCTCTTTAAACCCAGACCCCTACCCATTCGCCTTAGTTTAGAATGGCATATACACCACAATTGCCTGACCGCCTTTGGGTCTCATAGTCTCAGGGGCCCCCTGTACCTATATAATTAAGTTTGTTTTTCTCCTGTTAATCTGCCCTACGTTAATTTGATTATATCAGTCAAAGAACAAAGAGGATAGAGGAAAAATGTCCCCTCCCCTACAGCTTCATCTCAGTCCTTTGCTCTCCTCTTATTCTTACTCAAGGAGAATTGTTAGTCTCCTCTCTTCTGCTCCCTGCATCCACAGGCTTGCAGCACAGAGCTGGCAGTGGGAAAGACATTGGAATTTTTGCTTTGTTTCTTTTCTACTTATAGATAATTATAAAGTTGCATTTTCCTGTCTCCCCAACAGTGCTTAAAGTATTGGTTCTATGTGGCTTATTTCTTCTCCCTGTTGATTTTCTGGAGTGCTGATTAATCAAAAATAGTTTCTTGCCTTTTGAAAAACTTTAAAAATATTACAGGCATAGAATAAATATTTTTATAGAAATTACCAATTAGATTTAAATATTTAGAAGTTAGAGAGAAATGTGAGCCAGATACCAAATCTTCAGTTAATTTGGGGAGAGTGAGTAAGAGGTCAGAAAGTGAAAGGGACCATGTAGGAGAGGTGAGTAGGTTAGCCAGAGGGCAGTGGGGCAAAGTGGGAATGATACAGGAGAGCACAAATATAACAGGTAAGAAAAGCACTGGGGAACAAGAAAGTTTTTTATCATCTCCCGAATAAGAGGTTTTTGAAAATCAACAGTGTTTAACATAGAGCTTTTGGGGAAGTGGTATCCTCAAAATAGAGCTATGGGGAGGGAATATTCTGTGAATAGTTGGTTTCCAGAAAATAAAAAATTGGTGAGTAGTGGCACATTCAGATTGGAGAGGCTAAGTAAGGCAGCATCAGGATTAAAGTACAATATGGAGAATGGCTAAGGATGGCTGGGATGCACCCACCCCAGGGTTGGATGAACTGTTCTTAAATAGAAATCGCATACAGAGTAGCTTCAATGAAGGCACAGGTAAGTCTGCAATTTGAGTCAGAAGCTTAGACAATGGTCCAAGCAAAGGGCCCTAGGAGAAACAGATGTCTCATCTGTGGGCACTGAGGCAGACACAGGCAGAAGTTCCTGGTTGAATTTGTAGGGGAGGAAAAGTATTTTTTCTTCATACTTCTAGGTTTTCAGCTGGGTTTCTGTAAGAAAAGAGGGATTAACAAGAGACAAAAGAAATTTTTGACATGTATATCTCATATACACATGGGAGAAATTCAGTCATGAGTCACTCAAAGGGATGTTTTGGACTGAGGCTCCTACACCATCTTAGGGAGGGGGTAGACTTCTGGACAAGGGGAGGTAAGTTATAGGAAGGTAACTAGGAGAAGTATAGCAAACAGGGGTAAGGGTTGTTGTGCAGATCAGAGTGGTACCTTCTCCAGTGATGAGTCTCTTGTGATTAAGAGTCGTCCTTCTCTTCTGGGTACAGAGAGAGAGAGAGACCCTTAGAAGAGAGACCCTTAGAAATTTACAAAATGTAAATTTCCTTTACAAAAGGGAGACTTTTTTCCTTTCTTCAGAGCTTCTCCCGTGTCAGCTATTTCTTGAAATAATCAACTCAAAATTATCTTTATGCCAAAGAGGCATACTTTGGGGTGGCATATTCTGGTTTATGAATCAAAGTCCTGGTGTGTGGACCTGTAAGCTTATGCAGATAAAGATTGGAATGGAGCTGGAGAACTACATCTAATCTACTGAGAGCTTTAGTCCTTTCCTTTCAGCAGCCTATAAATACTGTATGCCAATCCACTCTTTTCTTGCCTCCAGTACTGCAAAGAGATATCTAATAGTGTCATCAATTTCTCCTTTACATGGGTTATAGTATGATACTTAGATATGCGTCCTTCATTCACAATTCAGTGAAATCTCTCAATCTGTGGACCTAGCACTTTCTTTAATTTAGGGATGTTGTTTATTATGATATAATTAAAGCTTCTCCTCCATTCTTTTTATTCTTTAGAAGCCCTCATTATTCAATATTAAGTTCTCTTTTTCCTCCGTATTCCCTTCTCTCTATACGTTGCCTCCACTCTGAGATACTTTTCTCCTATTTTGCCTTCTAGACCATTAAAGCGGGTTTCAACAGTCTCATCTCCAATTTCATTTTATTCACTGAATTGTTAAACTACAAACAGTTATGTTAAACCATGGCTTGCTTAACTTTAATTTCCTTAAGTTTTGTTATTATTATTTGAAATTTGGGTTTTCAGTTGCTTTTTATACGTGTTCTGTGTGTTCTGACTGACATTTCAGAAGCTGAGAGGGATAGCTAGTTCTCTATATTTAGCTCATAGCTTAAGCATAATGGTTGGAGGGTGTGGTTGCAGTCCTACACTGGTAGATTTCCAACTGGCTGTTTCTCTTTGAGGCATGGCCTCAGATGTAGAAGCAGGCACGTTCCAGTTTGTGGCAGAAATACCTGGAAGAAATCTACCTGTTCTCTAGTT
Organism: Balaenoptera ricei; assembly: GCF_028023285.1. NCBI lineage: Eukaryota > Metazoa > Chordata > Mammalia > Artiodactyla > Balaenopteridae > Balaenoptera > Balaenoptera ricei. The sequence continues at coordinate 75,186,214 of NC_082651.1, read as the reverse complement.
TCCTCTAACTCTCACACTCTGAGAGTCATGGAAAACCTGGTTCAGTTGTCAGCTCCTCTAGGTATTGTGGGCCCCAAAGGAAAAGTCAAACTTACATAGGGTCATTGTCAAATGGTACCCTTTTCCTACCATGAAGAGGTGTTCTCTACAGATCTCTGAGTGCCAGTGTCTTCCCATAATATGCCACTTGCTGGCTCATGCACGGGAGCCCCTGATAATATCTCCAGGTCTTCATGCTTAGCTCACCATAAAGAAAGGCCTGTACCAGTTATCTGCAGTGAGATTCCCTTAAAGTAGGGTTACCTGATAAAATACAGGACACCCAGTTAAATCTGAATTTTAGATACACAATAATTTTTTTTTAGGGACCTACTTATAGTAAAAAAAAAAAAATATTCATTGTTTACCTGAAAATCAAGTTTAACTGAGCATCCCATATTTTTATTTGCTAACTTGAGCCACGCTACCACAGAGCTCAAGGCCATCTTGCACATAGCTTCCTGTAGGGTCATGCAGAAGGTTGAGGCAGGAGGAGCAGCTAGATTGGTCTTGAGAGGTAGAGGAAAGAGGTTCAGTTCTTGTCACCATGTTCCCGATCTCATTTTCTACAATTTTCTACTTCCCTTTTCACTTTGCCTATCATATATATTCTCCACAAAAAAAACAAGACCTTATGAGCTGACCCAGGAAATAAAAACAACTATAATAAAAGCTTTTCCCATTAGAATCATGTGCTTGTGAATACAAATATTTTCAATATTTTGGTTTATTTTCCACATCAATGATTTTATTATTATCTTAGGTTGTAAAGCAAAATCTAGCTAAAAACTATTTTAAAGAAACAATTTAAAATGAATAATTTTAAAAAATAGTTAAAATAAAGGGACACTAGACAAAGGAAAACAAAATATTTTAAAAAAAGGAAAAGAGGAGAAAAGCAAGAGTGAAAAGTCAGTAGCAGACTATTGGAAATTTAAGTTTAAAGTCACTAAACAGGATAAAGAAGTACATAATGTAATCATAAAAGCACAGTTTATTAAGAAAATATATTAGCCAGACATCTACATCTTATACACAAAATAGCTAAAAACACAAAAAAAGTTAAGAATTGACTAGAAATAATTATAATGGAAGACTTCCCTACTCTCAAAATTATTCAAATTGAATGACCACAAGAATAGCAAAATAAAGGATACTCAGGAGAGGGAATTAATTTTTAAAAAATAAGCAGTTATAACATACTATTGGTGAAGGGCCTGTAGAGTAAGGAATGTTCTCATAAGGTGAAGAACTGGTGGAAAATAAAGTGTTATAAGAATTTGGAAAAGCTCTTGGGAAACATCTACTAAATTGAACTTTCAAAAATCTTTTGGCCCAGCAACCCATTAATGGAACTCTTTTCCATAAAAGGGAAAACATTAGTATATGAAGTCAAGCAGACAGGAATGTTTACTGCAGTGTTGTTTGCAAAGATATAAAAAAAAAAGGTGGAAATCAAATGAACGTCTCTCAATAAGAAAATGGCTGAATTCTGTCCTTACCAAGGGATAGATGTCAGTTGAATTGGAGGGAGTTATAGGAGTTACTAGCTGAGAGAGAAAATCATGATGCAGAAAAATACATATAATGTGATATTTTAATTTATATTATTTATCACTTAATGTATAAGTTTATATAGGGTTGAATGAACAAATGAAGAAGCATGGGTCAAAATATATATATTAACACAGTTTCACTTTATGTTGATGGGTAAGAGGGAGAAGGAGAAAGAAAATGAGAAAGGAAACCCAAGAAGGAAAAGATAAAAATTCTACCTCACAATGAAACATTTATCTACAGCTAATCAATGAATTTGGTAAAGTAGCAGGATACAAAATTAATGCAGAGCAATCGCTTGCATCCCTATACACTAACAACAAAAAATCTGAAAGCGAAATTAAGGAAACACTCCCATTCACTGTTGCAACATAAAGAATAAAATACCTAGGAATAAACCTACCTAAGGAGACAAAAGACCTGTACACAGAAAACTATAAGACACTGATGAAAGAAATCTAAGATGATACAAACAGATGGAGAGATATACCATGTTCTTGGATTGGAAGAATCAACATTGTGAAAATGACTCTACTACCCAAAGCAATCTACAGATTCAATGCAATCCCTATCAAACTACCAATGGCATTCTTCACAGAACTAGAACAAAAAATTTTACAATTTGTATGGAAACACAAAAGACCCCGAATAGCAAGAGCAATCTTGAGAAAGAAAAATGGAGCTGGAGGAATCAGGCTCCCTGACTTCAGACTATACTACAAAGCTACAGTAATCAAGACAGTATGGTACTGGCACAAAAATAGAAATATAGATCAATGGAACAGGATAGAAAGCCCAGAGATAAACCCATGCACATATGGTCACCTTATCTTTGGTAAAGGAAACAAGAATATACAATGGAGAAAAGACAGCCTCTTCAATAAGTGGTGCTGGGAAAACTGGACAGCTACATGTAAAAGAATGAAATTAGAACATTCCCTAACACCATATGCAAAAATAAACTCAAAATGGATTAAAGACCTAAATGTAAGGCCAGACAGTATAAAACTCTTAGAGGAAAACATAGGCAGAACACTCTATGACATACATCACAGCAAGATTCTTTTGAACCCACTTCCTGGAGTAATGGAAATAAAAACAAAAATAAACAAATGGGACCTAATGAAACTTAAAAGCTTTTGCATAGCAAAGGAAACCATAATCAAGATGAAAAGACAACCCTCAGAATGGGAGAAAATATTTGCAAATGAAGCAACTGACAAAGGATTAATCTCCAAAATATACAAGCAGCTCATGCAGCTCAATATCAAAGAAACAAACAACCCAATCCAAAAATGGGTGGAAGACCTAAATAGACATTTCTTCAAAGAAGATATACAGATTGCCAACAAACTCATGAAGGGATGCGCAACATCACTAATCATTAGAGAAATGAAAATCAAAACCACAATGTGGTATCACCTCACACCAGTCAGAATGGCCATCATCAAAAAATCTACAAACAATAAATGCTGGAGAGGGTGTGGTGAAAAGGGAACCCTCTTGCTCTGTTTGTGGGAATGTAAATTGATACAGCCACTATGGAAAACAGTATGGAGGTTCCTTAAAATACTAAAAAGAAAACTACCATATGACCCACCAATCCCACTACTGAGCATATACCCTGAGAAAACCATAATTCAAAAAGGGACATGTACCACAATGTCCATTGCAGCACTATTTACAATAGCCAGGACATGTGAGCAACCTAAGTATCCATCGACGGATGAATGGATAATGAAGATGTGGCACATATATACAATGGAATATTACTCAGCCATAAGAAGAAACGAAATTGAGTTATTTGTAGTGAGGTGGATGGACCTAGAGTCTGTCATACAGAGTGAAGTAAGTCAGAAAGAGAAAAACAAATACCATATGCTAACGCATATATATAGAGTCTAAAAAAAAAATGGTTCTGATGAACCTAGGAGCAGGGCAGGAATAAAGATGCAGATGTAGAGAATGGACTTGATGACACGGGGTGGGGAGGGGAAGCTGGGACGAAGTGAGAGAGTAGCATTGATATAGACACACTACCAAATATAAAATAGATAGCTAGTGGGAAGCAGCCGCATAGCACAGGGAGATAAGCTGGGTGCTTTGTGACCACTTAGAGGGGTGGGATAGGGAGAATGGGAGGGAGGGGTTATGGGGATATATGTATACATATAGCTGATTCACTTTGTTATACAGCAGAAACTAACACAACATTGTAAAGCATTTATACTCCAATAAAGATGTAAAAAAAAAAAACTTTTTAGACATGATCACGCCTATTAACTTATGTAAAGATACATATTGCCTTATGTGTAAATAAATTAAATTGACTAATTCTTAAAAAAGTCTTTGGATTCCAACCCAATATACGCATATTACAGAAAAAAATCTTTGCTCCAGATTTTGATCTCAGAATTTATCTTTTCTCTGCCTCTCTTTTTTGTGAGTCTTGTTTATTTATGTCTATTGAAACTTTGTACCCTCAACAACCCCAGGTCAGAAGTAGGCATCTACTTTTCAGTGGGGATCTCACACTAGTGGTTTCTATTTTGTTTGTTTCCTTCCTTTTTAAGCATTTCCTGCACAGCTCTCTGTCAGGTGTTGTGGAAGTTCAGAGAACTGTATCATTCAATCTCAGTTTTGAAGGAGCTTTCAGTATAGTTGGAGAGGCATGTGCACTTAAAATATTGCAATTTTAGAATAAAGCACTGCATATGCTGGTATAAGCCAGGACCTAATTAAGAAATGCATGCAGTCTAAATAAGTAATAGGCAAAATAATAGTGTTTGTTACCTAGTCCAAGCTCATACGGCTCACCATATAACAGGCCAATAAATCGAGAGATGAGTTGCTGGGGCATGGAATAGTGACTTTATTTGGAAAGCTCACAGACCGAGAAGATGGTGGACTGGTGTCCCAAAGAACCATCTTGCCTGAGTTAGAATTCAGGCTTCTTTTATACTAACCGGGGAGGGGATGCAGTTGGTTGTTGCACGTTTGGCATCAGAATCCTTTGTTCTTCCATCTGTCCACGAGGTTAGGTCATGATATTCTTGTAAACTTCCAGTAAGACAAATGTTATTCTCTGTTCTGCAACTTTTTATCTCTGTATGAATGGAAAAATGTTATACCTTTAAAGGTCAGAGCCTTGAGAATGGGCTATCCTGTATATTTCAGGCTATAGGCAACATTCTTAAATGTAGCAAAAGCAATAGAATACAGAGGTTAAGGTAAAAGACACAGATCGAATATGGAGACAGATTTGTTCTTCCCTATTACATGTTTGTAAAAGGGAGAATTTGGGTTGGAGTAATCAGGAGAGAATTCAGTGAGGCTATTAGGACAAGGACTAGGTTTCTGAAACATATGGCCAGGAAGTAGAAGGGCAGAAGGTATTCTATGTAGGCATGTTTTCTGAAAAAGAAACCAACACTCTCTAAAAAGGAATGAAGAAACATCACAAAGAAAAACATAGCATCACATTATTTGGTAATGAGAATATCTATCCCCCAAGGGATGACTCTTTGCTAAATAAACCTACATCCAATTGCTTACTACACTGAGGTGGGAAAATAGGTCTACTCAACACTAGCATTCCTTGAACACAATAATAGCTAATGCTTCTTGGATAATCACTACATTCCAGACACTGTATATATTTAGAGGCAAGTAAACTGAGTCACAGTTAGGCTAATACTTGCTCAGGGTCACATTGCTAGTGAGGGGTAGAACTAGGATTGTAACCTGGGCTCATAACTACTATGCTGACTGCCACTTTAACAGTGGCCACGTTACAAGGCAGTGGTAGAGTGGCTATTAGACTGGTTGTGGAAACAACTTCATTACACGAGAGTACACATTTTAAAACATTTATAAAAATGAGATTCTAGCTATACAAACCAACTTCCTACTGCATCAGGGAAATACCTTGAGGACCAATGGTAATTAGTAAAAGGAATCTTTAGATGACTTCTATAAGCACTGTAGTGGGAATGTAGCAGGGTACCCATGGCATGTTTTATACTTGCTATATAATTTAGACAACTGTCAGCCCATGGGGAGCTCATATTTAAACTAATTTAAAATAAATGAGTAATTAGCTTTTCATGAGCTAATGAATCAAACATTTTCCTAAATGGAAGACAAATCATGTTTGTAGCTTAGCCCTCAATCTCAGCTATAAGTCCTATAACTCACTTAAAAATAAGCTCTTTGGCCTTTGGTTAAAAAACAACTTGGTCTTTTTCCTCTGGAGATATCTAGATTTTCATCACCTACCAGCCACCTTAATATACACTTGATATCAAAATAATGCATTTGGATTTGTTCCATGAGTGTTTTTTTCAATGAACAAAATATATTGAATGATCTTTCCAAGATAATTTACAATGTAATCCATGTTATAATTAAAACCTTTGTTTGAAATGGTGGGGATAAAAAAGTGGGTGGAGTCTAGAATAGGAAATTTCAAAAACAAAACAAATGAATAAACATAGCAAAATGGAAACAGATTTATAGATACAGAGAACAAACAGGTGGTTGCCAGAGGGGAGGGGGGTGGAGGGAGGAAAAAAATAGGTGAGGGAGAGTAAGAGGTACAAACTTCCAGTTGCAAATATATCTCTATCTATATCTCTATCTATCTATCTGTCTATCTAATTTTTCTATGTTTTAGGCCCTATGCTGAGTTCTTTACATGCAGTATCCAAATGGACCTCATAGCACTATTAGGTGGTAGTATAATTACTATCCCTAATGTAAACAGACTCACTCAACATTTACTGAATATCTGTCATGTGTCAGACATTGTGTTACACAGGAGCCATCCCTTTGAAATGTAACCATCAAGAAACACAAAGCCCCTATCTCCCAGTCTCTGTGGGAGTGTAGGAGCCTAACTTCTTCCCAAATAGCAAATGCAAGTGGCCTAATCATATTAACCAACTTCCCTCCTCTCCTAATGTCATCCAGTACTTTTCCACTAGCTCATGCTGATGGTTAAAAACTCTCTCACCTTTTGTTTCAGTAGTAGGAATTGAGTTTAATTTCTCCCCCTTATTGCAATCATCTTGAATAAAGTCTTCCTTGCCTGTTTAACTGGTGAGGTACAATTTTTTTTTTTAATTACAGATCTATTCACACGGAACACAGTGTGAATGGCTGGTGGCCTCCTGGAGTGGCCCAATGTGTGGTCCTGGTCAGGCTAGAAAGGGGTGGGGGGACATTGACACATGATTACATAACTACACAGCTACAAATATTACAAATGCTAGTGAGAAAACTACAAAGTATCGTGAGAGTTTTAACAGTTAACCCAAGCTGAAGCTTCTAGGAACACTTTGGGGAGAAAAAAAATCACATTTAGATTCCATTTGAGGTCCCACTTGGAGTATAATTAGAATTGTGAGGTAAAGACAATGTGTATGTCTTTCAGATGGAAAGAACGAAGGACAACTATCAAATAGCTTTGGCTACAAGAGTGTAACAGAGATAAAAGATAGAGATTAAAAGATAAGTAATCACAGACTTTTCCCCTCTTAACAAGAGATAGAGGACTGAAAGGGAAGGGGACCATGCAAGCTGAGTTTCGTGGCTACTCTTAGGTAGCAGCCGTGGATGGACGAGGGATGAAGCCCAGAGACTGCACGTGTCAGGGAGGTAGAAATTCTCCTCTACCCTTCTAGGTTCTTCTGGCTGGTCTAAGAATTAAACTGACAGAAGACAGATTAGCAGGACAAAATCAAACACAAGTTCAGTAACATTTATACATGGGAGATACACAGGAGGGCTGAGTAGCTCACCAAAATGGCTGAAGCCCTCAGCTTAAATACCATCTTCAGCTACAGACAAAAGAGGATGTTGGGGATAGTGATCTGGGACTTCAAAGGCAAGGAAGGCAATTCACATGGAGTAGGGAAAGCAAATGTTTGGTAAACAAATGTTTGCTGGGTCAAGCAGAGACAATGGGACAGAGAGTAGACTCTGAACTCTAGACGCTTGTTGGGAGGCAGAGATACTGAATAATATCCTCTAAACTGAAAAGGAACTTTGAGACCAAAAAATGAATCAGGCAACTCCATAAAGTGCAATAATGAAGTTTACAGTTGGTAACTTACATACAGACAGAGTCAGGCAGACAACCATCCAGAGATATTCACAGCTGCACTTTGCATGGCCAAAAGAGGTACAGGGGGTTTTAAAGGGGCCAAAACTAAAAATAAAATCTGACTTCCAAGTGAAAAGCACATCCACTCCCACAGGAACAGAGGTTTTCCTCCCCCCAGGGGTCTCATGACCATTAACGATCTGCATCAGCAAAAGGCATTCTTCCAGTTTTCATATTAGATGAAGGCAAGGGTAAAAGTTGATAGGGAACTTATCTGACTTAGGCACATTCCTTGTGAGTAGGCTAAAGCCCATGCAGAGAGGGAGGGAGTTGACAGGACGGCAGGCCTAAGATGCAGCTGACAAAATGGAATCATTACGGTTCAGCCGCACAGTCCTGCCTAGTTTCCCCCATCACGCCCAGCCCATGTTCCTTGCAGATCGCTCTGGTGATACCTCTATTCCAGAAGTGGGAAGGGGGAGGTTAAAAGAAAGACTTCCTGAGTCTTCTGTTTCTTAAGAACAATCAACCTAAATTAATCCTCATGCCAAAAGACACCTCATGCAAAAATTGGGTGGACAATTTTGCTCCCCTACACTGGTTTTTTCACGGTAAAAGCCAAATAATTGGCAAAGAGGAAAGTAATTTCGTCAATCAGTGTGTGGAAAAAGGAGAAGTAAGACAAATAATGAGCAGGTTGGGTGAGGGGGACCTGAACTGGAGTTGTGAGTAATGGAAGAGATAAATTTGTAGGCAGATATCTCCTAGGTGATTTGTGGGGAAATATGTGCATGTGTGTATGAAGCGATAGAAAGAAATTATTTCTAAGTTTTGCCATGAATTATCAATGGATCAAACCTCTGGTGTGCTTGTAAATTCAATAAACACAAGTTATTTTTCAATTACCTGTGTTTGTTGGATGATGCTCTCTTGAATGGCACACTGCACAAGGACAGAATCTTAAGGCTCATGAATGTTTTAAAAGTTTCACCATGAACTGAAAAAATGATTAGTGCTATGTGACTAAAGCATAGTGAAGAAGAAGGAAAATGGCATGAAATGAGATTGGTAGACTAGGGAGAGTTGGTCAAGGAACAGGCCTGAAACAACAGAAGTAGAACTAAAATTCAGCCCTGTGTAATACCAAAACACATGCTCTAATTACCAAATTTTAAATAAATGAAAGGAAACCATTCCATTCACCTAAGGCTGAGAGCGTCTCTCAATTTTCCACCAACATAACCCAATAACAGTAATAGTAGGCTATAGAATTTAGTATAAAGAAAATATTAGCAGCTACTCAGTCAATGCCTTTTGAACAAATGTAAGAATCAAATGTGATTATTTGATTAACACCTGTCTCTCTTGATATGTTGTGAACTTCAGGAGAGAAGAGCCCTGTTTTGTTCTCCACTGTTTCCAATGATGCATATGGTGCCTGTCTATGGAAGCATTCAGTATTTGTATGAATACATGAGGAAATGGATAAAATGCTAATAATTCTGTTCTTGTCCTCAACAAACTTTTATTTCTTTTCCCTCTCAAATCCAATTAGTCTTATAAAGGAAATAAAAATATTCACACAAAAAATTCTCCCATGTGGCAACTTGTGATCTAAATCAGAAATTGTCAATAGAGTAAAGCATACTGCAGGGGAGCAAAATTTGCCACAAAATATGTCTCTTTGGCATAAGGATTACTTTAGGCTGATTATTTTTAAGAAACAGCGAACATAGGAAAAGCCTGAAAACTAAGTAGAAGTTACCTTTTTGTAAGAGATATTTGCATTTTATAAGGGAAATCTCCATTTGTAAGAGTGTTTCCCTCTCTACGTCAGAAAGAGGAGGATGACTAAATCTCTAGAACCTCTTATCAATGGAGAAGGCAACACGCTTAAATTTGCATAACCGCCAGACCCTTGTTTAATGTGTTTTGCCTGATAACATTCCATAACTGTCTCCCTCCATCTCCCAAATTTTGTTTATCTTTAGCTGGAGATGGTATTTAAGGTGGTGGCTTGGGCCATTTTGGGGAGTTACTAAGTGTCCCTATGTATCTCCCATGTATGTAGGTATTGCATGTTATTAAACTTCTGTTTGTTTTTCTCCAGTTCTTCTGTCTTTTGTTACAGAGGGTCTCAGCCCAGAATCTAGAAGGGTAGAGGGAAAATTATTTTTCCTCCCATACAGTTTCTTCTTCTGCTTCAAACTCTTCATAAGTGCCCTACTAAAATCTTATCAAGGTGTACTTTTGCCACATCCTGTAATAATGATCTGTCACAGAGAATGTTGAGTGGAGCAATAATGTGAAACTCTGAAGAATAGGATACACCTTCTTATACAGGTAAGATGTTTGTACCATGTCTAGGAAACTCCAAAGACATTGTTGACCTAAAAGAAATAGACTGCCAGTTATTTCTCCAGAAAAATTAAAAAAAATTTAAAAATGGGTTTATTTGGTATCAACATAGAATTCCAATTCAGGGTCTGCAACCACGGCAAGCTGCATGCAAGTTCCCACACAGCAAGGGAAGGAGAACTCTTTTATAGAGGGGAAAAGGAAGCTGGGAGGGCTATAGTAAAAAGGAGTCCATGGCTTTTCATTGGCTAAGTTATTGCTAGGAAAGAAGCGGAATCTTTCTTCTTCCTGTTTAGCCCTGCTATCCTCACAGGGTATGAGAGTTCCCCCTTCTGGTCTTCTGACTCTATTTAATTGAGGTTTCTGTTTATTAATTTTTTACAACATGTTATATGTTTACTAAAATGTGCAAAAAAATGTCCCACAGGTCTACATAGGTCTACAAGAGTTCATCAGGACAGTAAATAATTCTGATAAAACAGTGGCCAATGCTAAGTATTGATCAAGTAGGTCTGAGAGAACAGCAAGTGCTTTTAAAGACATTGTGAAACCATGTTTTACTGTTAGAGTGATTGTGTTGTAATTATTGCGAATTTATAATTATTGCTAAATATTAGCATCATTGCACATGTTGTTCTGAGTCCTTTAAGACTTTCATGTATAGCCAAAATTGCTAGTATTTGAAAGGGTACAGAAAATAAAATAGGCTGAGAAGAAAGGCATTAATGCCTTTGTTTAAGAAGTATAGGAATTAAGAACACATATTTATAATCAAAAAAAGTTATTCTAAATGGAAATAATAAGAGAGAAATAGGTCCATGTATCAGGATGTACACTCTTCCCTACCATATCATCTTTCAGAAAGAAACTTTTCCTCTGCCCCAGATGCACCTTTAGGTTCTTGGGCTACAGGAAGGAAGGTATTTCACCTATTCTTAGAACTCAGAGGCCAAAGGGATGGAGCTGACCGAGAACTGGACGGTGACTGACTGCTGAAGGGGAGCAAAATTTGCCACCCCAAAATACGTCTCTTTGGCATAAGGATTATTTTAGGCTGATTACCTTTAAGAAACAGCAGACATAGGAGAAGCTCTGAAAACTCAGTAGAACATGTCCTTTTGTAAGAGAAATCTACGTTTATAAGGGAAATCTCTATTTGTAAAGATGTCTTTCTGTCTACCAGGAAAAGAAGGATGACTAAATCTCTAGAAATTCTTATCAGTGGAGAAGGCCGAACAGATTTAAATCTGCATAACATCCATACATTTGTTTACTGTGCTTTGCCTGATAATATCTTAAAACTGGCTTTTCACCAACTCCCCCCCTCCAACAACATCTTCTTTGGCCATTTTGAGAGTTACTCACTTTTCCTGGGTATCTCCCATGTATATGGGAGTAATACATGTTATTAAACTTATAAGTTCCTTTTTCTGTTAATCTTTTTTTTTTTTTTTTAGGGAGGCCTCAGCCAAGAACCTAGAAGTGTAGATGAAAAACTATTTTTCCTTCCTTTCATTGCCTTTTCCCCAGAGACACAGTTCCCCCATCTCAGTAGCCTCCATAAGCACAGACACCCAAGCCTTGAACAACACACACTTGACTAAAAAGTTCTCAGCACCTTTCTCGTGCCTATAGTCTGAGGAAACTGGATTCTAGACCTAAGTGACTTCTGTTAAAAGGAACCCTCTTCTCAATGGGCTTGACAATAAAGTTATTCTTTAACAGGGGCTGAGTACTCAAGGAACCCCTATTCTTTGGTCCAGGCCAACATCTGCTTCAATAGAGCTTTGTGTGTATATTCAGATAGACGATAAAGTAAAAAAAAAAAAAAAAAAAAATCTTAGGAAATATGCCTCCACTCTGTGGTAAATTCCCATTCATGAGAAAGAGTTAAAATATTTATTTCTGGGACAAAAGGGATCTCATCTATTAATCCTTTTTTTTTTTTTTTTCAATTCTCTCCCTTAGTCATACTAATTGAAATTAATTTCCAAAACAAATTTTAAAATAAAGCTTGTGAAGTTTCTCACATTGGAAAGGTGAGACAACTTAGAAGGTATTTGTTATTCTTTAATTAATGTGTCGAGCACTGTTCTAGATACTGTAGGTACAAAATAAATAGGTCACCCCAAGCCCTTAGACTCCCTGGGACAAGTTGCTGTTCCTACATGTCTCCAGATCTTGCCTATGATTTCCTTTCCAGGCACACTTCATCACTTTATTTCTGGGTTTTTTTTTGTTGTTGTTTTTTTTTTTCAATTTCTGTCCCATTCCCTCAAAGCTCATTTCTACTTGGTCAGGAGTCAGGAAAGCCTTCATATTTAAAATGAACTTTCAACTGATATGCAGTGAGTGGATATTGCTAGGCAAACAGGGAAGGAAAGGCAAAGAAGATTTAGGTGGGAGGAACCCCAGTTTCTCACACAGACATGTCAAATAGTCTGATTTGTTTGGTGAATTTTAAGCAGTTCAATATGACTGGGGTGGAAAATTCAAGGAGTGATATTATAAGAATGCAAGTGTGGAGAAGGAAGCAGGGACTAAATTATTATCTTGTGATAAAAGCTGTTTAGACTTTATTTTATAAGAAATCTGGAGAATCAGTCTTAATCTTGAATCAGTGAGTTTGGTCCTGCTCATATATTTCAGGAAGGAAAAAAAAACTAAGCTATGTAAAAATTAATAAACGGAAACCTCCATTAAATATATTTGAGAGACACGGTTGGGGGCTGGTGCTGGAGAGCTCTCACTCCGTGTGATGATAGCCGAGTCCAACAGAAAGAAGAAAGACTCTTTGTTCCTGGCAAGGACTCAGCCAGTGAAACACCATAGACTCTTTTTTACTATACCCCTCTCAGCTTCCTTCTCCTCTATACAAAAGCCCTCCCCTCTCCTTTCCATTGCCTTGGGAGCTTATTACAGACCATGAATTGAAACTCTCTGCTGATCCTGAATAAACCTATCTTTGCTGGAGAAATATCTTGCAATCTATTTGTTTCAGGTCAACACAAAAATACGAGAACGTCTTGTATCTTATATCACTTTTTTTAAAAAAAATTGCAGTATAGTTGATTTACAATATTGTGTTAGTTTCAGGTGTACAGCAAAGTGATTCCGTTATACATACATGTTTCTGATCATAGGACACTATCTCCCCTTCCACAGTCCTGACCTAATATCAGACAGCTTCTTCTTGAACCAGTGCTGTGATAGGAGACTCAATATTAAAAAAAAAAAAAAAATCAATTCACTGTTAGCCAGCCCTGGATGTCTGCTTATTCTTCATTTGGTTGAGGTAGAATTGTACTCTGTGAAACTTTACCAAACTGTTCCTCTAGTTCTGCTCTCTCAAGCAAAACTGAATAAGCATTCTTCTTCCACATGACAATTTCTCTTAAAATATTAATTTCCTTTGAAGCACGCTGTGGAAGAAATTTCCTACATTGGTCTAGAGATTGGTCTGGGCGGCCTCTATAATTCCATTATTCTGTGAAGCAAGTACCATAATAAAACCGTGCAAGTACAATAATGAAAATAACAACTACTTCTTGATTGATGGGCAGGTGCCAAGTCTTAGTGTTAATCTTTACAATAACCCTGGAGAGTTGGCATTATTATTCTACTCATGCAGATTAGAAAATTAAGGTGAGTAACATACTCATATGTGTGTAGCTGCTAAGTGATGAGCCCAAGATTTAGGTGTAGTTCTATATTCCTATTTCTTAAAAAAAAAAAAAAAAAAGATACCATATAGTGCTACATCTTTTCACACTTCGGTAGGTTAATTAACTTTACTTCTTATTTTAAAGAAGTTTTAAATGTGCATTAATGTACATCAAACTGGAAAATATTGTGAGTTCCTAGAACATTCTTATTTTACCATTTTGATCTGAGACCCAAACCCGTAGATTCCAGATATTTTAATTAGACACAGTTTTTTTTTTCTATGAGTAGTATTATACTTCTACATTGCTTTAATTTTTTCAGGGAAACATAAAACTTTGTTAGAGTAATTACTCGAATATTGTCAGACAAATGCTGAACATTTTGTTTATAGTACTTTAACTTTTAATTAAAACAGCAAAACAGCTAAACGAAGCAAACTATGAATTAAGAAAGAATAAAGCAAAATTGCATTTTGGGAGGCCTTACACATTTTGGGGTTTGTTCTTTAATAAAACTTCGCATGTGCAATTTTTAATTTTTTAAAATTTATTATCTTAGAGCCCTAATATAATTATTACAATTAATAATTTGATTACTTTGTCAACAAAACATTAATTGATTTTAAAATCTGGTAGTGTCTAGCAGTTTGTTTACTACTAGGCTTCTTTAGTGCTCCAGAAGTATTGTTTTATTTAATTATTCCAAATATTTATATAAAAAGTATGAATTAGGTCAATTAAAAATGTATAAAAATTTTGAGTACATTTGAATCAATATATTTAAATCAAAATTATTTAAAGAAGTGCTTTAATTTTGAATATCAGTACATTATTATGGTATCAGAGTGTTTGATAAATGATCTTAATAAAATGATGAGAGAATTCTATTCTTAACAAATGTCTAAAAGCCTGGGTTTTGAAATCTATTAGACTGAGGCACTAACTCATTGTGTGATCTCAGGTCATAACCTCCCTGCTCCTCAGTATCCTCATTACAAAATAGTGATGATAATGTTCTCCTCACAGAGATCATGAGTCAATGATATGGGACATATGTATAATGTATAGAGAAGTTAATATTATCTATGATTGTGAGGAGATCATATCAACTAATCTTTTGAGAATAAAGAAAGTGGATATGCTTCTGTTGTTAGGAGGGAAAGCATTCAGTCTTTCACCATTAAGTATGATGTTAGCTGTGAGTTTTTAGTTACCCTTTTTCAAGTTGAAGACATTCTCTTATCCGTCTATTTTTCAGAGCTTTTTTTAGACAAAGATAATGGATTTTTTTAAATGCTTTTTATGCATCTATAGTTTTTATAATTGTCACTTGTGAACATTATAAATTACAATGATTGATTTTTAAATGTTAAACCCAATTTACATTCCTGGGATAAATCTGATCAAGTCATGATGTATTATCCATTTTATATACTTTTGGATTTGATTCATTAAAATTTTAAGTATTTTTGCAATTATGATTATCAGGAATATTGATCTGTTATTTTATTTTCTTGCAATCAAAGTATGTTAATATTCAAATATCTTTCCAAATATCAGGTTTTAATGTTAGAGTAATGGTGTTAGATGTTAGAAAGTGTTAGGAAGTATTGTCTCTGCTTCTATTTTCTGGAAAGGTTTTTTTTAGAACTGATACTATTTCTTCCTTATATGTTTGTAAGAATTCACCAGTGAAGCCATCTGGGGCTTGAGTTTTCCTTGTGGGAAGGTTTCTAACTATGAATTCAATGACTTTAGTAGATATAAGACTATTTAGTGTATCTATTTCTTCTTCACTGGGCTTTGATAGTTTGTATCATTCAAGGAATTTGCCCATTATCACATTTATTGACAAAAGTTTTTCATAATATTCCCTTACAATCCTTTTCATATTTATAGAATCTATCATTATATCCCCTCTCTCATTCCTGATATTGGTAATTTGTGTCTTTTATCTTTTTATCCAATTAGTCTGCCCAGAAGCTTATTAATTTTATTGATCATCTCAAAGAAACAGATTTTGGTTTAATTGTTTTCCTTTTTTTTTTTTTTCTGTTTTCTATTTCATTAATTTATACTCTTTATACATTGACTATGATCTTTATTATTTCCCTTTCTTCTACTTGCTTTGCTTTTTATTTGCTCTTGTCTCTCTGATTTCTTAAGGTTGATGCTAAGGTCACTGATTTGAGACATTTTCTCTTTACTAACATAAGCATTTTGTGCTATAAATTTCCTATTTACTGCTTTAGTAAGATCACACACATTTTGGTGTGATGTTTCAAAAGATTTTTTTTTTTAATTGCTTGTGCTATCTTATCTTCTCAAGACATTACCAAACATTCATGCATTACAACCTTGTTCTTGTGTGTGTGTGTGTGTGTGTGTGTGTGTGTACATTTGTGTCTGTGTGTTTCTTTTGTTCAATTGGTCAAGAAGATCTAGAACTGGAACTGATACCGTATTGAAGTAAGGACAGAGTAAGTGTTTTGCTTATAGTCTGGCATGAGCCTCAAGGAAAAGGATGTTCTAGTCATTTTTATAATCTCTCTTGTGGCAGAAATGATTGGTAGGGCTGATCTCCAGTCACAGGTTTCTTATCTCATTTGAGGAGGGTTAATAATCAGATACCTCTCTAATTCTTAATATCAGCATAAAGTGGCCAGGAGGCACAACTATAAACAGAGTTATCACAGAAAAGTTTTGCAAGCATTATATTCTATTTGTGCTAATATGTGAACTTTATTTCTTCAAAAGGTACATACAGATTTTAATAGTACTAATTTTATTCAAACTCATTTTTTTCTCATGAGAGAGGAAAAGTCATACAAGGTACAGGGTAAGACATCAAGATATAAAGAGGAAATTTGATGAAATTTGTCCATCAATAAAATGTCCAGTTCAGATTATTGCAACCTGTGCATTATAACTGTGCTTGATTTATTTTAGTAGTGTGTTTATTTTGATCTATTTATTTTGTGAGTGAAACCTTTTGCTAACTAAATAAATTTCACACACACATAGAATTTAATTTACTGAATTGTCGATTATAATCATAAAACATAAACGTCATTAAGAACTTTTACAAATAAAATTACTACCAGTTACTGAGCAATGAGTACATGTACATTATCTCACTTTATAGTCATAAGAGTTCTGCATGCTAGTTATTATTATCCCCATTCTGCAGATTAGGAAATCAAGCTCAGGGTGATTACCCTAATGGGGTCACACAAGGAGTTGAAACAACATTTGTCTGACTACAATGCCAATGCTTTCCAATTTGCAAATACACTATTTCAAAGAAATTAAATTATAGCTGCATTTATTTAACAACATTTACTAAGTTATGTACACACTTTAGGCCAAGCATTTTGGTGAAGGGATTCTAATCTCAGACAAATTAGAAGCCCAGAAATGACTAATAAACATTATCGTCAGATCCCATCTATATTCTGAAACCAAGAATTAAAACTTAAAATATCTAAGGCAGTTTTACCAATAAAATTGCTGCATAGAAGGAAAATGGGTATTTTTCAAGTCCTA
This sequence comes from Balaenoptera ricei, assembly GCF_028023285.1. Lineage (NCBI taxonomy): Eukaryota > Metazoa > Chordata > Mammalia > Artiodactyla > Balaenopteridae > Balaenoptera > Balaenoptera ricei. Next base: position 75,168,943 of record NC_082651.1, on the reverse strand, counting down.
ATGACCCTCATTAAATTAAGACAAATGGATTTGTATCATTATTACGTATGGCTATAAACTCAAACTCACATTTATTTTTTTCCTGAAAAATTACTATGCTTGAATGTCAAAAAAGGCTAGCCCTGTGAATTTACTATCTCTTTACAGAAAATGCCAGGCAGTGCATATCATTTTTGAGGAAGAAAAACAGAAAAACAAAGCTCCGTATGCACGTGTGAGTGTGTTAAGGGAAGTCAAGAATCATTTGTAGAGGGTTTAAGTCAATCATCCAACTTTCTTGTCTTCTCATGGTCCCACAACAGAGACCTTGGACTTGAAGTGAACTTGGAATCTCTTAGCTTTCTCTGGTGGGTCCAAAGTGTTCAGGCCTGGGACTGCCCTTAGTTTTGTGAATAGCCATGCCAGGCAGTTCTGGAAAATTAATTTTCATATCATCCCTGTCCTGGACTTGGATATTGTAAGATCACGTAGTGAAAGGACACGGTTCAGTGAAAACTTAAAATTAATTCATTAGATGCTTCTCTGAGCCAAAAAGTTTGAAAAGCCTAAGAGAACTACCTCTGACGTAGCTTCACAAATACTGAATAAGGAGGGATCACCATAGGTCATGAAAGTGAGCATTCTCTCAGGACAACTTTTCATTCACTGGCTGGTCTGAAAATAATGAGCCTGAAGTGCTTTGTGCAAAAGAGCCATAAAAATGTTCATTCTGCAGGGTGCTTACCATATTCTTCATTAACTTCTGGGCGTCTCAGCACGTTTAATTATATGCTCTTGAAACCATTGAATTAAGTTGAAAAACAAGTTGAGAAAACTTTCCTGAGTGGAGTGGGGATGTTGATTTAGCTTCAAAATAAATTCTACTGTTCTCCAGATTTTGACAATAGCATTGTTAAAGACTTAAGTTGCTGTGGAACTGTAAAACACTTGGCTGCTTCAAGCCAATTTCTTTTTTTTTTTTTTTTTTTAATTAATTAATTTATTTTTGGCTGTGTTGGGTCTTCGTTTCTGTGCAAGGGCTTCCTCTAGTTGCGGCGAGCAGGGGCCACTCTTCATCGCGGTGCGTGGGCCTCTCACTATCGTGGCCTCTCTTGTTGTGGAGCACAGGCTCCAGATGCGCAGGCTCAGTAGTTGTGGCTCACGGGCCTAGCCGCTCCGCGGCATGTGGGATCTTCCCAGACCGGGGCTCAAACCCGTGTCCCCTGCATTAGCAGGCAGATTCTCAACCACTGCGCCACCAGGGAAGCCCCAAGCCAATTTCTTTAATAAAAATGGCAAGCAGTGTTTATAGCTTATAACTATGTGTCTTAACATCGTCTCTTCCAATCTGCATGTACCACACTGTTCAAGGGGCACATAAGGATATCGTTAAGCAGTACCATCCCTCTCTGAAGGTGACATGAAGAGCTGCTTACATGGTATAATTTCTTTCTTCATGTAATATATTTTTGTTTGTAATAGAAGTATATAATAGCTTTTCAAAATTCAAAGAATCCTAAATAATAGAAAGAAAAAATAAATAAAAACCTCCCCGTGACTCTTAAAACCTAGGAATAAAGTCACTGAAAACACATTTAGAATATTTGTTTATATAATAAACAAAAAATATACATAAGGAGTTTTTATAAAAAAATAGGGTTAACTGTATTTAATCATAATTTATATGCACTGGGGAAATGAATCAAATGCATTTTCTCAGGCTTTACTTAATCTCAAAAGCTCAGAAATTTCAGTTAGTCTTAGAAAGTTTATGGAAAGCTTTGCATGACCCCAAATATCATTAGTTTATGTACTTACTAACTCTGTGATTATTATGCAAAAAACAAAAAACATAATGGGAAATTATTCCCTGCTCCTTCTCTCTTTAATGTAAAACTAGTTTTACTATATTTTATGTCTTTCTTTAGCAGGTCATTCCATTACTGGAAATTACTTTCAGCACTCTTTTAAAATGGCTTCATTGCCGGGCTTCCCTGGTGGCGCAGTGGTTGGGAGCCCGCCTGCCAGTGCAGGGGTCACAGGTTCAAGCCCTGGTCTGGGAAGATCCCACATGCCGCAGGGCAACTAAGCCCGAGCGCCATAACTATTGAGCCTGCGCTCTAGAGCCCGCGAGCCACAACTACTGAGCCTGTGTGCCACAACTACTGAAGCCCACACACCTAGAGCCCGTACTCCACAACAAGAGAACCCACCGCAGTGAGAAGCCCCGCACCTCAACGAAGAGTAATCCCCGCTCACTGCAACTAGAGAAAACCCATGCACAGCAACAAAGACCCAGTGCAACCAAAAATAAGTAATAAATTAATTAATTTTAAAAATCATGTTAAAAAATAAATAAATAAAATGGCTTCATTGCCTTCATTTATAAGTTTTGCTTTGCTGCATATATAATATAGTCCTAGCACCAATCAATTGTTTTTACATTCATTTGTTTTAGTGGGTTTTTTTTTTCCAGTTATATAACGAGCATCTTACAGCAAAGGGAGAAAACAGTTGTGTGATTATTTACATTTGTGGGTTTTGCTCCTAGCTCTAAGACTCTAGACAGCTCCTGGGATGGATGATAAAGGACTCTTCTAACATTTGGTAGATGGAGGTGGGAATTTTAGTTTCAAAATTAACCTTTTCTCAGTCCTAAAAAAAGAGACCATTGAAACATCAATTGATGCCTCAATCTATTATCCTATTAAGGACTCTCCCTATAGAAGAAAGCAGTGGTGGGTTTATAATGGACTAACATCTATAGTATATGAACCCATGGATACCACCTTTCATTAATTAAACATATGATGGCTCTGTCTAGACACCTAGGTTCTAGTTACCTACTCGTCATTTGGACTGGTGGAGCAATTAACTTCTTTTGGTTACTCTTAGGACAACGCTTAATCTCTTGTGCCAGACACTGCTAATTGCTTAGCCAGTAATCACATTCCTCTTTTCCAAATTATTAGAGATCTGACTTTGCTCCAAATGTTATCATGATTAGTTACATTTGCCAACTTCCTTGCAGCTAGGGGAATTATTTCGCCGAGTTCTGGCCTGTGAGATTTAAAAAGAAATATTCTGGGAATTTATTTAAAAGTTTTCTTTCCTTCTATGGATTCCATCCCTCACTCTCCTCATCACTTTTTTATGCTGGAAAGGGAGATGGAAGATGTATATGGAGCAGCCATTTTGTGACCAGGAGGAGGAAAACCATGCACTATGGATTGCAGAACAGAAAGATTAAATAGCCTGGGACGCTGATGGTATCTTGGAGCTACTATACCAAGCCTGGATGTCCTGCACCTGGGCTTCTTGTTACATGACAAAAAATAATCCTTTTAAGATGCTATAGGTAGGTTTGTAAGACAGGCAACCAATGCATACTTTACGGGTGGTATTGTGAGAACTAAATAAAAATATAAAAATGAACTATCCCTGAATATCACAAAAGCAGTTTGCATTGATTAGAAATCTAATTATTGTTGTTGTTGTTGTTGTTCGGTGAACTATTAAGCTCCCACACGATTTTAGGAGCATGAAAATTAATTTTATTTAAAAATTTATACATGGGTGTCAAATTTATTGGGTAGGCACTGGGAATATAAACATTTCACAGTTTCTTCTCTCAAGGAATTAGGTCTAGTAAGGCTAAAGATAAATACATTTTTACATAAACAAAAAAAGTAAAACACTGTAGTGGATCCAAGGAGTGCTTCCTGGAGGAGACATCTGTGTTGGTAGCAAGTGCTAGAAAGTGAAGAGATGAGAAAGAGGGGAAATATTCAGGAGCAGAGCAGTAAGTGAAAAGCAGGGAAGTTTAGCTGAGGAACAAAATGTAGTTCAGAATTGCAGAAGCAAAGGATAATAAGATGATGAGGAGGCATTGCCTGATCGGAAAGGACTTTGATGTTGTGTTTACAGTTTGGAATTTTATCCTGAAGGCAATAGAGTGGCTCTGCAGAATTTTATACCAGGAAGGATGATACTTGGCATGTTAGGCAGGGCACTGGGAGAGGTGTGGACAATACTGCTTGAAGAGGACAAGAACAGAATGAGAGAACCCAATTAGAATACAATAATTATAGTCCAACTGAGAGATGGTAAGGATGGGAAAGTGGGACAGAATCAGTAAATAAAGGAGATAACAAAGAAAGATTTCTTCACCGATTGTATGCGTCTAAGAATCTGGTAGAGGCTGGGAGTGTGGCAGAAACAAAATGTAGTAACATCTCTCACTACTATAAATTTCAGGCCTGTATTCTGGACCATTAAAATTCCTTATAAGTGGTAGCCAAGCAAAGATGATATCCAAGAAAAGAAATGCCCAAAAAGTTCCAGAGCATGAGATGATTTCTTTTTTTTTTTTTTAAACATCTTTATTGAAGTATAATTGCCTTACAATGGTGTGTTAGCTTCTGCTTTATAACAAAGTGAATCAGTTATACACATACAATATGTTCCCATATCTCTTCCCTCTTGCATATCCCTCCCTCCCACCCTCCCCATCCCACCCCTCTAGGTGGTCACAAAGCACCGAGCTGATCTCCCTGTGCTATGTGGCTGCTTCCCACTAGCTATCTATTTTACATTTGGTAGTGTATATATGTCCATGACACTCTCTTACCCTGTCACATCTCACCCCACCCCCTCCCCATATCCTCAAGTCCATTCTCTAGTAGGTCTGTGTCTTTATTCCCATCTTGCCACTAGGTTCTTCATGGCTTTTTGTTTTTTTTTTTTTTCCTTAGATTCCGTATATATGTGTTAGCATACTGTATTTGTTTTTCTCTTTCTGACTTACTTCACTCTGTATGACAGACTCTAACTCCATCCACCTCATTACAAATACCTCCATTTCATTTCTTTTTATGGCTGAGTAATATTCCATTGTATATATGTGCCACTTCTTCTTTATCCATTCATCTGTCGATGGACATTTAGGTTGCTTCCATGTCCTGGCTATTGTAAATAGAGCTGCAATGAACATTTTGGTACATGACTCTTTTTGAATTGTGGTTTTCTCAGGGTATATGCCCAGTAGTGGGATTGCTGGGTCGTATGGTAGTTCTATTTTTAGTTTTTTAAGGAACCTCCATACTGTTCTCCATAGTGGCTGTATCAATTTACATTCCCACCAACAGTGCAAGAGTGTTCCATTTCCTCCACACCCTCTCCAGCATTTATTGTTTCTAGATTTTTTGATGATGGCCATTCTGATCGGTGTGAGATGATATCTCATTGTAGTTTTGATTTGCATTTCTCTAATGATTAATGATGTTGAGCATTCTTTCATGTGTCTGTTGGCAATCTGTACATCTTATTTGGAGAAATGTCTATTTAGGTCTTCTGCCCATTTTTGGATTGGGTTGTTCGTTTTTTTGTTATTGAGCTGCATGAGCTGCTTGTAAATCTTGGAGATTAACCCTTTGTCAGTTGCTTCATTTGCAAATATTTTCTCCCATTCTGAGGGTTGTCTTTTGGTCTTGTTTATGGTTTCCTTTGCTGTGCAAAAGCTTTTAAGTTTCATTAGGTCCCATTTGTTTATTTGTGTTCTTATTTCCATTTCTCTGGGAGCTGGGTCAAAAAGAATCTTGCTGTGATGTATGTCATAGAGTGTTCTGCCTATGTTTTCCTCTAAGAGTTTGATAGTGTCTGGCCTTACACTTAGGTCTTTAATCCATTTTGAGTTTATTTTTGTGCATGGTGTCAGGGAGTGTTCTAATTTCATACTTTTACATGTATCTGTCCAATTTTCCCAGCACCACTTATTGAAGAGGCTGTCTTTTCTCCACTGTATATTCTTGCCTCCTTTATCAAAGATAAGGTGACCATATGTGTGTGGGTTTATCTCTGGGCTTTCTATCCTGTTCCATTGATCTATATTTCTGTTTTTGTGCCAGTACCAAACTGTCTTGATTACTGTAGCTTTGTAATATAGTCTGAAGTCAGGGAGCCTGATTCCCCCAGCTCCATTTTTCGTTCTCAAGATTGCTTTGGCTATTCGGGGTCTTTTGTATTTCCATACAAATTGTGAAATTTTTTGTTCTAGTTCTGTGAAAAATGCCAGTGGTAGTTTGATAAGGATTGCATTGAATCTGTAGATTGCTTTGGGTAGTAGAGTCATTTTCACAATGTTGATTCTTCCAATCCAGGAACATGGTATATCTCTCCATCTATTTGTATCATCTTTAATTTCTTTCATCAGCGTCTTATAATTTTCTGCATACAGGTCTTTTGTCTCCTTAGGTAGGTTTATTCCTAGATATTTTATTCTTTTTGTTGCAATGGTAAACGGGAGTGTTTTCTTAATTTCACTTTCAGATTTTTCATCATTAGTGTATAGAAATGCAAGAGATTTCTGTGCATTAATTTTGTATCCTGCTACTTTACCAAATTCATTGATTAGCTCTAGGAGTTTTCTGGTAGCATCTTTAGGATTCTCTATGTATAGTATCATGTCATCTGCAAATAGTGACAGCTTTACTTCTTCTTTTCCGATTTGGATTCCTTTTATTTCTTTTTCTTCTCTGATTGCTGTGGCTAACACTTCCAAAACTATGTTGAATAATAGTGGTGAGAGTGGGCAACCTTGTCTTGTTCCTGATCCTAGTGGAAATGGTTTCAGTTTTTCACCATTGAGGACAATGTTGGCTGTGGGTTTGTCATATATGGCCTTTATTATGTTGAGGAAAGTTCCCTCTATGCCTACTTTCTGCAGGGCTTTTATCATAAATGGGTGTTGAATTTTGTCGAAAGCTTTCTCTGCATCTATTGAGATGATCATATGGTTTTTCTCCTTCAATTTGTTAATATGGTGTATCACATTGATTGATTTGCGTATATTTAAGAATCCTTGCATTCCTGGGATAAACCCCACTTGATCATGGTGTATGATCCTTTTAATGTGCTGTTGGATTCTGTTTGCGAGTATTTTGTTGAGGATTTTTGCATCTATGTTCATCAGTGATATTGGCCTGTAGTTTTCTTTCTTTGTGACATCTTTGTCTGGTTTTGGTATCAGGGTGATGGTGGCCTCGTAAAATGAGTTTGGGAGTGTTCCTTCCTCTGCAATATTTTGGAAGAGTTTGAGAAGGATAGGTGTTAGCTCTTCTCTAAATGTTTGATAGAATTCACCTGTGAAGCCATCTGGTCCTGGGCTTTTGTTTGTTGGAAAGTTTTTAATCACAGTTTCAATTTCAGTGCTTGTGATTGGTCTGTTCATATTTTCTATTTCTTCCTGGTTCAGTCTCAGCAGTTTGTGCATTTCTAAGAATCTGTCCATTTCTTCCAGGTTGTCCATTTTATTGGCATAGAGTTGCTTGTAGTAATCTCTTATGATCTTTTGTATTTCTGCAGTGTCAGTGGTTACTTCTCCTTTTTCATTTCTAATTCTATTGATTTGAGTCTTCTCCCTTTTTCTCTTGATGAGTCTGGCTAATGGTTTATCAATTTTGTTTATCTTCTCAAAGAACCAGCTTTTAGTTTCATTGATTTTTGCTATTGTTTCCTTCATTTCTTTTTCATTTATTTCTGACCTGATCTTTATAATTTCTTTCCTTCTGCTGGCTTTGGGGTTTTTTTGTTCTTCTTTCTCTAATTGCTTTAGGTGCAAGGTTAGGTTGTTTATTCGAGATGTTTCCTGTTTCTTGAGGTAGGCTTGTATTGCTATAAACTTCCCTCTTAGCACTGCTTTTGCTGCGTCCCATAGGTTTTGGGTCGTCATATCTCCATTGTCATTTGGTTCTAGGTATTTTTTGATTTCCCCTTTGATTTCTTCAGTGATCACTTCGTTATTAAGTAGTGTATTGTGTAGCCTCCATGTGTTTGTATTTTTTACAGATCTTTTCCTGTAATTGATATCTAGTCTCATAGCGTTGTGGTCGGAAAACATACTTGATACGATTTCAATTTTCTTAAATTTACCAAGGCTTGATTTGTGACCCAAGATATGATCTATCCTGGAGAATGTTCCATGAGCACTTGAGAAAAATGTGTATTCTGTTGTTTTGGGGTGGAATGTCCTATAAATATCAATTAAGTCCATCTTGTTTAATGTATCATTTAAAGCTTGTGTTTCCTTATTTATTTTCATTTTGGATGATCTGTCCATTGGTGAAAGTGGGGTGTTAAAGTCCCCTACTATGATTGTGTTGCTGTCGATTTCCCCTTTTATGGCTGTTAGTATTTGCCTTATGTATTGAGGTGCTCCTATGTTGGGTGCATAAATATTTACAATTGTTATACCTTCCTCTTGGATCGATCCCTTGATCATTATATAGTGTCCTTCTTTGTCTCTTGTAATAGTCTTTATTTTAAAGTCTATTTTGTCTGATATGAGAATTGCTACTCCAGCTTTCTTTTGATTTCCATTTGCATGGAATATCTTTTTCCATCCCCTCACTTTCAGTCTGTATGTGTCTCTAGGTCTGAAGTGGGTCTCTTGTAGACAGCATATATATGGGTCTTGTTTTTGTATCCATTCAGCCAGTCTGTGTCTTTTGGTGGGAGCATTTAATCCGTTTACATTCAAGGTAATTATCGATATGTATGTTCCTAGTCCCATTTTCTTAAATGTTTTGGGTTTGTTATTGTAGGTGTTTTCCTTCTCTTGTGTTTCTTGCCTAGAGAAGTTCCTTTAGCATTTGTTGTCAAGCTGGTTTAGTGGTGCTGAACTCTCTCAGCTTTTGCTTGTCTGTAAAGGTTTTAATTTCTCCATCACATCTGAATGAGATCCTTGCTGGGTAGAGTAATCTTGGTTGTAGGTTTTTCTCCTTCATCACTTTAAGTATATCCTGCCACTCCCTTCTGGCTTGCAGAGTTTTGGCTGAAAGATCAGCTGTTAACCTTATGGGGATTCCCTTGTGTGTTATTTGTTGTTTTTCCCTTGCTGCCTTTAATATGTTTTCCTTATATTTAATTTTTGACAGTTTGATTAATATGTGTCTTGGCGTGTTTCTCCTTGGGTTTATCCTTTATGGGACTCTCTGTGCTTCCAGGACTTGACTAACTATTTCCTTTCCCATATTAGGGAAGTTTTCAACTATAATCTCTTCAAATAGTTTCTCAGTCCCTTTCTTTTTCTCTTCTTCTTCTGGGACCCCTATAATTCGAATGTTGGTGCGTTTAATGTTGTCCCAGAGGTCTCTGAGACTGTCCTCAGTTCTTTTCATTCTTTTTTCTTTATCCTGCTCTGCAGTAGTTATTTCCACCATTTCATCTTCCAGGTCACTTATCCTTTCTTCTGCCTCAGTTATTCTGCTATTGATCCCATCTAGAGTATTTTTAATTTCATTTATTGTGTTTTTCATCATTGCTTGGTTCCTTTTTAGTTCTTCTACATCCTTGTTAAATGTTTCTTGCATTTTGTCTATTCTATTTCCCAGATTTTGGATGATCCTTACTATCATTATTCTGAATTCTTTTTCAGGTAGACTACCTATTTCCTCTTCATTTGTTAAGTCTGGTGTGTTTTGACCCTGCTCCTTCATCTGCTGTGTGTTTTTCTGTCGTCTCATTTTGCTTATCTTACTGTGTTTGGGGTCTCCTTTTCACAGGCTGCAGGTTCGTAGTTCCTGTTGTTTTTGGTATCTGTCCCCAGTGGCTAAGGTTGGTTCAGTGGGTTGTGTAGGCTTCCTGTTGGAGGGAACTAGTGCCTGAGTTCTGGTGGATGAGGCTGGATCTTGTCTTTCTGGTGGGGATGTCCACGTCTGGTGGTGTATTTTGGGGTGTCTGTGGCCTTATTATGATTTTAGGCAGCCTCTCTGCTAATGGATGGGGCTGTGTTCCTGTCTTGCTAGTTGTTTGGCATAGGGTGTCCAGCACTGTAGCTTGCTGGTCGTTGAGTGAAGCTGGGTCTTGATGTTGAGATGGAGATCTCTGAGAGATTTTCGCCATTTGGTATTACGTGGAGCTGGGAGGTCTCTTGTGGACCAGTGTCCTGAAGTTGGCTCTCCCACCTCCGAGGCACGGCCCTGATGCCTGGCTGGAGCACCAAGAGCCTTTCGTCCACACGGCTCAGAGTAAAAGGGAGAAAAAATAGAAAGAAAGAAAGAAAGAAAGAGGCTATAATATAGTGAAGTAAAATAAAGCTATTATAAAGCAGAGCTATACAGACAAAATCTCACCCAGAAGCATATACATATACACTCACAAAAAAAAGGAAAAGGGGAAAAATTAATATATCCTGCTCCGAAAGTCCACCTCCTGAATTTGGGATGATTCATTGTCTATTCAGGTATTCAACAGATGCAGGCACATCAAGTTGTTTGTGGAGTTTTAATCCGCTGCTTCTGAGGCTGCTGGGAGAGATTTCCCCTTCTCTTCTCTGTTCGCACAGCTCCTGGGGTTCAGCTTTGGATTTGGACCCGCCTCTGCGTGTAGGTCGCCTGAGGGCGTCTATTCCCCGCCCAGACAGGACGGGGTTAAAGGAGCAGCTGCTTCGGGGGCTCTGGCTCACCCAGGCCGCGGGGAGGGAGGGGTACAGAGGAAGCGGGGCGAGCCTGCGGTGGCAGAGGCCGGCGTGACGTTGCAGCAGCCTGAGGCGCACAGTGCGTTCTCCCGGGGAAGTTGTCCCCTGATCACGGGACCCTGGCGGTGGCGGGCTGCACAGGCTCCCGGGAGGGGCAGTGTGGAGAGTGACCTGTGCTCACACACAGGCTTTTTGGAGGTGGCAGCAGCAGCCCCAGCGTCTCATGCCCGTCTCTGGGGTCCGTGCTGATAGCCGCGGCTCGCGCCCGTCTCTGGAGTTCGTTTAGGCGGCGCTCTGAATCCCCTCTCCTTGCGCGCCGTGAAACAAAGAGGCAAGAAAAAGTCTCTTGCCTCTTCGGCAGCTGCAGACTTTTTCCCGGACTCCCTACCAGCCAGCTGTGGTGCGCTAACCTCTTCAGACTGTGTTCACGCCGCCAACCCCAGACCTCTCCCTGCGATCCAACCGAAGCTGCGCCTCAGCTCCCATGCCCCACCCGGGGGAGCAGACAAGCCTCTCGGGCTGCTGAGCGCTGCTCGGCGCCGAGCCTCTGTGTGGGAGTCTCTCCATTTTTCCCTCGGCACCCCTGTTTCTGTGGGGTCCACGCTGATGGCCACGGCTCGCGCCCGTCTCTGGAGTTCGTTTAGGCGGCACTCTGAATCCCCTCTCCTCGCGCACCAGGAAACAAAGAGGGAAGAAAAAGTCTCTTGCCTCTTCGGCAGCTGCAGACTTTCTCCCGGACTCCCTCCCGGCTAGCTGTGGTGCACTAACCCCTTCAGGCTGTGTTTACGCCGACACCCCCAGGCTTCTCCCTGCGATCCGACCGAAGCCCGAGCCTCAGCTCCCAGCCCCGCCCGCCCCGGCGGGGGAGCAGACAAGCCTCTCGGGCTGGTGAGTGCTGCTCGTTGCCGAGCCTCTGTGCGGGAATCTCTCCGCTTTGCCCTCCGCACCCCTGTGGCTGCGCTCTCCTCCGTGACTCTGAAGCTTTCCCCCTCCGCCACCCGCAGTCTCTGCCCGCGAAGGGGCTTCCTAGTGCGTGGAAATCTTTCCTCCTTCACAGCTCCCTCCCACTGGTGCAGGTGCCGTCCCTATTCTTTTGTCTCTGTTATTTCTTTTTTCTTTTGCCCTACCCAAGTACGGGGGGAGTTTCTTGCCTGTTTGGAGGTCGGACGTTTTCTGTCAGCGTTCAGTGGGTGTTCTGTAGGAGCAGTTCCACGTGTAGATGTATTTCTACTGTATCTGTGGGAAGGAAGGTGATCTCCGCGTCTTACTCTTCCGCCATCTTCTCTCCTCCCTCGAGATGATTTCTTGAGATTAGGTTTTAAAAGAAATCACCATTGTTTTGTAGTTGAAAAACAACTCTTAAGTAACCAAGATGTCTTTCAATAAGATAAATTGATAAGCAAATTGTGGTACATATAGACAACAGAATATTACTCAACAGTAAAATGAAATGAGCTGGCAGAACACATGGAAGAACCTTAAATGCATATGGCTAAGTGAAAGAAGGCATTCTTAAAAGGCTACATATTGTATGATTCCAGTAAGACATTCTGGAAAGAGCAAAAGTATAGAGACAGTAAAATGATCAGTGGTTGCCAAGGGTTTAGAGGGAGAGGGAGTGAGATGAACAGATGGAGCACAGGACATTTTGGAGGCAGTAAAACTATTCTGTTTGATGATGTAGTGGTGGATATGTGGCATTATGCATTTGTCAAAGCCTATAGAACTGTGCAACACAAAGAGTGATCCGTAATGAACTGTGGACTTTAGTTAATAATAATATATCACTATTGGTTCTTGAGTTGTAACAAACACATCACACAAATGCAAGATCTCAGTGACAGGAGAAACTGTATTAGTGTTGGGGGTAGGAACCATATGGGAACTCTACTTTCTGTGCAATATTTCAGTAAATCTAAAACTGCTCTAAAATATAAAGTTTATTAGGAAAAAGGTTTCCCCGAAATAAATCAAGTCAGAGTAATAGTAAGTCATAGAAATTTTTTTTTTTTCAAGATAGGAAAATCTTTGAGCACAAGTTCCTTGTCACACAATTCATCCTTCAACAGAACTTTGAACTCCTAACTTTACTTTTTCTTCCCACTTTTTTCTTTTCTTAATAACGACCAGACACTCTCCTGAGCTTCATATTTTCAGTCTAATGTTTCTCATCAGATCAAGAATAAAATTCCATAGAGAGTTCTACTGATAAATTAATATCTGACACTTTAGGGTTTTCTTCCTGACTTATGGATTCTTTAGGTTTGCAAAACTGTATTTAGGCTGCTCCTCTTCAGGCTCTGCAGTTCTATTGTCAAAATCTGGCAAATATTTGTTACTCCTATCATGTGCAATATGCACTTCTAGACGTTACCATGGCATCCAGTACCATTCAACTCTAAAGATCAGAGAAATTAACCCATGGGGAAGGTAACATTTCCTTCATGTATGTATTATGTGAACCACCTTATTGATTGCCTCTCACTGTGGCCCTCCACTAATGATTTTCAGGATTCCCAGGTGATTTCTGACTTAAGTGTTTGCTTCAGTGATAGCTAAAATAAATCAGTTTCTAGAGTTATTGACTAATATAGGTATGAGACACCCTGAAAATCATACATGCCCATTCCTTCAAAGTTAATTATCATATCATATTTAAAATAATGACATCATGCACCTATATCTCGACATTGCTATTTAGAGTCAGATACCTACCCAAATATAATTTCTTTGTAACCAAGTTTTTTTTCTTTTTTTAATTAATTAATTAATTAATTTTTGTCTGCGTTGGGTCTTCATTGCTGTGTGCAGGCTTTCTCTAGTTGCGGTGAGCGGGGGCTACTCTTCTTTGCAGTGCACAGGCTTCTCATTGCTGTGGCTTCTCTTGTTGCAGAGCACAGGCTCTAGGCATGCAGGCTTCAGTAGTTGTGGCACGCGGGCTCAGTAGTTGTGGTGCACAGGCTCAGTATTTGTGGCTCACAGGCTCTAGAGCACAGGCTCAGTAGTTGTGGCACACAGGCTTAGTTGCTCCACAGCATGTGGGATCTTCCTGGACCAGGGCTCAAACCCATGTCCCTGCATTGGCAGGTGGATTCTTAACCACTGCCCCACCAGAGAAGTCTGTAACCAAATATTTTTAGCCAAACACAGTATTACCCAGCTAGATTAAACACTATTTTCCAGGCATAATTCCAAATGACATAGTTATTCCTTAAATAAAATATTCTCTTAAATGGAGAAAGTATGCTACTACAAGCAGCTATATGCTAATAAAATGGACAACCTAGAAGAAATGGACAAATTCTTAGAAAAGTGCACTCTCCCAAGACTCAACCAGGAAGAAATAGAAAATATGAACAGACCAATTACCAGTACTGAAATTGAATCAGTAATTTTAAAAACTCCAACAAATAAAAGCCTGGGACCAGATGGCTTCACAGGTAAATTCTACCAAACATTTAGAGAAGAGTTAACTCCTATCCTTCTGAAACTCTCACAAAAAATTTCAGAAGAACACTTCCAAATTCATTCTATGAGGGCACCTTCACTCTGATACCAAAACCAGATAAAGATATTACAAAAAAAAGAAAACTACAGGCCAGTATTACTGATCAACATAGATGCAAAACCCCTCAACCAAATAATAGCAAACTGACTCCAGCACTACATTTAAAGGATCATACACTATGACCAAGTGGGATTTATCCCAGGGATGTAACGATTTTTCAATATCTGCAAATCAATCAGTGTGATATACCACATTAACAAAAAACATATTATTACCTCAGTAGATGCAGGAAAAGCTTTTGATAAAATTGACCATCAATTTATGATAAAAACTGTCTAGAAAGTGGGCACAGAAGGAACATTCCTCAACACAATAAAGGCCATATATGACAAACCCACAGTTAACATCATACTCAACAGTGAAAAGCTGGGAGAATTTCCTCTTAAGATCAGGAACAAGACAAGGATGCCTACCCTCATTGCTTTTATTCAACATAATTTTGGAAGTCCTAGTCACAGAAATCAGAGAAGAAAAGGAAGTAAAAGGAATCCAAATTGGAAAGGAAGAAGTAAAACTGTCACTGTTTACAGATGACATGTTACTATACTTAGAAAATCCTGAAGACACCACCAGAAAACTACTAGAGCTCATCAGTGAATTCAATAAAGTTGCAGGATACAAAATTAATATACAGAAATCTGTTGCATTTCTATACACTAACAATGAAAGATCAGAAAGAGAAATTAAGGACACAATCCCGTTTACTATTGCATCAAAAAGAATAAAATACCTATGGATAAATCTGCCTAAGGAGGCAAAGGACCTGTTCAAAAACTGTAAGACACTGATGAAAGAAACTGGAAGATGACACAAACAGATGAAAAGATATACTGTGTTCTTGGATTGGAAGAATCAATATTGTTAAACTTACCATACTACTCAAGGTAATCTACAGATTCAGTGCAATCCCTATCAAATTACCAATGGCATTTTTCACAGAACTGGAACAAAAAATTTTTAAATTTATATGGAAACACAAAAACCGCTAATACCCAAAACAATCTTGAGGAAGAATAATGGATCTCAAAGACTCATGCTCCCTGACTTCAGACTATACTACAAAGCTTCAGTACTCAAAACAGTATGGTACTGGCACAAAAACAGACTTATAGGTCAATGGAACAGGTAGAGAGCCCAGAAATAAACCCACACATTATGATCAATTAATCTATGACAAAGGAGGCAAAAATATACAATGGAGAAAAGACAGTCTCTTCAATAAGTTGTGCTGGGAAAACTGGACAGCTACATGTAAATGAATGAAATTAGAACATTCTCTAGCACCATATAAAAAACTAAACTCAAAATGGATTAAAGACATAACTGTAAAACCAAATACTATAAAACTCCTAGAGGAAAACATAGGCAGGACAGTCTTTGACATAAATCACAGCAATATCTTTTTTGATCCACTTCATACAGTAATGGAAACAAAAACAAATATAAACGTGGGGCCTAATTAAACTTAAAAGCTCTTGCACAGCAAAGGAAACCATTAAAAAAAACAAAACAAAAAACTATGGAATGCAAGAAAATATTTGCAAATGATATGACCAACAAGGAATTAATTTCCAAAATATACAAACAGTTCATATGGCTCAATATCAAAGAAAACCAGACAACCCAGTCAAAAAATGGGCAGAATACCTAAATAGACATTTTTCCAAAGAAGACATACAGATAGCCAAAAGGCACATGAAAAGCCGCTTAACATTGCTAATTGTTAGAGAAATGCAAATCAAAACCACAGTGAGGTATCACCTCACACCAATCAGTCAGAATGGCCATAAATAGAAAGTCTACAAGTAATAACTGCTGGAGAACATGTGGAGAAAGGGGAACCCTCCTACACTATTGGTGGGAATGTAAATTGGTGCAGCCAGTATGGAGAACAGTATGGAGGTTTCTAAAAAATAAAAATACAGTTACCATATGATTCAACAATCCCACTCCTGAGCATATATCTGGAGAAAACTTCAACTTGAAAAGACACATGCACCCCAGTGTTCATGGCAGCACTATTTACAATAGCCAAGACATGGAAGCAACATAAAATTCCATCGACAGATGAATGGTTAAAGATATATATGGATATATATATCCATATATATATAAAACATCTTTTATATATACACACACATACACTCTCACAATGGAATATTACTCAGCCATAAAAAAGAGTGAAATAATGTCATTTGCAGCAACATGGATGGACCTAGAGATTATCTAACTAAGTGAAGTAATTCAGACAGAGAAAGACAAATATCATATGATATCACATATATGTGGTATCTTAAAAAGGGATACAAATCGACTTATTTCCAAAACAGAAAGAGACTCACAGACATAGAAAACTTATGGTTACCAGAGGGGAAAGAGGGAGAGGGATAAATTGGGAATTAACAGATACATACTACTATATATAAAATAGATAAGCAACAAGGACCTAATGTATAGCACAGGAAACTATATTCAATATCTTTTAATAACCTATAATGGAGAAGAATCTGAAAAAGAATATATATATATATACACACACATGTATGTATAACTGAATCACTTTGCTATATGCCTGAAACATAAATCAAGTATACTTCAATTAAAAAAAAAATTTTTTTTTAAAAAGGACTAATCAAAAGAACTTCATATGGGGTTCTATGGTGATTCCACTTGAAGAATTCTGAATAATGGGAACATTATTAAAATATATTACATTCTCCTTTATTTGGAGGAAATGACACTCATTTGTACATTACTGGGTTGGCTTGTTAAAATCATGCTCTTTCCTTTATAGTCCTATCATAGTAAAAAAATTATAAAAATCAAGAACTACAAAGGGGGAAAAATAATGGTTTTTCCCAACTAGTTTTTTTTTCACCGTATAAATTATGCTAGAAACAACAACAAAATGTTAAAAATAAAGTGTGAATTTAAATCTTTAAAAACTTAAATGACATTGATATTAATATGCCTATGTTATTCAGGTATTTCTTAGTGCCTCCCAGTAATTTGGTTTAATTCTGGAGACCCAAATAATAATTCCATCAGACCCCTTTCATTGTTTTCATTACCAGATATTTAGCAGTACTGGAAATTCCTCTCCAATCGGTTTCAACAATACAGTTGTTCTTTGTTATCCTTTGAGGGATTGCTTCAAGGACATCCCTCCCCCACATCTCCAGCCCCCAGAATACCAAAATTCGCTCAAATCTCTTATATAAAATGGTGTAGTATTTGCATATAACCTAAGCACATCTTCCCCTACACTTTAAATCATCTCCAGATTACTTATAGTACTTACTGTAAATGCTATGTAAATAGTTGCCAGTGAGTACAAATTCAAGTTTTGCTTTTTGGAACTTTCTGGAAAAGTTTGTGAATATTTTCAATCCGTGGTTGGCTGAATCTGTGAATGCAGAACACATGAATATGGAGGGCCATCTATATTTGTGACAATACTTGATCTGTTTTGACAATTTATGCCTGTGGAAAGATGAAGCCTCAATTGACATTTCAGCTCTTCTCCCTCTCAAATTTGCCAACAAATAATGAATACACATGAGAAAGGTGTTTTACCAAATCACCAAATCACATGTACTTAGCAAGAGCTTAGCATTAAATTCCACTTCCACTTGTAGCTGGTAGAGAATGGACGTAAGTGTGAGGTAGGTCTCACATTGCCCTCCATTACTTCCTTGATCTGGTTGGTTGGTTTGGCTCTTAGATATGGGTTTGTCTGAACTCTTCTCAGTAGAGTTGTTAGATTTAGCATAAAGATATAGGATGCCCAGTTAAATTTGAATTGGATTTTTGGGGGGTATAATTATGCCCAAATATTGCACAGGACACACTTATACTAAAAATTATTTATCTGTACATCAAACTTAATTGAGCATCCTGTATTTATCTGGCAATCCTCCTTCCCAGCACAGCCAAGCTGGAAGACATTGCCTAGTTCCATCATGCTGAAAAAGGTCATACGTATTGTGGGATCTTGTGCAACCTGGGGAGGATCAAAGGCTGGCACATGGAGACATCGTTGCATTGGTCTTTAAGGGGCTGTGGTCTTTCAGCAATTACTGAGACATGAGAGGTCATGCAGATGCTCAGCCTGAATATGAGAGTAAAGATTTAATACTATTTCTGCGTCATCATTTATAGGGTATTACAATGTGAAATTTATGTTCACCTGTTTACATCAATGTGTTTTGCTTGAGGTGTGTGCATGTGACATATCAGTGCAATGAAATTGAACACTGGGTCATTTCTTTTGCTTATATGCACCCTTTATAGTCCAAGAAAATGGAAAAGAACAGTGCTTTCTCCCTTAAGAAGACCTCCTATCTTGGTTTTATTTTGCTACAGACTGGCTACCTTGTAAAAAGAAAATCCCACCAGAGAGACTCTTCAAAGAGTATTTACCAGCCCCAATTGATTAAAAATGGCATCAATACAGTGGGTACTTAGAAGTTACTCCATCTTGTAATTAACTTTAGTCTTTCCTTAAGGGTTCTTTAATTCACCAGGCATTTTCTAGAATGGAATCAGTATGCTAGAGGCATTTACTGAAGATGCTTGGATCGGTGCCCACTTCACAGATTAGCAATCTCTTACTAGTCTCCTAGGGGTCCTCCTCCCCCCTCTTCTGATTATTCCTTTATAAATGAGTCATTTTATCGGGTAGCTCAGAAAGTACGTGTCACATAAACTGACGGATACATCATCTGCTTTTCAGGACACCAGTGCTCCATCTATATGCTCATTGTTGCTTGGTCAGGCATTCCTTGGCAGATTACTTTTTCATTTGGATAACATCACTGCCAGGTTGTTAATTGTATGAGTTTGTTTATTTCAGTGCTTTCAATTCTGAAGAATTGTTTACCTCATTCTGATTCAGCACATTTTAAAATTATTTGATTAAACCAAGCTTTTTATTTTTAACTCGGTGGCAGGATCTCACTTCTTGTTTGATTCAGAGGGGCTAGTTTCCCTACCCTCTGTGCCCTCAGTGGTTTCTCTAAAGCAGTTTATGGTCCTACATCAAAACACGTCCTAAATTTTCTGCTCCAACAGGCTGCTGTTTACCAGTTTAATCAGAACCTTTATTCTTTGAACTCTTTACTGAGGGGCTAATATGCACACACAAAAAATACAGTTGTAAGTGTCGATTTTTCTTTTCACAAAGAAAAAAAGTAAATGGATTTTCACAAAGTAAGCATTACCAGCGTATCAGAAGTTCCCCACTCTCATGCCCCTTTAAGTCATTACCCCCCCACCAAGGGTAACTACTGTTCTTATTTTTAACAGCATAGATAAGTTTTGCCTAATTTTGAAGTTTATATAAATGGATGTACCTTTTGTGTCTAATATCTTCTACTCAACATTGTATTTGTAAAATTAATCCCCATTGTTGCAGAAATTGTAGCTTATTCACTCTCACTGCTGTATAATATTGTGTTTTATGAGTATATCACAATTTATGCATTCAAAAGTTGATAGGCATTTGGATGGTGATGCTGTGAAAATTATTTTGCATGTCTTTGGATGAATTTCACACGTTTCTTTTGGTACATACCTAAGAGAGAAATTTTTGAATTCTAATTTAATTTTATAACTAACTCACGCATAGCATATGTCCTTGAATTTCTTTCCTGCATCACACTCTGCCAACCTAGTACGTCTTGTCCTCCACGTTTCTGTTTGTTTTAACTTGCCTCTTCTTAATGACTTAGCACAAACATGATTTAACCAAAATTTCATTTATAGTTCTAATACAACCTTAATTTCTCAAGGATTTAAGGTCATTGTCCCCAGTTTTACCAGCTTATGCTCCAGCTCAGGTTTCCTGTGGTATCATTCCCCACATGATTTTTTCTAGCAGTCCCACAGGGATTTCTTGTATGTGCTTACTTTTCTAGATGCTGTTTATTCCCTGGTATTCACTGGGACTCCGTGATGATACACTAGTGGAGAAATCCTAAGTAGTTCTACTCTATCAGATATTTTCCCTTTTTGTTTCAGAAGCACCAGCGTTGAGTAAGAAAAGTGGTTTATGTATGTGTTTATTTTTCTTTTGTTTCTTTCTTAGTTTTATATGTGTCTATATAAGCTCAGCATCAGACCCAGATAAGAGTCCAGAAGAGATGGGTTTATTGACAAATCCAAGTAAGTGAATATAAATGCCATTATATACTCAGAGTTTATTTTTCTATCCAGTCCAAGGATTAAGTCAAGTTTTTATTGTCTGGTTTCTTAATCCCCTGAGGAAAAACAATTTCCCATTTATGCAAGTTAACTTTGGGTGACTTTACCCATCAGTTCTTCATGCATAGTCAAGGCTGTCAGAATCTCCCTTAGCTTCACATAGAGACCCCACACAAATATTCAGTCTTAACCTTTATATTATCCCAAATGTCATGGTTGATTTCACCAGAATCCTTGTTGGGCTTAAGGTTATGCTACTTTCCAGTTTGGGGTAGACAGATGTGATGAATATGGAAACATGAAGTAATTAAATCCTTATTTCTCTTTTATAGAAGAGAAAAATACTTATGTGAATGAAAAATTTCCAGATATACAAAATATTCATATGTAAAATCAAAACTGCAGCATTAGTTTTGCAAGAAGTATGCACTTTATCTAATTTATTGAATCTCTTTAGTTCTCAGCACCTGTAGCTCCTTTAGCATCCCTACTTCTTTCCTCTCCCAGATGTAGCCCCACTTTCCATCACATACTCCTGTGTGTCCACACTCAGCTCCCTTGCCTGGCAAATATTGATGTAGTTAAGTCCAGTTTTCAGCTCTTCCCCAGTTAACCCCTTAACTGCTTGTCAGAGAGCAACACAAAGCCATGCTGACTGGTCTCACCTTAAATGTATGGCCATGATCCTTACGTGGGCTCTTACCCTGACCAGCAACTCTACTACCTTTCCCTATTTAATGTTTCTCCCTCTATCTATTTCATACCTTATTCTCTCTCTTCAAATTCCATCATCCCATTCACCTATTCTCACTTCCAGCTGATGACCTTGAATTTTCTTTCATTAAGAATGTGGCAGCATTCAGACAAGTGCTCCTTCATTTCTCCCCACTCCCTCCATCCCTCTGTGTCTGTATCCATGCATTCAGTTTTCCCCCTTTCACCATGAATGAGCACTTCTACTCCTGTCTAAGGCCAGTCTCTCCATTTGTGACCTGGTACGCATCCCATTTTTCTTACTGAAAGTTGTTGCTCCTGCGATTTCTCTTCTCTGCTGCGGCATCCGCTCTTCCCTCCTGCCGCCAGCAACAGCAATCTGTAGACCCTACTGGGAGAGTTGTCTGCACTCACTGTCTTCCCTTCCTCAACTTATTTTTCATGAAACCACTCTACTCAGGTGCTTGTCCACGCACAACACTGAAACCCATTTGTCAAGGTCACCAATGATTTTATCATTGTTAAAATTGGTGGTCAATTATCAGTCTTCATCTTCCTTAGCCTCTAAGATGTTTTTGACATAATGAAACCATCGGGAAACTTTTCGCTTGGCTTCAGGACCCCGCACCCTCTTAATTTTCCTCTGATCTCACTGTCTACTTGTTCTCAGTCTCTTTTGTGCTAGCATCCTCATTTTTCTGACCTATGTACATATTGCCTTACCTTTAATTATCTGTAATCCCTCATTAGATGATCTCATCCAGGTCTGTGTCTAGCTAAAGTACAATTCAGTTCTCACGATTCCCCAGATTCTCTCTTCAGCCCAGGTTTGACCCCAAACTTCAGATTTGTGCAGTGGTAGCTCCTTTTGGCTCAGACTTCACATATCACAACCGATCTCTTGACCCCTGTGTCCTCAGCGTGCTTCTTTCTCAGTGTTCCTTATTTCAGCAAATTTCATCACTTCTGACCCTGACACTCATAACAATATTTGCCTTTATCCTTGCTTCCTCTCTTTTTCTTGTAACCCATAGCAAAAATATTATGTATGCCACCTTCAAAATAGATCCAGAATCAGAACAATTTGGACAAATTCTACTGCTACACCATTGCCCAAAGTGTTGTTCTTTCTTGCCTAGACTTCTACTATTGCTTCTAAAGTAGTCTCCCTGTGGCTTCCCCAAGCCTTCTTCAGTTTATTCCCCACATGTCAGCCTTTGAAATATAAAACTTGATCTGTAACTTCCTTGCTCAAAATTATTCAGTGGCTTTTCATGGCCCTTATAATAAACTTCACTGTCCTTGCCTTGGGCTAAAATACCCTGCAAGACCACGATGGCCTCATCCCCTGGCTCTCTGTCCTTTGCTCACACACCTGTCTGCAGCAATAAGGGCTTTCTTACTACTTCTTGAATAGGTTAAGGAAGTTCCTATCCTAGGGCATTTGCACCTTGTAACACTCAATCTAGAAGTATCTAGAAGTTGTTTCCTCACTTACTGAGATTTCAGTCTAAAAATCTCTTCCTCAGAAAAGAAAATAATTTTCTTATCAACGTATACCTAAAATAGCTGCCCTTGTTGGTCCGCACCCCCTTACTCTGGCTATTCTTAATCCCCAAACACGTATGTATTTGTGGGGTTTTGTTTTACCTTGTTTATCTTAGCCACTAGATTATAAAATCCATATAGACAGGGACTCTATTTTGTTTACTAGTCTATCTCTAGTACATATAACAGCATCTGATGTGTGGTAGCTGTTAGTAAATATTTCATTTATTAAATACATGAATTGGGATAAAAGAAATAATCATTCACCTGGGAATGTTCATAAGCGAATCCTGTTTTTAACAAAGACAATTCTCCCCTACCCTCCACCTTGGAAAGAGGAAGGATTTTTTTTCTTACTGAAATCAGTTTAAATACATACTTTAAAAAGAGATGGATGGGTAAGGGAGAGCAATTCAGAGAGAATCTGGGTGTTGGAGGGGTATTGGAGATGGAAGAGTGGACAGTACAATAGCTGCTGTGGGCTTTGACTTAGCTTGTAATTGGCCTCTCTGCATCTTCTTTGACTGACACTCCTTCAGTTTCCTCTCCACTGTTGATAGGGATTCATAGAAGCAGGCGGGTGGGATTAGTATGGCTCTGAATATTACTTTAGGATTTTTCATAAAAATTGAAAAGATTTGTACTATTTTGAAATTACTTATGCTATTAGCTCTTTATTTTTCTGTTTTATTATTATTTTATATAAAAGACAAATGTAACATATGTCAAGAGAGAAATTTTAAACAGTGCTATTGAAACAAACACCTGTGAACTCACTACTCTTCTTAAGAACTAGAACATTTGATTGATATACTTGAGCCTCGTTGTATGCTCTGCCTTGCTTATGTCACCTTCCACGCACATACACCTTGCAGGAAACCACTTCCTTGAATCATTTAATCATTTAATTAATCATTCCCTTTGTTTCTTTATTGTTTTACTACATATTGATGAATCTCAAAAAATATAAGTTTAGTTACTTTAAATAAACATCTTATAATTTGCATTTTTCATGAAAATTGGTAGCGGGGTGGACTGCTGATGAGAAATTTTTTTTTTCTAATTTATGCATTTATGTTCCCTTTTCTGACTTCCATCTTTCAAGGGCACTGGCTTTACCTCCCATCTCCTTGATGCCTGTCAAACCGCAAGTTTTGAGGCCCTAGGAATCAGCATATGCAACTGGGCAAATACAGGTTCAAGGCCAACTTACCTCTCTGGATTCAAGCTTTCTAATCATTTCTGAGTCCAAAGGTTTTACCTATTTCCTTCCAGTGCAGACAGTAACATAAAATATTTTATATGTGCATTTGACACATTATTTTAGGTGCTCTCTATTGGCTTCTCCACCTCTATGGGAGGTTAACCTATCTTATTTTTCTCTTTAATTGTAACACAACTCTGAGGCCGAACTGTGGAAATTAGTCTTTATGAGCCTACACATTATGATAGATTTAAACAGAAGACTTATCTTAGTTAAACAATGATTAGTGATAGTGTAAATGTCTAAGAGATTCCATGAGTTTGAAACCCAGATATTTTACTGGGGCAAAAGTAAGTGTGCCTTTTTCCTATATTAACATCAGTGAACGCTCACCAGTACTTACTATGTTCTAAGCACCTTTCTAAGTATATTACTTGAATTCATTCACTGAACCCTCACAGAAACATTATGAAGCAGGTATGAGTTTTATCACATTTTATAGATCATGACACTTAGGCACAGAGAGCTTAAGTACCATACCTAAATCCACACAATTAAGTAAGTGGAAGAGCTGGAATCTAAGAGATTGGGAGAGAAAAGCAGTTGAATATGACTGTTCATAGAGAGCATAAAAGAAGAGAGAGACATTAGAGAACAAAAGGGAGATCCTGAAAACACCAGCCCTTGCAAACTCCTGGTGGGAAAGAAAGATCATTGTTTCCTTACTCTACTTTGATCTCTCATAAGTGTCCAACTATTTGTGCACATTTTTGGTCACATAACTGACTTCCTTTCATGTTGGCAGATAAGCCAAATCAGAAAAAAAATAAGAACCAGGGGTCCTATCAGAGATGTTGGGTCACTTGGAATTCTAGGGTATAAATACAGCCAAAGACCTTTAAAGACTTGGTGGGGTGGGGAGGGGGTGGGAATGGATGAATGTAGTACCATAAGCTAAAGCCAATGCAGGCTTGTGAATCTGGGCAAGGTCTGAGGAGTTAATAAGTGCTAAGTTGGCTGGTTTAACATATGTACAAAAGAGAAAGAATTGGTAGAGGTACATGAACACAGATTGAAATAGGAAAGAGGCACATACAGAAAAAAAAATGGGCATCAGAGGTCTTATCAAGGAAATATGT
Source organism: Balaenoptera ricei (assembly GCF_028023285.1). Lineage (NCBI taxonomy): Eukaryota > Metazoa > Chordata > Mammalia > Artiodactyla > Balaenopteridae > Balaenoptera > Balaenoptera ricei. Next base: position 75,144,113 of record NC_082651.1, on the reverse strand, counting down.
CAGAACCTTAGAAATGGTAGGCCAGCAGGAGGTAAGATGCAAGAACGGATGATGAATGGGATGCTAATCCAAGAAGGTAGGAACATAACAACTGGATGATCAAGAACATAGCTAGTCTAACTTGACACTAAACTGGATAAATACTTCACTAATGCTCTTAATATTCCCTGCTTCCCAACTAGAATTTTTCAGTACACAGGGTAGGGGTTGAATATAAAAGGAGTTGGTTTAGTGGCCACATCTGCCAGGTTTAAAAGGAGTAAGGGGCAAGGAACCAGGTGGACCATTCATCAGCATAATATGTCATTAGAACCATTCTTAGCTCTATGGCCTCTGTCACTTAAGTTAACAAATACATCATTAAAAGGGTCACCTTTCAGCCTGGAAATGGCAGATTATTACCTTCCTGATCCCACTTTCCTGCTCTGTGATCTCTCACTTGTTTCTAAAAATCTAGTGCTGATAGCAAAGGTAGATATAAAATTCCTTTTTTTTTTTTGTCTCTGACCTAGACTGTGGCTCAAGATCCTATTTAAAATAAGAGTGTTCAAAATTATAATTAATTTTTTTTATCTTGCCAAACAAAATTATGGGAATGCTCCATTTAGAATAAGTTAATTTGAATAGTAACAGGTTCTATTACTATTTTATATGCCAAATATTTGAGAAAAAATCAATACTGACCTAAATGAGTCTTTTACAATGTACACTATTCATATTTTTTTTTGTTTTAATGAAGTATGAGAAATTTGAATCTGAAGACCTTATTATGTACAAGAAGTATATATAGTCACTGGAGAAGAATAAAGGGAAAAGCAATTTCAAGTAAACAAAAGATTAGAATAATTAAAGGAAGCTAATAGAATCTCAGCAGGAAGTGAATCTCATTGATGCCTACCTCATTGAACTGAGTTTGCAAGTTCATCACCCCTTCTTACTGTGTGTGTGTGCATGTGTGTGCTGGCCTGTGTGTGTGTGCACATGTGGGTGTCCATGGCACATGTAAACAACACAGTAAAAGAGTGATAAATAAACAACAGAATCATGGTAAAATTCTAGAGCTGTAGTGTTTATTAGACATTATATAGTCCTCTGAGTGTCTCATTTTGAGGACAATGTAACCCAGAAAGGTTAAATGACATGCCTAAAATAAAACAATTTGGAAGTGGCAAAAGGAACCAATTTTGGCAAAACTATAAAAGTTTCAAGGAAGAAACAAATAGAAACTAAAGAGATTAGGTGATGGTTTATTAGGCTCGTTGGGGGGAAATGCTGTTGTTACCAATTCCTTTTCTTTGACTTTAGCTATTGTGTGCCAAATTTTTGAAAAAGATTAAAAATCAATAAAATAAAAATTAATGAAGTGAAACTTGTGGCACGCTTAGGGGTCTAATACTTCTGTTTTTCATACAAAGGGTCAGCTATCAAATAGTTAATATTAGGCACAATTTTTTGTCCAGAAAGTGTGAAAATGGTTTAAGACATTTATGACAAAACCTTAAAGATACTGCTAAAATCATAGTGGTTTAAAGAAAAGTCAATAAATTTGTTCATCAATTCCAAGTGCCACTTACCACCCAGTGTTCGCAAATATAATTGGACACACAGAATGTATAGGGTTGACCAAAAAGTTCATTCCTTTTTTTTTTTGTAAGATGGCTTTAGTAGTGCTTAGTTGTCTTTAACTTCATTCAAAACAATTTTGTTAGATTGTATTGTGACAGCTGTCATATCAGCATGCATTTTAAAAAAAAATCAAAATTGGTGAATTTTGTGTAGCCATTCTAATATTGAAGATGGAAGAAAAAAAAGAACATTTTCAGCATATTATGCTTTATTATTTCAAGAAAGTAAAAATGCAACTGAAACGTAAAAAAGATTTGTGTGGTGTATGGAGAAGGTGCTGTGACTGATCGAACGTGTCAAAAGTGGTTTGGGAACTTTTGTGCTGGAGATTTCTCACTGGACGGTGCTCCATGGTCAGGTAGACCAGTTGAAGTTGATAACGATCAAATAGAGACATTAACTGAGAAGAACAATCAACGTTATAACACTTGGGAGATAGCCGACATACTCAAAATATCCAAATCAAGCGTTGAAAATCATTTGCCCAGCTTGGTTATGTTAAACGCTTTGAGGTTTGGGTTCCACATAAGTTAAGCAAAAAAACCCTTCTTGACCATATTTCCACATGTGATTCTCTACTCAAATGTAACAAAAACATCCATTTTTAAAACAAATTGTGACAGGCAATGAAAAGTGGCTACTGTACAATAATGTGGAACGGAAGAGATTGTGGGGCAAGTGAAATGAACCACCACCAACCACACCAAAGGCCGGTCTTCATCCAAAGAAGGTGATGTCGTGTATATTGTGGGATTGGAAGGGAGTCCTCTATTATGAGCTCCTTCTGGAAAACCAAACGATTAATTCCAACAAGTACTGCGCCCAATTAGACCAACTGAAAGTAGCACTCGACAAAAAGCATCCAGAAGTAGTCAACAGAAAATGCATAATCTTCCATCAGGATAATGCAAGACGACATGTTTCTTTGATGACCAGGCAAAAACTGTTACAGCTTGGTTGGGAAGTTATGATTCATCCGCCTTATTCATCAGACATTGTACCTTCAGATTTCCATTTATTTCGGTGTTTATAGAATACTCTTAATGGAAAAAATTTCAATTCCCTGGAAGACTGTAAAAGGCACCTGGAAGAGTTCTTTCCTCAAAAAGATAAAAAGCTTTGGGAAGGTGGAATTATGAAGTTGCCTGAAAAATGACAGAAGGTAGTGGAACAAAAGGGTATAAAGTTCTTGGTGAAAATGAAAAATGTGTCTTATTTTGACTTAAAAACCAAAGGAAATTTTTGGCCAACCCAATAGTTTCTTGACTAACACAGAGCTTACTGAAAGAGTAGTCTTTCAACAATTTATAACTAATGTTAAAGTTTTGGTAATACAGAACTGGAAAATTAGCAAGTGAGAAAAAGAGGATCTAAGAGTATAAACTGCACAGAGGGACACACGTAAAGGCTAAAGAAATGCTGAGAATAAATATTTAGCTACAGGAGTAACTGAACATCAGAGGAGGATGAGAAGACAGCAGACCTATTTTTACACAAGAGAGTCCCATCTCATCCTTCATACTTAGGGTAACCTACCATGGCAAGGAGTGAACAGCTCAGAGCAGCTTTTCTTTCCAGAGACGGAGTTTGATAGGCATCAATCTGGCCTTTTAATTTGCAGCCTAAGAGAATCAAAATGCGAAATTCTGGGTGGAAAAAAATATATATCAAGGTTAAAATATTTGAGCTTTCAAGCTGCAGATTATCATTTCTAATTAAATTTATTCTTCTACAACCCATTTTTACAAAGAAATAAGTAAGAACACACTCGGGCCAGTTTTCACACCATATATGTGTGAAAATCTTGATTCATTTAGCAAAACATTAACTGAGCATACTACTATTTGCGTGCAATTTCCTGGATAATGGTGGCATAAAGATGGAAATCGTCTGATTCCTGTCCTCAAGGAACTTATTTTCTGAGAGCAGAGAAGACATGTGCATAAATAATTGAAAAGCAAAGTCAAAGCCATGGATATCATGTGTGAGTAACAGACACATGCTCTTGTAGGTCATTCATTCAGCCATTCAACAGATATTTATTGCACACTTTTTATAAGGCAGGCACCTAGGGGACACAGTGGAGAAAAACCTCTGTCTTCATGGAATATGTGTCATACTGAGGAAACACAGATAGTAAACAAATACCATACATTAAGTTGTGGTAAATCCTTCAGAATAAAATAAAGCAGTGAGGAAGAATGGGGGTGCCGACAAGAATGGGGTTGGTATAGGTGAGATTTGCCATTTTAAGGATGGTGGTCTGATGAGAGAGAGACAGAGAGGGAGCGAGAAAGAAACAGATAAAGACAGACAGCGAGAAAAGAGAGAGGCACTCAGAGAAGACACTTATACTTGCTGGATATGGAGGTTGTCAAACTCAGATTCAAGATACGTTGAGGGGCCGGGTGAACCCTGTGTTAAACCTTGCCCTTGCCTAAATGCCTTCACACACATACATATGTACATACGTATAGACATACATACAAAATAGAAAAGTAAAATATAAATATAGAATATTTAGAATAGAAAATATTTAGTCGGTTGATGAAATAGAACGTGAAGGTCTTCCTTCCGCTGCAACCCCACCACGAGGACAGGACTATTACTGTTTTGTAGCACCAGAAAGCCTTGATGAGAGTATTTTAACCTAAAGAGTACTTTATATCTTGCTTCCTCTGCTCTGTTATTTTGGGGAAAGTGTGGAACTAGTTCATGTCTAGTCACGTGTTAGACTGCCTGAGGGGGCACTTTTACTGTAGAGAAACTTCTTTCAATAACATGAAACATATGATAATAATCTTTAGGTCAAGTGGAAGCAAGTCTTGGACAAGAAACAATACTGCATTTTTAGCCCTTTGGCTCCGAACAGCAGCAAAAGCACACGACACATTCTTCTTCTGTTATTTTGCTTTTGGTTTCTTTTGGTGATCTGTATCTGTGTCCTTTTTCTTTTTCTCTCTGACATGAAAGATTTCATGCTGTAGTCTACACATTCAGGGGGAGAACCATGTGGTGATTGCCAGCTACAATAGCAGAGCAGTTCAGGGAATTGAGAATGTTTTACTGAGGAATAAAGTCATGTAGACTGGCCCAGAAAGTGGCCTGAGCAGAAGCAAGAGACCTACCTTCGGGGGCATCCATCTAGAGCAGAGATCAGGAAACTCCTTCTCTAAAAGGCCAGAGAGTAAATATTTTAAGCATTGCAAGCCGTGTGATCTTGTTCCTAACTATGAAACTCTGCCATTGCAGCATTACAGCATTTAGAGACAATGCATAAATAAATATGGCTGTATTCCAATAAAGCTTTATTTTTAAAAACAGATGGTGGGCTGGATTGGGCCTGTGAGCAGTGGTTTCCTGACCCCTGATCTAGAGAACCCTTGGCTGCTGTCCTAGTCCTGGCCATCAGTGTGTCTTACAACAGGTCCCTATCTAGTCCCCCTGTCTCTGGTTGACCTCTCACCATTCTGTCCTCCACACAGCTGCCAGAGAGATTTTTCTAAAACTCGCATGAGATCATGTCATTTATCTGATTCACTTCCTTAGTTCTTATATCATATTGTGCATATCTGTCACTTGGCCATGCCTGCTGACTCACAGTCTGTTTCAGTCCGGTTCATCTGCTGTCCTGCTCAGACGAGGCTCCAAATCACACCTACTGTTGAAAACTGACTCTACTACAGTGTCTTCGGGGCCTCGCTTTCCCCAGCTACATCTCAAATGTGGCCAAAACATAAGTGCTATCCCTCCCCATCAACACTGAGGCCTCTTGGGCAGAGAAGAATGAAACCTCCTTCATATCAATCAGGAACTTCTTTTACAGGGGTAGATCTAGTGAGGCAAGATCTCAGAGGTTTTAGGTCTTCCAAGATATTATTTATTCTAACCCACAGTTTCACTGAGATTTTCATGGTGCTTCTCCTAAATCCTAGACCTTGAACAGTTTTATTTCCCTACCCTTATCAACTGCCTGGTCTTTTATCTTAAGGCTGCAACATTTGCTAAACCCACTATTACATCTCGCTCATTCACATGCATAAAGCATGCATTTAAAAAAAAATACATCTTTTAAAACCTGCATTTGATCAGTACTCTAGTTACCGTCCTCCCAATCTTGCGTTAAGATTTCAGAAAGTTTTAAATTCTCAAATAATGGGTTTGCTACACTCCTAATTACTTACATGGGTTAATATGTTTACTTCACAGGAATTCTTTAAAAGTAAGTACCATTATAATCTCTGTTTTTTAGATAAGGAAGCTAATGAGACAAGGGCTGAAGTACCTTGTTTATGGTATTCACTGAGGAATTGGAGTCCTTTGTCTTGACCATTTCATGATATCATTTACTTGGCTCAATCTCGTATTCCAGTCAAAGCTATTCCAACTTGCTTTCTCTCTAGAGATGAAGCACTGAAGCACTCTTAAAACTTCTTTATAGAGATATGTATCTCCACATACTGTTGTCCAATGAACATATATTATGCATCCATTCCATAACTGTTAGCTGGATCTTAAATGCATTTTAAAATAGTCACAAGGGATTTGAAAGAATTTTACAAACCCTAAAGATCTATATAAATGTTAGAGAAAAGTATTATCTTTCAAAGATATGTATGTTTTATGGAATAACACACTATATATATTATGTATGTATAGTACATATCATACTAAAGCAAAGAAAAATTTAATTATTGGACTATGAACAAGAAAAAGACGTGGTACGCATAATCATTTGTTCAACACAATTTCCTCATTGCTCTGGAGTTTTAGCAGGAAACTTGGCTTTTTCATGCATAGCAGTAATGATTTTCTGTCTACACCTCCATACGTAAATGGACAGTTAATCACTGTGTTTTCTGATGTTGGTCCTTGTCTTTCTCAGAAGATATTGCTATATTGCAAAGGCTTGGCTATCAGCCTCTCAACACCCTCCAAAAGGAGGATAAACTCAAAAAAGGAATCCTTGATGACATAATTTTGTCTAAGTAATGATAGTGGCTTACATTTATAAAACCTCTGCATCCCCCCACAAAGCATTTACATTTCCATTGTTTTATTTGATCCTCACAATGGTGCTGTGAGGAGCATAGTGGCAATTTTATTGTCCACATTTACCCAGGAGGAAACTGATGTTCAAAAGGGTTAGGTGACTGGCTTGTGCATACAGATAAGGATTTCCTTTATCAGTGTACCCAAGTGTTCTGACTTACAGTCTGTGAAAACGCTCAATCAGGGTCTGGACTATCTTTGCTTCTGGAAAAACACAGCCTACCCATACCCTTCAGGGACTTACATATACTTTTCCCAACACATTTGTAGATGTGTTGCTGAATCTGCTTTCCTCATCCCCTTGCCTCATTTCACACACAGTTCACCCACTCAGTGGCCGATACTTACCCACTTGCTGTGCTCCTGATTCTAAGCTTCTAGGTTTTCAGTTTTTAAGCCTATTTGAATACGTCCTGCTAAGCTCTCCTTATTTCTAAATCTTAGTTCTTCCCATATGGAACACTGATTCCAGATGTAAATTTCTTGTAACCATCCCTTCATTTATCAATTGTCGGGAATCATCCCCCTTGCGCTTATCTTTTTTCTCCTCTCAGAGGTAGTCCATATGGGTACATTCTGACACTACAACTAGGCATGGACAACAGTCTGCCCCATATAATGAGTATGAAAACATTGCTCAAGGATAGCTAGGTGATGTTAACTTACACATTTATTTTATTTTGTACAGCATGGATTTTAAGTGTCAAATATCTAAATCATTTTTTTCTAGCCAGAGGTTAATCCAAGCTCTAATACCCTGGGGGCACATGGCTGACATTAGAAGCCTCATAAAACATTAAGGAAATGCCATATGAGAGGATACAGAGCCAAGAATATGATGGCATCAAAGGTTAGGAGGATAAATACTCAAATTAGGGAACTAATAGCAGAAGCAGAAGTCAGAGAAAGTGCGAGTTAAGAGGACAGCTCAGTACAGCAAGTCCATAATGGGAAGTCAAAGGTATGGGGAGAGATCTTTTAGGAAATTGCCAGAAATGGACCTTGCTAAAGGCAGCTGGTTTTGCATTGAAAAGGGACTGAAGACCAGATGAGAGCTAATGAGCATCACATCTCCTCGTTATACAGTGTCGCACATTATACCTTATAGAAACCACAGTCTTGGGGCTATCCAAGATTATTAATTAATAATAAAGGAGAAATTACGTGAATGGAAATATAGTAAAACATGTCATCTCAAAACATTAGCCTGGCAAATTAAAAGTAGAATCCCAGCTTTGATGTTTACACAAGAGTAAATCAATACATGTTAGATTTAAAGTACAAAATAGTTTACTCTCTGGAAATAAAAACACACACTATTTCTTAATATCATAAGTCAACTTTTTTCCTATTAGGAAATTTTTGTTTAGTTCACAAAAATATGTATTTTGAGTCATGTACCATATTCTCAATGTTTCCATCAGTTTAAAATGTGTTGCTAGTAATGCATGTAAATTCCTTAAACATGAAAACCAAATGACACAGTGATATACAGCTGTGCCTACATTGTATACATCTTTTATGACATGTTTCACTTGCTTTAACTCTCTATGGCTGTAAACATCAAGGAAAACTCTTTACTATTTCAACTGAACACAAACTAAAAGCAGATAAACTATTTTTTAAAAAACTGTCACCTATAATATTGTGCCAATACATTATAATAGAAATTACACATATTACATGTTCAGGCATTCATTATAGAGTGTTTACACCAATGGCTAAAAATATATATATGAGCTATATTACATTATATCTATTTAATTTATGTCCTTTTTTACTTTATGTATTGGTTATAAGAAATCATTCTTGCCTGACAACAATTACTTTTTCATGTCAGATTTCAGAAAAGCCAAGGTATCCAAAGAAGTGACCCATTATATTATGAATGGAATACCAAAAATCGCCTACACTTTGCCTAGACCATGAATATTTACTAGGGTTAGAACTGTAACTGGATCTACTTCAAAATTCTCTTAATTGGAACAAAAAGTCAAACCAACAAATAAAAAGCATAGCAATTGCTTCTACAGATAATAAGTGTTTTAAGGGGAACGGAGAAGAAGTTTTCAGGCCATGAATATCCTAGCCTCTCTGTCTCAGATTGACTGAGAACAGTCCAGTATAAAGAGTAGCTGAAAATAAAATGTTAGCTAAGGCTCCTAAAGGCAACTGTGGAGCACACAATGGCATTAGTGAGTAGAGGTAGCGATGCCAAACAAAGGTTGCATTAAAAGGTCTGTTCTGTAGAAAGCTATTTTTAGTAATGAATTCTTGAGAAAATACCCTCACATAGAATGTTTAGACTGTTTAATAGTTTTGTTGTTGTAGTTGTTGGAAATATTGCTTATCTTAGATTCATTTTACTAACGACTAGTTATTAAGCCACATGTCATAAATAAACGTAATTGGGTTAAGACACTAACAGTTGGGTTTGCATTCATGGCCAAAATATGCTCTGGAAAAAAAAAAAAAGCCGAGGTAGTATGAACCACAGTTACTGAAATACACAACTCTCCCTGGTGCTGAAACCCTGTTTTAGAGGTCATAGGGATTGGTCCTGATGTTTAGTGTGTTCTGCATGACAGCAAGAAGGTCTGGGAATATGCCAAAAACATTATAGCCTATATCCTAGAAGTTTGTATAAATAGAAAATTTATCTTAAGTTTCTAACTCATTTTAAAAATAACACATCAAAAATTCAGATTGCTCAGGCTATGCTGGGAACTATTTGGATGATTTCTGATATTCAGGAAAGGATATGGGTTGTTATCTCACCAGGGAAAGCACCATTGAATTTATAAAGGCAGAATAATGGTGATGATATATGTATTTACAAAAGAAGAGACAGTATTCTACAGCACTCAGTAAGGGGTGATGTTTACCCTGCTTACCAATCTGGCCACAAAGGTCTTTACTATGCATTTTATTGGTTTCCACCCCTATGTTGTCCCTTGTTGTCATTTCACTTCCCTGGAGCCAAAGAAACAGAAACATATGCATTTTCTTTTTGATCAGGCTTATAGTTCTGAACAGCTTCTACTGCTAACATGACTGACAGTGTATTCTAATATGAATTCTTTCACTTCTGGTCCATTGTTTTTTTTCTCATTTCAGAATTCAGACTGGGGTCTCTGGTCCAGTGCCTTACATTCTTTTCTCAGCTAAAACCTTGGTTTCCTACACAGACCACAGTTTAAGTGGTTCCTCCAATGGCTGTGCTGTTTCAGATGAACAACCAGCCTGCTCTTCTCACCACCGTTTACATAAATATCCAGCTTGGGTATTTTCCTTGACCCTAAGAATGGGAACCAAACAAGTGGGGTCCATAATGTCTAAATGTCTTTGTTAAATTATACATGGGAGTATTAATTTAGCCATGCTTTTCAAAGGTAAAACAACACCCAGAATATTAATTAAGTACCTGCAATATGCCAGGTATATAGAAAGCTTTATCTTAATTAATATAATCACATTCATGGGAGAGTGATATTACCATGTCCATATTTATAGCTGAGGAAACCAACTCTTAGGTGAAAAAGGTTAAATAACTCAACTGAGATTGCCTACTTATAAATGGTAGAGCCAGAAAAAATTGTCTGTCTCATCCAACACCATGATGTTTAACTTCAAAGTGATTATCTGAAAATTGACTGAATTTATACAAGTAAATGAACTATGAACATTTTATCAATGGTAAACACACACACACACACACACACACACACACACACATGCAGTCATGGAGAGAGGAATATATACTTACCACTCTAATAGGCATCTAGTGGTAAGTCTGACCCTTAACTAGGAGGAACTAGAATGGTGAGAATCTGGATTTGATCCAAATACTCTTCTGCTCTGTGTCTCTATTCTCTAAAGTATCATGATTTGCCACATGATTTCATGGTGGCTCAGTTGCTTCATTAAAATAGACTCTAGAGCATAGTAGTTAGCAGTATATTTCTAGGGTCTTATGGACCTGCAGTTCGTGAGCTACATGACTTTGGGCAAGTGATTTGGTATCTTTGTTTCATCACCCTTATTTGTAAGATGAAAAAAGTAACAGCTATTTCGTAAACTTATTGTGAGGATTAAGTGAAGTATTATTTACAAGCTTTTACTTTCTGGCTTACAGGGAGCACTCAATATATGTGTGTTATCATGGTACTATTTGTTGTTACTATTATTTATTTGTAGTAGGACAGAAAGTGTCATTCTTTTTGTTAGCTGCTCAAAGATGAGTTTTCTTGGCAAATGTTTAATCCATTTAACTTTTCTTGCTTTAGATATTTCTCTTTCCATTTGTTTAATATTTAATCCATTTAACTTTTCTTAGAAAGTTAGATATGCTTTAGATATTTCTCTTTCTGTTTGTTGTTTTACAAGTGCACCAGCATACCAAAGGCATGGCTTTCCTCCAGTGCACATGTACTCTAAAAATACCTTCTAGAAAGTATTTGATGCTAAAAAATTCCTATGATTGCCCAAGATAACTTCTGCAATTGTAGAAAGTTTATAAATTATTTTGGCATAGATAAAATGAAGAATGACTTTTGGGCTGTGTGCTATTCAGATATTTTATAATAGCACACTCTTACTTAAAAACTTCTCTGATGGCAGTTACTCGCTGCCTATTGTGTTCCATAAATCTAGTCTCTGATACCTGAGAGTTGAAATTTTGTAATTTGGCCACCCTGTCCATACTCACAGGTGAGTTATATATTCACAATGAATCAACTAAAAGAGATGATTTCACCTAAGCCCCTCATTAATTTAAAACAAGAGGAAACAGGGAACTCTGCTTCTGACAATGGTGGAGTAGGAGGTTTTGGACCAAATCTTCCATTGATAACAACTAGAATACCTGGATTTAATGTAAACAAGCTGTTTGAGGGAATCATAGAGCTACCAAGGTAGCAAGAATGTGTCTGGATAATATCTGAAAGAGAAGAGATGCCCAGAGAAGTAAACCAAATATTTTGTACCACTCTTTTTCTTGAGCTGACTATGGGTGGTTAAACCTGAAGAACTAAACAGAACTTTCTGTATATTTACAGGAATAAGGCAATAAATATTAAAGTTCAGGACTCCTAAGGAAGAGGGGCACTGTTAAGGGTAATGCAGATATAAGTCATCCCTCACAAGGACTGAAACTTAGTTTTGAATCATATCAGTACCTGAATTGAGATGATTGTCTCTAATCTAGCTGTGTATCAGAGATAAAAGTAAATTCTTCCTATAGAAGATAATGTTGAGAGCTCCAACTTACCACTATAACAATAACTTTTACTAAGTAAGCACTTAGTAAAAAAGAATCAGGCATACAATTGAAGACCAGACTGGACCTAAACTGAAAAGTTTTTTAAAAGACAATAGAAACTGACTCATAGGAAGCCAGATAATGGAGTTATTATTATCATCTTTAAGATGTTACATGGTTAATATACTCAAATAATTGCAAAAATAAGAATGGGAATTAGAATTTCATCACATAACTAAGAACTATTAAAAATCAAATAATCACCTTAAATTTATACCATATTATATGTCAATTTTATCTCAATAAAGCTTGGGAAAATCAAATAAAAATGAAGAACTCAATCAAATAAAAATGAAAATCAAATAAAAATAAAAATGAAAAAATCATTATGAAAATGATTTTCATAAAAATGAAAATCAAATAATATAATATCTGAAAGAAACAACTAATGGATAGGATTAACATCATATTACACATATCCGAAGTGCTAATTAGTGTACCATAAGATGTGTTAGAAATGTAAATGTCAAAAACATGACTAGAAAAAAAACAAAAAGAAAGAATAAACAGGAACAAAAGTTTTTAAAAAAAAATGATATTTGGAATATAATGGAAATATCCAGCATATGATGAAAAAGTGAAAGAGAGTGGACCTGAAGCAAAATTGAAGAGAGTTACCAACGTATTCCAAAACAGCAAGATTGTAAAACAGCAACAGCAATCCTAGATATAATCATAGTAAACCTGCTGAAATAAAAGAGAATATCTCAAAAGCAATCAGAAGAAAAGACATTATCTTCAAAGGAGCAAAAATAAGTCTAACTGACTTCTCAACAGAGACAATGGATGCCAGAGAAAAAGACAAAATGAAATTTGAAAGGATGGCAAGATAATACTGTAAAAGAAAAATTCTGTATCAAGAAAAATTATCCTTCCCAAAATGCTGGTTGGAATAAAGATAGTTTTAAATTAAAAAAAAAAAAAAAAGTAGAGAAAGATTTTTTTGAAAGGCAGACCTGCACTAAACAAAAGAGGTGTTCTTCAGACAGAATGATGCAGTCTCAAGTGGAGGCTTACAGATTTACAAGATAATGAAGAGCAATTGAAATGGTAAATACGTAAATCTAAGAGTATGGTTAAAATGTAAATAAATCTAAAAGAATATTGATTATATAAAACAATAATAGATTCTTTGATATTTAAAATATGAGGCACAGATTACTTGAAAACAAGAATACATAACTCAGAATGATGATTAAGTGTCAAAGATCCTTGAATACTGTAAGGAATATCAATAGTTCTATTTCATTAGAGGTTAATACATCCTAGATACAAGTTGTAATTTCTAGGGTAAGCACCAAATGACACATGTAACAAGTGAGCTAAGGAAAGGAAAAAATAGTTTAACAAAATTACTTTCAAAAGCAAAGAAGCTTAAATAAATAGACAAAAACAAACAAAAGACATGAGACAAAAAGGAAGTAAATAATATGAAAGATCTATGTATCTATATTGGTAATTGCATTAAATATAAATTGGTTAAGTTTTTCACTTAAATGATAAGATGATAGGGATTATTAGATTTAGTGAAAAAAAACCCAAACAGATATGTGCTCCTTATAAGACACACCTCAAAATAAAACACCCAAAGATGAAAGTAAAATGATAAATAACAATGTCATTAACAATAGAGGAAAGATTGATAAATTGAACTATACTGATATTGGGAGCTTTTGTTCATCAAAGAACATTATTAAGGTAATATAAATGTAAGTCACAAAGTGGATAATATATTTGACATACAAATAACTGACAAAGAGTTTGCAACTGTATATAACCCTACAATATAAAAGAGAATTTCTACTCAATGGAACAAATGGTGAGAAAGTTGAACAGGTATTTTACACACACAAAGAAAAATCCAAATAGCTAAAAAACATACATAGGTACTCAACATCATTAGTCACCAGGAAATTAAAACTATCATGGATGTAATACCATGACATACACAACAGACAGGTGAAAATTAGAAAGACTGATACACTGCTGTTTAAAGTGTCAATTACCACAAACATTTTGGAAAACTTTGTCATTATCTACTAAATTTGGAAAGATAGGTAGGTAAGTAGGTAGGAAGGTAGATGGATAGGTAGATATTTTGCTAACTAGCATTTCTACTCTTAAGTATATTCCATAACACACACACATGCTTCACATATTTGTTCACCAAAAGACATGTATAAGAATGTTCATAACAGCATTGACCAAAAGAGTGGAAATAACTAAACTCTTTATCAACTGTATAAGAAAATTAAATTACAAGATATTTATGCATTGGAACAGCATAGAACAAAAACAACAAAAGCAGTGAATTACTGCCCAACACAACAACATGAATGAATATCCAAAACAAAGTGTTGGAAAGAAGCCAGATTTAAAAGGTGCATAATGATAAATCCTTTATATAAAGATCAGAAAGAGGAAAAACTAACCCATGGTGTTAGCAGTGAGAGTAATAGTTACCTTTGAGAAAGAAGGAGTGTATAGTGATGAAGGAATGGATAAAGGTGAGGACTTGTAATATTCTAATTCTTAACCTAAGTGACAGTTAAATGAGCTTGTTCTTTTTTTTCTTTTTAACATTTTTTTTTTAATAGCTACTTTATTTGTTTATTTATTATTTATTTTTGGCTGTGTTGGGTCTTTGGTTTGTGCGAGGGCTTTCTCTAGTTGCGGCAAGCGGGGGCCACTCTTCATCGCGGTGCGGGGACCGCTCTCCATCGCGGTGCGCGGGCCTTTCACTATCGCGGCCCCTCCCGTTGCGGGGCACAGGCTCCAGACGCGCAGGCTCAGTAGTTGTGGCTCACGGGCCCAGCTGCTCCGTGGCATGTGGGATCTTCCCAGACCAGGGCTCGAACCCGTGTCCCCTGCATTAGCAGGCAGATTCTCAACCACTGCGCCACCAGGGAAGCCCCATGAGCTTGTTCTTTTTAAGATAATTCATAGAGCTGTACAATTATAAATTTTGCCTTGCTATGTATTTGTGTTGTACTCACAAAAATTTTATTTAAAAAGTAACAGACCAAAAAAGAATAGATTTTTTTCAGAGTTATACTCCATAAGAAGAGTATACCTGATATTTTCCCAGGCTCTCTTCCTCATAATTTTCCTCTTTGCAGTTTTTTTTTTTTTTTGTAAAAAATGAAACCTATAATTTCACATAACATTTGCCAGTTAATGGAGAGTTTGACCTTGCCTGTTTCATAATATGTATGTTGTGTTTAGAATATGGAGTCTCTTAGAATGCTTTACAGATGTGAACCTTGTACTTCAACTCAATTACGTATTCCCCTTTTCAACTCTGAGCTCCTTTTCAGCAGCTATGATGTTTTATTTAATATTTGCATTTTTTTTTTAAGATTTTTTGATGTGGACCATTTTAAAAGTCTTTATTGAATTGTTACAATATTGTTTCTGCTTTTTAAGTTTTGGTTTTTTGCCTGTGAGGCATGTGGGATCTTAGCTCCCTGACCAGGGATCAAACCTGCACCCCCTTGCATTGGAAGGCAAAGTCGTAACCACTGGACCACCAGAGAAGTCCCAATATGGGCATTCTTAACCTTTAGCAAAGTGTCTCACATATCCTAATATAGTCAAGAAATGTTAACTCATTCATTCTTCTAACACATAATTATTGAGAACCTTCTAGGGACTGTGCACTATTCTACTATTCTTGATGTTGAGAGCAATGATCAGGATAGAACAGGCTACCATTCTGATGGATTGGTTGTAGGTAGCTATTTTTCCCTGAACCCACTATAGAGAGGCCATTTTTTTCCCATGGTGCATTGCTGAAATCCTGAAGCTCAAAAGAAAAAGTAAGAAGTTCCCAAGGGATTTCCAGTAAACACCTCCCCTCCAAGGCCATTTTGAAATAGACAGCATTACCTAGAGGGTCTAAGGCACCATTATCTAATTTAGAAATATTCCTAGTTGGAGACCCGAAATGGAAAAAAAATCTCTGTAGTTAATGAGAGTTCCTTTCAGGCCAAAGTTATTAAGAGCCATAGCCTCAGTCTTCAATCTCTTATGGTTCCAGGAAGAGAACCCTAGTATTTTGGTAGCACAGACCATCTCAAGTCATGTGTGTCACTGTGTATATAAGGGATTGGGACCATGGCTGCTTCTGGGGGTGGTAGTTCACAGCACGCACATTTCAGCATTAAATCAATACCATGGTGAAAATTGAGAGTTGAGTGATATCCTGTTCAGAAAAGTAAAAATGTTACCTTGCTGTACAAAACAAAATGTTCACTCTCTGACAACTCTTAATGGTGCAACAATTAAATCCATTCTATAGGAAAGATTGAGAAAGCTGTCTATTAAATTTTGAGTGCCCCCAAAATACTTCTTTATCCAAAAGTAACTGCCACAGCCAATTGGCAAGCCTGAAAACCACTCTTAGAGTCACTTCTTGGAGTTTTTTTTTTTTTTTTCTTTCTTAATACCTCTTATAAAATGTAAATACTCTTGGAAGAATCAGCAATAACTCATTCACACAAAAAAGTTAATGGCTCATATGATTTTATATTTTAAGATGGCCACATTTGCCCCCTGTGGAGTGCAAAAGAGAATGGTGGAGGGCTCCACAAAGTGTGGTATAGGGGGAAAGACTGTGGTTTTTGGTGTCAGGGAGATCTGAGTTTAAATTCTGGCTCTGAAACATTTTGGTAATTTGCTGTTGAACAGACTATATGATCACTCTGAACCTTAAGGTTGTATGAAAAGAGTGACAAAATACTGTCTTTGTGAGGTTTTTATGAGGAGCAAGTTAACATGCAATGTACATAGCATTATACCTAATAGAGTGCTTGGCACCAAATAGTTCCCCAATATAGGTAATTTCCTGTCTTGGAGAGAGGGGCAAGTATAAAAAAATGGAATGGCATGTTTCTGGAGAAAAGTATAACCATTTTAAAGCATGACTTGCTGTGCTCTGGTAAATTCCTTCAGAAGATGGAGGAAGTTGTGTGTCAATAGAATTCTAATTAGATATTATCTCAGGAAATGTTACAAATATTAAAGAAGGCAAAACAACCAAAAAGAATGGAGAAAGGTTAAACAATCTGTTAGTAAATTAATGTTAGATTGCTAGCAAAAGGATGAGCTAACAGGCTGAGGTAACGTGTGTTGACATGATGGGTGTGGAAAGCTGGGAAAGCAATAATGTTGGAAAAGACTTGAGGGAGTGGTTGTCATCCAATTAATTAGCTGCAACACATGCTTGTGTGATTTTATACCACACAGAGGAATTTTCCCACATGACAGTGATGTGAATGCACCTGCCACATCACATTTAACAGGGCCTCTCTAGTCTCTCAACATTGAAGGAAAATGGGAATGATCAAGGCCAATGATTAAGGCTTTTTGTAGGCTGTTCTCTGATGAAAAACTTAAGTAACAGAGGGTTCAGAATTTGATGGGGATAGCCACATGCATATCAATACAAATGTATTATAACATGATCCATTATTACATAATTAGGAAATTATGAGGCTAGTCACATTCTCCAATCCTCACTCTCTGAAGTAAAGACTGGGGATAAGACTGTAAGATTATCACATAGAAATCAGTCATGTCCTATTTTGCTGGGATCTGCTGGATTTCCTGATGGGAGCCTCTTGACAGAGTTTTTTCAATCCCTTCCCCCTTCTTGCTTCCTGAACCAAGTCTGCTTTATCTCAAACTACCACCCCAAGGTAGCTCATACTCCAAACACATCAGACTACTGACCATTGTTTAAACAGATTCTGGAATTTCCTATTTCTCTGTCTTTATTCATCCTATTTCCTTAGCTTAAGATACTCTCCTTCAATTATCAACCCTATGCTAGTTATTCTTCAGTTTATCCCTCCAGATCCACTATCTGTGCTGCTCATTGACCTGGGAGGCTGACCACTTTGGGCTGCATTACCTGGACTTTTGCCTCCCAGCTTCTCATTGGGTTTGGCCAATGGGAGGTATTGGCAGGAGATGGAAGAGTAGGGGTGGGGTGAAAGATTTAGTGGTTTTTTTTTACAGTGTCTATAATCCTGTCCAAAGCCACAACTCCCCTACTATAACACATAATCCTTACTTTGAGTTACAGTTTTGGTTTTCTTACCCTGACCCTTCCAGCCTAAGGATGGTAATGACATCATGCTCTTGTTCACCTGAAGATGTTGTACTATCCCTTGTTTGTTCCCTTAACCCTGACTGCACATTTGTACTAGTCTCTTCATTGGATTTTCTTCAGTCTTTTTGAGAGTACCATCAATTCCTTCCTCATACACAAAATCTTTCTCAGTTCCTCTATTTGGGATTGATACCTCCATTTTCTGTGCTCCTGGTGTAATTATAATAGTCACTGCAACAGCTGTGGAATCCCAGGTCATATGCTCTGGTATACAAAAATATAATAATTTTGCTATATCTCAGCTTAGTTTTTATTTTGATTTTTCTGTTCCAACTTGATGGCAGAAATTTAATTATCAATTTGAGATCACCCTACCTTCAAAGTAGTGTCAGATTTGGAGGGAGGCTGTGTAACCCAGGTAAGGTGGCAGAGCAACCTGAACTTCAGTCATCAGTTCATTCAGGTACATATCTGTAATGGATATGGTGATGCCAGGTCCAGATCCCTCTTCAATGAAGGGCATGTAGCCCCAGTTGCTGAGATTACTGTCAAGAGACAACCTTCAGCTGATGCCACATTACACAGTGTTTTAACCTTCCTGAGGCTGTGTAAACTTAGTAGCAGTCCACCGTGATGATGTACAGCCTTAGCCATTTTGGTCCTGTGTGTGGCAGCTTTGAAAGGCCTTTCTAGTTCCATTGTCTCTGACGTTGGCTGATGCCTTTGTTGGTCCCATGGCACAGAACCCCTCCTCCTTCTTTCCTGACCATTTCTTCTACCTCCCTTCCACAGGTTTTGATCCCAAGGGCACCTCCTAATAAACTTTGTGCACCATAAACTGCATTTCAGAGCTTACTTTTGAAGGATCACAATCTGTAAAAATATCTTTGATGCTACCTACTTCTCAATAACCAGTTGTAGCTGAAATATCCCTTCTTCCTATCTCCTGACTCTCTCAGGTTTGCTTCCCTCCTTCCATCTGTGCTCTATTAGTCATCTATTGATGCATAACAATGTTGCCACAAACTCAGTAGCTTGAAACAACATGTGTTTATTATGTTTCATTTTCTGTGGATCAGGAATATCATGCAGGTTAGTTGGACTCTGTGATTGGAAAACCCACAAGGTTGCAATCAAGGTGTCAGCCAGGGCTGCAACTTTATCTGAGGCTCAGTTGGAGAAGGAACCACTTCCAAGATCATGTGGTTATTGACAGCATTTATTTTCTTGTGGCTGTTAGACAGTTTTGCTGACTGTCATCTGGAGGCCACTCTCAGTTCCTTACCAAGAAGGTCTTCCCAGTGTGGCTTCTTGTTTCCTCAAAGCCAGCAAGGAAAAGAGTCCCCTAGCAAGTTAGGTTTCAATCTTAGGTTATCATGAAACTGACATTCCATCACCTTTGCCATATTCAATATGTCAGAAGCAAGTCTCAGTTCCTGCCCTCACTCAGAGGGAGAGGATATGAAGGTTTGAATCACAGGAGATGGGAATCACTGGGACCTCCCTAAAGTCTTTTCACCACACTATGGAAACTGCAAGATTATCTATGGCCCTGTCTGTCTAGATGCATCAAACAGCAATTTTATTCCTGGCATCTTACGGTCTCTCTAGGAATCTCTCTGGAGTGTAGGGATCAAAACATTTGTCTCTCAGGTCTAGAAGAGTCTTGCCTCATTGATGCTTCCCCTATTTCAGAGGAAAATGAGGCACAGGAAGGGAAATGGAGAGAACCGAGACCCTAACAATGCTGCTGCAGTGGTGGACGGGGTTGGGGGTGAACTATGCCTAGTTCCAGGGTCTACTCAATAGTTTTCCCTCATGTTGCAGGGAAAGGGGAAGAGAGGAGGGGCTGAGGAGGGTTGAAGAGAGAGGGAGGATAGAAGAAGCACAGGTCACACTAGAATGTACATTCTCCATCCCAGAGACAGAGTACTAAACAGTTACATTTAGCAACAGTTGGTATTTAAACAAATACTCAGATTGATAATTGAATCTAGAATTTTCTACATTAGAATTTAAACCACTCAGCTTGCCACTAATTCTCAGACTTACAGGGTAGAACAGAAAATTCTCTGGAGTTGTTCAAGGGAGAGAAGTCTTAGACATTCTTACTAAGCTAAGAAGCAGCAGATTCACATACCATCTCATAAACCTAAGGACACACCTCCCCACACCTCTGCCTATCAAACATTTCATATTCTGCAGCACAAGGCAGAACATTCGGGGCATAGTTTTGTTCCGTGGTATCCATCTCTTTCCACTGATCTTCGTTGCAGGAGCTGACCTTAAGCATAGATGAAGTAGGGCTTCACCTGCCAACGTGGTGGGGGGCTGCCACAGAGTCTTTGAGCCCCCAAATAGCTTCTTGCCACTGCCCTGCCCTGAGCTTACGTTTCATATCCATGAACTCTCTCTTTGAGTAAAGTTATGACCTAGCATTAACAATATGTCAGCAACACACTAAAATCTGTACGTGCATGAAAAGAATTCCAGGTGTATTATCAACAAAATTAATCTAACCTAGCCCAGTGAGAGTATTGAAGGTGTTCTGTGATACTCTTGTGTTGCGTGACAAGGAAGCACAAAAAACGTAAGCATCATATATAAAATGATTGAGTGGGAATAGGGTATTAAACATATTTTGAGCATCTTTCATATTCCAAGAACTGTATTATATACTTCACTTATGCCATTTCATTGTATTTTCATAATCACCTTGCAAGGTACATATTAAAACCTCCATTTTATAAATGAGAAATCAGGCACTTAGAGATGTTAATAAATTGTCAATGTCACAGAACTGGTAGGGATTGACCCAGGATTTAAACTTGAGTCTGTGTCTTATAAATCCAGCTTTTCACTTGCCGTTTTGCCTCCTGGAATTAATAAAACATTTGCGTAGCCCCAAGCAACATTTCTGGGGACAGCTGGGAGGAGTGAAAAATTTAGAAAACAAGGGATGGAAGAATGTGCTCCCAAACTTTCTCTTTTTTCAGCAGAAGATGTTTAGAGAAATTGGTCTGCTTCTATTCCTCAGTAATTTTCTGTCTGAAGTTTGAAACACAATATCCGCTACAAACAGACTCAGTGAAACACATTACCTCCCTCCCATTTCTTCTTAAATAAGGATAAACACCCACTCTGTGACACCGGCTGAAGGTCTCCAAACCATTACAAACAATAACTGCCTGATAGCCATCTGACCCTAGATATAATCATTTCTGTTAGTCAGAAAACACCTGCTAGAGAGTTAAAGAGAAGGGGTGTGAGGGCTGTGCAGAGGGAAAAAAAGAACCATCAACCATCAGTAAAATCTTTCCCTGGAATAGACTTACCCTTGCCATTTACTCGTAAGTTATGAGAAATAGGGAGAGAAAGAAGCCCATTTGTATGAGAATCAAAAGCCAAAACCTGTAAGGGATGGATCAGTGGAAATTGAGTATAATTAATAATTGACTTAAATGGGAAGTAGAGTAGAAAAATCCCATTCAGGTGAAAGTGATTATAGAGTACAAGACCTGAAACATGGGGGTGTTTGGTCAATCATAACCGTGCTAATTCCTATTATGATTCCTGAACGCATGTTTATATAAAGAGAGATGAGTGAGCTAGCCACAGCCAGTTGGTTCTACACTGATAAATTCTAGAGAAAACCTCTCATGTATGCAATACATATAGAGGCACATGGATTTTCTTGTGAATTAGACATCAAAGGAAGTAGTTTACTTTCTAAAGTACATAACTTGAAATGCATATGCCTTAAACAACAGGGAAGAGAAAGTTTTAAAAGCTATTGTTTTATTGTCAGTAGCACTTTCCCTGTCATTAGCAATTCAGATGAAGTTCAAAGGTGCTTTCATACTGGCATCTATAGAGATGAGGGAGATCACCTAGCTCAGGAACATTTTAATGTAGGCACAGAGAAGTTTAACAATTTAGTAAGGTTTTGTTTGACTGAAAGGAAATAGGGCCTGGTACCTGCTGCACAAGGTTGAATGTCTCAAGGAGGAAAAGTAGACAACAAAGAGTCTGTAAACTAGAAGGGCATGAAGATTGGAGGTATTGATGTTGGATGGAATGTACATAAGGTGTTATGGAAAGGGCTACGTTTGTGGACAAAAGGCAGAGGAAGTGCATTCTTTTACACTTTCATGTCACTTTCCATCCAATCTCAGTTGCTTTTCTCAACCACCTCCCTTCCCACCTCCTTTTTTTCCCCCTCACTGGTGAGTTTTCACTTATATTTTGGTTGGTTTTCTTGAAATGCTTGCTATATATTCCAAATTTTCAGGAAAATGAAGACAGTTTTACAGCTAACCTGCCTTTGCAGAACTTACGTCCAAGTTAGAACCATTTTGAGCTGCCGTGCATTGTGTAATACAATGGTTACATGAAAAACAAATGTTTTCTAATATCTGGCACTTATCATTTCTTCACGAGGGAAAAACTGCAACATAGACTTTAACATGCGCATATGTTTGATAGAACGCTGAAGCTTCTTAATACTGATCTTATGTTGTTACCAAACGTTCATATCTATTATTTATTCTATCATGTGTGTGACTGTACTTTATTAATTATATCTACTTTTTGGATGACTTTCCTTTTAGATAAATATACTCAAGTCAAGAGTTCACTCAGTGACTGACTGTTCCTGGTCTTTCCATTCATCCCTTCTAACCTAAAATTATCATTGCTAGAGGGCTTTTTGGCCAACATAAGTGTGTCACCTGGTTAAATATGTCCCTGTGAGCATGTAGCATAAATGGGCAGGAATATCATGCTTCATCCACAGCAGCAGGTGAATTCTCCTTGATGATGTAAGTAATAGCACAAGCCTTAATCTGCTGACAGTAGGTAGGCATAGAAGCTGTGTGCTGGCTTGGCAAAAATGACAGGAAAATGAGAGTTTTGATATATTCTGGTGGGAAAGCTACAATATGTTTCCCAATTGTAGAAACTTATTCCCTTCTTTATACATTCCCAAGACTGCCATCTTTTCTTTTTCAACCCTTTCAGTAATGGACAATTACAAAAGAGCCATGAAAGAAAAATTCTTTAAAAATATTTTCAAGGGATTGAGCATAAAGGTCAAAATATATTTTTACTACAAGGATTGTTCTTTCCATGATGCGTGTTGTTCTACAGAATATACTTAGTCAAACTGTGATGCTCCTCAACAAAACTCTTATGTAGAAATTAATTGCTCAATACCTCATTTTTAACTGCAATAATACCTTTAAAGAGTTGTGATGTGCTAGAAGAGGGGACACGCACCTTTTTACCTCCCCTGGTCATGAGTAAAGCTGATAGTCACCAACTCTTTTGCGGGAACAAGCTATATGCTTACTGAGGCTTTGAAGCAGTAGAGAGATATATGAAAAGGAATGGAGGAACTTATGGGGAGAATGGAGATCTTTATGGGGAGACTGGAGAAAAGGAGCTTAAGACAACTAGGCAAATCCTTTGCCTCACTAGAAAAGCCATGAGCCAGGCTGTAATGATCAACTGATTTTGGTTCTCCGTTTATTAGTGTTTTATACCTTACTCTCAAGGATCTCCTGATGTGGGAGCTCTACAAAGAGATGAACAGAATATTTCCAGTGTGATTATTGCTATGATAAAGGTATGTGCAGACCACACAGGATGGGTGGGGCCCCTAACCCTGACTCAGCAGAGAAGCCCTTTGTGTTCTATGGGAATTCCTTTCCTACAGGGGCACATCAGCAGAAAATTCCCATTTCTTTGCCACTTTGTATTAGCTCTGAGCATTAAATGAAGTTACTGTTTAGACCTTGTATTTAAATTTTAACCTATATTTGAGAAGCAGCCTGAATGCAGGATGGGCAAAAAGAAGACTGCCAAGTTTTCACTTTTTCTGCATTTAGGGAAGATTCAAATGTGTTACCCACTTTCAGTTACAGAATTAAAGATACAATGAAAGCACTTGCATTAGAGACTACAGTGGAATCAGGTGTCGAAACATACGATATCCTCCTTTACAGGGGGACACCATCTGGCAGTGCCCTGAATAGCCCTCCACTGTCCTCTCCCTTGTTTTTTTAATTGCCTTTCCTTGGCATTTCTACAAGATATGGGATGGTACTCATCATGCCTAACTTAACATAATACAAAACTAAATCCAGAGAAGGAAAATGACTTCTTTAAGGTCAATAACTAGTGTAAAATCAAGCCATTCCTTCCTATCTTTCTCAGACTATTACCTGAATTTTGACAAAATACCACACTTCCCAGACATTTTAAAAATGAAATCAATAGTGCCGACTTGTGTATTAGAATGGAGTAGTCCCAGGGAAGGTCTGTAGTACCATGTTTTGTCCTGCCTCTGTGTTGTGGCAGCTAGGTAGGTCTGATGCAGACCCATACTTTGGAATCACTTTTTAGTGCTCAGTGCCTTACTAATATCTGAAGATATCACATGGTTAAGTACAGACAAAAAGTTGAGCATTATAAGTAGTAATTAGGGAGGTGAAGACTGAAACCATTGATTGTGCATTCTGTTTCTAAAAGTCTTCTTCAAAATGTCATCAGCAAAGTGTAGTCAGATTGATTCAGAAACCACAGTTAATCACGGCATCGTTAGGTTAGCTTTAGCTAAAAGAAGAGACAATAAAAGCTATCGTTCTTTTATTAATAACAAGAAATACTGTACTTTCTTTCCTGTCAAGTTTCTTCTTTTGTAAATGATTGTTTATCACTTTTTCCTTTAATAGCCTACCTTGAACATTTTGTTGTTGTTGTTCCCTAATTTGACTAATTGCGTCTTCTTTGCCTCAGATGTTTTCAGTTCTCTAAAGGCATGACCAGCACTTTCAGGAAGGCCTTTTTAATCTATCTGGTCAATTAAATACATTCCCAGGAATAAAATAAATTTTACTCAATTCTCCAAACAGAGAAATATAAAAACTACAGAGGTTTAAAATTTTTTAAAAATCTTATTTTTATGTCCCTAAAGTCTCCTCAATCTATGTTCAAAACCAAACTAGACTATATAGGGAAATAAGAAAGGATTTTCTCAGAAGGCAATCTAAATTGTCCTTTGCTAATAGTAACACTAATTTCACTATAGCAATCTATTAGCATTTACAAGGGCTAAGGTTTGTTCTGATACTTTTTTCAATTCATCCTTTTCATTATACATTGTATAGAATGAAGCATAATTTAACTTGTATCATGTCAATAAAATAATGATTAATCTATAATTAAGTAGAGGTGGGCCAACAGAGATTTCTGTTCAGTAAAGGGAATAGAAATTATTTCAGAAATATTCACATTTTACTAAAAAAAAAAAAAACCCACTGATAAGCTTGCAAATACTTTACAGCTGGAGTGGGTGAGGAGCAAAGGATCCAAAGCTATGGCCCTCTCCTTTTGTATTTTAGTAATATATTCCATCATTTCATGGTGTGCACTACTAAGGTGCACAGAATCGTTTAAGCAAATTTTAGTAATGCTTTTAGTGTCATATGTATTTAGTCTCTGGATAACCTTCTGAGTTCTTTTTAAAAATATATTTATATATATATTTATATACATATTTACACACATTTTTGATTTTATGAGATGACTTAAATAACCTGGGTAAATGATACAAAAAGGAAAAATGATTATGCACTATCACAGTTCAGCAGTTCTTGGCCATAATCATGGACTTTTTTAAAAGATAATTTTAACTTTCTTTTGAGATTTTCAATAGGAGAGTTGTTTTCAAAATTTTAGAACGTCTTAATATATAGGTATCATTACTAATAAACATTGTTAATAAACATTTGTAATATAAAATATATTAACTTTGTTTCTATTAAGAAATCTTCTTTTTCTCTGTTATAGCCTTGACTTAACTTATATCAAATTAAGCAAAAGAATGTTGAAGAATTGGTGGGCAGAAGTGTTTCATAAGAAAGTGACTAATATAAGCTGAATGGAAAAGAACAACAAACATTTTCATCTTCATTGTTATTGAAATGTGTTATTCAAGGAATTGAAAAATGTTCAATTTATCCATGTAAAAATGCAATTATTGCTATATCTACCTCAGAAAGTGCCTAAAAGCAGGAACAGTGTTATTATATTAACAAAGCACGTTGAAATTCACAAAGTGTGTCCCTCTTGATCTCTTAACTCTGTAGGGACAAGTATCACTTCCTCCATTTTCAAGCAGGAAAACCTGAGCCCAGAGAGATTCTCTGTAATGAATTTCTGGTTTCCACACATAGCCAATGTGACCAGGTGTGGTCAGGCCTTCCGCTCCATAATCCAGTGATGTTTCTCCAGAAGAGAATGAACTGAGTTGAGAAGAAGATGTAGTTGGCATCTTTTATGGCCTTTTTAGAACCTTCAACTCCAACTGGCCCCCACACGTTAAAAATGCCTGTGAGCTGTGGTGTAGGCACGGTATAAGTATCAACACGTTTATCTTTTTCACCTATTACATGGCAGTAAATGAGAAGTTACACAAATATTTTACTTGTCACACTCCCACAGTGATTTTTATAGAAAAATAATAGGGGCAGGGGGTGTGAGATGATTCCTGAGGTCCCTTTCAGCTCTCATATTCTGTGACTTTACCGTGCTGGAGCAGAATAATGCTCACAAAATGCACACCAAACGAATTAATCCACTTCAGACAAATGTGAGTTATAGAGCTGTCATTTCTGAAAGATAATAGTACTGACGGCATCATATTACTGACAGCATGCCTCACAATAATTCTTAGCTTGGTATAATGCTGGGAAAATAAAATATTTGGAATTTGTTTTTTCTCTATTAATAATTTTAGACTATGAGTCTGCAGACTTTACAAAGTATAACCATGGACATACATTTCAGCTATCAATCTGTTGGCTCAAAATCTCTTTCAAGTTCCTTCTCCTGCCATCCTGGAACAAATTCTTCAATACCTCCAGAGATTCACATAAATGACTCAATAAGGGCAAGAACTAACCTGATGACATTTACATTTTAAAGTGGTTAATTTGATGTGAAGTCTTAAGGAAGAGCTTTAAGAAGAGGCAGGGTCACCGATTATGAAAGAGGAGGTGAAGACATTTCAGAAAGGATGAGAAGGTGATTACAGGAGAGGAGGTGAGAACGCAGGCCTCTGAACACTAAGGTTTGCTGGCAAAACTTCAGTGGGGATTAAGGACAGCTGGCCTGAAGGCATCTGAAAGGAAAAAAATAAAGTGTGACTGCTATGAGGAGGCCAGTTAGGGAGAGATCTTTAAATCTGCAGATTTTTTTTTGCAGCCTCTGGGCAGTTACCATCTCCAGGGGTTTCCTACACTGAAGGAGCCTTTTAGATGTGGAAATGAAAATTATTTATCTTCCACTTAAAAGATTGCTCTCACTTTTGCTCTATAAAAATGGAGAAGAGCAGGACCTGAATCCCCCTCTGGGAGCTTAGACCCCACAATGTATCCAGGTATGCCCTGGCTGTAGCAGACCTCTCTGAAGGATGTTCATGTATCTGCTGACCCTGCCTGTAAATTCTAGCCTGAACTAAGTGACACTGGGTAGGTGATCCAGAGCCCCATTTTTAACGTGTGGGGGCCAGTTGGAGTTGAAGGTTCTAAAAAGGCCATAAAAGATGCCAACTACATCTTCTTCTCAACTCAGTTCATTCTCTTCTGGAGAAACATCACTGGATTATGGAGCGGAAGGCCTGACCACACCTGGTCACATTGGCTATGTGTGGAAACCAGAAATTCATTACAGAGAATCTCTCTGGGCTCAGGTTTTCCTGCTTGAAAATGGAGGAAGTGATACTTGTCCCTACAGAGTTAAGAGATCAAGAGGGACACACTTTGTGAATTTCAACGTGCTTTGTTAATATAATAACACTGTTCCTGCTTTTAGGCACTTTCTGAGGTAGATATAGCAATAATTGCATTTTTACATGGATAAATTGAACATTTTTCAATTCCTTGAATAACACATTTCAATAACAATGAAGATGAAAATGTTTGTTGTTCTTTTCCATTCAGCTTATATTAGTCACTTTCTTATGAAACACTTCTGCCCACCAATTCTTCAACATTCTTTTGCTTAATTTGATATAAGTTAAGTCAAGGCTATAACAGAGAAAAAGAAGATTTCTTAATAGAAACAAAGTTAATATATTTTATATTACAAATGTTTATTAACAATGTTTATTAGTAATGATACCTATATATTAAGACGTTCTAAAATTTTGAAAACAACTCTCCTATTGAAAATCTCAAAAGAAAGTTAAAATTATCTTTTAAAAAAGTCCATGATTATGGCCAAGAACTGCTGAACTGTGATAGTGCATAATCATTTTTCCTTTTTGTATCATTTACCCAGGTTATTTAAGTCATCTCATAAAATCAAAAATGTGTGTAAATATGTATATAAATATATATATAAATATATTTTTAAAAAGAACTCAGAAGGTTATCCAGAGACTAAATACATATGACACTAAAAGCATTACTAAAATTTGCTTAAACGATTCTGTGCACCTTAGTAGTGCACACCATGAAATGATGGAATATATTACTAAAATACAAAAGGAGAGGGCCATAGCTTTGGATCCTTTGCTCCTCACCCACTCCAGCTGTAAAGTATTTGCAAGCTTATCAGTGGGTTTTTTTTTTTTTTAGTAAAATGTGAATATTTCTGAAATAATTTCTATTCCCTTTACTGAACAGAAATCTCTGTTGGCCCACCTCTACTTAATTATAGATTAATCATTATTTTATTGACATGATACAAGTTAAATTATGCTTCATTCTATACAATGTATAATGAAAAGGATGAATTGAAAAAAGTATCAGAACAAACCTTAGCCCTTGTAAATGCTAATAGATTGCTATAGTGAAATTAGTGTTACTATTAGCAAAGGACAATTTAGATTGCCTTCTGAGAAAATCCTTTCTTATTTCCCTATATAGTCTAGTTTGGTTTTGAACATAGATTGAGGAGACTTTAGGGACATAAAAATAAGATTTTTAAAAAATTTTAAACCTCTGTAGTTTTTATATTTCTCTGTTTGGAGAATTGAGTAAAATTTATTTTATTCCTGGGAATGTATTTAATTGACCAGATAGATTAAAAAGGCCTTCCTGAAAGTGCTGGTCATGCCTTTAGAGAACTGAAAACATCTGAGGCAAAGAAGACGCAATTAGTCAAATTAGGGAACAACAACAACAAAATGTTCAAGGTAGGCTATTAAAGGAAAAAGTGATAAACAATCATTTACAAAAGAAGAAACTTGACAGGAAAGAAAGTACAGTATTTCTTGTTATTAATAAAAGAACGATAGCTTTTATTGTCTCTTCTTTTAGCTAAAGCTAACCTAACGATGCCGTGATTAACTGTGGTTTCTGAATCAATCTGACTACACTTTGCTGATGACATTTTGAAGAAGACTTTTAGAAACAGAATGCACAATCAATGGTTTCAGTCTTCACCTCCCTAATTACTACTTATAATGCTCAACTTTTTGTCTGTACTTAACCATGTGATATCTTCAGATATTAGTAAGGCACTGAGCACTAAAAAGTGATTCCAAAGTATGGGTCTGCATCAGACCTACCTAGCTGCCACAACACAGAGGCAGGACAAAACATGGTACTACAGACCTTCCCTGGGACTACTCCATTCTAATACACAAGTCGGCACTATTGATTTCATTTTTAAAATGTCTGGGAAGTGTGGTATTTTGTCAAAATTCAGGTAATAGTCTGAGAAAGATAGGAAGGAATGGCTTGATTTTACACTAGTTATTGACCTTAAAGAAGTCATTTTCCTTCTCTGGATTTAGTTTTGTATTATGTTAAGTTAGGCATGATGAGTACCATCCCATATCTTGTAGAAATGCCAAGGAAAGGCAATTAAAAAAACAAGGGAGAGGACAGTGGAGGGCTATTCAGGGCACTGCCAGATGGTGTCCCCCTGTAAAGGAGGATATCGTATGTTTCGACACCTGATTCCACTGTAGTCTCTAATGCAAGTGCTTTCATTGTATCTTTAATTCTGTAACTGAAAGTGGGTAACACATTTGAATCTTCCCTAAATGCAGAAAAAGTGAAAACTTGGCAGTCTTCTTTTTGCCCATCCTGCATTCAGGCTGCTTCTCAAATATAGGTTAAAATTTAAATACAAGGTCTAAACAGTAACTTCATTTAATGCTCAGAGCTAATACAAAGTGGCAAAGAAATGGGAATTTTCTGCTGATGTGCCCCTGTAGGAAAGGAATTCCCATAGAACACAAAGGGCTTCTCTGCTGAGTCAGGGTTAGGGGCCCCACCCATCCTGTGTGGTCTGCACATACCTTTATCATAGCAATAATCACACTGGAAATATTCTGTTCATCTCTTTGTAGAGCTCCCACATCAGGAGATCCTTGAGAGTAAGGTATAAAACACTAATAAACGGAGAACCAAAATCAGTTGATCATTACAGCCTGGCTCATGGCTTTTCTAGTGAGGCAAAGGATTTGCCTAGTTGTCTTAAGCTCCTTTTCTCCAGTCTCCCCATAAAGATCTCCATTCTCCCCATAAGTTCCTCCATTCCTTTTCATATATCTCTCTACTGCTTCAAAGCCTCAGTAAGCATATAGCTTGTTCCCGCAAAAGAGTTGGTGACTATCAGCTTTACCCATGACCATGGGAGGGAAAAAGGTGTGTGTCCCCTCTTCTAGCACATCACAACTCTTTAAAAGTATTATTGCAGTTAAAAATGAGGTATTGAGCAATTAATTTCTACATAAGAGTTTTGTTGAGGAGCATCACAGTTTGACTAAGTACATTCTGTAGAACAACATAGCTTCATGGAAAGAACAATCCTTGTAGTAAAAATATATTTTGACCTTTATGCTCAATCCCTTGAAAATATTTTTAAAGAATTTTTCTTTCATGGCTCTTCTGTAATTGTCCATTACTGAAAGGGTTGAAAAAGAAAAGATGGCATTTGGGAATGTATAAAGAAGGGAATAAGTTTCTACAATTGGGAAACATATTGTAGCTTTCCCACCAGAATATATCAAAACTCTCATTTTCCTGTCATTTTTGCCAAGCCAGCACACAGCTTCTGTGCCTACCTAGTGTCAGCAGATTAAGGCCTGTGCTATTATTTACATCATCAAGGAGAATTCACCTGCTGCTGTGGATGAAGCATGATATTCCTGCCCATTTATGCTACATGCTCACAGGGACATATTTAACCAAGTGACACACTTATGTTGGCCAAAAGGCCAGAGCCCCATCCAGAGGGATCCAGAGCCCCATCCCGAGTCACCATTTTATAGTGACTAGAGTAAAATAATCTAGTAACTTGGTGACTACTCATTTATGGAGTTATTAAAGATTCATGTTCAATAATAGGTTATTATCATCACACTTGTCAACGTCATGTCTTCAATTGCTATTAATCACCCCAGGAATTTTTTATTTGTACATATTTTGAATATTATAAAAGTTACACAGAACTTAACTTTTCTAACTAAATTAGATCATTTAATTTTTTTCATGCATTGGATCATTTTATCAGTTTAGTGTGAGTAAACAATGGTGATGATTTCTACAGTCCCTTAAAGTATTTGATTTTCTGTAGCTGCAACCAAAAAGTAAAATTAGATAGATTAAGGAGCTATACATATTTTGTTAATGGGTTGATAGATAATCACTCTTAACCTAAAGCAGTAGAAATAAATATTCTGTGTCATAATTATACAGTTTAATCCCAACAGATTATTTTGCGACCTCCATCCTGGGTAAAAACAAATAGATCTCCTTCTGTAATAAATAGAAGTTCAGCTTAATACCTCCCATGGCTGCAAGAACTAAGTGATGGCTTCACTGAGCTACCCTTCCTTCCCTTCTCCTTTTATTCCTTTCTTCCTCATAAGGAATATTTCCATTCAGTCACATCACCATAACCAGTGGACCAATTACCTCTTGATTACCTTGTCCCAGCCCCTGTTAGTATGTGCCTTGCTGCTTGTGATGGTTAGAAGACAATGGCAAAAATGGCTTGGTTGAACATTGGAACACTCCTCAACTTTCTGTGGGAAGGCTATACCCTAGGAATAGTGGTGCATTCCCAATTGTCTCATGGAACTCAAGGCATCTGGCAAAACTTATATGCCATTCTTCTCCCTAGAGTATTCTCAATCTCTTGGGAAGTACTCAGCCTCTACCTGAATGCAATTCCCTGATATGACTTTCCAAACAGCTTTGCTATGCTATGTTTCTTTGTGCATTCCACAACTCTGAGACAGTATTTCTGTGTCCAACCTTGTTCCCGTATTTCCCTCAAGAACCTTTTTTTTTTGTCTCTACCTCCTTGTTTTTGCTTTAATTAAAACCTGAATTCTCTTCATAACATCATTTCAAAGGGTAAGCATTACTCTTAATCTCTGCTTCTATCTCCAGATGAGCAGGTTATCCCTTTGCCCAATGACACATTGTTTATTGAAACTCAGGCACAGTCGAAGAAGGAGTGTAGCATAGTAGCTTTTGGAGTCAGACAGAACTTACTAGCAATCCTAGTTCACTAACTTTGCTACCTAAAAGTTTCAAAAGCTTCATTAATTATAAATTCCTCCCTTCTCTAAAATGGAAATACATAATATTGGCTTTGGGTTCTTGTGAGTAAATTGATATACACAACTTATATCACATAAATTGATATACATAAAGTATTTAGCACTTCCCATGACACGTAGTAAAAACTCAGTAAATGTTACCATACTTCTCTAATCATCCTACCATATTTTCAGATATTTTTTGTGTGATGAGGCCGATGATTTAGTAGAAAGAATGTGGACATTTAAGGCACTTTAAAGATGTTTATGTTGTGCATCCACCACTGTGTAGATGGAAGATCTTGGATAATATATTAATATCTTGACATCTCAGTATGATCATGAATACCTACTTATGAATACCTACTTAACAACTCTATAGTGAGGATAAAATGTCATAATCAAGGTTTCTGACTAAAACACTGGCTGGTGTAAATACTTGCTTCACAAATGATAGACAAGGCCTGGAAACAGAATATTCTTCCCATCTTTGTTCTTGTCCCTAGACACACCTGAGGACAGCCTTCTCTATTCCATAACAGTTTTAGCACTGGCCCCCTAATTTTCCTTTTCACTCTGTTCCATCATTATTTTAGATAACTTCAAAATTACCTGACATTCATACGCATCACATCAGTGATCAGAATTTGGACTATATTATCACTGAGAACAGTTCTAAGATCTTAAAATTTGAAATTGCTCTTTCTGACCACCATGATTTCACATCACACTCCATCACTTTCCTCTCCTTCATTCTCACCAGGACCTTCATACCTTCTATCCCTCCATATTCTTAGAGTCAATTTGTTTCCCCCCTAACTCCACAATCAGCCATTCTACTTAACTATTTGTACTTAACCATTTCTAGTGCTTTATTTTCCTCAATATTCTGTTTCCTTGTGAATCACTCAAACCAGCCACCAGTGCTGACCTCATTGCTTCATTCTCTATTTTTTGAGTGAGTTTCCATAGGATTAATATTAATTGTTCCCTTAAATTTTGAATTGAATTCACCAGTGAACCTATGTGGGACTGAATTTTCTTTGTAGGAAGGTTTTAAGTCACAATTCCAATTTTTTTGATATAGGATTATTCAGGTTTTCTATTTCAGTTTTGGTAATTTGTGTCTTTCAAGGATTTTATCCATGTTACCTAAGTTTTTTGTTTGTTTGTTTTGTGTGTGTGTGAAAACATTTAAGTTCTACTCGGAGCAGATTTCAATTATGCGATACAGTGTTATCAACTATAGCGGCGGTTCCCAACCCCCGGCCATGGACCGGTATCAGTCTGCGGCCTGTTAGGAACCGGGCCGCACAGCAGGAGGTGAGCGGCGGGCGGGCGAGTGAAGCTTCATCTGCCGCTCCCCATCGCTCCCCATCGCTCTCATTACTGCCTGAACCATCCCCCACATCGCTCACATTACCCCAGTCCATGGAAAAATTGTCTTCCATGAAACTGGTCCCTGGTGCCAAAAATGTTGGAGGCCGCTGAACGATAGTCACCATGTTTTTCATTAGATCCCCAGACCTTATTCATCTTATAGCTGAAAGTTTGTACCCCTTACCAGCTCTATAACTTGCATTTGTCTAAATTCATTTGGCATGCACTTTGTGCATGAACCTTTATTCTGCTCTCAAAATGGTGCCAGAGATTCTGTCCTCATCACTCCCTGAACTTACAGAAATGTTATCCATTTACAAAATCTATGTCAATTACCATTTGCTCTGGGAAAACTGACTTATTGATTTGATGTAATGCTTCCTTCCTTGGATTTACCTAACACTTTACTGGACTTCACTTAAGACTTTTACCTGATACCACTTGAACTTTACCCATGTTGGCAAGTTTCAGAGAGAAGGAAATCTGATTTAATCATCTTCATACTACTCATCACATCAAGTACATGAACAAACTCAAAAAGTGCACTTGAATTCAATTAGCATTGTTATAGAAGATAAATTGTAAGGTTCTTAAACGTAAGAATTAGATTCTGTCCCTTAGTCTTCAGCATAGCCTATCATAAATTTCTAATTATTTTAAAATTACTAAACCCAGAAGCAGTTTTCTAGCTAGTCTTTTCTGAAGACAGGGCTGGTTGAATTGCTTAAGAAGAATGGATGGGAGAAATTAACATTAAATAAACAAATCTTACTGATTACAGTCAGTACATTTCCTCTCACCCTTGTTCCTTCTCCTTCTTTCCTACCACCACGTACCCCTTCCCCTGTGTTCATAAAGAAGGCCATAGTTTTCTAATACTGATTCAAATATAACCCATCCTGTCTTAGAGATGGAGCAAGTCTAGGGATTTTGTAATAGGGTATGTGTTAGCACTTTGCCTGGATAATTTGAAGCGCATTCGCATTTTTTTTCCCCCATCTTGGCATGGTATTTGGATAAGGGCAGCACCTCCAGCCTTTTCAGTTTACTAAAACTTTTTAAACTGCCACATATTGGGCATCATTATTTCACTATCTTTCTAAAAGACAGGATGTTACCCTGCAGCTCCATACCCGGTCAATGATTTAAATCCAATTCTGTGAGAAAAGTCGAAAGTGTCAGACAATGAATCATTAGTACACATTTCCAGAAGAATCCATATCTTCCTTAGAGGTTGCCTGTCTAACTTGGCCTAACTATGTTGGATGTGCAACTCACGACAGGACAACAGAATAAGTGGGTAGGATTGCTTGCTCAGAAATATTCTCCTTTGTCCCTTGCTTGTTCTCCCTTTTTCCCCCTGCCCAATCTCAGAAGTGGACAAAAATATTGTTTTTCTCTTAGTGGTCCTATATTATGGGAAGAAAGGCAGTCTTGCAACACTTATTATAAACCTCAATTTCTTGAAGCAGGCTGCAGGGGGATGCTCATGAATAACAAAGAGGAAGGAAAGGGAAATTTGTGAGAAACAAAAAAAAGGAGTAATTTTCCTGGTATTGAAAAATAATTCAAAATGCAACAAATCAATAAAACAGAGATAAATCTGTGAGAAAAAGACCTGCTAGAGAGAATATATATTATAAATGTGCAGTTTTGTTACCCAAAATGCTCACAGTGAAACCAAGAGTAGAAAACTGGAGGTTTTTGAATCTCTTATAAACTAGAACAAGCATCTGTTCCATGAGTTCCAGGACTGAATGCTAACGCTGCATGTACGCGACAGAGATTTTTACACCATGTTTTGTGATCTCTGACCTGTGAGTTTACTTAGGTGTACCACTGCCTCCCTTACCTCACCCTGACCCTGAGTTAAAATGTGTGTTTAGTGTTGGAATGGTCTCTGGTGCATGTAATAACACTGTACTATTACTTAATAAAATATTTTATATCACTCCCAAGAATCATCAATTCAACTCACTATTCACCTGCTCCCTCCATGCCGTCCCCCCAAAATAAAAACCATATGCTTCAAATCCATATGAAATTGGGAGTAATAAAACATGATCGTTTATTGTATTACTTATTATCCAGAATGCTGTTAAGGGAAAAGAAAAAAAAAAAAAGCTCCTGTATTTCATCATCTCTGTCGTTTGTTTGAGAGGATGGAAGCTAATGATGCATGTAATACAGTTGTGGACAGTGCTTTACCTTTGGTTTTTGTTCACCTGTTTTCCAAGAGAGCAATCAGTTGCTTGGCCTCAGGAAAGCAGCATGGATGTGATCCCAGAGGCTTCTCAATTCAATCCACACAGTCATCTGGGAGAAGGAAATAAACAGCCCTCTTTAGGACTTAAAGTGGAGGTAGTCTTCTCTGTAGGTCTGCTGTTCCCCTCCATCTCAGCTGAGAGTTGCTGCAGACAGAGGTGTTCCAGGTCCCTCTTGTTCAGTATGAGAACTGGAATACCTGACTAGCATTGGCCTAGGGAATTGGCAGAGCTTTAGCAACCGTGAGGACAGCTCTCCATGTCTTTTATGTTTTAGATAAAATGCCAAGCTGTAAATGGGAATGATGCCGTGGGGGAAGGTCTTCTGGTCTTCAGAAGGTTCTCTGAAGTAAACATTTCTGGGTATCTCACATACATGCCCTGATTATTTTTATTAAGGCTCTTCTTTTGACTTGTGCTTGTCTCAGCATATTTTAGACTTGGCTTTAGTGACCTGACTCACTCTTATTGACCCATACCCCGTCTGTGGCTTCATTCTACCACTGGCCCTTGTACCTAGAGGGTGTGAATGATACCCAGGCATCCTTTGGTACCTTTCTAAGAGAATACTGGCTGATAGGAGCAAATAAATAAATATAGCATGGTTAACATTTACGTTGAGTAGGAAGCATCCTACAGACCAGGTCTTTAGCTGTGTCCTCTTCCCCATTAATTCAACTGTTGATAATGCCACCGTTTCTGTTTTTAATTTGCATGTTCACTTAAAATGCCAATATTTGGGGGGAAGTGAGAGTGAAATAAAATCATTATCAGGCAATAAAGTATTAATGTTAAAGCAGGCATTATTTGATGCCCAAGAACAATATTCAGATATAAGCCACTGAAAGTGGCATCACTAAGATTTGTTTGAGGAATTTGGGGAGTAGGGAGGGGTGAGGGGAAGCAGATCTTCCATTATACTCCAGTGTTTTGTGTGTTCGCTTTACTAGCTAGCTTTACTAGCTAGACTGTCCCTTCTCCCTTTCAACAGCTGGCTATTACCAACCCCATGCCCACCAT
Organism: Balaenoptera ricei; assembly: GCF_028023285.1. Taxonomy (NCBI): domain Eukaryota; kingdom Metazoa; phylum Chordata; class Mammalia; order Artiodactyla; family Balaenopteridae; genus Balaenoptera; species Balaenoptera ricei. The sequence continues at coordinate 75,106,767 of NC_082651.1, read as the reverse complement.
TTGTAAATGTTACTACGTTAAGAGCCCTAGTGAAATAGTTAATTTCTCTGTAGTGAGTACTGCTTTTATTCTGAGGTCAACTTTATTTGGACATGCTTCTGGTATCTCAATAAAGTGTATCCATGAACTTTCATCCATGAACTCCAGTGAAAATAGATATTTCCATGCAACATTTTATTTTACTATTCTTTGCTTCCACATTGTTTGGTATTGCCTTCCTGTTTTCACATTTAGTCTATTTTCTGTCCCTCATTTCCTGTCTTTTGTTGAATTTTTATAAACTCTCTTCTGTGGGTGTTATCAGTTCCTCTAGCAATATATCCCAGGTTTACTAATAAACAGTCTCTAGTTTTGGCTATGGCTAGAAAGGCTATTAGACATGAAATAAAAAGCACAGTGGAAATCGTGCTCTTTCCTTGGAAAGGTTTCAGCATTCAGGTCAGATGTAAGCTGGTTCACACAGTGTCATAGGCACAAGAATGGAATAGCATTCTTGTGAGAGCTGAGCCTGCCATTGTTTTCATAATAATCTTCTATTTGGGGGTTCAGTGTATATTTTATTGATACTTTTATATACAACCATTTCCATGATTATACTTCTCAAGCAGTAATTAAATTCAACAAATATTTATTCGTTTCTTAGGTCATGTCAGGCACTATGTAAGTACTGTAGTTTCATAGGAACAACATAGGTCTGCTCTTTACCTCCTTGCTATTTGTGGTCTAGAAAGGATTCATAATAACAACACTTATGTGGCATTTCATAGTTAAACAAACACTTTCACTTTTACCATCTCATTTGATCTTCATGAACTCTGGGAGTAATAAGGGTGGATGTTAACATTCCCATTTCACAGAGGAGGGAAATGGCTTAAAAAGATAAAGTGAGTTTCTCAAGGTCACAGCTAGTAAGGGGCAGGTTTAGGGCAGTGAGTAGAAGAAACTTTTATTTGAAATTCTTCTATAAACATAGAAGTCCTTAAACTCCAATAACATGTGACTAAAGATATTTGCTTCATTACAGCTCCAGATTAGTATCTTTCTGATTATAATGGTCTCCATCATCCATCTTCCAAAAAATAAAAAAAAAAAAGATACGGAGAATAGAATTGCTATAAAGGCAAGCTATTTGACACTCTCCATAAAATATTATTGTTGTTTCTCAGTGTTATCCCAGGGGGATAGTTAAATCTAAGAAACACTAATTTATATGTCAGACCAATAGTATAGTCCAACAGAAGATCAATTTAAATGGACATTTATTCCTTGATTTTTATCTTTAAAGAGATACTAGTAGAATAAAAGCCATTTCATAAAAGAAACTAATCTTTTTTCTTTGTTCCTTCTGGTTCCTGCTACAGTTCTGCCTGGCTCTCTCATCCTTAGTACAAAGGCAGAGGAAAGACAGAGTACCTCTTCATCATTAGTAGCCAGTATTTTTCTTCTTCTTTTTAAAACTCTACACATGATTATTTTAACTAAGAAATTTATTTACATGCAATTCATAGCTTGATATACTCTGGTCTTAGAGTATATCAGCAAATATATGAAACATTTCCATAGCACTTTATGGGAGAATGAAGCACTAAGAGCTTTCCAAATATCTTCCTAACCTCTATGCAGCATTGCACACCCTTAACCACTTCCTGTATCTTGACGTTCTCTCTTCCCTTAAATTCTATAACCCTGAATTGTCTAATTCTCTTCCTATCTCCAGTTATCTAACTGCTTTATTTTTTTCTCATGCTTTTCTTATACTTGCAACTGCAGTAATACCTTGAAGTTCTATCCTTGTTATCCCTTTTCTGATAGATCTCATCGTTTGATAGTGTATCTATTTTCATGATTTTATCAGTCATCTAATATGAATGACTTTCTAAGTCATATATTTAGTTTTGAATTCTCTCTTAAAGCCAATTCACCAAAATATCCTCTGGATACATCTTACATACTATAACTAATATTTTAGTATTTTAAAAACCGAATATCTCATTTCAACCTCAAATTTATTTCACTCAGCATGATGGTCTACCTTTATTTCTGCTGGTAATACCCTTTATCTCCTAGTGTTGAAACTCAAGTTTAAACCTGTATTCATCATCCTCTCCTTTTATTAACCTATTTAATGAGTTTCTAAAACCTGTTAATTTCCTTTTTTAAAATTACAATTACTTTTGTTTGTTTTTACTTATACTGCTACCATCAGGTGCTCTATTTTCACTGCTGTCAAATTTATTTTTTAAACATGGATATCATCAGTCTGTGACCACCATCAAAAACTGTCAGTATCTCCCCAGCCTCTTCAATAAGTGGTGCTGGGAAAACTGGACAGCTACACGTAAAAGAATGAAATTAGAACACTCCCTGACACCATACACAAAAATAAACTCAAAATGGATTAAAGACCTAAATGTAAGGCCAGACACTATCAAACTCTTAGAGGAAAACACAGGCAGAACACTCTATGACATACATCACAGCAAGATCCTTTTTGACCCAGCTCCTAGAGAAATGGAAATAAAAACACAAATAAACAAATGGGACCTAATGAAACTTAAAAGCTTTTGCACAGCAAAGGAAACCATAAACAAGATGAAAAGACAACCCTCAGAATGGGAGAAAATATTTGCAAATGGAGCAACTGACAAAGGATTAATCTCCAAAATATACAAGCAGCTCATGCAGCTCAATAACAAAAACCAAACAACCCAATCCAAAAATGGGCAGAAGACCGAAATAGACATTTCTCCAAAGAAGATATACAGATTGCCAACAAACACATGAAAGAATGCTCAACATCATTAATCATTAGAGAAATGCTAATCAAAACTACAATGAGATATCATCTCACACCGGTCAGAATGGCCATCATCAAAAAATTTAGAAACAATAAATGCTGGAGAGGGTGTGGAGAAAAGGGAACCCTCTTGCACTGTTAGTGGGAATGTAAATTCATACAGCCACTATGGAGAACACTATGGAGGTTCCTTAAAAAACTAAAACTAAAACTACCATACGACCCAGCAATCCCACTACTGGGCGTATACCCTGAGAAAACCATAATTCAAAAAGAGTCATGTACCAAAATGTTCATTGCAGCTCTATTTACAATAGCCAGGACATGGAAGCAACCTAAATGTCCATCATTGGATGAATGGATAAAGAAGATGTGGCACATATATACAATGGGATATTACTCAGCCATAAAAAGAAATGAAATGGAGGTATTTGTAGTGAGGTGGATGGAGTTAGAGTCTGTCATACAGAGTGAAGTAAGTCAGAAAGAGAAAAACAAATACAGTATGCTAACACATATATATGGAATCTAAGGGAAAAAAAAAAAGGTCATGAAAAACCTCGTGGCAAGATGGGAATAAAGACACAGACCTACTAGAGAATGGACTTGAGGATATGGGGAAGGGGAAGGGTAAGATGTGACAGCGTGAGAGAGTGGCATGGACATATATACACTACCAAATGTAAAATAGATAGCTAGTGGGAAGCAACCGCATAGCACAGGGAGATCAGCTCTGTGCTTTGTGACCACCTAGAGGGGTGGGATAGGGAGGGTGGGAGGGAGGGAGATGCAAGAGGGAAGAGATATGGGAACATATGTATATGTATAACTGATTCACTTTGTTATAAAGCAGAAACTAACACACCATTGTAAAGCAATTATACTTCAATAAAGATGTTAAAAAATAAAATAAAATAAAATATTAAAAAAAAAAAAACCTCTCAATATCTCCCAATGTCAAACGCCTGACAGGCAAGTGTGCAAGCCTGCAATGACACTTTCTGACACTTACTCACTTCAACGTATATCTCAGCTCAAGTATTATATTCTGTCCTAGGTAGATATTTTGTCTGAACTTGTTTTTATGGCTTTATCCATGCTATTTCCCCAATGGATGATTTCTCCTCTCCTTCTTACTACATACTAAGAACTCCATGGATCATTTACAGTTTGTTCTGTTTCCCATATTCTGTGTAAGTCATCACTGACCATCCAGAATGAAAATATGTCTTGGCTCTGTTATGCTATAATAGATCATTTGGCCTTTGCATATAATGCCTTAAAAATTTAATTGTCCTTTATACACATGTATTTCCTATCTTCCCAACTAATTTCTAAAGTGCTTATTCCAGGGATTATGTCTTATCTCTTCTTGCAGCTGCCACAATAACTATACCAAGCCACTTTAGGCACTTAATAAACAGTTGATTGGTTGCATATAAAGAAGATAAATTCTTAATGAAAATTATTTATATTGAAAAGCTATATATGCCTGCTTTTAAAGATCACTAACAAGAATACACTTGGTGGGAGATTGGTTCAAGATGGCAGAGTAGAAGGAGGTGCGCTCATTCCCTTTTGCGAGAGCACCGGAATCACAACTAACTGCTGAACAGTTATCGACAGGAAGACACTCGAACTCACCAAAAAAGATACCCCACATCCAAAGACAAAGGAGAAGCCACAATGAGACTGTAGGAGGTGTGCAATCACAATAAAATCAAATCCCATAACTGCTGGGTGGGTGACTCACAAACTGGAGAACAATTATACCGCAGAAGTCCACCCACTGGAGTGAAGGTTCTGAGGCCCACGTCAGGCTTCCCAACCAGGGGGTCTGGCAATGGGAGGAGGAATTCCCAGAGACTCAGACTTTGAAGACTAGTGGGATTTGATTGCAGGACTTTGACAGGACTGGGGGAAACAGAGACTCCACTCTTGGAGGGCACACACAAAGTAGTGTGCACATCAGGACCCAGGGGGAAGGAGCAGTGTCCCCATAAGAGACTGAACGAGACCTACCTTCTAGTATTGGAGGGTCTCCTTCAGAGGGAGGGAGTCGCTGTGGCTCACTGTGGGGACAAGGACAGTGGCAGTAGAAGTTCTGGGAATTACTCCTTGGCATGACCTTCCGGAGTCTGCCATTACCCCACCAAAGAGCCTGTAGCCTCCAGTGCTGGGTCACTTCAGACCAAACAACCAAGAGGGAGGGAACTCAGCCCCACCCATCAGCAGACAAGCAGATTAAAGTTTCACTGAGCTCTTCCCACCAGAGCAATACCCAGCTCTACCCACCACCAGTCCCTCCCGTCAAGAAGCTTGCACAAGCCTCTTAAATAGCTTCATCCATCAGACGGCAGACAGCAGAAGAAAGAAGAACTACAATCCTCCAGCCTGTGGAATGAAAACCACATTCACAGAAAGATAGACAAAATGAAAAGGCAGAGGACTATGTATCAGATGAAGCAACAAGATAAAACCCCAGAAAAACAACTAAATTAAGTGGAGATAGGTAACCTTCCAGAAAAAGAATTCAGAATAATGATAGTGAACATGATCCAGGACCTCAGAAAAAGAATGGAGGCAAAGATCGAGAAGATGCAAGAAATGTTTAACAGAGACCTAGAAGAATTAAAGAACAAACAGAGATGAACAATACAATACCTGAAATGAAAAATATACTAGAAGGAATCAATAGCAGAATAACTGAGGCAGAAGAATGGAGAAGTAAACTGGAAGACAGAATGGTGGAAATCACTACCATGGAACAGAATAAAGAAAAAACAATGAAAAGAAATGAAGACAGCCTAAGAGACCTCTGGGGCATTAAACACAACACCATTCACAGTATAGGGGTGCCAGAAGGAGAAGAGAGAGAGAAAGGACTTGAGAAAATATTTGAAGAGATTATAGTCAAAAACTTCCCTAACATGGAAAAAGAAATAGCCACCCAAGTCCAGGAAGCACAGAGAGTCCCAGGCAGGAAAAATCCAAGGAGAAACACGCTGAGACACACAGTAATCAAATTGACAAAAATTAAAGACAAAGAAAATTTATTAAAAGCAACAAGGGAAAAATGACAAATAACATACAAGGGAACTCCTATAAGGTTAACAGCTGATTTCTCAGCAGAAACTATACAAGCTAGAAGGGAGTGGCACAAATATTTAAAGTGATGAAAGGGAAGAACCTACAATCAAGATTACACTACCCTGCAAGAATCTCATTCAGATTCGAGGGAGAAATCAAAAGCTTTACAGACAACCAAAAGCTAAGAGAATTCACACCACCAAATCAGCTGTACAACAAATGCTAAAGGAACTTCTCTAGGCAGGAAACACAAGAAAAAGAGCCACCAAAAAAACCCAAATACAGTTAAGAAACACCAAGGGGAGAAAGTGGCAGGGGGTGGTGGTGGTCATGGCGGGATGAATTGGGAGATTGTGATTGACATATATACACGAATATGTATAAAATAGATAACTAATAAGAACCTGCTGTATAAAAAATAAATAAAATAAAATTCAAAAAAAAATGCTAAAGGAACTTCTCTAAGTGGGAAACACAAGAGAAGAAAAGGACTACAAAAACAAACCCAAAACAATTAAGAATATGGTAACAGGAACATACATATCGATAATTACCTTAAATGAGAATGGATTAAATGCTTCAACCAAAAGACACAAGCTTGCTGAATGGATACAAAAACAAGAGCCATATATATGCTGTCTATAAGAGACCCACTTCAGACCTAGGGAAACATACAGTCTGAAAGTGACGGCATGGAAAAAGATATTCCATGCAAATGGAACTCAAAAGAAAGCTAGAGTAGCAATACTCATATCAGATAAAATAGACTTTAAAATAAAGAATGTTACAACAGATAAGGAAGGACACTACATAATGTTCAAGGGATTAATCCAAGAAGAAGATATAACAATTATAAACATATATGCACCCAACATAGGAGCACCTCAATACATAAGGCAAATGTTAACAGCTATAAAAGAGGAAATCGACAGTAACACAATAATAGTGGGAGACTTTAACACCTCACTTACACCAATGGACAGATCATCCAGACAGAATATTAATAAGGAAACACAAACTTTAAGTGACACAATAGACCAGATAGATTGAATTGATATTTTTAGGACATTCCATCCAAAAACAGTAGATTACACTTTCTTCTCGAGTGCGCACGGAACATTCCCAGGATAGATCACATCTTGGGTCACAAATCAAGCCTCAGTAAATTTAAGAAAATTGAAATCATATCAAGCATCTTTTCCAGCCAGAAAGCTATGAGATTAGAAATAAATCACGGGGAAAAAAATATAAAAAACACAAACACATGGAGGCTAAACAATACGTTAGTAAATAAGCAAGAGATCACTGAAGAAATCAAAGAGGAAATCAAAAAATACCTAGAGACAAATGACAATGAAAACACAATGATCCAAAACCTATGGGATGTAGCAAAAGCAGTTCTAAGAGGGAAGTTTATAGCAATACAATCCTACCTCAAGAAACAAGAAAAATCTCAAATAAACAATTTAACCTTACACCTAAAGGAATTAGGGAAAGAAACAAACAAAACCCAAGGTTAGTAGAAGGAAAGAAATCATAAATATCAGAGTGTAAATAAATAAAATAGAAACAAAGAAAAAATAGCAAAGAAAAATAAAACTAAAAGCTGGTTCTTTAAGAAGATAAAAATAATTGATAAACATTTAGCCAGACTCATCAAGAAAAAGAGGGAGAAGACTCAAATCAATAAAATTAGAAATGAAAAGAAGAAGTTACAATGGACACCACAGAAATACAAAGCATCCTAAGAGACTACTACAAGCAACTCTATGCCAATAAAATGGACAACCTGGAAGAAATGGACAAATTCTTAAAAAGGTATAAACTTCCAAGACTGAACCAGGAAAAAATAGAAAATATGAACAGACCAATCACAAGTAAACAAATTGAAACTGTGATTAAAAATCTGCCATCAAACAAAAGTCCAGGACCAGATGGCTTCACAGGTGAATTCTATCAAACGTTTAGAGAAGAGCTAACACCCATCCTTCTCAAACTCTTCCAAAAAGTTGCAGAGGAAGGAACACTCCCAAACTCATTCTACGAGGCCACCATCACCCTGATAACAAAACCAGACAGAGGTACTACAAAAAAAAGAAAATTACAGACAAATATCACTCATGAATACAGATGCAAAAATCCTCAGCAGAATACTAGCAAACAGAATCCAACAACACGTTAAAAGGATCATACACCATGGTCAAGTGGGATTTATCTCACGGATGCAAGGATTCTTCAATATACACAAATCAATCAATGTGATACACCATATAAACCAAATGAAGAATAAAAACCATATGATCATCTCAATAGATGCAGGAAAAAGCATTTGACAAAATTCAACACCAGTTTTGATAAAAACTCTCCAGAAAGTGGGCATAGAGGGAACCTACCTCAACATGATAAATGCCACATACGACAAACCCATCTCAATGCTGAAAAACTGAAAGCATTTCCTCTAAGATCAGGAAGAAGGCAAGGGTGGCCAGTCTCACGACTATTATTCAACACAGTTTTGGAAGTCCTAGCCATGGCAGTCAGAGAAGAAAAAGAAATAAAAAGAATACAAATTGGAAAAGAAGAAGTAAAACTGTCACTGTTTACAGATGACATGATACTATTCATAGATAATCCTAAGGATGCAACCAGTAAACTACTAGAGGTAATCAATGAATTTGGTAATGTTGCAGGATACAAAATTAATGCACAGAAATCTCTTGCATTCCTATACATTAACAGTGAACGATCAGAAAGAGAAATTAAGGAAACAATCCCATTCACCATTGCAACAAAATGAGTAAAATACCTAGGAATAAACCGACCTAAGGAGGTAAAAGACCTGTAGTCAGAAAAATATAAGACATGGATGAAAGAAATCAAAGATGATACAAACAGATGGAGAGATATACCATGTTTTTGGATTAGAAGATTCAATATTGTGAAAACGACTATACTACCCCAATCAATCTACAGATTCAGTGCAATCCCTATCAAATTACCAATGGCATTTTTTACAGAAGTAGGACAAAAAAAATCTTAAAATTTGTATGGAGACACAAAAGACCCCAAATAGCCAAAACAATCTTAAGTAAGAAGAATGGAACTGGAGGAATCAGGCTCCCTGACTTCAAAGCTATAGTAATCAAGACAATATGGTACTGGCACAAAAACAGAAATATAGATCAGTGGAACAGCATAGAAAGCCCACTGATAAATCCATGCACCTATGGTCAACTAATCTGTGACAAAGGAAGCAAGGATATACAATAGAGAAAAGACAGCCTCTTCAATAAATGGTGCTGGGAAAACTGGAAAGCTCCATGTAAATGAATGAAATTAGAACACTCCCTAATGCCATACACAAAAATAAACTCAAAATGCTTCAAGACCTAAACGTAAGACTGGACACTATAAAACTCTTAGAGGAAAACATAGGAAGAACACTCTTTGACATAAATCACAGCAAGATTTTTTCTTGACTCACCTCCTAGAGTAATGGGAGTAAAAGCAAAAATAAACAAATGTTACCTAATGAAACTTAAAAACTTTTGCACAGCAAAGGAAACTATAAACAAGACTAAAAGACAACCCTCAGAATGGGAGAAAATATTTGCAAATGAATCAACGGACAAAGGATTAATCTCCAAAATATATAAACAGCTCATGCAGCTCAATATTAAAAAAACAAACAACCCAATCAAAATATTGGCAGAAGACCTAAATAGACATCTCTCCAAGGAAGACATACAGATGGCCAAGAGGCACATGAAAAGATGCTCAACATCACTAATTATTAGAGAAATGCAAATCAAATCTACAATGAGGTATCACTTCATACCAGTTAGAATGGGCATCACCAGAAAATCTACAAACAACAAATGCTGGAGAGGGTGTGGAGAAAAGGGAACCCTCTTGCACTGTTGGTGGGAATGTAAATTGATACAGCCACTATGGAGAACAGCATGGAGGTTCCTTAAAAAACTAAAAATAGAATTACCATATGACCCAGCAATCCCACTACTGGGCATATACCCAGAGAAAACCATAATTCAAAAAGACACATGCACCCCAGTGTTCATTGCAGCACTATTTACAATAGCCAGGTCATGGAAGCAACCTAAATGCCCATCGACAGACAAATGGATATTGAAGATATGGGACATATATACAATGGAATATTACTCAGCCATAAAAAGGAATGAAACTGGGTAATTTGCAGAGACACGGATGGACGTAGAGACTGTCATACAGAATGAAGTAAGTCAGAAAGAGAAAAACAAATATCGTATATTAATGCATATATGTGGAATCTAGAAAAAAGTTACAGATGAACCGGTTTGCAAGGCAGAAATTGAGACACAGATGTAGAGAACAAACGTATGGACACCAAGGTGGGAAAGCAGGGTGGGGGGTGGTGGTGGTGGGATGAACTGGGAGATTGGGATTGACATGTATACACTAATATGTATAAAATGGATGACTAATAGGAACCTGCTGTATAAAAATAAATAAATAAAAATTTAAAAAAAGAATTTGGTGATAATTCTTCATCAGTTGTTCATAACTGTTTTAGGCACTCAAAAAACTAAAAACAAATAAAAATTCATTAATCAGTTTCAGTTCCTTTGGCAGTTGACCAAAGTCCAAAACAGATGATGGACAAACATAAACAAATATCGTTCCAGTGTCTGGTCCTTTAATCCCAGGCATAACCTTTTCTAGGCTGTATCCATCCCTTTCTTTCTTCTAAATGGGACAATTATCAAAGCTTTTCCTACTTGATTGTGCCCAGAGAAGGTAAACTTACTTACTGAGGCACAAAAAATGACAAGTTGAAAAACCCATTTAATATGCGGGTTGAGCAGCAGTGGCCCAGTGGTGGTGGTGGGGCAGTTACATTATGTATTTACTGGATCCAATACCTTTTAGTCAGGTTGCTTTAATAGGCAGGTTCTACATTGCGTGTTAACAATTGTTTTTCCCCAGTAGCCTGTAAACCCTGGAAACTGAGAGATGTGCTTTATTCATTTCTGAATCCTCAGTGCCTATCAGTTTTGTGTACATAATTTGTTTGCAAAATTTATTAATTCCTTCCTTTTCTTAGTGCACAACAGGATAGTGTTTTGCCCTCTTTTTATCCAACAATAAGTGGATCACTTGTATGCCAAGTCATCAGCTGCCACTGGGTAAAATTTTGCTTAAACAAACAGATAAATATACACAAGAAAGAGGGGAGAGACTCTCCCCACTCCCCCCCCCACCACACACATACTTTCCTCCCTTTGTCTCTCCGCCCACACATTAATTTATTAGACAGAAAATAGGAAAAGACTAAAGAAAGTCCTCCATGGTGCTAGGATTGTGACTCTGCTAATGATCTAGGTCATGCAATTCCACACTTCTTCAAATATGAAGGAGAAAAGCAGATTTTCAGGCCCTTACCTATAGGTCAGTGGTTCTCCACCAGGGGTAATTTTGCCACAAAGGGAACATTTGGAAGTGTCTTGAGACATTTTTGATTGTTCTAACAGTGTGTGTGTGTGTGTGTGTGTGTGTGTGTGTGTGTGTGTGTGTAGACACACTCCTGGAATCCGGTGGGTGGACACTATGGATGCTGCTAAACATCCTATAAAACACAGGGCAATCCCCACAACAAGGAATTTTCCAGCCCCGAAAGTAAATAGGGCCAACCTGATAAACCCTACTTTAGATTCTAATTCAGTAAGTAAATTGGAACCTTGAATTTTGCATTTTTAACATGTACTCTGTATGATCTGATATAGATGAGTCACAGGCTCTCGAAATGCAAATTTTTCCTTTGAATAATTATTTTATTTCTCTGTGATTCAATCACATGAGAAGATTATTAGGTATACAGAACATTCAATTAAAACATTCAGTATTTTCTACCAGTGTGTATGATCTTCATTGATATGGAGTACTTAAAATGAGCTTCACGGACAGCCAGCGTGACTTCTTGTTACTAGCGGGAAGCCAGCCAGGGTTAACACCCACACTGTCTAGTCAAGTCTGACAGCCTTGTCGGCTCCATTGTCAAGACGTGCGCCTACACAATTACAGCATGTAGTCTGCTCTGGTGTCCCACAAAAGAAAACTATTGTAGCAGATAACTGCTTCCAGGATCCCTGCTGTCAGAGAAAATAAGCCAGTCATAACTTCTCCATCATCCTGCTACAGAGCATTTTCAGTGGTGCCTATTGCTGCTTCACTCGGGGACTGCATGTTGTTTTTCTCTGGTAAATGGTCCGGCTAACTTTTGACCTTATCTCAGGTCATGTCGTATTGATTCCTGTACGAAGTTACTGTTGCGAGGTAAGCCTTTTTCTCCCTGTTATAAAACTTAATACTACTTGTGATATGCTAACAGCTTCCAAGTCACTGTTTGGACGGGAATACCATTTGTTTTTGTGCAATACAGAGTGTCAGCCACCAAAGAAGATAGCTTCAGCAGGGCATTCAGCAGGCTCTTAATCTTCTTTCTCCCCCAGTGTCACAATCTCAACCATACCCTGTCCACCTGTTCTGCCTACCACTTACAACCACAGCTGCCTTCATGGACCCAAGCAAGGAATCTCTATCTCTCCTCCATCTTTCGTTCTGACATACAATTACCTGATAAAGTTGTTTCCACCTCCATTGCATTGCCCATGTTCCTTCTCTATTCACCATCTCTGCTTCAGTTTAACCCTTGAAAATCTTTGCTTCCAAAATTATAACTGCCTTCCATTTTGTTTCTCTCCCGCTTTTGTCTCTTGACTCCCTTCTAATCTACCTTCTATGGTACTGCCGGTTTTCCTTGTGAAACAACTCTTATGTGTCATCTTGCACATACAGTCTGCAAAATGATTGCCTATTACCTATGGAGAAAAATCCAAATTCCTCAGATAGGCAACCAAGACTGCTTATAATTTGGGCCCTACCTTCCCCAGCTGTGCCGTAAATCGCCTCTCTGGTACTCTAACAAAATTGCATGACTTAGGTGAATAAGGCATATTCTTTCTTATCTCTGCTTTTTCTTGCATTGTTCCTTTTACATGAAATGCACTCTGTTTCTTCCTTTCCAGTAGACAAACTCCTGTTAATATTGAGAGATATCTCGAATTATAACAAGTCTTCCTTGACCTCTCTGGACTAGGTATAACAGGTCAGTTTCCCCAGAAAGCAGACTGTAAGACAGATTTACCTGCAGAAAGTTTATTGGTTAAATGTTCTTAGAACCAATATCTGTGTGATCTGTGTGAGTAGGAGAGTGGGAAGGAAGCAGGGATACCCAGAGAGAGAAGCTGAACAGTCATGCAGTCACAAAAAAGGCCTCAGAAAATTTTATGGGGAGGCCATAGCTAGCATTACTCTTCAGAGTTGTCCTGAATTCAGGCAAGGGGACTTGGCCTTTATATCTCAATGTTGGAAAGTCACTGTATGCAGATTGCCCCAGGAAGAGGTGTGACATGAGGTGAAGCCCAGGGTCAGTCCTAGAGAGGGACTGTGCTAAGAGCTGTGGATAACTCGTACTTCATCAGCTGGGGGATGAGTACTGACATCTTTAAAGAGCGGCTGGGGAGATACGGATGCGGGACTACACGGCACCCACTACACCAGAGTATCCATGCCTCTGCTCCTACCTTTATTCTAGAAGCTGGCATTTTGCACATTATTTGTTTACATCTTTTGCTCACTAAACCAGGTGGGATAACAGCCCCATGTAGCAAAAATAGTTTGTACTAGCCCTTCCTTTATTCAAGATAAAAATGTAGCTAAAGATAAATCGCATTGATCTGCATACTCAGTTCTTAATTTTAAATGAGATTGGCATCTATTTTTAATAATTGAAATTCCACAAACTTTTAACAGGCAATATTTATTCTTCTCATTAATAAAGGACTTAGCTTTTCTGTAACATCAATAGCATATTGTGCTATTGATACTGTGTACTTATGAGAAAGAGAAACCTTGGCATACAAATATCTGGACAAAATGAATGGAAAATAATATTACATGAAAATTATCCAAAAAACTTACCAGTGCTCATTTGCAAAGAGAACAAGTTTAATATTCCTTTAGTGCCTGGCAACATACTTAGATTCCTTCTTACTTGTAGAAGAAAACATTATTACAAGATCAAAGATACATATTGAAATAAGAAAGCTGTGGCCTTTGAAGGTAGCTCATTTAGTTCTGATCATTAGATGCTAAAATATAATTGGTTCATCATTATGAATGAAACTATTCAGAAAATGTAATAGAGAGAGCTTTCATAACAATATATTTAGCATAGCATGCAATTACTCATTTACTGTTTATACTGTTCATCATGAGTCAGTTGATGTCAACATTAAAATTTCATCTTGAACATTGCCTGGCATTTCTTTGTTTAACTTGCATCTTGAAAGTTAAATTCTAGATGTTTTATTCCTAATTATTACTTATTTTATTCCTTTGAATGCAAGAATATAATGGGAAAAATAAAATTTTTTTCTCACTTGTTAAAGACACGTTGAATCTTCATAGGTACCAGACACCACTCTTTATATAAATTACTCAGATTTAGCCAAAATGATGGTGTAGCTATGAGTTACCATGTCTGAGCCTGAAGCTCAGAAATAATTTTAAAAACCAGTTAACAACTGGGGCCACCAGAAGCTGGAAGAGACCAGGAAGTATTCTCATCTAGAGCCTTCAGTGGTAACTTGACCCTGATTACACCTTGACACCTTGATTTTGGACTTCTGAACTTCAGAACTGTGAGAAAATAAATTTCTGTTGTTTTAAACCTTAGGAAACAAATACATATTTTGGTGCCCTCTTGAATTGTCATTTGAAAAAAAAAGAACATCAGTTTTTATTTATAAAACCTCTCCATTTATGATATTGTAGGTATTTAAGGCTTAGAGACTAACCAGCCCAATGTTGACAACATTCGGGGCTGCTAAATCTCAGAGAGCTAGCACACACTCACTGGGCTCCCTCTAGCACCTGGAGCAGGTTGGCACAGGCTGATGCATGGATGAAGCAGAGTTAGTTCAGGCTGTGTGTAAATCTCCCCACCCCACCTACCCACAAGCTGTGACTCCACATCTTTCTCACTCAACAAGAAGGTTTCCACTCTTCAGCTAAGAATGCTTAGCTCATCGTATTATTTTAGAGATGAGGGCATTGAACCTCTAAGCTAAGACTTATCCACAATGACACAGTGAACTAATTTTTGACCCAGATCTCTCCTTCTTACTATCCTTTGCTTCCTGTTGGATAGGAGGACACCTGGACCTGAGACTGAAGCATAATGGGAATATGGATTTTGGAGAGAGAACGTCCCAGTCTAGACTCCTATCCCAGTGATTGCTCTAACTGATTTTAATTAAAAGGTTATTCTAATGCAATGTAACAAAATTCAATGGTTTATTAATATTATCTATGATGGAATCAAGATTTCATATGTCAGAAGCTAGAATACTGTCAGTCAGTATTGCCATGGCAAAACCAACACAAATATATACAGATAAATACAAATTCTGGTGTTTAGGCCTAAAAAATAAATTATGTGAAATGCTTGCTAACAACTAAAGCTGACTCACAATGAACCCTCCAATAAAGTAACTATTTAAGCAGAACATTGAAGACCCTCTTTCTGGAATATTCTATATGACAGTTAAATATAACGATATTGAAGTTTCTTTCCAATTACTAGATCCATACTACTGATATAACTGTGGTTTGACAGATCCAAAGCTTGCATTCAAGTTTTAGTAATGTGGCATTTAGTCAGCCAGCCTGCAACTGACATATTTACCTGTACATATTTTTTGGTTGTTGTTGGGAGCGTTTGGGCAAAGCTTTTTAACCTACTTACATACATGTTCACATAACTTTGGCCATGACCAGATGTCCAAAAAAGGAGGGAGACCTGGAGACAGAACTTATCACAGAGCTTGAACTCTGCATGAAGGCTGGCAGAGGAAAGAAACCATTTGTTTTAATTCTCTGATGTGTCTGAGGTTAGTTGCCATCCTTCCCTAGCCTTCATGGTAGAATTAGCTTGTCTAAGTGAATCCAGGAGTTCAGCCATTGAAAGTATGGCTGATTAATGTGTACCTGCCTTGAGTTAACTTGTCTCTGAGGGTAGGAGCCTCTATACTTGACCTTGAGGAACCACTTTGTTCTGAGCAGTGATTGCAATAGTAACAGTGTCAGGAGTGTCAGTGACTAGAGGGGGTGCCTCAACCAAGGGATGCCGATAATGCCTTGGACCCAGGGATGCTAGGACTCCAGCACATAAAATCTCAGCTCTGCATTCAACAATGGCAATGTTGTCTAAGTAAGTTATCAGAGGACTTAGAGGGCATTAAGCTATGATGGCCAGAGCAAGGATTTTTTCACTATAGGGCAACACAACTTTGAGGCTAAATTTCTTCTTTCCTTGACCACCAGAATCCTGAGCATCTGCCATGAAGCACTGAATGAGCATTTTTCTTTTTTTTCTTTTTCTTGAAACCATTAAAAAGTGGTCTTAAAGAAAACATTTGGTGAACACAAAAGGCTGAAACAAAGAAATCTTTTCTTGGCTTTTTAAAATGCAAGTGTATGTTGATACAATATTTCTCTGTGTTTTTTTTAACAAGTTCTTTATTATTTTCATCAATATTCTTCATAATTATTTTTATTGCTATAAAGAACTATATATATGTGCCAGAGGCTCAAGAGGGAGGGGATATGGGGATACATGTATGCATATGGCTGATTCACTTTGATGTACAACAGAAACTAACACAGCATTGTAAAGCAGTTATATTCCAGTAAAGATTAAATAAAAAACAAACTATAAGATTAAGAATAGACTCAGGTAAATTTTTACCACTGTTGGGGATGGAGAAAATTTCCCCTCTACGCTACTTGAGTTCTTGCGGCTAGACTAATAAAAAAATTGACCCAACACATATTAACTGGAGAAAAGAAACAAATTTTCATTCAAGCACGTGGAGGTCTCACAGAAGTGGGACCTAAAAAGTGGCCAAAACAGGCAGCTTTTATACTTTAGACAAAGAAACAAATTTGTGAGGAATTGACAAAGAAACTTAGATTTGGGGTTCTTAATTAATCAAGACTCTAGACAGAGTTTGGGCTTGGGGTACTAAAGAAGTAACAGTGTTTTGTTTATAAGACTTCTTGGCCCTGAATTCTCTATCTCTGGTGGTAAGGATATCCTTCTACCTCCAGATGCACATTTCATATGGTCGGTTTATTTCCTGCTTTCAGGGGGACAGAGAAGGGTCAGGGTTTCCTTCTTACATTGGCTGCTTCTCAAGTAACTTCAATTCAAAATAATCAATATGCCATTGTGACATATTTTGGGGTTGTCTGCCCTGAGCCCCAACTCTACAGTCAGAATCCTGAAGAGTTCCGTCTTGCCAAAAACTTATTCAAGCTTCCCCCTGTGGTCAAATATTTCCCCATCCCTAACCTGTGATTTTCACTGATCTTTTCTCCATTCCTATAGTTTTGCCTTTCTAGAAAGTTGAATAAATAGAATCACAGTTTGTAATCTTTTGAGACTGGCTTCTTTCACTCAGCTTAATGCTTGTGAGATTCATCAATGTTATTGTGTGTCAATATTCCTTTCCTTTTTATTTCTGGGTATTATTCCATTGTATGGATATGCTGCATTTTGTTTATTCAATCATCTGTTAAAGGTCATTTATGTTATTTTCTGGTTGGGGGTTGTTATGAATAATGCTGCTATAAACACATTTGTACAGAGGTTTTATGTAAACATAAGTTTCCATTTTCTAGGGCAAATATTTAGGAGTAAAATTGCTGGGTCATATAAGTAAGTGTCTTTAACTTTAAACAAAATATATATTAATTATATATTATATGATTATATCATAACATATATTTTATACATATAATTATATATCATATAATAGGTATAAATTTATTATAAAATTTATATATTAAGATATATATCCTTATAAGAAATGCACCATTTTGCATTTCTATCGGAAGTGTGTGAGTTCCAGTTGTCTTGCATTGGTGTCAGCACTTGAAATTGTCAAATTTTTTTTTCTCCCATTCTAAATAGGTATGAAGGGTAGTCTCATTGTAGTTTTAATATGCATGCTTCTAATGGCTAACAGTACTGAGCATCTTTTAATATGCTTATTTGCCATCTGTGTGTCTTTTTTTGGTAAAGTATCTGTTGAAATCTTTTGTTTATTTTAATTGTTTTTTCTTCGTTACTGTTGAGTTATGAGAATTTTTTATAAATTCTATAAAAAGTCCTTTATGAATATGTGATTTGCAAATATTTTTCCCACTCTGTAGCTTGTCTTTTAATTCTCAGAAACTTTCACACAGCAAACATTTGTTTCTCTTTATTTTGATGAAGTCTAATTTTACAACTTTTTCTTTTATAGATAATGGTTTTGGTTTTGGTTTTTGTTATATGTAAGAACTTTTTGCCAAAGCTTAGGTCAGATTTTTCTCCTATGATTTTTTTTCTAAAGTTTTACCTTTATTTGTAGTGCAATGACCTATTTTGAGTTAATTTTCCTATGAAGTGTGAAGTTTAGGTTGAGGGTTTTCTTTTTTGGTATATGGATGTCCAGTTATTCCAACATCATTTATTGAAAAAACCACCCTTTCTGTATTGAATTACCTTGGAATCTTCATCAAATATCAATGAATCACATTTGTGTGGGTCAGTTTCTGAACTCTCTATTCTGTTCCATTGATCTATGTTCCTCTTTCTTCTCCAGTGCCACTATCTTGACTACTGAAGCTTTATAATGAATGTTAAGAACAGGTAGTATGAGTCTCTCAATTTTATTTTTTCAGTATTATTTTTGTTTTACTTCCATTGCTTGTTCATATAAACTTTAGAATCAGATTGACTAAATGTATAAAAATAACTCCAGAGATTTCTTTTTTAGAATTACATTAACTCTATAGATCAACTTGGGGAGAATTAACATGTTAACTATATTGTGTCTTCCAATTCAGGGCACACGTATGTCTTTTCCCTTATTTAGGTCTCCAATTTCTTCTATTAGTGTTTTATAGTTTTTACCAAATAGATCCTGCACATGTTTTGTTAGAATTATACCTGTTTCACTCTATTTTGGTGCATAAATATGTATATGTGTGTGTGTGTGTGTGTGTGTGTGTATATATATATGTATATATATGCAAACATGGTAAACTCAGTTATTAGTTCTAGGATAGTTTTTCAAAATTCCTTGGAATTTTTTACATAGGCAAGCATGACATCTCTGAATAAGGACAGTTTTCATCTCACGTTTTCCAATCTGTATGTCTTTTATTTCTTTTTATTCTCTTATTTCACTGGCTAATTCTTCTAGCACAATATTGAATCAGAGTGGTGAGAATGGATTTCCTTTTGTTCCCAATTTTAAAATAAATATAATCAGTCTTTTACTATTAAGTATGTGGGTTAAAAGTGTGTTTCTTTGAAATACTTTATTAGATACAGGAAGTTTCCCACTATTGCTAGTTTCCTGAGCATTTCTGTAATGAAACGGCATTCTTGATTTCCTCTTGCACTGATAAGAATAATTCAAGTCAGAACTATATACTCAGGAAAGAGGGCATATTGGGAGTGGAGGGAAATAGCCGAGTTTATTGAAAAACTGTGTAGTACAAGGTCAGAATTGTAGTCTTTTAAGGTGTCAATATTGAGTGACATTGCTTTGAACTCTAAACTAGTGGAACCATATATAACAGCCTCTTTATGAAATTTATTGGATGATATCTGCCAATTGAATAGCCACTGGGAAAAAAATTTATAAAGACTTCAGATCAGTATTTGCTTTATCAGGACTATATCTTTATCTTATATAAGGAAGAGATTACCAGGTAAATGGAGGAATAGAAACGTTCTATAGCTAGTTCATTTATAATGTATGTCCTACAGTCTTCCAAAAATATTTAAATTTGCTACAGAAACAAATATGTAGGCATATTATAGCCTAAAATGTTGGTTAATTAAATAATTGCACTATTTTTCAATTAATGCCTTACTGACTACTAATTTTGAAAAGTTACATTTCTCTAGGTGTTTGAGGATGATTGAACTCAGTTGTCTCACTGCACTTACCTTACACTTCTTTAGAAGAGTTGTCCATGTTGTTTCCTGTTCTTCAGTTTACATGAATAATTGCATCACGCAGTACATAGCAGGACAGATTGCATTGGCCACTACCTTGTTCCTGAATGTAATTTAAGGTGTTGACATTACTTTAAAAACCTCTAAGTGTTTGCAGTTCTCACTACATTATAAATTATTGTTCCCAACTGAAATTTCAAAATAAGGGAGATAAGCCAATATACTCCTACTGTTATTGCCTGAAATCTACCTTTGGGGAGTCAGGGCTTAGTCATTTATTGGTATGATATCATCTAAGGACGATTTTGTCTGTCTTTGCCTGGAAAACAAATATTTGGTCTCTCAGTAGCTGGTATGAGGCATACAGTTTTGAGATTTTCAGGTGGCATCTTAAAATTTTATAGCTGACTTTGTTACACATGCAATATAAATTGCAATGTCATGAGGAATCTCTTTTTAATGCCTTTATTAGCTATTTCTCCCTGAAGCAATTCTTAGAAGAGCACATTTTAAAATTTAAACAAATCTGAAGAGCATTTAAGAAAAATGTATGGCTTGGCATAATTACAAATTTAGAGCAAAGACTATTCGTACACTCATTTTCTTACAAGTGAAATTTATTCATTGGGTTTTGCAGTGATGTTTTGTATTCTTGGACTGCACATCTCCAGCCAAATCTTTTTATTCAGTTTACTTTTCTTACATCTGTAATGGTATATTACTGTACAGAGATTTTACTTACACAAATTTAGAATTAAGTCTTTCAATATATGTGATAAAATTTTTAAATCCAACTCTTTCTTCTGTTGGGAGTGTTATAATAAAATATCAATCAATGTTGCTTCAACCTCTTTGTACCTCGTCTCTTCATACATCAAAAAATAAACAATTAACTAGTTTTCTTATCTCTTAGGTTTATTCTTTAGGGGAGTCACACAAACATACATACACATGCAGGTATGCAGGTGTCTAAGTTTCACAGTTTTCTGTGTGACTAACAGTTTGACATAATGAAAAGAAGACAGCCTCTGGAATTCTAGAGAACTGCAGTTAAAACTTGTTTTGCCAGTAGTTGAGTAACCTAGACAAAGAGTTTAACTTTTCTGGTCCTTGGCTTCCTTAGTATGAAATAGGAAGGATAACATTTACCTTTTAGAAATATTATATTAAACTAGATGAATTCATGAAACTAGACTCAGCCTGCTAAGACTCAGACTTTAAGACCCATGCAATTAATTTGCAGCACTTACTGCAAGCTAAGGACACAAATGAAGTTATATCAGCCCATCTGGACTGAGTCATTAACTACTACAGTTGCTGACCTACAGTGCACCCTGAAAGGAATTCAGGGTGAAGATGAGGATTGAGACTCTCTGTGCTCTGGGAAAACAGGCATAACAGGCCCTTAGATAGTTTGAGAGTTATATTTCAGGAAAAATTTTAATAAACCCAGATTCTTGATTCTTCCCATACATAAAGAAGCACTAAAATTATTAACTGAGATACCTGATCCTCATGCCTAGCAGTAACCTTTTACTGAGATGTATCCTTGACTGCCGGTATCTCCTAACCAAAATCACATATTGGCTTTTCCCCACTTCCTCTTTGGAGCAGTTCCTCAGAGCTATCTGAGAGGCTGTATCCCTGGCTATAGTCCTCAATAAGTCCCCAAATAAAGCTGAAACTCACAGCTCTCACATTGTGCATTTTTATTTCAGTCAGCAAATACTTCCATATGTTCTTTTTTTTATATAAATTTATTTTATTTATTTATTTTTAATTTTTGGCTGCATTGGGTCTTTGTTGCTGTGCACGGGCATTCTCTAGTTGCGGCGAGCAGGGGCTACTCTTCGTTGCGGTGCGTGGGCTTCTCATTGTGGTGGCTTCTCTTGTTGCAGAGCACAGGCTCTAGGTGAGCAGGCTTCAGTAGTTGTGGTGTGTGGGCTTCAGTAGTTGTGGCATGTGGGCTCAGTAGTTGTGGCTTGCGGGCTGTAGAGTGCAGGCTTAGTAGTTGTGGCACATAGGCTAGTTGCTCTGCGGCATGTGAGATCTTCCCAGACCAGGGATCGAACCCATGTCCCCTGCATTGGCAGGTAGATTCTTAACCACTGTGCCACCAGGGAAGCCCCCTTTCCATATGTTCTTGTTCTTCTCCTTTGAAGCATTAATAATATGAGATTTTATATTTTTACCATTATTTGAAAAATCTCTGTATATTCCATTAACTTGTAAACCCTATGAGGGAAGGAACTATGTCTTTTTTGCTTACCGTCTGCTTTTGCAGCATTGTCCGAGTGTCTAGCACATAACAGGGTATCAATAAATTGTTGTAGAATTGTGTCTTTAATGTCATCTATCTTCCAGTGAATTATAGTGAATTACAGAGAGGAAAGTGCCCTGCTTTACTACCTTTGTTTTTTTAAAGTTTTTACAAACATTTTATGTTTTTATTTAAATGTTCTTAATAGTTCTGTAATGTAGGTATTTCTATCCCAATTTGTCACATGAGGAACTTGTAGATCAGGGAGATAGTGGCTCAAAGTCACACACTAGTAACTGGTGAAAATGAGGTATAAATTTAACCTCTACTTTTCTTTAACCCTACTTGAGATATAAGTTACATACCATAAAGTTCACCCATTTAAAGTGTATAATTTAAAAGATTTTAATATTATATATTTACAGAATTGTGCAACCATCACTATATTCTAATTTTAGAACATTTTCTCACACTCATAAAAGAAGCTTTGCACCTTTTAGTAATCACTCTCCATCTCTTCCTTCCCTACTCCCCAGTCGTAGGCCAACACTAATTTACATTCTGTTTCTATGGATTTGCCTATTCTGGACATTTCATATAGGTCATATCATACAGTATGTGATCTTTGGGACTAGTTTCTTTTACTAATTTCATTACTATTATAATGATTAAGGTTTATCCATGTTGTGCCATGTATCAGCATTTGATTCTTTTCTGTGGCCCAATTATATTCCCTTGTATAGATTTACTATATCCTGTTTATCCATTCATCAATTTATCAGCATTTGGATTGTTTCCACTTTTGGCTATTATGAATAACACTCCTGTGAACATTCATTTACAAGTTTTTGTATGTATATATATTTTCAGTTCTCTTGGGTATCTACCTAGGAGTGGACTGCTAGGTCATATAGTAATTCTGTATTTAACATTTTGAGGAACAGCCAAACTATTCTCTAAAGTGGCTGTGACATCTTTTCATTTCCACTAGTGATGTATAAGGATTGCAGTTTCAATTCTTGTTTACTAGTACTTGTTATTGCTTTTCTTTTTCACTATAGACATTCTTGCAAATATGAAGTGGTATCACATTGAGGGCTTCAATCACATTCCCTAGTGACTAATAATGTTCAGCATCTTTTAATCTGCTTATTAGACATTCATATATCTTCTTTCAAGACATGTCCATTCAAATCCTTTGGTCATTTTTTAATTGGGTTATTTATCCTTTTATTGTTGAGTTTTAAGAGTTCTTTGTAAATTCTAGATAGAAATCATTTGTCATATATATGATCTGAAAATATTTTCTCCCAGTCTGTGTGAACCACAAATGTTTTTATTTCTGATGAAGTACAGTATATCAATCTGCTCTTTGATTGCTTGTGCAAAGAAATCATTGCCTAACTCATTTACTCCTGTGCTTTTTTGGTAAGAATTTTATAGTTTTAGTTCTTACACTTAAATCTGATATATTTTGATTTAATTTCTGTACATCATTCAAAGAAGGGGTCCAAATTATTATTATTATTATTATTATTATTATTATTATTATTATTATCATTATTATTTTATTGCATGTGGATACTCAGTTGTCCCAGAACCATTTTTTGAGAAGATTGTTCTTTCCCCCATTGAATTATCTTGGTCCCTTTGTTGAAAATCAATTGATCATAAAGTTAGAGTTTATTTCTGGACTCTCAGTTCTATTCCATGGATTCTATCCTATCCTTATGTCAGTAATATACTGCGTTGGTTACTGTGCCTTGCAATAAGTTTTGAAATCAGGCGATGTTGAGTGCACTCACTCAGTTCTTTTTTGAGATTGTTTTATTTTGGCTATTCTGAGTCCTTTGCATTTTCTTATGAATTTTAGGATTAGTTTGACAATTTCTGCAAAAACAAAAACCAAAAAAAACAGCTGGGGTTTTGATAGGAGTTGTGTTGAGTCTGTGGATTGATTGATATGGGGAGTTTTAATAACAACAACTCAATTTAATAACATGACTATAATACTCATGATCATAAGGTATCTTTCTATTTATTTTTATCTTCTTAAATTTCTTTCAATGATGTTTTTATAATTTTCAATGTACAACTCTTGCCCTTCTTTTTAAAAATCTATTCCTAAGTACTTTATTCTTTTTGATGCTATTGTGAATGGAATTATTTTCATTGCTGGTGTATAGAAATATAACTGATTTTTGTATATTGATCTTGTCTCTTGCAACCATGCTTAATTTGTTTATTAGTTCTAATGTTTTTTTGGAAGATTTCTTGGGATTTCCTATATACAAGATCATGTCATTTACAAATAGAAATAGTTTTACCTTTTCCTTTCCAATCTAGATACCTCGTATCTAATTGCCCTAGCTGGAACCTAATTGCCCTAGCTGGAACCTCAAGTGCAATATTGAATAGAAGTGGCAAGAGTAGACCTCATTTTCTTATGTCTGATCTTAGGGGGAAAGTATTCAATCTTTCACCATTAAGTACAATGTTGGCTGTAGGTTTTTGTAGATGCCTTTTATGAGATTGAGGAAGTTCCCTTCATTCCTATTTTGTTGAGTGCTTTTATCATAAAGGTTTTAGGTTTTTTCAAATGCTTTCTCTACATCTCTTCAAATGATAATGTAATCTTGTCCTTTATTACTATAGTGCATTATATTAATTGATTTTTGCATGTAATACAATCTTTATTGTTCTCCTTTTCTTACTGGAATATTCTTGACTCTAGTTCTTGCTACTTCATTCACTCCATCAATTGAAATTCTATCCACTTTTCCAGGCACATCTCTAATTAAACCTCTTTTAAGAATCTTTACCCCGTAACAATTTGTATTATCCATGTGATTCTTTCATGATTTGTATTTCGTCTTATTCATTCATGTGTGTATCACTTTTATATCACTTCATGTTACATGTATATGTGCTATATAAAAATGCTTCTTGGGGACAGGAAATATCCCATGCTATATTACACCATAGTTTCAGCAGAATAATACACACAGAATATACACAGAAAAGTTGTTCAATAAATGTTTGCTAAATTGCAAGGAGTTTCCAGTTTTGTTGAGGCCAATTTTCTATTAACTATGGCATTGAAAGAGTTGATGTAATCACATTATACTCAAAACATGCTAAATTTTAATAACCAGATTTCCATTTTCATTGTCTTGTAATTTACTTGGGCTTTTTGTCTTCTTGATGTAAGGTTATGGCAGATATTTCAATATACGGATGACTATTTCCAGAACATTTGAACAGAAAATCCATTTTAAAAAATGTATCCAAGTGGAAAAAGGCATTTTCAGTTTTAACTCAAAAAGTTGTGTTGAACAATGTTGACATGACATATATCCAATCTTCAACTTTCAAACGTTGAAGTTAGTTTTATAACACTGAATTTAGCAGCTTAAGAAAAAAAACAAATACCAAAACTTATCTGTCAAGCTCATGTACTCATTGTATATGCTGAAAATCTGATCCCCTTCTAACTTATTTTTTAAGAGAACTCCCGGAAATCCAGAGATTACTTAGGATCAGTAAACATTTTCTCACTTTGATTATTTTGAATTAAGCTTACTTAAGAAATGGCCAGTTTAACCAAGATGGCGGAGTAGAAGGACGTGCTCTCACTCCCTCTTGCGAGAGCACCAGAATCACAACTGGCTGCTGGACAATCATTGACAGGAAGCCCCTGGACTTCACCAAGGAGGATACCCCACGTCCAAGGACAGAGGAGAAGCCACAGTGAGACGGTAGGAGGGGCGCAATCAGAGTAAAATCAAATCCCATAACTGCTGGGTGGGTGGCTCACAGACTGGCGAACACTTATACCACAGAAGTCCACCCACTGGAGTGAAGGTTCTGAGCCCCACGTCAGGCTTCCCAACCTGGGGGTCCAGCTACGGGAGGAGGAATTCCTAGAGAATCAGACTTTGAAGCCTAGTGGGAATTGATTGCAGGACTTTGACAGGACTGGGGGAAACAGAGACCCCACTCTTGGAGGGCACACACAAAGTAATGTGTGCATCGGGACCCAGGGGAAGGAGCAGTGACCCTGGGGGAGACTGAACCAGACCTACCTGCTGGTGTTGGGGGGTCTCCTGCAGAAGCGAGTGGTGGCTCTGTTTCACTGTGGGGATAAGGACACTGGCAGCAGAGGTTCTGGGAAGTTCTCCTTGGCGTGAGCCCTCCCAAAGACTGCCATTAACCCCACCAAAGAGCACGGGTAGGCTCCAGTGTTGGATTGCCTCAGGCAAAACAACCAACAGGGAGGGAACCCAGCCCCACCCATCAACAGTCAAGTGGATTAAGGTTTTACTTAGCTCTGACCGCCATAGCAACAGGGAGGGAACCCAGCCCCACCCATCAACAGTCAAGTGGATTAAGGTTTTACTGAGCTCTGACCGCCACAGCAACAGTCAGCTCTACCCACCACCAGAGCCTCCCATCAAGCCTCTTAGATAGCCTCAACCACCAGAGGGCAGACAGCAGAAGCAAGAAAAACTACAATCCTGCAGCCTGTGGACCAAAAACCACAGTTACAGAAAGATAGAGAAGATGAAAAGGCAGAGGGCTATGTACCAGATGAAGGAACAAGAAAAAACCCCAGAAAAACAACTAAATGAAGTGGAGATAGGCAACCTTCCAGAAAAAGAATTCAGAATAATGATAGTGAAGATGATCCAGGACCTCGGAATAAGAATGGAGGCAAAGATTGAGAAGATGCAAGAAACGATTAACAAAGACCTAGAAGAATTAAAGAACAAACAAACAGAGATGACCAATACAATAACTGAAATGAAAACTACACTAGAAGGAATCAATAGCAGAATAACTGAGGCAGAAGAACGGATAAGTGACCTGGAAGACAGAATGGTGGAATTCACTGCTGCGGAACAGACTAAAGAAAAAAGAATGAAAAGAAATGAAGACAGCCTAAGAGACCTCTGGGACAACATTAAACGCAACAACATTCGCATTATAGGGGTCCCAGAAGGAGAAGAGAGAGAGAAAGGACCAGAGAAAATATTTGAAGAGATTATAGTCGAAAACTTCCCTAACATGGGAAAGGAAATAGCCACCCAAGTCCAGGAAGCGCAGAGAGTCCCATACAGAATAAACCCAAGGAGAAACACGCCGAGACACATAGTAATCAAAGTGGCAAAAATTAAAGACAAAGAAAAATTATTGAAAGCAGCAAGGGAAAAACGACAAATAACATACAAGGGAACTCCCATAAGGTTAACAGCTGATTTCTCAGCAGAAACTCTGCAAGCCAGAAGGGAGTGGCATGATATACTTAAAGTGATGAAAGGGAAGAACCTACAACCAAGATTACTCTACCCGGCAAGGATCTCATTTAGATTTGATGGAGAAACCAAAAGCTTTACAGACAAGCAAAAACTAAGAGAATTCAGCACCACCAAACCAGCTCTACAACAAATGCTAAAGGAACTTCTCTAAGTGGGAAACACAAGAGAAGAAAAGGACCTACAAAAACAAACCCAAAACAATTAAGAAAATGGTCATAGGAACATACATATTGATAATTACCTTAAACGTGAATGGATTAAATGCCCCAACCAAAAGACATAGACTGGCTGAATGGATACAAAAACAAGACCCATATATATGCTGTCTACAAGAGACCCACTTTAGACCTAGGGACACATACAGACTGAAAGTGAGGGGATGGAAAAAGATATTCCATGCAAATGGAAATCAAAAGAAAGCTGGAGTAGCTATACTCATATCAGATAAAATAGACTTTAAAATAAAGAATGTTACAAGAGACAAGGAAGGACACTACATAATGATCCAGGGATCAATCCATGAAGAAGATATAACAATTATAAATATATATGCACCCAACATAGGAGCACCTCAATACATAAGGCAACTGCTAACAGCTCTAAAAGAGGAAATCGACAGTAACACAATAATAGTGGGGGACTTTAACACTCCACTTACACCAATGGACAGATCATCCAAAATGAAAATAAATAAGGAAACAGAAGCTTTAAATGACACAATAGACCAGATAGATTTAATTGATATATATAGGACATTCCATCCAAAAACAGCAGATTACACGTTCTTCTCAAGTGCGCACGGAACATTCTCCAGGATAGATCACATCTTGGGTCACAAATCAAGCCTCAGTAAATTTAAGAAAATTGAAATCATATCAAGCATCTTTTCTGACCACAATGCTATGAGATTAGAAATGAATTACAGGGAAAAAAACGTAAAAAAGACAAACACATGGAGGCTAAACAATACGTTACTAAATAACCAAGAGATCACTGAAGAAATCAAAGAGGAAATAAAAAAATACCTAGAGACAAATGACAATGAAAACACAACGACCCAAAACCTATGGGATGCAGCAAAAGCGGTTCTAAGAGGGAAGTTTATAGCTATACAAGCCTACCTAAAGAAACAAGAAAAATCTCAAGTAAACAATCTAACCCTACACCTAAAGAAACTAGAGAAAGAAGAACAAACAAAACCCAAACTTCGCAGAAGGAAAGAAATCATAAAGATCAGAGCAGAAATAAATGAAATAGAAACAAAGAAAACAATAGCAAAGATCAATAAAACTAAAAGTTGGTTCTTTGAGAAGATAAACAAAATTGATAAGCCATTAGCCAGACTCATCAAGAAAAAGAGGGAGAGGACTCAAATCAATAAAATTAGAAATGAAAAAGGAGAAGTTACAACCGACACCGCAGAAATACAAAGCATCCTAAGAGACTACTACAAGCAACTTTATGCCAATAAAATGGACAACCTGGAAGAAATGGACAAATTCTTAGAAAGGTATAACCTTCCAAGACTAAACCAGGAAGAAAGAGAAAATATGAACAGACCAATCACAAGTAATGAAATTGAAACTGTGATTAAAAATCTTCCAACAAACAAAAGTCCAGGACCAGATGGCTTCACAGGTGAATTCTATCAAACATTTAGAGAAGAGCTAACACCCATCCTTCTCAAACTCTTCCAAAAAATTGCAGAGGAAGGAACACTCCCAAACTCATTCTATGAGGCCACCATCACCCTGATACCAAAACCAGACAAAGACACTACAAAAAAAGAAAATTACAGACCAATATCACTGATGAATATAGATGCAAAAATCCTCAACAAAATACTAGCAAACAGAATCCAACAACACATTAAAAGGATCATACACCACGATCAAGTGGGATTTATCCCAGGGATGCAAGGATTCTTCAATATACGCAAATCAATCAATGTGATACACCATATTAACAAATTGAAGAATAAAAACCATATGATCATCTCAATAGATGGAGAAAAAGCTTTTGACAAAATTCAACACCCATTTCTGATAAAAACTCTCCAGAAAGTGGGCATAGAGGGAACCTACCTCAACATAATAAAGGCCATATATGACAAACCCACAGCCAACATCATTCTCAATGGTGAAAAACTGAAAGCATTTCCTCTAAGATCAGGAACGAGACAAGGATGTCCACTCTCACCACTATTATTCAACATAGTTCTGGAAGTCCTAGCCACGGCAATCAGAGAAGAAAAAGAAATAAAAGGAATACAAATTGGAAAGGAAGAAGTAAAACTGTCACTGTTTGCGGATGACATGATACTATACATAGAGAATCCTAAAACTGCCACCAGAAAACTGCTAGAGCTAATTAATGAATATGGTAAAGTTGCAGGGTACAAAATTAATGCACAGAAATCTCTTGCATTCCTATACACTAATGATGAAAAATCTGAAAGAGAAATTATGGAAACACTCCCATTTACCATTGCAACAAAAAGAATAAAATACCTAGGAATAAACCTACCTAGGGAGACAAAAGACCTGTATGCAGAAAACTATAAGACACTGATGAAAGAAATTAAAGATGATACCAACAGATGGAGAGATATACCATGTTCTTGGATTGGAAGAATCAACATTGTGAAAATGAGTATACTACCCAAAGCAATCTACAGATTCAATGCAATCCCTATCAAATTACCAATGGCATTTTTTACGGAGCTAGAACAAATCATCTTAAAATTTGTATGGAGACACAAAAGACCCCGAATAGCCAAAGCAGTCTTGAGGCAAAAAAATGGAGCTGGAGGAATCAAACTCCCTGACTTCAGACTATACTACAAAGCTACGGTAATCAAGACAATATGGTACTGGCACAAAAACAGAAACATAGATCAATGGAACAAGATAGAAAGCCCAGAGATTAACCCACGCACCTATGGTCAACTAATCTATGACAAAGGAGGCAAAGATATACAATGGAGAAAAGACAGTCTCTTCAATAAGTGGTGCTGGGAAAACTGGACAGCTACATGTAAAAGAATGAAATTAGAATACTCCCTAACACCATACACAAAAATAAACTCAAAATGGATTAGAGACCTAAATATAAGACTGGACACTATAAAACTCTTAGAGGAAAACATAGGAAGAACACTCTTTGACATAAATCACAGCAAGATCTTTTTTGATCCACCTCCTAGAGTAATGGAAATAAAAACAAAAATAAACAAGTGGGACCTAATGAAACTTCAAAGCTTTTGCACAGCAAAGGAAACAATAAACAAGACGAAAAGACAACCCTCAGAATGGGAGAAAATATTTGCAAATGAATCAATGGACAAAGGATTAATCTCCAAAATATATAAACAGCTCATTCAGCTCAATATCAAAGAAACAAACACCCCAATCCAAAAATGGGCAGAAGACCTAAATAGACATTTCTCCAAAGAAGACATACAGACGGCCACGAAGCACATGAAAAGATGCTCAACATCACTAATTATTAGGGAAATGCAAATCAAAACTACAATGAGGTATCACCTCACTCCTGTTAGAATGGGCATCATCAGAAAATCTACAAACAACAAATGCTGGAGAGGGTGTGGAGAAAAGGGAACCCTCTTGCACTGTTGGTGGGAATGTAAATTGATACAGCCACTATGGAGAACAATATGGAGGTTCCTTAAAAAACTAAAAATAGAATTACCATATGACCCAGCAATCCCACTACTGGGCATATACCCAGAGAAAACCGTAATTCAAAAAGACACATGCACCCGAATGTTCATTGCAGCACTATTTACAATAGCCAGGTCATGGAAACAACCTAAATGCCCATCAACAGACGAATGGATAAAGAAGTTGTGGTACATATATACAATGGAATATTACTCAGCCATAAAAAGGAACGAAATTGAGTCATTTGTTGAGACGTGGATGGATGTAGAGACTGTCATACAGAGTGAAGTAAGTCAGAAAGAGAAAAACAAATATCGTATATTAATGCATGTATGTGGAACCTAGAAAAATGGTACAGATGAGCCAGTTTGCAGGGCAGAAGTTGAGACACAGATGTAGAGAATGGACATATGGACACCAAGGGGGGAAAACTGCGGTGAGGTGGGGATGGTGGTGTGCTGAATTGGGCGATTGGGATTGACATGTATACACTGATGTGTATAAAATTGATGCCTAATAAGAACCTGCAGTATAAAAAAACAAACAAAAAAAACAAAAAAAACAAAACAAAAAAAAAAGAAATGGCCAACGCAAGGAGGGCAGTTTGACCCTCCTCTCTGTCTCCCTGAAAACAGGAAATAAATCTCCCATGTGAAAGATGCCCTCCCTGTACCAGGAGGTAAAAAGACGTCGTTCTCACCAGAGGCAGGGAGTTCAGGGCTGAGAAGTCTCTGCGTAAACCTTGTTACTCCTTTACTAATTTACTACTCAAACTCAAACTTTACTTAAATTCCTTACTAATTAAGCACCCAAACATAGTTTCTTTGTCCTGTCAATTCCTCTCAAATTTATTGTTTGTCTAAAAAGTATAAAAGCCCCCTGCTTTGGCCACTTCTTAGGTCCTTTTTTATGAGACCACCCTGTGCACAAATTAAATTTGTGTCTTTTTCTGCTCTTAATCTCTCTTGTGTCAACTCACAAAATCTCAAGAGGGGCAGAGAGGAAACTTTCCCCCTCCCTAACAATGCATTTGCGAGAAGAAATGCTAGCCCGGTCGGTGGTGGCTCCAAGGATTAGCTCTCAGCACAGGGCTTCTGCTTTTTGCAGCACACCAGGTAAAGACAAAAGGGCTTGAGTGTGAGCGTTTTGTTACGGGAAGAATCACTTTATAAAGGAAACAACCACTTCATTTCTTTGGTAGTCTCTGAATTCAGATGTTCACAGCCATTTAATTGAGACATTTAATTAGAACCCATTGGGTATAAAGGAACTTGCTAGATGTTGGGATGGTTTTGAGGGAAGCAAGTGAGAAAAAATAGAATTAATTACAATCAGTCATTTTTCCTCTTTAAGGCTATGAAAGACCAGTTTAAAAACAAATTCAAACAGATATAGTATTTTTTCCTTCTTTTTTCCCATAAAGAATTGTTTTAATTTTCTGTTGCTCAAGGCATGGACTAGACTGGCCTGGGAGAAATGATTTCTACCAATTGACTATGAGACCCTGGAAAAATCTTTTTACCACTTGTACTCCATCCATTCACTTGTAAAAGAGTTCGACTAGAAGATCTCCAAAGTGATTCCTATCTCTCAAATTCTATAATTCTGCCTTTGCTGTTCATCCCCTAAGCCCTGCCAATATGTCAGTTTAATATAGTGACTACAATCACATCGTTGGGGTACTTATGCAAAGTGTGCCTGTTGCAGTGTTACTGAATACACCAGGTTACCTGGAACCTGGAAAATTGGACAGGGGCTAAGGAGAAGTTCAACTACATTCTTTTTGCAAAGAAAGCATATTTAAAGCACTTATCTGTCCACATTTATCTGGACATAGAAATATTCAGTTATGTAATTGACAATTAGCAAATGAAGAACCCTTTTCCACTTGTTTAGACAGTCAATGTAAATTTGCTGTATTGATAGGCTTTGACTACTCATGTGTGAAGTGGTGTATTTCCCAAACTATGTTCCGAAGAATACTGCTGTTTCTCAAGATATTTCTTAATCTTTTCTTTGAGTGTAAGGGAGAATTCCGTGGCCAAATAACCTTGGAAATTTTTTATACTCCCCCTTACCTTTGAATATTTACAACAGGGCATATTAACTAACTAAAGGTTTTGTTTTGAGAAGGGCTACACTAAAGAAAGCACACATCCTCAAACCTACAGGACTACTGTAACTTTTTCCATGGAACACCTCTAGGTTTTCAGAATGTAGATTCACAAATGAGAATTTCAAGAAATGTTTTCTTACTTGTTAAATTCTCCAGAGACTTCAAAGTTTGTTTAAAATAGTCATGCTATATTGTTTTTGCACTTTTTCCTTTGACATCTGTTATATGTCATCTCATTATTTATGGCTCAATTTTTTTTAAATTTATTTATTTATTATTTATGGCTGTGTTGGGTCTTCGTTTCTGTGCGAGGGCTTTCTCTAGTTGTGGCAAGCGGGGGCCACTCTTCATCGCAGTGCGCGGGCCTCTCACTATCGCGGCCTCTCTTGTTGCGGAGCACAGGCTCCAGACACGCAGGCTCAGTAACTGTGGCTCACAGGCCCAGTTGCTCCGCGGCATGTGGGATCTTCCCAGACCAGGGCTCGAACCCGTGTGCCCTGCATTGGCAGGCAGACTCTCAACCACTGCGCCACCAGGGAAGCCCTGGCTCAATTTTTAAGAACACATTAGGTATGCTTTTCTGGCTATTGTCCCTTTCTTATGTTTTCCTCAGCTTTGTTGTTGTTGTTAAGCCATATCTAACATTTCCTTTCTAATTATTCCCATTAAATATTTCTGATATTTCTTCTTTCTTATATTTTAGAAAAAGTATGCTTTATAACATCCACATTTAATTTCTGCTTTGATGTTTATTGTTTCGTGAGGAGCAATTAGAGGTATTGGGTTAGCTCATGTAGTATGACACAAAAATTTTCCTTTGTACCCAGAAGTCACAGGGATGGGTAAAATTCACCATTTCTACTCCACAATTTATAGAAACAGGAAATGCAAAATAGCTATGCAAAGAATTGCTCTAGTGAGGGAGACACATTTTCTCTTTTATGCTCAAGATTCACCTTCCATAGGAAGCTTCTCTTAGCACCTGACTTCAGCTCATTCTGATTCCTCCTTAATTGTTCCTTCAAAATGGATTCATTTTATCTTACTTTCTTAACTGTTCTGTATGTTTTTGGCTTGTAGCCTCATAAGATTTTAAACTCCCTAGGAGGAGCTACTGTAAATATTTTTGCATGTTTGTATATCCACAATATTATGCTTTCAAAAATTATTTTTGCATGAACGTGGGACTATCTAAAGGAATTAAAAGACCTATGTCTTTACTTGAATTCAATCTAGGACTTACACATTGAAGATATGAGGTAACATTGAAATTTGGGGGGCAGGAAAATCTAACCTCTACAGAAGTGACTTCCTATATTGAGAGGGAAATGAGTGAGAGAAAAGAATGCACATGTGTTGATAAAAAGAATTATTCTAAGTTATTTGTATTAACCATGTCTCCAGAGCCATGCTTCATGTCAGTCAGAGGCAACACCACGCCTATTTTCTGAGTGGTAAAGGGGCTTGCTTATGTGAACTCAGCAGAGCCTCAGTGTAAAGTCCCATCTGATTCCAAAGGCCATGGCCTCTCACCATCTTATCATGACTGAAAGACTGTGCTCTCTGGTTCAGGTAGCATTGCCTTCTACATACAGTAGGGCTCTACTAGTCTATCTTTTATGGATAGATATTGGGAAACATTACAATTTTGAGGTAAGAACTGTAGCTAGAAATAGTCAACAGCAAAATCAATAAATAATTTCTGGTTGTTCTTTCTTTCCCTATAAAATTGCTTTGTTTAAGCTGACTAGATATTAATGTATGAATTTAGGGATAATTATTTTTTTAACAAATAAAAATTTGGTTAAATGTTATGAAATGGCCAATGAAAACTCAGACTGGCAAACTTTTCTTGAAATGAATATATATAAATAGCTTATTATACTGAATATAGAAAGTTAAGGAGAGGATGAAGGAAAAAGGGGTAAAAATAAGATTGGATGTATGCTCTGAATTCCATGCAGTCTAAACACCAAATATTAGGAAGTAAATTTTGGTAAATCTAAATGATATTTTATCTGACATCTCCCTTGCAAGTCTGATATTGACTACAGCTTGCCTCTCTGTGCTCGGATACTTTTACTGACTTTTCTATTCAGTGCCTTGTCATGCAGTACCAGAGTGATTGGATGAGTATAGTTTCCCTTTGAGATTAGTATTGGAATCTTAGAAATCTTACAGATACATTTATTATATTTCCAAAATTTTAGTACTTAACTAACCAGGGGTTTGCTGCTTTATGTAGTGAGGTTTGGGGGAAGGAAACAATTTGCTAGAGCTAATACAAATAGTTTCAAAGTTATATCATAGTTTCTGTTAATGGAGCTTATAACCCTAGAGAAAAACATACTATTAAAACAGTTTGGCCAACTTGCAAAAGTGCAGTAATGAGTTCTGTGTCTATGGCTGTAGTTTTTGTTTTTCTTCTCTCTAAACCATATAATTCTCCATCTCCTCCTTGCTATTTTTAAAGTAATTTTGTTAATTCCCACTGCCACCACACACAATTTCTCTTTCTTCCTTGGAAAACGAACAAAAACCATTCTGTGTTACTTTTTATATATAGTATGTTGTGAGGTGATTTATTTAATAATTCTGACAAACATGAAGCCATGTCTCTATCTCACTTATAGTATATGATTATTTTCTTAAGTGAATCTTGAAACAACGTGAGATTTTATTTTTTATGTTATTATGAGGTCACTGAACTCTGCTCTTACAGATCATACAGCTTTCACTTCTATCTTTATCTTTTTATTTTTTCCTCTTTTCCTTATCTTAGTCCGCTCCCAAATCTGAGACTTTACCTATTTTATACACTTTCTGTATTTTGACCAATTCTTTAACAAATAATTGAACTTGTAGTGATTGGTCTCCATTCTAAAGGGTCATGTGTATGAGGAGTATGTGTAGGTAAAATATGAGATTTGATTATTTTGCCTTAACGAAATTCAAAATCAACCAAAACTATTGTACAATCATTTTCTATGTTTTTTTCACTAAATTATTATTATTTTTTTTCACTAAATTATTTTTTAAAGCACTTTACTGAGGTATGATTGACATACAAAAAGCTATACATATTGAATGCATAATGTGTACAACTTGATGAGTATACAGTGGTGAAACCATTACCACAATCTATGCTGTAAATGTATTCCTCACCTCCAAAAGTTTCCTCTTGCCCTCTTTATTTATAATGATGATGATGATGATGATGATAAGAACACCTACCATAAGATTTAACCTCCTGGCAAATTTTAAAGTATAGTTGTCCCTTGGTGTCCTCAGGAGATTTGTTCCAGGAGCAACCCCCCATAAAATTGGCAGATGCTCGATCAAGTCCTTTTTATAAAACGGCATAGTACAGTTGGCCTTCTGTGTCCATGGTTCCATATCTGCAGATTCAACCAACCATGGATCAAAATCTGAGGCTGGTTGAATCTGGGGGTGCAGAACCCATGGATTTGGAAGGCCAACTGACACAGTATAGTATTAAACTATAGGTATTATACTGTATAGTAGATCTCTAGGACTTATTCATGTTGCATAACTAAAAGTTATGTTTCATTGCCCTTCAGCCTAGATTCACAAGTGACAAAAAAGAGACTTAGAAAGATTAAATAACTATTTCAAGTTTGTAGGAGCTATTAAATAATGTATATTATTCAGGATAGGTTAGGTTATGCTCTAGGAACAGACAGTGCCTTAAACCTCCCTGGCTTAAAACAGTAAATCTATTTCTCATTCATGTCACAGTCTGAGTTGGACTGTCCTCCATTTTATAATTACACTACCTGGAACACATAGCCTTGAACGAGATCATTGCAAAGGAAGAGAAAGATGGTAGAGGCACGTAGGTGCTTAACTTCTTGACATGATAACAACATATTTTATAGTCCTTTGATCAGGACCTGAAACTACTCCTATAGTTCCAACCTAAGCCAAAGGGAGGTTAAGCACATGGAAACTTCTGTAAGCATTAAATACTTCTGCCATGTAGTTGAAAAAGTTGAATTCAGATTATTAAAGTTCCAAAGCCCACACTATGATTTCTCCAGTAATTTTCATTTCAGTCAACAATGTAATTATTTTCAGGATTTGCTTAACAAATAGAAACTGAGATGCTTTTATCTCAACAATATAAATGATTAATGTTTATGTATAAAAATAGTAATAATAATATACAGGGAATGGTGTGTGGCTTTTATTTTATTAACCTAACATTGTATAATGGATCATTTTCTATGTATCATTCCCCAAAACGTATTTGAATGGATATGCATTATTTATTAAAACATTTCTCTATTGTTGAAAATTTAGGTTGGCTCAATATTTTGATTATCATAAATAACACTGTCATTGTGTTTCATGTATAGTTCCTTAATTTCAGAATATTTACTTCAAATAGATTTCTCGAATGGCAATTATTGAGTCAAAGAATGTTAACAACTTTAAGGCACTTTACAAATATTACGAAATTGCTTCCCAAATATGTTGCATCAGCTTGCACTTTATTAGATATGCATGAGAATATGTCTATCACATTTTTTGAATTTTATGTATACTTGCAAATTGTTTGAAAGTAGGCCTCAATTCTTATTCTCTCATAACTGAATCATTGTTTTAGCCTTCTGTGAAGAAATGTAACTTATTGCTTCCTTTATCATTGTTTTTTTTTTTTAATATTTATTTATTTATTTATTTATTTTGGACTGTGTTGGGTCTTCGTTTCTGTGCGAGGGCTTTCTCTAGTTGTGGCAAGCAGGGGCCACTCTTCATCGCGGTGCATGGGCCTCTCACTATCGCGGCCTCTCTTGTTGCGGAGCACAGGCTCCAGACGCGCAAGCTCAGTAATTGTGGCTCATGGGCCCAGCTGCTCCGCAGCATGTGGGATATTCCCAGACCAGGGCTCGAACCCGTGTCCCCTGCATTGGCAGGCAGATTCTCAACCACTGCGCCACCAGGGAAGCCCTATCATTGGTTTTTAATAACTTTTAGATATATTTCAAAATTATATTCTTTCCTTGCTCATATGATTTCCTTGCCTATCTTAAGGACTGACATCTTGAACCTCTTTATTCCTCTTATCTACTCCCTCAGTTCTTTCGTTTATATCAAAAACACTCAGCAAATGCTTATTTTTTCCTCATCTCTTGTTAGATTTTTCTCCTCATCTGCTTTTGCTAATGAAATTACAGATGGCAGAATGTACTGAGATGGAGAGATTCTAGTAGTAAAAAGATAAAGGCATAGGAAGGATACTGTTGCAGGGACAGACATTAGGCTTTTGTGTTAGGATGAAAGTGCATTGAGAATCTCCCAAATGACTTCTATATAGAGTGGAATTAAATAACAGGATAAAACACCCATGACTGGATTATCAGTTTGCTTCTCCTTGTATGAGGTTAAATATCATTAAAAAAAATTTTTTTAACGTCTTTATTGGAGTATAATTCCTTTACAAAGTTAATAGTTCAATCATGTAGGTCACGTTTATAAGACACTGATATTGGAAAATCCGCTCAGGAATGCCAAATTCAGAAAGATGACTTCTATTTCAGGAAACTGACCTCTGCTTCATTCTAGGAGCTATATTACCAGTCTCATACCTTCTATTTTTCCATTTGTTTTATTTAATCAACATAAATGCAGCTTACCATACCTGTTCTATTGATTTTTGTAACAGATTTCAGTAGCACCCACAGACAGAAACAAAGACAGATCCCTCTTATGCTCTGATTGATGCATTCTTTTACCACACATGACAAAGTGATAGATGTACTTAGTTAACTTTCTCCAAAATCGTTAATGCCACACTCACTGGTTGGCTACTCAGGGATTGGTTAAGTAGCTGTCATACATTTGTTACCTGAAACACTGCAATACTGAATAAATAACCTATTAATTTTCTTTCAAGATTAACTCCAAGGATCAGTATGAAATACATAGAAAAGAAGTAGAAGAATATACCATGAGCTTCAGAGAGATATTAGGAACTGCAAAATTACAACTTAAGCCTGAGATTACAAAAAGAGAAAGTAAATTGATTTTCCCTGAATTTACACTTGGGAAAATTATTGAAAATGCTAACAAGTTTTCTTGCAAGCCATAATTTAGATGTTGAGTTCTCGGGTATATGTACATAGCGTCTAAGTTTTAATCTCAAACCCATAAATACACACATGCAGTAGAGGGAAAATTTTTGTTTTAGAAAACTTTCTAGACATGAGACAGGGATAGAGAATATAGAAAATGTACAGATTAAGCTAAAGGGTAATAATTTCACAGTTAACAAAGGAAACTAATGAATAAATAATTAACGCTCCAGGAAAATGGGGAAAAAAGTTACTGACCTAGAAGAAATCCATCTAATACTAATACTTTAGTGAGGCAATTTAATAGTTCTCTTCTATATTTTATATCAATATTACTCGCATTGATTCTGTAAGTTATAATTAGATTTTCCCTTATGGAATAAAAAGCTATGGTTTATCCTTCTCTTTGAACCCAAGATAGTTTCTCCTTTATAGTTAATAAGGCAGTAACTAAAGTATAAGAACCAGTTAGTCAATTGAACATCATGAATTTCTAAAAGCTTAAAAAGGCTGACTTGCTTTTTCTCCTCCTTTTTTGTGGTTTCTATGTACAGTTGAAAAGCAAAGAATATTTTCCTCATATAGAGTGTTTTCTGTTTTGGGGAAGATTAATTTTACATGGTAACTTTGTTCCTGGAATAGCAGAGAGGAAAGAGAAAAAATTAGTAATAATATCTTATATCTGTCTTATACCCACAGAGAAATGTGGCCAACCAATGGCCAAGAAAACAAAAACATAAACAACAAACACTTCTAAATAGCAAGCCTCTTTATCCACAGAGAGTTAATATTTGTTCCAGTAATCAGAAATGGAAAAGATTTAAAGGGATAAGCTAGATTGTACAGTTTTCTGTAGGCAGAAGGGGCAGAAGAAGGGAATGTTGTCCTAACCCTGCTATCAAGAAATTTGCAATCTGATGGGGGAAAAGATGACAGACATATACTAGGAAAATCAGTTATTAAAAGATATTTGTCTATTCATTAAACAAGTATTTATTTTGCACCCACTATATTCCAAACAAAGTTCTGTAGTCTGGGGAAGACAATACTGAATAAGATAAAATATAGAGCTTACATTCTACCAAGGCAGGAGGCAGACAATAAACAAAGACAAAAACAACCATAGAGAGGCTATGGAGTAAATGCAAAGAAGGGGATGGGCTAGACAGATATTGGTAGGGGATAAAGTGTAGATTTTTTTTTTTTTAGATACGGTAGTTTGGCAAGTCTTCTCAGGAAATGGCTTTTGAGCAGAGACCTGAATGATGACAAATAGCTAGTAACTGATGTTCCAGGCATAAGAAACCGCAAGGTTAAAGGCCCTGAGGTGAGAACAAGGTTCAGGAATTGCAACAAATTGAGGAACTGAAAGGAAATGTAGCTGGAGCTCATTCCTGTGTGTATGTGGGTAGGGGAGGAGGTGAGGAGGTAGTGAGATATGTACTGTCAGAAATGACTGAGATCATTTTGGCCACCATGGTTTCCCATTCAGTTCAGCTAATATGTCATGTCACACTCAAATGCCTCAGCTTTATGGCTTGAGGTATTAGAATAATAACATTGTATATCTCTTATAAAACCATTCCCTTTCTATTGATTTTTGTCCAGAGAGATCATCATAGTGTTACTATGATTTCCGTTTAGCACTTACTCATCCTTACTGGTTTGTTGAACAATCAATACTCTTTGTCTAGAAGGCAGAAGCCATCTTTATTTCTCTTATCTCTTTTTGGTAAGCATGAGGGAAGGATCACTCTTGCACTGAAAAACAAATTGCTGTGGAAATACGAGTAATAATATCATGTTTCTCTGGTACGTACTAGCAAACTACATTGCTTATTCAGAAAGAATCACTTCTGCTCTCAGCCACAGCTTTGTAAAATCCAGGCATTTCAAAATGCACCCCACAGCCTGGATGCCTTCATTCAGGCAAAGCTGAGTCCTGAGGCCGTGCTACATTTGGAGTAGAGAGCTGCCCTTTAAATCTAGTCAACCAATCATTGACTTGCCTATTTATGATTGAATTTTGCTCTAAAACAGCCATTTTAAAAGCAAAACCATTTACCTAAATATCTTTCCATGATACAAATGTCCAACCACTTTCATAACCCCACATTATCATTGTTAGCATGTATTATATAACTTGCATACATGTACTGTGTGGTTAAAAATGAATTATGTCACCTCATGTTCTAACTACCTTAAGAAATAATTTCAAAGACATGTTCTTATTAATTTCTAAGTGCTCATAAGTATTGTTCTATATACTTTTGTCCATTTGTCTGTCTCTACTGGATACTAAATAACTCAATGAATATTCTTTCTTTACCCCAAATTTAAAAAATTAGATCTTTATAAATTACTAAAAATACAAATATAACTTAGAATTTATATTCACAGCTAGAGCTTGGAAAAGATAGACTCTCAGCCAAAGCTCAGGGCAGATGATATAATATTAATGGATGACAGACAATAAGGACTACTCTAGCCTAATTAGTTTCTATCTGTGTTATCTTTGAGAATCATTCATTTGTTCTTTTAAACTATATTCACTAAATATCCATTATATGCCAAGAGAGATTTCAGGCACTTTTTATACAAATAGCTACTGCATGCAGGGGGTCAGGAAGCAACTAAATAATTATACTGTAATGTTATAATTGCTACAGTGGAGTGGTGTAAAAACTCCAGGATGAAAATATGATAAAGGCAGTGTAAATCTAATGGTAGAGGTCAAAGATGACTTTCAGAGAAGGTAGCACTTAAGAAGGTGCTTGAAGCGGGGGTTTTCTTTTTACAATACAAGATAGTGTATTCCAGGGAGAGGGAACAAATATGCAAAGGTATAGAGTCATTACTGATCATGGTGTATATGGGATGGGAAAGGCAGTTCCCTATGTTTGTATCAAAAGAAGTAAGTAGTAGATAAGTTTGGAGAGTATGCAGGAATCAAATGTGAACATTTTTACACAGGAACGTAACATCAGGGGAAGTAGGAAGTTTTTTGTATGGGGGTTATTGGTTGAGGAAATGACACCATTTTCTAGAGTATCAACTATGCTCTACCATGCAGGGATTCTTTAGTATTTCAGAAGATCATGGACGTGACAAACGGCTGATTCTAATCCCAATGAAAGAAAATAAAAGAAGTAAACAAATGTTACTTACACTTCATCTGATTTTGAGGATTCCAGGAATGAGAATGGCTAGTAAATGTAGAAGAAAATGGTGAATATGGTTAGAAGGTCTTGAGATTCACCCAAAAGCCTCCTGCATTTATATTGACCCAGGGAAGAGGGGGAAGGAGAGATGGAAAGGCTAGGAGTGGAAATGTAAAGAGTCAGAGTGAGGAAAAATGCCTCAGCCAAGGCACCCCAATAAGATGGTCTTGATGGAGGTACTGG
The DNA here is from genome assembly GCF_028023285.1 of Balaenoptera ricei. Classification (NCBI taxonomy): domain Eukaryota; kingdom Metazoa; phylum Chordata; class Mammalia; order Artiodactyla; family Balaenopteridae; genus Balaenoptera; species Balaenoptera ricei. Next base: position 75,063,861 of record NC_082651.1, on the reverse strand, counting down.
AAAGTACTTCAGCTGAGGCCCTGATAAGGAAACCTTTGAATGGAGGTGCCTGAGTTAGGAATGCAGATATATGTATGAGTATGGCTGGTCCAGGGGAACCTGGGTCCTTGACTGCAACTCTCTCTAGAGAACTGTCATGCACTGGCTGTGCACCAAGTCTCATGTGGGGAGGGCAACTTTCCCCATGAAGCCTGCCAGGCAAAGCCTTGTAATTGCCTGTGGTCAGGCCTGAGGAATCACATATATGCCTTTTGCCCAGTGCCGGACTCTTCAAATACACACATACACATATCTATATCTATATATATATATTTATCCTAGGAACTACTCGTGTTATAAATATGAGCAATGCAAGGTCCTCAAAGGTGAATCTATAAGATGTTCTGGGAAGTTCATAATAAACTTGTTATTGTAGTTGTTTGATTTTAGATACTTGGCTATTCTGGATTTATTTTAATTTTACCAATTGGCAGGTCCCATCTCTCTGTTAAGGCAGAGATGTTTCTTTCCTGAAGAAGATGTTTCTTCTTGATTAAATGTACAGCCTACACCACAGTAAAGCACTATCTGAATGAAAACAATTGGAAATGTTGTTTTGTCTAAGAAATAGCTAGAGGCGTTCATGTTTAAAACTTTTTCAGGCTGGCAGGCCCAAAATTAGTTTCTTTCAATTTCCTATTAAAATACATGGGAAAACAAACAAATGAAATATCCAAACCCACAACACTGATAATTAGGACAAAGAGGCAACCAACTGCCAAAAGTTGGGAGGATTTTCCCCTAACTGGAGGGCTGGGGAAGAACTGGATTAAAGTGTCTTATTAGTGGCCCACATCAGATTGCCTCATCTGAAATTATTGACAATTTTTATTACTCCCCTGCCCTTTGTCGTGTTTTTTTCCAGAATAAATAAAGGTCTTTACGCACAAGAAATAAGAGCAGCCATCATTCTAGTACTGTGTGCTACCCTTTGAGGCAGCCAGAGTACAGTACACCCAAATACCAATAAGTTTCTGTCTTTGTATAATTATATTTTAATATTAATAAAGCAACTGGACAGACAGCAGGGAGAGGGATATGGTCAGTGATACACTGCATCTTGGAAGGCATAATCCTCACAATCAAGTATTGAAGATGGAAGTGGAAAGAGAAAGAGCTCTGGAAGCAGTAAGTATTAGGAAATTTAGTTTGTCGTCTTCAACATCAGTGCTTAGCTCAACACATCTACACTAGAGAAAGTGTGTGAGGAAGGATTGGGCAGAGTTATACACACTTACCTGCTATCCAACCAAAAAACTCAGAGAGAGCAAAGAAAAATCTATATACCCACTTTGTTGGTGTGGGCAAACCCTGAGTCTAGCTAAATCTCTCCCTAGTTTAAGAATGAGAAAACTATCATATACACATACATCATGAGGCTCACAAAAATGTTGTAGAACAAGCTAACGTTATTATGAAGATCAAAAACAATGTTTCTTTGGTAGTTAGATGAAAAATAACAAAGTAATTTGTTACTCTCAGTAGTTGGAAAAATGAAAATCTGGATGAAATAGGGCTAGAAATAAATATTGAGAGATCAAGCTGAAATTAAAATCAACAAGATAAAGGGAAAAGGGAGAGAGAAGGAAATATTAGGATGAAGGGAGCCTGGAAATGGAATTGCAAGATTACAATCTGCATAGGAGGTAAGAAAGATTAAAACTGACATAACAGTCAGTGACAAGGAGGACAAAATTGTCCCTGAGAAAGAAGAGGAATAGGACAAAGAGATGAAATGCTGATGAAACAGTTAAGAAATGTGGAGGTCAGGGAACATATCTAGATAAATTTTGTCAACATAATAACGTTGCAACATAAAGAAAATATTCATTCCTGTATTTAAATTTATTTATAGAATACTATTCTGGATTCTGGGGATATAGAAGTAAAGAATATGGAAATGTTTTGGCTTTTATGATAAGAAGGACAGAAAATAAACAGATAAAAAAAATTAAAGGGCATCAATATTAATAAGTGTTATGATGAACAAAATATGGGTGAGTGATGTGAGAGAATGTGATTAGAGGTCACTTAAAGTTGAGTGGTCAGGGAAAGCCCATCTGAGAAAGCAGCCTTTAATCCAAGGCAAGAACAATAAACAAGAACAACAAGCAAGAACAACAACAAAAAAGTCTGGAACAGGAATAGTCAGGAACATTCTGGAAAGAAACAATGGCTGTTGAAAAGATCCTAAAATCGGAATAAGCTGGTATATTTCGGGAACTAAAAGGAGAAACGTATATTTTGACTATACTGAGCAAGCGAAAGAGGAAGGTCACAGATCAGAGAGGAAAACAGACAGATTATTTAGGACCCTCTAAGCCAGCGTGAGGATTTAGGATCTTATTGTTACTACTATTGGAAGCCATTGGACGATTTTTAAGATCAGGATTGACAAAAATAAGACTTACTTTTTAACAAAAGATCTTCTTTGCTGCTGTGGAAGAATGGAAAATAGGAAATATCTAGGAGGTCTTTCAAGAAGTTACTGAAGCATTCTAGGTAAGATATAATTGACAGGTGTGTTAGCAGTGCAGATGGAGACAAGTAAACATGTGTTATGCTTTGAAGGCACGATTCATATAGTTATTGAGATACTTCATGTAGTATATGAGGAAAAGTAAGAAACTGAGAATCCAGGTTTTTGTCTTAAGCTGCTAGATGGATGATCAGGTATGTGTGCTGGAGTGTAGCAGGTCTGCATTATGTATGTGTGTGTTTCTGTGTGGTGTGGGAGGAGACAAAGAGTGCTGTTTTTGAGGCTGGTTAAGTGTGAGATCCATGTTAAAATTGAGATGCCTGTGCGATATCAGAGTGGAAAGGGTAACTTAACTATTGCATGTATGTCCTTGATGTTCAGAGGTGCACTCTGGACTAGAGATATAAATTTATGAGTTATTAATAGATAAAAATCCAGGTGGAAAAAATACATAATCCACAAGGAAGTAAAATCAGGCTGCTCTAAGAGTCTCTGCATTAAGTGACAGAAGCTAATGGAGCAACATATGTAGAGTATGGAAATTTTTAAAATGTGGATCAATATTTGATACTATGTCAAATTACTTATCATATATGAGGATGAGAATAAGCAATTCCAGATATGTACATACTGCAAAAGTATACTTACCACCCCCACCTTTATAGGAGGGCACTTAAAGTCATGCTTCCAAGCAATGGAGAATGAATCAAAATTTAGTATTCAGTAATAATGATGCGGTGGGTTTGTACTCCCCTTCTAGAAATATATTCTAAGAAAATAATCTGGAATATGGATGCAAATTTATGCACAAAAATGTTCATTGTAGAGTTTTTATCAGTAATGAAAATTGTAGTCAACATTAGGAGAATGTCCATATGGTGGAATACTAGGAAGACATTTAAAATTATGTTTATGAATAATTTAAATTACATAGAAAACAATTACAAAACACAGATAAATGAAAAAAGCAGTATGCCAAATTATAGGTACAGTATCATCACTGTCAATCTGTGTAGAAAAACATCCTGGAAAGGAAAAATGGAAATGTCACTGCTGTTTGCCTCTGAGAGATGGAATTACTCTTTTCCAGTTTCATTGTTATTTTTCATACTTTGTAAGATTTCTAAATCAGTATTACTTATGTAATAGAAAACTATATTTTAAAAGTTTTCAAACTTGGAAAGGCATTGTAAAGTTTATGAAAACACTGGATAATTGATATGATATAAAGTGAAGTGAAAAAGCAGAATAAAAATTCAGTATGCATTACTGATTCAAACATATAAAAATGTAAGTAAATAGTGCATGTGGAGAAGCTTAAAGAGACAATCATACAAAAAATATCATCAGTATTCATAGGAGTCAGAGAATATTGTAAATTTCAAGTTAAAAGTGAGTAGGGAAACAAAATTCTAACAGTTACTGTTGGAACTCCCTTCAGGGCTGCAAGCTTATGAATGCAGAGATTAATGCAGAGAAAGAGGAATCTAAATGGAGCAAAGATAGTGAATAGAAAAGGGAAGATGAAAACGTAGACAAAGCTCAGGAAAGAAAGTCAATCCCAGGATGAGAAAGTCCAACACTAAGTGCCAAAATCCTGGACACAGATCAGAGACTTGGTAGAGTCTAGAGCAAGGGGCCTAGAGGGGAGTAGCATTGGAGGCAGCCTCAGAGCATTGCTAATGGGAGAAAAGAGATGCCCCTTCGAGCATCTAAATGACTCTAAATGACTCTTTTTTTTTGAAAAAAAAAGAAGAGGGAAAAATTAAAGGCCCTGCATAGAACCACAAAATAAGACAATCCATCCTCCTTCATCCTCAATGCCAACCCTTAATGAAACTACATGTCACTATACTAGCAGAAGAGAGCACTCGTGAGATAGGAACCCCGTCCACAAATACCTCAAAATAGAAAAATATCAGAGCAATTCCATACCAAACTACTCAAACAAAACAAAACAGAAAGCTTTTAATCTGTTAAAAATGTTTCTAAATATCCAGTCAAATGGAGAACAAATCTATCACAAAACAATCTCAAATGAATTAAATAAATCAGTCAGGTATATTTTAAAAAAATGACTCTAAATTCAAGAATTAAGAGCAAAAATAAGCAAAAACAAAAAAGTATGAAGTTCAATAAGAGTTGACAGAAAACTCAGGAAAGAAATTTTTTTAAAAACTCAAAAATATAAAAAAGGATAAAATTCAAGGTGCTCAAGGGAGAATAAAACTGAATAAAAATTTAATAAAGGACATTGAAAGAAAAGGAAAATAACCACCAATATAAACATTAAAAAAAGAGGAGAATTAATAACAGCTAGGAAAAAAAGTGTTTAAAATGGAGGACATGAAAAGAATATATGTTTGGAACTAGAATCTCTTAAGAAGAATAACAAAACAATGAAACTAAACTAATATTAATATAATTCAAAAAACAATTTTCCAGCAAAAATTAAATCTCTATGTCAGCATATTGAAAAAAACTCATTGTGTATCTGGAAAAACTTGGGCCAAGTTGACTACTCAGAAACATATCAAGGTAAAATTATTAGACTTTAAAGACAAAAATTTCTTAGAGCCTACAGGAAAAATGACCAAATTATTTATAAAAATAAGAAAGCAATATGGTCACCAGATATCTCAAGAGCACATCAGCCATGGCAAGGTGATAGTGGAGAAGGATTTTCAAGAAACTCAAGAAAATGTAGTGTGGACCAAAGATTTTATGTCTAGCCAATCTGTTCTTCAAATATTAAAAGTGCAAAACCCTCTAAAGAAATCTATTAGAGGAAGAGCTCCATCCGGGAAAAACTCAACAATGGTAAGTATTTAGTATATTTAATTTTAGATCTAAGACTGAAAAAGGAGTGAGGACGTGGTGGAAGAATAATACAGATGGTCCCAGACCTAGGATAGTTTGAGTTATGACCTTTTGACTTTATGATGGAGGGAAAGCAAAGAGCATTCAGCAGAAACCATACTGTGAATTTTGATCTTTTCCCTTCACCCGATGCTGGGCAGTGGCAGCAAGCTGCAGCTACCAGTCAGCCACTCAATCACGAGGGTGAACAACTGATCCACTTACAACCATTCTGTTTTTCACTTTCAGTACAGTAGTCAATCAATTACATGAGATACTTAATACTTTATTATAAAATAGGCTCTGTGTTAGATGATTTTGCCCAACTGTCGTTTCATGGAAAAGTTCTGAGCACATTTACGGAAGGCCAGACTAAGCTACTATGTTCAGTAGGTTAGGTGTATTAAATGCATTTTCGACTTATGATATTTTCAATTTATGATAGGTTTATCAGGATATAACCACGCTGGAAGTTGTGGAAGATCCATTTATAAATATATTTCTTACAAAGTAGGAGAATGAAACTAAGAAATGAAAGGAAAAGAGAAAACTAGAATATGAACACTAATTGTTATATAAATATTGGGTAAATATCAAGGAATGCCATTTATTTATTTATTTATTTAACATCTTTATTGGAGTATAATTGCTTTACAATGGTGTGTTAGTTCTGATTTATAACAAAGTGAATCAGCTATACATATACATATATCCCCATATCTCCTCCCTCTTGCATCTCCCTCTCACCCTCCCTATCCCGCCCCTCTAGGTGGTCACAAAGCACTGAGCTGATCTCCCTGTGCTATGCGGCTGCTTCCCACTAGCTATCTATTTTACACTTGGTAGTGTATATATGTCCATGCCACTCTCTCACTTTGTCCCAGCTTACCCTTCCCACTCCCCATGTCTTCAAGTCCATTCTCTACGTCTGCATCTTTATTCCTGTCCTCACCCTTGGTTCTTCAGAACCTTTTTTTTTTTTTTAATTCCACATATATATGTTAGCATACAGTATTTGTTTTTCTCTTTCTGACTTATTTCACTCTATATGACAGGCTCTAGGTCCATCCACCTCACTACAAATAACTCAGTTTCGTTTCTCTTTATGGCTGAGTAATATTCCGTTGTATATATGTGCCACGTCTTCTTTATCCATTCATCTATCGATGGACACTTAGGTTGCTTCCATGTCCTGGCTATTGTAAATAGAGCTGCAATGAACATTGTGGTACATGACTCTTTTTGAATTATGGTTTTCTCAGGGTATAGGCCCAGTAGTGGGATTGCTGGGTCGTATGGTAGTTCTATTTTTAGTTTTTTAAGGAACCTCCATACTGTTCTCCATAGTGGCTGTATCAATTTACATTCCCACCAACAGTGCGAGAGGGTTCCCTTTTCTCCGCACCCTTTTCAGCATTTGTTGTTTGTAGATTTTTTGATGATGGCCATTCTGACTGGTGTGAGGTGATACCTCATTGTAGTTTTGATTTACATTTCTCTAATGATTAGTGATGTTGAGCATTCTTTCATGTGTTTGTTGACAATCTGTATATCTTCTTTGGATAAATGTCTATTTAGGTCTTCTGCCCATTTTTGGATTGGGTTTTTTGGTTTTTTGATATTGAGCTGCATGAGCTGCTTGTAAATTTTGGAGATTAATCCTTTGTCAGTTGCTTCATTAGCAAATATTTTCTCCCATTCTGAGGGTTGTCTTTTCATCTTGTTTATGGTTTCCTTTGCTGTGCAAAAGCTTTTAAGTTTCACTAGGTCCCATTTGTTTATTTGTGTTTTTATTTCCATTTCTCTAGGAGGTGGGTCAAAAAGGATCTTGCTGTGATGTATGTCATAGAGTGTTCTGCCTATGTTTTCCTCTAACAGTTTTATAGTGTCTGGCCTTACATTTAGGTCTTTAATCCATTTTCAGTTTATTTTTGTGTATGGTGTGAGGAAGTGTTCTAATTTCATTCTTTTACATGTAGCTGTCCAGTTTTCCCAGCACCATTTATTGAAGAGGGGAATGCCATTTAAAACTGGCAATGCAGATAGAAAAGAGATTAATTTTAAAAGGAGGAATTCAGGGCACTAGTGCATGTCTAAATACAAAGGTAATCACAGTTTTAGAAAAGTATAAATCTTCTTAAATAACGAAGCAAGGAAAACAAATAACAGTGAGGGGAAACACAGTAAATATAATACACACCGTAATTATGGCATAAAATGATGCAGCAGAATTGAGGCAAGTCATATCCATAATTATCAATGAGCTTAACTCACCTAGCAAAGAAAAGGATTTTCAAACCGTCTCATGAAGGTAAACCTAACTCTATGTATATATGACACACCTGAAACCAATTGATTCAAAAAGGCTAAAAATAAAGAGATGGACAAAGATATACTAAGTAACTGAAAGCAATAAGAAAGCAGATACCAGACTAAGGAGAAGTAAGCCAAAAACAAAAAGAGAGAGAGAAAGAGAGAGAGAAAACACTCAATGAAATAAAAACTTTTTTTTAATTGCTAAAAGTCATGGTTTACAATGAATATTTAACAGCTGTAAATACCTATGCAATATATAATTAGAATCCATGAGTCCACACTGATAAAGATATACTTAGAGAGATACTTTAAATAAAAGATGATAGATAAATAGATACACAGAAGATAGATAAGGTGAGGGAAAGTTCTTTCTTATGATGAAATGTCAACTAATCAATATGAAAGAAGTAATTAATGTGAAAAAAATCACTATTTTACAATTATCATAGTAAAAATTGATTCAGGCAAAAATTCATCAAATTTAGCATCTATGGGATGATCAAGTTTTATGAAGGCAGGATATTTACATGGTCTCTAAATTATATATTAATTCTAAAAGTCAAATTATATTAATGCATACAAACTGTAAGCGCAGAAACTGGATAATCCCTTAATGAAGTCATTTAAATAACATCATGAGTAAAATACAAATGTATATCATATGTCTTGGAATGTGATACCTTAAGGATATAATATGCCTAATGTCATATTCAAGCCAAAAATCCATAGCCTGATTCAAATTTGGGGAAAACTCAAACTGTAATTGAGAGACACTCTATAAAATAGCTGCCCTATATTCTTCAGATATATCAATGTTATATAAAATAAAGGCTAAAAATAACTGCTCCAGATTAAAGGAGGCTAAAATGATGTATCAACTAAATACAATATGAGATCCTGGATCTCTCTTGAACTAGAAAACAAATTCTATTAAGATATTATTGGGACAGGTAGAAAATGGGCTATAGGTTAGTTAGAAGTATTTTATCAAAGTTAAATTTCCTAAAATTGAAAAATAAATAAGTTTTATCTTTGAAGGTAAGAAGAGCCTATGAAAATCAGTAAAAAGAGAGGAGGGTAAAGGTGATTGGTGTTGATGTGAGTAAATTCTTACTCTTTATTACATACTGTAAGAATTCCTAGGATTTTTGGTTTACCCAGTTTCTTGACACCCTCTTGTTTGGTAACGTGGGAGGAGCTGTGGAATAGAGCCAGATTTCTGTTCCCATTATGACCCAAACCTGAAATGCAAAAATGTTCTTGGGACTTCACTGAATTGGAATGGGCTCATCAGCAAAAGGGAAGACATAAAGCCCATGGCCATTGGTTATCGGACTAAGCAGTGTAATCCCAGGTATGCTGAGGGACATCTTATTACAACACAGATATTTCAAAACCAAAAAAAAAAAAAAAAAACCAACAAATCTACCAATCCATCATAAATTTACAAATATGAATACATTTGAAATAGCCCTGCTTTCAATACAGAGGAAAAAGGTGAAGAAAATATGTAAGAACATAAAATATGACTCCATTATCTTCAAAGACCTGACAATTTTAATTTGAAATCTATTTTTAATGCATTAATTTTTTTGTTCTTTCATTCAAGTGGCATTTTTTGAGCGTTTTTTATGGTTGTGTGTTAGATGTTGAACTGCAATAGCTTCTGAATAGTCTATTCTTGAATTATTTCTCTTCTCTCCATTTCTAGTGCTAGTTAAATCTCTCAGGATAGTGACTCAAGTACTTCTTAACTGATATGGCTACTTAAGTTTATCTCCCATATAATCTGTCCAACCTGTGACCTTCAGATTTATCTTTGTCAAATATAAATCTGCCCATGCTACACCCTGTTTTAAAATATTAATAGTTTTCTTGTTCTGTAGGATAAAGCCAGATGTCTCAACATATTACACATTTTTTTTTTTTTTCTCCCAACCTCCCTTCAGTTGATGCAGTGTTACTTTCTGCTTTTGGAAAAAACATATCATCCTTTTATACTTTTGCTTAATCATGCCCTCCTTCTGGGAGTTATTTTCCTTGTGCTTCTAGGACACAGAGGCCTTATCAAAATGTTTCTTCTCTCACCCAACAATATTTAGAGCCCCCAAGTCTGGGATCTCATGGCCCATTGTATCTGACCTCTTTTGTACTAGAGTTTATTTCTACAGTGCTTCTTTTCCTCCTAACTGTTTCATAGCTTCTATGATGAAGGCATCACATCTTATCACAGTGCTAGTGCAATGTTTGGATGCTGTTAGTATTTTAATAAATATTTGTCAAATGGAAAGATAATATTTACCATGACTACATAATTAAGTCACCTGGAGAAAAAATTAAGATATTAAGAGAATGGTATATACAAGAAAACCCCCAAAGACTTCAGAAGCAAGAACTCATGTTGCACAAACAGACTGAATTCACGTACTTCCCATTACAAAGTTTCAAACTGTACGTAATGATACCCCATTAACAACACCCAAGATGATTTTGAAAACATTAAAGATGTTGGACAGAATTAGACATCTGGCTTGAAATAATTCCAGTGGGATGTAGACAGGCAATCTCTTTGAAGTAAAGATATTTATGCAACACAGAAGAATTATCAAATACCCTACCTACTGCCAAAGAGCGGCTGCAACCAAATATTAAATAATGTGAAAGAGAAAATGAGGCCACAATTCTCTCAATGGGATATAAACCAAGAATAGGCCTTGTTTCAGACATGTATTTGGACACAAGCAATGCATTTATTCGATAGTCTTGTCGTTCACACAAAACGATAAAAAATGAACAGAAAATAAAATTTTGCATTTCAGAAATTTAACTCATTTATTTAGTTTTGAGTAATGCTTTGATTTCAATCAAGGGCAATATAAAAAAGTAAGAGTTTAATTACTAAGTGTATGACTTTCTACTTACATTGTTTTCATATTTTTTTTATTTTAAGTAGACCTATGTGAATACTTCAAATGATTCAATTATTAAAAGTACTTAAATCTATGAACAGGATAAGAATTATTTTTTTTATGGCACAGTTTCTCTTATTTGCATACATAATGACACATTTATCAGAGGCTTTTGAGAGGTAAGAAAGAAGTGGATAATGTACAGAATTTATAAACATTTCCAGGATATCTTTATACTCCCTTATTGTCCTCCTTCTCTGCTGTGGGATTTGAGTCATGGTTCCTTTCAAACTACATTATAAACAACCTGAATTTCTCTGATTATATTTTAATCCTATTTCCTCCTCTTTCCACCTTGAGGAGAGATGATTACCATTTGTAATGTTGAAGATAGTTATGAAACCATCTTCCCTTTTTAATTTCCTAGAATATGTCCAATTTCTATCTTCGTTCTTGAGATTGTTCAACCATTACTGCTTCTGGTCCCTTTCCAGATTCTTCACAGCAGTCATTTCTCAGAAAATCATGCACACCTGATAGAGGGATAGAGAATGAGGTAGGAGGATACATGTATCACAAAGGTTCTGCTGGACCAGGCTCAAAAATAGAATCCATTTAGCAAAAGGAAATTCCAACATCTTTGCAGCAGAATTTTATCTCAGTGGATCAAGCAATTTCTCTGGCTTGAATAGGGTTCCTGGGCATTGAAATTATTGTAGGATTATCACTTGTATTATTTGATTAATCATGTGAATAGTATCCCACCCACTTTTATGAGTCATAATCCAAGTTCTTCAGGGATTGATGATAATACTAATAACAACAATAATAATAATAATAAGCAATGATACTTGATATTTATTGAACAATTGTCATGTGTTGATACTTTGTTAAGGGCTTTACGTATATTATCTCATAACAACTGAATGAAATGAGGAATATTATCTACATTTGATACATGAGAAAACTCAGTACAGAGTGATTACTTACCCAAGAGCCATAAGAAGGAAAAGACAAAATATGATCCCAAGCATAATACCCAGGGCCTGAACTCTTAGGCACCATTTTATATTGCTGCTGGAAAGGAAAATCTGAAGATGGGTAGGAAAAATGAGATGGTCAGTTGTTGGTAGGACATGGATAATTCAACTCAATTCACTAAATGTTGATTGTGAACCAGAGTATAGATAAGTCTAGTGAGGTCAAAATGCATCCAGAAAGATGTTAACATGCTCTATAACAGTGGGAGGATATGATTTCTAGACAAATTCAGGACTATATGTGAGATAGTGAGGTATCTAAGGTCAGAAATCCAGGAAATCTTGGCAGACCAAAGGGTTTAGGCATATATAAAAAATGAGAGCTGACATCTATCCACTGTCCAAGAGAGCCAGGTGAACTTAAGGCATCCAGTCATCCAGAAGGCGGAGCAGTAGATCATTTTGACATCATTCATTAAGGGAGCCTAATTCTGGAGCAGGGAGTAGTTGTCCTTTAGACTCACATACTTTTAGAAAGACAGCTTAAGAATCTTGGGCGTAGTTTCAGTTAGAGGGAGACTCTGAAGAACTTAGGTATATACTCCTTCTGCCTAGGCTAGTCCCTGAGATTACTAAAATGATTCTGTTCTTACCATCAAAGGATTTATTCTCTCTTTTGTGAGATAGCCATATACCCAGAATGAAGCAAATACAATGATCATAGCTGACATGTATTACATGCTCAATAGGTGCCAAGCATTATACTAAGTACACTCTGATGATAAGTTACAAATGTGAGAGTATGCACTAAATGTTAGGTGGAAGTCCAGAAAAGGTAGTGGGGACAGGACTTGGGTCGTAATGGCAAGCTTCATGAGGGTAATGAATGTTGGGAGGTACTTCTACATGGGTCTCATTCATTTCTCATGTCTTATGAGCACAGGCACTGTTTATACAAACAACTTTTGTTCTGAACTATCTTTACAAGCATGTTTGTATACTAAACAGTCATGAAAGGTAGAAATAGTGTATCTCTTCTTGCAGAACAGAAGGCTGTCCAATATGGTAAAAATAGTGCTTCCCTCTGGGGAAAACTTTGGGCAAGCTTGCCTGCATCCAGTGTAAAAGATTCAGGTCTCCTAATCTTGAATTCCTTGGCTGTGACACAAACCCTTCAATACATAACATCCACCTGGATTGCTCCATGTTGCTTTCATGAGATTTGGGGGCAAGGAGAACCAGTGCAAACATGAAGCTCATGAAGCTTGCTGTGCTTTGAGTAATAAAGTCCTTTGTCTCTGACCCAGGAGTTTTATGTCTTCTGTCATAAAACTGTCAGAAAACTTCATCATGAAACTCGGTAGACTAACCTGTTAGCTTTCAAGTGGAGATCCTTTACAGTTCTTGACAATAGACCTTAAAGAAAGGATGAAACTTATAAAATCAGATAGGGATAGTAAGACATTTCAGAGTAAAACACTGATACATGAATTGATTAGGGTACGAAGAACAGATCAGTTTGATTAGACTTACATATTTGAGTAGGGAGCTAATGTTAGATAGACAAACTGAGGTTAGATATTATAGAACTTTGAGCAGTAAGTAGTATGGAACTTAATCCAAGAAATTCAAAGAGCCACAAAACATTTCAAAGCAAAGGATTCTCTCCTTTTCTATGTTTATACTCTCTCTTAAAAGGCCCCACCTTGTGGGCTTCCCTGGTGGCGCAGTGGTTGAGAATCTGCCTGCCAATGCAGGGGACACGGGTTCGAGACCTGGTCTGGGAGGATCCCACATGCCGCGGAGCAACTGGGCCCGTGAGCCACAATTACTGAGCCTGCGCGTCTGGAGCCTGGGCTCCGCAACAAGAGAGGCCGCGAGAGTGAGAGGCCCGCGCACCGCGATGAAGAGTGGCCCCCGCTCGCCGCAACTAGAGAAAGCCCTCACACAGAAACGAAGACCCAACACAGCCAAAAATAAATAAATAATTAAAAAAAAAAAAAAAAAGGCCCCACCTTGTACCTTGATTTTACTAATCAGCTGTAGGCATATCTTCATAATATGGACAATCCATCTGTATACATACTTAGCAACAATCCCATATTTTCAAACCTTTCTAGGTAAATTACTATTTACACATAATTAAAACTATAGTTGATTCTAATTCCTAATTAGTAATTCTCACCATTAACTTGCTACCAATATTCAGGTGAGAGAAATATTTCATTCGCTTTTGAAAATGATTACAACTGAGATTTCTATGTTAATTTCATCTGCGATAAATTATAATTTATTATTAACTTGGCTTTACAAAGGAACTAAACAATTGGTGACATTCTTATGGGAAAGCTATTTATGTGATGAGTTGCAACTGGGTTCATTTCTTTCTGTTCTTCTGCTTTTCTCAAATAGTTAAATATAGACCCTAGGATTTAGGTATGAAAAATAAAGTACAACACTGAGACGTACATGTGTATATTTAGTATTTCTGGCTTTGGTGTCTCACATAAATTATCTTTTGAAAAGTTGTACATTTCAAAACAGTACTTATGAGCTTATAGTGAACTAGGTTCATCTATTCACTATAGAAAAAGAAAGAAAGAAAGAGAGGGAGGGAGGGAGGGAGAGAGAGAAAGAAAGAAGGAAGGAAGAAAGAAAGAGGAAAGAAAGAAAGAAAGAAAGAAAGAAAGAAAGAAAGAAAGAAAGAAAGAAAAAAATTTCCTCTAATTAAATGTGAAGAACATTTCATACTTTTTAGTATTACATTTGGAAGGTAGTTAATCATAGGTATTGAAAAAGGATAATCCTTATTCAAACCCTAGCAATCAATATGTTCTTAGTATAGTGCTACTACTTATCATTTTAAGCCATGAAAGTTCTTCTACTCTAGCAAGAACCATAATCTCCAAGAAAAAAAATTCTCCTCATCAAACATTTGATTAAGAGAGTGGACTCTAGAGAACTCTTTGAAGATTTCTCTATTCAAAAATCAAATGATATTTTTAAGCATGATATTTATGTTTGGCTGAACAGCTAGAAAAAGAGAATTACCTTTTGACTCCATCACAGAATAAGGCACTCTGTAGCATCCTGCTAAAAGAGAATGTTGTTTCTGCTGAAAAGTGAACATGTTGTAAATCATCATGACTCTTATTAACATGTAAACATTAGGCTAATCTCTCTCCAGGATTGGCTCATTATTTATTTTTTTAGGGGTTCGCAGGGAAGATTCTTTGCTTTCTGTTGTTATTCACAATATATGACCTTTATATCACGAAAGCTGTATGTATGTATGTTTATATGTATGTATGTATGTATTTAGATAGATAGATAGATAGATGATAGATAGATACAAATCTGGGGTAGAGATGGCAAATAAATGACAGTGTGCTACTGCTCTCACATTCCATGCCCATGACAGATATTACTTCACACCAAGTCCAGAAGTAACCTCAGATTTCTTCAAAGAACAGTTCTCTGGCCAAACACTAGCAAAGAATGAAAGTTAGCCTGGGAATTAAAAGAGTATTCTTGCTCTAATAATATAATATATTTGATTTCTAAGCCACATTGGAATTTTGGCTAAGTGTAAAATTCTTACCCAAGTAATACATAGGCCTTCTTTAGTTGAATCCATTGCATACCTGCCTCATATATTTGTCCATTTATAAAATATTTGTTGCTGCACAGCTATTATAGCCAAGCACTGGTTGAAAACCTGCCAAATTTTATGTATCTAGAAGGCCCCCAAGACATCATCTACTCATGCTGCTTCATATTACACATGAGAAAGTTGAGATCATATAGGGGAAAGACCTTGATCAAGATCTTACAAGTAGCAAGTGAAATAGCCAAATCTGCAACCTAGGACTTTGGAAGAATTAATTTAACTAAAATCTGGTTCAAGTCACATTTTTGTACCTTAACTTGGTAAAGAGATGTCTCCAGACAGGAAATCCCAACAGCTGTTTGTCATTGGGTTTCAATTAAAAGAATTTAAATACTTGGGCTGGTTAATAGAATAGACAAAGTTTCTTAAAAACAGTTACTAAATTTTAGGTACAGTGGTATCTCATCTGTATAATGGGAGAAATGCAAGTATCTCGTAGGATTTTTAAGGAGATTAAATGTCTTAATATATTTAAAGCATCTAATTGAAACGTTGGAAGCAGTCTTTTACAATGTATTTTCTAGTATATTATTTTTATTTAAAAATCTATCTTTAAAAATAGCACCATTACCAAATAATTTTATAAGTAAATTGAAACAACCCTCAGAGAACCTTTGTCATTCACGTTATAGCAATCTTTCAATTCATAGAATATTATAGCATAAAGAAATTAATTTAAAAACTCATTTTAAAAATTTCAAATAACTTCCAAATCACACTTTTAAAGAGTATGAACACACAGCTCTATGAGACTATATACATACACACAAACACAAATACAAATACTATAGGTCATTTTTGCTAATAAACCTAGACTTTAAAAAAAGTAAATAGAATTCAGAAATACATTTAGAGAAGTGAATAAGGTTTGTCCTAGGGATATGAGTTTAGACAAAAATTAGAAAATCTGCTTATTTGTTATACTATGTTAATAAATTAAGGTAAAAAAATCATATGACCATCTCATCAGCTACAGGAATAATAATAAATTCAACACTCACTCTTGATTAAAATACAAACATGCAAGCTTACATTAGCAAACTAGGAATAGAAGGAAACTTTTAAATTTCATAAAGCTCATTTTTAGAAACGAAAAAACAAGCATCACTGATACTATAAGTAAATCCAGGAGCAATATAAAGTGCCTGATTTCATTACTGCTATTTGACATTGTACTGAATGTTTTGACTCAGGGTTTCTAACTTTGGCACTGTTATTGTAGACCAGATAATTCTTTGTGTGGGAGACTGTTCTGTGCAGTGTAAGATGTTTAGCAGCATCTTTGACTTCTAATCACTTGATGTGAATAACATCTCCCTAGTCATGACAATCAAAAATGTCTCAGGACATTGACACATGTCCCCTTGGGGAAAGAAAACAGTACCCAGTTTATAACCACTGCTTTATCAATGAAAAAGTCAATATTTCAAAAATACAAATTATAAATATTGGAAAGGAATAAAAACTATTTTCCAGTAATATAATTGTTATAACCAATTAAAATATATTACAGGAAAAAAATCATGACTCCAATAGTAACTAAAACTAAATAATTCTTTAATTCACTTGAGAAGAAATTTTCACAGTGATGAAAATTACAAATCTTCAGCATAAAAGAAATCCTGGCTGAATAGAGGAATATTTCATGTACATGGATAAGAAGAGTTGATATTACAAAGTCAACAATTCTACTCAAATTAATTTGTAAACTCAAAGCAAGCCCAGTAAACTTACTGATACACACATACAAAATTTAAACTGGAAAAAGAAATGTACAGTTAACAGCTAAGAACATTTTAAGCAAGAACAATGATGGATGATTTACCCTGCTGGATGTCAGAATACTCATAAAAGTATAATAAATACATCAACATGGAATTGGCCTCAATACATACTGTGATATGGATCATTCCTGAAAACATGCTAAGTGAAGAAGCCAAGCACAAAAGGCTACACATCACATAATTTCATTTATATGAAATGTCCAGAATAGGTGAATTGATAGAGATGGAAAATAGATTAGTGGTTGCCAGGGTTTGGGAGTAGGGGATTATTGGAACTGACTGCTAATGGATTTGAAGTTTCTTCTGGGGTGTGATGAAGTGTTCTAGAGTTAGACACTGATAATGCTTGCACAACTCTGTGGATTGTATCCACTAAATTGTACACTTTAAAAGGGTGAATTTTATAGTATCTAAATTACATAACAACAAAGCTGTTATTACTAAGAAGCATGAAATTTGCCCAGAAATGGACAAATGGATAATTGGATATGTTCAATAATCTATAAATGTTATATTATATGTATATATATCATGTATATTCTATATATTGTGCCTATTACATATATTATATATTTATCCTATAGAATTGTTATATATAAAAAGAGGTATGAATAATAATATTGATATTTTCAATTCATGGAGGCAAATGTGAGCTATCAATAAATTACGCTGTAATAATTGACTACCTCTCAGGAAAAGAAAACCGTTTACCTACCTCTCATCATTCTCAAGCAAAATTCATATTAGATTAAAAGATAAACATTTAAAAACTACCTTTCACTCATTAGAAGAAAGTAAAGGTAAATATTGTTTTAGGGTAGTGGTATGTGGTGTGTAAGGCTTTCTTATGCAAGTCATAAAACACAAAAGGCATAATAGAAAATAAGTTGACAGCCTATAAACTTATTTACATACCATAAAACTCTGTAAAAAGTATAGAAAATAAAAATACAAAACAGAACACTAGAGAATTATTTGCAATCTGTAAAATAAATTATATAGTAAAAAAATAAGACCACTATAAAATAGTCTTGCATATTCATTAAAAAACCTAGTGAGAGACATGAAAAATATTAAATAGGGCACAGAAAAGAAAATTAAAGTTAGTAATAACTATGAAAATTGCTTAACACAAATAGTAATTAAGGGAACGTAAACTAAGCCAATGAGATACCATTTTATCCCATAAGATTGGCCAGAAAAAGAAAAAAAAAATCTAGTGTGAGTTATTTGTGTTGAAAATTGAGCCTCTCATATACTGTGAATATGTATTGTTTTTTGATAGAAAATTAGAATGACTGGATAGGTGATTGATGGGTAGATAGATAGATGATTGATAGATAGATTAGAAATACTGGAAGGTATGGCCACTCCAATTCATAGAGATAGATTTAACATCTCCACCAAGAGGTATGCAATGGTGTATACTGAAAGATTTGGAAATAAGTTGTGGTACATTTTATTTTTTTCAAGATGATCATAAAAATATTTATCATTGCACACAGATTTTCAGAAATATATCACTCCCTCATCGAGAGTCTATCTCCCCATTTATTAAACCTGGTCTGAGTTTGTGCTTTTACTCACTGACAGAGTCCTGTGCACAGGAGGCTATTTGGCTTCCTAGGTTAAGTAACAGTTTCTGGTTGGCCTTCTGAGATCTCAGCCAACAGTCATTACCAACTTGCCAGCCATGTGGATAAACCATCTTGGAAGCAGATTAAGCAGCCATTAGTGAAACCACCCCAGATGATGCCACATGGCATATACAGGATGCTGCTCACCAATCCCTTTCCCAATTACAGATTTACGAGCGAAAAAATGATTGTCATTGTCTTGAGCCACTTAGTTTTAGGGGAGTTCGTTACTAACAACAGATAGCAAGAATATAACTTAAGGTTTTATTAAATGGAAGATGATTATACTATAGTATGTAATATTACATAGCCTCTTAAAAGAATTGTGTGTGTGTGTGTGTGTGTGTGTGTGGACATGGACAGATTTAGGACACCCCCAAAATATATCTATTTCTAAATGTGCCCACAAGTATACAAATAGAAAACAGTGGGAACATGTCATGGAGAATTTTTTTTTTTTTTTAATTTTTACACTTTATTTATTTATTTATTTTTGGCTGTGTTGGGTCTTCGTTTCTGTGCGTGGGCTTTCTCTAGTTGCAGCGAGTGGGGGCCACTCTTCATCACGGTGCACGGGCCTCTCACTGTTGTGGCCTCTCTTGTTGTGGAGCACAGGCTCCAAACGCTCAGGCTCAGTACTTGTGGCTCACAGGCCTAGTTGCTCTGCGGCTTGTGGGATCTTACCAGACCAGGGCTCAAAACCGTGTCCCCTGCATTGGCAGGCAGATTCTCAACCACTGCGCCACCAGGGAAGCCCTGGAAAATATTTTTTAAACCTGACTTTATTAAAATTTTAAAGTCAAAATGAATTGGTCTGTTACTTTTATAATTAAAAATAAATTTAAAACAATTAAAAAAACCTAGTAATAAGTGGCAAAAGCCTACGTGAATATACAGTTGCAATGTGGATGAAGAGGGGGAGAAATCTTAAATATTTCTAACAGTATTTTAGGATTTGGGGCCTAAGAGCTCTGACTGATTCCTCTTCAGTTTGGATTCAAAGCATTATCAAAATATTTGCAGTCCCATCTGGAGCTATGTTTTTGTTGTTGCTATTTAGAACAGTGTGTTTGATAAATCCTAAGGCAATGTATAATCAGATTTTTAATATCCCTCATTGGTGAAATAAATGGGGACAAGACCTTTGATTCATTTTATTATGATTGTCAGAACTTGCTTATTACATGAACTTGCTTATTTAATTATCTCTGAATATCTGCGTTCTCTTTGCCTTTTCTTGGCATCAAACACACAGAAACAAATTCCTATTAACCTGCATTCTGGGGACTATTTATGCTAGCAGAAAATCCTCTGTTTTATGTCAGAGACATGAACTTTTTTCACTGGCACTAACTTGGTTGATTCATTTTTCCCTCATTCATTTTGGTGATCTAAAATATAATATTAATAAAAATAGCAACATAATACTAGAATAGCCACACCAAAGGTAGCTGAAATGTAAGGAGTACTTAAGTAATATGTGCCAATACACAAAATTAGAAACTGCAACCACCAGAAGGCAGACAGCAGAAGCAAGAAAAACTACAATCCTGCAGCTGATGGAACAAAAACCACATTCACAGAAAGATAGACAAGATGAAAAGGCAGAGGACTATGTACCAGATGAAGGAACAAGATAAAACCCCAGAAAAACAACTAAATGAAATGGAGATAGGCAAACTTCCAGAAAAAGAATTCAGAATAATGATAGTGAAGATGATACAGGACCTCGGAAAAAGAATGGAGGCAAAAGATCGAGAAGATGCAATAAATGTTTAACAAAGACCTAGAAGAATTAAAGAGCAAACAAACAGAGATGAACAATACAATAACTGAAAGGAACAATACACCAGAAGGAATCAATAGCAGAATAACTGAAGCAGAAGAACAGATAAGTGACCTGGAAGACAGAATGGTGGAATTCACTGCTTCGGAACAGAATAAAGAAAAAAGAATGACAAAAAATGAAGACAGCATAAGAGAACTCTGGGACAACATTAAATGCAACAACATTCGCATTATAGGGGTCCCAGAAGGAGAAGAGAGAGAGAAAGGACCCGAGAAAATATTTGAAGAGATTATAGTTGAAAATTTCCCTAACATGGGAAAGGAAATAGCCACCCAAGTCCAGGAAATGCAGAGAGTCCCATAAAGGATAAACCCAAGGAGAAACACACTGAGACACATAGTAATCATAATTGGCAAAAATAAAGGCAAAGAAAAATTATTGAAAGCAGCAAGGGAAAAACAACAAATAACATACAAGGGAACTCCCATAAGGTTAACAGCTGATTTCTCAGCAGAAACTCTACAAGCCAGAAGGGAGTGGCATGATATACTTAAAGTGATGAAAAGGAAGAAGCTACAACCAAGATTACTCTACCCAGCAAGGATCTCATTCAGATTTGATAGAGAACTCAAAAGCTTTACAGACAAGCAAAAGCTAAGAGAACTCAGCACCACCAAACCAGTTCTACAACAAATGCTAAAGGAACTTCTCTAAGTGGGAAACACAAGAGAAGAAAAGGACCTACAAAAACAAACCCAAAACCATTAAGAAAATGGTAGTAGGAACATACATATTGATAATTACCTTAAAAGTGAATGGATTAATGCTCCAACCAAAAGACACAGGCTTGCTGAATGGATACAAAAACAAGACCCATATATATGCTGTCTACAAGAGACCACTTCAGACCTAGGGATACATACAGACTGAAAGTGAGGGGATGGAAAAAGATATTCCATGCAAATGGAAATCAAAAGGAAGCTGGAGTAGCAATACTCATATCAGATAAAATAGACTTTAAAATGAAGACTGTTACAAGAGACAAGGAAGGGCACTATGTAATGATCAAGGGATCAATCCAAGAAAAAGATATAACAATTATAAACATATATGCACCCAACATAGGAGCACATCAATACATAAGGCAACTGCTAACAGCTATAAAAGAGGAAATCGACAGTAACACAAAAATAGTGGGGAACTTTAACACCTCACTTACACCAATGGACAGATCATCCAGACAGAAAATTAATAAGGAAACACAAGCTTTAAATGACACAATAGGCCAGATAGATTTAATTGATATTTATAGGACATTCCATCCAAAAACAGCAGATTACACTTTCTTCTCAAGTGCGCATGGAACATTCCCAGGATAGATCACATCTTGGGTCACAAATCAAGCCTCAGTAAATTTAAGAAAATGGAAATCATATCAAGCATCTTTTCTGACCACAATGCTATGAGATTAGAAATGAATTACAGGGAAAAAAACGTAAAAAACACAAACACATGGAGGCTAAACACTATGTTACTAAATAACCAAGAGATCACTGAAGAAATCAAAGAGGAAATCAAAAAATACCTACAGAAAAATGACAATGAAAACACAACGATCCAAAACCTATGGGATGCAGCAAAAGCGGTTCTAAGAGGGAAGTTTATAGCTATACAATCCTACCTCATGAAACAAGAAAAATCTCAAAAAATCTAACGTTACACCTAAAGGAACTAGAAAAAGAAGAACAAACAAAACCCAAGGTTAGTAGAAGGAAAGAAATCATAAATATCAGAGTGTAAATAAATGAAACAGAAACAAAGAAAACAATAGCAAATATCAATAAAACTAAAAGCTGGTTCTTTGAGAAGATAAACAAAATTGATAAACCATTAGCCAGACTCATCAAGAAAAAGAGGGAGAGGACTCAAATCAATAAAATTAGAAATGAAAAAGGAGAAGTTAAAACAGACACCGCAGAAATACAAAGCATCCTAAGAGACTACTACAAACGACTCTATGCCAATAAAATGGACAACCTGGAAGAAATGGACAAATTCTTAGAAAGGTATATAACCTTCCAAGACTGAACCAGGAAGAAATAGAAAATATGAACAGACCAATCACAAGTAATGAAATTGAAATTGTGATTAAAAATCTTCCATCAAACAAAAGTCCAGGACCAGATGGCTTCACAGGTGAATTCTGTCAAACATTTAGAGAAGAGCAAACACCCATCCTTCTCAAACTCTTCCAAAAAATTGCAGAGGAAGGAAAACTCCCAAACTCATTCTATGAGGCCACCATCACCCTGATACCAAAACCAGACAAAGATACTACAAAAAAGGAAAATTACCGACCAGTATCACTGATGAATATAGATGCAAAAATCCTCAACAAAATACTTGCAAACAGAATCCAACAACACATTAAAAGGATCATACACCATGCTCAAGTGGAATTTATCCCAGAGATGCAAGGATTCTTCAGTATATGCAAATCAATCAATGTGATACACCATATTAACAAATTGAAGAATAAAATCCATATGATCATCTCAATAGATGCAGAAAAAGCTTTTGACAAAATTCAACACCCATTCATGATAAAAACTCTCCAGAAAGTCGGGATAGAGGGAGCCTACTTCAACATAATAAAGGCCATATACTACAAACCCACAGCCAACATCATTCTCAATGGTGAAAAACTGAAAGCATTTCCTCTAAGATTAGGAACAAGACAAGGTTGTCCACTCTCACCACTATTTTTCAACATAGTTTTGGAAATCCTAGCCACGGCAATCAGAGAAGAAAAAGAAATAAAAGGAATACAAATTGGAAAAGAAGAAGTAAAACTGTCATTGTTTGCAGATGACATCATACTATACATAGAGAATCCTAAAGATGCTACCAGAAAAATACTAGAGCTAATCAATTAATTCGGTAAAGTAGCAGGATACAAAATTAATGCACAGAAATCTCTTGCATTCCTATACACTAATGATGAAAAATCTGAAAGAGAAATTATGGAAACACTCCCATTTACCACTGCAACAAAAAGAAGAAAATACCTATGAATAAACCTACCTAGGGATAAAAATGACCTGTATGCCGAAAAGTATAAGACACTGATGAAAGAAATTAAAGATGATAAAAACAGGTGGAGAGATATACCATATTCTTGGATTGGAAGAATCAACATTGTGAAAATGACTATACTACCCAAAGCAATCTACAGATTCAATGCAATCCCTATCAAATTACCAATGGCATTTTTTACGGAACTAGAACAAAATATCTTAAAATTTGTATGGAGACACAAAAGACCCCGAATAGCCAAAGCAATCTTGAGAAAGAAAAACAGAGCTGGAGGAATCAGACTCCCTGAGTTCAGACTATACTACAAAGCTACAGTAATCAAGACAATATGGTACTGGCACAAAAACAGAAATATAGATCAATGGAACAGGATAGAAAGCCCAGAGATAAACCCACACACCTATGGTCAACTAATCTATGACAAAGGAGGCAAGGATATACAATGGAGAAAAGACAGTCTCTTCGATAAGTGGTGCTGGGAAAACTGGACAGCTACATGTAAAAGAATGAAATTAGAACACTCCCTAACACCATACACAAAAATAAACTCAAAATGGATTAAAGACCTAAATGTTAGACCGGGCACTATAAAACTCTTAGAGGAAAACATAGGAAGAACACTCTTTGACATAAATCACAGCAAGATATTTTTTGATCCACCTCCTAGAGTATTGCAAATAAAAACAAAAATAAACAAATAGGACCTAATGAAACTTAAAAGCTTTTGCACAGAAAAGGGAACCACAAACAAGACAAAAAGACAACCCTCAGAATGGGAGAAAATATTTGTAAATGAATCATCTGACAAAGGATTAATCTCCAAAATATATAAACAGCTCATGCAGCTCCATATTAAAAAAACAAACAACCCAATCCAAAAATGGGCAGAAGACCTAAATAGACATTTCTCCGAAGAAGACATACAGATGGCCAAGAAGCACATGAAAAGCTGCTCAACATCACTAATTATTAGAGAAGTGCAAATCAAAACTACAATGAGTTATTACCTCACTCCTGTTAGAATGGGCATCATCAGAAAATCTACAAACATCAAATGCTGGAGAGGGTGTGGAGAAAAGGGAACCCTCCTGCACTGTTGGTGGGAATGTAAATTGATACAGCCACTATGGAGAACAGTATGGAGGTTCCTTAAAAAACTAAAAATAGAACTACCATATGACCCAGCAATCCCACTACTGGGCATATACCCAGAGAAAACCATAATTCAAAAAGACACATGCACCCCAATGTTCACTGCAGCACTGTTTATGATAGCCTGGTCATGGAAGCAACCTAAATGCCCATCTATAGACGAATGGATAAAGAAGATGTGGCACATATATACAATGGAATATTACTCAGCCATAAAAAGGAACGAAATTGGGTCATTTGTAGAGACTTGGATGCATCTAGAGACTGTCATACAGAGTGAAGTAAGTGAGAAAGAGAAAAACAAATATCGTATATTAACACATATATGTGGAACCTAGAAAATGGTACAGATGAACCGGTTTGCAAAGCAGAAATTGAGACACAGAAGTAGAGAAAAAAACGTATGGACACCAAGGGGAGAAAACGGCGAGGGGTGGGGGTAGTGGTGTGATGAATTGGGAGGTTGGGATTGACATGTATACACTGATGTGTATAAAATGGATGACTAATAAGAAAAAAAAAATTAGAAACTGCAAGAGCCAAGGTTTGAACCCAGGTCTCTGATCCCCAAACCCAGTGATCCCCTTAACTGGAGATAGACCCAGTGCTATCTCCCTTGATGAACTTGCACCCTTACATGGAAATGTGTCAGAAACCCCTCCATAATCTCACCAATTTCTGGTCTCTCCTACTTTAATCACCGTAGCAATTTCTCACCTTCTGGAGTAGCATAGGAACCCTGGACTGAAGGCTCCAACCAGCCTCTCTCAACCCTTCTCTGCTTTATCCTGTTGCCACTGATATATCACATGGCAACCAAATTATCTGAGTTTCCATTTGGGCTGTTTAACTTTAATCCTATAAACCTACAATGTACAAGCCTCAAGACTTTAAAATAAAAATTATGTCCAATTTGCCCACAATTTTTTAGATGTGCTTGATGGGTAAGATTAGAGTTTATTCAGGTATGCAATCTGGCATTTTCTTTTACCAGTTCCAACAATCCAAGAATACACTCTCCCAGAGATATTGACATTTGTAATATTCATTTCCAATTCTTCAACTTCTGTATACACTTTTGAAAAATATATTCTGCATTGGATTTTTTTCTCTGTTCTCCTTATTTCTCTTTGACTGGATTAAAAATCCATTTCAAACACTACTTTCTGTATGCACGTCAAGTAGCTTACAAAGCATCAATGTTTCTTAAGAAAAAGATTCATTAAGTTGATTCTATTTTTTAAAATCTAATAATATTTTTTTAAAAAACAAACTTTTGCATACAAAATCTTTCTACATCTAAGCTAGAATTTACCTTTCCATCTTTCCTAAAACATATGGCTTAATGGGTGTTTTCACTGCTGCACTTCTTTGTTTTTAAAACCGTTTGATTAATTACTTGATTCAGGAGATGTGTCTCTGGATCCACTCCTAATACCTTAATTGTTGCTTAGCAACTAACTCAGTTCTTTCTTGGTTTTAGGAAGCTACACACGTGAAAGCAAAGAATGAAGCCATGGAATGTTCTTGAATAAATAGCTTTATGTTTTCTAAATATTAAGTGATAATAAAACAGAACGAGTCTTTGAGCCTCCGATCCACTGTGGATCTGTCATGGAGGCACATTGGAACTACAAATTAATAATGATATGAATGATTCCTAGAAGAGTGTCCTTGATTTTATTCTAGCTATGTCTTTTATTCTGTCCTGTTCTCTTTTCTTCCTTTAATATATTCTACATTTTGCTTAGCAGTTTATTAATAACTATTCATCAATTTTAATTAGGAGACCATCTTTTGGAGATTGTTCTACCATTCAAAGAAAGGAATGAATAATGAAGGGCACAAATTGACCATCCTAGAATCCTAGCAAGGCATAAATAGAAATAGAAAAGAGAATTATAGAAGCTATGTCTGAAATAGAAAAGACAATTGAAACAAACTGTTACTTTCAGATCTTTTGTGTTTTTCATCATCAAAAACCCTAAATATTCTAGCCATTAGACAAAAAGTTCTACAAAAAGAGGTCTTTGTTATTCGTATCAATCCAGTGATTAGCACAACACCTTTCAGGGAGAAATGCTTAATAGAAGTTTCTAGACTTAAGTGAATGAATGAGAAGAGGAGCTTAGAATGGGTAAGGAGAGAATACCAAAGGATTTAAGGTCATTTAATGAGAATTAAATGGGAAATTTTCTAAACTTCATTAACTTTATATGAATAACCCTAAACTATGGGTATACTATGGCTATGCTTATCACAGTTGTTTGCCAAGTTTCTAGAAGGTCCAAAGCTAAAATGTGAAAAGGCAGACTTGATGGATCTTCACAGGCAGGCCGTCTTAATTTTAAAACAATTGATACTAAGAATTTCATCAGTATAATTGGTAAGATTTGCTGAGGATTCATCAGACTGGCAGCAATAAAAAAAATCAATGGCAATAGATAGCTAGTGGGAAGCAGCCGCATAGCACAGGGAGATCAGCTCGGTGCTTTGTGTCCACCTAGAGGGGTGGGGTAGGGAGGGTGGGAGGGAGGGAGATGCAAGAGGGAGGAGGTATGGGGCTATATGTATATGTATAGCTGGTTCACTTTTTTATACAGCGGAAACTAACACAACATTGTAAAGCAATTATACTCCAATGAAGATGTTTTAAAAATGAAAAAATAAATTTTTAAAAATCTAAAAAAAAATCAATGACAAACGATGGACAAATGGGTTTGTATAAATTTCAGGAAAAGATAGTATTAATTAGGAGCTAATTATGGTAGGAATGGATATGGTCTCTTCTTGTTTTCTTTATAGTTAGGGATATACACACTCACACACGCACACGCACACACAGGCACGCATGTGTGAAACAGAAGATTTTGGAAACTCTGCTTACTAATCTATATGAGATGCACTCTGCTATTTTCTATTCTGTTTATTTGGTGAAAGGAAAAATTTGGTTCCACCCCACTAAGTTTATGTCTAGATCTACTAGTGGTTTGCAAACTATAGTTTAAAAAACATTAAAGTAGGGATATAGGGAGACAAGATCCTATGATTTGAGATGTTTGTGCCTGAGAACACTCCTACACTTACATCTAAATGAAAATTTTCAGTCATTGCACACATGCTTTGTTGAATTCATTAAAGTGCTCAGTGCATCAGATAAAATTGGAGAGAAAAAATGATAATTATAAGCATAGTGCTTTGCTCTTAATGGTAACTGTTTGATGACTAAGCGTTAACATGCCACCATTTCTACTTTCCTGAGACTTTTAACAGATTACCAGGAATTATTAACATTTTTTGTTTAAAAATAAGTGATATGAGCATTATTCTATATTTTATGAAATTATAGCCTTTGGGTTATTGGTTAGCTATCTAAATATACTATGTATTTTTCTGTGATATTACAGGTTATTTTATTTTATTTCTCCAATACCCTATGGAAAATAAATCTTTTTCTTGGTCCTTCCCGTGCACCTGGGGATGAAATAAGGTTTGCTTTCAAAAGGTACTCCATGTGCTTGAAGTAAGTAATTCCATTTCATGGAGTTATATATTTTTAATGCCTTTTCTACTTTCAGATTTACTTCCATGTCAGGCAAGAATCCTGAAACACACAGTGGGAAAAAGGATAGGGAGGGAGAATCTCATACGTACTACCCACTCCTGTACTCCTTAAATATCTGGACTGTAGCTCACTAGCCATCATGCTAAGGAGATGTTTCTGATCTGGAACCTCCTAAATTGAAAACATTTGAATCAGCAAAGGTTGTTTCCCCTTAATTAATTTTTAAAGACCATACATGTTTATATATACTTGTATTAAGTAAACAAATCAAAGCCATATAATATTTACACAAACTAGACAATTCAAAGAAAAGTACACCCACTCCCAGTTACTTAGAACAAAAGATCACATTAAAAATCCATAGTGTGAATTCCCACCCATGTGTCAGAAGGATGGAAGACTACGGTTTACCTGCAACTTCTTGAACCATGTATCCCTACCAGCACAGCTTTTGTGCTTCCTGGATGAGAAGTGAATACAGGTGTTTTTCTAAAAGTTGAAGCAAAAGGGACTCACTAGTGAGCTGACATGAGCCCAGAGCTCAGATTTTGAAAATCTAAACCCAAGGCCTGTCATCATCAGACTGCATAGAGAATAGGAAGCGGTGAACAGGGCCCACTCACAGACCAGGGAGGCTGTCCAGGGAGACGTCTCTATGTGCATGTCACTTTTTAAAATGTTGCCATAAGGAAGGAAACTGACAGAGCTGTTTCTCCCAGAAAATCATTCCTTTGTTTGCACAATGCCAACACCTGTCTTAGACATTCCCATCCTACACCCTCTTTCTCCTTACTTTTTATTTCTTTTCATTACATATAAAGTTTAAACTCTTTGTTTTTTATTATCCTAAAGATAAAACAAACACAGAAATGGAGATATAGGTATGCAGGGATTGGGGGAGTGCATGGAAAACTTAAGGAGCTCTTAATTTCACATTTTTGTGTTTCACTTTTTTTGTAAAAAGCTTTTCAGTGTTAAAAGGTACTTGTCTGGGTCTTAGGTTAAACACACACATAATTATGGTTTCTTTGTGGAATCAAAAGGCCTGATGCGTCAAAAAGCATGATGTCACCACAAGCTGGTGGACATCACAGTAGAGACTCTCTGCCAAAGCTTTTTGTATAAAATATTTTTTATAAATAAAATTTTACTGTACAAATTTAGTTCATGAGACCAGAGTGACCAAATCATATATTGGCATACACTGACTATTCACAAAGATTTAATTATTATTATTTTTGTTATTGTTCATTTTTTTTTCACCAGAATTTAGGAGACAGAGGCAATGACAAGGAAGAAATTTGTATTCCTATTTTGCGAAGGAAATGTCATTTTATTTTTCTTCCAGACCTGGTTTCATTAGGCTCCTCCTTGTGAATTTTTTCTTAATAATGAACTCCTTTGGGCAGCATGTTTCCCTTCTCTGTACTTTTCCAGTTATCTAGAATATATTAAGTGCAAAATAAAAGTTAGCTAAATCAATGAATAGATAAGTGAATGAAAGAAGTTAACAAGAAAATAAAATTTATCAGATCAGGTATTTCTGTTAATTTGATATTTTTAAAATATTGCTAATGCAAACATTTTGTTTTGGCCCTAAATACCCAATGATAGAATCAAAAGCTTTTATTTATTTTTGAAACAGCTAAGAATTATGTCCTTTGTTTTGTTAGTGTACACTTGAACTCAGTCCTAGACTTTAATGCCAAATTCCTTGTAAATACCTTAGATTTCAGTTCACAAGGGTATTGGGATCTAGCTATGAGAAAGAAGAAAAAGAAAACACTTAACTTGGAGTCTTATTTAAAATAATTACTCATCTTCTCTAGGAAATTTCATAGCAATGTATCTAAAAATCTAGCACTTCTTTTTTTTCTCTCAGAAAAAATTAGTAACTGCTCATGCTAGTAACTGGATGTGACTGGGTTTCTAAATGGGGATTGAGAGTTTTCTATGTATTGTTTTTAATTACGTTTTTTTTTTGGTCTTGCTGTCTTCTGAATATTTATCAAGGAAAATAACGGATGCATATAGATAATAAAATGCAAATCGTGGATTCAGTCCATGGTTATCCATGGAAGGACACAGAGGACAACCTGGGACCTTCTTTCCCAGTGTCAGGGTTTAGTTCAAGCTCTCCCAGCAAGTACACCAAGAAGTCCTGTGCAAGAGCTGATGCAGTCACTGATTCCTCAGGGTTCAGAACAATTGATTGCTAACGTCTCTTCCTTTACCCTGCAGGTTTTTGAGAGTTTATAATGAATGAAATATAGAGTGCATTATTTAATATGAGTTTTAAGAAATGACCCCATTGTTAAACATATAAGGTTGCATACAGAGAGCTAAATATATATATACACACATAAGCATATATATATGCATATGTGTGTATATATATTCCATATATATATATATGGAAAAAAAAATGAGCTATCATGATGAAAAGAAACCTGATGGGGTCTTTGGAAGGAGAAAGGAGTTTATTTCTAGAGAAAGCTGACATAAGAAAGGAATTAACTGTCTTGGAAATTCTGTAAATATATGTCTTTAATTTCCAATGTTTACCAAGATCAGAAAATTCCAATATTAAAGACTATGATTATGTGGTTTATTTTGAATTTATTGTTAACATAAAAATGTTTTAATCATTAAAAAAAATTACAAGCGTTTGCAATATTGTGAACATTGGCAGAGATATAATGGAATCACTGTGTTGGCATTTGGAGTATGTGGCTTCTAAATGCCTTTTCTTTTCGTAGGATTTGTTCACACATTAATTTGGATGCCTCCATTAAACTGTATAATTGCTGTTATACTCTCAGATCAGTTCTAATTATTCCAGTACTGATTATTTTATTTGTGGGCAGCTTTCCTTTGCTTTCCTTTTTTACTATACCCTGTGCCACTCGAAAAACAACTTCTGAAACATAAAGAGCTGTCCTGAAACATAAATGAGGCATTATTCTCATAGTCCGTGACATCTAGTTCTACTTTTATGACTTGGCTGAAACAAATCTCTAAGAAGACTCACTAATGGGACAATTTAATGGATTCCTTTTAATCTCCACACTTCTTGTCCTTTCTGTAGCATATGAGACATTTGAGTCAGTGAAGTATGAAAACCCTGTTTCTACAAGTCTTTTCTTTGGCTTCTGTGCTGTTATGATGTTATGTTCCCTTTTGTCTCCTTTACTTACTCTCCTTTTTCACTCTCCCTTTATATAAGCACATACTAGAATTCAACATCAATATTTTCTTTTTCTTTTTTTTGTAGTCACTCACTGGTTACCACATCTTTCAATTTTCCAGTTATAAGGATCTCTAAAGTTCTTTTCTTTAAGCCTCAGCATTCTCTTAAGTCTTGAAAAAAATGATTCCCTGGTTATCTAAAAAATCTACATGTTAAAATTCAGTTTTTTATTTTAAGCACAATTTCATACTCACCCACTTCCAAACCAACTTCTCTTCCTGGTCTGAATGTTGTCATCATCTACTCTATCTCAGATTCAAAAGCTTGAGGTCAGTGCTGACTTTGCCTCTTACTTCACATGTCAGATACAATCATTTACTAAGTCCTACTGAATTTTTGAACTAATTAATTTGGCACCTATTATATGACAGAAATGACATTTAGCACTTTGTATATATTATGATTTAGATCCTCAGAACATGACAGTGAGGGCATATTACTGTCCACATTATGAAAAATTTGGAAGTAAAGGTTCAGTGTGTGTAAGAAACTTGCCTAAACAAGCAGAAGTTGGGCAGGAACTCGCATTCAAATTCAGGTTTTTTTACAATAATGTGTAGTGTTCATTCCTCCAAACTATATTATTTTTATTTCCATAAAGTCTCATAGCCTTCTACTCCTTCATAATCCTCTTAATTCCACAAAACACTGCACTTCTTCTTGCCTGTACTCTGATTCTAATTCCTTGTTACTTCAATTTTTCCTAAATTGCATCTTAATCATATTACTCTTCAATAAATTTTAACTGCTCCTCGTTTGCAAATTATGTTCAGATCCATTAGACATGTTTATCAGTTGGAACTTCTTGCTCACGGTCAACAGAAGGTGATTCTGATTAAGTTGTGCAAAACAAAAGGAAAAACAAAACCTTTATTACCCCCCCTACACACACAAACAAGAAGTTTATTGTAAGGATACTAAGGGGCTTACTAAAGTAAAGGAGAAGCGGGGCCTTGGGAAGGACCAGAAAGTGGGCAGACGCTGATGGTGGGATTCAGAACCTTTGCATGTAGGTGTGAAGTTGATTTAGCTCCAACAGTCCTTTGGTCCATGTGCCTCCTTGGTCAAGACTCAGATTCCCAAGTGACAGATTGATTGGCCTATGTGGGGTTATATGTCTACCTCTTGATAGGGGGTTGGGGAGAAGGGTGAATGGTAACATTATTGATAATCTTAACTGGACCACAAGGTAAGAGGAGTGAAGCACCCTGAAGAAAATAACTCTGCTGTTACCCACAGAAGGGACCAGAGGCACCCACAGGCCTAAAAGACAGGTGTCCACATGCAAAGCATACAGGTGCTCCAATTCAGCTGCAGCCTTTTTCAGTGTCATCACCAACTGCCTCTTCCTACTCGTGCAACCCAGGAGTTCTCACCATTCTCAATACATGCTATAAGCCTTTCTGGCCACTGTTCTCTGGAGCATTTGCTTCTCCTATATCTCTAGCTAACAAAACCCTTCCTATCCATATTGGCCCTCCCAAATGGCTATTACCATTTCAAGATGTCTACAGATAGGTAATTTCCCTCTTTTTTCCTTTTTCATAGCATTTCCTTTTGCTCATCTTTAACAGTACTTTTTAACATCTGCCTCGTATCTTCTTTACTAAAATGTATGTGCTTTGAAGGCATGCATCATGTCTTATTCATCTCAGCATCCCCTCTAATGTTGAATATGAGTTCCTATAGGCTGTAGTGATTAATAAATATAGGTATGGTTATTTTTCTTATGTCATTTTTCTTACTGTTGGTTCAAAGTGCTGGTTTGAATCTATAATGCAATTGTATCATTTACCTCCAACATCATTGTAACGTCCTTATTTTTTCTTTCTTTTGGCTGCATTAGGTCTTCATTGCTGTGTGGGCTTTCTCTAGTTGCGTTGAGCGGGGGCTACTCTTCGTTGTGGTGCGCGGGCTTCTCATTGTGGTGGCTTCTTTTGCTGCGGAGCCGGGCTCTAGGCACATGGGCTTCAGTAGTTGTGGCACGTGGGCTCAGTAGTTGTGGCACGCAGGCCCTAGAGTGCCCGGGCTTCAGTAGTTGTGGCATATGGGCTTAGTTGCTCCACAGCATGTGGGATCTTCCTGGACCAGGGATCAAACGCATGTCCCCTGCATTGGCAGGTGTATTCTTAACCACTGTGCTGCCAGGAAAGTCCCCATTGTAATGTCTTTGATGGGAAATTACACACACAGCATTTAAAAATATTAATTTATACCCAGTAGGTAATGAATAAATGTGATGATTCAATGTCAATTTAACAAAGTTGAATGGCAATCTAACAGATTATTTGAAAAAGAAGGATCAAGTTACTGAAAGGAGAAGGAAGAGAAAATAGGCCAATAATGGTTAGACATTCTCATAACACAGCTATGAGGTAGGCATTATTATTCTTATTTTACATATGAGAAAATTGAGGTTTAGAAGGGGTTAATTTCTTACAGGAAATAAAAGTTACATCCAGGATTTTTTCATATACTGATTGTTCTTTCCATTAATTGACAATTTTATAAATCCAAAGTAATGAATATATGAATTGTTTTTTTTTTAAAATCAAGTAACCCAGTGGGTTTTATCATAAAAATGAGCAGTTTTCTGTCCTAACCTTCACTATCCTAAAGGCAGCCACTCTTCATCATTTCATTTTGGAGTTATTCTTTTGGTTAGCTCTGTTTTTCTAGATAACATGCATATGCCACTCTCTCTTGATGGATTATGAGTGATAGATAGCCATTCTGCTTCAAGCAAAAAAATTTTTAAAGGCTAAGAACAAGTTACAGAATACTGTAAAAGAAGGACAAGATAAATCCAGGTAGCAAATACCCTAACAGGAAAAATAATTCTTAGAAGAGGAAATAATCATCCACTCAGTGCAGAAATTGGTAATCAAGGAAAAACAAAATCTATTAGCAAGACCTTATATTCAACCATTATATTAGAAAGAGGCAAAACCTGTAAGGATACAAGGAAATGGACCCTCAGATGCAGTGTTGGAAGGAGTGTAAATTAGCACACCTATTTTGGAGGGGAATTTGGTAGCATTGCTCTAAATGCTAAAATAATCAAAAACAAACAAAAAAACAAAACTCATGCACACTCTCCTCCAATAATCCACTGCACTGTATCTTAAAGAGAAGCACCTGGACATGTAAACGTCAAGATGTGTAAGAGGTTGTTCACTGCAGCATTGTTTGCACTAGGGAAAACTGAACAACTTCAAAATCCGTCTTCTGCAAGGTGCCTGGTTATATACTTTGCTCTAATTTTATCTTGTTATTTGCCTTATTTTATCTCTAAAAAACATTTCAAATATTAACCCTTTGCTTCACAAATGTTGCACATATTTTTGGCTACCATTTATTGTCTAGCTTTTCCACATTCTTTCTCTTTTCAAAATTTTATCTTAATTCTAATCAAGTTTAACTGATCCATTTTGGCTTTCGCTTTATGGATAGTTTTGGGGATGGCCTTTTTTATCCCAAAGCCCTAAACACATTCTCCTGTATTTTTCCGATTACCTCATGGCTTTAATTCTTTAAATTCTTTAGTCTCTGTGGAATTCTTATTTTTATTATAAGGAAAGGAAAAGGAATTCTTTTCCCTTTATTATGAAAGGAAAAGAGCTCTGTTTACAATTCTTTCTTACTTCCCAACAATTTCTCTAAATCATGTCTTGATCAATGCACCTCATATTTAGACCACAATTTCTTTGACAGATTTTGTTTGCTCTGGCTTTGCTGATTGCATTATTTTCTTTCTTTGTAGAGAAAAAACAAAGTAGACTTCAATGAATCACTTGCTTTCAGCTCCATGCTGCCCTCTCTTGCTCATTCTGTCCTCTATGCTCTCTCAGAGATGGAATAGTACAGGAGCTGTGCTGGGCTTATTTTTTCTACAGGCCTTCTGCATGTTCTAGGCTGCAGGCTCCTCTGTCCTGCTTTTGATTTGTTCCCTCTATGAGGAAATTAATGAAATATCTCATTCCTTTTTAGTAAGGCTTTACAACATTTACATACTTTTAGTATCATGATAATGAGCACTGTAGAGAGAGGAGACGGAAATATCAATACATGTGTATAGCTCACTATCATTAAAAAAAATCTACTACACACTATTTAAAGTTGTCACTGTATTACCTCTTAAGGTTAAGTGAGTGTATCCATGTTCTTGCTGGAAAAAAAAATGATATGAGAAGAGGTTTATTTGTGCATTTAAATAAAATATCTCCAGGTTTCAACTGTTTGAGCTCTAATTGTTCCTTATTAGCAAGATGTGACTGGATCTTCAATTATATCATTACATATTTCAATCAGGACTCAGCTAGACTCTTTTTTTCCCCCAAAAGCTACTTATCTCTAATTTCTCAAGTTACTTAAAATTGACCCAAACTGTAGAACTTTTAATGGTCATTCAGATCACCAAAAAAAAAAAATAAATAAATAAACTCTGTTCATATAAAGGAATCATAAAAATTATTCAGGCTATATTTTCTGAACTTATCTTTCTGATCTTTCTTGGATGCTTTTCTGCTGCTCCCTCCTTCATCTGCCTCAGATGCTTCTGTCTATACCCCTTTGAGGGTGGTGATACCCTGCTGACAGCCAGGACTTTATCACTGTCATCATGTAGGACACTAGTCCAACCTAAGGCACCTCAGCCGCCAACCACTTTTCTATTTTCATTCTCTACCAGCTGTCATTGTTGTCATCAAAGGCATAAGTGACACTCTGACTAGTACAAGTAGACTGAAGAGGAAGCATAATCCTATGAAAACTGCAGCTACCTAGATGTCAACAGATTTCAAAGCTATTCACATTCATATCTTATTGAATGGCACATATATCATTGAATGGCTCCTGCAGAAAAGCAATATATTGTCTTACAAACTTTTGCTTTTTCTTCAAATAATGGATGTCAGGTTGTTTGTTCTTTAGTTTACACACATAGGGATGTATGTATACAAGTTTGGAATGAAAGAAGAGGATGGGAGATTGCATCTAAAAGGAGAAGAAGAAGAGCTGAAAGACCTAATTGATCTATTGGTTTGGCCAAAAAGTTCTTTTGGGTTTTTCCCTAACAAGCCAATAATACATTGTTGCCAGTCAGGAGCTGTCCCTGGTACCAACCTCAGCACTGATATCTCAACAATAAACTGAAAAGAAGAGGGAGAATTTGTAGTGGGGAGGAGATAAGAATATAAACAAACTTTTGCCTACCGAAATCAAGTTACAGATGAGGGCCACCCACCCCAGCAGTATCCCCTTCCTTTCTGTGGCTTTTTTTTCAATTTCCAACAGTTTTTCTCCCTCATTCCTCAGGACCTGGATCCCAGTGGTGCTCTCCTAATTTCTCCTGTTCCAGGGAAAAGTGAAATAAACACCTTTATCTTAGCATTGGTAATTATTTTGCTTCTTAAGGGAAGATACACTCTAACTTTAAAAAAACACGTTTTGGTAAAATAAAATAGAGAACCCAGAAATAAGCCTCCACATATACAGTCAAATGACACAGTGCCAAGATCATTCAATGGGGAAAGGAGAGTACTTTAAACGAATGGTGTTGGTAAAACTGGATATCCACATGCAAACAAATGAAATTGGTCACTTACCTTAAAACATATACCAAAATTAACTCAGTATGGATCAAAGATCTATCTGTAGGGCTAAAACTAAAACCTTAGAAGGCATTTGGACTTGGCAATAATATCTTGTATATGACACAAAAAATACAGGCAACAAAAGGCAAAAACAGATAAATTGGATTTCATCAAAATTAAAAATTTTTGTGCATCAAAGGACACCATGAAGAAAGTGAAAAGGCAACCCACAGAGTGGGAGAAAATATTAGCAAATGATAGTCTCATAAGGGAGTAATATCTAGAATATGTAAAGAACTCTTATATATCAACATCAAAACACCAAAAAAAAAATTTAAAATAGGCAAATGACTTGAATGGACATTTCTCTTAAAAAGATATACAAAGTGTC
The DNA here is from genome assembly GCF_028023285.1 of Balaenoptera ricei. Taxonomy (NCBI): domain Eukaryota; kingdom Metazoa; phylum Chordata; class Mammalia; order Artiodactyla; family Balaenopteridae; genus Balaenoptera; species Balaenoptera ricei. The sequence continues at coordinate 75,026,351 of NC_082651.1, read as the reverse complement.
AATATCCACATGAAAAGATGCTCAACATCACTAATCATTATGGAAATGCAAATTGAAACCACAATGAGACATCACTTCACACCGATTAGGATGGGTATTGTCAAAAAACAGAAAAAGACAAGTATTGGTGAAGATGTGGAGAAATTAGAATCTTTGTTCATTGTTGATGGGAATGTAAAATGGTAAAGCTGCTATGGAAACCATTAGGGCAGTTGCTCAAAAAAATTAAATGTATTACCATATGATCCAGCAATTCCACTTCTAGTATTACCCAAGGAAGTAAAAATAGAGACTCAAACAAATATTTGTACACCTATGTTCATAACAGCTTTATTCACAATAGTCATAAGGTGGAAGCAACCCAAGTGTACATTGATAGATGAATTGATAAATGAAATGTGGTGGTTGCATTAACAGTGTGAATGTATCAGTACTTAATGCCACTGAACTGTTTTATGTTACATATAATTTGCCACAATATAAAAAAATGTGTATATGAAAAAACCCCACAGATTTTGGAAACAGCATATAATTACATTTTAACCTCAACAATTGGAAGACAACAATGCTTAGTTCACCAAAGGCAATTTAATAATGAGGTACAAAGATGGATAATTGGAGCCCTCTCATACAGTCATTCAAAACATTTAGCAGACATGCCAGGGACACTGCTATGGGCAAACCAGATACTGTCACTGCTCTGACTTGGAATCAAGGAGAAAATCAGTTAACCAAATAATGACAAAAAATCAATTTATAAATATCTAAAAGACCAGGTAATCAGCTGTATTTGTATTGTACAAGCACTGAAATCTTTATCTTTTCTCAAAACTTCCTTGAAAACCACTTCCTTAATATTCTTTCCTAATACTGGTTGTAAACTCTGGTAGGATTCAAAGGACTTTCAGTCACTGTCCATTAATAATTATAGAGCTTCTTTTGTTTAGGTAATAAAAACTCCAGTCTAGTAGAGTATCAAAACAAACAAACAAAAGATCATACCATTAAATCTTCTCTTCTCCATCTCAGGCCTTATTTATCCTCAGAGACCTACAGAGAGAAAGAGAGAGATTATAGATTACTTCTCCCTTCCTTGCTTTTCCTCCTCTCCAACTATGTAACTGCAGTTTGGGAACCATTCGAGTTAGGGGGTAGGTAAAAGGGGGAAGTAGAGGAGCAATAAAGTACAGGAAAAGTCATATTTAATGAGTAAATTTAATACATAAATAAAACTTTTGAATTGTGGCAGATTCTCTCTGGTGGATGCTTTTGTGTGTTCCTTAGAGATTTTTCTGCTAAGGTCTTCCAACCATAATTTCTTCTAATCGGTGGCTTCCCATCAGGCTGGCATAAATCTCCACTCTTTCCCCAATTCTCCGTCTCACCAAGCTTTTGCATCCAGTGGTACTTTAAGGTACTTTCTGCTGAGGTCACTTCTTTACTCAAGAAAACATCCTTTTGTGCTCTGTCTTTGGCGATAGTGCAGCTTAATTCCATTGCTTTTATTTGCATTCTCTCTCTCTCTCTTTTACTCTCGGCCTCTCTGTCTCTGTCTCTGTCTCTGTCTCTCTCTCCTCAAGTAAATGCACAGAGTCTCAAGAACCTGCTTATATCCTTATGGTGTTGTAAACCACAGCACATGAAGAGTTTTTTCCCAAATAATCAAATAATAAATTCCAAATACTGTTGATCCTTGAACAATGTGAGGGTTAGGGGCACTGACCCTCTTCAAAGAGGAAAATCCATGTGTAACTATAGGCCCACCCTATCTGCAGTTTTGTAATGGTGGATTCAACCAACCATGGATCATGTAGTACATATTTATTGAAAAAAAGACTAAGTATAAGTGGACCCACACAATTCAAACCAATGTTGTTCAAGAGTCTACTGCAATCTCCAAATTGACTTTTTCTGCTGTATCCTCTAGGTGAATGATGGTCTAATGCTGGCAGAAGTAGTTTAGTAATGCCTTTCTTGAGCGTTCCATATAGGTAGGTGTATAAGTCTGCTAGGGGTGCTATAACGAAACACCATAGGCTCTGTGGCCTAAACAACAGAAATACATTTCTCACAGTTCTGGGGACTGTGAAGTTAAAGATTAAAGTGTTAGCCAGTTTGGTTCCTGGTAAGGACTCTCTTCCTTGCTTGCAGACAGCTGTCTTCTGAATTTGTCCTCACATGGTAGAGAAAGAGAAAGACCTCTGGTGTCTCCTTCTCTTATATGGGCACCAGACCTATAGGATTAGGGCCCCACCGCATGACTTCATTTAATCTTTCATTTCCTCAACAGTCCTGTCTCCAAATACAAGTACATTGGGAGTTAGGGTTTCAATATAGGGCTTGGGTGCGGGGATGGGGGAGGAGGGGGAATATTTGGTCTATAAAATCAACTTGTATTCCTATTTACTTGGGTTAATACCAGGTTACATCTGTGGTGAAAGCTGAATTTTTAATAACGTTCTATTTTATTCACAAATTGTGCCAATTTAGATGATAAATAACAGAGTCATCTTATATATAAATGTTCTAGAACTTTAATTTAGAATGTATGAACATTTAGAATCTATTGTTTTCAACCTTTGGGGCCTCTGACAAAAGTTTGAGACAATAGGAAAATTTGAATTTGAAAATCAGTTACAATTATAAAATGTTATATAGAGGAAATATATCGGGCACCATGAGAGCATACAGTAGAGGTACCAAGTATAGCTAAAATGGTATGTCAGAAAGGAAATACATGAGCCAAGATTTAAAGATCACCATAAAATAAGTAGGAAAAAAGGGTAAGGAGATGGGGCTGAGAGGTCAGGTAGTGACAGAGCAGAAAGGAGAATGTCCTGGGTAAAGAAAAAACTAAGCAATAAGTTCTGATGTAGAAAGAGACATGAACTTTTAGAGGAACTTCAAGAAAGCCATTATGAATGGAGTTCACAAAGTGAAGTGGAGAGAAGACAAGTGATGTCTTCTTCTGTCTAGGTTATAGAAAGTAGCATCTCCTAGGTTTAGTATTCTAACAGTGAATAAAAGTCAGATAAACTGAAAAATCATAACCTTTCTTGAGTCAATCAAGAGCTGAAATCATGGGGCAATTAAGTAGCCTGGATTTAAGTGAGGGACAGGCATCTCCAAAGAGAAGGATGGATGGATTGACTCACCTGTGGGAAGCACAGGAGGAGAGAGTGACTGTCATTCAAGAATATAAGAAGAAATCAGCAATATTTTAACAAATTGCCAAAAATCTAGTGTTGAGCTGGTATGCTAGACTGGAATAGTGGAGGATTCCAGGTATAGGAAGAGTTTACACATCCTTGCAGACTCCTTTCCATTGTCCGATAGCATGTGCTAATAAGCATGATTAGGGGCAAGGCAGGAGACTAGAGAGAGCACCTTAGTGACGCAGACATGCAGGAGGTGGTCAACTACTACTGCCGGAAAAGTATGAAACCCTATCCTCTGGCAGACCCTTCACTCATGTGGAGTAAAAACCTCAAAGCTCTGTGAGAGTGAAAGTAAACCCTGTTACTCTCAGGGCACAGGCAAGGCCCACTGTGGCTGCAGAAATGGTACTAGAAAAAAAACTTCTATACCTAATGAAGGGCAGGAAAGTGTCCAGTCCGGGGATTAAATACTTATACCACTAGAGATATGTTAACATTGAGAGAAGGGGAAGGGTAGGAACTTCCATCTAAGACTAAAGTCAGGTATAAGGTAGGGTTTGGTGGTCATGGGAGATTATTATACAAAAGTTAGGGTATAATCGTCATTTTACATTTGATATCATTTATATTTATTGAACTCAGTTTAAGCAGTATGGAGGTTCCTTAAAAAAGTAAAAATAGAACCCTCCTGCACTGTTGGTGGGAATGTAAATTGATATAACCTCTATGGAAAACAGTATGGAGGTTCCTTTAAAAACTAAAAATAGAACTACCATACAACCCAGCAATCCCACTACTGGGCATATACCCTGAGAAAACCATAATTCAAAAAGAGTCATGTACCACAATGTTCATTGCAGCACTATTTACAATAGCCAGGACATGGAAGCAACCTAAGTGTCCATTGACAGATGAATGGATAAAGAAGATGTGGCATATATATACAGTGGAATATTACTCAGCCATAAAAAGAAATGAAATTGAGTTATTTGTAGTGAGGTGGATGGACCTAGAGTCTGTCATACAGAGTGAAGTAAGTCAGAAGGAGCAAAATAAATACCGTATGCTAACGCATATATATGGAATCAAAAAAAAAATGGTACTGATGAACCTAGTGACAGGGCAGGAATAAAGAAGTAGACATAGAGAATAGACTTGAGGACACAGAGGGGAGGGGGAAGCTGGGGACAAATGAGAATAGCATCGACATATATACACTACCAAATGTAAAATAGCTAGTGGGAAGCAGCCACAAAGCACAGGGAGATCAGCTTAGTGCTTTTAGATGACCTAGAGGGGTGGGATAGGGAGGGTGGGAGGGAGGCTCAAGAGGGAGGGGATATGGGGATGTATGTATGCTTATGGCTGATTCACTTTGTTGTGCGACAGAGGCTAGTGCAGTATTGTGAAGCAGTTATACTCCAATAAAGATATATTAAAAAAAAAATCCTTTGGAAAATAAATAAATAAATAAAATAAATAAAAATTAAAAAAAATTAAAAGTCTTGCAATTTTCCAAAGTAATTTTCAACACTAAAATTCTGTGATTTATTTTACATTAGGGTGTTTTGTGTTTGTGGAAAAACAAAAAACAAATAAACAAAATAATTTAATTTTAGGTTTGCAGTTTGAATTACACTCTTTCAGATTTTTTAAAAATGTATACACTAGAGAAAACTATATTTTTAAAACCAGTTTCCATCAAATTCAGATTGTATGATCAGTAGCAGTTAGATGATTAATATGTGAACTTAGTAATTGTTGTGGGTACACTATTGTTTCCACTATGAAAACAGTATGGAGGTGTCTCAAGAAATTAAAAATAGAACTACCATATGATCTAGCAGTTCCACTTCTGGGTATATATCTGAAGGAAATGAAATCATGATCACAAATAGATACCTGCACTCCCATTCTCCTTGCAGCATTATTCACAATAGCCAAGTCATGGAAAAGCCATAAGTGTTACTGATGGAAGAATGGGTAGAGAACAATAGAATATAATTCAGCCATGAGAAAGAGGGAAATTCTGCCGTTTGCAGCACGGATGGACCTTGAGAGCATCATGCTAAATGAAATAAGTCCGGCAGAAAAAGACAAATACTCTATGTTCTCACTTATTCATGGAATCTTAAAAAGCCAAACTCATAGAAGTAGAGAGTACAATGGTGGTTGCCAGGGTGTGGGGGAATTGGGGAGATGTTGGTCAAAGGGTCCAAACTTCCATTATAAGATAGACAAGGTCAGTGTGCCTAATGTACAGCAGCGTCAATATAATTCACAACACTGCATTATAAAACTGAAAGTAGTTAATTAAGAGAGTAGATTTTAAATGTTATCATCACACACAAAAAAGATAATTGTGAGGGGATAGAGATGGTAACTAATCTTATTGAGGTAATCATTTCATAATATACATGTGTATCAAATAACCACAATGTGCACCTTAAACTTGCATATCTTATATGTCAATAATATCTCAATAAAGCTGGAAAAAATTATTTGAAGAGAATTCTACCATAATACTGCTGTGATGCTCCATTATATTGCTAGAAGAACTTTCAGTACCATGGACAGATGTAGGATAAATCTGTTTCCTACCTATTTTCTAACCAAGACTGCAGAGAAAATCACAGTTATATTGAGTAAAACAATGAACTGAATTTATCTAATTTCATTGAATTATCTGACTTTTCTAGATTATTTATACAATTCTATATTTAATACAATTCATTGATTAGGAAATTTTACATATTTTGTTAAAATATGTTAATTAAACATTCTATTTCACAAACAAAATGATAATGCTAAAAGTACACCCTTCAGATAACCATTACTACAGGTGACTAAACAGCAAGGCTACAAAGATATTTCTTTGGTACCATTAATAACCTAGGAGTCATTTCTTCAACTTATAGACCCAGTAACTTGGAGGAAATAACCTCTAATGTAGGAGCCTTTCAAACTCCTGGGTATAGAGTGATGGTAAACATTTTGGTTAGTCTCACACCTGTGGGACTTTCTTTTTTCAGGTTAATTTTAGCATCTCAGAGTGTGGTGGAGAAAGTATTGGTTTTGAGGAGACATAGTTTTTACGTTTGAGTTTAGGTCTGGACTAGTCCTTTTATTCTCTTTAATACTCTGGATCTCAGTCTCCTCTGAGACTGTGCAGCTAGGTGATCTGAGAGGCATAACTAGATAATCTCAAAGTTCCTGTAAATATACGATTCAATCATAGAGAAGCCACATTCGGCTATCAGTGCTTTCCTGTCACTATGCTGTTCAGCATCTCTTCTAAAAGCAAGCCCAGGTGCTCTGCCAAATAAAGGCTTTTTTTTTTCCCAGTTCTTGAAATCATAGCAGCCACCCCTTGTGGGAGGCAGTGGTGAGCTATGGACTCATTTCCTCCGTGACAACAATATCATAAAAAGCCTTCTTGCAGCTTGGCATGCCTGTTATAAGCTGTGGTTAGCATTTTAACCATGTTACTAGATGTTTTCATTACCTTAAGTGATACTCTGCATCACTAGTGCCAACATAGCTTGTCACCAAGTACCACAGACCAATATCTGCCTCCCCCCAGATCTATCCTAGTTACTCAGGCAATTTTGCTTTCTGACGAGGATTATTTCAGGCTGCAGAAAACCACAGTGTCTTACTCCATGGTTCCACAAATCACCTCCTCAATCAAAGCAGACAGATTCAGGTAGCAGCATACACTGACTCCTGATAGAGAGAAAGCTTTGAATCTGATGAGCTGGAAACGCTGGAGTAGCATTAAAAAAAAAAAGATGTGCTAAAAATGTCTGTAAATGCCTTGTACAGAGATTGATGTATTACTTCTCATAAATGCCCTTGTCCAAATAAACATTCACAGGTCAAGGGCAAATAGTCATAATATTTTAATAATCTTGTTTTGTATTTGTGTTGGACATATCAAGGGTAACATAAAATGAAGTGCATTGGCTAAAGGAAGGTAAAAGATAATGTGTGCTGTAGTATATTTGAAAGATTGTTGTACTTCCAGTCAGAAGTACAACAACTTCCTGGTTGTGACCCTCCGTATTCCTCTCACTGTCTGTGTGACCACAAAAGCCACTTAACCCAATATAGCCCCCTATTCACTGACCCATAATATTGGGTTGACTATACACCCTTTGAAGGTGCCTTTTCATCTAATAGTTCTTGATCTGAGTGCTCAGAGTGGGACAGCATCTGGTTTTTTTCAGAGCTTCAAGGCTTTCCCCTGACGCCACTTTACTTCTTTTGTACTTCACTATCTCTAAAACACTCCAGCTCTTATAGGTTAGCAAATTAAGATGCACACATTTTCAATATCTTCCCATAATTTATATGTATAAGAAAAATATGTGCTGTCAAAGAACCTGAATTGCTATCTGCAGAATTTAGGCAAACACTGAAATAAAAATAATTCCTTTGTGTTTTAGTCCAAATTACCATGACCCCCCAACTTTATATAGTGATGAATAGAGGCACCTTAAGTGGAGAATATAAATTTTATCTGTTATATTCATGTAATTGGATACTAGCAGTCATTAAAATTATTATATAAATTTATATTTATTAATATGAAAAGATGTTTATGACATATGAATGTCAAAAAGCAGCTACAAAAAGAATTTAGTATAACCCCATTATACTTATTTATATATTCACATATATTACAAATAATTATATATACATATATAAATGTTTGGAAAAGTATTATGTGATTACCTATTAAAGGATTATAACTACTTTTTCACTTTTCACTATTACTTGAATTTTATGTAACACATATGCACTACTTTAATACAAAAGAAAAACCACATTGATATTGAAAAAAAGTAAATCTTTCAAATCTAAGTCCAAGTTTATTTCAAATATGCTTTTTTCTAAACCTTAGTAATTATTATATTAAGGCTTACAAACATGTAATTAGATTGCAATTATTATTTCTTATATTTGTGGTACAAACTGGTTATTTTCATTTTAGGCAAGAATATACACAAACTGAGGTGTATCTGTATAAATAATGTGTTTTCATTTTCAAATTCGAGCAATTATGGAAATTATTCTCAAAAAACCAAGCTGAGTAGTTTACTTTGGCATTGTCAGCCTTTCTCCTGCCAGTGTTTGCGAGCAGATGCCCAATAAATGTTTTTTTTTTTAATATAAATAAATGTTTTAATGGCACTAAGAACTGTACTAAACACTGTAGGTATTCTTTTTTTTTTTTTTTATTGTTTTTATTTTTGGCTGTGTTGGGTCTTCGTTTCTGTGCGAGGGCTTTCTCCAGTTGCGGCAAGCGGGGGCCACTCTTCATCGTGGTGCGCGGGCCTCTTACTATCGTGGCCTCTCTTGTTGCGGAGCACAGGCTCCAGATGCGCAGGCTCAGTAATTGTGGCTCACGGGCCTAGTTGCTCCGCGGCATGTGGGATCTTCCCAGACCAGGGCTCGAACCCGTGTCCCCTGCATTGGCAGGCAGATTCTCAACCACTGCGCCACCAGGGAAGCCCCCAATAAATGTTTTTGAATGAATAATACCTTTTAACATTATTTAATTACAATAGATAGATAAAGATAAGGCATCTTTAACCTTTAGGAAACATGGAAAGTTAAATGTTAGCCCCTCTTTTATAAATGAGAAAACTGAGACAGTTTTAAATTGCTAAAAGTCTCTGATTAAATGTCCATGGGTTTTCTTTTACATTTCGAAGAAATTTGGTGATGTGTCTTGGAGTGAAGAGTGACCTGTGTTCACAGACTTAAGCTATATGACCACTGCAAACAGTCTGAAATGGTTTTACTATATTTTATTTAAAAAAATAAGTTCACATGTTGCACAGTGTTTACTATAAAATATATTTAAATGCATATAAATTTGAAAAAAAATGTAAAATAATTCTGTAATCCTACCCTCTAGAGAAAATCATTGATAACATTTTGGTTTATATAATTTACATTTTTTAAGCCTTTTTGTGTATGTCTGTGTGTGTGTGTGTGCATGTATTTTTTAAACCAAGGAATTATACTGTACTATCTACTGTACTTTATGTGTCTATGTTACTAAAAATGTATGAGCACCTTTGAATCATGTTAAATATTTTTCTTCTATTCTGCTTCCTATTTTATTCTATAGATATGCTTTCATTAATTTAAACTGCTATAAGTGTTCCTCCAAATTTTGGAATGCTGATTTTTTTTTTGGATCTATAATTGAAGCTTCTCAGAATGGCTTATCAACTAAAGTCTTTGCTAAATTACAGAATGCTTCTAGATCCCATGTGTCTTAGTTTGTTCAGGCTGCTCTAACAAAATACTGTAGACTAGATGGCTTATAACAACAAAAGTTTGTTTCTCACAGATCTGGAGGCTGGGAGGTCTCGGATCAAAGTGCTGGCCAATTCAGTGTTTGTTGAGGGTTTCCTGGTTCACTGATAGCTCTCTTTTCTCTGTGTCCTCCCACAGCAGAACAGAGAATAGATCTCTCTGAAGCCTCTTTTGTAAGGATACTAATCCCATTCATGAGGTCTCTGCCTTCATGACCTAAGCACCTCCCTAAAGTCCCATCTCCTAATCCCATCATTTTAGAGGTTAAGATTTCAACATATGAATTTTAGGAAGACATAAACATTTATATCATAGCACCATTTATTACAAATATTCTAAATCCAGAGAAAAACAACAACAACAAAAATAGTACAGCTATCAATGATTGTGATGTTTTAACAGAAGTGAAGAAAGCTATACCTCTAAATACTTTGCCATCATATATCTATCAAGATTGGACTGCTGTCACATTACTAAGCTGATCCCTCATTAGTACCCAAAGATGCTCCAGCCAAAATGGCAGATTCAACTGTACTCTTTTCTACAGATTCAGTTATGCAGGAGGCCATTATTTGGAAAGGACGGTATAGGCAGAAAGAGGGAGCCAGTTGCAGCTGACTTTGATGTGCATTTAATTATTTACACTTTAAAGTAGCTAAGAAGAATAAGATATCTGCCATTTTTTCTTTCCCTCTTATAAACCTCAAGGAACTGAGTCAGGAACTTGGGCAATGTAAATTGTCAGGTCTAACTATCTGCCTTGACCTCTTTGCTTTAGTAGCAGCACCTTTTTAAGCCAACTGAGTGTGGCTTAAAAGAGTTGAAAGAAAAATGCCTTAAATGGGCAAGGTTCCCCCAGTCAAAGCAGAGCAGAGAATTGAACCAATTATCTAGACAGTTTAGGGCAAGACAAGGAAGGGTTTCTGGACATATCAGCCAAATAGAAAATTAACACACAAAAAATGGAAAGCATCAATTCTCATCACAGTTCATCTCTTGCTTTGCAAAAAGCTGTACAAATGATGTCCCTGAGTATAAATGGCAAAGAGATGGAAAGTAACGAAATGCCACTCATTTATCCTGCTTGATTCAAACCTACCAGTCTCAAACTTTTTGCCCCAGTCAATCACCACCCTCTGCTTTGCCTCTAAGAAAACCTAAATCCACAAAACTCTCAACCATTGTCTAATCATGTGTTTTAGGGACCTGTTCTTACAGGGATTGGCAGCTGGTTTTCAGTAACATCCCACTCTCATTTTAATTGCCATCCTCTCTGTCATTCCTCCAGGTTCCTCTCCTTCCCTCCCCTTTCTCACCCGCTTCCAAGCACCCCATGATATATGCCCTTCCTTGGCCTCCCAAAACTTCATGTTTTGCCTGGACATTTAGGTCTGCGAATTATGATATATACTTGCTTTGTCATGATGCACCATTCACTGCCATATTTTAAAAAGCAGATGTATATTTTATAGCTTGCATTAAATGTGATATGTTAATATGTTAATGGGTTAACTTACCATCCTACAGGTTAGAGTTTTAGATTTTAATAGGGATTAGGTGCAACTGGGACTGGTAACTTCTAAAATATTAAACCACTGGAGTTAACAACAGCATGGTAATTTCAGGCACTGTGGATGGATAATGAGGGACAATTGTGGAGCAGGTGGACCTCTTATTGCCTATAAAACACACCCCCTGTGATGTCAGGCATAAAGCGGGATGCCTGTTAAATCCAACTAGTGTTTTATGTTTTTCTGCTTTATTCGGTTGAAATATACTATCATTACTATTATGTCAGGCACCTTCCTTACACCTTCCTCACCTCTTTCTCCTTTATTAACCACTTCAATATTGCTTCCTGTAAAAGTCTAGAAAGGAAGATGTTCCTTCTGCTTCTGCTATTCTTACATTTCTAAAATTTCTATCCATTCTTCTGCCTGTCCAAACAAAAGTGATCAAAGAAAATCCTGTCAATTCTCCTACTCATAGGGAATGGGAAAAACAAAATGACACCACCAATGGCCTACCCTAGTGACATTTATTTGTTTCAACAAATGTCATGAGAGGCAGATTTGGAGGAAAAAAAAAATCTGAAACAAAGCCTGAGCTTTGCTTTAAAATAGACCTAGGTTTGTTTTAGTTCTGTCCTTTACTAAGCATGAGAACTTTACCAAGATGCCTGATCTATCCGGACTTCAGTTTCATAATCTCTATATTGGAGGTAATATTATTTACTTCAAAACGTTATTGCTGGGATTGGATGACATGTTTATGAATTGCTAATGGTGTAAATACACTATGTTCAGTGAACGGTAGCTGATTAGTATTATTTGCAGAACACTATACCGAATGTTGCAGGAGTTACGGACATGAATTGGATAGACTTGCTTTCTCCAGGATACTCACAGGCTAGTAGTGAGTTAAACTGATGTTGCAATAGCTATAATTCTGAATATCAAGTAAAATCTGATGTTATTGACTAAATTGTATCTCTACAAAAGTCATACATTTGCAGCCCTAACCCCTACTGTGACTGTATTTGGAGACAGGCCCTTTCAGGAGGTAATTACGTTAAATGAGGTCATAAGGGTGGGGACCTAATCCAATAGGACTGGGGTTCTTAGAAGAAGAAGGGTTACCAGGAGTACACACACACAGAGGAAAGGCCATATGAGAACACATTGAGAAGATGGCCTTCTGACAGAGGCCTCAGGAGAAACCAATCCTGCCGGCACCTTGATCTGGGACTTCCAGCATCCATAACTGCTTGAAAATAAATTTCTGTCGTTTAAGCCACCCAGTTTGTAGTATACTGTTATGGAACACTCACTGCCTAAAAATACCTGATATCAGAGAAGAACAGTGGGAACTCAGAGAAGGGAGAGAAGTTTTCTGTTTGTTTCTAGTTGAAAGAAGTGTTACTGAGTCCAAGCTCCTACCTCTTGCTGCACAACAGGCCAATAAATCTGGAGATGAGGTGTTGGGGCAAATAGTGACTTTATTCAGAAAGCCAGCTGACCGAGAAGACAGTGGACTAGTGTTCCAAAGAACAATCTTACCCGAGGTAGAATTCAGGCTTCTTTTATACTAAAAGGGAGGGGGTGTGGCTGGTTGTTGGACACTTCTTGGGGCAGAAATCCTTTGTTCTTGCAGCTGTACATGGCAGGTCTGATCACAATGTTACTATAAACCTCCAACAAGACATTGTTATTTTCTGTTCTGCAACTTTTAATCTCTATCTGAATGGGAAAGTGTTATACTTTTAAAGGTCAGAGCCTTGAGAATGAGCTATCATGTATATTTCATGCTCTAGGCAACATTGTTTTACAAACATGCAGAGCCAGCATGACTAAGCACAAGCAACAAAGCACACGCGTTAGAGCTAAAGGAATAGACCCAATATGGCATCAGGTTTGTTCTTCTCTGTTGCAGAAGCAGAGAAAGTCTACATGGAGGTAAGCCTAGGAGTATAGGTGGGTGTTGCATAAAAGGAGGTGGGAGGGGATACATGTAAATACAGGGAAGAGTCTGCAAGCCTGGTTGGGGGAGATTGGAGACCCAGGGGCAGAGCACAAGGGACAGAACAGGGTAGCTCAGGGGGTTCCTTCAGACATAGTATTATTTCTTCACCTTGGGAAGTTAAGCACATAAAAAATAAATGTGACTACATGTACACATGACTTTTTTGGCATTAAAATAATCAAATGTACAGCTTGATAGAAATTGCATCTTGGCCCAGAAAGGTCTGAGGCAATTAATTGTCCTCCATAGTTGTATAATCCATTTTATCCATTGTGTTAGTATTTTATATGTAAAAGACATGTTTTGAGTAATAGAATTAGGTTTCTTTTGAAAACACTTTCTCTCTCAACCAAGGAAATAACAGAAACAATGCCTATTTTACACATAAGAGCTTTTGAATCAAGCAATTTGGATTAGATTCTTGGCTCCCCAATTTGTTAGCTGTTTGCCTTTGACAAAATCCTTAGTTGCTGTAAACCTCAGTTTCCTTATCTATAAACATAATAATAACCACTACCTCCTACTTCAGGGGGCTAAGTTGTGAGAATGAAATAAAGTTGTGCACATAAGCAGTTAGTACAGTGCCGGGAACACAATAAATATTAACTATCATTTTAATTATTATGCTCTAGTACTTACCAGGAAACAGGATCACACATGTTGCTGTCTTTATATAGCAGCCATCAAATCAAAGGGGGTGGTGTGATCTGATGGAAACCACTTATTCACCTTCACTTTTATTTTATCCTGCACTGAAGTTAATTCCTTTCTTCCTAGAATAAGCATTAGACACATGCTTTGGGCAAAACCAATGATGATTCTAGGAGTATTTGGGGAAAATATAAATACTTTTGTACTAAGTTGTTGGCAGTCTTTACCTTACAAACAGATCATGTTTTTCCACAGCCAGCTAAAACAGGACTCTAAGGAAAAATATACTTTGATGAGGTTTAAGATGAAGAGATACATTTGTCATACACTCAGGGAAGTAGATTCAGGTTAAGATTTGAGTGTAGTGTTGGGCAGCCCTGGGTCACTGTCAGCCTCATAGCCCCAGGAAGATGGGGTTATCAAGAAGGAAAGAGATGGATGCAGATTTCAGTAGTCCATGCCTCCTGAAAACAAAATGTACATAGCTTGTCATTTTCCTAGAGCAGTTATACTCTGGTAATTTATTTGATATAAGTTTATAACAACAGGCTCTTTGTGGTACAGTATAACACATCTGCCCAAATTCTCATCTTTCTTTGTAGAAAACAGACCAACCTCCCTATAGCTTTGCATATGAAGTTCTAGGGATCCGTGCATTACTCTTTCATCAGTTCTAGAAGAGAAAATGCCCCTGATTAAACCCCTAATCTCCTGAGAAATGTTGCTAATGTTCTTTATACTTTTAAATACCAATGAAGGGCTGGATTTTTTTCTTTGGAAACACATATATTACCTATTATGTGTCATGGATGTTTTAAGAGTTTATACATACTAACTAGTTTAAACTTTGTAACAACTTTATCATGTAGAAACTATTATTTCCATCTCTCAGAAAAAGAAGCTGAGACACAGATAAATTAAGTACATACAAGTCCACAAAGTGGATAAGTGGTGAAGTCAGGATAGCAAGGAAGTTTACTGTCTTAATCATTTAACTTTTATCAGTAACTACTACCAGACACAGAAGTACAACACTTGGCCATCCCCCATCCATTTTCTAATCTCTTTGGATCCCAATGACAAAGTTCATGGTGCCATGTTGGTAAAATACAGTACCTACCTCCACATAAGCTATTCTATTTTGGTCCTGAATATTGCTTAAGTTACACTCGCCTAGCACAGCAAATAGAAGCTGGATGCTGATATTAATCCAGAATTGATACTATTCTTAAATGGCTAATCTTCCAATTATCTCAAATAATAGCGTATTTTCCAGGTTTCTCAAGCTATCATCATTTTTCTACAAACAAATTATAAGTAGGAGTATAATTTATTACCCCCAATCCTAGGAATGTAATATATTTTTTTAAAATCCCAGACCTTTTCTTTTTAAGAAGAAAATAATTTAAATTTTTTCCAAAAATCAAATTGTGTAATAAGAATGGATATACATATACTCATTACACACACACAGTATGTATATATACTCTATAGATATATGTATACTCTTATTTTTAAAAATCATAGATATCTGTATACTCTTATTTTTAAAAATCATTTGTATACTCCAAAATGCATACATAGCCTAGAAAATCAGATCAGTGATCTAAGGTTGTATGGCAGTTCTCTTCATCCAGAGGGCACTACTGCTTGTTTTTATTGTTCCCTGTCTCATTGATCTTGGATGAGCCTTGATTACATATCAGTCACATGAGCTTTTTTTCTGTCAACATTATGTCTTAGTTTTTTTTGGCTGCTATAACAAAATACTACAGACTGGGTGGCTTATAAACAACAGAAATTTATTTTTCACACTTCTGGATGCTGTAAGTCCAAGATCATGGCACCAACATAGCTGTGTTCTGGTGAGAACCTGTTTCCTGGTTCACAGACCAAGCTTTCTCACTGTGTCCTCACATGGTGGAAGGGGCTAAGGAGTTATCTGGGGGTCTCTCTTATAAGGGCATGAATCCTATTCAGTTGGCCTCCACCCTCATGATCTAAGCACCTCCGAAAGGTACCACCATCACATTGGGCATTAGGATTTCAACTTCATGAGGACACAAACATTCAGACTGTATTATCTTATAGCTGATTTTCTTACCTAAATACTCTGTCCCGGCCCTCGGCACCAATTGAGGAAAACGAGGACAAGGGTTTGAGAAAGAAGGAAAAGGAGTTTATTAATTTGCCAGCAAATGAGGAGCGTAGCAGACTAATATCCAAAGGCTACTGTCCTACCTCCTTAAGATAGCAGGACAGTTTTATAGGCGAGCTATTTAAACAGGGGTCGTGAGCTACCTGACTGGGACTGCACCAACTCATAGTGTTGTGATGTCTTTTATCTTGATATATGTTTTCTATAATGTGAGTCCTGGCCCTTGAGGTTGTCTGCCTCTGGTCATGATGTCCCTGATAACAATACCAAGTTTCTGCGGTTCTGTGAACAAAAGGGGAACAAAGATAGGAAAACAAGGTAGAATGCTTACTCACGTTAATTAGTAACATAATTCTTAGAACTAGGAGTACAGTTTTGAGGAGAGGGAAAGAAGAAAGCAGGAGGAAGAAAATCCCCATCTTTCCCTGGTCTGCATCAATTTCTTCATAAAAATGTGGAGAAGGGAGGGAGAACAGGTGTCAAAACTTGAGACAACAAATGGCCTTGGTTTAAAGATCTCTCACAAAACATTGCCGCCTTAGACTCATTCTCATTCTGTTTTTGCATCCTTATCACTAGCATAGGTATTAGAGCATTGTGGGTAAGAGTACAGCACTGGACCCCACTGGCCCCGGCCCTGGGAGAAGACCTTGGGCCAACTTGGCCAAGTGATTCAATCTTTCAGTGCTTCAGTAGTTTTCATCTGCAACATGCACTTAATAATAATAATAATAATAATACTCCTGCCTCATAAGGTGATTGTAAGAATCAAGTGAATATATTACATAATATATAATATATATTATATTATATATATTATATATGTATATATACACACATAAATATGTATATATAAATTACATATGTAAAATATATTCATTGTATACACTTATTATAGTAAAATATACATGCAGATGTGTGTGTATATTACATGTATGTAATATATATATATATTCCTTAAGATACACACATACACACATAAGTGAGTGTCTGCTATTATTATGTGTTTACTATCCTTCGCTATCAATGAGTTCATGATACATATAGAAAGAGATAAGGAGCGTATTGTATAGTGATTAAAGGTATAGCCTCTGAAGTAAGATCGCCTTTGGCAATTTATTCAACCTTTAAAAGAATCTGCTTCCTCATGTGTAAAATTGAGATGATAATACTATTTACAGGGTCATTACAAAGATTAAATGATTTTGTACCTATAAACTATCTGGCCTAATACCTAGCATGTACTAAGAGCTTAGCAACTATAAGCTTCTTTTATTATTATCTTTTTTTTTTTTTATAAATGTATAGGAAGTTGCAAACACTCCTCTTTTTTTTTCTTTTTAATTTTATTTATTTATTTATTTATGGCTGTGTTGGGTCTTCGTTTCTTTGCGAGGGCTTTCTCTCTAGTTGTGGCAAGTGGGGGCCACCCTTCATCGCAGTGCGCGGGCCTCTCGCTATCGCGGCCTCTCTTGTTGCGGAGCACAGGCTCCAGACGCGCAGGCTCAGTAACTGTGGCTCACGGGCCCAGTTGCTCCGCGGCATGTGGGATCCTCCCAGACCAGGGATCGAACCTGTGTCCCCTGCATTGGCAGGCAGATTCTCAACCACTGTGCCGCCAGGGAAGCCCTATTATTATCATTTTTAATGTTATTTTTATTAGATCAATTACAATAAATATTTGACCTGCTATTATTAGTATTAGTCTTAATTTTAGTATTAAATCAAGCACCCATGGAACTTTTCCTAATACAGAATATGTGTTCCTATATTGCCTATTATATGTGGTATAAAGCTGACTATTGCAATTTGAAGTATGATCACAGAATATTCATTAAATACCCTAAAAATTAGAATTTAGTCATTGCCCTTTAAAATTCCTCTTTGTTTATTTTCTGCAATGTTTTTTCTTTCCCTTTGGAAATCCTAGGCTTCTGCCTTGCACTGTGTCTCTTATGGAGTTGAGCATACATTATTAGCACAATCAAGTTTCTGTGTAGTAACAGAAGATAGCAGTTCTCTAGAAGAGGACTTCAAATTAATTTTTAAGCAGCAAGGCTGCTGTTGCACTGTCCATCATTGTCAGACACTCCATTCTTCCTACGTGACCAGGAATAACAATAAATGCTTCTAGCAAGAAAACCCCCTGCCAAAACCCACATCTTTAAAAATGGACTCTAAACAGACACCTCATAATAAGCCTGCCATCATCTCTGATCTCATGAAATAATCTATTAGCTAACTATCAGGTTGTTCATTAACTGTCCCTTCTTCACACCTTAGTTAGATATAATATGAAATTTGCTTTCTTTAATTCACTGTTAAAAATAAAACAATTACATTGCTCTGATGTATCCTTTTAAAGGACTATGGTCTTTATCTCTATCAACTTTTGTCCAGTCCAATGATACGGTGTTGTAGCAATCCTAAACCTTTCTATGTCCTTGCATTTAACTACAGTAGGACACACTGACCAGTCTCTACACGTTAACTTCAATGAAATAGGCATATTTTGAATGTAGCTCATCTTTCCAAATAGTGACCCTTCACAGACCATTTGGTCTGTAGATTTTTGCCATTTTGTAATGGAATACAAAAATTGTATGAATTTGATCAGAAAACAATGTGTGGCTTTACCTCCCAGACTCGATGTGGTCCGAATCTCACTATGTTGTCATAGATTCCATAATTTTTACCATTATGAATATGTGAGATCTAAAAACCAGTTCTCAAAGGTGTGAGACTGTCTATATTCACAACTCACTTAAAATTCAGCTTTTTCATTCTGCATGACCTTTACCTGGCACACTAACCTCCCAAAGCCTTAATATTCTCATCGGTAAAACAGGGATAATAGTATTACCTATCCCAGAGAGTTTCTATGAGGATGAAATGAACAATCCTTGTTAAGTGGGTGACCAAGTTCCACGCATATGGGAAGGGCCCAGAACACTTTTTCTGTCATTTTTGTTGTTAATACCTTAGAAATGTGAAGTGAGATCTCTTCACAAAGGATATGATGGTTCTTCAGAGATTGAGAGCCAGATAAATAAGCACAACACTGGTTTCCCAAGAAACATATTTAAAGTAGGGTTACATGTTAATAAACACACACAGGATTTTGAACTTGCTACCCAGGCCTGGGTTGTGCTGACTATAATGGGAATGCTAAATATCAGACATCCTTAGTGGGAAAATCACAGTTGAAATTCATATACATTGACAAGAGTTAGGAGCCTGAGAAAAGAGATCTATGGATGGCATGTGCTGATTGCCAGAAGGAAAAGAATGACCCTTGACTTACTGTGCTTGACTCCAAATATTCTACATAGTAAATGATGAACAACCTTAGAAATAAACAATCTCAACCTTTTCTTTCAAATGTCTAAATAGTAAGGAGTGACTATAGAATGCAAATGTCTACATCTACAGATAAACAAATACAAAATACTAGATGAAGGCATATATCATCAGATACACAGTTTTCTTTAGCTGAGTTGTAATGTATACCAGATGACAAACAGACAGGTCTAGGCTGATTTCAGGCAACAGACCTGTTTTTCTAGGCTTGCACAGTATTGGATGAGATAGTGTCTTAAACATTTTGAATTATTTTTGAACACTGGGAAAATAGGAAATTTTATGTAAAATCCAGATACACATATAAATGGCTCATTTAAAAATATGTGGCAAATAAAGGGGTAGCGCAAGGGAGCCCCATGGTAACGGAACCGTTTTTCATCTTGAATGTGATGCTGGTTACACAAAGCTACACCTATGATAAAAATCATATAAAACTATACATACCCTGAAATAAGTGCTTTAAAACTGGTGAAATTTGAATAAGCCCTGTGCATTATACCAATGTTGAGTTCCTGGTTTTGATAGTGAACCAGAGTAATGCATCAGGTTACGATTAGGGGAGGCTGAGTAAACAAAGCCCAAGACCTCTCTGCACATTTTTACAATTTCCCTGGAGTCTATAATTATTTCAAAATAAGGAAGTTAAGAAAATATGTACAAGGCAAGTGAATCTGGCAACAGATTTCCATATGGCGATAATTTGGAATTATATAGCAGGTGCCCCTTTATACAAGCTTGGAAGGAAAAGAAGGAAGGAAGGGATACAAGAAGGAAGGAAAGAGGGAGAGAGGGGGGAAGAATGACGGGGCTAAGAAAGGGAAGAAAGAAGACAACGTATAAATTCTAAAGACATAGAAAAAATTATATATGTAAATAAAATGAAAAACAACTGATTACTTCAAAAGAAGACAGGAAAGACAAGCAAAATAGAATTGACCAGTAGAATAAAAGGAATAACAAAATATGATGTTAAAATGAATCAGAATAATCAGAATGTGAGATAAATGGCTGATATCAGAATTAATATACAAATATAGATTTAAACCACTGATAAGACACATATCTAAAATATAAGAAGATAAAATATTGAAAGTTAAATTATGGAAAAATTATTCTAAGCAAATATTAACCAAAAGAAAGGTGCTGGACCCATATTAATAAAGATTTTACAGTAACTACATAAAAATTATTGTTTTAGTTCACCAGATATTATGTTATGTTAATTTTTATGTACCTAAGTTGCTTTAGCATATTTAGAGCAAATTTGACAAAAATCCCAAGAAGAAATTTACAAATCCCCTATCAGAGGGAAACATTTTAGCATACCTGTTTTTGTAAGTGATAAATCAAGTAGATGAAAATGAGAAAATAACAGGAATATTTGAACAACCTAATGAATATGCCTAGTTTAATACATATATATAAAAACTATATCTAGTAGTTAGAAGAATCACATTTTTAAATGTACACATGGAACATTTGAGAAAACTAATGACCTATTAGACTATAAATGTTAAACAATTGATGTCATTAGACCAAACAGTTGGCAAATGGATACATATAATATGATACCACGTATATAAATTTTAAAATATGAAAAACAATTATATTTATTATATAAAGGTACATAATTATGCAATAAGTACTTACAGAAATGCAAGGAACTAATAAGAACCAAAATGAATATAATGAACATGTCTGGGTGTAGGAAGGTGAGGGAAGGATAGGGGTATAAAAGGGAAGTTTGGGAACCCAAGAGTCTCTAAAAGCATTTGCAATGTTTTACTTCCAAAATTAAATAATGGGTACATAAGTTTTACTTTAGTATCTTTGTTCCTTCCAGTATATCTGCAATATTTCACAGTGCATTTGAAAACAACCAAACATACCAGGCTTCTATTCTCTGATTCACCACTGCTCCCCAGTCTGACACTGAGTTTGAGCAAACTTAGACTGTTGCTTTTCTCTAAAGTAGTACTAAAGAGAGAATAAAATGCTTACTTTTAAAAATTAGTTTATTTTTTAATAGTAACCCCCAAACACTCACTTATTTTACCCTCTAGCACCCTGTAGGTATTTGAATTTATGGACACTAATCAGTACTAGTAAGAGGAGACATCCTATGGACATTTATTATTATTATTATGAACACCAGACAATTCTTTGCATCTCAGGCTTAGAAAGTTGTCTCATAATTATACAAGATCAGTGTAAAAAAAGAACAATGAATGAAGAGATCTCTAAAACCAAAGATCAGACATCCAGTTTGTAATGGTTCTAAACTGCTTTGAACCCCTTTGTAATGAGTAGAATTGCTGCTTCTCAAGAAATTTTAATTATTTTTGCTTATAATTAACATTACCTTATTAATAAGTGCTATACTTCCAGTTAGAACCAATGTTGAATAAATTAAGATAATACTAAAAGAAACCATGTTTAAAGCAAGCAAAAACTTTGGTGGACAGATATTATTGTACTCATTATAGAGTGTGTCCATTATGGAGGGGCTTCTTCTCTTATGTGACACCATAAAATACGTTTTGATCACCAAATAGCTTTTTCAGCCTGAGAAGTATGTTCAATGACTAGCTACTTGAACAAACATTGAGGAACAGTTACTATCAAATCAAATACTAAGATGTGATACATATATCTATGAATTCAACTCAAGTGCAATGAGATATACACATGAATATTTACTTAGATAGGAGTTATCAGTGCCACAACTTATGTGTATTGCTGACAAAATGGTGAGTGGATTTCAGGTAGGAAATTAGAAAATTTATTATTCATACATAATGGTAGTACCTACCCTTACCTATTGCAACTTTGGCAAATGGATATTGTTAAGGCAGTGTGTTGGTTGTGCTACAGTTCAAGGTGGCTAAGTATGCGCATGTATCCCACTTCTCACCTCAAATTTTATGAAATGACAGTGAAGAAGCACATTAAACATTGACCAGCTTAAACTGGTTTTGCCTCCTTAAATAGGTTGTTGATTAATCAAACATCAAGTTATTTTATATAGACAGCACTGCATATGTGCAAGATGGGACCCATGTCTCTAAGATGACCCTGGAACCAAGAGTCTTCAGTCTACAGAACTCAAAGAATAAGAAATGTTGCCAGCGGAGCCTGTTACAAAATGGGAAGTCCCTCAAGAAGGAAAATCTGGCTTCTCGCAGCATGAGTAGCTTATATGGATTAATTCAAGATCAGCTTCCAAGTTTGAAATTCCCCTAACCCTTTAAATTTTACCCTGAACCCTGGATCGAGGAGACTGATTTAAGAGCCTTGCCTCCTGTCTCCTGGCCAGCTGACCTCTCAATAAAGCTCTTTCTTTTCTCAAAAGCCAGTGCCATAGTGTTGGCTTCTGTGCACATTGGGCAGTGAGCCCTTGCACAGTAAAAACAGTGAGGTTGTATAAAAGGAAATGAATTTGTTGTTCTTATAATACAAGCGTTTCATCAATGGATTAGAGACTTTGAAACATGTATGAAAAGTTGGAGTATAAATGATAGTGGAGGAGTCTAGTAGCATTTTAGAAACCCAGATAGAAGGACACTGCAGCAGAAAGAGAAAACACATATTTCAGCAGAGCCCTAGGGGGTCTTCAGGCTTAGAGAACAGGTGTAGGTTACAAACCAGAGTTGTCCATTTATGCTTTTATTCATAATATCAAAGGCAAATGACCCCATCCTCCCAGAGTGCACATTTAACAAGACAAGCCCCTAGATGAAGACTGGAGATCTGCTTACTAAAGAAATTGAACAGTCTACTCATGAGGGGCAAGAACTCAAAACAAACATCTTATTTTCGCATAAGACAGGTGGTTTGATAGTTACAGGATGCCTGCGTTCTCCCCACTCATAAAGGGCAAACTGCATGTGTCCATTGACATGTCCCTATCCATGAAATAGAACTCCTGGTCAGTTCTTCTACATAGGGAACAGAGAACTACACAACACCATAGGAATACAGGGTCAATATCTAATGTTTAACACTCATTCCTCAATTCATAGATACGCGGTGAGAACAAAATATGACCAGACATTTTCAGGAAGCCAAAAACAGAAACAGAGAAGCATCATGGTGAACAAATAGTAAAAATGATGTCAAAAGAAATAGAATTCAAGGATCAGAAACATGTCTTTTAAAATCCATAGTTAAATCCTTAGATTCCAGAAGATTCTGCATTCAGTAAAACAACATCAAGCTTCCATTAAAAAAAAAAATTATCAGAGGATAAGAAAGTGCTCCTGGAAAGAAAAATCATTAAAAAAAAAGTTAGAAAATAAAATCAAGAGTATGAATCAAAAGATAGAGCAAAAAGTCAAAAAAGCAGGAAATTATGAGAGAGACATCAGAGATATGGAGGCTCAAATTCCTTCATGCAGCTAGTAAGTATTTTAGAAAGAATAAACAGAAAAAATGGAGGTGAGACAATAGTTGAAGAACTAATTGAGATTATTTCACAGCATTTAAGACCAAATATCAGATTGAGAAGATCCAAGGACTGCCTGGAACAGTACATGGACAAAGTCCTATTGCTAAGACACATTCTTATGAAATTTCAGAACATCAAAGGTGAAGAGATGGTCTTAAAAGTGGTTGTGGAAAAATGCCAGTTTATAGACAAATGAACACAAATCAGATTTGCATTAGAAAACTAAGACAGAAAATTGTATGTTCTTGCCAAACTATCAATTTCAATAATGTGTGAGGGAAAAAAAATTTTTTTTCAGGTTTGTAAGGTACACTCTGAAGTAAAAATAAAATAAATATCAAGAAGAAAAATGCACAGGATTTAAAAAATGCACTTAATTTAGAATGACAGAATAAGAGCTTTGCTGCATAATTAAGAGAAACTAGTCCTAATTGAAACAAGAAGTCAGAGCCTTCATTTTAACAAATGCTATGGTTAAGAACTTGGATGACCTTAGAGTCAGGCTAAAGGCATATTCTTCTTCTATAGGTGAGCAAAAGTAAAGGCAATTCAAATCTCCAGGAAGACAAGAAGAAAAAGTTCTTTAAATCATAACCTAAATTTAAAACAAACAACTGATTCATGATTTTGGCTAATTGGTGTAAGACATTTGACTCTGACATTGTTGTTCAAGGAGATGGAGAGAGAAGATATTATATCCCTGTGCTATTTGAGTTTTTGTACTATGTATATAATTTAATTAGTAGGGGCAGTACAATAATAACTATAATGAAGTTATTCACAGGCATTTTGTGAGCACAGTGTCAGGGTAGGTAGCTCAGACTAGAAGTACTCAACCACATCTTTCAAGAGGAGATACATGAGTGGTACATTTTGAGTTCAGAAGTAATTCAGCAGCAATTGAAAGGATGGTGGAAAGAAGAGTATGAACAAAGAAACAGAGGTATGAATCAATATCCATCTATTTACTTATGTTAGGTCTTTCTGTATACTAGTCTTTGGAGATACGGAGTTAAATAGGAAATGACCAAATCCTAAATAATTTACAATTAATTGGTGGAGACAGATCAGCAAGGCAGACCTGCAATACAGTGCCACAAGTGCCACTATGTGGTATTTTGGATGGTGAAATTAGCTATTGAAAATGAGGAGAGCAGGAGCTGGATTGTGTGAAAACATGAGGAAAACTGTTAATATTTGGACAGTCACTGAGGGGCATAAGAGAAAGTTCACCAAAGAACATTGAGTAATGGTCTAGCAGTGTGAGGTCCTTTCTAGCACTGAACTGTCACCCAATCAGAAGATAGTACTCATCTACAGAGACACTTAGCTGAAAATATGTATTATCAGACTAGTTTGGGGGTTGATCCAATTTGTGTGGCAGAAATACAGAGGTTTACTTGGGATTGAGGGGACGAATAAAGGAGTAGATCAATTAATTAATATGGCATCCAGGACCAAAAGATAAGTGAAGATGAAGAAGTATGATATAAAGACTAAGGAAAATGGAGGGACTCAGGTCCTTTATATTTCTTTAAGGATTAAAGGATCAATAAGTAGGACATAGCAGAGGATGCTAAAGGTTGAGTGTCATTAGAATAAGAACCATGTGCTTTCCTATTTGCATATAATGTGCCTTTCAGCCATCACTGGCTGAAGTAAACATTCTGATAACGTAAAGCCCTTGAAATTATTGAGCACATCATTTAAGTGTGACATGATGGAAGTACATGACAGGGGGAATACCATTTACCACAGCTAGGATTTGGTTGAAAGCACTGAAATGAGAGTCCAGGAGATCTAATGTAGAAATCTGAAAATCACACTTGACGTTTCTGAGACTCATTTGCTTCTCTCTCTATAATATTCGTATTATCTGTTGTATCATCTATTCCTCGAATTATTGTACATAGATTATAATTCAAAATGGGGGAATGTAAAAATGAGCTTTTAACAAATCATTCCATCTATCAATATAGAATACTGTCTCACATGTATTAGGATTATTTTTCATTACTCTTCTCTTTTGTTGTTGCAGTTATTACAGAAAAAGAACTAATCCCAAACACATAATTTGCTCAGTTAGGCAAATGCTCAACAAATGCTCTAGTTTGTCTGATGTCTATAATCAATAGGCTTCAATAATATAAAGATATTTATTTTGTTAGTTTCCCTTTATTTAATCACTAGGATAAAATTCTGGTGCAGTGAGACATTTCAAATAATATAAAACAGATCAAACTTTTAATGGTCTACAACAGATGGACTTGGTCATCATGCAAATGTCTGTTTCTTCTCCAATATTTTCCTGAAAAAAATGTACTCATATTCTTTACAGAAACAAACCAGATGGTGTCCTCTGTGCACTGTCTATTTTCCCAAAGGTTCAAGAAAATTATTTAAATAAAAAATTTGAACTTGGATTTTTAGTCTAATAATGCTGAACATTCTAACTCCAGGGTGTTCATTAAATCTCTTTATCCTGTATGACTAAAGCCTTTCTCTCTTTTCTTCTCCTCCTTCTTCTTCTTCCTCTCTCTCTCTCTCGCTCTCTCTCACCTCTCCTCTATCTCTAATTCTCTTTCTATCTCTGTCATCTCTTTCTCTATTTCTTTGATTTTCTCTTAACACTATTGGAAAAAGTCACCTTTCTTCTATTTTAGCTTTAGTTAAAAATCTGGAGATCTACCTTTATGATTGGATGCTAAACACTGACTTCTGGCTTTATCTGATATTAGCTTTATCTGTTTATATATTCATACATTGCTATTTGGATATTCTGACAGATTAATCCAAAGACCTAGGATCAGCATGAGGTTGATAAAGCTTGGAAGTGAACTGTGGATGAAAATGTTCTAGACCATGTACATCTTACATGGACCCAGAAGATGTTGTTACATGTTTCTCTATATAATATTACATTCAGTATGACATATTATGATATTCTGGTATTCAGTCATGCTCACTCTGTGACAGCATCAAAGAAGAGAAAGATGTAGAATAAGAAAATATGTATTTTTAGGATGATATGAAAAACTCATGTTTTATCTACTACTCAAGCCAAAAAGAATTGTTACTTATGCTACTAAGGATTTATTTCCATCACTTCATTAGTTAGCAATTTGCATTGTATCAAGTGGGTTTAACTCCTTTAATAGATTCCAAATGGGTCATTAGGCTAATCAATTATGGTTAGTTTTATACTTATTCATGAGAAGAAAATGCACTAGAAGGATTTCCTGAAGGAAGTCTCGTTTGGAATTCAGCGTTTAAACAAAAAAAAAAAAAAAAAAAGAAAAAGATCAACATTGCTAACTGTGAGAGATGTATGAGTGGTTTTCCCTGAAGATCTAGATCCTTAACAGATCAGTTCTTGTCACTCTGTTTTCTTACAAAATTGGTTCACAGAGAGCAGAGATGAAGCTGATTGGCCTGCTTATTATACCACTGTTAAAAATCAGGATCTGAGTAAGTGCTTGTGGAGGTGGTGATTATGAATGAAGAGAAAAGTACTGTATCCTTGTTACTGAATGCAAGTTTGTGTGCCCAACGTACAGTGAGGCCAAACAAACCTAAACATCGGAGTTTGGAGCAGAGAAAGGTTTATTTCAGGACCAAGCAAGGAGAATGGGTGGCTTGTGCTCAAAAACCCCCAAACTCCCCCGAAAGTTTTCCAGTAAAAGTTTTTATGGGCAAGATTTGGGGTGAGGGCTGCAGCGTGTATGGCTTTCTTCTGATTATTTGGTGGTGAGGTAACAGGATGGTGTTCCAGGATTGTTCTCAGCTTGAAGTTACCATCTTCCACCCGAGTGGGGCCTTAGTTCCTGTAGAAGAACTCAAAAATATTATGTATATCCCTTGAGGAGGAACCAACTCAGGTTTAATGCTGCACTCTTTTTTCTTGATTGCTCCTCCTTTGTTTCTGCATTCCCTTACTTCCCTGATTAGCAATTGTTTGGATCTACACTTTGGAACTCGGAAAAGGTCTTAGGAGGCTGAATGAAGACTATTTCCTACAAACAAGAAACAGGGGACATGGAAAGGATTTGTACCTGGGAGGCCCCCACAGGTTCCTGCTCTGTTTCATTCCTCATGTATGCCTTTGCACAAGTTGTTCCTTTTGCTTTTTGAATAACCCTTCCCTACTTCATCTCCCAGTCTCCATGTCAAATTTTCCAGGCCAAACCCAAATTTCTCCCCACCCATTATCTGTAGGGATGACTTTCTCCTTCTCTGCAATAAGCTTGAGTATTGAGAACCAAAACTGTCTACCCCTACACAATGCTTAGAGGCTGAAACTGAAACTACCTCCCCACCCACCCAACTTACAGTCTGCATTAGGGGTTGGCAAACTTTTTCTCCGAAGGACCAGATAGATAATGTAGGATTTGCAGGCAACATAAGATCTGTGCTGCACATTCTTTTTCTTTTTCCTTTCTTATAATCCTTTAAAAGTGTAAAGAACTTTCTCGGCTTTGCCCACAGGACTGGATTTGGCATCCAAATCCAGGCACAGTTTGCAGATCACTGGTCAACATTAACATAACTTTACTATTCCATTATCTTCATTAGCATGACTTTACTATTCCAGAAGAGATTCTTCAATGAAAAGTATCCACAGACAGTTTTTGCCTTAAGATTCTATGCATCTCTTGACTCAAAATTCCTCACCTTGCTTTTTGTATCAATGCTACACTGTTATATTATGATCTTTATCCAGTCATAATCAAGATTTCATCCCCTCTTCCCCACTCTCTCACTCTCATTGAAAGCTGTCCTTTAAACCAAACTTTCAATTCTCAGTTTCAGTTCTAAATTTCAATCTTGCCTTCCCCACTTTGAGACAGGACCAAAGCTCTGTGGAGGAAGTATTTGCTCTCACCTGTGCTAAACTAAGCCTTCTCTTTTCAATAGGTTATTTTGGCGAATTTTGTTTTGGTAGATACCTGGGGATCCAGAATTCAATATTCAATAGAATGGTGTTGATTCTATTATAGTGTCTTTCATAATTGGCTTTTTATCATAGTTATATAAGTATGTGCCTGCCTTGACTTTAAAATTTAGGTTATCAGGAATAGCTGCAGGAAGGGGTACCCCTTCCAGGGCCTGAGAGTGGGCTCTTATCTAACACTCACAAATGAATTGTCCGAGGAGACACACATGGTGACAAAGCAAGAGGTTTTGTTGGGAAGGGGCGCCTGGGCAGAGAGCAGCAGGGTAAGGGAACCCAGGAGTACTGCTCTGCCATGTGGCTCACAGTCTCTGTGCTTATGGTAATGGGGTTAGTTTCTGGGTTGTATCTGGCCAATCATTCTGACTCAGGCTCCTTCCTGGTGGCGTGCGCATCACTCAGCCAAGATGGATTCCAGCAAGAAGGATTCTGGGAAGTTGGTAGGACATATGGACTGGCATTTCCTCTCTCCTTTTGACCTTTCCCAAATTCTTCTGGTTGGTGGTAGCTTGTTAGTTCCGCCTTCCTTACCAGGACATCTTGTTGTAAGATAACTCATGCAACTGGTTACTATTGGCCTGGCCAGGGTGGGCGGTTTCCATCAGTTGTTCCCCTAACAGAATCATATATTGATTATATTTTGTTATGGATTTTGCACATAGTAAGTAAGTGATTAATAAGTATCCTTTGCTATATGGCAATTTAGTGGATCTTTACTGAACCACATTTATTCAATTTAGCCCTTTCTCTTTCTCATGTAGGGTTTGCTGTGTGAAAGCATCTTTCCCTTCTATTCATGTAAAACACAAAATGAAAAGGGAAAATGTTCCAAGAGCCATAATTACGCCTCCTTAAAACGTCCCCAGGAATAATCAGTGCTGTTTCTCCACAGGATATTTTCTGTGAAAGTAGCGGCATTTTGTGCCTGGATTTCCTTATATATTCAACAATTCCCGTGACTGCGGATCAGGACATCCCCACAGTGCAAGTCCAATCAGGGGAGCACTGTGTTTCTTCAGTTTGACAAGATACAGAGCAAGGAGAGAAAGAGAGAGCAGGTCTCACTAAAAAGTAAAGAAGTCTTCCTGATGCATGTTGATGGAGGCGAGGGCAGGTCAGGCTGTTCTGGGATTAATGCCTAATTACACAGGTGTGTGCTTCCACAGCACACACAGATGGCTAAGCACACAATCAGAATTTCTTCAGTAAAATGGAAAAGATGGGCTTCTTTTTAAGTCGAAAAAGTTGTCAGAAATCAGCCTTTGAACTGTTGATCTCTTGGGGAACATCGTATGGGTGTGCTGTTATATGTCTCTCAATATTCTCTTGTATTTTTTCTTAAGTTGTAGGCAGGTAACCGTGCTGTGTAAGTTATTGACTCTGAAGATAAAACTAAATGCACATAATCAGAGAAAAGGTTGGAAGTTAAAATACGACAAAAAAGAGAAAGGTGTGCTGATACGTGTTAAATCAATATGCATACTTATTAGTTAAAAAGGCATGTCATTCATACGAGCAAAAGTAATTAGTCTATGCTTATCCATAGCACCATTTCTGGAACGACCTAAGGGAAAGTTGTTACTGGAAAATAAGGAAGAGTAGGTTTCAGAGGCCCTTCTAGGTTTGGGAAGAATAGCCCTTTTCTGCTATCAAGCCAGATTTTAGAGATGAGCATGGCTCTGGGATACAGCTCACTAGAGCATAATCTGTACATTACCCTACAGTTCTTAATACACACAGTTTGTTATTTTCTCCTATGCAATTCTTGTGAAGAAGAAAACAAATAAAGCACACACAGCTGCCTTAGAGAGAACACTGTTTGATTCCATGGGAGGTGGAGGTGACAGTTACACTTCTGATAAGTAGGCGCATCTGCTGCAATTCCTCCAGGCTCAGAGTCAAGAGAATTGCCATTTCCTTGCCAGAGTCTTTGCCCTGACCTTTGCCTTGCTTGACCTGGCACATCTAGGTAGGGAAGAAGGAGGGACAGAAAAGGCGGAAGCAGGATACATCAGACTCAGACTACGGTCAGTATGGGATCTTTTGTGCCCTGCCTAGCCATCGTCATATAGGGCTTGGCTCTGCTAAGAAAATTGTCTCCAAATGAAACAAAGCATGCTGTTTAAATAAACACTGGGTTCCTACAGTGACCGTCTTTGGAGTAATAATACCTAACAGGACTTAAAAAGGGAGGCCATCCTCCCTGTTGAAACTACTGTGATACATCTGTCTTTGCTAGATTACACACCTCTTTTTTCCAGAACATCACCTGAGACACCCACCCGTACCCTATTATGTTTTAAAGAAATCAGTTACACAGACAGCAGTCTTATATGATTTGTTAATTTCATGAAATATATAGGTTTAACTGAAACAGTATTGATAGATGTCTTCTATATTTGAAGTATGAAATTCTGATGGACCATTTTTTTTTTTCTCTGCGCAGTTTTGCAAAGCTTATGTTTAGACAATATGACAAGGGTAATATTTTACCTGACAGAGACATTTTAAAGCAGTTTTTGCAGCTGAAATAATGACTTGTACCTCACAGCAAATCAATGAATATTGCTGAATTTTGAAATAATATGGAGAAAAAACCCCCAAATTTCCATTGACAGATGAATGAATACATAGATTATGGTATTCTAGTATAATGGAATATCACTTGGCAATAAAAAAAGAATGAACTATTTTAGATCCATACAAAAGCCTGGATGAATCTCAAAATAACTTTACTGAGAGGAAGAAGCCAGACTTTCACCCCCAAAAGGAGTACATACTATATGATTCCATTTTATAACTTTCTAGACAAAAAAAACAAATCTCTAAGTACAGAAAATCATATCAGTGGTTGACTGGGAGCAGAGAGTAGGATAGACAAAAAGGAGGGAATGAAAAAGCACAAGAAAAATTGGGGCAATAATGAATATGTCAGTATGTTGATTGTGGTGATAATTTCACAGGTGTATATAAAGATCAAACCTTATTAAATTATACATTAAATATGTGCTGAGCCATTCCTTATATGTCAAGTGTACTTTAATAAGTCTATCTTATGAATATCTTAAATATCATCAACAAATTCTTAATAGGAGTAAATAAAGCAAGTGAGGTAGAGTCTCTCTTTGCTGTGTAATTTTTGAACTTTTAATATATACAAGATAAGAAGAATCCTGTGGGTGGAGTCTTGACACAATGCTTATGGGTAAGAAGTAGGAATGGAGGCCTTTTCCTTATCAAAGCAAGCAAATAAGGGCCACATAGGTAAAAAGCAACTTATGTTTAACAGACATAAAATGGTTCAAAACATGATATTTGCAATAAGAATGAGAAAGATAAGATTCTCTTCAATAAATAAAACATGATTCTTATTTATATTATTTCACAATACATAGATAAAGACACAAGAAAAAAGGGGAAGCTAAGAAAAAAATAGAGATATGGAAAAAGAAATTCAAAAAATGAATATTGTCCATTCAGCTCATGGATATTGTCAGGTAGATACACAAAGATAAATAAACATGGAGCAAATTGATAAAGACTTTCATAAAATAGTTCCATCTTGTAAACATTCAGAAAACATTCCTTAAAAGACATACAGGGCCCTCCTTCAGTAGAGTCATATGTGCAGTTGGGTAGAATCAGGGAAAAATTAGATCAGGCTCAAAGGTTCTAGTTTCCCCAGGTCCTCTGAGGTCAAAAGAAGGATGGAAAAGAATTTAAAATGTTGTCAATTAGGAGACCATGTAAATTCAATTTAAACTGTCATTTAATTGCATGATATTTGAAGACTCTTTTATTTTTCAATAAAATGAGCTGAGAAAGGGCAATGAACTAATAGCAAGGTAAAGAAATTACTAATTGAGCAATTTTGGGTAATAGCAAGTGAAGTATTTTTAGGCTGAGTTTTCTTGGTCTCTTATAAATCACATAGGCTAGGCCTATGTGTGCAGCCAACTGTGTCATGAGAATATCTAGCAAATTGAACATTACTTCAATGCAATACTGATTTAAAAGCAAAAGAACCCCACCATTAAATGTATAACCAAGGAGGAAGTGTTTAGGAATAGCTAATTTGTTTACCATCTCATTTTTTCTTACCAAGGATATTTAAGAAGAAATCAGGGGCATCCAATTTGCTTTTATAACTGTCATGGGCAGTGTTTTTCAGCAATCAAGCATTGGTTTAAAATATACCTGGTCTTGGTACTTAGTCTCTATTGAATACAGAGATACAAAAAGCTGTCGTGTCTATTTTTCTTTAGTGAATTGTTAAGGCATCCTGCAGGTTTATGCTTTAGCAGAACACTTTTGCTAATCAAGCCATATAGACATATTAAAAAGATCCACAATGATTTCTCAGTTATCAAGGAGATTATTCTCCCCATTATGTTCATCTCAATTTCCAATAGCATGTAGATTATTTAGACCCACCTTTTGGAAGTCAGCATGTAAAGGTTCATTAGATAAAACTCAGAGCAGTCACCTTGGAATTTTTGGTAGAATTTGGTGGGAGAAAACACAGGTGAAGTTTGGTGAAATCTTCAGTACGTATCAGTTGTCCTTGTAATATGCCATGGAACTTATATTTAAGAATGGGTATGTAGAGACCTGTGAAGGAGAAATGAGATGGTGAGCTTTTGAAGCAGTGATAAAACATTATAAGAATCTCTATATTCATAATTTTTATGTGGAAGCTGCTCAACAAATATTTAAGTCAAAACAAAAGAGTGTGGTATTTCATTGCAAGAAATTGTATCCCAGTATCTGCTGAGATGAGGAATTCTTCCCTAATGGGCCACTGGCAGGCCAGCTTCTCTGTGTCTCAGGTGACTCTGGGCTGGATGGCAGCAACCCTCATCCCTGCAAGGATTTTTGACTCACTGTGTAAGGGGCATAAGGAAGCCCAGTAGCAATGGCCTCAGCATAATATGATTGTCTCTTTTGTATAGCCAGGAAAAAAGGAAATTTGTCCAAAACACCCACAGCAAGATGCACTGCAGATAAGAAACTGTCATTAGCAGAATGAGACATTAAATGAGAAAAATCCTTTGCTAACATTTACTGATAAGTACAGACAGGATGAGTCAAGTGCTCACTTTAGCTTCTTCTGCTGCAGGGGCGCTTCAGGCACCAGTGCTTTCTCCTCATGCCTGGCACACGACTTGCCTTGGCAGCCACAGCTAGCCTGGTCCTTCAGGAAATACAAACCTACCTTCTTAAAGTAATAATAGAAATTTTATCCAGATGCATTTTTATCAAGGAGGCAAAGAATATAGTAAAAATATGAAATTTTAAAATATTTTTATGAAATATAGGGAAAATTTTTTTAAAAATTACATTGTGAAAAGAGAAAATTTGTTTCTAAGGTGAAGGAAAATTCAAGAGAAAAAAAGAAATATCTCCTAACAAAATCTATTCTAGGTAGACTAAAACATTGAATGGAAAAACGTTAGTGAGATGGCTGAGGAAGCCAGAATATCTACTATATATGTCATATATATATATGTATAAAGTTTTAGTATGTTTGAAGAAGTTTTTCTTTCTTGTGTTTAGAATAGGATTTTTTCAAAATGATACTGTAGAACAAGAAGAAAATTGTCTTTTGCTGTTCTCTACCTTTAGGTGAGGTAGTTTTCAAAGCTGCTCTTCTCAAATGCCTCCATTGGTCCTACCATGGTGCCCCATACTGTATCACTTTTTTAGAAGCTTCATTTACAGTGTAAATATCATATAGAAAGTGTCTTAGTCTGTACAGGCTGCTATAACAAAATACTAGTGGCTTAAATGACCAGTACTTATTTGTCATAGTTCTGGAGGCTAGGAATCAGAGATCAAGGTGTCAGCATGGTTGGGTTCTGATGAGAACATGCTTCCTGTCTTGTAAACAGCTACTTTCTCTCTGTGTGT
The DNA here is from genome assembly GCF_028023285.1 of Balaenoptera ricei. Taxonomy (NCBI): domain Eukaryota; kingdom Metazoa; phylum Chordata; class Mammalia; order Artiodactyla; family Balaenopteridae; genus Balaenoptera; species Balaenoptera ricei. The sequence goes on along the minus strand of NC_082651.1, from coordinate 74,991,858 downwards.
TCACAGAGTGAGAAAGAGATCTCAAATTTTTTTTTATAAAGGCACTGATTTTTTATAAAGGCACTGATTCCATCATGAGGGCCCTACCCTCATGACCTAATCTAACCCTAATTACCTTCCAAAGGCCCACCTTCAAATACCATAATATCGGGGATTCGGACTTCAACGTATGGATTTTGGGGGGAACTCAAATTCAGTCAGTAGCAGAAGAGATAGGGTCTAAGCTTAAAATGATTCATTTGGTTATTTATGTAAGCGAATAGCTGGGTTCTAAGGGAAGGGATGTTGTACAGGTACCGTTGAGTGTGTAGCAGGCAATGAGAGATAGGTAGATAGCCAGATAAAGGGAACTGCAAAGAGGTTGGGGAGGTGCTAGGAATATCAAGAACCTCGGAGGTTGCTGAAAGAGGGAAAATTGGATGGGAAAGGGAGTAGTCACTGGTGATAAAACATTTTGTTTACTTACTAGCCTTGCTTAGGGAAAGTCCCATCATACGCATATTTTTAGATTTTTCAAAAGCTATTTCTTTCTCTGAACCTGGGCTGCCTGAGGTATTATTTAGAATCTTGGTGTTAGTCCTAGTCACGACAGATAGACAGATACTAAATATTCTCGTTGTAGATAATGAAGCCAGACTAGTCTCTTCTGTGAACTCATATTCTGAATTTTCAAATCTCTAAAGAGCTGGGTATCAACAAAGCCCAGAATGAATAAATGAATGTGTGCATATGTTAATTGATTTTTTAAACATACAAACAATAAATACAACTTCCAAAATATTTTGAAACACAGTCTGTAAAGACAGTTTGAAATTGGTTAGCAGAAATTAGTTTAGCTTAAAAGTCATATGTTTTATTTGAGAAACGTAAGTGAGAAGGTTCAGAGACAACAGCTGTCACTTTCGAACATAAAGTGTTAGAAGGGAAGTAGAAAGTTATCTAAAGTTCACAAATGTCTCCAGTCATCTACAATAGATGTTATTAATCATTTCCTAATGTTTGAAAATGTGCAACTCATCTGAATTTTATGGGGGAAAACTGACCTGTAAACAAACAAATAAATAAACCTGTATTGTAACTAGAAGAGAATAATCGTGTGTCCTAAAAGTTAAAGAATTATTACTACGAAGCTCTGTTTACTTTGTTAAAACTTATCTAATGTATTTCTTATGCACATTAAATATTTTGACAGGCATCAGTTAATTTTGATGTTTCAAAATATTTCTGTTACACTTTCAGCCCATTTGAATATGCTAGAAATTATGATATTAGGATACAGCAAATTTTATTTGCTTTAAAGGAAGGGAAGAAGGCTTATCTTTACATAAAAGCTCTCATTTAGTATTTATTTTAATATTAAAACTTCTTACCACATTTTCCAGCACATGGCATTTTCTCAATAAACGTTGAATGAATGAGGTTAGGTAACATGTCACATATTATTTTCAGAGAATAGCAGCACCATGGCTTAACAACAATGTTTTTCTAGTTTTTAAATAAGATGTGGCACTTCTATAGGCACTTGTTCTGAAAATTGTGTCATTTTGAAACTTACAACATCAAAGTTATTTGAAATCATTTTCCAAATAAACCAATGACAGAGGCAATGACACTAAGATGGTACCCAACTCTTTAACAAAATAATAATATTATAATCATTCAGTCTGTGCTCAAGCAATCTCCCTTTAAAGGAAGATGTGTGTTGTAAGTACACTATAATGTCTCTTAAATTAGCATTGAGGTATGGCTAAAGCTACCATTGGAAGGGATTAATATATAATATATGATATTGATTCCAATTTCTAATATATACTATGAATATAGAACAATAATTGTAATATAGAAATCATTTGAGAAAAAAATTTAAACTCTTTTCCTCACCATTAAAATCTGAATGTTTACTCAAGAAAATGTTTTGAAGATGGCCTAAAAACCTGCAGTTCACCAGAACAGGCATCTTTCTTGACTTCTATAAGTTTGTGTTTGAATTATGCCATAGGTATTTATTGTTATTGAAGAAGGAAGGAGAGGAACGATTAGATCAGTGAATATTGTTATTATAAAATATGAGAAAATCAAGGCCTTGTTTGAGAATTCCTGCCCCTTGAGAAGTTATAAAACACCAAAGTCAGTTCTGTTCATCAAACTGAAATTACTGTGATGTAAAACTCTTCTTGAAAATTCCTAGCTTGTAGTTGAGATGGAGTCAGCATGACAAAATCAAAAATTAATTTCACAAATTCACCTGATAAAAAGTAAGGAATGTAGCCCACGTACTGAAGTTCCCCTCAACAGATTTCTTCTTCTTCTTTGATTTCTTCTTCGTCTCCTCCTCCTCGTTTCTTTCTTCTTTTGTTTTCCTTTTTTTTTTTTTTGCCATTAAGAAATTACTAACAGTTGTGTGTTTTTAGAAGATACAGGGAAGCCTGAGGGGAGGGCTACAGGGCTCTCTCACTCATTTCCACACAATAGGAATGAAAACAGAAGGAACAACCACTCCAGTTTCTCCCTCAGAATCTTGGAGAACAGCAGCTACCTGGAGTGTCCTCTGTTGGTGGCACCTGTGGGCGAGCGAATGCAGCCCCCCACATCCTAGGGAGCCACTCTCCTGAGACACAGCATGAAAGAGGTGGCCCTTATAAATGTGCTGTGGCACCCAGGGGAGGAATGGTGAAGCCAGACGAGAAACCAACTACTGTTGGCAAAATGGCAGCTCTGGGGACAGCAGGTCAGCCTAAGAGAAACAAGAGGATCAAATGAGGCAGTCCCAGTGCAAGTGGATCCAGCATGGACTTTGGAGTCAGGTGGACACACATTTATGACCCTGTTGTGTATCTTCTGAGTGGCAACTTACATGAGTTTCCTAAGTTCTCTAAACCTTAGTTTCTTCATTTGTAACACTGAGATTACCATACCTATCACTCAGTGTTATTAGTTGATAACGTGTATTTTTTATGTATCAATGCATGGCAAATCAGCTCAAAATTTAGCAGCGTAAAATAGCAATCGCTGTTTATTAGCTTTTGTGATGTTGTGGGCCAGGCATATGAAAGTGGCTGAGCTGGGCTATTCTCACCTGGGGTCTCTCACTTGGTTGCAATCAGTTGGTGGCTAGAGCTGGGGTCATTTTGAAGGCTTTCTCATTCACATCTCTGGTGCCGGGGCTGGGAGACAAACAGCAGGGACTGGAGCAGCTGGGGCTCCCCAGGCATCTCCCCTACCCCCAGGGCGTCTCCCCACCTCGCCCCCCTGCATGGCCCTTGCAGGGTCACTGGATTTCCTACATAGTGGATCAGGGCGCCGAAGGAACACGTTCTGAGACAAAGAAACAGGTGCAACTGTATCACCTTGACTACTCTGGCCCGAAAGTCACACAACATCACTTCCACTGCCTTCTGTTCACTAGAAGTGAGTTGCTACTACCAACCCATGATCAATGGGAGAAGAATTAGACCCCTCCTCTTTTTGAAAGAGTATCAAAAATTTGTGGATGTGCTTCAGAAGTACTGCACTATGTGAAATGCATGGTATTCAATAAGTGGTGGCAATTTTTTTTTGTTTTGGTTGAGGTGTAGTTGATTTGCAATATTGCATTAGTGTTGGGTGTTCAGCATAGTAATTCAGTTTTTCTTTTTTTTGTAGATTATATTCCATTGTGGGTTGTTGCAAGATGTTGGATGTGGTTCCCCATGCTATGCAGTGGGTCCTTGTTGCTTTTCTAAAAAAAAAAAAAAGAAAAGAAAAAAAAAAAGAAATGACTAACAGGGTCTCTATCAGTCTATTATACAAAAAATAATAACTTGTATTAACAGAGGGATATTTTGCCTCAAAATCATTCACAAACATTTACCAATATGCTGCTGCAAGACGACCATTTCCACTGAGGTGGAACCACCTCTGGTGAAACACAAGAGTGTATTTACTAGCAACTCTCCCTTTCTGGTGTGAACACAGGAAGGTGTCTACAACAGGAAGGGAAAATGCAGATATTCAAGTTTTCCTTCAAAGAGTTAAAGCAGAATTTCTCTTGGCTATAACTGTATTTTGAATTGTGTCTGCAGTTTTTTAAAGACTGGCTATTCAGAAATTTCTCTTTGCATTACTTCAAATAATACTTTACATAAGGAAAAGTACTTTACATAGCTGGTAAAAATGTCCAGTTACTTTTTACCGTGGTTTCCAATGATTTCACCTTCACTACTGCATTGGCATGTGGCAGGGCTGGCTTCATGGGTATGCAACCTGTGTAGTAGCACAGGGCCCAGTGCTCAGAAGGGCCCTGTGTTTGGTTTAACGTTTCATTGTCACAATTTTGAGATTCCTAATAGTTGTTTAACCAGGGATCCTGTGTTTTCATTTTGCACCAGACCCTGTAAATGATGTGGCCAGTCCTGGCACCTGATCGGAAGTACAGTGAGTCAAGGGTCTGGATGACCTTCAAAGACACCAGAGCAAAGTTCCCAGCACTTGGGTATGTTTGTCTATTTTGACAAGGCAGTTAAGGATGGTATACGCAGCCAGACTTCTTCAGAGCAATGTGCCGCCAATTTTCCTCACTGAATGCAAAGTAGGGTGGCTAGAGTAACCTGCAATAGGATGTGCAATTTTATGTTATACCAGAAGTAAGGACCTTTGGAGACTGTGCACCAAACGGTACTGAACTTCTGTCTTGCACTCTGCTGGGAGAGGGAAATGACTTATATGCTGATGAAGCTAGAGAAGCTGGGTATTACATGTAGCCGCTATATCTTAACATATGCCTGTCCACAGAGAAAGCCCATCAGTCCACACATACTGAGGGCAATGATGGTAGAACAATCCTGAAAATTATACTATTAATACTGCTTAATATTTGTATGACTTCTATAGATTATCTCACAGTAATGATCCTAATTGAGGTTTACTATAATTCAATATTAAATTCATAGAAGTTGAGTTGCCAAAAGTCATATAGTGAGTAAGTTGAGGTAAACTTTAAATATGGGTATTCTAAATCCATGCCCAGTGCTATGTTCATCTGTCTGCTTCACTGGTTATAAATCTTTGAGCCTCTAGCTAGAAGGCTGCCCACATAATGGGATTTTATTGAAGCAGATGAAGTAGTCTTTTGGCTGCCAGTGAAGGCCTCATCTCTAAAGAATCCCAAGATAAAACATCATGTAGGTAGTGGGAAGGGAAACAGAGCACCAAAAATATGGCAGGAAAAGAAGGGCAGAGGGAAAGACATGGTAAGGAAGGCATTGAAAAGTGGAGTTGAAGGAAAAACTTACGGTCATCTTGTCAATCTCATACTTCTCTCTCTATCTGACCTGATGAAAAATCCCCCTCAACAGATTCTGAAAAGATGAATTTTCACTTCAGAAACATTTACAAATGAGCACTTTATCTCAAAATACCAGATTCCATTTCATTCTTAAAGACCTCTATTTGTTGGAAAGTTCTGGCTTAAGTTAAGCTGAAATTTGATTTGATGTGAATTTGAATTAAATATGGTCTCTGCTCTCAACTCTTCAGTCATAAACACGTAATTTCAATACACATGATAAAAATCATAGCAGTGAAATCCACAAAAACATTTTAGAAAAGCATATTGCTGGAAATGCTTGACAGAGTTTCACAGAGCACTTTCTCTTTGTCATAGGCTGTGAATAATGGCAAATTATAAAACTGGAGAACACAGAAGTTTTCTACTAACCCTAATGACTTTTTTCCCTAATCCACATATATTTTTTTAAAGTTTAAAAACTCTAGCATATCTCTTGTTGGTCTTCTCCTTTTTAGATTAAATAATCAACTCAAAAAATTCCTTAAATACTGTGTGTGGCATGCACATCTGCTCCCCAAGATATATGATTCTCTATCCTTTTATCCTATGATTATTTTCTAGTTCTTTACTGTCCCTGTTAAAGTGAACCCCCAAGGTCTAAACTCACTTCATCATATATATTCTGCTCTTTGCTGCAACAAGACCTCATTCCCTGTGATGGGAGCATTTTCTCACATACTGAGCATGCATTAGAGTCTGTGTCAGCAGCATCATTATCTTCTTGGCTTATGCTGAGCCTGTATTTTGATCAATGCCACATAGAGCGGGTGTCCCACACAAGCGTATACTTGGAAATTTAAGAGAAAACTTTCATTTTCTCTCCTTAGTTTTCACCTAAATAAAAGAACGTTGACCTTGTTGCTTAGTAAATTAACTTTTCCCCCATCTTGTTGCACTTAAAAATTTGATAACTCTGCCTTCAATGTATATTTTTATGTTTATTTATTATTTTCTTATTAGTCATCCATTTTATACACATCAGTGTATACACGTCAATCCCAATCTCCCAATTCAGCACACCACCACCGCCCCCCCCCTCCGCTTTCCCCCTTTGGTGTCCATACATTTGTTCTCTACATCTGTGTCTCAATTTCTGCTCTGCAAACCGGTTCATCTGTACCATTTTCTAGGTTCCACATATATGCGTTAATATATGATATTTGTTTTTCTCTTTCTGACTTACTTCACTCTGTATGACAGTCTCTAAATGCATCCACGTCTCTACAAATGACCCAATTTTGTTCCTTTTTATGGCTGAGTAATATTCCATTGTATATATGTTCCACATCTTCTTTATCCATTCGTCTGTCGATGGGCATTTAGATTGCTTCCATGACCTGGCTATCATAAATAGTGCTGCAATGAACATTGGGGTGCATGAGTTTTTTTGAATTATGGTTCTCTCTGGGTATATGCCCAGTAGTGGGATTGCTGGGTCATATGGTAATTCTACTTTTAGTTCTTTAAGGAACCTCCATACTGTTCTCCATAGTGGCTGTATCAATTTACATTCCCACCAACAGTGCAAGAGGGTTCCCTTTTCTCCACACCCTCTCCAGCATTTGTTGTTTGTAGATTTTCTGATGATGCCCATTCTAACTGGTGTGAGGTGATATCTCATTGTAGTTTTGATTTGCATTTCTCTAATAATTAGTGATGTTGAGCAGCTTTTCATGTACTTCTTGGCCATCTGTATGTCTTCTTTGGAGAAATGTCTATTTAGGTCTTCTGCCCATTTTTGGATTGGGTTGTTTGTTTTTTTAATATGGAGCTGCATGAGCTGTTTATATATTTTGGAGATTAATCCTTTGTCTGATGATTCATTTGCAAATATTTTCTCCCGTTCTGAGGGTTGTCTTTTCATCTTGTTTATGGTTTCCTTTGCTGTGCAAAAGCTTTTAAGTTTCATTAGGTCCCATTTGTTTATTTTTGTTTTTATTTCCATTACTCTAGGAGGTGGACCAAAAAAGATCTTGCTGTGATTTATGTCAAAGAGTGTTCTTCCTGTTTTCCTCTAAGAGTTTTATAGTGTCCGGTCTTACATCTAGGTCTCTAATTCATTTTGAGTTTATTTTTGTGTATGGTGTTAGGGAGTGTTCTAATTTCATTCTTTTACATGCAGCTGTCCAGTTTTCCCAGCACCACTTATTGAAAAGACTGTCTTTTCTCCATTGTATATCCTTGCCTCTGTCATAGATTAGGTGACCATAGGTGTGTGAGTTTATCTCTGGGCTTTCTATCCTGTTCCATTGATCTATATTTCTGTTTTTGTGCCAGTACCATATTGTCTTGATTACTGTAGCTTTGTAGTATAGCCTGAAGTCAGGGAGTCTGATTCCTCCAGCTCCATTTTTTTTCATCAAGACTGCTTTGGCTATTCGGGGTCTTTTGTGTCTCCATACAAATTTTGAGATTTTTTGTTCTAGTTCTTTAAAAAATGCCATTGGCAATTTGATAGGGATTGCATTGAATCTGTAGATTGCTTTGGGTAGTATAGTCATTTTCACAATATTGATTCTTCCAGTCCAAGAACATGGTTTATCTCTCCATCTGTTGGTATCATATTTAATTTCTTTCATCAGTGTCTTATAGTTTTCTGCATACAGGTCTTCTGTCTCCCTAGGTAGTTTTATTTGTAGGTATTTTATTCTTTTTGTTACAATGGCAAATGGGAGTGTTTCCTTAATTTCTCTTTCAGATTTTTCATCATTATTGTATAGGCATGCAAGAGACTTCTGTGCATTAATTTTGTATCCTGCAACTTTACCAAATTCATTGATTAGCTCTAGTAGTTTTCTGGTGTCTGTGTTACTGTCAGTTTCCTCTTTTAGAGCTGTTAGCAGTTGCCTTATGTATTGAGGTGCTCCTATGTTGGGTGCATATATATTTATAATTGTTATATCTTCTTCTTGGATTGATCCCTTTATCATTACATAGTGTCCTTCCTTGTCTCTTGTAACATTCTTTATTTTAAAATCTATTTTATCTGATATGAGTATTGCTACTCCAGCTTTCTTTTGATTTCCATTTGCATGGAATATCTTTTTCCTTCCCCTCACTTTCAGTCTGTATGTGTCCCTAGGTCTGAAGTGGGTCTCTTGTAGACAGCATATATATGGGTCTTGTTTTTGTATCCATTCAGCAAACCTGTGTCTTTTGTTTGGAGCATTTAATCAATTCACATTTAAGGTAATTATCGACATGTATGTTCCTATGACCATTTTCTTAATTGTTTTGGGTTTGTTTTTGTAGGTCCTTTTCTTCTCTTGTGTTTCCCACTTAGAGAAGTTCCTTTAGCATTTGTTGTAGAGCTGGTTTGGTGGTGCTGAATTCTCTTAGCTTTTGCTTGTCTGTAAAGCTTCTGATTTCTCCATCGAATCTGAATGATATCTTTGCTGGGTAGAGTAATCTTGGTTGTAGCTTCTTCCTCTTCATCACTTTAAGTATATCATGCCACTCCCTTCTGGCTTGTAGAGTTTCTGCTGAGAAATCAGCTGTTAACCTTATGGGAGTTCCCTTGTATGTTATTTGTCATTTTTCCCTTGCTGCTTTCAATAATTTTTCTTTGTCTCTAATTTTTGCCAATTTGATTACTATGTGTCTTGGCATGTTTCTCCTTGGGTTTATCCTGCCTGGGACTTTCTGTGCTTCCTGAACTTGGGTGGCTATTTCCTTTCCCATGTTAGGGAAGTTTTCGACTATAATCTCTTCAAATATTTTCTCGGGTCCTTTCTCTCTCTCTTCTCCTTCTTGGACCCCTATAATGCGAATGTCATTGCATTTAATGTTGTCCCAGAGGTCTCTTATGCTGTCTTCATTTCTTTTCTTTCTTTTTTCTTTATTTTGTTCCACAGCAGTGAATTCCACCATTCTGTCTTACAGGTCACTTATCCGTTCTTCTACCTCAGTTATTCTGCTATTGATTCCTCCTAGTGTATTGTTCATTTCAGTTATTGTATTGTTCATCTCTGTTTGTTTGTTCTTTAATTCTTCTAGATCTTTGTTAAACATTTCTTGCATCTTCTCGATCTTTGCCTCCATTCTTTTTCCGAGGTCCTGGATCATCTTCACCATCATTATTCTGAATTCTTTTTCTATAAGATTGCCTATCTCCATTTCATTTAGTTGTTTTTCTGGGGTTTTATCTTGTTCCTTCATCTGGAACATAGCCCTCTGCCTTTTCATCTTGTCTATCTTTCTGTGAATGTGGTTTTTGTTCCACAGGCTGCAGGATTGTAGTTCTGCTTGCTTCTGCTGTCTGCCCTCTCTTCAATGTTTTTAAATTCAAAAAAAAATCAAAAAGCAAAAATTTGTATTTCTCTTTCCATCTTACAAAGATTTTGAAAATCTGAGATTCTGTCTACTGTAATGGACACTTTCTATAGTTCTATATTTGCTAGCATTGGTCACATATTTAGAATTTTCTTTTTTGAAGCTTCAATCTTCAAGTCATACCCAGGGGAAGTTCCAGGTTTTATGGGACTTGAAACTTGTACAGTTGGGGAGGGGGGTCTTCTTTAAGAAAAGTAACATAAAATACCTTACTTTAAAAAAGTTTTTAGGACTGTGAAAGTAGCCCATTCAGGGGCATCTGAAACTTGAGATTAATTAGCTTCATGGTGATTACACTTCTGGCTATGCTCCTTTCAGACTCTCTAGCCAAAGAACCATAGCTGAGTTTTGGCTGACCATTTTGAAAGTGCCCAGATTGTCTAGCATATATTATCTGTTCAGTATGGCAGTCTGAGCTGATTCAAAAGCCAACTTCAACTCATGGACATGGTAGAAAAAAACAGAATTAAAGTGTTTTAGAATGCATCAGCCATCTTGAAACTAACAAAAGAAAATTGTCTTATGGTTGAGATGAAAATGGAAATCAATTCACAAACATGTATCAAGAGTCACAAAGGCTACCCCTTGAAAGAAAATTAGGCTAAAAACAGCACCAATCAGTTCTGGGAAGCAGCATGGAAGATTGTCCCCCACTCAGAACTCAGGGTGTCACAGAACTACTCCTCTGGCTCATACTAACCTTGAGACTAGAATCTGAATTCATACCAACCGTGTGTTTCAGGTATTTTTAAGACCAAAAAACAAAACAACAAACAACAAACAAGCAAACAAAAACAAGCAAACATAAAAACAAACACAAACAACAAAACTTTTCCTGTACCAGTGATATCTGTGATGTTAGGCAAAAGCATCATGGGTTGGCTCTATTGAGATGCTTCCACAAACCTAGACCTATGAAATCCCCAGAAAAATCATTGCAGTGAGATAGAGTCAAAACTTACAAATCAACCAAGGAAAGAAACCACCACAGTGGGGCTCAGTACATAAAACACATGAGAAAATTTGAAGCCCATGCATGACCTTGAGACACTAGAATAATCTGAGTGAAAGGTAAAATATCCAAATGATTAAAAAGATGAATATAGATCAAAGGACAAGAGTAGTATGAATAAAGAGAAATAGTAATAATTGAGAAAAGGACCCAATATATAGTATACAAATAATATAGTTCCAGGAAAAATAATCTCAATAGATGGGTTGAACAATAGACTGAAAAAATAATTGTGTCTGAAGATAGACCTGAGCACTTCTGCAATATAAACAAAAAATTAAAGAGAAGGAAAACATGAAAAAAAGAGGCTAAAAAATCTGAGCATATAATACAAAATTTTAGCCTGCATCTAGTAGGAGTTTCAAAAGGAAAGAGGAGGAAAAATTAGAGAAGTAGCATTTAAAGTCACAATGATAATGGTAAGAGCAGATATACTTGCTTTACTCCTCATGTTGATGAAAAAGCTTCTAAATGTTCATCATTAAGTATGTTGTTGGCTGTAGAGTTTTGACAAATAACGTTAAGAAGTTTGTTTCCTGTTACTGATTGCTGCCTTTTTTATTTTAATGATGATTGCAAGCAAAATTTATTTTAAGATTTTTCTGTCTCTTTTGAGATGATCATATGCATTCTTTACTCTCTTAATGAGCTGTGAGAATAGACTGTTTTGCAATCCTGATAAGTAAATTTTTAAACATTGTTAGAATCAATTTACTAATACAATTTAATGTATCTCAGGTTTTGACTCTGTGAGTGAGATTACCCTAGAATTTTTTTGTACTGCTCTTGTCTAATTTTAGCATTTTAGTTACATGAATCTCATAAAATGAATTGGATAACTTTCCCTCCATTATATCCTCTGGAAAATGTTGTAAAGGTCAGAGATAAACTGTTTGGGAAGATTTGCTAAAACTTGCCTGTAATAGCACCTAGACTTAGTGTTGCTGGAGAGTGGAGAAAGGGGAGAGAATTTGACAGCGTATTCCATTTATTTAGTGCCTGTTGATCCACAGTTCCAATTGCTTCTTTCAATAATTTGGTTATATGTTTATTTATTAATTTTTAGAAAATATCTACCATATATACATTTTATAATTTATTGGCATTAAATCATTCATTGTTTAAAAATAATTACTATTTTATTATATATATATAGACATACAGTCACATACACACACACACGCACTATAGTACATATGCATGCGTATAGGTATAGTCCATATACAATGTGTGTGTGTATAGAGGTGTGGGGGTCTATGTTTCTCTCCTTGAACAGTTTTGCTTGAATTTTGTTTATTTCATTTCATTTGTAAACAAAATTTGATGTCAGACCTCAAAATCAATTTTCCACTTGCTCTAGAAAATCATCATCCATGTCCTTTCTCTGCCCATGTGGTTAGAAATGTACTTGCATAATAATACTACTCGTGAATTTCTATTCACTGCTTCTCAACACCCCACCGCTCACTGTGCTTCTACTCTACTCCTCTGGTAAGCCCTCCAGACTCTTCCTTGCCCAACTCTGGGAGCTCCATCCACTATGCTGTCATTACCTCCTGTCCTGGACTCCATTACTGCAAACAATGTATTTAACTGTCTTGCTTTATCTAAATGCAAGTCTCCTTAGTACATTGTAATGTTCTTGGGACAAGTGCAGTAACTTTTGTTTGTGGCCTTTAACTCCCCACAATGTGTTTAGTATAGAGTAGGCACTGAATAAATTAGTTTGAATTCTTAACACTAACATGTTAATTCTTTTCACAAGAAGCAGGAGAAAAATTAGTGTTTTGAATATTTTTTGACAAGTCAGAAGAGGTTGACTTATTCTTCTAAGAAGATAGAACACTTGCCAATTTGACATATCAGGCGCTTTTACTGATTTATAATTTATCATTTTCTAGAAGAAATTTCAGCAGCTGTATCACACTTGGATATGTCTACTTCCAAAGCCTTTAGAAGAGATTCCTCAAATAGTATTATAAATTTCCTTCTATGGTGGTGAAGGCACCATACTTCTAAAGGCAGTATTCCTGCCTTTCCCTGTGAATACAGAGGTCATACTATATTCTCTGAAGCATGAAATAGGGCTTCATTGTTCATTGTTTAGACTCATCATCTTTAAGAAGAGACTTAATGCTTTTTAGAAGCCATCAAAGTCTCTTATTCATTGTCTTATTAAATCATGTTCTCCTGCTTATACAATTTTTATATCACTCTTTTTCCCCTGATGAGTATTGATTTAGTTAACAGAAAATGTACAATTGGAAAAGTCTTTTCTTTTAGGCATTTTCTCCAACTATGGGAATTTGCAAATTCTCTATGGGCTTCCCTGAAATTAAAGTAACAAGACCAATTCAGTTACTTTAACAAATAGATATTTTAAATGCTTAATTAAATTCACTTATTTAAACAAGAACATATGATATGATTCTGAAAAAAAAATTAATCGCGTGATGTGGTGGTCTGAGCAGATTTTCAGTCCATCTTCCTCTTGCTGCCTTTGCTGAAGAATTGCCAAACTGACCTTGATCTCCAGACTCAGTCCAAGAAGCAGACCGGAGATGTGGTTGGCATTCTGTGATGTGGTGGTGTGCAGTCTGCCATCTCGAACCCATGACTTCCACGTGGTCTGTGTCTGAGGCAGTTGTACAGGTTTTAGAGGCTGATACTTAAGATGTTCCTCTAGGCCAATGACTCATTGGTTGAAGCTCTAACAATTAATAAACAAGAGATGAAGCAAGCTATCGCCTCAACTCTAAACAAAGAAAGCGTGGGATTTGCAACTACCACTTGTAAAATTGGGTGCCTTTCCAAGTGGGCCTAGAGAGCAGAAGATTAAGAATAAGAGAAAATATGTCATCTAGAGAGACCAAAAATACTCACTTTTATATTTCTTTCTTCCATAAAAATATTTTATATATTTTTCATCATTTTATTTTTATACTGACACTTTTGCTGCTCCCTAGGTCCAGAACCACAGATTTAAATGGGATATGTGTGTGTGTGTGTCTACGTGTGAGTGTGTATATACTTACATGTACAAAGAATCTGAAGCAGACCTTGCTGACTACTATATTACCCCTCCATTTTTGCTCAAGCAGGGAAACCAGTTTCAGAAGCTATGAATCATTATCACATCAGACAGGAGCACAGACATAAAACATGCCCTTCAGTTCCTTCTATATCTACGATTCTTTGCTCCTTCATGCATTCAGGAACATTTCCTGGAAACTACCATAGAATATCTTTTTTTCCAGACAGCTGCTGGTAGCTCTCAAGAGCTCCTAAAATGCATGAGTTTAACATTCCAAGCACTACCTTTGTGCACCTAAAGCAGCATTCCAAGAATTATTCTGTTGCTGACCACTTTCTCTTACAACTTATAAACAAAGAGAATCTAACACAATTCAGCTGTCCTTTCTCAACTGTTTTATCAGACAGAGCAAGCCAAAAACAATTAGATATGTAATCTTTTCACATGTTGCTATGCTTACATCTAAATTACAGTGTTACTTGGGAAAATGGGGACAAAGCACAAAAAGAGGAAAAGGAGAACCAAGGAAGTAAAAAGTGAGAGGAATCATGAAGGATACTTGAATAACATCAGATTGGAAGTAGGTTTAATAAGAGCCAAAATCATGAGAGTCTAATGTGAGGATATAATTTATTCAATTTAGAATATTTCTTTCAAATACATGTGAAAAAAAGGGTATGATCAAAATTTGATACATTTATGAAAGTTACAATGGGGATACAGACTGACTTAGTCATTACAGCCCAAGATACTAGAATGAGGGAATAAGGTTTGACATTTCCAAGAAGAATATTTGGGAAAGATAAGAGGATGTTCAAAATCTACTGGTATTTAATAAATGTATTGAGTGATTAAAAACTAAAATAAATAAGAATAGACATTAGAACTATTTCAAAAAAGTAATGATCCATATTGTTATGGTTTGGTTGTGTCCCCCCTCAAAATATGTTGAAATTCCAGCATCTGTGAATGTGACCATATTTGGGAACTGGGTCTTTACAGATGTAATCAAGTTAAGATGAGTTCATCCTAGGCTAAGGTGGGCCCTAATCCAATAACTGGTATCTTTATAAGATGAGGAAATTTGGATACACACACAGAGAGGAGTAAGTATGTCATGTGAAGAAACAGAGATACACATGCCCAGGGGGAAGATGATATAAAGACATACAGAAAGAAGGCCATGTGATGATAGAGGTAGATATTGGAGTGATGCATCTATTGATACAAACCAAGGAATGCCAAGGATTGCCAGCAACCATGAGAAGCTAGGAAGAGGCAAGGGAGAATCATCCCCTAGAGCCTTCAGAGAAAATATTGACACTGCTGGCATCTTGATTTTGGACTTCTGGCTTCCAGAGCTGTGATGCATTTCTGTTATTTCAAGTCACTCAGTTTGTGGTAATTTGTTACAGCAGCCCTAGGAAACTAATATATATAGATTATATTTAGAAAATTTAGGTACACCTATGACTTAAATGCAATCTCAAAATTGAGATTATAAAAAAAATGACATATTTCTATGCTAAAGAACAGGTGCCTTTTTCAAAGACCAAGTGATAGGTTATCGAATGATCTGAGTCATTGCATATGTTTGTGTTTTTGCACTTTGATATACCACAAAAATGGGATAAATGGAGAAAAATGATAGGATCTATAAGTTTAAAAAGAGGGCAGAAGGAGGAGATGGCTTGAGAAGTAGGAAGAGGGAAAGGAGAGAGAGAGAGACAGAGTTTGGGGAAGGAGAAGAATCATGTGAGAAATCAGACGTTGATTGAGGGTTTGCTGAGAAAGCTCAGGCAGGTTGATGGATAAATAAACAGGATGGGTAGAAAATATGTTTCCACAGAGCAAAAAATAGACCCTGATCTGATTCCTCATGCAGCCAAACAGAATGAATTATTATTTCCCTTTTATTTCATTAGTGTTCATCTTGCTTGTTTTTCTGTATTTTTAAATCATCCATTTATACCTTAGGGAGGGAGATACTATCTCTTTATCAAGCTTCAATTTCATGCAGACCCACCATGCCCACTTGAAGGAGATAACCAGGGCCGACTCTCTATTCTAGCCAAGGAAGGCTCTGGTTCAGGGAGAATGACAAAGGAATATAATTTCGCCAGTTAGATTAGAATCTTATCACTTTTTGGAAGCTTTTCCTCCAGGTACAGCAGATAACTTTGCTTATCCAGAAATTTAAGACCAATTAAAAACAAGTTGCTTGAATTACCACTTTAGTTATTTATTCCCTTGTTCCTCACAAGTTGCCAGGAATGTATTTAGGAACTCAACCATTGGACTATTTATTGCAAGTTACTATCTCTGGCAGCTGACCTGTGGCAGGTAGAAAGAGGAAAATCATTGGATGTTAAAAAAAGTTTGATTCAAGGCAAAATTGTGAATATTTTTATTTTTGAATATTCCTTAGAAGTTAGGAAGTAGACTAGGCAGGGAGATTCTTCTTTTTGCAGTTAGTCTCCAGTTTTTATTGAGAAGGCCATGGGGGGATTTTAGGCCCACTCCCTGCTCCACAGACGCCAAAAGGCTTCTGGTCACTTTACATGAGGAGTGGGACCTCTGCCAGGAATCCCCAACAGGAGCGCAAAGTGAATCAAAATGACCAGCGGTCACTGAAAGCCCATTCGCTTTGCACCATAAGAATTCTCCTGATGTCGTCATGTGTGCCCTCAGAGGCGAGTGGTCATTACTTCTTGATTTCTTTCTCTCCTGGCACATAGTTTCAAAGATCGCTGAGCCCTCTCCTAGTCTATACCATAATTATAGTGAGGCTTTTCAGTAAAAACTTAGAGGTGAATTTTTGGGGGCCCCCAATAAATGGGTATTTTTTTTAGATAATTTCTTAGACCTATCTAGCCATGCTTCTTAATACATTTCTCTTTGACTGTACATCACATGGCCTTTCTTCTTTGAAGTCATGAAAACTCATCTGTCTCAGGGTCTCATGCACGCTGACCTTCTGTTCAACACACTCCCATCTGATCTTCTACTCACCTTTCAGGTATCATTCTCAGCCCTGTCCCTATCCCCAGCCCAGCAAAGTTATAACTCTTATGTGCATTGGACCATTTCAAAATGCTATTTTAAAAATGAATAAATACTTATTTGTGTAATTGTGTGTTGAATAGATGTCTTCTCCACAACATATAAGTCCACAACACAAGGACTGAGGGTCTTTTCTAATTTGGGCACCCCTGTCTGATGGCAGAACTGTCACAGGCAATCAATAATGCTGGGGATGGCATGATCTCACCTTAGACAGACCCCCCACAGAGATCTCTAGTTCAAAGATGATTCATTGCAGTTTAGGGCTTCAAATTCCTAGGTCCTCGTGCTGTCAGTGGGTGCAGGGATGATGGGTGGGTGCATTACAATGCTACCTACAAGTTCTGGACCCAACACAACAAACGTTTTCTGAAAAAGGCCAGGTAGTAAATATTTTAGGTTTTGCAGTCTCTGCTGCAACTACTCAACTCTGCCTTTGTCGTGTGAAAGCAGCCGCAGATAAAAGCTAACATGAACAAGTGTGGCTGTGCTCTGATGAAGCAGTTTATAAAACAAAAAGGCCAGGGACAGTGATCTGTGAGCCACAGTTGTCCAAATCCTGTTCTAGATGGTAATTTCTTCACTAAAGATTTTAATACCTGAAAGACACTATAGATAGCTGTACCTGTTCTGGTCTATTCCTGTTCTCTAGTATAACTACATCTCACTATATTATAGAAAAAACAATACAGACATTTGTTTATGTGGGAGGAATGCATTGATGCTCCTTCTATCAATTTTGTTCATAATAACTTAACAATTTGTTTCAGAGAGTCACATAACTCCAAAATACTTTCGCACGTGTCACTGCAAAACAGCTTTGATAAGTTTTCATTAAACCTTCTTTTTTATTCTATTACTTTTTATATTAGATCCTATGCTATTTATTGCTTTCCTATAAAGATCATCTGTTGTTGCTTATTCCAAGTGTTAGGTAGAATTTATAGGACTGATAGGAAATAATTTTTGACAGATACGGGATCAAACAGAGTCATTCAAGACCATTTACCTTCCCTATAAATTACAGCTGGGTGGCTACTGTTAAAGAATTGCTCCCATCTCCAGTAACGACCTCCATCTCCTACTCAGTCAGCTGTGTACATTGTGGATGTTTTGCGCCAAGCTCCAACATCACTTACAAGGCTGATACGTCAGACTAATATGAATGCTGACCATTTGCACTCACAACATGCCCACAACACATGCATTATCAAGGGGAATTAATTGTTAGCAATGAATTCAACATTCAGCCTTTAACATTTTTATTCTGCCAGGGAGGCCAGAGGATAAATCTATTCTTTCAAGCAGGCTATTATTAATCTCTGGCTTTCACAAACAGCAAACAGTCACCGAATCCAGCTGACAGCACATATTCATTTAAAGACTAATAAGGAGAATTACCCATATTAGTTAAAGTGTGTTCTTCATCATGTGTAAATCTTTCCAGAGCTATTGCAGGAATTAGATTGGAGTACGTGGAACAAATTGACTTGTTCTAATTGTTATCTAAAGGTGAGGCATTGAGAAAAATTTCCAAAATACATTCTGACAGTCATTTCAGCTTCGTTTTGGGAAGAACATAATCTTGCAATAGATGTTATTTAACTTTTTTTTTTTTTTGTAAAGAAATACATTAAAAAACCCTTCAGTCTTTTGTGTGGTCAGATTCAGAGATGTCTCTTTACTTACTATGTGTTTATATTAGGATTTTAACTGTAATGGGTTCAAATGCATGAAGGAGGAATAGAAACAGGAAGCAGGCTTCAAAGAACAGAACCTCAGAACATATGATGGAGAAGTAATTCTAGGGGGCTTGTCCTCTACACTCCAATTTCATCACCCAGGGAAAATGCGTCCCTTGCTCTGTCCCTTTTTAATCGTACCAAGCTGGTTGTCAGCATTCCTCAAATTATGCAAACTTAGAAGAATCCATTATTATAGTGTACTTCTGAGTGTCTTAAAAGAGAAAAGGGATATTAAACCAAAGACATACTATATCAAATTTCGTAGCTGCTGAATATCTACAAAGCCAAGATGCAAATTGCTAATTGCATTCACAGGTGGTAAGATCTGAGTGAAGTTCAATTATTTCTGAATTTCTGTGCCCCTATTGGATGCAGGAACTGTCAAATGATACAAAAAGACTCATCTTGCTCAAAATGAGGGGTGTAACAACAGCACAAAGGGCTATGAAATGAAATTCTCCATCTGACATTGTTTTTCACAGATTCACCTTTAATAGTTTGCTATAGTTTTATTAAATATTATTTTACGCTCCTGAGCATTAACCTTCTGCATTTCTCTGAGATTTTATTGCTAGTTTACATAAACTCAACTAATACTTACTGGAGCTTTCTTATATTTGTTTGTTTAAATGTATACAAATAGAAAATGCAATACTCTAGAATAAAGAAAAATCATAGATTATATTAAGAAACAAGGTAAAAGACTATACTTAAGTAACTTTAGAATATTCAATTATTATTCAGTCAAAGCTTCATTATTGCTACTTATTTGAATTTGCACTTTTGTCTGTGAAGAAATGAAACAGCTAAAATGTTTAGTATGTCAGAGTGGACCAGCCTTGGATATTATATGGTCTTGACTCTTCCACATGTTTCCATGGTTATCATGCTTTATGTGGTCCCAAACTCCTCAGCTCATCCAAATTAACTTTCTCCAAGTTTTCCCCAAGCACTTCATTTTATCTCATAACTTCATGAATGTGGAGGGGCTGATTTCTTACAATAATGTGTTTTTCTCCTCCTCTCTTTCTCCTATTCATCCTTTAAAATTCATATTTAATGTCACGTCTTATGAGCAGTGATTTCTGCCTGCTCTAGCTGAGTTAGGAATCCCCTCTTTGTTCTCATTATGTCCTATGCTTATGCTTTCCACAGCACCTATTTTGCCATATTTAAACACTTTTTCTTGGCTTTCTCTATACCTGAATATGATTTCCTTGAGGGTAGATATTGTGTTGTTTTTATTTCCAGATACCCAGTGAGTAATATGTAGAAACATTTATTGTATACATGGCTTATGGAGTTCACCACAAGGCTGTTTCATTGCAGGGAAAGAATCGCCTAGGGAAATAATGCTTTTTCTTGACTATGAAAACCTAGTGCCACATTTTTGTCCTAGAGTGATAATAAATCTTTCTTCTGGCTTATGTTTGAGACCTCAGGCTCTCCTAGAAGTGTGGGTCTTTTACATGAGACTCAGATCTGTCCCATGGCTTCCCATCCAGGGATCCTATGCAGTAAAAGATTAACTCAGCAAGTCTGGATTGTTCTCACTCTGCACATTCCAAAGAAAGAGCCTTTGCTCTGCTTCTGGAAGGTAACCTCTAAGCCCTTAGAATATCCTCTCTGACGAGAGTGTCACTGTCCACATGGGGGCGTTGGGCCACACCAGACAGTCTATGCTAATGTTGTGATTTATGGTGGGGGCCCTGGGCAACTGAGAATCAGCTTGGGATTTTGGGGGGGCTGGAGACTAAGGTAAGCCATGCTTTTGTGATGGTCCACACCAAGGCTCAGGTGAACTGTCCTGGCTGGCAATGCTCTGTGCATATAGTCACATACTGTTGCTGGGAGAAATAAGTATTATACACATGACTCCCCTGTGAGAGAAAAATTGGAAGCTTGTGCCTAGTGTCTCCTGGAACTGCCCTATGAGTCTTTTCCATTTTTGCTGTAATAAACTGTAGCTGTGCATAATAGATTTCCTGAGCTCTGTGAGTACCTCTAGCAAATCACTGAACCTGAGTGAGGTCTTTTGTACCATCAAACACATAACCTGAAGGATCAAGAACAGTATAGAGAAGCTTCTGAACATCTGTGTTTATCTTACCTTGAAGTGCCTTATTACCTTTGCACGAATAGGTCAAGGTTTGGAAATTGTATTATATGACTTCAATTTAACATTTCCTTACCCCTAACATCCTGTGGAATTTTCTGGACATTTGATAATAATGTATGTGAGCTTGACACTGAACTCCACTTTTAGGATAAATAGTGAAACTTAATGTACATTAAGTCAAACTAAAATCTGTTGTCTTCTTTGGGACAGATTAGACTAGAAACTAATTAGTTTCTGAGAGTTCACTACATTCTTTGTGGTGGCCTTAGAGGTCAAAATATTTCGTTAAATCCACTTTACTGTAAATAATTACTTATTTAGATTTTGTTTAGGGATGGGCTTATAATGTATAAAGATACAATTTGTACTGAGATAACACATGGAAGGGAGAAAGTTATAGAGCTAACAGAAGAAAAATGTGTATGCTATTAAAATTAAGTTGGTTTTAATACAAACAAGATTGTTGTAAGTTAAGATGCAAAATGTAATTCCCAAGATAACCACTAGGAAATAATCCAAAAATAAAAAGTAAAGAAAACAAGGGAATAAGAATGGGGTACTAGAATATATCTATTTAAAACAAGAGAAGGAAGTAATAGAGAAATAGAGACATTCCTATTAGTAGGGAATGGAGACAAAAAAGACATTAAATATATTAAAAAAACACATAGCAACTTGGCATACATAAAGTGAATGAATTAAACACTTCAATCAAAAGACAGAGATTGGAAGAATAGATAAAAAGCAATGTGAGAAAAAGTTTAGTCTCAAAGATGCAAATAGATTCGAAGTAAAAGGATGAAAAAAGATATACCATTCATAAAGTACCCAAAAGAGATTTGGACTGGCTATACTAACATCACACAAAAATAGAATTTAAGACAGATTGTCACTAGAGTAAAAAAGGAAAAAGGATTAATTCATCTTGGAAACATAACAATTACAAAATTATATGCACCTAACAAAAGAACTGCAAAGTATATGAAGCAGAAAGGGACAGAATTGAAGAGAGAAATAGATAATACTGTCATATACTTGGAGACTTTAATACTCCACTTTTAAGAATGTATAGAGCAACAAAGTATAAGATTAATAAGGTCGTATGGTAGTTTTATAAGGAACCTCCATGTGGGTTAGAGAGGGTCGGGGGGAGGGAGAAGCAAGAGGGAAGAGATATGGGGATATATGTATATGTATAACTGATTCACTTTGTTATAAAGCAGAAACTAACACACTATTGTAAAGCAATTATACTCCAATAAAGATGTTTAAAAAAAGATTAATAAGGAAATAGAGGACATAAATAAACCAAATAGACTTAGTAGATATCTATAGAACATTTCATCCGAAAAGAGCATGATACACATTCTTCTTAATTGTATATGGTCCATTATGCATTATTGACCAGATATTAGGTTAAAAAACAAACCTTAATAACTTTTAAAATAATAGAAATCATACATAGTACATTTTCCTACCATAATGGAATAAAATTAAAAATCAATAAAAATGAAATCTTATTATTTTTTTTAATTATGGAAGTTAAAAACACTCTTCTAAATATCCAGTGGGGAAAGAAAAAAAAAATCAAAAGGGAAGTTGGAAAATACTTTGAGATAAATGAAAACAGTGACAAAACATACCAAAACTTATCAAATGCAGCTAAAGCAGTGTTCAGAGAGAGGTTTATAGCTGTAAACTCGTATTTTTAAAAAGAAGAAAGATCTCAAATCAATAATAAAACGTTAAATTTTATGAAAATAAAAAAAAAGAAGAACATACTAAACCTAAAGCAGGCATAAGGGAGGAAATAATAAAGACTAGAATAGAAATAAATGAAATGAAGAATTTCTAAAAAAATGGAGAAAATCAGTCAAGTCAAAAGTTCAAAATCCTTCCTTTCCAGTTTCTACAGGAAAGGGAGCCCTTGGAGGAGCAAGGTAAATAAAATTGGAAGATATTTATTGGGTTGGCCAAAAGGTTCCTTCAGTTTTTTCTGTAAGATGGCTCTAGTAGCACTTAGTTGTCTTTAACTTCATTCAAAACAGTTTTGTTAGATTGTATGTGACAGCTGTCATATCAGCGATCAGCATGCATTTAAAAAAGACTTATGAAAATTGGCGAGTTTTTGTGTAGCCATTTTAATATTGAAGATGGACGAAAAACAGCAACATTTTTGTCATATTATGCTTTGTTATTTCAAGAAAGGTAAAAATGCAACCGAAACGCAAAAAAAGATTTGTGCGGTGTATGGAGAAGGTGCTGTGACTGATGGAACGTGTCAAAAGTGGTTTGCAAAGTTTCATGCTGGAGATTTCTCACTGGACGATTCTCCATGGTCGGGTAGACCAGTTGAAGTTGATAGCGATCAAACCAAGGCATTAATTGAGAATAACCAACATTATAACATGCGGGAGATAGCTGACATACTCAAACTATCCAAATCAAGCATTGAAAACCATTTGCACCAGCTTGGTGATGTTAATCGTGTTGATGTTTGAGTTCCACATAAGTTAAGTGAAAAAAACCTCCTTGACAGTATTTCTGCATGCAATTCTCTACTTAAATATAATGAAAACGTTCCGTTTTTAAAACAAATTGTGACAGGCGATGAAAAATGGGTACTGTACAATAAGGTGGGACGGAAGAGATCATGGGGCAAGTGAA
This sequence comes from Balaenoptera ricei, assembly GCF_028023285.1. Taxonomy (NCBI): domain Eukaryota; kingdom Metazoa; phylum Chordata; class Mammalia; order Artiodactyla; family Balaenopteridae; genus Balaenoptera; species Balaenoptera ricei. The sequence continues at coordinate 74,968,560 of NC_082651.1, read as the reverse complement.
ATGAACCACCACCAACCACACCAAAGGCCAGTCTTTATCCGAAGAAGGTGATGTTGTGTATATGGTGGGATGGGAAGGGAGTCCTCTATCATGAGTTCCTTCTGGAAAATGAAACAATTAATTCCAACAACTACTGCTCCCAGTTAGACCAAATGAAAGCAGCACTCGATGAAAAGCGTCCAGAATTAGTCAACAGAAAACTCATAATCTTCCATCAGGATAATACAAGACAACATGTTTTTTGATGACCAAGCAAAAGCTGTTACAGTTTGGCTGGGAAGTTCTGATTCATCCACCATATTCACCAGACATTGCACCTTTGGATTTCCATTTATTTCGGTCTTTACAAAATTCTCTTAATGGAAAATATTTCAATTCACTGGAAGACTGTTAAAGGCACCTGGAAGAGTTCTTTACTCAAAAAGATAAAAAGTTTTGGGAAGATGGAATTATGAAGTTGCCTGATAAATGGCAGAATGTAGTGGAACAAAAGGGTGAATGCGTTGTTCAATAAAGTTTTTGGTGAAAATGAAAACTGTGTCTTTTACTTTTACTTAAAAACCAAAGACACTTTTTGGCCAACCCAATAAAATATACAACATGATGATTTGATATACATGTGCATTGTGAAAGGATTCTCCCTCATTGAATTAATTAACACATCCATCACTTCACTTATTTACCTTTTTTTTGGGAAGGGGGCGGTGAGAACATTTAAGTTTTGCTCTCCTAGCAAATTTCAATAACTCCATTTTTATATCATCACAATCCACATAGCCGCAATGTTAAAAAGTTATATACTAACTCTGTAAGATCAAGTACTTTGATTTTTGGCAGGGAGAAGACCGAGAAAGTACACATTCTAGATAAGTTACCAGAAGCAGAGAAAATGGTGTCTTTTAAATGTTCCATATATTTCTCTTTACTTCTTAGACTTCTTTTAGTAAGATGGCTTCATTATTGCAGTCAAAGAAATGTGAATGAAAGTGAGTGTGCCATTTTAGGACCAAATTTTTAAAAAGCCTATATACCTTTCGTAGCTCTCACTTCTTTTCCTTGGTGTCCCTGAAAGATAGTTTTTAGATGTTTGGAACTTGAAGCTCTGAACCACAGGCTGGTAGGGAAATGGACTGACTCTCACTAGACTTTTCATAAGCAAGAGATAAACCTTTGTTGCACTAAAATACCGCAACCTATTTTAACCTAATCTCAGAAGAAATAGGTCAACAAATGATGTTAACAATTTAATCTACACAAAATACAGCCTTAACTAACACAGGCAGTGTATTATAAAATGGATTTTTGAGCAGACAAAGGAAGAGTCCCTTTTATCAATATTGTATCATTTGATTTCTATAAGACTTAAAAATGTATGTATGAATATTACTAAAATATTGGTCTTAGAACACGATTGAGATCTTCCCTCCAATTCTGACATAGAGTCCTCTGGTTATGTCACTGATTAGCAGACTCTTCATTTATAAACTTGTTGGAAGTACAGTTTTTAGAAGATAAAGGATCATTTATTGTCAACCAATTGAGCTCCCAAATATGAGACAGACAAAGAGGAAAAAAAGGAGAAGAAAAAAGAGCATTCTTCCAGTTGCTCATGTAAAAACCTTGGAGTCATCTTTGACCCCTTTTTGACTCTCACACTCCGTATCCAATCCCTCAGAGAGTCCTGGCTCTGCAGCCTTCAAGTTAGATACAAAATTTAAATACTACTTATCCTCAATTACTACCACTCTAGGCCAACTGACCCTCATCTTTGACCAGAATTAATAAAAAGCTTTTAAACTTGTCTACCTACTTCTCTACTTGTCTCTATCTATTCTCAAAACAGCAGCCTGAGTGATCCTATTAAAAAGTAAATCAGGTCATGTCACTTTTCTGCTCAATATCCTTCAGGCATGTCATCTCCATCAGAGTAAAAGTAAAGTCCTGACAAAGACCTACAAGGCTGTACATGATATTTCTGACCCCCATTTCCCACTTCCACCCTCGCTCCCTCTGCTTAAGTCAAGGTTTCCTTGCTGTTCTAGGAATAAGTCAGGCATGATGTTGCCTTAATGTTTTTTGTATTTGCTCTTTCTTCTCTTTAGAATGCTTGTCTTCAAGCATCCGCACAGCTAGATACCTCTCTTTAGTGCAGTGTCACCTTTTCATGAGATTGTCCTGTTCTTCGGTCCATCCTGTTATTCCAAATGTAACCCTTTCTATCCCTCTTCTATAGTTTTCTCTTTCCTTTTCACAATCTCCTATTCTTTTCACTCTCTAATGTACTACACATCTCACGTATTTATCTTTTTTATCCTCAGTTTCTCTCACTAGAGAGTATGTCCCATGGGGCAAGGATTTTTGTCTGTGTGCCTAGAACAGTGCTTGGCACGTAAGAGTGTTCAATAAATATTAGTACTTCTGAGTGACAGATGCAGTGTTGGACTGTTTACATGTATTTTTCACTTAGTCTTCATAATGATCCTATTATATATATACTTTTGTCTCTTTTTTTTTTTTTTTCTCTCTTAGATGAAGACACTGAAACTGAGAGAGGTTAAAATATGTGAATGTAGTTCTTTCTGACTTCAAAGCCATTGTTCTTTATTATATCTTAGTTACTTTTACTCAGGAAAATAGGTGTTATGTGACAGGTCCTTAGGTCTTTATTTCCTTTTTATCTGGGACTCTCTTCAATCTTCCTTTCGCTCTCTGACTTTTCGTGTTAACACAGCAAAGACAACCCATTGTGAAGCCTGGCTTAGCCACGCTGTCACCCTCTCCTCTAAAATCTCACCAGTTGGAGTAGAGCTGTCAGCCTTTTGTGAACATGGTAAGCCTCTCAGTGAAATAAAAGGCCAATATTACGGTGTACCTTGTAAAAGCTATCATAGTAGGAAAGAACATGCAGAAATGTTCACATGATGAAGAGAAATGTCACCAGATACATGTAATCTTGAAATTCTTACCTATATTTTTATATACACTACTTGAGTTAACAGTTCTGAGACAATAAAAGAAAGACACAATCATTTTGTTCAGTTCAAGTGCTTGACATAAAAAAAAAGGGCTTTTTATAAAAGTGAATATCAGCTGAGTAATCACTGAAAAAATTGCCTATTGATCTAATCAAAAGAGAGCATTCAAAATGAATATAGTCCAGGTTTATGTAAAATTTAGGATAGGTCAAATGCTTAGTACTTCTGAGGTAGAAATTTTATGAGACCTGAATACTAGTGGCAGAAAACTCAAGGGCAGAAAAGATAAAGTTGGAATAAAAAGTGTAGCTAAGTGGAACTGCTACAAGTTGATTCATTAGGAATAAAGGAAAAGCAGAGTAGAGAGGACAAAACAGTGTAATGATTAAACAGGAAGCTTTGCTTCCTATGTCGGTCCAAGATTTATGTGAATAAGAGTATTCAAGAATTCAGAGTAAAAGGAGAGCAACAAGATGAAAAGGCCTTTTAATTCTTACCTTGAATTTAAATTTGTTAATCATCTTACAGTGGACAATAATAAATGCCATTAAAAAGAATATTTGTTGAAGAAAGTTAGCAAAACATATATATGTATATATATGTTTCAATATATGTGTGTGCACACACATGCACACATGTCCCAAGCCGCTTATTTCTGTGATTCCATATATCAGAGAAAACTTACTTGGGGTTTTTACTTCTAAAGGTGCTAATGTAACACTGGATGTGTTTACAAATAAAAGCAGATAAACCCTCACGTTTCAGGACTTGCATTCTGAAGTTTCATTTCTCTATCATGTAATAGACCAAAGTAGGTGCTCTTAGCCAGCTGGTTCTTCCTCAGGGAGAAATTCAAGGATCCGTGTCACCCTGGAATCATCTCCATTCCAGGCAACTAGAAGGGAAACAAACCAGGCAGATCATTCCTGGGGAGGTTTTCATTGGCCAGGCTGGGAAATATACATTTCTCTTTCGCTCACATTCCATTAGCTAGACCTCCATTACATGGCCACACTCACCTGTCTAGCCATGTGCCCAGGAAGAAGAGGAATATGGCTTTGAGAACAGATAGCAATCTGCCCCATCAGAATAGCACACTATGTTGAGCTGCTATTATGAGTAATGGCATTGTTCTAGACACTGGCACATTTGAATATTGGTTTTATGCAGACCCTAAATTAGAATACTAATTGTACAATTTCTGATGAAATAAATTGTTTCATTTGGACTAAAAATACATAATACTATATATTTAGGTTTATGTCACATGTCTTATTAACATGTACTTTTCTTGGTTTCTATCAAATGACAGAAAACTTAGAATTCTAGAGTTTCAGAATAGTTTGAACTTAGAAAGCTATTCACTACAGATTATTTGTGGCATTAATGGAGTCCTGTAATTGAAATGCTGAAAATGTAAATTAATTGGCTTGTAAATGAGACAGGTATAACAAGTAGATGAGGTCCCCGGGTCTGTTTTCATTCAGCTACCAAGTTGCAGGAGAAAGTGTAAATGTTTACAGAGCTTAATGGAATAATTATGTGGGATTTATCAATTCTGTTTAAATTGCATTTAAAACATAAAGCCATATTGTACACCTGAAATTATAAAACGGGCTTTCTCAGAATTCAAAATGTTTAGAACTAAAAAAGAGCCATTTTGTATTATTGTGAAAAGGTAACTGTCTTTTTAAAAGTAGGAATTTATTTATAATTTTCTCTTCCATTCCATTTTCTAGGCTTTTATACAAAAGACACATCTGTCTTCAAAGTTAGTTCATTTAAGTCATAGAGAGAGAAGCAAGTGCAGAATAAAAAGAAAATCACTGCCATAATGCAGTGTTCTGAAATACCATCACTTAGAAAGAGATATCTCCAGACAGAGACTATTTTAAATATTAACATTTGTAAGCTTCTTACTTCACTCCCTTTCCTTCCCTCCCTCCTTCCTTCCTTCCTTTCTTCTCTCTCTCTCTCTTTTTTTTTTTCATTTTTATCAAGTTTTTAGATTGCTTCTTCAGGAAGATTCTTAATTTGCTGGCTGAAATGAGGGAAGGGGAAGCCAGGTACATGATTTCACCTAAGCAAGAATCTCTACCTCTAAGGAATAGTGATAACTAGATTATGCAGCTAAGATCATCACCTTCATTCCTCCTTATTTGGGTAGGTTCCCCTATACACTCAAGAGGAGTTAAGCTCAAACCACTTTACAAAGCATATACAATTAATCTTTTCAATATCCCATCAGTTAGTTTTATGCCTGGATACTCATTTAAGAAAGCTTCAGACATAAATAGCACTCATCTCTATTCACCTAAATTACTGATTTTTTTCAAATTCTTTTCTTGAACTTCAATGGGTCAATAATTTTATTTTTGTTTTAAGAAACATCTTTATTCACCATCATTAATGTAATCATTTTTAAATAAAAATTAAAATATTATATCTAAAACTGAAAAGTATGAAGAGTAAATGTATTAACTCTTACTTGGATGTTTACAAACTAAATGAAAAAAAAGGTATTTTCAACAACATGTATATAGTATATAGCAGAGTTTTTATTTTTCTTTTTATAATTAAAGTATAGTACAATATTGGTTTCAAGTGTACAACATAGTGGTTTGACATTTATATACATTATGAAATGACCTCCATGATAAGTTTAATAACTATCTGTCACCATACAAAGTTGTTATTACCATACTGTTGACTATATTCTCTATGCCATACATTATACCCCCATGACCTATTTATTGTATGAATAGAAATTTGTACCTCTTAATCCCCTTCACCTATTTCATTTGTTTTTGTATCCCTTTCCTCTCTGGTGACCACCAGTTTGTCCTCTGTATTTTTGAATCAGTTTCTGTTTTGTTTCATTTCTTTGTTGTGTTTTTTTAGATTCCACACATAAGTGAAATCATACAGTATTTGTCTTTCTCTGTCTGACTCATTTCCCTTAGCATAATACTACCTAGATTCATCCATGTTGTTGCAAATGGCAAGATTTCATTCTTTTTTATGACTGAGTAATATTCCATTGTGCATATATATACCACATTTTCTTTATCCATTCATCTATCAATGGGCACTTAGGTTGCTTTCATATCTTAGCTATTGTAAATAATGCTGTGATGAACAAAGATGTGAATATCTCTTCAAATTAGTGTTTTTGTTTTCTTCAGATAAATACCCAGGAATGGAATTTTCTGGATCCTATGGTAGTTCTATTTTTAATTTTTTGAGGAACTTGCATACTGTTTTCCATTGTGGCTGCACCAATTTACATTCCAACCAACAGTGCACAGGATTCTTTTTTCTCCATTACCTCACCAACACTTGTTATTTGTTGTCCTTTTAATTACAGACATTCAGACAGGTATGAGGTGGTATCTCATTAAAATTTTGATTTGCATTTCCCTGATAATTAGTGTTGAACAACTTTCCATGTGTCTGTGGCCATCTGTATGTGTTCTTTGGAAAAATATCTATTTACTTCCTCTGCCCAGTTTTTAATCAAATTGCTTATTTTTGATATTGAGTTGTATGAGTTCTTTGTATATTTTTGATAATAACCCCTTATCGGATATATAATTTGCAAATATCTTTTGAAATTCAGTAGGTTGTTAGCAGAGTCTTCTGACCTTGGCATTATTGACATTTTGGACCAGATAATTATTTACTGTGGGACTATCCTTATATTGTAGGATATTAGCAGGATTCCTGACTACCTACCAAATGCCATCCAGCTGGCACAACATAAATGTCTCCAGATTTTGCCAAATGTACCCGTGGGAGAAGCACAATGCTTCAGTTGAGAACCATTGGGCATTATAATTAATTTTTTATTACTTTATCACAAATATGGAAAATATTCACATGTATGCTCTTAATTTTTGATGAACTACAATATTCTTCCTTGCAGTAACTCACCATTCAGAGGGCAAAATTGTTTACAGTATTTTAGTACAGCTGTTAATCAATGTGGGGCTTTAGGCAAGTCTATACTGAATGAGACTCTGGGCTAATTCATCAGTTTTAGCTTTCATAATGAAGGAGAAACTAATATGTTTTTAGTGTGATTGAGCCAAAGTGCTAAAGTGTCAATAAATCATCATGATAGAACAAATTGAGTTAATGGATTTCTTGGTGTTTTGCCTTTAGAATGTGAGGCAGAGGACGAAGTCACTGAACGAGAAACCTAGCAGTCATATAGCTTAGTTATACCTGTATATTAGCGTATTTAAGATTATTGACTAGCTAGTTCAATTCTGTTTTTATTGTGTTGAAAAATGAACAATTATCTGATGAATTTCAATCTTGCAAAAAGTTCTTTAAGATAAGTTTGGCCTAAAAGACATTATACAGTCTGTATAGATCTCGGGTTTGGGATTGGGTTTATTTTGAGAAGTACCTAAATTCTGAAGCTCTTACAGTTTGTGTTCTGACCTAGCCTTAAGGCCACTTCACTGCTTGAAGAATTCTAGATGTGAATTAAAACATCTTAGTAATGTGAGGCAATTCAAGATAATGACTCTGTTTGGATAGTGAGAAGGTAATTCTGGGATATTCACATTGGGATATTCACTAGCAGGTGAGAAGCACTTAACTGGAGCGTTGAAAAGAGAAGAATAAAATCTTTCTATTTCTAATTCTCAGCAGTTTTGAGATCTACCCTTCCTTAACTACTCAGATCACAAATAGCTCTGATAGAGGATATTTTGTACATGTGGGTTAAATCCTCAAGTATACCTTACATCTTTCAGGTACCCCAAGTATCTCCTAGGCCCTGGTGAAAGATATGAAGCAAATATATCTTATTTATCCCTTTGCATACTCTGCAAATTTTACTATAGAACCCATATGGAGGGACTCTCATCCCACACTTATCTTTAGACAGAGTATTGACTGAAAATGGGAACATTTTTTTAAAACTACTTTTGTCAGACCTATACGGTCATCCTAAATAAATCATCTTCAAAGTACAAATTTTGTATAAGAATAAAAACACATAATTTTTCTGGAAATAAGTGATACAAAGCACATCTCAAAAGCTACCTCTTCCATGAACTAGTTCGTGACTCCAAAATTGGGACATGTCTGTCTCAACCTAACAACCTTCATGACCATTATGACGTTATGATAACTCATTTTAAAAACATATTCTTCTATGTACTATAGAGACTTATGTGCTCATCTTATGCTGCTTTACTAATCTGGGAGCTCTTTCAAGAGATATTTCATAGTTTCATTTCAGAGTTTCTTTGCCTCATACAGTTGTATTGATCTTTCTAGTCATTATGTCCAGATTAAAAAATTAGCCCCTAAATTAGTGGCTTAACACAACAAAAATATTTTTTATACTTATCCATCTGCAGTTTGGGCAGGGCTCCAGGGCTCAGTGGAGATAGCTCATCCTTGTTCTACTAGGTGACTAGCTTCTGGGACAACTAAAAGTCTGGGTTCTGAAATCATCTTGAAGACTTGATTGCTCACGTATCTGGTGGTGATACTGGCTGTTAGCTGAGATCTTAGTTGAAACTGTTGACCAGAATATCTATCAATCACTGGTCTCTCCATGTGGTCTGTGCTTCCTAATAACATGGTGACTGGGTTCCCAGGGTGACAAATTGATTTAATGGGATGTAAAGGATTTCAGGCAGCCTCTGATGCAAAGCATAGTCCATCCCTTTGGGCATAAAGGGCCAAGTGGCATATAAAGCTCACACTACACATCTTTATATTATATTGACTAGTCCCAGGGAGGGCATTACTACCTGGAGAGGAAGTCCTGTTCCAACAAGTTTATCACTTCAGTGAAAATTTCCCAGATCTCTTTCCCTAACTCTACCATCCCCTCTACTCTGCCATCCAGCATTTATTCGTCCCTTCAAGAACTCATTTTTAGCTCTTATCACTTTGTTTGGAAAGTGTTTTCTTGTTTGTTTTGCCTTGATCTTTGTCCAGTGCCTGGCATGTCATTTAAGACCACAGAGAGGTCATCTTTGTTAAACTGATGGAGGAAATAAATTTTGGATCTTGTGTTGGCAGATTTATTAGGTAAAGAAAGCGGCATAAATTTACCTGTGGCCTTATGCAAATGGAATGCTTTAGGAGCTGACCTTGGATGGAGAAGAAAACCTGGAGCTAAAGAAATGAATGAATGAGTAGATGAATGAATGAATGGCAGTGTAGAAAATAACTTTTAACTGCTAATTTGGCTAAACTATCAAAATAAAGTACTGTATGATAAAATAACTATCACTTACTAACCCAGAAAGCTTCACTAGTGCTAGTCTAGAAACTCTTCAAGCCTCTAGTTAGCACCTGTAGTAAGACAACTGAAACAGTATAATTTTTGCTTTATATCAGTCCCATGAGACAAGAAACTGTTTGAGTTCAGGGTCCAATTATTGCTTGTAATAAAGTAGTTTCTCTATAAATGTTGAGTCAGAGATCAGTTAATCAAAATAGATTTTATAAACATAAATGTATTTTACATTTTTGGTAAAGATAAGGTAAACTTTGGTAAACCAAATTTCATAATATCTACATGACCTTGATATTAACATGGAAAGAGTCATTTTTCATTGTCTACTATTGGCACCTCTCCCCATCATTACAGTCATTCAAATCTCTAACAAGTCAGAATAGTAAATAAAATAAAGTTTATCATCTGATGTTAAGGTATGAAGATAAGAAATTTTTGTCCTGAACTATAAGAAAAACAGTCAAAAGAACAAAGAAGGAGATAAGAGGATAATAATGAGAATGTAAGTATCCAAGAAATATTGTCTGTCTGTTATGATTTATGTCATGAAATTTAAAAGTTGAAAGCCAATTTTAAAGCATTTCAAAGTAATATCAAGAAAATTAGTTTGAAGGATACATTTAATGTTTTGAATCTGAATCTGTCAAGCCTGTCATGAATTTTAACTGAGTTTAAAAAGTATTCTGATGCATATTATATGTTGGAGTTTCAAATACCACAGAACTACCCAAGAAATGATGATACAGTAGGAATCAATTACTGGCAGTAATAAAGTATTTCAGCTGAAATCATGATGAATGTCAAAGGAAATATTTTGATATATTTAAATAATGAACTCTACTGTTTGTAAAACCTTGTTGTGCCACATAACTTCTAGAACAGTATTCTGATTTTTAACCTCATCTAGTTTTTCTTAACTTCTTATTAACACACACATACACACACGCAAGTACACATATTATAACTGTGAAACTTATTAAATTTTCACAAACTGAACACCTCTATGTAACCAATACCCAGATCAAAAAACAGAATATTGTCAGCACACCAAGAGCCCTCCTTATATCCTCTTTCTATCTATCTCTACCTGTCTCCCAAACTAATTACTATCCTGACTGTAGCATAGATTATTTTGCCTATTTTTGTATTTTATGTTAATAGAACAAAAAGTAGAGCACGTAATTTTTTTGTGTGTGACTGGCTTCTTTCACTCAAGGTTATATTTGTGGGAATAATCCATATTGTTGCTAATAGTTGTACATTGTTAATTTTTATTGCTGCATAGCATTCCATCAGATAACTATTCTACAATTTATATATCCATTCTATTAGTCATGAAACTTTGGGTGGTTTAAGTCTGGTGTTATTATAAATAGCACTGCCAGGAGGAACATTTAATATATTTAATTGAATACATCCTAATGCCAACTACTTTTTTGCATGTGCTGTGTAAATTATCATATAAAACTATACAATTAATGTTAATTCTATCTATTATTCAGGTATAAGTATAAAATACCTTTTTTTTAGGCTGCTGTTCATTAAAGAAATATATGTAACGTTAAAGAAATGCAGATTATTTAAAGAGAGAGTCCAGTATATGCCAGATATAGAACTGAACCAGATATTTTATTACTGATAAATGTTCTGTAAAATAAATATTACTATACCATTTTACAGATGAGGAAACTGAAGTTATTAGAGGCTAAGTGACAAATTAAAAATTCTCTAGCTAATGTTTTGAAGATTTATCACTATGACATTGCAAAAATGAATTATGTTCTAACATAGTTTGGTTTGCAAAATGAAGGAGGGAGAAAACAAGAAGAAGGAAGAGAAAAGGTGAAAAGGTATTACAAAGAGATGTTTCCAAACTAAATTTAGAAGCCCAGCCAGTTTAATCTCAAAATCTGTCTGTTTTAATTTAGATTTTCCCAGGGGCAGACTTTGAGACAAGGATTCAACCAAGCAAGTTGCTATCATAGGCAACTGGAAGTCTGGGAAACATTGTAGATTATAGGCTTCAGAGATGTTTCTTTTAGGATCATGGGAGCTGGGGTATTTTAAAATGAACTCTCAGAGCCAATGGTTAAATTCTAATCCTGAAAGTATTATTTTTCTGTCACATCCTGCCTGCTGTGTGCAAGGGCAGAAAAGGTCCCAGATAAGCCCTTGGGCAATGAGATACTAATGATGGCAGTTGGAAATCAATTAGTAGGCACTTGAATGATAAGGCTTGAAGGGATTTGGGTGGACCACCCAGAGCATCTGCAACAGCCCTGGCCAGATCCTCCCTGTCCCATGTTAAATTCATTCAATATTTCAATATTATCACTGCTTTTCATGTGATGGCCAGTCACAGTTTTATTTTAAAAATATAATAGAAGAAGTGGGACAAACTCCTCCCCTCCCCCTCCTCAACACTTATTCTACATTCTCTTTGCTCTCAGCCAGGCTTTTCACTGGTCTGTTTCTTGCTCAGTAGGTAAACATAGACCTTCATCCCTCAGGGTTCTGTGCCTCTGAATAACACGCCTTTGTAAGGCCATACTTGCTGTAATTAACCATTAATGAATATCTCTCAGCATGGAAGCAAAGCCCCAGGAGACTCCCAGGCGAATATCTTGAATTCTGGATATAACTCTCCCTACCTCCATCATGTGGCAGCAATCTTATCTCTTCATAATAATCAGATTCTGTTATTCCTGCTAACATAGTAACATTTGGCTTGTTTTGCTTTCTTGTTTGTTTTTTCTGTTATGTTTGGAAGTCCAAAATGATCAGGCCGAAATCCTGCATTTAGGTTTTCTGGAACATTTACTGTGTTACTTGTTATAAGAGTGCTCTCTGGGAACCAGGACCTCTGGTCCAGCAGAGCTTAAAGTTACAAGCACAGGAGGTACAAATTCCCTATGTGAGCACCTGGAAGTGTAGTGAGAAGGACCACTGTTTTATCACCTGTTTCTTAGATTCATTTATTCTATTAGGGCTATAACGTCATATAAATTGGTTCAACTATATTTCATGCCTCGAAGGATAGTAATCAACCATGAATAGCATCATCCCCAAGCTAGTATCTCAGCTATGTATTTAAGAGGTCATATTAACATTATATTAGACTGGTGTCTTCTAGCGATGAGGTATATTTGGGACTGGAGGATCCCATACTCATATGTTCATTGTTCACCTCGTTTTTTGTTTTTTGATCCAGGGTCATATTATATGGGATCTACTGACAACAAATCAGGCACTCTGAGCTCTACCAAGAGAGCCTTAACATTGATCTCAGATTGAATAAACTTTGGACAAGTTTCTTTCTAACTATAACCCCCAACCTCCCTTTTCTTAGAACACTTACTTTAGAAAACTTGTCATTTTAGGTACTTTGCTTCTTTGAGATATAAATTTTCTCTAGCCTCTTGCCTGTTTTACAACCCAAGACTGTCTGTCTCAAGGTCCTGGGAGCCATCCTTTGGAAATGTAATCATCAAGGAAGATAGTGCCTCTCTCTTCCAGTCTCTGTGGGACAGTAGGAGCCTAACTTCCATAAGCTAAACATTGAGCAGCCTCCCCTGTAAGACCCTCTGGTGTTTTCCCACTAGCTCATCCCAGCACTTAAAAACTCTCCTGCTTTTTGTTTCAGTGGAGTTGAGTTCATACTCTTTCACCTATTGCAATAGTCTTCAGTTAAGTCTTCCTTGTTTAACTTGTTCTGTGAAATTTTTCATTAGCGTTATGGTCCAAGGCAAGGAAAAGAGGAAACACAAAACTTAACCTGGAAAATGTAAGAGTCCCAGTAAGGATGAATCATTGTTCTTCCATCATGAAAGGGAAATAACATAGTCAACTAGCCAAAAAGTATTCCGTTAGTTTCTCTGAGGGATGGCATGTGTATTAATCAGGATCCAGTCAGGACACAGAAACCATACTAGTAATTTAAATGAGGAAAATTTAATGTAAAGCATTATTAACTACTAAAAAGAGTAAAAGCGTACTTGCTACTATAGTAGGGCTGGGAGAGTGAACAAAGAGGGAACTAGGAACTTAGGAGAGATAGTATCCCCCAGGCTAAGACTCAAACTTCATTAGAGAAAGTGTGGCTACCATATACATATGCTGAAGTTCAGTGAAGAAGAAATTTGCCAGAGGGTATGGTCTTGGACTGTTGGGTAGGAAAGGCCTGTGAGGTTGCCAAGAAACTACTGGAGAGTGTTTACCACCCGGCTTCTGGCACACTGACTTCTTGGCAGCTGCATCATAAGAAAATAAAAGTACACCAGTACCAAGGAGAGAAGTTCCTCTCTTGTTATGGTATTGCAGTGATTCCAGCACCTCCTATTGACAAAGCTAAACATTGTATTAGCTGGCAAAGGAGAAACAATAAGATTAAGTTCCAGTTTGACAGAGCAGGTTAAAGAAGGGTGAATTAGGAGCTTCGAGATAATAAATTGATAACTAATATGATATCCAGGGGTCAGCACCAGTCTAAGCTGCTGATAGGTCAAACATTCTGTAGCAGCAGTAGCTAGGTTTGTCTTAGTGGGGAAGGAGCCCAGGGTGAAACTCAGATACATAGCCTCCCTCTCTCTCATTCTGGGAACTCCATTCATGGGATTATTATGCAAACACTGTGGTGACTGAGTCTGAGGGTAGCTAACCACCATTGTATGTCTTTCTATCTGGCTAGTTGTCTGTTTACTTTCTCTGTGATAAATATTCTTAGTGGGCAGTGCCATGAGACACAAAGATCCCTGTATTTTGTTTACTTTCTCATCGAACAATTTACATGCTTTTCCTCAAATCTCTGTCTTGCTCTTTCTAGGTTCTTGACCAACAAACAAGGTCATTTGCCTCTGCCTGGGAATTTATTAATCTGCTTATTTCAGGCATCTTCTTTTACATCAGATTGATGACCTAGGGCATCTCTTCTGCCCGTTAGAAAGATTTCCTTTCATACTGTCTTTGGAGGTCATTCCTGTGATAGTCTGTTTTTGACTAACATAAATGTATTGGCGTACAGCAACTTACCTTTCCATGACTTTGGACCATGTTATATCCACAACTGGGAATAGGGAATTCCCTACCATGTTATAAATGTGAGCTGAGGTAGATTTGTTGGAATAAAAGAATTAGGTAACTTGGAGTCTGGTCCAGCTCTTTTGTAAATTATTTGTTGTCTTTGATCTGCTCCAAGCCTAATCTTAAATGTATCCTTTTCATTATATGATGGAATTCTGTTGTGTCTGTACAACTTTATTACTTGATAGGTCGTTAATTCCCAGCTCATGATGAGTAGCACCAGTTGTAGTCCTGGCCCTTATAGGCACTAGCATCTCAGTCTCTATTAGGGTCCAGTAAATGCCAGAAGCTGCTTTTCTAATGGCTAATAGTTCTCTGCTTCAAACATCTCCTATGCTAGAGATTCCATATGATACCCTTTTCTAAGATGGGTACCTCCAGCATCATGGAATCCACCTGGCCATATAGACAGAGTTGCAGGGATGCTTGTATGGCAGCCTGAAAGTAATGCAGAATCCTCTGGGCCCAATCAAAACTGGCAGATTTCTGAGTCACCCAACAAATGAATGTGACCAGTGTTACTAAGTCTTTATGTGCTGTCCTCAAAATCTACATGGGGCTACCAAGTAAAGTGACTATTTAATAATCATAAGAGGTTCAAGGTACAATAACCTGTCCTTTAATTTGGTGGGAATGTCCTGATATGCATCAGTTACTAGATTTCTTAAAAATTTCCCTCATTTTTAAGGTCCATAAGTCTAGGTTATACAGTATGGGTTTTTCTCCCACTCTTCTCGAGCATGTGACATGCAAAGTACTTGGTACTTCCTACTTATTAGGCTCAATTAATATGATGACATTATTATAAACAACCAGCTATGCATTTTATATAATAGTCAAATGATACTTTTTTTTTTTCCTCACTATATTTGGCTAAAATCATTAGGGTTAATGTTTTATGGAAAGACTGTGAGCGTATAGTACCATCAATTCCAGGTAAGTGTACATTGCTTCTAATCCTCTTTCCTGGTTAGTACTGTGGGGAAAAGCACAATTGCTAGATCAATA
This sequence comes from Balaenoptera ricei, assembly GCF_028023285.1. NCBI lineage: Eukaryota > Metazoa > Chordata > Mammalia > Artiodactyla > Balaenopteridae > Balaenoptera > Balaenoptera ricei. The sequence goes on along the minus strand of NC_082651.1, from coordinate 74,953,227 downwards.
ACTGTATATCAAATGCTCAAGGCTGTATGGATCTGTTCTAGTAAAGTTACACATCTGGAAAAGCAGCTGCAATTGGAAATAACACCTGGTTAAGTGGATGCTACTTTCTGTTATTTGCCATGCTCGATTTTTCTTCGTTTTTTGAGCGGGTAGGAGTACAGACTGGTCAATTAAATAGTGTTAAAATAGGGTTAAAATAAATAACACCACCCCTATATCCTTTAGGTCTCTGCCAGTTTGCTCTTCTATCTGGGATGCAATATTGCTTTTAATTTACTAACTTGCCTGGAAGGAGGAAGTTTCAGGTGCTTTTACTTGAACTTTCCTACCATTATTGCACTCCTTCACAGGTCAGGTTGCAAGAACAAGAGCTCTGCCAATTCAAAATGTATATTCATCCTGATTATGCATTCATGGACTGACAAATGCCCCTAGGTCCAGAGGTGAGGGCTCTGTGGAATCACTGAATCTACAGTAAGATGACTGAAGGCCAGTATTCCATATATCACCTGGCCTCCATGTGCTTGCATTCTGACTGAGGGTCTATGATGGCATTTTGGTTTCCCCAGGATATTGTTAGTCCAGACTCTGAGTCTAACAGGTTTCCATGTTAGAATTAGGTCCTGGTAAATTTCTATAGATCTTTTGAGGAAAGATCATTGTATTGTTTATACTCGCTTTGTTTTATGGAGTATTCCTCCAGAGGAGATAGCGTCTTCTGGAAGAGTCTCCCTGGAAATTGGTGCATGGTTATGATTTTGCCTTGGGTAGCTGACATCAGCATCTTGATTATCTGTTTCTAAAGTTTCTGTAATTGTGTGTGTGTGTGTTGTTATTTTATAAGTCAGGCACTATCCTTAGGAAACTATGGTTCAACAGCCTACAGGATCTGAATGCTTCCCAAAACTACATGAGCTTGGAAGAAATTTCTGCACCAGTTAAGCCTCAGCTGAGACTGATGCCCTAGCTAACACTTTGATAGCAGCTGTGTGAGAAACTAAAGATGATACAGCTAATCTATGTCTAGACTGACTCAAAGAAGCTATGATATATGTCTGTTGTTTAAAGTTGCTAAGATTGTAGTAATTTGTTTTGCAGCCATAGATAACTGATATGATAGGAATAGTACTTCCCCTATTGGGAAGTTGGGCCATGCTGAGTCGTAATCATAATTACTGGTGTAAAAGCAATGAAGGAAATTAGGAGCAACTCTGGAGGAGAAAACAAACAAACAAACAAACATGATTGTGTAAGACATCTGCCTCAGGTGAAGTCTTTTCATGGTGTCCAGAAAAAGGAATACAGTGTTTGTCTGATAAGAAGAGTGTGCCACTTCTGCTAGCCTAGAACATTCTGGGAAATCTCAGGTCTCAAAGTTCTCAAACATTTTACCTAGATATCTTACCTAAGGTCTTAAAGTCCCACTCTTTCCTTATCAGGGCTCTGACTTGAGTATAGAAGACTTGCCAAGATGTGAATTTAGCCTCCTTTATAACTTGCAAGAGATGAGAATCTCTTTAATGCTGCTATAGCCTAGTGGCTTGCCTAGTCATATCTTGTGTTGATAATGTCATGAGTTAACTTGTCAGGTTTTGTTTGTTTGTTTGTTTGCTTTTTAATTACTTAATGACTAATAAGCTCCAAGGTTCTTATAACAATTATGGCCCCATACCTCTAGAGATATTGCACAAGCCAGTGCATTTCATTCCATTTTTATCCTAATTCACCACAGGTAAGAGTCTTGGTTATTGTAATGCTGTAGCATTTGGGGTGTTATAATGACCCTACTCACTACTAGTAATGGGGTCCTAGAGGCCTCTGGCCAGTGAGTGATCCAATTTCAGAATTTTATCCTGAGGATCTGCTTTCTAAAACCACTTCTAGTGACAATTGTCTTAATTTGGGTTCCCCCAGAAGGTGACTCCTAGAAAATCAAGTGTCAGTAGTTTATTTGTGAGTTATTTCATGAAATACAAGTAATGAAGTAGTCATCGAGACAGGGAGGGGGATGAGACAATAAAGGATACATCATCAAAAAAATTATCTTTTTGAGCAAAGGGAGCTTAAACTACCTGGGAAATCTCAAAGTCATTGCCCCTGATGGATGAGGAAGCCGGGGTATTTATATACGAAGTCAAATCAATTTGGTAGAAGTCTGTTTTGGTGAGCCATTACTTCTCTGTGACACCAAATATGCAGTAAACAAAGCAATTTAAGCTTCAACAGTCAGAGACTTACCTTTAGGTAAAGCGATTCAGATGCTAGTCATTGGAATTCTACAGAAATGCACCAACATCCTGAGGTAGAGAGGACACAGGCTGGACAACAGCAACAACTGCTACACGGTACTGTTGCCTCTTCCCACAAATCATATTTTATCAAGATAATCTTTTCAGGAAAATTAAAAATATACCCTCAACTGTACACCAGATTACATGGTGATATTTCTGGGAGTTTCCTATTAGCCTCCTTGAAAACTATGAGTTAATAACTAAAATCTTACCAAAGCTTTTTTTTTTTAAACTAAGAACACTTCTAAAAATCATTCCTTATGACCACATAAGAGTATTTTCTATAATAATCTTCAAAATTATACTTATAATCATTTAATGGAATGTTAAATCTCATTGGGATTGTGTCTTCTTATTTATCTTGTAACTATTGACAGGTTACTGAACTTTCATATAAAAAATGAAAATTAAGGTCATGTTTTGATATTTTACAGTTATTAAACAGAACTCACAGTGTTCTGCTGAGAGACAAAAAAAAGTAGATCTAATCCTGGCTTTCATGACGATTTATGTATCGTAAATTTATTCTTAAATACAGATACCTTATGCTCTAACTATTCATTTCCAACACTCAAAGATTTTATGTTAAAATGATAGCTGTATTACACATCAGCCTGAAACCCCCAATCAATTTCCTAAAATATAACTGAAACATAGTAAAATGCCTAATATAAGTAATAAACTATTATATTAAGATGTTAAATGCTTTAATAAATCACATCATACTCAACAAACAATTAAAGTATGGTAAAGTTATTAGAACTTGATGAGTCAAAATTTATAATATAATTTCTAGGATAACCGTAGAATAACAGTAAAAGCAAATGAATAACTATCAAGCAAAGAAAGGAAAAATGGAGTAATGAAATTTAATCAATATAAAAGAAGGCAAGAAAAGAGATAAAAAGAAACTTTGCTCAGGCAAGATGGCAAATTATAGAATAGTAGATTTAAACCCAATACAATGATAGTTGCACCAAATGCAAATAGGCTAGTCAATTAAAGACAAGAAGAGGTTTAAGTTTAAATAAAATCCAACTATATAATGCATATAAGAGACATAGTTAAAATAGAAGGATACAGAAAAGTTACGCAACACAAAAAGATTTAATATGCACCACTAACCAAAAGAAAACTAGTTTAGTTATATTAATATTTTTATATCAGGATAAGTAGACCTTATTTAAAAGACGTTAGTATTAATTACGAAGGATGTTTTATAATAATAAATATTAAATTCACTAGAGATTATAATTCTAAATTTGTATAGATCTGATAGCAAATTAAATACATTTTTAATAAGAATCACACAAAAAATTCACAATTAGAATAGGGGAGTTAATATGCCTCTCTCAGTAACTGATCAGACAAGTAGAAAAAAAACCAATAAAAGATATAGAAAATATGAAAAAACATTAATAAACTTGACCTAATAGAAATATATAAAGCACCCCTCAATACAATTGCATAATAAACATCCTTTTCAAGTACACGTGGAATATTTACCAAAGTTGACCATGTTCTGGGTAAATCTCATCAATCCTCAAGACATTAAAATCAGAGGGGGTAGATCTTCTGACTACAATGAAATTATGCTAGAAATCAATAACAAAAAATGACTAGAAAATTCACATATATTTAGAAATTTGGAAATACACTCTGAAATAACACATATGTCAAAGAAGAAGTTGTATGGATATTAGTCAATAAACTGAATGATTATGAAATAAGTTCCATAAAGAGAAAGGCTAGGTCTGTCTCATACACTGAAGCCTGGTTATCTAGTACGTAGTGTTTGGCATATAGCAAGTGCTCAGTAAATACTTGTTAAGTAAATTAATCTTAGAGTAACTGCATGCAGTTCCTTTGATGATGGCACTTACTGGGTATGGGAGATTTAAATCAATGCAGACAAATCCATCAATAACAAGGAAAGATTCTTCAAAAAGACAGTATAAGCTGAGCTCAGAATTCAGGTTATCTTGTTTTGCAGCAGCAACAGCAGAAGGAGAGGAGGAGGAGACTGGGGGAAAGTTGAAAAAACAGGTATTATCTTTCATAGTTAAAACTGAGACTCCTACCTGCGTTGTTCACAGAATGATGTGAAACACAATAATTATGGGTAAAGAATGGGTTAGCTTATTTTATCTAAGCTGTCAGTACCATCTTTTTATGAATCAACTTGTTACTTATTAGAATATAGAATAGTTCCTTTGTCTTAAATTTATATTGCTGGTCCAGAAGTTCTTGAGAATTATAAAATGACTATTACTAATTGTATAATCATTTTCAGATTGTGATTTTTCAGCTTCTCATCCCAGAAAAGGAATTCTATTAAACACTACTAATTAAAGATCCAGTTGTCATTATTGACCTAAATTCATCAGTTATAAGGATATTAGCATGAAGGTCTACAATATTTTTATGAAACATTAATAATCTTTGACAGTGTAAAGGTGGGGCTGGGAGATAAAAGCCAATATCCTTTCCATTTCACTTGTGAAACTGCTTTACAATGTTTCAATTAGATCCTTCTTTTACCCCTGAGAGAAGCTAACGGATGTATTGCATTAATTATGGTTCCCAGAGACAGGTTCAGGGAATCCAAAATCATAAAATTACAATCATTGCAGTTTTGCAGGCTCTACTTTTTCTTTCATTTCATGTGCTTGCAGAGTTGAGATGTGAGTTTACAACCAACAGCTTCAGAGGAATTGCCAGTGTCAGAATAGCACCAAAGATTCTGTAGAACAGGAGAAAGGGAAGAGATGAAGCCATAGAACAATGTCTACTTAACCAAATATATGATTGAGTGTAGTTTATGATAGTTAAAATGCAAGATTTTTAACCTATTGAATATCATTTAATGTATATTTATGGTTCTATTAAATTTAATTTTAATTGTTTACATATGTGCATATTGCTTATACACGCATATACACACATGCATACATAGAGTGGGAAAGAGCTATCACTGAATATATATATGTATATATATAAGTATTCTTATGTGTTCTCATGTGTGTCATGTATGTGTGTGTGTGTGTGTGTGTGTGTATGGCATGTGGGAGTAGACAGAGAGAAAAGAATGGAAACTTTTTACCATCAGCACACAGAACTGTCCCAAATCACAATGCAGCTATTTGAAAATATAACGGATTGGAATGGACATTAATAATTTCCTTTAATATTTTTAAACTAAAAATTAATTGAATAGCTCCCCTGAAAAATATATCATGCCAATAATACACCTTTTGACTAAGGCAATGACTGGTGTAAACTTTCACATTATTGTAAAAGCTACAGTCTGTAGAAGAGAAAAGCCAGGGATAAGAATTTTATCTCCCTTTATAGGGGTAGCATTTTGAAGAGAGTTGTCACAACATTTTCTAAATTTGAAGAATAAAATTTGTTTGAAATGTCTATATTTCAGAATATTGTCTAAAAGCATGATTAAATTTTAAAAATGGAATTTATTAAGTGATCCAGATCCATTTAGGTAACTAAGGTCATAAATCAAAAGCACTTGCATGCAGAGGTAACAGGTACTGGGTTGATTTTATATGTTCAAAAGGAAAGATTTTATTTTTGCTGAAATAAAAAAAAGAATAGACAGTCAATTAAGAGTCATAAAAAGTTGAGACCGATTAAATAGTATTAAATTTAATTTAATAATGCAAGGCAATGCTTTCTAAAATATCAAACTTGTAGAATAACTCATATTTATAGCCTGAATAAATAAAGAAATAAGTGGCTGAAATAGTAGGTTAATTAAAATTAGTGCATTTTTTTAAACTAGCAAACCAGATAGCTTGGTGGGCTAATATATCAAAGGTTGGCAATTATTTCAGATAAAATATTCTGAGCAGATGGGCATCTAGACATGGCCTCAATAGACTTTAGGTTTTATAGTCTTATACTAGGTCATAGAACTTACCACATTATATATTTTTTTGAAGCATTATTATCACATGATGAATATGTCTATAGCCTAAATGTTAATTGTATCACTTTCTAACTATGAGAATTTGTCAATTTCTCTTTCATCCCATTTTCTGCACTTATGAAATAGGGATAATAAAAGAATCTATCACCTAGGATTTTTCAAAGGTTAAATTAATATAGAAAATAGGACATTGACACACACTGAGCTTTCAAGAAATGAAAGTGAGTGCATTTAAAAATTTTTCCTTTATTTTGACATTCATGGTATAACCCACACTGAAGACATTTCTAGATGCAGAGCTCAGTTTAAATCACAGAATTGTGCATATTCTAGTTTCATTTTGTGGTGTTTGGGTTTATATCAGCTCTGCAAGCAGTTAAATAGATTACAACTAAGTAGACCATGCCAGTTTAGTCAAAAGGCAACTGAACTAGGCTTCTATTTTTCTTTCCTTTAGCCATTTTATCTATATGAAAATTATCGTCTTCAGGATCTCTCAGAAATGCTTTTCCACCATTGGACACTTTTAATAAATGGGATTCAGGCTAACGGAAAAAAATTAACAAGAGATCTCAAAGAAAATTCACTTCAAAAAGAATATAGCCTTTTAAATGACATAGTGCCTTACAGAGAATTTGGAGATGGAGGAGAATCGTTCAGGAGATAAAAAGGGAGGTTTTTATAATTCAGGGACTAAAAATGAGATCTGTAATTGGATAAAGTCTACAAGATCATGATGCCTTTTGAATTGCAAACACCAGGTTAAGAACTTATGAGAGATATTTTGAAAAGTGTGCTTAGAGAGCAAATGATCTAATGCCTTCCATTTGTTCCCATCTATCAGAGGTCCCATTGCACACTACTTGTCTAATCAGACCAAAGATTTTCAATTCATTGGCCTTACTGCTGACCTTTTGTTCTCTCATAACCAAAGAATCCCACATACTGGTGTAGCAAAATGGAAAACTCCCTTTAGAATTAGGTTTGATTTCAATTATTCCATGTGGTACTTTGTGTTTTAATTTTTTTGATAGGGGGTGTAGGAAGTGGGAGGAGGACGGTGTAAAATTACACAAAGATCAAGGATGTCAAGTCATAGACAACCTGTTTCAATTCCTCCCAGCTATACATGCTGTGTGACTTGGGGGCCATACCCCTTAATGGAAAGGACCATTTCTTAGTTGTCATTTAACCCCTAGCACCCACCATACAGTGTATGTAAAACAAGTACTCAAAAAATGTTTATTGAAAATGTGCTTTGTAAAGCAAGTATTTTTTTAACTTCATATTTTCCTTCTTATTCTGTAAAATGAGTATAACTACTTTCTAAGCTTGTGGGGATTAAACAATGTACATAAAATGAAATAGAGAAAGCACCTGACACATAGTAAACTTTCCTCAATCAATGGCAGTTCTGGTATTTGTATTAAAAAATATTCAACTCATAACAAGATTTTTTTCTTTTTAGTACATTGGGAATTATTATTACTTTAAATGTTAAGCCTACCAAGAATTCATATCTTTTACTATTATTTTCTTCACATGCAAATTTGGGTGATTTATTTTGATATATATCCATTGAAAATAAACTTTTTCATTAACTAGATAACTAGGCAGAGATTTAGGTGAACATTTTTAAAGTTAAATAGTTAGATTTGGAACAGTTTTTATCTGTATTAATTATGAATACCTAAATTAAGAAAGAAAGAAATTTAATGTCAGAAAATACCTTTTTTTCTGACATTTTCTTTCGCAAATGGGATTTTAGAAAGACATGCTAAACACAGTCCCATATGTGGTGGTGGAACTGCCTGAAAAGATGTTGATTTTCTTCCTATCAATAATTTTTCCCCAGATTTCCATCCATGAAAAGTCATCCCAATTGTTCATTCTTTATAATACTGTTGTACTAATTTAACTGAAATATAAACTAGATTTAATAGAATTTATTATGAAACTACTATCAAGCATTGGGTTCCTCCTATTCCTTTTCCTTCAATTGTCCATATAACCTCTAAGTGCCTTTAAGTATTAAATTAGGAAAAGCCAGGCAACTTTCAACCTTCCTTGTAAGGATTTTCTTTATCTACATATTATATAAAGTGCAATTTGTAACTAAGTTGTCCTGTATTTCTTTCACCTATAGCACTTTTTCAGCCAGTAAAACACTGCAGGACCATAACTTGACCTAATACCCACTGATTACCCAGTATAGGATGATGCTTTTAACCCCAAATCATCACTAGCTCCCTGCTGACTCTAATTTCAATTATAGCAATATTGCTTTAAAGAAAGATGAAGGACCACCTGAAACCTTCTACACTTATTCTTATATATTAAATCATCCTGAATTTGTTTACATGTTTTTCTTGATGGAGAAAAAGCAAGAGATAGAGCTTTTATTTTTATTAAACTAGAAGTACATTCAGATGTCCCCTTGCTGGCTAATGGAAGGGGAGGGATGATTCATTAAGACTTACTTTCACTGGTAATTTTGGATACCAGTAGAAGAATGGGTGTGGCTTCTATTCTCTGGGAGCAGAAGTTTATATTCTCCCTTGGACAAGAGAACTGCTCGCAGGAAGTAACGCCTTTTCCACCATGCATATTTGCATTATTCCTTTTGCTCTCAACACAGACCTACTTTCTTCACATGGCCTCTGAAAGCTGTGGACTTATAGATCTTTTATCTTTCCAGCTTCCGATACCTAAGAGACTGCCTTGAATCTTTTAAAATTCTGAGTCTACAAATCTTTGAGCAAAGAATTATTATTCTAAGAGAAAGATTGGGTCAGATACCCTCCATTGGGTCCATCAATTTTGGGTGAAGTAACCTGATTATATAGCAACATGACACCTCCCATAGAAAGGGAAATGGAGGAAGAAGATACTGGAAAAATGGAGGAGAAGGAGAGCAAATGTCTTTTTGCAGTTTGTCATGTCTCATATATTGTCTCACTTGCATACCCACTCCAAACTAGAATTTTCCATATCCACATAAAACGGTAAACTAGTATACTTTGGACTTCCAGAAAAGTACCGTCCCTTCCTATCACACCTTAGTGTGACCCTGTTTGTTCAAGTCCTGAGTTGTGTCAAGGAAGTGATATCTGAGTCCTTAATCATTCAGATTTCTCTGCTGTATATTAAACTGCAAATCCTAAAAGGCATTCCAACCAGTTTTCAAATACTGATGTAATGACTTTCTGGTATTAATTCTCTGTACTTTGTTTCTCTGGATCTCATTTTACAATTGATCTTTAATTGACAAAGTGATATATTGTAGTTCTTTGTTTATAAGTCTTCATATAATCTTCATTTATCTAACTTTTCCCATTCTTTTGTAACCATGGTAAAAGAAATCATTGCCTACCAGCAAACTATAAAGAAATATATATATGGGAAAGGTTAAAGACAAAATATACCAGAAACCTTTTATTAAAATATAGACAGATGAGCTTTGTACCAAGATTGCCGTAGAAAACCAGCATGTACATTAAAACTCTAAATTTAAGCTGTTCACTTATTTTAAGTTACTGGAACTTATTTCTAATTAGATTTAAGATCTCTACACAATTCAGTATAGATTTTAAATAATATCTCCAATGGAACTTGCTTAAAGTATCTGGACAATTAAAACAGAAATTGATTAGATTATTTTTTTCAAGTTTAGTACATTCTTTTTGTTCCATATATAGGTACCATAAATGTCACATGCTAGCAATTATTCAGTTAATTCAACCAATAGAGTCAGTCTTGCTTTTTGAGGTTCAAAACTACATAGAAACCAAACAATACCCAAAACAAAATTTTTTCATCAGTAGCAGCATATTTTTTCCTTCACTTGTTATAAAAATACCAACGGTTATAAACCACATTAGTTAGTTTGAAATCACAATTTCTGATGACTCATTTCTTTTTTCTCTTTTTTAAATTTTGGTCTCATTCCCCATGCTTCCAAGCCTCAAACTTAAACTTAGCAAGAAAAGTTTAATTCAATGATAAAAAGATAAAAATATATTTCATGTCCTCTGTTCTTACTCATCAGGGAATGTTATATAAAGCTTATTTAAAAGAACAAAGTATTACCCCTCTAACTAGGTGATAAGATACAGTCTCAGACATGAATAATCTGGAAGTTTATCACTCATAAAAAATACTTTAATATAGGTTTTGTTACCAGTTGAACCAGTGTACAGCAAAGCTATATTAACAAAAAGATCTATTAATGCTTTCTGGCTCACTGAACCATATGAAATTTAAATTAGCAAATCTATAGAAAAATTGATTCCTTCATTTGTAACTTTCCAGAAAATCAGCTTCTTCCTCAGAATCATACAGTGACACTAAATCAAGCTATGGTCAGAAAATACAGAGTGAGTGTTCCAAAAAAAAAAAAAAAAACTGAGTTATAATAGATTCTGTAACTGAATATTGCTTTATTTTTAAGTTAGTAGGTACTCAATAATCAATCTAAGTTAGTCAGGTGGATTTTTTACCTATTGTTCTATCACGTGTGTTTAACTATTTCATTGTATGTCAGTTTATTAGAATAATAGTTAATTAAAAAAAAATCTCCCTGAAGCTTGTAGATATAAATACAAAAATGCAGAGTTTCCAGAAGTATTTAATTTAAACAAACTTTTTAAAAAAGTGTATTTTTTTCTTTTTTCCACCGCTTTATTTAAGTATGTTTGACAAATAAAAATCCTACAGATCTTCCTCAACTTACAATGGGGTTACATCCTGAGAAACTCATCATAAGTTGAAAAATTATAAGTTGAAATGCATTTAATACGCCTAATCTATCAAACATTACATTTTAGCCTAGCCTTTTTTTTTTTTCCCCAAAGAAAAGAATTTTTTTTAATTCAAGTAACAAAAGATTTTAAGACAATTTGCCTCTCCCTGAGGTTGCTGGATACCGTTTCACGTTCACGTCTGTAATCAGTTTTTTTTTTTTTTAAACATCTTTATTGAAGTATAATTGCTTAACAATGGTGTGTTAGTTTCTGCTTTATAACAAAGTGAATCAGCTACACATATACACACGTTCCCATATCTCCTCCCTCCCGCATCTCCCTCCCTGCCACCCTCCCCATCCCACCCCCCTAGGCGGTCACAAAGCACCGTTAGCCTAGCCTATCTTAAACGTGCTCAGACACATTAGCCTACAGTTGGGCAAAAGCATCCAACACCAAGTTTATTTTATAACAAAGTGTTGAATATCTCATGTAATTGATTGAATACTGTACTAAAAGTGAAAAACAGAATGGTTGTCGATTGTTTACCCTTGTGATCACATGGCTGACTGGGAGCTGCTGCTTGCTGCCGCTGCCCAGCATTATGAGAGCATTGTAGGGCATATCGCTAGCCAGGGAAAAGGTCAAAATAAAACCCAAAGTATGGTTTCTACTGAATGTGTATCACTTTTGCACCATCATAAAGTCGAAAAATCTTAAGTCAAATCACTGTAAGTTGGGACTGTCTGTATATATTTAGGTTGTACATATTGTATATTGTAGGTATATATTTAGGTTGTCCAACGTGATTTTTTTTAAAAGATGTATGATATGATGACTTAATATATGCATATATTATGATGTGATTGCCACAATCAAGTTAATTAACACATTCATCACCTCATATAATTACCTGTGTGTGTGTGTGTGTGTGGTGAGAACACTTAAGATCTACTCCATTAGCAAATTTCCAGTATGCAATACAGCATTATTGTCTATAATCACCATGCTGTACTCTAGATCTCCAGAACTTATTCATCTTATAACTGAAAATTTGTACCTTTTGACCAATATCTCCTCATTATGTACAGGTTCTAGAGATAAAGTTAATTATCAAAAGATCCACTGTGACAAAAGCCCCGCGAGGACTGGGATTTTAGTTTGTTGGATTCGATGTTGTGTACCGATGATCCCAAACAGAACCTTGGGCATCATTGCTCAACACTCATTTTAAAAAGAGAATGCTTTACAATATATCCTTGTTGCCTATCTAACGTTCAGTGGAGGGGAAAAAGAAGGGAATGCTTCTAACATTTCACGGTAAACATTATGTTTGCTGTGGGTTTGGGGAAGCTTCTCTTTGCTTATCTTTATATTAACATACATGTCTTTTTAAATATATATTAAACCTTTCTTTTACACACCTTCTCCCATTCTGTCATCCATCTATTTATTTTGGCTCTTGTGTCTTTCACTGAAGAGTAATCCTTATTTTGATGTAATCACACTCATCAATTTTTTTGTCTTATGATTTTTGACTTTGAAGTTTTATTGTTAAAGTATTTTTCTACCTAGAGATTATAAAGATACTCAGTTTTGTCTTCTTCAACTATCTAATAGTTTATCCTTCACATTTAGATCTTTAATCCATTTAGGCACTTTTGAATGTGCTGTTAAGTAGACATCCACTTTCACTTTTCTCCTTGAAGTAGTTTGTTTAACTTCTACTAAATAATTTGTCCTTTTACCACTACTTTTGATATGCCCATTGTCATATATGTTTCCATATACACTAACAAATTTGAAAACCTAGAGAAAAATGTATAAATTCTGGAAAAATATATAATGTCAAAATGTCCTGAGTAACAATAAGTTTTGAACAAAATTAAAATAGTAGCTAAGATTTCCCCATTAGAAACAAACAAACAAGCAAACAAACAAAACAAAAGCTAGGGCCAAAAGTTTTTGAAGTGAGTTCATACAAACTTTCAATTACCATTTGTCTCTGAACCAAGAATCATGTCTCCTGCCAGCATCCATGCAACTGCAGTAGGCTAACTTGTTAGCTTGCAAATCAGGTAAAAATCTTAGACCATTCACAGTTCTTGACATGAACTAGAATATATAATACAAAATAGGACACCATCACACCAGCAACAAAAACTTTAATTCATATAGTAATTTATCTGGAGTGCAATATGGAAAAAAACTGTAGAAATAAGAGTGTAAAAGAAGATTTTAATTTTTCAAGAGACATCTCATGTTTTTAGGAGAAATGGGTTAATATTACAAATGAGTCAGTTGTTCTTAAATTAATCTATAACTGTGATGCAATCCAATGACATTTCCAATTTGATATTTTGATAAACTTAACAAACTTTATCTACAACCTATATGGAAGAATAATTTATGAATAGCTAAGCCAGCCTTACATAAGTAAGAGTAAAGCAGAGGTATTTGTCCTAACAGAATTAAGAAATATTATAAAACAAAGTTATACATGTGGTGTGATATTTGCTCAATAACATTGGCTCAAATGCATGTACTTATAATTTAAAAATTGTCAATGAATTTTTAAATTAATTTCATGTATTATTTTGACAGTGTAAACTGTACTATTCAGTAGCCTTTAGACTTATTTGGTATGCAAAGAATATGTGTTATCTCATGCAACTTTAACCAGGGAAAAAATTGCCCATGTTGTCCTGATATTATTTCAGGAACATGGGTCTGCTTCATGAAACACGTTGATTTGAACTTGCATGTAGAATTCCTCCATCAAGTGAACCTGAATATCCAAGGCTGCATTGGCATATATATATATATATATATATATATATATATATATATATATATATATATATATATATACTGTATATATGTATGTGTGTATACACACACATATATCTATATACATGTATTTATATATGTATATATGCACACATATATATACATATATATTTTACATAAAATAAAATTCAGAAAAAGCACATGTGACCTCAATATATATATTTCAAATTCATCAGTAATGCCAATGCCAGGTTATCTTAATAATGTAATATGAATAGAAATAACAAAATTTTCTTTTAAAAAGTGATGGTTTGTGAGTAAAGGAATGTGCAAATTATAAAACACTGGCTCTATTTTAAAAGCAGATTTTCCCATGGGTCTGCATTTAAATTGAATTCACTGTTCTGAAGGACAAACAGCTGATTTACTCCAAAGAGTGTCCTTTAAATCTCCGAGGTTAACATAAAACTTGGTAAATTGATAGTGTAGAACTTAGTGAAAGATTAGAATATAAATAGAGAAACTCAAACTTTACTGCTGACTTTGAAATTTGGAAATAATATTTGTCACATTATTATAGAGCTATTGCTTTTTTAATGACAATTTGTCATGAGGGATTGTAATCATTAGACCGCATTTTGAATTGTATTGATTGTTTGCTCAGACATGAGATCTGGCCACAATCCTACTATAAATTTCCCACCCTAACATCCCTGCTAGCTCATACAGTGCTTTAAATATCTTTAATAGTGGACAACAGCAAGAGGAAAGAAAGAAAAAAATAAATAGCATAGTAGCATAAGAGAGTTGATTTGTTAAAATGTACAAAGTGTAACTTTGTAAATTAAATCACCATGGTTCTTTGAATCTATTTAATGACTCATAAGACTTGATGACAAATGTGTTACTTACTATATAGTTCATCCACGATAAAAAGAAAATTAGCCTCTAAAAATCCAGAACTTGCTTCACTCTTAAGCTAGCTCTTGGTGTTAGAACCCGCCTGGCACCCACAGCTTGGCCATAGGGTTCTCCTGTTGGACATAGTGATTTCACAGAATCTCAATTTCAGAAAAGGTCACTGTGTGACTGCGGTGAAGTGAGATAACAAACAAGAACAATTCATGATGTTGACTAAGTAAAAAGAAAGACAATATCATTTTGTAAACCCTAAAATATCAAACATCCCCCATCCTAGCTAGTATGAATGATGACTACTACTTCTTTAACAATTAACAGCTCTAGCCTTGCTCTAGCCTTCTCTCTTGCCAAATAAGATTTATTTTTTACTTAATCACAGAATTATCCACAGTTCCTGAGAGAATCCAATTCAGACCAAAGACTTGCTTGTTTGAACCCTCCCTCAAATCACCTAAGCAAAGCCTGAATCCTGCAATAAGTCTTTTCTAACACACTCTTACTGAGATGCCCCATGGTTCCTCATGGTGTGCATTCTCCTTCCCGGTAATGCATAATAAACCCAACTCATCCTACTAGTTTGTTTCTGGTTATCTTTTTTAGGAGGACATTGTGACCTATTCATTGTAACCTTGGTTTATATCTTTGGAAAAAGCAAAACAAAACAAAACCCAAAACAAAGCCAGTGAAACAACAATCAGATAACAGCATCAACTAAAACTTACCAAGGTATATAATTAACTTCAGAATTTGTGCCTAGTTATGATCTTGATGACCAATCAGTGCTGAGCAAGTTGTTTCTGGAATACTTCACCATTCCGTCTCTGTAGGCACCAGGAAATTGCAATTGAAAAGAAAAGTATAATTCTAGCTATTGTCTGCCAAACAACTTTTCTAAAACTGTTGAAGAAAATAAAAAGGAATCCCAAGATAAAAAAATAAGATTGTTGGTATTTTATCCAATTTGTTTGCAAATGGCATGATACTATATATAGAGAATCCTAAAGATGCTACCAGAAAACTACTGGAGCTAATCAATGAATTTGGTGAAGTAGCAGGATACAAAATTAATGCACAGAAATCTCTTGCATTCCTATACACTAATGATGAAAAATCTGAAAGAGAAATTAAGAAAACACTCCCATTTACCATTGCAACAAAAGGAATAAAATACCTAGGAATAAACCTACTTAAGGAGACAAAAGACCTGTATGCAGAAAATTATAAGACACTGATGAAAGAAATTAAAGATGATACAAATAGATGGAGAAATATACCATGTTCTTGGATTGGAAGAATCAACATTGTGAAAATGACTATACTACCCAAAGCAATCTACAGATTCAGTGCAATCCCTATCAAACTACCAATGGCATTTTTCACAGAACTAGAACAAAAAATTTCACAATTTTCATGGAAACACAAAAGACCCCAAATAGCCAAAGCAATCTTGAGAAAGAAAAACGGAGCTGGAGGAATCAGACTCCCCAACTTCAGACTATACTACAAAGCTACAGTAATCAAGACAGTATGGTACTGGCACAAAAACAGAAATATAGATCAGTGGAACAGGATAGAAAGTCCAGAGATAAACCCACGCACATATGGTCACCTTATCTTTGATAAAGGAGGCAAGAATATACAATGGAGAAAAGACAGCCTCTTCAATAAGTGTTGCTGGGAAAACTGGATAGCTACATGTAAAAGAATGAAATTAGAACACTCCCTAACACCATACACAAAAATAAACTCAAAATGGATTAAAGACCTAAATGTAAGGAGAGACACTATCAAACTCTTAGAGGAAAACACAGGCAGAACACTCTACGACATAAATCACAGCAAGATCCTTTTTGACCCACCTCCTAGAGAAATGGAAATAAAAACAAAAATAAACAAATGGGACCTAATGAAACTTAAAAGCTTTTGCAGCAAAGGAAACCAAAAACAAGACGAAAAGACAACCCCCCAGAATGGGTGAAAATATTTGTAAATGAAGCAACTGACAAAGGATTAATCTCCAAAATTTACAAGCAGCTCATGCAGCTCAATATCAAAAAAACAAACAGCCCAATCCAAAAATGGGCAGAAGACCTAAATAGACATTTCTCCAAAGAAGATATACAGATTGCCAACAAACACATGAAAGAATGCTCAACATCATTAATCATTAGAGAAATGTAAATCAAAACTACAATGTGATATCATCTCACACCAGTCACGATGGCCACCATCAAAAAGTCTACAAACAATAAATGCTGGAGAGGGTGTGGTGAAAAGGGAACCCTGCTGCACTGTTGGTGGGAATGTAAATTTATACAGCCACTATGGAGAACAGTGTGGAGGTTCCTTAAAAAACTAAAAATAGAACTACCATATCACCCAGCAATCCCACTACTGGGCATATACCCTGAGAAAACCATAATTCAAAAAGAGTCATGTACCGCAATGTTCATTGCAGCTCTAATTACAATTGCCAGGACATGGAAGCAACCTAAGTGTCCATCGACAGATGAATGGTTAAAGAAGATGTGGCACATATATAAAATGGAATATTACTCAGCCTTAAAAAGGAACAAAATTGAGTTATTTGTAGTGAGGTGGATGGACCTAGAGTCTGTCATACAGAGTGAAGTAAGTCAGAAAGAGAAAAACAAATATCGTATGCTAACACATATATATGGAATCTAAAAAAAAAAAAAAAAATGGTCATGAAGAACCTAGGGGCAAGATGGGAAGAAAGATGCAGACCTACTAGAGAATGGACTTGAGGACGTGGGGAGGGGGAAGGGTAAGCTGGGACAACATGAGAGAATGGTAGTGTATATATGGACATATATACACTACCAAATGTAAAATAGATAGCTAGTGGGAAGCAGTTGCATAGCACAGGGAGATCAGCTCCGTGCTTTGTGACGAGCTAGAATGGTGATATAGGGTGGGTGGGAGGGAGGGAGATGCAAGAGGGAAGAGATATAGGGATATATTTATATGTATAACTGATTCACTTTATTATAAAGCAGAAACTAGCCCACCATTGTAAAGCAATTATACTCCAATAAAAACATTTAAAAAAATTTAAAAAAAGAAAGAAAGTTAAAAGACATTCCACAGGAAAATATTTGTAGGTTCTGATAAGGAACCTGTATCTAGAATATGTAAAGAACACTTACAACTTAACAACAAAAAGACAAGCCAATTTAAAATGAGGAAATTATCTAAATAGTCATTTATCCAAGGAATTTATGAATTTATGTTTACCTAATGAATAATGTAAATATCATCATATAAACGTAAATTTGGACAACAGAAGCCACAGAAAAATGCATATGGTATTATTCCATTTTTATAACACAAAAACAGACTATCTTGTACTATGGTGATAGACGTCAGGACAGTGGGTAACCTTAGTGGGGCAGAAAATGGAAGGCAGGACAGTAGGGCTTCTCAGGGTGCTGGTATTTTCTTTTTTCTTGATGTTGGTGCTGTTAGAGAGATGGTTATGTCATGAAAATTCATTGAGATGTGCATTTATAATATGTGCACTTATCCGCATATATACTTGCTTCAATAAGAGCATTATAAATGGATGATGATTTAAGATTTTTAAAGTATTTTATGAGTTAAATTAAGCTTGAGAGAGACTTCCCTGGCAGTCCAGTGTTAAGACTTCGCCTTCCAATGCAGGGGGTGTGAGTTCGATCCCTGTTTGGGGAGCTAAGATCCCACATGCTTCGTGGCCAAAAAAACCAAAAGATAAAACAGAAGCAATATTGTAACAAATTCAATAAAGACTTTAAAAATGGTCCACATCAAAAAAATCTTTAAAAAAAAAAAAAAGCTTGAGAAACCGCAATACATATATCAGTGTGTTTTTCAATATGGTTGTCTTTTGATTATGTGTTTTTTTCTTATTTTAAATTTGTATTATGCCATATTCTAGAAAAAACTGAAGTTGGGTTTAAGAGGATTAACCAAAGTATAGCAAGACATAGGTGAAAAAGAAGGAAAGAAAAGTAGAGGTAGAAAATAGAAGCATATGATCATAATTATTCCCTATATTTATAAGCGATTTGCATTTCTTTCATCAGCCTTTGTCTTTTTTTGCATGCCTCATTAACTATCCTTATCTTTCCTGATACTTAATCAGGAAAGTAAAGGGGGCATCCTTCATCTGTTCACTGTTAGAATTTTACTTATTTTATATTTGTCCAAGTAAACTACAAAGTATCTCCTCTGAGAGGTTCCAAGGGGGACAGTGCGAGTCCTTGGTGAGGGGAGAGGTGCTGGGAGAGGGTGTCATGCTTTATCCCCCAACACACTGCAGTCCTTGCCACCCCCTATTCCTCTGAGCCCTCACAGCCCTTGCCTGTGTCATCAAAGTTGATATTTATTATATACGGTCTGAGTACGATAAAAAATTGTCTAGATTTCCTCCATTTGCCAATTTTTTGTTACTATCATGAGTCTCAAATAATATGCCATTAAAGAAAACTTCATCAAAACCGTGTTGGTATCTTAGACTGCTAAATTGTGATTTCCTTCTTTCCAAGCTAGAAGTTCACAGTTTTTAGAGTTTACTTACAAATAGTTGTGACATATAGACAAGACTGAAAGGGTATTCCTGTAACTGTAGACTCTTCTTTAAACAGAGAAGAAGTAAAAATATTTCAATAGTGAACTTTTTTAATTGAAAAAAAAGTATGTGAGATAAAATCCTTTATTTACTCCCTTGTGGTTCAAAGGACCACAAACATAGATTTGAAAGGTGTGGCTTCTACTCGTGATTTGGCCACTGACAACATGATATAAAATTGGCCATTAACCCCTTTGGGCTTCAGCTTCTTCACTTTTTTTTTAAATTAAGGGCTTGGAGTAGATTATTTTTAAAGTCTGATTTCTGCTCTTCCTCTACAATTATCATTTATTAATTACCTAATGTGCAATGAAGTAGGCTTAACTCACTTGAAACTGCTAATGATCCTAGAAAAAGGGCTTTACTAGCATCTCCATTTTACAGGTAAATAAACTGTGGCAGAGATGGGTTAAACCTTTTGTTCAGAATAACACAGCTGGGCAGTGACAGAGCCAGAACTCCAACTGATTCTGTGTGACTCCAGAGTCCCTTGTGGTTCTTCTCCATTATGTAATCCTACTACTTTTATGAGAGGCGGTATACTTTCTTCTTCAAATGCATTCATTCTGGAGGTAGGCTGCAGAGGCAAAACCCAACTCTGCTACTTACCCACTATGCAACCTTTAACAAGTTACTTATTCCCAGGGTCTCAGTTTCATAGTCTTAAAAGGGGGATAATAATTGTTCCTTCTGTTATGAGGTTGGAAAAGTTGTATACATAAAGGCTGTTATGAGCTTGGAAAAGTTGTATACAAAAAGGCTGTTATGAGGTTGGAAAAGTTGTATACATAAAGTACTTAGGACAGTGTCTGATACAATAAGCATGCCTTCAGTGTTACCCACTGTTATCAGTGGGTAACGTTTATCCTTACTTATCCTTACTCTTACATCAAAGGTAGAGCCATGGGATTAAAATCAACCCATGCATAGATGTGGTTTGATTGCACCAATTTTTCTATGCATACTACTGTTCACTTTGCATGACAAAATATTCAGTTCTTTTAAATTGAAACTCTGCAAGTCAAATGGAATTTCATTTGTCCCATAATAGCCTTGCCAATTTGATTTAAAAATTAAAATGAAAAATCTCTTCATGCTATGCATGACTTTGCCAGGGCTTCTAACTCCTATCCGTTACACAGCAACGTCCATTTTCATGGTGAATCATTTATGAGTAGACATTCAACTGGATGGCAACACTCGATGAGACCCATTTCAAGGCAGACTGCACAGTGTGCCCAGATGTGTGCAGGCACAGGTACACCCAGCTGGAATTAGATTCAGAATACCCGTGTTCCAGTCCTAACTGCCGATCCTTGCTAATAAAGTAGGAAAAAATCTTTTAATTTCTATGGGGTTAAATTTCTTCATCTGTAAAATAAACATAATACCTATTCCTTTATTTGGGTCTATTTTGAGGATCAAATGAGATAAAAGCTGTATATAGTGCTCTGCAAAATTCAAATTTCTCTTCAAAACTAAATGCATTGTTATTGAAACTTAACTTTTTATTTTTTAAAACTTTGCTTTATTTATTTTTTTTACATCTTTATTGGAGTATAATTGCTTTACAATGTTGTATTAGTTTCTGCTGTAAAACGAAGTGAATCAACTATATGTATACATATGTCCCCATATCCCCTCCCTTTTGCGCCTCCCTCCCACCCTCCCTATCCCACCCCTCTAGGGGGTCGCAAAGCACCGAGCTGATCTCCCTGTGCTATGCGGCTGCTTCCCACTAGCTATCTATTTTACATTTGGTAGTATATATATGTCATTTCTACTCTCTCACTTCGAAACTTTGCTATAAATTCAGCCTGATTTGGCAATGGCCTGTCACACTACAACAGTTTCTAAATCTGGGTGCTCATATTTCTGTGCTTGTCTCTCATAAGAGATCAAATACTTTGATGTTTCTAGGGTTACACAGATTATCTTCTCCAAGGGAGGTTTACTGCAAGGACCCACAAGAATAAGGGCAAAGGGGAGTCATCTCACAAATTACATCCTTCTCTCCTAGTTATTCCAGAGTGTGTAATGCACTTAGAATAATAGAATGAGGCCCAGGGGTCTATCTTTTCCTTGCTCACTGAGCATTCCAAAAGAGAGTATTAACAGGCTGTTGCTCTGTTCATAGCTCCTCTATCAGGCAAGAATTTGCTCTTTAGCAATTTGTGTCCAACTTGCAGATTGTGATTCCCAGCTTATACACCTGCCCACAACCTAGCTCGGTATAGCTAGGATCACAGGATTGGTAGACCATGCTGTACCAGCTTTAGGAGCTTATGCCAAATAGCAACTGTTGGCCACTTTCTTTTGAGTGTGTATCCAAGACTTGAAGATCATGGATTACTTCTTCAGTTTAGCTGGTATTCTCCTTTTGAGGTTTACTTTTCTGAATCGTGTTTCTTAATCTTAACTCTTCATTCTACTGTTTTTTCAGCATTGTACATTAAAACAAGCAAGCATGCCACACTTGATTGAGCAATTAAAAACAATTTGGCCACACTTTCTTTTAATGCTGAATGAGCAAGATATCTAAAAGGACTTTGGGAGTTATTAAGCTTCATACCTACTAGCCAATACCAAACTTAGGGAACCAGAGATCCCAGGATAACCTGGACACGGGTTTTTTTGTTCCACCAAGTTCAACTGGAAGATTTTATGAAAAGAGAGAAGATAACTACTGGCCATAGGCCTGCCCATCACTCTTCATAGCTGCAGATATTTTTCCTCTTCTTTTCACTACATTTTAGCATATAATGCATAACAATCACTGAGCCTGAAGCTCATACTAGGGGAATTTTTCTCTTAAATATGTGTAGACCATTTTTACATAGCATTCAAAGTCATTCAAGGTGGAGGCTTATTTATTTATGTATGGCAACATCTCTCTCTCTCTCTCTCTCTAGATATATCTAGCCTTGTTTCAGTTTTATTTGGTTGCCTTTTTTCTGACTTTCCCTGATTTTGCCATTTTAATATTAGTGTTTGTTTTTTTTTAATGCTGTCCTTGGTGAAATTGTAAAAGCAGGACATACTGAGAAACATAAAATCATCAAATGCTTATGCTATGGACCAAATATAATTACTCAGTTTGGGATACAGCCATAGACATTTGCTGTTGGAGTTTTAATATCAAGTGGCAAGAGATCTCCATCTACTTTCATTCAAAAAGTTCATGGGCATGTGTCAATCATCATATTTGTTTTTAGAAATAACATTACAGTGTTTCAACTTGTTTTTCCAACTAATTCTTCTCCACCATTATATTCTCACCATAATTCTACAGTAAATATCTAGATATGACCTCTATTCAAGAGCTATTTCTTATTTCTCTGAAAATTTCTGAAAGAAGGAATGTAGCTTTGTGATTTAATTGGATTTTATTCCAATACAATAATAGCATGCTGCTAATTGTCAGATATTTCAAGAGAAAGTTAAATAAACACATTTTATGAGCTGAAAACAAGTTTTATTGACCATTAACTTTTATAAGCTAATTTCAAGGTAGCACCTTATACATTCAAATATGTTGCATCACTTTTTATTTACGGGTAATTATATCACTACATGATTTTGGAAAATAGTGAAAACTTTTGGAGGGATCATATACTTAAAGTCACATAGGAAATTTATTAATGCAATTAATGTTTATATGGTTGTAATGCATATTCTATTGACTTTATAAAATTCATTTACATACTAGCCATTGAGAAGTCAGTAAGTAATGAGAACTTGGTTTTGGAAATGCACTTTTAATCTGGTAAATATTAAAATGAACTATTATTGTTTTGACTGTTGTGGTTGAGTGACTAATACGTAAATACTAAATAATGTTTTCTTTTTACTAACATTCAACCTTGCAATGGGGGAAAAATTCTAGATTATATGATTGAGTTTGTCATAGTCACATCTCTTACGTAATCCAGATTTGCTACCTCCTAGCTGAGGCTGGAAGGCTTCATCCAGTGCTGTTCTCTGCTTCTCAGCCTGGAACTGTGCATGCGTTCCAACCAGCCCACTTACCTCCAATGGCACTGTTCCCCTGGAACTTATTTCAGAGTCTACCTTGCATGCATTTTTGCTGCTAACCCTGAATACATTCTCCTAATACCTTTCTCTAAACATTTTTTCTCTTATGGCCACACCTATAATTGTCTCAGGTGGCTTGAAAGAATTATAGGGGGAAAGTTATAGAAATTGATTAGGGGAAGGCCTGACTCATCAGTTTTCCAGACATACCAGATGTATGTGAATTATAGTTTAGGCTTGAGTAGAAAGAGATACCTGCTACTGTTTCCAAAGAATTATTAACCAATCTAAGGGCAGGCAGTGCTTTATTATGTACCACACAAATAGATAATGGTCCTTACCAGGCCTATTTGAAATTATTCCCCATGCCTAGTACAGTTTACTGTCCAAATGTGATAAATAAACCTTTGCTGGATGGTTCAGTGAAAATATTTTTGAAACTGTAAAGGTCAACACTACAGTGTACATCACTCATTTACACATTCAATAGACACTTAATCAGGACAAATTTTGTCAGCTGTTATATAAAAATCATGTTATTGAATCATCATTATAAAGCTTAAAGAGGGTAAGACACTTAAAGTCACACAGCTAATAAGTTTTAAGTCAGATTACTAACACAGATCTGTTTAATTTCAAATCCCATGACTATTTCACTGTATCTCAGTTTATTTTACATCTCCTAGAGATGTTCAAAAACAGCAGAATAATAAAATTATTGAGAATGAGAATGGTTAACACCTATTCAATTCTTTCAAAGTGTTAGGCATTTAGCAAAGTGTCTTACATTATTTATGTTATTTACTAGTCACACAATACTCTGTAACAAATATTGTTGTTCCTATAATGCCAATGCAAAAACTGAATTTCAGAGAATCAAGTCACACACTCAGAACTAAATTTTATACTCTAGCTGTTCTACTCTAAACTCATGTGTTTTACTATGTGGGGCAGGGGGCTGATAAATGTGAATAGGATAAAGGACTATCAAAATAAAGTCTGGAATAAGTTATTTACAAAGGGAGGTTTTAGGCTGGATAAGTGCATAAATGAGAGAGCTCATAGAGTTTAGCTGCAAGAGTGATGTATCTAAACAGGGTTAGAAGAAAGAAGTGCTCAAGTATACATTGATAAATCTGAACAAGGTTTTGGGGGGAGGTTAAACTGTGGAACCATTTATGGAAGATCAACTCATGGGAATATGAAAAGAGGAAAGTTGGGTAACCTGGGCATGCAGTACTATGGAAAATCCACTAAGGCAGAAGGGAAATGAATGGATAAAGGCATTTTTGATTACTTTCTGTCAGGAAGTTGGCTAGAACCACAGTGAAGGAATAGGGAGTTTGAATGAAGTAATTCAGACATAGATAATGATTTTTGAGGGGTTTTAATGTCAATAGGAGTCTATCGCACACTTTTAAGAAAAAGGCATATGCTTTAACTCATACAGTCACTTTTATTGGCATAACAAAATGGCATTATTGTAATCAATAAGAGTTTCAAACATTTCCTACATTTTCCCAATATGTAACATAAAGGCAAATGTAGAAAGGACAAAAGAAAACAGCTGTGTATGGCTCGATTTCAATTTATTTATTTGATTAGTATCTCTAACTTAAGTTCACATTAAAATAGAGGAGAAACTTCTTCTCTGTGCATAGAAATATATCTCACTGTAAAGGTTAATAACTTAGAAAATATGGCAGCAATTTTCTTCAGTACTGGCTTGATGTTAAATGGAAGAATATTCCACTACTGCTAACTTTGAATTTTATCACTATAGCCAATTGAATGCTATTGAGCTAAATAAAAGGGCCCTGGCAAATTTCTGTAATGAGAATTTTCTTATTCATATTACTTACACTTGGATGAAGTAATTTTCCTCTTTTTACCCATAAAAAAGGTAACATTTGTGGAAGTTTCTTTTGAGAGGTCATTTGCAGATATAAACACTTTTTTGAAAGATAAGAAAGAATGGCTTTTCTGTTTCTAGAGATTCTCATGTTTCAATTAGACATTAAAACCTTCACAGAAATTATACCAGCAATGTCAACTTTGAAATACCTCCAACATTGTCAACTATGTTAAGATATGGGGATTGAATAGAATAAATAACATTGTTCTGAAAGAGTCTGGAGTAGGACTAGAATAAACTTTTTAAATGAATATGCTTGGTTTCAATTTCAACTTTTTTTTAAGCTTGAGCAACACTTTTTTTTCAACAAACACATGGTTCTTTAAAATCCCCAGAGATCCAACCTGCACTATTTTAAAACATTTGCCCACTTCTTTGCCCACTGTTTCACTTTTTTAAAAAATCATAATTACATTGGAGTATTGATTACAAAAAGTATTGATTAACAGCATTGCAAGATATTTCAAAAGACTATCAGATCTAATATTCACCTTCTAGGGAAGACTTCATCTAAATGGGTTGTTATACTTGGAATGGACAGGTATAATACCCAGAACTGATCATCATGCCATCCTCATTAAAGCCCACCCAAAGTTACCAACAGAGAACTCAAGGGGTGACCTACATGTGATTCCACAGATCTAACGTGATATCAAGATCTGGGCAGTCAAGTAGCTTAAGTCCATCACCGCAATTTTCATCAGCCAACCCTCCACACAGTCACCCCTAATGAAACACAATCTCCAAGCAAATACCAAGTGCTCGTGGAAATACAACCTCAAGAAATGTTCCTTAGCCTTGTGTTTCAACTGGAATGCTACCTATAAGCTTCCTCTATATAGAAATTCTGAAGTTTCTGGAGATTATATGTACATGTATATATATATATAGTTATATATAGTATGTTATTATGTATAACACATATATATATATAATCTTAAACACTTTTCTTATAATATATAATACATTCACTTCTGGTTATCATCTCTAAAGATTGAAAACACTGTCCAGGTAGATTATACATGTTTACAAGTAACATGTGACCCTCATAAGCAACCCCAATTCATGCCCACTTCCTCAGGCAGGTTAAGTCATCATACTTCTGTCAATTTACACATAGAGGTCTTATTAACTAAATCTTTAATCCATTCAGTTTCTCTTTTCTAGACCTTATTTTATTTTCCCCCTCCATCAGATTTTGTGGCACCATTTTCCTTACTTTCTTAACTTTTCTAGTTATTGTTTAGTTTCTGGGTTATTTTTTTTTAACTTTTGTCCTTAGCCCTGTGCTCTTTGGCATCCACAACTTCCCAAACAACCCTGTCCGCTCTTCGACTACTACGTGTTTGCTAATGAATAGTAGTCCTATCTCTTT
Source organism: Balaenoptera ricei (assembly GCF_028023285.1). Classification (NCBI taxonomy): domain Eukaryota; kingdom Metazoa; phylum Chordata; class Mammalia; order Artiodactyla; family Balaenopteridae; genus Balaenoptera; species Balaenoptera ricei. Next base: position 74,926,579 of record NC_082651.1, on the reverse strand, counting down.
TGTAATCCAGATCTGTATCTCCAACAGCCTACCAGATATCTCCACTTTCATGTCTCATATATGCAAAATGGAAATAATTAAATCAACCAATCAAACAGAATATAATAACAAATCTAGCCCCTTCAACGTGTTTAGTTTTTAAAGTGACATGATGACTAGATTTAGTCACCGAAGGCAAATTTGTATTTGTTTCCTTAACAGCACTATCCTCTACTTTGCCCCTTCTAATAGGTCATCAAATCTTGTCTATCTCTACAGCTTTGGTCTCTTTAATCATGTGTGTTTTATACATTTCCTCTGCCCCTTATTTAGTCTAGACTCCTATAATTTCTCATATGACATAAGGAAAATAACCTCCTATATTGCTTGGTTGTAATCATAGTCTCACATCCTTACCATACAGATACACACATTGCTTAGATAGTGAATCATGTTAGTAACAGATGTGGTGGTAAAAAATGTGCTCTCTGTGCTAAAATAACCTATGTAATTTTTAATAAACTATTTGTTTTTAAGTGGCTCAGATATCTACATTGCAGGAAATATTTAATGTAAGGTGAAGATGAAAGGAAAAATGTATGGTAAATTTCAATAGATTAACAGCTGCTAGATGGTCTGGGAGATCATAGGCATCAGGGGTAAGGGTGGTTATCAGTTCTGCTATATGCATTATCCAAAGTCACAAACACAAGAGAATCATTTCCTCTTTTAAAAATAATCTTGGGCTTCCATCTTTGACAAACTTGTCGCATATAAAGCTTGAATTGGAGTAATAAAAATCCTGTACCTTTTTGAGTTTAAATAACTCAGTTGGACCAACACTTCATGTCTAGAATGGCAGACTAAATTAAATTCAGTTGTAAGGGGAATGAAAAAAGATTGCAAAGGTAATGGAAATGGACTACCCCATCAATACAAGCACAGGAAAGTCAAGAAGGTGAAATGGTGGAGAAAAGTCCTCTTGAAGGAAATGAAATTAGAAAAGAGATTCCTTTAGACTAATTGCCTATCTACTGTATGGTAAGTAATGTAAGCCATTTGAAATAAAATGCACTTAAAAAAAGAAAGCTTTGGTGCCGCTGGGGAGGGGAGAAGCTGCTGCCGCCGCCGCCGTTGCCGGGAGCCGCGGAGACAGGTCTACCTTTCCATTTCTCACAATTGGGCTGAGCACGACTGAGCCATGGGGGAACACAGTCCAGACGACAGCATCAGCTCCTTTGAGGTAGAGGAAGATGAGCTGACCCCCGATGACAAGATGCTCAGGTTTGTGGATAAGAACGAACTGGTGCCTTCCTCATCTGGAACTGTTTATGATAGGACAACTGTTCTTATCAAGCAGGGTCCTGGCACTTTGGAAGACGAAGATGACGACGGACAGTGCAGAGAACACTTGCCTTTTCTAGTAGGGGGTGAAGAGGGCTTTCATCTAATAGATCAGGAAGCAATGTCCCAGGGTTATGTGCAACACATTATCTCACCAGATCAGATTCATTTAACAATAAACCCTGGTTCCACGCCCATGCCAAGAAATATCGAAGGTGCAACCCTCACACTGCAGTCAGAATGTCCAGAAACGAAACGTAAAGAAGTAAAGCGGTACCAGTGCACCTTTGAGGGCTGTCCCCGCACCTATAGCACAGCAGGCAACCTGCGCACCCACCAGAAGACCCACCGGGGAGAGTACACCTTTGTCTGTAATCAGGAGGGCTGCGGCAAGGCCTTCCTCACCTCCTACAGCCTCAGGATCCACGTGCGGTGCACACGAAGGAGAAGCCGTTTGAGTGTGAAGTTCAGGGCTGTGAGAAGGCGTTCAACACGCTGTACAGGCTGAAAGCACATCAGAGGCTTCACACAGGGAAGACGTTTAACTGTGAATCTGAAGGCTGCGGCAAGTGCTTCACCACGCTCAGTGATCTGAGGAAGCGCATTCGAACCCATACAGGAGAAAAGCCATTTCGGTGTGATCACGATGGCTGTGGAAAAGCATTTGCAGCAAGCCACCACCTTAAAACTCACGTCCGTACACATACTGGTGAAAGACCCCTTTTCTGCCCCAGTAATGGCTGTGAGAAAACATTCAGCACTCAGTACAGTCTCAAAAGTCACATGGAAGGTCACGATAACAAAGGAAATTCATACAGTGCACTTCTAAATCACAATGGATCTGAGGATACAAATCACTCACTTTGAGGAATTTAAGCCTTCTGTCCACAGATTCCGAATTTCAAGAAAATTCCAATACAGGCCAGAACACTTTCAGCACACTTGCACCAGCCATCATTTTTGAACCAGCGTTCCAGAAGTCAGATGATCCAGCAGTTCAGGAAGATCCTCAACAGACAGCCTGGCATCTCTGAGCCACCCCAGCCTCTGCTACCAGCCTCAGCACCGTCTGCTCCTCTGCCTGCTCCCTCCCTAGGAACTGGTTCCCAACAAGCTGCATTTGGCAACCCCCCCCTGCTCTCTTACAACCTCGAGAAGTGCCTGTTCCCCACAGCACACAGTTTGCTGCTAATCATCAAGAGTTTCTTCCGCACCCCCAGGCACCGCAGCCCATCGTACCGGGACTTTCTGTTGTCGCTGGAGCTTTGGCGTCGGCAGCGGCAGTGGCGTCAGCCATGGCAGCACCGCCTCACACAGAGTACTACTGAGCCCCTGCCGGCCATGGTCCAGACTCCGCCCCTGGATGCCAACTCCGTCCTAACTAGTAATCCCGCTATAACCATCACCCCGACTCCCAGCACGGCTCTCCTGCAGCCCAGCCTCGTCATGGGAGAACAGAACTTACAGTGGATACTAAATGGTGCCACCAGCTCACCACACACCCAAGAACAAATTCAGCAAGCATCTCAAGTTGAGAAGGTGTTTTTTACCCCTGCAGTACCAGTAGCCAGTAGCACAGGGAGCACTGTACAGCAGATTGGCCTCAGCGTCCCTGTGATCATCATCAAACAAGAGGAGGCCTGTCAGTGTCAGTGTGCGTGCCGGGACTCCGCCAAGGAGAGGGCGGCCAGCAGGAGGAAGGGCTGTCCGTCCCCTCCCGCTCCAGCGCTGAGCGCCCAGCCTCCTGATGAGCCCAGCCTGAAGCTACCACCGCAGACTTTTTCCCCGCCCCCGATCCCCCTGTCGTCCTCCTCCACCGCATCCTCTTCCTGTGAGCAAAGCAGACAAGCAGTGACTCCTTCAGACCCTCAGACAGAAACGTTACGTGCCATGGATACGTCAGAGTTTCTGTCCCTCCAGAACCTGGACACGCCGTCCAATCTGATTCCCACTGAAGCACTAGTGCAGGAGGAGGAGGAGATGGGCCTGACCAGCAGCTTCTCCAAGTGAAAGGCCCGGATGTGCTCGCCTCCAGGAACAGAGGCCGAGCAGGAGGCAGAAGGTGCGATGCCTACCATCGTGGGGTCAGCAGTTTGAAGGAGGAAGAAATCTACTGTTTGAAATCCTCACCTTTCAGACATATTTTCTTTATTCATATCCCAGGAGCATCCATTTTTAAGGAACTGATCTTTGGAGAAAAACAAACAAACAAAAACAAAACAAAACAACAAAAAAAGCTAAGTTATAAATGAACTGTTTGGCTTCACTGTATGTCACTTTTGCTTATTGTCATGTGAACTTGGAAATTAAGGTTACTTATATGCATAAAATTCTAAATGAAAAAAAAAAGAAAGCTTCAGCAATGCTTTCACAGTGGACTTCAACAAATCTCAACATTTCTCCATTTTTAATTTTTAGGCTGTTTAATCTGGTATTGATTATCATTGCTACCAACAAAATTTATCTTGGTTGCATTTTAAAATATCAAGCCAAACGTTGGTAAATCAAAGTGGCATAGGAAAAGTAGGAAAATGATAGTAGAAAAGACAATGGTGATTCATATTTTGACATTTTTTAGTGAGTTTGATAGACTGTATTGATACTGGGTTTAATAGAATTAAGCATGGGCAAACCACATTTTAGAGGTAACACAAATTTGTATCTCCTCAGGCCAGAGGCCATAGACTCACTTTAGGTCAAAGGATAATGATTGCTAGCAGCATTCATTCTTGTTCAAATACAGTAGGTAAAAGCAGTTTTTCCATCTTGTTGGCTTATTTGCTCAACAATACATCAACTGGAAAAATAAGTGTAGAATAATTAACTGAATGTAACACAGGGGTACACTTAGCCTATGAGGAGCCAAACTATGCTAAAGGAAACATCATTGGTCAGAATAGTGCTCTTAAGTGAGGGTGGGTTGACAGATAAATTGACATATCACTAAATATACTACCTAAAGCAATTTACAGATTCAATACAATCCCTATCAAATTACAAATGGCATTTTTCACAGAACTAGAACAAAAAATTTTAGAATGTGTATGGAAACACAAAAGACTGCAAATAGCCAAAGCAATCTTGAGAAAGAAAAATGGAGCTGGAGGAATCAGACTCCCCAACTTCAGACTATACTACAAAGCTACAGTAATCAAGACAGTATGGTACTGGCACAAAAAACAGAAATATAGATCAATGGAACAGCATAGAAAGCCCAGAGACAAACCCACGCAGCTATGGTCACCTAATCTATGACAAAGGAGGCAAGAATATACAATGGAGAAAAGACAGTCTCTTCAATAAGTGGTGCTGGGAAAACTGGATAGCTACATGTAGAAGGTTGAAATAAGAACACTCCCTAACACCATACACAAAAATAAGCTCAAAATGGATTAAAGACCTAAATGTAAGGCCACACACTATAAAACTCTTAGAGGAAAACATAGGCAGAACACTCTTTGACATAAATCACAGCAAGATCTTTTTCGACCCACCTCCTAGAGTAATGATAATTAAAACAAAAATAAACAAATGGGATCTAATTAAACTTAAAAGCTTTTGCACAGCAAAGGGAACTATAAACAAGACGACAACCCTCAGAATGGGAGAAAATATTTGAAACAAAGCAACTGACAAAGGATTAATCTTCAAAATATACAAATAGCTCATGCTGCTCAATATCAAAAAAACAAACAACCCAATCCAAAAAAGGGTGGAAGCCCTAAATAGACATTTCCCCAAAGAAGACATACAAATGGCCAACAAACACATGAAAAGATGCTCAATATCAGTAATTATTAGAGAAATGCAAATCAAAACTACAATGAGGTATCACCTCACACCAGTCAGAATGGCCATCATCAAAAAAACCTATAAACAATAAATGCTGGAGAGGGTGTGGAGAAAAGGGAACCCTCATGCATTGTTGGTGGGAATGTAAATTGATACAGCCACTATGGAGAACAGTATAGAGGTTCCTTACAAAACTAATAATAGAACAATCCCATTACTGGGCATATACCCAGAGAAAAGCATAATTCAAAAAGACACATGCACCCCAATGTTCAGTGCAACAATATTTACAATAGCCAGGATATGGAAGCAACCTAAATGTCCATCAGCAGAGGAATGGATAAAGAAGATGCAGTACATATATACAATGGAATACTACTCAGCCATAAAAAGGAACAAAACTGTCATACAGAGTGAAGTAAGTCAGAAAGAGAAAAACAAATATCGTATATTAACGCATATATGTAGAATCTAGACAAATGGTATAGATGATCTTATTTGCAAAGCAGAAATAGACACAGACATAGAAAACAAATGTATGCATACCAAGGGGGAAAGGGGAGGGGTGGGAGGAATTGAGAGATCAGGATTGACATATATACACTATTGATACTATGTATAAAATATAACAGGTAACTAATGAGAACCTACTGTATAACACAGGGAATTCTATTCAATGCTCTGTGGTGACCTAAATGGGAAGGAAATCCAAAAAAGAGGGGATATGTATATGTATAACTGATTCATTTTGCTGTACAGTAGAAACTAACACAACATTGTAAAGCAACTATACTCCAATAAAAACTAATTTAAAAATTAGGAAGATATATGAAGTGAATATTTATATCAAAGTTAGTGGAACAGAGAAAAACACAATTTAAAATGAAATAATCAGGGACTTCCCTGGCAGTCCAGTAGTTAAGACTTCGCCTTCCAATGCAGCAGGTGCGGGCTTGATCCCTGGTCGGGGAGCTAAGATCCCACATGCCTTGGGGCCAAAACACCAAAACATAAAACAGAAGCAATACTGTAACAAATTCAATAAAGACTTTAAAAATGGTCCACATCAAAAAAATCTTAAAAAAAAAAAAATGAAATAATCAATTTTCCAGCAAAGATTTTTGATCATGGAATTGCCAGTTATATAGCATCTTTAATGTTTAAGAATAATACATGTAAAGTCTGAGTTATAAACTGTGAGTAATATTACTGCCCAACTCAATCCAAAAAAAATAACAATATAACAGCATCCACAGATTCTTAAGTTTGTTACACACACACACACACACAGAGCAAACCATATACTTCCTTATGTACATAGGTACTTATATTTCATAACCATGAAACATAGATACATTAATTCAAATTTTCCTTCTTTCTTATTTTGTCTGTGACAACAACAAAACAAACAAGGCCAGGTAGAAAACAAGAATGACCATGAACTTTGAGAGCAAGGGTATAATTCAACCAAATTCAAATATCTCTAACTCTGTAATAATAGAAATAGCACCTAGGTATAAAACATATGAGCAACAGTCAATTTCATACCCTTCTACCTTGTTAAGTGGTATCAGATGTAGTCAACATTGGTGCTTCCAAAGGAGACAGAATATTTTTATTCATATTGGAAAAATAAGAAACACTCCCAAAAAGAGGCTATAATACCTTATATGTTTACTGAGAATTTCATGTACTCTCTTGATATTTACTCATGCTGTAATCGCTACTAGGTCACAGATGACTGTGGTAAACTCAATCAGGCACTGAGAAACAATACTCTTGCTTCAACTAAATGAGTGCAATAGTTTGTTTGTTCTTCCACTAGTAGAGAGATTGTTCTGGTCTCTTTCAAGTCGTGGCTAAGGAAAAACCTGATGCCTTTAAGATTTCCCAAGTTTAGTGAGCATGTAGACACCCCATCTCAGCACACACCCTTTTTTTTTTTTAAATTAGGATCCCAAGTTCAATAAGCATAAATAGTAAGTTACAAGATGTAAGGGCAGGATCACAAAAGAATAGTGTTCTCAGTCACATTGTCACCTGTTTAAAGAAACCAATTAAGCAACTGCCCTGATATTTCATTCTATCACTCTCTTTCTTTTTATATGTGTAACACGTATTCCATGTGCCAAGAGCTGTGATCAATGTTTCAGAAGTTTTATCTTCTTTTAATAATGACCCAATTCTTAAAATTTTATCAATGAGAAAACTGAGGCGGAGTGACATTAAGTAATTTGTCCAAGGTCACCCAACTCGCAAGGGGTAGAGGTGGGATTTGAACTCCGACCATAGGACTTTAGAGCTCATACTCTTAACCACTACAATGTACAGCCCCTTATATTAGTTTGGAAGAAATCTTTTAAAATAACTAATGATGTTTGATGCAAATGAGATTCCATATCCAAAATTCATCATTCATGAAGTTGAAAAGGAGATCTCCAAATTTATACTAATCCCCCATACACACACGTGCTAAAGCCTATTATATCTGGCAAATATTTGGTACTCATTATATATTTGCTGAATCAACAAATGAAAGAATACAGTATGAATATCCAAATCAACTCAGACAGGAAGATGTCATTATCTAAGGCTTATTATTTTTTGGAATAGTGGCTTTGACTATTTCTAGGTGATAACACTATTTTTGACACTGCAATAGCTCAATCATTACAAATACTATAGGCACTGGGATCATTATAATTGGTCAGTTCAATGATATCCATTAGATTGGGAGTTGATCAGAAAGAGATAATATATAAACTTGGATAAAGCATTATATTTTTTAAAATTTTCTTCCCAGCTTTATTGAGATATTATTTACATAAAGCATATGTAAATTTAAGGCGTACACTGTGATGATTACATACATGTATGTATTACAAAATGATTACCACAATAAGGTTAGTTAGTATCTCTATCCCATCACATAGTCATAATTGTTTTCGTGTGTGGTGATAACATTTAACATCTACTTTCAAGTATATAATACAGTATTAATAATTATAGATATTATTATATTGATGATTTTAAGTGTTGATCCAGTCTTTTTTTTCATTTTTTTATTAGTTATCTATTTTATACATATTAGTGTATATATGTCAATCCCATTCTCCCAATTCATCCTACCAGCACCACCCCCACCAAAGCATTATATATTTTTAAAGGAGAAAAAGAATGTTGACTGCAGGAAACATAAAATATAAATGCACATAAGTTGGACTTATGTTCTACATAAGTAGGACTAAAAGTAGGTTCTGTAGGAGTACTTGTTGATTGATGTCTTGGATCAGTGAATTATAGCAAATTTAGATTTCTTTATATAACTGACACTTTTTAAATCATACCTAAGTAAACCAAATCCACTCTTGGAATGGTCTTCATTGTGCCTTGTTTCATGACCAAATGTTCTTCTTAATTTCAGAAGGCAATATAATAAGCAATTATTTAAATACAAACTATGTGGTCAAAAGCTATTGACTGATAAGAGATCAGACTCAGGCAACATTAGGAGAATTAATGAAATTATAGTGAGAAAAGAGACAAATGCCAATGGGGGAGTAATCTATAATATCTGTACCTTCGGTAATGCCTGTGGAAAACTTCCAAGAGGGCTCCTCTAAGGAAAAGGCTAATTATTTCAGATGGCTCCTCTGTAAAGTCACAGGTCTGTAATCTCTTGTCAAAATGTATAACTTTTAGAAAAGAGTAGAAAACAGCTATGGATGAGTGGGAAAGTGCTGGCTCCCAAGGAGAAAATGATTGGGCTCTAGATGACAGCCTGTCCTGGAGGATGACAGAGGAACCCCATTGAGACAGAACAAACCATAGCAATTTCATCTTTAATATATTGGATAAAAAGTCCAGGGGCGAAAGCAATTGTTCATGATTTTCTCATTAATATACTATTTAAGAATGTCAGAAGCATCCTGACTACTCATGGAAAGATTTTTCAAAATGAAAATCTTAATTATTACCCATAATATTATCTATTTAAATAATAATCAACACTTAAGCCCTGAAAAGTTGACCAATACCAGGAATATGAATAGTTGTATTTCTATTTCAGTCAGAAAACAGAACAAAATAAAATACCAGTGAATCAATTTTTTCCTCCCCAATTTTTCATTTGCTATATTTGTCAAAAAAAAATTTTTAAGATAGCAGTTTAGAAAATAGAACAAAATTAAATCATTGAGTTTTTGTCTGTAAAGTATTTTAGGTAAACAATACTTTCAAAAGGTTCTATCATCTAATTTCCACCTGAAGGTTTTGAATCATACAAAGTCCAGGAAGTCTGGCAGTAGAGGATATCAGAACCATAGGAATTTGAGATATATTAGATTTAGCAGTAGCCAGGAGGCTACTCATTTCAAAGTAAAATTTTCCAAATTTTTAAAGCAGTTGTCTTCTCTGAGCATACTTGAATGCCATTCTTCTTTCCAATGGCTATTACAACATTCTCAAATCTATATCTACCCCAAATTTCATCTTTGTTTCCATACTTCGACTATATTTTAATTTTGCTGTCTCCCTTTTCATTGCTTTTTTTCTGTGCTTAATTCCCTGAACATAGAAACCACAAAAAATTGAGACTAAATAGAAAAATGTAATTAAGAAATCCATCAAAAAAAAAAGAGAGAAAATGTACATTAGAGTTTATGCAAAGAGAAGGAAAATTCTAGATAGAGGAATGTGTCTCAGCCTCATTAACGCACATGCCCCTTAAGTATACAAAAGAAAAAAAGAAGCCTTTATTTAATGTTATTTAACATTTCAGAGTACATTTTAGGTGGTGTAATGAAAACAAGTCATACTATAAGACATAATTTTTATGTTGAATATTTTTTCTTTTTATTTTAAACATCTTTATTGGAGTATAATTGCTTTACAATGGTGTGTTAATTTCTGCTTTATAACAAAGTGAATCAGCTATACATATACATATATCCCCATATCTCTTCCCTCTTGCATCTCCCTCCCTTCTACCCTCCTTATCCCACCCCTCTAGGTGGTCACAAAGCACCAAGCTGTTCTCCCTGGGCTATGCGGCTGCTCCCCACTAGCTATCTATTTTACATTTGGCAGTATATATAAGTCCATGCCACTCTCTCACTTCTTCCCAGCTTACCCTTCCCCCTCCCCATGTCCTCAAGTCCATTCTCTATGCCTGCATCTTTATTCCTGTCCTGCCCCTAGGTTCTTCAGAACCTTTTTTTTTTTTAGATTCCATATATATGTGTTAGCATATGGTATTTGTTTTTCTCTTTCTGACTTACTTCACTCTGTAGGACAGACTCTAGGTCCATCCACCTCAGTACAAATAACTCAATTTTGTTTCTTTATATGGCTGAGTAATATTCCATTCTATATATGTGCCACATCTTCTTTATCCATTCATCTGTTGATGGACACTTAGGTTGCTTCCATGTCCAGGCTATTGTAAATAGAGCTGCAATGAACATTGTGGTACATGACTCTTTTTGAATTTCAGTTTTCTCAGGGTATATGCCCAGTAGTGTGATTGCTGGGTCGTATGGTAGTTCTATTTTTAGTTTTTTAAGGAACCTCCATACTGTTCTCCATAGTGGCTGTATCAATTTACATTCCCACCAACAGTGTAAGAGGGTTCCCTCTTCTCCACACCCTCTCCAGCATTTATTGTTTGTAGATTTTTAATGATGGCCATTCTGACTGGTGTGTGAGGTGAAACCTAATTGTAGTTTTGGTTTGCATTTCTCTAATGATTAATGAAGTTGAGCATTCTTTCATGTGTTTGTTGGCAATCTGTATATCTTCTTTGGAGAAATGTCTATTTAGGTCTTTGGCCCATTTTTGGATTGGGTTGTTTGTTTTTTTTGATATTGAGCTGCATGAAATGCTTGTAAATTTTGGAGATTAATCCTTTATCAGTTGCTTCATTTGCAAATATTTTCTCCCATTCTGAGGGTTGTCTTTTCATCTTGTTTATGGTTTCCTTTGCTGTGCAAAAGCTTTTAAGTTTCATTAGGTCCCATTTGTTTATTTTTGTTTTTATTTCCATTTCTCTAGGAGGTGGGTCAAAAAGGATCTTGCTGTGATTTATGTCATAGAGTGTTCTGCCTGTGTTTTCCTCTAAGAGTTTGATAGTGTCTGGCCTTACATCTAGGTCTTTAATCCATTTTGAGTTTATTTTTGTGTATGGTGTTAGGGAATGTTCTAATTTCATTCTTTTACGTGTAGTTGTCCAGTTTTCCCAGCAACACTTACTGAAGAGGCTGTCTTTTCTCCATTGTATATTCTTGCCTCCTTTATCAAAGATAAGGCGACCATATGTGCGTGGATTTATCTCTAGGCTTTCTATCCTGTTCCATTGATCTATGTTTCTGTTTTTGTGCCAGTACCATACTGTCCTGATTACTGTAGCTTTGTAGTATAGTCTGAAGTTGGGGAGTCTGATTCCTCCAGCTCCGTTTTTCTTTCTCAAGATTGCTTTGGCTATTCGGGGTCTTTTGTGTTTCCATACAAATTGTGAAATTTTTTGTTCTAGTTCTGTGAAAAATGCCAGTGGTAGTTTGATAGGGATTGCATTGAATCTGTAGATTGCTTTGGGTAGTAGAGTCATTTTCACAATGTTGATTCTTCCAATCCAAGAACATGGTACATCTCTCCATCTGTTTGTATCGACTTTAATTTCTTTCATCAGTGTCTTATAGTTTTCTGCATACAAGTCTTTTGTCTCCTTAGGTAGGTTTATTCCTAGGTATTTTGAATATCTTTTTTCTAACTACCCAAGACTCTCTTCTAACCTTTCCCTCAATATGATGTGTCACTCCAAGGGGTCATGATGCCCTTTCTCAAGGAAGAAGCACTTCACCAAATTTTACAAACAACTGAACAAAAAATTCCTCTTCCATATGTGTGTCCATGAATTACAGTTTAGAAATCCCCTTGTGGACATTTGGAACAAATATTTTGTGTTGTAAATCAGAACATCAGATCTGTAGGGAGATTTTACAAAACTGTGGCAAACTGAAGCCACATCCATGGCCAAGCAGTCAGCTTAATAATCACAAGCTCATATGAAATTGTATCACATGTACAGGGACAAATAGCAAACAAAACTTTTACAGGCACTTCTGTATTTGCCAGGTAATTGCTCTGGTGCCTGTGAACCTGTTGTACTATAGGCATAGACACAGAATAGGTAAGGATAAAAATGTGAGAAGGACTAAACAAAACACTCACTTCAAATAAAGCAGAGGGTTTTTTGTTTGTTTGTTTGCTTGTTTTGGGTTTTTTTTTCCCCCCTTCTGTCACTTTTTGGTAGTCTGATTGGTTTACATTGCATGATTGGTTTACATTGCAACAAAAGCATCTGAGAAATTCAGCTTGTCCAAGATGCCAACTCAAAGTGTCTCAGACAGGCTTTCAGCCATGGGCCAGGTCCAGGCTGCAAATGCTGGGACCAGGAATACAACATACATGGGCCCTAGGGTTAGACTTAGTTATAATTATAGGGCAGGAATATGTTCTTTCCATAAGAATGTGGAGGATTGCAAATGAGGAGAGTGGGGAAGGACCATGGGCTCAGAATGCATGAGTTGATGAAGACTTTCTACACTTCACTATGAGAAGGATGCTTGGTTGTAAGTAGACTAGTTGGCTCTAAAGCTCGAAGTTCAACACAGGAAAGAAGGAAATGTTTCCAGCCAAAGGATTGGGTTTAAGGACCCCAATTTAAACAATGCAAGTGGAGAGGACCCAAACTGTTAAACCAAATTGAAGTGCAGAAAACATGAGAGATCAAGTGAAAGAAATGCATGTATAAGAGCTACCTGAAATAGCAAGTTCTCAGACATGGGCTAGGATATATGAAATGACAGGATCTTATAGGTTCCTAGGTGTGGAAGGCTGAAAAATTGTTCCCAAAGATGTCCATGTCCTAATCCCCAGAATCTGTCAGTATGTTACTTTAACTGGCAAAGGGCTCATTAAAGAAGGGACTAAATTAAGCATTTTGAGATGAGGAGATTATCTTGGATTATCCTGGGCTCAGTGTAATCACAAAGTCCTAATAATAAGGAATCAGAAGGGTCAGAGTTAGAGAAGATGATGTGACTATGGAAGCAGAGGGAGAGAAGGGTATTTGATGGTAGAAATAGGGGTCAGAATGACGCAGGATCATAAGCCAATGAATATGGGGAGCCTCTTGAAGCTGGAAAAGGCAAGTGAACAGATTCTTCCTTAGCACCTACAGGAGGAATAACGCCCTGCAAAGTCATTTTAGAATTCTGATCTCAAGAACAGAAAGATCATACATTGGTATTCCTTTAAGGCTCTTTATTTGTGGTAATTTATTACAGTGGCAATTGGAAGCTAATACAATAGGAATGATGTGACACGAGTGAGAGACCCAGGAAGGGAGATATTACACAATAAAGGTTAGAAATCACATATTTACAGAGAGGTAATAAGAAGGTAAGAACCTAGGAACAATAGGGTCTGTACAGAAGGTCCAAGAAAAACCAATAAAAAATGAGCTATCCTTACATTTGTTGCAAGAGCTGCCTATATTTTCCCATTCCATGGACAACACAAGGCTAAGTCGATAGACACACCTCAATGGAGGTAAAGTTTATGGGTATAGAAGACAAGCAAAACAATACCATGGTCCAATAAAACACTAGCAGGGAGAATATCAGTGCCCTCCATGATGCCATCTTAAAAAGTTCAGGATGCAGTAAGTTCAAATATGGCTGCTTTGTGTGTCATCTGCTATGGATATATCCATCATCCACTAATTTATGAGAAAGATTGCTTTACTTTCCCATAGGGATAGAATGACTCATTACCCTACTTTCTCACTTTTCTTTCCCTACCTTGAACAGCTTTTTTTTCAGGTAAGTTTCCACTAAAATGCCCTTCATTATTCATTTTATAGCTTAACAGTTGAGCAAGAACACTGTCTTACATAGCTTCACTGCAGGTTGCTGACATGTATAACTTTCAATAAGCACTCACTAACCACACACTAATAACCCTCATATAAATAATTAAACATACCCAGAGCACTGACACCTTGTTATTCTAACTCTAGAGAGAAAGGAAATAGGATTTTCTCACATACAAGTGCTGCTTTTTCTGTAATCTTAGCATACCCTAGGACTAGCTTCTAACTCACCCCACACAGTGTTTCTGAAGTCCTCCACTTATAGCTAAGGTACTTGTGATGCCCCACTGGAAAAGAAAGGCAGAGGGAATAATTGTCAGAGTAAGATTCTGAATAAGATTAATTATAGAAGCTTGTCTGACTTTTGCCTCTAACTCACTGACCTTGAGCTTAGTTAAGCCTTCCCTTTAATCCTGCTACAGGGTTAGTCCAGAATTGGGAAATGTACACATGCTGTGAGTCATGCTTCTTATGTCTGTGATGGATATTACCAATCAATCAGAGTGCAATTTCCTTCTAAACTATCACAGTTCAATTTTCCACTAAAGTAGGTGCAACCTCACAATTTTCATTATAATAAACTAGACAGCTATTGCCTTGGTCATAACACCTATTCCACATGTAGCCTATTTTCATTGGTGGATTTCTCTCCGTATTCCAATCTAAAACTAATGGACAACTTTAGGAAGCGGGAAACTATGTGTCAGTTGTTCTCAAGCGCAACCCATTTTTGTGTCTGGGTCTGGGGTGACTTTTTTGCTCTTTTCAATTCTCGGGTATTTTTTAATTGCATTCTTTGAGGATTGTCTCTGAACCCTATTGCTGGATATTACCAGTGCTAACCCTATCTTCTATTTTGAATCCACTATTGGTAAAGGATCACTATTAACTAATTTGTTGAAACCAACATTTGTCTTCTCCACTAGACCATCTTTATTGACCTTAGAAGCTCTATCAACTTTAGCCTCAGACTTTGTAAGCATTAAGCTTATAGTAGCAACGTTCTTCTACCATTCTGTCTTACGCTGACTTCCCAGGAGAATCTGGGTAGTTCTAAGACCTATGTATAACCTTTTAATTCCTCCCAAACTCCTAGCTCAGTCTCACCTTTCCTAGAGTGTCCAATGCTACCACTATCTAACACGGATGATCTTTTCATCAGCACGTATGGTTGACATAGTTCAGCTAACAATCCCTCTGTGATTCAGAATTACCTTAGTGAAATTAAAGGGAAGAGGATAAGAACGAAAGGAAGATGAACAAGTGTCAGCACTTTTTCTGTGCTGTTGAAAAAATCGTGCATCCATGAGCTGCAGGTCCTCTTACATCTGAGTAAAAGTTTTCTCAGAGCCTACCTCTGAGTTTTCTCCAGTATTCTGTAGTTTCTCTGATGATTAATTAGAAAGATCTGTGAAGGCACTGCTGAATAGCAAGCAATCATCTTGTATTTTGCTGTCCTAAGAGCATAAAGTTCAACTCTATATAGTAGCATTTAATTATTTTAATGCTAGTTGTGGTATGTGCATTGATGGTCATCAACTTCATTTTTGTGTGAAGTAAATTTAGCAAGTCAAATGGAATTTTGCAGAGTTAAAGGCTGCTGACACCTATTTATTTACAGGAGAAAAGATACCTTTGCCCTAGCTTAGGCAGAACATCTTTATTTGATATTGATAGTAGCCAAGGAGCAGTTGGCTTGGAAAGATGGTTCCTGTCATACGCTTTGAAGTTCCAGATTGCTGTCTCACCACACCTGTTATGAAAAATTTCAAGGAAGAATGAATGGATAAGGAATCTTAATGATCAAACTAATATTTAGGACCATCTGCCTTAAATTATTTTTAATGTTTTGTCATATTTAAAGAAATCTTACATGCATACATACATGCATAGTTATATATAAAAATATAATAAGAACCTGATATATAAAAAAAATAAAATTCAAAAAATATATATAGGGAGTCCTTGCTTTGCATGTGTTAATATCCATGAATTTCAGTTACCACAGTTTAGTGAAATATACCAGTTTCTCAACAGTACGGTTTAAATTTCAGTTACCAAGGTGTATTAACTCTCAGTAATTACATAAAGTTGAAAATTCATTGCTAGCTTTTCAGTCCACAAATCATTATGTGAATAACAGACGCCCATCATGATTAGTGGCTAATCACATCATTTCTTTCAAGATCCTGAAATAATTATTTACTGCACATTTGTTTGTTATTCAGTTCACACACAGCAAAATGTGTGTTTGTGTTGCCTCCTTGTCTTCCAGTGATTTAAAGTCACATAAAATTTTACAAAAATGAGTGAAGAGGGAATTGGCCCAAAAAGATGAAAGTGCAACAAAGAAATGAAAAGGAATGCTGAAAGTGAAATTCAAATAGAACATTAAGGATTTGGAGAAGAAATGCTGAGTATGGAAATGTTCATATATCACTACTATTCTAGAGGAAGTTTGTGAATGCAGACTTATCAACACAACTGAGAAACATAGTTGTGATGGGAAGGGTGAAGATATCCTAGAGGAATTTACACTGGCAAAAAAACTTCACAGTAAAAGAACTCTGAGAGATATCTCACAATATTAAATACACAAAGAATAAATGTTAGAAATTGATCCCAACTTAGAAAGGAGTATGATAATTTACCAAGTCAGAGAAATGATGCTTGTTCTGTACTGTAATTATGTAATGAGAAGAAGGCACACGTTACTCAAACTATCTTTGATAGTTCATTTCTTTTCAAAAAGAAATGACATAAATTCTCAGTTACTGTTAAAATTACAATGTACTAAATAAATATTAGTTTTACTTTTTTAAAAACTTCTTATACATTTATAACCAATAGTAAGAGAGTTTTCATGTTTGGGGGGAAACTCTGTAAAGGTCATGGGACTTTTGAAATTTTTCTATTGATTTTTGAGATCATTTTGTACAGTTTCAGCTTGCATGAGCATTTATAGTCCTGCATTACTGGGCTAAAAAACAAGGACTGCTTCTATTTACACCATAATGTATGTACTCACTTGGAGATCAGATCATTTAAATAGGCTTGCTTAAAGGATGCTCAAATCTTGAGTTGATGGTAAGATTATAAATTCATTCAAAAATAAATAAATACCAAAATTTTGTGTTCTGAAGGGCAGAAACCATGTAACCTACCATGAATTATGAGATAGGAATTGTGAAAAAGCCTCTGCCCTATAACTAGAGAACTGAGATCTGTAAACTTGATTGGATAGTGAAGAAGCTGGAATCTAATGAAACTATACTTTTATGGAAGTTTGTGGGGTAAAGGAGAGACTCATACAATTATCCTGGGGCCCTCATTCTTCCCTTTGCTTGATATAATCTGAGGAAAGAATATATGAAACTCTTCCTTCTCTCTCTCTCTCTCTCTCTCTCACACACACACACACACACACACACACACACACACATGCATGCAGTCACACACACGTGCACACATACACATTCACAAACACACTTACATGTTATCTACCTAACTTCATGCTTTATATATTGAATGAGTTTTATCTACCTGGGTAACTTAAAATCAATTCATTGATTTTGTGTTCTTATTTATTTAATGGAAAATTAGTTTTGAATTTGGAAATATAGAGTCAGTAAGAAAGACATTGTAAACATTTTAGGATGAATGAAGTTCTGAAAAATTGCTGTAATCACACCCACAGTGAGTGAATTATTATCTCCTAATCTTTTGTTAGGTTTCATTTGTTTGTCCTCCCTTTACTACACAGTAAAAAATGAGACAAGATCTACCTTTGTTTTGTGAGTCACATTATGTTGAGTATTGTTGAGGGTTTTTTAAAAAACTAATTTATGATGTACGCTGAATAACTTTCTATGCACATCCAAGGGAGTAATAAATGTACCTTCCTTTTAAATTGAAAGCTGTGTTCAGCAACTCTCACAGTTCTATTTATCTCTGAATTCAAATAAGAAGCAAAATCTTATAAGTGGACACAATGTGCAGAATAATAAATGACCTGCTAAAAAATGTTGTTTGTGATGAGTATTCTGTTTCTCATGGTTTGAAGGTGAAGCAGCCTATGGTAATCATTCCCACCTGCCCTTTCAGAATCAACTACCTGATTTGTTCTCCAAAGTGAGTGATGTGATGTGATAACTTGTGGGTATAGTCACTCTTTTGTTAAGACAGCCACCAGCAGGTAATGTAGGGGAGAGTAACTTCATCTAGAACTTTAGCCCAATAAAGACACTGTAGTTAATACTCACTCCAATAGGATTCATGCTAGCTTTCTCCCAGTTCATTCCAAGCCTCTCAGTATTGGGAAGAAGAAGGTATTGCTTCTGACCTCATCTGTGATCTTGGAGTCAGACAGTTGTCTGACTCTGAGTCTCTGTTACTTCAATAGTGAAATAAATGATTGTTGTATTTTACCTGTGAGGTGAACCATTCTCTGATTCTGGATTTCATTCAGGTCATATATATACAGATATGTGGGTATGTATGTATATACATAAATATACATTGTTTTTTGAAGTTTGCTTTTTTACTTAGTATTTTTTAGACACACTCTATATCAGTTCACAGAGGCCCTCATTATTTTTCTAACTGCAGAATGCATTACTGTGTCTATGTACCATTGTTGATTCAACTAATCTCCCATTTTGAACATTTAGGAAGGTATCAGTATTTTATAAGTGAAAATAGTACTGTAGTAAAAATATCCATTCCCCTTACCAAATACACACATAAAGACCAAGAATGTAATAGGTACTCAATAAATGCTTGAGGGAAAAAATCATTAAAAGTTGATGATTAGCTTCTTTAATAAGAATGAATTAAAATATATTTAATAATGACATCATTACTCAAGTTTTCAAGATAACAGCTCAGATTATTTTCTTTCTTAGTAAACTTTAGCTACTCTGGAAATATTTTACTCACTGTAATAGTTAATTTTTTGTGTCAACTTGACTGGACCATGGGATGCCTAGATATTTGATCACACATTGTTCTGTGTATCTCAGTAAAGGTGTTTTAGGATGAGATCAACATTTGGATAGACAGACTGCGTAAAGCACATGCCCTCCCTCATGTGGGTGGACCTCATCCAAGCAAGCAAAGACCTAAATAGAACAAAAAGTTTGAGTAAGAGGAAGCTCCTCTTGCCTGACTGTTGAGCTGGGACATTGATCTTCTCCTGCACTTACACTGGAACTTACACCGTTGGCTCTCCTGATTCTCAGAACTTTAGGTGAGGACTAAAACTGCACCATTGGGTCTCCCCCCTCTCATCTTGCTGCGTGCAGATCTTGGGACTTCTCTGCCTCTGTAACTACATGAGTCAACTCCTTATAATAAATCTCTTTCTCTCTCTCTCGATTTTATATATATATATATTTATATATATATATATATATATGAATATAAAATCATATATGTAAATACAATATATAATGCAGTTGTATATAAATGTAATATATATTTGATATAATCAATATATAATATTCCCTCTCTCTCTCTCTCTCTCTCTCTCTCTATATATATATATATATATACATATTCCTATTGGCTTTGAAGAACCCCTGACTAATATACCCACCTGGACCATTTTAATGGAGACTGTGTTTAAAACAACAACAACCCAAAACAGCAATAATAAACCAAATCTTCTTTGCTTTAAATTATTTTTATTTCTGATGTTGTTTGTTTCTTTTCTTTCTTTAAAACTTCATACATCTTTTTAAAATAAAAATAGGTATACCAGAGATTAAATCATGTGTGCCTCAAAAAAAAATAATTGCCTAGTATCTCATTTGGGCTTTGCATACAAAAATCTCATTGAACTTTTATTTTCAATTTCCAAGACAGTTACTATAACATATATTATATATACAATATATACTATGTATACAGTTATTTATATATATCTAAAATAATAAATATGTTTGTGGATAAATAAATAGGTAGATGGTGTATTTGTCAGGGTTCTCCAGAGAAACAGAACCAATAGGATGTATGTAGATAGATAGATAGATAAATAGATAGATATAAAAGAGGAGATTTATTGAAGAAATTGGCTCATAAGCTTATTGAAGCCAAGAAGTCCCACAGTAGGCCTTTTGGAAGCTGGAGAATGAGGAAAGCCAGTGATATAATTCATTACAAATCTGAAGGCCTGAGAACCAGGGGGCCACTGGTGTAAGGGGGTTACTAGTGCTAATTTCTTCCAGAATCAACCTCACAGACACACCCAGAAATAATGTTTTACCAGCTGTCTGGGTATCCCTTAGCCCAGGGAAGCTGACACATAAAATTAACCATCACAGATATATGATTGATGATAGATGATAGATAGATAAATAGATAGATAGGTAGGTAGATTTCTTTCATGTTCTACATATATACTATCAATACTACTCAGAGTAAGAGAAACATACAAAAACTTTTATGTGAGACTAACCTTTAAACTCACTGATGTATCTAGTTCTGAAAATTTGAGGGTAAAATGGATAGCACCTATCTTTTTAGATCAACAGAGGAGAAACCCATTAATACCACTTTTTAGGAAAAAAACCCAACATTTTTGTCTGAAAATATCAAGGAAGTAGAAAGGAAAATGAAGAGCAGGGAAAACAATAAATTAACTCGATGCAACCAAATGTTGGTAGATACAGGGAATTGTAAGGCAAGACTGACAAAAATGTGAAGGCAAGAAAAGAAAGATGTTAACTTAGAAATGAAAGAAAATCAACCTCTGCTGGTGCTTTTGCAGAGTGAACAACCCATAAAAGAATCTCATGCAGTGTTTTTTTATTACTGGCTCTGTTTTCAGAGTGGCACATCAGTCCCTGTGCTTCAGACCGTGCTCATCCAGGCAAAGTAGAAAAGATATGATTGAATGATTAGCCAATAAATGAGATTCATGTAAATGGCCTCTTGGAAAATTCTCAAGTCAAAACAAATAAGTATTTTATATGCTGGGTGAATTTTGTCTAGCTAAATAATGTCTACATTTTGCTTCATCTATCTGCACATACACACATAAACATGGCTAAGCCAAGGCAAAGTGGACAAGTGCATTTCTGATGTTCCCCTTCTTTCTGGTACTCACGTGCATTTTTTCATCCCTCTCCCACCCTAAACCTTAGCAAGCACTGATCTTTTTACTGTCTCCATAGTTCTGCCTTTTCCAGAATATCATATAGTTGGAATCATACAGTATGAAGCCTTTGCAGATTGGCTTCATACATTTATGTTTTCTCCATGTCTTTTCATGACAGCTCATTTCTTTTTAGAGCTGAATACTATTCAATAGTCTGGATATACCACAGTTTATTTATCCATTCACCTATAGAAGGACTTGTTGGTTGCTTCCTAGTTTTGGCAATTACAGAAAAAATCTGCTATAAACATCCACGTGCATGTTCTTGTGTGGACATAAGTTTTCAGATCCTTTGGGTAAATAGATTGGAGTGGGATTTCTGGATCGTATGGTAAGAGTATGCTTAGTTTTGTAAGAAACCACCAACTGTCTTCCAAAGTGGCTATACCATGTTGAATTCCCACTATCAATAAGTAAAAATTCCTGTTGCTGTATGTTCTCACTGGCGTTTGCTCTCTTGTTAGTGTTCTGGATTTGTCTATCCCAACAGGTGTGTAGTGGTTGAACCTCACATGCACTTTTAATGTCCTTTTGCTGGTTCCATTTCATGGAGACCAACTTTCAGCTTGCTGTCAATTGCAATATTCTGTTCCTCCACAACCTTAAGTGTTACTAGTTAAGATTTTTCATGTTCTAAGGTAATTCACATTAAAATCAGAGGCTTTTGAGAATCAAAATCCAAGAAAAAAAAAAGAGAGAGAAAGAGCATGCTAGGGGAGTGGGATTTCAGGCAGGCATATTGATTTTTATTTTTCAGGCAGACATATCATCCCATGCAGAGAGTCTGCCTACTCCATCGACATTTCAGTACAGTTATGCACCAGGATGCGTTGAGGAAGCAAGTACAGATGATGATATCAGACAGGCCTGAGTTTGAATACTGACAGTTCTTTCCATCAATGGCTGTATGACCTCAGACAAACTACTTAATCTTTCTGAGCCTCTGTGTTCTATAAAATAGGAATAAATATCTACCTTTGTGATATTGTTTGAGATTACGTTTTAAATGAGATAAAGCACTTCAAACACATAGTAAGTGCCTGAAATGAGTATTTGAGTGACAGGTAGTAAAATGGTTGTTATTATTATTATTATTAGCTATTGGGAGGCTGAGTGTTAAATTAGGAGTGATATTTTCATTTATATGGGTTATTTGAGGATTAAATTAATTCATATTTGCAAAAATTCCTGTCACAGTACATGGCAGATGCACCCACTGAAATGCACTTTTCACTCATAAGAAGTACAGGATGAGATTGCTTTTATTTTTTTGAGTTGGATACTTTATAAACCAGTTTCTGAGAGCTGAACTGCAAACCAAAATAGCCCTTTTATTACAGGGTTGCATATTATTATGACAAGCTTTTAGATTTACCCCGTCTTGTTCTTACAGTTCCTCAAATCTTTCAGTTCTATATATTAAAAAAAATTCAGGTATTGAATTTTTGAACGGTAATGACTTCCTCTCAGCTTCTGTTGAGATCAAAGATGCTGCTTGAGTCTAAATCAAAATGGACTTATTCTTGAGTCCTTTAAAGAAAACAAATTTGGGATCTCTTTGTATTAAAACCTTAGTTTATAAGGAAATGCCTATTAATTACATTTAAATGAAAAAATGGAAGCAACCTAAGTGTCCATGGACAGATGAATGGATGATCAAGATGTGGCACATATATACAATGGAATATTACTCAGCCATAAAAAGAAATGAAATTGAATTATTTGTAGTGAGGTAGATGGACCTAGAGGCTTTCATACAGAGTGAAGTAAGTCAGAAAGAGAAAAACAAATGCAGTATGCTAACACATATATATGGAATCTAAAAAAAAAAAAAAAGGTTCTGAAGAACATAGGGGCAGGACAGGAATAAAAACACAGACGTAGAGAATGGACTTGAGGACACCGGGAGGGAGAAGGGTAAGCTGGGAAGAAGTGAGAGAGTGGCATGGACATATATGCACTACCAAATGTAAAATAGATAGCTAGTGGGAAGCAGCCGCATAGCACAGGGAGAACAGCTCGGTGCTTTGTGACCACCTAGAGGGGTGAGATTAGGAGGTTGGGAGGGAGACATAAGAGGGAGGGGATATGGGGATATATGTATACATATAGCTGATTCACTTTGTTATACAGCAGAAACTAACACACCATAGTAAAGCAATTATACTCCAATAAAGATGTTAAAATATATATATATATATAAATGTATTGTATTATTTTAACTGCATTCAAAGACCTTAAAGTATAAAAGTAAACTATTAATAGTGGCTGTCTTTAGTTGAAGAAAATGCATAATTTATTATATCTATATATAAATGTTCCAAAATGGATCTTATTGCTCTTATAATTAAGGAAAAAGTTGTGACATCATACATTTTCAGGAGATGCTCTGTTTTTGCTGTAGACTTCTGAGTGATTTCTGAAGCAAAAGGAGTCCTAAACACTTCCCAGGATGTAAACACTTCTGAAACCTCACGAGATGAAATGCTAAATTTTAATATTTAAAGGCTATGCTTGTGGTGCAGATATTCATGTTTCTGAATGTTTTATTAAAGTGATTCAAAAAATATTTACCCTGATACTTGTTAATAATTGCAGTTCAACTATATCTAAGTACAATACTTGAGAATTAGTCTTAATTTAGTCTATTATGTGTATTTCTAATTTTCCCAAAATCTTAACAGCAATATTATATGCTCCTTTTCTATACAGTATATTCCCTGTCCCAGTATCTTCAAATTGTTTCCCAAATTGCTAGCTTTCAAAAGTGGACAAGTAAACATTTGTCTTTTTCATTTTCTTATTTTGTGTTCAGAAGATTATCAGACATTATAATCTTAGACATTAATGTCTAAGGGAGGATTCAGGGAAAAACCATTT
The DNA here is from genome assembly GCF_028023285.1 of Balaenoptera ricei. Lineage (NCBI taxonomy): Eukaryota > Metazoa > Chordata > Mammalia > Artiodactyla > Balaenopteridae > Balaenoptera > Balaenoptera ricei. Next base: position 74,902,493 of record NC_082651.1, on the reverse strand, counting down.
ATTTAGATATTCTTATAAAGTTTTTTAAGATGGAGATGATAGTAGTTTATTTTATTTTTATTTTATTTATTTATTTATTTTTAGACGGGGAGAATGGAACGGCTTTCTGCTCTTCCTCCTCCCTTTTTTTTTTTTTTAAATTAATTAATTAATTTATTTATTTAGGCTGTGTTGGGTCTTCGTCTCTGTGCGAGGGCTTTCTCCAGTTGCGGCAAGCGGGGGCCACTCTTCATCGCGGTGCGCGGGCCTCTCACTATCGCGGCCTCTCTTGTTGCGGAGCACGGGCTCCAGACGCGCAGGCTCAGTAGTTGTGGCTCACGGGCCTAGTTGCTCCGCGGCATGTGGGATCTTCCCAGACCAGGGCTCGAACCCGTGTCCCCAGCATTGTCAGGCAGACTCTCAACCACTGCGCCACCAGGGAAGCCCCAGTTTATTTTAAATAGTTGAATTGGTCTCTATTTTTTTTTTTCTTTTTCTTTTCATATTTATGTGTGATCATGATAACATTACCAGTGATTAAACAAATCTGGTTGATCTTCATATATCTGTATTCCAGAAAGGTTATTGAATTGTCATTGCACAATTAAGCATTCAGGAAACATGACCTTGGGAGTCCCTTTTTCCTTTCTTTGTGTGGAGATGAACAATTTGGTTCATACTGTAAAGGGCAAATTTGCATATACTCAATATTTTGGTTTTGGGTTAAGATATTAGGCCTCCCCTCACCCACTGCTCCTTAAAGAAAAAGCAAGGCATTTTCCTCTTCAATTGCTCTAGTTTAATAAAAGCAAAAATTGTAACTGCTGTGAATCACTGAAAAGGCTCTTAACACTGCATGTATTCTACACACATCTTCAAGTCTGCTGGCAACATTGTTCCATAACCCAAATCCTGCATACTAATAATGTGAAAACTCTGACATTATTCAGGCCACATAAGGACTGCTTTTCTCCTAAAATATCACAAAGATACCAAACACAGTAAGTTGTATGTAAAAGGTGAAAATTAAAAATAATGCCAGTGCGTCACAGAGGAAGTGGGTCAGTTGTCTGGATCAAAATTTAGTTGATTGCAGGTGAGAATGACATATCAGAGTTAGCCATATACATAGATAAAAATAAGTGGATGTCACTTGAGGGATGCTATGTTGTTAACTATCTATACCAAACCTCTATAAGCAACGTGTTAGAGTTCCTGAAATTCCTTCTTTTGGAGTTATTCATCTGAGTTATTATTTTCTCCAGAGAATTCTTATTAAAAAGCAATTGTTAGCTTGCAAAGAGGGTTGAACATTACAATAAATTATTTATGAGATTGGTTAGGTTTTACTTTGGGGAGAAGACATAAAGATGTGAATGATATGAAACAGAATCCCCAGGAAATTAGTGGTTGTGTACAAGACAACTCTTCCACTAGACTGTAACTCTTGAAAGCAAAGCCCTAATCTTCCTTATTTTTGTATCCTCCATTTTGCTCAGTAGAGTGCAGTATACCCACTCAATATAGAATTTTAAAAAGTGATTTCAATTGATGGAAGTATTAACAGGAATGGAAATTTCTCCAAGGAAGAACTACTTAGGAACATCTTGAAAGTGGAGATGCCTAAGCGCAAGTGTAGGCAAGAATGAGGCCATCAACCATACAATCAGTTGATCTTAATTTGGTTTTTTTCAGGATCCCACCCAGATCCTCGAATAATCAACATCCAGTTAAGAAAGAATCCAATTCAAGGGGAAACCAAATTAGCCTCTTGCTCCGCTTGCAGTCATACTGCAATAGAAGAAATGTGCCTAATCCCCTTGCAAATGCTCAGGAAAATGTACTTTTGGAAGTAAGCGAATCAGTGTTGAATGCGTTGACAAGAGCTGGATAGAGATGAGAACAGTGCCTCACAATGGAGTGTTAGTGGGGTAGCAGGAGAAGCATAGGCTCTGGAATCCCAAGATCTGGTGTTAATATTTTGTTATTTTTATTAATGTAATAAACTAAAATTTTATAAGTCAAAAAAGTTATTTACTTTGTTTAATTCAGGTTCTAAGGAAACCAGAGTAAAGAAAATTCTTCTGTTCCTGTCCTGATTATTCCCTGTAGAGAAACAGAGGACTATTTCATAAGTATTTTAATTACATGCAGCACCTTCCTAAAATAGAGAGTGAACTTTAGCAGGGGATTTATCATGACTTTCCCATTTATTTAACCATACTGATTCGTTGAAAAACATGGCAGTGTGAGCTCTCCCCACCTCTTCATCTCAAATCCACCACCTAGTCTTCACATTTAATTAAGTTTGTATTTATGAAGCCCTCCTGACCTCTGAGCAATTCAAAGGAGACATAACTAATACAAAAATGTTAAATGTCAGCCTCCGGAGAAGTGAGATTTCTTCTAAAGAACCAGGCTCTCTGCCCACGTTCCCCAACCCACACTGATACACCAAAGGACACCAGTCATATTGCTGATCTTATGAAATATGTCTTAAAATAAATGCATACAAGACCTTACTTCTATTTCTTTTCATCTATAAAGAAACAAAATTGCCAATTTTCAATTGTGCATTTGAAAAAAAATGTTCCCATCAATCCATATACAGATTTATGTTGAAAAATAAGATTAGGCACCTCTCCCTTTTCATTTGAATATATCAAGAGTTCAGGAAGAAGCAACTTTTAAGGCTATTTTGGCTAGCCATATAATACCCCTCTTCCTGTGACTCTAACTCTTTATTCTATTTCCCATTATTTGCATTCTCTGACTTTTCTTCCCCTTTTGCCCTCATTTGCTCACTTTCTTTTATTTACCTATTGTTTTAATCATTTCCTGCTCACCCATTTGGTGAGGGAGAGATTCCCATTCCCACCCTATGGCTATGGCGATGGCCATGGTCACACACACACACAACACCAGACACTAGACAGATGAGATAGACAGCAATTTATTAATCACATAGACTCACAACATGGGGAAGAGGACAGCACATGCCATGCATGGCCACATGGGGTTGCACTAGGGAACAGAGTGAACAGGTAGGCAATGTGGGAGGCAGCATTTGTAGAACCAAGAGGATGAGGTGACCCCTTATTCCCACAGGGGATGTAATCAGCTTGCTTGATACTTCAGAGGGCTGGCAAGGAACTGAAACCTGCTACTCAGAGATAAGCAGGAACTGTACCTTGTCCCCATGATAAGGGGGATTGTTGGGCTAGAGGACCTTATCCACAGGGCAGAGTGGGGAAGACAACTTGCCATTAGGCCATTTGAAGCCCTCCCATATTTACCAGATGTCAGGACAGCACATAACATAGGGCCTTAAATTTAGGCTTTATACCATATGCATCTTCCCTTTTAAGTTAGCAAATATTTACTGTATACTCACTATGTCTAAAACAACAAGTTATACCATCTCAACCGTGGCTACAATCTTGGACCATATGTTACCCAATTTTAAATAATATTTGTCCTCAGCTGAGTAATACCAATAAGGCAAGTATTATTTTCCCCATTTTACAGATGAAGAAATTGTATTTTGAGAAACCATGCTTTGTCTAAAATTCCATAGTTAATAACTACATGTACTTCGGTTTGAAACTAGGTCTTTATTCATTAGATTACTATACTTCTTTTTTTCCTCTATTTGGGCTTTGAGTACCCCTGTGATATTCAGTGGACTTAATAAGCTTGTTGAACTCTGGGCTGAGAACATTCTCATGTAATCACCCAAACATGGAGAAGGACTGACCAAGCTACCTTTCAGGGGACGCTGCTCAGGGTGCCCTGATCTCTTTTTTTCCAACAAACAAAAGTCCTTTGTTATACTAAACAATTAGACTGGAACGGGTGGGGAAGCATACACTCTCAGAGTTGAACGTGCCATCATGTATTCAAAAACTTTGCTGGCCCACCCAGGGATTCTGGTAGAAGCAGAACTCCAAGCGACATTAGACAAACATATTTTGTTTCAGTTTTTAAAATGGATTGGTGGCCTTATGCCAAAACTAAGGACAACATGCAGACATAATTCTGGCTGTCTGTGCAGAAGCCTACACGAACCTTGGATGCCTGGGCAAGATGTAAGTTCTCCCAGCACTGCAGCTGCCCATGTTCCTTGGGGCAGTGATTTGATGTAAAGATAAAGATGAACCAACATAACACTTATAAAACATAAGACTTAAGATCATCTGAAAGTTTCAGTGTCTCTGGCATCTCTTGAGAAATTCCAGAATTTATAGGCCAGCAAATGTTGACCCCTTCACTTATATAATCTGGAAAGATGGCTTTCTGTGTCTTTCAGTGGACAAATCAGATACATTAAAAGGGAATATACCATGAAAGTGTAAATTTTCAGGTTTACCCAACACTGGTGAACATGACTATCTCTAGGGGAAAGGCTCCTTTCTCTTGTATACTTTGTGTGTGTGTGTGTGTGTGTGTATGTGTCTATGTCTGTGTGCTTATGTTTTCCTTATGAGGTAAATAGAATTTTCTGGATTTATTGCTGTGACTTCTCCCCAAGCAGCAATTTTTGTGGCTTCTTGTACTAAAATCAAATGGAGAAGACAGTGGAAAGCTTTTCCAAAACTGCTGATGGGGGAGAGTAAATAGAAAAGATTTGCAGCAGATTTATTATTTTTTGCTGGTTTGTGGACTTCCTTTTGAATGTGATGAGAAGAAGCACATTCTTAACCAATTGTTTTTCCAGTTTTGAATGTGAATAAGAATACAGAAATTGACAGATATATTTTATCCTGAGCATTTTAATAAGTCCCAGAAGAAAAACAAAAGCCCAAATAACTATAATATGTAATTCTGATTTAAATACAAATAACTGAGTTCAGTTTCTTTTAGGATTGTTAATCACTTTGTTAAAAATAACTTTTGGAAATGAGTTGTCCTCCTGTATGTACCATTTTCATGTAACATGTATGAATACTAATACATAATATATTCAGATATTTTGCATTACACAACAAATCCATATGAACTTTTTAAGTTAACACAACTTCCAATTTTCAATTTTAAATAGTATACTTAGTGAAGTATAAGAAGTAGGATGGAGGATGTGCTCAAATCATCCTCAGAGATCCAAGCTCCATTAGTCCTCACCTTTCTATCATCTCTAGGTGTAGTCATTGCCCTCATGGTCCAGGTGGCATTATGTTCCAGGGGGCAGGACTGAAGAAGACAAGAATAGACCAAGACAGGGCAATGGGTATACTCCAGATGTCTTTTAAGGAAAGTTCCAGAAAGCTACCTAGTGACATGCTTATAACCAGTGGCTGTAATTGGCTGAATAACCAAACTACTGACTGAGCAGATTCTCGCCAAGTAGACTTGTACCTCATGTAACATCATGAGAAACAACCCTTGTCAAAATGACATTCTCTAGGAATGCTACTTCGCTGGATTTCCCACTCTGGACATCAGAATCTTAACTAGAGGAAACTATATGTTTCTATAATAATATTTGGAGTTGTTCCTTATTCAGCCTTTTATGAAGACAGCAGAAGAGCCACTTGAGAGAGAACGCTCGTTGCCCAGTGGTGCTCAGTAAGTGTTTACCAAATGAATGTCTGAATGCATTCATGAAATGAGACCTGTATGAATTTATTTACAGTCAAATTAAACCAAATAAATACAAATGGAAAAGAATGAGAAGAAACATTCAAATATAAACCGCTAGTTTATCCACACTAAGTAGGGAGTGAAAGCCCCTTCATATGTTCATTTATCTATCCATTCATCAAATTTTATATATGTATAATATATATAATATATATGTATGTATAATATATATAATATATATGTATGTATAATATATAGATCTATATATATATACATGTAGTTGTCTTAGACTAATTGGAGGATGGGGCACAGGAGCTAGAGATCCAATTCTGCCCTCGCTGTCTCCCCCGCTACAAGCTCTAATCAGAATGGGATTCTCCCTAATCCCAAACTTCTCATTGTCACCTTCCTTTCCTCCCTCTGCTTCTCAGGCTTTCAGTACCCTCATGATGCCCCTTGGCTCCTCAGGGACAAATACAAACATCCGCTATTATATGGTCCAGAAGCTATGCCAAGTGTTTTCCTTTGCAAAACCCTTTTGACCATTATACCTACCTGCATGTGCTAAATACTACTGTCTCCACTTTGTAGAAAAGGGTACAGAGTATGACAAATTTAAGGAAGATTCATATCCTGGTTCCATAACTTCTTAGCTGTGTAATTTCTGCCTCAACACTTACTCTGCCTGACCTTAGTTTTTCCTCACCTATACAGTTAGAATAATAATGCCTCCTCTTCTCTGGATAATTGACTCAGTGTAAAATTCTAGAAGAGTGCCTGCTCATAGTAAGTGTACAATATATTAATATTGTCATTTTTATTCTATAACATTATACTCCCAGTAATTTTCTTACATTTCCAACCTTCTTTATTCTGTTTATTTTCTAACATACTCAATGGTGGGTGTTACTTAAGTCAAGAGTTTCTTGACTAAGAAAGTTCTTAGTGTCATGATTTTTTTTTCTTCTGTGTTTGCTCCTCCATTTGGAGAACTCATTTGTTATCATATTTTTAAACATCATCTCTAAAAGAAATTTTTTCCTCCCTCCTTCTCACTTTGATTTAACCAGATGCAAATTGATATAAGTGGATACTTTTTCTCCCCTCTTTGGTTTATAGAATACCTCAAGTCTTTGACACTGCCCTATAGCAAGGAAAATAAAAAAGGACAAGGAGCAATCTGTCCTGGGATCAGATTAGCCCTTTTAACTTGGGAGCATCTGTCTTGCTCACTGTGAAACTCTGGTGTCCAAACCTGCCTGCTCTGAATGATGCGACTTTCTTTGAGGTAAAACCTTTTACTCACCTGGGTTTACTATCCCTCAGTCCTATTGACCCCTCTAAAACGAAGATTTGCTAGTACCATTTCTTGTACTCGTCTCTGCCTGTGTGTTGCTCCAATGTCCCTCCTCCCTTCCCATGGTAAAATTTGTCCTAGTGTCACCCACAACCCATCTTCTGATAATTACCCAATTTGTAGCACAGGTCTTATCCTCTCACAGGAGCTCCAATCATATGACTTCAGAATGATGGAGGGATGTCTGGATATGCAAGTTTGCATTCAGTCAACTCAGACTTCACACCTTCCCTGTCTTCCTTTCTTCTGAGGGGATCCCATGATTCCAGTCAGCCAGATGCAAAATCTCTTGGCATTATTTTTGGTGCAGCCTCATTTATGATGGCCTAATTAGTATCTGTCACCACGTCACACTGCTGATTTTGCTTCCATAATTTCTACTCAGTTCTACTGCTGGCACACCCATCTCAGAGTGAGATCCCTGCAAAGGCGTCTGCTCTGGCCTCCATCCTGCTTTGGCCTCCACACATCCAGCTTCCTTAAGCCCTGCTCTAAAAACATCAATTCTCATCTCAGAACCTTTTAGCAGCATTCAGTTTTCAACCATTCAAAATCCCTGCCTTACTTTCAATGTCTTCTTCAAGCTGTTTCTACCTATACAGCATTAATTTTCACTATTACTCAGCATATTTCTTCACTTCTGCCTATTCAATGTTATTTTACGTACTATTTTATGCTATTTCATAAACTCACACTACTTCTGTATCTATTTTAATTCTCCTTTCATCTTAAATGTTCTGTTCTCTGCCTCCCCAGTTTGAGCCAACTTTCAAATCTCAATGCAACACTCACTCATCCCGGATGACAGATAGTCTCCTGTTCCTCAAAGTTTTATTTATCCCTATCCACTCTGAACTAGCATTTACTATTGGTAAAAATGCTTTAGCATTTAAATACTGGCACCTGAATATACTCAAAATGTATGCATTTTAAGTTGCTGATCTCTTAATTTCAAATGCATTTTAACAACCCTGCATACTTAACTCTCCTCCCCTCATGATTACTGTTTTTGATATCATATTTTATATCTGATTGTTTTGTGTATCCCTTAACTGTTTATTGTGGATACATATGATTTTACTACTTTTGTCTTTAGCCTTCCTACTAGCTTTGTACATGAATGGTTTACTACCTTTACTGTATATTTGCCTTTACCAATGAGAGTTTTTCCTTTCATAATTTTCACATTTCTAGTTTTGGCCTTTCCTTTTTCACTTAGAGAAGTTCCTGTAATGTTTCTTGTAAGGCTGGTTTGCTGGTGCTGAACTTTTTTAGCTTTTGCTTCTCTGTAAGACTTTTGATCTTGTCATCAAATCTAAATGAAAGCCTTGCCTGGTAGAGTATTCTTGGTTGTAGGTTTTTCCCTTTTATCACTTTAAATGTACCATGCCACTCCCTTCTGGCCTGCAGAGTTTCTGCTGAAAAGTCAGCTGATAACCTTATGGGAGTTCCCTTGTATATAACTTGTTGCTTTTCCCTCTCTGCTGTCAATATTCGCTTTTTATCTTTATTTTTTGCCATTTTAATTGTAATGTGTCTTGATGTGGACCTCTTTGGTTTCATCTTGTTTGGGATTCTGTACTTCCTGGACTTGGAAGTTCTTTCCCAGGTTAGGGAAGTTTTCAGATATTTCTTCAAATAAGTCCTCTGTGCCTTTTTCTCTCTTTTCTCCTTCTGTAACTCCTATAATGCAAATGTTAGTAGGCTTGTTGTTGTCTCAGAGGTTTTCAAAAGTATCCTCATTTTTTCAAATTCTTTTTTCTTTTTTCTGTTCAGCTTGGATGATTTCTACCACTCTGTTTTTCAGTTCACTGATCTGTTCCTCTATATCATCTAATCTACTGTTGATTCCTTTCTAGTGTATTTTTTTATTCCAGTTATTGTATTCTTCAGCTCTGTTTGTTTCTACTTTATGTTTTTAAATTATTTGTTAAACTTCTCACTGTGTTCATCCATTCTTGTCCTGAGTTCAGTGAGCGTCTTTATGTTCATTACCTTGAACTCTTTGTCAGGTTGATTGCCTATCTCCACTTAGCTTAGTTATTTTTCTGAGGTTTTGTCTTATTCTTTCATTTGGGACATTACTCTGCCTCCTCATTTTGCCTAATCCTCTGTGTTTATTTCTATGTATTAGATAGGTTGATTATGTTTCCCGATCTTGGAGTAGTGGCCTTATGTTGGAGATATCCTATGGAGCCCAGAAGCACACTCCCCTGTTGGCTGCCAGGACCTGCCTTGTGTGGTGGCTGTCAGTCCTCTGGTGGGTAGGGCCTTGTCCTGTTATAGCTGGCTGCATGACCCAGGGGATCCTGGGCTGGTGCCGGCTTGCTGGTGGGAGGAGCCAAGTCCCAGGGTGGCTGGTTGTTGTGGCTGGGGGTCTCAGAGCTGGTGCCCGCCAACTCTGGGTGAGGCTGGGTCCCTGCATGGCTGGCTGCTTGGCCCAGGTGGTCATAGGACTGGTGCCAATCCACTGACGGGGGTTAAGCTCCTGGTGCTAATACACTAGAAGGAGGACTTCAAAATGGTGCTTGCCAGCACCAGTGTCCTCATGGTAGAAAAAGCTCCCCGAAATGGCTGCCACCAGCATCTATGTCCCCAGGGGGAGTCCCCGTTGCCTCCTGTCTCTTGGGAAGGCTCTCTGAGATCAGCAAGTGATTCTGACCCAGTCTCCTTTCAAATTACAGCCTCTGTGCTGGGTTTCAGGACGTGTGAGATCATGCACACACCCATTAAGAGCAAAGTCTCTGTTTCTTGTAACTCTCTGGCTTTCTTACACACAAGCCCTGCTGGCTTTCAAAGCCAGATATTCAGGGGACTCATCTTCCCAGTGCAGGACCCCTGGGCTGGGAAGCCCAGTGTGGGGCCTCAGACTTCTTGCTCTTTGAGGAGAACTTCTGCAATTGTAATTATCTTCCTCCTTGTGGGTCACCTCTCCAGGGGTGTGGGTCTTGACTATGCCAAGTCTCTGTCCCTCATACCCATCTCATTGTTATTCCTTCTTTACACCTTTAGTTGTGGAAAATCTTTTCTGCTAATCTTCAAGTCATTCATGTTGATAGTTGCTCTGTAAATAGTTGTAATGTTCGTGTGTCTGTGGGAGTTGATGAGCTCAGGGTGTTCTTACTCCACTATCTTGGACATTTCCCTCGTCTATGCTATTTTTTGTATACCTTTCTGAATAAATGATAGATAAATTCACACGTCAAAAAAAAATTGCAGATTGCATCTAAAAAAGTGCCAAGTATAGGTGCTTGATGGATGGTTTTATTGATTAACATATGTGGCACACACAATTTTTCATCAGGGAATCTGATGCACATAAATACGTCTAATTTTTCATCATAAATAAATTTGATATTTAAAAACATATTATCTTTCATTAACTAGATTAAATAGTTTGTATCTTTGAGACTACTGGTTGGGAGGGGGCAGAAAGGACCCTTCTGTCCCCTCAGTTCTAAATCTTGATCTGCATGGTTATTACATAGGTGAATATATATGGAAAATCAGATTTACTTAAAATTTGCACTCTTCATTGTGAGAAATACCTCAATAAATACATTTAAAAATATTTAGACCATGTGAGTAATTCACCTTAACACCCACCAGGGAAAACCCATACATTTGTGGTAGAGAATGTGATACTGTGGAAATAATGACACTCTATAAAATATTTTATTGTTTAAGTTAGAATTGCCATTTCTATGACTTTTGAAGCACCCTATAATCACTAAATAAAGATTTAAATAAAAACTCAAAAGACTAAATGTAAATGTATACATAGCTTCTGGTAAGAAATATTCAAAAAGGTAATGGTATAAAATATGGAATGCACTTCTGGCAAAAAGTGAATAAGAAGGTAATGATGCTATCTTACTTTATACAGTTCTCTAAGGCATAGGCAACACTTTGATATTTCTAATTTGGTGCGTATAACCGTTCTCTGAACTAGTCAGAGCAAATAGTTTCATCCTTATTTCAAGGAGAATACTGAAGTCTAAAGAGGATAGGTTATTAGCACAAAGTCCTATAATATGTTAATGGTTAACTCAGATTATAAATTTATAAATACATTTCTCCAGATGATCCTTTATTAGATCTTACATACAATTTTATAACCATTTAAATGTGTGTAAACATATGTAAACTCATGTGAGGAAGTAGGAATAGGATCTAAGCAGAATGGTGTTTATTTTAAATTGTCTTATGCCCCCTTTCCATTTTTCTACCCCTCCCCCTTGTTGCCCCAGTGCTACCTAGAGATCTGTTCCGACAGTTTTCCCTGGGTGACAATAATTTCACCAGAATATCTCCAATTTCTCATATTTCTGACTCTACTAGTCTCTATCACAATTTGACTTCTTGCATTTGTGTTTGAGGCCAAGATTGTTTAAAAACCATTTTGATAAGAAACTTGTTATGAAACACCAGAAGTTAATAACAGCATATTGTGCTATGTTTTCCATTAGCGTATCTTGTTCTCCTGCACTTAAAACCATATGCTGAGGTTTCTGAGAATCAGAACATAAGAGATCTCTATCTTCAGGCTATACATCATTCCTAGAAAGAGTTCCTTTCCAGAGCTCCTGATCCCTGTATGATCTTGGAATCAGAGTTAAAGAACCAATCCAAAGAAATGCTAAATATCTTTGCACCCACTTGGATACCATTAGCTTTCTGGAATCTAAGATGAACCCCAAGTAAGCAATACTCTTACGCTGAATGAAATGAGGGGGAGAGAAGAGGGCAGGGAAGACAGGAAAGAGTGGAAGTGCAAACTTTTGCATTTAATCTGTTGCAACATCACACATGATGTAGCTTCTGGAAAACTCCATTGTAAACTTGTGAGAGAATAAGAGTGAAAATAATGTTTTAATATTATTATGAAAGTACTTTTAGCTTTGTGAACCGTTGAAAGGGGCCACACCTTGAGAACCAGTTGTCCATAACAAGTATTTTATGTGTGACCAACAATTCTCATAATATATTTTCATATAACCATAAAAACCTTAATCAAAAAAAGAGTAAGACTTTAATGCATTTTGATGTTCCATGAGTATTCATTTTATGATGTGGATGAGTCCTCATCTACCACCACCCTTCCAAAAAACTCACAGTAGTCGTTGACACACAGAGCCAAGTCTGCTGAGCATAGAAATAAAGTGCTACAGAAAATTTTTTAAACCTAACATGTAAAAATAATGTATATATGTCTAGAGGAAGAATTTAGGTGATAGGAGGTCTTGAGTGTGAATGATTAGACAGCAGTTTATTTTTAATTTTATAGGATCAATGAATTTTCTAACTTCTTTCTGTACATACATAATCACAAAATGAGGGCATTCTTATAACAAATGAAGTCCAGAAGAGAGAAAGGCAGAGGGGTGCTCAGGAAAAAGAAAATTACTTGGACTCTCCTTAAGGATAACTTAATTCCAAAGGCTAGAAATACTTTTTGCATAATGCTGAAAAGTTGTCAAGATATTTATTTTTTTTTCTGCTAAGACACGTTCACTGTTATTTCAGACTATGATCTGTGAGTGCCAAGTGTCTGCATTCCTCAGTTGCACACCAACAAATGTCTGTTCTTAACGGATGTTTTACCCAGCAGGAGCCATTATAGCCCTTAGCTCCAGATTGCAGACCAAATCCGCAGAGCATATGGCATGTGGGTAAATGAATGCAAACTGTTCTTCATTTTTTCTCTACGGGAAGCTTATTTCCCTTTCCTCTGCATTTTTTACTTTGATGTGAAGATTTCAGAAACCAAGAATTGAATTTGAGTTAAAAAGTCATTCTTTGTCAAAATAAATCAATGAAATCATTTAGAAAAATCATTGTGCTGCTGTTGTACCAGAACAGGGTTGACTGAGAAATTGATAATGTATATACACCAACACATAGAAAATCGGAGTGTAGAAAGTGTAATCAGACGCTGAGCTTAGCCAAGGCAATATCATCTTATCGACTAATCAGTCATCAATATATTTGTCCTTTCATCATTGGTCTAGCCAACCTAGAGCAAACAAGATTTCTTTATTTGTATATTATCCAGATAATCTTACACTTGTGAAATCCATTTTCCTTAAGACATAAATTATAAAATCTACACTGCTTAAACATGGCACATGTCACTTCCTTTCATACTATGGATGAAAGTCTTTGATCATATTTTTGAGTGAAGGAAAGAGAAAACTTTACTTCTTACCAGCATAAGAACAGGGTTTTAGTTTTCTACAGTCTGTGCTGGTACTAGATGAATGTCTTTTATTTTATTTTATTGTGGTAAAACATTTAACAAGAACTAACCTCCTAAAACTCTTTAAGTGTACAATGCAGTATTTTTGACTATAGGTAGTATATTGTACAGCAGATCTCTAGGACTTATTCATCTTGCTTAACTGAAACTTGATGCCCATTGATTAGTAATTCCTCATTTCCCCTTCCCCAACCCCTGGCAACATTCATTCTACTCTTCGATTCCATGAATTTGACTATTTTAGAAACCTCATTTAAGTGAAATCTTGTAGTACTTGTCTTCGTATGACTAGAAAATTACTTAGCATAATGTCCTCAAAGTTCATTCAGGTTGTCACATATTGCAGAATTTCCATGTTTTTTAGGGCTCAATACTATTCTACTCTAGGTATTACCACATTTTATTTATTCATTTTTCTGTTGTGGACACTTGATCCACTAGGTTAAAACAAGAGATGATTAACTGAGACTTCTGAGCTTATCTTGTAGAAAAACAGGAAAACTACAGATAAGGAAATGACTTGCTGACAGCCCCTCTTTGACTGAACATTGCCCAGGCACATTGAGAGACTAGAATAACTGATCAGTGAACTTGGGATGTCACAGGCCAAAAATCCACCACATGTAGCACACCAAACCCTACTGAATTTGCACATACTACTCATGAAGAGACAAGAAAGACAGTTGAGTCTGTGCAGAGGACTCTTGAAACTTCCCTTTACCCTTTCACCAATCATTTATTAGTCCAGACACCCTCCTACTCCTTACTCCCACAATAAATATTGTAACCAAGCCCAAGCTCATTTCACTTGCCTCATGACAGGCCAATAAGTCAAGAAACAAGATGATGGGGCAAGGGAAAGTGACTTTATTCATAAAGCCAGCAAACCAAGAAGATGGTGGACTAATGTCCTAAAGAACAGTCTTAATTTGGGGCAACAGCTCATGGACATTCCTCTGATTGGTTGGAGATGAAGTAACCAGGTGGTATTTCAGGAGTCAACATCATCAACCTTCTGGTTTCGTATGGTCAGGGGGCTATGTGCTGGTGGTCAGCATGCAGTTAACTTCTTCCACCTTGTGGGGGAGGTTTCAGTATCTGCAAAACAGCTCAGTGATATGCTTCAGAACATTATCTATAGTCCTTGAAGAGGAACTAAACGTGCTGGACTTTGTTTTATGTATAAACTATTATTATTTAATACTCAGAACAGGGATTGATTGCTGGATCACAGAGTAGTTCTATTTTAAATTTTTTGAAGACCCTCCATATTGTTTATTGTAGTAACTGTACGATTTTGCATTCCCACCAATGGTATACAAAGGTTTTAGGAGATTGGTTCAAGACGGCAGAGTAAAAGGAGGTGCGCTCATTCCCTCTTGGGAGAGCACTGGAATCACAACTAACTGCTGAACAATCATTGACAGGAAGACACTGAAACTCACCAAAAAAGATACCCCACATCCAAAGACAAAGGAGAAGCTGCAATGAGACGGTAGAAGGGGCGCAATCACAATAAAATCAAATCCCATAACCGCTGGGTGGGTGACTCACAAACTGGAGAACAATTATACCACAGAAGTCCACCCACTGGAGTGAAGGTTCTGAGCCCAACGTCAGGCTTCCCAACCTGAGGGTCTGGCAACGGGAGAAGAAATTCCTAGAGAATCAGACTTCGAAGGCTACTGGGATTTGATTGCAGGACTTTGACAGGACTGGGGGAAACAGAGACTCCACTCTTGGAAGGGACACACAAAGTAGTGTGTGCATCGGGACACAGCGGAAAGAGCAGTGACCCCATAGGAGACTGAACCAGACCTACCTGCTAGTATTGGAGGGTCTCCTGTGGAGACAGGGGGTGGCTGTGGCTCACTATGGGGACAAGGTCACTGGCAGCAGAACTTCTGGGAAGTGCTCCTTGGTGTGAGCCCCCCCAGAGTCTGCTATTAACCACACCAAACAGCCTGGAAGTCTCCAGTGCTGGGTTGCCTCAGGCCAGAAAACCAACATGGGGGAACCCAGCCCCACCCATCAGCAGACAAGCAGATTGAAGTTTTAATGAGCTCTGCCCACCAGAGCAACACCCAGCTCTACCCACCACCAGTCCCTCCCATCTGGAAGCTTGCACAAGCCTCTTGGATAACCTCATCCACCAGAAGGCAGACAGCAGAAGCAAGAAGAACTACAATTCTGCAGACTGTGGAAGGAAAACCACATTCACAGAAAGATAGACAAAATGAAAAGGCAGAGGACTTTGTACCAGATGAAGGAACAAGATAAAACCCCAGAAAAACAACTGAATGAAGTGGAGATAGGCAACGTTCCAGAAAAAGAATTCAGAATAATGATAATGAAGATGATCCAGGACCTCAGGAAAAGAATGGAGGCAAAGATCGAGAAGATTCAAGAAATGTTTAACAAAGACCTCAAAGAATTAAAGAACAAACGCCTAGAAGAATTAAAGAACAAACTAACAGAGATGAACAATACAATAACTGAAATGAAAAATACACTAGAAGGAATCAGTAGCAGAATAACTGAAGCAGAGGAACGGATAAGTGACCTGGAAGACAGAAAGGTGGAATTCACTGCCACAGAACAGAATAAAGAAAAAAGAATGAAAAGAAATGAAGACAGCTTAACAGACCTCTGGGACAGCATTAAATGCAACAACATTTGCGTTATAGGGGTGCCAGAAGGAGAAGAGAAAGAGAAAGGACCCAAGAAAATATTTGAAGAGATTATAGTCAAAAGCTTCCCTAACATGGGAAAGGAAATAGCCACCCAAGTCCAGGAAGCACAGAGAGTCCTAGGCAGGATAAACCCAAGGAGAAACATGCCGAGACACATGGTAATCAAACTGACAAAAATTAAAGACAAAGAAAAAATATACAAAACAACAAGGGAAAAATGACAACAAGGGAACTCCCATAAAGTTAACAGGTGATTTCTCAGCAGAAACTCTACAAGCCAGAAGGGAGTGGCACAATATATTTAAAGTGATGAAAGGGAAGAACCTACAACCAAGATTACTCTACTCAGCAAGGATCTCATTGAGATTCGATGGAGAACTCAAAAGCTTTACAGAAAAGCAAAAGCTAAGAGAAATCAGCACCACCAAACCAGCTCTACAACAAATCCTAAAGGGACTTCTCTAAGTGGGGAACACAAGAGAAGAAAAGAACCTACAAAAACAAACCCATAACAATTAAGAAAATGGTAATAGGAACAAGCATATCAATAATTACCTAAAACGTGAATGCTCCAACCAAAAGACACAGGCTCACTGAATGGATACAAAAGCAAGACCCATATATATGATGTCTACAAGAGACCCACTTCAGACCTAGGGACACATACAGACCGAAAGTGAGGGGGTGGAAAAAGATATTCCATGCAAAAGGAAATGAAAAGAAAGGTGAAGTAGCAATACTCATATGAGATAAAATAGACTTTAAAATAAAGAATGTTACAAGAGACAAGGAAGGACACTACATAATGATCAAGGGATCAATCCAAGAAGAAGATATAATAATTATAAATATATATGCACCCAACATAGGAGCACCTCAATACATAAGACAAATGCTAACAGCTATAAAAGAGGAAATCAACAGTAACACAATAACAGTGGGGCACTTTAACACCTCACTTACACCAATGGACAGATCATCCAGACAGAAAATTAATAAGGAAACACAAGCTTTAAATGACACAATAGACCAGATAGATTTAATTGATATTTATAGGACGTTCCATCCAAAAACAGCAGATTACACTTTCTTCTCAAGTGCACATGGAACATTCTCCAGGATAGATCACATCTTGGGTCACAAATCAAGCCTCGGTAAATTTAAGAAAATTAAAATCATATCAAGCATCTTTTCCGACCACAACACTATGAGATTAGAAATCAATTACAGGGAAAAAATGTAAAAAACACAAACACATGGAGGCTAAACAATACGTTACTAAATAACCAAGAGATCACTGAAGAAATCAAAGAGGAAATCAAAAAATACCTAGAAACTACAATGAAAACACGACGATCCAAAACATATGGGATGCAGCAAAAGCAATTCTAAGAGGGAAGTTTATAGCAATACAAGCCTACCTCAAGAAATAAGAAAAATCTCAAATAAAAAATCTAACCATACACCTAAAGAACTAGAGAAAGAAGGACAAACAAAACCAAATTTAGTAGAAGGAAAGAAATCATAAAGATCAGAGCAAAAAAAAAAATGAAATAGAAACAAAGAAAACAGTAGCACAGATCAATAAAACTAAAAGCTGGTTCTTTGAGAAGATAAACAAAATTGATAAAACTTTAGCCAGACTCATCAAGAAAAAGATGGAGAGGACTCAAATCAATAAACTTAGAAATGAAAAAGGAGAAGTTAAAATGGACACCACAGAGATACAAAGCATCATAAGAAAATACTACAAGCAACTCTATGCCAATAAAATGGACAACCTGGAAGAAATGGACAAATTCTTACAAAGGTATAACCTTCTAAGACAGAACCACGAAGAAATGGAAAATAAGAACAGACCAATCACAAGTAATGAAATTGAAACTGTGATTAAAAATCTTCCAATAAACAAAAGTCCAAGACCAGATGGCTTCACAGGTGAATTCTCTCAAACATTTAGAGAAGGTCTAACTCCCATCCTTCTCAAACTCTTCCAAAAAACTGCAGAGGAATGAACACTCCCAAACTCATTCTATGAGGCCACCATCACTCTGATACCAAAACCAGACAAAACAGTACAAAAAAAAGAAAACTACAGACCAATATCACTGATGAATATAGATGCAAAAATCCTCAACAAAATACTAGCAAACAGAATCCAACAACACATTAAAAGGATCATACAGCATGAGCAAGTGGGATTTATCCCAGGGATGCAAGGATTCTTCAATATACGCAAATCAATCAATGTGATACACCATATTAACAAATAGAAAAATAAAAACTATATGATGATGGGCTTCCCTGGTGGGACAGTGGTTGGGAATCTGCCTGCCAATGCAGGGGACACGGGTTCGAGCCCTGGTCCGGGAGGATCCCACATGCTGCGGAGCAACTAAGCCCGTGCAGAACTACTGTGCCCTAGAACCCACGAGCCACGGCTGCTGAAGCTTACGCACCTGGAGCCCGTGCTCCACAGGAGAGACCACTGCCATGAGAGGCCCGTGCACCACGGCGAGGAGTGGCCCCCGCTCGCCACAACTAGAGAGAGCCCGCGTGCAGCAACGAAGGCCCAAAGCAGCCAAAAATAAAATAAATTTATAAAAAAAAAAAATATGATCATCTCAATAGTTGCAGACAAAGCTTTCGACAAAATTCAACACCCATTTATGATAAATACTCTCCAGAAAGTGGGCATAGAGGGAACCTACCTCAACATAATAAAGGCCACATATGACAAACCCACAGCAAACCTCATTCTCAATACTGAAAAGCTGAAAGCATTTCCTCTAAGATCAGGAACAAGACAAGGATGTCCACTCTCGCCACTATTATTCAACATAGTTTTGGAAGTCCTAGCCATGGCAATCAGAGAAGAAAAAGAAATACAAATTGGAAGAGAAGAAGTAAAACTGTCATTGTTTAACATATGGATGCCAAGGGGGGAAAACTGCGGTGGGGTGGGGATGGTGGTGTGCTGAATTGGGCGATTGGGATTGACATGTATACAGTGATGTGTATAAAATTGATGACTGATTAAAAAAAAAAAAGACAAGCAATAACAAGTGTTGGCAAGGATGTGGAGAAAAGGGAATCCTTGTGCACTATTGGTGGGAATGTAAATAAGTGCAGCGACTATGGAAAGCAGTGTGGAGATTCCTCAAAAAATGAAAAATAGAGCTACCATATGATACAGCAATCCACCTCTAGGTATTTATCTGAAGAAACAAAAACACTAATTTGGAAAGATACATGCACCCCTATGTTCACTGCAGCATTATTTACAATAGCCAAGCTATGGAAACAACCTACATCTCCATTGGTGGATAACTGGAAAAAGAAAATGTGGTATATATATACAATGGAGTACTATTTAGCCATAAAAAAGAATGAAATCTTGCCATCTGCAACAACATGGATGGACCTAGAAGGCATTATGCTAAGTGAAATAAGTCAGACAGAGAAAGACAAATGCAGTATTATCTCACTTATATGTAGAATTTTAAAAACAAAACAAAAAAACCAAGTTCATAAATATAGAGAACCGATTGGTCATTACCAGAGTTGTGTGTGTGTGTGGGTGCATGGTGGGCAAAATGGGTGAAGAGGGTCAAAAGGTACAACTTCCAGTTATAAAATAAATGTCATGGGCATGGTGACTATAGTTAATAATACCATATTGCATATTTGAAAGTTGCTAAGAGAGTAGTTTTTAAAAGCACTCATCACAGGAAAAAAAATTTTTTTATAACTATATAGGAACAGACTTATTGTGGTGGTCATTTCACGATATATACAAATATTGATCATTATGTTGTACACCTGAAATTAATATATGTTAAATTATGCCTCAGTAAAATATATATAAGTATAAAAAAAAAAAACCGTCATTGTTTGCAGATGACATGGTAGTATACATAGGGAATCCTAAAAATGCCACCAGAAAACTACTAGAGCTAATCAATGAATTTGGTAAAGCTGCAGGATACAAAATTAATGCACAGAAATCTCTTGCACTCCTATACACTAACAATGAAAGATCAGAAAGAGAAATTAAGGAAACAATCCCATTTACCATTGCAACAAAAAGAATAAAATACCTAGGAATAAACCTACCTCAGGAGGTAAAAGACCTGTACTTAGAAAACTGTAAGACAGTGATGAAAGAAATCAAAGATGACACAAACAGATGGAAAGATATACCATGTTCTTGGACTGGAAGAATCAATATTGTGAAAATGACTATACTACCCAAAGCAATATACAGATTTAATGCAATCCCTATCAAATTACCAGTGGCATTTTTTTGCAAGTAGAAAAAAAAAATCTTAAAATTTGTATGGAGACACAAAAAACCCCAAATAGCCAAAGCAGTCTTGAGGCAAAAAAACAAAGGTGGAGGAATCAGACTCCCTGACTTCAGACTATGCTACAAGGCTACAGTAATCAAGACAATATGGTACTGGCACAAAAACAGAAATATAGACCAATGAAACAGCCTAGAAACCCCAGAGATAAACCCACCCCTATGGTCAACTAATCTATGACAAATGAGGCAAAGATATAAAATGGAGAAAAGACAGTCTCTTCAATAAGTGGTGCTGGGAAAACTGGACAGCTACATGTAAAACAATGAAATTAGAACAGTCCCTAACACCATACACAAAAATAAACCAAATGGACTAGAGACCTAAATGTAAGATCGACACTATAAAACTCTTAGAGGAAAACATAAGAAGGACAGTCTTTGACATAAATAACAGCATGATCTTTTTTGATACACCTCCTAGAGTAATGGAAATAAAAACAAAAATAAACAAATGGGACCTAATGAAACTTCAAAGCTTTTGCAAAGCAGAGGAAGCTACAATCAAGATGAAAAGACAACCCTCAGCATGGGAGAAAATATTTGCAAATCAATCAACAGATAAAGGATTAATCTCCAAAATATATAAACAGCTCATACAGCTCAATATCAAAAAAACAAATGGGCAGAAGACCCAAATGGGCATTTCTCCAAAGAAGACATACAGATGGCCAAGAAGCAAATGAAAAGCTTCTCAACATCACTAATTATTAGAGAAATGCAAATCAAAACTACAATGAGGTATCACCTCACACCAGGTAGAATGGGCATCATCAGAAAATCTACAAACAAATGCTGGAGAGGGTGTGGAGAAAGGGAACCCTCTTGCACTGTTGGTGGGAATGTAAATTGACACAGCCACTATGGAGAACAGTATGGAGGTTCCTTAAAAAACTAAAAATTGTCCCTTTTTGCAGATGACATGATCTTATATATAGAAAACCCAAAAGACTCCATTAAAACAAACACTGTTAGGACTAATAAATGTATTCAATAAACTTTCAGGATACCAATGAACATACAAAAATCAGTTACATTTCTGTACAAAGCAGTGAACTATCTAAACAGGAAATTAGAAAAATAATTCCATTTAAAATATCACCAAATAGAATAAAATACTTAGAAATAAACTTAAATAAGTAGGTGAAAAACCTGAATACTGAAAAGTACAAAATAGTGATAAAAAACAAAAATTAAAGAAGACACAAACAAATGAAAAGGCATCCAGTGTCCATGGATTGTAAGCCTTAACACTACTAAAATGTTCATGCTAACCACAGTGATCTACAGATTCAGCGCAATCCCTATCAGAAGCATCCCAATGGCAATTTTTACAGAAATTGAAAAAACAATTCTGAAATTCAAAAAAAAAATTAAAAACAGACAAATCAATCTTGAGAAAGAATAACAAAGCCGGAGGCATCATATGTCCTGATTTTAAAGTATGTTACAAAACTATAGTAATCAAAACAGTATGGTCTGATGTAAAGACAGATATAGACCGATGGAACAGAATAGAGAGCTCAGAAATAAATCTTTCAACAGATGTTTATTGAGTACTTTCTGTAGGCCAGGCTCTGGTTTAGATGTTGAAGACAAGAAAACAAGACAAAAAAATTATTTGTCTTCATTAAACTGACTTTCAACTGAGGAAAAGTATATCTTTTACTGCTAGGAAATAAGTTTAGTGCTTTTAACTCTGATATTCGCCTATCAGGGATCAACACAATAGAACAGGCTGGTACAAGATGCAAATAATGAAGTGATCTTTATTTTGAATAGTGGTCAGGAGCAACGTTTGGTATTCTGATGCTGTTCAGGTTATATCATTCTGTGAAACTGTTCTATTGTCTCTGTTGAATGATTATTTTGAGAAACATTCCTTCATCTCAGTTTGGAGCCTCTCATCATTTTCTGTCTCTCTCACATCTCAAATCCAACCTACATTGATTCCCATTAATTCTGTTTTCTAATTTCCTAACTATCTCTTGGCTTGACCGTTTCTAACTGTCTCTAGACTAGCTCATCTCTCCTTTCCAGTACTGCTATGCTCAAATATTACTGGTTTAATGCAATACCTCTTATAGTTCTATAACTCTATCTGTTTCTCTTCCAATCAATTTCCATCTCTACAACCCACCAGAATTTATTTTTTTCTGAAACACAACTCCAGTCAAATGCTTCCCATATTTAAAATCTTTAATGATTTACCAGCATGCCAGGATAAAGGAAGGGGGGGGGAACTTAGTATATACTATAAATTTTTGTCTGAATTGTTATTGAGTTAATTCTTATTTTTACCTATGCTCCTCTGCCTCACCATTCTTCAGCTACTGTGACCTTCTGTCAACTTCATAAAACTGTGTTGAACACTTTTGCCACAGGACTGTTGCACATGTTCTCTCTGGCCAGATTATACTTCCCTCTCTTCTATGTCTAATTAACTTCTAGTCATCTTTAAATATCAGAGAGAGCTTTATTTTCCCAGAGAAACCTTCTTTTACTATTCTATGTCAACTCCTTTAGAAATGTTATTTATTTAGTAATTATATGTTTATTAGTGTTATTTGAATTATGTTGGTTTCTCTATTAAGACTATGACCTCCTTGAGAAGAAGGAAGAAGTCACGTTTTGTCCATCACTATTCTTAGCACAGAGCCTATTGCTGAAATAATAAATGAAAAAGAAATATTTGTCTTGACAATTCTTATGCTTTCATATATTTTTATATTCTCCCACCATGTGCCTTAATACAGATAGGCTACATCTTTGCAGAGTTCCAGGGAGAATACTCAGAACAGTAGAATCATGGCATGTGACATATACAGCCAACAAATAAAATAATGCCCATATATGTAATCTGTAAATTAAGAAGGGCTATTCAAATATTTCTTATAATTATGATTACTATAACTATTTATGGATGCTCAAGTGAGGATTAGCCAAGGAATAAAAATGGTTGTTACTTCTTTCAGAGTCTTTTATTAGTAATTCAGAGGACACCAGAGCCGCTGTTACCCTCAAAGTCTCATTCTACTGTAGGGCAGCTCCATGTCTAAATGTGGATGATTGGGAGGAATTCTGAGATGGCCTCAAGAATAGGCTCTCTAAATGTCCTGAGGTTTAGAGTGAATTGTATCTATAAGTCAATTTGAGGAATATTTTAATCTTAATAGCAATGAGTCTTCCAATAGATGAAAATGGGGCCTCATCCCATTTATTTGTTTTACTTAATTTCCTTTTGCAATGTTTTGTAGTTTTCAACTTCAGCTCTCAACTCCTGGTTATTTTTTACTAAATTTATTTCTTTTTTAATGTTACTATGAAACTTAATTTAAAATTTCTAATTGTACCTAGTACAAAGAAATAAAAATAGTTTTTGTATGTTGGCATTACATTCCAAAACCTTGCTAAATTCATTTATTTGTTCTAATAGCTTTGGTTTGAATTTCTTAGGATTTTCTACACATTCATGGTTATTCATCTATAATAAGAGTTTTACTTGTTCTTTTCCATTTTGTATGCCTTTTATTTCTTTTTCTTATTGGATTTGTTAGAACCTTCAGTATGATGTTAAATAAAAGTGGTGAGAAGGTTTATCCTTGCTTGTTCCTTATCATAGGTTGAAAGCATAGAGGTTTTCAGGATTGAACATTCTGTAGGCTTGCAGATGCTTTTAATCAGGTTGTGAAAGCTCACTTCTAGTCCTAGTTAGTGGTAGTTTTTACCATGAAAGGGTGTTGAACTTTTCCAAATGTTTATTCTACATCAATTAAAATTATCTTAGATTTTTTCTCCTTTATTCTATTAATATGAGTTATTACATCTACTGATTTTTGGATACTAAACCATTCTTGCATTCCTGGGTAAAATTCCATTTGGTTATGATGTATTATTTTTTTTAGATCATTGGATTTAATTTGCTAATAATTTCATAAGGATTTTAAAAATCTATTTTCATGAGGGATACTAATATAACTGCCTCAGGCTTCTTTTGTTTAATCTTTGCTTGGCATATTTTCTGTCCATTTATCTTCAGCTCACATGTGTTTGTGAACAACACAGAGATTGCTCTTTTTTTAAAGTGATCTATTCTGACACCTTTGTCTTTTAATTGGTGAGATTCATCCACTAACATTTAATGTATTATTAATATGTTTAGATTTATCTATGATTTATGTTTTCTACTCACCTCTCTATTTTCTGTTCCTTATACCCTGCCTCTTTTTCTTTTTAATATTTGCTTTTTTTTAGAATTCTATTTTAATTTTTTTTTAGGTTTTAGCTATTGGGTTTTTCCCCATTAAAAAAAAAGATTTCCTCAACAATTATAATATACATCCATATATCCTTAATTTTTCATAGTTCACTTATTAATAATAACATATTATTTCATGTAAAACATACCATGATCCCTGACTTTTATCATAACTGCAATCTTTACAGAACCACAGAAGTTATGTTCAAGGAAGTTGCCATTTCAATTAGCTTATCCTGAAGGGAAGCAATGAATTATCTGAATTAAGTGAAGTCCATTCGTTCTTTAGTAACAAAAGTGTAGTGCCAGATAAATTTAAAA
Organism: Balaenoptera ricei; assembly: GCF_028023285.1. Classification (NCBI taxonomy): domain Eukaryota; kingdom Metazoa; phylum Chordata; class Mammalia; order Artiodactyla; family Balaenopteridae; genus Balaenoptera; species Balaenoptera ricei. Next base: position 74,877,680 of record NC_082651.1, on the reverse strand, counting down.
AGCAATTTCAGAATAACACTTTAGCAGGACCTAACAAAGCATCTCATTTCTGTTGCATGTCTTAGATAATTGAATGTTATACTTCATAATGAACTAATGGTATTTGTCAGACAAAATGATAGTATTTGGTACTTACATAGCATCTTTCTTCAAATGAGCTCAATAATGATTCAGTGGTCTATTTTTCCCTTGCAATAATTTGGAAGCATTTACATGAGTAGTATATTTTCATGCAAATTTCTCCCTACTGATGAGAAACTAGATAGTATCAAAGTAAGATGAAAAGTTTGTTTTGCAATTAGAGTAGCTAGCCAAGCTGGAAACAATTGTTGAAGTTAATAAGGGTACTTGTAGTACCGTCTATAAAAGACAGAACATAGCAACAAATCAACAAAATAGGTAAAGTATAAAAATGTTCCTTAGAGAAGCAATATAAGTATTTTTGTTAGTGACACATAAAACCATAGAATAAAATATCTTATATAAAATATTGCAATATTTAATTATCTGTGTTAATTATTTAACTGTATTATTTGTTTTTTATGTAATTCTTTATTGAATTTTGATCAGGTATCTTCTCCCTATACATGATAATACATAATGTGATTTGTTAAATATTATTACTAAAGTTGTCTAGATACAGATTTATCAAGTAGGCTCCATAAATGATTTTTTTAAAAAAGAATATACTGATGTAATTTCAAATACTGAGTATTTCCACAGTATTTTTCTAATTACTCTTCCAGTATTTCATCACTTCTCTAGTAACTAATAGGTCCATGGCAGAAAAACACAAAGAAAAGTCATTTCTATTTATGGATTATTATTAATTATTCTCTAAAAGAATATACTAAATGAATATTTTGGCTACCAGTTCTGTGACCTTGTGTAAGTCACTTAAACACTGCTTGGCTCTGTTTCCTGGTTTATAAATGACAACAATACACTATCCTTATCTGCCTTAGAGCAGTATTAAATCAAATATGAAAATCATAAGAGAAATTTGAAAATATAAATAAGAAACATATAATCAAGATATTATCGGGAATACCCTGGTGGTCCAGTGGTTAAGACTCCATGCTTTCACTGCCGAAGGTCTGGGTTCAATCCTTGGTAGGGGAACTAAGATCCTGCAAGCCACGTGGCATGGCCAAAAAATAAAAATAAAGAAGATACTATCAGGGCTTCCCTGGTGGCGCAGTGGTTGAGAATCTGCCTGCCAATGCAGGGGACGCGGGTTCGAGCCCTGGTCTGGGAAGATCCCACATGCCGCAGAGCAACTGGGCCCGTGAGCCACAACTACTGAGCCTGCGCGTCTGGAGCCTGTGCTCCGCAAAAAAGAGAGGCCGCGATAGTGAGAGGCCCACGCACTGCGATGAAGAGTGGCCCCCGCTTGCCGCAACTGGAGAAAGCCCTCGCACAGAAACGAAGACCCAGCACAGCCAAAAATAAATAAATTAATTAATTTAAAAAAAAAAAAAAAAAGATACTATCAGTAATAATTTTAGTAAGATATTCTTAATTATTTACCAGTGATGATATTTAACAGAACTTGCTTCTTGCTGGATGAATGTAGCTTGATCCCATGTGAGTTCATTCCCAGGTTCTTAATATCACTGATAATATATGGAAATCATTCTTGGAGTGCAAAATAAAGAAGAAGAGACTATGCCAGTGTGGTTCAATCACTACGACAGTGACCCTAAAAGGTTTGCCAAATTGCTGATTTTAATTAATTAGTTAATTAACTAATTAATATCCACGTATAGAAAATCTACTATGTCTAACCTCCCCGCAATGTCTCAAGCATTCAACGGTTAACTTGACAGTTAACTATTTTGATGGGCTTACTGTTGTTTGTTGTCTGGACTGAATAGCCCTGATTCTACTTTGAAGAAGAGCAATGTACAAAAAGAAACTAACATGAATACTATGCACGTATAATATTGTTCTGCAAGGATGCCTATGCTGAACAAGTAAGAGGAGGAGGAGGAGAAGAAGAAGAAGAAGGAGAAAGAGAAGGAGAAGAAGAATGCAGTAACATGAAAGGCCAATGATGGATAAAAAAATCATCATTTGAAAAGAATTATTTTAAATATTTATCTTAAAGGAGATCAAGGAGCTTATATCATTATTATCCATCATCATCAACAACAACAAAAGCAAAGATGAGAATTGAGCTGGAACAGCTAAGGAAAAAGAAAAGAAAAAAATATTAAGCCATTATAACATTCCTATTTGAATATGTAGTCTTATCTGTGATCATTTTGAGGATGTGTTAAAGTTATTCTTATATAGAAACATCTCTATAAACGTGTTCCCCACAATGCCAGATTTGGATGGGTTATGTCCCAATCTGACAACTTTCAAATATCTTACTGTGATTACAAACCTTCTGAACAATAGTGAGTTCTAAGGAAGTATTTTTCAAAGTCAGAACTAATGAACCGGGAATTGTGCTAATGATTTGTTAACAAAGCATGAAAAATTCCTGAATAAGCCATAGTCACTGAACTAGCTCACTGCTGAGGTATGGAGATAATTGTTTCCAATGATCTGTACATAAATAAATAAGCTTTGGCTTCATGTCTGTGTCAGAAAGTTTCATTCTCCAGGTACATAAGTTTTTATTTTTTTGTTTTTTGAGTTTTTTTATTCCAGAGATTCCAGGCAATTACTTAGACCATCTAATAAAAAACTGCAGAGATGATTTAAGTTGGTCTATAGTCCTGGGAAATTGGTGTTAAGAAAAATTAACATTTTTAACTCCCTCAAATTCCCTTTCTTGACCCAACATCAACTCTTGTTTCTACTCAATTCCTTACAAGAAAATTAGTAGAAGAAAGAAGAAAAGTTTAGAAGTAGAGAGCCAGAGAAAATGACAATAGGTATGAATTCAGGAGCTACATGAGGACAAAGAGCATATGGCTTAGAAGATGAGAAAAGGTTACACGAACTATCAAAAGGGAGCAAAGTATATAAAATATGACAAAAGATATGGTGAAAGAGTCCAAATGAAAATGGTCAAAGAGAAAAAAGTGGGCAGAGACATTTTTTTGTGACTGTATGTTGTGATAGGGCTTTAAGAAGTTAATTTAGGTTAAATGAGGTCATATGTGTGGGGCCCTAATCCAATAGGACTTGTGTCCTTATAAGAAAATTAAAAGATACCAGGAGTGTACACACACAGAGAAAAGGTCACGTTTGGAGAGAGGCCCCAGGAGAAACGAACTCTGCTGGCACCCTGATCTTGGACTTCTAGCCTCCAGACTGTGAGAAGATAACTTTCTGTTGTTTAAGGCATCCAGGATGTGGTATTTTGCTATGGCATCTCTACAGACTAAAATGGAGGGTGGAAGAGACAGCACCAAATCCTCAGATCCCACTTCCCAATCTTTCTATTTCCCTCCAGTACATTTCCAGGACTACTGCCCTTATTCCGAAATCATCTTCTCTCAACCTGCTTTTGTAGTTGTTTCCTAGTTGATCTTTCTGCATTTAGTTCTGTACCCTTCAAAGTATTTTCCACTGCAAGAGCAGACGGATTTCTTAGACCCATATATATGATCATTCAGTTTCTAATTGAAAACCATGCAGCAATTTCCACTGCCTGTGATACCAAGTTCAAACATTTAAAATTGATGTAAAAGTCTTCTAAGATTTCCTGTCTTCTCTATCTGCATGGAATACGGTTTCTTTCAGACATTCTTACTTGCTTTATCTGTTAAGATTCATTTTAATCAAACAGTTTCTCTGTGAAGGCTTTTTGGTGAATCCCTGGCAGAACTCTCTCTAGTTCCCTCTGTACTTTGTACTGGGTCTTACCCTGTCCTCTAGCAGGTTAGGTCAGTGACTTTTTGTATGTTTGTCTGTATACTTCGTGTCAGAGAAGACATCTCTTAAGGGAGAAAGGCTATGTTGCTTTTCATCTTTGAATCCCCAAATTGAGATTATACATACATATATATACACACACACATATGTGCCTGTATATATACATGTATATATGTATGTATATGTATGTATGTATACATAAATAAAATAGGTATTCATTAAGTGTGGAGTGAATGCATGAGTAGAAATAATTGTACCTAACATATACTGAGTCAATGAAATGTTTTAGGAACTATTACATTGAATGGTTTGTATTTTAATACAGCCACATGATACAATAGTATTTTTTGTAAACATTATTTGTTGTAATTATTTTAAAGATGAAAAAAATTGAGATGTAGAGAGGTTTAGTACAGTCCAAGTTCACTCAGCATGTAAACAAGGGAGAGAGAATTCTGTCCCAGGTATTCTGACCCACAATGAAATCTAAGTTGATAAAAGTAGACCCAGAGATAGGAAGGGTCATGGGGGTTTTCTCCTTGCTCAGATTTATATCTTAGATAAGAAATTTCCATTTCATATTGAGGTAACTTTCTTTAGAATTTGGCTTTTTTGTTTCATTTTTTTTCTCTAAGTTGGTAACTTGAACTTAAATGATAGAAGTATTTCTAAAGTAGATCTCCTGTGAGAATTATTATTTGCTTCAATAACATTAATTCAGCAGATATTTATTGATTATGTCAGGCACTTTTTCCATTTTTAGTGTCAGAAATGTAATGTTGGGCATGGGAGAGCAAGGGGCCAAATGGTACTGGCAACTGAGGCAAAAATAAGTTTTTCCTAAGAGCTACGGGAAACCATTGTATTCTTTAAAGCAGGAGGTGACATAATAAAATTCATACTTTGGATAAATTATTTTGTTGACAGTGTAGCAACAGTCAGTATAAAATGGACATAGAAATTTAAAAATCCAGACAATATGGGTGAAGGACATGAGGAGTTTTCAAATCCCCTTTGGTGGAACGTATGTGTATGTGGCGGTCATCTTTATGTTTGTTATAATGAAACATGAATTTTAAAGATTGAGAAACATGGTTGTAGAGATTCATTTAACATTTACCATGTCCTTACTGTGTATTTGACATTCCTTATGGTGTACTGAGGAAATTAAAATAAAATAAAGTAAAATAAGTAAGACAAAATAATCTCCCTGTCTAAAGGATTCCAAAGTCCAATCAATTGGGGAGGTAGATATGAAATAAATTATGTGAAATTACAGTAGAATCTTGCTATTTGGAAGAAGGGGTACATCACGAAAAATTTGGAAACTGACTTGTAGAATCCCATTTGTTTAAGCATCAGCCTTCTCCTTTTCTTTTTTCTTTTAAGATGGTCTTTAGAACTAAAAACAATCCATAAGTGAAACCTGACTCAATGCCAAGGAGCCTTGCCATTTTTCCTTCTAAAGTAGCCTTTTCTGTTTGCAGTACCCATTCAAAATTATTTTTTTTTCTTTCCTAAATTCCTTTGATTAACTTTTCTTCCCTGCACTTTCATGATTCCTGTGAATATTTTTGCTTCTGGACCTATTCTTCATTCTCTTTTTGTTTCGCATTTTGCAACCCATGAAAGCCCTGCTGCATATCCGGATCCACTTTCAGTTTTGAGTTGTATTTCAGATAAAGCCCCAGGATACCAGCTTGATAGCTGGGCAATTCGCACAGTTAAGGTAGTACAACTCAATTTTTCAATGATGTTTTAAGGTTTTTAAGGTATCAGGAAAAAAAGCAATTATTGAAAGGGAGAGTTATCCCATTATTAAAATGAAAGTTCCTAGGAAACTGTATATAATATGAATTATGAATGTTCATTGTGTACGTGTGTGTGTATAGATACATATATATGTTATATATTAAATTTTTAAAATGTGTATAATATACACACACATTTATAAGGAATAATAAAGAGAAAGCAAACTCCTTTATTTTATAAAATTCTTTTTCCTCATTAAAGCAAATAAGGTCTGCAATAATAGAAATGTTTTAATGGGAGATAAGATTTTGTACATTATATAAATGAAACTGCAGGGAGGACTGCAATACACTTTAGGCTTAATTCTTCATATTCTTTCTTTCAAAGGACTATGTAATGTGTTCCCATTTATTGTTTAGTGCTCTAGTTTTTATGACTTTCTAGAGCAGAAGGGGAATTTTATATGTTCATTTTTATGTGAGGAGAAACTCATTTTCATAGTATATTCTCTAAATTTCAGGTACTGTTGCTGGACTTCTGTGAGTGTTCATATATGTTTGTGGGTGATTTGGTATGAATCTTTGGTAATTTTACTGTAAAATCTTCTCTGAGTTAGATATGTCACTGAATAACATATCTGGGAACTATGGGAGATTGGATAATCACCAAGAGTTAATTAATTATGTGTTTTCTGACTTCATGTCAAGGAAAGTATTTCCTTTTAAAGGTCTATAATCATAAACATATAAAGGGAGTTATCGTGATTTGAACATTATTATAAGGTAGTTGATCGTGATTATAAAAGTAGTTAATTGTCATTTGAACATTAAACATACAAGCATATGTGATTACTGGCATGTGTGTTCAGTATTATTAAAGTTCTCTCTCTTCAGAATAAAGACTAGGTTGGGGAAAGTGAGGCACCTCATATTAAGTACAAATTTTACAGGGGTCCAGAAAAACTCAGTAATCCAGACACTTTACGTCAAAATTGTTTTGGTATTTTAAAATATCAAAATGTAAACATTTTGTCAGCCCAGGGCTAAGCCATATTAGATCCTGAGGCAAAAGAAAAGATGTTTTTGGTATATGTAATTTTAGTCTCTTTTACTGAAGGCACACTCAACAATAAAATCTTCAAAATCTACTTTTGAAAAAAATTAACCATGAAAAAAATATAAAATAAAAATATTTTTAGTATAAACAAAAATTTTAAAGTTAAAATAATCTTGTGAGCTTTAATATACCTAATTTCCATTTAAAAAATATTTTTCAACTACTTTAATGTTCTGGAGAAATTTATCGTTTAAAAAAATACAAAAGCATGTATATAAGGGCATTTTTTTTTCTTTATACCTCAGGATAAACGTGCTTTGTCAGATCCTGTCTTTATTTTTTAATATTTTGTTCATCACGGATTTTTCCCATTAATTTTAATTTTTAAAAATAGTATATATCTTTTTTTTTAACATCTTTATTGGAGTATAATTGCTTTACAATGGTGTGTTAGTTTCTGCTTTATAACAAAGTGAAACAGTTATACATATACATATGTCCCCATAACTCTTCCCTCTTGCATCTTCCTCCCTCCCACCCTCCCTATCCCACCCTTCTAGGTGGTCACAAAGCACTGAGCTGATCTCCCTGTGCTGTGTGGCTGCTTCCCACTAGCTATCTATTTTACGTTTGGTAGTGTATATATGTCCATGCCACTCTCTCACTTTGTCCCAGTTTACCCTTCCCCCTCCCCGTATCCTCAAGTATATTCTCTAGTAGGTCTGAAACTTTATTCCCAGCTTGCCCCTAGGTTCTTCAGAAAAATTTTTTTTTTTTTTTTTTTAGATTCCATATATATGTGTTAGCATACGGTATTTTTTTTTCTCTTTCTGACTTACTTCACTCTGAATGACAGTCTCTAGGTCCATCCACCTCACTACAAATAACTCAGTTTCATTCCTTTTTATGGCTGAGTAATATTCCATTGTACATATGTGCCAATTCTTCTTTATCCATTCATCTCTTGATAGACACTTAGGTTGCTTCCATGTCCTGGCTATTGTAAATAGAGCTGCAATGAACATTTTGGTACATGACTCTTTTTCAATTATGGTTTTCTCAGGGTATATGCCCAGTAGTGGGATTGCTGGGTCGTATGGTAGTTTTAGTTTTAGTTTTTTAAGGAACCTCCATACTGTTCTCCATAGTGGCTGTATCAATTTACATTCCCACCAACAGTGCAAGAGGGTTCCCTTTTCTCCACACCCTCTCCAGCAGTTATTGTTTCTAGATTTTTTGATGATGGCTATTCTGACCGGTGTGAGATGATACCTCATTGTAGTTTTGATTTGCATTTCTCTAATGATTAATGATGTTGAGCATTCTTTCATGTGTTTGTTGGCAATCTGTATATCTTCTTTGGAGAAATGTCTATTTAGGTCTTCTGCCCATTTTTGGACTGGGTTGTTTGTTTTTTTGATATTGAGCTGCATGAGCTGCTTGTAAATTTTGGAGATTAATCCTTTGTCAGTTGCTTCATTTGCAAATATTTTCTTCCATTCTGAGGGTTGTCTTTTGGTCTTGTTTATGGTTTCCTTTGCTGTGCAAAAGCATTTAAGTTTCATTAGGTCTGATTTGTTTATTTTTGTTTTTATTTCCATTTCTCTAGGAGGTGGTTCAAAAAGGATCTTGCTGTGATTTATGTCATAGACTGTTCTGCCTATGTTTTCCTCTAAGAGTTTGATGGTGTCTGGCCTTACATTTAGGTCTTTAATCCATTTTGAGTTTATTTTTGTGTATAGTGATAGGGAGTGTCCTAATTTCATTCTTTTACATGTAGCTGTCCAGTTTTCCTAGCACCACTTATTGAAGAGGCTGTCTTTTCTCCACTGTATATTCTTGCCTCCTTTATCAAAGATAAGGTGACCATATGTGCATGGGTTTATCTCTGGGCTTTCTATCCTGTTCCACTGATCTATATTTCTGTTTTTGTGCCAGTACCATACTGTCTTGATTACTGTAGCTTTGAAGTATAGTTTGAAGTCTGGGAGCCTGATTCCTCCAGCTCCATTTTTCATTCTCAATATTGCTTTGGCTATTTGGGGTCTTTTGTGTTTCCATACAAATTGTGAAATTTTTTGTTCTAGTTCTGTGAAAAATGCCAGTGGTAGTTTGATAGGGATTGCATTGAATCTGTAGATTGCTTTGGGTAGTAGAGTCATTTTCACAATGTTGATTCTTCCAATCCAAGGACATTGTATATCTCTTCATCTGTTTGTATCATCTTTAATTTCTTTCATTAATGTTGTATAGCTTTCTGCATACAGGTCTTTTGCCTCCTTTCGTAGGTTTATTCCTAGGTATTTTATTCTTTTTGTTGCAATGGTAAATGGGAGTGTTTCCATAATTTCTCTTTCAGATTTCTCATCATTAGTGTATAGGAATGCAAGAGATTTCTGTGCATCAATTTTGTATCCTGCTACTTTACCGAATTCATTGATTAGCTCTAGTATTTCTCTGTCAAATTTGAATGAGATCCTTGCTGGGTAGAGTAATCTTGGTTGTAGCTTTTTCTCCTTCATCACTTAAAATATGTCCTACCACTCCCTTCTGGCTTGCGGAGTTTCTGCTGAAAGATCAGCTGTTAACCTTTTGGGGATTCCCTTATGTGTTATTTGTTGTTTTTCCCTTGGTGCTTTTAATATTTGTTCTTTGTATTTAATTTTTGATAGTTTGATTAATATGTGTCTTGGCATGTTTGTCCGTGGATTTATCCTGTATGGGACTCTCTGTGCTTCCTGGACTTGATTAACTATCTCCTGTCCCATATTAGGGAAGTTTTCAACTATAATCTCTTCAAGTATTTTCTCAGTCCCTTTCTTTTTCTCTTATTCTTCTGGGACCCCTATAATTCGAATGTTGGTGCATTTAATGTTGTCCCTGAAGTCTCTGAGACTGTCCTCAATTTTTTTCATTCTTTTTTCTTTATTTGGCTCTGCAGTAGTTATTTCCACTATTTTATCTTCCAGGTCATTTATCCATTATTCTGCTATTGATCCCTTCTAGAGAATTTTTAATTTCATTTATTGTGTTGTTCATCACTGTTTTTTTGCCCTGTAGTTCTTCTAGGTCCTTGTTAAACGTTCCTTGTATTTTCTCCACTCTATTTCTAAGTTTTTGGATCATCTTTACTATCATTAATCTGAATTCTTTTTCAGGTAGACTGCCTATTTCCTCTTCATTTGTTAGGTCTGGTGGTTTTTTGCCTTGCTCCTTCATCTGCTGTGTGTTTCTCTGTCTTCTCATTTTGCTTAATTTACTGTGTTTGGGGTCTCCTTTTCGCAGGCTGCAGGTTCGTAGTTTCTGTTGTTTTTGGTGTCTGTCCCCAGTGGCTAAGGTTTGTTCAGTGGGTTGTGTAGGCTTCCTGGTGGAGGGCACTAGTGCCTGTGTTCTGGAGGATGAGGCTGGATCTTGTCTTTCTGGTGGGCAGGTCTACGTCTGGTGGTGTGTTTTTGGGTGTCTGTGGCCTTATTATGATTTTAGGCAGCCTCTCTGCTAATGGGTGTGGTTGTGTTCCCGTCTTGCTAGTTGTTTGGCATAGGGTGTCCAGCACTGTAGCTTGCTGGTCGTTGAGTGGAGCTGGGTCTTGGTGTTGAGATGGAGATCTCTGGGAGATTTCCACCGTTTGATATTACATGGAGCTGGGAGGTCTCATGTGGACCAGTGTCCTGAACTTGGCTCTCCCACCTCAGTGACACAGCCCTGATGCCTGCCTGAAGCACCAAGAGCCTGTCCTCCACATGGCTCAGAATAAAAGGGAGGAAAAAAGAAAGAAGAAGATAAAATACAACAAAAGAAAATAAAGTAAAATAAAATAATTTTTAAAAATTATTTTTAAAAAATTTTAAATAATAAAAAAAAAGAAAAAAGAAAAAACGGACAGACAGAACCCTAGGACAAATGGTAAAAGCAAAGCTATACAGACAAAATCACACAGAGAAGCATACACATACACACTCACAAAAAGAGAAAAAGAGGAAAATATATATATAGCGTTGCTCCCAAACTCCACCTCCTCAATTTGGGATGATTCGTTGTCTACTCAGGTAATCCACAGGTGCACAGTATATCAAGTTGATTGTGGAGATTTAATCCGCTACTGATGAGGCTGCTGGGAGAAATTTCCCTTTCTCTTCTTTGTTCGCCCAGCTTCCGGGGTTCAGCTTTGGATTTGGACCCGCCTCTGCGTGTAGGTCGCCTCAGGGCGTCTGTTCTTCACTCACACAGGACGGGGTTAAAGGAGCAGCTGCTTCAGGTGCTCTGGCTCACTCAGGCCGGGGGGAGGGAGGAGTACGGAGGCGGGGCGAGCCTGCTACGGCAGAGGCCGGCGTGACGTTACACCAGCCTGAGGAGCGCCGTGCGTTCTTCCGGGGGAGTTGTCCCTGGATCACGGGACCCTGGCAGTGGCGGGCTGCTCAGGCTTCCAGGGGGGCGGTGTGGAGAGTGACCTGTGCTCGCACACGGGCTTCTTGGTGGTGGCAGCAGCAGCCTTAGCGTCTCATGCCCGTCTCTGGAGCTCCTTTAAGCGGCGCTCTGAATCCCCTCTCCTCACGCACCAGGAAACAAGAGGCAAGAAAAAGTCTCTTACCTCTTCGGCAGCTCCAGACTTTTTCCCGGACTCCCTCCCGGCTGGCTGTGGTGCGCTAACCCCTTCAGGCTGTGTTCACGCCGCCAACGCCAGGCCTCTCCCTGCGATCCATGGACGCCGGAGCCTCAGCTCCCATCCCCCGCCCGCCCCGGAGGGTGAGCAGACAAGCCTCTCGGGCTGGTGAGTGCTGCTCGGCGCCGATCCTCTGTGCGGTAATCTCTCCACTTTGCCCTCCACACCCCTGTTGCTGCTCTCTCCTCCGTGGTTCCGAAGCTTTCCCCCTCCGCCACCCGCAGTCTCCGCCAGTGAAGGGGCTTCTAGTGTGTGGAAACCTTTCCTCCTTCACAGCTCCCTCCCACTGGTGCAGATCCCGTCCCTATTCTTTTGTCTCTGTTTTTTCTTTTGCCCTACCCAGGTATGTGGGGAGTTTCTTGCCTTTTGGGAGGTCTGAGGTCTTCTGCCAGCATTCAGCAGGTGTTCTGTAGGAGCAGTTCCACCTGTAGATGTATTTCTGATGTATTTGTGGGGAGGAAGGTGATCTCCGCGTCTTACTCTTCCGCCATCTTGAAGCTCCTCCCCAACTATTCTTCTTTATCACATCTATGACAGGTTAACTTCTTGTCAGCCACATGGACATTCATGAGGACCTTTCAAGTTAGTTCTCCTCTACTTCAGTAGTTTACTCACAGTCATTCACACATGTAGGCAACAGCATTCCTTAATTCGACGGACTTTGCAGTGCTGGTTGTGATCAGTCTCATGAAAAGTAAAGGAAAGGAGGAAAAAGCCTCCCCATTGGCTTGGTGGTCTTGGGATGAAATGGATGCAGAAGACACCTTGATTGTCAAACTGGAAACTTTCCTTTTCCTTTTCTTTTTATCTTTCCTATCATGTCTTCTGTCCGCTTCTCACCCCTTTCGCGCCGCCCTAGTCTCGAAGCTCCCACCCCTGCTCCTCAGGCCGAGTCCCCATGCAAAAATAGTATGTATCTTAACTACTGGTTTTCTTTGTTGTTGTTGTTTTGGCACTCTCTTAGTTTTGTGCCCGCCCAAGGTGAGCACCGTGCTCTCCTCTCCCTAATTCTGATATACTGAATGGATGATTCATCTTTCTATCATTTGATTCCGTTAGGCACTGTTAAGTTTGGTAAATTTAACAAGTGGCTGTCTTTAAAAGAGAACACATCTTCTTTCATATTTCTCCACAAGGAACCAAAGGAACTTTGTGAATAACAACTCCTTTAGTCTGGTATAGTTCATTTCAGGCAAAAGGATCTCACCTGAAATCTAAGATTTTTAATACTTGTCCTGTTATAATAAATAATGACTTATTTAAATAAACATTTAATACAGTAAACCAAAAATGCTTTCCACAACTTTGAAGAAAATATGTCTTGATTCTTAATCCTAAAATACCGGATTTCCTAGCTCACTTATTATGTGTATCTTTGGCAGTTCCAATGAGAGTGTGAGCTCCTAAGGTTAGGTCCCTGGACACTACTGTTTTGACTACTGCTATCCCTCAAGAAATACATTCAAAATTTCTGGGTCAAAGTTATATCTGAAATAAAGAACATTTAAAAACATCATTTAACTTTCTTCCTTCCTTCCTACCTACTTACCTTCCTTCCTTCCTTCTTTCCTTCCTTCTTCCCTTCTTTCCTTCCTTCCTTCATGTCCTGCTCTGTCTCCACATTTAAGAGGGTTTTTTTTTTTTCCTCCTTGTTGATAAGACTGTCTGAGAGCAGAAAAAACACATCATATTAGATCAGATTTTCTTTGTTTAGGGAAAGGCACCAGAATGGCTAACTAGTCACTCAGAGGTGGTGGAAAAGTGAAATAATTTTTGTGGAAGCCCAGGCACTAATGAAGTAATTAATCCAAATTAGTAAATATTTTTGACCAAACTTTCTGAGATATAATGTGTAGTTGTTGGGAAGAATTCTTCTGGTTCTAAAGACATCTTGAGGAGATTTTTAGTAAATATTGTGCTGCCTTTCATCTCTTGCATGAAAACAAATGTGAATGAGACAGAGACAGAGAAACAGAGGTAGAGAGAGAGAGAGAGAGACAGAGGGAGAAAGAGAAGAAGAAAGAGTTGGGAAGAATAGGACTAAGGAGTCAGAGGATGAGGGGAAGGGGAGAGGGGAAAAGAGAAGAGGGAAGAGAAGAAGACTGGAAGGCAGCAATCTGAAATGGATAAGTGAAAAAGGGCAAAGTTCAGAATTGGGGAACCTTAGTATTCAGCATGAGGACAGCAGGTGTTGGCAAAAAATATATATATATCTTCTAGGCTGAATTTATGGATTATGTTATTTCTCTTTTTTGATCTATAATTTTCTGGGGTACCTCTTGCAGGGTGGGTGCTAATGTATTGCTATGAAAATGAGTCTATTAGCCAGTAGATATTGTGTCATTGTAAATGCATACCATTATATCACAGTGAATTGGTAAATCTAGATAAATTTTTTCACATAAACCATACACTAGGCACAAACAAGAGGTTTTGCCTGTAAGAGAAGTAAAACTGATGCACAAACACATACAAACACAAATGACATACATAAATGCATATAGTTTTTATTTTAAAAAAAGAATTGAGGCTTAAATTAGTGTATTACATTTAGAAAGACACATCTGTTTTCCAACCTAGTCAAATAAGTGAATATACTCTATGCCACATTTAAAATTTTCTTGAATATTTCCTACATTTTTTTCAAGCAAGCACACATTCATTCAACAGATATTTATTGAGGACTACTGTGAGATCGACACATTTCTAGGAGCTGGAGATTGAATGGTAAAGTAGGCAAGCCCCTAACTTGTGTGTTATTTATTCAAAAGGGAACTGGCTAGCAAAACTCAGATGTGATAAGTATATTATTTTAGCAGAAAATACTTTATTGTGTTCAACCAGATAGCAGAATTCTTTTCATGTATGTCTGAGAATATACATGTTTAATAAAATAAATTTCTTGATGCCTGCTAATATTCAGTTATTGGCTTAAGGGATAATAGCACAAAACCAAACAAGGCCCTCCATAATATTATTTGCATGCATTGTGGTAGATGGAACTGGAGAATGAAAATTCAGAAATGATGCAGGCCCTTTCCCCAGATGCCTACTGAGAAGTACCCATTAATGTTAAATCTCAGAAAAATATAAAGATTAGAACATAATACTAATAAGATATTTTCAAAAATTGGAATGGCAAATAATGATCTGAGTTCCAAAAAAGAAGGAAACCTAGAGCCCAGAGGGTGAACGTTTCATAGAAGAATAAAAACTTAGAACATTTTTAAAAGTTGAGAGGACTTAGATTGTAAGAGAGAAAGTCTAAAGGAAAGAGAGAAGACATTAAGAAGAGAAATGGAATGAGGAATGAGCAAAAGGTGTGTTTGTTTATTTACTTTAATATTATTTTTATTTTCTTAATTAATAGCCCATTTAAAAACTGGTAACAATTAAATTCCCAGTTGTTTGGGTATTGTTAAGTAAATATGGTATATCTCCTTGATGAACAGTTCTTTATATGTTAGAAGTGGTGGATATTAATATAGTATTGCAGGAAAGAAAGTTTATTATAGAATGGTTTTGTAAATGATTTTTCATTTTACGCGTATGTTATTTTTAAATCTCTCTTTACATGTGTAATTATTTTTATTCTATATAAACATCGCTAAGTTGACAATATCAACTAAGTTGATCATTCACTACGTATTCCATTAGACAATTCTGGTTTTCACCCCCAAACCAACACTTACTACTGTGTGATTTGAAGCAAGTTATTTTACAAGTCTGTGTCAGTTATAGGTCCATCAGCTATTAATTAAAGCAAATACCTCTCCTCACAGAGTGGTGACTGTTAAGTGGATTAGTATATATATATATATATATATATATATATATATATATATATATATATATATATATATAAAGCACTTTTTCAGTATTGGTCACTTTTATAGAAAGGGAAGACTTATTCCTTCTCCACTCTCTCCAATCAGAGGACTGTAGAAAAGTAATAGAGTGGAATATGAGCATGAAATGGGGGGCGTGTGTGGCAGGCAAACTAATAGCCCCCCTCCAAAGATATCCATGTCCTAATCTCCAGAACCTGTGAATGTGTTAGGTTCCATGGCACAGGGGAATTAAGGTTATAGATAGAATTAAGGGAGATTATCCTGGATTATCCAGATGAGCCCAATATAATCACACAGATTTTAATAAGTAAACAAGAAGGGCAGAAGAAAGAGAACCAAAAAGATAGCGGAGTGAGAATGACCTGTCCTCATGTTGCTGGCTTTGCAGGTAGAGGAATAGGGTCATGAATCAAGGAATGTGTGTGGTGTCTAGAATTTGGAAAAAGCAAGGAAACAGATTCTCCCCTAGGACCTCTAGAAGGGACATGGACCTGCCTACACCTTAATTGTAGCTCAATGAGAACCGTTTTGGACTTCTGACCTTCAGAACTGTAAGAGAATATATTTGTGTTGTTTTAAGCCATTAAATTTGTGGCAATTTGTTACAGGAAATTAATATAAAATCTTAGGGGAAAAAGCCCATGTTCAGCAGAAGAGAAGGGGAGTGAAGAGAGGACCCCTTAGTGACGCTCTGTATCCCATCCTCTCCTACCTGCCTCGTTAGAAACCTAGCTCCTGTCACTCTCTCTCTCTGTTATCTTCAACTTTCCATTCTGCTGGCACTTTCCCATTAGCATTCAAACAAGCTCAGACCTCTACAGTCTTAAAGGCTTCCCCCACAACTTGTGTCTGCCTTATGGTTACCACCAGTTTCTCTCAGTTATTTTACACATAAGATTCTGGAGTAACCTTCACTTAATTCCTGATTTTTCAACTCCACATTCATTCATTCATTCTTGAACCTTCCCCACCCTTTAACCTGACTTCTATCCCTACCATATCAGTGTAACTGCAAGGTAGTTGCTGAATCTGAAGAAAATGTTCACTCCTTATTCTGCTTTGCCTCTGCCCAGCATTCAACACAATTCACTAATTCCTTCCAGAAACACTGTCCACATTTTTCTCTGTTCTCTCTAACTGTGGTTTTTCCTTTTCTTCAAGGGTTCCTCTTCTACTTTTGTGTTAAATGCCATTTTCCTCTAAGGTTCTGCCATCATTCTTCTCTCTTCCTGGATGATACTGAAATTTCATGCACCAATAATATCAGAGTTCTTTAAATTGGGTCAAACACAAAACTTTTGTGTGTTATTTCTCTAGGAAGGGTTCAGAGCATTCAATAACTTTCATAATGGGTGAAATTCAGTGCTATACTGGTGCTCACTGGCTCTCCAGAAAATAAAATATAACAACAACAAAAAATGGATGGTGGCATTTGTTGACTATTATGGTATAAATAGTCTCACCTTGGATGAATGCAAGCTAAAGATGGAAATTTCAGACAATTTCAAAAACTATCTTGTAGAAAGGAAGGAAATGTATTTACTGTGTGGTTTCCATTGTCACCATGGTATCAATGGGTAGTAGTAGGAATTATAAAAAAGTTGTTATGAGAAGAAATTCTCTAATTATTAGATTCATCCAAAATTGGAATGACCATTCTTGTAAAGAGTTATACATTCTCTCACTGGAGGAGAGAGATTGGGATAAGTGACTTTAAGGATATTCATATAAGTGCTATTCAGCAAGAGGCTGAACTAGAAGAGATACTGGTAATTTTGCTTCAATTTTCACCAAAGTACATAGCAATATGTTTTATAGATTCATGTACTCAGCAACACGGTAGAAACCTTTTTATCTGAAGCATCACTGCTCTATGCAATTCAGAATTATGTTACTATTGGTGATAACACACTAATAAGAGTTAGGGCAATTTAGTTGATTGGTTCAATATATTGCACTGTCATCAATTATGTGTGCTAAATTAGTGAAGCAGTCCCAAAGTATAAAGACATCTCATTCAGTTGTATTGATCTTTTACTTACATCATGTTTTGTTAATTATTGGATTGTCGTATTCTCACTTAAACATGAAATTTGTATTTTAATTTGCTTATGTAATATTCAGAAATAGTGAAATCTGGCCCTAGTCTGTCTTTTTTGGTACAAATCCGTGTTTTTTTCTGCTATCAGCTTTCTTAAACTTTCTATGTTTTCACCTTCAGAACCATTGATTCCTCCAGGACTCTATTAATGGTGTAAGAATGAAAGTGTGTAAAGAATGAAAGATTCTCTTATAATTTATGCCCTTGGACATATATGAAATTTGTCAATAACCTTTCAGTGCATTAGCGAAGCCTCTCAGAACATTTGTTTTCAAGTACCTGATCAGTAAGAATAGTATTTGAAATTAAAATCTGAGTCAGTAAAGCATAGAGCTTTTCTGCTAAGTACTCGAAAAACAGTTTCTCAGCAGGCTACAGCCAAGGGAGCAACAGAATTCAAGTGCAGTGAGGCTAATAGAGGCATCAGCTGCTGAAATAGAATTAAATTGAGGGTCAGGAATTAGACTTGACAGAAAGATTAATAATTCAACTGGGAACAGAGAATGCAACATGAATAGTTTCAGCGTTTGCTTGGTGATTGTGTCATGGGAAATAAATAAATAAATAATATAATATAATGTGAAATAAAATCAGTTACACTTTGGACCTTGATGCTTTTCGAAGTGGAATACTGACCATCTCACTGAGCCCCTGAAGTTGATATCATGGGTCCTTCAAATGATGGTTTCACCAGGCCTTCTCTTGACTCATCGACAGAGTGGCCATGGCTCGCAAGCATCTGAAGGAAAAAGGAACTTGGGGGCAAGTTTTTAATAGGGATGAAGCCAAAGAAAAACGTTACCATTTTCATGCTGGTGAGCACCAGTACAGCACTGAATTTCACCCATTTTGAAAGTTATTGAATGCTCTGAACCCTTCCTAGAGAAATAACACACAAAAGTTTTGTGTTTGACCCAATTTAAAGAACGCTGATATTATATTTGTGCAATTCTGTTACTCCTTATCAAAATGGTGGTCAGATGTCTCTGCCTCGGATTATGTTAGACTTCATTTTCTCCCTGTTACAGTCTGTGGGAAAATTAGTTGCAAATGAGCACATCCAGTATCAGCTGATAAACTGTACCAGGCAAGTTTAAAATATGTAACCAAACCCAAAAAACAACTATATAAAGTGTGTAGCTACAAGTTGAATAACGTGCGTTAAGGTTATCAGGATATAAGAAATGACTAATATATGCAAGCAAACCAGAACACTACAGGATTCTCTCCCCAACTCTCACCATTCACTAGTCAGTATTTTATAGTTATTGCTACTAGAGTGCATTATACATTGACTCACCTTGGAGAGAGTATGAGTTTGCTAAGGCTGCCATAACAAGTTACCACAGCCTGTAATGGAGCAGGACCCTATGGCTCTTCCCCGCCATGTCCTCAGCCTGCCTTTTGACTGTGGAAAAACTTTAGCCAACAATAAGTTTAATCAGAGAAGTGAGAAAATGCAGAAACAAAGGGAAACAGTCAAATGAGACCAAGTAATAATAATTTAGTCATTAAGCAAAGTCAAGGACCTTTAGTTCCTCCTCAAAGGCTATAGATAATATTCTGAGCCACGTCCTTTGAGCTGTCCTATAGATACTGAAATCCTCACCAGGTAGAAGAAGTTAACTACATGATGACCAGACTGTAGCCATGACATAAGAGGGTCATCTACAACCCAAGCTGCCACAATTCTGAGAACTGGCCTCAAAGAAATGGGAACAAACTGACCCTGGAACTAAAGACTAACTGTACTTAAAACAATTAAGATGATGCTGATCAGATCACTGCATGACCGATTTCAAGATGACTGTGAGAGCTGACTGTGCTATTTCTGCATGTAGCCCCCTCCCTCTGTCTATAAAAGCTGTTGCCCACTGATCGTCAGTGAAGAGCAGTAAGCCTTTGGACAGGAATCCACCCTCCTCCTCAGGTTGCCGGGCTCCAAAATAAAGCAAACTTTCCTTTCCACAAACCTTGCCTCTTTATTGGCTTTTGAGCAGCAGGCAGCTGGACCCCCACTTTTGATGATTACAAGACCACATAGCGTAAACAATAGAAATTTATTTTCTCACATTTCTGAATGCTAGAAATTTAAGATCAAGGTATCAGCCAGGTCGATTCCTCTGAGTCCTTCTCTTTGGGTTGTAGATGACCATCTTCCTCTGTCTGTACATGGCCTTTTCTCTGTAACCATATATGTTCAAATTTCCTCTCCTTATAATGACACCAGTCATATTTGATTAGGCCTCACCCTAGTGACCTCATTTTAACTTAATTATCTCTTTAAAGACCTATCTCCAAATGCAGTCACATTCTGAGGTAAGTGGGGTTAAGATTTCAATATATGAGTTTGGGAGGGGGACACAATTCAGCCCATAACAGGGCATCTTGTGTTTGTTCAGGTAAAAAAGAGGGCTTCCAACATGTCAGTTGGAATCTAGTTTCTCTTCCCACAAGACTTAGGCAGCTGAGTGTACTTAAGTGCTGTGAGAGCATTTCCCACGCAGAATAATTGTAAGCGGATCGATCTTTTTTCCTGGCATGAGCATCATTCACTCTTACTGGACCGTCATGAGTTTGGAGCTAGATGTTGATATGTTTACACTTTTATATGTCATTGAAGAGAGGAACAATTTGTGTATTCCCTGGGCTCATGGGCAGTTTATAGGCACACAATGACAACACTTTTACAAAGCTGTGGTGTTTATCTTTCTGTCATCTGACATTTACATCTCTAATAAGAATTCCTCTAGTGTTTAAAGTTTTAACATCGAAAGTGAGAGATAAGTTAACTTGAGACAATCTAAGGTAGAAAAAATGGGGAGATTCTAAGGATATCATTATGTATACATAACTGTGGCAAAGCTGTATTTCAATAGTTTCCACTTTTACTACACACTTGGAAGAATGGGTTTCTGTGATCTACATATACCTGGGTCACAGTATATTCTCTTGAACCAGCTTAAAGAATCACTTTCTCTTTAATACAGTCTCCTGACTTTGTTGGTGTAGTAAAAGTTATTACTCATTACCTTTATCTTTTTCTAACTTAATACAAGACTTTCAAGAAGCTGTGGTTGTTAGGGAGGATAGTCCTAGAACTTAAAAATTATCAAGTTTTATCTAATTATCTGACATTTGAAAATATGATATAGTAGACTAAGAAAAATTTTGGGATATGCACAGGAGTAGAGAAGGCAACTAGAATTTTTGGGCATCTGTTATGACGATTAACATAACTAAGTCTTTGCACATAGTATCTTCATCTTCACAACAACCTTACAGGTAAATGTTATCACCTGCATTTACAAATGTGGAAAGAGCTGTCAAAAGCAATTATTTTCATGACTCAAGAGTAGTAAGGAAAAGAAAGGGAACAACTCTACTGTTCTTTAAATCTATGCTCTTTTCATTACACATTCAGGCTGGCATTGCTAGTGAATCTATCTGCCAGTGCAATGTGTTATGGTTCTCCAACAATTATATCCATAGAAATAGGGTAACATTACATTGATTGCTTATTGTGTGTCAACTCCTTCTTTCCAGGTGTAGAGACAGAGTTAGGAGATTTTAGTTATCACCAAGGGGTAATGCCCACATGACTTATTTTTAATTTCATGTTAAATATTCTATCAAGAAAATAAATTTAAAGATGATTTAGGATTGCCATCAGAACAATGACTTTTCCTTATACTTGGGTTCATGTATCATCCATTTTCAGGAGTTGGACAAAAAAATTTTTTTACATCATCTCTTCACATGGGACAGAAATTCAAATCAATTTAATCCTAGCACTGAGAATATAATATGTTGTTTCATAGAGACCTATGGAAGCTTAAGGGATGTCTTAGATACCTGCCACAATCACAGGTATTTTCAAACCTCCCTCCTGGCAGAGCAATGTCTATACTTGAGATGCCTACTAGAAATCTAAGCAAATATGTCAGTTAAGTAGTTATATGAAAATGTGAAAAACGGGGGAAAAGTGATTAAATATCTGCATTTGAGTCATCAAGTGGAATATGGAAAAGATACTTTTAACATCACAATCTTAGATGAGATCACCAACGGAGGCAGTGTAGATATCAAATAGATGAAGTTTGAGGATTTAGCTCTGGGATTATCCAAGGACTCTAGGTTGGGATAAAAAAGAGATGTCAACAAAGGACACAGGGGAGGAATGACCAAAGCAATACATGGAAAACCATAAAAGTGCAGTGTCTCAGAAGCCAGTTAAAAAAAGTGATTCAAGGTAGAGAATATGTTCAACTACATCAGATATTACTGAGAAGGTAAGACAATGACTGAGACTGTGGCAATGTGGAGGCCTTTGGTAACATTTGCAATAACAATTCCAAAGGACAAATGGGGACACGACGCTGACTGGAGAGAGGTCAAGAGGTCATAGGAGGAGAATAAAGAGAATAATGACTATAGACACCTCCTGTGAGGGGGGACAGAGAAATGGAGCAGTTCATGAAAGAAGATATGGGAATCAACATAATGTGTCTGTTGATTGGAAAGACATAGAAGAGAGGAAAATGTTGATTTGGGAGAAAGAGATAGTTTTATTATCCAAATCCTCACGTAGACAAAAGGGGATGGGATTCAGTGTACAAGGGTGGGGTTCCTTTGATAGGATCAAAGCGATGTTATCCATCACACCTGGAGAAAAAGATAGAGTTGTGGATTCACATATTGTGAAGATGTCAGTAGATTTAATCATGGGAACATGTTGCAGTTCTCTTCTGTTTGCTTTTCTGTTCCTAGAAAATGAGAACACAGGTTATCAGCTGAAGTAAGAAATAGTTTCCGGGGACAGGAGGAGAATGGGTTGACAAGAGAAGTGTAACAGGAGTGTCAGGCAGCACTGAGTCTCCATTTGACATTTAAGACATTGATTTGTAGTGAGTCCAGTCAGGTCACTCTAGTTAAGTGAGACTGTTGGATTTGATTGCACAGTAGTAAAAAAAGTAGGCTATAACCAGAATTAGGCTTTGCCAGAAGAATATGATGGAGGAAGAAAGAAATCGAGAGTTGGATGTGTCTGAAAATACATTAGTATAGAGATGATTCATGAAATCGAAGTGGGTATAGATGAAATAGGACATGAGGAGAACAATGGACAGTGAAAAGTTGGTAGGTTTAATGAATCTGGTAGCACTGGTAGAGTTGGTGACTATGATATTAGAGTGGTGAGTTAGAAAGATAGATTGTGCCATAAGATGAGATACTTGGAATGAATATTATGAGGTACAATAGAAACTGGAAAAGATACCATCTAGTCAGTGAACATGAGAATGATCAGTTGAGGTGGGATAGAGGATAAAATCATTGGCAGTAAGGACACAGGATGAGAGACACAGGGAGATGGATGAATTATTTAAAAGCACCAAGAATAATGAAGAAAGTCAGGGTGGAGAAAGAGCAGTAAGCCAGGTGCAAAAAAAACCTTCAGTGAAAGAATACATGCCCAGGAAAAAGAGAGGTGACCTCAAAGGAGCACAGCTGATGTATCTGGTAGCATATAATTTAATGTTTTTTAATTCTGTTTTAGGGAAGAGACAATAAGAAATGAGGAAGAAGCATCCCCCTTAAGTTTAGCTGTAGGTGGGTACTGGAAAAAACACACCAGCACTGTGAGACTGTATCTTCTTCAGTAGTACATTCAATAGAACATCTACACGTCATTAGAGAAATATATATATATATATATACAGAGAGGCAGTTGATACGAGGTTTTGCTGATAATAGGCACTTGGTTCCAGAGAGCACAATGGAAAGAACAAGATCTTGAATCAAGTGATAGTGAGTATGCAGTCTAATGAATATGAGAGTCTTTGTGATAAGGGATGACCTAAAAAGCCCAGGCTTCTAGTGGTGACTTAGATATAGAGGGATCAGCTTTAATAGTCTCTAAAAGAGATGTAGGTACTCCAATCTAACAGTAGCTTTTTCTTGGGACTGCTGGGAGGTTGAGACTGCAGGAGGAGCAGATTTCTGTGGGCCTCCCTTGAACACCCACTGAAGGCATGATTGAGAGACATGGAGATACAGTTCAAAATCATAATTACTTGACCTTCGGACAGTGCTTGCCCACCCCATTCCATTCTGCCATCATAACCACACGGGAAAATCTGCCTCCTTTGCTCTTTCTTTTTGTGGCCATAGTGCCTCTGTCAGAAATGATTGAAGTATATAGCTCACACTTTATCCAGAGAATAGATTATCACCACTACAGGTACCTGATAGAGAATTCAATCATGAATTTACTGCAATTTAACACCTGCCAAATGCTTGCTTAAGACATAATATCTGAGAAGAAGAATAGCTGGGTGGAGAGACTTCATGCCCATTAGGCTCTCTCTTAAATTACAATTCTTATATTAATTTAGATCAACAGAATGCAACAGAACTGAAGGCATAATTATCTCAGCCTCTCACTGAGCTACATTTATAATATGCCTTCTCCTTTATAAAGATTCAGTAGTAGATGCATGCATTTGAACAGCAGTTCTATCTTTTATTAAACCATAGATTATCCATTGTGTTAATCTGTGTCTCTTAAGCAGAGAAGCTTGCCATAAATTCCTCCTTAACTTTATTTCAAGGAAATCACTTAACTCTGTCAGGGAATTTGCCTCACAGATTATGCCTGAGTGCAAAATTAACGAATTGTTATTCTCTTTTTTCCAGATCTTAGAATACCTGGGACCTAAAAAGCTTAGGATCATTTGCAAAGCCTGACTCTGTAACATGTGTCTGGAAATAAAGTATATACCATGTGTTTTTCTTAGATGTTCTCTTCTGAGCTTCAACTATACTATTAAGCCTTATAACGAAAGTTCAAGCTTTCTCCAATTTTTTAAGTAGGCTGAGTAAAAATAGTTAGATTATACAAAGTGTCTCTATTCCATCAATTTTTCACTGAAAATTAAAAGAAAAATTGCTCTTTGTTATGTAAGCACAGATGATCTATGTTTCCAGGTAAATCCAAAAAGAAACATATGCATTAATGAGAGTACATAAAACTTAGAGTAGCAGAGAAGGGGATTAATAATGTTAACAGTACTTTGAAAAGCAGATGCAATTAATCGAATTCTGTGTACTTGTTTATATGTTCTTTAACCATCATGATGTTATGAGTTATGCATTATTATTATAATTATTATTGAAAATTGCAGCCTTGAGAAAGTAATTAAGATTTCTACTCTCACATTGCCCATAGTTACAAGAATGGGGATAGGAACTCATGTATGTTTAACTTCAAATCCTGTGCTCTTAACCCCACACCTACTGCCTCCTAACAGTAGATTCATTACAGGGAATCTAGAATTTCCTGCATTCACATTTTTACTGCTTCAACTTCCAGTTAAAGTTCTGGTAAAGAGTTTGTTGCTCAGAGGCAGAGCAAGCCCATATTACACTGCAGGCTGTTGTGATTACAGAACAACCAACCAAAATGGCCAGGGGAAAATGTAAAACCGATAGCTAGTGGGAAGCAGCCACATAGCACAGGGAGATCAGCTCGGTGCTTTGTGACCACCTAGAGGGGTGGGATGGGGAGGGTGGGAGGGAGGGAGATGCAAGAGGGAGGAGATATGGGGATATATGTATATGTATAGCTGATTCACTTTGTTATAAAGCAGAAACGAACACAGCATTGTAAAGCAATTATACTCCAATAAAGATGTTTAAAGCAAAACAAAACAAAACAAAAACCTTCTGCGTTTGATCAGTCACTTGAAAAGCTGTATCGATCAGTGGAAATTCCATGTGGTTTGGAGCTGTTACACTTGAGTTTTGAGTTCTGACTTGGGTAATGATTAGTTCTATCAACTTGGGTAAGCCATTCAATCAGTTAGCTTTGGGATTCGTGTGTAGAAGGATGATTATAAAATAATAACTATAATAGCTTGTACGGAAGATCAAATTAGATTATATTTGTAAAAACACTTTAGTAAGTGGTTTGTGGTCAATTTCTTTGCTGTTTTAATATACTATGTGAATAAAACTAACTTTTTTCTCCTTTAATGAATTTTTTACCATTGTGATTCCATAGATTTAAAAAATTAATAAAATGATACATTCTTTTTTTAAAAAACATTTTTAGTGGAGTATAATTGCTTTACAATGGTGTGTTAGTTTCTGCTTTATAACAAAGTGAATCAGTTACACATATACATATACATATATCCCCATATCTCTTCCCTCTTGAGTCTGCCTCCCTCCCACCCCACTTATCCCACCCTTCTAGCTGGTCACAAAGTATCAAGCTGATCTCCCTGTGGTATACAACTGCTTCCCACTAGCTATCTATTTTACATTTGGTAGTGTATATATGTCCATATATACACTACCACTCTCTCATTTTGTCCCAGCTTACCCTTCCCCCTCCCCATGTCCTCAAGTCCATTCTCTAGTAGGTCTGCGTCTTTATTCCCGTCTTGCCCCTAGGTTCTTCATGAAATTTTTTTTTTTTTTTAGATTCTATATATATGTGTTAGCATACAGTATTTGTTTTTCTTTTCTGACTTATTTCACTCTGTATGACAGACTCTAGGTCCAGTCCATCCACCTCACTACAAACAACTCAATTTCGTTTCTTTTTATGGCTGAGTAATATTCCATTGTATATATGTGCCACATCTTCTTTATCCATTCATCTATCAATGGACACTTAGGTTGCTTCCATGTCCTGGCTATTATAAATAGAGTTGCAATGAACACTGTGGTACATGACTCTTTTTGAATTATGGTTTTCTCAGGGCATATGCCCAGTAGTGGGATTGCTGGGTGATATGGTAGTTCTATTTTTAGTTTTTTAAGGAACCTCCACACTGTTCTCTATAGTGGCTGTATCAATTTACATTCCCACCAACAGTGTATGAGGGTTCCCTTTTCTCCACACCCTCTCCAGCATGTATTGTTTGTAGATTTTTTGTTGATGGCCATTCTGAATGGTGTGAGATGATATCGCATTGTAGTTTTGATTTGCATTTCTCTAATGATTAATGATGTTGAGCATGCTTTCATGTGTTTGTTGACAATCTGTATATCTTCTTTGGAGAAATGTCTATTTAGGTCTTCTGCCCATTTTTGGATTGGGTTGTTTGGTTTTTTGATATTGAGCTGCAAGAGCTGCTTGTAAATTTTGGAGATTAATTCTTTATCAGTTGCTTCATTTGCAAATATTTTCTCCCATTCTGGGGGGTTGTCTTTTCGTCTTGTTTATGGTTTCCTTTGCTGTTCAAAAGCTTTTAAGTTTCATTAGGTCCCATTTGTTTATTTTTGTTTTTATTTCCACTTCTCTAGGAGGTGGGTCAAAAAGGATCTTGCTATGATTTACGTCATAGAGTGTTCTGCCTATGTTTTCCTCTAAGAGTTTGATAGTGTCTGGCCTTACATTTAGGTCTTTAATCCATTTTGAGTTTATTTTTGTGTATGGTGTTAGGGAGTGTCCTAATTTCATTCTTTTACATGTAGCTGTCCAGTTTTCCCAGCACCACTTATGGAAGAGGCTGTCTTTTCTCCATTGTATATTTTTGCCTCCGTTTATCAAAAATAAGGTGACCATATGTGTGTGAGTTTATCTCTGGGCTTTCTATCCTGTTCCATTGATCTGTATTTCTGTTTTCATGCCAGTACCATACTGTCTTGATTACTGTAGCTTTGTAGTATAGTCTGAAGTCAGGGAGCCTGATTCCTCCAGCCCCGTTTTTCTTTCTCAAGATTGCTTTGGCTATTCGGGGTCTTTTGTGTTTCCATACAAATTGTGAAATTTTTTCTTTTAGTTCTGTGAAAAATGCCAAGGGTAGTTTGATAGGGACTGCATTGAATCTGTAGATTGCTTTGCGTAGTAGAGTCATTTTCACAATGTTGATTCTTCCAATCCAAGAACATGGTATATCTCTCCATCTATTTGTATCATCTTAAATTTCTTTCATCAGTGTCTTATAATTTTCTGCATACAGGTCCTTTGTCTCTTTAGGTAGGTTTATTCCTAGGTATTTAATTCTTTTAGTTGCAGTGGTAAATGGGAGTGTTTTCTTAATTTCACTTCCAGATTTTTCATCATTAGTATGTAGGAATGCAAGAGATTTCTGTGCATTACTTTTGTATCCTGCTACTTTACCAAATTCATTGATTAGCTCTAGTAGTTTTCTGGTAGCATCCTTAGGATTCTCTATGTATAGTATCATGTCATCTGCAAACAGTGACAGCTTTACTTCTTCTTTTCCGATTTGGATTCCTTTTATTTCTTTTTCTTCTCTGATTGCTGTGGCTAAAACTTCCAAAGCTATGTTGAATAGTAGTGGTGAGAGTGGGCAACCTTGTCTTGTTCCTGATCTTAGTGGAAATGGTTTCAGGTTTTCACCATTGAGGACGATGTTGGCTGTGGGTTTGTCATACATGGCCTTTATTATGTTGAGGTAAGTTCCCTCTATGCCTACTTTCTGCAGGGTTTTTATCATAAATGGGTGTTGAATTTTGTTGAAAGCTTTCTCTGCATCTATTGAGATGATCCTATGGCTTTTCTCCTTCAATTTTTTAATATGGTGTATCACATTGATTGATTGGCGTATATTGAAGAGTCCTCATTCCTGGGATAAGCCCCTGTTGATCATAGTGTATGATCCTTTCAGTGTGCTGTTGGATTCTGTTTGCTAGTATTTTGTCGAGGATTTTTGTATCTATGTCCATCAGTGATATTGGTCTGTAGTTTTCTTTTTTTGTGACATCTTTGTCTGGTTTTGGTATCAGGGTGATGGAGACCTTGTAGAATGAGTTTGAGAGTGTTCCTCCCTCTGCTATATTTTGGAAGAGTTTGAGAAGGATAGGTGTTAGCTCTTCTCTAAATGTTTGATAGAATTCGCCTGTGAAGCCATCTGGTCCTGGGCTTTTGTTTGTTGGAAGGTTTTTAATCACAGTTTCAATTTCAGTGCTTGTGATTGGTCCTTTCATATTTTCTATTTCTTCTTGGTTCAGTCTCGGAAGGTTGTGCATTTCTAAGAATTTGTCCATTTTATTGGCATATAGTTGCTTTTAGTAATCTCTCATGATCCTTTTATTTCTGCAGTGTCAGTTGTTACTTCTCCTTTTTCATTTCTACTTCTATTCATTTGAGTCTTCTCCCTTTTTTTCTTGATGAATCTGGCTAATGGTTTAACAATTTTGTTTATCTTGTCAAAAACCAGCTTTTAGTTTTATTGATCTTTGCCATCGTTTCCTTCATTTCTTTTTCATGTATTTCTGATCTGAACTTTATGATTTCTTTCCTTTGCTAACTTTGGGGTTTTTCTGTTCTTCTTTCTCTAATTGCTTTAGGTATAAGGTTAAGTTGTTTATTTGAGATGTTTCTTGTTTCTTAAGGTAGGATTGTATCCCTCTTAGAAGTGCTTTTGCTGCGTCCCATAGGTGTTGGGTCGTCGTGTTTTCATTGTCATTTGTTTCTATGTAATTTTTGATTTCCTCTTCGATTTCTTCAGTGATTTCTTGGTTATTAAATAGTGTATTTTTTAGCCTCCATGTGTATGTATTTTTTACAGATTTTTTCCTGTAATTGATATCTAGTCTCATAACGTTGTGATCTGAAAAGATACTTGATACGATTTCAATTTTCTTAAATTTACTAAGGCTTGATTTGTGGCCCAAGATATGATCTATCCTGGAGAATGTTCCATGAGCACTTGAGAAGAAAGTGTATTCTGTTGTTTTTGGATGGAATGTCCTATAAATATCGGTTATGTCCATCTTGTTTAATGTATCATTTAAAGCTTGTGTTTCCTTATTTATTTTCATTTTGGATGATCTGTCCATTGGTGAAAGTGGGGTGTTAAAGTCCCCTACTATTATTGTGGTACTGTTGATTTTCCCTTTTATGGCTGTTAGTATTTTCCTTATGTATTGAGGTGCTCCAATGTTGGGTGCATAAATATTTACAATTGTTATATCTTCTTCTTGGATTGATCCCTTGATCATTATGTAGTGTCTTTTTTTGTCTCTTGTAATAGTCTTTGTTTTAAAGTCTGTTTTGTCTGATATGAGAATTGCTACTCAGCTTTCTTTTGATTTCCGTTGCATGGAATATCTCTTTCCATCCCCTCACTTTCAGTCTGTATGTGTCCCTAGGTCTGAAGTGAGTCTCTTGTAGACAGCAGATATACGGGTCTTGTTTTTGTATCCATTCAGCCAGTGTATGTCTTTTGGTTGGAGCATTTAATCCATTTACATTTAAGATAATTATCAATATGTATGTTCCTATTACCATTTTCTTAATTGTTTTGGGTTTGTTATTGTAGGTCTTTTCCTTTTCTTGTGTTTTGTTACATTCTTTTACATGGTCGTATTTGCATATATTTTAAACTTAATATTAGTAGAAAATGTGGTATATTTTGTCTCAAAAAGAAATTCTCTTACATGAATTGCCTATTTTTTATCCTTAAGGAATGTGGGGTCAGAAATTCATACAGGGCTATTTCAGTAGTTTTAATTTTTTTTTTGTTTTTTTTTTTTGGCCAAGCCACGTGGCTTGCAGGTTTTTGGTTTCCTAGCCAGGGACTGAACCCGGGCCACGGCAGTGACAGTTCCGAGTCCTAACCACTGGACCACCAGGGAACTCCCCACTAGTTTTCATTTTTCTTTTCTATCCATATCCTGGACAGTTTAGGAAAGGGGAAGGCCATGATGCAACTCAGTAGCTTCTGAGAGCATGTGGCTTATTTACTAAGAAACCCTGGGAGAGCCAAGCCTTGGGGAGCTAGTTTCTCCTGGCACATCTTACAGACACTTCTTAGTTCCACTCTACAACTTTCTCCTTCTTCACATTTCTCCTGCACCTATGTAAGGCCTTCCTTATCTTTGTCCTGAAAGCAGATACTGAAAAATTTTAGACATCCAAACACAATATTTGAAAATGTAATCAGTTTTTTTCTGCAAAAAAAATAACTGTTAGTCTTAATAGTTAACAGACTCTCTGTTAGTCTTAAATTTTTAATATTCATATGTAGCTGTACTTGAGTCTGAAATGTACATTCATTATAAAGTAAGTTCCAGCAAGGTAGGACTCTTTGTTTGTTTTGTTTGTTTGTATGTTTGTTTTTGGTTTTTTGGGTCTGTTTATTCAGTGCTTAACACCCCAAAACCTAAAACAGAGGTGCTTAGCAAATATTGCTAATTAAATGAGTGTGTTTTAATTTCAAAAATAAACTCTATGACAACTACTTCTCAGAATTTTTCAGCCAGACAATAAAGAGCTCATACAGAATTTCAACCCAGAATGAGGAAATGCATAGCAATTTCCCGAGCGAAACAGGTTTCAAGGCAAATGCAAAAGCCTTTAAGAATTCTACCTTTTGATTTGACATTAATGGAGATTAGTTAAAAGTAAAAGCAGCTGCTCTGTAATAATAAGCAAAAAATTTCAGCATCCCTCTTTCCATTGCCATTCTCTCACTCTAGTCTTATCTTTTAATTAAACCTGAACTTTAAAATAAATGTGTCTGGCTTGCTTGTTTATTAAATGGAGTATCAATGGAGAGCTTCTAGATTCAACAATTGGTATGCTATAGAATGCCTTTTAAAAATAAATGGCCACATCAATGGCTCTGATTTTATTGAAGGTTCAAGTTTATAGTTCTCCTATTAGAAAGGAGCAAAAGAAAAATGTGAAAATTAAAGTGGTTTGATTTTAGACTCATTTATAGTATGTTGAAGTGCTCACATAGCTTTATTTAAGGGATGATTAACTTTTATTAACCATGGAAAGGTTTCCAAGAAATGTAAAGTTCATTATACTTTATACTATCCAGGCCATCTAGAAACTTCTGAATTTATACCTGCTGAATTTTGCATGTATTTGTCATTTCTGTACTTGCTTAAAATCCAACATAATCAAATTCACTATATACTCTCTCAGTTAATCACATAACATTTGAGTTAGCAGGGGACACTGTTTGCTTTTGAGCATAATTGCTTCACAATACTGTGTTAGTTTCTGTTGTTGTTATATTCATACACATGTCCCCATATCCTCTCCCTCTTAAGCCTCCCTCCCATCCCCGCTATCCCACCCCATTCCCCCATCTAGGTCATTGCAAAGCACGGAGCTTATCTCCCTGTGCTATGCTGCTGCTTCCCACTAGCCAACTACTTTACATTTGTTAGTGTATATATGTTGATGCTACTCTCTCTTCGCCCCTGCATTGCCCTCCCACCCCATGTCCTCAAATCCATTTTCTATGTATACCTCTTTATTCCTGCCCTGCAACTAGGTTCATCAGTAACATTTTTTTTTTTTTTAGATTCTGTATATATGCGTTATCATATGGTATTTGTTTTTCTCTTTCTGACTTACTTCACTCTGTATGACAGACTCTAGGTCCATCCACCTCACTACGAATAACTCAATTTCGTTTCTTTTTATGG
This sequence comes from Balaenoptera ricei, assembly GCF_028023285.1. NCBI lineage: Eukaryota > Metazoa > Chordata > Mammalia > Artiodactyla > Balaenopteridae > Balaenoptera > Balaenoptera ricei. The sequence continues at coordinate 74,845,999 of NC_082651.1, read as the reverse complement.
CTGAGTAATATTCCATTGTATATATGTGCCACATCTTCTTTATCATCTGTCAATGGACATTTAGGTTGGTTCCATGTCGTGACTATTGTAAATAGTGCTGCAGAGAATACTGTGGTACGTGTCTCTTTTTGAATATGGTTTTCTCAGGGTATATGCCCAGTAATGGGATTGCTGGGTCGTATGGTAGTTCTATTTTTAGTTTTTTAAGGAACCTCCATATTGTTTTCCATAATGGTTGTATCAATTTATATCCCCACCAACAGTGCAAGAGGGTTCCATTTTCACCACACCCTTTCCAGCATTTATTGTTTCTAGATTTTTTGATAATGGCCATTCTGACCGGCATGAAGTGATACCTCATTGCAGTTTTGATTTGCAATTCTCTAATAATTAGTGATGTTGAGCATCTATTCATGTGCCTCTAAACCATCTGTATGTCTTCCTTGGTGAAATGTCTATTTAGGTCGTCTGCCCATTTTTTAACTGTATTGTTTATTTTCTTGATATTGAGCTCCATGAGCTCTTTGTATATTTTGGAGATTAATCCTTTGTCAGTTGGTTCATTTGCAAATATTTTTTCCCATTCTGAGGGTTGTATTGTGGTCTTGTTTATGGTTTCCTTTGCTGTACAAAGGCTTTTAAGTTTAATTAAGTCCCATTTGTTTATTTTTGTTTTTATTTCCCTTACTCTAGGAGGTGGGTCAAAAAAGATCTTGCTGTGGTTTATGTCATAGCATTGTTTTCCTATGCTTTCCTCTAAGAGTTTTATAGTGTCTGGTCTTACATTTAAGTCTCTAATCTATTTGGAGTTTATTTTTCTGTATGGTGTTATGTCATGTTCTAATACCATTCTTTTACATGTAGCTGTCCAGATTTCCAAGCACCACTTATTGAAGAGGCTGTCTTTTCTCCATTGTATGCTCTTGCCTCCTTTGTCATAAATTAGGTGCCCATATGTGCGTGGGTTTATCTCTGGGCTTTCTATCCTGTTCCCTTTATCTATATTTCTGTTTTTGTGCGAGTACCATACTGTCTTGATTACTGTAGCTTTGTGGTATAGTTTGAAGTCAGGGAGCCTGATTCCTCCAACTCCGTTTTTCTTTCTCAAGATTGCTTTTGCTACTTGGGGTCTTTTTGTGTTTCCATACGAATTGTAAAATTTTTTGTTCTAGTTCTGTGAAGAATGCCATTGGTAGTTTGATAGGGATTGCATTGAATGTGTAGATTGCTTTGGGCAGTATAGTCATTTTCACAATATTGATTCTTCCAATCCAAGAACATGGTGTATTTCTCCATCTGTTTAGGTCATCTTTGATTTCTTTCATCAGTGTTTTATAGTTTTCTGAGTAAAATCTTTCGCCTCCTTAGGAAGGTTTATTCCTAGGTATTTTATTCTTTTTGTTGCAATGGTAAATGGGGGTGTTTCCTTAATTTTTCTTTCAGATTTTTCATCATTAGTGTATAGGAATGCAAGAGATTTCTGTGCCTTAATTTTGTATCCTGCAACTTTACCAAATTCATTTATTAGCTTTAGTAGTTTTCTGGTGGCATTATTAGGATTCTCTATGTGTAGTATCATGTCATTGGAAAACAGTGACAGTTTTACTTCTTCTTTCCCAATTTGTATTCCTTTTATTTCTTTTTCTCCTCTGATTGCTGTGGCTATGACTTCCAAAACTATGTTGAATAAGAGGGGTGAGAGTGGATATCCTTGTCTTGTTCCTGATCTTAGTGGAAATGCTTTCATTTTTTCACCATTGAGTATGATGCTTGTTGTGGGTTTGTCATATGTGGCCTTTATTATGATGAGTTAGGTTCCCTCTATGCCCATTTCCTGGAGAGTTTTTAACAAAATGGGTATTGAACTTTGTTGAAAGCTTTTTCTGCATCTATTGAGATGATCATATGGTTTTTCTTCCTTAATTTGTTAATATTGTGTGTCACATTGATTGATTTGCATATATTGAAGAATCATTGCATCCCTTGGATAAATCTCACTTGACCATGGTGTATGATCCTTTTAATGTGCTGTTGGATTCTATTTGCTAGTATTTTGTTCAGGATTTTTGCACCTATGTTCATCAGGGATATTAGTCTATAATTTTCTTTTTTTGTGGTATCTTTTTCTGGTTTTTGTATCAGGGTGATGGTGGCTTCGTAGAATGAATTTAGGAGTGTTTCTCCCTCTGCAATTTTTTGGAAGAGTTTCAGAAGGATGGGTGTTAGTTCTTCTCTAAATGTTTGATAGAATTCGTCTGTGAAGCGACTGGTCCTGGGCAATTGTTTGTTGGAGGATTTTTAATTATGGTTTCAATTTCATTACTTGTGGTAGGTCTGTTTATATTTTCTAATTCTTCCTGGTTCAGTCTTGGAAAATTGCACCTTTACAAGAATTTGTGCATTTCTTCGTGGTTGTCCATTTTATTGGCATATAGTTGTTTGTAGTAGTCTCTTATAATCCTTTGTATTTCTGCAGTGCCAGTTATGATTTCTCCTTTTTCATTTCTAATTTTATTGACTTGTATCCTCCCCCTTTTTTTTCTTGGTGAGTCTGGCTAAGAGTTTATCAATTTTGTTTATCTTCTCAAAGAAACAGCTTTTGTTTTATTGATCTTTGCTATTGTTTTTTTTGTTTCTATTTCATTTATTTTTGCTCTGATCTTTATGATTTCTTTCCTTCTACTGACTTTGAGTTTTCTTTGTTCTTCTTTCTCTAGTTGTTTTAAATGTAGCATTAGATTGTTTATTTGAGATTTTTCTTGTTTCTTGAGCTAAGATTGTATTGCTATAAATGCTTTTGCTGCATCCCATAGGTTTTGAGTCGTGTTTTCATTGTCAGTTCTTTCTATGTAATTTTTTATTTCTTTGATTTCTTCAGTGACCTCTTGATTATTTAGTAACACACTGTTTAGCCTCATTGTATTTGTGTTTTTTTCCTGTAATTGATTTCCAGTCTCATAGCATTGTGGTCAGAAAAGACGCCTGATATGATTTCAATTTTCTTAAATTTTCCAAGGCTAGATTTGTGACCTAAGATGTGATCTATGCTGGAGAATGTTCCATGTGCACTTGAGAAGAAAGTGTCTTCTGCCACTTTGGGGTTGAATGTTCTACAAATATCATTTAGATCTATCTGGGCTCTTGTGTCATTTAAAGCTTATGTTTCCTTATTTATTTTCATTTTGAATGATCTGTGCATTGGTGTAAGTGGAGTGTTAAACTCCCCTACTAGTATTGTGTTACTGTTGATTTCTCCTTTCATGGTTGTTAGCATGTGCCTTATGTATTGAGGTGTTCCTATGTTCGGTGCATAAACATTTATAATTGTTATGTCTTCTTCTTGGATTGATCCTTTGTTCACTATGTAGTGTCCCTCCTTATCTCTTGTAACAGTCTTTATTTTAAAGTCTATTTTATCTGATATGAGTATTGCTTCTCCAGCTTTCTTTTGATTTCCATTTGCATGGAATATCTTTTTCCAACCCTTCACTTTCAGTCTGTTTGTGTCCCTGGGTCTGAAGTGGGTCTCTGGTAGACAACATATATATGGGTCTTTTGTTTGTAACCTTTCAGCCAGTTTGTGTCCTTTGGTTGGGGCATTTAATCCATTTACATTCAAGGTTATCATCAATATGTATGTTCCTATTACCATTTTCTTAATTGTTTTGGGTTTGTTTTTGTGGGTCTTTTTCTTCTCTTGTGTTTCCTGCCTAGAGAAGTTTCTTTAGCATTTGTTGTAAAGCTGGTTTGATGGTGCTGAATTCTCTTAGCTTTTGCTTGTCTGAAAAGCTGTTGACTTCTCCATCGAATCTGAATGAGATCCTTGATGGGCAGAGTAATCTTGGTTGTAGGTTTTTCTCTTTCATCACTTTAATTATATCCTGCCACTCCCTTCTGGCCTCAAGCATTTCTGCTGAAAAATCAGCTGATAACCTTATGGGGATTCCTTTGTATGTTATTTTTTGTTTTTCCTTTGCTGCTTTTAGTATTTTTTCTGTGCATTTAATTTTTGTTAGTTTGATTAATATGTGTCTTGGTGTGTTTTTCCTAGGGTTTATCCTGTATGGGACTCTCTGTGCTTCCTGGACTTGGGTGAGTATTTCCTTTCCCATGTTAGGGAAGGTTTCAACTATAACCTCTTCAAATATTTTCTCAGTCTCTTTCTTTTTCTCTTCTTCTTCTGGGACCCCTATATTTCGAATGTTGGTGCATTTAATGTTGTCCCAGAAGTCTCTAAGATTGTTTTCAATTCTTTTCATTCTTTTTTCTTTATTCTGCTCCTCAGCAGTTACTTCCACCATTTTGTCTTCCAGCTCACTTATTCGTTCTTCTGCCTCAGTTATTCTGTTATTGATTCCTTCTAGTGTATTTTTCATTTTAGTTATTGTATTGTTCATCTCTATTTGTTTGTTCTTTAGTTCTTCTAGATCTTTGGTAAACATTTCTTGTATTTTCTCAATCCATGCTTCCATTCTATTTCTGAGATTCTGGATCATCTTTACTATCTTTACTCTGAATTCTTTTTCAGGTAGATTACCTATTTCCTCTTCATTTATTTGGTCTTGTAGGTTTTTACCTTGCTCCTTCATCTGTGACGTACTTTTTTGCTCTCTCATTTTTTTTTTTTTAAGAGTGGGATTGTGTTCCTATCTTACTGGTTGTTTGTCCTGAGGCTTCCAACACTGGAGTTTGTAGGCTATTGGGTAGAGCGTGGTTTTGGTGCTGAGATGAGGAATTCCGTGAGACCCCACTCTGATGAATATTCCCTGGGGTCTGAGGTTCTCTGTTAGTCCAGTAGTTCAGACTCAGAGCTCCCACCGCAGGAGCTTTGGCCTGACCCTGGGCTCATGAACCAAGATCCCACAAACCACGTGGGATGGCAAAACAAACAAACAAACAGAAAAAAAAACAATAACAAAGTAAAAAATAAATTTAGACTAGGAAACTAACAGATATGTTAGAAAGAATATAAAACTAAAAATATAGGTGAATCAACAACCAGAAGGTACATCAGTACCACAATAGTAAAAAAGAGGGGGGAAAAGAAAAAAAAAGGTGGGGGAAGGCCTTGGCTGTGGAGGGCTGGGCCTAAGCAAGGGTAAGTTTTGGGCAGTGGGCAGGGCCAATGCTCAGGACCCACTGGGTTGGAAAAGGCCCTGGGGGCTGTGGGGGGTGGGACTTATGCTCAAGGAACAGAAGGAGCCCAGGTGTACCCCCCACCCCTGGTCTCAGACAGCAGGGGACCTCACCTGGGAGCCCAGCAAGATTCCTGGGCTCGAGCGGGTGGGGCAAATGCCCTTCTCTCCTCTCCTGCTCCTCCGATCTGGGAGGGCACCTCCAGCCTGCCTCTTCTGACCTCCCTGTCCTCCCACCTATGACCCCAAGGACCCACAAGGCCTGGAGGGGGGTTTGGAGGGCAGGAGATCAACTGGGAGCTCAGCAGGCTTCCCAGATCCGAGTGCGCAGGGCAATCCCCCTCCGCTCCTCTCCCACTCCTCCTGCAGGGTCCCTCCCACCTGCCTCTCCTGATCTCTCCAGTCTCCCTCTTATGCCCCCAAGGATCCACATAGCCTGGAGGGGGCTTTGGAGGGCCTTGAGCTATTATTCTATCATTAGCCAATGACATGAAATTATCAATAATAAGAAAACCAAGTGTAATGATTTTGCTTGTAAGCATATAATCACACATACTTAAAATCTGGTTATGCTATAGTATACTTAAAGTCCACTGGGTGTCAGGAGTATGGTTATTAGTCTTCGCTCTACTACCACTCTGTGTGACTTTGGCTTTTTGGTGTTTCATGACTCAGCTTTTATTTATCAAATAAGAATGATAATATTTGGCTTCAATTAATCCCATGGATAGGTAGAAGGACAGAAAACAGATATGTGGAAATGTTTCAGAAAATATTTTTAAAATATGAAGGCAAAGCATTAAATATTAGTAATAATCTTTTAGAAATCAGATTTTCAAAACATGATAGAAAGTAGCTTCAATACTATTATTTACCTTTGTTTTTGTTATTATCATTGTTTCTATCAATTTGATCTTTTAAAAATAATCTGTATCTACATATTTGTGTATATATTCAGGTATGTGTAATAATGCCATACTTAGGTCTTTAAATGTTCATTGTACTATTTATATCCACTGGGTAGAAACAAATGTTGAAAAAAAAAGGCAGGGAGGAGGAAAAAATGCAAAGATTAATTGTGGGACTGTAGGTCTTTAATCTTACAATAGATAACATCATGGAAGGTATTATTGGCCATTTAAGAACGAAATATATGATTAATATGTGGTATAATAAAAGAAAAATATCAAGTTGGTTGTATTTCTTGGCCGAAATCCATATGACAAACTTAAACAAAGATAAATGTTATTATCTAGGATTTGGATTTTAACACATAGTATAATACATGCATGGAAACATAGATTTTTTTTTTTATTGGAGTATAATTGCTTTACAATGTTGTGTTAATTTCTGCTGTACAACGAAGTGAATCAGCTATATGTATACATATATCCTCTCCCTCTTGGACTTCTGTCCCACTCCACCCCCATTCCACCCATAACATAGATCTAATTGGATAAAGGTTCATATGAAAAAAGGCATTATTATAAAAGAAAAGTAACTTTTTAGGCCACTTCACTAAAATATATTAGGGTGTTCAGTTAAGGTAGATAGTACGTCCACATTGCAGTATTAGATTATTTTTAACTACTTAAAAGGGACAATTGACAACTTAGAATGTATCTGGAGAGGTAAGAGATCTGTAAACCACATACGTGAGTAACATGTGAAGTGCTAGGCCTAAATAGCTTCCCCTCTCAAGTGCTATAATAGCACCTAGTGCATTTTATCATAATTTACAAAACTGTTTACTTCTCTGTAACCACATTAAGCCATAAACTGTGTAACACACCATGTTTCTTATTCACCGTAGTAGCCCCAGTTTCTACCACACATTAATTCTACAGTAATCTTCTTCTTAAATGGGTGAATATTGCTTTTTTGGAGGAAAAATCTAAAGGATAATATGTCTGGTGCATTCAAAGTAGGAATAGATAAAGCACAAAAAACTAAAGTTAATATGGAATGCTTAGAAAGAATTAGAACTGATCGAATGAATGTTTCAGTGACATGAATTTCTACTCAGTTTAAGGGAAGATGTTATAACCATTAGACAAACCCAAATGTTGGAAAGGATGCTTCCAAAAGTAAAGCTGACTCATCAACAACAATATTTAACCAGATACTGGATAAGATTGATCAGCATTGTTCTGGAAAGAGATTTCTGCCCTGGGGTTGAAGTTTGAATTAAATAACTGCTAAAAGTCTCAAAGCCTGTCTCTAATTGTTATGTGGTTCAATTTGTAAAACAAAAGTAGATAGAATTAAGCATTATCCAAAAGCAATGATTACAGATTTTCTCCATCAAAGATGAGTCACTGTATTGACTGGCCCAGGGCTACAAAAGATGCCTGCCAGGAAAGGTCATTTCCTGATCCACTTGGTTTCCATACTCTGTAGAAGACAGGGAGCTGCCTCCAACAAATCCTGGCTTATCTTATCTTGTGCTCACTAACTTCATATTCTGCTTCTAAGGAATGTCACACTTGCCTTTCCAGATCCCTTTCCTTCTTCTGCACTAGCATCATATCTCATTCTCTTTTATAGGATCATTAAAACGAATAAACAGAGTAATTACATTGCCATCAAGTAAGGCTAATCTCATTGCATATATCCTAGATGTCTTAACTGTTTTGAAAACCAGCTGGTCTGTGTCTCAAATGCTGACAACAAAGGTAATGACTTTTATACCTAGACAAGCTAGTGGTTTTCTTCTATGGGTTTTTAGATTTGTCACAGGGAAAAAAAAAATGTAATAACTTCTTTCACAATGACAATAGCCTAATGTACATCAATTATTGTGAGACAGCTGAAGCAACTGTGTAGTTCAGGACTGTGTGTTATCTCTCAGGGCCAGAGCAGGATTGCCATTTTTGGTGAGAAACAGCTAGCTATCCATTTACTGCCACCTGATTCAAATAATACAGAAATTCATTTGCTTGTCAGAATTTTTTTGGCTGTGAATTCTAAGAAATGTGCTCTGTGTTACTGCTGTGATGCTCATTTGGGGTCCTTGGTTTTTTGTTTTGTTTTGTTTGTTCTCTTTTCAGTTCTTTTTTCTCACCCCTTTACTTAACCTATAACTTCCAAGAGACTGCAGGGAAATCCTTGGGTTTTCCCACCTGGACTGGACATTGAAACATCTTTTGTTCCTTATGTGAGAACAAGATGGAAATCATTCAAAGGGGAATTATGTGAATTCAGCTGCCTCATACTTATTTGTGACATAACTGATGCCCTGTGGATTCTGGCTCTGGGGTTCTCCAGAAGCCTCCCACCTCTATTATGGAAAGGCCTACATAGCTATGACAACACCTATGAATATACTCAAGGGCAGATTTCTACTTGGCGTTAGGAAAGTCTGCTTTCTCTCTGTAGGGTGAAAGTTGCATTCAATAAATTGCTAAGTTAAAACACCTAAAGTAAAGAACAAATTATCAAGCTTATGGGTGAGAGTCGAGGGTATTGTAAGATGCAGTTATTTCTATAGCTTAGTTTAGGTTGAGAGTGTATTTTCCAACCAGACGGGCTGGGCTTGAATCCTTGTTCCAGTTCTTGTTAGCTATGTGACTTTAGGCAATTTAATAAATTCCCTCTGAAACAATAATAAATAGGACTAGCATCAAAGGATTGATGTGAGAATTAAATGTGATAGTGTCTATAGAGGATCTACAACAGTGCCTATTTCATCATGTTTAATAAATTATAACACATTTTTATTGTTACTACTGTGACTACTACTACTATTGTGCTGCAAAATTATTTAACTCCTCACTGATAAGTGAGATAAACAGCATTATAAAGAGATGGAGATGCAGGAAATGAGCTATTAAACTCGTCCATAATAAGCCCTCAGTTAGATTTAAACTGATTCTTATAAGCAGATTTACTCTTAATCAGCTGGCAACCCAGCATAGCCACAGCTGTTTGGACACTTAAATGACAATTTTAGCCAGGACAACATGAGAAGAGAGGAAGGTTTATCTTTTTCGGATCATTGTTGTAGTTGGTTTTATTTGTTTTAAATCCCTTGTCCTAGCTCCAGGGCTTCTCGAGTGCAGAGCCAGCTGGGAAGAAAAGCTCTCATAAGTACTTATTTATCCACTCCCACTGCATAACATCCTCAATATGCTAGAGGATACAGGGAAAATAAAATTACAGGTTACATTTGGCCAAATATTTCTGTCATTTCACACGATCATTTTGGCTTTTCTTGCCATCAATCTGATGTATCTAAAAATATGGCTAAATTGTCCCTGAGCAAGGCCACTCAGTTGGAGCTGTCTTAGTTAGATTTTGGAGCCTACCCAGATTTCAAAAGTTCATCTAGTTTCCATTCTCAGAAATGGATTTTTCAGTGTCATTCATATTGAAATGTGTCTGAAAAATTGATGAATTAGGGAGTTGGGGGAAGTGGCATTCCCTCTAGGGAGCATTCCTTTTGCAGGAACACAGTCACAGTCTGGAAAGAATTCTACTTGTCTTACTATATGATAATAACCTGTTTGGAACCTTAACCAAAAATTGCCTTTATGTGTTTGTGCTCTTTCTGATGTATATATCAGAGATCAGTTTTTGAAATTGGGAAAAATAAAACTAAACGAAATGTATATAATGCTTTTATTAAGCCTTAAAACCAGCTGACCCATATTTTCATGGAGAAAAATGGATAAAATAATACAGAACTGGGAGTTAGGGGTACTACATCAATTAATAATGTTATACAGCAGACAAATATAATGATAGTTGAAAGCAGCAGGTCTCTTAAAATTAACAAATGCGTGAGAGAAGGTTGCTACCATTGAAAATATAGAGGGTGGTAGCAAGAGATGAGAGGGAAGTGAGAAGATTTTCATTGGGACTAGACATATAAGTTCAAAAACAAAGTGATTTGTTGATATAAGAAAAATAATAATATTCATTTCAATTTACAAACTGAAAACTGCTAAAAGGATATAATTGTGGAGATGTATGTACAGTTGACCCTCTGTCTCTACAGTTTTCTATCTGATATAATGGAATACTATAGACTGGGTGGCTTATAAACAACAGAAATTTATTTCTCACAGTTCTGGAGACTGGGAAGTCTAAAATCAAGGCACTGGAAGATCTGGTGTTTAGTGAGGGCCTGCCTCCTGTTTCACAGATGACCCTCTTTCCTCTGTGTCCTTACATGGTGGAAGGAACAAGATAGCTCTCTGAGGTCTCTTTCATAAGGGCACTAATCCCATCAGTGAGGACTCCACCTTCATGACCTAATCACCTTCCAAAGGCCTCACTTCTAAATACCATTACATGGGGAATTAGGTTTAAACACATGAATTTTGGAGGGACACAAACTTTCAGTTTATGTTAGTCTGGTGGTCTTAATTTCTTTACATAGATCCAATATTCTATCTGGAATAATGCTCCTTGTACATAAAAAACTATTTATCACATTTCTTGTATTGCATACTACTGGTCAAAATTAATTCATCTTTGGTTTATCTCAAAATGTCTTTATATTGTCTTCCTTTTTCTAACAGCGTTTTACTTGATATAGAATTCTAGAATGGTGATATTTTTCCTCCCAGAACATTAAAAATGTCATTCCATACAGGTCTGTGCTTGCATTGTTTCTAAGGAAAAGTTGTTAGTATTTCTTATTGTTCTCAGGCACATAATTCCTTTAGTTCCCAGTTGCTTTTAAGATTTTTTTCTTTATTGTTACTTTTGAGCAGTTGGACTATAACATGCTAGGTATGGTTTTCTCACTGTTTATTCTTCTTGAGACTCATTGAGCTTTTTGAGTCTGTGGGTTGATATTCTTCACCACAAGTAAACACTTTTTAGCATTATTTTTTCAAAAATTTTTTTCAAAATTTTTTTCTCACTCATTTCTCTCTCCTTGCTTTCTGACAATCAAATCACTGAAATGTTATGCTTTTTTGTATCTTCCCACAGATGACAGATTGTCTTAATTTTTACCTGCTTTTTTTCCTCCCTCTAAATTTCTGTTTAGATAATTTATCTTTCTGTTTCTTCAACTTCACTGATCAATTCCCTTACATTTTTCAGTCTGCTGTTATCTCATCCCATAAATATCTTATTGTAAGTATTTTACCCCTTAGTTTGAGAATTTCTATTTCATTTTGTTTTATCATTTCTATTACTCTATTGACAGTCTCCTTTCTTTTTCAACCAGTACATTTATCTTTCCTAAAATATATTAAATATTGATGTTTATATCTCATATCATAGTTCAAAAATTTCATTTGTGGTTCTTTTCACATTGTTTTTCTTAATTATAGGCAACAATTTTCTGCTTCCTTATATATTTTTAAGTTAAACAATTTTAATATTTTGAATACTGCAGTGTTGAGAGTCTGGATTTGGTTGCCTTTCTTCAAAGAGTAATCAGTTTTGTTCTAGGAGGGCAATTGATTTACTGCTGGATTAATGTGATATTAATCAAGCTTGATTTTAAGCTTTGTTAAAATAAGCCTAGGTTAGGCCTTACAAAATGATGTATTTCTCCTTTCAAGGTATGACCTTTTGGAATCTCAACTGAAAACCTAAGGTATTTAGCATGGTCTCTCTACTCTGTCAGGCTGAAATTCCTACATATCCTTGTATTTTTTGGCCCAAGTAATCTCTGTTCAGTGCTCAGCTTCCCAGTAACTAGGTCTTAGGCAATTTCATCTTGCATTTGCACAGTTTAAGGTTTATCCAAAGACAAACTCTGTGAAGTAATCTCCTTTCCAATATCCTACACTCTAACTTCCAGCCGCTTCAGTAAACGGAGCTCAGAATTCTGCTTCATCAGCTCAGCAATATCGCCATGCTTTGCTTAGGCTCCATTTCCCTATATTGTTGTCTGGAAAGTACCTTAAGGAAGAAAGCTGGAGTAACCGTAGGAATTACCACATGTGTTTCTCTTCTGCTAAGAATCACATTCCTGCACGGCCTATTCTCCCATGTCTGAAAAGTGTTACTTAGTATGTTTTGTCCTGCTTTATACTTATTTATGGTAGAAAGACTAGTCTGGTGAAAGTTATTATGTCATGGCCACAGTCAGAAGAGTTTTGGTTATTTTTGGATATATTACTTCAAGTATTGAGCCTAATGAGCCCAGTAGTTAGACTGAGTCAAAAATCTACTCTAGTTAGAACAGTTTATTTTGATAGTTACTAACAATGACTAACACTCAGTATATATTTATGTAAGCATGTATAAATCCATACAAAGAGCTTAGCAATGGGAAGTCACACTGAAACACATAAATCTAGGAACACAGTATCTTTTCCCTTTTCACATGGATATTTGATTGTTCTTTATTCATCTTAAAATATCTACCAGTAAACTGTGCCAATAAGCAGTTTTAATAAAACTGTTCTTCTAAATTAAAGAAATGATGAAGTTATTTTCCATTGGTCTTTACAATAAATGAGAATGTGATCATATCTAGGCAATATTGGAATACCAGTATTTTCACTACCTATTTTAGAATTCAGAGATAATAGAAAATAAGAACCTTAAAAATCTTTGAGGCATATAAGTCATAGCAATATAATTTTAATTGAGTCCCAATTATAAGATTGCACTATCAAATATAACTTAGTCTCATCATGGACAATTTCTATCTTTGAGGCCAACCTCCATTTTTTTTTTGCTATTTACAAAAATTAATAAACATAAACAGTGCTTTCAGGATTCTTTCATCACATTAGGCTTTACTGTGTGTCTATTTTTGCATACCCATACGTATGTCCTACAAATCAAGACTTCTTATTCTAATCAGAATAGTAAGTTATCATTTTAAGACACATACTAAATAAGAAAGTAATTAACTAATTTCCCAATGTAGACAGAGTTTTATGATGTCCTTCATAGCTGTGTAACCAAAGATGTTTACAATTGAAGAGATGAATGTGTCATATCTTGTTAGAAAACAGAACATAACTTTTTTGCAGTTTACATGAAGTAGTGACCTATGATCATTTTATTATTTTAACTAACAAACTGCACCACTTAATTATAAAATGGACTGACTGCTTTGAGGGTAGAAGGTGGCAAGAATAAGTCATGTGATACTCATATCCTTCAATAACCTATTAGTGGAAACTAAGGAAAAAGTGACTCATAAGTATTAGTTTGGAAATTATGGAGAGTTGGATACTAAAGAAACCTCGAGAAATTATCTGTTCTAGTCTTCTTCACTGTTAGGCTATTAAAAGGCAAAACATTCAAGATGAATTTTTGTTGATAATTTTCTAGATGTTTTAAAGAATCTGGAACACCAGTCCTGATAACCTGCTATTGCTTTATTTTAACCCATGTCTCGTTTGGAGTATTTATCTTGTTTGAACACTGATATTTGGTATTCCTTTAATTATGGTTCTTCATTAAAGGTAGCGGTGAGGGTGGGGCTGTGAACCTTTTTCTCTCTTCTAACTTAAGTAAAACTTGGAATTTACAATTATTTAAACATGTATTGCCTCATACAAGCAATGCCTGATGAGAGGCACAGTTTCCTTCAATATCCCAGAGCACTTACAGCCTCAGCCTTTCTTCTTTCATCTGTAGACAGATTTCTCTTTCCTTTGTGACCCTTCCTTCTGTCATCAGAGCCCTATTATCACAACCCTCTGTCCCTCTAGTATAGTCCCCCTTTTCATTATGGAGCCACCTGGAAGTCTTACCCCTACCACAACCTCATTCCCCACACTCATGCTGTTAGACCCAAAGCCAGAGAAACAGATATGCACATTATGAGACCCTATAAGCTCTAACTAGCAGATAGTATAAATGCAAACTCACATACAATAAACTCAAATAAAATGTTCTTTTAATTCCAGAGGTTTTTCTGTGTGTTCACGATATGTTCACAAGTAAAGCTGCAAACGAGGCAGAAATAATTTCAAATTTATTCTTTACTGAGAAGATTCCCTACCTTTGTAAAAATGAAAATAACAACCATAGTAAAAAACATATGGATCAGCAAATGCTTTGGCCTAAATATCCCTCTGGTGTTCATGCCACAAAATGCCTCCCTGTTCTGGCATTCAATTTTTTCTATAATAGCACACAGAGAAGCAATGCCAGCTTGAAGTACCAAATAAGGTATCCCTCCTAGGGTCTGGTAAGAATGGGACAATGCCAGCTCACTGGGCACCACATAGAGTTATGTTAGTGCTAATATCTTGATGTACAACTCGGGAAATCAGAAAGCCAAGGTTTTGGGCTGTACAAATATGTCTTTCCAGGACTCTTTTTGACTAGTGAGGAGTATTTCAAGTATAGGAAAGTGTTATAGCCAGACCAATGCCTAGGATAGCAGATTTTTTTCTATGAAGTTTAATAATTCAAAAGACAAAATGAAGTTCAGGGACCAAAGGTTGAAATGAACCAAAGATCTCTAATAAAGGCAAGTATATTATTTAGAAGGATATATGTGGAGGTCCTAAATATCTTACAGGTTGAAATAAAATTCAAGGCTATGCCAATTCCCACCCCCACCCCAATTTCAAATATAACTGCTGAAGTCCTCTAAATATTACTAAAAAATAATGGAGCAACAAGATATGACATTTGAAAGAAATCCCACCACCTCTGCGAAGGATCCTCTCATGTCTCTGCCTCCCTGCTGCTGCATCTGCTTCCTTCACAATTGGCACTTAGACTCTCTGGTCTCAGCAGCATCAGGCTGCCACTCTCATGGATGCAGGGCTTTAACAATATCTGCTTCATAGGTTATCCCTCAGGGAGAAAGGGGAATTGCTAAGAGAGTGGAAGGAGGTAGGGAATGAGATAAGAAGCACCTTCCATTCTGCTGAGACCCCATCAGTCAGCCTCAGAACACATTGTTAAGACCTGCTGTGCTGACAGAGGCCATGATTTCCAAAGAGATGCAAAACAGAGGTTCTGACTTCTTCGCATGCCTGAAACAGATTCTTAGCACTTTTTGACAGAGAAATGATCCTGGTTGTCTTGGCAAGAATCCAGTGTGGTAATTGTATTTCTGTTCACCTATCCTCTCCCCAGAATTTTTACTATTAATGGGAATTCTTCTAATACATTATGAAGTGACACGTTTAGCCACCACATTCCAAGCAGAGTATGTCCCCAAGATAAGAAAAGGAAAATAATAATAATCAAATGTTTTTTTATTCTCCATGTACTCATCTTTTGATATTTGTGATGTACTTTGTGTAAAATTCTTATAAGAAAATTCTATCATAACTAAGAAGGAGGGTATCCCACTTTACTAAGAAAAAATTAATAATAATATGAAAAGGTATTTATGAAAGTTAAGTGGGTAATCAGTAAAGAACCAAGAAAAGCAAGGTCATTCCAGAGGACTGAAAAAAATGTGTGAGTGCTTTCGGTTATTTGGGGGAAGTGCATTATTTATCTAAATGCACTTTTTTTTTTAACAACTTTATTGGAATATAATTGCTTTACATTGTTGTGTTAGTTGCTGCTGTATAACAAAGTGAATCAGCTATACGTATACATATATCCCCATACCCCCTCCCTCTTGCGTCTCCCTCTCAAGCTCCCTATCCCACCCTTCCAAGTGGTGACAAAGCACCAAGCTGATCTCCCTGTGCTATGTGGCTACTTCCCACTAACTACCTATTTTACATTTGGTAGTGTATATATGTCCAAGCCACTATCTCACTTCGTCCTGCTTACCCTTCCCCCTCCCTGTGTCCTGAAGTCCAATCTCTACATCTGTGTCTTTATTCCTGTCCTACCGCTAGGTTCTTCAGAGCCATTTTGGTTTTTAGATTCCATATATATGTGTTAGCATACAGTATTAGTTTCTCTATTTCTGACTTACTTCACTCTGTATGACAGACTCTAGGTCCATCCACCTCACTACAAATAACTCAATTTCATTTCTTTTTATGGCTGAGTAATATTCCATTGTATATATGTGCCACATCTTCTTTATCCATTCATCTGTCAATGGACACTTAGGTTGCTTCCATGTCCTGGCTATTGTAAATAGAGCTGCAATGAGCATTGTGGTACATGACTCTTTTTGAATTATGGTTTTCTCAGGGTATATGCCCAGTAGTGAGATTGCTGGGTCATATGGTACTTCTATTTTTAGTTTCTTAAGGAACTTCCATACTGTTCTCTATAGTGGCTGTATAAATTTAAATTCCCACCAACAGTGCAAGAGGATTCCCTTTTCTCCAACCCTCTCCATCATTTATTGTTTGTAGATTTTTTGATGATGGCCATTCTGACCAGTGTGAGGAGATACATCATTCTAGTTTTGATTTGCATTTCTTTAATGATTAATGATGTTGAGCATCCTTTCATGTGTTTGTTGGCAATCTGTATATTTTTTTGGAGAAATGTCTATTTGGTCTTCTGCCCATTTTTAGATTGGGTTGTTTGTTTTTTTGATATTGAGCTGCATAAGCTGCTTGTAAATTTTGGAAATTAATGCTCTGTCAGTTGCTTCATTTGCAAATATTTTCTCCCATTCTGAGGGTTGTCTTTTCATCTTGTTTATGGTTTCTTTGCTGTGCGAAAGCTTTTAAGTTTCTTTAGGACTCATTTGTTTATTTTTGTTTTTAATTTCCATTTCTCTAGGAGGTGTTTCAAAAAGGATATTGCTGTGATTTATGTCATAGAGTGTTCTACCTATGTTTCCCTCTAAGAGTTTTATAGTGTCTGGCCTTAAACTTAGGTCTTTAATCCATTTGGAGTTTATTTTTGTGCATGGTGTCAGGGAGTGTTCTAATTTCATCCTTTTACATGTAGTTGTCCATTTTCTCAGCACAGCTTATTGAAGAGGCTATCTTTTCTCCATTGTATATTCTTGCCTCTTTTATCAAAAATAAGGTGACCATATGTGCGTGGGTTTATCTCTGGGCTTTCTATGCTGTTCCATTGATCCATATTTCTGTTTGTGTGCCAGTACTATACTGTCTTGATTACTGTGGCTTTGTAGTATAGTCTGAAGTCAGGGAGCCTGATTCCTCCAGCCCCGTTTTTCTTTCTCAAGATTGCTTTGGCTATTTGGGGTCTTTTGTGTTTCCATACAAATTGTGAAATTTTTTCTTTTAGTTCTGTGAAAAATGCCAGTGGTAGTTTGATAGGGATTGCATTGAATCTGTAGATTGCTTTGCGTAGTATAGTCATTTTCACAATGTTGATTCTTCCAATCCAGGAACATGGTATACCTCTCCATCTGTTTGTATCATGTTTAATTTCTTTCATCAGTGTCTTATAGTTTTCTGTATACAGGTCTTTTGTCTCATTAGGTAGGTTTATTCCTAGGTATTTTATTCTTTTTGTTGCAATGGTAAATGGAAGTGTTTCTTTAGTTTCTCTTTCAGATTTTTCATCATTAGTGTATAGGAATGCAAGAGATTTCTGTGCATTAATTTTGTATCCCCTTTCTTTACCAAATTCATTGATTAGCTCTAGGAGTTTTCTGGTAGCATCTTTAGGATTCTCTACGTATAGTATCATGTCATCTGTAAACAGTGACAGTTTTACTTCCTTTCTGATTTGGATTCCTTTTACTTCTTTTTCTTCTCTGATTGCTGTGGCTAAAACATCGAAAACTATGTTGAATAATAGTCGTGAGAGTGGGCAACCTTGTCTTGCTCCTGATCTTAGTGGAAATAGTTTCAGTTTTTCACCAATGAGAATGATGTTGGCTGCGAGTTTGTCATATATGGCCTTTATTATGTTGAGGTCAGTTCCTTCAATGCCGACTTTCTGGAGAGTGTTTTATCATAAATGGGTGTTAAGTTTTGTTCAAAGCTTTTTCTGCCTCTATTGAGATCATCCTATGGTTTTTATCCTTCAATTTGTTAATATGTTGTATCACTTTGATTGATTTGCGTGTATTGAAGAATCCTTGCATTCCTGGGATAAACCCCACTTGATCATGGTGTATTATCCTTTTAATGTGCTGCTGGATCCAGTTTGTTAGTATTTTGTTGAGGATTTTTGCATCTATGTTCATCAGTGGTATTGCCCTTTGGTTTTTTTTTTTTGTGACATTTTTGTTTGGTTTTGGTATCAGGGTGATGGTGGCCTAGTAGAATAAGTTTGGGAATGTTCCTCCCTCTGTTATATTTTGGAAGAGTTTGAGAAGGATAGGTGTTGCTCTTCTTTAAAAGTTTGATAGAATTCACCTGTGAAGCCATCTGGTCCTGGGCGTTTGTTTGCTCTAAGATTTTTAATCACAGTTTTGATTTCAGTGCTTCTGATTGTTCTGTTTATATTTTCCATTTCTTCCTGGTTCAGTCTTGGAAGGTTGTGCTTTTCTAAGAATTTGTCCATTTCTTCCAAGTTGTCCATTTTATTGGAATACAGTTGCTGTAGTAATCTCTCATAATATTTTGTATTTCTGCAGTGTCAGTTTTTACTTCTCCATTTTCATTTCTAAATCTGTTGAATTGAGTCTTCTCCCTTTTTTTCTTGATGAGCCTGGCTAATGGTTTATGAATTTTGTTTATCTTCTCAAAGATCCAGCTTTTAGTTTATTGATCTTTGCTATCGTTTCCTTCATTTCTTTTTCATTTATTTCTGATCTGATCTTTATAATTTCTTTCCTTCTGATAACTTTGCAGTTTTTTTGTTCTTCTTTCTCTAATTACTTTAGGTATAAGGTTAGGTTGTTTATTTGTGATGTTTCTTGTTTCTTGAGATAGGTTTGTATTGCTATAAACTTCCCTCTGAGAATTGCTTTTCCTGCATCCCATAGGTTTTGGGCCGTCTTGTTTTCATTGTCATTTGTTTCTAGGTATTTTTTGATTTCTTCTTTGATTTCTTCAGTGATCTCTTGGTTATTTAGCGTATTGTTCAGCCTCCATTTGTTTGTATTTTTACAGTTTTTTTCCCTGTAATTGAAATCTAGTCTCATAGCGTTATGGTCAGGAAAGATACTTGATGTGATTTCAATTTTCTTAAATATACCAAGGCTTGATTTGTGACCCAAGATATGATCTATCCTGGAGAATGTTCCATGAGCACTTGAGGAAAAAGTGTATTCTCTTGTTTTTGGATGGAATGTCCTATAAATATCAATTAAGTCCATCTTCTTTAATGTATCTTTTAAAGCCTGTGTTTCCTTATTTATTTTCATTTTGGATGATCTGTCTATTGGTGAAAGTGGGGTGTTAAAAGTCCCCTACTATGATCACGTTACTGTCATTTTCCCCTTTTATGGCTGTTAGCATTTGCCTTATGTATTGAGGTGCTCCTATGTTGGGTGCATAAATATTTACAATTGTTATATCTTCTTCTTGGATTGATCCCTTGATCATTATGTAGTGTCCTTCTTTGTCTCTTGCAATAGTCTTTATTTTAAAGCCTATTTTGTTTGATATGAGAATTGCTTCTCCAGCTTTCTTTTGATTCCCATTTGCATGGAATATATTTTTCCATCCCCTCACTTTCAGTCTGTATGTGTCCCTAGTCTGAAGTGGGTCTCTTTTAGACAGCTTATATACAGGTCTTGTTTTTGTATCCATTCATCCAGTCTATATCTTTTGGTGGGAGCATTTAATCCATTTACGTTTAAGGTAATTATCAGTATGTATATTCTTATTACCATTTTCTTAAGTGTTTTAGGTTTGTTATTGTAGGTCTTTTCCTTCTCTTGTATTTCCTGCCTAGAGAAGTCCTTTAACGTTTGTTGTAAAGCTGGTTTGTTGGTGCTGAATGCTCTAGCTTTTGCTTGTCTGTAAAGGCTTTAATTTCTCTGTCGAATCTGAATGAGATCCTTGCTGTGTAGAGTAATCTTGCTTGTAGGTTTTTCCCTTTCATCACTATAAGTATGTCCTGCCACTCGCTTCTGGCTTGCAGAGTTTCTGCTGAAAGATCAGATATTAGCCTTATGAGGCACCCCTTGTATGTTATTTGTTGCTTTACCCTTGTTGTTTTTAATATTTTTTCTTTGTATTTAATTTTTGATAGTTTGATTAATATATGTCTTGGTATGTTTCTCCTTGGATTTATTCTGTATGGGACTCTCTGCACTTTCTGGACTTGATTGACTATTTCCTTTCCCATAGAAGGGAAGTTTTCAACTATAACCTCTTTAATATTTTCTCAGTCCCTTTCTTTTTCTCCTCTTCTTCAGGGATCCCTATAATTCGAATGTTGGTGTGTTAAATGTCCCAGAGGTCTCTGAGAATGACTTCAAGTCTTTTCATTCTTTTTTCTTTATTTTGCTCTGCAGCAGTCATTTCCACTATATTATCTTCCAGGTCACTTATCCGTTCTTCTGCCTCAGTTATTCTGCTCTTGATTCCTTCTAGAGAATTTTAAATTTCATTTATTATGTTGTTCATCATTGCTTGTTTTCTTTAGTACTTCTAGGTCCTTTTCAAACGTTTCTTGTATTTTCTCCATTCTATTTCCAAGATTTTGCATCACCTTTACTATCATTACTCTGAATTCTCTGGAGGAGACTGGTCCCTGTTTTCTGGTGGTTGAGGCTGGATCTTGTTTTTCTGGTGGGCTGGCCTTTGTCCAGTGGTGTGTTTTGGGGTGTCTGTGAACTTAGTATGATTTTAGGCAGCCTCTCTGTTAATGGGTCGGGTTGTTTTCCTGTCTTGCTAGTTGTTTGGCACTGTTGCTTGCTGGTCATTGAGTGGAGCTGGGTCTTAGCATTGAGACAGAGATCTCTGGGAGAGCTCTCGCTGATTGATATTATATGGGGCCAGGAGGCCTCTGGTGGTCCCATGTCCTGAACTTGGCTGTCCCACCTCAGAAGCTCAGGCCTGACACCCGGCCAGAGCACCAAGACCCTATCAGGCTCATGGCTCTGAAGAAAAGGGAGAAAAAAAAGAAAGAAAGTAAAAATAAGTAAATAAAATAAAGTTAATAAAATAAAAAATATTTTAAATTATTAAATTTAAAAAATAAAAAAGTAATTAAAGAAAAAGAAAAAAGAGCAACCAATCCAATAAACAAATCCACCAATGATGACAAGTGCTAAAAACTAAACTAAGATAAACATGTAAATCGGAAACTAGTCAGTTGCATACAACACACCCCAAGTCTACAGTTGCTCCCAAAGTCTACTGCCTCAATTTTGGGATGATTCATTGTCTATTCAGGTTTTCCACAGAAGCAGGGTATATCAAGTTCATTTTGGAGATTTAATCTGCTGCTTCTGAGGCTGCATGGAGAAATTTCCCTTTCTTTTCTTTGTTTGCACAGCTCCTGGGGTTCAGCTTTGGACTTGGCCCTGCCTCAGTGTGTAGGTCACCTGAGGGTGTCTGTTCTGTGCCCAGACAGGACGGAGTTAAAGAGCGGCTGATTAGGGGGCTCTGGCTCACTCAGGCTGGGAGGAGGGAGGGGTATGGAATGCGGGGCAGGCCTGTGGCAGCAGAGGGCAGCGTGACGTTGCAACAGCCTGAGGCTGGCTGTGTGTTCTCTGGGGGAAATTGTCACTGGATCACAGGACCCTGGCAGGGGTGGGCTGCACAGGCTCCCTGGAGGGGAGGTGTGGATAGTGACCTGTGCTTGCACACAGGCGTCTTGGTGGCTGCAGCAGCAACCTTAGCATTTCATGCCGTCTCTGGGGTCCGCGCTGATAGCCACGGCTTGCACCTGTCTCTGGAGCTCATTTAGGCGGTGCTCTGAATCTCCTCTTCTCACGCACCCCAAAACAATGGTCTCTCGACTCTTAGGCAGGTCCAGACTTTTTCCCGGACTCCCCTCCCTGTTAGCTATGGCGCACTAACCCCCTTCAGGCTGTGTTCACATGCCAACCCCAGTTCTCTCCCTAGGATCTGACCTCTGATGCAGGAGCCTCAGCTCCCAGCCCCCACCCACCCTGGCTGTTGAGCAGACAAGCTTCTCAGGTTGGTGAGTGCTGGTCGGCACTGATCCTCTATGCAGGAACCTCTCTGCTTTGCCCTCTGCACCCCTGTTGCCGCGCTCTCCTCCGTGGCTCCAAAGCTTCCCCCCGCCCACCCCCTGTCTTCACCAGTGAAGGAGCTTCCTAGTGTGTGGAGACATTTCCTCCTTCACAGCTCCCTCCCTCCCTCTCATCCCTATTCATTTGTCTCTGTTTTTTCTTTTTTCTTTTGCCCTACCCAGGTACGTGGGGAGTTTTCTTGCCTTTTGTGAAGTCTGAGGTGTTCTGCCAGTGTTCAGTAGGTGTTCTGTAGGAGTTCTTCCACATATTGATGTATTTTTGATGTATTTTTGGGGAGGAAGGTGGTCTCCACGTCTTACTCCTCCGCCATCTTGAAGGTCCTCTCCTAAATACAGTCTTTAATACCAATACTCTTAATTAGTTTAGATTACACATGAAATGCACAAATCCATTTTTCTCATAAAAATAACAGTGTTACCTCTATTCTGTTACATTTCTCAGAGAAAACCAATACTAGTAATTTGATTTGTTTCCTTTCAAAAAACATATGTGTGTGCATAATTACATATATGCACCTATAAAAATGTATGCGTGTAATTTATGTTTGCACAAATGCTACCATACTTTATTTAGGCTCTGTGTATTCTTCTCGCCTAACAGCATTTCTTAAAAGTTTACCACATCCTTGCACCTACCACCTTGTATATTGAGATTAGTGCTTCTCAGGCTAGTTACTGAAACAGAATTGCTGGGTCAATGGAAATGCACAAAGTAATTCTAAAGTATCTTCCGAATTATCTTTGTAAGCATACCCATTAGGATTTTTTTTTAGATTTCTGTGCTAAATGCCTCTATAACTTTGTAGCTCTTTATGTAGAGCACCCTGACCAAATACTGCTACAGACCCACCCATCAAAGCTCAGCTCAAAAGCACCTTCTGCTGAAGGCATCACTATCTCCCAACTATAATCAATCTTTCTCTCATGTGAAATTGTAGAATGCTTTACCTGTAATCTTACCCTGGCATTTACTATGTGTTCATTGCATTAGAGCCATTCATTTTTTTTTTTTTTGTAAGCTCCCGAAAGGCAATATTCATGCCATCGTTTTTATATTTGCATCCCCACATTCTATAGTTGTGTGCCTTGCTTAGGTTATTCTTCTATAAGTCTCTATTAAATGAATAAAAAGATGAATAAATGGATGCATGGTATAGCACTTCATGTTAGATCAATGCCTTAAAAATTCCAGGAAATATCTGTTGTGTTGTCTATTGTCAATTCCATGGAAGCTTGAGCTGAACTCGAGTGGTCATGTTTTAGTCTATTATCACATAATTGCTCCTTTATGCATCATGTTTTACATCACTGTTAATGAAAATGGTCCTGTATATTTTCAGGGTAGTCTTTGTCGTACCTGAAGAAGAATCCTTGGGAACCCTGTCTGAATTGCTCCCTTTCACCAGCACTATTCTTAGCTGCAGTGAGAGATACGTTTGTTATAAGTATTTTGAGTATGTACTTGATTCTGCCTGATAGACATGTCATCACAAAACCTTGACCTCCACCTCCACCCCCCCAACCCAGTCAGCAACTTGGACATCAAAAATCACTCAAGCTCTGGGTATCAAGATGCTACATGTCTCAGCAGATGCAGGGAAGCCATTTCTCCTTCATTTCCTCCTTCCTTCCTATTCTTTATTCCTTCTTTCCTTCTTTCATTCTCTCTTTCTCTCAGAACTGGAATCATCAGAGAAAAGGGTGTGTTTGGAATACGTGAAAATATACTCGCATTAAGCCAGCTATATTATGGGGGACTTATAGTTTTTTAAGGGAAAAATATTTTAGCATTCAAAAACTCATGTAAAGTATCTAGAGCTGATTCAAATTAGTTTTAGGCAGACCAGCAGTCTGGCTTTCAACACCTCCCATCTATCTCCCATTTGCAGTCTCTACTAAACCTTTTCATTTTAAGATTTTATTTTTAATGAATTTCCTCTCTTTAGCCTCTTTTGTCTCTAGTAATGATGGTAACTCTTTTATTATGAAACAGCCTATATTTGTGTAAAGACCTGTGTTAATTCTAGTTTTTATTCTTAAATAAATTTCTACACTGTAATTCCAATAATATGTTTTATATCTTCAATCTCTGTTACTAAACCTTGTTTAGACAGTAGATACATAATGGTGACTTATTAATGCAGACTGATTTAATTATTCTAGATACTACAGTCTGAATTTACTACAGTCAGCAAAACTCATTCAAATTGATGGTTCTTCTATTATGTTGAGTATCTTGATTACAAAATTGTAGAATATTAATTATAAAGTTGTATAGAATTTAAATATTCTATAAATAAGGGTTAGAATATTCTATAAATAAGGGTCCTGAAACATGCCATACATTGAAGATTGGAATAGCACATTCACTTGTGTAAAATATATTTATATGTTTTCTTCAAAAGTTTTAGAATTTTATTTTTGAGTAAGATTTTAACTCAATAACTGAAGATACTAATTCTGTTTTTCATGGTGCTATTTAAAAATATATAAATTTCTCTAGATTCTTATTTCTTTCCTGTTTATGTACCAAATTCTTCAATTTATTTTTACTTTTCCTAGGAAGTTTTGAAACATTTTTAGCTTAACTAATGATAACGTTAGCCTCATAGCACCTTGTTACAGAAAACCTTCCCTGTACGAGCATTATGATAATTAGATCTTCTATTAGATTGGCTCTAAAATTAATATTGTGTCAGTTTTCTAAGTTGTTAGATTTAGAATCACAGTATTCTGCAACAATTCTGCCTTGGGATAAGTTAAAGTCTAAAAAAAAAAAAAGACCCAACGCAGCCATAAATAAATAAATAGAAATTTATTTAAAAAATAAATAAGATAAAATAAAAACATAAAGTCTAGACATACACTATGTGCAGAATGCTATGAGTAATATATAATAATTTTATCTTTAATATCAGAAAAGGAAAAAAAAATAAACCTTGGTCATTGCTTTAGGAGACTAGCCTTGCTCTTTGAAACACTTCTGGACATTTCTTGTTTTGAAATAA
Source organism: Balaenoptera ricei (assembly GCF_028023285.1). Taxonomy (NCBI): domain Eukaryota; kingdom Metazoa; phylum Chordata; class Mammalia; order Artiodactyla; family Balaenopteridae; genus Balaenoptera; species Balaenoptera ricei. The sequence goes on along the minus strand of NC_082651.1, from coordinate 74,820,945 downwards.
TTGACTATATGAATATATATATATTGCCCTCTGCCTCCAGTTCCTGGCACAGAGCTCCTAAAATCATTGTAATTTTCTAAATGATAATAACACCAGGGTAGTCCTTGTCGTACTTGAAGAAGAATCCTTGTGAACGCTGTCTGAATTGATCCCTTTCATGAGCACTATTCTTAGCTGCAGTGAGAGATACATTTGTTATAAGTATTCTGAGTATGTACTTGATTCTGCCTGGCTGATATGTCATCACAAAACCGTGACCTCCACCTATTATTCTAATATTTGGTACTTTTACCCTGCACTCCAAAATCCCTTGGAATTTCCTGGATGACAGGAGTGTCTTTTGTTCTATTGAGGTGACTGTTGGTGGACTCCTGGATAGTTTCAGGATGTGGGTTGATCCTCAGAAAGACCAAGCCATGATTAGAACCTTGGAAATGTCTGCCCCGCACCCGCAACCTCCAATGAGGCGGGAGAGCCTGGAGACTGAGTTAATGATTGATCATGCCTCATGGTGAAGCCTCCACAAAATTCCCAAAAGTGAAGAGTTCAGAGAGCTTCTGGGTTGGTGTACACATGAAAGTGCTCACAGAGAGGGTATAGAAGCTCCTTCCCACATCCCCACATCCCTTGTCCTATGTATCTCTTCATTTATATCCTTTATTATATCCTTTATAGTAAAGTGGTAAATGTAAATGTTTCTCTGAGTTCTGTGAGCCATGCTAGCAAATTATTGAACCAAAGGAAGGGGTCGAGGGACCCCTAATTTATAGCCTGTTGATCTGATGTACAGGTGAAAATCTGGGACTTACAATCAGTGTCTGAAGCGGGGGTGGGGGGCAGTTGTGTAGAACTGAGGCCATAACTTGTGGGATCTGATGCTAACTCCAGGTAGATAGTGTCAGAACTAAATTGAACTATAGGACACCCAGCTGGTGTCACAGAAAATTTCTTGATGTAGGGGAAAACTCCCCACACTTTTGGTGACCAGAAGTGTCAGAAGTGAAGTGCTCTGTGTGAGCAGTAAAGGAGGGGAACACAGGAGTGTGTTTTCCCTAGACATCTGTTCAGTGTCTTATAGGAGGTGAGCAGGGGTCTTCAAGTCAGCTTTCGCACCACTTTCTCAAGAACCTCATCTTTCAGATTCTTGACTTGGAAATTTGATTGAACACTAAACTCAACACAGGTCTCCATTTATCTTAATAAAAACTTCCTTTAAATCAATTTCTGCCCTTACAGCTGCCAGAAATATTTTTCAAAAATATTTATTTTCTGCTTTATAAGGTTAATTGAAATGAAAGGATGATATGTTTTCCCTTGAAAAATATTGGGCTTTTGACCTCTCCTTACAAAACAAATAACAGATATTTTATGCCTTCTTGATTTATTAAACAGATGAAACTGCCTTCCTTTTTTGAACCATACTTCTTTCTTTTCCGGTGGATTCTAAGCTTTGGACTATGTATCTGCTTTTCACTGCTTATTGCCTTTGCAAGACAATTCTGCTCCATGCAAATATTGAATACTAGCCTTGCTGCTATCCTTTAGAGACAAAGAGGATTCTTCTGAGGGCACTAATGTCTACCACTAGCTTAAGAGTTCTAGAGAAAGGGGCTGAAGCATGTTTTTCACTACAATAATGGTAACAGAGACTTTGAAAATTAAGTAGATTTATTCCAAAACATTAAGCTACTTGGACCAACACTGGTAAAACACAAAGACTGTTAAAAAAAAATACACACACACACACACACACACACACACACACACACACAAAGAGGGCATCAACGCAAGTGATATAGAGGGAAATAATTTGCATATTCGGGATGGTTGGGGGAAAGTCTTTGCCTTAGAAGAGACAGAAGAATGAGGAGAAATTGCTAGAGTAAAGCGATCTTTCCACATTAAGATTTAAATAAAGTATCACCTATTTCCTTTCCATTAGTTTTTTATTCTTCTTTTCTCACTGTATTCCATCCACTGAATGGCTACTCTGGTTTAGTTATTCCATGATATAATCTCCTCTTCTTCCTTCCCTTCACTTACTTTATCTTGCTTTCCCCTCTAATTCATCTTCTTTTCTTCCATCCATTCTCCTCTGGTCCTGTGTTGTCAGGTGAGATCTGACATCCTTGCATGCTCCAGCTCACTAAAGCAACTATGGTGGCATGTCATGACAAATACTTTATAATAAGTTACTTGGTCATAAGTAGTGAAAAAACTAACTTAAAACTCTAAATCAAAGCAAAATTCCTTCTGTTTAAAAGGCAGGGACCCTATAATTTTACTGAGTTTTAACTCAATTTTTGTATAATCAACTAACTAAATATATTGGACTTCTTTTGTTAGCTTTTCCTTTCTTCTCAGCTATGTTATACCTTCTTATTCATGGAAAAGATAAAATAAAATATGGTAGCGATATTAAACAGGGAGAACTATAACATCTGTATTGGGTTCTCATTTGAAAGTTTTTCACAGTTATATGTTGAGTTTTTTATTAAGTATTTTATGTGGTGACTTGCCTAATTGCTTATGGGATATTTGATACCACTTATATTTAATGTTTTTAAATGAGTTCTAATTTAATATAGTCGGTGAGGTTATGGGTGTTGATTTGATTCAATATGAATAGCTCAAGTTTTGAAACTATATTTGTATTCAGACTACTTACTTGTAACTATCTGTATACAGGAGATGAGGCATCTCATTTCCTTTTCAAGCAGTTAATGTGAAGTGCTTTTCATTTGGTATTAGGTTATATATTTCAAGCTTTTGGGCATACATTTTTCATAATTTTTTACACAACTATAGACTTTAGCATTTTATACCCAAGGAAGCTGTCAACACTAATAATTTCTGGGAAAGCTTTGCAGGCTGGAAGCCTGAGTCTCATTGAGCCAAATTATCCATTTTGTTTTTGAGTTTCTGTGCCTTAGATATATAGAAATGAATTGCCATGTGAGGAGAATCTCCAACGCATTATTTTAGTTCTTAATCTAGCAACATGTCTTTTCTCCATTTGGGGAAGATGAATTTCCCTGTGGCCGCATTCCTTGAGGAAAACCAGAGCATTGGATGTGCTTTGACCCAGCTATATATCTTAAAATAGTCACTGCTGATTCACTGTACACAGCACCTTCTTCAATAAATATTTAAACATATTTCAATATAGGCCTTCCCTGAGTTTAGTGACACTGCCATCCAAAGGCCCTATTTTCCTCCTTATTTCTCACTAATCACTCCTTGAACTGTGCTCTGGAACCACCAATTAATGTTCAAGAAATGCTAGTATGGCCAGGTGAATACTAACAGCTTGCATAAAATAGCTTATTTAATCTTTGAAACATATGGTATGAAGAAGGAAGAAATGCACATAGAATTTAAAGACTAAGGTACTAGGTAGACTCAATTTTATGCACTAGAACGTTTTTATTTCCTTTTTTCCTCCTCCTCCGCCTTCTTTTTCTTTTTCTTCTTTTTTAAATTTCATACCACAAATATCTCTAACTTCACGCCAATGCCTTTGGAGCAGCGTCCTCTTTAGAGTCCTTCACAGGACACTATCAGGAGTAATTGAATTTGCCTGGCTAAACAGATGCATTCTTGACGTCTCAGCTTATATAAGCAGACTTCTCTGTACATCACCCTTATACATACTCAAGCACACATGGCAAATCTTGGGTAGTGCTTCTCTTTTACATGGACTCTAATGCTATTCTCTGTTACCCACCAGTAGCCATCATTACTTTATGTCATTGTTGATCTGAAACAAATAGACTGCCATACATTTCTCCAGCAAAGATGGGTTTGTTTGGGGTGAACAGAGAAATGCAGTTTAGAGTCTAAAATCATGGTGAGTCATGTGCAAGTCTCCCCCCCAGCAAGAGATGGAGAACACTTTATAGAAAGGAAAAATAAGTTGGGAGGGCTGTAGTAATCAAAGAGTCCATGGCTTTTCATTGACTGAGCCCTTTTGAGGAAAGAAGAATAGTCTTTCTTCTTCCTCTTTGGCTCTGCTATTGTCACAGAGTATGACAGCTTTCCCTTCTGGTCTCCTAACTCTAATTGAGGTTTCTGTTTAATAACTTTTTACATTATTTTTTCCTATTTATCTGGATCCCTCGCTAAGCTCTCAGGGTAATGAAGCAGGCATAGCTTTGACCCTATTCATTCTAGTAGGTAAGGTATCTAGTACCATGCATAGCATATAGTAGAGTTCAATAAATGTGTGTTGAATGAATAAATGAATGAAGTAATTAGGCAGGTGTTATTTCATATAACAGTCATAATTATGAAGATAATTTGAGAAACTAAAGCAAAATGGTCCTATATTCTTAGGAAAAACTTTTAAGACAGAGAAGCTTGCAAGTGTAGGAGAATGAGGACACATAATTAATTTTTGATTCTCAAAGCAAAGTCCAAATATATGTTAACCTCTTCATGTAATTTATATGGTAACTATCTTCCAGTAAACCCAAACTCAGCCCTCCATTTCCTTATACCACAAGATATACTTATTTTGTTTTCTGGTTTAAGTATTTTGTGAAAAATTGAAGCATTAATTTTTATAACACCAAAACTAGGTGATAAGCCACTAGTACTATTATCAATTAATGAAACCTACAAATAAACAAGCAGTGAAAAACTTAATAGTGAAAGTGTTAATCTACAATTGCCTTGAAAAGTGCCTGTAAAATTTTTTCCTTCAAATTTTGCTGCCAACAACGTTATGGTAGAAGTAACATGGTGTTACAATAAGAAAGGTTAAAAAATGTCATAGCCCAATATTTTAGTGTACTGGGTTGTAAAAAGGTATAAGGAATTCTCAAAACTTTTTACTGCTATATACTGGGAGCTCTGTATGAAATTGCTAAAGTGGTATTGATAGAAAAGAGGATAGTTTCATTTTTTTGTATGCTGTTTGTATGATTCTGTCTGTCATGTGTAATTCAGATTTACAAATATAACAAATGAATTAGAAAAAGAACCATACTCAGTTTCCAGTTAGATTTGCTTACCGGGACTTTGCAGTAGGATATTACCTGTGCTTCATGCTCAGAGTCTGTCATGTTCACATTTTAGTTCTCAAAGTTCCACGTATATTTCTTTCTACATGATATGTATCACTATATGTTTGTTAAACGAGGTTGAAATCAAAAGACATTTGGAGTATATATAAAAAGAATTTAAAATATTTCTAAAGTGACTTGCAGTCTTTTAAGTATGTATTTACCAAAATATTTAGAAAATCTGACCTCTGTGGCTTATATGACCCAGAAAACAAAATATAACAAAGTGTCATCTGAAGCAGTGTGTACATCTAGAGGATGTATAAATTTAATTTAGCTGCTTCTGCAAACCAAAAAAGACAAGTGTATTGAAATAGTTCAGAACATGGGCTTTGGTGTTTGATGACCTGGATTCTAATAACAGATCTGCCACTTAATAGGCAACTTTACTTTTGTAAGCATCAGCTTCTTCATCTAAAATACGAGTATATTCCTGTCCTGCCCCTAGGTTCTTCAGAACCTTTTTTTTTTTTTTTAGATTTCATATATATGTGTTAGCATATGGTATTTATTTTTCTCTTTCTGACTTCACTCTGTATGACAGTCTCTAGGTCCATCCACCTCACTACAAATAACTCAATTTCATTTCTTTTTATGGCTGAGTAATATAAAAAATAAAAATATAAAATATAAAATAAAATAAGAGTAGACAAACACCCACTCTATAAGCTTGTTTTGAGTATAAATACAACAATAAATGCAAAATGTTTAGCACAGGACCTATCACTCAGTAAGCTGCTAGATACATTTACCTCTTTTTTCCTCAACTTGTAGAAGGAAGTTGTTGATAAACAGGAAAAACAACATAAAATTACTCTGAGCATGCAATATAATTTTGAAGTAGCCAGTGTCCTTATTAACATAGGCTTTAATATCAGAAAGTTTGAAGCCCAAACAAACTAGGAGATCTAGCATAAGTCACTTAAAATTTGTAGATTTGTATCTGTTAATTGGGGAAAACAGTAGCTACTTTGCCTAATTTAAGTAATTGCTATTAAAGGGAATTTTAAAATACAAAGTATTAAACAAATGAAATGGACACAAAACACACTCCAGACTGTGCCAGTTTGTACATAGTGACTTGCAATTTTAAATTGCTATGAGACATCGCAGGATATTGAAAATATGGAACACAAGAGCCAGATAAGTAGAAAATTAGTTCTGGAAATAATGTTTAAGATTGTTAGGGCAAGTCCATTTTTTCCCCTCAGGCAGATATTTTGAAGGTTGTACTAGCTTCATTTTCCAGAGAGAAGGGTAAAGAAAGGAAGTTAATCTTCTCTCTTCATGTGTCACGTACCTTAGGACCTGGTCAATAAATATTAATTGATGAAGATGATATTGCAAGGACTATGTTTTGTGAAATTGATTCATAGAAGTCAGCCCTAGGCAGTTATACCGATGTGACTGGATGTTTCCAATATCTTTTATTTAACTCTCTCTTTGTAAGATCATGTCGAAATAAATATGTTTAATTGGGATCCTGAGCATGTATCTTTTTTTCTTCCCCTTTCCACCCCTCCTTCCCTCCCTCCCTTCCTTCCTTTCTCTCTCCCTCTTTCTCTCCCTTCCTTCCTCCCAGCTCTCTTTCTGTCTCCTTCCCTTGCCTGTTTATATAGTGTACAATTAAACCATAACCTTATAGGATGGGGATAGCAATTAGATCAATTTCGATCTCTTTTTATAGTTAGGCCTTGAAAAGTCTTGCCTAACAAACCTAGAAAGTAGAGGAAAAAGGGACTTAAGCTAATGTGTTTTTCTTCTTATTGCCACTTACCATTCACAGAAACTCAAGGTTCAGCTGGTCTTTGTGAAAAGTCCATTTTGTGGAAAGTTGTATGAATGTCAGGACTTGTACATACCGGCACTGGACACCCTCAGCTTGGAGGGAACATGGCCCAGAGGCTGGTCTGAACTTTGTTTTAAAAAATAGTTGCTTAAATCCTTGGAACACCATCTCAGCCCAACCTGTGCCTGAACCAGTCCCTGGAATAACTTCCTGCATTGTCTGCTGCCTCATTATTCCCTACCCCCTAGGCTCACACACAAAGGAATACTTAAGATCACAAAACATCATGATCTCAGTAACTTATTTTTAAAGTTTTTGTTCATCCCAAGAATTTTAATTTTCATGAAATGCAATTAATTAGAGAGGTAAGTCATGGAATTCCAGATTATAATGTCAAAATATTTACCATGGGGCTGCAACCTTGTGTAGTGGACAAAAAGCCCGGGCCTAGTAACATATTTCATTTTTATATAATTTAATATTGATTTTTCATGTTTTGTTTTCCCTGAAAGCCTAAGTTTTGGCAGGTTTCTTGAATTATCAGCATTTTTTTTTGGAGATTCCTACAACCACATAGTAAATCAATTCAACAGACAGATTTGAGTCCAATCTACATGCAAGGAAGGGGCAGGAATGAACAGGACAGCCTGTGAGAAGCTCAGGTGTGATGGAGAAAGTCAAGCTTACACATAACGAATATACCTAATAAAAAACCTTAGACTATAGGAACAATACAAGTTTTCTAGAAGACTAGAAGGAAATACTGTTTTTGGCTTAGTGAGACTAGTGCTTTTTGTGGAGTATCTTCTCGAAAATTTTCTTCATTTCCTCTGTGGTAGTTTAGCTTAGATTTTCTAGCACTCCATCTTCTAGCATGGGATTTTTTGTTTACGTTGTTCAGAACTGCCTATTTTTATTACCTATTCCTGGATATGCAAGAATTTGTCTTTCTTTGTTTCTATTTCCATCTCCTGCTCTCTCTCTCTCTCTTTCATATTTAAAATCATAACAGTTTACCAGGAAATGTCTTGGAATTTATGGTTTTGTATCAGTTATTCTGGAGACATGGTGTACTCTCTCCTCTAGACTTGGATTCAAGTTTTCTTTTTATTTCTGAACAATTTTCTCACTTACAAATTAAAATATTTTTTGTTTTATTTTTTTCAACTTTTGTCTTCATGAAGGCCACATCTCTCATTTTATGTATTTTTAACTTCTTATTCATTTCAGTCTTTTTTTTTTTTAATTTTTATTTATTTATTTATTTATTTTTGGCTGTGTTGGGTCTTCGTTTCTGTGCGAGGGCTTTCTCTAGTTGCGGCAAGCGGGGGCCACTCTTCATCGCGGTGCGCGGGCCTCTCACTATCGTGGCCTCTCTTGTTTCGGAGCACAGGCTCCAGACCCGCAGGTTCAGTAGTTGTGGCTCACGGGCCTAGTTGCTCCGCGGCATGTGGGATCTTCCCAGACCAGGGCGCGAACCCGTGTCCCCTTCATTAGCAGGCAGACTCTCAACCACTGCGCCACCACGGAAGCCCAATTTCAGTCATTTTTAAAGTTTTTTTCTTCGTCTTGTCCTCGCTGGCATTTACCATCTATTCGATTGTATAGACTCCGCTTTTCTTAATCTCAGCATGACCTTCATTTTTGGTGCCATTTTATTTTTTTTTTCTTCACCTTTTTTCCTTAGCAGGAATGTCAATTTATTTTTCATGCCCTTCCCCTCCATGCCATGCCATTTTCCCTTTATCTTACTTTGTGCTTCTGTGTGTGTGTGTGTGTGTGTGTGTGTGTGTGTGTGTGTGTGTGAGCGAGAGAGAGAGAGAGAGAGAGAGAGGGAGAGAGAGGGAGAGAGAAAGGAGAGGGAGAGAGAGAGAAAACATGAGTGCCTTGGTTTGATTTTCCTTATTCCTACAGATACAGGCCTGCTCACAACTCAGTCTTCTCCAAGGGGCTTCACCTTTGGATAAGTGTTTCAGTGATGGGACATCTGTAAATTCTTTTATTTATCCCAGCATCTTTAATCTGTAGTATCTAACAGGGCCCAAAGATCTTCATTCAACAACCCATGCCCTTCAGTGTCATTGCTCCTAATAATGGTGTTGGTGCTGTCCCTCAGGGTGAGGCACCTGGCCTGGAACTCTCTGAGTTTTTCCAGTCTTGTCTGCATCTGCATCAGCAGGCATGTCTGCTCTACCCTTTACTTGTTCTGACAACTCTCCTCATACATTGGGCCTGTGGTTATAGTGTGCCCTAGATTAACTGAAGAGTTTATGTGTCTATTTCTCATCCTCCCTCTAAGCTCAGAGAGGAAAGGGGGATACACGTCCTGATCCTGTCATCATAAATGTAAAGTCCCCAGAGTCTTTCTTTAAAGTTCTATCCGTAATTTTATGACATTTGTTGGGATAAAATGGTAAAATAGAGTTGTCAGTTTTTGTAGTCAGGAATCTTCCCTGAGGATTATGGATTTGTCTTGCATACTCTTGACAACACCAACACAATGCAATAAAAAGAATAGTAGCTAAGGTTTGAGTGTGCTTACATCAGGTACTGTCCTAAGCCTTTACATGTATCAACTCATTTAATTTTCACAGTCACCTTATGAAGTAGATACTATTCTAGGCCAAACTATCATTCAAGATTATGAAAATACATAGACTGGGGTTTGCAATGTGCAGTGTAACAGATATTATGTTGTATTCAACAACATAACATGGCCAGATTTATGATTTAATTTTTACTGTCACTAAATGTGTTTCTCTGAGTCAGAGTGGTGGAATTAATAACAGATATACATAACTTTCCTTACCAGTTGGTTTTTTAAAAAGAAATATGCTAATAAATAATGATCAGACTTGAGAGCAGAGGGACCAGGGAAGAGCTAAGCCTTTTGTAATTGACAGGAGCCACAGGGGTTATGTTGGATGGATCTGGCAATAGTAGCTGAATGTATGCTTTGCTTTTTCAGAAAAAGCTTTGATGCCCAACTCAGTTACTCATGATCTCCTTGATGAGAAAAAGGTAAATAACTGAAACAAAAGCCTGGATCAGTAAATTTCTGATCTCATATATATGAATAACATCTGATTCTTACCAGCTAGATCCCAGGGTTCTCAGTATGATAATCTTCTACCTTGGGATGCAGAATGAGCAGTGAGGCAATGAAGAGATTTGAGCCATTACCATGTATTCTTTTAAAATATTTTTCATTTATTCACTGCACCTGGTATGGAGGCCTACCCCTTATTTTCTAATTTGATGTCTGGCTATTACAAGTGCTTAACTTAGTTGAAACATTCAGGTGGTCCAGGAAAAAATAAACTTGGCTGTCTGTCCATGAAATTAGCCCAGAAGCCATTCTATAATATATCTTTTCTGCATTATTTTTAGTATCAAGTTCACATTGATTCATATGGTGCCTAACACAATAACTCTTACATAGCAGAAAATCTATAAATGTTTCTTGATTGAATGTAAATTCTAGCATGGGTTAATTTAAAGTATTACCCTCTTTGTGGTATTTTGCCTGATCATAATTCTTGAGCAAGGTAAGTATAAGACTTACCATCATTATATGACTAAAGAAAAGAAAATCCATTGAGAAAAGACCCATAAATAACTTCTTAGACTTCTTGCAGTATAAAATATTGTAGTGGTTAAGATCACAGGCTTTAGAATCAGCTGAACTCTATTTGAAATCCAGATCTATTACTATTCCTTATTGTGAGAATTTAGATATGTTACTCAAGTTCTTTGAGTCTTATTTTCTACATCTGTGAAGTGAGGTTAATAAATGTATTTCTAAGAACTTTGTGAGAATTATCAGAGAAAAAAGGAATTAAAGCACCCATCCTTGAGGTCTTACATTTACTAAAGAAATAAAAGAGAGAATACTATCTCAAAAAACTTAAAGTTCAAAAATCTGAATATTCAAGTTGAAAACAGAATTCCTGAACTTCTACTAATTCTCTCTTGCTTTTTATAGGGCTAAAAGTGTTACCTAGTCCAAGCTTGTACCGCCTGCTGCAGGACAGGCCAATAAATCGAGAGATGAGCTGTTGGGGCCAGGAGTAGTGGCTTTATTCAGAAAGCCAGCAGACCAAGAAGATGGTGGACTAGTGTCCCAAAGAACCATCTTACTGAGTTAGAATTCAGGCTTCTTTTATACTAAAAGGGGAGGGAGTGTGGCTTGTTGTTGCAGACTTCTTGGTGCCAGAATCCTCTGTTCTTACAACTGTCCACAAAGGTCTGGTCACAGTGTTCCTATAAACCTCCAAAGTAGGCATTTCTAATTGTGAATCATTTATTAATTTGTTGTATAAGAGTAAGATGAGAGAACACAGTAAACAGAAAAATTAATTAAAAATAAATATTTTGAATAGGTATAATTTTACTTCTATCCAACTTCCTGCTCTTTAAAAGACTTCCATTCCTAAATTTTACTTGGAAGAATTTAGTCAACAAAGCTAGTGGCTGCACTGCCAGAAACACAATTGCCTTATTTGGCAAGCAGCAAGTATTTCTATTTAAGTGTTCACCAAACAGCACCATTTGGAGTGAGGAAGTATTGACACTGCTTTTAAAACACGCTCTTAAATATATATTTTTAAAACAAAGTCAATTTTAGTAAACTAGGTTGTTTTTCTCTTCCTTTTGCAGAAATTGAAGTTCAAAAGATTGTCAGTTATTTTTAAGTTTCATGAAGGAAAGTGCCTGTACTCTTTATAATAGAAAAGGCAGATGTTACCCAAACTCAAAGCAAACTAAACTGATTTTGCTGCAAAATTTTCAGGCTATAGCAACTTACTTGAAATAATCAGTTATTTATGATGTACTTCTTTCCTTTAACCAAATTTTTGTCAGTGATTTAGAACACATTTATTAATGTTTCACTTCATAGTATCTATTAATGTTTCACTCAAAATGTTATTTTGTTTGAAAATAACAAAAAACCTGCCCCAGAGAATAAGAGACAGTAAATTTTAAAAACGAGAGGGTAAAAAATAGTATGGTCACTGTTTTATTTCTTTAAAAATCTGTGATTTAGGGGAAAGAGTACAGTGAATCATGAAACCCAATCTACAAATCAGGGCATTGAGACCTGGTGAGAATCATAAAGTGTGCCAGACCGTATTATGACTCATATAAAATGTGAATCCCTATCAAACCCTCTGAAATTGTGTAGCATCTGGGTCAATTTGAACCTGTGATTGGAGTTTCAACTTCATCATTGGAACTTTGTTTTCCTGTTAACTAACATATTAGTTAAGGGTATAAGAATTATGATTAAATCCAGGTCTGACCTTCATTAGTTGCAGGTCCCCAAACTCCTAAAGCACCACTTTCCTTATCTTTACAATGGGAATAAGAAAATAATAAGTAACTCTCCCAGGGTTGTTATAAGCTTTATTTTTTTATTGGAGTAAAATTGCTTTACAATGTTGTGTTAGTTTCTGCTGTGCAACGAAGTGAATCGGCTGTATGCATACCTATATCCCCTCCCTCTTGGACCTCCCTCCCACACCCGCACCCCACCGATCTAGGTCATCACAGAGCACCAAGCTGAGCTTTCTCTGCTTTATAGCATGTTCCCACTAGCTATCTAATTTATGTATGGTAGTGTGTATATGTCAATGCTAATCCCCCAGTTCTTCCCACCCTCCCCTGCCCCCCTGTGTCCACATGTCCATTCTCTATGTCTACGTCTCTATTCCTGCCCTGCAAATAGATTCATCCCTACCATTTTTCTAGATTCCACATATATGCATTAACATATGATATTTGTTTTTCTCTTTCTGGCTTACTTCACTCTGTATGACAGACTCTAGGTCCATCCACATCTCTACAAATGACCCAATTTCATTCCTTTCTATAGCTGAGTAATATTCCATTGTATATATGTACCACATCTTCTTTATCCATTCATCTGTCATCAGACATTTAGGTTGTTTCCATATCCTGGCTTTAAATGAGTTAAATAGTAGAAAATGCTTAGCACAGTTACTTGCACATTCAACTCTCAGGAAGTGTTAGCAATTATGATATAGCTAGGGCAGGGGTCTTAACACAGAGATACTCTGCCTATTGTGGGCTTCCAACACCCGTCCTCTCATTCTTATGGGAGGATTTTCCCTTCTACCACCACAGGGTAGATAGCTTATCCCTCCCTGGAATGGCCAGTAATCTCATTAACTAAGAAAGGAAATATAAAAGGAAGAAATTTAGGGTTTATTTCCTTAGTTTTTATTGAAAGAAAAATGTTGCCTTTGGCTGTATTATTTTGGCAGTCCTTGCATGTGAAAAGAAAGGGAGAGCTATGGGTTCCTAAACTGAATGTTGTAAGTGAATTTAACCACTTGAAAAAATAATTTCCATGGCAGCAATGCATTAAAAATGAATAGTAACAATGAGCATCTACAAAAAAAAATTCTTTCAATTTATAAATTGATTCTCTCATGTATTCTTTTTTAATTCCTATATTCTCATATTCAGATATTATTATCATTATTATTTAACCAGATTAGAAATAGTGTGATTCAAAATATTAAGTGACTACCTTATTATCCCATAGCTGGGGCTTCTAGCTATGTTTATATATATATGTATGTATACACACACACGTATTTGTGTATATATAAAATATATGCAAATATGTACATATTTCATATGTGTATTATATAATGTTTATGTACACACATGCATACATATATGAATATATATTAATATATGTGTATATATATTCATATTCATATATATACACACATAAATGTATAAAGTGGGAGAGAGGATATACTATGTTTGCAAATGTATTGAATATATATACTGAATATATTCTGGCAAGTATGAACACAAACTTGAGATTAACATGACAATGTTAGTTGTAAAAATAAAGAATTCACATATACAAATTATACTTGAAGAAAAACTTAATTGTCCTAGCTCCCTTTACTGAAATGATTTATAAAATTTCTGATATGTGATTCAGGTGAGTAAATAAATATACTGCTCATATAGGAGCAAATGACTTATTAGATTCATTTTATTCATATCTAATTTTCTCAAAGAATATAAGCAATTTTAACAAATTGAATTCATTACTTACTTTAAATTGAATTAAAGTGATTTCTTACATTTCCTATGTGGAAGAGGTCACTGGGGTTTTCTTTCCTCTCAAATACAAGTTATGAATCCATTTTCTTTCTTGGATTGATTATGTGTGTAATGAAAGTCTTTGAACAGAATTCAGAAAACATCTCAAAAGAAAATTAATATTTAGACATTATTTAAGTCAAAAAAATGAAATTTTGTGTTACACTATGAAATGAAAGTATAATTACTGAGCACTAATATGTGAGGTGCTTTCATTTATATTGCTTAGTTTAATACTAACAACATAACAATGTGGTAACTATTTTTCTTTTTTTTAAACATCTTTATTGGAGTATAATTGCTTTACAATGGTGTGTTAGTTTCTGCTTTATAACAAAGTGAATCAGTTATACATATACATATGTTCCCATATCTCTTCCCTCTTGCATCTCCCTCCCTCCCACCCTCCCTATCCCACCCCTCTAGGTGGTCACAAAGCACAGAGCTGATCTCCCTGTGCTATGTGGTTGCTTCCCACTAGCTATCTATTTTACGTTTGGTAGTGTATATATGTCCATGCCAGTCTCTCATGCTGTCTCATCTTACCCTTCCCCTTCCCCATATCCTCAAGTCCATTCTCTAGTAGGTCTGTGTCTTTATTCCCGTCTTGCCACTAGGTTCTTCATGACCTTTTTTTTCCCCTTAGATTCCATATATATGTGTTAGCATACTGTATTGTCATACAGAGTGAAGTAAGTCAGAAAGAGAAAAACAATGTGGTAACTATTAACCTCTTTTGAAAATTAAGAAATCAAGTCACAGATAAGTTATTCACTGAGCATAAGATTGCACAATTAGTAAATGGCAATTCTGCATTCAATTCCATATTTTTCTGACTCCAAAGAACACATTTTTATCTTTTACAAAATTACTCATTTTTTTTTAATTGAAGTTGTCAACCCATAACCATTTTAATAAACCAAATAGATGAAGGATTAACATTCTAATGTGGCCACTTCTTTATTCTTTCTGGGTTTCCCACTCTCTGAGTTCTCAGCTCTTTAAGAATTTCTGAGTGAGTGTTACTCAATATTACAATCTTATGTGGCAGTTGGAGACTAAATCCCCTGTTAGGGAATTCCCTGGCAGTCCAGTGGTTAGGACTCCATGCTTTCCCTGCTGAGGGTTGGGGAACTAAGATACCACACACAAAAAATGTAGACTTAAAAAAAAAAAAATCCCCTAAGTTACATTCTGCCTCTGCCATTTATTAGGTTGATGACCTTGAAAACTTTAACAGATTTCTGAGCCTCATTACTTCCAAACTGTGGTATTTCCCAAAGAGTCTAAGTTCATCCATCAGTTTGTCCCATATCCACTGAGAGTTTTATGTTTCTCACATGCTTTGCCTGGCCACACTTTATAAAGTAGATCCACCACCAACACCCAAAAGTTTATTATTCTATAATGTATTACATTTTGAAATTCTTTCACTTATTTTATTTACTTTTTTTTTTTTGGTCTCCGTGGAATTAGGGACCTTGTCTGCATGATCATTATTTTATGCCCAGTGCCTAGTACTTTTCCTGGCATGAAATCAATACTCACAAACTATTGACTGAATGGAGAAATGATTGAAATTACTAGTGTTCAGTTTGAGTCAAACTAGAAAAACAATAACATTAACATATTGTTTCCTTAATCTTATTCTGATTGGTGTGTGGGACATATTATAACTCATTTGTCTCTAAGTGAGGTGGAACATTTGTATTGATTTAGAGTGTTAAGATCTGCTATTTTCCTGATGTAAACCTGTTTCTTAATGGTGTGACCACACAAAATATTTCTAAATATTCCAAGAAAAACTGAAATAAGACAAAAAGTGATGTGTAATAGTGTTGACGTCTCTTAGAAGCATAAAGTAAAGAGAAAAAACAATAAAAAAGACACAAGTTCTGAATAAAACTTGTTATGGTGGATTGACACTCTCCTTTGAGAGTTTATTTCTAAACAAAACTAAGTATTGTAAACTCTTTAAGATACAGTAACAATTGGAATATTAAAGCACTTAACATTTTAAGACTAGCATACAGACTTATTTTTATGTGCTTAACTGTCAAATGTCCTGGGAATTATGAAGACAAGTCCTTCAGCAACTATCATGTATGAATCATACAACATGATTTTATTAGATTTTAAAATGTTTATTATTTTCTTTAGACTCTATAATAAAGACTATTAAATAATATTTTCACATAAATACAAAATAAATAGAGTTTATAAAATAATATGAAACATCTTTTTGCAAATTAATACAGGCTGGTATAATTCTACTCTAATCAATATTTAAATATATTTACATTTAGTCACCAGGCCTTCCCTGTGTTTAATGTTACTACCATCCAAAAGCCATATCACGTTGGGAATAATTGACATGTTGACAATATTGAGTCTCAGTATCATGAACGTGGACTACTTCTCTATTCGTTTAATTCTTTGAATTCTTTCATCAAAGTTTTATAGTTTTCCTCATAGAGATCTTGTGCATATTTGTTAGATTTATACCAAAATATTTCATTTTGGGGGGTGCAAATGTAATGGTGTTATGCTTCTAATTTTAAATTCCACTTGTTTACTGCTAGTATATAGGAGAGTGATTAACTTTCGTATATTAATATTGTATCCTGCAACCTTTCTATACTAACTTATTAGTTCCAGGAGAGTTTTTTTTTTTTTTTTTTTTTGCCAATTTTTTTAGGTTTTCTAAAGAGATGATCATGTCATCTGGAAGCAAAGGCAGTTTTATTTCTTCTTTCTCAGTCTGAATACTTTTAATTTCCTTTTCTCATCTTATTGCATTAACTAGGACTTCTAGTATGATGTTGAAAAGCAGTGGTTAGAGGGGATATCCTTAAGTTGTCCCTGATTTTCATGGAATAGCTTTTAGTTTCTCACCATTAAGAAGAAATGTTTTTGATATCCTGGAAGACATATTACAAATGATTTTGAGGAGGCATTTTGAGATAATTGAAGGTACTGTTAACCTCTGAATTCCATGCAACAAACCTTATAAGGCACTCACTAGCTCAGAAAACTAGTGAGTCTATAATACTCAATCTGTTCTTTTTTAAAAAAAGTTTTGCATAATTTTGAGTAGTCAACAATTTGTCCTTAGGTAATAATAGCTAACATCATACTCAACACTGAAAAGTTGAAAGCTTTACCTATCAGTTCATGAAAAAGATAACGATGCCCACTCTCACCACTTTTATTCAACATAATACTGGAAGTCCTAGACAGAGCAATTAGGCAAGACAAAGAAATAAAAGGCATCCAAATTATAAAGGAAAACAAAATTGTTGTTATTTACAGATAATATGATCTTATATATTAAAAATAATAAAGACTCAACCCCAAAACTATTGGAACTAATCAACAAATTTAGTAAATTTGTAGGATATAAAATCAATATACAGAAACCAGTTGCATTTCTATAAATACTAGCAACAAAATATCCAAAAAGGAAATAAATAAAACTATCCCATTCACAGTAGAATCAAAAAAATAAAATACTGAGGAATAAATTTAACCAAGGAAGAGAAAGATCTGTACAAATAAAACTACAAGGTTTCAATGAAATAAACTGAAGATGACACAAACACATGAAAGCTATCCCATGTTTATGGACTGTAAGAGTTAATCTTGTTAAAATGTCTACACTACCCAAAGCCATCTATAGATGCAATGCTCTCCCTGTCAAAATTCCAATGACATTTTTCACAGAAATAGAAAAAACAATCTTAAAATTTGTGTGGAACCACAAAAGACCCCAGATGGCCAAAGCAATCCTGAGAAAGAAGAAAATATCTGAGACATCACACTTCCTGAATTCAATCTATACTACAAAACTATAGTAAAAAAAAATGGTATGGTACTGGCATATAAATAGAAACATAGACAAATGGAACAGAATAGAGAACCCAGAAATAAAGCCCCTAGTACATGGTCAACTAATATTTACAAGAGTCAGGAACACTCAATGGGAAAAGGATAGTCTCTTCAATAAATGGTGTTGGGAAAACTGGATAACTACACAAAGAAAAATGAAATTGTACCCCTATTTAACATCACTCACAAAAATTAACTCAAGATAAATTAAAAACTTAAACACAAGACCTACTACTGTAGAACTCTTAGAAGAAAATATAGTGAAGAAACTGTTTGACTTTGGTCTTGGCAATGATTTTTTTGAAATAACATCAAAAGCACAACCAACGAAAGCAAAAATAAACAAGTGGGACTACATCAAACTAAAAATCTTCTGCACAGCAAAAGAAAAAATCAACAAAATGAAAAGGAAACCTACAAAATGAGAAAAAAGATTTTGCAAATCATATATTGAATAACGGGTTAATATCCAAAATATATAAAGAACTGATATAACTCAATAACAACAACAACAAAGAAAACAATCTGATTAAAAAATAGGCAGAGGAACTGAATCGATATTTTTCCAAAGGAGACATCCGTATGGCAAAAAGGCACATGAAAAGATGCTCAACATCACTAATCATGAAACTGCAAATCAAACCCACAATAAGATAATACCTCACACCTGTTAGAGTGGCTATCATCAAGAAGAGGAGAAAGTGTTGTTAAGGCTGTGGAGAAAAGGGAACCCCTGTGCACTCTTGGTGGGAATGTAAGTTGTTTCAGCTACTATGGAAAACAGTATGGAGGCTCCTCAAAAATTTAAAGATAGAACTACCATATGATCCTGCACTCCCACTTCTGAGTATATATCCAAAGGAAATGAAAACAGGTTATTGAAAAGATAGCTGCACTCTCACGTTTATTGAAGCATTATTCACAATAGCCAAGATGTGGAAACAGCCTGTCTATCAATGGATGAATGGATAAAGAAGATGTGATATACATATTTAGCCATGAGGAAGAAGGAAGTCCTGCCATTTGCAATACGCATAGATCTTGAGGACGTTATGCTAATCGAGATAATTCAGACATAGACAAATAGTATATGATATCACTTTTATGTGGAATCTAAAAACCTGAACTTGTAAAAACAGAGAGTAAAATGGTTAGTTACCAGGGGCTGGAGTGGAGGGTTGGGAGAGATGTTGTTTAAGAGTACAAACTTACAACTAGTAGATAAATATCCTGGAGATCTGATACACAGCATAGTGATAATAGTCAAAAACACTGTATTATAAACTTCAAAGTTGCGAAGAGACTAGAACTTGATGGTTTTCACCACAAAAAAAAATGATAATAATGTGATGCGATAGAGGTATTAGCTAAGGCTATGTTCATAATCATATTGCAATATATAAATGTATCAAAACAATACATTGTATACATTAAACTTATGCGATGCTATATGTCAATTATATCTATAATAATAATAATAATAATGCCAACATCTGTCAAATCATGAACTGTAGCTTAAAATACTGAAACTTTCCTTAGAAACTTAGCCAATAGGTCAATAGATGTATGGAACCCTTTTAGAACTACCCAAATAAACATTAGTTAGAAAGGTCAAAGTATTAGCTTGAAGTAGAATTAGAAAGTTTATATCCGCAAAAGTTGAAGGAAATAAGATGATCCCTTAGTAGAGCTTTAAGACATTACTGTCTTAGTGTATAAGTTTTCCCAGGAGAAGACAAATAATTATTGATTATCTTTATACAGTAGGACGCAAAAGAATGTCAAATGCATCTATCACAGTGGAGCATTTAAACAGGGGCTAAGTGAAATATTGTGCTTGGATTAGGCACTTCAGAAATGTGATGGATAAATATTTTATTTATAGCTTGAAAATCTTGAATGTACCTATAACCTTGATCATTTGGTTACAAGTAAAACAAATATTAAAAAGAACAGTACAAGGGGTGATTATTTCCATTTTCCATAAAAATAATCATGATATGTCTGTGTATTCCTCAAGTTTCAGCTTTAATATATTACTGAGAAATATTAGGTAATGGTTTAGAAATGTTAATCTGGATTCTAACTGGCTCAACGTCTATTATTTTACCAATATTAGTAGATTCATTTGCTCATAAATATATTAGAACGTTACCTAATTTTCAATCAGCTAGAAGATGACCAAAGGTAGAGATTTTTTCTGAGAGCTCTGTATACAGTCTTTCCGCTAACTCTTTTATTGGACAGTTTTAGTTACAGAGTAAATCTCTATCTGTAAAATTTGATAATAAATTTGATTGGCTAGTTTCATAGAAAAGAAAAATGTGCTCTGATATTAGTGGTCACAGAGGGACAATTAGAGGTTGAGACACGGGAAGAATTTGATATTACTAGAATTTCATAACACTCAAGTAGAAGTAGTCCAAGGAATCTGCTTTTCTGTAATAGTGGAATTTATGGTAGAATTAGTGGTACTCATATCTATAAGAAAATGGCATTTGTGTTGAGTTACTTCTTGGAAATTCAAGTGAGAGGGCTATTGAGTGCTAAAGTCACCTTCAGAGCAGGATTACTAAGTAGGTTTGGGGAGTTAACACATTTTTTGTGCTAATATTGATATTGGCCCTCAGGTAATAGAGCATGGAGTTGCTTTAGATTCTGTTTCTATTGGGGATCAATTATTTATCTGAAAGGCAATATTTTTATCTTAGACACCAGCTTTTCAGTTTTTCTAGAAGCCTTTGAAAATGTTTCACTAGATGATAGAGACATACCAGATCGATAATTTCCCATCTCACTTTAGTCCTTCTGACCACATTCTCATTTTAGGTCTTATATTACTTATAAAAATAAAGCATAGGGATGATTTTATATGAGTTGTTGGATCTAAATCAGCACCTTATCTGAAAATATCTTGAAGTCAATTTCTAAAGTCTCTTGTGGGTACTTGCATTCCTTATTTAAAGCCTTGAATTTTGTCACATGTACTTTTAAAGGAAAAACATAAGATCTCTCTCTCTCTCTTTCTCTCTCTCTCTCTCTCTCTCTCTCTCTATATATATATATATAGTATGAGTCTTACAGCTCTAGAAACAGGTGTCAAATAGTATGTGAGTTTTTGTGGCAAATTTCTTGTCTATGCTCTTGATTGTTTTCGTCTTCTAACTTTTTAAGCAATTCTATAAGGTATAAATTGTACACTGTAAAATTCATCCATCATAAGTGTATTATTCAAAAACTCTTACTGCAAAGAGTTGTACAACTATTACCACACTCCAGTTTTAAAAAACTAACATCACCCCCCAAATTTTCATCATGTCCCTTTACAGTCAGTCTCTGCACCCTCCACTAGACTATAGTGGCCACTGATCTGCTTTGTGTCTTTATAAATTTACCTTTGCTAGTAATGTCACAAATGAAATCATACAACATGTAGAATTTTATTTCTGGCTTCTTTCACTTAATACAACAAATTTGAGATCCGTCCATGTTGCACATGTATCAATACTTTGTTCATTTTTATTGCTGAGTTGTGTTACATTGGATGGATAACCCCATATTTTGTTTATTTACTCACTTGTTGAGGGGCATTTGAATTGTTTCCAGATTTTGGCTAACATAAATAAAATGGTTACAAATGTTTTTGTGTAAAATCCTTTGTATGAACAATCTTCCTTTCATTTATATGGGTAAAGATGAAGGATTAGAATAGCTGTTTCATGTGGTAAATGAATGTTTAATTTTTAATGAACTGCCAGTTTTATTTTCCAAAGTGACTGTAATGTTTTACATTCTAAAAGGCAATGTATGAGGGTTCCAGTTTCTCCACATCCATGAAAAATTTGGTCTTGTCAGATTTTTGGTTATAGCCATTCTAGTGGGTATGGAGTAGTCTTTAACCTTGGTTTTAATTAGCAAATTAATGGATCATCTTTTCATGTGTTTATGAACCAGTCATATATGTTCTTCCATGACATGTCTATTCAAAACTTTTGTCCTTTTTTTTTCTTTTTTCTTCCAGTTTTATTGAGTTATAATTGACCTACAGCACTGTACAATTTAAGGTGTACAGCATAATGATTTGATTTACATATATCATGAAGTGATTATCACAATAAGTTTAGTGAACCCCCATTATCTCATATAGGTTCTTCATGACCATTTTTTTTTTTTAGATTCCATATATATGTGTTAGCATACGGGATTTATTTTTCTCTTTCTGACTTACTTCACTCTGTACGACAGACTCTAGGTCCATCCACCTCATTACATATAACTCAATTTCATTTCTTTTTCATGGCTGAGTAATATTCCATTGTATATATGTGCCACTTCTTCTTTATCCATTCATCTGTTGATGGACATGTAGGTTGCCTCTGTGTCCTGGCTATTGTGAATAGAGCTGCAATGAACATTGTGGTACATGACTCTTTTGAATTATGGTTTTAACAGGGTGTATGCTCAGTAATGGGATTGCGGGGTCATATGGTAGTTCTATTTTTAGATTTTTAAGGAACCTCCATACTGTTCTCCATCGTGGCTGTATTAATTTACATTCCCACCAACAGTACAAGAGGGTTCCCTTTTCTCCACACCATCTCCAGCACTTATTGTTTGTAGATTTTTTTGATGATGGCCATTCTGACTGGTGTGAGATGATACCTCATTGTAGTTTTGATTTACATTTCTCCAATGATTAGCAATGTTGAGCATTCTTTCATCTGTTTGTTGGCAATCTATATATCTTCTTTGGAGAAATGTCTATTTAGGTCTTCTGCCCATTATTGGGTTAGGTTGTTTGTTTTTTTGATATTGAGCTGCATGAGCTGCTTGTAAATTTTGGAGATTAATCCTTTGTCAGTTGCTTCATTTGCAAATAGTTTCTCCCATTCTGAGGGTGTGTTTTGCTCTGGTTATGGTTTCCTTTGCTATACAAAAGCTTTTAAGTTTCATTAGGTCCCATTTGTTTATTTTTGTTTTTATTTCCATTTCACTAGGAGGTGGATCCAGAAGGATCTTGCTATGATTTACATCATAGAGTGTTCTGCCTATGTTTTCCTCCAAGAGTTTGATAGTGTCTGGCCTTGCATTTAGGTCTTTAATCCATTTTGAGTTTATTTTTGTGTATAGTGATAGGGAGTGTCCTAATTTCATTCTTTTACATGTAGCTGTCCAGTTTTCCCAGCACCAATTATTGAAGAGGCTCTCTTTACTCTGTTGTATATTCTTGCCTCCTTTATCAAAAATAAGGTGACCATATGTGCGTGGTTTTATCTCTGGCCTTTCTGTCCTGTTCCATTGCTCTATATTTCCTTTTTTGTGCCAGTACCATCCTGTCTTGATTACTGTAGGTTTTTAGTATAGTCTGAAGTCAGGGGGCCTGATTCCTCCAGCCCCGTTTTTCTTTCTCAAGATTCCTTTGACTGTTCGGAGTCTTTTGTGTTTCCATGAAAATTGTGAAATTTTTTGTTCTAGTTCTGTGAAAAATGCCAGTGGTAGTTTGATAGGGATTACATTGAATCTGTAGATTGCTTTGGGTAGTAGAGTCATTTTCACAATGTTGATTCTTCCAATCCAAGAATATGGTATATCTCTCCATCTATTTGGATCATCTTTAATTTCTTTCATCAGTGTCTTATAGTTTTCTGCATACAGGTCTTTTGTCTCCTTAGGTAGGTTTATTCCTAGCTATTTTGTTCATTTTGTTGCAGTGGTAAATGGGAGTGTTTCCTTAATTTCTCTTTCAGGTTTTTCATAATTAGTGTATAGGAATGCAAGAGATTTCTGTGCATTAGTTTTGTATCCTGCTACTTTACCAAATTCATTGATTAGCTCTAGTACTTTTCTAGTAGCATCTTTAGGATTCTCTATGTATAGTATCAAGTCATCTGCAAACAGTGACAGCTTTACTTCTTCTTTCCCAATTTGGATTCCTTTTATTTCCTTTCCTTCTCTGATTGCTGTGGCTAAAACTTCCAAAATTATGTTGAATAATAGTGGTGAGAGTGGACAACTTTGTCTTGTTCCTCATCTTAGTGGAAATGGTTTCAGTTTTTCATCATTGAGAACAATGTTGGCTGTAGGTTGTCATATATGGTCTTTATTATGTTGAGGTAAGTTCCCTCTATGCCTACTTTCAGGAAGGTTTTTATCATAAATGGGTGTTGAATTTTGTCGAAAGCTTTCTCTGCATCTATTGAGATGATCATATGGTTTTTCTCCTTCAATTTGTTAATATGGTTTATCACATGGATTGATTTGTGTATATTGAAGAATCCTTGCATTCCTGGGATAAACCCCACTTGATCATGGTGTATGATCCTTTTAATGTGCTGTAAGATGCTGTTTGCTAGTATTTTGTTGAGGATTTTTACATCTATGTTCATCAGTGATATTGGCTTGTAGTGGTTTTTTTGGTGACATTTTTGTCTGGTTTTGGTGTCAGGGTGATGGTGGCCTGGTAGAATGAGTTTGGGAGTGTTCCTCCCTCTGCTATATTTTGGAAGAGTTTGAGAAAGATAGGTGTTAGGTCTTCTCTAAGTGTTTCATAGAATTGGCCTCTGATTCCATCTGGTCCTGGGCTTTTGTTTTTTGGAAGATTTTTAATCCCAGTGTTAATTTCAGTGCTTCTGATTGATCTGTTTATATCTTCTGTTTCTTCCTGGTTCAGTCTCGGAAGGTGGTGCTTTTCTACGAATTTGTCCATTTCTTCCAGGTTGTCCATTTTATGGCATATAGTTGCTTGTAGTAATCTCTGATGATCCTTTGTATTTCTGCAATGTCAGTTGTTATTTCTTCTTTTTCATTTCTAATTATATTGATTTGAGTCTTCTCCCTTTTTTTCTTGATGAGTCTGGCTAATGAGTTATCAATTTTGTTTCTCTTCTCAAAGAACCAGCTTTTAGTTTTACTGATCTTTGCTATTGTTTCCTTCATTTCTTTTTCATTTATTTCTGATTTGATCTTTATTTCTTTCCTTCAGCTAACTTTGGGGGTTTTTTTTGCTCTTCCTTCTCTAATTGCCTTAGGTGTAAGGTTAGGTTGTTTGAGATGCTTCTTGTTTCTTGAGGTAGGATTGTATTGCTATAAACTTCCCTCTTAGAACTGCTTTTGCTGCATTCCATAGGTTTTGGATCGTTGGGTTTTCATTGTCATTTGTTTCTAGGTATTTTTTGATTTCCTCTTTGATTTCTTCAGTGATCTCTTGGTTATTCAATAGTGTATGTTTAGCCTCCATGTGTTTGTATTTTTAGATTTTTTTCCCTCTAATTGATATCTAGTCTCATAGCATTGTGGTCGGAAAAGATACTTGACAAGATTTCAATTTTCTTAAATTTACCAAGGCTTGATTTGTGACCCAAGATATGGTCTATCCTGGAGAACGTTCCATGAGCAATTGAAAAGAGAATATATCCTGTTGTTTTTGGATGGAATGTCCTATAAATATCAATTAAGTCCATCTTGTTTAATGTATCATTTAAAGCTTGTGTTTCCTTATTTATTTTCATTTTGGATGAACTGTCCATTGGTGAAAGTGTGGTGTTAAAGTCCCCTACTATGATTGTGTTACTGTTGATTTCCCCTTTTATGGCTGTTAGTATTTGCCTTATGTATTGAGGTGCTCCTATGTTGGGTGCATAAATATTTACAATTGTTATATCTTCTTCTTGGATTGATCCCTTGATCATTATGTAGTGTCCTTCTTTGTCTCTTGTAATAGTCTTTGTTTTAAAGTCCTAAATAAACATTTCTCCAAAGAAGATATACAGATTTCCAAGAAACACATGAAAGGATGCTCAACATCACTAATCATTAGAGAAATGCAAATCAATACTACAATGAGGTATCATCTCACACAGGTCAGAATGGCCATCATGAAAAAATCCACAAACCATAAATGCTGGAGAGGGTGTGGAGAAAAGGGAACCCTCTTGCACTGTTGGTGGAAATGTAAATTGATACAGCCACTATGGAGAACAGTATGGAGGTTCTTTGAAAAACTAAAAATAGAACTACCATACTCCCAGCAATCCCACTACTGGGCATATACCTGGAGAAAACCATAATTCAAAACAGTCATGTATGGATAAAGAAGATGTGGCACATATATACAATGGAATATTACTCAGCCATGAAAAGGAATGAAACTGAGTTATTTGTAGGGTCGGTGGATGGAGCTAGAGACTGTCATACAGAGTGAAGTAAGTCAGAAAGAGGAAAACAAATACCGTATGCTAACACATATATATGGAATCTAAAAAAAAAAAAAGAAAAGAAAATGGTCAGAAGAACCTAGGGGCAAGATGGGAATAAAGATGCAGACCTACTAGAGAATGGACTTGAGGACATGGGGAGGGGGAAGGGTAAGCTGGGACGAAGTGAGAGAGTGGCATGGACATATATACACTACCAAACATAAAATAGATAGCTAGTGGGAAGCAGCCGCATAGCACCAGGAGGTCAGCTCGGTGCTTTGTGACCACCTAGAGGGGTGGGATAGAGAAGGTGGGAGGGAGGGAGATGCAAGAGGGAAGAGATATGGGGCCATATGTATATGTATAGCTGATTCACTTTGTTATAAAGCAGAAACTGACACACCACTGTAAAGCAATTATACTCTAATAAAGATGTTTAAAAAAAAAAAGAATTCCTACAATTCAATATTAAAGTGCAAATAATTCAATAAAAAATGGGCAAGAGATTTGAAGAGGTGCTTCACTTAAGTAGATGTATAAATGATGAACAACACATAAAGAAATGTTCAAATTTATTATTCGTAGTGTAAATGAAAATTAAAATCATAATGATACACATACTCAACACAATGGCTAAAATAAAAAAGATTGACAACACCAAATGTTGGTGTGAATGTGAAACAATAGAGCTCTCAATCTTGTGCTTTGTACGGGAATACAAAAATCGTACAACACTTTGCAAAGTGTTCTGGGATTTCTTACGAAGATATACATACACCAACCCTCTCACCCAGGAATTCCACAGCCAGGTGTTTACCCAAGAAAATTACAATGGGTATCCTCAGAAATACTGTACAAAACTGTTCATAGCAGCTTTATATTAATATTCAAAATAGAAAACAGTCCAGATGTCCATTCCTAGGAATATTTTGTAAATATACCTGATATACAAATTCAATAGAATACTGAATATTGTATATACAATATACAGTAATAGAGTACATCACTGATATACTTAGCATCTTCAAAGAATCTCAGACACATTTCACTAAATGTAAGAAGCTTTACCCTAAAGAATATGATTCTTTTAATGAAAATCTGCAGTGGGCAAAATAATGCCTGACAAAATAAAAACAGTGGTTGTTTCAGGAGGATATTGGGGTTGGGATTGACTGGAAAGGAGGATGAGGAAACACTAGGGTGAATTTAATGTCCTGTAAGTTGGTAGGATTTTGGATTGCATAGGTATATGTATGCATTTGTTAAAATGTAATGGTAAATTGTATGCTTAAGATCTGTGTGTTTTATTTTATATAACTTTTACATAAAGAAACAAGAAAAACTTTAAGAAAAATTTAAATTCTTGTTACTAAAAATCCATGCTGAAATATTTAGGACGAGTATTTTTTTCTGAGCACCACTTACAATGATTTTATTGGTATACCTTTCTCAAGTGAGGGCTCTCAAGCTGGGGTTCCCAGTTGTGTAATCATATGTCTAAGGGCATATGACACTTTGCTATTATAAATACAACAAATCTGTCTATATAATCAATTTCACTCAATACTGAATAATTTAAAGCGTTCAACTTATTTTCAGAAAAGAGATACTTTATAGAATAGAATGCAAATTTCCCAAGAAGGTTTAAGAGAAAATGTGAAAATGTGTGACTTCAAAGACAGTTGTTTGTGTTGAGCTGCTTCAGGCTCTGCCTTTGCACTCCCTGAAGGTACATGTTCAATCTCCTATGCTTTTTGGGATATTGTGATGGAAAAGGTAGAGAAAACCTGCAACTGAAACAAAAGATCAAGAATGGAATTACATGAGAATTATGTGAAAATCTTTTAGTACAGATTTCATCTTAGCAGGTACAGCTTGATAGGAAAAGACAATTCTCCTCGGTCTCAGACTGTGTTCCTGCAGGGGGCACTTTGATGTTAGATTTATACATTGTAGTTAAAACCATCCAAAGAGGTGATTAACATCTGGTTCCAAGTAACAGCCACAGAGTTCTGTTATTACAGATGGTAAAATATCATTGTTGCTCTGTCAAGGAATACATATAACTCAGCAAGAGAATCTGAACAAATTTAAGCATATACAGTTACAGTAATTGCTTTTGAAGCGAAGAGCTATGGTGGAAATATATAAATGGGTTGGATAGGTTTTACTCTCTGAGCTTAGAAAGTATAATTCCTGAGTTCAGTAATTATCGGAGAAAACTAAATTTGTTGCAATTTTCAAGAACCAAGGTAGTTCACCTATGCCACCCTTTTTTTAAGTGTTTCCAGTTAAGAGCATGGGTGGACTAGCAAGATAAGGAAAGGAAGATTAAATGCATTTTTTGACCAAGTTGAGTTTGTGTTTATAACCAGAAAGAAGCCAAAATAGAGTTTTATTTGGGGGAGACATATATATATATATATAATTGCATATATATGTGCAATTTTGTGTACATATCTATGATATATGTTTTGTAAATTTTTATACAGTATTCTATTTATATTTTAAAATATTTATGTATTTTATATAATATATACAACATATATACAATATATACGTATTTATATGTGTTTATAGTGTATATAATATATATACACTAGCTATATGTATATTATATCTATACTATATATATATATTTATATTAGTTAAGTATATATCAGTAAACTACCTTTCACAGGAATAATTACTGGTAGCAAAACAGATCCTTATGGTTTTCTAAGATTTAATCACTATGCAATATAAGTGGAACTGAAAAAGAATCAAAGAATAAGCTACCCATAAGTCTAGAAGAGAACAAGTAGAATGAAGTATCACTGCAAACATATAGATGTTCCATGAAATTAGGGGGAGAAATAAGAACAGTTCAAACATCGTAAAAACTAGAGAGGTGTGAAGGAGAAAGAGGACAGAGAAAGAACGATTAAATTTTTTTTTTTTTTTTTAGAATTTTTTTTTTAAACATCTTTATTGAAGTATAATTGCTTCACAATGGTGTGTTAGTTTCTGGTTTATAACAAAGTGAATCAGCTACACATATACACACGTTCCCATATCTCCTCCCTCCCGCATCTCCCTCCCTCCCACCCTCCCCATCCCACCCCCACAGGCGGTCACAAAGCACCGTACTGATCTCCCTGTGCTATGCGGCTGCTTCCCACTAGCTATCTATTTTACATTTGGTAGTGTATATATGTCCATGACACTCTCTCATCCTGTCACATCTCACCCCTCCCCCTCCCCATATCCTCAAGTCCATTCTTTAGTAGGTCTGTGTCTTTATTCCCATCTTGCCACTAGGTTCTTCATGACCTTTTTTTTTTTTTTCCTTAGATTCCATATATATGTGTTAGCATACTGTATTTGTTTTTCTCTTTCTGACTTACTTCACTCTGTATGACAGTCTCTAACTCCATCCACCTCATTACAAGTGCCTCCATTTCATTTCTTTTTATGGCTGAGTAATATTCCATTGTATATATGTGCCACATCTTTATCCATTCATCCGATGATGGACACTTAGGTTGCTTCCATGTCCTGGCTATTGTAAATAGAGCTGCAATGAACATTTTGGTACATGACTCTTTTTGAATTATGGTTTTCTCAGGGTATATGCCCAGTAGTGGGATTGCTGGGTCGTATGGTAGTTCTATTTTTAGTTTTTTAAGGAACCTCCATACTGTTCTCCATAGTGGCTGTATCAATTTACATTCCCACCAACAGTGCAAGAGTGTTCCCTTTTCTCCACATCCTTTCCAGCATTTATTGTTTGTAGATTTTTTGATGATGGCCATTCTGACCGGTGTGAGATGGTACCTCATTGTAGTTTTGATTTGCATTTCTCTAATGATTAATGATGTTGAGCATTCTTTCATGTGTCTGTTGGCCATCTGTATATCTTCTTTGGAGAAATGTCTATTTAGGTCTTCTGCCCATTTTTGGATTTGTTTGTTTGTTTTTTTGATATTGAGCTGCATGAGTTGCTTGTAAATCTTGGAGATTAATCCTTTGTCAGTTGCTTCATTTGCAAATATTTTCTCTCATTCTGAGGGTTGTCTTTTTGTCTTGTTTATGGTTTCCTTTGCTGTGCAAAAGCTTTTAAGTTTCATTAGGTCCCATTTGTTTATTTGTGTTCTTATTTCCATTTCTCTGGGAGCTGGGTCAAAAAGAATCTTGCTGTGATGTATGTCATAGAGTGTTCTGCCTATGTTTTCCTCTAAGAGTTTGATAGTGTCTGCCCTTACACTTAGGTCTTTAATCCATTTTGAGTTTATTTTTGTGCATGGCGTCAGGGAGTGTTCTAATTTCATACTTTTACACGTACCTGTCCAATTTTCCCAGCACAACTTATTGAAGAGGCTGTCTTTTCTCCACTGTATATGCTTGCCTCCTTTATCAAAGATAAGGTGACCATATGTGCGTGGGTTTATCTCTGGGCTTTCTATCCTGTTCCATTGATCTATATTTCTGTTTTTGTGCCAGTACCAAACTGTCTTGATTACTGTAGCTTTGTAATATAGTCTGAAGTCAGGGAGCCTGATTCCTCCAGCTCCATTTTTCGTTCTCAAGATTGCTTTGGCTATTCGGGGTCTTTTCTGTCTCCATACAAATTGTGAAATTTTTTGTTCTAGTTCTGTGAAAAATGCCATTGGTAGTTTGATAGGGATTGCATTGAATCTGTAGATTGCTTTGGGTAGTAGAGTCGTTTTCACAATGTTGATTCTTCCAATCCAAGAACATGGTATATCTCTCCATCTATTTGGATCATCTTTAATTTCTTTCATCAGTGTCCTATAATTTTCTGCATACAGGTCTTTTGTCTACTTAGGTAGGCTTATTCCTAGATATTTTATTCTTTTTGTTGCAATGGTAAACGGGAATGTTTTCTTAATTTCACTTTCAGATTTTTCATCATTAGTATATAGGAATGCAAGAGATTTCTGTGCATTAATTTTGTATCCTGCTACTTTACCAAGTTCATTGATTAGCTCTAGTAGTTTTCTGGTGGCAGTTTTAGGATTCTCTATGTACAGTATCATGTCATCTGCAAACAGTGACAGCTTTATTTATTCTTTTCCGATTTGGATTCCTTTTATTTCTTTTTCTTCTCTGATTGCTGTGGCTAACACTTCCAAAACTATGTTGAATAATAGTGGTGAGAGTGGGCAACCTTGTCTTGTTCCTGATCTTAGTGGAAATGGTTTCAGTTTTTCACCACTGAGGACAATGTTGGCTGTGGGTTTGTCATATATGGCCTTTATTATGTTGAGGAAAGTTCCCTCTATGCCTGCTTTCTGCAGGGCTTTTATCATAAATCGGTGTTGAATTTTGTCGAAAGCTTTCTCTGCATCTATTGAGATGATCATATGGCTTTTCTCCTTCAATTTGTTAATATGATGTATCATGTTGATTGATTTGCATATATTGAAGAATCCTTGCATTCCTGGAATAAACCCCACTTGATCATGGTGTATAGTCCTTTTAATGTGCTGTTGGGTTCTGTTTGCTAGTATTTTGTTGAGGATTTTTGCATCTATGTTCATCAGTGATATTGGCCTGTAGTTTTCTTTCTTTGTGACATCTTTGTCTGGTTTTGGTATCAGGGTGATGGAGACCTTGTAGAATGAGTTTGAGAGTGTTCCTCCCTCTGCTATATTTTGGAAGAGTTTGAGAAGGATAGGTGTTAGCTCTTCTCTAAATGTTTGATAGAATTCGCCTGTGAAGCCATCTGGTCCTGGGCTTTTGTTTGTTGGAAGGTTTTTAATCACAGTTTCAATTTCAGTGCTTGTGATTGGTGTGTTCATATTTTCTATTTCTTCCTGGTTCAGTCTGGTAGGTTGTGCATTTCTAAGAATCTCTCCATTTCTTCCGGGTTGTCCATTTTATTGCCATAGAGTTGCTTGTAGTAATCTCTCATGATCGTTTGTATTTCTGCAGTGTCAGTGGTTACTTCTCCTTTTTCATTTCTAGTTCTATTGATTTGAGTCTTCTCCCTTTTTCTCTTGATGAGTCTGGCTAATGGTTTATCAATTTTGTTTATCTTCTCAAAGAACCAGCTTTTAGTGTCATTGATTTTTGCTATTGTTTCCTTCATTTCTTTTTCATTTATTTCTGATCTGATCTTTATGATATCTTTCCTTCTGCTAGCTTTGGGGGTTTTTTTGTTCTTCTTTCTCTAATTGCTTTAGGTGCAAGGTTAGGTTGTTTATTCGAGATGTTTCCTGTTTCTTGAGGTAGGCTTGTATTGCTATAAACTTCCCTCTTAGCACTGCTTTTGCTGCGTCCCATAGGTTTTGGGTCGTCGTGTCTCCATTGTCATTTGTTTCTAGGTATTTTTTGATTTCCCCTTTGATTTCTTCAGTGATCACTTCGTTATTAAGTAGTGTATTGTGTAGCCTCCATGTGTTTGTATTTTTTACAGATCTTTTCCTGTAATTGATATCTAGTCTCATAGCGTTGTGGTCAGAAAAGATACTTGATACGATTTCAATTTTCTTAAATTTACCAAGGCTTGATTTGTGACCCAAGATATGATCTATCCTGGAGAATGTTCCATGAGCACTTGAGAAGAATGTGTATTCTGTTGTTTTTGGGTGGAATGTCCTATAAATATCAATTAAATCCATCTTGTTTAATGTATCATTTAAAGCTTGTGTTTCCTTATTTATTTTCATTTTGGATGATCTGTCCATTGGTGAAAGTGGGGTGTTAAAGTCCCCTACTATGATTGTGTTGCTGTCGATTTCCCCTTTTATGGCTGTTAGTATTTGCCTTATGTATTGAGGTGCTTCTATGTTGGGTGCATAAATATTTACAATTGTTATACCTTCCTCTTGGATCAATCCCTTGATCATTATATAGTGTCCTTCTTTGTCTCTTGTAATAGTCTTTATTTTAAAGTCTATTTTGTCTGATATGAGAATTGCTACTCCAGCTTTCTTTTGATTTCCATTTGCATGGAATATCTTTTTCCATCCCCTCACTTTCAGTCTGTATGTGTCTCTATGTCTGAAGTGGGTCTCTTGTAGACAGCATATATATGGGTCTTGCTTTTGTATCCATTCAGCCAGTCTATGTCTTTTGGTGGGAGCATTTAAACTATTTACATTTAAGGTAATTATCGATATGTATGTTCCTATTCCCATTTTCTTAAATATTTTATGTTTGTTATTGTAGGTTTTCCTTCTCTTGTGTTTCTTGCCTAGAGAAGTTCCTTTAGCATTTGTTGTAAAGCTGGTTTGGTGGTGCTGAACTCTCTCAGCTTTTGCTTGTCTGTAAAGGTTTGAATTTCTCCATCAAATCTGAATTAGATCCTTGCTGGGTAGAGTAACCTTGGTTGTAGGTTTTTCTCCTTCATGACTTTAAGTATATCCTGCCACTCCCTTCTGGCTTGCAGAGTTTCTGCTGAAAGATCAGCTGTTAACCTTATGGGGATTCCCTTGTATGTTATTTGTTGTTTTTCCCTTGCTGCTTTTAATATATTTTCTTTATATTTAATTTTTGATAGTATGATTAATATATGTCTTGGCGTGTTTCTCCTTGGATTTATCCTGTATGGGACTCTCTGTGCTTCCAGGACTTGATTAACTATTTCCTTTCCCATATTAGGGGAGTTTTCAACTATAATCTCTTCAAATATTTTCTCAGTCCCTTTCTTTTTCTCTTTTTCTTCTGGGACCCCTATAATTCGAATGTTGGCGCGTTTAATGTTGTCCCAGAGGTCTCTGAGACTGTCCTCCATTCTTTTCATTCTTTTTTCTTTATTCTGCTCTGCAGTAGTTATTTCCACCATTTTATCTTCCAGGTCACTTATCCATTCTTCTGCCTCAGGTTTCTGCTATTGATCCCGTCTAGAGTATTTTTAATTTCATTTATTGTGTTTTTCATTGTTGCTTGGTTCCTCTTTAGTTCTTCTACATCCTTGTTAAATGTTTCTTGCATTTTGTCTATTCTATTTCCAAGATTTTGGATCATCTTTACTATCATTATTCTGAATTCTTTTTCAGGTAGACTGCCTATTTCCTCTTCATTTGTTAGCTCTGGTGTGTTTTGACCCTGCTCCTTCATCAGCTGTGTGGTTTTTTGTCTTCTCATTTTGCTTATCTTACTGTGTTTGGGGTCTCCTTTTCGCAGGCTGCAGGTTCGTAGTTCCCTTTGTTTTTGGTGTCTGCCCCCAGTTGCTAAGGTTGGTTCAGTGGGTTGTGTAGGCTTCCTGGTGGAGGGGACTAGTGCCTGTGTTCTGGTGGATGAGGCTGGATCTTGTCTTTCTGGTGGGCATGTCCACGTCTGGTGGTGTATTTTGGGGTGTCTGTGGCCTTACTATGATTTCAGGCAGCCTCTCTGCTAATG
Organism: Balaenoptera ricei; assembly: GCF_028023285.1. NCBI lineage: Eukaryota > Metazoa > Chordata > Mammalia > Artiodactyla > Balaenopteridae > Balaenoptera > Balaenoptera ricei. The sequence continues at coordinate 74,786,509 of NC_082651.1, read as the reverse complement.
GATGGGGCTGTGTTCCTGTCTTGCTAGTTGTTTGGCATAGGGTGTCCAGCACTGTAGCTTGCTGGTCGTTGAGTGAAGCTGGGTCTTGATGTTGAGATGGAGATCTCTGAGAGATTTTCGCCATTTGGTATTGTGTGGAGCTGGGAGGTCTCTTGTGGACCAGTGTCCTGAAGTTGGCTCTCCCACCTCAGAGGCACAGCCCTGATGCCTGGCTGGAGCACCAAGAGCCTTTCGTCCACACGGAAAAAAAGGAAAAGGGGAAAAATTAATATATCCTGCTCCCAAAGTCCACCTCTTGAATTTGGGATGATTCGTTGTCTATTCAGGTATTCAACAGATGCAGGCACATCAAGTTGTTTGTGGAGCTTTAATCCACTGCTTCTGAGGCTGCTGGGAGAGATTTCCCTTTCTCGTCTTTGTTCGTACAGCTCCCGGGGTCAGCTTTGGATTTGGACCCACCTCTGCATGTAGGTTGCCTGAGGGTGTCTTTTGGGAGGTCTGACGTCTTCTGCCAGCCAGCGTTCAGTGGGTGTTCTGTAGGAGCAGTTCCACGTGTAGATGTATTTCTACTGTATCTGTGGGAAGGAAGGTGATCTCCGCATCTTACTCTTCCGACATCTTGCCCCTCCTCTGGCACTAGGTGGCCATCCCTGGTTTCACATCAACATGATCTCAGGCACAAACCTCCTTGTTCTTCCATTGTGTCTTTAAGTTACTTGTCGAAACAACCGGCCCGCCATCCCCATGACTGTCACGGCTTCAGCTGCCGGGGCACCTCCAGAGCCGGCAGCCTCAGTGAGGTCACCCTCCCCTCGGGCTCCGGGGCAGTTCCGTGACGGCAGAGGGAAGAGACCCTGAGCCGGGAGTTCCCAGAATGATTAAATTTGAAAAACTACTTACTTATTGACTTGGGCAAGAGGAGAATTTTAAAAATAATTATAAATCCTCAATTATCAATTCATGTTACTTCAGAACTTTGCTCTGCTGGTTTTGGAATTGTGCTTAAAGCTATCATTCCTAAATCATTAGACTATGAGAATGCTATTCTCATCCAAGAACACATGCTCAGTTCTGCCCCTAGAAAGAAGGGAAGAGAAGAGCTATTTGCTCTTTGTGTAATATGTCATTTCTCCATGATTAAATTCAAGCATGCATCCCTAAAAAATAGTTAATTTGGGCAATGACACTTCTTAGATTTTTATCAACCAACTACCCCATCCTAGATCTCCATACTATTAATTTAATGAATTTGAGCTTAAAGCAGGGGAAAAAAACAGAACAAAATCACACTGACAAATATCCACCTATTAGTACTTTATCTGAAACAACCCCATGTAACCAACAAAAAAGAAAAACTTTAAAGATGACTGCTGTAACACATATCCTTTTTATATTATAATAAAATGTGAGACCACTTGCCTATGGAATTCAACAATTGCCTATCAGAACAATACAGTTCATTTTAGTTGTTAAAGCAGATTTCCTCGAGTGTTCCAGATGAATGCCCATGTCAAGGATTCCCAAGTCTCCCCTCAATACATTCTCAAAAAGCAAGTCTGCGTTTGACAAATATTCCTGTTCATAGCAAACTCTATACTAACAAATATAAAACTAATGGCTGTATTGAAAATTGTTACCATTCTAAAAAAATAGATAGGCTTGCAGAGGATAGATTTCCCAGCATGTCTTTCATATAATGCAAACCATGTATGCCTGTATTCAGTTGCAACAATAAACAGAATATAGTGAGGCCTAGAAGATTGTCTATTAACATTGTCTTCAACTTCCTTGTAAAGAAAAACAATTTCTCATTTTCTTAAGGCTTTGTGATAAAAGTAGACCCTGACAAAGACATCATTGGGTGTTACGGAAGCAAGCCAGCCTGCTTTATTACACTATGCATTCATTCCTCATTTGAGCCATAGACTCAATTGTTTGATAATATGATCATCTAGTTCTCTTCAATCTTTCTTTTTTTTTTTTCTTTCCTTTTTCTTTTCTTTCAATAAAGTTACTAAGCATTTAATAAATGCTTAAGGAGTGCTATCTCCATTGTCATGGGCCCACAAAGAAACCAGGAATAATAATTTAAAAAACAAATTAATAGCATTTGGTCAGAATTAAATGCTTACCAATTATGCAGAATTTTAAAATTCACTAATAAAATGTCCCTAATTTTCTCAACCTATAGTCAGATTTAGTTGGGCTTCATGTGTGCTTGGCTGCAATGGACCAAGGATGGGAAACATTCAGTTTCCTGTATATCCCTTTGTATATTCCACTTTAAGTTCAAAATCAACACTTTAAAACTAAAACTCATCATCTTTTTTATACAAGCCAAAATATTTTATTAAACCAGACTTGTTACTTTGGATCAATATTTAATTTCTATACTTTCATTATTCCCTATTTTTCAAATACTACATATATTTCTAGTTCCTTCTTACCTCCTCCACTTTTCTGCCTTTTTTTAAGGCATTCATCATTTCACACCAAGATGACCCAAATATTTTGTAAACTGATATCTCAAGAGTCTCCTCCATTTCTACCTCCAAATTAGTTTATATATCATCTATAGCATGTATTCTAGAAAAAAAATCATACCATTGTTTTATATATTTTTGTGACACTCCATTTGTTAAAGAAAACAATTCAAACACCCTAATTTTGTGTTTAATACTCTACTACCTGGCCCTCAATAATTTAATATAAGAAAGAGAAATTCTACTTTAAAAAGCAAAAACAAGAACAAAACATGGTTCCTGCTAGATTAGTTATATCCCCCAACCCCATGGAAGTCTTCAGAATAATCAGAATGATCTATTGTTCAGAATGTTAAAGCTATCAAAGAGTTTCAAAGGATATCTACATTGGACAGGAATTTGAATTTGATATTCTCTCTGACCTTTTCCTCACCTTTGATTGTTTGATTCCATTTCTACATCTTTATCTCCCTTGACTTCCCTAGAGAACTTTCTTATCACTCTCAGACTCAGAAACTCCTTATTCCTGAACATGTTCTGTGCCTTGCTGCTTTCATGCATTTGCCCTCATTTGGTACCCCTACCAGAAACACCTTTTGCCTCCACTCTTCACTGTCTAAGCCCTTGCTCTCTTTGAAGGGATAAGGGGAAGAGCCAGTAGCTGTTACATCTCATCCAGTTTATCATCAGAGTTGCTGATCTGGATATCTAGAGAGCTGCCCTCCCATACATCTCACCTCACTGCTGTACAAGAAACAGCACAGCAGTTTCTTGTTCAGTGAAACTATGTTCAGTGAAAGGTACAGCTGCCTTCAAACTCTGCCTCCCCCATGAAGCTTTCATTAACATATTCACCTTCTAAAATCTTGACAGAAAATTCCAACCTCGGGTCTTTCTTAGCAAGGTCATAGGTAAATAATTGGATAAGTGAGAGAGAGAAGTGTAGGGGTTGATATAAGACATGTGATTCTTTTTCATTGATGCTTCCCACCCAAAGGCTGTTGACCCTGGTTACTCACTTAGCAGTAATGTCCCTAAATTCACATTCTGATTTTTTTTCTTTAAGTGTAAAGCTCTCACTCAGATACCCCTTAGAGATGGTGAGTTGAACCACATGCATTAGCTTCCATTCCTTTGTGAATTATAATTTCACCAAAGGTACAATATATCTCTTTGGAGGATGGCAGAATGGGAAACAGGTTTGCATGATGAGTGAACATATATCTGTGTGTATGTGTGGAGGGATAAAATTTACAAAAGAAAGCAAAATCTCAAGTTCCATAGATAATGACTAAAACTGGAAAGTAAAGAAGTAGCAACATAGGCATATTATTTAGAGAAACAGAGGCAAATATCAACATAATCAGTTAAAAGATTAAAGGGAGCAGATGACCTCTTGGCAGCAGCAAATGTATGTGGGGCACAGAAAATGACTTTTGAACTATATTTATGCATAAGTTTCATGAAAAACAAATACTAAATATAAAGTTAATTATAGAATAACATATATCATTTTAGAAAATTATAACAAAGTTTGAAAAGCATACACACATAAACACATACAAAACAGAAGATGTGATTTCTGATTGGGTAACACTGGCCAGCTGGCTGTCTTCTGAAAGCCTGATCATATGGCATTAAGTTTTGTCAGTGTATCATGTTTTAAGATTTGACCCTCAGTAGTGTAAACTCAGATATGATCCTTCAGCATGCCAAGAGTAGATACCACTCTCAATGGCAGATTCAGGCGTAAGAAGTTTATGAAACTGATGAACATAATCTAAATGTTCCTTTTAAAATATTCAGTGATAAGTATAGATTGTGAAGGAACCAAACATTTGAATCCACATGACCAGCTGCTCTCATCTTATAGCCAGATCTACGCATGAAATTATCTACAGTAAGAATGCCACTTAACTAATATACAACACAAAATGTAGATAGGGTAGGGAATAGATATTACTGCTCTCTGTTCATATGGACAAGTGATGTCCAAAGTAAATACAATGCAATCCACAATGGGAGCCCCATATGTAATTGAAAACTTTCTAGAGGCCATATTAGAAAAATAAGAAGAAACGGATGAAACAAATTTTAATACTATAATTTACTTAACACAATATGTATAAAATATAATTTTAACATGCAATCGACAAAAACATTACTAATAAGATATTTATGTAGTGTTTGTACTATGTCTTTGGAATTCAATGTGCATTTTACACTTACTGCACATCACAACTTGGATACCCACATTTCATGTGGTCATTAGCAACATATGGCTAATGACCACCAAATAGGATACTGCCAGGCAAGACTCTTGTAAGCATTCAATAAGAGAATTTAACAGCAGAAGGCTGCTTTTCAACCCTGGACTTAGAGCCTTGGTTGTTAGTTATATAATTTAGATATTTCATTGTCTCAGGCTAAGATAACCAAGTATATGTTATGTCTACAGTAAGCATATACATTTCTGGGGGCAATGCAGGCTAAGTCCTTTGACTTAGAGCTGCTTCTTTCTTCTAAATAATGCCTGCTTGGATTCAGCCCATGTTTACCTCAACGAATTTTCCTTTTTGTTTTCTAAATAAGCCAACTGGTCTGATGGATGACACATTCTTTCTTTAAATATGTTACTCCCTAATTTCTACTTACCTGGAGTTTGCTTCTTTTTAGTGACCTTGAATATCTTTCCTATATTCTACTATGTTTCAGCCTTAGAGGAGAAATTTCTTTTCCCATTATTTTCATATTTTTGGAAAATATTTTATTGCAGCCCTCAGGTGCAGGAAATTGAAGTCCATATTCCATGCACATGACGGGTGCATTCTCATACACCTTCCTGTAGATAGGAATCAATAATTTAGCAGGTTAGCAAGCTGAAGAATATATATCATCACAATTCTTATATTTGAAAATATAAATTATATTTAAAATATGCAAATAACACTCGATATATAAAAATCATGCCATAGCAATTACTTTTCATATTTATTAATAAAATGTTATATATTCTTTGGATGTTTCAAATATATTTTATTCATAATCTGTAGAAACTAATGATTGCTTTCTACAAATGTTCTAGGAATTCAATTGTTAATATGCAAGACATATATGTTATAAAATATTTTAAATGGATTTATTATCTATACATTTTCCTTATTTTTATGAAATATGTATAAAGTTATAACATAAAGAACAAGTGCCGTTGGCATTTGTCAGCAGAATGTTTATAGGTTAGGAATAAATATACCATAAATGACAGTCATAAATGTACAAGAACCTCCTTTAAAAGATGGCAAACATTTGCAGGAATAAATATGTAAAATTATAAACACAAGTAAAAATTTTCCGTTAGACTCAATTTCTTGTGAGTTATTTTCTTGGCAAGTTATTCCAGCAGGACCTATTTTCTACATTATATTTGACAAATAATATAGAGATTGTGTAGTGATAACATTACTAGTTAGAAGACTGGTCTTAGGAGCTCTCCGACTGCAAATTGGGAAAGACATTTTTTTATCTTATGCAAAATAAGAGATGCTTCTGAGCTCTAACATACAGGAATACATATATGACTGGGCTCAGGTGTGAGTACTCCCAAGCAGAGGTTCTTGGCACTCGCTCTTCATTAAAAGTTAATGAAGGGGCTTCCCTGGTGGCGCAGTGGTTGAGAGTCTGCCTGCCAATGCAGGGGACACGGGTTCGAGCCCTGGTCTGGGAAGATCCCACATGCCACGGAGCAACTGGGCCCGTGAGCCACAGTTACTGAGCCTGCGCATCTGGAGCCTGTGCTCCACAACAAGAGAGGCCGTGATGGTGAGAGGCCCGCGCACCGGGATGAAGAGTGGTCCCCACTTGCCACAACTAGAGAAAGCCCTCGCACAGAAACGAAGACCCAGTACAGTCATAAATAAATAAATAAAAGAACGTGAATTTCTAAAAAAAAAAAAAAAAAAAAGTTAATGAAGATTTTCTAGTCCCACTGAAAGAATGCCCCAATTTCTTGGAGGAATTCAACCTCAAAATCCTATCCATGAATCTAAGGCTTTCAAGCCCTCAGAAAATCAGAAGTCCTGGGTTTGAGTTCTGTTTGTATTATTCAGCATCAGACCCTGGACAGATTGCTTAGCATCCTTGTGCCTTCAATGTCCTCTTGTGTAAAACAGTAATAATAACTCCTGCCCTGCCTCTCTTCCATGCTTTTTGAGACGTACGTATATATGTATGTGTGTATGTATGCATGTATGTTTGTGTTTGTATGCATGTCATATTAACGCTGCTAAACATAATCAAATGAACAGTTTTCGTATATTTTATCCAAATAGAAAAACATTCCTTCTTTTTTACCATCAGCTCTGAGCCAGATGTGATGCTAAAACTTTACTTCCATTGACTTTTTATCCTTATGAGGTAGAATTGCAATTCTCATTTCCCAGATGAAGAAATTGAGACTTAGAGTTGTTAAATAATTGCCTAAAATTACACTGATGGTAAATGGCAGAGTAGGGATTTGAAAATGGGAGTCTAGTCTAACTTCAAAGTCCTATTTTTTAAAGACATTTTCTTATTTCTTTAAGTACTCTTGCACTGATTTCAAAAAGCAATTACTCAGTTCAACAATGAGCTAGTTTTGTCTAAAATAATTCTGAAACTGTCATAACAATTTAGGGTTTGGGCTGGTAATAGGTAATGCTAAAAAATATATTATTACTTAGGATTCTGTGACCCTTTTTATCCTGGGTATCCTTTAACTTCTTTGACTGCCTGTTTAATTTATTAATCTATGAGCTTCTGTTATGTCATCTGCTGAATTATATAATGGGATTAGAATCCCTCCTTTGGTCCTTTGCTGATGTAAACATCTATTTTTCTTTTCCCTTGGTTGGTTTAGGTTCCTATATTACACCCTTCTAGCAGTAAGTATTTTCTGAATTTAAGCTCTGACATTATTTTCATATTTCTTGTTTCTCTAACCTTCTGTCTACTCTTTCTCCCTCCAAATCCACTCCAATCCAGTATCTTCATCTCTCACCTGTATAGTAACAATACCTACATCTTTGTGCTACACCATCCTAAAATGACATTCTAAGGTCTCTGTCTTGTAAAATCTCTAATTGTTGTTCTATAAGCGTTTCTACAGTTAATGCCTCCACACCTCCATGACATTATACTTAGCTTGCATTCTACCTTCCCTCTCTCCCACTGTACTTGAAATTGCTCTTCATGTTCAACAACAGCCTATGAAATGCTAAATCCAATTGGTTTTCTCCTCTTTCAGTTTACTTAACTTTTTTGTGGGAATTAGCACAGTTAATCTCCCTTTCCTTTTTAGAAATCTCTACTCTTTTTTTTTTTTAAGTTAGTTTCTGCTTTATAACAAAGTGAATCAGCTATCATATACATATATCCTCGTATCTCCTCCCTCTTGTGTCTCCCTCCCATCCTCCCGATCCCACCCCTCTAGGTGGTCACAAAGCACCGAGCTGATCTCCCTGTGCTATGCAGCTGCTTCCCACTAGCTATCCATTTTACATTTGGTAGTGTATATATGTGCATGCCACTCTCTCACTTCATCCCAGCTTACCCTTCCCCCTCCCCGTGTCCTCAAGTCCATTGTCTATGCCTGAATCTTTATTCCTGTCCTGCCCCTAGGTTCTTCAGAACCTTTTTTTTTTTTTAGATTCCATATATATGTGTTAGCATATGGTATTTGTTTTTCTCTTTCTGACATACTTCACTCTGTATGACAGACTCTAGGTCCATCTACCTCACTACAAATAACAAATAACTCAGTTTCATTTCTTTTTATAGCTGAGTAATATTCCATTGTATATATGTGCCCCTCTTCTTTATTCATTCATCTGTCGATGGACACTCAGGTTGCTTCTATGTCCTGGCTATTGTAAATAGTGTTGCAATGAACATTGTGGTACATGACTCTCTTTGAATTATGGTTTTCTCAGGGTATATGCCCAGTAGTGGGATTGCTGGGTCATATGGTAGTTCTATTTTTAGTTTTTTAAGGAACCTCCATACTGTTCTCCATAGTGGCTGTATTAATTTACATTCCCACCAACAGTGCAAGAGGGTTTCCTTTTCTCCACACTCTCTCCAGCATTTATTGTTTGTAGATTTTTTGATGATGGCCATTCTGACTTGTGTGAGGTGATACCTCATTGTAGTTTTGATTTGCACTTCTGTAATGATTAATGATGTTGAGGATCCCTTCATGTGTTTGTTGGCAATCTGTATATCTTCTTTGGAGAAATGTCTATTTAGGTCTTCTGCCCGTTTTTGGATTGGGTGGTTTGTTTTTTAATATTGAGCTGCATGAACTGCTTGTAAATTTTGGAGATTAATCCTTTGTCAGTTGCCTCATTTGCAACTATTTTCTCCCATTCTGAGGGTTGTCTTTTCATCTTGTTTATGTTTTCCTTTGCTGTGCAAAAGCTTTTAACTTTCGTTAGGTCCCATTTGCTTATTTTTGTTTTTAGAAGTCTCTACTCTTTTGACTCTTGCAATTTCCTAAATCTCCTCCTAAATGTCTCACTATCTTCATTGAGCTTTTCTATAATCTTCATTGAGCTCTCAGTTCCTACTTGCTCCTTCAAATAAAGGAGAAAGGAAGGCAAGGGGACACCTATGTCTGTATATTGTCCCTTGTGGAAGTAAGCAAAGACCACCTGAGAACGTGCATAAGCTATTAATTCAGAGCTTATCTCAAGAAAATCAGCCGCCATCACTTGTGTCTGACAGAGACTCAAAGGCAGGCAGGGGAATAGGAAAACTTTATAGTGAGAAAAAAAAAGAACCCTTCAAGTATGCCCTGATTACAGGATGTTAGCACAGATAACCTGGAGGTGGGCTAACTAGAAATCCAGCATCCTATGTCATGAGTTTAGGGAGCATATTTGGCTTTCTCTGGTTGATCTTGAGTTGGAAGCAAGGATAAGGGGATAAAAATTTTGGAAGCTGGCAGTCATGGCCCAAGTCATGACTAGTTTAGGCCAATTACTGCAGAGGCTGTGGTTTGGATTCCCAGAATGGTGGCTACAAGATTGTGGTCAGAGTTCTATTTTTATATACAGTCTGACCATTGTCCCATTTTCTCTCACTCTAAACTCCTAAAAGAGGCCACTTTAAGAAACTAGCTCCTACTTCTGGTCCTGGTTTTCTACCACAGACCATATGTCTACTAGTGTGTACTCATTTATGTCTGACTTGACTTCTTTCACTCAGCGTTTTTTGACATTAATTTGTTTTTTGTGTGTATCAGTAGTTCTTACCTTGTTATTGCTAAATTTGCTAAATAGAATTCATTTGTATTAATATAACACACTTTGTTAACTATTCTTATGGAAATTTGGCTTATTTCCATTTTTCCCACTGGATAAAACTGCTATGGACATTCCTTTAACTCTTTGTGTATATATATGCCCTCATTTCTCTTAGATATATACCTAGGAATAGAATTACTGGTTCATGGAATAGGTGTATGATTAAGAAGATAAGAAACTGTCCAAGAGTTTTTGCAAAATAGCTGTACCATGTCATGTTCCAACAAGCAATATATGACAATTTCCATTAGTCTACATCATCACTAAATCTTGGTATTGTCTATCTATAATCATTGTGATGGGTGTGAAGAGGTATCTAGTTGTGGCTTTAATTTATATTTCTCTGTTGACTAATGATGTTGGATACCTTCTACATGTGTTTAGTGACCATTCCTATATCTTCTAAGTATGTGTTTATTTGTTCTGCCCAGTTTCTAATGGGTTGTTTGTCTTTTTTATGATTTATTTATAGGTTTACTTTATATATCCTGCATACAAATATTTTGTCTTCAAAGTTATTTTTGACCCATGTCTCTTCTAGTTCTCCAACTACTTTAAAATATTTTGTTTTAAGCTAAGGAATATTTAAACAAACAAAAATTCATTAAGAATAATATAAACATCCACAATTGATTTTCTCACCACACTAAGGTATGACAACCATTCATCTTAGAAAATAAAATATTACAAATACAGTCCAATTACTCTATTATACCATTTCCTGGTTGCGTTCTCTTTTAACACCTTCAGGTAAACAAGTGGAAAGTATCTTGATGTTGGTATTTACCATTCCCTGTGTTTATTTGTTTATTTATACTTCTTTCATACATATATATATATCTAAATAATATAATATATAATATAACATTTTTTCTATATTTTAAAACTGATATATTGGTATCATGTTATATGCATTTTTTAATAAATGGCTCTTTTTGTTTAAATACTATTATTGAGATTCAACTATATTGGCGTTTAACCTATAAATCAAGGCACTATACAAGCACCCTCTGATGCAAATTTGGGTATGCGTTTTGCCTTCTTTGTAGAGGCAAGATTTTTTGTAAGTTTGGTGTCTGGTAGTTTTCATTTGATGAAGTTGTAACCGTTATTAAAAATTATCGTTTCTTGTGTGTTTCCTGATGGGAGGGACTGGTGCCTGTGTTCTGGTGGTGGAAACTCTTAAAGGAAAACATAGGTAGAACACTCTTTGACATAAATCACAGCAAAATCCTTTTTTGACCCACCTCCTAGAGTAATGAAAATAAAAACAAAAATAAATAAATAGGACCTAATTAAACTTAAAAGCTTTTGCACAGCAAAGGATACCATAAACAAGATGACTCAGAATGGGAGAAAATATTTGCAAACAAAGCAACTGACAAAGGATTAATCTCCAAAATATACAAGCAGCTCATGCAGCTCAATATCAAAAAAATAAACAACCCAATCCAAAAATGGAATGAAGACCTAAATAAACATTTCTCCAAAGAAGACATACAGATGGCCAACAAACACATGAAAAGATGCTCAATATCACTAATCATTAGAGAAATGCAAATCAAAACCACAATGAGGTATCACCTCACACTGGTCAGAATGGTCAGCATGAAAAAAATCTATAAACAATAAATGCTGGAGAGGATGTGGAGAAAAGGGAACCCTCCTGCACTGTTGGTGGGAATGTAAATTGATACAGCCACTATGGAGAACAGTATGGAGGTTCCTTAAAAAACTAAAAATAGAATTACCATATGACCCAGGAATCCCACTACTGGGCATATACCTGAGAAAACCATAATTCAAAAAGATACATGTACCCCAATGTTCATTGCAGGACTATTTACAATAGCCAGGCCATGGAAGCAGCCTAAATATCCATCGACAGATGAATGGATAAAGAAGATGTTGTACATATATACAATGGAATATTACTCAGCCCTAAAAAGGAACAAAACTGAGTCATTTGTAGTGATGTGGATGGACCTAATGTCTGTCATACAGAGTGAAGTAAGTCAGAAAGAGAAAAACAAATACCATATATCTATGCATATATATGGAATCTAGAAAAAAGGGTACTTATGAACCTAGTGGCAGAGCAGGAATAGAGACGCAGAAGTAAGGAACAGACTTGTGGGCGCTGAGGGGGAAAGGGAGGCTGGGACGATTTGAGAGAGTAGTATTGACATATATACATTACCATGTGTAAAATAGATGGCTAGTGGGAAGCTGCTGTATAGCACAGGGAGATCAGCTCGGTGTTTTGTGATGACCTAGTGGGGTGGGATGGGGAGTGTAGGAGGGAGGCTCAAGAGGGAGGGGATATGTGTATACATATAGCTGATTCACTTTCTTGTACTGCAGAAACTAATACAACATTGTAAAGCAATTATAATCCAGTAAAGATGTTAAAAAAGTTATCATTTCTTGGATTTCATGCATTTATTGGATTTTTTGTTTATGTAGGAGGTGTCTCTGTTTGTGTTACCATGTTGTAGCGTAGACCAGAACCTTCAGTTATCCTTAAATTACAGTTAAGTCATGAGCACTGGATTCATGAAACTGGAAACTATCTCACATCTGACTGAATAAATGGAATTATTTTGTAGTTGTACCTTTAAAATCCCCACATAATTAAGTGTTAGGGAAATAGCATCTGCAATGAAAGAGCAATTTAATTATCCATTTGTGTGTGATTGCTGGTCTGTCCTGAGTTCCAGAACCAAATATAGTCAATTGTCAACTTGTCATTTACTTTTTTTTTTTTTTTTTAAAGATTTATTTATTGATTGATTGATTGCTATGTTGGGTCTTCGTTTCTGTGCTAGGGCTTTCTCTAGTTGCGGCAAGCGGGGGCCACTCTTCATCGCGGTGCGCGGGCCTCTCACTATCGTGGCCTCTCTTGTTGCGGAGCACAGGCTCCAGACGCGCAGGCTCAGTAGTTGTGGCTCACGGGCCCAGTTGCTCCGCGGCATGTGGGATCTTCCCAGACCAGGGCGCGAACGCGTGTCCCCTGCATTAGCAGGCAGATTCTCAACCACTGCGCCACCAGGGAAGCCCTGTCATTTACTTTTGATGATGTAAAATTAATGAGACCATCCTTCACCAATCTTGTCCTTCCCTATTTTTCCCATTTCACTAAATGACACCACCAAATTCCCACTTGTTTAATTGAAAACCTTACAATTCATCATTGATTTCTCTCATTACATCTATTTCTATATCTAATCAATTAACAAGTTCTGACAGTTCTACCTCCGAAACATATCACAAAATGGACCACTTTTTCTCAACTTCATTGTCACCATCTGCTCTATACTATCTTCATCTCTCTGATGGATTACTTCAATAGCCTCTTAACTCATCTCCATGTGTCTACTCTACAATTATTTTCTATAAATGGCAGCAAGAACAATCTCTTTTAAATAAAATAAATCATTTTTCTCTTTTGCTTAAAGTCTTCTAAATTACATATCAAGGCTATAAGGTACTGAAAATAAGAATTTTTGCCTATTTCTATAATATTATCTTGTACTCCTCGTCTCATTGCTTCAATGTCCAACAAAGCTTGTATTCTTTCTTTTTCTCAATCACTGTAAGGTTGTTTCTGTTCCAAGATCTTTGTTCTTGCCTTTCTTTGCATAGAGAGCTCTTCTTCCAGATCTTCTCATAGATGCTTCTTTTTTGCCAACCATGTTCAAACACATTTGTTACTTCCTCAAAAAAGACATTCTTTATATTCTCTTTTAAAACAACATGTTCTCAACCCAATTTGCTACTACAGCAGCCTCTTTTATTGTCTTCATGGATTTTCACTATCTGGAACTGAGCTGTTTATTTGTTAGTTATCCTCATTTTGCCTATTGTGTTTCCACTGGAATCTAGAATCTACTAGAGCAGTAACTTTATTTTATTATCACCCTATCTCTTGTGTCTAGAAGTGTACCTGTTATATAATGGATGCTTAATAACTCTGGGAGTTAATTAAACCACATACAAGTTTAGATGGAATTTTGGTTGTTTTGAGTGTGTGTTTTTTGTTGTTTCTTAGATAAAACCCTTTAACCAGGCAAGTTTTCTTGATTTTAGTAGAGAGCAAGAACTAGGTCGAGTTAAATTCGAGTTTCTTTTTGGAATCTCAATATAAACAAAACAAAACAACAATTCTTTCTACTTGCCTCTGTCAAGACTCCACACCCATGTTCTTGGTACAAGTGGGCTGGAGGAGTGTTTGTGGGTTCTGTAATGACATACTTTCAATACTTATTTAAGTTTATTGAGATGATCAATAAAGTCTTCAATTGAAGTTATATTATACAAAAAAAATCACATTGGCAACAAAGCCATAAATTTCTGACTTAAGATTGGTAAGGTATATATTGCGGTCATACAAAATAAATAATAAATCAATACTGAGAAACATGATAGCAGAAGACAAATAAAAGAGTCCTATTTCTGATGGAAAACTGAATAATATAAGTCTGATACATCTTCAAAATTTCTTTTAGGTTTAGTGTAATCTCATAAAACTATCAAAGGACATTTACAATAATTTGATCAAAAGATTTAAATATTTTATTTAGAAGAATTAATAGGATGGGTCCAATATTATAACAAAAGTCAAAGGGGGAAACTCATTATATAATTGGAAAATGTGAATCACTCATACAAATAAAAAATAAAGCACTAAGGTATCAAAGAAAAAAATGTTAAAATTACAAAAGAGGAAATAGTAATAGCTAATAAATATATTAAAATATTAAACCTAATAAAATTAAATAAATACTAATGAAAATTTAGGTTATCAAATTATCATATTAGGATTTTGAGTATTAATATAAATTATCACTTTTCCATGATGATTCTTTTAAGTCTACAACTATAGATTTTTTACTTTTTGAAATATACACCTAAGAACAAATGTACTGGGCCATAAGTAAGGTGACTCATACTTTCTGCTTTCTTGGAACAGACTTGGTTTAAGTTTATTGTCTCAGAGTAAACATAAATAGCATCCTCTTTCACTCTCCAAATTGTACATTCACCCTAACCATAGGTTATGTGTATATTTAAATGATTAACTATTTCCAAGCTCTCTTCAGAATGGCTGCATCAGTCTACACTCTTTTCAGCACTGTGTCAGAATTTCTATAAACCAACATCATTGCCAGCACAAGGCAATACATAGATTTCTAATTTTTCTGGCCAAGTCAATATAAAGGATAGCTCACTGTGGTTTTAATTTGTATTTCTGTGATTATTAATAAGTTTGAGTACATCTTGTTATGCTTGTTAGCTTCATAGATTTCCTGTTTCATAAATTGCCTGTTTATATTATCCACCATCTTTTTACATGTGTTCTGCAATATTCCTAGTTGATTTTCATAATTGGAAATAAAACTTCTAAGAAGCAGCTGAACATTAGGACCATAAAAGCACTTAAGTCAATTTAAAAAATATTGGTTTGATAATAGAATTCCACTGTAGCTTTTTTAAAAAAATATATTCAGTAAATGATTATTGGTTCTCAAGTATGACCTATATTCACCTCCTACCTGATATTAATTTTTATCCTTTTTTCATATATGCATATATTTTATTTTAGTGCATCAGAAAACTTCCTTCTTACCTGGTTCCATTATCCTTTTGGCATTTCATTTGAAGTTAGGGAACACAACAAATAAGGAAATGGGAAAGATAGCTACAGCCTTATCTTAGAATAGACAGACTAATTCTGGACATGGCATAAGTGACAGAACTATCTGTATATAGCTGGGTTTGGTCATCTATTGGATGTCCTTGTTAAAGTCAGCTCCTCACAAGAGATTTGAGTTAACCTCTAAGTAATGAAGTGTAATTTCAAGCTATCCCATTCAGACTCTAAGATAGTAATTTTAAAAATAAGGTTCCATAAATTGTGTATGGTTACCAAAACAAAGGGTATTTCTTGTCCTTATATTTCTTTAAGTGTTAATTATAAAAATCACCAGATAAACTATTTTTAATCTCTCAACTCGGACAATCAGAACCTTCCAGTTTCCTAAGTCTTTTCCAAGAGATGTTACTTTTTTGAGGCGATGAATTCGTTTTTTCAGGGGTTAACTTAAGTTTAGAGCACAATGCATTTAAATATCTTTTGTACTGAAAGCAATCCTATACTTCAAATTCAAAAAAGCACTTCTAAATGAGTTATCATTAGCATATTTGACTATTAGGATTATATTTAATAGATGTAAATGAGAAATTGGCATAAATAACTATATGTAACCTTTCTTCATTTGACCATCAACTGGAGAAATATCTACTTATTCTATTTATCATTATGTCACATCTTGATAATGATTTTTACCTTTGCATTAAAAAAAAATCTTAACAGACTGTTGCATGGTCAGTTTATAAGTTTAGCCATCTTAATGACTTATTAATATAACTTCACTGTGGGCTAGATTTATTGCTGAGCAATCAGTCTTCAGTATGACCTCAAATTCCAAATCAAGCATGTTATGCTCAGTTTGGTAAGGCAATTTCAACACTGTTGGTATGGATACTAAATTTTTGTCCATCTCACTCTGTGTCCTGGGTCAGTTCATTAAATTTTCCAGTGGATGAGTATCTTCCTCTATAAAGTTGATATTCTACTTGTCAAAAATGGAGGAAGAAACAGCTAATTAAAAATATGAAAGGCCTTTTAATGCTAACAAGTATAAAATAAATGGTAAGTTGAACAGTTAAACTTTAATGTTTGTACTAGATGACTCTCAAATATAATTAGTTATAATATTAATTTTACATTTTACCCAAAAATATTTGTAATTTGATTATACAAGGCAAATAATAGGGATAACATTTTGATTCAGGATATAAACCAGGTTATTTTTAACTTTAGCCAGGAATAAAAAGGGAAGGAGGATAGTTGATGAAAACAACTTTGGAGGAACAATTCAAGATATAAGATGTAATTCATTAGGCTAATGACAAAAATTACGAGCATATGAAGTATGAGTTTTTGACATCTTTTAAATACCCAGGGGAAATTCATATAGTTGGTTGCTTAACCAATTTACACTTTCTCTAAAATAATCGGATTTTGGTTCCTGTTGCAATCTCTTCTTCATTTAACATATACCCACTACTTCCAACCCCCAGCTCCAAGTTTAGTTCAGACTTTTCTAAGAGTACATGTAAAAGCTGGTAAAAGTAATGAGTTCAGGAACTCTAAAAAGTTCCCTTTATTTTCAGCTGTCTCAGGATATCATGGTGTATAGTTGTGAATCTTGAAACAATTACAGATATTTGCCATGATGAGAGATGCTAGCTAGAAGCTGAAAACTATGCATGGGAAGAAAGATGCAGCACAGGCAGAGCAAAGAGTTGGAGGCACAAACATTGGAGTTAAGCCAAGCATGAATTTGCTCTACCTTTGGCTTTCCAGTTAGATGAATAAGTACTATACTTACTGTTTAAGATAAAGCCCCTATGCATGTATGTACAGGTTGTATATATTCTACAAAACCCCAGTGGATGCTATTCACATAGAACTCAATTTGTTCCTGGGTTGTTTAACATGATGGTCCTGAAGCAGTTATGTTACCTCAGGGAAAAGCATCCTAAAGTATGCAATGGTTAATGATCAACTTACAGATAAGGCTCTTTACAATGTTTAACATGACTAAACGTTTAATATTGCTAAAAGATTAGGGCTATGTGGATAATGGTGAGATTAGCAAAAGTTTAGGTAATAACCATAATATAATTATTAACATAATTATATTCGGCTTGAAGTAACCTTTTTGCTGAGTAGCTTCTATACACAAAACAATATACTAGATGATGCAAAGGATACAAAACAGGAAATATAGTTCTTGCCATCAGGGATTTTACATCATTTATAAAAACATACCACAAAAATAGCCAAGTTCTTGGTAGGAGACTCAAAAAAGTAATAAATCATACTAATTTAGTGTAGAAACAGCTTGACTAAAGAGGTGAGACTTAGTTGTGTCTTGAAGAACAGAGCTTGATAGATTTTGATAGATATAAATATAGCAGTGGTATTTTGCAAGCAAAGAGATAAAGATGCAGAAACCAAAAACAAAACAAACAAGCAAACAAACACACACACACACAAACAACCCAGGAAATTCTACAGATTAAAAGTATACTAAGTTATGTGAAAAAATCATTAGAAAGTGTCAACATATTTGAGGTACCAGGAGAAAAAATTCAGTGAATTGGAATATAAATCAATAGAAAATATGTATTCTGAAGAGAAAGAAAAGAGATTAAAGAAAAATAAAATACTTAGAGAGCCATAAGACAACATCAGCATTGCAATATACATATAATGGGAGTCTGAGAAATAGGAGGGAACAATAGGTAAATTTTTTGAAAAATAATGGCCAGAACTTCCTAAATGTAGTAAGAAAAATCACTAATCCACAGATCCAGATAGGATAAACACAAAGTAATCCACATCTAGGTACATCGCAGTCAAACTGTTAAACACCAAAGCAAAGGAAAAATCTTGAAAGATGAAAGAGAAAACACATCACTTAGTGGGGAACAATAATGCAAGTAAAAGCTGATTGCTCATAATAACAATGGAGACCAGAAGTCAGAGGGATGACAAATTCAAACTGTGTATGGTGGAGGAAGGAAGGGGGGAAACACTGTTAATTAGAAATTCTATATCTAAAAAAACTGTATTTCAAACCTAAAGGTGAAAAATAGGCAGTTTCAGATGAACAAAGCTTGAGAGAATGCATTGCTAGCCAATTTACCTTACTAAATACTAAAAGAGGAATATTACTCAGCCATAAAAAAGAACGAAATAATCCCATTTGCAGCAACATGGGTGGATCTAGAGACTGTCATACTGAGTGAAATAAGTCAGATAGAGAAAGACAAATATCATATGATCTCACTTATATGTGGAATCTAAAAAAAATGGTACAAATGAACTGATTTACAAAACAGAAATAGTCACAGATGTAGAAAACAAACTTATGGTTACCAGAGGGGAAAGAGGTGGGGTGGGGGAAGGGAGGGATAAACTGGGAGACTGGGATTGACATATACACACTACTATATATAAAATAGATAACTAATAAGGACCTACTGTATAGCATAGAGAACTCGTCTCAATACTCTGCAATGACCTATATGGGAAAAGAATCTTAAAAAGAGTGGATATATGTATATGTCTAACTGATACACTTTGCTGTACAGCAGAAACTAACACAACATTGAAAATCATCTATACTCTAATAAAATTTTTTTAAAAAAAGAAGTCCTTCAACTTCAAATGAAATGGCATGCAATATAAGTTAAATCCACAGGAGTATAAGGGAGTAATAACAACATTATATTCTTGAGTTTATAAGATAGAGATATATGACAGTAATAGCAAAAAAGAGGGAAGAGAAAAAAGCTGTATTTAAGCAAAGTTTCTACATTGTACTAAAATTAAATTAGTATTAATCTGAAGTAGATTGTGATAAATTAGCTGCATATAATCTGCAGAGAAATCTCTAAGAGAATAAATACAAGAAATATAATGAAAAAATCAACAGAAATTTTAAAATGGTTTGATAAATTCTCCAATAAAAAGTAGACAATTCCAAATTTCAAAAAGACTAATTTTGATTCCTGTATTTTGTTTGCTGCCTTGCTTTCTAGTCACTGGCTATTTCATTGCATAAAAGGAGTATTAGTAAGTTAAAGAAAGGAGGTGAATAATCATGGTGATGGCCATTTTAAAGATGAATCTAGAATCTCTAAATTTAGTATAATCCAGAACAATAGGATTTCTCTCACTGCTGTAGTGACAGGATACAAACTTCTGTAAGGACCTGCATAAGTCATTGAACAAATGATTTGACCATATCACACTTTTTCTCTTGCCTACTTATTACACACTGTATGATGGACCTCTCTACTTACTGAGTAAATTTGAGTATCATGTGTGTGCAAGAACAAATTAATGCTTATGTTTTCTCAGCCCATTTCAAATTAATGTGGTGTGGAGTGGTCAGAAGAGATTTTACTGTCCCTCTGCTGGTCTTCCTTCTGTTCAATCAGTTCTGTTAAACGATCCCTGTAAGAGACATCCTTCATTCCTGGCTCACAAAAATTGAGTTCTGAATAGCATTGTTTTTTGTGTATGGAATTCAACAGATGGTACCAAATGGGCAATATTTTAAACTACTTCCCAAGAGTAGATCTTCAGCTGAGACTCCCTATCACCCTCATTCTCATCGAGCTTAACTGTGTGTTCATTCATTTCAACACTGTCATGTGAGCAGTACTCACGTTTCCCTAGAAGAAAATGTAATTATGCATATTAGCAAATATAAAGTTTAAGTATGAGTTTCATAATGTCTGCTTTTATGCTTGTACTATCTTCAAACAGTGTCTTATTTTTAAATGACTGTGTTCCATTTTAAATTCCAAATGGTGACTATTTATCTTTCTGTAATTCAGTTCACCAAGGAATAACTTATAGGTAGTGATTTTGTCTTAGCTATCAGTAGATTTTTGACAGACACTCTCATCTGTGTTGTCAGCATGAAACATTCTGTTCTGGAACAGAAGAAAAAACATTCTTCACACAGTGCTTATGAGTCTCTGAAGTCTTTATTGGTACTCAGCATACCTTCACACCTTCATGGTTAGAAAAAGTCGATTTATATTAGAAACCGTATTGAAAAATGTCTACTTCAAATGCACTCAAAGGACCTTCCAGTTGTTTTATTGCAATTCCATAGTACCTTCATGTCACTGAAATAACTTGGGCTAAGCAAGGTGGACACTTTTCTAAATTTGTGGGAGGCTACCTTGAAAAAGATGATGGGGAAATAAATAGGCTATATTCTGCTATTGTTATTCATGTTAGAGTTAGATATTTCTAGTAGTAAGTTACTACTAAATAGATGTAAATATTGGAGTTGCAATAAAAGATGAATACCTACCATATATCTGCAATCTGTAATTCCACACTTGTAATTCAAGTACAAGGTCAATACAACAAAATACATAAATATTCACATTTTCTGCATAAAATATATGTATAAAAATTTTAGTAAACAAACTTTTGGTGCCATCTTAAAGAAATAAGGTCTTACACTATATTTAAATAATGGTAAAGCTAAAAGCTACTTCCAACAAGAAATGCTGATTTGAAAACTTATAGAAGATATTAACTTTACATTAAAATTAAGATGAATAATCAAAAGTAGTTAATTATTTTCAAACGGATCACCCATTGCCTTACCTGAGTTCTGAGTCCCTTCCTCTTTCTTCTATTGGTTATTATCTCTGAAAAAAATAACTGTAGCAGGCTTTACCTATGTATATGTTCATATTTCTTACTAAACTACCTGCCTGCCTGAGAATGAATGCTCTAAAATAAGCATAGATACAGTCTCAAGCACCCATGACCAAACATATACATATACATAACTAGTCTATAGCACATACTACATGCACCATACTGTAATAAATTCAGTTTTATTTGCTCATTACAACAGATATAGCTCTCTGCAAGAGTTGGGAGGTTACAGTGGAAATGACTTAAGGGGCTGCTGGCTGTAGATCTGATCAATGAAGTTTGGATGATCTGAATCTTTTGTGTTTGGTAAATGAAAAGGGGACTTTATATTGTGATTTAATACTAGTTGAATCATTCCACCTTAATTTGCCACAGAAGTTTCTTTTGCATAAAGGGAATAACATAATCACCATATCTGGCTGAGGAAGTCTGGTGACCTCTTTTCATTTTGTCCCTTGGAAGAGAGAAAAAAAATATTAGGCCAGGATTAGGTCCAGCTGTAAAGTAGGGAAAGACTGTTCTTGGTGTCCTGCTCCACCTGTTCCTAGATCAACCTCTTAATCTTTTACCGGCCTCTTCTCATGCCAGTGTGCTGGATCAAGGGGAAAGTTCAGTAAAAGGAACCAGAAATAATGCCAGGATAAAGAAAACAGGGCATAGTTGGTCATTTAAGTGTTTAGGAAGTAATGCTGGGGCCATAGAGAAATGATAAAATTATCAGAAACTCATTCCAAGTGAGTCATTCCAACTCATTTAATAGCAAATGCTTCCCTACAGCTTATTACTTGTCAGGCAGCATGTCAACTGCTTTACGTATTTTCATTTACTTTTTACTCATGACTACCCTATGATAAGGATTATTTTTATCTCCATTATATAAGTGAGGGAAGTAGCAGAGCAGTTAAACAACTCATGAACAAAGTAATGGGAGAATTAGAACTTGAACCCAGACAGGCTGGCATCAGAGCCTTTGGGTTTACCCACTACATCATGTTGCCTCCCACACCAAGGGGTTTGGTCTGTAACAAGATAAACATTAATATAGAGAACATGATCAGACAAATAATCAATTACAAGGAGGCTGAAAAATCAAATCTGTAGGACTGAGGACATAAATAGAAGGAAAACATAGAATTGTGCAAGCATAGTGCCTGCCATAACTTTAACACTAATTATCTATTGAGTCAATAGTGAATGAAAAAATAATCATCTAGGCAGGATCTACTTGTATGTCTGGAGACCAGGGTGTAGGGTGGGACAGAGAAGCTGCTTTCAGCAGTCCTTTCCATTTATATCCATTCATGTTGCTCCTATAGGCTAGAACCCCCCAACCCTCTAGATATTTCTTTGGAGTCTCTAGATGCCCAATACTTTCCTATCATTCCTTGCTCTTCAAAAACTCAGTCAACAAGTGTTTGCTGCACCACTGGATGTGCCAGGCCTTGCTTTGCTCTGCATGATGACAATAGTTTTTGAACAAGACAGAATCCTGCTCTTGCACTATTTCTTCTTTCAGAGTGATCAAAAGAAAGAAGGAAGGAAGGAAGGAAGGAAGGAAGGAAGGAAAGAAAGGAAGGAAGGAAGGAAGGAAGGAAGGGAGAAAGAAAGAGAAAGAGGAAAGGAGGGAGGAAGGGAGGGAGAAAGGAAGGAAAAAGAAATTAAACTTTTCACATATTAGAAAAATTCTGTGAATGAGGTAAGTTCAGGTGATAGAGAGTAATGGGAGAGTTGGGAGACTGACTTAGGCAGGGTGGTTTAAGAAAGCCTTTCTGAAAAGGTGAAATTGAACTTCCGTGTTGATTTTTAGAGACAGCCATGTAAAGATCTTGAAGAAAAGTTTTCCGAAAGAAAGAAACACCACATGCAATGGCCCATTATACTGAGCAATATTTTTAGGCTTCCTAGCATAATTTGAAGTCTCTTGCTCTGATGGTGAATTTCAGACTGGTAAGTTCAGCCTTCTTAAAAAGTAACCCAGAAAACTGGCTTTTCCCACCTTCTTTGCATCCAAACACAAGCAGGTGACCAAGGGTCCACCAACCCAAGTGAAGGCACCTGCACAGGAGGATTTGGTTCAGAAGTGCAAAGATAATGCAACAGGCTGTGCCCAGGATCTTCATTTTGCAGCAAGGTTGTGCCTGAGTTGTCCAGTTTCAAGGACAATGTTAGTTACCAGGTGGAGTTCCTGCTTTAAAAGTGTATTGGCTGCAGCAGCAGCTAGAGGGCTGTCCAATTTCTGACAGCAGTGCAAATGGCAACATCAATTTTGGTTTCCTCATTATATCAGTTCTCTGGAACCGTTTTCTGGATTATTTTTCAAAGCTTAGATTCACTCCTATATCTACAACTCTAACAGTCTGTGAGCCCAATATCGTTTTATGTTTAATTAACCAGAATTGGATTCCACAGCTTATTATTCATAACCCCCCATGGTAAATGTTGGACTTGGTTTAGGAACAAAATAAATGCCAGTGTGGCTTCTGGTTTCTCTTTAGCTAGAGTATCCTACCTAGTTCTGTTTTTTTCTATAATTATTCGTGATATGAATTTACTTTTTCAACTTTCCTTTCCACTAATTCCTTCAAGGCTCTTATTTTCGAAGTGAAATTCAGATAATGGTAAGGAAACAAAATGTAGAGGCCTCCTACAGGTTTTTACATTTTCCCATAACACCTCCATTACAAATCTAATATAAAAAACCTGCAGTTCCTTCTGTATTAGTCTCTTTTAGCCTCATTGTGCCCTAGATTGTAACTTTTATTCACATTTCCATCTTAAGTGGACAGAAAATGGACTCATAAATGTCCCTTTCTCTTCTATACACCCTAAGTTACCCAGGGTCTGCAGTGGAGGCTAGAGGGCAGCACTCAGCTGGTGGCCCCTTATATACCTGCCTAGAACTTCCTTTCCTAAGGTCCAGCATTCTTAGGAAAATGTTTCTAGCCACACTAGAAAACATGAAGTTCTTAGGCAAAGCAGAGCCAGAGAATATTCTTAACTCCCAACACCTGGAGAAACATGCCTGTATGACCTATTAGCCAGGATGACTTATTGCCATAAATTTCACCCCTTTTGGAGAATTGGGGATTTCATACATCTGAGCCCTTGAACTCACAAAGAGTGATAAAAAATGCCTCATTCCCACAGACATCACCCCAACCCCAGAAATGTTTGGTTTAATTGTTACTCAAAAAGTTTAGTAAAATTTATTGTGTCTGTTTGCTTGAACTACTTGCCATTGATGTCTAATTACCATAGAGCAAAATGACAACTATTTTTAGAAATACATATACAGAATTAATTTTGTTGAAATTTTTCTTGGAATGCAACTCCAAATGCAGTTCATGTTGCTTATCTAGCGAAGCCATAGACTCAAATGCTTAAAAATAGTTTGATAAACACAATTTTTTTTGGACTGTGTCAGGGACAGAATGTAGACAGAGATAGTTATTGGCTTTTACAGAATGCTTTAACCCGTGATTTTCAAACTTTTGGCTGTGAAACCCCTTTGGTTTCACAAATCAATATAGGCAAAACTTTAAACACATATACACATACATAACATAGACATATTTATAAAAATTAAAAGTGTCACAAATTCATTCTTATCCTCAAAAAGCAGAATTTTATTTGATATATTCTATTATTTTCATTTATGAAAAAATGGTTATTCCCTATTTAATTAATTCAAAACCCAGTAGTGGAATCTTGCCCTATAATCTGAAAAACACTATTTTAAAGTCAGGTTCTGTTACAGTGTGGGTTACATCTATTTTCACACCGGCCAAGGAAACAAATCTGGTGAGTGTGATTGCTATGGGAAGGAAAATTTCTTCCAAGTTTTAAACAATCAACTTGCAAACAACTTTCACAACTCAGTTTATTCATAACTTGTGTTCTGGCTATATTTTCTTCAAAATGCCCTTGTTTTTTTTTTTTTTTAAATTATTTATTTATTTATTTATGGCTGTGTTGGGTCTTCGTTTCTGTGCGAGGGCTTTCTCTAGTTGCGGCAAGCGGGGGCCACTCCTCATCGTGGTGCGCGGGCCTCTCACTATCGCGGCCTCTCTTGTTGCGGAGCACAGGCTCCAGACGCGCAGGCTCAGTAATTGTGGCTCACGGGCCTAGTTGCTCCGCGGCATGTGGGATCCTCCCAGACCAGGGCTCGAACCCGTGTCCCCTGCATTAGCAGGCAGATTCTCAACCACTGCACCACCAGGGAAGCCTGCCCTTGTTTTTTGACTGATGTATATCCATAGTTCTCCACCTGTCCACATCACTCACACTTGGAGAGTAACTCAAAACAGAAGGTTTAAACGTCTCTATTCAGTGCCACACTAAGGTGAACAATTGTGTATGTCTCTGTTCACAACATTTCTTTTCTGGGGCGTAGAAAACAGAAAGTGAAACCTAACATCTGTGGATACACTGAAGGAAATTAGAAAACACTGTAGGAAGACATTTTTAGAAATTCACCTCCTTCTAAAGTATGATAATTTATTTTCAAATAACAATTTGAATCACATTTAATGACATTTTTGCACTACTTTACACCTACTCTTGGGCAGCCAGGGAGTTAACAAAACATTTATTTTTACCTATACAATATTCTTTCAGTAAACCTAGTGAAATGCTCATTAAAAGTCTCACATGTTTAGAAACAACAGTACATTAATACGAATGCAATTAAGTACTCACTGCTTTTGTCATTTAAAGTAAGTTAGGGGAGATTGGTTCAAGATGGCCGAGTAGAAGGACATGCACTAATTCCCTCTTGTGAGAGCACTGGAATCACAACTAACTGCTGAACAATCAGCGACAGGGAGACACTGGAACTCACCAAAAAAGATACCCCACATCCAAAGACAAAGGAGAAGCTGCAATGAGATGGTAGGAGGGGTGCAGTTGCAATAAAATCAAATCCCATAAACGCTGGGTGGGTGACTCACAAACTGGAGAACAATTATACCACAGAAGTCCACCCACTGGAGTGAAGGTTCTGAGCCCCAAGTAAGGCTTCCCAACCTGGGGGTCCGGCAATGGGAGGATGAATTCCCAGAGAATCAGACTTTGAAGGCTAGCAGGATTTGATTGCAGGACTTTGAGAGGACTGGGGGAAACAGAGACTCCACTCTTGGAGGGCACACACAAAGTAGTATGCACATCAAGACCCAGGGGGAAGGAGCAGTGATCCCATGAAAATCAGTGTTTACTACCTTTGACACTTCTTCAAGTGTTTTGTTACTCTCAGGTAAGGTTTTACGATGATTTGTTAACTTCGTATATCTTATCCTTGATAATTTAAATTCTGGTCTCACACTTATGTGTAGTGTGAGATTTCTATTATGTATGTGTCATTCAGTCTTTGCTTGAGCAATTTTGAAACTGGGAAGATTAAGCTTTAAAAAGCAGGCCAGGGACTTCCCTGGTGGTCCAATGGTTAAGCATCAGTCTTGCAATGCAGGGGATGCCCGTTCAATCCCTGCTCGGGGAACTAAGATCCCACATGCCGTGGGGCAACTAAGCCCGCGTGCCGCAACTACAGAGCCCACGCACTCTGGAGCCTGCACGCAGCAACTACAGAGCCCACGTGCTCTGGAGCCCACGTGCCACAACTAGAGAGAAGCCTGCACACCGCAAGGAAAGATCCCGCGTGCCGCAACTAAGACCCAACGCAGCCAAAAAATAATAAAATAAATAAATAAATATTTAAAAAGCAGGCCATTTTAGAGACCTAACTGTATGAATGTTTTTATGTCTTTCTGAAACCCAAATGTTCACCTTAATTTCACACTCTGATTCTACTTCTGTCCTCTAAAGCAGCATGCTACAAACATTCTTCATGACATTTTGAAAGCTTTGAAGACAACATTAATTTTTCTAATTAATGTTTTTCCTTTTAAGTGTAAAAGTTCTATTTACTTTGGATTATTTTTCTAGCCTCTGATCTCGAATGATTGACAATGCATTGCTCCTCTCATACTGTGATATCCAGAACTGGACTCAGGAGTTTCGCACTAACATGAATTCTATGAAATGCCATAGGACTAATGTACTTCTGGTTCCTGGCTCTACATTTACATTAACTTACTCTAAGATTTAGTTAAAATACATGTCTTAAAGATTTTATTAGTTTTTAAAGCCACTGTGTCCAATTCATGGCTTAGAATATCTTTGATCAACTAAAATATATTAATTTTTCTGAAATATAATATGTGCGTCAGAGTTTTTGAAACTATACTTCTATAATTAATTATTTTAACTCAAATTCATCATTATTTTACATTTACCACTCAAGTTTATCTTATATTTGGGCATTGTACCTCTATATCAGACTATCAAAATGCAAGACACTTTGAATCCTTTTTTTTTTCAGCCAACACGTGAGCTAACTCCTGCCTTTAGTTTTTTTGTTGTTTTTTGTTTTTTGATAGATCTTTATTGGAGTATAATTGCTTCATAATACTGTGTTAGTTTCTGTTGCACAACAAGGCGAATCAGCCATAAACATCCCAATATCCCCTCCCTCTTGAGCCTCCCTCCCACCCTCCCTATCCCACCCCTCTAGGTCATCGCAAAGCACTAAGCCGATCTCCCTGTGCTATGCTGCTGCTTCCCACCAGCCACCTATTTTACATTCGGTAGTGTATATATGTCGATGCTACTGTCACTTCACCCCAGCTTCCCCCTCCCACCCCGTGTCCTCAAGTCCATTCTTTATATCTACCTCTTTATTCCTGCCCTGCAACTAGGTTTATCAGTACCCCCTTTTTTTTTTTTTAGATTCCATATATATGCGTTACCATACGGTATTTGTTTTTCTCTTTCTGGCTTACTTCACTCTGTATGACAGACTCTAGGTTCATCCACCTCACTACAAATAACTCAATTTCATTTCTTTTTACAGCTGAGTAATATTCCATTGTATATATGTGCCACGTCTTCTTTATCCATTCATCTGTCGATGGACATTTAAGGTTGCTTCCATGTCCTGGCTATTGTAAATAGTGCTGCAATGAACATTGTGGTACATGTCTCTTTTTGAATTATGGTTTTCTCAGGGTATATGCTCAGTAGTGGGATTGCTGGATCATATGGTAGTTCTATTTTTAGTTTTTTAAGGAACCTCCATAGTGTTTACCATAGTGGTTGTTATCAATTTACATTCCCACCAAAAAGTGCAGGAGGGTTCCCTTTTCACCACACCCTTTCCAACATTTATTGTTTCTAGATTTTTTGATAATGGCCATTCTGACTGGCATGAGGTGATACCTCATTGTAGTTTTGATTTGCATTTCTCTAATAATTAGTGAAGTTGAGCATCTTTTCATGTGCCTCTTAGCCATCTGTATGTCTTCCTTAGTGAAATGTCTATTTAGGTCTTCCACCCATTTTTTAACTGCAGTGTTTGTTTCTTTATATATCGAGCTCCCTGAGCTATTTGTATATTTTGGAGATTAATCCTTTGTCTGTTGTTTCGTTTGCAAATATTTTCTCCCATTCTGAGGGTTGTCTTTTTATCTTGTGTATGGTTTCCAATGCTGTGCAAAAGCTTTTAAGTTTAATTAAGTCCCATTTGTTTATTTTTGTTTTTATTTCCGTTACAGTCAGATGTGGGTCAAAAAAGATCTTGCTGTGGTTTATGTCAAAGAGTGTTTTTCCTATGTTTTCCTCTAAGAGTTTTATAGTGTCTGGTCTTACATTTAAGTCATTAATCCATTTGGAGTTTATTTTTGTGTATGGTGTTAGGGAGTGTTCTAATTTTATTCTTTTACATGTAGCTGTCCAGTTTTCCCAGCACCACTTATTGAAGAGACTGTCTTTTCTCCTTGTAATTCTTGCCTCCTTTGTCAAAGATAAGGTGACCATATGTGCGTGCGTTTATCTTTGGACTTTCTATCCTGTTCCATTGATCTATATTTCTGTTTTTGTGCCAGTACCATACTATCTTGACTACTGTAGGTTTGTAGTATAGTCTGAAGTCAGGGAGCCTGATTCCTCCAGCTCTGTTTTTCACTCTCAAGATTGCTTTCGATATTCAGGGTCTTTTGTGTTTCCATACAAACTGTAAAATTTTTGGTTCTAGTTCTGTGAAAAATGCCCTTGGTAGTTTGATAGGGATTGCATTGAATCTGTAGATTGCTTTGTGTAGTTTAGTCATTTTCATAATATTGATTCTTCCAATCCAAGAACATGGTATATTTCTCATCTGTTTTTGTCATCTTTGATTTCTTTCATCAGTGTTTTATTGTTTTCTGAGTACAAGTCTTTCGCCTCTTTAGGCAGGTTTATTCCTAGGTATTTTATTCTTTTTGTTGCAATGGTAAATGGGAGTGTTTCCTTAATTTCTCTTTCTTATTTTTTGTTATTGGTTTATAGGAATGCCAGAGATTGCTGTGCATTAATTTTGTATCCTGCAACCTTATCAAATTCATTGATTATTTCTAGTAGTTTTCTGGTGGCATCTTTGGGATTTTCTATGTATAGTATCATGTCATTGGAAAACAGTGACAGTTTTACTTCTTGTTTTCCAATTTGTATTCTTTTTATTTCTTTTTCTTTTCTGATTGCCATGTCTAGGACTTCCAAAACTATGTTGAATAAGAGTGGCAATAGTGGACATCCTTGTCTTGTTCCTGAACTTAGTGGAAATGCTTTCATTTTTTCATCATTGAGTATGATGCTTGCTGTGGGTTTGTCATATATGCCCTTTATTATGTTGAGGTAGGTTCCCTCTGTGCCCATTTTCTGGAGAGTTTTATCAAAAATCGGTGTTGAATTTTGTCAAAAGCTCTTTCTGCATCTATTGAGATGATCATCTCGTTTTTGTTCCTTAATTTGTTAATGTGGTGTATCACATTAATTGATTTGCATATATTGAAGAATCCTTGCATCCCTGGGATTAATCCCACTTGATCATGGTGTATGATCCTTTAAATGTGCAGTTGGATTCTGTTTGCTAGTATTTCATTCAAGACTTTTGCATCTATGTTCATCAGTGATATTGGTCTATAATTCTCTTTTTTGTGGTATCTTTTTCTGGTTTTGGTATTAGAGTAATGGTGGCTTCATAGAATGAATTTGGGAGTGTTCCTTCCTCTGCAATTTTTTGGTTGAGTTTGAGAAGGATGGGTGTTAGCTCTTTTCTAAATGTTTGATAGAATTCACCTGTGAAGCCATCTGGTCCTGGACTTTTATTTGTTGGAAGATTTTTAATTACCATTTCAATTTCATTTCTTGTGATAAGTCTGTTTATATTTTCTAATTTTTCCTGGTTCAGTCTTGGAAAATTGTACCTTTCTAAGAATTTGTCCATTTCTTCATGGTTGTCCATTTTATTGGCATATAGTTGTTTGTAGTAGTCTCTTATAATCCTTTGTATTTCTGCAGTGTCAGTTGTGATTTCTCCTTTTTCATTTCTAATTTTATTGACTTGTATCTTCTCCCTTTTTTTCTTGATGAGTCTGGCTAACGGTTTATCAATTTTGTTTATCTTCTCAAAGAACCAGCTTTTAGTTTTATTGACCTTTGCTACTGTTTTCTTTGTTTCTATTTCATTTATTTCTGCTTCAATCTTTATGATTTCTTTCCTTCTACCGACTTTGAGTTTTCTTTGTTCTTCTTTCTCTAGTTGTTTTAAGTGTAGAGTTAGATTGTTTACTTGAGATTTTTCTTGTTTCTTTAGGTGAGATTGAATTGCTATAAACTTCCCTCTTAGAACTCCTTTTGCTGCATCCCATAGGTTTTGGGTCATCGTGTTTTCATTGTCATTTGTTTCTATGTAGTTTTTTGATTTCCTCTTTGATTTCTTCAGTGATCTCTTGGTTATTTAGTGCGCACTGTTTAGCCTCCATGTATTTGTGTTTTTTACAGTTTTTATCCTGTAATTGATTTCCTATCTCATAGTGTTGTGGTCAGAAAAGATGATTGATACGATTTCAATTTTCTTAAATTTTCCGAGGCTTGATTTGTGACCCAGGATGTGATCTATCCTGGAGAATGTTCCTTGTGTACTCAAGAAGAAAGTGTATTCTGCCACTTTAGGGTGGAATGTTCTATAAACATCAATTAGATCTATCTGGTCTATTGTGTCATTTAAACCTTGTGTTTCCTTATTTATTTTCTGTTTGGATGATTTGTTCATTGGTGTAAGTTGGGTGTTAAAATCCCCTATTATTGTGTTACTGTCCATTTCTCCTTTCATTGTTGTCAGCATTTGCCTCATGTATTGAGGTGCTCCTGTGTTGGGTGCATAAACATTTATAATTGTTATATCTTCTTCTTGGATTGATCCTTTGATCATTATGTAGTGTCCCTCCTTATCTCTTGTAACAATCTTTATTTTAAAGTCTATTATACCTCATACGAGTATTGCTACTCCAGCTTTCTTTTAATTTCTATTTGCATGGAATATCTTTTCCAACCCTTCACTTTCAGTCTGTGTGTCCCTAGGTTTGAAGTGGGTCTCTGGTAGACAGCATATATATGTGTCTTGTTTTTGTATCCTTTCAGCCAGTTTGTGTCCTTTGGTTGGGGCATTTAATCCATTTACGTTCAAGGTTATTATCAATATGTATGTTCCTATTACCATTTTCTTAATTATTTTGGGTTTGTTTTTGTGGGTCTTTTTCTTCTCTTGTGTTTCCTGCCTAGAGAAATTTCTTTAGCATTTGTTGTAAAGCTGGTATGGTGGTGCTGAATTCTCTTAGCTTTTGCTTGTTTGAAAAGCTGTTGACCTCTCCATTGAATCTGAATGAGATCCTTGCTGTATAGAGTAATCTTGGTTGTAGGTTTTTCTCTTTCATCACTTTAATTATATCCTGCCACTCCCTTCTGGCCTGCAGAATTTCCACTGAAAAACCAGCTGATAACCTTATGGGGAGTCCTTTGTATGTTGGGTTTTTTTTCCCCCTTTTTGTTTTTAATATTTTTTCTTTGCATTTAATTTTTGTTAGTTTGATTAATATTTGTCTTGGTGTGTTTTTCCTAGGGTTTATGCTGTATGGGACTCTCTGTGCTTCCTGGACTTGGGTGAGTATTTCCTTTCCCATGTTAAGAAAGTTTTCAACTATAATCTCTTCAAATATTTTCTCAGATCCTTTCTTTTTCTCTTCTTCTTCTGGGACCCCTATAATTCGAATATTGGTGTGTTTAGTGTTGTCCCAGAGGTCTCTGAGATTGTCTTCAATTCTTTTCATTCTTTTTTCTTTATTCTGCTCCTCAGCAGTTATTTCTACCATTTTGTCTTCCAGCTCACTTACCCGTTCTTCTGCCTCCGTTATTCTGTTATTGATTTCTTCTAGTGTATTTTTCATTTCAGTTATTGTGTTGTTCATCTCTAGATGAATCTCAAAGATTCTTCTAGATCTTTGTTAAACATTTCTTGTGCTTTCTCAATCTGTGCCTCCATTCTATTTCCGAGATTTTGGATCATCTTTACTATCATTACTCTGAATTCTTTTTTAGGTAGATTGCTTATTTCCTTTTCATTTATTTGGTCTTATAGGTTTTTACCTTGCTCCTTCATCTGTGACATATTTTTTTGCTGTGTCTTTTTTTTTTTTTTTTTTTTTTATGAGTGCTATTGTGTTCCTGTCTTACTGATTGTTTGGCCTGAGGCTTCCAACACTGGAGTTTGTAGGCTATTGTGTAGAGTTGGGTCTTGGTGCTGAGATGAGGAACTCCGTGAGACCTCACTCTGATGAATATTCTCTGGGGTCTGAGGTTCTCTGTTAGTCCAGCGGTTCAGACTCAGAGCTCTCACTGCAGGAGTTTTGGCCTGAGCCCAGGCTTGTGAATCAAGATGCCACAAGCCACATGGGGTGGCAAAAAAAAAGAACAATAACAAAGTAAAAAATAAAATTATTCTAGGAAACTAACAGATGTGTTAGAAAGAATATAAAACTAAAAATATAGATGAATCAACAACCAGAAGGTACATTGGTATCACAATAGTATAAAAGAGGAGGAGGGAAAAAAATAAAATAAAACAGGGGAAAAGGCCTTGGCTGTGGATGGCAGGGCCTAAGCAAGGGTGAGGTTTGGGCGGTGGGCAAGGCCAATGTTCAGGACCCACAGGGCTGGAAAAGGCCCTGGGGCTGTAGGGGGTGGGGCTTAGGGTCAAGGAACAGATGGGGCCCAGGCGTGCCCCCCA
Organism: Balaenoptera ricei; assembly: GCF_028023285.1. Taxonomy (NCBI): domain Eukaryota; kingdom Metazoa; phylum Chordata; class Mammalia; order Artiodactyla; family Balaenopteridae; genus Balaenoptera; species Balaenoptera ricei. The sequence continues at coordinate 74,753,203 of NC_082651.1, read as the reverse complement.
CCCCTGGTCTCAGAGGGCAGGGTATCTCATCTGAAAGCCCAGCAGGCTTCCTGGGCTTGAGTGAGTGGGGCAAATGCCCTCTTCTCCTCTCCTGCTCCTCCCGGAAGGCCCCTCACTCCTGCCTCTTCTGCCTCCCTGGCCTCCCTCCTATGCCCCCAGGACCAATGTGATCGGGATGGGGCTTTGCAGTGGGGGTACTGGCTTGGGAGCTCAGAGGCTCCCTGGCCCAAGTGGGCCAGGTGATCATCCTCTACTCCTCTCCCACTCTTCCCAGAGAGTCCCTCCCTCCTGCCTTTCCTGATCTACCCAGCCTCAGGGGTGCTGATCCTCTCTGGCCTCCACTTCTCCTACCCCCTCAGTCCCCCTACATCCTACCAGTTCACTTCGGGGTTCTTACCATCTTCGTGGGCATCAGAGTCCCCCCACCAGCGGGGGCAGACTCTAACTCTGCATCTTCCCACGCCGCCATCTTGACTCCACCTCTGGCTTTAGTTTTGAATCATCTGTATTTCCCAAGTCTTTATTCACAATATGAACACAACAGTCATAAAATATACATTACTTTTTCAGCAATGCTAGGTTTGACAAGTGATCTATTAATTAATATTTTAAGTATAGCTGTAAAACCAATTACAAAATCTACATGTAACATATCCAGCCTAAAATTTTTACATAAGTAAATCAGGAAATATCTTTTCAAATACATTAATAAAATTTATACAATATACAATTTTCTCAAATTATCTTTAAAGAAAGGAAGCATAATTGATGTTAGAAACTCCTTTGTTTTTCATTTTTACCTCATATACATATTTTTATATGGTCACATGAACAATCAATTTAAAATTTATGCCAACTGAATTTCCAAGACCAATTAGATACATTTCTTTGTCATTACTGATTCTTGCAAACAAGCATGCTAATTGAGCCATCAGATAATTTATAATATTCCCTACAGATATTCATTAAATACATTTAATATAACATGTTTGATCATTTGTGCTTCATCTCTCTTATCTGATTGTGCTCTCCCTAAATGGAAGGATATTCTTCTTGGTTCATCATTTTGTTCATTCTCTTAACATAGTAACAGATAATAAGATACAGTCTTAAATATTTGGTTTTTGTAAGATGAATGTTCTAGGATATTTTTGTGATCAGAAAACCTGGTTTGTGGTTTTGGAACTCATGTTCTGTCACTCCTGGAAGATTCAGAAATCATTACCCAGCCTATAGTTTTCTGAGATTTTGCTTTTAAAATAATTTTTAATATTTACCAGGTAGATTTCAAAATAATCTTTGCTAATTGTTCAAAATAATGGCGTATAATACAAGTGGAATTAATGAACTGAAAATATTCTATCATACCCTTTGTAGCAAAGAAGCCATTAGAGATTTACTATAAATCCCCAAGATTTTTCAGGTTAAAAAAAAATTTGCATTGATCATAATCCTTAGTTAATTATTTCTATCTCTATCAGTCCATTAAGGCATTGCTTTATTTTTGTTTGTTTCTTTTATTTTATTTTATGTTATCCTCTTTATCTCTAATAACAAATTCAATTTCTTCACCATTCCTCTTTTTGGATATTAGATGCTAATTTCTTTTTCTTTTTTTTCTTTTTTCTGAACACCTACCTTTGATACTGATTCTCTTTTATAGTATTTATTCTATCTTTTTCCAGTCAGCAGGTCATTCTTTTTGTTGTAGAAGAAAAGCCCTCTGAATGTACAGGAGGTCTTCTTTCTCTGTAAGTTCTCTTTATATTAATTTCAACTATCCCAATAAGACACTGCCATTTCCTTGCTCTTACTGTCTTTATCAAAGCAGAGAAAACTTATTTATATTAATAGAATTTCAGGGTAAACCTTATGCATTCTGCCTCTTATTAATTTTTTATACCACTTCCAATCCTTTATTTTGAGACATTAAAACAGTAGGCAGACCACATGCATGTAGGAAGGACAGTTGACCACTCTCACCTTGTATGGTGGGCTTGTGTTCCTTTCTATCCTGTCACCTTAAGCCTACAAAAATATGTCAACATGCTCTTTTTTCCCCAAATGAATTTCTTGTAAGTAAAAATAATTTATTTTTATTTTCCTCTGTGTTCTATATGATTATTGAAGCATTTATGCTATCTGTGATTATATCTTATAATGAATGTGCTCTGCATACTTTTTGTGTGAAGGTATTTTGAAAACTATCACCATCTCTCTAATCCCTTAATGAATGTTTCCTTGGGTAATAGAAGTGTTCAGTGTTAAAGGGGTAACATAATTGTTTAATTAGTTGAAGATAATATTCATTTGTAACTATAATATGTTTTAGACTCAAGCACATTTTTTTAAAAAAAGGTATTTTAATCAAACTAGAAAATAACAGCTATTATTTTTACAACAACTTCAAATTAATGAATTGTGGATAAATAATAATTACCCTTTTCTTAACAAAAGACAGAAAATCCTAAAAGATAAAATGTTTGGTATTGCTTTACATAAAACATGTCCCAGGCTGTTTTAAAGGGTTCATCTTAAATGCAGTTCTTCATCCCCACAGTGCAGGTAAGTGTTTGTTTTGTGTTAATTAAGAAGTCATTTAAACATCTGCCTTTATTTTATGGACTGCCTTTAAAGTGTAAAATGTGTTTTTCTCATGAGAACACTTTATGCTCCCAAGTGACCATTTTAAAATAAAGTGTCTCTCTTTCAGATAAAAAGTCTAATGTGCAAAGGTTTTGCCGTCTGTTCTATGTAGTTGTACTTGTGAACTAGTTGTTTGATTAGAAACAACAAATGCATAGAAAATGTGTCTTCACTCAAAAAAAAAAAAAGCACAAATAGTATACTGTCTGCTTTTATGATTCCCTTTATAAATTGTCATTTTAAATTTCATTCAGGATTAACTGGATCTCTTAAATCAGAAAGATCATCATTAATTTTAATTTTATGTAATTTAGGAAAAAAGAGAAAAAATTCAGTTTTTCACAGCACAAAGAGTCCCTCAGTTCCATACAGGGTAAAAAAAAATAAATCAGTGCTGCTCACCATGTCTATTCAATAAAGAGTTATGAATTCAAAAATAGTTTATCAGTTTATGATGCCCTAAAAGTAAGTCATATCTACTAAGATGTAAGCCACACTCTTTTGTTAGAAATAGTCTTTAAGAATACAGGGAAATATTATTCAATCCAAAAATTGATAGAGTAGCTATCAATGACTTTGAAATTTATCAGTGATTCACCAGTTTAGATATTTGGACAGAAGTTAATTTTAAAAAAATAGGAAAATGCAGCTGCAACATTTTTTTGTGTATTATATACTCACTAATTGCAGGGCAAATGCTTATTCATCCAAACACTTTGCTCCTATCAATAACAAAGCATTTACTCCTTTGGAGAACACTATAGAATCTGTACTAATTCTAGAATCTTTTGAAATGTTGCGATTATTCTGAAGATATCGGTTTTCCCAGAGTTTTCTGTATCTTTACTGATAATTCATCCATGTTTCAGGCATGGATACTAGAAACATGCAGAATGACATAGATGATTTCTATACTGAAAGGCATTTAAAATAAACCAAGTTTCCTTTCATTCATGAAAGTTTTGATTTAGGGCAGGACCAAGAAGATTGCTCTGCCTAAAATCTCAGAAAAAACAGATATTATCTTCAAATCAGTAGTCACATTGAGGACTCTCTGAACCTGAAATGATTTTTGTATTAGTCCTGAAGCCATTTTTTAGCTGCTCGCAGGATTCTTCATAATGTCAAACTTTGATCTATTTTAACCATTCCACTGAGGCTACTGTAAGGCCTGAAAACACCAAGAAGATTTTACACTCACTTCAGGATTTCCTGTGCTTAGGAATTTTAAACAACTATAAAATAATATGAGATAATTTTTGCTAAGCAGTACTTAACAATGTTGATTGAAACAATGGCAATATTAAGCCTTATATAGATGGCATGTATGTGAAATGTATAAACAGTCCAGGAAGTCAATTCCAGGACATATTCTGATTTTATAATCAAGAATATCTTTATAAAGATGTTGGATAGTTTTTTTAACTTAGCTTTCAAGTTTGGGTAATATTCTGTTAACATTGAAAGAGGGAAGGAGAACAGTTAAGAAGAATGATAGTGACTCCCAAACATGGGGAAAAATAGAGGAACAAAACAAAAAATACGTTTAGAAGATATTAAGGAAAATAAACTAGCTAAAATGAAGGTTTCCACCCATTAAATCATAGGAGGTGAGTTGGAAATACAGGTTGGAAGAACACCTTAAATTATAGTCTAGGAATCATAATTTTTATTTTTTCAAATTAAATTCTATGTCAAATCTTTAAGCAGCTGAAAGATAAGATTAAAGCAGTAGTTTTATGAAAATTAATCGAAGAAGCATGTCTTTTAATTTACCAAGCACGTTATAGATTTTCAGTAAATATTTTTAAAATGTAATTGTCATATGTTAATTATTTGAAAGGGGAAGTACTCAAGATAATCAAACCTATTAGAACCTTATTACAGTATGCTTTTTGTTGATGAAGATAGAGATGGAAATATAAAATCAAATATGAAAGAAAGTGCAGAGCTTTGGGACTGAATAAGTGTGTGAAAAAAAGAGAGAGGGAGACTTTGAGACACATAATGTGCACTGAACACAGTAAGAGGAGTCAGTTTGTCTGGTCCAATTGCAGCTCCCCCACTCCTACATACGGAGTCGCGGACAAACCCTGTACTTTATTTCTCCCTGGTATAAAATTAGTTATACTACCACCAGTTTTGCCCATTTCACACAGTTTTCATAAAAGAAAAATCATATACCTATATTTAGGCATACATGTGTATGTATCTTCTTTGTAAATTTCCTCACAGACAGATTATAATTAATTAATATGATAATAATAAAATAGCCAAAATTTACTAAGCACTTACAATGAACTGAGCATAGTGCTACTGACTTCGTATATATAATATCAAGTTTCCATATGCACATAAGTGATAACATCATAAAATGAAAGTATTTCTTCCCCCAAATACGTGTAAAATATTATAGAATAGGATGGAATATTATATGTCTCTAATTAATATTACAGATAATTTAAAGTGCTTATTTGTCAGTGACAATTTGTCAAAAAAGAATCCTATGGAAGAATTTCCATCGATAGTTTAATTATGAGAGTCTAGGATAGATGCTTTAGGGCCCAGTCACAATCAAATATCAGTCAGTTTGGTCCCTGGTAGCACATATTAAAATAACAAACCTATGTTCAAATAAGTTCATCACGCTTCCATGCAGTTAAGTAAGTTTCAACAAGAAATATATGCCTAATCCTATGGACTGCACCAACCTAGAAAAATCCACTTATACAGAGCCCTAGAATAAACTATTAAGGAATTCTGTTAATGGGAGGGCCATGATGAAGTGAACATTTTCTTTTATCCTCCAACTTTGCCTCCAAGTTGTTGAAGGCCCCTCCTGACTGCTGGGACAGTCCTCATACAGTCGGATTACCTCAAGCATAACCTGTCACGGACCTCATGATGAAACATGGACTCTGTCTTCCCTAAATAATTGATTTTTTTCCTGAGTGCTTTTATCTTATCTTAGCTCCTTGCAGTCAAACTGTGCCATATCTATAGTTCACACCATTTTTGTTTCTGTTATTTCAGATTTTTCTTTCTTAAATTAAGATTTTTAACTGTCTCCTTTTTAAAAATCATTTGGGACTTGATAAACTAATTATGGAAAAATATATATGGTTGTTCTCATCAGAACAATATCATCATTACTTTGAACTATTTGAAAACAATTGCATGAAAAACTTTTCCAAATGAAAGGAAAACAAAATAATAAACAGAAGAAAGTAAACAGAAACTGAAATCAGGTGAACTGTAAGAAATGTTATCTAAACATGATCTTGCCAAGTTTTCATTATATTCTTTCAAAGACTAAAAACAAAACAAAACCAAACCTAAAACTCATGCACTTTTTAACATCAAATAATTAAAATGTAATAGGCAAGTTAAGTGTATTTATTGTAATCTAACATGTTAATTTCACTAAAGAGCATTGAAAGATACTGAATGCTATATAGCATGGTTATGACTTAACTTACTGAAGAGCAGATACAAAGGTTCCAGGAAGAAATAAAACAGGGGACTTGAAGCAAGATAGTGGCACATTCAAGGAACTCAAAGAAGTTGAAGGTTACCTATAGCATAAGAAAAAATAATAACTCATATAAGAAAAAATAGTATTTATGTTTTAAAGGGGTAAAATGATGCTATTCAACCCAGCAAATAAATATATTTAAGGTGCTAATTTAATATGACAAAAGAGTTTATAATTAAATGCAATAAATTAGAGAAAATTTTCAGAATACTTTATCCTTTAACAAGAATATAATCAGGTAGTTAATTAAACTGAATTTTCTTTCACAACTATTAATTTGACCTGAAATTATATGTTCTAAGAGTAATGGTTTTATAGAACGTTAATAAAGCATCTTTTTTAAAGTTTGAAAAAATGATTAAGTATACCACATTTAAGGAATTCATTTAGGAAAAATAAGCAAGTACATGAAATTGTATTAAAATTACTAATTTATAATATTATTGATAGTAAAATCCTATTAGTTTATATCTCTCAATGTTTGTTGAAAACCAAGTCAATCTCTAAAGCACTGACTTGGAAACTTCTGACCTTAAGCATGATGAACAAAGATATTTCCATCATTTTTTAGGAGGTTGGCATGAACTAATGGATTCATTCTATAGAGAAATCTTTTCTAATATGTAGATCAAATTCTCATTTCCCCCGACTTTCTAATAATAATTTTAGCTTTCTCTCTAAATCAAAAGGGAATACCCTCACATTCCTTCTTCCTTTTTTATTCTATTGTCAATTGTCTTCTCTATATCAATGATAATGAGATTATGTAATAGTATTTTTCCCTGAAACTAAAAACTCAATAAGAAATGTGTGACTACCAGGTATTTTATGTTATCCTTCAATTTCAATCCATATTCACCATTGGATTTATGGCTGCACATAATAGACTGTAATCAAGAGTGTGGTCGACAGTGAATAAAGCCCCTTCTTCATAGAGAGCATGTTTCTAGATGGCTCAGCAGAACAAAGGATGTGTGGTTGATCCAACAAATGTAGAGAAATTTGCCTCCACTTGAGTGCTCTGTGAATTACCATACAATTTATCATCCAAACAAAGACACTTTCAAGAATGAAAAAAGTGGTAATAATTAATCCAGGCAACTGTTGTAAACTGGATTGTGCTGGGCAAATTGGTTATCTGGTCTCCTTGATAATAATAATAAAAAAGAGAACAAAAATCCAAAAAACAACATAACGTTTAAGACTTTATTACTATGTCAATAATGACTAGCCTCTGTATATGGAGCCCCACTCCCCCTCAACCCCACCCACCCCTGATCTTAGGAGCTATGCCAGTTATGTAGGAGCCATTATTAGTTTAAAAATGAATATGAATGAAATGAATAGATTGATCTAGTAAATAACATATGATTCATCAATTAGTGGTTGTTTATATTGGGTTGGCCAAAAAGTTCGTTTGTTTTTTTCCGTAAGATGGCTCTAGTAGTACTTACTTGTCTTTAACTTCATTCTAAACAATTTTGTTAGATTGTATGTGACAGCTGTCATATCAGCATGCATTTAAAAAAAGACATCGAAATTGGTGAATTTTTGTGTAGCCATTTTAATATTGAAGATGGAATTTAAAAAGCAACATTTTTGGCATATTATGCTTTATTATTTCAAGAAAGGTAAAAATGCAACCAAAATGCAAAAAAAGATTTGTGCAGTGTGTGGAGAAGGTGCTGTGACTGATGGAACGTGTCAAAAGTGCAAAGGTTCCTGCTGATTTCTCACTGGACGATGCTCCATTGTTGGGTAGACCAGTTGAAGTTGATAGCAATCAAATTGAGACATTAATTGAGAGCAATCAATATTATACCATAGCCAATATACTCAAAATATCCAAATCAAGCGTTGAGAATCATTTGCACCAGCTTGGTTATGTGAATCACTTTGGGGTTTGGATTCCACATTAGTTAAGTGAAAAAAAGTTCTTGACCATATTTCCGCATGCAATTCTCTACTTAAACATAATGAAAACGTTCCATTTTCAAAACAAATTTTGACAGGCGATGAAAGGTGGATACTGTACAATAATGTGGAATGGAAGAGATCGTGGGGCAAGCGAAATGAACCACCACCAACCACACCAAAGGCTGATCTTAATCCAAAGAAAGCAATGTTGTGTATATCGTGGGATTGGACTATCATAAAAGTCCTCTATTATGAGCTCCTTCCAGAAAACCAAACAATTAATTCAAACAAGTACTGCTCCCAGTTAGACCAACTGAAAGCAGCACTTGATGAAAAGCATCCAGAATTAGTCAACAGAAAACTCATAATCTTCCATCAGGATAATGCAAGATCACATGTTTCTTTGATGACCAGGCAAAAACTGTTACAGCTTGGTTGGGAAGTTATGATTCATCCACTGTACTTACCAAACATTGCACCTTCGGTTATCCATTTATTTAGGTCATTACAAAGTTCTTTTAATGGAAAAAATTTCAATTCCCTGGAAGACTATAAAAGGCACCTGGAACAGTTCTTTGTTCAAAAAGATAAAAAATTTTGGGAAGATGGAATTACGAAGTTGCCTAAAAAATGGCAGAAGGTAGTGGCACAAAAGGGTGAATACGTTGTTCAATAAAGTTCCTGGTGAAAATGAAAAATGTGTCTTTTATTTTTACTTAAAAACCTAAGGAACTCTTTGGCCAACCCAATAGAATAAATTGAGACAGTATACTTTTTTGCAATGTTTATGGCAAGAGAAAGATGTGGGCTTATGTATAAGAACTTAGAAATTCAAAACAAAATTTAATATAAAAATGAGACAGTTCTATGGAAAACAAAATTTTAAAAATTGCTTTAGATCTGAATTCTTATTGGAAGATATAGGTTTAGACCCTCCCATTGAAACACAATGTAAAGATTATCAGAATTAAATGTTACTCAAGATTCAAAACAAGATAATGCTTTGAAATTAATCTCTGAAGAAAGACTCAGAGTCTTAGGGCAGGATCAGATTTATATTGATCATCTTTGAAAGAGAGACATTCTAAACAAACGAGAAACATGTTCAGGGGGACATAAAGGCAGACCGACATTATGAAATGAAGATCAGAAGTATAGGAAAACAGAGTCGGCAAAGACTAGAAGCCTTAAAAAAGAACTGTGGTATAATACACGGGTCCCATGGTGGTGAAACAGAGCCAAAGGAATGAATATCTGATGGCATCTGGTTTTACCTCCAAATCTGGCTAACAGAAAAACTGTCTGTCATGTTCTCCAGCTGCCATGCAAAGTCCTTTTAAAGGATTTGTCCCCTTCTTATGTTAGATTGAGATTTCTTCTTGTGGTATCTATACCTGTTTTACAGCTTTATGTTCCCAAAGGAGAGTGATCTTGTTTCATTGAAGATGCTGGATTTCTTTAGAGCTTTACAACGAGGCAAAAGCTAACCTCTGAAAACCAGTAAACAATATTCACCCCACTGCCAATAAACAAACACCTGACATAATTCAATCAGGTATCTCTGATGATAAATTGAATGTCCATGGTGCTCCACATGACTTGCTTTAAGAGTATAGATCACAAGTCACTATTTCAATACCATTCAGAAACTCACAATACTTTAGAGCTGAAAGGGAACTTAAGAGTTTGATTTTGGACATATTTATTGAATACTAGCTATGTTCCTAGGCTTGTGGATGCTAAAGCTGTGTGATATAAAAAGTATATGGTCTTTAAGATAAAATATTATCATATTTGACAGACAGTAATCAGGAGTAGGTTAGGCTTTAATTATTTAGAGAGGAAGATAATAATGATAATGACAATAGCATTTACCTACTGAGTACTTCCTATGTGCCAGGCATAATGCTAACTTCACCTGGATTTTTTCATTTGCTGCTCCATGCATCCCCCACCCACACTGAGAAATATCAGATTAATTCCACTAGAATGGCATGGAGAACTCTAATAAAATTAGGCATTTTAAAATGTATTTATTTTACTGGAACTGGTGATATGAATTTATTACTCTTAAAATCTGTACAATTCTGGGGACAATGTCTCTGTAGGGGTTTGAGCATAAGTCACAAATTACCAGAAACTGGAGATTTCAATATACCCAGTATGATTACAGTGCCAAAGAAACCATGGTTACAATCAATTATGACACTGCTCTTACTTTTAAAACATTGTTTTCATTATTACATTTTTAACTGCTCAAATCCCTTTCAGTACAATTCTAAAGCATGTATCAATTGCTTTTTAAAAAACAGATGATTACAATTTTCATTGGAAAAAATAACTGATATTGATTGAATTAATGAAGATAGAATCATGAAGTGAATTAAATGGATTACAATCAAGTCAGGTGTTATGCTATACCTTTTTTTATACACAGATTTTATTTTTATATGAATAAGTTTATGGAATGCAACTGATGTTCTTTTTCAAAGAGACCAAGGGAAAAATGTAGCCTCAGCAGTTATGGGTATTAATTTTATGGTTCCCATAAAGTCTCAGACCATGTCCCAGAACTGTAAAGTTTATGATATAGAAATGAACCTGATATCAATAACTTGTATCAGACCTTGGTGTAAGACAGTAACAATTTGTTGGTGGGTAGAAAATATTTCCAGGTGCTGGTTTAAAAACCCTCAATATTGTCAGGCAAAAGTATTGAACATAGCATCTTTGGATGCTAATATTTTTGGTAAGACACAAGCAGGCTATCAATATTAAAACTTTATTTTCAGGTAGCATTGTATAACTTCACTTTTTGGGCTTCCATCTTAACAAAAACACAAAGTAGAATTTGTCCTTATTTGTAGTGGAAAACTAGCCCTCTAGGATAGAGTAATAGATTATTATTATTATTATTATTTTTTGCTTTGCTTTTGCTTTTCACTCCCTCTAAGTCCTAGGGTTGCTTCAATAAAATTTATATAGATGAATGACAATATAATTGTAATAATCTACATCAGTGGTTTAAATTGAAAGACTTATTTTCTCCTGTTCATCATTAAATTGCATAATTCCATAGACTTTCCACAGCTTGTCTGTGTAGTTTATGAAAATGACACTATATGTAATACAGTAAATCCTCAGCCTTGATTTTAAAATGTTAATCATGAATAAATTATTCATGATAATTAACTGCAGAGAATTATAACATATTAAAATAAAACTACTAAAATGATATCAAAATGGTTATCTATTCCATCTACACAGAAGTCAGAAGTATTGGTTGCATGGGAACCAAAGCACCAATATTTATAAAACTATATTAGTTAAGGGGAGCAATTATACCTATCATAGCCTGTAGTTGTGATATTTATCTAAATAAGAAAAATACAATAAGGTCTTCAATTGGATTAAATTGAATAATTGTGGTGGTGTTGTAGTTTTAATGAGAAATCTATAGTATTAACTTTAATACAACTTAAAATATACCCAGCAGAACAAAATTTTTCTTAAATGTTGAAAGAGGAGAAACTTCATGAAAAAAGTTGCCTAGAACAATGAGACGTGCTTTAAAGAAAGCAACAACTAAATTGTTACTGTAGAACTACTTTCATAACCAAAATAAGAATATCTGGAACACTGCATCTAATTAAGAAAGAAATTTGTGAGGCTTGATTATAGTGACAGTGGTGATATTAAAATGTTTGAAAATATATAATTTGATCAGCAATTTAAATATATTACATCTGAACATTTTCTATGATAAAGGTGTTTTGCAAGAAAAATGAATGAAAGTTGTAAGGAGAATAATTTTAACTATTAAAAATGACAATGTTGGGACTTCCCTGGTGGTGCAGTGGTTAAGAATCCACCTCCCAGTCCTGAGGGAAAAAAGTAGAGCTGGAGGAATCAGACTCCCTGACTTCAGACTACACTATAAAGCTACAGTAATCGAGACAATATGGTATGGACACAAAAACAGATATAGATCAATGGAAGAGGATAGAAAGTCCAGAGATAAACCCACACACCTATGGTCAACTAATCTACAACAAAGGAGGCAAGGATATACAATGGAGAAAAGACAGTCACTTCAATAAGTGGTGCTGGGAAAACTGGACAGCTACATGTAAAAAAATGAAATTAGAACACTCCCTAACACCATACACAAAAATAAACTCAAAATGGAGTAGAGACCTAAATGTAAGACCGGACACTATAAAACTCTTAGAGGAAAACATAGGAAGAACACTCTTTGACAAATCACAGCAAGATCTTTTTTGATCCACCTCCCAGAGTAATGGAGATAAAAGCAAAAATAAATAAATGGGACCTAATGAAACTTAAAAGCTTTTGCACAGCAAAGGATACCATAAACAAGATGAAAAAACAACCCACAGAATGGGAGAAAATATTTGCAAATGAATCAATGGACAAAGGATTAATCTCCAAAACAACTCATGCAGCTCAATATTAAAAAAAACAAATGGGCAGAAGACCTAAATAGACATTTCTCCAAAGAAGACATACAGATGGCCAAGAGGTACATGAAAAGCTGCTCAACATCACTAATTATTAGAGAAATGCAAATCAAAACTACAAGGAAGTATCACTTCACACCAGTTAGAATGGGCATCATCAGAAAATCTACAAACAACAAATACTGGAGTTGGTGTGGAGAAAAGGGAACCCTCTTGCACTGTTGGTGGGAATGTAAATTGATACAGCCACTATGGAGAACAGTATGGAGGTTCCTTAAAAAACTAAAAATAAAATTACCATATGACCCAGCAATCCCACTACTGGGCATATACCCAGAGAAAACCATAATTCAAAAAGACACATGCATCCCAATGTTCATTGCAGGACTATTTACAATAGCCAGGTCATGGAAGCAACCTAAATGTCCATCAACAGATGAATGGATAAAGAAGATGTGGCACAGATATCCAATGGAATATTACTCAGCCATAGAAAAGAACGAAATTGGGTCATTTGTAGAGACATGGATGGATCTAGAGACTGTCATGCAGAGTGAAGTAAGTCAGAAAGAGAAAAACAAATATCGTATATTAATGCATATATGTGGAACCTAGAAAAATGGTACAGATGAACCGGCTTGCAGAGCAGAAATAGAGACACAGATGTAGAGAACAAACGTATGGACACCAAGGGGAGAAAGTCACGGGGTGGGGCGGGGGGCGGTTGGTGTGATGAATTCGGAGATTGGGATTGACATATATACACTAATATGTATAAAATGGATAACTAATAAGAACCTGCTGTATAAAAAAATAAATAAAATTCTAAAATTCACAAAAATTAAAATAAAAAAATAAAACCTTCTTGCAAGAAAAAATAAAGTACATCACCTACAAGGAAAAAAAAAAAAAAAGAATCCACCTGCCAATGCAGGGACACGGGTTCGAGCCCTGGTCCAGGAAGATCCCACATGCCATGGAGCAACTAAGCCCGTGCACCACAACTTCTGAAGCCAGTGCGCCTAGAGCCCCTGCTCTGCAACAAAGAATAGCCCCCTCTCAGCACAACTAGAGAAAGCCCACATGCAACAATGAAGACCCAATGCAACAGAAAATAAATAAATAAATTTACTAAAAATAATGAAAATGTCCATATCATATACTGTTTTTATAATCACAAACCATGACAAATTTCACAAATCTGGATTTTTATTTATTTAATGTAGTACAAATTTATCGTTTTGTGAAATGATTATAATTACCCCATAAATGATTTTGTTGTTGAATTTACCACTATATTTATAATTTAGAATTGCTTCACTAAAACAGTCAACTGCTTTCTCATATAATCAAACCACTAGATGAGTGAATGAAAACATTCTATACAAATCTGAACTGACTATTCTAAACAGGTATTGAATAGGAATTTGCTTAATATTATAATATATCATTATTAGTTAATAATTCTATATTGTGTATTTAAAGATTTGTTCAGAGGGTAGATCTCATGTTTTCTGTTCTTAACACACACACCACATACATAAGTGGCACTGACATGCTTGATTTTTACATCTTCTTGACAAATTTACACCTTTACCATTATAAAGCGTATTCTTTTTTGGATATAAATATAGCAACTTTACTTTCTTATGATTAGTTTTTCACAGTGGAACATTTTCCATCTTTTTACTGTCAAATGATTCCCAGCCCTGGGGAAGGTTTGGGAACTGTTCAGTTTCACTGTTCCCACGTTGTACTTTGCTCTATTCATAGTGTTTCATTCTACGCATTCACTGCTAGGTGTTCAGCAAAGATTCATGAGAACATTTATTCAGATTTTGAACCCTTTTCCTGTCTCTTGGGAACTCTGTCTAGCAACTTCCATCTACTACAGACTCACTGACTGATTCCCTAATTTGACAAGATCATCATGTTCTGCTTGTGACCATGCTCCCTGCTCGGCAGCGAGAAATACACCTTTAGTGAAAAAGCCAGGCCTTTCGTAAGTTCCTTTTGTTTGTTGACCATCTCTTCTGGATATAAATCCAGAATTATCTCTTGTCCAGAATTCAAAGACAGTTGTTTCATATATTTTGTGCATTTTTTCTCTGGTGGCTTAAAAGTAGGAAGCCCAGTCCCTGTTGCTCCATCATGGACTCTTACATTGGAAGATTAAAATGCAAATATTTTTCTATCAAAGTAATATATTTTCAACATGAATGCTCAATCCTTATTTCTTTTCTGGTCTATAACCCATGTCTATTATATTCTATTTCTGAGCTTTACTCACTACTAACATGTAGGCATGGGGATCAATGATTTAGATGTTAGTCATAGATGTTCTGTGAATGTCTGTTTCGCACATTCCTTTATGATTAAAAAAATTGAAATTCAGTAGCAATGACTCTTTATGTCTTATCAAAGTGTTTCCACATCACGATGTTTGCATGAAAGTAGCCATGCCATTGTATATTTACCAGAATGCTATATTCAAAGACATATTTTGTAAGTGTGCTTAGCAGTGCAGAATAATTGTCTCAGGATAAAATATGATTTGCTTGCAAATTAGTGCTAATGGCTGTTATTAGCCTCAACAATTTAGTTGTTTTAACCTAACTTTACTCATTTGACAATTAAATCTAGAATCAGTTGTTTGAATACTATTTTCTAATTGTACTTTGTTTTTAAATTAGTTACAGAAATAATGGAATATAGAAAAATATTTTAAAATAAAAACATATACGTCCTACAAAAGGTAACAACCACTAACATTTCAGTGAATAGTGTGTTTTACTTTTTCTTTCAGCAAAATTGCCAATGCACTATACATATTGTTTGGTGACCTATACTTGTCATAAATATGTCCTATGACATTAAATATCCATACATAATATGATTTTTATAGTCAACAAATTCATTTAATTAAATTACTTTATTCCATTTGACCAAACTGTTAGACACTTAGATTTCTTTCTGATGACCAAACCCACATCTCACTAATGAGGCAGTGGTCTCTTTCGGTAGGGGAAAAGTGACGTTTACTCTTGTGTGCTACCTTTTGTTAGGTACTGTGAGTCATATAATATGTACTCAGTAAATAATTGTTACTTTAAAAACAGAAATATATGAGGAAAATTATCTACTACCCTCATTTCAAAGCCAAATTCTGTCATGTGTATACAGTTTTTAGTTTTATCTTTGAAATATATTTATATATATGTAGTATCTTAGTTTTGTTGATTTATGTAGGACACATTTTCTAGCAATTCACTTGACTGAAAGTTGACTGTGAATAATAGTAAAAGTGTTATACTAGTACATATATATTGAGTGCCTTCTGTGTGCCATGGACTGTTTCGTCATTATGGATACAGAATAAAACAAAACACATTCTCATCTGTTAAAAACCTATACTCCAAAATCTACTTATTACTAAAAGACAATGATTACTCTTATTGCTCTGGAATAGCTACTACAGACTCAGAATTAAAGTAACTTCCTGCCTAGCAAAGAGTTAGAAGATTGTAACTTTGCACTTTAATTAACTTCAGTAAACAGAAAATCAACCATTTTTTTCCTGAGGGGAAATTGAGTTGCCTAATTTTTAAAATGATAAACAACATTCCTTGAATGCTATATAATTTATTCAAGCATAACACTAAATTATGGCTGTCTTTCAAAACTCAGCTTGTAGTTATGAATTTTTTAAGTATCAAGTGGTATGATCTGCACACTTTCCCTTTAAACTGATTAATTCATGAAAAATTTTAAAAAAGAAGAACTACACAAATTATATTTATGTATTCATGTATATTCCCTTCAAAGTTGGGGGGATGGGAAACGACAAATGCTATTTTGGCAAGTTCCAGGAAATTCTATTGAGATTAAAAACAGAACATTCTTGCACTTTAGTTAATATTTCAGTAGCAAATGAGTGAAACAAAATTGTCTGTGATAATGTCTGCATTTTTAAGTGAAGTAAAATAAGGAAATTATCTCTTAGGAAGTCTAAGTGAATACATTTATTTAATAAATTTTCAAATGTTTTACTAATTCTTTAAATATCTGGATAGGGATTTATTTTCTATAATATATTTATTGAACACTTCCTACCATATAGATAGTCTTACATATGCATATAGCATTTAATCTTCAAATGATAATATAAAGTGTGATTTTTAATTTGTATTTCATAGAGAACGCTGAGACTTAGAATGTTGATGTATCATAAACAGAATAAGCTTTTTTACCTCTTTTTCTGAGATTCCATATAAATAATAGCTCATATTTTTTAAAAGTATAATCCTTCATCAACAAGAAAATGAGAGAGATTAGTAAACCACAGATTTTGAAACTTTTCTGGAGAAGAGAATGTAGGTGGAAAAATAGAGATGGGTGACCACGAGGAAGGAAGCTATATTATGAAATGTATTTGAGTGACGTGCACTGACAACAGTTCTAACCTCCATGGTACAACAGAAGAGTAGCTTCAGTTTCAAAAATGGCAAGTGCAACTGAGGGCACAATGGAGAGGAGACACTGAGAAGAACAGATAAACTGAAGTATTTATATGAACTGTCAACCACTCCACTTTTCATGCTTAAATTATGACAACAAGAATATTTTTCACCAAAGCTCAGATAAAAAGTGAGCTTTTCTCTTTTTATAAAAGGAAACTTTTACTCTTAACAACTAAGCTTCATTTAATAGTCTTGAGGGGATTACTGTATATTGTTTGCAATAGGTTGAATGGTGGCACCCCAAAGATATATCTACTCAGAATCTCTGAATTTGTTCTCACTTGGAAAAAGGGCCTTTGAAGATTTAATCAAGCATCTCTAGATGAGATCATCCTGAATTTTCCTAGTGGGTCCCAAATCCAATGACGAGTGTCCTTATAAGAAGAGAAGACACAGACACAGAGGAGAAAGCCATGTGAAGATGGAGAAAGAGTTTGGAGTTATGCAGCTCCAAGCCAAGGATTGCTTGGGAGTATCAGAATATGGAAGAGGCAAGAAATTATTCTCCTGAAGAGCCTTCAGAGGTAGTGTGGTTCTACCAACACCTTGATTTCAAACTTCTGGCCAGAACTGTGAGAGAACAAATTTCTATTATTTTAAGTCATCAGGTTGGTGGTAATTTATTATGGCAGCCCTAGAAACTAATTCACTGTTACATCAGAGAAAACTTGTCTAATTGTTAGCAATATGAATTCTAAAAGCATAACAACCAGCTTCTTGCTATAAACAAGCTACATCTACACACTGAAGACTCTCAAACAGGTGCCTCTGCTTCATTCTAAAATATGATTGGATGTTTAATAATTAACTAGTTGTTTGAGGAAAATCTATCATTGCAGAAAAAGTCTAAGATCTACCATGATGAAAATTAGTATTTCAGGCAAAAGACGATAACTTCAATAACAACAATAACAATCTAACCAATATTTTCAAAGGCATTTAGGTTGATGTTAGGCATTGAATTTATAAAACAAAAATAAGATGGTGTTAAAAATGAAAATTCAGAAAAAATACAGTGCTTTTAAAATATTTAAAATATCATAAGCAAATTAAAATACTAACTAGATAAAGTGTTAATAATAGATAAAGTGAGATACTGCTCTAAAAACTCAAAGGCAGAAACAATGTCATGAGTAGTACGTGATGGTCAACATGCAAATAACACTGATAGAAAAAGGAAACAGAAAACACAAAATAAAGGATATTATTAAATAAATAGTAAATAGATGGTCTACTGGATGCTGAAAGATATAAATTAATAAAGACCAAACTTACATCATGTGAAATTAAAATTCATAAAGAAGGCCTAAAACAATTTCAGAAAAATAAAGAAAAAAGCAGGTGTTATACAAAAGGAATAACAATGAGATAAAATTCAGATGTCTCACTGGTAATTCTAAGTATTAGAATATAACAGAGTAAAGCAAAATTTTAGATAATAAATATAATTCAGGTAGATTAATTAGATTCCTACAAAATATTGAATCAATCATTGGAGAGAATAAGAAAATGTCTTCACATGATATACCTCCTTAACTTTTTCTCAGATGATCTCCTTTTTAAAAGTAATTTGAGAAATTTTATTGAATGAGAAAGTGAACTAGAAAGAGGAATAAGTAAACGGTATGCAAAAATATTTGATGTAATTGAGAAAACATTAACAAGAATCCCCAGATTCAACAATGCTACAGGTCAAGAGAGAAATCAGGCTAATAAAAATTGGGGAACAAAGTACTCCAAGAGGGTGTTATTCAGACAGAGTGAGTATTTGATAGGATATGTAACATAATGACAATTTCAAATTTATGTTTCTGCAAATAAGGTTAAGAATATGTTACAACTGATACCATAGAAATACAAAGAATCATAAGAGGCTACTATGAACAATTATACTCCAACAAACTGGGCAGTCTAGAAGAAATAGATAAATTTTAAAAACAGTCTTTCAAACCTCAATCATGAAGAACTAGATATTTTAAATAGACTAATTACTAATAATGAGATTGAAAGAGTAATCAAAAAGCTCCCAACACAAAAGCCCAGGACCAGATAGCTTCACTGGTGAATTCTTCAAAACATTCAAAGAAGATTTAATACCTATCCTTCTCAAACTCTTCCAAAAAATTGAAGAGGAGGGAAACCTTCAAAACACATTTTAGGAAGCACCAATTCCAAAACCAGAAAAGGATACCACAAAAAAATAAAATAAAATTCAGGCTTGTATTGTTGATGAACATAGATGCAAATTCCTCAACAAAATGTTAGTAAACTGAATCCAACAAACATTAAAAGATCATACGCCATGATCAAGTGGGATTTATTACAGAGGTATAAGAATAGTTCAACATTAGTTCAATATCTGCAAATTAGTCAATGTGATACATCACATTAACAAAATGAAGGATAAAAATAACAAAATCAACTCAATAGATGCAGAAAGGCATTTGAAAAAAAATTCAACATCCATCTATGATAAAAACTCTCAAAACAGTGGGTATACCTGAAAGTAACACAACATTGTAAGTCAGCTATACTCCAATATAAAATTTTTAAAATCTTTAATTAATAAATAAATAAAATAAAAAGGCAAAAAAAAAAGAAATGGAAAAAAGTGGGTATAAAGGGAACATATTTCAACATAATAAAGGTCATATATGACAAACCCACAGCTAATATCATACTCAACAGCAAACAAATGAAAGATTTTTGTCTAAGATCAGGAGCAAGAGAAGGATGCTCACTCTTGCTACTGTTATTGAACCTAGTATTAAAAGTCCTAGCCACAGTAATTGAGCAAGAAAAAAAAAAGTCATCCAAATTGTAAAGGGAAAAGTAAAATTGTCACTGTTTGCAGATGCCATAAAACTATACATTGAAAACCCTAAAGACGCTACTGAAAAACTGTTAGAACTAATAAATGAATTCAGTAAAGTTGCAGGATACAAAATCAATATACAGAAATTTGAGGCATTTTTATACAGTAATAACAAATTGCCAGAAAAAGAAATTAAGAAAACAATCCCATTTACAACTGAATCAAAAAGAATAAAATACCTAGGAATAAATTTGACCAAGGAGGTGAAAGACCTGTACACTGAAAACAGTAAAACACTGATGAAAGAAATGGGAGAAGATATACAAAAATGGAAAGACATTTTGTGCTCATGGATTGGAAGAATAATGTTGTTAAAATGTTCATACAGCCCAAAGCAATTTTCAGATTCAATGCAATCCCTATCAAAGTGCAAATGACATATTTCACAGAACTAGAATGAATTCTAAAATTTGTATGAAACCCAGAAAGACACCATATAGCCAAAATAATCTTGAGACCAAAGCTGGAGGTATTATGCCCCTGATTTCAAACTCTGCTACAAAGCTATAGTAATTGAAACAGTATGGTACTGGCACAAAAACAGAAATAAATCAATGGAACAGAATAGAGAGCCCAGACATAAATCCACACATATATGGCCAATCAATCTATGGCAAAGGAACAAAGAACATATAATGGGAAAAGACAGTCTCTTCAATAAAGGGTGGAAATCTAGGTTCTCCACTTGTTCTTCGCTGGGGCAGGTCAAGGTTGAACTGCAGGGTTTCCTCCCCCCACCTCATGGAGTTTGGCTGCAGTAGCATGCTTAATGACTAAAACATTTGTCTTGCTAGTACAATTCTTTCATGGTTTTCTGGCTAGAGAAATCGGGCTTTTTGTAGGACTGAGGGTTTTGTTTTTGGTTTTGGTTTTGTTTTGTCTTTGCCTGTTTGTGTTTCTGGGTTGTTGGCTTTCCCAGCACCCAGTCTAGATTATATAAGGTAAAAAGGTGACCAAGGGAATGCACTATCATGTTGTTGCTTGAGTCTCAAGGTCCCTAGCTGATTTATTTTTTCTCTGCCTTTCAGTTTATTATTATGTTTGTTTTATATATAATTTAAGAGTTTTCAGTAGTAATTAGAAAGAGAAATCAGGGAAAGTGTCTACCTCATCTTCTTGGATGTGAAAATCTCTCTCTTATTCTGAAAACATTTCTGATCAATATCCATTACTTTAAGCCTTTCCAGAAATATCAATATATACTTTGCCTTACCAGCAGATTTAGCTACCTAAAAAATGAGTAAGACATATTGTTTCCAAACTCAGTGGCCAAAAACATTTCCCTATTTCTGCCAGTTTAACCACCACAGCCTGATATTTATCCTATAATAAGAAATAGTTATTCTGTAATAAGACATCAATTATCATACTCAAATATGAGGAATAAGAGGCTGAATTAACAATTTGCCTTCTTATTACATATCTTTAGCCCAATTCATGTTTAGATGACACTTCAAAATATTACTTTTATCTTAAGTGCATTTTTATATATCTGCAGATGAGGATCAGCATTTTTCTATTCATGCACTGTAGAATTTCAGAAACTTTGGTTGAGTCAATCAAATCATTAGAAAAGTACATAAAATAGTCACTTTAGAAATTTCCTATGTGGTAACCATTATAAGTAAAATGCACATCTATTATCTACTTACCATACAGAATAAATTGGACATTTTTTCCTAAAATAAGCATATTTATATGTGTCTTATATAGAAGCACTACTTCTTGCAAAAAATCTTTTATAGTGGTCTCAAAAAATGCTGCAAACAGTTGCATACCACACAAGGGAAAGGAAACTACATTAATGAAGTTGGGCCATTATTAGGCGGGTTAACAAAAAGAACTTGGAAGAAATTTGGCATCAATTTCCAAACCAAAAGGAAAGCTTCCAAAGCAGAAGCCCAGCTGTCCAAACTAATATTTTCAGGAAAGTAAAAACTGTTAAAACTATCATTGTTATACCTCATTACAGGGGAAAATATGACATTATTAATGTATCACCCCTAATATTAACAATAGCTAATAGCAAAATACCAGAGCTTGTCTAATCCCAGGAAGATGAAATGAAGATGAATGAAAATTAGTTCCACTGGGCTTGTCTCTAGGAGATAATGAATGATAGGATAAGAGCTAAATGGCTTTTACAATGAGCTAAAGGAGGATAATCACAAGTAGGGTGGGAAGAAGGCCGCTTTACAGAAAAGCAGAGGCGCATGTTGAAGTTATCTGTCAGGGAATGCTGTCACATGGCCATCTGTGAGGGAGTAACTTAGATCTCACTAAATGAAAGATGTCTCTGGGTGACTGGAAGTAATATTTGTTATGCAGTCCTTACCTGTATAGTTGTAACAGAAAAATAAATTCTAAAAGCCTCTACTTAATGATCTTATAATACAAATTAACAATCTCTAGTTTAGGTTGATAACTTAATTTCTTAAAATAACCATCTCTTTTCTTAAAGCAAACCAATCCAAAACAAAAACAATACTAAACAGCCCGAGACTCTGAAGGACTTCAATTCAGACTGAATCTAACATTAATTTAACTGCTTTGTATGTAACTGCTTTGAATATATGTATGCATGTACAAAGCCCTCTGTGGGCTTTAATGTTCTCATCTGTAAAATGATGAATGTCTGAAAACTTTTTGGCCTAACAGTCCATAATGCTAATATTCACTAATTGATGAGTTACATACAATGCTTTCCATATATATGCAGAAAATAATTTAAAAATTAATCACTAATTACAAAATTGGGGAAAATTAGCTGCTATTATTTGTATTAACTATATTCTACTCAGTGACTTTTACCTATGTTATGCAAATTATGCAGAGTTTTAAAATTTCTACACCTAAAATTTCAGAAAGCAAAATCAAAGCCAGTATAATGAATATATGCTCTATTAGCTCTGGGGTCATTGGAAAACAGAATTTCAACTCAGGAGGATGAAGATTCATGGTCCCCAAAATGGATGATTAGTAGATACATAGTAGATAGTCATAGCAAAATAATATATAAGTGGGAAAGTAGAAGGTGGGAAATTTGGAGCTCAAACGGCTACATGATCAGTATCTAGATCCACATTGAACAGGGTTTAGAACTTAGTCAATGCAAAGATAGAAGCATGTTTGAATATCCATCCACCAAAGGACTTAAGGCAATGTGGTAAAGGCAGCACCAATAATTCAGTTTCAAGTATCTTGAAATCAAAGAAATATTAGATGTAGAAGTTAGTCATAATGTTAAAAGTTCGACAGCATGGACTCAGGGCTCATGGTGAGATTGCAAACAGAGTCAAAAATACATTTCATTGAACTTCAATGGCCTCCATATATTAGACATGGATCCAACATTTGTCCAAGAGAGTGATGTCTACTTGCAATTCTAGATTATATTGAGGGGTGAATTCTTGCTACAGTTAAAGCAAATGAAGTAAGGGAATTCAGGAAAGCATCACAGGTGTCTGGCTTCAAATTTATTGTTATGTTCTGGGGACAAAAATTATGTTAAGAAAACTATATTTCATTGAGCTACCCATGAAATAATTGGAAAAAAGGTAAAATTATATATAGACACATATATATGTATGCATATGTATACTAATTAATGATCATTAAATATTTTTCTATGTAAGAGCATTAGGAGTTATTATGGTACAATATTATGTCTCATGTCTATGGCATATTAAAGAATCAGTAAGTAAAGGATATGTGCTATAGTTCAATTTTGATTCCTAGGATCATTCTGTATCAGATGACTTGAAAATGGCTCAAGAATTAATCTTCTGATAATAAAACTATTGGACACAAAAAGCAAGAATTAATTTTTATAGTAAGAATAAAATGACCAGATTTTAAAAATTAATTCAAACCAGCAAACAAAAAGAGTTTACAAAATTTTTTTAAATGAACTTTTTTCCTTTAAAAAATAACTTAATAGCAATTATAACAAAAGTTAATGAAAATTTCACTATGACTGATATTACTAGCAGGTAGACATTTTCCATCGTTTTGTATTTTGACTATTTCTTTGGATTAATTGTCTATACAAATGGAAATAATATTTTAGACATTTGTTTAAAACTCACAATTACTGCATTTTTGATGAGTTTCTTCCAACTGAATATTACTTCTCTTTCATATATATATATACATATATGTGAAGCAATATTCCAATATTAAAAATAGATTCAATTAAACTGGTTTAAAATAAATCCTAGAGACTTTAGCTTCTAGAAAGATGGAATAGACATACTTTTTCCTATTCCTTTCACTAAGTAGACATTATGTCACTGGACATTATACATAAAACAACCATAAAACTCTGAAAGGTGTAGAGTAGTATGTACACTGGCTGGTGGCCTCAGGACCCAAGGAATGACAGTAGAACACAGGTGAGTTTCCTGTGTTATCTTTTTGCTTCATATATTTCAGAGTTGAAGCTGAAAAAACTGGCGATGTAGACACATCAAAGGCATAGAAAAAGAAAGTTCTTCCCAAACCCTACTTTTCTAGTCAAAGAACTAGGAAAGGGGTAGGAAACTTTTCAAAACAGAAAATTTTAAATGGTAACCACTCTACTCTAGCCAAACACCGAAAATACTGTAGACATATTATCACCCACACCAGCAAATGCGAAGTAAGGAGCCTATACTTCTCTCACCAGGTTATAACAAGATACCCCCACCCCACAGCTAAGATGATGTCAGAGAATGCTGAACAGGAAGCCAGAAGTATCATCCTTGCTGGGTGGTAATGAGCAGCCCTAAATGGTGGAACTGGAAAACATATAGGGAGTTTGAGCCCCCCACTGGCAGTGACAGGAAGCCTCCATTTCAGGTCTCAACAGAGACTGTGGAGAACTTAAAATTCTAGCAGCACTTAGCAGTAAGGAAGTTATCTCTCCTTCCTCTGCTAGACCAGTGTCAAAGGAAGGCAGCTAAAACAGAAAGTTTAAATAAGATCTAGAGACTCATAACACCCAAAATGTCCAGTTTGCAGTAGAAAATCACTCAGAATGATAGAACGATGAAGGGCTCAAAAATTAAAAAAATATTAAAAGATGACAATATGAAGATGACAAACATGGTAGAATTATTAGGCAAAAATTTTTAAAGCAGCCATTCTCAAAAAGCTAAATGAGCAATTATAAATATGCTTGAAAGCAATGAGAAATAGAAAGTCTCAGCAAATAAATGGAAGACATAAAGATCCTAAAGCATATTTTAGAACTAAAGTACACAATTACTGAATAAAAACCTTAAAGAACAGGCTCAATAGCAGAATGGAGGGTACAGAAAAATAATCAATGAACCAGATAATTGAAAAGTAGAAATTACCCAGTCTGAACAACAGACCGAAAATAGACTAAAATAAATAAATAAATAAACAGATCCTCAGAGGCATGTAGGATTATAACAAAATATTTAACTTTTATATCATTGGAATCTCATAAAGAAAGGAGAAGGTACATGGGGTTGAAAAAGAACTTGAAACAATGGGTGAAAACTTAACAAAATTGGTAAAAAATACAATGCTACAGGTTTGAAAAGCTGAGTAAAACCTTAGGATAACTCCAAAGATATCCATACAGGGACACATCACACTCAAACTTCTGAAACTTAAGGAAAAATTTAAAATCTTGAAAGCAGTGAGAGACAAACAATACCTGACCAATAGTTGAAAAAATTTTTTGAATGACAGTGCATTTTCATTTAGAAGTCTTGTGGGCCAAAAGGAAGTAGTACAACACTTCAAATGCAGAAAGAAAAGAACTGTTAACCCAGAATTCTACAGTCTGAAAAAATGTTCTCCAGCAAGGAAGGGAAATCAAAATATTCTTAATTGAAGAAAAACTAAGCAAATTTGTCACAGTCAGACCTATCCTCAAAAAAAGTTTTAAAATAGTTCCCTAAAGACAAATGAAATAAATTTTTAAAAAGAGCAATGAAACATTAGGAGGAAGAAAGACTATAATAAGTAAAAGGATGGGAATACAATACTTTCCTTCTTCTCTTGAGTTTTCTAACACATAACATGTTCATAGACTGGAAGAGTCAGTATTATTAAGATGTCAATTCTGCCCCCAGTTGATGTTTAGAGTCAATATGATCCCAAGCATAATTTGATTTTTAAATTTCTTTTATTTTAGAAATTAACAAGCTAATTCTAAAATGTATATGACAAAAACCCAATAGATATGTAATAGCCAAAACAATTTTGAAAAGAACAAAATTGGAGGACTTACACTACCTAGTTTTAAGATTTACTAGAAAGAGTAGTTAAGACAGTTTTGTATTGTGAACATATGTTCAATTTATCAGTTTTCTTTTGTGGTTCATGCTTTTTGTGTACTATCTAAGAAAATGTTTGCTCTTTGGAAGAAACTCTTAAGGAAATGAAAACATATATATTAGGATAAAATATCTTAAAACACATAGAAGATAATGAAATATTACCTAGAACATCTGAAACAACTCAATAAGAAGAGGAAAAAACTCATTCGTTTTTTGAAAAAACCAAGATATTTGTACAAATATTTTCCCAGAGAGACTGATAGCAAATAACCACATGAAAAGATGCTGAACATCACTAGTCATTAGGGAAATTCAAATTAAAGCCCCAACGAGATAGCATTACACAGTAATTAGAATGGCTTGGAAAAATAAAAGCCAGTATCAACTGTTGGTGAGGAGACCCAGCAACTGGATCTCTCATATAAGTCTGGTGAAAATGCAAACTGCTACAATCACTTTGGAAAAAGTTTATTATTATTCACACACTATGCAGCAATCCCACTCTTGGAGAAATGAAGACATATGTTCATACAAAAAGTTTTTATGCAATTGCTTATAGCAACTTTATTCAAAATTATCAAAAACTGGAAGCAACTGAAATGTCCTTCTACTGGTTAATGAATGAACAAACTGTAGTCCATCCATACAATGGAATACTATTCAACAATAAAAGGAATGGGTTACTGTCACCTGAAACAACATTGGTGAATCTCCAAAGCATTATGCTAAGTAAAAAGAAATCCAGACTCAAAAGAATACGTACTATGTGACATTTCAATTATATGAAATTCTGGAAAAGGGAAAACTACAGCAATAGAGAAGAGGTCAGCAGTTGTCAGTGGTCAGAAGTGAGGTTGGGAGGGTGACTATAAAGGAGCATAGGGAAATTTTTTGAAGTGATGGAAATATTCTATATCTTGATTGTGGTAGTGGTTATGCAATGGCATATATATATTATATAACCGTATATATGTGTGTATATACATAGAATAAATATATAGATATAATATATATACACAGTTACATATATATGCATTATATATATATTACATGCAACTGTATATATATTAAGCAACTGAATTACATATATACAGATTGTATATATTGTATTGTGTATGTTATACAACTGAATTATATATGTACAGATTGTATATATATAGACTATATATATATATATATATATACACACACACACACACACATATATGTACATAAAATCTGTGCATGGCTTCACTTTGTTCTCAGATGTTCCTCTATCCCATAAGCAAACACATTTCTTTTCTGATTTTGGTTGTACATAGAAAACTAAATTGATACATTATAATTTATGAGTCTGAGATATCATTAAATTATTAATATTAAATGCCAAATTTTATTCTGGAACTTATTTGTGTCAACTCTTCAAATTCTTCTATCATTTTTTATTTAAAAAGTTTTTAATTTGAGATTTAGAGATTTTTCAGTTGTTCAAATTTCCATCTAACTCATAGAAAATAGAAAATATCTCTTTTAGTATATAACGTATGTGCCTTACAAAATATTTAGACACACCTAAGTCCATAAATCATACACTAAGTTTTTAAATTAAGCAAGGATTTGGGTGCAAAGGAAAAGAATGGTCATCCTTGTACATTATAAAATGTAGTTATCTTGTACCTTTTGATAAATCATGAAAAATAGGTCGATGATCTTATTTCAAAGATTATCTTTTTGTTGTTTGCAAGTTACAATAGCTTTTGTGTTCATATGAAATAACCAACTCTTTTCACAGTTTTGTAATATGATTTAATATAATACATTCTGGCACTTATTATAAATTGGAAGAAAATTTCTAACACAATTAATATCCACACTCTGTTTTGGTACAGAATGAAAATCCACAATGCTATATCTTTTACTTCTTTCTTTTTGTTAAAACACCTAATGCAGAATTTAATGAATACTTAATGATTGATAGATATCCTCATATTATTAATTTTTTATTTTTAATTGATAAGTGTATTTTTCTTCCTTAGTGCTCTTGCTATATAGTAATAGTAATTAAAGGTATAATCTTATAATTTTAATTTGTAAACTATAATCTCCCAACATGGACAAGTTGATTCAATTATTTCTGTAAAGATAAGCATAGAATGCTACATATTCCTTTCTGCTTCGTCTAATCAAAGTTATCTTCTTTTAAATAACTAGTCAATGGTAGAATCCACCTATTTTCTTCACTTTGCTTAACAAAAATTATTTCTAAAGTAAATTACTACTGTTTCATTTGTATGTATTTTAAGCTTTATGTAATCCTTTAGATCAGTTTTTCACTGAGAGTTATTTTTTCTGGGAATAATTTTCACATTTAATGAATAATAGAACAAGTCGTGTTTCTAGCTAATTAGTTAGATAATAATTACATTAATTTGAATAAATAAGAATATAGTACTCTCAGTTAAATTACAATTCTCTCACCTAACCAATCTCTATACTCTGCAAAGAGGCAATATTTGCATTTGAACTTTCTGGATAAAAGATTTTTACATAATTATATTCTAATATATTCTGATTAATTTTGAGAAGATTCAATATTGAAATTCAAGTAGAAGATTTGAAAGTTCTCAGAGGTGTAGAATTTCATTTTGACCCCAATTCTATCTGTGATTACAGATAACTCTATTCAAATCATATAATGAGATTGAATATTTTTAAAACCCCAAATGATATTAATACTTATTCCAATAATTCAACTAATAAATTCTTCCTTTATGTGGACTAAGCCATCTCAATTCTTATAAAGTAAGTAACTTACACAGATCACCTTTGAAAGATACAGATATACACCTTAAAAGGGGCTTTAGCCCACCTTGTAGGTGCATTAACAAATAGAGCATTCAAGGGTATAGTGTTAACTATTAGACATAATTCCAACAAATTATTACTGATAAATAACTGGATATAAAACCAGAGTTAGGTGTATGAACTAAGACCACAATCATCTAGAATAAATTGTAGCATACAAGAACTCAGGATAATTATGGAAGTTTAGTTCAATCAATATTAGAATATGCCCCCCAAGCTACAGTGTCAAGATCACTCATTAAAAAGACGATTAGCCAACCGGACTAATTGGTTTGACTGTTTTTTCCTCTCTTTGCTTGGCTACATATAAATGCTTGATTTCCTCTCACAACTGGTCCTTTTCATTGTGTTTCCCAGGATAACACTTAATTTCACATTACTAACAGTGTAAGTCAAGAAAATTGTATATACAACCCTGGAGAAACCTCTTCTAAGCCAGAATTTATCAGCCTTTTAAAATATTCAGAAATAATCAGTAAATACAGAAATTGAAACTTGATTAACACCTCTATCTTCAGCCTAAAGTTTTGCATTATTTCACTGATGGCTGCTACTCAAAGTACTAGCTGGCTCATCAAAGCAAAATAAGAATAGACCTGAAAGGAAAAGAATAATGAATCATTTTGATTTACAAATAGCTTTTATTATGAAAAGGACAAATGGAAACAGTGAATAGATGATCCAGGAATCTAAGAAATGACACTGGCATATTTTGAATCTGGCAACCCAGATTCTGTTCAGTGTATTTGTTTTACTTTGTAGAGGAAATATAATGGATTCCAGAAACATTTGAGCTAATTGATAAAAGGCAGAGCCATAAATAGCTATTAAAGGAAAATGGAGTATCCTAACTACTAAGGCCTATGTCTTGCCTTTTAGAAACCATATTAACAAGAGAATATTGTACTGGATAAGCCACGGGTGTAATCTAACATATCAACTCTGTATCTTTGTAAATGTAATTACCACTCTCCATTCTCAGGATTAACAATATATTGGCTCCTAAGAATTTGTTCCAATAACCCCTATTGCTTCTAAATGGCTTTTTATCCAGGTCATACTTCCTACATTACAAGTCCTTCAGAGAACTTCTCTTTCCACCTGATTAACTTTACTCATTGTGAAGAATGAATGAAATGGTAAGGAGGAAAACATATGTTAGCTTTGGGCAGTGCTTTATACCTTTATGATAGTGCGCTAGGAAATGAAGCTTGTCAAATCTGGAGCATATCTTCACAATAAAATTAACGAATGGAAGCACACACCAAAAACCCCTATGAATATTAATTTGCCATAGTGTTTTAAAGGTCACATGTTAATTTCAGCCTTGACATACTCTGGAAAACAAAAAGTACATCATTTTATCATGACAGTTTAAAAAACCCCATTATTTTCTTGACATTATATTTATAAGCTATCCTGGATATAATGTCTATGGCATAATCCTTGTCTTCATGATAGTTATAATCAAATTTTGGAAGATAAAACATAAGATCATTTAAAAACTAAGAAAGTGATTTTTATTTGTAAGTTGGATGATAAGAGCAGTGGTCCCTAACACTTTTTGGCACCATGGACTGGTTTCATGGAAGACAGTTGTTCTACGGACCAGTGGCGGGGCGGGAGAGATGGTTCAGGCTGTAATGCGAGTGATGGGGGGGCGGCAGATGAAGTTTTGCTTGCTCGCTGCTCACCTCCTGCTCTGTGGCCCGTTCCTAACAGACCGGTCCATGGACTGGGGGTTGGAGACACCTGGATAAGAGTATATGCTTTCTGCAGTTTTACTCTGTATTTCAGTTGGGGTTTTTTTTTAAATGGGAGTTTGAGGTTATAAGGACTAATACATTGAGAAAAAATTAATTTTCTATGAAACTTGAAAAAAAATACACTTTTAAGTTGCATAATAGCATTCAGTTTATTGAACATTAAAATAGGATTTGTATGAATTTCTGACTAGTGTGCATTTTTTCATCTCTGCCTTAGTTTTAATAATGTATTTAAAAATTAAAAATAGATCCATGTTTTAAAACTAGCTGTGTCAATCTCATCCATTAAGGTCTGCGAGGCAAGAGTTTTTATTTAAATAATGCTTCATCATCTTCACATACCAGATGTGCTGCTGCTTTAACAGTGTTTCCATAGAAATAAGTCATGAGTTTATAAATTATTTTATATAGATGAAAACAGCTTCTGTTTACAATAATCTCCCCTCATAACATTAAATGAAAAGAAGTAATATTCATTAAAACAGCAGGGGTTAGCCATTTGATAAAAAAGGGTATTTTCTTCTAAAAAATCTGCCTAAATAATTGCCAGAGGAGTCATTTTAACATTGTGGAAGTAGAGAGGTAACTTCCTGAATGGTTTGAAGCAAAGAACAACTCTACTGGAGAGTTCACAGCTGGAGCAATTCAAACTATGAATAAGCTTGCTTGATATGACCCAGTAAGCAGCTGGTAGAAAAAGTAATATTGATTTTAAATACCATGGTAACTTCTTATTTAATTTTTTTAATAATAATAATGCTTTAAACATAGCTCTTCCGGGCTTACCAAGATATTCAAATCAATTTTTTAAGTCTTACCTTATGAATTCTGGAATAAAATCTTATGCAGTAAATAAAAAGCATATTTAGGGAGAGACCTTCAAGATGGCAGAGGGGTAAGATGTGGAGATCACCCTCCTCCCCATAAATATATCAAAAATACATCTACATGTGGAACAACTCCTACAGAACACCTACTGAATGCTGGCAGAAGACCACAGACTTCCAAAAAGGCAGGAAAATACCCACGTACCTGGGAAGGGCAAAAGAAAAAAGAAAAGACAAAAGAATAGGGACGGGACCTGCACCTCTGGGAGGGAGCTGTGAAGGAGGAAAAGTTTCCACACACTAGGAAGCCCTCTCACTGACAGGAACGGGGGGTGGAGCTTTGGAGTCACAGAGGAGAGTGCAGCAACAGGGGTGCAGAGGACAAAGCAGAGAGATCCCTGCACAGAGGACCAGTGCCGACCAGCACTCACCAGCCTGAGACGCTTGTCTGCCCACCTGCAGGGGTGGGTGGGAGCTGGGAGCTGAGGCTCGGGCTTCAGAGGTCAGACCCCAGGGAGAGGACTGCGGTTGGCTGCATGAAGACAGCCTGAAGGGGGCTAGTGCACCACAGCTAGCCGGGAGGGAGTCCGGGAAAAAGTCTGGACATCCTGGAGAGGCAAGAGAACATTGTCTTGGGGTGTGCAAGGAGAGGGGCTTCCTGCTCTGTGTGCCCACAGACGACAGAGCACTGCCTAAGAGAGCTCCAGAGATGGGAGTCAGCCAGCTCTCATCTCAGACACCAGAGGTGGGCATGGACTATTACCGCTGCCACTGCTGCCACCAAAAATCCTGTGTGTAAGTGCAGGTCCCTACCCACACCCTCCCAGGAACCTGTGCAGCCCGCCACTGCCAGAGTCCTGTGGTCCGGGACCAACTTCCCAGGGAGAACACATGGCGTGCTTTAGGCTGTTGCAACGTTGTGCTGGCCCCTGCCACCGCAGGCACGCCCCGCATTCCAATTGTGACTACCATGCCCCTCCCTCTCCCCGGCCTGAGTGAGCAAGAGAGCCCTAATCAGCTGCTTCTTTAACCCCCTCCTGTCTGGGTGGGGAACAGACACCTGAGGGCAGCCTACACGCACAGGCAGGGGAAAAACCAAAGCTGAACCCCAGGAGCTGTGCGAACAAAGAAGAGAAAGGGAAATTTCTCTGTGCAGCCTCAGGAGCAGCAAACTAAATCCCAGCAGTCGGCTTGGTAAAACCTGCATGTGCAGATACCTGAATAGAAAATGAGTGTTTCCAAAATTGAGGCAGTGGACTTTGGGGACAACTGTGGACTTGGGGTTTGCCTTCTACGTTTGATTTGCTTTTGGTTTTATGTTTATCTTAGTTTAGTTTTTAGTGATTGTTTTTATTTGTGGATTTGTTTATTGGTTTGTTTTCTCTCTTCCTTTTTTTTTTTTTCTCCTTTTGTGAGTGTGTGTGTATGTTTCTTTGTGTGATTTTTTCTGTTTAGTTTTGCTTTTACCATTTGTCTTGGCATTCTGTCTGTTCCTCTTTTTCTTCTTCTTCTTCTTCTTCCTTTTCTTCCAAGCTCTGTGGCTGGCAGGGACTTGGTGCTCCAGCCAGGTATCGGGCCTGAGCCTCCAAGGTGGGAGAGCTGAGTCCAGGACGTTGGACCACCAGAGACCTTCTGGCCCCATGTAATATTAATCAGCAAGAACTCTCCCAGAGATCTCCATCTCAACACTAAGACTCAGCTCCACCCAACAACCAGGAAGCTCCAGTGCTGGATGTTTCATGCCAAACAACTAGCAAAACAGGGACAGAATGCCATCCATTAGCAGAGAGGCTGCCAAAAGTCATACTAAGTTCACAGACACCCCAAAACACACCACTGGATGCGGCCCTGCCCACCAGAGGAACAAGATCGAGCCCCACCCGCCAGAACACAGGCACCAGTCCCCCCACCAGGAAGCCTACACAAGCCACTGAACCAAGCTCACCCACTGGGGACAGACACCAGAAATAAGAGGAACTACGAACCTGCAGCCTGTGAAAAGGAGACTCCAAACACAGTAAGTTAAACAAAATAAGACAGAGAAATATGCAGCAGATGAAGGAGCAAGGTAAAAGTCCACCAGACCAAACAAATGAAGAGGAAATAGGCAGTCTACCTGAAAAAAAATTCAGAGTAATGATACTAAAGATGATCCAAAATCTCAGAGTCAGAATGGAGAAAATACAAGAAATGTTTAACAAGGACCTAGAAGAACTAACGAGCAAACAAAACAATGATGAACAACACAATAAATGAAATTTAAAATACTCAAGAAGGAATCAGGAGCAGAATAACTGAGGCAGAAGAACTGATAAGTGACCTGGAATATAGAATAGTGGAAATAACTACTGCAGAGCAGAATAAAGAAAAAAGAATGAAAAGAATTGAGGACAGTCTCAGAGACCACTAGGACAACACTGAATGCACCAACATCTGAATTATAGGGGTTCCAGAAGAAGAAGAGAAAAAGAAAGGGTCTGAGAAAATATTTAAAGAGATTATAGTCAAAATCTTCCCTAACATGGGAAAGGAAATAGTCAAGCAAATCCAGGAAGCACAGAGGGTCCCATACATACAGGATAAAGCCAAGGAGAAACATGCCAAGACACATAATAATCAAACTATCAAAAATTAAATACAGAGAAACAATATTAAAAGCAGCAAGCAAAAAGCAACAAATAACATACAAGGGAATCCCCATAAGGTTAACAGCTGATCTTTCAGCAGAAACTCTGCAAGCCAGAAGGGAGTGGCAGGACATCTTTAAAGTGATGAAAGGGAACAACCTACAACCAAGCTTACTCTACCCAGCAAGGATCTCATTCAGATTTGACAGAGAAATTAAAACCTTTGCAGACAAGCAAAAGTTAAGAGAATTCAGCACCACCAAACCAGCTTTACAACAAATGCTAAAGGAACTTCTCTAGGCAGGAAACACAAGAAATGGAAAAGACCTACAAAAACAAACCAAAAACAATTAAGAAAATGGTAATAGGAATGTACATATCGATAATTACCTTAAATGTGAATGGATTAAATGCTCCAGCCAAAAGACATAGACTGGCTGAATGGATACAAAAACAAGAACTGTATATATGCTGTCTACAAGAGACTCACTTCAGACCTAGGGACACATACAGACTGAAAGTGAGGGGATGGAAAAAGATATTCCATGCAAATGACAATCAAAAGAAAGCTGGAGTAGCAATACTCATATCAAACAAAATAGACTAAAATAAAGACTATTATAAGAGTCAAAGAAGAACACTACATAATGATCAAGGGATAAATCCTAGAAAAAGATATAACAATTGTAAATATTTATGCACCCAACATAGGTGCACCTAAATACATAAAGCAAATGCTAACAGCCATAAAAGGGGAAATCGACAGTAACACAATAATAGTAGGGGATTTTAACACCCTACTTTCAACAATGGACTGATCATCCACCTAGATGGCTCTGTGACCACCTAGAGGGGTGGGATGGGGGGTGGGAGTGAAGCTCAAGAGGGAGGGGATATGGGGATATATGTATACATATAGCTGATTCACTTTGTTATACAGCAGAAACTAACATAACTTTGTAAAGCAACTATATTCCAATAAAGATGTAAAATAATAAAAAATAAAGTACATTGACTTGAAAAAAAATAAAATAAAAAATAAATAAATGATACCTTTTCCCAAAAAAAAAAAAAAAGCATATAATAGATTTCCCTTTCAAAAACAGGCAAGGTGAATTCATATACTTTCACAAGTGTACCAAGTAAGGCAAGAACCAAATCCATTACAGGAACTGGTTTCAGGCACATATACTTTTCTGAAATTAGGTCAGCCTCTTCCTGGACACACTTTAAATAGCACTTAGGTAATCTTACTGTACTTTTTAAAATTTATTAATTCTGATCTTTTATTCAGCATGGTGTTCAAAGCTTATAGACATATTCACATTTTCAAACACAGTTGACACAATAACAAGAATGCCTTTAACTTTTACATTTTATTTGGATTGTGCCTTATCATATTATAAAATTATTATCATATTATAAATCATATTATAATTTTGCAAATTATAAGCTTGCAAAATATTTTATAACACAAAACTACATCCATTTATATTAAAAAATAGGGTCCAGAGGGAATGGCAAGCTTTTCGTAATAATTGGAATAGCATCAATCAGCAATAGTTTAAAATGGTTCTTAAGTTGCTGGAATACTGATGGCACAATGGTATAACTTTCAGACTTTCTTTTCAGTTTGTCTAAATGTGAGAACCCTTAATAGAGGTGATTACAAATACAAATAGACCTATATATTGAGTGTGGTATCTGTATAAGAAAAGGGAGAGAGGGATTCTTATCCCCCATCTAATCTCCCAATTCTTCTACCAAAG
Organism: Balaenoptera ricei; assembly: GCF_028023285.1. Lineage (NCBI taxonomy): Eukaryota > Metazoa > Chordata > Mammalia > Artiodactyla > Balaenopteridae > Balaenoptera > Balaenoptera ricei. The sequence continues at coordinate 74,717,100 of NC_082651.1, read as the reverse complement.
CAATATATACTTACAACTTAAGTCCTAATCTTCCAAAGGGATGTAGTTGATGATAGTTGTGATGGGTGTGATCTCTTTAGAGTCATAACGAGACTCCTTGCTTTTGGTGTTTTTTGTACAGGTGATTTTTTTCTGCAGAGGAAATCCTGAGAGTCTAATTGGGTTTCAAAATAGCTCCTAATCAAGCAACCATGCATCTTAAGTTTCCATCTCCTGATCTGGACTCAGTATATTCATGATACTCCCTGTGCCACAGTTCTTACGTATCAGGGCAGGATCTTGGCCTCATGGGTTGCTTTCCCTCTGAATCTTACATAAGAGAGGAGATTTGGTTTTTTTTTTTTTTTAATGGTCTTTCTACCCATTATATAATGTGTAATAGGTGTCATATATTCATATTTATTCAAAGTTGGAAATTGAATTATTGACTCAATTGCTTTGCATTGCTTCAGAAGCAAGTTATAGTAATATCAAGAGATAGAAGCAATATTAATTCCAGTTCACTTGACTGGTAAAAAATTGTTTCTGATTGTATTTTACATATTGTGTCACAAAAAACAAAAAAGCAAAACAAAACAAAAAAACCCCTCACCATGAGTAAACTAAACGTATTCAATACAATGCTTAGTTCTTTTTTTTCCAAAGCAAACTGATTAAAATATATATTGTAGGAAATGTCCCATATACAAGTTTACACTCCTTGTCCTTCCCACACTTCCAAAATGAGGCCACCACAACAGAATTTAAGGCATCTATTCTGTATTGAATAAATTAATGATGCTTTAGGTCTCTTCTGTGACTGGAGTAAGTGTCTAAAGATCAATGAACTGTTTAGTTTTATTGGTAGCTCTTTGGAATGCTTTAAGGTATCTGATTTTGAAAACCAGAGTAAGGGAATGAAGAGGTGACCTCCTTTGAGCTTGATCACATAGCATACTTATCTCAATCAACAAGGAGCCTCTAGGTCTGGGAACATTTCTCAAACACTAAAGTCCTCTCACTTCAAAATATCTCTGTTAAAATTCTATCATGACACAAAAGCTATAGGTTATTTGCTATAGGATTAACATATTACATCAGTTTAATTACACCATGTGAATTAAATTCAGAAACTCTGAAGGACAAATGTGCACAGACAGTTGTCTTGAGGGAATAAAAGTTTTGTTTCCTTAGAGGAAGGAGGAGTCATTATTAGAACATGAATCTCTCTTTAGGGACACGGCAGCATTAATTGAAATTCTCAGCGGAAAAGGACAGTTTATGTCTTGATCCCCTCTCACTCCAACAATATATCAAGAGCCCTAAAAAATAAAGATCTTTTCCCATTTATTGACCAGCTACAAATAGATGAAAGTGCTATTTAAAACTTAAAGGAAAAGGAAATGCTGAGAAAGCAATACATTATATATCTACCTATCTACCTATCTATCTATCTATCTATATATATATATATATATATATATATATATACACACACACATATACACACATACATGTATATAGTGTATAGGTATATTGTCATGTACATTTACATGAATTTTATGTTTGAGGTGAGTCAGTGGATTCTAAGAAATTCTTTCTCTTCTTGCAGTTGATATCAGAGTACACGTGCTATTTGGCACCCCAGGACAATAGTAGCATCATGGTAGATTGATTACACAAATGACCTCAGTTGCAATGCAGCCGTGTCCTTCTACTCTCACTGTGGGCCCTGCCATACAACCTTTTTTTTGCCAATATGATGCTAACATATATGATGCAGAGGCTTGTAAAAACACTTACATGTTTCTGCTCACTCAGGCCCTCTGCCATCACCAATGAGACCATCACCACCTTAGCTTTCTGGATGATGAGGAACAAAGGGCAAAGAGTGAGTATTCCCAGTCACCTCAACCAAAACCATATTAGGTCAGCTGAGATCAGAAAAATCACCCAGTTGATCTTAGAGTAAAATTCTCATCTTATTAATAAATGGTTATCATTTAAGCAACAGAATTTTGGGGTGGTTTGTTATGGAGCACTCTGGTAGCAAAAGATAACTGATAAAAGTATTAAGTAGAGGAAAAGAGAGAGGACACACTGATAAACCAAGATAAAGGCCCTCAGGGCATTGATGCTCTGCTTTTTTTCAATAAGGGACTATTTTCATGTTCAGAATTCCATTAGTCTATTCCTATCACTCAAAAAACAATTTAAAAACCTGTTCTCACTAGAACACAGAAGCAAAAAACTAAGTATTAAAAAATGAAGTGTTTTGCAGTAGCCCCATTCCTCTCAGGTTCTTCCTTTTGCGAATAAAACACATTTGACATAACACAACAAACAAATATAAGAAAGCTCTGAAAGTTGCTGTAGTTAGTTGAATAGTGTCCTTCCAAAAGATTTTAATTTCTAACTTCTGGAACATGCAAATATGACTTTATTTGGAAAAAGTATCTTTGCAGATGTAAATCATTAAGGATATCCAGGTAAGATCATCCTGGATTAGGGAAGACTCTAAATCTTATAACCAGGGTCTTTATGGAAGATGCAGAGAGGAGAAAGCCATGCAAGATGGAGTAGAATTTGCAATTATGTTGCCACAAGCCAAGGAACACCAGGAGACACCAGGAGCTGGAAGAGGCATGGAAAGATTCTCTCCTAGTAACTTTGGAGGAAGCATGAACTTGCCAACAACTTGACTTTAAACATCTAACCTTCAGACCTGTGAGAGAATAAATTTCTGTTGTTGTAAGCCGCCAAGCTTATGGTAATTTGTTGTGACAGTCTTGGGAAACTAATATAGGTAGAAAGAAAAAAGACTGCACAGAGACCTTGGGGCTTGAGGAAAAACATGGTGGAAAATTACCTGATTTTTCTTCATTGCCTCCCAGACAAGGAGCTGCAGAAAAGCCTCCAGCCCAGAACCAAAAACAGGTACAGAAAAAACAAAAAGCACAGAAAAAACAGAAACAAACAAAAACTTCAAGGAAAGTGTGCTGCCCAGCCAAAAGGACTTGGAAAGAGAAGCCTAACAGTACAGAAAACCTTTCTGACAACAGGTGCCCTACTTTAGTAAAACACCAATGGAAAAACTGACCTCCTCATCCTTGCAGTTTCAGTAAGCCTGAGTGAGGAGCTGATTTTTCTACTCACTGCTTGGTAGAAGCAAGCCATGGTGCTCAAATGTCCCTAGCAGGATGGTGTTGGTAGGGCCAAAGGAGAGATGAATTTTAACAAGTGCTGGAGGCAGGCTGCAGTACTCCCAGTCTTCTGACCTGGTTTCTTTGCCTAGGTAGTGTTAGTGAGGGTCAGCAGAAGGCTGAGCCTCTATCACCATCCAGTAGCATCAACCATGAAGGAGGTAGAACAAGGGGAGTTAATCTGCACTCCGTTAAACCCAGGCCCTTTCCCCCTCCCCATGTCATCAGAGCCCAGCAAGGCTGAAACTCCATCCCCCACCAGACATCAGTTAGATGAAATGAAGTGATATGAGATGAGCATTCTATTTCCACCCCCTTTTATCAGCAAGGACTAGATGGAAGCAGAGATTACATCTCCACTCAGTGGCAGTGAGGCAGTGCTATATGACACTTTGCTTTTGCTGGGAAAGTGTTCATGAAGCTGAGAAGAGAGCTGCACTTCCATCCTCATCCACAAATCCTGTTTCCTCTTTCCTCAGGATTCATTTAGCTACCATCCTGATCTAAGCTGCAGTAAGCTCTCCTCAGAATTACTGTCCTGACATTCTAAGGGATCGCCTTTGCCTTTGCCACCTACTCTATGTTCTCAACAGAGAATAACAAGGATATTTTAAAATGTGAGTCAGATCTTGTCATTCTTCTGCTTACAACCATCCAATAATTTACCTTCTCATTCAGAGTAAAAGCCAGGTTCTTACGATGTCCTACAGTATGTTACCTGGCGGTCTGCTACCTGTCAGACCACCTTACTTCCTATAACTCTCTCTTGATGATGCCATTAAGCCATATCAGCCTCCTGACTGTTCTTTAGGACAAGACTGCTCCTGACTCAGGGCCTTTGCACTTGCTATGTGTTCTGCTTGGAACCTATTACCTACAGATAAATGGATAGCTCTCTCTTTTACCTCCTTCAGTCTCTGCTCCAAAGTCAACTTATTATTGATGACTTCTCTGATCATACTATTTAAAATAACTCTATCACTCTTACACTGCCACTTTTTAAAAATACATGACATCTAACACAAGCTGATATATCTTACTTGGTTATTGTTTTACTGAATGTCTCCCATATTGTAGAACATTAGCTCCATAGGATGGTAATTTTTATGTGCTTTTTTTTTAATGTTATCCTGAGTTTACAAATGAGTTTCTGACATATTATATTTACCAATAATTATTTGATGAGTAAATGATTTGCTGAGTCTTTACAGAGGCAATTTCTTCCTTTAATACTAATCCAAACTCTGAGCCAATGCAATGCCTTGGATATAGATTTCTACAAGCATTTGCTCTTTGCCTAATGACGTACAGCACTTAACATGCATGGAGATCCACCTAAAATGCAGATTTGAATAGGTTGGTGTGGAAACAATATTCTGCATTTATAAAAAGTTTCCAGTGAAAACAATGCTGTCATTCTTCAGACCACACTTTCAGTAACAAAAGCACACAACAAATTATCTGCCATGGCCAAGTTTCCTCATTAAAAGTACTGGATTGGTTAGAGAGACTTAGAGCTTATGTGAAATCCTGTTTTGTTTTGTTTTGTTTTAATTTCCTCAGTAGATTCCATGGAATTGCCATTTTAGATTTTTTTATTAAAACTTTTTTTTAAAAGTTAAAGAATTAAATTTGTTTCAATCCAGTTAAATTCTGAGTATGGAAAACGTGCCTCTGAAGTTGCTTTCCTTTCTATATACTTACTTGCTTTTAAACAAACACACCAAAAAAGCACACCAATAAACCTAAATATTCACATCACTTCTTGTAGCATTTTGCTTCTTGGATGGATCAAAATTGAGTAGGAAGTCATCAGTCCCATTAAATTTGTCTTCAAAGGGGGTAGTCACCTTGAAACCAGCTCTTGATTTACCACATCTAACTTCCCTTTAAACTCCTATGTATTTTTCCTCTCCTCCACCTACACTCATTCCAGAACATTGGGATATATTGCAGACAAAGACAACACCAACTATTTATTTAAAGATCTTGAAAATTTGGCAACCCTAAATGTAACAAAGCAATTAGGATTCATTTGAAGATATAAAGCCAGTATAAAATTCTCAGAAAAATTGCCTAATTTGACAATTTCTCTCTAATAAAATACGTTATCTCTATATACTGTTATAAGACAGAAATTCATGTTTGTTTAGAGCTTGATCATATATATATATCACATATATATCATATATATATATCTTACATTTTAGATACACAGAAATCACAAAGATGTTAAAATATTATCACTTTAAAGATGAGAAATGTGACGCTCAAAGATGTTACAACTGCAGTCATGTAAGAATCAGGGCTGGAATTTGAACCCCAAGTCTTTCTGTATCCAAAGTGCTTGCATTTTGCATTATTCTTTGCTACCTCTTAACAATGATTTTTGAAAATTGAGGGTGGTGGTGACAATTCCATAATGTATCATAATAAAAAAGAAAATAAGTAATTTTATTATTGTTCATACTGAAAAATTAGAAAAAGCAAATAAACATAAAACTGTACAGTCCCAATAATGAAAATAATTCAAATTTAAGACACCAGATACATTTTTAATGATAATATTCAGTGTTGGCAAGACCGCAGTAAAAAGATAGCTTCTGCTGCTGCCCGGAGTTATAAAAAGAACTGTCTCTTTAGAGGATAAATTGGCAACATATATCAAGAGTATTTTAAATGTTAACATTTTTTTGACTCAGTAAATCAACTGCTGGGAACTTATCCTAAGGATAAGCACAGAGTTCTACATAAAACATGTTCACTACATTTAAAAAATAAAACCAAAAATATTGCTGACATCTTCAAAGGAAATGAATAAAAAATTACCATCACTGAAATGCCATACAAATAAATTGTATTCAGTCTTTAAGTCATGATTTCAAGGCATTTTAATGACATAAGAAATGTTTTAAATACTGTATAATATTAGGTAATAATAGACTGAAATTATATCATCTCATTTTTGTTGCTACTCCTGTTCCTAGCTATGTGTGACTGGAAGTCAAGGAGTTAGTTTTACAATCTCTTTGTGTTGATGGTATTTACCTCTGTTGCTGCCTCTAAGCAGTGATGACTTCATCTAGTCACAGGGTAGTGAGGGGGAGTGGAGATTGATGACCATCATCTTTGTCCCCACCAGAGACCCTATAAGAAGACTGAGGAGTAGTTATTGTTCTAATATAAGTGACTCTCCCAGGAAAAGTGTCCAAGTTATTTACTAAAATTCTGGTTGATCTCAAAGCAGCAGTAGAGTATGGAAGGGACATAAGCTGTAATTTCACTTAAAAACTTAAGGCCATTCTTTTGTTTCACTCTATCTTCTTAATGTCTCTCATCCCCTTCCATGGAGCCCTATCTCTGAGATCTATACATCTACATGAATTCTCATGTCCTCTGTTTAAGATTAGACTGTGATGTGAGCTCACAATAATTGTGTTTTTTTTGCCAGGGTAATCATTATTTTGTTATTCTTTTGTGATATCAAGTATAATTTCAAATGAGAATATATATATGTATATGTCAGCATCATTTTAACTTTTTCCCATGAGGATTAAAACAACAACTCTAATATTAGTGTGCTAAGAGCATCTGACTCTTCACTATGCTTTAAATAAAAGTCACTTAAATAGTTATAAATGGCTGCATATTTGCCATCTGATAGAGATGGGGCCAGCTTCAGTTGGTTTCTCTTATACTCTAAAATATATTAAAAGTTAATGTGGTGATGCTGAACAATTAATCTCATGCAGACATGTTCTCAATAGTAACTCTGGTTGCCTCTCAACAATAAGTTTATCAATGAATTATAAATTATACTCTGTGTAAAATGTTTTTTTAATTTTACTTTTTTATATTCTATTTTTTATACTTTTCTGTATTTTATAATTTTTAGTGAAAGTGCACTTAAGTTCTTTTATAATCAAATACATTAATATTATGCCAAAGAATTCATGAAATTTCAGCTGTAATGCTTACAACAATTACCTACAATTTATTTGATGTCTACTCAGAGTGTCTTCTCAAATATCTATGGTTCACTGATAGTGTGATGTAGCAGAAATAACATGGGTTTGGGGGTGATATATGTATTATCTCAGTCCAACAATTGAAATCTGTCTGATCTTGACCAATCACTTGACCATAAAGCACTTCTACACCTCAAAAGCCCAGATTAATAATATCTACCTTACAGGGCTTGGGTGAGGTTTAAATAAAATAAATTAATATGAGAAAATATAATGTACAATATTTAGTTTATGTTAGGTCGCTAGAAAGGAAATTTATAAGCTCCAAAAGTAATTTCTTTTCTTTTGAAAAGTAGATGATTCATCAGAGTTCTTTTTTCTTGTGTTTGGCATGAAATATCAAATTCTTGCAGGCAGACTACTTGAATTTTAATATCTTCTGCTCTGCCCCTGCTAACCCCCTATCATCCACTTCCTTCCAAATAGTGATTTTATTGTGGCATAGATGTAAATGAGCAGTTATAAAGTATGTCCTAAATTCCTGGAAACCTGCAGGGCTCAGGCTGTTTGAGTATTTTAAAGCAAGTATTTTTTTTTAAATCGTAAATTCCTTGAAACATAATAAGACTGTGATTCCTGGCCAAACTGGTGAGCCAGGAAATCAAATCACTGTTCTGAATGTCATTGTGGTAGTAGACTTGCTTCTAAGGTACCTACAGTAAATAGTTAGCTTAAAAGGCTAATTGAAATATTCTTGCAAGAAGGGAAGCTGTCAATAGCAGAGAATCATAGAACTTATTGTACCTTAATGTGAAATAGTGTAAAAGCTAGTTGAAATTCTGTTTGGCTCAAATGATACTTTAGAATTAGGTATAACTCCTGAGTGAACTGGTCCTCATCATTTGAACAATTTCTGTGATCCTAGTCTGAGCAAATATTATGATGTAGAAATTGCGATAGAAGAGAAACAATCCTGAAAAGTTGAAATCATGGTTCCCATTCCTGCAAGAGGACTATCCACTAGAGTAACAGAAGTCCCTACCAACAAGACTAAAGAACATTTCAGGCAACTTACAAGTGACAGTGTGTATGCCTGCACACACACACACACACACACACACACACACACACAAAACCTTTCACAACAAATTATCGCTCATATAATCTCTCTGAACTAGTGGGCTTGAAGCCAGGTTAGAAATAGGAGCTAGAATTCCAAAGCTGTCCCTTCTAGAATCTGAGAAGAGTAGAACTGGCAATAAGAAATAAAGGGCACCCAGGACAGTCATCAGGCTCTCTTGAAAGCTATTCAAACTATTGGGACTTAATTTGTTTTGTTAAGATTGAATGTAGTTTGTCTGACAGCAGAGAACCACTGCAGGATTTTTAACATGATTTTCCTGAAATGACTGTTCCTAAGTAGATCTCCATATATGTTAGCATAGGTAGATATGGAAAGGTCAAAGATTAGAATATAAAAAGATTTAATTAAAAAAGAGTGAGATGACAAAAAACTAGATGCATAATTCCGTGTTTGTAAAAGTCCTCTCTTGAAAATAATAATATAGAAAAAATATATATATATATAAATGAAAAGTTTGGTAATATTTGACAATTTGAAGCCCAAAGAAGCTTTCGAAAGAAAAAAACGTAAATATAGTGGTTTAAGTTTTTACTACACAAATGTAGGAAAAACGTGATTTGACAGTAATGCAACTAAATAAGTAGATTCATCGAAGCATCATGGAAGTGTTTATTCTATCAATTTCTATGCCTGAATTTTTTATAGTAATTTTGGAGAGTTTTGGGGTTTTTTTAACTCAAAAATACAAAAAAAAAAAAAATCAGATTTCTACCACTCATAAGCAGTTTGCAGAAATATCTCAGAACATTTAATTGCATATTGGCACAAATTGAGAGAATCTGCATATAAATGTCCTTTTTTTATATTTAACATGACATTATATCATAAACATTTTCCATGCCATTATCATTTTTTTTTAATTAATTAATTTATTTATTTATTTATTTTTGGCTGTGTTGGGTCTTCGTTTCTGTGAGGGCTTTCTCTAGTTGCGGCAAGCGGGGGCCACTCTTCATCGCGGTGCACGGGCCTCTCACTATCGTGGCCTCTCTTGTTGCGGAGCACAGGCTCCAGACGCGCAGGCTCAGTAGTTGTGGCTCACGGGCCTAGTTGCTCCACGGCATGTGGGATCCTCCCAGACCAGGGCTCGAACCCGTGTCCCCTGCATTAGCAGGCAGATTCCCAACCACTGCGCCACCAGGGAAGCCCGCCATTATCATTTTTGTAGTAACTTAGTAACTATATTATATTTTATTTTGCATGGTTGCCATAATTAATTTATTCATTCTGAATTAAATTAATTCATTCTGAATTTTCACTACCATAATAAAATTCAACAAACATCTTACATATAAATATTTGCCTGCAATTTTCAAAACCTATCTACTCTCAGTTAAAAAAATGCCTCTCTAAGGTTTTGAGTCCTTTTGGATTTCTAGATTTAAATTGCCAAAATGCTTTATTAAAAATTGCATACCTTTGCACTCCCACCAGTAGGGTAGGAGTATGTCTCCTTTCTACCACACATTAACGTCGGATTTATATTTTTTAAGAAATTCTGTTCAATTGGATAGAATTTTTTCTCATAATCACTTTATTTGGCAATTTTTTTATTATTAGTGAGACTGAGCATTTATGTTTTCATGTGTCCGTTAACCATGTATTATCAAGGAAAACATTTAGTCCAAAGAAATCAAAGTGAGCATTCAGTTAACCAGGGCAGGGTCTGACAGGTTGGCATCACACTGCTGGCCATGTCTATAACAGAACAGAATATTTGGTGAGGATCTCTCCACACTGAGGTGAGATTTCAGCCTAATGATTAAAGGAAGATTGGACTTGCAAGTGGGGCATTCTTGACATCCGCAATGGGAAGATTTGGGAGGCAGAGTCTGGGAAACCAACCAGACACTTTCAAAAGGCCAAAAATGCACTTGTGTTTGCATTTATTCTAATGACTTGATCAGTTGACCAGTCAGTTAGTATTTATTTTTGTACTTATGCAAGCTATCAACTGATCTAATGGATAAATATGCAACATCCTGGCACTGGAGCAGAGTAAAATGTTTACAAATTTATAGTTCTTAGAAAATTATCCCCTTTGAAAAAAGGGACCTGTTTTCACATTAGTTTAGGAAATGGCACATAATCTATTTCTCTCTTGGAAATTTGCATTGCTTTTTTTTTTTTTTAAATAAATTTATTTATTTTATTTATTTATTTTTGACTACGTTGGGTCTTCTTTGATGAGCGCAGGCTTTCTCTAGTTGTGGTGAGCAGGGGCTACTCTTCGTTGTGGTGCGTGGGCTTCTCATTGTGGTGGCTTCTTTTGTTGCAGAGCATGGGCTCTAGGTGCACGGGCTTCAGTAGTTGTGGCTTGCGGGCTCTAGAGTGCAGGCTCAGTAGTTGTGGTGCATGGGCTTAGTTGCTCCGTGGCATATGGGATCTTCCCGGACCAGGGTTCGAACCCGTGTCCCCTGCATTGGCAGGCGGATTCTTAACCACTGCGCCACCAGGGAAGCCCTGCATTGCTTATTAAAGTATTAAACTTTCTGAGAAATCTTATAATAAAGCAACCTGTTTAATTTTAACCCAACGTTTACAAAATTTATTGTCAATTTTGTGGGGTAAGACAGTTGCTCTGTAATATCTGTTTCCACTAAAACTGATATTCTTCACAAAACACTCAAAAAAGGATGATTAAACAAAGAAAATAATCAGTCTTCGGAGCCACTTAGAAATAGGTTTAAATCTTGATTCTGCCACCTATTAACTGCCTAATATACCTAAAATCTCTTGGGTAAATTATTTATTTTTTCTGAAAATCTATTTTCTTATCTGCAAAATTGAAATTAAATACTAGTTGATTTGCATGGCTCCTGCTAGATTAGCAATCCTATATCTCTATATTATGGATATAGTGGAAATTTAATAGATTTTAGCTATTATTGTTAGTGTAAATGCCTTTTAAGACATTCAAGTTTTACTGGAAAATATAAAATCATAATTTTTCAGAGAAATGCATGTTTTGTATTAATTCATACAGTTAGTCATGCCCATGGAAAGCCTGGTTGTTTGAAGTAAACAGCCAGTGTCAGGCATAGTTGTTTACTTTTTATTGTCATTGTGAATTAAAGGTATTGGTTTACAAGAAGATATGTACCACATTTAGGAACAAAAAGTGTTAAAAAATGTTTTAACATTATTATAAATGAATTAAACAGTCCAACTTAGCATATGTTTTTCACATATTAAAAACTTAATAATATTACAATTACCTAGTAGTTCTTAAGACTTCAATAATTCAATGGATGCCTAGGTTTTCTCTTATAAAGTTGAAAAACACGAATTCTATATGTATAAAATTTACTAGATAGTGCTTCATCTTCTTAATCTTTAAATATACAAATAAAAGAGGACTTATTTGTGAGTATATATGTATACCGTATTATAGTTGTGGCCTTCAGAATTTACAGACCCTTAAACACAGGAGTACTAATACCAACTCAGTTTTCTGTGCATATTTTTGAGAAAACAACCAAAGGGCTAATAATAGCTGGGGAAAAAAAGCATAGGCACCATCTTTTACTCATGCACACACAAATTCTTGTATTGAATTACATGCACTCATATTTCATTACTGTGCATCATGTTAGAAATTCAAATTGATCATGATGTCTTTCAGCTGCTCTTGATGACAACAAAATTCCCTGCACATTTCTCTCCCTTGAGGCAAAAGAAGGTGAAACTCACTTGCATTCAAAAATAGCATCATATCTAAGGTTTTATATTGCTTTTAACTCTTTCCAGCTCTTAGGTGGTTAGTCAAGAAATTGGGTCTGCTTTATCACTGTTTAATTTCAGACTGAAATGAAAAGTGATTATAGGGTAGCGAAAGGCTGATACAGTAAGTGGCTCTCAGAACTTACTGTTTTATAGAATTTTTATTACATTAGTTACAGAATATACCAGGGAAACCCTTCCTCAATATTGGATTACAGCTGTCTTCACTGGGGTGTATTTAAATTTTTGCTTTCATTCAAATTGGTATACATGGACAATTGTGATTGGTATTTAACTGTGGTGAAATAAATGAATTTGCGTTGCTGTGGGTTTACTTGATTAAAATAGTTAGAATATATAGATAACATTTTTAAATTTTATAAATTAAAAGTATCCATAAATGTCCTTTTCTTAGGCTACTTAATAATAGGAAACCCCTCATTCTAACAGACTGAGAGAAAAAAATCACAGAAATGTAACTCAGACCAGAACAAATAATTAATCAAATGTTTGATTTGGCCACTCTTACTTGTGATAAAAAGTCATAGCTGCTTATATTAAGGAATTCCCTAGACACTTTCGTCATCCTTTCCCCTCCCTACATTATTTGCCTCCAGCAAACTTCTTAAAATCCGTATCTTTGTCACAGTTTCCAAATCTACATATTCACCTTCACTGAATATGTGCTCTTGAGCATGGCTCAAAACCAGACTCTTTATTTTCCCCCTACTGAATACTATTTATGACTTCCTATTGTTGTTAATAATATTGCCTTGGTTATTTTTTCAATAGATGCAAAACATCATTTTTTCAACCTGCAAAAATCTACTTACAAAGATTTGTAAAATAGAGGAGCAACGAGCCCTATTTCACACTAGGGAATAAGAATTTCTGTGGCAGTGACTGGGGAAATGTGCTTTTTAACAAGCACCTAAGTTACCCATAAAGTTCGAAAATCATACTAGTTTGTAAATTTCTAAACAAGAATTGGCTACACATCAACATCATATATCAAAACATCAAAATCATAATCATAAAAGAGAAAACAATTGTATATATGTATGTGTACACAAATCTATCTAGATGGATCTATATTAATATAAATATATACATATTTATTGATATATATGTACATATATCTATATATATTCTACCCTGGATTGCATTCCTGAAGGTACCGTCTCAGTATGCTTGGAAACCACTATCTAGACTAAGATTACAAAATAACAGAAATTTTTCTTTGCTAAACTAATGCTCACAGAAGTAAGACTTTCCACAGGGAATTCAGAACTCTTTTCCAAAATGTGACTCAACTCTGTATAACTTTGTGCAGAATAATGTGAAGCTACTATATAGGAGTTAGATGAAAGTATCCCATATCTGTGGAAAATATGAAAGAGAAAGTATTCCATACCTGCAGATTGCCTGACAAAAAGTGTTAACAGTACTTCTTCCAGAATTAATAAGATTTATTATGATATATGAGCTATATGATATTTAAAATACAATTTAATCATTTAATCATTTTATTTAAACTTCAGCTACAGTCAGCCACTTGTAATTGCAGATTTCACATCTGCAGATTCAACCAACCTCGGATCAAAGATATTTGGAAAAAAGTCTTCCAGAAAGCTCTAGAAAGTCAAACTTGAATTTTCTATACCCTGGCAACTATTTATATAACATTTACACTGTATTTATAACTACGTACATAGCATTTACATTATATTAGGTATTATAAGTAATCTAGAGATGATTTAATGTGTATGGAAGGATGTGTATAGATTGTATGCAAATACTACGTCCTTCTACATAAAGAACTTGAGAATCCTTGGATTTTGGTATTCCCGGCTGGGAAGGGACAGTATGCTGGAACCAATCCCTCATGGATACTGAGGGATGACTGTATTTATAAGGAGATATGAACTTTATAAAGTTTATTACTTCCCTTGTTATACCCAATAAGGTTAGTTGATGTCTAGTATCCTGTTTCCTATTGTTTAAAATTACTTGAGCATGTGCTCTCTTTACTCTCTTATATAAGAGATTGAAAAATTGTAATTTCCAGGCCTCCTCTGGCTATCAGTATCAAAGGGAACATGAAGCATAAAGAAGCCTTCACTGCCGGCTGTTCATTTACAGTAACTTCAACATACCCCATGTTGATGAAAACATGCTTTCTGTGGGAGAAAAGACTATTCTACTGTTACCCTCTCTCCTCAGGCATATTGCTTTCCAAATATCATACCAGTGCAACTGAAGAAAGAGAAAAAATCTTCCTCTGCAATGACCTTTAGAAAGTATGGTTACTCTTCTCCACTCATTTGACCTAAGCTATGAACCCTTCATCGTTAAAAGCAATAAAATATCTTATTTGGAAGACAGAATTATTTTCTTAAATAACTTAGATATTTGCTTTATGAAGTTCAGTTATCTATACTTCATGCTCTTTGTTTATTCTTGTTGATCAAGCAGTGACTATTTAATGAATGTGTCTTGTGTAGCATGCCTTGTATTGAAAAAGCAAATCGGATAAAGTGAGGGTTAAATAAGCCCTTAGAGTTAATCTTATTCAGCTCCTTTTATATTACAAATGAAAAACATCATACCACAGGCAATCTTGGTCTCCAAGCATGCTGGAACACTTCAGGAGGCTGCTGGGATGCGAGACGCTAGAGTTTGAATCAAGTAACAGCTGGTCACACTCTAGGGATTCCCTTGAGAAAATTAGACAGATTGACGCTTGAAAATGGCTCTCATCTTTTTGTTGATATAGAAAGACACCCATGATAATGGCTAAGACAGAAAGCAGATTTCTAAGATAGTGACAGTACTTGAGGACAGATGAGTGGCAACATCTTGGTTCTACATGACCAATTCTTTCTTGGAACAGACTCTCATTAGGGTTCATGACCTCAGGGAAAAGGATCATTGTAAAGTCATGGAAGAACAAAACTAAAAATAGCAGAACTCTAGTAAGATTTCCTAAAGTAGTTAACATATCAATCAAGATCCTGCAGTAAACTTTAAAGTACATGAAGTACCAAAAAACAGTAGGGATGAGGAGGAAATGGGGGGTTTTGTAAATACCTAGAACACAAAGCTTAATCCAGATTCACTAGGTATCTGACTTTATTAATTCCAGTCTGCATTTATTGGCAGGAATAAACCCTTGAAAACCTAGGTATGGCTGAGATTATAAGACAAAAGTATCAGTGTCTTCAGATGATGAAGATGGCACGACCTAACAATCAAGTGAAACTCATAAAGAGAAAACGATTCCTCCAAGACCATGAAGATGATCAATGACACATGTAGAACAAATTCCAGATCCTTAAATTCCAGGAAAATGATTATGAAACTACATCCCTGTTCTCCTAATAGAACCTAAGAGAATCTTCAATTTAATTGGGAAGATAGAAAATAAACACAAACATTAGATACGGAAGTAAGCAGAATAAAGACTTAGGTCACATTGTCTGTATAAAAATGCAATAGAGAAGGAAGATACTACAGACATTACATGGGAAACTATTTCCATGGCTGCTGTCTCTCCACCCTGCTCTATCATACATTTGTAATAGGATATCTAGAATGCACTAATGCCAGGTAAACCTATCCTATGTATTTTTGTTTCAGTTAAACTCAAAATTTTTGTTTTTCTCAGAAATCATTTTTTAAAGTATTTCTTCTGAAGCCTGCTGCCATTGAAAATTATGGTGGCCAATATCTTAGGAAGATTAAAACAACAGAATGGGCATTTATGTGAATATAAACAATAAACTATGTGCAGTTTTACAAGCCAAGCTAAAATTACAAGGGTCATCAATTGTGTTTCAAAGCATAAAATGATAACCAGCTGGAATTAGGAGAAAAATTTCCCCTGTGGTATAATATTGAACAATTGGACAGGTGCATTATGAAAGGTAATTGTTTTCTGGGCTTCTGCTGAAGCATCTAGTCTAGGTCTTTATAAAATGCCAGTCTAATGGACCATTGACCTTTTCAGCTAATGCAATTTGTAGGAGTCTCACTTTTCCAGAAGTAATCAATAAGAATCTTAAACCCACACTGAAAAAAAAAAAAACCATACTACTGATTTACTAGAAGACCTATCTAGCAAAGAGATAGACTATATTGAAAAAGAAATAATACTGTAGTCACCAAAAAAGCAATAAAGGAATGATCATGTTATATATGAAAGTACATTTATAGTGATAACATTGGAAACATTTACGCCTCGATGTGTAACATCATTCAGAACAAATGATTGCACATAGAGATGTACAAGTAGAAATGTGCCTAAGTCTCATTTCTAGGGCATTTGATATAACTTGCACCTATTAAAAATGAAAACAAAAGAGCTTATAAGTTTACTTATTAGAATCATTCTGAGATCTTCTAAGAATTTTCTATAAGGCTAAAAGTAAGAGCTTATTTCAAGAGTTTATTTTAGCATTTAAAACTATTTGAAAATCTAAGACTACCAAACATCCATTGATAGGAATTTAGTTAATTGTATTATGATATACACTTGCAATAAAATAATATGCAGTCATTAACTTTTTTCCTGTAGTAAAAAACACACAATTAGGCAACAAAATTATAAACCATATGAAGACATTGAGGAAGGAAGGCAAATGCCCCTTTTAATTAGACTTTTTTTGTTAAGAGATTTGGGTATAAAAATGTGCATGTAGCTTTTGCACAGCAAAGGAAACCATAAACAAGACAAAAAGACAACCCTTAGAATGGGAGAAAATATTTGCAAATGAAGCAACAGACAAGGGATTAATCTCCAAAATCTAAAAACAGCTCATGCAGCTCAATATCAAAAAAACAAACAGCCCAATAAAAAAATGGGCATAAGACATAAATAAACATTTCTCCAAAGAGGACATTCAGATGGCCAAGAGGCACATGAAAAGATGCTCAACACTGCTAATTATTAGAGAAATGCAAATCAAACTACAATGAGATATTACTGCACACCAGTCAGAGCAGCCATCATTAAAAAGTCTACAAACAATAAATGCTGGAGAAGGTGTAGAGAAAAGGGAACCCTCCTACACTGTTGGTGGGAATGTAAATTGGTACAGCCACTATGGAGGACAGTATGGAGGTTCCTTTACAAACTAAAAATAGAGCTACCATATGATCCAGCAATCCCACTCCTGGGCATATATCTGGAGAAAACCATGGTTCGAAAGAATACATGCACCGCAATGTCCATTGCAGCGCTGTTTACAATAGTCAAGACATGGAAGCAACCTAAATGTCCATTGACAGATAAATGGGTAAAGAAGCTGTGATACATTTATACAATGGAATGTTACTCAGCCATTAAAAAGACCAAACAATGCCATTTGCAGCAACATGGATGGACCTGGAGCTTATCATACTAAGTGAAGTAAGTCAGACAGAGAAAGACAATTATCATATGATACCACTTTTATGTGGAATCTAAATAAGTGATATAAATGAACTTATTTACAAAACAGAAACAGACTCACAGACTTGGAGGATGGACTTGTGGTTGCCAGGGGGGAGGAATCAGAGGGGATGGATTGGGAGTTTTGGGATTGACATATACACGCTACTATGTGTTGAACAGATGGCCAACAGGGACCTGCTATGTAGTGAAGGGAGCTCTGCTCAATATTCTGTGGTGGCCTAGATGGGAAAGGGATTTGAAAAAGAATAAATACATGTACATGTAAAAAAAAAAAAAGTGTATGTGTGTAATGAGTAAGAAAGAGAATGTTAACTAAGTCCCTCATGAATTGGAGGCTAAGAGAGAAAAAAAGTGTGGGAGAAGAGAGCAGGGAATAGTTATGAGATGGAAAAGCTCAATGAGTAATCTTAACAAGAAAGGTTGAGCAATAGTTGCTTATACACAATTTACCTTAGTAAATGCAAATACCAAAAATGAAGTTATTCATAAAATGTATTTTAGAGATGTTTTCTTATAATTGATAGGATGAAGGTGAAAGGCATTTGAGACATTGCACTTACAAATGGAGCATTGCACCAAAGTTATTCCTTATTAAATTCACCATTTCACCTGAGTCCTAATGTGACACCATCTTAAAACTGAGCTAGACAGAGGTGTTACAAGAATAAGCAATAACTATTCACAATAAGCTGGCATGAAATAGGTTCAATAAAAACTGTTCTGCAATATCACTCTTTATAAGAGTTTATGGAAACAATTAATAGAATAAAACTGATGGAACATTTTATGTACTATTGCATTTTACATTATTCTATGGCAGTGTGAAGGCATTAACACATTAAAATCATCAACATTTTACAATGAAAATAATTGCAAAGTTACTCATATTACCACAGGAATACAAGCAAACTGAATTACCATTAATTGGCCATTACATCATCATCATTGGAATTATTTAGTATTAATAAAATATTTCATTTTGTAATGGTCATACAGTTATTACAGAGAATAACACTATCATAAAAAACACCTGTTTCTTGAGTTGGCTATAAAATCTCTTAGCTCAGCAATTTAAAATAAGCTGATGTTGCTTTTTCAGTAGCATTTGTAATTTTCTCATTGACTTCTTAACAACTGCAAAAACAATATACTATTTGGGACTTTTTGGAACTAAAAACAGGGTTTTTCCATTTATTTTTATATCAATAAGAGCAGATAGATCTATTTGCTAAATGATGTGCATCTAAAATGGTACTGTTCTCTTTTGTTTCTCCTGGCTCATGTATACATGTATAAAACTGTCAAAAGAATTTAAAAAATGCTCTAGATTTTTTAATCCATTTAACTTAAAATCTAACAGTAATAACAAAGAATAAATTTGATGTGAATCATCACAGGATTTCTTTATGTCTTCTATTGTATATTTTTAAAAAGACTATTTAGTGCTTTTTACATGCAGTTATAGGTACCCAAACTGTTTCTTGTTGTCACATGTATCCAACCTAGCTTAGCTTTATGGATTCCTGTAGGACCACAGTATCATATTCCCCATCAAAAATTATGAAGCCAAGTTTAGTGTTTTCTACACAGATCAAATATTCTATAATAACAATGACCCTTTAGGGCTTATAAGAACCTTAACTGCAATATTTTGTTTAATTCTTACCCAAACCTTGGAAATTGACATTTTATATCCTCTAACATATAAAAAAAGGAGGATCAGAGAGCTAAATGGACATACCAGAGATTATGCAACTAGTAAATAGCAGAGCATAAATTTGAAATTATGACTTTTAGAATCAAACCCATCACTTTTCCACCATTTAATTTCTGCACCTTTATTCACCATTTTAGAATTATATATTCAAATAGCCAGCAGATGTGTACACTTTTTTCCTTTTTAATATATTTAAAATGCCCATTTTACCTACTCATGCAACCAACAAAGTATATTTATTCTACCTTATAAAGCTTTAACAATGGATTATCTATCAAAATGGCTAAAATATAACACAAATAGTGGTAACACTGAATGTTGGTGAAGATGCAGAAAAACTGATTACTCTCATGCTTTGTCAGTATGAATATAAAATGATATAACCACTCTGAAAAATAGTTTGGCAGTTTCTGATAAAACTAAACATGCACTTACCATATGACCTAAGAATTGTACTTGGGCATTTATCCCAGAAAATGAAAGCTTATGTTTATACAAAAATGTGTGCAGGAATATTTATAGCAGCTTTATTTGTAATAGTCCCAAATTGGAAACCAAATATCTTTGAAAAGTGAATGTGAATGTTTAAACAAACTTTGGTATATCTGTATCATGGAATAATACTCAGCAATAAAAAGGAACAAATTATTGATCCATACAACAACCTGGATGTAATCTCAAGGGAATTATGCTGAATTTAAAAAGACAATTCCAAAAGATTGGAAGGGATGGTGTGGTTATGAAGAGACAGCATGAGGGAATCTTGTAGTGATGAAATAGTTCTGTATCTTCATTGTGGTGCTATATAAATGTACACATGTGATAAAAATCGCAAAACACACACACAAATGAGTGCATAAAAATTGGTGAAATCTAAATAAGCTCTGTGGATTGTACTAATGTCATTTTTCTGGTGTTGATATTATAAATCATTTTTGAAGGCAAATCTGATACTATCTCTGAGATTCAAAATACCCACGTCCTTTGACTTAAAATGTCAGTTCTAGAAATGTAACCAAAGAAATAAATGAACATAAGCCTACAAAGATTGTTTATATCTATATCTATATCTAACTATATTCATTTTAATATTTATAGTGAGTATATTTATAATATTTCTAATTTTAAATCTTTATAAAATAAGGGTTCAACAATAGAGAAATGATTGAATAAAAGCCTCAGCCATGCTATGGAATACCAGGTGTACACATAAAATTTGAGGTCTATGTACACTTAAGTACAAATATCTAAAGATAACCATATGCTTAGGTGGAAAATAATACTGTAATATAATACATAGTGTAATATAACAAAACTGTCAATAAGAATTGCATCAGAGATGGGGAGTGTCAATGGTTGGGACTTTCATATTTTAATCTGTGTACACTTAAATTGTTATATTTTTTATTCTGAAAATGAATTCATGTATTACATATATAAAAATTTTGAGAAAAAAAATTCATATTCATTATAGAAAACATTAAACGTTGACTTGGGAAAGATATTTGCCCTCAACAGTAAGATGTGCAAGTATAGCTCTTCCCTCTTTGGATTTATATTCATGCAAGAATAATTTCTATCCTAAGTCAAGTACTGCATAAAGTTCCAACTGAGGTTTAATAGAGGCAGTTCTAACCTGCAGAGATGTATTTTTCTGAGTAACTGATAAGCCAAAGTTGCCACTTAGAAAAAAAATGATTTCATCCGTACAGTCTTTTGTAAGTACGCAGCTTCAAATTGTTAAGAGAAATAAAAGAGTTGAAGTGATGCACTTGGTCTTACTGTTGGCTCTCAGATGGTCCATAAATTCAGCAAAGTCATTTTATGTTCATCTTAGCTAAAGGGAATAATGCCAAAAAAAAAAAAAAAGAAAAATGCACATAGATGTTGATGATGTTATGAGTACTGAGGTCTAAAATGCTAGATCATGATAAAGATGATGAGGAGAAGAATGGAGAGGGGAGGATTTTATATATAGTCTCAAAAGAACTTCTTACTGAAGGAAAAGTTTATGTTGGCAGTTTGTAGAATATCACACTTCCCCAAATCTATAAATATATTGATATGGAATTAATATTTCTGCATAAAATTCCAATCTAAAGCAAATGTTTCTTCTTCATTAACTTTGTAATCTTTAGTTTTTCTTTCGCTCACATCACTTTTTTCCTATGATTTTAATATAAATTAGAGAGTCATGTCTTCATTTTCTCTTCACCAATCCATTTCATGAATGCAGAGAGAAGCATATATCCAGCAGTTGATTTGCATGTACTAACTACTCAGTTCCACATTTCTAATCTTTACAAGCATTGGAAGTACTAGGATTGGTTGTCTTTATAAAAATGTGACTTTTCAGTTTACCCAGAGGCTGTAATTTAAAGCAACTTTAGTTTCTTAAGAGCCAATCTTGTACTACTTGCATTTGATTAATAATTAGCAAAGCACCTGCCACATTCTAAACAATTAATATATTTTTAGATTAAATGCTAAAATTTGAACAAGATTCTGTACTGTCCAAAATGATAGTTATCTTTGTTTAAGAGATCAGGTCTAGACCATGTGAAGTTCTGAGCTTTGGATGCATGAAACATCTCTTCTCATTAGGCCAAAAGCCTTGGAGGCATGATTGACTTGTCCCTTTTTCCTACACTTCACATCTAGTCTTTCAGCAAATTCTAAAGGCATCACTTTCAAAATATATTCAAAGTCCATCCACTTATCTGATCCCAAGTGCTACCAGTGGTGTCAGGCGCCATTGTCACGTGCCTGAATTCTTGGCTCAATTCCTAAACTCTTCTTGTTGTTTTTATCCTTGTCCTCTTATGGTCTCTTCTAACACAGGAGCCTGAGAGGTTCTTTTTAAACATACAAGAGCTCACATCATTTCTCTTCTCAAAACTCTCCAAGGCTTTGCTCTCAAGCAGTTAATGGGCCAAGATAATAAAATGTGGAACAGGATCTATATGACTTGTATTCCACCTTCCTTCCTTCTTTTATCACTTAATTCTTACCCCTCTCATCTCAGTCATGCTGCTCCAGCCACAGTACACTTCTTTCTGTTTCTGAAACACACCAGGCATGATCCCACCTTAGAACTTTCATGCCTGCTGTTCCATTTTCCTGGCTATCCCTTACTCCAGGTATTCAAATGCCTAATTTCCTCAAATCTTTATTCAAACATTGCCTTCCCCGGTAGTCTTTCCCTGTCATTCTCTCTAAAGTTTCCATAGCGTTCTCTCACTTTTTAACCTCTTTCTTGATCAGTTTCTTCTGTCTCTTTAATACTACCATACTGATGTGAGGATGAGGGGAGTACAGTGTAACCTATTCATTTTGTTTATTGTCTCTTTCCATCACTAGAATGTAAACTTCATGAAGGCAGAAAATTTTGTCTCATTTGTTCACTGCCCATCCCCAGTGCTAAAATTGTTGCTGGCAATTAGAATTTGCTCCATATGTATTTTGTGAATGAATTTGTTCAAAGAATGCTATACTACTGGAAAAAAATTAACTTCATTCTTCTCAGGTGGCTTTTCCTCAGAATATATGTCCTTCTTGATGAAAGCATTGTACAAGGAGAGCAGGGAAGGCATCGAGCAGTTACAATTACTGACCAAATCACTTCTTCCAAAATGGCCAAAGAACACAACTCCCTTTGCCAGCCCAGGATTCCTTCCACGTTGCATTGATATAAGGCCAAGTAGGTAGCCACCCCATTGAGTTTATTTGCACAAACCGGAGATACATATAGTTTGACAGAGTTCACAGCTTCTTAATCTCATGAGCTCAGTACAATCTCTTTTCTCACCAACCTCTTATGATAGCATCTTTTCTTTGAAGACAGCACAAATCTATTCCAAATTTTTATCCAAAATGTCTGTGGTTAATTACTGTTTATTTCATTTGCATGTAGTTTTTTTTTTTTTCATTATATTTAGCTAGCTAGAGAAGGAAAGCCTGTAACCATGGCAACCTGGAGAAGTGCCTCTGTGTTTCAGTTTTAGCTTTGCCCTCTGCTCCATTTCCTTGAACTCTAAAAGTGTTCCTGGCTTTTCTTATTTCTGGGGTTGCTAACACATACAAGCTCTTCAGTCTTATCTTTCTTAATATATCATTTCTCTTAATATCTCTCCTCCCCAATTTCATTAATTTAATTAATATGTTGTTTCTATTTATTAAACTTAATGTAATTCTCTTTATCAATACACTTTCTATTCTATTCAACATTCTTTTTATACAATATTCTAAGCCTCTTTTTCTTTCTCTACATAAACATAAAGTCAATGTTTTAACAAGAATAATCTTTCAGATTCCTTCAATCTAAGAGTCCATGGTTTTTCTAAAACCCCAAGGGCACTGGTCAATCCACAAGAATACAACACTTTAATTTTCCATTTTCAATTAAAGATATGGGAAAATTGGTCTTTCTTCTATATAGGAAGTACCTGATAAGTTTGATTTATAACATTCTTCCAGTATATTGTACATACATTTTTCCCCATCATATTCCATGGCCACAACAACTATATCCTATAGAGAAATTATAAGTAACACATTGCAGATAAAACAGTATGATTCACTGCAACATAGAAATGTGAAAAAAGTAGTTGTGGTTTTCCAAATCCAAAATAACGATTTGGTTTTTAAGCCCTGGCTAGATATGTTGATTCATTGGGAATTCATATTAGCCTGAATAGACAACAGTGAAGCCAGATAAAATGTGTTCCTTGTTGCAAACCTTTTAGTAATAAGAATGGTGATGTATCAGCAGTGATAGTAGTAATGGTGATGGTTGTCTGGTCATGGACATGAGGTGATAGTGATATTGTTGATGGTGGTGGCGATTGTTAATATTTACTGAAAATATATTATAGATCAGGCACTTAGCTAAGTGCCCTACATGCAATACACCACTTAATACATAAAATAATAATATAAAGCAGAAATTATTAATATTCCCATTCTATAGAAAGGCACACTGAAACAGAATATTCCAGTAACTTGCTCAAGAGACAGCTGGTGAAAGGGACTTCTGTGACTCAAATTTAAATTAGAATGACATCAAAACCGAAGCTTGTAATCAAACTGAAGAATCTAAAATAGATTTATCTTTAGGGAACAGTACAAAGAATAGAAGCAAGTGCTATTCTGCTAAATAACTGCATGGCTTTTTGCTTTCCCCATTAAGAAAAGGAAAAGCCCTTTCAGATGACATTAGAGTTACTGCTACCAAAACATCAGTTATTTTCTCCTGTATCCTCCTATATTCATGGAGGAAAAGACATTGATAATTTCAGCATCAGTATCATGTCATAATTATTTTAGTCAATATTTTCTTTGTAAAATTCTTAACATGGGCTATATATAGATGATTCCCCAAGAATCCCATAGGTTTCTTAATTAAACTGTAGTTGGATAATTCAGTGTAAAGCCAAAATTTTTGCATAGCACTTTACCATTCTACATTCCAGGCTAAATGCTTCATAATCTTACATTCAAATTCTGATATAAATATTTATATTTGTACATATTTATATGTACACATTTTTTTAGTGTGGCATATGGAATTCTCTCTACTTGGAAAGAATGGCCTTCATTCTGTTCACATAGCATTTTATATCTGCCTCTGTTGTAGTTCTGAGACACATAAACAGCTGACAATAACATAAAGTAACATCACCCATGTTAGATTATGTTTGAGGTAAGAAACCATGATTTTATGCATCCTCATAACCATAGGATCTATCTAAGTACCTTGTAGATAGAATAGGTGCTCAGTAAATGAATAAATTAAAAACAAACCTTTGAAAAAGATAATCTGGGTTTAGTCAGAAACACACATACACAAACACATACATCTTCAGTGAAGGAAGGAAATAATTTAGTTAACTTTTAATTCAGTAAAATTGGAATATATATAACGAGTAAAGGAAAAGTAAAGAGTATGATGGTCATGCTGAGTAGATGGAAAGATGTTTGCTTGATTCTTTGTTGTAAGTACTATATTCAAAAGTTGCTTCATTTTAAATAACATTAATTGGAAAAACTGAGTTATGCCTTTATATATGATAAATCAGTTAATATTGGAAACATACTATTAAAATTTTGAAATTATGTTCAATAAGCACATACTGTACTCCATTTACAAATATGTTCAATGAACGTATGCTGTCTTCCAGACCCTATTCTGGATTTGGGGATTCAGAAATAAATAAAACAGGTAAAATTCTTGCTCTTGTGAAGCCTAAATATTGTAGCACAAACCTAATTATAATACAACTTAGACTTTAGAAAAGACTAATGGGATTCCAATGTTAAAGTTGTTGTGATGATGGTTGTAATGTGTGTGTGTGTGTGTGTGTGTGTGTGTGTGTGTGTGTGTGTGTGTGTGTTTTAAGTGTTAGGGTTTCTTTTCTTAATGCTATAAAGCATGAATAGCTAATATGTGCAATTCACTAACCAGACATATCTGCAAAGTGATTTATACATAAGAACATAACATAAAAGGTGAAAAAATACTCTCTTGCTAATTATATTATTCAAAGTTATTTATTAGAATTCCAGGCAAAACCAGAGGTCAACATAGAATAGACATTTACCAGCTTCCTTTCAACACTAAGAATAAAATTACAAAGGGCAATGTCTTTATAGGTTCTAAGAAATACACATTTTAGAAACTTCAAAGTGGATGGTATAAATATAAAGAGTATAGAGAGGATAGATGATATAGATATAGTTGTAAAGATACAGAACAGTTGGGATTGCATTTTTGTACCCTACATCTTCAATGTTCATGTTAAGCAAAATATCCTTATTTATTTTTAAATGCTTATTATCATATTTCCCTATTCTTTATGCTTTGTAATTATTGCATTTCATGGCTGTATAATACTCTACAACATGAGGGTGATAATATTTTTAATCATTTCCCTGTTGTTGGACATTTTACTTGCTTTGAAATTTTTAGTATTATTAATGACAAAGCAATAAATATTAGTCAAAAGTTATAAACAATAGGTTCCCATTTTTCACCTATCATGTAAAGTTTTTCTGAAAAAAGAAATTAATTTGTAATGCTACTGGAGGCAATGAGAGTGAACACTCAAAATAGATTGTTGGAGTGCAAATTGAAAATGATTTGATTGGATAGGAATTAGAAGCTAGAAATGTTAATAACCATTAAAGCAATTGCAAAAGTTATCAAACTATATTCAAAAGTGACCCCCATGAGCTAGATGATTTTCTAACAATTGTTTCAAAAATCTTGGATACATGAAAAATATAATCCAAAGTTTCACCTTCTGAAATTGTTTTCTTCCCCAAAGCCTCAAAAATAAAAATATGAAAAATAGTTATGAATTACTAGATATTGATTTAATAGATGAGAGTTGAATGCTAGATACATAGAGTACAACAAAATATGCATAATCATGTGCCTCACAAAGTATGTTTTTCAGGGCATTAATTTTTAAACATATTTTATATAGGAAAGTTCCACATTGCAATATACCATATATTCTATATTCTTTCTTGGGGTTCAACATGAATAAAATTAAAGGCTCTGAGAAGCCCTGCAGTAAAGAATTCTACTCTCCTACACAGAATTTTCCAAACTTAGTTGATCACGGAAACTATTTTTCATGTACACATGTACATAAAACCTATTAAGATACAGTGTAAATAATGTTCTATGGAAGAGAATTGCGTTACATTTTCTAAATTTGCTATGGAAATTTAGCAATTATTAAGGCTTTAAGTAACCATACATCTAGGGATCATTCCATCTATCAAAGTCACATCAACATCTTAATTTCCTCTGCTGCCCAACCATGGTCCATTCCTGAGACTATTTCGGTGTCATGGTCAGTCCTGTTAATGCTCCACAGGGAATGAATTCATACACCACTTACTGAAATGGACAAACTTGCTTCCTGCCACTGTGTACTTCCACTATTCACCTCCACTATCCGCCTCTATTAAGTGTTCCAATGATGCACTAACATCAATCATAGTAATTAAAACTATTTACATCTCTACTGTAAGAGCAGAAATCATTGCTCTCTAGTTATCAGCATATTCTCAGAACCTTCCATTGTTTCTCTTATGTATTTTGTAATCACTGTTTTAGCATGTGTAGAGAAGGAAGGCTTAAAGATAAGAATTGGGTCTCTTTCATTTTTGCAATCCCACTAGCCTTAATGCAATATCTAAACATAGTAGCTCCTGCATACATATTATTATTATATGTATTATTCTCTATACATATTATTAAATGTGTATATGCTGTCCTAAATTAAAAGGCAAATAATTTTAAATGGGAAAAATCACATTAAAAGGTAGACATAAAATAGAATTATTATCACTGACTTTAGGCCCTTCTTAAGAAACATTAATAAATACATCTCTTAAACTTGCTCAAGGCCCATTTTATCTTTGACCTCTCTGCCATGTTGTATTTCTTAGGGGACATTTTATACTGCAGTCTCTACTCCACCCAGGCCAAATATTCAGCACCTCATATTTTGACTGTTTTCTAGCCTTTATTAGAATTTACTATTCTTCTGTCTCAATTATTATAGTAGCAAATTCAATTTATGCTAAAATATTAATGGAATATACTCTGTAAGCAACTTTAACAAATCGACATAAGGCTTTAATAATATAATGAAAAGTCATGATTAAATATGGAAATTCAGACACTGTAGTCATGGTTTAAAGATATAAAGGTTTAAAGAGTTCACATGAACTAACTGCTTCCTAGAACTTGACTATATATACTGAAACCAACAAACTCCTTGCTCTTACTAATTGTGAAGTGTGTTCCAGTCACTCTTCAGACTTTTTCTAATGACCACATCCTCTAATATGCAACTCTTAGAGACACAGTTGAGCAAAGCCCCACATCATTGGCCATTAACAGAAGTCAAGTCGCCCAGACAAGGTAATTGTCCTCCTATAGCATAACTAAAACAATACATGCTATTCCAGTGCTCCAACCAATATTACTAGAGCTCCTACTATATTCAAAGCTGTGTGTACTAGATGATACAGGAGGTACAGTGATAACAGAAAAATAATCCTTAACTTCAAGACAATAAAACTCCATACTGAAAAAAAACAAAAACAAAAACAAAAAAACTCCATACTGCCAGTGCCTGCCCAAACAAGCAAAACACTACTTGAGGTACCATATGCTACTCTACACAAACCAAGATTTTATACTCTGAATATTTCCCAATTGAGAATTCATACATTACTCAAATGTTTCTAACATATTTTATATTTTCCCTCATAAAATGGCTCTGTCTGCATTGCCCCATATTCTCAATGAGGTATGATGCATTATATTGAAAACCAAGTTGCTTTAATATTTTGCATTTTTAAATGCAAATGTTTCTGAAAGTATGAAATTATTTGATCAGTTTTTAATAATTAGTATAAAACATATTTTTTAAAATCTGAGACAATGCTGAAAGCACTCTATTAGAGCCTGTTTTCCTCTTTCCTTGACTTCTGTTGGATTTATTGAGTTCTTTATAGTTCATTTTTCCCACATCCTTTCTATTTCTTTTAGTTTGCAATGTATGCAATATATTTTAATTATTTGAAGAATTACTTTGGTGTTAATGTGATACTTTGATTATGAGGTTTAAAGTTACTTTTTATTTCAATGGTCCTCAACAAACATAAGGAACTAAAGATTATGAAACACTGATCACCAACAGGTGCCATTCTCCAAGTTATTTTTATAGTGTATAAATTTTACCTCATTTTATTCTATCCTCACAATTAGTCATCATTTTTCTTATATTAAAAATCAATGGTAATTGAGATTTATGCCACATGGATTAGTAACTTATCTACTTGCCACTGTCTTATCTCACTTTATTCTGAATGATTACCCTTCTTTCTAAAGTGTATCCATTAGTGTTTGTTTTTCTGAAAATGTCTTCACTTTGCTCTTTCTCCTCTGGGATAATTTAGGGTGTGTAGAAATTTTAAATAAGAATAATTTTCTTTTAATATTTTGTACTTTTTTTAAACTACTTCGTGCGTAAGAAATCCACTGTCATCATAAATGTGTGGTATTTTTTCTCTGTTCATTTTTAAGATCATTCTTTGTCCTTGGTGTTGTATACTTCCACTAAAGTCTCCAGGTGTGTGCTTTGCCAGTGTAAAGATGTACAAGTTGTCTTCAACTCTTTGAAATCATCTGACATTATATCTTTTTGAATACTGCCTCCCCAAACAATTTTGATTATATTCTTTAACTCCTAGTGGTTGTCTTTTGAAACATCTTATCCTATTTCCCATGTCCCTTAAGCTCACTTCCACAGGTCTCTGTAAAGTATTTAGGATATTTCCCTCAGATCTTTTTCCATATCATTCATTATCTCTTCAGCTGTGTATAACCCAATGTTTAACTCCTGTGCTGTGTTTTTAATTTCCCTGAATATTTTTACTTCTCGAATTCATTTGATTTATTTTAAAAACAGTGTTTTTTTTCATCCTGTGATTCCTCTTATAGGTTATACTTTCTTTCATAAATTTTCTACCCATAGAATAGAAGTCCTGTATTATCTGGTTTGTTTAAGTTTCCTCAGAGTAAGTTTAATTTAGTTTAATTACCACCTAGTGTTTTCACCTGTATATTATCAGTGTTTTATTTCTCACTTTAAGACTACTCAATCACTAGGGTAGAGAAAATTTGGATGCCACATGCATGAAGGAGCAAGGGTTTAGAATTTTAACTTCTCATAAGGCACTTTTCCTCCATGTTTAAAAGCCTGAGAAGAGACAATCTTTCTTGCTATATACCTGGCCTAGAGAGTGAAGTTTTCTAGCCATCTACATAGACAGGGCAATTATTCCAGAGCCCCATTTCCTGAGGAGCTATCGTTTCAATGCTTTGAGTAGATTGTTTAATATATCTTACATTTTTCAACTAAGTATAAGAAACAGTAATGATAATAACACTAATTATAATTTATTTTATGGAGTCAGTTGACCAATATTACATAAGGTTAATTTCTCATAATGTGAAAATTACTTTGTGAACTATAGAGAACTATATTTATATTAGTTATTTTGTTAAGCCTCATAAAACAAAACATTTAAGAAAATTTTAATGATGTCCTTTCTGCCCCAGTAAAATGCTTAGATGTTCAAATCTTATGATATTGTTGGTATCTTATTATTTACGTGAATTATATTATAGAAGAAGTGCTAGAAAAAAGTTTCCAAAGAAATAATCTGTTCGTTTTATACAGTGGACTATACAAAACAAAACAAAACAAAAAAAACCTTGAGAAATAGGTAACCTAGTCTTATTAATGCCATAATGAAATGAAAGAAATATTTTTTAAAAATCTAATGGTTTTCTTCTAATATTATTCATTCTAATTTTTCTATATTAAAGCAATTATTTATTTATTTATTTATTTATTTATTTTTCAGGCCATCATTTTCCTCTTTAATTATGCTGGTCTGCTCCAACATGTAAACAAGTTGATTTTCTTTATTTTTTTAAATCTTAATTGGAGTATAATTGCTTTACATTGTTGTGTTACTTTCTGCTGTAAAACAAAGTGAATCAGCTATACGTATACATATATCTCCATATCTCCTCTGTCTTGTGTTTCCCTCCCACCCTCCCTATCCCACCCCTCTAGGTGGTCACAAAGCACTGAGTTGGTCTCCCTAAGCTATGCAGCTGCTTCCCACTAGCTATCTATTTTATATTTGGCAGTGTATATATGTCAATGCCACTCTCTCACTTGGTCCCAGCTTACCCTTCCCCCTCCCCGTGTCCTCAAGTCCATTCTCTATGTCTGTATCTTTATTCCTGTCCTGCCCTAGGTTCTTCAGAACCATTTTTGTTTTTAGATTCCATATATATGTGTTAGCATACAGTATTTGTTTCTGTCTTTCTGACTTACTTCACTCTGTATGACAGACTCTAGGTCCATCCACCTCACTACAAATAACTCAATTTCATTTCTTTTTATGGCTGAGTAATATTCCATTGTATATATGTGCCACATTTGCTTTATCCATTCATCTGTCGATGGGCACTTAGGTTACTTCCATGTCCTGGCTATTGTAAATAGTGCTGCAATGAACATTCTTTTTGAATTGTGTTTTTTTCAGGGTATATGCCCAGTAGAGGGATTGCTGGGTCATATGGTAGTCCTATTTTCACTTTTTTAAGGAAGCTCCATACTGTTCTCCATAGTGGCTGTATCAATTTACATTCCCACCAACAGTGCAAGAGGGTTCCCTTTTCTCCACACCCTCTCCAGCATTTATTGTTTGTAGATTTTTTGATGATGGCCATTCTGACCAGTGCTAGGTGATACTGCACTGTAGTTTTGATTTGCATTTCTCAACTGATTAGTGATATTGAGAATCATTTCATGTGTCTGTTGGCCATCTGTATATCTTCTTTGGAGAAATGTCTATTTAGGTCTTCTGCCCATTTTTGGATTGCATTGTTTGTTTTCTTTTGAAATTGAGCTGCATGAGCTGCTTGTCTATTTTGGAGATTAATCCTTTGTCAGTTGCTTCATTTGCAAATATTTTCTCCCATTCTGAGTGTTGTCTTTTCATTTTGTTTATGGTTTCCTTTGCTGTGCAAAAGCTTTTAAGTTTCATTAGGTCCCATTTGTTTATTCTTGTTTTTATTTCCATTTCTCTAGGAGGTGGGTCAAAAAGGATCTTGCTGTGATTTATGTCATAGAGTGTTCTGCCTAGGTTTTCCTCTAAGAGTTTTATAGTGTCTGGTCTTACATTTAGGTCTTTAATCCATTTGAGTTTATTTTTGTGTATGGTGTTAGGGAATGTTCTAATTTCATTCTTTTACATGTAGCTGTCCAGTTTTCCTAGCACCACTTATTCAGGAGGCTGTCTTTTCTCCATTGTATATTCTTGCCTCCTTTATCAAAGATAAGGTGACCATACGTGCATGGGTTTATCTCTGATTTATTTCTATCCTGTTCCATTAATCTATATTTCTGTTTTTGTGCCAGTACCATAGTGTCTTGATTACTGTAGCTTTGTAGTATAGTCTGAAGTCGTGGAGTTTGCTGCATCTCATAGGTTTTGGGCCATCATGTTTCCACTGTCATTTGTTTCTATGTGTTTTTTGATTTCCTCTTTGAATTCTTCAGTGATCTCTTGGTTATTTACTAGTGTATTGTTTAGCCTCCACGTATTTGTATTTTTTACATTTTTTCCCTGTAATTGAAATCTAGTCTCACAGCGTTGTTGTCAGAAATACTTGATACGTTTTCAGTTATCTTAAATTTACCAAGGCTTGATTTGTGCCCCAAGATATGATCTATCCTAGAGAATGTTCCATGAGCACTTGAGAAGAAAGTGTATTTTGTTGTTTTTGGATGGAATGTCCTATAAATATCAATTAAGTCCATCTTGTTTAATGTGTCATTTAAAGCTTGTGTTTCTTTTTTTATTTTCATTTTGGTTGATCTGTCCATTGGTGAAAGTGTGGTGTTAAAGTCCCCTACTATTATTGTGTTAATGTCGATTTCCCATTTTATGGCTGTTAGCATTTGCCTTATGTGTTGAGGTGCTCCTATGTTGGGTGCATAAATATTTACAATTGTTATATCTTCTTCTTGGATCGATCCCTTGATCATTATGTAGTGTCCTTCTTTGTCTCTTGTAATAATCTTTATTTTAAAGTCTATTTTGTCTGATATGAGAATTGCTACTCCAGCTTTCTTTAGATTTCCATTTGCATGGTATATTTTTTTTATCCCCTCACTTTCAGTCTGTATGTGTCTCTAGGTCTGAAGTGGGTCTCTTGTAGACAGCATATATATGGGTCTTCTTTTTGTATCCATTCAGTCACTCTATGTCTTTTGGTTGGAGCATTTAATCTATTCACATTTAAGGTAATTATCAATATGTATCTTCCTATTACCATTTTCTTAATTGTTTTGGCTTGCTATTGTAGGTCTTTTCCTTCTCTTGTGTTTCCTGCCTAGAGAAGTTCCTTTAGCATTTGTTGTAAAGCTGGTTGGTGGTGCTAAATTCTCTTAGCTTTTGCTTCTCTGTAAAGGTTTTAATTTCTCCATTGAAGCTGAATGAAATCCTTGCTGGGTAAAGCAAGCTTGGCTGTAGGTTGTTCCCTTTCATCACTTTAAATATGTCCTGCCACTCCCTTCTGGCTTGCAGACTTTCTGCTGAAAGATCAGCTGTTAACCTTATGGGGATTCCCTTGTATGTTATTTGTTGCTTTTCCCTTGCTGCTTGTAATATTTTATCTCTTTATTTAATTTTTGATAGTTTGATTAATATGTGTCTTGGATAAATGTCCTTGGATTTATCCTGTATGGAACTCTCTGTACTTCCTGGACTTGACTATTTCCTTTCCCATTTTAGGGAAGTTTTCAACTATAATCTCTTCTAATATTTTCTCAGTCCCTTTCTTTTTCTCTTCTTCTCCTGGGACCCCTATAATTTGAATGTTGGTGCATTTAATGTTGTCCCAGATGTCTCTGGGACTGACCTCAAGTCTTTTCATTCTTTTTTCTTTATTCTGCTCTGCAGTAGTTACTTCCACTATTTTATCTTCCAGGTCAATTATCCATTCTACTGCTTCCATTATTCTGCTATTTATTCCTTCTGGAGAATTTTAAATTTCATTTATTGTGTTGTTCACCATTTTTTGTTTTCTCTTTAGTTCTTCTAGGTCCTTGTTATATGTTTCTTGTATTTTCTCCATTCTATTTCCAAGATTTTGGATCATCTTTACTATCATTACTCTGAATTCTTTTTCAGGTAGACTGCCTATTTCCTCTTCATTTGTTTGGTCTGGTGGGTTTTTACCTTGTTCCTTCATCTGCTGCGTATTTCTCTGTCTTCTCATTTTGCTTAACTTACTGTGTTTGGGGTCTCGTTTCACAGGCTGCTGGTTCATAGTTCCTGCAGTTTTTGGTGTCTGCCCCCAGGGAGTAATGTTGGTTCAGTGGGTTGTGTAGACTTCCTGGTGGAGGGGACTGCTGCCTATATTCTGGTGGATGAGGCTGGATCTTGTCTTTCTGGTGAGCAGGACCTGTCCAGTGGAGTGTTTTGTGGCATCTGTGAACTTAGTATGATTTTAAGCAGCCTCTCTGGTAATGGGTGGGGTTGTGTTCCTGTCTTGTTAGTTGTTTGACATGGGGTGTCCTGCACTAGAGCTTGCTGGTCGTTGAGTGGAGCTGGGTCTTATCATTGAGATGGAGATCTCTGGGAAAGCTCTTGCCGACTGTTATTACATGGGGCCGGGAGGTCTCTGGTGGACCAATGTCCTGAACTCGGCTCTCCCACCTCCAAGGCTCAGGCCTGACACCCGGCCGGAGCACCAAGACTCTGTCAGCCACAGAGCTCAGAAGAAAAGGGAGGAAAAACAAGAAAGAAAGGAAAATAAATAAAATAAAATAAAGTTATTAAAATAAAAATTTTTTAAATTATTAAAATAAAAAAAGTGTTAAAAAAAAGAGAGCAACCATACCAATAAACAAATCCACCAATAATAAAAAGCACTAAAAACTAACCTAAGGTAAACATATAAATCATAAACTAGTCAGTCGCATACAGCAAACGCCAAGTCTACAGTTGCTCCCAAAGTCCACTGACTCAATTTTGGGATGATTCGTTGTCTATTCAGGTATTCCACAGATGCATGGTATATCAAGTTGATTGTGGGGATTTAATCTGCTGCTCCTGAGGCTGCATGGAGAAATTTCCCTTTGTCTTCTTTGTTCGCACAGCTCCTGGGGTTCAGCTTTGGATTTGGCCCTGCCTCTGCATGTACGTTGCCCTCTGGCATCTGTTCTTAGCCCAGACAGGAGGAGGTTAAAGGAGTGGCTGATTAGGGCGCTCTGGCTCACTCAGGCCGGGGAGAGGGAGGGGTACGGAGTGCGGAGCTAGCCTGCGGCGGCAGAGGCCAGCATGACATTGCACCAGCCTGAGGCGCGACGTGTGTTCTCCTGGGGAAGTTGTCCCTGGATCACAGGACCCTGGCAGTGGCAGGCTGCACAGGCTCCCAGGAGGGGAGGTGTGGATAGTGACCTGTGCTTGCTCACAGGATTCTTGGCAGCTGCAGCAGCAGCCTTACTGTTTCATGCCTGTCTCTGTTGTCCGTGCTGTTAGCTGCAGCTCGTGCCCATCTCTGGAGCTCATTTAGGTGGTTTTCTTCCTTCTGTGGGCAGACAGGGAAGGAATCCCCTCTCCTCACGCAACCCGAAACAATGGTCTCTTGCCTCTTTGGCAGATCCAGACCTTTTCCCAGACTCCCTCCTGGCTAGCTGTGGTGCACTAGCGCCCTTTAGGCTGTGTTCATGCAGCCAACCCCAGTCCTCTCCCTGGGATCTGACTTCTGAAGCCGAAGCCTCAGCTCCCAATCCCCACCCACCCCGGCAGGTGAGCAGACAAGCCTCTAGGGCTGGTGAGTGCCGGTCGGCACTGATCCTCTGTGCGGGAATCTCTCCACTTTGCCCTCGGCACCCCTATTGCTGC
The DNA here is from genome assembly GCF_028023285.1 of Balaenoptera ricei. Taxonomy (NCBI): domain Eukaryota; kingdom Metazoa; phylum Chordata; class Mammalia; order Artiodactyla; family Balaenopteridae; genus Balaenoptera; species Balaenoptera ricei. Next base: position 74,681,387 of record NC_082651.1, on the reverse strand, counting down.
GCTCTCCTCTGTGGCTCCGAAGCTTCCCCCGCCCACCCCTGTCTCTGCCAGTGAAGGGGTTTCCTAGTGTGTGGAAATTTTTCCTCCTTCACAGCTCCCTCCCAGAGGTGCAGGTCTGGTCCCTATTCTTCTGTCTCTGTTTTTTCTTTTTTCTCTTGCCCTACCCAGGTACATGGGGGAGTTTCTTGCCTTTTGGAAAGTCCGAGGTCTTCTGCCAGTGTTCAGTAGGTGTTCTGTAGAAGTTGTTCCACATGTAGATGTATTTTTGATGTATTTGTGGGGAGGAGGGTGATCTCCACATCTTAATCCTCTGCCATCTTGAGGATCCTCCTCCTCAATGATTATTTATTTAGTCATTTTTCATGAAGATGTGTCTCATAGTCTGCTTCCTATAAGGCACCATATTTCAACGAGGCATCAAGATTAACTCCTATATTAAGGAGTTAGGGGAAGTATTGTATGTGTAGACATCATGGATGTAGTGTCAGAAACCTGAGTTTAGATTCCTCATTCAATAACTACTGGCAGTGACCTGGGACTAAATTACTGAAACATCTTCATTTGCCTCATTTACAGTAGAGAAGATTTAATTATTACTGAGTACCTAAAAAGTGCCGACAGTGTGACAAGTGCTTTTAATACATGGACATAATTAAATGTCACAATACTACTACTGAGTTTTATCCATATTGTGGCAGCGTTGAAATAAGAAACTAAGTTGATTTTAAGTCAAATTCATATGTTCATTGCTCAGTAACACCCTGACTGCAAAAATAGTATTATACTAATAATTCCAATAATTCTATTGAGAATTTAACTTGGGTATAAAATCACTGTAATTTTCTAAGCTTTTATTTTCAGTGTCAAATATAAACAACTAAAAACAATGGGATTCTAATTTTTGACAAGATACATAAAATATAAGGTTTAAGAATATTCCTTTATGAAAAATGCATTAGTACAACTTATGTACACTAAGAATAAATGTCACTACTAAATTTTGGCAGTTTTTTCCAAGTCAGATTTACTAAGGCTGAATTTACATAAAGCAGAATTCACATGTTTTGTGTATTGATATATGACTTATGAGAAATACATATAGTTTTTTAACAACTGCTATGATCAAGATAACACAAAGTTCTAAATTCCCCCAACTTACTTTCAACCCTTTTACCAGTTCCAGCTCCTTAGCAAACACTGAGCTGTCTTCTGTTTAAAATGTCTTGGCTTTTCCAGAATGTGACATAAGTGGAATCACACAGTGAATAGTATTTAGCATACTGTATGAGTATGGCTTCATTTGATTTGCATAATGCATTTGTGATTCATTCACAGCACTGTGTGTATGAATAGTTGTTTTCTCATTGTTCAATACTTTTCTGTTCTTTGATATACCACAGTTTATTTTTACCTTCACCAGTTGAAAAAATATTTAGTTTGTTTCCAGTTTAGGGAGATTATGAATAAAGTTGCTATAGAAAGATATGTAACAATTTTCTTTGCTTTTGGGCAGAAAACTAGGAGTAAGTTTGCTGGTTAGTATGATAAGTCTATGTTTCACTTTATAAGAAACTGCCAATCCAAAGTTCCTAAAGGATATCACATTGCCACCAGCAAATATAAGCATTTGATTCTGTAATATGTACTCCCCAGGAGTTTGTAATTTCATTATTTTTGGTTTTGGTTTTGATTTTTAATTCTAGCCATTCAAATATATGTAAAATGGTGACTCGTAATTTTAATTTTCATTTTCTAATGAATAATCATGTTCAACATCTTTCATGAATATTCATATATTCACTTTGGTGAAGTGTCTATTCATATATTTTCCAAATTTATAGCATGTTGTTTGGTTTTTTAATAATCTGAATATAAGTTTTTTACCAGATTGTGTTTTACCTATGTTTTATTCCAATATGTAGCTTGTCTTTTCATTTTCTTAACAATATCTTTTGAAGGGTAGGTTTTTTAAAAACATTCTTTATTATGGTAAGAAAGCTCAATATGAAATTTATGCTCTTGACAAAATTTTAAGTGTACAATACGGTATTGTTAATTATAGGCACAATGTTTTACAGCAGATATATAGAACTTATTCATCTTAAGAACTAAATAACTGAAATTACACACAATAGATTTTGTATGCTGATTTTTATCCTGCAACATTACTGAATTTGTTTATTAGTTCTAATAGACTTTTTGTGGAGCCTTTAGGGTTTTCTACATGCAAAACCATGTCATCTGCAAATTTTACTTATCCCTTTCCAATTTAGATTCATTTTATTTCCTTTCCTGCCTAATTGTTCTGGCTAGGACTTCCAGTACATTGAATATAAGTGATAAGAATGGGCATCCTTGTCTTCTTCCTGATCTTAGAGAAAAAGCTTTCAGTTTTTTTATTGTTGAATATTATGTTAGCTGTGGGCTTTTCATATCTGGCTTTTATTCTGTTGAGGTAAATTTCTTTTATACCTAGTTTGTTGAGAGTTTTTAATCATGAAAAGGTGTTGAATTGTGTCAAATGCTTTTTCTTCATCTATTGAGATGATCATGTGATTTTTACCCAAGACTGATCATGAGGAAATAGAAAATCTGAACAGACAAATAACAAGTAAAAAGATTAAATCAGTAATCAAAAATATCCCCAAAAGTAAAAGCCCAAGACCACATGGTTTCGCTAGGGAATTCTAACAAATATTTAAAGAATTAATACCAATCTTTTGCAAAACTCTTCCAAAAAATTGAGGAAGAGGAAGGCTTCCAAATTTATTGTATGAGACCAGCATTACCCTGATACCAAAGTCAGACAAAGACACTACAAAAAAACTACATGCCAATAACCATGATGAGCTTAGATGCAAAAATTCTCAACATTATAGATCAAATGGATCTTACAGACATATTCATAACATTTCATCCAGTGGCAGCAGAATGCACACCCTTCTCAAACACACAGAACATTTTCTAAGATCATATGTTAGAGTCTCAACAAATTCAAGAAGACAAATTATATCAAATATCTTTTTTGAGCACAATGGTATGAAACTAGAAATCAATAACAGAAGGAAAGCTGAAATTCACAAATACATGGGAATTAAACAACACACTCTTGAGCAACCAATAACTCAAAGAAGAAGTCCAAAGAGAAGTAAAATCTTCAGACAGATGAAAATATCTTAAGACAAATGAAATACAACATAACAAAACATATGAAGTACAGAAACAGCAGTTCAAAGAGAAAAGTTTATAGTGATAAACACATACATCAAGAAAAAAGATACATCTCAAATAAACAACATAAATTTATACCTTAAGGTACAAGAAAAAGGACAAACTAAGTCCAAACTTAGCAGAAGAAAGGAAGTGATAAAGATTAGAGCAGAAATACATGAAATAGGAAAACAATAGAAAAATTATCAAAACTAGGAACTGGTTCTTTGAAAGATAAACAAAATTGACAAATCTTAGGTAAAGACCAACCAAGAAAACAGAGAGGACCCAAATTAATAAAATTATAAGTGAAAGGAGAGACATCACAACTGATACTGCAGAAATATAAAGGATCATAAGACTACTATGAACTATTATATGTCAATAAATTGGATAACCTAGAAAAATGGATAAATTTCTAGGAATATACTACCTACAAAGACTGAAAAAAGAAGAAACAGACAATCTGAACAGACCAATAATGAATAAGGAGAATGAATCAGTAATCAAAAGCCTCTCAAAAAAAGAAAAACCTGTGGCCAGATGGTTTTACTGGTGAATTCTACCAAACATTTAAATAGAGTTAGTGTCAATCCTTCTCAAATTCTTCCAAAAAATTGAAGAAGAAGGGACACTCTCAAATATATTTTATGAGGCCAGCATTACTCTGATTCCAAAGCCAAGTAAAGGAACTACAAGAAAACTACAAACCAATACACCTGATGAATATAAATGTAAAAATTCTCAACAAAATTCTAGCAACCTGAACTCAACAGCACATTAAAAGGATCATACACCATGAACAAGTGAGATTTATGCCTGAGATGCAACGACAGCTTAATATACACACAAAATTAATGGGATATACTACATTAATGGAAGATTTTAAAGTCCAATGTAGCAATTTATTTTCTTTTCCTGTTAGAAAATATTCCAAGGAAATGTTGCCTAATCCAAGGACGCAAAGATTTTTCTACTGTGCTTCTTTAAGAAGATTAATGATTTAAAATTTTACATCTGGGTTTATGATTTGAGTTAATTTCTGTATATGATACAATGTAGGATTGACATTTATTTGTTTATTTATTAATTTATTATCAGTGTTCAACGTTTCCAGCACGAATTGTTGAAAAGACTATACTTTCTCCACTGTGTTGCCTTTGTATCTCTACTGAAGATAAATTAACTGTAGATATGATTTTATTTTGGAGCATTCTATTCTGCTCCATTGATCTGTGTGTCTCTCCTTTTGCCAGCTCCTATATTTGTTAGTATATTCGTCTGTAGTTTACATCTCATGTTATCTCATTGTTTGGTTTTTGTGTCAGGATAATACTAGCCTTATAACATGAGTTAGAAATTGTTCCCTCCACTTCCATTTACTGAACGTTTGTAATTTTTTTGAGACTAATGAAATGGGTGATAGAAGCTACTTCAACATATTAGAAAATTAAAGCAGTGAGAACACTTAGGATCTAACCCCTTAGCAAATTTCAAGTGTACAATAGAGTATTGTTGACTATAGTCACATTGTAGTACATTATTTCTCTAAAACTTATTTATTTTAAATAACTGAAACTGTACCCTTTGACTAACATCTCTGATTTCCCTGCCTCCCCATGATGGATGTAAATTAGCTTGATTGTAGTGATTACTTCACAATGTATACGTATATTGAAACACTAAATTCTACACTTTAAGTATATACAAGTTTTTGTCAATTATACCTTAAAAATCTGGAATTTTTTTTAAAAGAGAAAAAGAAAATCAAAGGGGAATTGTTTTCATTTTTAAATGAAATGTAATATTTTACTTCAAATATATGTTTAATGTATATAACTACTTTGATTTAGGAAGCAGTTAGAAATTATTCTAATAAGCCTGAGTGTAATTATTTCATAGCTTCCAGTTTCTACACTAATATCTCTCCAATTTTTCTTTGGAGAGTAAAAAAAAAAAGAGTAAATATAGCTGTTAATGAAAAACCGTGTTTAAGTACCACATGCAAAGCTCCTACACACTTGTAAATTGGTGGTGGTTGTGAGAAGTGTCCTCAGAAAATGTGAAAAAAGAAGAGATTAACAGCTTTATGCAATTTTTCTCCTTTACCAAGAATTGAAACTTTAAGTAACAAGTAGTGTTAAAATTGCAGAGGTTCTTTTGATACAAAACTATGGGGAAATTTATTTTAATTGGAATGGCTCGGACATATCCCTTAATATTCTTACCAGCATATTATTATTTACTTTAGGGCTTTAACTCTTAAACAATTAAGGCAAATATTCATAATCCTTTGCACTCTTCTAGACATAGTTACTTTCTCAAAGAACATGAGAATAATAATCATTTTATTAACATTTGATTTATTCATGAGTTTACTAAAAAGCACCAAGCATAGTGCCTCCACTATAGTAAGTTTTCAAGATACACTAGCCACCTTGCCTCTCTTAGCAGATTTCAAATAATTTTCACACACTAGGCTCCATTGCTTACAATAATCTTTTGGTGTAAGGAAGAAAGGAATAATTAACATAATTTACAGATGATAAAATGTCTAGATATAGAGAGGGATACATATTCTGGCCAATGTTAAATGACTGATAATTATATTTTGAATATACAATAATTCAACTTATTAATACATTAATACTATTAATGTATTTTCTCAATTCCAACTGAAGACTAAAATATTAGGCAACATGAAAATGTTAAGACAATGAATGGAAAACTAGAAAATATCTATAATTACAGAACATAACAACAGTTTAAAAGACTGATCTTCAAATCAGCACGTGTGAACCCCAGAGGGTAAAACATATGTTCCATTGGGATGTGATGATAATAAGAGCAGCTAGCATTTGTTGAATTATTATTCTAGGCATGAGATAAATATTTGCTAATATAATTCTCACAACAACCCTAGAGTATAGGTACTTTATTTCAGATGAAAAAAAAATTGAAGCACAATAGACAAAATTTAAAAATAGAATTTCAATGAATATTTATTACCAGTAAAAGAGTAACACATAGTTTTAATTATATTCAATATTTGTGTCTATAGTAGAGCATGTGACTTTTAAGTAGTAAACATTTATAATTCATAAATTTATAAAATGTTTTCTTAAATATGTGATCAAAATTTTGGAGATTACTGATGATGAATTATTTTGGAGATTCTAGTTCCATTTAACCTAAGGGAAAAATACTTATCCTGTCTTCCTCACATCTAAAATTGCTATGACTATTCTAATCAAAAACTAAATGAGTTTTAAATGTTCTCATGAATACTATTTTCACAAGGTTCAATGGTAACTTAAAAAGGCCAAATTAAGAAGCTGTAAGATGCTGGAAAGAGTTTTATGGGCTTGGGATCAAGAAACTAGTCTTAGTTTCAGTTTTGTTGTGTCTCTATTTTGCTGAAGTTATTCTTAAATTAGAGTGCATTCACTATGGCTCCTCAAAGGTGATAGGAAAATTAAATTTCATAGTTAAAATGAAGGACTTGGGGATACAGAGACTATTTTCTCTCCCCAAGAATTTAATGGTCTGCTGTATTCAAAGTAGAATCGCTTCCTACTCTTCCAGTAGTCAATCTCCCTCCTTTTTTTTCTTAACAAATACTTATTGGGGGCCTACTATATGTCAGGTAATTCTTTTTTCCCTGGTTTTATTGAGATATAATTGACATTTGTAATTTGTAACTATGTGAGGTGACAGATGTTAACTAAACATCTTGTGGTGAACATTTTACAATATATACATGTATCAAATGTTGTACACCTTAAACTTACACAATGTTATAAGTCAATTGTATCTTAGTAAAACATTCCCATTTTTAAGGTTGACTATTCCCACTATGGATAGATTACTGCAGTGGTTAAAATATTCCAGTTATTTCCAAATTTCTTCTTTCTGAGTATAGTTCTCTATGTATATTAAGTATCCTTAAGTATATTAAGAATTTTTAAAATTGCTGATGAAATCGAATATTCCTGAGGAAGGGTTATATTTTAAGGAAATTCTCTTTTATTCAGAAAATTATATTTGCTTAAAAACTTCAGTCAAAACCCTAGTAAGTGCTGTGGGGAATAAGAAAGAGAAAAACTTTGTCCTGATATCTAATAAAATTATAATATTGTAGGAATGGTAGGTAGATTATAAGAGATTTTTCTCTAATGTGGTATATCAATGGAAGTAGAGAGTTATGGGAGGTTTTCCAAGAAATCAAGCACAAGATTGAGGAAGGATTCATGTGGAAAATGTATCTGAGTTAAAGAAAAAGGGTAATTGGACAGAGAAAAAGGGGATGGGATTTCAGAAGAAATGAAATGAAGTGGGACATGAAGGTAGGAAATTAGAAAGTTTCACTTGATAATAACAATATACACTAATTAATTTCCTTACAATTTGTTACTTACTTACAAACATATACATTAACTGTAACCACTGTTTGTAAAATTTCAAAAACATTAATCTTATCATTATAGCAGCCCTATGAAGCAGATATTAGTGAATATATTAGCTTTGCTTTACAGTAGAAGAAACTGAATATTTAACTAATTGTCCCAGGTTACACAACTAGGAAGTGTGTAACCTGGGACTGAAGTTTGATCCCAGACAGTTTGGTTTCAGATTCTGTGTTTATAGGAGTGACCATATAATTTATCTTCCACACTGGGACATTTTGGAGAGCAAAGCAATCCTTTACTAACAATTAGGAAGGCACAATAGGTGTAAATCAGGACTGTTTCAATAAACAAGGATAAATGGTCATCCTAACTCTAAGACCAGTAGAGCAGATAATATGAAAAATGTATTTTCTCTCCTTCATATCTCTGGTGTAAATGTTAATTGTTTCATTAAAACACAAAGGCAGTCCAATCATTTTTACTTTTTCTTGGGTCGAATATATATTTAAAAATTTAGTAAAGTCTCTTACCAGAAAATGAACATGTGTATATGCATGCATGTGTATTTGCAAATATGCGTGCATAAAATTTCTGGATATCCCAGACTCCTCAAGTCCACTCACTCTTGTTCCTCAGAGGGGCTACTGACTTCACACAGAGATTATGATTTAGACACAGAAAGTAGTACAATCTTATCTATTAGTTTATCACTTGTTAACCATAAGATTGCTGAATTATGACTAAAAAGTTTTGACTTGCAGTTTGCAAAAAATATATTAAATATTTCAGATTAAGGTTTTTAATGAAGAATTGTAGTCAGTGAAAAATACATAACAGATTTTCTTCCTTCAAGATGTGTAACATTTTGAAAGTCTGAACTGTGTACAGAATAACAAGAAGATGAATTTTAAAATGAGTATAAGCTTCTATGATTATTACCCTAATATTTGTTCTAAATAACGAATAGCTTTTATATCCCCAAAATTACCTTCATTTTCCAGTGGTGAATTTTTTTTTTTTGCATATTGAAAGAGATCCATAGTGTTGCAAAAAACAAAACAAGACAAATTAGTATGTCTAAGAAGAAATGACTGCTTGTTAAACCAATTCATTGATTTGTAGTAGACCACCAACTGGAGATATATTGTCAAATTTTACAGGCATATTTATTAGTTATATCCGTATACAGCCAGTTTTAAAGTAATGCAAATACAATTTAAACTGGCCGATATGACATTTGTAGACCTAAATAAGGATCAAAAATTATTAATACCAAATTTGAAGGTTATCTTTCAAAGTTGATGGAGAATATCAATGCCTATGTGGAAAAAGTGGATTAAGATAATTGGATCAAACTCAGAATCAGTACAACTCAGTTAAAATTAGAGATTGAGATGAAATGGACTTTGCATAATTCTACAAATCTGAAGGCAGTGTTACTGTTCAGGAGCACCAACTCTGAATGAGGATGTGGCTTTTCTGATGCCAAGTTTGGCTTAAGAGGGTCATGGATACCTCTGAACATTCCCTGAGAGTGTCAGTGCATAGGCTGTTTGTGACAGTTCTTCATGAACATGAGTTGTTTAGCTCCATGTTTCAAAGGACAATGACACACTAGGATGCACACATGTCTTGCATTTATGTTTTCACTGACAGCTGCTACCCCTCCTTAGCCTCTCCACTGAGAGACGCTCCACGGAGAGATACTGCCTCTGCTCCTGATACATGTGGCTGTTTCATTTCCAGTGGAAGTGTATACATTTAGCCTTAAAGGAAAGCTTAATATAATTTTATATAGATAGTTGCTTATGGTCCCTTTCTGTCAATATATTATACTTGGAAAGTATAATAGTTCCAAATATTGAAAACATTTTTTAAAAACCTATATTTCTTTTAAAATCTTGCTGATAAAATAATTTTGAAATTGAGAAATCCTTTAAAGACTGTTTTCACCATAAGATAAAAAAATGCTTTTAATTAATCATAATGCTGTTGAAGTTCTTAAATAATTTCTTTTATGTATGCTAAACATTTCCCTTGAAAACTCATATGCTCCAGTGCATTTTAAGGCTTTTATTTTTTAAAAAGTACAACAGTAAACATATACTCAATCTAGATTAAATTTCAGCAGTTCCAATTCAGGAGAATTGAATTGCTGACTTTTAATATACAAACTCCACGATTACTAGAAATGTTTTAGAGAAATTATATTTCCCTATTTATAGTATTAGTTGTCACTATAAAATAATGAAACTACTTTTAAAATATATTAGAACTTGAACATTTCCAAAGGTACTGGTCCATTTCACTTACCTTGGAACCATGCTATCATTGTACAAAGTAGTTTCATAAGTGCTCTTGGGGATTGCTGCTTCCTCTTTATGTCTAGAATGATAGCAAATCTTTACCATTTAAGGATTCATTTAAACTTTGAAAATAGCCAAAAAGTCATTTAGAATTATGCTGAATGAAAATTGTGATCAAGGAGAGTAAAATTGCAGTATTGTTTAAAGAACAGTTTTAAAGATAGCACGTCATGAACTAGAGTGGTTTTAAGGTGAAAACACCAATCTATCAGAACCTAAACAAGACTGAAAACTCTGAGCAGGATGAAAGCTAATAGATCTCAATTCAAGCTGCACTTAAGAATCGGGTGAGTAGTATTTAAAACACATAGCTACTGTGACCATTCTTGTTTTTGCTTTTGTTTCTTTCTTTAAAATTTAATCCTGAGGGTCAGTATATTTTTGAAAAATTATTATTATGGATAAAATTGCTACACAGTGATTACATTTGGGAAAAGTTTTGTTTAGCTATGTGATATCAATATTAGATGTGAAATACTAGGAGTTAAATTTCTTTGCTGCACTGAGATGTCTGAGCAGAGCAGTCAGTTACTACATGGTTCAATTTCAGGCACAAAAAGGGCCCTGATGCCAACATTTCATTCTACTTGCTTTCCTACTTTTTAGAGGATGCTTAAACAATCATTAACATTTTACCACTTCAGTCCTTAGTATTTTGATCCTGTTTAAGAAAATGTATCTTTGGGGTTGGGACATGCCGTTTTCATGTATTATTAGAGGACACATACAAAACACAATCACCCATATAAACCAGCTATCTGAGAAGTGCTTTTGCTGAGAGAACATATGCAGAGATAAAGAACAAATTAAAATGAAAATCTGATAAGAAGAAATTGATAGTTGGAAAATTTATCACCTCACAGGGAGGAAATTATAATAGGAAGTTTTGAACTCCCACAACATATACGATTTAAAATTCTTCCCAACTTTAGACTGTGTATATAACTTATTGATTTTAAAAATATTAACTTAGGGGACTTACCTGGTGGCACAGTGGATAAGAATCCACCTGCCAATGCAGGGGGCAAGGGTTCGAGCCCTGTTCTGGGAAGATTCCACATGCCACAGAGCAACTAAGCCCATGCACCACAACTACTGAGCTTGCGCTCTAGAGCCTGCAAGCCACAACTACTGAGCCCGCATGCCACAACTACTGAAGCCCACGCACCTAGAGCACATGCTCTGCAACAAGAGAAGCCACCACAATGAGAAGTCTGCTTACTGCAACGAAGAGTAGCCCCTGCTCGCTGCAACTAGAGAAAGCCTGCACGCAGCAACGAAGACCCAACACAGCAAAAAATAAATTAATTAATTAATTTTTTAAAAAAAAGATTTACTTAGAAAGGATTTTGGAATATGATCAATAAATATTTAAGAAAGAAAAATATTTGTTCAGAGTTTAACAAATTCTCACATCCTACAGATGACAGATTTCTGAGAGTACACATTTTACTTTTTTGTCAAAATTTAGTCACTTTATTCTCCATGTACCCTTTTAAACATTTAATATTTTTGGTTCATGTTTTTATTATTTAAACTTTCCCTTGCATAAATGAAAATTCACTTTTACTTTACTATTCAATATCTCTATATTTTATATTTGTAACTAAGATGTTTTGAAGGTTATAGGCCTGAGAGTAGTCATTTAATTTACAAAACCATTCTTAATTTTCTATATTTCTAACTATGAATTTTTGTGACATTCTATTTCACTAATTTCTATCTTAGATGACAATAAAAATATCCCCTTTTATTCAATTCCTGCAATCTCTGCCTTATATACAGAGGAATTATATCTACTTGGAGTCACAAGAATAAAATATTTCAACATCACTTCCACTTCTACACATACTTGAGTAGCTGGTATCAAACTCGCCCTCCCACCATAAACAATCAGATATTTGGACAAAATGTTCTCAGTCATAGGACAATAGGTAACAAAGAATGTGATAATGTGCTTTGTATGTGTAGAGCCAGTTTATTTTGATGTTTTAAAGAAAATCTTATTCCAATTCAATGAAATTCAAACTTTCTAATGTTAAAGAACTTGTAGATATCTCTTTTCTTTGGACTATGTCCCCCTTTCTAGTCCATCTTAATGGCCTGAGGAGCTTTGGTATCAGTATGGTTATGGCCGTAATAAACTCTCTAAACATTTACTACGTCTTTGGAATCATTGTTCATAAATACTAGAAACTGCTTTTCTAATTATAATATTAGAACATTATACATCTAGAATCTTTAGCAATTAGTTTATGACTTTTCTGTTTTTTATTTGGAGTTAAATACATTTTAGGTTTTATACAGGATTTACTCTTTAACAATATATTTATATAAAAGTGAAATGAATACCGTGCTGCCTGACACTTTCACAGAAAGTAAGCTGATATTTATCACATTTTGGCATATTTTCATGCCAAAATGATGATGTGTACAGGTTTTCCCTCATGAAGATTTTAAAGAAAACCATAAACAAGATGAAAAGACCCGCAGAATGGGAGAAAATATTTGCAAACGAAGCAACTGACAAAGGATTAATCTCAAAGTAAACAAGCAGCTCATGCAGCTCAATATCAAAAAAACAAACAAATCCAAAGACGACATACAGATGGTCAACAAACACATGAAAAGATTCTCACCATCACTAATCATTAGAGAAATGCAAATCAAAACCACAATGAGGTATCACCTCACATGGTCAGAATGGCCATCATCAAAAAATCTACAAACAATAAATGCTGGAGAGGGTGTGGAGAAAAACGAACCCTCTTGCACTGTCGGTGGGAATGTAAATCGATACAGCCACTATGGAGAACAGTATGGAGGTTCCTTAAAAAACTAAAAATAGAACTACCATATGACCCAGCCATCCCACTACTGGGCATATACCCTGAGAAAACCATAATTCAAAAAGATACATGTACCCCAATGTTCACTGCAGCACTATTTACAATAGCCAGGCATGGAACCAACCTAAATATCCAGTGACAGATGAATGGATAAAGAAGATGTGGTACTTATATACAATGGAGTATTACTCAGCCATAAAAAGGAATGAAATTGAGTCATTTGCCATGAGGTGGATGGACCTAGAATCTGTCATACATAATGAAGTAAGTCAGAAAGAAAAAAACAAATACCGAAAATTAATGCATATATATGGAATCTAGAAAAATGGTACTGATGAACCTAGTGGCAGGGCAGGAATAGAGACACAGACATAGAGAATGGACTTGACACATGCTAGTGGGAAGCTGCTATATAGCATAGGGAGATCAACTTGGTGCTTTGTGACAACCTAGAGGGGTGGGATGGGGAGGGTGGGAGGGAGGCCCAAGAGGGAGGTGATATAGGTATACATATAGCTGATTCAGTTTGTTGTACAGCAGAAACTAACACAACATTGTAAAGCAATTATAATCTAATAAAGATAAAAAAAAATTTTTAATTTTAAAAAAAGAACATTTTAAGGCAAAATAAAAATGTCAAATGGTATAGTTTTTAGAAAACTAGAAGAAAAAGTCTTGAATTTACATGTTTTTGTATCATCATATGTATCTAATGTCTGGCATGTACCAAAGGCTAATCTTGAGCATTCTGGAGTGTGGAGCTATTACCTAATAACTCTGCATTTAAGACAGGAGAAACTTGTATAAGTTAATACAGTTAATCTGAATCATTGATATTGTAATGTTCTCAAATTTCCCCCCCCCCCCAGAATATTTTCAGTATTCTTTTAGAATGAAGTGCATTTTTTTTAATGTTAATTCTTTGAAAATGTTTGCCTCTCAAATAACTGGACACTCTGATTAAGTAAAATACCTAACATTATTAACTCTTACTAACAGAGCTTATTCTATATTTTTCAATAAACTAGTGATTTAATGTATTATTTAGAGTTTCTACACTTTTGTAGAGATATTATAATTTATAACTAATGATTATTTATACACATATACATATACATGTGTAAACATGTATGCTTTTTAGCTCATGTAAGCATATTTATCTTCATAATGTATATAAATGTATGTATGTATATATGTATGTATGTGTGTATATATATCCATGTGTATGTATGCATGTGTGATTGTGTGTGTATACAAATATATACACAGTGATGAAACATAGGGCATGATATGTTCAGTATGCCTTTAGAATCAAGCATATATTATTAAAACATATATTTTATTATAGTTTATATATATATAATGCAATTCACTGGCCAGACACATTTAACAAACCATAAGAATAAACTATAAAACTTTGATTTTTATAGAATTGTGTATGTTACAGAGTCCTACTACATATTTTTTGTCAGTTAACCATGTCTTGATATTTCATAAAACAAAGTTGATTTAATGAACGTTTCCAATTACTGATGCAGTTATTTTTGTGCTTTAGTATTCTTTTGGAAAGAAAAGTGGCACTCTGGGAAGCCTCATGACATATGTCAGGTGACAAAGAGATAATTTAGTAATTTGGAGCATTTGTTTTTCAGTCTGTGTCACCATGTATCCTGTGAACCAGAAAACAATATAGTTGATCCAAAATTAGCCATCCTTTATCTCTCTACTAATTCCCACATCCAAGTCAAACATATGATATTCTACATTACTTATAAACATATCTCACAGGAGTGCATCAAAGGCACTGTGATCACTTCTGAAGCACAGAAATTATAATGGGGTTTATCATGTCCTTATAATTGGCACTTCTTTCTCCAATTATCCGTCCTAATCTAGTTTTCTGTTGGTAATTCTAATACAATATTTAAGAATAGTATGAAATAACTAGCACCATCTGCAGTCCCGAAAATTGGACCAGCAACCCCTCATGGTTCTTCTGGGACATCTTTTAAAATATGATGGAAACTATATATCTTCTCTCCAGAAATATATTACAAACAAAAAGTTCCATAAACTACAAGGAGTTTAAAAATGCCCTGAGACCCCTGTAATAATGGGAGGGTCCTTCCACCCAGGGCGCTGTCAAGACAAGTCGATTTACCTGCTGTGCTATATTTAGCCAGTCAAGTAATGCATCAGAAATATGTTCCTCTCAGAAACTTTGATCTATCTTAGGCCAAAATTAAACTATATGATTTGATGACTTTCTATTTCCTTTTCCCACTCATGTTTGAACATGAGGGGAAACCTGAAAAAGAAGCAGTGATTCACCTACCAGTGTTTTGCAAGAATTAAATCACTACCAAAATTACTGGAGATTTAAGAAGAATGGAAGTAAAAAATAGAAAACTTGATAAAATATCTGGTGAGAATTGAAAGTTTAACTTCTAGGGAAGAGTTTTATTTGTGGGACAGCCATTGTTGTACTAAAATTCAAAGGCAGATTGCGTAAGAGACCCCAGCAGGGAAAAAGTGATAAGGATTCCATAAGTATAATTTTGGAGAGAGATGGTAGCTACTTTTTTTTTTTTTTTACTTGTGTGTGTTTTGCTTTGTTGAGGAATACATAATACAGAAGAAAGGAAAATATGTACATTTTGAAGAATGATTATGAAATAAAAATTCTTATAATTATCCCTAAATAAAGATATTGATTATTGCCTCTATTAGAGTTCTCCAGAGAAACAGAACCAATAAATTTAATCAAGGAGGTAACAGACCTATACTCTGAAAACCTTGAGAGAGAGACAGACAGATCATTATAAGGAATGGGCTTACTCAATTATGGATGCTGACAAGGCCCAAGATCTGCCGTAAGCAAGCTGGGTATCTAGCAGAGCTGATGGTGTAGTTCCAGTCTGAAGGCTGGCAGACTTGAAATCTAGGAAAAGCTGATGTTTCAATTTGAGACTGAAGGGAGGAAAAGATCCATGTTTCATATCAAAGACATTCAGGCAGGAGGAGTTTCCTCTTAAAGAGGATCAGCCTTTTTGTTCTATTCAGGCCTTTGACTGAGTGGATGAGGCCCACTCATGCTAGGGAGAGCAGTCTGCTTTACTCAGTCTACCAACTCAAATGTTAATCTCATCCAAAAACACCACACCCTCACAGACATACCCAGAATAATGTTTAAGCAGATTATCTGGACATCCCATGGCCCATTCAAGTTGACATATAAAATTAACGATTATACTCCCAGAAACTTAGTTTCCCTGTGTGTTCCTTTATGATCATAGTTCTCTGCCTAATGCTGAGAGAAAACCACTATCAGATGTTTAAAAATAATTTTGCCTGCTTACTAACTTTACAAAATATATATATTCTTCTATAAATTTATTTTCCCAATATTTGTAAGTTTCATACATATTGATTCTTGAAGCTGTTATTAATTTTCATTGCTATATAATATTCTATTACATTAATGTACCACCTTTTACTAAGAATACTGCTGTTGATACACATTTGAAAAGTATCCAGACTGCGGCTAGTATGAATAAATCTGCCATCACTATCCTTATACCTTTCTTCTGATGCATATGAAATTATAAGAATTTTAAATAGGAATAAAATTACTGCATCATAGGATATATAAAACTTTAATTTGTATACGTGATGTCTATATGTGTGTAGGTCTTTTTCTGGATTATTTTGTTAAAATTATCGGTTTGTATATTATTGTGCAATACTGCACTGGTTTAACCACATTTTCTATAGCACATATTTATAGCTGAAAGTATCAATATTTCAAATTCATTCCCATTAAAGATTATTTTGGCTATTCTTGATCATTTATGTTTTCATATACATTTTAGAACAGTGTTAAAATTTTGTTAAAATTTTGATTGTTGTTTGACTGAATGTATAGATTTGCTTGGATACAAATGATATTTACAGTATTAATGCATCAGTCCATAAACACAATACATCTGTCAATTTTTTAATGTTTGTCAAAATTCCCTATGCAAGTTTTCTTAGATTTAATCCTTGTTGCTTCATTATTTTGGTGATTTTATACAGTTTAATTTTTTCTTTGTGAGGCTTAATAATATTCACAAATCAATGATTTCTGTATATTCACTTTTATGGAATAAATTTAACAGACTTTATTATTCTAATAATTTATCTTTTGATTCTTAACCTTTCCTAATCTACTACAATCCTATTTTCTGAATGCTATCTCCTTTCTTCATCTCTTTCCTTCTGGGATTCCGCTGACATGAATTAATGTTAGACCTCTCATTATCCCACAAGTTTCAACACTTGTTTGTTTGCTTCTTTTCCTTCAAAGTTTATATTCTCTACATGTCTGCTTCTCTATACTAAACTTACTGTCCCTCCTGTCTTCTCCACTGTGCCATTGAGCGCATAGGATGAATTTCTTATATTAGATATAATATTCTCCATACCAAAACTAGCATTCAGTTCTTTTTATAGTTTATACTCCCTCATGAGGACTTCTATACCTTCATCCATTTGAAGAGCACAACATTGCCTTAGGCAGCATAGTTATAACTGCTTTATAGTCTTTAATAATTCCAATATCTGAATCATCTCAGGGTTGGCATCTATTGATTACTTTTCCTTGGAAAAATGGTTGCTTTTCCCTTTTCCTCTTCTTAACATTGTCCTGATAATTTACAAGTCACATAACATTTTCTTTTTAACATCTTTATTGGAGTATAATTGCTTTACAATGTTGTGTTAGTTTCTGCTGTATAGCAAACTGAATCAGCTATATTTATACCTATATACCGATATCCTTTCTCTTTTTCTTCTCCCTCCCACCCTCCCTATCCCACCCCTCTAGGTGGTCACATAGCACAGAGCTGCTCTCCCTGCACCATGTGGCTGCTTCCCACTAGCTATCTATTTTATATTTGGTAGTGTATATATGTCAATGCTACTCTTTCACTTCGTCCCAGCTTACCCTTCCCCCTCCCTGTGTCCTCAAGTCCATTCTCTACGTCTGCGTTTTTATTCTTGTCCTGCCCCTAGGTTCATCAGAACCTTTTTTTTTCAGATTCCATATATACGGTATTTGCTTTTGTCTTTCTGACTTACTTCACTCTGTATGACAGACTCTAAGTCCATCCACCTCACTACAAATAACTCAATTTCACTTCTTTTTATGGCTGAGTAATATTCCATTGTATATGTGTGCCACATCTTCTTCATCCATTCATCTGTTGATGGACACTTAGGTTGCTTCCATGTCCTGGCTCTTGTAAATAGTGCTACAAAGAACATTGAGGTACATGACTCTTTTTGAATTATGGTTTTGTCAGGGTATATGCCCAGTAGTGGGATTGCTGGGTCATAGGGTAGTTCTATTTTTAGATTTTTAAGGAAACTCCATACTGTTCTCCACAGTGGCTGTATTAATTTACATTCCCACCAACAGTGCAAGAGGGTTCGCTTTTCTCCACACCTTCTGCAGCATTTATTGTTTGTAGATATTTTGATGATGAGCATTCTGACCATGTGAGGTAATATCTAACTATGGTTTTGATTTGCATTTCTCTAATGATTAGTGATGTTGAGCATCTTTTCATGTGTTTGTTGGCAATCTGTATATCTTTTGGAGAAATGTCTTTTTAAGTTTTCTGCCTATTTCAGGATTGTGTTGTTTTTTTCATATTGAGCTGCATCAGCTGCCTTGTATATTTTGGAGATTAATCCTTTGTCAGTTGCTTCATTTGCAAATATTTTCTCCCATTCTGAGGGTTGTCTTTTCATGTTGTTTATGGTATCCTTTGCTGTGCAAAAGCTTTTAAGTTTCATTAGGTCCCATTTGTTTATTTTTGTTTTTATTTCCATTTCTCTAGGAGGTGGGTGAAAACGGATCTTGCTGTGATTTATGTCATAGAGTGTCTGCCTAGGCTTTCCTCTAAGAGTTTTATAGTGTCTGGCCTTACATTTAGGTCTTGAATCCATTTTGAGTTTATTTTTATGTATGGTGGTAGGGAGTGTTCTAATTTCATTCTTTTACATGTAGCTGTCCAGGTTCCCCAGCACCACTTCTTGAAGAGGCTGTCTTTTCTCCATTGTATATTTTTGCCTCCGTTTATCAAAAATAAGGTGACCATATGTGTGTGGGTTTATCTCTGGGCTTTCTATCCTGTTCCGTTGATCTATATTTCTGTTTTTGTGTCAGTACCATACTGTCTTGACTACTGTAGCTTTGTAGTATAGTCTGAAGTCAAGAACCCTGATTCTTCCAGCTCCGTTTTTCTTTCTCAAGATTGCTTTGGCTATTCGGGGTCTTTTGTGTTTCTATACAAATTTTGAAATTTTTTGTTCTAGTTCTGTGAAAAATGCCATTGGTAGCTTGATAGGGATTGCATTGAATCTGTAGATTGCTTTGGGTAGTGATTTTCACAATGTTGATTCTTCCAATCCAAGAACATGGTATATTCCTCCATCTGTTTGTATCATCTTTAATTTCTTTTATCAGTGTCTTATACTTTTCTGCATACAGGTCTTTTGTCTCCTTACGTAGGTTTATTCCTAGGTGTTTTATTCTTTTCATTGCAATGGTAATTGGGAGTGTTTCCTTAAGTTTTTCAGATTTTTTTGTCATTGGTGTATAAGAATGCAAGAGATTTCTGTGCATCAATTTTGTATCCTGCTACTTTACCAAATTCATTGATTAGCTCTAGTAGTTTTCTGGTAGCATCTTTAGGATTCTCTATGTATAGTATCATGACATCTGCAAACAGTGACAGTTTTACTTCTTCTTTTCCGATTTGGATTTCCCTTATTTCTTTTTCTTCTCTGAAGGCTGCGGCTAAAAGTTCCAAAACTATGTTGAATAATAGTGGTGAGAGTTGGCAACCTTTTCTTGTTCCTGATCTTAGTGGAAATGGTTTCAGTTTTTCACCATTGACAGCGATGTTGGTTGTGGGTTTGTCATATATGTTCTTTATTATGTTGAGGTAGGTTCCTTCTATGTCTACTTTCTGGAGAGTTTTTATCATAATGGGTGTTGAATTTTGTTGAAAACTTTTTCTGCATCTTTTAAAATGATCATACGGTTTTTAATCTTTCAATTTGTTAATATGGTGTATCACATTGACTGCTTTGCATATATTGAAGAATCCTTGTATTCCTGGGATAAATCCCACTTGATCATGCTGTATGACCCTTTAATGTGCTGCTGGATTCTGTTTGCTAGTATTTTCTTGAGGATTTTCGCATCTATGTACATGAGTGATATTGGCCTGTAGTTTTCTTTTTTTGTGACATCTTTGGTTTTGGTGTCAAGGTGATTGTGGCCTTGTAGAATGAGTTTGGGAGTGTTCCTCCCTCTACTATGTTTTGGAAGAGTTTGAGAAGGATAGGTGTTAGCTCTTCTCTAAATGTTTGATAGAACTGGCCTGTGAAGCCATCTGGTCCTGGGCTTTTGTTTGTTGGAAGATCTTTAATCACAGTTTCAATTTCATTGATTATGATTGGTCTGTTTATATTTTCTATTTCTTTCTGGTTCAGTCTTGGAGGGTTGTGCTTTCCTAAGAATTTGTCCATTTCTTCTAGGTTGTACATATTATTGGCATATAGTTGCTTGTAGTAGTCTCTCACAATCCTCTGTATTTCTCCAGTGTCAGTTGTTACTTCACCTTTTCATTTCCAGTTCCGTTGATTTGAGTCTTCTCCCTTTTTTTACTTGATGAGTCTGGCTAATGGTTTATCAATATTTTTTATCTTCTCAAAGAACCAGCTTTTACTTTCATTGATCTTTGCTCTTGTTTTCTTTGTTTCTATTTCATTTATTTCTGCTCTGATCTTTATGATTTCTTTCCTTCTGCTAACTTTGGTGTTTTTTTGTTCTTCTTTCTCTAATTGCTTTAGGTGTAAGGTTAGGTTGTTTATATGAGATTTTTCTTCTTTCTTGAGGTAGGATTATCTTGCTATAAACTTCCCTCTTAGAACTGCTTTTGCTGTATCCCATAGGTTTTGGGTCATCATGTTTTCATTGACAGTTGGTTCTAGGTATTTTTTGATTTCCTCTTTGATTTCTTCAGTGATCTCTTGGTTATTTAGTAGTGTATTGTTTAGCCTCCATGTGTTTGTATTTTTTAGTTTTTTTTCCCTATAATTGATATCTAGTCTTATAGCTTTGTGGTCAGAAAAGAATGTTCCATGAGCACTTGAGAAGAAAGTTTATTCTGTTGTTTTTGTGTGGAATGTCCTATAAATATCAGTTAAGTCCATCTTGTCTAATGTGTCATTTCAAGCTTGCTTTTCCTTATTTATTTTCATTGTGGATGATCTGTCCATTGGTGAAAGTGGGGTGTTAAAATCCCCTACTATTATTGTGTACTGTCAATTTCCCCTTTTATGGCTGTTAACATTTGCCTTATGTATTGAGGTGCTCCTATGTTGGCTGCATAAATATTTACAATTATTATATCTTCTTCTTGGATTGATCCCTTGATCATTATGTAGTGTACTTCTTTGACTCTTGTAAGAGACTTTATTTTAAAGTCTATTTTATCTGATATGAGTATTGCTATTCCAGCTTTCTTTTGATTGCCAGTTGCATGGAATATCTTTTTCCATCTCCTCACTTTTAGTCTGTATGTGTCCCTAGGTCTGAAGTGGTGGGTCTCTTGTAGACAGCATATATACAGGTCTTGTTTTTGTATCCATTCAACAAGCCAGTGTCTTTTGGCTGGAGCATTTAATCCATTCACATTTAAAGTAATTGTCGATATGTATGTTCCTATTACCATTTTCTTAATCGTTTTGGGTTTGTTATTGTAGGTCTTTTCCTTCTCTTGTATTTCCTGCCTAGAGAAGTTCCTTCAGCATTTGTTGTAGAGCTGGTTTTGTGGTGTTGAATTGTTTTAACTTTTGCTTGTCTGTAAAGGTTTTAATTCCTCTGTCGAATCTAAATGAGATCTTGCTGGGTAGAGTAAGCTTGGTTGTAGGTTTTTCCCTTTCATCACTTTAAATATGTTCTGCCACTCCCTTCTGGCTTTCAGAGTTTCTGCTGAAAGATCAGCTGTTAACCTTATGGGGATTCACTTCTATGTTAATTTTGCTTTCCCTTGCTGATTTTTATATTTTTTCTTTGCATTTAATTTTTGATAGTTTGATTAATATGTGTCTTGGCATGTTTCTCCTTGGATTTATCCTGTATGGAACTCTCTGTGCTTCCTGGACTTGATTGACTATTTCCTTTCCCATGTTAGTGAAGTTTTCAACCATAATCTCTTCAAATATTTTGTCAGACCCTTTCTTTTCTCTTTTTCTTCAGGGACACCTGTAATTCAAATGTTGGTGCATTTAATGTTGTCCCAGATGTCTCTGAGACTGTCCTCAATTCTTTGCATTCTGTTTTCTTTATTCTGCTCTGCAGTAGTTATTTCCACTATTTTATCTTCCAGGTCACTTATTCGTTCTTCTGCCTCAGTTATTATGCTATTGATTCCTTCTAGAGAATTTTAAATATCATTTATTGTGTTGTTCACCATTTTTTGTTTGCTCTTTAGTTCTTCTAGGTCCTTGTTAAAAGTTTCTTGTATTTTCTCCATTCTATTTCCAAGATTTTAGATCATCTTTACTATCATTACTCTGAATGCCTTTTCAGGTAGACTGATTATTTCCTCTTCAGTTGTTTGGTCTGGTGGGTTTTAACCTTGCCTCTTCATCTGCTTCATATTTCTCTGTCTTCCCATTTGGTTTAACTTACTGTGTTTGGGGTCTCCTTTTCATAGGCTGCAGGTTTGTAGTTCCCGTTGTTTTTGGTGTCTGCCCCCAGTGAGTGAGGTGGGTTCAGTGGCTTGTGTAGGCTTCCTGGTGGAGGGGACTGATGCCTGTGTTCTGGTGGGTGGGGCCGGATCTTGTCTTTATTGTGGGCAGGGCCACGTCCAGTGGCGTGTTTTGGGGTGTCTGTGAACTTAATATGATTTTAGGCAGCCTCTCTGCTAATGGGTGGGGTTGTGTTCCTGTCTTGCTAGTTGTTTGTCATGGGGCATCCAGCACTGGAACTTGCTGGCCATTGGGTGGAGCTGGGTCTTAGCATTGACACAGAGATCTCTGGGAGAGCTCTCACCAATTGATATTATGTGAGGTCAGGAGGTCTCTGGTGGTCCAATGTCCTGAACTCGACTCTCCCACCACAGAGGCTCAGGCCTGACACCAGGCCAGAGCACCAAGACCATCAGTCACATGGCTCAGAAGAAAGTGGAGAAAAAAAGAAAGAAAAAAATTAAAATTAAAAAAAATAAATAAATAACTTTTTAAAAATTATTAACATCAAAAAAAAATTTAAAAAAAAAGAGAGCAACCAAACCAATAAACAAATCCACCAATGGTAACAAGATCTAAAAACTAAACTCACAGAAATGTAAATATCAGAAACAAATCAGTCACAGACAGGAAACCCCAAGTCTACAGTTGCTCCCAAAACACCACCTCAGTTTTGGGATGATTCGTTGTCTATTCAGGTATTCCATAGATGCAGGGTTCATCAAGTTGATTGTGGGGATTTAATCCCTGTTCCTGAGACTGCATGGAGAAATTTCCCTTTCTCTTCTTTGTTTGCACAGCTCCTGGGGTTCAGCTTTGGTTTTGGCCCCACCTCTACCTGTAGGTCACCCTCAGGCATCTTTTGGGAGGTCTGAGGTCTTCTGCCAGCGTTCAGTAGGTGTTCTGTAGGAGTTGTTCCACATGTAGATGTATTTTTGATGTATTTGTGGGGAGGAAGGTGATCTCCACATCTTATTCCTCCGCTGTCTTGAACGTCCCCCTGGTTCTGTACTCCAAACTCTGGAACTCCACACTCCACACATGCTGCCTCTCCCCTTCCACGCAGGTCCTCATATAACTTTTTTTAAAGACAATTTTTTTTAAGAGCAGTTTTAGGTTCACCACAAAAGTGAGGGAAAGGTACAGTGATTTCCCATATACTCCCTGTCCCTACACATGCTTAGCCTTCCTTATTATTAACATCCACCACCAGAGTGGTACATTTGTTACATTTGATGAACCTATATTGACACATCATAATCACCCGAAGACCATAGTTTACATTAGGATTCACTCTTAGTTTTGGACATCCTATGGGTTTGGACAAATATATAATGACAGATTTCCATTATACAGAGTATTTTCACTGCTTCAAAAAGGCTTTGTACTCCACCTATTCATCCTTCTCACCCCCAAACCTGGCAACCACTGATCGTTTTACTCTTTCTCTAGTTTTGCTTTTTCCAGAAAATTATATATTTGGAATCATTCTGTATGTAGCCTTTTCAGGTTAGCTTCTTTCACTTAATAATATGCAATTAAGTTTCCTCCATGCTTTTTCATGGTTTGGTAGCTCATTTCTTTTTAGCTCTGAATAGCATTCTCTGGATGTGCTGCAGTTTATTTGTCCATTCACCTACTGAAGGACATCTTGGTTGCTTCCAAGTTTTGGCAATTATGAATAAAGCTGGTATAAGCATCTGTGTATAGGGTTTTG
Source organism: Balaenoptera ricei (assembly GCF_028023285.1). Lineage (NCBI taxonomy): Eukaryota > Metazoa > Chordata > Mammalia > Artiodactyla > Balaenopteridae > Balaenoptera > Balaenoptera ricei. Next base: position 74,657,023 of record NC_082651.1, on the reverse strand, counting down.
TGTGGACATAAGTTATCAGATCTTTTGGGTAAATACCAAGGAGCAAGATTGCTGAATCATATGGTAAGAGCATATTTAGTTTTGTAACACTTGTCCAAACTGTCTTCCAAAGTGTCTGTACCCATTTGCATTCCCATCAGCAATGCATGAGAGTTCCTGTTGCTCCACATCCTCAAGAGTATTGAATGTTGTCAGAGCTCACTAAATTCATTCACTTTGCTTTGTAATAACCATTTTAACACTCATCTTATAGTAGGTTAACTACAATTAGGTGAATTGCCTCAATTCTTATAATTGATTAGAGACAATTTGTTTTATTTGATGAATATTCAAATGAAACAATCGTTCTTCATGGATTGCTTCTTTCTAAAATCAAGGGCCTGACTCCAATCAGATTCACATTTTAAAATCAAACCTGTTTGGAATCTCTATTTTGGGCCAACGGCACCCTCCTCAGGTGTAAGCCTCAGAGTCCAATTAGGCTTGGCCTTGACTATTCCTTACTCACTTTTTATCTCTAGCTATCTTTATCACAGCTAAACCTTTATACAAAAGGATAAAGTGAGAGTGATATACTAACACTTTTTAATGTTCTCTCATCTCTGGATGCTTTGTCATTGTATTGCATAGGAGTCATAACAGTTCTTTTTTTTTTCCAAATTATCTCTCCTATTAAATTAGAAAGTCCTGCTTGCTCCAGTGTACTCAGAATCCTGAAATTAACCACAGTATGTGGATTAACAGTCATGACTATATATCTAGGTTACACAATCTGTATGTAGATGAGTCAGGAAGAGTTGAGAGAAAGGGACAGGTGAAGATTTTTTATCCTAATTCGGTGAAACTCTTCCTACAGAGTCCCTGAATACTCTAACGTATGCACCATTTTCTTTCTCATGGTTACATACATTATATGTTATGTAAAATTTATATGAATATATTTTATGGCTGGCTGCATTTTAATACCTTTTAATCAAGTGTTACAGGGTGAAATAAAACATTTGGGAAGGATTGGGATAGGAAGAATTTAGTACTTATTCAGCATATTGAGAGGGACTTTCCTAAAACACCAGACAAGTGTTCAAACAACAAATTAAAAATCTTAAAGCTGGTGAGAAGGATAATATTTGAGCTATTTATAAAGCAGAACTGACACATAATTGGTCTTGGGTTTTGAGGAAATGAATTTTTATGTACAATATTTTCTTATCCAGAGTTTACTTTTCCCCTTGAGTTAAAAATAAGGAATTGAAGGATGAAAATGAGTCTTCATCATTTTCTTTCTTTCTTTTTCCTGCTATAAACCTTTATATTATTTTCTAATATTGTTCTGGGCTTCCTGGCCAATAATCAAGATTTTGAAGTGAATAGGTCATTTTAATGTCAGTTAGTTCCTTACTAAACCTTTATTACAATTTTTTTTCTCCTTTGTCTCTTTCCTTGAGTAAACCTGACATGAAGCCTTTCCACAAGAGTCTGTTCCCAGAGAAATTAAGGTCAGTGAAAGGGCAAATCAAATGGTAGCAGATTTAGAAAGAAGGAAGAATGATGCATTTCTTAACTATACCAGGGGAAGTAAGTTGCATTATATTATACTTTTTGGTTTTTTACTTTTACAGAATATTAGAAAAATACAGTGTTTACATATAAGAGAATGTAAATAATCACTCATCCAGTACTCTGATTTGTTTTAGGATACATATATATTAACTAATAGATTTAAATTGATTAGTTTATTTTTTCTCTTCTGAGAAACATGAATGGCAGACTGCAAATTTGATAGAATCAGATATGAGTAATCAAATGATTAACTTATTGGATGATAAAGTTCAAACAGAAACCAAATTAGATTATGAAGTAAAGTGATGACCATATAAACAGGAACCTCCTTATTCCCTAAGCATGGCGCCCCCTCAACCAATGACATCATCATCTTATGGTCACTCAGATCTGAAACCTAAAGTCTCCCTTGACTCATCAGTCCACCTAGGCCAGCTGATGCAGCCGCAAAGCTTCTGAGTCATGAATGTTCTTCCATGCTCAAAATCTTTCAGTATTTCCAAACACTCATAGCAGAGGTTCACCACCTATACTCTATGTAACTATCACCAGGTACTTGATTTAAATGCAGATACCAGACATTCTATTCTGTTTGAGAAGGTTTGGAATCAGGGTCAAGATTGTGTTTTAAGTAGTACTCCCAAGTGATTCTAAAGCAGGTGGTCCAAAGTTTATACTTTGACAAGTGTTTTTCTGTAAGATAAAGTTTAAGCACAGCCTTCTCCAACTTGAGGTACAAAGGACCTCTCTAACAATACCTCTTAACCCAGCTAGGCAAATTTTTTACTTGCTTAGTTATTTTCTTCACTCTCTCCAAAGCACCACGCCTGTGATCCTAAAAATCTTTGTTGTGTTTAGCTTTAGTTGAAGTGCCTGTCCTCAGCTATTTGTCTGCTAAGCTCCTATTCATCTTTATGGGTACAGAACATCCTTACACCACCCATAGAAGCCTTTATTGACATCAGGTCCTACAGATTTATTCCTTTTACATACTTCTATGTACTTATTGTTTTACATCCACAGTTGTCATAGTGGTATGTGCATCACAGTCAGGTAAAGAAAAACTTTCTGAGGAATATGCAGCAGGAGGGATTTTATAGACTCATTGCTTGGATCCATAACATACTTGTGCTTTTTGTAAGAACTGATCTTATCAATGTGCTTGTGTTTAAGATTTGTGTTGGTTCTATTTCCATCTCCTTTTTCATAATTGTCTTTCCTCTTTGTGGGGAGAAAAGCATGACTCTTAGTCATCAAGAATCTTTCTACAGTGTATTGACAGGCAAACAGGCAAACAAACAAAAAATTGTTAAGTTTTGTTATCTGAGAACACTTGGTTAATGAAGGCACCATGAATGGGAAGTCTTCATGAATTTCCCTGGCTTGTGCAAATATTTGTTTAGAGTGAGGCATGGTACATGAAGTGGTATATGTGAAATGCAGTTAGGATGTTTTGAAATCAAATTCAGGTATACAGTACTGTAGAGTGGGGTGGGGGTGGGGGGAATTGACAGTTCTATTTTCATGACATTAACTATTACATCTCCCAGAAATTGTTGAACAGCTAATTTATAAGAGAGCACCTCAAACTTACTAGAAACTAATTCCTCCTCTTTGAAACTTTTCATCAAAGGCATTTTTTGGTTACCATCTACAAAATAAAGTTGTACTCCTGAAAACAGAATATCCAACCAAGTCACTTAGTCAAACTTCTAAAACAGTGAGTATTTGGACTAATTTCTATTCCACAAACACAGTACCTTTACAAGAAAGGGTAGTGGATATGGTTATAAGATATTTAATTAGGAATGAAGAAAATAATTAACTTTAATATCTGGAAACAATCCTTCTAAAAGCCACGGTTTAAAATCTGTGATGTAAACAAAAATTGAAGGAAAATCCAATGTGTTTTCTGATGAACTACCATTCCAATATTTGTTTTTTTGTTTTTTGTTTTTTATAAATTTATTTATTTATTTCTGGCTGCATTGGGTCTTCGTTGCTGCACAAGGGCTTTCTCTAGTTGCGGTGAGCAGAGGCTACTCTTCGTTGCGGTACGCAGGCTTCTCATTGCAGTGGCTTCTCTTGTTGCGGAGCATGGGTTCTAGGTGCGCGGGCTTCAGTAGTTGTGGCATGCAGCCTGAGTAGTTGTGGCTCGCGGGCTGTAGAGCGCAGGCTCAGTACTTGTGGCTCATGGCCTTAGTTATTCCCCGATATGTGTGGTCTTCCCCGACCAGGGCTTGAACCCACGTCCCCTGCATTGGCAGGTGGATTCTTAACCACTGTGCCACCAGGGAAGTCCCCCAATATTTGTTGATTGCAAAAAGTCACATGACTTTTAGTATATAATGTGAAAAGTGTTCGAATATTTGAGTGACATTGCCATATCAAAAGTCCTGTCGTTTTTCTCTATTTGTTTATGTATAGAAGATTTTCCAACACTTCAAATATAAATGCCAAAAAAAAAAAAGGAAATTAAGTCAATGCTGAACTATTCTCATTCTAGCAGTAAATCATATTCCTATATTGATATAAAATACTATAAAAACATTTTTAATCTCAAGGAGAAGCATTTTCAATATTTTATATTTTATGTTTAATAACTAACAAATTACCTAGTAAAGTGTTTTTGATCAGTTCTATTTTAAAAGCAATTGTAGTAACAATTTAATTTTTTTAGCTTAGAACTTTATTGTCATAGCAAATAAAAAGTTAAATTTTATTTATGTACACATAAACATAAAAGTTTAAACCACTTTTAAAAATTTCGATGTCTATTAAAAATGTGTAAGGAAATACACCATTATCAAAAGTCTTTTTTTGGAATATCAAGCAAACATATTAAAATCACTACTTTACATTTTTCTTTCTTTTTTTTTTAAAGAGCTATTCTTTTTTTTTTTTTAATTAATTTATTATTTTTTTGGTTGTGTTGAGTCTTCGTTTCTGTGCGAGGGCTTTCTCTAGTTGTGGCAAGCGGGGACCACTCTTCATCGCGGTGCACGGGCCTCTCACTATCGTGGCCTCTCTTGTTGTGGAGCACAGGCTCCAGACGCACAGGCTCAGCAGCCGTGGCTCACGGCCCTAGTCGCTCCGCGGCATGTGGGATCTTCCCAGACCAGGGCTCGAACCCACGTCCCCTGCATCAGCAGGCAGATTCTCAACCACTGCACCACCAGGGAAGCCCTACATTTTTCTTTTAACGTTTATTCATATGCATGTCTCCTTTAACAGTTATTCATATCCATTTGTCTCTATTATGCTCTGTTGCCACAGTGAAATTGTAAGCTGTTGTTGGGCATAGGTTTTCTTTCATATTTTAGTTTATTACTCTGATAATGAAGAATGTGTATTCAATAAATTATTGTTAAATTATAACGAATATTGACTTAATTTCTAAGAGCAAATACAGCTCATCTTTATCTACATTGAAGACATAAAATACTGAAAATAGACCCAAACTGAAAAAAAAAAATATTCAGAGTAAAAGCATACTTTCTCACTAGTGGGAGCTAAATTTTGAAATAAAGCTCTGGTCAAGAAAGTATTTATTTCTTTCTAGCAAATTTTACATTTAAACTATAGAGAGACTTTCAGAATAAAGAACACTGTGAAACAGGAAGCATGAGTTTAAGTCCTCGTTCTACCACTTATTTTCTGTGACCTTAACATATTCACTGTTCACCTTGTTTCCTGAAATAAAATAAATGAATCATTATATGTAATTCATCACACATCTCGTAGGTTAAAATGCAATCAGGAAGTGTCTTGACAGTAAGGATTTCTTATTATTACAGTGTGAAACAGAACACACAGACCCTTCCTAAAGGCAAATCAATTTCCTCGACATCTTTGAAAATAGAAAGGAAGAAAAAAAAGGGAAATAGATGGTCTCAAAATGCATCTACAAAATACAGAGCTGGGAAAGGACCTTGTCCATTTCTTCTAATTCTTAAGAAATGAATGCATTCCAGATCCAAGTGTATGTAATGCAAAGTAACATAATTATGGTTGTTTTCACATTTGATATGTGGCATATCTGGTATGACCAATGAATTTACATTGACCCTGAAGATTGCCAAATGAGCAGATCTTCTTTGTCTCTGGCTATCCTGGAAGCTTTTATTAAAGTTTGGAGTCAACACAGGGCAAACTCTTTGCAATTCTATGCCAAGTTGTAGTCAAAAACATGTCATCTCTAACGTGCCATCATTTAGACATTTATAATTATTCTGGTAAATTGCTATTGGAACTGACATCCCATTTTCATTTCCCCTACTGTCCCTACTGCCACATGACCAAGCAAGCTCAAGCAACCTCAAATTCATCACAGCATGGAAGCAGAAAGATTTGTTCTCACATGTTCAACTATCATTTCCTGATATCTCAGTGAGAAATTAATAACTTTGCCTATAAATTTTTGGCAATATCATCTCTCAAACGTTAAGCAACTACACAGTTCTTTGGCAATATGTGCAGAGAGAAAACTTAGCAACTTGGATGTTACCCATATTCAGTTTAGGGTCTTTTACCCTCTTGACACGTAGCTTGGTAAGATTCTTCTAAAAAAGGCCAACACTAAAGCTTCATTGGAATATATTTGAGTTTGGTTCAATATACTCATAGGATTTTGAAATAATATTAACCTTTAGTGATATTTACCGAAGTGATTAGAAATTTACATTCGTTAGAGTGCAATGAATCCTCGTGCTTAAAGGGGAGATAGAGCATGATATCTGTGAGGTTAAAAAAGGGAAATTACTCATTATCTAACTTTTATAGTTGTTAATAATTCATTCCTGTTCTGAAGAACACCATTTATGAGAATAATCTCTGAATATTAAGGATAGGAATTTTTAAGAACTCTACTAGAGTTCAATCAGCTCTACTAGAAAGTCACAAATTTTTAACAGCAGAGGGCAATATTCTCTAGCAATAGTATATAGGGCAAAAATACTGGCTGTAGTTTCTTCTCTGATAATATTCTGTCTTTTTGCTCTCTCTGAAATTGTATATATATATATATACATAAATATAATAACTTTTTAGTATATAATCTTCTGCTCTAATCTTTTATGTTTGAAATATTATTATTATTATTACTATTTTAACTGAACAGTTCCACAGTAAGCCATAAGAGGCAAGATAAACAGATCTGTTATCAAAATATCATAAGGATAGTACAGCATATAATGAATGTTCAGTGAATGGGAGACAATATATTCATCAACTAGAAGAAAAACACTAATAAGGATATGGTAGCATTAGTATATTCTGTATTCTGTTATAGACGTACTTATTTAAATTAGAATAAAAACTGATCCACTATAACCAGAAGATGACTGACAATCTGATAAAAAATGAATGAACTAAGTAATTGCCTGCTACTAATAGCAAGCATCTGTCTTTAGTACGGTTTGATTCTAGGTTTTAAAAGCCAAAATGATGGATGAATCAAAAGTAAAAGTAATACATCCAGGAGAATGCTTGGGAATTCAGGTTGAGCCTGTTGATCCATAGGAGGAAGATTTCAACATGTAACCTGAGCTGAACTCAAGTTCTTTTTGGCAGTTTTCAGCAAATAAGAGTGAATTTGCTGCAATGCAGCTCCATTTACTAAAACATGTGGAAGCTCCTACTTTTATTGCCTTTATTAGAATTTTATGTAATGTCCTAAAAATGTAAGAACACCCTCTTCCTGATCTTTAATGGGCTAATAGTTTTCATAGGTTTTTACGTCAAGTATCAAAATATTTTAATTTTTATTTATTTGTAGTTCTCTTCCATGTTTAAATTTCATATTAGGAAACTGAAAATTTGCATTTTCATTTGTAAATAATGAGGCTATAAATCCCAACAGGAGAGCAAGCCTAATTTGAAAGGAGGCAATTGAAGGATTGAGAGCACATGACCTCTTAAACCTGCAGAGGGATATCAGGATTTAGGGTCAGTCATATTTCTGCCAGACACATTCATGGATTGCCTCTTGGTATTTCTCAGTGTAGCTCAGCCCAGCATTGAAAGTAGTAGAGACTCATGGCAAATAGCATCAGTGAGTTATATGCATCCCTGAAGCTAGTCTCCCATCTCAGAAAAATGCATTTTCTCAGACACTCCCTAGAGGTTGGTTAATGGAATCTCTGAGGATAAAGGAAAAAAACCTCTCAGGATCAAGCAGTAGAGAAGAAAGGCCTCATATTCTGCACATCCCTGGAAGAGGCAATCCGATTCCTTCTCGATCCAAAGGGAGGACCAGACTCCCTGTGCATTAGTAATTCTAATAATGACAGGCATTTTTGTGAAATAAGGAAGTACAGAATTAGAAGCCAAATTATATTCTTTTTATTTATTACATTTTATAGAGGCAAAGTCTATTTTAGTTATAAACTAATTTTATATAAATATAATTGCACACTCTTTATAATGTAGTAGACATACGGAAGAAATGATTATGTTCCATACACTATGATTACATCATATATATAAATGCATAAAATATAATATTTTTCTCTAATATATATGATTTATTAGCATGTACAGTTTGCAGTACTTCAGCATTCTATGGTAACGAAGAAGACAAAGCCTTCTCTGGCCACTGCATTTTAGAGAAGTTTATTGATCTTTTATTGTTACAACTATTATGGGAGCAGAGGCAGCAATTTCTCAAGCCTAGTTCCAAAAGGATTAAACCTGACCAAGATTTATACAAGTCAAAATCTCCATATTTTGTTGCAACCATATAAGAGCATCTTCTCCAGCTTTACCTTATCTCCCATCACCCAAACGGAAATTACTGGGGCTATCACTGTGTAAGGAAATAAAAGGAGGCATACTTGCCCTGTCACCTTGACTCCTTAACTGGAAAAGAATTTCCTTGGTTAAGGCTTCACATAGCAATTGATTGTTTTTATGGGCTCTGGCATACTCTATACACAAAATAACCAGAAATTTTCCTTAATATATTCAGTTATTCTTGCTGTTTCAGCAGCAAGGGTGACATTTGAGCTTTCTTATATGTCCTGTATCTGGGAACAGATGAATATCAATATTAAATTTAAAATGTGGAAAAAGGTTAAAGGAAATTTAGTTTTATGACAAGAGAATGTAATTTCTCTGACTCAGAATCTTTATCACTATTACCCTAAGCCTGTACCACAACTGTATTTTGGGAACAGAAGATTTGTTTCTTGAGTTTCATGTGTACACAAATTGTGCCCCAGAATGGATCATACCCAAAGTCTCGCTCATACCTGATATACTTGATGCAGATGATAAAATATGGGGCTGCTGAGCTGATGAAATTTAGATGAGTGGATTTTGAATTGGTGTTGTAATGGATTGAGATTTTGGAGACGTTGGGATGAGATGAATGTAGTTTGCATGTCTGAAGAACATGAATCTTTAGGTTCCAGAGGGCAGATTATGGTAGGCAGGATAATGACTCCAAATAACGTCCATGCCCCAATTCTCAGACCTAAGAATGTGTTACTTACTTGACAAAAGAGATTTTGCAGATGTGATTAAATTAACAACTTTGTGTTGGGGAGATTATCTTGGATTATTTGGGTGGGCTCAATAGGTCCTTAAAATCAAAGAACTTTTCCTGGCTGGAGTCAGAGGAAGATGTGATTATGGAAGAATGGTCAGACAGATACAATGTTGTGGGCTTTGAAGATAGAGGAAGGAGGCCATGAGCCAGAGAGTGTGGACTGGACAGCTTCTAGAAGTTAGAAAAACAAGGAAATGCATTATCCCTTAGAGATTCCAAAAAGGAACGCAGTCCTACTGACACCTTGGTTTTAACTCAGTGAGACCCATGTCAGCCTTCTAATCTACAGAACTTTCAGAGAATAAATTTGTGTTGTTTTAAGTCACTAAATTTGTGATAATTTGTTACAGTAGCAATTAATAACAACTACAAATAACATTGACTAGTTGTAGAGATTACACGTATAATATATGCAGAGAGTTGCCATGTACAATCATTTTTTTCAGTTATTGACATTCCTTGACTTATCCCAATGCATTTTTAATGTATTTTTATTTTATTTTTCTCTAATTCCTTCAGCAAAATATGGTTTTGCCCTTCCATGTACTCCATCTATCAATACTTTATTTATAATAAATTTTGAACAGACCTTAACTTCCCTATTGAATCATACACTTGTTAATGGAAGAATTGAAGCTTATTCATCTTTGTATCTCCTATAGCTTCTGGTATATATTGCTCACTCAATAAATATTTGGCAGAAATATATTTTAGACTTTATATAATCTATATAGTCTATTCACCAAACCACTAAAATCTTCGATATATTAAATTCTCTGTCAATCTGCACCCATTCATTCTTTATGGTAAGCCCATAATTTACTCTTGAGCAGGTGTTCTCAGAGGGAAAACTGCTTAAAATTTTATTCCCATGTATTATTGCTGTCATTGTTAACTATTATTATTATTGGCACTGCTTTATTTTAGAATCAGAAAATATTATTTGTTCTAAGCTTACTCTGCTTTGATTTTATACATTTGCTTTTAAGAATAACAGCATTAGATCTACTGGAAAAATACACATGAGAATTAAATAAACATTTAAAAATATAAAAAATAACAAAATTAAAAGTCAACCCTATATCCATAATGAAGAAACATCCATCATTACCACTTGGTGAACGTCATTTCAGATACCCTAAAACAGAGATAAATTAAGAAAAAAATAGATAAAATAAATTTATAATGAGACCATATTTTGTATTTTATTTATAAATATATACTAAAATTATAAATATTATATATTATCTAATTAAATTATAATTATAATAAGTATATACAAATATTATATTAAAAACTGGGATACAGTTGAGAGGATTATTGAATTTTTTGGTTTTGTTTTTGGCTCTTTAATAATTTTAACTTTTCTGAACTTGCACAGTTTGTGATCATAGGTGCATAGTAAATTAAAGCTGTTTTAATCATTCATATACATCCACCACAAGATTTGGCCAATCATTAGATGTAGGAAGTATAAAAGAAGTAGAGATCTTGGATAAGTCTAGGTTTTCTAATTTGTGTTACTCAATGACTACTGGTCACGTTTACTAAAATAGGCAATGAGAAATTGAAACAATAATTTGTCAAGAAAAAACAATGTTATAAAACATATTTCAAAATCCTCTAACTAAAACAATATTGATATGAAAAACACACCTAATCCTTGTGGTTTTTCTTTACCACCATCCTTTTAGGACCTTACATTTACTTTTGTGTAGCAATGTGGTACAGCAACCAAGAATATGGACTGTGGAGTCAGGATGCCTGGATTCAAATCCCAGCTCTATTGTTGCCTAGCTGTGTGATCTTGGGCACGTCACTACACTTCTCAGTGACTCTATTTCCTCATTTGTAAAATGGGAATAGTCATCTTATCATCTCAGAGAATGGTTGTGAAAATTAAAGAAGTTAATATTTTTAAAGTGCTTAAAAATAATAATTTTACCCTTTCTGCATCTACGTGAATTTGAAATTTCCCAAGGATGCCTCTCTGAGCTCTTTCTAGACGTCTTACTTATCTTGTTCTACTCATGTGCTGTCAAGTCAAAGTGTGTAAAACAACTTTTTAGGGTTAACCACTCTTTACCTCCTCACACTATATCTGGTTATCAGAAACTTTGCTTGTATAGGCAGAAAAAGTCAACAATACTGGGATGAGTATTTTTGAGTGTTTTGCTACTGGAAACAGCCTATCACTGTTACTTCTGGCTGCTGGTTAACTCTCAAAGATTGAAACACTGAAGAAGGATAAATAACCTCCTGTGGACACTAAGGCAACTAGACAATAAGAACTACAGTGATTCAGAACAGACTCTGTGAAGCACTTAACTTCAGATTAACTCTCTTTTGCTGATCTGCACCAGCCAGCAAGACTGAAAAATATGTCCCCTCCTTTCTCAGTAAAGTGTTTGAAAGAAAAATATCCCTTAAAGTTTCAAGAGATTAGACTGCCTTTCTTTTCAAGAACATAATTCCATGTTCATTCACTCACCCATTTACTCATCAAAAAAAAAATATTGAGCACTTAAAGTATGTCTGGTATTATTATAGACACTGTCAAATAGGAAAACAAACAAGCAAGGTACAAAAACACTTGCCTTCATGGAGCTTACAATCTAATGGGAAATAAAAATAAGCAAGATAAATAAGTTATTGTCTATATGAGATAGTAAGAAATAATAAAAACTCAATGGGACAAGAAATAAAAATGAAACAAGAAAAGAAGATAGCTTAGAGGATTTGTACTGTTTTTAATAAGGTAGCTAGGGATTTAACTATTTAGTAGAACCCTGTAAATATGGTTTGTACTAATCTGATAAATTAATCTTAACACTAGCTCAGTCATTAAATGGCTTGTCTCTGGAGAAAATTTTCCAATATTTTCTTAGGATTTTAAGTAAATTCAATACCAGACCATATTTGCTTGTTTCCTGTGATGAAATTTCCCAGATAAACCTTAACAAAGTGTCTTCCCTCTACTTATCTGAATATATACAGTTTTAAATATACTATATATAATATACAGAGTATACATATAATACATACTATAAATAGAGAGAGAGTATATAGGGTATATATTTAACATATAGTGTATATATATGTATGTATATATATGTATGTATGTATGTATGTGTATGTGTATATATATATATATATATATATATATATATATAGCAGAGAGAGAGAATGGATGCCTATAATTTCTTTTGTGTTTTGATATGCTCATCAATTCAATCAATTCAGGCCATCACACCACAGAATGCTACTGGGTAGTAAGAGAGAAAAGCTGGGTTTGAAGGTCTTTTTGATGCTATCTGCAACATATTGAGTGAGCTACTTAACCTCATTGGGTTTCAGATCCTTCTTTTTTTAAAATGAGTAAAACATGGCTTACTTCACATGATTGTGATGGGATTGAATGAAATATGTAAAAGCACTTGATCCGTAGGAGGTAGATCATAATGTTTATTGAACCTGAAACTGTAGTTAACAAGCACTTTTTAGACTGCTGAGTATAAATAGGGGCACTATTCTTAGAAAATACTTCCAGGTCTTCTTGGGTAAAGACATGAGTATAAAACTTGAGATGTATTTAATAAAAAGAGCTTAAAAGTATAATTTATTAGGTCATCTTTATTGGTGAATTCCTTCATTTCCCAAAACAAGTTAAAAAGACCTTTTTAAAGGTGGTTTGGCTGCTGATCTCTGATCAATTTTCTTTATGTAATAGCTCAGATTGTCAACATATACTGAAAACTGGAGTTACTGCTATAGGAAATATGAAGACAAAAGTAAACTCATCCATTATACTTGAAAAATTTACAATTGAATCTGGGGGAAAAAACAACATAAGAAAAAAATTTTAAATAGTAATATAAGGTGAATAAAATAAAGCCAACTAAGACATACTAGTTTCAGAGACAAATCTAAATCTTATTAGACATTTGTTAAAACCAGTCATATGTATGACATATTGCATGAACTATGTACCAATCATAACTTTATAGCAGCTAAAATTTCTAGATCTCTATTTTCATGTAATGAGTGACGCCTTTTAAGATTTGGCAGGGTTTTCTTCATGATTAGTCTAGACAGTGATTTTGCTTGGTTAATCTGTTTTGCTCAGTGCATTTCATCATACTTATTTGTCAGGAGTTGAGATTTTAATTTTCTGTGTACTTTGCTGCAATACCGTAATTTCTGCCTGCATTGAGGACTCACAACAGGGTTATGCTGGTGATACCTTATGATGGGCTGAGGAATTTCCAAAAATGCCAAGCCAAGGGGCAGCATGTCAGGGGAGAATCGATTCGTGGGGGGTGAGGGGGGAGTAATCCAGAAAACCCTATATTAAAAAAAAGTACATTCTGAAGTAGAAATAAACACTGGGCCCATGTGTACCTATAACTCTCATGGAATTTGGCGTTTTACTGAGACACTAGCACCTACCAAACTTAAAGCACAGTCAGCTGGAAATGGAAACCCAGAGTGTTAAATGCAATTTGAAATAATAGCACATTAATCAGTTTGGGTAAACGAGTAGCCACCTTTTGTCACAATGGATGATATAGTAAATGATATATACATTTAGTTTCATTTTCCAAATGTTCATTGCTATCACATAGAAATGAAATTGATTTTTATATTGACTTTGAATCCTGCAATATTGTTAAATTCACTTATTCAAGTTTTTATAAAAATTTTTCTTAGAATTTCCTACATACACAGCATGTTACAAGTAAAACAGTTGTATTCCTTTCAATCTGTAACCATTTTATTTTCCTTTTCTTCCTATTGCATTGGCTAGGACGTCAAGTATTAAAGTGATATGAGCAAATATCCTTGCCTTTTTCTTTTTTTTTTCCTTGCCTTTTTCTTAATCTCATAAACAAAGCCTTCATTATCTCACTATTGAGTAGAAGGCTAGCTATAGATATTATTAGATTACCCTTATGAAATGATTGTTTTCTTCTACCCTAGGTTACTGAGAACTTTTATCATGCATAGGTGTTGAAATGTTTTGAATGGTTGTTTTGCATTCATTGATATAGTCATATGATCATAATTTGTATTGCCATGATGAGTAAATGATGTTGAGTAGCACTTTATGTGCTTATTGGCCATTTGTATATTTTCTTTTTGAAGTGTCTGTTCAAGTTGCTTTCCCATTTCTCTAAGCCATTTGATTTGATATTATTGAGATTTAAATGCTCTTTATATATTCTAGATATAAGCCTTTTACAAGATGTATATTTTTAAAATAATTTCTTTGAATTATGGCTTACATTTTCATTTTATTAAATGTGTGTTTTGACAAGAATATGTTTTTAATTTTGGTGAAGTTTATCTATGATTTTAATAGTTTGTGTTTTTTGTGCCCTTTCAAAGAAAACTCTGCTTATTCCAATTACAAAAATATTTCTCCCATATTTTCACATAAAATTTAATACTTTTAGTTAATACCTATAGGTCTGTGATACATTTTGAGTTATTTCTTATGCATGGTAGAGGTAGGGTTGAGGCTTATTCTTCCCTTCTTTCCCCCAGGATATTCAGTTGTCCCACCACCATTTTTTTTAGTTTACAATATTACATTAGTTTCAGTATACAACATTGTGATTCAGTATTTTTACAGATTATACTCCATTAAAAGTTTTTACAGGATAATGGCCACAATTCCCTGTGCTATACAATGCATCCTTGTTGCTTATCTATTCTATGTTTACTAGTTTGTACCTCTTGATCCCATACCCCTAATTTGCCCCTCCTCCCTTCCCTCTCCCTTTTGGTAACTACTAGTTTGTTTTCTATATCTATGAGTCTGTTTGTGTTTTGCATATATATTCATTTGTATTTTTTTATATTATATAAGAGATAACATAGAGCATTTTTCTTTCTCCATCTGACTTGTTTCACTTAGCATAATATTCTCTATGTCTATCCATGTTGCTGCAAATGGCATAATTTCATTCTTTTTTATGGCTGAGTGATTCCATTGAATATATATACCACGCCTTCTTTATCCAGTCGTCTGTTGATGGTTATTTGGGTTGCTTCCATGTCTTGGCTATTGTAAATAGTGCTGCTGTGAACATTGGGGTTCATGTATCTTTTCAAATTAGTGTTTTTGTTTTTTCTGGGTATATTCCCAGGAATGGAATTTCTGGATCATATAATAGCTCTATTTTTAGTTTTTTGAGGAACCTCCATACCATTTTCCATAGTGGCTGCACCAATTTACATTCCCACCAACAGTGTACAAGGGTTTCCTTTTCTCCACATCCTCTCCAAAATTTGTTATTTATAGATTTTTTGATGATAGCTATTCTGACAGGTGTAAAATGATATCTCATTGCTACTTTTATTTGCATTTCTCTGATACAGTGATGTTGAGCATATTTTCATGTGCCTGTTAACCATCTGTATGTCTTCTCTGGAAAAATGCTGATTCAGGCCTTCTGCCCATTTTTTGATTGGGTTATTTTTTTGATATTGAGTTGTAGGAGCCTTTGATGGGAAGCTGCTGATGTGGATGTAATTCATGTCTTTCCTCAGGTTATGGTGGCAGCTATCATCTTGGTAGGGGATTGAGCTGTAGATGGAGGGGCTAGAGCCAGTGCTGGATGTGAGGCCAAACTTCCTCTCTGCTCAGTTGCCATCACCACCCTGTCAGAGATGGGGTCTGATTCTAAGTTGCTGGAGCAGAAGTCCTGAGAGTCGGGCTCAAGCTGACTCTGTTCCCTTTAAGTGTGTGTTTGTCCGAGTGGAAGGGAGTGCTGAAACAAGTGGGGGCCTGTGTGCAGGCAGAGGTGGAATGCACTGCCTGCGTAGGAGTCCGTGGCAGCTCAGTTCAGACTCAGCTTTTATTGCAAGTCCCCTTTGTCTCTCACAGCCAATCACTGCCCCTGCTTCCATCACCCCTGGTCTGTTGTAGAACCACTCTGCAGGACTGGTGGGGCCTTGTGGACTCTCAGTTCATATTGGGAGGTTAGCTGTGGTGGAGCAGCTTCTCAAGCATTGCTTAAGGAAGTGCCAACAATGGCCACAACCACCCCACCCAGGCTGTGCCCAGGGACCCTGTTGCCTCTATGTCTCCAGCCCTTCTGTTTGTACCAGCTCTACTCCAACCAGCCAAGTGGGCTTGTCTCTTCCACATAAGACCCAGGGACTGTATTGCCCAATCTGTGCCTCTGCATGCTCCCTTCCCAAGGCAGGTGTCTACACTTGTAGTCTCCTTTTTCCACTGAGTCCCCTACCAGGGTCACAGGTCCCAACCCTATTGTTTTTCTTCTCTTCCTACCCAATTACATGTGTACGTTTCTACAGCCTTGGTCGTACAGGAGTCTCTCTGCCAGTTTCTTGTTATTTTTCAGTGAGAATTGTTCCACATGTAGATGTATTTCTGATGTGTTCATGTTGGGAGGTGAACACATTCTCTTACTCTGCCATCTTCATCTCCCACTCACCACTATTTGTTGACAAGACTTCTTCTCTCTGTTGAATTAGGCTGGCAATTTTGTCAAAAATCAATTGACTATGTAAGTAGGTCTATTTCTGGATTCTATGCACTTCCATTGCCGTATTGCACCAGTACTTCATCTTGATCGCATTGTCCTGATTACTGCACTATTGAAATAAATCT
Organism: Balaenoptera ricei; assembly: GCF_028023285.1. Classification (NCBI taxonomy): domain Eukaryota; kingdom Metazoa; phylum Chordata; class Mammalia; order Artiodactyla; family Balaenopteridae; genus Balaenoptera; species Balaenoptera ricei. The sequence goes on along the minus strand of NC_082651.1, from coordinate 74,640,272 downwards.
TCTAAATTGTTCCGATTTTAGAAAATTGTTTTGACTTTTCTTGATTGCTTGCCTGTATCTACACTTTAAAATCAGCTTGGGGATTGTATTCCATTTACAGATCAATTTGGCATGTCCATTTTTAGCAATATTGACGCTTTCAATCCCTAAATATAATGTATCCCTCCATTTACTTTTGTCCCTGTAAATTTCTCTTAGCAATGTTTTGTAGTTTTCCATGTACAGATATTTTACATTGTTGGTTAAACTTATTCCTAAATATATTATTTTGGTGCTATTAATAATTAAACTTTTATTCCAGTTAGTTTTTGTCATTATATATAATAAAAATATGTTTTGAATGCTTTTCTTGTATCCTGAAAACTTCTTACGTTCATATATTAGATCCGGCAGCTTTTTGTTTGTAGATTCCTTAGAGTTTCTATCTAAATAACTATGCCATTGGCATATAAAACAATTTTACTTATTTCAGTCTGCATGACTTTTTTAACCTTGCCTTATTGCACTGGCCAAGAACTACAGTTAAATGATGAATGAGAGAGAAAACATCTATGCATTTTTTCCCGACTTTCAGCATTCAGATTTTAAGCACTAAAAACAATTATATACTGTTTTCTTTTATTTGTGTAGATGCAATTTATCTAAGTTCCCTTTATTCCTAGTTTGCCAAGAGATTTTCTTTTCATAAATGGACTTTGAATTATATCAAATGCTTTTTTGGCATCTATTCAGGTGATGGCTTTGTTAATATGGCTAAACACAAGTAATTATTTTCTAATGTTAATAAAATAGTTTTGAAGGTTTGAGATAGAACACATTTGGTCAAGGTACATTATCCTTTCATGTACTCACTGAAATTGATTTGTTGTAATTTTATAAGGATGTTTTTTGTTTTTTTTTTTTTAAATTTTTAAAATTTTATTTATTTATTTATTTATGGCTGTGTTGAGTCTTCGTTTCTGTGCGAGGGCTTTCTCTAGTTGTGGCAAGCGGGGGCCCCTCTTCATCGCGGTGCGCGGGCCTCGCACTATCGCGGCCTCTCTTGTTGCGGAGCACAGGCTCCAGACGCGCAGGCTCAGTAATCGTGGCTCACGGGCCCAGTTGCTCCGCGGCATGTGGGATCTTCCCAGACCAGGGCTCGAACCCGTGTCCCCTGCATTGGCAGGCAGACTCTCAGCCACTGCGCCACCAGGGAAGCCCTATAAGGATGTTTTTAAATCCATGTTTCTCAGGGATTTAGTTTTTTTAATTATAGTTGATTTACAACATTACAATCAAGTGTGCAACATAGTAATTTGATATTTTCATAGATTACAAATCATACAAAGTTATTGCAATGTTATTGACTCTATGCTGTACATGTACATGCTGTGCTGTACATTACATCCCTGTGACTTATTTATTTTTTAACTGGTAGTCTGTACCTCTTAATCCCCTTCACCTGTTTCACCCATTGTCCCAAAACTCTCCTGTTTGACAACCACTAGTTTGTTCTCTGTATTTGTGAGTCTGTTTCTGTTCTGTTATATTTATTCATTTGTTTTGTTTGTTAGATTCCACATATAAGTAAAAACATACAGTATTTATGTCTGATTTATTTCACTTAGCATAATATGCTCTAAGTCCATCCACGTTGTTGTGAATGGCAAGATTTCATTCTTTTTCATGAATAATGTTTTCATGGTATATATATATGAAGATGTGAGATATATATATATATATATATATATATATATATATATATATATATATATATATATATATCTCACATCTTTATCCATTCATCTTTCAATGGACACTTAGGTTGCTTTCATATCTTGGCTCTTGTAAATAATGCTGCAATGAACATAGGGGTACATATATCTTTATTCTAATTACTCTTTTTGTATTCTTCTGATAAATACTCAGGAGTGGAATTGTTGGTTCATATTGTAATTCTGTTTTTAATTTTTTGAAAAACCACCATGCTGTTTTCCATAGTGTCTGTACCAATTTACATTCCAACAAACAATAGGACACAAGCATTCCCTCTTTCTCCACATCCTGTCAACATTTGTTATTTCTTGTGTTTTTGATGATAGTCATTCTGATAGGTATGAAGTGATATCTCACTGTGGTTTTGATTTGCATCTCCTTGATAATTAGTGATGTTGAGCATGCTTTCATGTGCCTGTTGGCCATCTGTATCTCTTCTTTGGAAAAATGCCTATTCAGGCCCTCGGCCCATTTTTGAATCAGATTGTTTGTTTGTTTGTGAGTTTTAACATTGAGTTGTTTGCTGATTTTTTAATATATTTTGGATATTAACCCCATATTGGACATATCATTTGCAAATATCTTCTCCCATTCCGTAGGTTGTGTTTTCATTTTGTTGATGGTTTCCTTCACTGTTCAAAAGCTTTTTAGTTTGATTTGGTCCTTTCTGTTTATTTTTGCTTTTGTTGCCCTTGCCTGAGGAGCCAGATCCAAAAACTATTGCTAAAACACCAATGATGTCAAAGAGTGTACTGCCTGTTTTTTTCTAGAAAATTTATGATTTCAGGTTTTACATTTAAGTGTTTAATCCATTTTAAATTAATTTTTGTATATGGTGTAAGAAAATGGTCTAGTCTTTTATATGTAGCTGTCTAGTTTTCCCAACATCACTTATTGAAAAGACTATCTTTTCCTGAATTGTATACTCTTGCCTTCTTTATTTTAGATTAAGTGACCATATGGATGTGGGTTTATTTCTGGCTATTTTGTTCCATTGATCTATGTGTCTGTTTTTGTGCCACTACCTACTGTTTTGATTAATACAACCTTGTAGTATAGTCTGAAGTCAGGGATCATGAAACCTCCTGCTTTGTTCTCTTTCTCCAGATTGCTTTGGCTATTCCTGGTCTTTCTTGATTTCATACAAATTTTAGGATTATTTGGTCTAGTTCTGTGAAAAATGTCACGTATATTTTACTAGAGATTACACTGAATCTGTAGATTGCTTTGGGTAGTATGGACATTTTAACAATATCAATTCTTTCAATCCATGAACACAGAATGTCTTCCTATTTATTTGTGTCATCTTCAATTTCTTTCATTAATGACATAGTTTTCAGAGTATAGATCTTCCATCTCCTTGGTTAAATTTATTTCTAGGTATTTTATTCTTTTTGGTATGATTGTAATTGGGATTGTTTTCTTGATTTCTCTTTCTGATACTTCATTATTAGTATATAGAAATGCAATAGATTTCTGTGTATTAATTTTCTATCCTGCAACTTTACTGCATTGATTTATTAGTTATAATAGATTTTAGTGGAGTCTTTAGGGTTTTCTATATATAATGTTATGTCATCTGCAAATAGTGACAGCTTTACTTCTTCCCTTATAGTTTAGATAAATTTTCTCTCTTTTTCAAGCCTAATTGTTGTGGCTAGGGTTTTCAATACTAAGCTGAATAAAAGTGGCAAGAGTGGGCATCCTTGTCTTGCTTCTGATCTTAGAGGAAAAGCTTTCAGCTTTTCAACATTGAGTATGATGTTAACTGTGAGTTTAGCATAAATGGCCGTTATTATGTTGAGGTATGTTCCCTCTATACACATTTTGTTGAGAGTTTTTATGAAAATGGATATTAAATTTTGTCAAATGATTTTTTCTGCATCTATTGAAATGCTTCTGTGAGTTTAATTTTTGGAGTTGTTAATATGGTGTATGACGTTGATGGATATTCTGTATCACCTAATGTGCTGTTGATTCCCTCTTTTGTCATTTCAGTTATTGTATTCTTCAGCTCTGGTTCTTTTTTATATTTTCTAATTTTTGGTGAAGTACTTCCTGTGTTTCTCTGTTCTTTTTCTAAGTTCAGCAAGCATTTTTATGACCATTGCTTTGAACTCCTTATAGGGTAAATTATTTTTCTTTCATCAGAGTTTTTTTCTGGGGTTTAATCTTGTTCTTTCATTTAAATGATTATGTGATTTCTGTCTCCAGATTGGACATAATGTAATAATTTTAGCAACTATGGAATTATTATCTCCATTTGATTTCAGTTTCAAAACATTTCTCCTCATTCACACAGCAAATACTTAATTTGTTTGATTTGGTTGCTGTTTACTAAATCACAACAAGAATTGTGAGGACTAAATAAATAATAAGCTGAAATACAAATGCTAACAATAACTGACATATATGGAGGAAACTACTACTTTAGATAGTTTTTGTAATAATAAAGACTAACTTTAACCGCTTTGGTAGCTGATGAAAAAGATGACTCCATAAATGTTTTGAGTAGATGAAAACAATTTATCTAAGACCAAGTCCAGCAGAAGAAAGTATTTTGGGAAGAAAGGAAGGTCACTTTCATAGCATGTATCTTATAAAAGTTGTAACAAATTATAAATAGTCAAGTGGGAAAGAGAACATCAAAAATTTATATGGATATTATGTTAGGAAGGGTTGGTGAAAGAGATTAAAATATTAAAATGTCCCTATGAGGTCATTTCCAGGCTTATCATAACTTGATGGTCTTTTGTGTTGACCCAGTATAGGATGGAGTCACTTGAGTCTTCCAATATTGAAATCCCTTTGGAAGAATCCCAGGACAGTTTTGAATCATAATGAATCCTTCCTTACAGTGAGTAGGATTATAGGAGCATCCTGTTGTAACTTTCCTGTGGGGTTAACTTTATTATTCATGAAGCTCTTATCCTGGCAATCTTTGTCCATTTTCTACCATTTGAAAACCAATTAATGATTCTTGCTTATTTTCTCCTGTAAGTCCATTACAAATGACACTATCTGGGAGGGTATTTCACTAAGACTGGCAGTACAGTGTCTTTTACTGAAAAACATAAATTCTCTGAAAGACCCAATATACTCCTAAGAAAAAGCTGTTGCTGAAACACTTTAAAAATCCCTGCAGTTGACTAGAAATGACATTTAAACTAAAGGCCCAGAGAGGTTTGACAGTGCTCTCTTGAAAGCATTATGACAGGAACTCCTTTAGTTCTATGAATTTTATATGAACATTTTTTTTCTCCTGAGACTGACAGTTGGAGACAGATTCTGTTATTACTGAAAAGTACAGACATGTGCTTTTAGTTCAAAATGAAAACATTAGTGATAGCCATTAGTGATAGATAAATGTTTCTTTTCTTCTTTACCTCATCTGTTTTAAGTTACTAAACTTCAGGGTAAATATGCCTAGAATGTAAACAAGGTTTCTTTCTATAGCTAATGTTACTTATAATAGGACAGTATGTCAGATTCATCTAATTCATTGTCAAGTATTTAACCTATTCTTCAAATCAGTTATCACAGTGCTTCCTTAGCTTATAATGAAACAAAACTAGAACTGTCCTGAACGCATCATATTTTTCACAGACTTCCCCAGTTAATAACTTTTCATATGCCTTGCAGTTCAGAAAGATGTAACTGGCCAAACATGGGAAAGAAAAAAAATTGACAAAGAAAACATATTATACTTAGAATATCTAAAATGGGGATCTAAATATCTAGAAGAAAGTATTTTAGTAGTATGGATTTTTTTCCCATTCAAAATAACTGGAACAATTTTCTGTTAAATAATGACAGTAGACAAAGTAGCATCCCTTTTCCTGAAATGTGCATGAATACATTCCATAGTTATTTTTTTACCATACCAATAACTAGAGTGAAAATGAACATTCCAAATAATAAAACAATAGGAATTGTCCCCATTTTGAGAATATTTATGCAATATTTGAGTTCTAACCATTCTGGATTTAAGTTTTTATGGTTTGCACCAGCATCTTTTTTCCATTTGAGCATTGATAAACATATAAATCATGTTGATAGCTACTATTTTTATAAATGAAAGCAATTCTTTTCTTTCATGCTTTGTATTTTATATTCTCTAAGCTGAGTCTGCATTTTCTCTTAGGAATTGTATGAAACAAATATTTCTTTCTAGTTTGTAAAACTGTTGAGGCTGTGATGAATTTTGAGGTATGCATTATTGAATATCAATTCCAGATATTATCTTCTATAAGATACATAAATAGAGAAGTAGTTTGAAGAATTTCACTTTCAATGGGTCAGAAACTTTATTATAAAGATTTCTAGTAAGACATGGTTATCCCATTTGTCACTAATATTAGGAAATGGATTTTGATGATTTTTAAATGTGCTTTACTAATTAATAAATAATAGGCATAACAAATATTTATAATAGCTAAAATGTACAGTAAGTAAAATAGCATATTCCTTAAAGCTACTTGCTAATTTCACTTAGTTTTCGATTTAAAAAAAAAAAAAACAGATACACCTAAAACTATCTAATGGTACTGCATTTTCAATGGATATCAAACAAATGGAAATAGAATTAGAAATACAGCAATAGAAGAGGCTGAAAACCAAAGTTTAGCCCCCTGGTTGTTTACACATTGTTGTGTTGATTAAACTTTTGTAGAATGCAGCTAAGATACTATGTAAAAAATGTTATTCAGTTATTTAACAAATAACACATACTTACAAGCAGGGAAATTTTTAATTCAGAACACAAGTTCAATTTGGAAAACGAAAGAATCAAAATAAAGCCTAAGGCCTAATAACATTAGCCATAGCAATGTATCTCTCACTGCTTACTTTAATTCTTAATATTTCTTTCCTATTGTACACTTTAAAAGTGATTTCTCCCTTTCGTTAATTCCTCAAAAATTAACCTCTGTGTTCTCATCATTTGTGGGCAATAATTTGACCTGGAAAAAAAATTAAGAAAAAAAGAAAAAGAAAGTTTACTCATTAACGATATTTTATGAAAGTCAAATGAGGCATAGCCCAGGAATATTGGCTCTACTGCTTAATGTGTACCAAGAAATATTGAGCTTGAGTAGATCATCATCTGCAAGCCAGGTAAAATCTATTTATGTTTGTGAGTCTTTAGAGATTCAAATAAGTTAAAACCTCTGAAGGACTGCAGTTTCTGAACTCCTAGATGAATAATCATTCTTGATTCAAAATATCTTCTCTTTCTTCCTTTCTGGTTCTGCGTGTTAGAATAAGACTTCAATAAGTCTTAGATAGATTATCTTTGCATAATAACTATGTGGATTAGTCAGTAAGAAGTTCTGGAAAAGCAGAGAATGGGCAGAAACTTCAGGAGTCAATGTCATATGATGAACAGATGCCCAAGAGGAGGAAATTAACTTGGAGCTAATTAAGACTAAATGAGGGCCTTAGGGTGGTGTTATGTGTCCTAATAAGAAGAGAAAGGGACACCAGAGATCTCTCTCTCCACACGCACACAATAGAAAGTCCATGCGAGGATACAGCCAAAAGGCTGCTGTCTGTTAACCAAGGAGAGAGGCCTCACAGAAACCAATCCTGCTGACGCCTTGATTCTGGACATCCAGCCTCTAGAACTGTGAGAAAATGAATTTCTATTATCTAAGCCCCCTAGTCTGTGGTATTTTGTTATGGAATACTGAGCAGACTAATACACCATAAGACACAATGCTAAACAGCCTATTTTTAAAATATATGCCCGTGGCCCAGGGAGCATATTCTAGAATTGGTTCTGGAATGGGGCTCTTTTTTTGTTCTAGTAATGATTACTAGAGTGGTAGAAAAGTGCATGTGAACTTGGAAAAGTCTTTAACATAGCCTCCAAAGTGGGAACCATAGTCAGACATAAGGTACCAGTGAGGTAACAGAAGAAAATCATGTTGGTGAAGAAGAATTTGACCATGGCTAGGGAACAGGGGACTAAGCATGGCATTAGATCCCTCCTATCTCTTCTACTTGAGGGGAAATATTACAGTATATCTCTCTGTCCTCTTTTACATCATTAAATTTTTCCTCTACTCTTATCATTCTCACAAGACACAGGCTGTTATTTTTCTCTCCTACAATAAATGTATAATACTATAAAAAAATTTTCATTGAAACCACTTTCTTCTTTAGCTCCATAATTTTCTTCTATTATAAGAAAAAATACCCTTTATAGGGTTTCCTGTATTTACTGCATATAGACTAAAATCTTTTCTACCAGTCTCTCCTAAATCTAGTCTATTCAAGCATTCTTTCCCATCACTCTACTGTACTCTACTATCCAAGGATACCATTAATCTCTATGTTATTTAATCCCTTATTTAATTATCAGTTCTAATTTTACTTGACTTAGCAACAGCATTTATTAAGGTTAATCATTTGACTTCTAGGACATGACTCCTATTTTTCCTCTTACCTCTTTAGTGCTTCCTAGTCTCATTTTCTCACTTTTCCTATTTTCCTAGACCTTTTAAATCTGAGGTACCCAAATGCTTAGTTCGTAGACCTCTCCTCTTCTCTAATCACCTACACTCACTTGTTTGGTAATCTCATCCATTCCTATTTCTTTAAATGTCATCTGTATGCTGATGATCTCCAAATTCATATCTCCAGAATGGACCACTCTCCTAAAATCAAGACTAATAGGCTCAACCTACTAGTCACCATCATAACTTTCATATCTAACTTGCATCTCAAACTAAACATGCTCCAAACTGATGCTGCCCTCAAACCAGCACCACCCATAGACTTGCACCTCTGAGTGAATGACAACCATCTTTTTCAGTTTGCTCTATTAAGGACACATGAAGTCATCTTGACTCCTTTTATTGCCTCCTCACTCCCTTCACCTATCCATCAGGAAATAAGTTGAGTTTACTTTCAAAGTACAACCAGGTTTGACCACTTCCAATGCTGGTAATCAAATCTCTCCCGGATCTTGAATTAGCCTTATATCTAACAAACACCTTGCTTTCATTCTCACTCCCCTAAAATACACGGCATCCAGATAATTCTGTATAAACATGTTATATCACTCTTCTGCTGAGAATCATCTACTACCTACCATTTTTAAAATAATTTTTATGATAATAAATTTTTTTATTTATTTATATTTATTATTTACTATTTTTATCCTGCTTCCAGTACTCCCCACTACAATGTAAACTGAAAAAATGCAAAAATTTTAGTTTTGATTCTTCAACATCTAGAACTATGCCTGCAAACAATGTTCATAAATATTGGTGGAATGAATGGACACATTGTGAAGTATATTATAATTATCAGAATAATATCATGTCCAGTTAAGGGTGAGTTGATAAAAAATAAAATCCAGAATCACGAAAATGGCTTGTAATAATTAGCAGCATAAACTTATAATAAGGGGAAAAAGCATTCCAAAATTAAATACACTATTTACTAGCTATAAATCTTACTGAACTTCGGTTTTGTCACTTTCAAAATGAGAGTAATATATTATAGCTAATGATAAGCAATATTGATAAAGTATATTAAGACATTGTCCCAGTAACACACAATTCCTAATGATATAAGCCAAAAAGATACGTGTAAGATTGAAGTCCTTGGGAAGGTGAAGGATATGGAGTTGGGGCCATTACCCAGGCACAGGGATTTTCCTTTGACAGAAGCAGAGTGTTTTGTAGCCTTGTAGAAAAGGAAAAAGGAGAATATGTACATGGACACAGTGGAGAGAGAAGAGAGCTCTGAGAACTTTTATTTATCAATATAGTGAAGCAATGTCGTTAGCTAAGGAAGGTTGGAAAGAGCAAGATTTTAATGAAGATAAGACATAACATAGCTATTTTAGAAAATGGGAATGTGAGTTATTGCCCTCACTCATTGTTCATAGCTCCCTATACTTTACACTATCCTGTGGGTGTATTTGAGGATATGTGTGTGTGTGTGTGTGTGTATGTGTGTTTGTGTGTATAGACTAAATGGGATAAATTTAAAAGAATTTAGCTTTGTTTACTTATCCACTGTCTATATCCTCACACTTATCATTCCAGGATATCTGTAAGTATCTTTCCACTTACCTATAACTTTTTCTTATCCACAGTGTATAGCTTCACACATATCTTTCCAGGATAAACAGCACATTCTATTCTCAAGAGAAGATTTATCAAAGTAAAAATGATGGGTTGAGACATGTATGAACTTGAAATGAAGGATAATAGTGCTTTTGACCCAGAACCATGCTGGAAGTGCAATGAGAACTGGTTATGAATTACCATTATGGTGTCAGTTCTTAAACCATGACCTGCTGGCCCACTGAGTGCTATCAAGTGAACTGTGACAAGGTAATTTCCTATCCATGTGTAAGTCCCATATTAAAAAGGTCCTGGGCATCCTCTGTATGAATATACTGTAGCAAATTGAAAGTTCTGCAGCAGATGAAAATCATTAAGAAACATAAAAAAGTTTTAAAAAAGGAATCCCAAGGAAATGTTGTTAGACAAAATTTGTAAATTGCAACTCAAATGTCTATTTATTAGAGCTTTTATACTTTGCTTATTTCTGGGATACATCATGGAGTGTTGCTTCAGAATTTGTTTCAATTTGTTTTTCTTCTTTAGCATTGCTAAGCATTGGGCTTATAAAACTGTCCTAAAATCACACAATAGAAGTGAATTTTTAAAACAGTAAAATTTATACTAGGGAAGAAAGAAGAGAGATTTCTCTTCACTTTGAGATCAAACTGAGTCCAGAAAATCTTCTTTTTTATTTGATTACTTTGCTGAAAGCTTTCTTGATTTCTCGCTCAATTCTTTGCTCTCACTTCCCTCATTTTTCTTGAATTCTTGCTGGATCCTTTAAATGCAAATTTATAGGTTAAGTTTTCAAACACATAATGAAACTTGACAACTGAAAAATCAATTGCTTTCTTCTTCTTCATTCCCTTTCACTCTTTCTTCTTGATTCTTCACTTCAATAATTAATTTGGACAGAATTAATCCTATAATTATCTCTCAGTTTATCTAGTTAAAGTGACAAATGCATTACTATAAGTAGTTGCACTAACATACAGAAAATATTTTATTAACTTTCAAACTCATTAATTTATTTGTCATATAAAATAAATATTTACCAAAGGGCAACTACATTATAGAAACAATAGTAAGGGTTTTCCAACAGCCATAGCTGAGGATCATTCAGTGGTTTGAGGCGGTTGAAAACTCTAGTGAGAACCATGGGATCTTGAGCTAGATGATAGCCTGAGTTTGAATTTTGGCTTTCACATTTATTATTTGCAGGACTGTGCACAAGTTACTGTCACAAATATAAAATACTGTACTGTATTACATACTGAAAAATGAAGATAACATTAGTAATTTTCTTATAAAGCTTTTATTGTGATTCAATCAGATAATACATGAAAAGACTTACACTAATGACAAATACAGAATAAGGGTTGAATGATGTTATTTATTTTCAAATTGAAAGCATAATTAGTTACTTCTTCCCTAAATATTTCCACAAACTTGTGGCACCATTTTCCCATCTTCTTTTATTGGCAATATGGTAGGTAATCAATAACAGCATTTCTACATATATTATGGTATTAGATATATATTTTTCAATCATCTCTATATTTGTGTTACTCTTCATAATGGCCATATACCTTGAAGTGTAAATAGTGGTGGAATATTACTCAGTATGTGAAAGAATGCAAAATCTTAAGAATATCTAATGTTATAAGGAATATTATGTGAATTAAAATATAATACACATTTATAGTAAACTATTATCTTTTATGTTTATAAAATATGGGGGAAATACTGGTATAAAATATACTGATGTTTATACTGATTATCTCTGGTTTATGGGAATATAAAAGTTTTTGTTTTTGTTTTTTAATGGACTTTAGAGCAGTTTTAGGTTTACAGAAAAAAATCTGCAATAAGTACAGAGTTCCCATATAGTTCCTCTCTCCTCATGTTTGCACACAATTTCTCCTATTATTAACATCTTGCATTAGGGTGGTGAACTCGTTACAATTTATGAGCTGGTATTGATAAAGTATATTAGTAATTAAATTCTATAGTTTACATTAGGATTTATTTTTTATTGACCAGTTATACACATTTTGTCAAATATATGTCATGAATCCACCATTAGAATATCATGCAAAATAGTTCCACTGCCCTAAAACGCCTGAGCTTTAGTATACATTGTGAAATGATTCCCACATCAAGTTAACACATCCACCAACTCACATGGTTACTTTTTTGTTGTTGTTAGGTTGCTTAAGATCCCTCAGCAAATTTCAAGTATACAAAGCAGTATTATTAACTATAGCCACCATGCTTTACATTAGATCTTCAGAACTTATTCATCTTATAACAGTAAGGTGACCAACCTCTCCCCATTTTCCCAACACACCAGCCCCTAGCAACCACCATTCTATTCTGTTTCTTTTTTTTAAGATTTCACATATAAGTGATACCATACAGTATTTGTCTTTCTATGTCTGGTTTATTTCACTTAGCATAATGCCCTCTAGGTTCATCCATGTTAATCTAAATGGCATAATTTATTTCTTTTTTATGGCTGAATAATATCCCATTATGTATATTTACGACATTTTCTTGATCCATTTACCTGTCAATAGACACTTCGGTTTTATTCCATGTCTTGGTTATTGTTTATAATGTTGCAGTGAACATGGGAGTGCCGATATCTCATCAAAAGAATTATTTTGTTTCCTTTGGATACTCAAAAATTAGATTGCTAGATCATATGGTAGTTCTATTTCTAATTTTTGAGGAATATGCATACCATTTCCATAATAGCTGTACCACTTTACATTCCCACCAACAGTGCACAAGGGTTTTCTTTTCTCCACATCCTTGCCAACATTTGTTATCTCATTTTTTGATATTAGACATTCTAACTGGTGTAATGTGATATAGCATTGTGGTTTTAATTTGCATTTCCTTGATGATTAGTGATGTTGAACATCTTTTCATATACCTATTGGCCATTTGTATGTCTTCTTTGGAAAAATGTCTATTCAGGTCCTTTACCTATTTTTCAGTTGGGTTATTTCTTTTTTTTGTTTGTTTCCTATTGAGTTGTATGAATTCCTTATATATATATATCGGAAATTAACCTTTTATTGGATATATGGTTGCAAATATTTTCTCCCATTGTATAAATTGCCTTTTAATTTTGTCGATTGTTTCCCATGCTGTTCATAAACTTTTCAACATTGAAAAGGAAAAAACACTTCCAAACTAACTTTATGAGGCCAGTATTTCCTTGATACCAAATCAAGACAAGAATACTACAAGAAAGGAAAATCACAAACTAATATCCCTAATGAATGTAGATGCAAAAACCCTCAACAAGTTATAAGCAAACCAAATTCAACAGCACATTAAAAGGATAATATACCTGTTCAGGTGGGATTTACCCCTGGGATACAGGATGTTTCAACAGACATAAATCAGTTAATGTGATACACCACATTAATAAAATGAAGGATAAAAATCATATGATCCTCCCAATATATGCAGAAAAATCATTTGACAAAATTCAATATCCATTCATGATGAAAACTCTCAACAAATTGGGTATAGAGGGAACATACTTCAACATAATAAAGGCCATATATGACAAGCCCACAGCTAACATCACACTCCACAGTTTCCTCTAAGATCAGGAACAAGACAAAGGTGCCCACTCTCACCATTTCTGTTCAACATAGCACTGCAAGTTCTAGACAAAGCAATTAGTAAAGAAAAAAAAAGCCATCCAAATCAGAAAGGAAAAAATAAAATTGTCTCTGTTTGCATATGATATGAACTTCTATATAGAAAACCTTAAAGTCTCTACCAAAAAACTCAGAACTGATAAATTCAGTAAAGTTGTAGGATACAAAATCAACATAAAAAAATCAGTTGTATTTCTATACACTAAGAAGGAATTATGAAAAATGGAAATTAGGAAAACAATCCGGCTTACAATAGCATCAAAAATAAAATACTCAGGAATAAATTTAATCAAAGAGGTGAAAGATCTGTACACTGAAAAGTGTAAAACATTGATGAAAGAAATTAAAGAATACAAAAATAAATGGTAAGATATCTCGTGCTTATGGACTGTAAATATTAATGTTCTGAAAATGTCTATACTATTCAAAGCAATCTATATGTGCAATGCAATTTAAATGTAAGGCCTGAAACTGTGAAATTACTAAAGAAAAGATGGGGGAAATTTTCCTTAACATTGGTCCTGGCAATGAGTTTTTGGATTTGACACCAAAAGCATAAGAGAGAAAAGCAAAAATAAACAAGTAGGACTTCATCACTTTACTTTTAATTGATTTGTATTTTTATACGTAAAGTAGGTTTCTTGTAGACAGCATACAGTTGAGTTTTTTTTTTTTTAATCTATTCTGTCAGTATCTATCTTTCAGTTTGTGTTTTTAGATCATTCAAATTTAAAGTGAATATTGATATAGTTGGGTTACTAATTATCATATCCATAAGTGTTTCTATTTACTCCCTTGTTCTTTGTTTACTTTTCATCTTCCACTGTTTTTCTGCTTTCTCTAGCTTTCATGTGCATTGTATATGATTCCATTTTTTCTTTTCTCTTAATGTATGAATTATTCTCAGTTCCTCTCTTCTACCATTTGTAATACTGATGTCATGTATTTCATATATCCAAAAACTATAATCATCCAATATATTGTTATTACTATTTCAAATAAACTGTTATCTATTAGACCAGTTAAGAATGGCATGCATACCACAGTAAAATTAAAATTCAGAGTCCTCTTTTATGTTGTACTATGTTAGCATTTGTTTAAATATTTTTTTCATATGTGCTCTGGTTTATAGATTCTACCTTGATATGTTTTATATTAATTTTTAAGTGTTTGTTATTTCATTAAGAAAGTTTTCACCCTTGAAGAATAGCATATAATAAAATTTTCCCCAAACGTTAAGGTAGTTCAAATTAATGTCATGACATTACACATGTAAGGATTTCATCAAAAAGTAATTCTAAAAAAAGAATTGGAGCTCAACCAAACATCTTTTATAGACTGTCCAAAGAGAACAAGCAAATTGATTAAAACCAATTCTATAGAATATATATTGGGGAAGAATGAATGTGTTTTGAAGTAAAAATTAGCTTGGATTTGAAAGAATTCTTTCCACTATTCAGATTTGTAAAACAGTGTGCCCATATTTTACATTTAACTCTTCTAGTGAAAAAAGGATGGTATTAAAATAAAATCATTTTTAGAGAGTAAAAGTAAAGAATGGGAAGTTCTAGTCATGTAACTTGGAGAGCTAACTGTGTAAACTGAAGTTATCAAATAAGAATTTAAAGATGTGAAGAAAAGTCAAAATTATGATTTTAACAAGACAATGGATTTTGAAAGCAAGTCAATAAATTCAAGCAAAGAAAAAAAAAAACTCAACCAAAGCAAAGTTTTGGCTGCTAGCCTCTCCTTAATTAACTAATTTAAAATTTGTTAACATATAACTATGCTTAGATAGAATACTAAATGTTGCACAAAATAAGCAATAAATAATTCATTACAGTATTTATATCCAAGAAGATTTAAACAATTACTTACTTGCTTGTTTTCAATGTATTTGTTTGTTTTAATGGAAGGTATTTGGAAGCATTCGTTTTTCCTTTTTTTTTTTTTTGGTAAGGGGAAGTGTAGAGAAATATAGATCCTCTCTTCCTGACAATATTAAATACTTCCCACATGGCCCAAATAAGGTCATGGCCAGGCAAGTTTCCTAAGAAGAGGAGAAAGTTCACAGAATGAGAGTTTTGTACAACATGTATGATGATGGTGTGAAAGGTAATAGAAACAAAAATAAAGTTATATTTGGGGAAAGAAAATACAATGATGAAGTTGGACACACAAAGTTTTGAAAAGGAGTTTTTTCATGTGGTCTTTTCCTGGAATCATGGTCTAATATTTTATGAGATCAACACTGATGAAAAATCTCAACTAATCCCCAAATGACCAACTAATAGAATTAACTAATTCATGCAGCTTAGAGAATGTTTATTATATAATTGTGTGTGGGGAGGGATGGTATTGGTAAGTGAATTATGCCTTAAACACTAAGGGAAAATGCTATCCATCTTTTTTTTACAAAGAAAATGTTTTCATATCGATTGGAAAGATATATCAATATACAACATCATTCTTCAGTGTAGCAGCTCCCCAATCTGCCTGATCTTGAGATATAAGTGCTTGATAAATAGATCCTTAGCCCCTCCCCCTGGAGATTCTGAATCAGTGTCACAGGATGGGGAGCAGAGCTCTAGAATCTGTCTTTTGAATCACACAGGTGATTTTTATGATCACACATTTGAGAAAGTACCATTTTGTTGGGCAGCAAGAATCACCTCCAGAGTTTTATGTATTGTGCCAGTAATGTCATATTGCTCAGTTCGTTTTCTCTGCTGAGAAGGGGTCTCTCTCCGGATCTTTTTATCTTCCTAAAGCCAGATCAGACACCAACTCCCTAAGCTCATTTATTCTGTGATATCTATGTACTTCACATATAATGTTGTTTTTCATGAATAAATTTTTTTATAAATTGTTAGCTTATAGTGGGAAGCAGCTGCATAGCATAGGGAGATCAGCTCGGTGCTTTGTGACCATCTAGAGGGGTGGGATAGGGAGGGTGGGAGGGAGACGCAAGAGGGAGGGGATATGGGGATATATGTATACATATAGCTGATTCGCTTTGTTATACAGCGGAAACTAACACAACATTGTAAAGCAATTATACTCCAATAAAGATGTTAAATAAAAAAAAGTTAGCTTATATTTATATTTATTAATAGTAACAATATCAGCCCACCCCTTAACAACATCCAAAAAAACTCTTCTTAAATCATATTTAATCCCCAAAGATAAGAGCATAGTCTTATTTACTTTTTAACATGATATAGCTATTCTACATACAAGAAAAACATACTAAACCTTTTCCCAGAAGACAAAGTTTCTACTCCTGACTGATTCACAGCATCCTTTTGATATTAAATAATTTTGAAGATAAAGTCAGACACTAGTCAAAGTGGTAAGGATCCTAGTTAAAGTGGTAAGGAAGGTAATTGCTATTGCAACAGGGAAACGTCCAGCATGAACTGAACTCAACTTCACAGAAACAAAAGGCAAGAGAGTTTTTAAAGGTTGGGATGTGCTAGGGGAAGGGTACTGAAGGATAAAAAGAGGGGGTTTGGTTCATGTGACCAGACCACGGGGGTGTGCTAATTGGTGCTTGTTTGGAGGAGAAACAAACCTCTCCTATCTTTAAGACAGGAGGCAGTGGTACAAGTTGGAGCATGGTGCCCACCAAAGTTAGGTCCTTACCCTTGCAGCGGGGCAGGGAGTGTTGTGAGAGTTATCTCCCTGGATGCTTGCATTTCCAAGAGACAGCTCTTAGGTCCTTGAAGAGACAGTGATTGTTGGTGGGAGATTTACATCTCAAGAGTTAGAGAAAGGATTTATAATTGTAAACTTTCTAAAGTAACTGCTCTAAGAGGAGATTCAGGGGCCTATCTTCCAAGCACCAGGTTTTGGCTAGAACAAAAAATTTTCCTGGCAGGACTGAGCTTTCTCAGCCAGGCATTTTATGGGGTGGCTGGGGTCGTCCTAGGGACACAGGCCTTAAGCTGTTAGAATATATGCTTGAGCTCAGTCAAGTCTCCTAAAGCAGGGATTTGAATAGAGTCATTATGTGCCAAATGAACTTTTATATTTTTCCATACAAATTTATAAAGTTAACTATTATTAACAAATATTATGTTAGATTATGAGTGGATAAAATAAGTAAAGAAAACAAAAAGTTTGTTTTTATATACAAACAAATTCTTATGAAAATTAGGAAAAATACTTATAAAAATTACAGTCCTCATTTCTGAAACTGGTCACCACACGGCTATATTTGGTATTTATAACTACTTTCTATTGCTAGACATTCTACATGCCTTTTGCCCTCAGCAAGTAGTTCATCTGGTCATGGTTCCTTTCTTTGTGAGGTGACAGGAAACTTCATTCCTAAAATGTCCTGCCTAAACTGTATTATCGTAGTTCTCTATTGACTTTAATTAGGAGTACTAAGGATATAGGAGTACTAAGAAGTGCCTTAGAAGATTTTCTGCATTACAGACATAGTCTTCCTTATTCACAGTGTGCAAAAACAATCTGATTTCTTCTTGATAGTCAGAATCAATCACCTTAATCAGTACAGCATCTTTCTTCTTTGCCTGTTACTTCACTGGCATGAAAAGACTAAGGTATCCATGTATGCTTCTCAAATTCCAGTTCATTGGAACCACTGCTACATTTCTACCCCTTGAATCTGTATATTTTAAAACCTAGGGAGAGACATAGAAAAAAAAAAAAAAAGACCCAAATCCAGTTTCAAGAGATGAGTTTACAATGTGTGAATTGAAAAAGTCACTGCATGGGATTAACAGCAGAGAAGATATTGCAAAAGAAAAGGTTAGTAAAACTGAATACATAGCAATAGAAAATATGCAACATAAAACATATAAAGAAAGGGGAATTTAGAATAAAATGAATATATCATCAGTGATCTGTGAAAATTTCAAGTAACCTACTGTATGTAAATAGTCCATAAAAGAGATGAGAGGGAAAACATTTTTTAAAGAAATAATGGTGGAAAATTTTTCAAATTTATTAAAAAACATAAAAACCACAGATCCAAGAAATTCAATGAACCCCAAGTGCAAGAAACACAAAGAATAAGCAATAAGTCAGAAAAGGAATAAGAAAAAGTGAAACATAGTATTTTATTTTTCTTATTCTAAATTGAGCTAAGAGATAACCATGTTTAAAGAAATAATATAACAAAGTATTGAGTATGTAGAGCAGATGTAAAACTGCAGTCAATGACAACAATGTCACAGGGGTGAGAGGGAGGAACATGGGGTATTTTGTTGTAAGTTTCCTGCACTATACATGAGCAGTATTGTACTATTTTAAGTAGCTTTAGATTATTCAACAATCTATCTTGCACGCTCTTTAGCTACCACCATTGTTTAAGTATAAATGATAGCTTAATAGATTAGATAAAACTGAAGCATAAAAATTTTCAGTTAAAATAGATTAGTCCAAAAAAGGAGGGAACTAATCAATGAACAAATGTAATGAATAGAAAAGAGCAAGATTTTAATCCAAATGTATTAAAAATCACTTTATAACACAGTTAAAAGGGAGAGATTGACAGATTGGATTAAAAACCAACTAAGTGCTATCTATATAAAATTGATAATTTTTTAAAAAGCAGATAGATTAAAAGTAAAGAGATGCAATAAGATATAACATGCTTTTTTTTGGGGGGGGGACGGGGGGAGGAAGGCAGAGTTTATTGGCCCCTGAGCGCCCCCCACCCCTTCTCCTTTCATAGCCAGGCCAGGACAGAGACAGAGGAGGTGACAAGGACAGACCCACAAAGACAGAAAGGCCCTGCCTGAGGGACAGCCAGGAGAGGAGGATGAGAGGGGTGCCCCGTCCAGGCTGCCTGCTACAGGTCAGTCCCTCTCCTGCCCTCCTAGAGGCACCGGCAGGGCTGAGGACACTTGAGTGGCTCCAGGGCCTGGATCCTATTCGGACACCTGATCAATGGCCACCGCTGCCCCCGCCCACTCTGCTGGCTTCCTGAGTCTGGGGGCTTCTGCCCCGGTCCCATTTACAAGCTGCCTGTTTTCTGGAGAGTGCTAACACTAATCAAAGGAAATTTGTAGTAGCTATAATTTCACACAAAGCCAACTTCTGTTGGCTTTGTCAAAGAAGAGTATCAGGGATACTTTACAATGATAAAGGGGTCACTTCTCCAAAAAAGACATAAAATTCCTAAACGTGTATGTACCTACCAACTGTATTAACCATACCACCCTGGGTGAAGTATGAGGAGGCCAGACACAGATCAAGAGAGGGAAAATGGGAAACTTTTACAGTTTGTTATACTTACAGTCCCCTGGGAAGAACACAGTATAGCATCTAGGGCCACTCGGTTTTCTGTGGAAGAAAAAGGAAAGTCAGGGGAAGCAGGTTTCAGAATGACTAATTTGATTAATTTCAGCAAGCTCTGGGGCATGGGTCTGTCTCTGATTGTCTACTACCTCACCCTGGGGCAATTAGGGCAGGTACATAGTGGCCCAGATTGTGAGAGTCAGATGCTCAATAGAATGGTTGGGAATGTGGACTTAGATGCTCAAGAAGAGGGAGTGACTGGTCTCTAGCCAGCGCCTCGAAACCGGGTCAAGACAGCATTTAAAAAAAATATATTACACCAACATAGTGTCAAAATATATGAGAAAAAAGCTGATGGAAATTAAATAACAAATGGGCAAATCCACAACTATAATTGGGAATTTCAATACCCCTGTCTCTTAATAATTGATAGATCAAACAGGCAGAAAATCAGTAAGAATATAGTGCTGAACAGCACTGTCAACTTGACCTAATTGACATTTATAGAACACTCCAAACAAAAACAGCAGAATACATATTCTTCTCATGCTCACACACAAAATTTACCAAGATGGATCATGTTCTGGGCCATAAAACATACCTTTACAAAATTAAAGAATAGAAATCACACCAAGTACATTTAAGATCATATAATGGAATTAAACTTAAAATCAGTAACAGAAAGATAGCTGAAAAAGTCCCAACTACTTGGTGTAAATAATCCATGGGTAAAAATAAGATGACCCAAGAGAAAATAAAATTTATTTATAACTAAATGAAATTGAAATTATAACATCAAAATTTTTGGAATGCTGCTTAATCAGTGCTTATAAAGGTAAATTTATAGCAATAAATGTATATATTAGAAAAGGAGAAAAATATAAAATCAGTAACCTAAGTTTCTACCGTAAGACACTGGAGAAGATGAGTGAATTAAACTCAAATTCACTCATTCTATTAAATTTTAATTCTATTCAAAGCAAATAGAAAAAAAGTATTAAAAATTAATGCAGGGGGCTTCCCTGGTGGCGCAGTGGTTGAGAGTCTGCCTGCCAATTCAGGGGACACGGGTTCGAGCCCTGGTCTGGGAAGATCCCACATGCCACGGAGCAACTGGGCCCGTGAGCCACAATTACTGAGCCTGCACGTCTGGAGCCTGTGCTCCGCAACAAGAGAGGCCGCGATAGCGAGAGGCCCGCACACCGCGATGAAGAGTGGCCCCCACTTGCCGCAACTAGAGAAAGCCCTCGCACAGAAACGAAGCCCCAACACAGCCATAAATCAATCAATCAATCAATCAATCAATCAATCATCACATTAAAAAAAAAAAAAAAAGAACTAGTAGGGGATGTCTCAGACTACAAGTGTGTTTTGAAGAGACTGGCCTCATTAAATCAGCAAAGACACTAAAAGGGAATAAGAAGTTAGAAAAGGTTAAAAAAAAATTAATGCAGAAATCAATGAAACTGAAAACAGGAAAAAACATGGAGAAAATTAGCAAGACAAAAATCTTGTTCTTTAAAAATAAAAATAAGACAGGTTACCCTAGACAGGGTTACCTAGACAGGGTAACCAAGAAAAAGAGATGACACAAATTATCAGTATCAGAAATAAAACAGCAGTCATTACCACTGATCCCATGGAAATTAATAAGAGAAAACTATGCACCACTCTATGTCCATAAATTTGATAACTTAGATGTCATGGACCAATTTAGTGAAAAAGACTAAGTATCAAAACTCACCCAAGGAAGAATAGATAAACTGAACACCCCTGTAACTATTAAAGACTTAAATTAGTAATTAAATGCATTCCAAAAATAAAACAATAGTAATAAAACACTATGCCCAGATATTTTTAACCAAATATTTAAGGAAGAAATCATATGACTTTTACATTATGGCTTTCAAAATGATAAAAGTGAAGGGAACACTAGCAAACTCATTTTATGAGGCCTGCATTACTTTAATACTGAAACTAGATAGAGACATTACAAGAAAACTACAAACCAATATCTCTCATGAGTACAGACACAAATCTCTTTAACAAAACATTAGTGAATAAATCCTTCAATATATAAAAGGGATAATATATCATGAACTGTGGCTCATACAAGGAATGTAAGTCTTATTCAGCATTCATAAATCGATAGATGTATCATTACAAGGAAAACAGTATGAGTTTCTGGGAGGCTTACATGGTTTAGAGGACAAAAATGTAAAGCAAGGACCCACTGAAGAAGAAGGTCCCTAAGAAAGGCCCAGGATCTATTTTGAAATGCCCAAAGGACAACCTTCTTTGAAGAATTATAAGCTAGAAACACACCAGCTCACTCAGCCCTATCAATCCAATCTTTGTATGAATATGGTATCCCCATACTCTAGCTGCCTGCCAGAATGAAGTCAATACCAGAGAAAGATAATGTCCAAAGGCTCAAATTATCACTTCAATTTCTCATGCACAAAGTCTGATAGCTTGGTATGCAAATCAAATAACCCTGCTCAAAAAAACAAAAAAGTATTGCACAGAGATGATGGCAGATGGATGTCTAGTATTAGAATCACTAGGCAGCATCCCTCACAGCCTGCTTAGTGAGGAAATTGGAACTTAAAATGATGCTCACTCCAGGGCCCATCTTCTTGTTCTTTATCATGTCACTCTCCAAGATTCTCTCCATGGAGTAGAAGACTGACAAATAGACAAACATAACTCATGACCATGATTATAATGACAGACATAAGTATAAGTGAAGAGAGAGACTCACTTTGCCTTAGATATCAGGGAAGACTTTCAGTGAATGGAGAGTTTGCTTTATCTGATTCTGCAGTTTCTCTGAAAGCTAGCTCTGAAAGCTAGCAGAAGATTCCTATACCATGGAATATTATAGGTTGAATTGTGACCCACAAAATACATGTTGCAGTCCTAACCCCAGGTACCTGTGAATGTAACCTTATTTGGAAATATGGTCTTTGCAGATATAATCAAGTTAAGGTGAGGGTGGTTCCTAATTCAATATGTCTGGTGTCCTTATAAAAAGAGGAAAATGCCATATGTAACAAAGGCAGAGATGGAAGTGATACAGGTACAAGTCAAGGGAAGCCAAGGGTGGATGGCCACCACCAGGAGCTGGGAAGAGGCAGGGGAGGATTGTATCCAGAGTCTCAGAGGGAGCATGGCCCTGCTGACACCTTGATTTTAGACTTCCAGCCTCCAGAACTAAGAGAGAATGAATTTCTGTTGTTTTAAGCCATCTAGCTTGTGGTAATTTGTTACTGCAGCCCTTGGAAACTAATACCTAGACTGACCAGGAACTCTAAGCCTCTGAGACAATTTTATAATGTTGCAGAGGAGCAAAGCATCAATAATGATGAGAATTCTGAGTGGATGGAACCAACCAGATAGGTCAGTACAGTAGTCTGGCTACCCAAAACCCTTTTAGATACCAGTCTTAAATTCGTGGAGAAGGTCATTAGTTCTCAAGAAGTTATGATTGCCTTAAGGAAGAGGAGACAGCAGGCTCCTGGACACAAATAATCTCTCCAGCAGACAGGAATTTCTTTGAGATGGGATTGTGGTAGAGGGGTCCATCAAGGTGATAGAGTGTTTTCCAACAACACAGAATTCCCATGAGGGAATAAACTGGTGGAAGAAATGCAGGAAGGCAAGCTCCTTTTCAGTATTCATGTGACAAGAAAATAATGCCCACTTTCCCTGAGTGATGTAAACGATTCATTTCTTTTTACAAAGGAGAAAAAAGCTATGCCTTCCCCACCCTATACATATCTGTCATATATAGAAAAACTGAAGTTGACAAGTGTGCCCCAGTAACCTAAGTGATGTGCAGTGACAGGCATCACAAATGTCTGCTTCTTTACTTGTTTCTCAGCACAAAGCAAGGGCAATGCCCTTATTGTCTAGTACAGTGCCTGACACATAGCATCTGCTGGAGGAATGTTCACTGGCTTAATGGGAATGTCTTCCAACTCTAACACTCAGCTACTCTACACTCACAAGAGAAATCTAGGAGAACAACCTATTGATTTATTTACCCTTACTTTGCCATTTCAAATTAAATGCAGCGCACTCACAGAGAAACTGCACTGACTGTAGTTACCTGGTATGTGATTCAGATTAATTGCCTCTGCAGTCATTCATGAGTTTTGGCACTGTGTATTTTTGGTAAGCAAAACTAGGGGAATTTATTTTTGGCGGTCTACATCAATCTTTATTTGGACAACTAAATGAATCGCTATAAAGCCCCACTGTCAAAATGGTCAATGTGATTTGGTAACACAGAGTCAGTGATTACCTGGCTTTACAGTGCCTTTGGGTTTTCTGTTGTTGAGACTATCACTTGCATCTTTCGACTACAAATATTTGGGGCATTAAGCCAGTTCCCATTTCACCACATAAAACTGATCTGAGCATGTAGAAACCATACCAATCAGCACTTTTTATAAAATGAAACTATTTGCAAGGTCCTGAATGATAGACAATGATGAGGAAATGATTTGTACTGTGTTTTCAATGTATATTTTCAGAAGTAACTTTGCTCGTAAGTATGAGGATCATGCATACCTGTTTGCCCTAAGTGGTCCTGGTTTTCACCAGATGCCTTGCTGTAATTATGAATAGCATTCACTTTTGATTCCCAAATTATCCCTGTTTGATTATAAATGATATGGTCACACTTGTATGTAACACCTTCTTTGGGGTTTCATAAGTGAATAGAATCTCTCAGCCTGGGAGGAATTAGATACAAATATTTACAGTCTTCTGGAAGTGGCAAGACAGGAGATGTAGCATATATGACACAGTTTCAGCTAAGGGAACAATGGGTCAAGGATAGTGGATGGGTTGATGTAAGAACAAACAAATATATCCAGGCAGAAAGGGGAAATGAGAGATCATCACTTGGGAAAGAATACAAAAGTATCATGGTACCAGAAAGCCTAGAAAAGTTCAAAAATGAAAAGTCAGCAAAATTTGGGAGTAACAATTGTATAAGCTATTTTTTATGGGGTATCTACTATATGCCAGAACCTGGGCTTAATAATTTATGCACAAAAATGTATTAGATACCTCTATCAGTCTAGGAAATATAGTTTTGTGTCCATGTTTTATAGATAAAAATGGAGACTCAGAGTTTAAATAATCTGTTGAATGAATTATATGGTAGGACCTTTGTGAAACTGGATCCACTTGGTTTGCAAAACCCTGTACTCTTAAATGCAGCACCTTTTGACCTTTCTCCGGGCTCTATGATTGATGACTTCTGATTCCAAGGCCTTATACTTTGTGTTGCATAAAGCATGGAAAAAATCTCATAGGATTTCATGAAAAAGCAGAGAGAAAAAAACTGAAAAATGGCAGGAAAATAATTTTCCCAAGATATCAGTGTGACAAGATTAGGACAAAATACAAGAGATTTCAATCTAGTGATGATACTTCTACCTATTGATAGCTCAGCAATAGAAAAATAAAGAAAATGAAGAATTAGAAACATGTATTTTTTAATCATAGTTTCAGAATTAAGCTGAAATTTACATATAGCAGCGGAGTCCTTGTCAACAATTTATTCCTTAAGGTTCTACTGGGGAAATTCTATGTATTTGTCAGCTTGATATTTACTTCTAAATACTACTTGAAAGAACTTTAAAAATTATGTTTAAGATTAATACTTTTCAATATGCAGGATAAAAATGTAAATATTTTCATGGTCATTTATTCCTTGACCAATCTCAATGGTCTTCAAGTTTCAGTGCAAACTATCTTTGAGGTTATCCCCAGTTTTCCCAGGACTCATTTGGGATCTATCTTTACTTAGTTTCTAGTTCATTCTCATTCATTCTGTTAAATCCATAGGTGCCTTCTCAGCAGCCCAGAAATCCCCTGACACCAGTATCTCTACTTTAATATTCCCTGTAAATAAAACACAGAATTTTGTCATGAGAGGAAAGATTGTGGCTTCCACAATGCACAGCTCTAGAACATTTTTGAGGATGAAATTGGTTCCCAGTGGGAATAATGACACCTTTAGTTACCAAGCAAACACATTGATTGAAATCTGTACCATTTGCAGAGCATGCACAAGTGACCACAGAATTTACTAGGATGAAACTCTCTTTCCTCTAGAGATTTAGACCATATATTATCCAAAATTCTCAGCCACGCGGAGGTACCACTGACTACTACCGTAACACCTCTTGTATCCTTCCACATGGGAGAACTGTTCCTTATTGTTCCCTTCTTCACATCATTCCAATTGTTCATTCAACAAATCTTGTCAAGTCTATCTCACTCAGTGAACACCATCATCCCTGCTTGCCAGGAGCATTGCAACTGTCTCTTCATTGGTCTGCCTGCTTCTATTTTCTCTTAGGTCAACAAACTTCTATAAAAGGTCAAATAATAAATCTTTTCAGTTTTGCAGCCCATCCATTCCCCATCACAGCTACTCAAATCAGCTGTAGTAGCAGGAAAGAATCATAGTCAACATGTAAATAAATAGCTATGGCTGTGTTCCAATAAAACTTTATTTACAAAACCAGGAAGCAGCCAGGGAGTCACAATTTTCATAGTTTGATGACCTACAGGTTGTATTAAGTTACGTCTCTTAGGAAAAAAAATAGGAAGCAAATAGACAATATTCATGAATTAGAACAAAGTCTCATATTTGGTATATATGGCTCTGTGCAGCCCTTTGAGGCTTATTCCTAACCTATTTTTTGTGCCTCATCTCCTGATACTTCCATCCATTCACAATATTAGCATGATATCTGGCATGTAATAGATAATTTATAATATAATTAATTCAAAAGTCAATCAGGCATTCTGAGTGCCTACCATGTACAGGCATTGTTCAAGTCTTTGGAAATACAGCAGTAAGTAAAACTTCTGGTCTCAGGCAACTTATATTCTAGTAAGAAGGAAACATGAAAGAAGCAAGGAAAGGAATACATAGTATGTCAGGTAGCACTAAAAATAACACAGAACGAAGTAATAAAGAGTAAAGAAGAATCCTCTTTCTATCAGAACATCAAGAAACTTTTTATGTACAAGTTGACCTATAAGCATACTTGAATGAAGTGGGAAATTAACTCAATGCCTCTATAATAAGTGTTGAATAAATGAATGAATTGTTAAGCACAGGTGCATTTAAGTGTCCCATAGTTTTCTGCATGCATTTGACTCTTTTGTTGCCCAGGTTTCTGCTTCCCCCATATTGAGATAATAAGCCAGTCATCGTTAATGATTTGGAGGAGGGTCTTCAATGTATCTGAGTGACATAACTTACTCTCATAAGTTGTAGCAAATCAATGTGTCCATGGGGAGTTATTTTCACTAGTAGGAGAAGTAGAGCCTCCCTCCTCTGTGCCAAAAGAGAAGTATCAGAATATTTGGAGAGAGAATAAAGTTTAACCCTTCCCTCCTCAAGTGATCACAATATGCTCTACTGATTAGACCTTGATTTCCCTAAAATGAGCCTAATTAATTCTTCAGTTCCGTTGTGAGAGCATTTTTATGAGCTGCTATTATAACACATTGTTTTAAAGTCAATTGCTTATACATATATCTCATCCATAGCACAGGCTCTCTTCCAAAGCACAGACTCCATCTTAATCACTCAGAAAATTTATCAGGGTGCTTGGTACAGAGTTCCCATTAAATAAGTGTTTGTCAAGTTAAATTGATGATTTGCCAGTTGCAAAGTTTCTCTACACCTGCCAAAACATTGAACACACATATAAATACAGTGGAGAAAGTTCTTTCAGTTTTCATTCAAAGGTATCTTGAAATACAAAATTTAGTTGAGGATCATTATCCCATTTGTGATTTTGCTAAACTAAGAGTCTTAACAATAAAATAAATCTTACATTGAATTGGCACACAATAATTGACTGGTTTATTTTGAGACTTGGAAGTCTGAAACATAATATTGTCAGGCTTTGGCCCCTGAAGAAGCATCTCAATATTCTGAAATTATTTAAAAGAGGATGCACTGCCCTGTCATTTCTTCCTGTTCTACTAACAGGGTCTTAATCAAAGAGATCAACTGAGAATACTCTTTAATTCTACACGTAATATATCTGGCAGATTGCTGACGGGATTAAAGGGAGACTGTATGAAAAATAAACAACTTGGCTGAATTTTCCTTTTCTTCTTTTCCATCATATGACTACTGGAAATATTTTTTAGATGTCTAAGGCTCAGATTCAGCTAGCATATAGAAAGTTCTCTTACCCAGTAGATGCACACATAGAATTTTTAATAGATAAATATTCTCTTCTCACATTTTACTAAAAGCCACTCATTCTGAGTGTGACTTTCTGCAAATACATCCTGCCTGATTCCATACTATCCAAGTCAGTGGAGAATAAAATAAATTTTGAAGCATATATTCATATTTATATGAAACAGTAAACTCATGAGCAATTGCATTGTTTTCCTATTGTTCATGATGAGATGTAATTGACTCCTACCTAGAATTGAAATGACAAAGAAAAAAGCATTAAATTCCTATATTATAAACAAATATATCTTTTCTCTTGGTTTCAAGAGAGAGACAAATATTGAAGGTTCAAACCACGGCCATTCACCCAGGAAAGTTTTGGTTATCTGTTCCTAAAGAAAATTTACCGTGCAACAGGTTTAAATTTAGAAGGATAGACTTCTGACCAAGATGTTAGATTGAACAGGAATGGAAAACACTTTCCTGGTCTAAATCATAGAAAATGATGAATGATATATACATTCAAAATATTTAAAATGTATCTCTGAGATTACAGGCATGGAAGGGAAATGCCTAAGTGCCCTAAAAACAAAACCAAATGACTACCACAACAAAAAGCACCTCATAATAATTTTGTTAACCAAGCATCAAAACTGAGCAACTGATAATGTACTATAACCAGGTATGTAACTTGTAAGTCGAAGTTGAAACATCTACAAAAGGAGAGTAAGTACAGTGTACTTTAAGTAGCAAGAATAGGGATCCTAGTCTGAAGCTGGATTTCAGGAAATGATGACTTCATATATAAATTCTGGTCTGGAGTTTTATTCTGGAAGTAAGGTGAAATGAAGTCATAAATAATTGATACCCTGAGACTAAAATATAGTTTTGAGGATCAACTTTGTGCAAACCATACAGTACAGAAAACCTAAGTCTAAAAATCTCACATACAATCTATTTCAGAATTGGTGAACCCAGTAGAAAAGAGGCAGAGGTAACCAGGAAACAGTGCTCTTGAAGACATACACACACACCAACCACATGAGACTCCTGACATGTAACTCCATGTAATTTGAACTCTCTGACAATAAATATGTGTAACCAGTAGATATATGAGAAAGTTCAATGCTAAGAAAGACAACTATAAATTGAATAACTGGGAGGATTTATGATTGGGAATTAGAGCCATCTGAGAGGGACTCTAAAATAAACATGTGATATGTGTAAAGAACTAGAGGGGTTAGTAACATCTTTAAAATAAAAAGGGGCAAGTTATGGAGAAAGATCAGACAATTCTGTAAATCAACAAAGTAGAAATCTTAAGAGGATTATTCACAATCTCTGTGACCTTGGGTGTGTTACTTAACCCTCTCTCCCTCAGTTTCCCATGGAGTTGATGTGGGATTTAATACAGTTAAAGCACTTAGTACCTGGTGCAACATAAGCAATCATTACATATTAGCACTTATTACTATTAGAGATGATGGCATATCTGTAAAATATAAAGAGGCTAAAAATTAGCAATTAAAAAAGTTCTTGTTTAGATTAGAACATTTTAATAGAAAAGTTGAAAATCAGAGAACCAATAAGGGTGAAGGCCAATATAATAATATTGTATATAAATTAAA
Organism: Balaenoptera ricei; assembly: GCF_028023285.1. Taxonomy (NCBI): domain Eukaryota; kingdom Metazoa; phylum Chordata; class Mammalia; order Artiodactyla; family Balaenopteridae; genus Balaenoptera; species Balaenoptera ricei. The sequence goes on along the minus strand of NC_082651.1, from coordinate 74,610,616 downwards.
CTGAGAAAATTTCAGAGAATTTAAAACAAATTGACTTCGAATTGGAAAAACACAGAGAAAGTTTAAGATACACAGGATTAGTTTCAGAAATACCAGTATATTCCTAATATAAATACAGAGACAAAAAATGAGAAGAATTAACAGAGAAATAATATTTTTGGGGGTTTAAAAAATTACACTCAGTCCTAAAGATGATTAATAAAATAAATCCACAACTGAAATGCAGATCATCAAGAATATCCAAAATTGCATGAAACAAAAGAGAGCACTTACAAAGGAACAGAAATTAAACTTTTTATCAGCAACAATACATATTAAAGACAATGGGATAATGTCTCCAAACTGCTGAAATAAAAATATTAATAATTATATTTAAAAAAACAGAATAGATCTAAATGATATAAAATCTAGTTTTGAATTAATCTAAGCAATGCCTCAACAGCATGGAAATTTGCCTAGTCACTTCTGTGGAATTTCTTTGGTCCTGTATTGCATAGCTGACTGCATTGAGAGTTAAAATGTTTTAATATGATCGTCAGAGGTAAGGGGATCAGAACATGCCCTGAAATGGAACCTTTTTTGGACATCAGTGTTTGATGATCTCCATTTTCTGAGAGCTTAGTTTAATGGTCAGAGACAGACGGTAAACAAATGTTCCCATCACTGAATATACAATAACAAGTATGTTAAATACTATGAAGGGAAAAGATGAATTGCTACTAACATGTAGGACAGGGAAACCTGTAGCCTGGGCATCAAAGAAGGTCAGAGACTAAGAGAATGTGCAGCTGTTAACTATGTGGGATTAAAATATGAAAGAGATTTAGAGCTCCATATAATAAGAGAATCCCAAATAGAGAAAGGGATACTTCCATTTATATAACATATAAAATATGTTATGGTTCAAGATGGCAGAGTAGAAAGACGTGCTCTCACTCCCTCTTGCAAGAGCACCGGAATCACAACTAACTGCTGAACAGTCATCGACAGGAAGACACTGGAACTCACCAAAAAAGATACCCCACATCCAAAGACAAGGGAGAAGCCACAATGAGATGGTAGGAGGGCGCAATCACAATAAATTCAAATCCCATAACTGCTGGGTGGGTGACTCACAAATTGGAGAACAATTATACCACAGAAGTCCACCCACTGGAGTGAAGGTTCTGAGCCCCACGTCAGGCTTCCCAACCTGGGGGTCTGGCAACGGGAGAAGGAATTCCTAGAGAATCAGACTTTGAAGGCTAGCAGGATTTGATTGCAGGACTTCAACAGGACTGGGGAAACAGATACTTCACTCTTGGAGGGCACACACAAAGTAGTGTACGCATCGGGACCCATGGGAGGAGCAGTGACCCCATAGGAGACTGAACCAGACCTACCCGCTAGTGTTGGACGGTCTCCTGCTGAGGCAGGGGGGTGTCTGTGTCTCACGGTGAGGTCAAGGACACTAGCACCAGAAGTTCTGGGAAGTACTCCTTGGCGTGAGCCCTCCCAGAGTGTGCCATTAGCCCCACCAAAGAGCCCAGGTAGGTTCCAGTGTTGGGTTGCCTCAGGCCAAACAACCAACAGGGAGGGAACCCAGCCCCACCCATCAGCAGAAAAGCGGATTAAAGTTTTACTGAGCTCTGCCCACCAGAGCAATACCCAACTCTACCCACCACCAGTCCCTCCCATCAGGAAGCTTGCACAAGCCTCTTAAATAGCCTCATCCACCAGAAGGCAGACAGCAGAAGCAAGAAGAACTACAATCCTGCAGCCTGTGGAATGAAAATCACATTCACAGAAAGAGAGACAAAATGAAAAAGCAGAGGACTATGTACCAGATGAAGGAACAAGATAAAACCCCAGAAAAACAACTAAATGAAGTGGAGATAGGCAACCTTCCAGAAAAAGAATTCAGAATAATGATAGTGAAGATGATCCAGGACCTCGGAATAAGAATGGAGGCAAAGATTGAGAAGATGCAAGAAATGATTAACAAAGACCTAGAAGAATTAAAGAACAAACAAACAGAGATGACCAATATGAAATGAAAACTACACTAGAAGGAATCAATAGCAGAATAACTGAAGCAGAAGAACGGATAAGTGACCTGGAAGACAGAATGGTGGAATTCCCTGCTGTGGAACAGAATAAAGAAAAAAGAATGAAAAGAAATGAAGACAGCCTAAGAGATCTCTGGGACAACATTAAACACAACAACATTCACATTACAGGGGTCCCGGAAGGAGAAGAGAGAGAGAAAGGACCCAAGAAAATATTTCAAGAGATTATAGTCGAAAACTTCCATAACATGGGAAAGGAAATAGCGACCAAAGTCCAGGAAGTGCAGAGAGTCCCATACAGGATAAACCCAAGGAGAAACATGTCAAGTCACATAGTAATCAAACTGGCAAAAGTGAAAGACAAAGAAAAATTATTGAAAGCAGCAAGGGAAAAACAAAAAATAAAATACAAGGAAACTTCCATAAGGTTAAAAGCTGATTTCTCAGCAGAAACTTGACAAGCCAGAAGGGAGTGACATGACATGTTTAAAGTGATGAAAGGTAAGAACCTACAACCAAGATTACTATACCCGGCAAGGATCTCATTCAGATTTGATGGAGAAATCAAAGCTTTACAGACAAGCAAAAGCTAAGAGAATTCAGCACCAACAAACCAGCTCTATAACAAATGCTAAAGGAACTCCTTTAAGTGGGAAACACAAGAGAAGAAAAGGACCTACAAAAACAAACCCAAAACCATTAAGAAAATGGTAATAGGAACATATATATCGATAATTACCTTAAATGTGAATGGATTAGATGCTCCAACCAAAAGACACAGGCTTGATGAATGGATACAAAAACCAGACTCATGTATATGCTGTCTACAAGAGACCCACTTCAGACCTAGGGACACATACAGACTGAAAGTGAGGGGAAGGAAAAAGATATTCCATGCAAATGGAAATCAAAAGAAAGCTGGAGTAGCAATGCTCATATCAGATAAAATAGATTTTAAAATAAAGAATGTTGCAAGAGACAAGGAAGGACACTACGTAATGATAAAGGTTAATTTATTACTATGTATTTCCATGCTGGCACTTTTGTCTTTATATATTAATTTTAAAAAGTGGCTTTATATACTAAAATAGTCACTTTCTATTATTATTATTACTATTATTTAGACAAGAATGAAGATTCTTGCCTTCCTAAAATAAGGCTGGTAGAAAAGATTTTGTGAAAATGTTCTTTGAACATGATAAGCTATCTTATTCTTGGCCCTTAATATCTCATCTCATATTGGCTATCAAAAACATCTAAGCAAATATGATACCAATTTCTTCTTTCCAATGATTTCAGCATCTTAATCTTGATTTTATTTTAATAGTTATCCCCAGGTTTTCATCATTTAATTAATGTGAAAAGATAGGTGATTTCCCTTTCCTTTTAAACCAGAAAGTCTCTTTCACAGGGTAGTAATTAAAGATTCCTTGACAAAAGTTAGTGGAGAAGAAAAACACCATAATTGCTTCATCACTATTCTATTCTGACGTGAGATTTCTATCTTACAATTCAAGTAATCTAATAAGCACAAAAATACGCATTTGAACTATTTTTTTCTGGGATTAGGCATAAAGCTTAGAGTATGGTAAAATCATTTTTCTTTAGGGGTCCTTTAGGGGGTTAGTTTTTCTTAAGGGTTCCTTAGGGGGTTTAATGTATTGAGAAGTTATTTTTTTTTATTTGTTTGTTTTATTTTGGATGTTAGAGATTTTTTTTAATCCAAAAAAAAAAAAAAAAAGGCAATAATACACACAAAAAATGGAATTTGGTTGGGGAAGGCTCCTTACTAAGTGTACTGTTAGTGTTACAGTATAGACTTCACACTCTACAGGTTGCATTATAACTATACAGTAATTGCAGTCTGTGAGTATTCAGAATCAATTATCTTCTATGTTCCAAGGTCAAAGCAGGGTGAACATGATTGACGTGGTCAGGATCTATAACATTTTACTTTGGAAAGGCTCTTACTTTCACACACCCAACCCAATTTCACAATATATTTCAGTACACAATGAATTAATTATGAGCCAGTTCTGAATGTGTGCAAAAGCATAGTCACATTTCTTTTCTTATTTTAGAAATTAATTTCAACAAAATATCATAGATGATCCAAAGAATCCCTGAGGACAGGAGAGAGTCAGGGAGTAAATAATCTCATGTTTTGAGGATATATCATCTTGGGAACGTCTGAGACAAGTCCCTTTTCTACCATTGTCTTTTCTTTATGTGTGTACATAGTGTGTAGAGTCGATATAACTAGCCAGCACAGATTAGAAGGGATACTTTTCTGCTTTGATGGAAAATTCTGTGGGTTCCTGTGATGGCTCACCAAGTTTCTTCCTCATCTGAGAGGACAGTCTAGCCCAATATTTTTAACACTAGTTAGGGCAATCCCAAGAAATATCCAGCTATTTTTCCCAGTCTCCCACTCACACATTCTATAAGTAAATATGGAGGAATGAGTTTAACTGTTGGAAGCTGGAAACCGACCTCAGGTAAGACGATGCTCAATCGAGTCCATGCAATTTTGGTTACATAAGGTGGGCGGGATATAATGGAGGAAATCAGAGATTTGCCACCTGGTCAGCCTCTCATGAGTGTGAGCAGATAAAGTCACAAGAAGGTGACTCTGAGAATTTTATGGAGCAATTTTAAGGAGAATTTCTAAAGGCGATAAAAAAAAAATTGTCTACACATTTTCGGAGCTACCAATTTTACCCACCAATTTCAGACCACAATATCTTAACCAGTACCCCTAAGTAATATTAAATTTGCTGCCAGAAAGCTGAGAATCAATTATATCTCCTACCTCTGGTGAATTTATAGGAATTTACAACATGTATTTAGTGCTTTAACCTCATGTCCATCTCCATTATATATTGCTACAACTATTTAATTACATTAATGTGCAATTTGTATTTATGTAAGATGCCTTAAGTTCTCTTTTAAAAAGTTATTTGAAGTCATAATATGACATAATGTCTTTTAAAATTCTCACGAAATTTATTTGAAGGTGCCTGCATTACATATGAGATATTTAAGCTGATTTAAGGCAGGGACTGTGTTTTCTTCACCATAATATACCGAATACCTAACAAAATGCCTGCCATGTAGTACATGTTTAATTAATTATTCTTTTTGCTCAGTTTGGGTATTGAATTGCCACTAAGTACAATATACTACGCTAAGAATACTTTGATTTTAAAAATACACTATATATATAATAACACTCTCAGTGCGGTGGGAATGATTGAGAAAGGAACAAGGAATATCTGAGCAAAAAAATCCATTTCTTTCTTTCGTCCTGCTCAGTTTTTTCATTTTTAAGAATGGTTGAAATCCTAACCTTTTTTATATAAAACCTTGCCTCAAAAACACTTTCTAATTTAAATACAATCCATTTGAACTTATATATTTCTTCCCCCTTAGGTCTAGTTCTTTTAAATTATTTAGAAGAATTTTCTTAAGGCAATTAAAGGGACACATTCAGCAGGATTTAAGCCAACAAATCAGTCAGCAGTTTTTGGTCACCTCATAAAGCAGTTTACATCCAGTCCATGTATTTGATATTTCACATGCCATCATAACAGAGCTATCAATTTTCTGATTTGCAAGCCATTGACAGAGTTAATACCCCAAAAGGCTACTGCAGTGTTAAGCTCCTAAAATTGTTTTAAACTCATCCATAAATTAGACTATAGCCCAATCATGTATGATTTTATCCTTGTGCTCCTTGAAAAAGCATGAGCTCAGTGTTCCAGAAACAACACTCTTTAGAAGAATAGCCTATTGGATCTATTTATTTTTTATTAACTTTTGATGCTGACTAAATATTCAGGTTCACCATAACATGCTGTAAGTTACACAAGCAACAATAAGATACTGCTTGACCTATTATTTTTGAAGTTGGTGTTTTAAGTATTAGCAGAGCCTAACACAGTTCAGGACAAATATGAAGCATTCAAAATATGTGAGTAGAAGGCTAAATAACTGATCTATGTTCATTTGCACTGCTTAGCTAGAATAAGGCTTGTCCTTGCAAAGAGATAGGCCTAAAGTTTCATGTACTGTGAGTAAATCACATAAAGATTTTGACCAAAAATTATCCCTCCTAAGGAGAGGAAACACATACATTTTATATCACTGTTTGCTATATTAAAAAAAATCCTGTCCCAGAATAATTTCAATAGGACTTTTAAGGAGACTCTTCTTTGATTTAAAAAATTTGAGATGAAGAAGAATATGAAAATGTGCATGCATCTATCTGTGTAAACACAAGTGCACACACAAAATTATAGTAGCAAGAATGACACAGCCTGGTCCAACTCACTTCTCCTCCCCTCCCCTGCCTCCATTTCCAATAGGAATAGCTGGCTCTAAGCTATTCATCAGCTGCATCCTAAATAACAAATCTTAAAGATAGCTTTTAGCCCTTAATTGACTTGACAAATCTTCAGTACTTGGTTTTATTGACTGGTCCCCACTCCCACCCATACAGCTTCTTTTCCAAGAGCTCCCTCTTGATGTGTTCCTGTGACACTCTAGTTTTCCAACTCATCTCTGTCTATCCTACCAGGAGATTTTCTTCCCATAATAGTGTAGTCCTGGCTCTGTACTGATTTCCCTTAAAAGTAGATCTTCCTCTTCTCTCTCTTCAACTTAGCTCACTTCTCATTGCTCCTATTTTCCATCTCCTCTTCTCTCCTCTTCTAAAGTACTTCCTCTGGAAGCTTTCCCTTCACTGATACCAATAGTTTTGACTGCTACCTACATGTGGATTATAGTCTTAAAGGGGGTCCAATAAACAGTCACCTTCTTCTCTAGCTGAATTCTGATCATATAGAGAGAGAAGACAGAGACTTAGGTGGGTAGAAATAAAAACATCATATTTATATTTTTGAAAAGGCCAGTGTCTTTGAATGTGGCCTATATATTTGGAAATGTGGAATGTCAAACAATGAAATGCAATAAAGCAGGGAGCTACCCACCCATTCATTGGCAACAGTGGATAACTGTGGTCTGCTCTGTGGAAATATTATTTTTCTCCAAAGCAAATCACATGACAAAGAACATTGAAGAACACATGCTTTCTGTAGAAAGGATGGCCCCCAAGATAAAGAAGAATGAAAGATGCTGAGTTTCTCATACCCGGTTTGTCTTTTCAAATAATCAGATGTAAGTGAGAAGATGAATTGAGGGAAGAGTATTCCAGAAGTAATCACCCTTCACCAAGAAAAAAACCCTTTCCCCCACTAAATTTAATGATAACTCTCAAAACTATACGTCCAATGTCATTTTCTATTCGGAGATATAGTCCCATGTATTCCATAGACTGAAGATTTTTTTTTACTCAGCCTTCTAACAGAACCTTTAAATGCAACATGTTCACAATTGAACTTACCATATTCTACCATCAACCTGCTCTTCTTGTACCCCCATCTCAATGAATAAAATATTCAACCAGTTTCCAAATACAGAAAAATAAGTCCTTTCCTTCATTTCCCATATCTACCTGGTCAATAAAATCTATCAGATCTAGCATCACATGATCTGAACCAGTTTCTTCAATGATTTTATCATTGACTTACTTTAAGTTATCTTAATTTCTTATCTGTATACAGCAAGGACATCTAAAAATTGTTTCTATCTCTGTCTATTCTAAAAAGCTTTCTCTGAAAGGTACTCAAAGTGATATTTCCAAAACAAAAATATAAATATAATACATATTATTGATATTGATAATGATAGCTTCCATTCACTCTGTACTTACTATGTGTCAGGCACAATCTAATCTATACACACACACACACACAAAGTGGTATAAGTAACAGTGTTATTCCTGCTTTAAAGGTGAAAACGTTGTCATTTGCCCAAGGTTATACTCTAAGTAGCAGAAATAGAAATCTGACTCCAGGGACTGGGCACTTAACCATTATGCTATGCTGCCTTATTTCAAAAGAACAACTAAGTAATCACTTTCTTGAATAAAGTTTTAAAGTGCTTCCCCTTTGCCTTTTAAATAACATCAAAACACTCCTTGACCCAAAAGACTCTGTGATCTTACTAATACTATCCATCCCTCTTACCCTCTTTTCCATCTAAACATTTCACAGTTCACTTTCATTATGGCACCATGTTAGATATTGCTTCCATGGTTTTGCTCACGCTGTTCTCTCTACTTTGAAATCCTTATATGGCTTCTCTGCTTGAATAACAAAGGGGGTTCTTGAAATTCTTTGTAGCTAACCCTACCTTCCTTCCCCTCTAACTAGTGAGAAATGATTTATCTTATTTCCAATTCTATGATATGAATGCACCACATTTAGTGATGGATTGGGTTACTATTGACTTTGAAATATGTTGGGAGGTAATGCTTAAGCGCTACTCCCCCACCCCTGTCTCAAGCATGCTTATACACTCACTCACGCTTTGGTGTTCTCCTCTTTTGTATTCTCCCTATACCTTGTGGCTGGCATAGTAAGGTCTTAGCAGCAGCCTAACGCACCTACCTAAGATCCCCCTTTTTATCCTCCTCTCTTCTCTCTTTGCTTAAGTTTGGGTGTTTCCATCATTGGTCTCTAAAAGTGATAAGAGGAAATTATCTTGAATTCAGAGGACCAGAATTTAAATCATGGCTTTGCAATTCATTAATCAAAAATATGCATACTTTGCCTATTGCAGGCTTGGTTCCAGACCACCCCAATAAAGCAAATATTGCAATAAAGCAAGTCACTCAATGTTTTTGGTTTCCCAGTGCATGTAAAAGTTACGTTTATACTATACTGTAGTCTATTAAATGTACAATAGCATTATGTCTAAAAAAAAGTACATACCTAATTTAAAAATACTTCATTGTTAAAAAATGCTAACCATCATCTGAGCCTTCAGCGAGTCATAGCAGTAACATAAAAGATGACCGAAGACAGATCACCATAACAATTACAATAAAAAATGAAAAAGTTTGAAATATTGCAAGAATTACCAAAATATGAATCAGAGACAGGAAGTGAGCACATACCATTGGACAAATGATGCTGATAGACTTCGTTGACTCAGGGTTGCCACAAATGTTTAATTTGTAAGAAATGAAATATCTGCGAAGTGCAAAGTGAAGCGCAATAAAAAGAGGTACGCCTGTAGGTGCACAAGTCATCTAGTTTCCATACTTTGTTTTCTCATTGTAGAATGTTCACAGAAATAATTCTGCCCTGCATAGTTATTTTGAAAATTAACTGAGACAGTACATTAAAAAGCAAACAACATATTGTCTGGCTTACAAAATGATCACAATATATGTAAATTGCAAGCAAATATGTAAAATATACACAAGTGTACAGTATCATGCACAAAATGATTCAAAATGATTTAGAGGATTACTGAAATAATTAAGAAATCCTCAGTCAAGTTCAATTTGGGTATATATTCCATCATTTTTGTTCTCAAAATATTGGAAACCTAATTGTGATAATGCCCTTTATGTGATGGAGTAATACTCTAAATGACTTTGACTAGGACAGTGATACTTCAAAAATGGTAACATAATTCTTAATAATCTTTCTCATACAATGGTTTGCAGTCTTATCATTTGGTTTCTGGAGGTAGATACATTTGCAGGAGAAGAGAAAAAGAAAGAAAAGAGAATTTGCATTTAGACCAGGCTTTCTCAGATATAGGACTATTGACCTTTGGGGACAGAATTTTTACATTGTGGGGTTAACCTATGCACTGTAGGATATTTACCAGCTTCCCTCGACTCTACTAGGAGATCCCAGTAGCAGTCAACTCTCCTATTGGCAGTGTGACAACCTAAAATGCCTCCAGATATTGCCAGATGTTTGGCTGACAACCACTGATTTAGATCAGTCGAAAATAACTAATAGGTGGCCCTTATAAAGGAAATTGGGGGCACTCTTTTTTTTTTTTTTTAATTAATTTATTTTTGGCTGTGTTGGGTCTTCGTTTCTGTGTGAGGGCTTTCTCTAGTTGTGGCGAGCGGGGGCCACTCTTCATTGCGGTGCGCGGGCCTCTCACTATCGTGGCCTCTCTTGTTGCGGAGCACAGGCTCCAGACGCGCAGGCTCAGTAGCTGTGGCTCGCGGGCCTAGTTGCTCCGCGGCATGTGGGATCTTCCCGGACCAGGGCTCGAACCCGTGTCCCCTGCATTGGCAGGCAGATTCTCAACCACTGCGCCACCAGGGAAGCCCGGGGGCACTCTTGATCATCGCCAAAGTGCTGCTGACTTTGAGGTCAAGTTATGAGTGTGGTAACTATCTCATCATTAATATGCTCCGGGAGACTGCTGTTTTCTATTTCCTTTTTTATTATGAAATCCCACAATAGCAATATCTGTCATGCTTCAATCGATTTTGTATCAATTTTTCTGTGCTCTGAGAAGGCTGTTCTTAAGCTTAAAGGGATAGTATGAAGGGGGTAGAGATGCCTTCTTTTTTGAGGTCACCGAAACATATTAGCTCTTAAAGGTCCATGGGTGGAGCACCTCTACTCCGGTCAGCAGAATTTTCACAAGGCCACTCATGGTAAAACATCATATAAAATGAATATAATATATGCAACTGAAAGACAAAGACCTTTTAAAATAAGCACCTGACACTTCCTCTCTTTTCGCTCTTTTTTTTTTCCTTTGGAAATTGTCACATGAATTCAGCACTGGGCATAGAGCAGGACAAGTTTTAATAACTAATCACCCACTGAGGCACTGCAATGGCAAATTTTACTGATACATCAATCCTGGTTCTCATAGCCATTTTGGGAAAAAGCTGCTTTAGAATAAAACAATTCTCTCTGTTTTCCCATGGAAGTAGTGCACACGTGTGCAACCAACATATGTACAAACATTGCCTCTCTCTTTCTCCCTCCCTTCTTCCTTCTCAGTTGACTGTGATTTCTCATTAATTTCTTACTTAACTGTGATTTCCCTTGTGGTTGCTTGAAAGATTAGTTGCAGACTACACTGATAGAAATATAAAGTCCAGTCTATGGAGGAGAGTACATCTACTACCTGGTGCCAGTCAGCACACACAGCTGTGTTGGGGAATTCTTAAAGACTAATAATACTAATGAATCTCAGAGTTATAATGACCTCTTCTCTTAGTGCCAAATTTGCTCTTTAGAATGTCTGTCTTTCTATTCTTCAGGATTAGTAATATTTCAGCTCCTTTTCTTATTGCTTTAAGTAACGTTAAGTCTCTAACTTTCATTATTATCTACTAGATTGAGCCATCCTGTAATAACCTTCATTCCATTATTTTCTCAGATTTTTAAATATTTTAATTATTATATAGGATTTGTATAATTTTGCTAATTTTAATCTAAATATCCTGAAAATTTGGGAAAACTCAAGACAAACCCACAGTTTTTATACTTGTAGTAAAGAAAAGAATAATTATTTAGTCCTTAAGATGGGGATTCAGTACTACTTCCTGTCTTGTCAATACAACTTACAGAATAATTTAAGAAGACCTGTAAGAATCTCATCCCCTATCTGTGGCAAGGCTCAACAGTCAAATCGTCTTTTGAAAATGATATCCTCATCCTCATCCCTACCCAATTCCTACCCAGCAAATTTCTTGAAGTGTTAAAAAGTGAAGAGGAGAATAAACTTGGGAGTGAGTTGTAAAATTCTGCACAGCAGAATGGTTGCCACAACACCATACAAACCATTTTTATTCATTTCTGCTTGGTCTATAAGAAATTGATCTTTTTTATTTGATGAGGCTTTCTTTTTGGAAAGTATAAGGTCAATTTTTTGAAAATGTTTCATACGTTTTAGTACAGTTAAAGTAAGTGTTTAAGTATAGTTTCTTAAATAATTGTTGGGTAGTGGATTGTCTAAACATTCATTAGATCAAGTTTGATTATTTTACTGTTTTAATTTTCTCTTTCTTAATTTTTGTCCATCAACTTCAGATAGGTATGCTAAAAGTCTTCAAAAGTGATAATGGATTTATCAAACTCTACTTGTAGTGTTGTCGTTTTTTGCTTTATATCTTTTGGGTCTTGGGTTAGTACCTGTTATCTGATAGAAACATGGCTACACTAACTCTCTTTTGGCTATTATGCATTTGTTTGGTATGTATTTTCCCATTCCATAATTTTCAACTGTGCTCAATTATTATGCTTTAGGTTAAAGATATAAATTTGGACTTACAAGCTCCAGTCTAATATATAAAGAGCTTAGAGGTTATCATTTCCATCCTCATAAGAATTAAAAAGCTTAACAAACTGAAGATAAACAACTCATATCCATCAGATATTTGAGGTAGCATGGGAAATTATAGCTTTTATTATATCAGAAGACATCATTAAATTAGAAAAGACTGCCCTCTTTTTGGCCACATCGAGAGGCTTGCGGGATTTAAGTACCCTGATCAGGGATTGAACCTGGGCCCTGGCAGTGAAAGCGCCGAGTCCTAACCATTGGATCGCCAGGGAATTCCCAGAAAAGACTGCTTTAAAAGGGTACAATTAGAAAAAGTTCATGGCAATTAAAAATATGTTTCCCTAAAGATAAAATAATTGTACTGATAAACAGGATAAGAAAAATAGAGATAGCTAAGTTCAAAGTAGGAATGTCAAATATAAAGATAAAAAAGAATTTCCAGAGTTGAGCAAAAATTCAAGATGATCAAAAATGTTAGGATAACATTAATCATGTACAAATTCTAATAATAAAAATGAAGAATGGAGGCAATGAGCTCTCCTCAAGGCAAAAAAACAACAGAAAGAAAACAAGGTATTTTAAAATAATGAATTCTTTCAATTTCAATATATGAAAACTATTAAGATTGCTGAAAGTGATGAATGAAAATGCACACACACACACACGCCTTCTCTTTCCAAGCTTCCTGCTGTTCAACATTAAGTGTCTTTTTGATCCTCAACATCAAGATGACTGTTCAAGCTCAAGCCATAAAACCCAATTTTCAACCAAAAGGAGAAGAAAAAAAAAATCCATTTTTAAGGAGAATCCCTGAAATCTAATTTCAATGGCCAATCCTTAGTCTCTTGACTAACAAGAATAACTGAGGTGAGCAGATTTACAAAAAAAATACAGGATTAAAATGTTAGACATGTCCTAACTGTAACCATAGAAACAACAAAATTCAATCCTAGTTCAACTCCTAATTAGACTTTCAACTAATGACCTGATGGAAAAAGAGACATTTTAATTTATAAACATGTGTACTACTTAACCCTAGTCTATGCTGTTGTACATATGATGTTCAACATTCAATAAAAAATTAAAGACACAAGGAAAACAATCCATTGTCAAGAGACAAAAAAATCAGCAGAACCATACATGACCAAGATATTTGAAATATGTCAAGTACTCTGAAGTAACTTTGTTACAATATGTTAAAGGATATAATGAAAAAGATAGATTACTTGAATTAGCAGATAGGGATTTTTAATGAAAAGATTAAAAATAGAAAAAGGAATCAAATAGAAATAGAAAAGCATGATATCAGAAATGAAAACTTTTTGATGGACTCATCAGTAGTCGATTTCAGACTTAAGAAATCGGTGAACTTGAAAATAAGAAATCAACAAAATTGAATCCAAAGGAAACAACAACAAAAACATGGGACAGAATCTAAGAGCTATGGATTGTGGGACAATATCAAATGACTGAACACAGGATTATCTGAAGCTCCAGAGGAAAAACAGAGACAGCATAAGGCAGACAAAACATAATGGGAAGGAATTTTCTAAAATAATGAAAGCTATCAAACCACAAAATCAGTAAGTTCCAAGAGCACCAAACAGGAAAAAAGTAAAACAAAATGCATCTAGACATGCCATATTTAAATATTTAAATAAAGGAGAGATCTTGAAAGCTGATAAAGGAAAAAATATTACACAGGGAATAACTAAGCTAAGAATTACAGCAGATGTCTTGTCAGAAAATATGCAAAATACAAGAAGATACATGGCGCCTTTCAAAATCTGAAGAAAAACAAACCTGTTAACCCGGATTCTAAACCCAGTGAAAATATGTTTTAAAATTAAGGTGAAATAAACACTTTTTTAGAAAACACAAAAGACAAGAGAATTCATGGCTAGGAGACTTTTGTTAAAATAACTGTCAAAGGAACTTCTTTAAAAAACAGAAACTAACACATCATTGTAAAGCAATTATACTCCAATAAAGATGTTTAAAAAAAGACAAAACTTGAATCTCCACAAAGAAATGAGGAAGCCCATAAATGATAAAAATTAATACAGATATAATTATATTTTTCATTATTTTTCTCTGTTTGGCTTACATCACTTGGTATGAGGTAAGGTCCATCCATGTTGCTGCAAGTGATATTTTATCCTTTTTTATGGCTAAGTAATATTTCAGTTTTTATGGCTAAGTAAGATTTCACATCTTCTTTATCCATTCTTCTGTGGATGGATATTTAGGTTGCTTCCATGTCTTGGCTATTGTAAATAGTGCTGCTGTGAAGATTGGTGTGCATGTGTGTATCTTTTCGAATTATAGTTTTCTCCAGATATATGCCCAGGAGTGGGATTGCAGGAATTAGTTATTTTCAATCTTGTCATAGATTTCTTCTACAAATATATATAATTATATTAATTATATAATTGTATATAATTACATATTATATATCTATTATAAAATACCATATATATATGCCATATATATATATATATATAAATAAATAATTCCCATGTAAGAGAACTAAAATACTAAGATCTACTTTCCCAAAAATATCTCTAGTTATTACAACTTTACTTATTTTATGTGATAGAATCAAGTGCACAAGTGTTTGATGATTCAATATGGTCTTTTAACTCCAATAATTTGTTTTCTTTCACAGCAACTAAGTTGTGAAGTTACTGCATAGCAAGATCCTAAATCAGTGATTTAAAAGTCAATTAATCTCTCATTCTCTCTCTATCAGAGAAGATTCCAAATAATCAGTGTTAATAAATTAGCAAAGTAACAGTGATTATGTGTTCATTTTATTAAAATTCGAGGTAAATCTCTTACTGTCTTTTCTTAGAAATTCTTTTTTGTATAAAATTATCACCTATTTTATGTCCCATAAATATAACATTCATTAAATTTTGTCCAGTCATGGAAAGGTCTTATGGAAATGTTGTCTGAAAAACTTGGCAACCTGGAGAGTTGTTCTTACCTTGATGGGTTGTGATTATAATGTTAGTAAATCTGATAAGGTACAACTTGTTACTGAAGTATTTTGATTAAATTGAGTGTTGAGTTTTAAGTGTATTTTTTCCACTAAGATCTAACTACCAAAAAAAATCAAATTATAAATTTGATTGAGGTTGGGAAAAAGCTCGCAATAAAAAGACAAATGTAAATAAACTTGCAGTTTTGTGAAAAGAAACCATAAAGTTTGGAAGGAAGAAAACATATTTTAGCAGTTTTCAAATATCAATGAATGGATATGCCACTAGAATTTTTCTTAATAATTTATAAAACTTCCACAGATAATAAAAAATTAGAATTCCACAGAGAACTTTAATCTTTTACTTAATGTGAATATTTATTTATGTTTGAAATGTAGTCAAATCAAGTTTAGTGGATGGTAACACTCAGTGCTCAAATGATGGGCATGGGATCTAAAAACTCACTCAGTATGGCCTCATCAGCTGCACTATAGAATTTTTCAAGACATTTTAATTCACAAAGTTTTGTAGGTCTTATTACTGTAATCATCAATATTAGGTGTTAAAGTGTTGTGAATTCTATATATTACTTTGAATTTTATTGAATGTTATATTTGTATTCTAGCATTAGAATGCAGTTAATTGTATTTCTGAATGAAGCATATTGTGACTTAAAATTATAATTAATTAATATATAAAGCATTGAATTTGAGGTGTAACTCTAAATATTGTTTATAATAAATACACTAGTCAAAGCATTTGAAAATATATTAAATATATAAAATATTTGTTTCAATGCTATTTTATAGTAGGAATTTTGACACATATAAGGAAGGATCTGTTTTCATACAAATGCACATATTAAAATATATCTTTTTTTTCCCATTTGTAGGGTATTTGGTTCATAGATATTTTAAAGATAGTGAAAGCTCCTGCTCCCTCTAGTAATCTATCACATATTATTTCATATAGAACTCTTGGGCGATTTACTGTGTCTCAAGGCAGATAGTTCTTTCATTGGATGAACATTACTATGACCAATAACTTCCTTATAATGGGCTGAGAGCCATGTCTTTTTAAGTCACACATTAATCCTAATTCTGCCCTCAACAGTGACAAAGAATTACTCTATGCTTTTTCTCTGTCCTTTGACAGTGCTTCAGATGTTTGAAGACAGCTGTCATGTCTCTCCACTAAGACCTCTCTTCTCTGGGGAGAAAGTCTCTAGGCATTTTTTTTTCCTATTTCCCTCTTTCACTTTTCTTTTTTCCTACTGTGCTTCATACAACATTTCCCTCAGCTCACCATTCTGGTTGCCCTTCACTATACTCTCTCCTTTTTGTCAATTCCTCTCTGAAAATGTGGCACTCAGATTTTAACACAATACTATTACACTTGGAGCACAAGTATAATAGGTTTATGTTCTGTTCTCTGTACTTCTATTTACACAAACTGAGAGTACACAAGTGATTTTTTTTTCACAAGTGATTTTAATACTAGGTTACACCACTGGTTTATTTTAAGGTTGCATTTAAAATATCAGAAAGGCAATGATAGAAAAAGGTTGATAATATTGGACAAGATGAAGCAAGGATGGAGCTGTTATAGTTTAGGCCAGTACTGATCTGCAAATTGGACTACATGGCCTATCACAAAAATCACAGGAGCAGAGAAAATTGTCAGTGGCAGAAGCTAGACAAGGGATAGCAATAAGAATGACAAATACTGAACAGAGCTAGACCATTGGAAAGCCAACATTTTGGCAAACAAAGAGTAATCAAGAAATCTTCAGGTACTAAAGAATCAGAGTACTTTTAAAACATTTGGGAAAAGGGCCCTTCTTGGAGTAATCTGATGAACGAAGTATTAATCATTAGTGTTCAAGCCCTAATTTGTAGTGTGAATTTCAATACCTTACTTGGATCCATTTTATTAACAAAGAAAATTGGAGATAAGTTAATATAATAACTGATGATGGGTTTTTAATTTGTATAACCATTTTTGGCAGCAGCCTAGTGATTGCTACCAAAGTTAAAGATGTACAAATTTGAGCCCGGCAGTTGTCAGTGTCTACCCAAGATTTCTCTCGCATATGTAAACAAAGAGGTGTGTTCAAGCATGTTCAATACTACCCTATAATGGCAAAAAAACAAGTGAAAACAATTTCTTTCTCATAGGGGAATAAACAAGAGATTATTAATTGGAGTTAAAAGGACTGTATTGGCTCTTTATGTGTCATCATAGTAGTGTGGAAAAAAATGTTGGCCAAAACATGATAAAAATAGTACCAAATATATCCATAGCCTGTATAGAGTACATAAACTCATCTGTTAAAGAGAGAGGGACTCTCAGATTACAAACGAACAAAACACCTAAATGTAGTTTAAGAGAGACATACCTAAAATGTAACAATACAGAGTTTAAAAGTAAATGGGAAGAAAACATGTACTAGTAAATGATAAAACAAAAGAAGTAGAATAGTTATTTTAACAATATCAGAAAAAATACACTGAAAATTAAAGACAACAAGGATAAAAAGAGCTACCACATATTGATGAGAAGCAATCTGCCAAAAATATAAAATAATTCTGAATGAATGGGTAACAGATAACAAAAGAGCTGCAAAATATCTAAAGCAAAAATGATGAAATTGTAAAGAGAAATTAAGACAACCATATCATATTAGAAGAGTTTTAAGACATCTATCTCAGTAATTGAATCATTAAGCAAAAAAAAAATGATAATGAATGACTAAAATAGTAACACAGAACACTGAAACAGCACATTCTTCTAAGTGTACATACATAGAATCCTTCAACCAATGACATTTTCCCAGATACTTATGTACTAGCCCATAAAGAAAGTAATAAATACCAAAGAATCAGAAACATACCATTTTCTTTAAATACAAATCAATAAAATTAGAAATCAATAAAACAAATTATAAAATGTAATTTTGGAAACTTGAAATGCTGCCAAATAATTAATGATTTAATTAAGAAATCATAATGCTAATTAGAAAATATTTAGAACTGAACAATCTGCAGAATATATTAGGGCTAGTGGATAGGAAGACTCAATATCTTAAATTGGTCATTTGTTACCTAACATTTAACTTCAATGTAAATGTTAAACACCTTTTCCTGAAACTATACAAATTTGTGTAGAAAATAAGGGCCAAAATTGCCTATGCAATTTTGAAGATATGTAAAGGGGTACTTGCCCTCCAGATATCAAAACCTGATGTAAAGCTAAACTAATTAAGATGGTGGAGTGTTGGCAAAGAAATAATAAAGGTAATAGAAGAAATGCTCAAAAACAGCTCATTGTAAAAATTGGAAATTTGCCTGTGATGGAGGAGGCATTGCTTTTCATCATTTACAGATGAAAAAAAAACAAGCATTGAGTGTTTAGAAACTTGTTCAAGATTCTGTAGCAAGCAAATAGCTCAGTCTACTTTGTCCCAGATTTTCCGATGTGAGGATTTGAGATGTCAACCTCTATGCTGCTGGGAGAGAAAAGGAAATGTGTGATATAAGAAACATGTGATAGTCATTGGTGCTGATCATCAAACATTTCTGGTGCTCTACCTTTCAGTGAACATGGTAAGTTGCACTTCTCAATTGATTTTGGAGTTAGGCACGGTAATGAGAATCGCTTTGGACCACAAAATGGAAGATTAAATCGGGTATCTCACTGCCATGTAGAGAGATAAGAGTCAGTGCATGATTTGGATTCTGTGTTTCTTTCCCACTGCTGTGTTGATTTGGGTCTCTGACTGAATTTGCTGAACCATGTTGTTTATGTAATTTGAGCAAAAAATACACTTTTGTTGTGTGAATCCACTGATATTTGGCAGCATAATCCAGCCCTATCTGACAAAATACAATAATTATAAGAAAAAAAGAAAAGGACAGTGAGACTGAGAGATGTATCACCCAATCTTTTTACCTAAGTTAAATCATGAAATTTATTTTTGTTTCTTTCAAGGCCATACTTTAAGTCACACAGACCACAGCTAATCCAGCAGAAGAATTTGTTGAATTTAAAATACTAGGAAGTAATAAATTAGTTCCCCAGATTCAAATGTCACAGAGAGAGACTAGCCTAATGGTTAAAGTTCTGTATAATTCAACTTGTGTTTCAATTCACTATAAGAAAGACCTTGAACATTTAAGAGCCAAATCAGAAGGGAATCAAATGGTGTTAGTATATTCTTTCCAACTTGTCTGAAAAGCCATACCATAGAGTAATGCTGACTTACCTCATTTCGATGATCTCCTGGGAAGAGGATAAATGAAGTGTTTAATTCCTGCTATGATTCAGAACCAGGAAGCCAAATCCCAGCCTGTGTTTTCAGAGTCAACCGTCAGGATAATTTCTGGCAAGAGCCTTTCTTTTTCTGTTAATACAAAAAGTGTATGAAAGATTCAGATTAGCTGCCTGGCTTGATGCAAATCACAGGAAATTGCTTAAATTTCTACTATTCCTCTTCTACAATGAAACTGCCTGTGAGCAATTTGCATTTTTTATTCATAGAACATAGAAAATTAGGTTGGTAAATTTTCTTATTATCAAAAGCCATAGCTTTGTGAGATATGTAAAGTGTTAACTACCATTTGTAAATATCTAAGTGAAACGAACAAAATATTTTAGGGCAGTACATGGAAAGACATAAAAATATAAACTACTGCATGTCCTAAGAGAAAAATTATATCAATTAAAATTTTATTTTTTTCAAGTTAAGAAATAGGAGTCTTCCTATTTGATGATTTGAAAAATATTTATTCATTCATCTATTTAAAAAATAGTTATTGAGTCTTAGAAGTTAGCCATAGAATTTCATATGGAGGTAGCGAAATGTACAGCACCAGTGCCTGTCCTCAGAGAGCATAGTTCTTTTGGAAAATATAAGACTTTAGATAGAAAGGAAGAAAATAAAGGAGCTATAAACCTAGGGGCAGACTCTCAAGTAAGTTTTAAGTCTTGAATGGTCCCACCACAAACAAACAAAAAAAACCCATCAACAACACTCTTCTACATTTTCTGAAATCTTTATTTTCATTTTGCTAGATTTACCATAATTTTAGCTATTAACACAATTTCCTTTTTCAGCTTCTTTTAACAGAAAGAGTATAGGATTTGAAGTCACACAAAACTAGGTTGGAATGCCAAATCTAATAGTGACCCTCTTGGCTTAATTCCTTAAACTCACAAAGCCTTAGTTTCCTAATCTAAAAACTAGAATTATATTTACTCCATAGATTTTACTTTATTTTGGGAAAATTTATATAAAACATCTAATGTGCCTAGGGCATATGAGGTGCTCAATATATGTTAGTCCCCTTAACTTAAATAAGCCAACTTCTTTAAAAATGAGAAACCAGTTTAAGGCAGGAATCTATAAAAACATCATTGTTATTAGATAATAGATATTATTTGAGATTAATGCATTTTATTAGATATAGTATAAATATTATTATATATTAAAAATTGAATATATGCTAAGTACTATCTAAGTACTATCCTAAATAGACGACAATAAAAGAATGAGAGAGTATAGTATCTTCTTTAAAGTAGTTTATATCTATGCATCCTTCACAGCCTAACTGAAGTGAATTTGACTTCTTTCATCCTTTTGCTGAATTATTCTTCTTAAAAAGACAAAATGTCATGATTGAGGAGGATAGAGATTTCAAATTGGAGAGGGAAGCATAATGCAAAAGAATAGGGTTAATATAGGGCAGGCTCTGGCAGTATAGTAGTATGTACGGATATGGGAAAATGGGTTTGAAGAGGTGAGGGTAAAGTCCTTAAAGGAACAGAATGAATTACCATAATCACAGTTCTCTGTTTTCAAAATTCTATTTTGTGTTTATCCAAGGCAGAGTGGATCTCTCCCCTTTTTCATTCTCTTGTACATTTTAATGTCACTGATCACAGGATATAGAATTTACATTAGTAAAATCCGACTGGAGAACCAAAATTTGTTACCTTGATTACATGGGAAAATTAACTTCTAGACAACCAACTTATAAATGAATTTTTGAGACTGCCTTTACTGACTGTCCATATACTATGTAGACAGAAACTAAACGTGTGGAAAGAGTTATAAATCCCTGCCATGTTATCTAATAACAGACATTTCTTCAACAGTAACAAAAAATGAATAAAAGAAATGATAACATGTACTGTGAAAGTGTGAAGAAGTTAGATCATCTCAAATATTTAACTTAGAAAGTATCACAAAATATACTATATGACTGAGGTCTTGAGTGATGATAGAATATGCTTATTTCAGAGGACCATTAGTGGCTGTGGAATATTTATACACCTTTATGACATCCACAGTATTGAATTTGATTTAGAGCAAAAGCATTTGTTTAAATAAGCTGTAGAAGTTAAGGATAAATTACTACATGCCTTCATATAGGAACATGTAATTTCTAATTCATCTTCCAGGAACTGTGATGTGTTCGTCAGATAGGTTTTGCATGTCAGCAGTGTGGAAGTATGGCAGAAGTTAGGAAAAGGAAAGAGTGGATCTCAATTTTTCTCATCTACAAATCTCCTGTTCAAAAAAGAATGCCTATTAAGGCAGAGAACCACAAAAATAGATCAAATTTACCTGCCTTTATTTTTTTTCCTTTCTACTTCCTCTCATTTTATTCTATTGCCTTGGCCAGGATCCAAGACAGAAATCATATCCCTAAATAATTTTATACCCAAGAAGAAATATTACGTAAGAAAATATTTGGGAGATGATTCTTCTGAGGATGAACTTACTTTCTCTGATTTGATTACTCCTATCACCAAAAAGGAGACTTTTATTTCCTACTCTGAGGTTCACCATGAGTTAGATAACTCGGTACAGTCCAATCTGGACTGTCTGTCCCAGGCCCTCCTTTCAAACAGAACATAGAAAAGCTTAAGCTGTGAGCCCCATTTTATGTGTTTTAACACAAATACTACCCAGGATGTTTAAAACCTGTTAGAAACAATTGAAATGACTACAACATTTGCCCTGGTGGGGCAGAGAACAACAGCTTGCTATCTGGACCAGGTTTAATAAGATGAGGGAAAATGACTAGGGGCCTTCAAAGCTGGCCTGTGCAAATGCCTTTTCAAAGACTAATGGTAATAATCATGGCAGAAACTCACACTTCATAAAATACAACAACAGTCTTTATGATAAAGAAAAAGAGAAACCTATGTAGAATTATTATCTTCCTGCTCATTGTGACACTGTCAACCTGCAAATATTTCCATCCTTACTTGAGGGTTGCTATGCACTGGAAACATATCCGTTGTTTTCAATCCCCTTGAGTTAGATTAATATGTGTGATATCTTATGCCAAAAGGCCTTTTTGATTGTCATGGGGAGAGTCATTAGAGCCTGACCTTAACTCAGTAGTGAATAGTGACATTATTTTAGTCATCTATACCAACTTTTATTGGCAAAATGACAACCTATTCTTATTCACGATCTGTCAGCTTCTTCTGAAGTCATTTAACTCAAGCTCTGTATGATAGAACTTAATATTAGAGGCATTGACCTTCAACAATTTTGTATGAACATGGTTGACAGGTATAACGGTCATGGGAAGTGCAGATAATTGGATCGAAAAAATGAGTTTCACTGTACAGCAATATACTCTATCCCCGGTTTTACTGTGGATGGGTTAGATATACATCGTGTCAATTTTAAAAGGCATTTTGCCATCTTGAAATATTATAGAAGTACTTATCCAAAATCCCTCAATGACTGGAGAATGACTTTTTATGTTTATTATTTTCTTTGAAAAGGAGGTTAACAGCAGAGGGCCCAGGAAAGAAAAAAACATTTTCAAGTGACAATTACATAAGTCATACAAACAGCCTTTTACTTCTCAGAGGAAAATACTCTTGAAGTACACAACGGTGAAACTTTTGCAAAATCTTTGTTGTAGTTATGAAAATATTCAACCAGATTTTGCACTAGTTTACAATTTATGAGTAATTGTCACTGAGTAGTGGAGAAACAATTATCATCATTATATCATCTAAGAGTCCTCATTCCACTTTACACAGTTGGATTATTCTCTCTCATCTCTCTCTCTCTATATCACTAAAATATTTCTGGTTGCTTATTTCATATATCCTATGATATTTAATAAACTAATTATATGTAATCATGTATTGAACTTTTGTTTACTAAATTAGCACAATCATTACTTAACAGTTGAGTGTGAACACTGTAGTTCGACAATATACATTCAGATGCCAGCTCTAGCACTTTCTAGCTGTGTGATCTTGGAAATATTAATTAGCAAGTTTCAGCTTGTTTCCTCACCTACACAATGGGAATAATTTGTTACTATATTGCATCACATATTGAATAAACTCATGCTTATAAGCAGTAAGAAAGCACCTGTCCCAGAGCAACTATTGAATATGTTACTTTGCTGCTGCTGCTGCTGATAATGATGATGATACTATTGTATGTAGTATGTTTACCCTTTGGTATTTCAACTTCAAGGCTAAGAAATATAGTAAATTACGTAGGTTGATCTAAGCACATTGAGAAATTCAGATTTGGTTTTCAGAGTTTTGAGGAATGTAAGTTCTCTTCAGTTAGAATTAATGGTTCACAAATATGTGAAATCAGAGTTATCTCTGAAGATGCAGAATGCGTTTATTTGGATCCTTACAGCCTTACAGTCCCTCTCCTTTCAGAGGCTTCTGTATTTAAACTTTCTGTTTCCTATACATTAAGATGTTGAGTATTTTGTCTGTTACAATTTCAAAGAGTGGAATGGCATAGTATGGAGAAAAATCTAGATTTCAACTCTAATTCTTCCAATAAATAGCTGGATTTTCATTCTATAAGTTATTAAGTCTTGTTAATCCTCCCTTCCCTTACAAATGCAGAATTATTTGAAGAATTCTTTTTATATGTTTAAATCATTATGTCCTGAACTCAGACAGATTGGGTTTGAATATATACCCCACCGTTTCTTGGAAGTATGACAATGGGTAAACTAATTGAACTCTGTAATCATCAATGTTTTCCCACTGTAAATTGCAGTGGTATATGTAACTACTTCATTCCTTCATAAAGGTTTTTTGATGATTAAATAAAATAACACCCAAAACAATTTAGAAAATGGTCTCATAGAAATATATGTTCAATAAACATGTATTATAAATATCAGAAAACTCAGCTGGAAGTACTAATTGATTTTCTTCCTTTCTTTTCCCACTTAAAAAAAAGCATATGCTATGAGAATGCTTAAATCTAGATTAATGAAATCAAATCCTCCAATAGTCAAGATATTCCTAGGAAACCCTTCAAATTAGGGCCATAGACAGTTGACGACTCTACTTGTATATGAAGATAGCCCTGGATAGAAACACTGGTCATTACACATATTAGAATTGATTTTCTTTGTATGTTGTGCCCCTTCCCTATGAAAAGATACTTTTTATAATTATAGGTATCATTTCTGCCAAATGAAATCCAATAGAGTCGCTTCTCATTTTTAATCATTATACACATATTTCTGACAAATGAATGGAGGATTTTTTTTCCTTTCTTTTTTCTGGGGGGGTGGGTGTTAATGAGGCATTTCACATGTTACAGAGTTGATTTTCTATCACTGGTGTTAGTAAACTTTAAAGAAAAAAACAAACAGGTTTATATTAAGCATTTTTCTCTTTATATATGGTCAAAAGAGTGTTTTAACTGTACATATCAATTTATCAATTAAAGGGATGAAGGCTACATTCAAACTAGTTTAAGACTTAAAAAACAGCCTCAGTGTCACTCAGCATGTCAGAGTGACCCATTACAGGAGTCATTGACCTCCCTCTGTGACAAGCATCTCGAGGTCCCATGCTATTGATACTGACTCAGGAGAAGTAAACTTATCTTTTCCAGTTGCCCCTGTGGCATCCCTAAAACTATAAGTAAGGCTCTGGGAGACCATAATAGGTTGCAAGCCTGACTTCTCAAAACAATTTCAATTGAGTTTTAAATTGCTCAAATAATATGTTCATTTGGGGGTAGGAAATCAAACTTCTAATGCCAATTAATTTATCGCATAATTTCAAGTGCCTGATTTCAAACTGATATTGCTTGACATTTCTCGCTACTGAGAGAAGAAACAAATTATACAAGTACTTTAGACAATTCTATTATTACATTAAATAAAATGAATGCACAATTAGTGGTTTAGCATCATTAAATAAAATGAATGCACAATTAGTGGTTCAGCATCATAAACTCATATATAATTAAAAGTATGATACAGTTTTCTGGAATCTCAAACAAGGTAATACTTAATTTGAAGTAAAAGCTAGAACTGTGCACTGACAGATGAATTTTTGAACCCTTTTGACTGTGACACAGTTATTTTTCTGTAGCTGTTCCTAAATTTCCCCTCCCATCAAATAACAGATGGTAGCATTTATCCACAGGGTTCTGGTCATCTTCCTATTTGCTCTCAGATCCATTCTCTGCCCTTTCCTGTCCTGCTCTATATTGCAGAAAAGTATATTTCCCATAATCTCTTGCCTACTGGCTTTTAAGAAGTTTCAGTCAATGAGAGTCTCTAGCAGAATACAAAGTTAGGAGGTGGGGAAAGATGGTATATTTGTCTTCTTTTCTTTCTCTTAGAGCAGCAGAATCTCCACTAGACAGCTTTTACCTTCTGTGATCTCAGCTCCAACCAAGAGGAGCTAATACATTTCTAGCTTCCACCTGTCGACAGCAGCTCCTGGGATCAAGTTACATAATTTACTCTTTTCCCTCTAGCCTTAGAGATGAAAATGTCTCTCTATTTCTCATCTTTTGGTGGGCTCATTGTCCTTAAATCTAGAGCCTGTGTATTTTCTGACTGAATCCTAACTAATACACTTAAGTTAAAAGAGAATATATCTGACCTCCACCTACAAGAAGCTAGATTCCTTCTTTCTGAAATCTTCTGGAATTTAGCCATAATGGGTCAATTCCATTATGGAGCTTGTCAGAACATTTTCCAGGAGAAGAAAAGCTTAGGAGCATATTTTATTGGTTATCTCATGTAGACCTAAACAATATGCAAATAGTGCATATCATTGTGTTAACTGATATACAAAGAAGGAAAAAAATCATATGATTATCATGATTCCAAAGAACATTAAAAAAAAATTCAAATTCAATACCCATTCGTAATTGAAAACACATACACACACACACAGATACATCTGGAAATCTTAAGGAGCAGTATAAACTTTAAAGCATTAGAAAGATTAAGGCTCAAGTCATAAAGCAAAATACTTTTAATGGTAAAACAATGAAAGTTTTTCTACTGAAATCATAAGAACCATAAAAATGCCTGCTGCTATATGATTATGTAATTTTGTTTTTAATCAATCCAGTAGGACTTGAAACAGAAATAAGAGTTTTAACAATGAATAGAATGAAGATAAAATTTTGACCATCTGTAGATGACATAATTACATGCTTTGAAAACCCTAAAAAAAAATCAGCCAAAAATAATAGGAATAGTCAACTAAAGTCAAGGCAAATATATGTAAAAACAATTAGTAGAAAATTTTCCTGTAACAAGCAGTCAGAAATATAAATGGAAGTAGAAGTAATTCACAAAGGCACAAAATATAAATTTTAAAACCATTCTAACAAAACATATGCAAGACGCGTGTGTGTGTGTGTGTGTGTGTGTGTGTGTGATTAAATGGGAATATAATACATTCTGAGTGTCTAATTTAATATTGTATGCTAATTATTCCTAACTGTACCCTAATAATGACTAAGATATATTTTAGAGCCATAATAAGTAAAATGATATAATACACAAGTAACATACAGATTGAATAGAGTCTCAATTAAAAGAACTTAGAGTCTGTGATATCAATATTTGTTAAACAAATCTTCCAGAATAACTTGAAGGAGTGAAATATTTAACAAATAGTGTCATTATTATTTAATATAAAAGATATCTTAAGCTTCTACCTTCAGATTTTTCTCTTTAAATGCTGCATTTCCTTTTGGTTTATCTCTTTAGTTTTAAAAGTTTCATCTATCACCTCTAAGAATAAGGTCACCAAATCTCTCTCTTTAGTCCTGCTTTCTCTCTCCTGATAATGAGATGCATATCTCCAAATGTCCCAACTGATCTAAAACAAAGCAATTCCCAAACTATGCTCAACCTTTTTCCCACTTCTTCAAATTGGAGACCCATTGGAGACCAACTACCTGTTCCATTCCTGCCTCCTCTATAGTAGTGAAAACAATTGAGAAATCTTAGATGATCAGTTAACACTCATAGTGTTACATTGAAGTACTAAATAAATATCTTGATGTAAAATTGTTTGATGTAAAATTAATTTTTTGATGTAAAATTAACAACATAAATTTTTTGATGTAAAATTAATTTCTATAGAAATATGGCTTACTATCAGTGTTTACAAAATAGATAACGTGATTTCTTATAAAGTTTTAGAAACTACATTTAAAAACTACATTCTTTAGAGACCGTATTTTTAGAATTCTTGCAGACTATTAAATAATGAAGAATGTTGCCTCATTTGATAATCAAGCAAATTAGAACTTCTACTTAGAGGTAGGATGAGGTAACGAGCAAAAGACTCAAACATAACAAGAACAATAAGTACATTTGTAAGAAAGATCAGTTGTCTCAGGGACAAAATATTCAGCAGAGCTTTTGGTGGAGACAAGGAGCTTTAAACATATGGCCACTTTGGCACTCAGAGCATTTCCCTTATTTTGGAATTACATGGAGTCAGAGTGAAAACGTACACATACAATGTTGGGAAAATAGAGTGAAGATTTCAGAAGCATGGGGAAATAAAGAAAAGAGATCTAAACCTGTCAGAGGAAGGGATCACAAAGAATATATCAAGATTTCAGTTGAAAACCTTGGAAGGCAAGTGGTAACCTAGAGGTAAAGTAAGCCTCATCAAAGATGAAACCCAGTCTCAGCACATCACATCCCTAATTAAATTAGGTGATCAGTCATCACTGAATCAGCTTAGTAGCGGAAGAAGTAGCAAACTCATTTTTCCAAAAAGATAGCATCAACTCGAGTACAAGTAACATACATGCAATCAAAAATTATTAGGTATGCTTGGAAGGAGATGGCAACATCCTGAAATCTACTCTATATCTTTAGTGGGGACATCTCAGCTAAAAAAGAACAAATGCAAACATGCTATCAACAGACCTCCTGGCTATTTATTAGCAAGAGAATTCTTATATGTTGAATACTATTAATAGATAGTACTTGGTCTGTGTAGGTTCTATATGGTAAATAATACTGGAATTTGTGAATGTGTGTCTAGGCTCATTTCAGAATGTCAGGTAAGCTATGTAATTTAAAAATGTAAAGATATTTTACAAATTAATTGGCTCACTCTATTCAAGCAATATGCCATATGAGTTGCTCATCTTTAACTTTCTGGTTAAATCTAAAGCAGAATGAATCCTTTAGTGGGAAAAGAAGGACATTTTCACTGCTCTATTTTATCCCAGAGATATCTGGTATGTATAAACATATAGAGACATACAAATATAAACATACATATATGTGCATTTATTTTGACAGTTCCTTTCTCTTTTCATTATCACATAAGTTCCATGAATATTTTTTGTTCTCTTTTGTTCTCTTCTGTCCTACAGTGTCTAGAATATTTCCTGGTACACAGCAAGCACTCAATGAATGTGTATAGAATGAATAAGTAGATAAGTAAATAAATGAGTGAGTGAATTTGAATTTGAAAATAAAAAATATATCTGAAAATTAAGATACCCCTCAAATTTATGACGCAATATAAATTACTGCATGGAATAAATTTATTACAGTGTCTCTTATTTAATATTCACACTATGTAACTAGCTTGATTACACATGTTAAGTACACACAAGTTTATGAAACCTCTGGCTGAGTTGGTGGCAAACTCTAGAATACGGACCAACTGCCATTAGCTTTGGAAAACTAGAATAGACAAATCTACAAGTCAGAATGTGTCTATGTGCATGTTAGTGAAGGAGTCCCAGAGCCACTTCCAGCTATTACTTCTGTCCAAAGGGATTAATTGCACTCATCGCCCAAAAGACCAGCTGCTGTTATCATGCCACCATATTGAAAATTATTCTAATTCATATGATCAGAAGTTACAGTCTTTTATAATCATAGGATTGGGAATTCAGGACATGTGTCAGAATTAATTTAGTCTATCTACTTTTATAAGTGCAGAAAAAAGACCAAGAACTGTGAGATTTGACCAACATCTTGTAAATATTTTCAGACAAAGCAGTATCCAAAGCCAAGATTTCTAAATTTTTATCCAAAATATTGTATTACACTATTCTTCTCAGTGACACTGTTTTTACAAGTCCATCTAATTAAAAGCAATAATACATACTTTTGTGATCTATACTACAATGGACTGTAAGAAATCAATGAGTTATAGTTGTTCCCTATACACATTTTTTTGAGCCCTTGAAAGAAAACTACTGCAGATATCAAAATCAATTCTTGAAACCAAAGATACTTACTTTGTCTTTTTTTGCTTTTGCAATTTGGGGAAACTTTTTATAGTTGAGGTTTTCCTGAACCACTTCAAGGGTACAACTTTTTGAAGTCAAGTGTTCCAACAATTTATTTGATATGCTCTGTACACAGGTAGAGACATGAAGATTCTCTCAACAAAATAAATTTTTTTAAATGTTGGTTCATTTAATGTATAACGTATATAGATAGTAACCATAAAATCTGGAGACATATATGAATATATTTTTGTTTTGTAAATAATATCAATAACATTAAATTTGTAAACAGATCTATATTTTGAAATGTTACAGCCAATCTTACCTTTCCACCCAATGTCACAAGCCAAAAATCTAGGAGTGATTCTTGACTTGATCCTTTCCTTCACTTCTATAATCAAATGGAGGATTTTCTCTTTATTTTACCTAATAAATATCTTTAATTTGTCTATTTTTTAATCTCTTCTACCACCATATTAGTCCAAATTAACAAACTATCTCACTTGAGTAATTGGCATAGCCTTAAAATGCAATATCTATTATGTTCATTATGCTGCTTCTATCATTTCAATGGCTTCCTAGTGCTCTCAAAGAAAAGTCAGAACCCCACCCTCCCAACCACCCAGCATCGGCTGGAGGGGAGGCTGCAGCCAGTCCTGGTGCCATGAGCTGGGCTTCCCATGCCCCTGGCCCAGGAGCCTTTTCTCTGCCCTTTTAGGTTTCCATCTTTTGGTGGGGGTGGGGGGTATTGTTACTAAACTTATGGGACTTTTGTGTTTTTATGTTGACTCTGAAGCCAGTTCCTGTAATGAAGCTAGGATACACCTTTGTCGTTGGTGCAGCTAAAAATAATAATAATAATGCTGCTTCTTTTCCTTGAATACAACCAGAAGCAAAAAGATATGCCATCTTCATTCTATTACAAAAAATTATATTCAGATTGATTGCATGTTTGCATGGATAAAAAGTAAAAACTTGTCACCCTTGAGTTCCCTCAATTTATGGCTGTATCTCTCAGTCTCATACATAACTAATCTAGTTCCTCCTTCATGTGACTATTTTTCAATTGTTTGGAAAGATTTACTAGGCCCTTACCAAGGTATATTCTATTTTCCATGCTAAGCATTTTCACTTATTTCTTTTCTTCCATAATGATAGTTTAAGAACCATCTTCCTCCTCTATAATCCTCTATAAATTCACATGGTATACATTATAAATTTGGTGTCTAAAATTAAATACAGCAATCAAGATGTGGGATGGCGAGATTGGAGTATGCCTAGAGCTGACTTTATGCCAAAAGAGCCATTAAACTCTCTTCAGCAGTATTATTGTAGTTACTCTAAATCTCCTCATATTTTTTCCCTCTGAGGTAAAATTTATATATACTGAAATGCTCACGGATTAAACTGTACAATTCAGTGAGTTTTGATACATGCATACCTCCAGACATCCACTACCCTGCTCAAGGCTGAATATTTCCCTCACCTCAGAATGACCCCCTCAGTTCCCCTCTAGCAAATTCCCACTCCACATAGGGCCAAAATAATTCAGATTTCTGTTCCCATTTATCAGTCTGTTTTCTCTGTTCAAAAATTCATGTAAACCAAAAAATATAATATGTACTCTTTTGTGTCTGGCTTCTTTATTCAACATAATCTTTTTGTGATAATACATATCACTGTGTGTATTCATTTTTGTTAAATTTTTATTGATGTAGTAGTATTCCATGGCTAAAGCATACCACAATTTGTTTTTGTTTTTTCATTCACCTGGATGGTTGATGGATATTTGGGTTATTTCGGTGTTTGGTTTATGAGTAAATCTGCTTTGAACATATCTATACAAGTCATTTTTGTTTGGTTGGTTGGTTTTTTGGATAGAACTAAAATAGACAGTTAGGAGTTGAAAGCCTGTCTCAGAGGTTAATATTTACTTAGCTTTGGGGGAAACTGAAAAATAGTTGTAAAAAGTAATCATATCATTTTACATGCCCACTAGCAATGTGTAGGTATTTTAATTGCTTCACGTTTCACCAATGCTTGATGTCAATCTTTTTCATTTTAACCATTCTATTGTGTGTGACTTGGTAACACATTGTAGTTGCAAAATGCATTTTCTGGTGACAAATAAATTGAGCATCTTTTGCCCATGTTTATAATATTTTTTAGCTTCTTACTATGCGTTGATTGTCCCTGAAATATTTTGGATATGAATCGGTTTGTATCCTGAATTGTGTGAGTTGTGTATTCATCTGTTATGAATATTTTTCTACTCTATAACTTTTTTATTCATTTTGTCTTTTCTTTGAAGTCAAAATGTATATATTTCTATGTTTAAAGTTATTGGTTCTAAAAAACCCTTCCTTATTGCAAAGTCACTAAGATAGTCTCCTTTTATTTTTTTTAGACTTTGTTTCTTACTATATTATATTTAGGACTATGATTCATCCATTTTATATGTGAAGTGATATAGGTAAAGTTATATTTATTCATTTTTTACATATAAATATTGAATTTTTCCAATACCAATTGTTAAAAAAAACCCACTTTCTATTGAATTAACTTGACTCATACTTCAAAATCAATTGACAGTGTAAGGATAAGTGTATATCTGAATTTATCAATACAGATAACTAAAACATCTATATCAATTCTGGGTCTGCTTCCACTAACTTTCTTCTTTCTTGATCATGGGTCCTATTTTCATGCTTCATTAAATGTCTTACAATTTTTTTTTATTATATGCTAGACATTGTGGAAAAAAACTGCAGAGACTGTAATTCCATTTATCTACTTGTCAACATTTTAAAAAAATACTACATTGCTATGATCGTTGTAGCTTTATATATAAAAAAAGTTATACTCTCTATTGCTTTTTATGCATCTTTGAAGTTATTGGTCTTCATCATATGCCTTTAGCTTGAAGAATTTCTTTTGGAATTTCTTGTAGTGGAAGTCTGCTGCACATAAATTCTCTAAAGAATTGACTGTCTGAAAATGTTTTTACTTTGCCTTTATTTTTGAAGGATATTTTTTCTGTGTATAGAATTCTAGGTTGACTATTTTTTCTTTCAGCACATTAAATCTATCCTTCAATAATATTTGGCTTCCATTGTTTCAGACGAGAAATCAGCCATCATTCTCACCTTATGTTGTCTATAATGTATCTTCTCTAAATCAGTCTCTCTCTCTTCCCCTCTCCCTCTTTCTGTCTTTCCCTCCTTCTGTCTTTCCCTCCTCCTTCCCTCTCTTTCTTTCTCTGCTTTTAATAAGCGTTCTTCCTCTTTGGTTTCAGCAGATTGACTATAATGTACCAAGGTGTTCACCCCCTGCCCAGCCTTAATCTCTTTAAATATTTCTCCTGTCCCGTTTGTTCTTTTTCTCCTCTTTTTGAAAATCCAGCTGTGAATGTATTAGGGTATTGGATATTGCCCCATAGGCATTGAAGTCTCTGTTCATTTTTCACTTTTTTCTTCTCTTCTTATATCAGTTTGCTGTTGGATTCAGCCTTTTATTTAGCACTTCAAGTGAGATCTTCATTTTTATATCATTTTTTTAGCATTTCAATTTTGCTGTTGGATTCAGCCTTTTATTTAGCACTTCAAGTGAGATCTTCATTTTTATATCATTTTTTTAGCATTTCAATTTTGTTCTATTTTAGACTTCTATCTCTCTGCTGAATATAAGTTTTATAAGTTCATTAAGATTTTCCATTTTATAACATATCCTTTAATATTTTTATCAGTTACTTTAAAGTCCCTCTCTGATAATTAGGATATCTGTATCAATTCTGGGTCTGCCTCCACTAACTTTCTTCTTTCTTGACCATGGATCCTATTTTCATGCTTAATTAAATGTAAATGTTTTATTGTATGCTAGACATTATGGAAAAACTGTAGAGACTGCAGTAAATAATATATATCCCCACTAAAAGCATGTCTTCTCTTCAAGGCTGCAAGTTTGGAGTGCTAAGTCAATCTAGTCTCTAGTTGAGATGAGTCAGATTTTTGGCATATTTAGTTTGGATTAATTTCATTATTAAGTTCAAATATTCTGAAGGCAGAATTGTGACATTTTATTAGATCTTGAGATGTAAACATGAACAATATTCTGGAGACTTTTTCTTTTTCAATTAACAACTCAGCCCTCAACTTTCTAAACTGTGGAGGATTTCTCTCTGCCTTTTAGCTTGGCTACCAGTTTTCTGAACTTCTGCTAATTTTTTTCTACTCTCCTGTCCCACCCATTACTTTCTGCACCTAAAGAAATTACTTCCTTACTTTAGTTTCAAAAGGTTGTAGCAATTCAGTGACTAGGCTCAGAGTGTCTCAGTGATATTTCTCTGAGTATTTCTGTCCTGAATCCCAACTTGAGAAGACCTTTGATTCTCATGGAGGAAAATTCATTTTGCCTGAGAGCAAATTCTGTCAGCTGTCTTACTATGCATCCAGTCTTCATCACTTCATCATACTATGTCATGCATGTGGAAGGCCTGTGATAGAAATGTGTCAGGTAGATAAAAACTTTTTTCTATGGTGCTGCTCAGGATACTAATCCATCATGCTAACCAACACACAACTATAACAAATTCATTAGATGTTTGTCTTTGTTTCTGTTTATGACAGGTTTTTCTTCTTAACAGCTCTCTGACAAAGATGGAAGAAGCCATGGTTCTCTTTTCTCCAAGATAGGGCTTGTCACTTTCTGTAATATAGTTAATTTAGGTTTCTTTGTAACCTAAGCTCTTTGATTTTCTTATCTCAAATTTTGTAGCTTATCTGGCAAGTTTCTGTGATTTGAGTGATGACGATGTACTCTTGTGACTTCCTTCTTCTAAGCAGTAGTGAAAGTTTAACCTCCATGTTTTTGCTTCCTCTCTGTTTTTTGTTTTTTTTAACTTGTTTTCAAATAACAAACATTTTATCTTGAGTTTTCCTCTTCTTGAAATATGGACTTGGTTTATCTGTATCAACAACCCTTAGGGAATTTGCTTTCTATTCATCTTTGCATCTTTGTATTTTTGCCACACTAAGACTGACCCCTTGAGTTCCTATCCTATTGGCTTTCAATTTTTCTTGCTGGGATAATTTTGAATAGTTTCTGAGATCATATTAAATTTTCATCTGGACATATAATTTTTATTCATATTGTGCTTAGTATTGTAAGTCACCCCGAAGGTGAGCCCTAATACTACTTGAGAAGCAAAATTAGTATTGGTACATTAAATGTTCTTGAATGTTATTGCTTTTGGTTGCTTGGTCATATATACTTTCTTATCAAATCTGACAGCTTTCATACTACAACTTCTAGGTGAGTGATTTTAGTTAAATTGAGCATCTCTTTTTACATTTCAAACTTAGACCTCAAAATGATATTTGTGCTTTTATTGTTGTACTAGTAAATAATCTATTTTTCTGCATGAGATAGAAAACAAAATTATAATATTGTTTTTAAAACACTAAAAATGTTGTGACTATGTTACATTGAAAATTAAATCATGCAGAGAAATCACTAGCAAAATCGTGTTTAAAGACAGTGTATTAAGAATGAAAGTCATGGGCTTCCCTGGTGGCGCAGTGGTTGAGAATCTGCCTGCCAATGCAGGGCACACGGGTTCGAGCCCTGGTCTGGGAAGATCCCACATGCCGTGGAGCAACTGGGCCCGTGAGCCATGATTGCTGAGCCTGCACGTTTGGAGCCTGTGGTCCACAACAAAAGAGGCCGCGATGGTGAGAGGCCTGCGCACCGCAATGAAGAGTGGCCCCCGCTTGCCACAACTAGAGAAAGCCCTCGCACAGAAACGAAGACCCAACACAGCCAAAAATAAATAAATAAATAAATTTAAAAACAAACAAACAAAAAAAACAAAAACAAAAAAAAAAACCCGGCATTCGCTTTAAAAAAAAAAAAAAGAAAGAATGAAAGTCATATATGCCATATTTTTCTATTTTACCTAAGCCTAAACTTATCATTATATTTCTTGAGATAAAATTTTAGATTAATGTTTTTAAAATAATCAGTACTTTCATGACATAAGGAGAATTACAAAATTACTAAACACACACAATTTTATTAAATTATTAAACATTCAACTTTGTGTATTTTGTGTGTATTTTGTAATTCTATATTGTATACTTTTCTCTAAATTAAAAAAGAAGTCTAAGATTTCCCTTTATCTAATCCCTCTTCCTTAGGGAATTCACCAACTTCACTGGATATTCATGGGCTGCAATGGTAACATTTTAAAATCTGTATCCTATGAATTATAATGATATAAGCATGATTAATTGTGTATATATATTTTTCTACTGTTCAGGTATACTGGTGAAAAAGGCAGATATAACAGTCATCAAGAGGTCAGGTTTTGATGAATAATGTACGTATGTATGGCTTTCCATGCATCTGTCTGGTTTGTAGTTCACTGAACTTCTTGGGTCTGCTGATTTTTTAATCACATCTACCAAATTTTCAGTCAATATTTCTTTGATTATGTTTTCTATGCCATTCTCTTTCTGTCTTCTGAGATTCTAATTACATTTTTGTTTGTCTCCTTGACACTGTGTCATCAGTTGTTAAAGTTCTGTTCATTTATTTTGGAGGTGACCATGCTAGTTTTATCACAGCTATTAGGTGGCATTGAGAGGAGTAGTATTGCGAGACTGAGATTATTCTTATATCTGAGTTTGTACAAATAGTACTACATACATTCAACTAAGGTATAGTTGTGTGTGTATTATTCAATTTTATTGAGGTAGAATCTTAATAAAGTAGGAGACAAGTCCTTTGACAGATAAATGCATGGCAAATATTTTCTCCCGGTCTGTGGTTTATTTATTTCCTTAACAGTATATTTTCAAAAACAGTATATTTTAATTTTTATTAAGTTCCATATGTTGACTTTTTCTTTTATATTTAGTGCTCATTCTGTCCTAACAATGAAATTTTCATATTTCATTTCTGTCACTTTGCTTTTAAAACGTCATTGCCAGGGCAGATGTTTTAGTACTAAACTGTTCATTGCTGATGTCTGTTTCTTTAAATCAGCATTGCAGATAGCAACAAACTACATAAAATATTATGTAATCCTTCCCAGCTTTACCAGGATCTCAGAAACGCTGTGTCGGACAGTATGGAGCATTGTGGCCTAAGGGAAGTGCTGAAATTGTTTGGCAAGTCTTATTTTCCATTTTGATGGTACTTTTATCTTGCTAAAAGAAGCTGTACAAAGAGCGATTAGGCAGCAAGACTGCGGATTTCTAATTGATGCCCTGGCCTTTAAATCTGCCTTCACATGAGCTGTGATGTCCTAAAGAAACACTTTACTCAAGGGGCCATTAGGTAGAAATGTTCTTTCCTGATAAATGATGTCTTGTCCTTTCAATTTGTCTTTCTCAAGGTAGTTCTTTATTTAAGGGGTACCTTGAAGAAGGAGAAATGAGGAGTGGGAAAGACTAAAATGTATTCCTCACCATTATCTCATGCCTAATACCCATGTTTTACATTTTTCTTCATCAAAAGTAGGTGCTTAAAAAGGAATCTGTTTTATCATGAGAAATTTCAGACTGATGATGTCTGTACTCAATGCATTCTCCTATGTATTTTTCTTTTCTGAAGGAGAAGGATGGGTTGTATTACGCTTATCTCAAGTTTAGTGAGGCTAGCTTCATGGAGGCTGCTCAGTGAACTTGATATACAGCCCCTGGAGGTGGTGTGTTAGTGTTTGACATGGACCTGAGGAATCTAAAGGTGTGAATGTATAAATGTATGGCAATGAATCTGAGCTGGCAGGAGGGAGAGAGAGAGAGACAGAGAGAGAAGAAGCCTGATTCTAGTGCACTGGGAAATAGCTACACTTCTCATGGCAGGGGACATAGGTGTGTTTCACAAAATAGAAGTGGCACATGCAGTGGAAAGAGCCTGAAAGGAATCATTTATTATGCTGCCCAAAGGACCAACTGTAATGGTATTAGTGATCCATTTGAAAATTTAAGAAAAGAAGAAAATGAAACCAAGGAAGAACCAAGGGAGGAGTGATAGAGCAATAAACACATTACTCATTATCACAAGGAATGAAGTTGAATGCTGCAGATAAAGTCCTCTGAAGCACCCATAGAAGCTTCCCTCAAGAGAAAGACTCAATTTTAAACACCTGCCTGGTCCAGAGAGTACAAATCCAGCTATAAATTTTCCCAGTCAGGTGTGACCCTCAAACTCCCATTACCTTCTCTCTTCTCCCATTTAGACACTGGTGGGATCACAAACTTTGGTTAACTAAATGAAGGAAGAGAAGAAATAATAAGAGCACGAAAGAGATAAAGATCAACTATATCCTTATCCCTGAATGGATTACAAGAGTACCTGCATACCTATAACGAGCCCTAGCTGTCCTAAGTGTTATCAGTGCATAGAGATTAAAATTGATGTGTATTTTGGACAGGACTCTTGAAATTACTGACTTGTGACTTAGAAGGGTGGTAGCATTTCCAAAAAGTGACAGAAAAATCATAGATCCATCTGAGTTTTTACACACTGGCAAAATGAGAACTGACACAACAGAATAAATGTACAGGGGGAGGGAAGCAAAACTGAAATTGCATTCTGCATATATCCCATGAGTCCTGCTGCTTCACCATAGCAAATTAGTATCTTATTTCCAGAGCCTCTATCTCTAGTACAATGTTGAAGACTGGAGGTGGTATTAGGCATCCATCATTTCTTTATGATAATTTCCAAAGGTCTTCTAAAGTTTTCCCCTTAGGTATATTTGCTATTGAATTTCCATATATCCTCTTCATGAGGTTTCTTAATAAAGTTCCTATCTATTTCTAGTCTGATGGAGGATTCTTTTTTCATTGCAAATAAGAATTGAACTTAATTAAATGCTTTTTTCTGCATATATCAAGATGCTTTTATTTCCCTTTTTTAACATGTTAATAAGATGGATTTTTGAATTGCTGAGATAAACCCAATATGGTTCTAATATATGACTAGAATTTTTATTCACTGATATTAATCTTTATATTTTTTGTATGATTTTCTTTTGGTATGTTTGGTATCAATATTATGTTATTGTTATAGAATACAGTTTAGTAAGATGTATATATATTATTATATAATATATAATATTTATGTGTATAATTGTGTACATATGTATATGCAAAACTTATATATAATTGCTTTACATATACATAATTTGTATATGATTTTTATGTGTATGTATATGTGCACACACATATATATAATATATACATTTTTGTTTTCAGTTTTATGTACACCATTTCTTCTTCGTCATACTTTCCCTCTCAGTGTGCTTTTTTCTGTTTAAATAAATTCTTTAGTAATTCATTCTGTGATGGTTTATGTGATACATTCTCATAGCTTATGTATGTGTACAAATGTCTCTTTTTTTTTAGTTTCTTCAGAGATAGTTTAGCT
Organism: Balaenoptera ricei; assembly: GCF_028023285.1. Lineage (NCBI taxonomy): Eukaryota > Metazoa > Chordata > Mammalia > Artiodactyla > Balaenopteridae > Balaenoptera > Balaenoptera ricei. The sequence goes on along the minus strand of NC_082651.1, from coordinate 74,571,416 downwards.
GACTATAGAATTTTAGGCTGACAGATGAGCTACCTTAGCACTTGAGGATATTTCTCTATTTTTATCCATCAGAAGACTGTTTTCAATTTAAATTTTACTATAGGCTCTTATTCCTGAGAGTTTTCATATCTTTTTTTATTCTTAATGTTTCATATTTTATTATTATGAGTCCAGATATGGAGCTATTTCCTTTATCCTGATGGATATTTGATAGACTTTTCAATTTCAAAATTCTGATCTTCCCTTCTATAAAATTCTCTTCACATAATGGTTCTCCGCTTTTCATTGTCTTCTATTCTTCTGAACTTTTGACAAGTGGTGAGCCTTTCAATCTGTCTGTTCTTCAGATCTCTAAACCTTTCTTTCATATTTCCCATTTAATTTTATCCTTCTATGCTAGCTTCTGGATGATTTCCTCAGTAAATTTATCAGTTCACTAAATGTCCTTTCAATATGTTCAATCTGGAATCAATCATATCTACTGAGAATATTTTTTTAATTAAATGACAATTTTTTTTCACTTTGAGATGTTATACTTGGTTATTTATTATAGCAATTTGTTCTTATGTTACCAACGTCTGAAAGACATATTTTTTTTTGTTTTTGTTGAGTATTATTCTAAATTTAATCCCTTTGAAAATTATTTTTAAACTTACTTAAAAGTATTTTATCTTCTATATTATTATTTTAACCTTATGTATAGTGACTTGAAATTATGATTGTTAATATGAAGCTATATTTCTTGTTAATGCATTTATATTTGTTAGTATTAGATTTTATCATGTGTTTCTTCCATTTTAATTGTAAGCTTAGCTTAGACAGGAGGTACTTTTGTTTATTTGTTTGATTTTTCTCTTCCTGAATTCATTCCATATATTCTAACAAATCTGTGTTGCTCTGCACTAGTGTCTTGGCCAACATCCCAGAAATATGAATCTTATATTATTTGGATTTCTGTCCATTATTGAATCACTGATAATGCAATATTTACTCCAAGGCTGGAGAAAAGTGTGTTTCAATTTCTGGTCACTGGCTATGTATGTGTTATCCCACTTCCCTACACCTAAGAATTATTTTTAAGCCATTGATCCCAATAATGGTTAGTTGTAGCCTTTAAAAATAATTTTTTAGGAGCAAGGAATGTCACTCCAGTCCTTCACTTATATCAAGGAGTCAGCTCTAGCCACCAAGCAAGGATGGAGTACTTTGGGGATGTTGAATATCTGGTCAACACTTCGTTTCTGTGGCTCTCACCCTTGCTTTAAAATAGAAATATCTGGAGAGCTTTTTAAAAAACTGATGCTCAGACCACACACACACCTTTTCCAACTTGTTACTTATATTGGTCTAGAATGGGGAACTATCAAGTGTATTTGAATGTTGCTGGCAATTCTTAACGTGCAGCAAGGATGGAAAACATTGGCTAATCTGGGACCTGGAGCCCAAGTCTTAACTCTAGCGCCACCCATTGCTTTGTATTTCACTTTCGTTTCTGCTCCATAGAGGTGTTTACAGTCATGAACTGTCTAATAAATTGTCCTTTAGTGAATGCTGAAGCCACAGTAGGTGTCCATTAAAAACTTGATTGTCAGGGACTAAAGAAAGCTGGCCCATTCTCACATTCCCTTCCAAAAATATTCTTAAGATTCTCATTAATATGAAACCATTTATTGACTGTCTAATGTGTGCCAAGAACTATATTAGGACTAACAGACAGAACTGAATAAGCTTTAAAATTAGAAAGAGGGAAAGATAGGCAAATAGGTAAACAAAATAAAGTTGAATAAATACTTAAATACTAGGAGCTGTAATAAGAAAAGTGTAAGTGCTTTGTTAATCATGACTTAAAAACTGGAGGAGGAATGTTATTCGGGCATAAAATGAAGGCAATCCTGTCATATACTACAACATGAATAAACCCTGGGGACATGGTGATAAGTGATATAAGCCAGTCACAGGAAGGCAACTACTGCATGATTCCACTTCTCTGAGATACCTAAAGTAGCTGAATTCATACAGGTTAGAAGCCGAGAGTAGAATGGTGGTTGCCAGGATCTCAGGAGAAGAGGACATGGAGAGTTGCTGTTCAATAGATATAGACTTTCAATCATGCAAGATGCAAAAGTTCTAGAGCTCTGCAATACAACATTGTGCTTATAGTTACCAACACTCTACTGTACACCTAAATATTTGTGAAGAGGCTAAGTCTCATGTGATGTGTTTATTTTTTTATTTTTATTTTTTTTAATTTTTTAATTTAATTTTATTTATTTTTTTATACAGCAGGTCCTTATTAGTCATCAATTTTATACACATCAGTGTATACATGTCAAACCCAATCGCCCAATTCATCCCACCACAACCCCCACCACCCCGCCACTTTCCCCCCCTTGGTGTCCATACGTTTGTTCTCTACATCTGTCTCAATTTCTGCCCTGCAAACCGGTTCATCTGTACAATTTTTCTAGGTTCCACATGTATGCGTTAATATACGATATTTGTTTTTCTCTTTCTGACTTACTTCACTCTGTATGACAGTCTCTAGATCCATCCACGTCTCTACAAATGACTCAATTTAGTTCCTTTTTATGGCTGAGTAATATTCCATTGTATATATGTACCACTTCTTCTTTATCCATTCGTCTGTTGATGGGCATTTAGGTTGCTTCCATGACCTGGCTATTGTAAACAGTGCTGCAATGAACATTGGGGTGCATGTGTCTTTTTGAATTATGGTTTTCTCTGGGTATATGCCCAGTAGTGGGATTGCTGGGTCATATGGTAATTCTATTTTTAGCTTTTTAAGGAACCTCCATATTGTTCTCCATAGTGGCTGTATCAATTTACAGTCTACCAACAGTGCAAGAGGGTTCCCTTTTCTCCACACCCTCTCCAGCATTTGTTGTTTGTAGATTTTCTGATGATGCCGATTCTTACTGGTGTGAGGTGATACCTCATTGTAGTGTTGATTTGCATTTCTCTAATAATTAGTGATATTGAGCAGCTTTTCATGTGCTTCTTGGCCATTTGTATGTCTTCTTTGGAGAAATGTCTATTTAGCTCTTTGCCCATTTTTGGATAGGGTTGTTTGTTTTTTTAATATTGAGCTGCATGAGCTGTTTATATATTTTGGAGGTTAATCCTTTGTCCGTTGATTCGTTTGCAAATATTTTTTCCCATTCTGAGGGTTAGGGTTGTCTTTTCATCTTGTTTATAGTTTCCTTTGCTGTGCAAAAGCTTTGAAGTTTCATTAGGTCCCATTTGTTTATTTTTGTTTTTATTTCCATTACTCTAAGAGGTGGATCAAAAAAGATCTTGCTGTGATTTATGTCAAAGAGTGTCCTTCCTATGTTTTCCTCTAAGAGTTTTAAAGTGTCCGGTCTTACATTTAGGTCTCAAATCCATTTTGAGTTTACTTTTGGGTATGGTGTTAGGGAGTGTTCTAATTTCATTCTTTTACATGTAGCTGCCCAGTTTTCCCAGCACGACTTATTGAAGAGACAGTCTTTTCTCCATTGTATATCCTTGCCTCCTTTGTCATAGATTAGTTGACCATAGGTGCGTGGGTTTATCTCTGGGCTTTCTATCTTGTTCCATTGATCTATGTTTCTATTTTTGTGCCAGTACCATATTCTCTTGACTACTGTAGCTTTGTAGTATAGTCTGAAGTCAGGGAGTCTGATTCCTTCAGCTCCATTATTTTTCCCTCAAGACTGCTTTTGCTATTCAGGGTATTTTGTGTCTCCATACAAATTTTAAGATTTTTTTGTTCTAGTTCCGTGAAAAACAGCATTGGAAATTTGATAGGGATTGCACTGAATCTGTAGATTGCTTTGGGTAGTATAGTCATTTTTCACAATATTGATTCTTCCAATCCAAGAACATGGTATATCTCTCCATCTGTTGGTATCATCTTTAATTTCTTTCATCAGTGTCTTATAGATTTCTGCATACAGGTCTTTTGTCTCCCTATGTAGGTTTATTCCTAGATATTTTATTCTTCTTGTTGCAATGGTAAATGGGAGGGTTTCCTTAATTTCTCTTTCAGATTTTTCATCATTAGTGTATAGGAATGCAAGAGATTTCTGTGCATTAATTTTCTATCCTGCAACTTTACCAAATTCATAGATTAGCTCTAGTAGTTTTCTGGTGGCATCTTTAGGATTCTCTATGTATAGTACCATGTCATCTGCAAACAGTGACAGTTTTACTTCTTCTTTTCCAATTTGTATTCCTTTTATTTCTTTTTCTTCTCTGATTGCCGTGGCTAGGACTTCCAGAACTATGTTGAATACTAGTGGTGAGAGTGGACATCCTTGTCTTGTTCCTGATCTTAGAGGAAATGCTCTCAGTTTTTCACCATTGAGAATGATGTTTGCTGTGGGTTTGTCGTATATGGTCTTTATTATGTTGAGGTAGGTTCCCTCTATGCCCACTTTCTTGAGAGTTTTTATTATAAATGGGTGTTGAATTTTGTCAAAAGCTTTTTCTGCATCTATTGAGAAGATCATATGGTTTTTATCCTCAGTTTGTTAATATGGTGTATCACATTGGTTGATTTGCATATATTGAAGAATCCTTGCATTCCTGCATTAACCCCATTTGATCATGGTGTATGATCCTTTTAATGTGCTATTGGATTCTGTTTGCTAGTATTTTGTTGAGGATTTTTGCATCTATATTCATCAGTGATATTGGTCTGTAATTTTCTTTTTTTGTAGTATCTTTGTGTGGTTTTGGTATCAGGGTGATGGTGGCCTCATAGAATGAGTTTGGGAGTGTTGCTTCCTCTGCAATTTTTTGGAAGAGTTTGAGAAGGATGGGTGTTAGCTCTTCTCTAAATGTTTGATAGAATTCACCTGTGAAGCCATCTGGTCCTGGACTTTGGTTGTTGGAAGATTTTTAATCACAGTTTCAATTTCATTACTTGTGATTGGTCTGTTCATATTTTTTATTTCTTCCTGGTTCAGTCTTGGAAGGTTATACCTTTCTAAGAATTTGTCCATTTCTTCCAGGTTGTCCATTTTATTGGCATAGAGTTGCTTGTAGTAGTCTCTTAGGATGCTTTGTATTTCTGTGGTGTCTGTTGTAACTTCTCCTTTTTCATTTCTAATTTTATTTATTTGAGTCCTCTCCATCTTTTTCTTGATGAGTCTGGCTAATTGTTTATCAATTTTGTTTATCTTCTGAAAGAACCAACTTTCGTTTATTGATCTTGGTATTGTTTTCTTTGTTTCTATTTCATTTATTTCTGCTCTGATCTTTATGATTTCTTTGCTTCTACTAACTTTGGGTTTTGTTTGTTCTTCTTTCTCTAGTTCCTTTAGGTGTAACGTTAGATTGTTTATTTGAGATTTTTCTTGTTACTTGAGGTAGGCTTGTATAGCTATAAACTTCCCTCTTAGAACTCCTTTTGCTGCATCCCATAGGTTTTGGATTGTCGTGTTGTCATTGTCATTTGTCTCTAGGTATTTTTTGATTTCCTCTTTGATTTCCTCAGTGATCTCTTGGTTATTTAGTAACGTATTGTTTAGCCTCCATGTGTTTGTGTTTTTTACGTTTTTTTCCCTGTAATTCATTTCTAATCTCATAGCATTGTGGTCAGAAAAGATGCTTGATATGATTTCCATTTTCTTAAATTTACTGTGGCTTGATTTGTGACCCAAAATGTGATCTATCCTGGAGCATGTTCCATGTGCACTTGAGAAGAAAGTGTAATCTGCTGTTTTTGGCTGGAATGTCCTATAAATATCAATTAAATCTATCTGGTCTATTGTGTCATTTAAAGCTTCTGCTTCCTTATTTACTTTCTGTTTGGATGATCTGTCCATTGGTGTAAGTGAGGTGTTAAAGTCCCCAACTATTATTGTGTTACTGTCGATTTCCTCTTTTATAGCTGTTAGCAGTTGCCTTATGTATTGAGGTGCTCCTATGTTGGGTGCATATATATTTATAACTGTTATATCTTCTTCTTGGATTGATCATTATGATCATTATGTAGTGTCCTTCCTTGTCTCTTGTAACATTCTTTACTTTAAAGTCTATTTTGTCTGATATGAGTATTGCTACTCCAGCTTTCTTTTGATTTCCATTTGCATGGAATATCTTTTTCCATCCCCTCACTTTCAGTCTGTATGTCCCTACGTCTGAAGTGGGTCTCTTGTAGACAGCATATATATGGGTCTTGTTTTTGTATCCATTCAGCAAGCCTGTGTCTTTTGGTTGGAGAGACAAATTAAGGTAATTAAGATAATTACCATAAAAGTTTAATCCATTCATGTTTAAGGTAATTATCGATATGTATGTTCCAAATGTATGACCATTTTCTTAATTGCTTTGGGTTTGTTTTTGTAGGTCCTTTCCTTCTCTTGTGTTTCCCACTTAGAGAAATTCCTTTAGCATTTGTTGTAGAGCTGGTTTGGTGGTGCTGAATTCTCTTAGCTTTTGCTTGTCTGTAAAGCTTTTGATTTCTCCATCGAATCTGAATGAGATCCTTGCCGGCTACAGTAATCTTGGTTGTAGGTTCTTCCCTTTCATCACTTTAAGTATATCATGCCACTCCCTTCTGGCTTGTAGTATTTCTGCTGAGAAATCAGCTGTTAACCTTATGGGAGTTCCCTTGTATGTTATTTGTCATTTTTCCCTTGCTGCTTTCAATAATTTTTGTCTTTAATTTTTGTCAGTTTGATTACTATGTGCCTTGGCGTGTTTCTCCTTGGGTTTATCCTGTATGGGACTCTCTGCACTTCCTGGACTTGGGTGGCTATCTCCTTTCCCGTGTTAGGGAAGTTTTTCAGTATAATCTCTTCAAATATTTTCTCTGGTCCTTTCTCTCTCTCTTCTCCTTCTGGGACCCCTATAATGCGAATGTTGTTGCATTTAATGCTGTCCCAGAGGTCTCTTAGGCTGTCTTCATTTCTTTTCATTCTTTTTTCTTTATTCTGTTCCGCAGCAGTGAATTCCACCATTCTGTCTTCCAGGTCACTTATCCATTCTTCTGCCTCAGTTATTCTGCTATTGATTCCTTCTAGGGTAGTTTTCATTTCAGTTATTGTATTGTTCATCTCTGTTTGTTTATTCTTTAATTCTTCTAGTTTGTTATTAAACATTTTTTGCATCTTCTCAATCTTTGCCTCCATTCTTTTCCCAAGGTCCTGGATCATCTTCACTATCATTATTCTGAATTCTTTTTCTGGAAGGTTGCCTATCTCCACTTCATTTAGAGTTTTTCTGGGGTTTTGTCTTGTTCCTTCATCTGGTACATAGCCCTCTGCCTTTTCATCCTTTCTATCTTTCTGTGAATGTGGTTTTTGTTCCACAGCCTGCAGGACTGTAGTTCTTCTTGCTTCTTGATGTGTTTATTATAAAAAAGGAAAACTTGGAAGCAAAGGAGGTAGCCGGGGGAAACGTCACAGATAAGACCAGTCCAAGTAAAGAAAGTAATGATGAAAAAGAATTTAATTTTAAGAGAGTACAGGGGAAATACAGGTACTTTAATTCAACTTGCTGGGAGCTTAGAATGCAGGCACTGGAGGACACAAGTGGGCTCCTTTAACCTCGATAAAGTATTCAGATTGTACTCATAAATACAAAGCATTTAGAGATTTTTAAAAAGTCAATATAGTTAATATTTGGATCACTGGTTTTCAACACCATTTTGGTAGTAGAGACATTTTTTTCCAATAAAATCTTACGTGAAATTACAATGTTTAAAACAGGTCAAATTCAAGGTGCTCTACCTTAAATTGAAAAGGGCTACCACTTATTCCTTCTGGCCCAAAGCCTCCTCTGAGCCTACACCAAGGAAGTTCCATGCTCACAGGGAGACCAGACTGAAAACCTCTGATAAAGAGAAGTCTTGAGCTGATTTTTTTATCCAGCTTTTGTAAAGTAAATATTGCTCAATTATGTGTAAATCCCCAAATTATCAGCCAATACTATCTTACATATGTCTACTGTTTTCTGACCCAAGGTTGGTGGTAGGTCATGCATGATAAAGCAATCACTAGAAAAAGTTTTCTAATATTTAGCATAACATTGAACATGCTAGTGATTATGTACATTATTTAAAACATCTTGTTGGAATTATGGGGATAATTAGTCCCTAGTCTATTTATAAATGTAGTTTTATAGATTGCATATTAGTTTGTTCCCCCCCAAAAACTACCATAATATTATTTATGAGATTATCATAATTATTTTTCCTAGACATTTTATTTTTAGGAACATTTGATCAATTATATTTATATGTAATGTATATAATATATATGTAATAAGTATATATAAATATATTTGAAAATGTATGATACATATTTTAAAAATCAATATATGTTGATACGGCATTTAATAATAGTAATATATGTAGATGTATATTATACCTAGATATATCTATATATATATTGTAGATATGGCATATAATTATAAGTAATTAATATATTTAGCTTAATTTCACTTTTGAAATTAATTGTATACTTGTTTTAAATGTATATAATGTTTTACATCTTTTTGATACAGTTGGAGGCACTTCAAAGGGCTGCATATAAAGCTGATAAGAAATTATTCTCTACATCAAAAGAAAAGGATAAACACTATAAATATACTTTTAGGGGAATATGTTCATTGCATATGTGTTCACTGTGAGTGTGAATTTTAAAATTTTAGTTATTTCCTGAAAATTGGGTTAATAACACATACACTTTAAATTATTATAAGGTTATTGGGTCGAGTTGGCAAAAGTTTTCTCTGAAATAAAGTAAAATAAATTCTCTCTAATGGATTTCAGATCTTTGATTCTGGGTAATTAGAACAGCTACCACCTAAACTCATTGCCACAAAACATTCTGAAGTTTCTGAAAGAGGGAGAGAGAGATTGGGAGACAGAGAGAGAGAAGAAGAAGGAAGAGAAGGAGGAGGAAGAGAGGGAGGGAGAAAGGGAAGGAGGGAGGAAGAGAGGGAAGAAGGATGGGATAAGTGTTTAGATTCTTAAACCAAAACAACAAAAATTTTCAATGGCGTTGCCCCACTGTGTAAGGCAATTTTAATACATAAACTAAACAGTTAAAACACTTGTATGAATTTCCCCAGAGAAACAAAATCTCAAACCTAATCTGTCAAAAATAATAAAAATAGAACTTTGTCATTCAGGCAGCAAAGGCCGCAAAGGAAGTTATTGGGTTGGCCAAAAAGTGCCTTTGTTTTTTAAGTAAAAATAAAAGACACATTTTTCATTTTCACCAAGAACTTTATTGAACAGCATATTCACCCTTTTGTTGCACTACCTTCCGCCATTTTTCAGGCAACTTCATAATTCCATCTTCCCAAAACTTTTTATCTTTTTGAGCAAAGAACTGTTCCAGATACCTTTTACAGTCTTCCAGAGCACTGAAATTTTTTCCATTAAGAGAATTTTGTAATGACCTAAATAAATGGAAATCCAAAGGTGCAATGTCTGGTGAATAAAGTGGATGGATCAGAACGTCCCAGCTAAGCTGTAACAGTTTTTGCTGGTCATCAAAGAAACATGCGGTCTTTCATTACCCTGATGGAAAATTATGTGTTTTCTGTTGACTAATTCTGAACGCTTTTCGTCGAGTGCTGCTTTCAGTTGGCCTAATTGGGAGCAGTACTTGTTGGAATTAATCATTTGGTTTTCCAGAAGGAGCTCATAATAGAGGACTCCCTTCCAATCCCACTATATACACAACATCACATTCTCTGGATGAAGACTGGCCTTTGGTATGGTTGGCGGTGGTTTATTTTGCTGGCCCCATGATCTCTTCCTTTCCACGTTATTGTACAGTATCGACTTTTCATCATCCGTCACAATTTGTTTTAAAAACGGAATGTTTTCATTAAGTTTGAGTAGAGAATCTCATGAGGAAATACGGTCAAGAAGGTTTTTTTCGCTTAACTTGCGTGGAACCCAAATATCAAAGTGATTAAAATAACCAAGCTGGTTCAAATGGTTTTCAACACTTGATTTGGATATTTTGAGTATGTTGGCTATCTCCCGTGTGGTATAACATTGATTGTTCTCAATTAATGTCAGATTTGATCACCATCAACTTCAATTGGTCTATCTGACTGTGGAGCATTGTCCAGTGAAAAATCTCTAGCGTGAAACTTCACAAACCACTTTTGACACGTCCAATCAGTCACAGCATCTTCTCCATACACTGCACAAATCTTTTTTTTGGCGTTTCAGTTGCGTTTTTACCTTTCTTGAAATAATAAAGCATAATATGCTGAAAATGTTGCTCTTTTCTTCCATCTTCAATATTAAAATGGCTACATAAAAATTCACCGATTTTGATAAGTCTTTTTTAAATGCACGCTGATATGACAGCTGTCACATACAATCTAACAAAATTGTTTTGAATGAAATTAAAGACAATTAAGTACTACTAGAGCCATCTTACAAAAAACCAGAACCAACCTTTCGGCCAACCCAATAAATTAAAGTGACAGATGAATGCATTGCTCTTGGCTGAGAACATTTCTGATGATGCTAATTACCGTCTTGAACACAGGCAAGGCTAGGTGGTAAAAGATTGGTAGAAAGGCTGCTAGGCTCCAAGACTGTGTCTGTACAGGCCTCTGGAATCTGACATGGTTGAATGGTTTGCTTCTTCCAATTTGCTACAGACCATTGACATGACTGAATAGCAGTGGAGTCCCAGAATGTATGTTCTGATTCTTACTTGATCATAGGATCATGTGAAGCACAATGCTCATCATTGTTTTCCTTACTCAAAAATTACACTGTGATTTAGATTCTTTTGACAAGATAAATTCTCTGCTTGCGAATCGTCCACCTTAAGCATCCTCCTTGAATTTATTTTGAAAAGCAAACTCTCCAACAAGGTAATGTGTCTGAATATGTGCATGCAAAGTTGTGGAGGACTTAGTTCTTAAGGCATAAAAAAACAAGAGAAAGCAAATGAAGTAAATTAGTTCTTTACTTGCATTTATGTGGGTAAATATTGATGTGGATAAATACAGATTTATTGTGTGTGTTTGTGTGTGTATGTGTGTTACTTGTAAGTTCTTTTTTATTTGTCTACAGGAAAAATGAAAAAGAATGCTCACAATTAAAAATTATATATACTTTAAAGAATCCTATGCTGGAGTCAAGAGGCTGGCCCTGCAGTCCTTAGCCTATTAATAACTAATTATGATTTATCTGATTGGATTTGAGTGATAATAGAGCCTGGACTTGACCCTAGATCTTCTGATTACAGGCTATAAAGTAGATTTATACTAATTACCCAACAATTCTATAGCTCTGAATGGAGGGCTAAAAGTCAGAAAATAAACCTTGTGGTCCTCTGGATTAGGAATAGCTCAGGTTCATAGCTACTTCTCAATATATATGATATCAGATAAATCATATAGCTCTGTTGAGTTTATTTGCTAATCAATAAAATAGTGATGTCACTAAATATGCCTCAAGGATTGAGGTATATGGCTCATATAATTATGGCAATGGCTAAACATTGGAACACCAGTGTAAAAAATACCCACAAGCATTTTGGCTACTATCTCCCCAGTCCTGACTAGGCTTTGGGGTGGAATTTTACAAGTTATCTTGCAAATTACACCATAATACTACAGTGTAGAAAGCTGCTTCCTCTCTTTAACCACAAAGTTGGCTTTGTTCATTGGTGATGTTAAAGACTAACAAAATAGAATTAGATCACAATGTGCTCATTATTTCTCTTCCTGTGGACCAGGAAACACTTTAAGGGCTTTACCTGTACTAACTAATTTTATCCTCACAATAACGTATAATATAGCTGCTATTATTATTATCCCCATTTTACAGATGAATAAACTGCAACAAGGAGAGATATAACTTGCCCAAAGACCCCAATTAGCAAATAGTGGGAGAGGAATTTAAATTCAGGTAGTCTAGCTTGTAGTAATCAAGATCTGAAAGCTTGGAGTAATATTTAATTCTACCTTATGCATTATTATTATTTTTGAACTTGTATAATGCCTCCTATTTATAAACTGTTAACTTTTGGTAAACACCTTGACTTGCAAACCATCATAAAACTTACTTCAGTAGCTGTCTACTTGATTTGTCTCCTCACCTTCACTGTCCCTCCCACAATCCATTTCACACAAAGCAACCAAGTTGATGTTTTAAGAATCTGGTCTCCTCTGCTCCAAAACCTTTCAGAGTTCTAGTCAATCTTTCAAATAAAGTCTGAACGTTTTCATCTGGTACTCAAAGCTTCCCCATATGTACTCATCCTATACTTTTCCCTTCTGCAAATCAACCAAATTATAGTTCTGAAATTTAAGTGCTTAGCAGTCACTGAAAATGCCTTGATCTTTCACACAATATGTCTCTGATCAGGCCACAGATATATCTTCTTTTTTCATACCCTGTTTCTGCCACTTGGACCCTATCTCTGATTCAGGATACAATTTAAATGTAATTTTGACCATCATATTTCCCTGATTCCCTCAGTCTAGAAGTTGTTTCCTCTTTTCTGAGGAAATTTTGGCATAGAGTTTGTTTCTTTATAGTGTGCTTATAATAAATCAGTAAAGCCATGGCAAGTGTATGTGTGCATGTGTGTGTGTGTGTTCCAGTGAATCATTTCTCTGATATTTAGATTTATATCCTACACATGTTTGTACAATTTTTGGTGCATATCAATATGTTTAGATCAACTAATTATCAATAAATATGTGTTGTGTGAGTGAATGAATGAATAACAGAATCAACTATGTTAGCACTGATAGTTTTATGCCAGAACAATTTGATTGTCTGTTCGTTTTACTGATCTCGTAAGGATCCGATAGCACATTGTAAAGGCATTAAAAAGGTAAAAATGACCTTGGAAAGCAGAGTAAACTAAAATGGAATTTATCATTGATTGTTACTGCAGAAGCCACATATCTGCAGAGACATATCTTTATCTGAGTTCTACCGAAGCATTTTTGATATATTAACAGACTTTAATAAATACAGTCGCCAACAGTTAAACGATCAACTGTAATACTGAAAGCAAAAATGCCAGGCATAATGTATAAAGTCATTGATCTTTAAGTGAGATTAGTCACTTGACAAACACTTTTTCCAGTGTGTGAACTTTTCCCTTTTCCAGAAAGTGAAATCCAGAATTCTGTGTCCTCTGAGAAAGTCAAGATCTGAGATTAATTAAGGAGCTAGTAATTAATTTAGGAAAGTATTATATTGTAAGTGTCTGTTATGACATATGCATAAATGCATTTATCTTCGTGTCCACAAAATATCTGTAATCAAAAGTTTTGTTAAATACTAAAATGTAAATAAACACCCACTCTGTTGCATGCAGACAAGATGAGAACACCTGAGACAGACAAAGGGAAACTCAGGAGGCAGCCTCTCACTGGCACCTGACTCCTTTGTTGGTTTGTTCTGAGCCCTTCGTGACAGGCACTTTGTCTAAGGATGACAGGATTTCATCACCTTCAAGAGATTAAAGCTCCCTTTCAAATATTGGTTCCAACACTGTTCAAATGTGTCAGCAGAGTAAAAATTCAATAAAAATCCCTGAGGGTGAGATGCCAATTAGGTATAAAGATGCCAAGATTTGCCCAGGAACAATGGGGAGGCCACAGAGACCATTCAAATGGCACAGGTTTCCAAGCACTCATTTATTCTCTAGTCCTATCGACCTTGGGGCATTTAAAAATTTCTTTGTTCTTTTTTTGGGGAGTGGGGTGGGTAGAGAAGGGTGCATTGGGGATGCATAACTCATCCTGGGTCACAGACTAAAATTATTCAGACAACATATGGCATTGCTTCTATTGAATAATGTGTCAAAATCATAATCAGGCTTAGAAAATCTATTTCTACTTATTTTACTTGGGTGTTAAATTGAAGAATTGACAACTGAAACTGTCCATTAACCTTTGTTTGAAAAACAGTGGGGGAATTTCAGCCTCTTACCACAGCTCAACAAAAGAAATATATAAAATGTGTGTGTGTGTGTGTGTGTGTGTGTGTGTGTGTGTGTGTGTGTATCTGGGGGGGAGTAATTAAATAATCATTAGCTTTTGATGAATTATATTATAAAAATAGCTATGTTTTGATCTAGTTTAATAGATGTAGACAGTCCTGTAGCAGGTATACAAGGGAATGGAACCAATGGCAGGTGAGTTCTCATGGGAAGGAAAAAGGAAAATCTCTGCAGCAAAGCATGTTAGAGTAGCAAAGCAAAGCACACTGAAAACACGGGTTATCCGCAGACAGTTCTGAGGATATCTGGGATGCAGGAAGGGAAACAAAGATGCAGAAGACCAATATCATGTTTCCCCAAATGAAAGCAATCAAGATACACACACACACAGATACACACACACACACTTACATGTCTTGTAGTGTAAGAGTTAAGGAAAATAGCACTGAACAAGTCCCCATTTTCAGGCTGACACTGTGCACTGGGTCTTTACATGTATTATCTTACTTAATACACAAACACAGTGAGAGATAGGTATTCCAATCCCCATTTTATAGATACTCTGGAACATGAAAATTTTTTCTCAAATTCATATAGCTTCTCAGATAGAAAGACAGCTAAAATTCTAAATGGAAAGATAATTATCTCTCTTTCTCTCTCACATACACACACACACAAACACACACACACAACTTGTAGAATGGCACAAGTATTAGTTGACAGAATCAGAATTTTGGTAACCTATGTCAGACTGATACCATGTGTTTTATAATTTAAAATGGAGTTTAATCAATATTAATTAAATAAATATCAATGCATTACATTACAGGAAACTTCATAAGAACTCATAAGAACTGGAGGAGGAAGGTGTTGTTAATAGGAGACCATTAAAAAGGGCAAAATGGTTTTAATTGTCAGGAGCTCAAAAGGAATCAAGTGTGTAATATGACAACTGAAACATTGAAATTTTGCCTGCATGAAGAGCAGTACAACATCTGAAGCAAAGAAAGAATCAATCTGTTCTAAATTTAATAAATCAATTGTAACATAATGTATTCTGTAATTTTCTATTTGGCATATTCATGAACAGGTATAGAAAAACTGAGAACACTCTAAAGAAAGCAACAGAATATTAAAAGTACTAAACACTCTATAAGGAGGAGTTTTTAGTCCAAAAGAAGGAAGAATCAAGGTAATGTGATAATCCTGTATTTGAAAGATTATCACATAGATCATTACTCAGGGAAATTTCTTTTTTCCATATAAAAAAGGAGAAAAAAAATCCTTACTTCAAATTATTATAGGTTAGAAATTACATAAAAAAGACATGTAAAGCAAATAAATGAAAACTATATGAATATCTTTATGATTTTGGAGGAAAATAGTTTCTTAAAACACATACATGGGGGGGAGGAGAGAAGATGGCGGAAGAGTAAGACGCGGAGATCACCTTCCTTCCCACAGATACAGCAGAAATACATCTACACGTGGAACTGCTCCTACAGAACACCCACTGAACGCTGGCAGAAAACGTCAGACCTCCCAAAAGGCAAGAAACTCCCCACGTACTTGGGTAGGGCAAAAGAAAAAAGAAATAACAGAGACAAAAGAATAGGGACGGGACCTGCACCAGTGGGAGGGAGCCGTGAAGGAGGAAAGGTTTCCACGCACTAGGAAGCCCCTTCGCGGGCAGAGACTGCGGGTGGCAGAGGGGACAAGCTTCAGAGCCACGGAGGAGAGCGCAGCCACAGGGGTGCGGAGGGCAAAGCAGAGAGATTCCCGCACGGAGGATTGGCGCTGAGCAGCACTCACCTGCCCAAGAGGCTTGTCTGCTCACCTGCCGGGGCGGGTGGGGCTGGGAGCTGAGGCTCGGGCTTCGGTCGGATTGCAGGGAGAGGACTGGGGTTGGCTGCGTGAACACAGCCTGAAGGGGTTAGCGCACCACAGCTGGCTGGGAGGGAGACCGGGAAAAAGTCTGCAGCTGCCGAAGAGGCAAGAGACTTTTTCTTGCCTCTTTGTTTCGAGGTGCGCAAGGAGAGGGGATTCAGAGTGCCGCCTAAACGAACTCCAGAGACGGGCGCGAGCCGCGGCAATCAGCGCGGACCCCAGAGACGGGCGTGAGACACTAAGGCTGCTGCTGCCACCAACAAAAAGCCTGTGTACGAGCACAGGTCACTCTCCACACCGCCCCTCCCGGTAGCCTGTGCAGCCCGCCACTGCAAGGGTCCCGTGATCCGGGGACAACTTTCCTGGGAGAACGCACTGCGCGCCTCAGGCTGGTGCAACGTCACGCTGGCCTCTGCCGCTGCAGGCCCGCCCCGCCTCCTCTGTACCCCTCCCTCCCCCCGGCCTGAGTGAGCCAGAGCCCCCGAAGCAGCTGCTCCTTTAACCCCGTCCTGTCTGGGCGGGGAACAGACGCCCTCAGGCGACCTACACGCAGAGGCGGATCCAAATCCAAAGCTGAACCCCGGGAGCTGTGCGAACAAAGAAGAGAAAGGGAAATCTCTCCCAGCAGCCTCAGAAGCAGCGGATTAAAACTCCACAAACAACTTGATGTGCCTGCATCTGTTGAATACCTGAATAGACAACGAATCATCCAAAATTCAGGAGGTGGACTTTGGGAGCAGGATATATTAATTTTTCCCCTTTTCCTTTTTTTGTGAGTGTATATGTATATGCTTCTGGGTGAGATTTTGTCTGTATAGCTTTGCTTTATAATAGCTTTATTTTACTTCACTATATTATAGCCTCTTTCTTTCTTTCTTTCTATTTTTTCTCCCTTTTACTCTGAGCCGTGTGGACGAAAGGCTCTTGGTGCTCCAGCCAGGCATCAGGGCCGTGCCTCTGAGGTGGGAGAGCCAACTTCAGCACACTAGTCCACAAGAGACCTCCCAGCTCCATGTAATACCAAACGGCAAAAATCTCTCAGAGATCTCCATCTCAACATCAAGACCCAGCTTCACTCAACGACCAGCAAGCTACAGTGCTGGACACCCTATGCCAAACAACTAGCAAGACAGGAACACAGCCCCATCCATTAGCAGAGAGGCTGCCTAAAATCATAATAAGGCCACAGACACCCCAAAATACACCACCAGACGTGGACGTGCCCACCAGAAAGACAAGATCCAGCCTCATCCACCAGAACTCAGGGACTAGTTCCCGCCACCAGGAAGCCTACACAACCCACTGAACCAACCTTAGCCACTGGGGACAGATACCAAAAACAACGGAAACTACGAACCTGCAGCCTGTGAAAAGGAGGCCCCAAACACATTAAGATAAGCAAAACGAGACGACAGAAAAACACACAGCAGATGAAGGAGCAGGGTCAAAACACACCAGACCTAACAAATGAAGAGGAAATAGGTAGTCTACCTGAAAAAGAATTCACAATAATGATAGTAAGGATGATCCAAAATCTTGGAAATAGAATACACAAAATGCAAGAAACATTTAACAAGGACATAGAAGAACTAAAGAGGAACCAAGCAACGATGAAAAACACAATAAATGAAATTAAAAATACTCTAGATGGGATCAATAGCAGAATAACTGAGGCAGAAGAAAGGATAAGTGACCTGGAAGATAAAATGGTGGAAATAACTACTGCAGAGCAGGATAAAGAAAAAAGAATGAAAAGAACTGAGGACAGTCTCAGAGACCTCTGGGACAACATTAAACGCACCAACATTCGAATTATAGGGGTCCCAGAAGAAGAAGAGAAAAAGAAAGGGACTGAGAAAATATTTGAAGAGATTATAGTTGAAAACTTTCCTAATATGGGAAAGGAAATAGTTAATCAAGTCCTGGAAGCACAGAGAGTCCCATACAGGATAAATCCAAGGAGAAATATGCCAAGACACATATTAATCAAACTGTCAAAAATTAAATATAAAGAAAACATATTAAAAGCAGCAAGGGAAAAACAACAAATAACACACAAGGGAATCCCCATAAGGTTAACATCTGATCTTTCAGCAGAAACTCTGCAAGCCAGAAGGGAGTGGCAGTATATACTTAAAGTGATGAAGCAGAAAAACCTACAACCAAGATTACTCTACCCAGCAAGGATCTCATTCAGATGTGATGGAGAAATTAAAACCTTTACAGACAAGCAAAAGCTGAGAGAGTTCAGCACCACCAAACCAGCTTTACAACAAATGCTAAAGGAACTCCTCTAGGCAAGAAACACAAGAGAAGGAAAACACCTACAATAACAAACCAAAACATTTAAGAAAATGGGAATAGGAACATACATATCGATAATTACCTTGAATGTAAATGGATTAAATGCTCCCACCAAAAGACACAGGCTGGCTGAATGGATACAAAACCAAGACCCATATATATGCTGTCTACAAGAGACCCACTTCAGACCTAGAGACACATACAGACTGAAAGTGAGGGGATGGAAAAAGATATTCCATGCAAATGGAAATCAAAAGAAAGCTGGAGTAGCAATTCTCATATCAGACAAAATAGACTTTAAAATAAAGAATATTACAAGAGACAAAGAAGGACACTATATAATGATCAAGGGATCGATCCAAGAGGAAGGTATAACAATTGTAAATATTTATGCACCCAACATAGGAGCACCTCAATACATAAGGCAACTACTAACAGCCATAAAAGGGGAAATCGACAGCAACACAATCATAGTAGGGGACTTTCACACCCCACTTTCACCAATGGACAGATCATCCAAAATGAAAATAAATAAGGAAACACAAGCTTTAAATGATACATTAAACAAGATGGACTTAATTGATATTTATAGGACATTCCACCCAAAAACAACAGAATACACATTTTTCTCAAGTGCTCATGGAACATTCTCCAGGATAGATCATATCTTGGGTCACAAATCAAGCCTTGGTAAATTTAAGAAAATTGAAATCGTATCAAGTATCTTTTCCGACCACAACGCTATGAGACTAGATATCAATTACAGGAAAAGATCTGTAAAAAATACAAACACATGGAGGCTACACAATACACTACTTAATAACGAAGTGATCACTGAAGAAATCAAAGGGGAAATCAAAAAATACCTAGAAACAAATGACAATGGAGACACGACGACCCAAAACCTATGGGACGCAGCAAAAGCAGTGCTAAGAGGGAAGTTTATAGCAATACAAGCCTACCTCAAGAAACAGGAAATATCGCGAATAAACAACCTAACCTTGCACCTAAAGCAATTAGAGAAAGAAGAACAAAAAAACCCCAAAGCCAGCAGAAGGAAAGAAATCATAAAGATCAGGTCAGAAATAAATGAAAAAGAAATGAAGGAAACAATAGCAAAAATCAATGAAACTAAAAGCTGATTCTTTGAGAAGATAAACAAAATTGATAAACCATTAGCCAGACTCATCAAGAGAAAAAGGGAGAAGACTCAAATCAATAGAATTAGAAATGAAAAAGGAGAAATAACCACTGACACTGCAGAAATACAAAAGATCATGAGAGATTACTACAAGCAACTCTATGCCAATAAAATGGACAACCTGGAAGAAATGGACAGATTCTTAGAAATGCACAAACTGCTGAGACTGAACCAGGAAGAAATAGAAAATATGAACAGACCAATCACAAGCACTGAAATTGAAACTGTGATTAAAAACCTTCCAACAAACAAAAGCCCAGGACCAGATGGCTTCACAGGTGAATTCTATCAAACATTTAGAGAAGAGCTAACACCTATCCTTCTCAAACTCTTCCAAAATCTTGCAGAGGGAGGAACACTCCCAAACTCATTCTACGAGGCCACCATCACCCTGATACCAAAACCAGACAAAGATGTCACAAAGAAAGAAAACTACAGGCCAATATCACTGATGAACATAGATGCAAAAATCCTCAACAAAATACTAGCAAACAGAATCCAACAGCACATTAAAAGGATCATACATCATGATCAAGTGGGGTTTATCCCAGGAATGCAAGGATTCTTAAATATACGCAAATCAATCAATGTGATACACCATATTAACAAAGTGAAGGAGAAAAATCATATGATCATCTCAATAGATGCAGAGAAAGCTTTCGACAAAATTCAACACCCATTTATGATAAAAGCCCTGCAGAAAGTAGGCATAGAGGGAACTTTCCTCAACATAATAAAGGCCATATATGACAAACCCACAGCCAACATTGTCCTCAATGGTGAAAAACTGAAACCATTTCCACTAAGATCAGGAACAAGACAAGGTTGCCCACTCTCACCACTATTATTCAACATAGTTTTGGAAGTGTTAGCCACAGCATTCAGAGAAGACAAAGAAATAAAAGGAATCCAAATCGGAAAAGAAGAAGTAAAGCTGTCACTGTTTGCAGATGACATGATACTATACATAGAGAATCCTAAATATGCTATCAGAAAACTCCTAAAGCTAATCAATGAATTTGGTAAAGTAGCAGGATACAAAATTAATGCACAGAAATCCCTTGCATTTCTATACACTAATGACGAAAAATCTGAAAGTGAAATTAAGAAAACACTCCCGTTTACCATAGCAACAAAAAGAATAAAATATCTAGGAATAAACCTACCTAAGGAGACAAAAGACCTGTATGCAGAAAATTGTAAGACACTGATGAAAGAAACTAAAGATGATACAAATAGATGGAGAGATATACCATGTTCCTGGATTGGAAGAATCAACATTGTGAAAATGACTCTACTACCCAAAGCAATCTACAAATTCAATGCAATCCCTATCAAACTACCACTGGCATTTTTCACAGAACTAGAACAAAAAATTTCACAATTTGTATGGAAACACAAAAGACCCTGAATAGCCAAAGCAATCTTGAGAACGAAAAATGGAGCTGGGGGAATCAGGCTCCCTGACTTCAGACTATATTACAAAGCTACAGTAATCAAGACAGTTTGGTACTGGCACAAAAACAGAAATATTGATCAATGGAACAGGATAGAAAGCCCAGAGATAAACCCACGCACATATGGTCAACTTATCTTTGATAAAGGAGGCAAGCATATACAGTGGAGAAAAGACAGCCTCTTCAATAAGTGGTGCTGGGAAAATTGGACAGATACATGTAAAAGTATGAAATTAGAACACTCCCTGACACCATGCACAAAAATAAACTCAAAATGGATTAAAAACCTAAGTGTAAGGCCAGACACTGTCAAACTCTTAGAGGAAAACATAGGCAGAACACTCTATGACACACATCACAGCAAGATTCTTTTTGACCCAGCTCCCAGAGAAATGGAAATAAGAACACAAATAAACAAATGGGACCTAATGAAACTTAAAAGCTTTTGCACAGCAAAGGAAACCATAAACAAGACCAAAAGACAACCATCAGAATGGGAGAAAATATTTACAAATGAAGCAACTGACAAAGGATTAATCTCCAAGATTTACAAGCAGCTCATGCAGCTCAATAACAAAAAAACGAACAACCCAATCCAAAAATGGGCAGAAGACCGAAATAGACATTTCTCCAAAGAAGATATACAGATGGCCTACAGACACATGAAAGAATGCTCAACATCATTAATCATTAGAGAAATGCAAATCAAAACTACAATGAGATATCATGTCACACCGGTCAGAATGGCCATCATCAAAAAATCTAGAAACAATAAATGCTGGAGAGGGTGTGGAGGAAAGGGAACACTCTTGCACTGTTTATGGGAATGTAAATTGATACAGCCACTATGGAGAACAGTATGGAGGTTCCTTAAAAAACTACAAATAGAACTACCATATGACCCAGCAATCCCACTACTGGGCATATACCCTGAGTAAACCATAGTCAAAAAGAGTCATGTACCAAAATGTTCATTGCAGCTCTATTTACAATAGCCAGGACATGGAAGCAACCTAAATGTCCATCGACAGATGAATGGATAAAGAAGATGTGGCACATATATACAATGGAATATTACTCAGCCATAAAAAGAAATGAAATGGAGGTATTTGTAATGAGGTGGATGGAGTTAGAGTCTGTCATACAGAGTGAAGTAAGTCAGAAAGAGAAAAACAAATACAGTATGCTAACACATATATACGGAATCTAAGGGAAAAAAAAAAAAAGGCCATGAAGAACCTAGTGGCAAGACGGGAATAAAGACACAGACCTACTAGAGAATGGACTTGAGGATATGGGGAGGGGGTGGGTTGAGATGTGACAGGGTGAGAGAGTGTCATGGATATATATACACTACCAAATGTAAAATAGATAGCTAGTGGGAAGCAGCCGCATAGCACAGGGAGATCAGCTCGGTGCTTTGTGACCACCTAGAGGGGTGGGATAGGGAGGGTGGGAGGGAGGGAGATTCAAGAGGGAAGAGATATGGGAACATATGTATATGTATAACTGATTCACTTTGTTATAAAGCAGAAGCTAACACACCATTGTAAGGCAATTATACTTCAATAAAGATGTTTAAAAAAAATCACATACATAAAAGCACTACATAAAATATAGAATAATATATTTGACTATGTGAAATTAAAATTAATTAATAGTAAAATTTTACAGTCAAATTCTAAACAAGTGACAGATGGTAAGACATCATTTATATTTCTTAGCACTGAGAAAGGGTAAGTATCCATATGTAGACAGTACCTCCTTGAATCAATAAGAAAATATTCAACAACTCAATATCAGCAATGTATATGAAATAGCATTCCACATAAAAGGAGAGTCATTTAGAAAATAAACAATAGGTCAGACCTTCAAGATGGCAGAGGAGTAAGACATGGAGATCACCTTCCTCCCCACAAATACATCAAACATACATCTACATGTGGAACAACTCCTACAGAACACCTACTGAATGCTGGCAGAAGACCTCAGACTTCCCAAAAGGGTCTTGGTGCTCTGGCCGGCTGTCAGGCCTGAGCCTCTGGGGTGGGAGAGCCGAGTTCAGGACACTGGACCATCAAAGACCTCCCAGCCCCACACAATATCAATCAGTGAGAGCTCTCCCAGAGATCTCTGTCTCATTGCTAAGACCCAGATCCACTCAAAGACCAGCAAATTCCAGTGCTGGACACCCCATGCCAAATAACTAGCAAGACAGGAACACAACCACATGCATTAGCAGAGAGGCTGCCTAAAATCATAATAAGTTCACAGACACCCCAAAACACACCACCAGACACAGTTCTCCCCACCAGAATGACAAGATCCAGCCTCATCCACCAGAACACAGGCACCAGTCCCCTCCACTGGGTAGCCTGCACAAGCCATTGAACCAACCTTACCCACTGGGGGGCAGACACCAAAAACAATGGGAACTACGAACCTGCAGCCTGCAAAAAGGAGACCCCAACACAGTAAGTTAAGCAAAATGAGAAAACAGAGAAATACGCAGCAGATGAAGGACCAAAGTAAAAACCAACCAGACCAAACAAATGAAGAGGAAATAGGCAGTTTACCTGAAAAAGAATTCAGAGTAATGATAGTAAAGATGATCCAAAATCTTGGAAATAGAATGGAGAAAATACAAGAAACGTTTAACAAGGACCTAGACGAAGTAAAGAGCAAACAAACAATGATGAATAACACAATAAATGAAATTAAAAATTCTCAGGAAGGAATCAATAGCAGAATAACTGAGGCAGAAGAACGGATAAGTGACCTGGAAGATAAAATAGTGGAAATAACTACCACAGAGCAGAATAAACAAAAGAGAAGGAAAAGAATTGAGGACAGTGTCAGAGACCTCTGGGACAACATTAAACACACCAACATTCCAACTATAGGGGTCCCAGAAGAAGAAGAGAAAAAGAAAGGGACTGAGAAAATTTTGAGGAGATTACAGTTGAAAACTACATTAATATGGGAAAGGAAATAGTCAATCAAGTCCAGAGAGCACAGAGAGTCCCATACAAGATAAAACCAAGGAAAAACATGAGAAGACACATATTAATCAAACTATCAAAAATTAAACACAAAGAAAAAATATTAAAAGCAGTAAGGGAAAAGCAACAAATAACATACAAGGGAATCCCCATAAGGTTAACAGCTGATCTGTCAGCAGAAACTGTGAAAGCCATAAGGAGTGGCAGGACATAGTTAAAGTGATGAAAGGGAAAAAACTACAACCGAGATTACTCTACCCAGCAAGGATCTCATTCAGATTCAACAGAGAAAGTAAAACCTTTACAGAAAAGCAAAAGCTAAGAGAATTCAGCACCACCAAACTGTCTTTACAACAAATGTTAAAGGAACTTCTCTAGGCAGGAAATACAAGGGAAGGAAAAGACCTACAATAACAAACCCAAAACAATTAAGAAAATGGTAATAGGAACATACATATCAATAATTACCTTAAATGTAAATGGACTAAATGCTCCCACCAAAAGAAATAGACTGGCTGAGTGGATACAAAAACAAGACCCATATATATGTTGTCTATAACAGACCCACTTCAGACCTAGGGACACATACAGACTGAAAGTAAGGTGATGGAACAAGATATTCCATGCAAATGGAAATCAAAAGAAAGCTGGAGTAGCAATACACATATGAGATAAAATAGACTTTAAAATAAAGACCATTAAAGAGACAAAGAAGGACACTACATAATGATCAAGGGATCAATCCAAGAAGAAGATATAACAATTGTAAATATTTATGCACCCAACATAGGAGCACCTCAGTAGATACGGCAAATGTTCACA
The DNA here is from genome assembly GCF_028023285.1 of Balaenoptera ricei. Classification (NCBI taxonomy): domain Eukaryota; kingdom Metazoa; phylum Chordata; class Mammalia; order Artiodactyla; family Balaenopteridae; genus Balaenoptera; species Balaenoptera ricei. Next base: position 74,546,785 of record NC_082651.1, on the reverse strand, counting down.
GCCATAAAAAGGGAAATCGACAGTAACACAATCATAGTAGGGGACTTTAACACCCGACTTTCACCAATGGACAGATCATCCAAAATGAAAATAAATAAGGAAACATAAGCTTTAAATGACACATTAAGCAAGATGGACTTAATTGATATTTATAAGACATTCCATCCAAAAACAAGAGAATAAATTTTCTTCTCAAGTGCTCATGGAACATTCTCCAGGATAGATCATATCTTGAGTCACAAATCAAGCCTTGGTAAATTTAAGAAAATTGAAATCGTATCAAGTATATCTTGTGACCACAATGCTATGAGCCTAGATATCAATTACAGGAAAAAATCTGTTAAAAAGTACAAACACATGGAAGCTAAACAATACACTACTTAATAACCAAGAGATCACTGAAGAAATCAAAGAAGAAATTAAAAAATACCTAGAAACAAATGACAATGAAAACACGATGACCCAAAACCTATGGGATACAGCAAAAGCAGTCCTAAGAGCGAAGTTTATAGCAATACAATCCTACCTCAAGAAACAAGAAACATCTCAAATAAACAGCTTAACCTTACATTTAAAGCAATTAGAGAAAGAAGAACAAAAAACCCTCAAAGTTAGCAGAAGGAAAGAAACCATAAAAATCAGATCAGGAATAAATGAAAAAGATGAAGAAAACAATAGCAAAGATCAATAAAACTAAAAGCTGGTTCTTTGAGAAGATATACAAAATTGATAAACCATTAGCCAGACTCATCAAGAAAAAAAGGCAAAAGAATCAAATCAACAGAATTAGAAATGAAAAAGGAGAAGTAACAACTGACACTGCAGAAATACAAAAAATGATCATGAGAGATTACTACAAGCAACTATATGCCAATAAAATGGACAACCTGGAAGAAATAGACAAATTCTTAGAAAGGCACAACTTTCCAAGACTGAACGAGGAAGAAACAGAAAATATAAACAGACCAATCACACACTGAAATTGAAACTGTGATTAAAAATTTCCAACAAACAAAAGCCCAGGACCAGATGGCTTCACAGACGAATTCTATCAAACATTTAAAGAACAGCTAACACCTTTCCTTTTCAAACTCTTCCAAAATATAGCAGAGGGAGGAACACTCCCAAACTCATTCTACGAGGCCACCATCACCCTGATACCAAAACCAGACAAAGATGTCACAAAAAAAGAAAGCTACAGGTGAATATCACTGATGAACATAGATGCAAAAATCCTCAACAACATACTAGCAAACAGAATCTAATAGCACATTAAAAGGATCATACACCATGATCAAGTGGGGTTTATCCCAGGAATGCAAGGATTCTTAAATATAGGCAGATCAATCAATGTGATACACCATATTAACAAATTAAAGGATAAAAACCATATGATCATCTCAATAGATGCAGAGAAAGCTTTCGACAAAATTCAACACCCATTTACTATAAAAACCCTCCAGAAAGTAGGCATAGAGGGAACTTATCCCAACATAATAAAGGCCATATATGACAAACCCACATCCAACATCGTTCTCAATGGTGAAAAACTGAAACCATTTCCACTAAGTTCAGGAACAAGACAAGGCTGCCCACTCTCACCACCATTATTCAACATAGTTTTGGAAGTTTTAGCCACAGCAATCAGAGAAGAAAAAGAAATAAAAGGAATACAAATTGGAAAAGAAGTAGTTAAATTGTCACTGTTTGCAGATGACATGACACTATACAGAGAATCCTAAAGATGCTACCAGAAAACTACTAGAGCTAATCAATGAATTTTGTAAAGTAGCAGGATACAATATTAATGCACAGAAATCTCCTGCATTCTTATACACCAATGATGAAACATCTGAAAGAGAAATTAAGGAAACCCTCCCATTTACCATTGCAACAAAAAGAATAAAATACCTAGGAATAAACCTACCTAAGGAGAAAAAAGACCTGTATGCAGAAAACTATAAGACACTGATGAAAGAAATTAAAGATGACACAAACAGATGGAGAGATATACCATGTTCTTGGATTGGAAAATCAACATTGTGGAAATGACTATGCTACCCAAAGCAATCTACAGATTCAATGCAATCCCTATCAAACTACCAATGGCATTTTTCACAGAACTAGAACAAAAAGTTTCATGATTTGTATGGAAACACAGAAGACCCCGAATAGCCAAAGCAATCTTGAGAAAGAAAAATGGAGCTGGACGAATCAGGGTCCCTGACTTCGGACTATACTACAAAGCTAGAGTAGTCAAGACAGTATGGTATTGGCACAAAAACAGAAATATAGATCAATGGAACAGGATAGAAAGCCCAGAGATAAACCCACGCACATATGGTCACCTTATCTTTGATAAAGGAGGCAAGAATATACAATGAAGAAAAGACATCCTCTTCAGTAGGTGGTGGTGGGAAAACTGGACAGCTACACGTAAAAGAATGAAATTAGAACACTCCCTAACACCATACACAAAAATAAACTCAAAATGGATTCAAGAGTTAAATATAAGGCCAGACACTATAAACTCTTAGAGGAAAACATAGGAAGAACACTCTATGACATAAATCACAACAAGATCCTTTTTTGACCCACCTCCTAGAGAAATGGAAATAAAAACAAAAATAAACAAATGGGACCTAATGAAACTTAAAAGCTTTTGCACAGCAAAGGAAACCATAAACAAGAAAAAAAGAGAACCCTCAGAATGGGAGAAAATATTTGCAAATGAAGCAACTGACAAAGGATTAATCTCCAAAATATACAAGCAGCTCATGCAGCTCAATATCAGAAAAACAAAAAACCCAATCCAAAAATGGGCAGAAGACCTAAATAGACATTTCTCCAAAGAAGATATACAGATTGCCAACAAACACATGAAAGGATGCTCAACATCACTAATCATTAGAGAAATGCAAATCAAAACTACAATGCAGTATCACCTAACACCGGTCAGAATGGCCATCATCAAAATATCTACAAACAATAAATGCTGGAGAGGGTGTGGAGAAATGGGAACCCTCTTGCACTGTTGGTAGGAATGTAAAGTGATACAACCACTATGGAAAACAGTAGGGAGATTCCTTAAGAAACTAAAAATAGAACTACCATATGACCCAGCAATTCCACTACTGGGCATATACCCTGAGAAAACCATAATTCAAAAAGAGTCATGTACCACAGTGTTCATTGCAGCACTATCTACAATAGCCAGGACATGGAAGCAACCAATTGTCCATTGACAGATGAATGGATAAAGAAGATGTGGCACATATATGCAATGGAATATTACTCAGCCATAAAAAGAAACGAAATTGAGTTATTTGTAGTGAGGTGGATGGACCTAGAGTGTCATACAGAGTGAAGTAAGTCAGAAAGACCAAAACAAATACCGTATGCTGACACATATATATGGAATCTAAAAAAAATAAAATAAATGGTTCTGGCGAACCTAGCGGCAGGACAGGAATAAAGATGCAGACGTCGAGAATGGACTTGAGGACATGGAGAGGGGGAAGAGTAAGCTGTGACGAAGTGAGAGAGTGGCATTGACATATATCCACTACTAAATATAAAATAGATTGCTAGTGGGAAGCAGCCGCATAGCACAGGGAGATCAGCTCAGTGCTCTGTGACCACCTAGAGGGGTGGGATAGGGAGGGTGGGAGGGAGACGCAAGAGGGAGGGGATATGGGGATATATGTATATGTATAGCTGTTTCACTCTGTTATACAACAGAAACTAACACCACATTGTAAAGCAATTATACTCCAATAAAGATGTTAAAATGTTTAATTAATTAATTAAATAAAAAATTTTAAAGTAGAAAATAATTTTAAAAAAGAAAATAAACCATAAAAAGATGCCAAGTTCGCTATTAATCAGGCAAGCAATAGGGTGATGTTTTACCACATGTATAAGGATGAAAAATTTGCAAATTCCCAATTATTGTTGACAGTGTGAGATAAGAGGAACTCATATGCTGTTGAGGGAAATATAGTTTACCACATATATTTTATAGGGACTTTCACAATTTCAAATAAACTGAGAATACTTCTACCAGTCCAGCAATTTCACGTCTAAAAGACTTGAAATCTGATATCCATAGCACAATTGTTAATTTGAAACATAATTGTACCTACCTAAATGCACACTGATTATGAAATGGATAGAAAAGACATGCTATAAACACACAGTGCACTACTACATAAGAGTTAAAATGAATAAATGAACTAGATCAATATGGGTCAACATTGATGAATACCAAAAAACAAAGTAGATTTGCAAAAATATACTTATGGTGTGAGAGTATTCACATTAAAAAACAAAGTAAAACTATATGTTATGGATTTATATGTATGTGTTAAAGTATACAAACATGGACCAAAATAATACACATCAAATTTATAGTAATCTTCTCCTCTGGGAAATAAGTGAAGGGAATGGGTTGGGGAGGACTATAAGGAAAATTTCACGTTTTCTATTGTCTCATTTATGTTAAAATTAATTTGAAGTGAATACAGACTTTAACACTGGCTAATTCTGAGTGATGGATACAGGGATGTTTGCCATATTATTTTCTTGACTCATTTGTCATTTAATTGTGTTCTATAATCAAAAAAGAAAAAAATATATATAGTTTAGAAGTGATCTGTCTAATCTTGAAGAGATGATGACATTTAAAAGCTTTCAGGTCAAAATTTCTCAAATATTAAAAGAACGGCCAAAAGACATCATGAATCCTTAGACTGAAATTTTCAATGCAAGTTTGACTAAGAAATTTTTGCAAAAGTAGTAGAATTGGATGGCAGGTTAAACTAAATAAATGTTGAGGTCCCTACTAACTCTGAGAAAATATAATCAAAATATGTGATGGGTTCTAAAATATCTTGTTTAATTAACTATTTATTGCTTATTTTTATTATCCAGCATTAATCTAGGTAACATTAAACTAAAATTTTCATTTTTTAAATGATAATTAAATTTGTATCTCAATATAAGGGAAACATGAGACTTCAAATTTTGAACAACTAAAAACTATCTTGGTCTTTTTATTTTCAGCCACACCATGACTTTGATTCAGTTTCGTCAACTGCCTCTGAATTTATGGGTCTCAGGGAGGGAGCTGCATTGTGGTAGAATTGAGAATTTTGTATTTCAACACTTAAATATGGGCAAGCAATCAGACTCAGGATTACTTGTCTGTCACTCTTCACTGATTTTATTTGCCTTTTCCTACCCTGAGCCCTTTCAATTCCCCTCTGAACATCTTTGGGAAACATTTCTGTGGCATTTAGCCAACCAGGATAGCTTAACTAACAAAAGGGTTGACCAGTTTTATTCATAGAGATGGAAAGCAGGGAGCTGCATCAATGCTCATGATGTGAACAGTCTAGCTGGAGGGAGGCCCTATCCTGGACTAATTTTTCAGATGGCCCATGGAGAGTGGTGGGATTTTTGTAGGCTCGGGGGTAGAAAGTGAATGTCAGTTCAGCTACTGGGTAAGATGTAACAAAAGGGAGAAAAGGCCAATCGAGGTGTTCTTTAAAATCCTTGAGTGTCTTTTACCCTTTTCATCCCAACTGCTGCTTGTACAAGCTTTGTCCACCTACATCTATGTGGGCAGAAAGGAACAAAGAATAAATGAGAGAATATGCTGGCTAAAGAGCTGCATTCAAGCCCCTGGACATGGAAAGCAGGGCACAAGGGTCAGATGCCTGATGCTGCATCAGCACTCTCCTGGAGGGAAAGCATAGAAGAGGTGGAGGGGATGACCCCGCTCATTACAAGGGGCACTGACACGTCCTTGGAAAGACTCATGTAGCGTATTTTACCTCCTCAATGAGGCAGATGCAGGACACATGCTACCAGCTCATCTTTAATTCATTTGATGTGAAAATAGTCTGGCTATAAAGTGGAGTGAGTGGACAAAACCCTAGCATCAACAAAATGAGTACCCTTAGAGGGAAAAAAAAAAAAAAGTAGTGGATTCATTTTCTATTTTTTACATATCTTTGCCTTGCTCACCAAATATCAGACTGATTATTTGTTCAGAAAGATGGAAACTTCCTTACGCTTGCATTTTGTTATATAGAAATCTTCCTAGAGTTGTATGAGAATAGAATGGTACCTATGATTTGTGTAGGGCTTTATCATCACATTTCCAATAATCTGGATATAGTGGAAAATGTAGGTATGTTATTATTCAGAAGAAATTGAGACAGTCATACAAGAAATACTATTCCCATTGCTATGGACCAAATGTTTGTGTCCCACCCTAAATTTATATATTGAAGCCTTAATTCCCAAAGTGATGGTATTTGAAGGTGGGGCCTTTGAAAGGTAATTAGGTCATTAGGGTGGAGCCCTCATGAATGGAATTAGTGCTTGCTGTGGTCTGAATGTTTGTGTCTCCCCCAAATTCATATGTTGAAATTGTAACCCCCAAAGGTATTACTAAGTGGGGTCTATTGGGAAGTGCTTAAGTTATGAGGGAGGAACCCTCATGAATGGGATATAAAAGAGGCTCCAGAGAGATACATAACCCCTTCTACCATGTGAGAACACAGAGAGAAGGAAGCCTTCTGCAAATCAGGAAGAGGGTTCTCACCAGGAACCTAACTGGCCAGCCCCTTAATCTTGGACTTCCAGCCTCCAGAACTGTGAAAAATAAACGTCTGTTGTTTCAGCCACCCAGCTGACAGTATTCTGTCATATCAGCCTGAACTAAGATACCCATGGTCAACAAGCTAATTAGTAGCAAAGTCTGATCCAGAATTCAGACTGTAGTCAAAGACTTGTTTCTTTTTTTATACTGAATTGTTTTTACTAACTTAAATGTTAAACATTTGTCATTTGTCACAAAGAAATATTTGTAAGAACCAGATAGATAATATAAATATCTTCATTGACTATGCATAGAGGGGTGAGGGAGTTATATGAACAACTAGAGAGAGTGGGCTTCATATAACTCATTCAAATTATTAACAATGCATGAGTTAGATAAATAATATTTACATATATATACATATATTCATATACATGATGTTTCTTATATAGTAAGCTGAATAATATGTGATTGTCATTATGATTTATATTTGCTCTTAATATATGGTGGGAAATTAGTCCTGAATCTGTGATGACCAAAAACAAATAAACATCATTAACAACAACAAAAATATATCACTTAACAAAACAAATTTTTGTTGAAAAGATCTGAAGTCTCTCCACATTAGAGGAACTTAAACATTTTTAACTTAATGAACTTTTTTTAAACAAATGTTTATTATGCATCTCTTGTGGGCAATATGACTTAAGTACACACAGAGCAAGAAACAGAATGTAGACAAACTAGAAAAAAGGTGAGTGTGGTTAGTATTTGGAAATGCCAGCCTCAGTGTTCCTAAATATATAGTGATCTTATCTTTCAAATAGGAACATGCTTGAAAGTGAAGGGGGAGCTCTTAGTAAGTATTCTGGGATCACAGATGTGTCCTGAGAAGTATGGTCCATGTCCTCAAAATAGACCATTGGTAGTGTCTTGAGATGGAGACAATTTTCTATTTAAACCCAGGTGCTGGCAACGTGAGAACAGTCCTTTCTGACTCGATACTAGAATAATAGGTCAAATAAACTTTTGTAGCAAGAATGAGTGTTGAAAGTCACCTTTACTTTTATTTTAATGATTTCAGTCAAGTTAGTAGACTAAAAACAATACTATGCTTGATTTTTTTCAGGCTGTATCAAAATCAGTTCTTGAATCCAATATGAAGCATACAACGATTTCTCCCAACTTATTTTCTTAGATACCTGAAATTCTTTATTATTCCCTTTATCATGTGTCCATTGTCATTTTGACAACCTATAAGATATTCTACATTGGTCCTGCTCAGTGGCTTGTTACATTTCTTGTTAGCCCTAAATCATTTCTATCTCCATTTCATACAATTTTTGATTCAATGAGAAAAGCATTTCTTACCTTTTGGAGAACTTGAGCTACTATGTTTTCCAGATACCTTATTACATTGTTTGTGAATGAGTTTCATTTATCACTTTAAGACAATCTACCAACACAATGCAAGGTCAAAAATTCTCTAACTTTCCATGTTCAACCTATATACAATTTCATTTAAAAAATATAAAATATCATCATTTTGTCATCATAATAAAATTGACAGTCATAGCTCATGAATGAAAGTTGGATTATGTCTTTTGCAATAGTAATTCATATTTTGAAGAGTGCATCATTTTACAGTGTGAAAAAAATCCTATTATGACCTTTTATAATCCAAGACAACACACTGTTGAGACTTACTGAGACAGAATATGCTCTTCAGTTTACATTGATAAATTTGATTTAAGGATTCATTTTATTTCTATTTTATAAGCTATGGTATCACATTTAGTGTTAATATTCACAACAGCCTCAACAGTTTCGCTCCTTTTATAAAGACATACTTTCAAACGATTCAGGTGCATCTTTAGAATGGGACTCCTTAATCTATGTTTGGTTTATGGCCACTTTGTCAGTATGGGAAAAATAAAAAGTTGAAGGCAAGAACTCTCATTTTACTTTCTTTGATTTCATTTTTTTCCAAAGGAAGTTATCCGAGTTACTTTTTCCTGATTAACACATTTCTTCATCAACTCTAATTGCAAACCATTAAATTAGATTGCCTCCTTTTAATCTTTGCTGGCTTCGATTCTCTTATGAGCAGGAATATTATAAACTTTCAGATTTGAAATATATACATCTTTCTTAGCACTGAGGGAAAAAAATATTGTTTAATAAAATGGCTTTTCATCACAATGCACCTTAACGTGTACAATTATGATAATTTAAAAACTGCAGACTTGCATAGAAATGGAAAATGTTTTCATTAAGGAAGAAAAGCTAAATATCATATTAAAGCAGATGGAATTTTCAAATGCAACCCTCTCAAATCTTTATAGAGACTTTAGATTTAGAGAAGGCTTCAGGCAAAAATACTGCAAAGCAAATAGTATCACTTGAAAGGCCAATTTATATTCCAATATAAAGTTTATAGAGATAGATTTCAAAAGTGGGTAGTAGAATCATTATGAATAGATTGTATCATTTGAAAAATAATGTACATTATGACAATTCTGGTCTAAATTTTTAAAAGAGGGAAAACTGAGCAGTATTAGAAAATCTTGTACCCAGGGTAGATTCCATTTCTGTTTTGATTTACTATTTGATAAGGAATTGGCAATGGCTACTGAATAGGAAAAATGTGTACTCTGCTATTATTATTTTTATTTGTAGTATATTCCCCTGATAGAACTAACATCTGAGCATATAGTGTATAATATATAAAACAGCTGGAAATATTACCTAATTTTTTCTCATTTATTTTGGTGTTCTGCTCTCATATGGAGTCAATATAAGAGATACATCCATAAATTCTTGCTGGCTCTACAGGAAAACACAGGGGGCCTAGATTAATAAGAAGGCTTGTACAAAAGGTGATCATCTCATTGCAGTTCTTGTAGTTAAATTTATTTACACAGGAGGGTGGGAGGGAGGCGCAAGAGGGAGGGGATATGGGGATATATGTATATGTATAGCTGATTCACTTTCTTATACGGCAAAAACTAACACACCATTGTAAAGCAATTATAATTCAATAAAGATGTTTTTAAAAAATTGTGTACGCATGTAATCACACAGCCACCATGAAATTTTCCCCAACCAGACCACTTCTGGTCTGGTCATCTTTGGCATCTAGGATTACTGCCTTGTAGAGTTTTCAGTTATATGTGTATGCAACTCAAGCGCCAGCACGCTTCCTTTCCCAACCCCACTACCTTCAGTCTGGCCAGGATAGTCTTTTACCCGAGCATCTAGGAAAGCAGAACAACTTCTCACATCCGTTACTGAGCCATTACCCAGTTTTTGTGCTTCCCCACTGCTCACAGTTCAGCTCTGGGCCACTTTCCACTTTGATGATTACACTTATTGCAACTACTGGGCTTCAGTCCCTGTACTGGCTCTTGATCCTTACACACTAGTATCAAGAGTCGGGAGTACATTAAGGGAACCCATGCAACATGGACAAAATAAAGAACTGTATGATTCACAGGACAGTTTCCATAGACTAGATAAAAGCATACAGACACAAATGGACTTTGTGCAGGGAATCTGTTTACGCACTCCTCAGGACATACTTAGTGCCCTCAGAGTTTTTATTCCTTTGAGCGAGTGTCTCTTTCAAACCTCTACCACAGCGGTCCCCAAACTTTTTGGCCCCAGGGACCGGTTTCGTGGAAGACAATTTTTCCACGGACGGTAGGGGGGGGGAGGAGGATGGCTCAGGGTTCAGTCGGTTAAGGTGAGCGATGGGGGGGGGATGGTTCAGGCAGTAACGCGAGGGATGGGGAGCGGCAGGTGAAGCTTCGCTCGCTCTCCCGCCACTCACCTCCTGCTGTGCGGCCGGGCTCCTAACAGGCCGCCGACTGGTACCAGTTCTCAGCCCAGGGGTTGGGGACCCTGCTCTACCAGACAAGTATCAGCATCTTTTAGAAAATCCCACCTCCCACATTAAGTGCTGGTTATGCAAATGATCCAGCCATTTCCTTTTGTTAAGGCACTTGAAAAGCAATAATCTTCAGTGTCATATTTTGCAAACCTGAACTGTTCAGTCTAGATTATTATCTGAGGAAGTGGGAAGAATAGTCCAATATAGGAATTGTCAATTTAGGTATTTCATCACTGCGAGGGGCGTTACATATTCTCCTTGGTCATCCAATTGGGAACATCAGTGTTGTTTCAAACAAGTACGTGGACACACACATACACACACACATCTCAAAGACTGACCACTTTATTATTCAGAGAGAGTAAAAAGAAGAAAATATTTTCCTAAATACAGTATCTTCCCTTTATCACACTATGCAAATTCGGAATATTGCTTCAGTATAACTAGTGGCAGAATACTTATTCTTCTTTGCTCTCAACACAAGATCAATGCTCATTACAAATCTATTAATGTTTTACTTTGTAAAGACCTGGTAGGTATCTTAACTTAATACTTTTCTGTACCTAAAGCCAGATTTCAATGTTAGGGTAGGTTTTCTCCAAGGTAAATTTTGTAATAATGAAGGTAAATGAGGATTTATTAACCTCATATAAAAACAATTCTCTAGATTTTAGTAGAGTATGAAAGTTAGCTTTCAATTCCATAAAACACCCTATTTTCTCTACAACATAAACTTCATCTTTTAGCCATATTTGTATCTCTGGTGATTATTGTATAATTGCTATTTAGCAAATGCTGGCTTATTTGACTCATTTCCATAAACACACATACACACACACACACACAGACACATACACCAGGCACATACACAGGACAGAATGAAAATGGAGGGTATATTGCAAACTATTTCCCTTCTACCCCATGAAGTAATTTACCCTCTCTCTATTCATCCAGTTATCTCATGTCAAACACCAGTTGAACCAAACAGTTTGAAGTTTAGTGGTGAAATCATACAGGTAAAAGGTATTTATATGATAATGGGAGAAACTTTACCATAGCACTAAGTATCAGGTACCAGGGGAGAATGGGCAACAAATCTGTCTGGGGCAGGGGGAAATTTCTACAAAGAGAATTTTTGTGTCAAAATGTTTCTGCTGATCTCCCAACCATCAAAACATTCTGTCAGGGCTTTTGATAAATATATGTTATTCATTGGGTATCTTCTATGGGGTTTATGGACTCCCGTAGGTAGGGGAACATTTATTGAACTTTCAATATTGGGATCTTTAATATGAACTCAAGGTTTATTCTATACTCCTATAATTTTTTTTTTTTTTTTTTAGATTCCTGGACAAGGTGTTCAATTATCAGATGGTTTCTTCCTTGGTTCACTTTCTGAGGGTCTCCCTCAGAAACTCTTCTCTATTCAGTCACCTCAGGTTAGAGACTTATTTTGTTTTTCTTTTTGTGTTACTGTAGTTGAATTATAGCCAATTAAACTATTTGAAGCCTCCACAGATGATCCTTAAATGAAGCCTCTGCTTTGATACACTTTAAGCCTCGGACTAATATATCTTATTTGCATTTCACAAATTAAATAGTTTTTTTCTTTACATTTGATTCATTCAGCACTCTAAAAATATCAAGATTCTGAGTGCCACAAGTTGCTTTCCCTGGGTTAGTTTTGCATTGGAACTGTCATATAATTACACAAATACGTTATAAATTGAAATACAACAAAATCTAAAAATAAAATAAAATAATCAAACATAATATGCTCTTGTAGCATGGACTGGTTGAGGCACTATTTAGGCATTAGTAACCCCCAGTGGGTAATTAGGTTCATATGCTTAAAACATTTGTAATAACAGAAATTCCCATAGGACCCTTGCAATTATTTAGAAGCTGTCATTCCATGCTAAGATTGTGGTTACACCTCAGAATGCTTATTTTAATTAATAAATAAAATTTGTTTCTAGATACTGTTTCTTGATGAGGAAATTATAGTGGGCTTAATTGCTATTATGCTATTTGTTTTAACAGATTATCTAATGCAGAAAGCAGCAGACCTGCACTGATATCCAAGACAGAGTTCAGCTATACAAGGCAAATTGGGCCATGCACAGCATTTGCAGAGCTTCAATTAGCTAATCAGTGGATTGAAAATGTACCATGCTAGTCCCCATGGGGAAGAAATGTCACACCCAAATAAATTCTTCAAAGAACACTATGTGTAAAACACTATACTCTTTGTGAAAGGTGCAAAGCTAAATCAGACATAATCCTCGTCTTTTGCAGATGCTTCCCAGGCAATACAGAGATAGTCATATATAATAAATAACTGTGTCAGGTGGAAAGAAATTTGTGCTATCATGAAGGATTAGCAAAATGATGTAGAGGGAGTTAAAGTTGACTTGATCCAAGAATGGCATTTGACTTGAACCATTAGTGGAATCTGGAAGTATTGAAACATATAGCCATTGAGAAGACTGAAGGAAAATCCTCTGGCTTTTTTAGTATGTATAAAATAAAATGAGGCTGGAAAATTAGCTAAATGTTAGAGGGCATTTAAGACCAGTCAAAATAGTTTAGATTTTATTCTACAGGCAATAAGTAGATGTTGAAGAATCTTAACAAAATGAGTGTTGTTATCTACCTTATATATATTTTTAGGAAGAAAAGGAGAGCTGGCCTGTCAGTAACTAACTGCAGAGACAATTGCAATAGAGCAGAATAAAGATGATTAGGGCCTGGGGCAGCTATGGTGAATATAATGGGGCAGAGAAGAGAGATACTAAACTCAATAGAGTAGGATGTGATGAATTACTGAATGTAGAACAAGACAAAAAGGAAGTGTTAAAAGTCTTTTTAAATGTACTAGCATATGTATCTGGTAAGCCATTGGTCAAACTGGGAACCCAGAGGAAGATCAACTTGGGGGACAAAATGACTGGATTCCAACTGGGCCTTGTTGAAATTAAGGAATCTAAAATTAGATTCAAAAGGAAAAGTAGATCAGACCTGATGTTCATAGGAGAGGGATGCGGAGAAGACAGAGAGGTGGAACCGATTTGCAGAAGAGATTAAGTCATGAAAATAAATGATCTCAAGAATAAAATGTCTGTCTTTGTAAATTACCTTCATTTAAGAGTTTAATCAAGGAAGGAGGAGAGAAGATGGCGGAAGAGTAAGACGCGGAGATCACCTTCCTTCCCACAGATACAGTAGAAATACATCTACACGTGGAACTGCTCCTACAGAACACCCACTGAACGCTGGCAGAAAACGTCAGACCTCCCAAAAGGCAAGAAACTCCCCCCGTACTTGGGTAGGGCAAAAGAAAAAAGAAATAACAGAGACAAAAGAATAGGGACGGCACCTGCACCAGTGGGAGGGAGCTGTGAAGGAGGAAAGATTTCCACGCACTAGGAGCCCCTTCGCGGGCAGAGACTGCGGGTGGCAGAGGGGGGAAGCTTCGGAGCCACGGAGGAGAGCGCAGCCACAGGGGTGCGGAGGGCAAAGCGGAGAGATTCCCGCACTTCCCGCACGGAGGCTCGGCGCTGACCAGCACTCACCAGCCCGAGAGGCTTGTCTGCTCAGCCGCCGGGGCGGGCGGGGCTGGGAGCTGAGGCTCGGGCTTCGGTCGGATCCAGGGAGAGGACTGGGGTTGGCGGCGTGAACACAGCCTGAAGGGGTTAGTGCACCACAGCTAGCCGGGAGGGAGTCCGGGAAAAAGTCTGCAGCTGCCGAAGAGGCAAGAGACTTTTTCTTCCCTGTTTCCTGGTGCGCGAGGAGAGGGGATTCAGAGCGCCGCCTAAACGAACTTCAGAGACGGGCGCGAGCCGCAGCTAACAGCGCGGATCCCATAGCAACAGGGGCGCAGAGGGAAAAACGGAGAGACTCCCGCACAGAGGCTCGGCGCCGAACAGCGCTCACCAGCCCGAGAGGCTTGTCTGCTCCCCCGCCGGGGCGGGCGGGGCTGGGAGCGGAGGCTCGGGCTTCGGTCGGATCGCAGGGAGAGGACTGGGGTTGGCGGCGTGAACACAGCCTGAAGGGGTAAGTGCACCACAGCTGGCTGGGAGGGAGACCGGGAAAAAGTCTGCAGCTGCCGAAGAGGCAAGAGACTTTTTCTTGCCTCTTTGTTTCGCGGCGCGCAAGGAGAGGGGATTCAGAGCGGCGCCTAAACGAACTCCAGAAACTGGCGCGAGCCGCGGCGATCAGCGCGGACCCCAGAGACGGGCATGAGACGCTGGGGCTGCTGCTGCCGCCTCCAAGAAGCCTGTGTGCGAGCACAGGTCACTCTCCACACCGCCCCTCCCGGGAGCCCGTGCAGCCCGCCACTGCCAGGGTCCCGTGATCCAGGGACAACATCCCCCGGGAGAACGCACTGCGCGCCTCAGGCTGCTGCAACGTCACGCCGGCCTCTGACGCCGCAGGCTCGCCCCGCCTCCTCTGTACCCCTCCCTCCCCGCGGCCTGGGTGAGCCAGAGCCCCCGAAGCAGCTGCTCCTTTAACCCCGTCCTGTCTGGGCGGGGAACAGACACCCTCAGGCGACCTACACGCAGAGGCGGGTCCAAATCCAAAGCTGATCCCCAGGAGCTGTGCGAACAGAGAAGAGGAGGGGAAATCTGTCCCAGCAGCCTCAGAAGAAGCGGATTAAAACTCCACAAACAACTTGATGTGCCTGCATCTGTTGAATACCTGAATAGACAACGAATCATCCAAAATTCAGGAGGTGGACTTTGGGAGCAGGATATATTAATTTTTCCCCTTTTCCTTTTTTTTTTTGTGAGTGTATATGTATATGCTTCTGGGGAGATTTTGTCTGTATAGCTTTGCTTTACAATAGCTTTATTTTACTTCACTATATTATAGCTTCTTTCTTTCTTTCCTTTCTTTCTTTCTTTCTTTCTTTCCTTCCTTCCTTCCTTCCTTCCTCCTTCCTTCCTTCCTTCCTTTCTTTCTATTTTTTCTCCCTTTTACTCTGAGCCGTGTGGACAAAAGGCTCTTGGTGCTTCAGCCAGGCATCAGGGCCGTACCTCGGAGGTGGGAGAGCCAACTTCAGGACACTGGTCCACAAGAGACCTCCCAGCTCCACATAATACCAAACGGCAAAAATCTCTCAGAGATCTCCATCTCAACATCAAGACCCAGCATCACTCAATGACCAGCAAGCTACAGTGCTGAACACCCTATGCCAAACAACTAGCAAGACAGGAACACAGCCTCATCCATTAGCAGAGAGGCTGCCTAAAATCATAATAAGGCCACAGACACCCCAAAATACACCACCAGACGTGGACGTGCCCACCAGAAAGACAAGATCCAGCCTCATCCACCAGAGCTCAGGCACTAGTTCCCTCCACCAGGAAGCCTACACAACCCACTGAACCAACCTTAGCCACTGGGGACAGATACCAAAAACAACGGGAACTACAAACCTGCAACCTGTGATAAGGAGACCCCAAACACAGTAAGATAAGCAAAATGAGACGACAGAAAAACACACAGCAGATGAAGGAGCAGGGTCAAAACACACTAGACTTAACAAATGAAGAGGAAATAGGTAGTCTACCTGAAAAAGAATTCAGAATAATGATAGTAAGGATGATCCAAAATCTTGGAAATAGAATACACAAAATGCAAGAAGCGTTTAACAAGAACGTAGAAGAACTAAAGAGGAATCAAGCAATGATGAAAAACACAATAAATGAAATTAAAAATACTCTAGATGGGATCAATAGCAGAATAACTGAGGCAGAAGAAAGGATAAGTGACCTGGAAGATAAAATGGTGGAAATAACTACTGCAGAGCAGGATAAAGAAAAAAGAATGAAAAGAACTGAGGACAGTCTCAGAGACCTCTGGGACAGCATTAAACGCACCAACATTCGAATTATAGGGGTCCCAGAAGAAGAAGAGAAAAAGAAAGGGACTGAGAAAATATTTGAAGAGATTATAGTTGAAAACTTCCCTAATATGGGAAAGGAAATAGTTAATCAAGTCCTGGAAGCACAGAGAGTCCCATACAGGATAAACCCAAGGAGAAACACGCCAAGACACATATTAATCAAACTGTCAAAAATTAAATATAAGGAAAACATATTAAAGGCAGCAAGGGAAAAAAAACAAATAACACACAAGGGAATCCCCATAAGGTTAACATCTGATCTTTCAGCAGAAACTCTGCAAGCCAGAAGGGAGTGGCAGGATATACTTAAAGTGATGAAGCAGAAGAACCTACAACCAAGATTACTCTACCCAGCAAGGATCTCATTCAAATGTGATGGAGAAATTAAAACCTTTACAGACAAGCAAAAGCTGAGAGAGTTCAGCACTACCAAACCAGCTTTACAACAAATGCTAAAGGAACTTCTCTAGGCAAGAAACACAAGAGAAGGAAAACACCTACAATAACAAACCCAAAACATTTAAGAAAATGGGAATAGGAACATACATATCGATAATTACCTTGAATGTAAATGGATTAAATGCTCCCACCAAAAGACACAGGCTGGCTGAATGGATACAAAACCAAGACCCATATATATGCTGTCTACAAGAGACCCACTTCAGACCTAGAGACACATACAGACTGAAAGTGAGGGGATGGAAAAAGATATTCCATGCAAATGGAAATCAAAAGAAAGCTGGAGTAGCAATTCTCATATCAGACAAAATAGACTTTAAAATAAAGACTATTACAAGAGACAAAGAAGGACACTATATAATGATCAAGGGATCGATCCAAGAGGAAGGTATAACAATTGTAAATATTTATGCACCCAACATAGGAGCACCTCAATACATAAGGCAAGTACTAACAGCCATAAAAGGGGAAATCAACAGCAACACAATCATAGTAGGGGACTTTAACACCCCACTTTCACCAATGGACAGATCATCCAAAATGAAAATAAATAAGGAAACACAAGCTTTAAATGATACATTAAACAAGATGGACTTAATTGATATTTATAGGACATTCCACCCAAAAACAACAGAATACACATTTTTCTCAAGTGCTCATGGAACATTCTCCAGGATAGATCATATCTTGGGTCACAAATCAAGCCTTGGTAAATTTAAGAAAATTGAAATCGTATCAAGTATCTTTTCCGACCACAACGCTATGAGACTAGATATCAATTACAGTAAAAGATCTGTAAAAAATACAAACACATGGAGGCTACACAATACATTACTTAATAATGAAGTGATTACTGAAGAAATCAAAGGGGAAATCAAAAAATACCTAGAAATAAATGACAATGGAGATACGACGACCCAAAACCTATGGGACGCAGCAAAAGCAGTGCTAAGAGGGAAGTTTATAGCAATACAAGGCTACCTCAAGAAACAGGAAATATCTCGAATAAACAACCTAACCTTGCACCTAAAGCAATTAGAGAAAGAAGAATAAAAAAACCCCAAAGCCAGCAGAAGGAAAGAAATTATAAAGATCAGGTCAGAAATAAATGAAAAAGAAATGAAGGAAACAATAGCAAAAATCAATGAAACTAAAAGCTGGTTCTTTGAGAAGATAAACAAAATTGATAAACCATTAGCCAGACTCATCAAGAGAAAAAGGGAGAAGACTCAAATCAATAGAATTAGAAATGAAAAAGGAGAAGTAACCACTGACACTGCAGAAATACAAAAGATCATGAGAGATTACTACAAGCAACTCTATGCCAATAAAATGGACAACCTGGAAGAAATGGACAGATTCTTAGAAATGCACAAACTGCCGAGACTGAACCAGGAAGAAATAGAAAATATGAACAGACCAATCACAAGCACTGAAATTGAAACTGTGATTAAAAACCTTCCAACAAACAAAAGCCCAGGACCAGATGGCTTCACAGGTGAATTCTATCAAACATTTAGAGAAGAGCTAACACCTATCCTTCTCAAACTCTTCCAAAATCTTGCAGAGGGAGGAACACTCCCAAACTCATTCTACGAGGCCACCATCACCCTGATACCAAAACCAGACAAAGATGTCACAAAGAAAGAAAACTACAGGCCAATATCACTGATGAACATAGATGCAAAAATCCTCAACAAAATACTAGCAAACAGAATCCAACAGCACATTAAAAGGATCATACACCATGATCAAGTGGGGTTTATCCCAGGAATGCAAGGATTCTTCAATATACGCAAATCAATCAATGTGATACACCATATTAACAAATTGAAGGAGAAAAACCATATGATCATCTCAATAGATGCAGAGAAAGCTTTCGACAAAATTCAACACCCATTTATGATAAAAGCCCTGCAGAAAGTAGGCATAGAGGGAACTTTCCTCAACATAATAAAGGCCATATATGACAAACCCACAGCCAACATTGTCCTCAATGGTGAAAAACTGAAACCATTTCCACTAAGATCAGGAACAAGACAAGGTTGCCCACTCTCACCACTATTATTCAACATAGTTTTGGAAGTGTTAGCCACAGCAATCAGAGAAGACAAAGAAATAAAAGGAATCCAAATCGGAAAAGAAGAAGTAAAGCTGTCACTATTTGCAGATGACATGATACTATACATAGAGAATCCTAAAGAGGCTACCAGAAAACTCCTAGAGCTAATCAATGAATTTGGTAAAGTAGCAGGATACAAAATTAATGCACAGAAATCGCTTGCATTTCTATACACTAATGACGAAAAATCTGAAAGTGAAATTAAGAAAACACTCCCGTTTACCATTGCAACAAAAAGAATAAGATATCTAGGAATAAACCTACCTAAGGAGACAAAAGACCTGTATGCAGAAAATTATAAGACACTGATGAAAGAAATTAAAGATGATACAAATAGATGGAGAGATATACCATGTTCCTGGATTGGAAGAATCAACATTGTGAAAATGACTCTACTACCCAAAGCAATCTACAGATTCAATGCAATCCCTATCAAACTACCACTGGCATTTTTCACAGAACTAGAACAAAAAATTTCACAATTTGTATGGAAACACAAAAGACCCTGAATAGCCAAAGCAATCTTGAGAACGAAAAATGGAGCTGGGGGAATCAGGCTCCCTGACTTCAGACTATACTACAAAGCTTCAGTAATCAAGACAGTTTGGTACTGGCACAAAAACAGAAATATAGATCAATGGAACAGGAAAGAAAGCCCAGAGATAAACCCACACACATATGGTCACCTTATCTTTGATAAAGGAGGCAAGCATATACAGTGGAGAAAAGACAGCCTCTTCAATAAGTGGTGCTGGGAAAATTGGACAGGTACATGTAAAAGTATGAAATTAGAACACTCCCTGACACCATGCACAAAAATAAACTCCAAATGGATTAAAGACCTAAGTGTAAGGCCAGACACTATCAAACTCTTAGAGGAAAACATAGGCAGAACACTCTATGACATACATCACAGCAAGATTCTTTTTGACCCAGCTCCCAGAGAAATGGAAATAAGAACACAAATAAACAAATGGGACCTAATGAAACTTAAAAGCTTTTGCACAGCAAAGGAAACCATAAACAAGACCAAAAGACAACCCTTAGAATGGGAGAAAATATTTGCAAATGAAGCAACTGACAAAGGATTAATCTCCAAGATTTACAAGCAGCTCATGCAGCTCAATAACAAAAAAACGAACAACCCAATCCAAAAATGGGCAGAAGACCGAAATAGACATTTCTCCAAAGAAGATATACAGATGGCCTACAGACACATGAAAGAATGCTCAACATCATTAATCATTAGAGAAATGCAAATCAAAACTACAATGAGATATCATGTCACACCGGTCAGAATGGCCATCATCAAAAAATCTAGAAACAATAAATGCTGGAGAGGGTGTGGAGGAAAGGGAACACTCTTGCACTGTTGGTGGGAATGTAAATTGATACAGCCACTATGGAGAACAGTATGGAGGTTCCTTAAAAAACTACAAATAGAACTACCATACGACCCAGCAATCCCACTACTGGGCATATACCCTGAGAAAACCATAGGTCAAAAAGTGTCATGTACCACAATGTTCATTGCAGCTCTATTTACAATAGCCAGGACCTGGAAGCAACCTAAATGTCCATCGACAGATGAATGGATAAAGAAGATGTGGCACATATATACAATGGAATATTACTCAGCCATAAAAAGAAATGAAATGGAGGTATTTGTAATGAGGTGGATGGAGTTAGAGTCTGTCATACAGAGTGAAGTAAGTCAGAAAGAGAAAAACAAATACAGTATGCTAACACATATATACGGAATCTAAGGAAAAAAAAAAAAAAAGGCCATGAAGAACCTAGTGGCAAGACGGGAATAAAGACACAGACCTACTAGAGAATGGACTTGAGGATATGGGGAGGGGGTGGGGTGAGATGTGACAGGGTAAGAGAGTGTCATGGACATATATACACTACCAAATGTAAAATAGATAGCTAGTGGGAAGCAGCCACATAGCACAGGGAGATCAGCTCGGTGCTTTGTGACCACCTAGAGGGGTGGGATAGGGAGGGTGGGAGGGAGGGAGATGCAAGAGGGAAGAGAAATGGGAACATATTGTATATGTATAACTGATTCACTTTGTTATAAAGCAGAAGCTAACACACTATTGTAAGGCAATTATACTTCAATAAAGATGTTTAAAAAAAAAAAAAAAGAGTTTAATCAAGATAGAGCCACGAATATGAACTGTAGAAGAAATGATACAAGGTGTGATCTTTTTAATTCAAAGAATATAACAAAATCACTTATTTTTTCATTAAATTCATATTATTTCACCTACATTAATAGGCATTTCCTAGATCTGATAGGGCCAAAGTAGGTGACCATATAGTTAATCCCACTAGGTGACTGTAAGTAAAGACAAAATATGGGAGACCCCTGTAAGTTAATGATCAGTGAAGAAAGCAGGTTTGCTTAACCACAAAACCAAGCTGGCTTGGTTAGAAACAAAACCATGCAACAGAAGCATGAGGCATGACCCAATACAATGAAACAATGGTGGCATGAGACCCACATCCTGCCCAGTGAGCCCAGTAAGTTAATGATTCCTAGGATATGCTCCTCTGGGTACATGAAAAACAAAAATATAAGGAAAGGGTGACACTATACTGAAACCTGAAATGATTTGTCATTTTTAGCACATGTTACCACCTTTTTGTTCATTTCCATTGCGCCATGACAGTCCTGGCTTGACCATGTAGGGACAACTCCCCCGCCTGACATGGAGGAGGAGCTGATGATGGAAGTGTGATGTTTACTCAAGAATGAGGAAGAAGGTGGTCTTTTCCTCTGATTATAAAACTGTAGCCCACTAAGTTCTGGGGGCGTGGCACCCTCTTGCTTGCCTGCTTGCAAGCATTGGAAGAATCCTGTTCTAACAAATCACTTCTTATCTATCACTTTGTCTCTCGCTGAATTCTTTCTGCATTGAGACATAAAGAACCAGAGCTCTTTGGAGCCCCCTGAAATGCCACCTAGCAGTTTCAGATCCTGGGTATAGAGTAGTAATAGGACACACAAAAAATATCCCTGCCTTAATGGAGATTACTTCCTCCTTCGATGAAATATAGAAGAGATGAAATTTATAACCCTCAAACCAAAGGAAGGTAGAAAGAATCTAATGATCTACTCATTTTTTGTACTTAGTAGGAAAATGTGATATTTCTCCTTCTTCATCATAGCTGTGCATTCACTTGTCAGGCAATCCCATCTCCCAATTCTATCTCTAATAAGCATCCTAGGAAGGTTTACACATGGAGTATGTAGGCCTCAGTTGCAGAGAGTATTCAGTAATATTCCTCAATAGATGCTCAGTCTATGATAAAAGAAAGTGGGGAAGCCAAGGTTGTGGACAGACATTGTGCCCATTCTGCACAAATCCAAAGGCCAGCTCTCTTTGGAGTTTTCCAAGGAGTTTTCTCCTTTAGTCAAAAAAACAAAAACAAAAACAACTGAACTGTTGTTTTAACTTCCAGTCATTTCCTAAAACTGATAAACCACATTTCAGCAAACATGAAAGCACAAAACAGAAATTTTTAGAAATAATTGCTTATTTTTAAGCTATTAGTATAATGTAAGGAAAATATTCAAAATGTGTTTAATTTCATACATGATTTACATCCAGTAACTACTTAGAGAACACATTCTACTATATTAAAAAATCCATGAAATTTATGGAAGCATCAAATATGTTTTCATTTTGAATTTGGTTAGAATAACATTATTTCTAGAAATAATCTTGTGTTTCATGACCTAGAAGTCAAATAATGCTGCCTTAACTACTCTGTTGGAATTTTAAGAGTGGGGAAAAAAGTGCTGGGAATTATTTGGTTATTATCATTTTGCTTTGGTTTCTGAATTGGGTGTGGTTTTCTAAAAAAGGGGATTAGAGTAAGAATAGAAAAGACAAAAAAAGATTAACATAAGTTACTGCTTGATGAAAGACTAATGAATATTTGAAAATACCATTTGTAATTTATTTCAACTTGGATTTAAGCAATTCATTGGAAATAGTGAGACGTTAATCCGATACATATCTTGTGTATTTGAAACAAGTTATTTCGTTCCTTCACCAAATATTTATTGAGTGTCCAGTAGGACACTGGAGTATACTCATGTAGTGAGACATGAATACTCATGTAGTGAGACATGGTACCAGATTTCAAGGAAAGTTAAGTGTAAGGGAACAGACAGGCAAGCCAACAACTACAAGTTATTCCGGAGAAGTGGAGGTGAGGTACCAAGAGCCTCAGGTGCACAAGGGAAAGCACTGTAATCAAGGGAGGCAAAAAAAAAAAAAAAAAGTATAAAAAGATATTTCCATAGACTATTATTGTTCAGTTACTAACTCTGTGTAATATTAGCTAAATGTTATCTAAGATCCATTGCAGTTCTCAAAATCTAAAAAGTCTAAGATAATTGCAATACATTATTTAAAAAAAACAACTTAACTTTAAAAGAAATCAGACAAAGCAGAGCAATTATTATTTTTTTCACAGTATTATACAATTAACCTTTCATGAGTAATTAAATATTTCATTTTTTAGCATGAGAATTATTCATGGGGAAATTTCTGAAATCTGCTTGTGGTAAATGGTGGCTGAAAAGATAATGAATTAATAGGAGACACAATAAAATTAAGAGATTTATTGTGCCATTGGCAAGATACATTGTGGTTACAGATTTTTATATTGTGATCTGGTTAGGAAATATTGTACTTTTTTTTCCTAGTTAATATATCATTTTCTTTGAGAATATTTTCATTTTCCTTAGACCATATTTTGAAGAGAATTAAATTAAAGGCAAATAACTATTTTGAAATATGACATCCTAAGAATAAAGTTCATTTTTTTTTTACCCCACTGACTACTATAAGAGCAAACACAATAGAACTGGACAGAAAGAATGAGAGCCAAGTCATCTCTGTTCAACTCATCATAATTTTGAAGCACCAGCAATATAGGGGCTTTTGTTTTAGTCCCTGTGAAATAGAGAGACAGGTAGAATTAGGGTCGCTTCCTTAAAAAGCAGATAATCACTTGAGAGAAGAAGATAAGTGTTGAAGTTACTGATACAATATATGATTACCGAAAGACACGTGTGGGGGGAAGAGAGGTTTAACCATGTATCACAGAAAATTTGCTGGTGAATAAGGCATTCTGGCCAGATCTTAAAAGATGGGTGGAGTTTTGTCAGAGATAATGAGAAGAGAGAAGAATTGGAAAGAGCTAGAGCAGAAAGAGCTGTGTGGGGCTTCCCTGGTGGCGCAGTGGTTGAGAATCTGCCTGCCAATGCAGGGGACACGGGTTCGAGCCCTGGTCTGGGAAGATCCCACATGCCGCGGAGCAACTAGGCCCGTGAGCCACAATTACTGAGCCTGCGCGTCTGGAGCCTGTGCTCCACAACAAGAGAGGCCACGATAGTGAGAGGCCCGCGCACCGCGATGAAGAGTGGCCCCCGCTTGCTGAAACTAGAGAAAGCCCTCGCACAGAAACAAAGACCCAATGCAGCCATAAATAAATAAACAAACAAACAAAAAAGAGCTGTGTGTGTGCCATGAGCTATTATTTATGGATGCGTTATCAAGTAATTGTTTTGAAATGAATAATGAAACATGGGATTATAACTTGAGATAAGTCTAGAAATTTAGGTTAGTAGAGGAAAGATTATTGATAATGTAGATTCTAGTATTCCCTTTTCTTCTGACTTATGAAGATAAGCAGATTATCATTGGTGGCATCTATGTTCCCTTCCAGTTTTATGAGTGTTCTTCTGAAGTGTAGTAATTGGACTTTTGTTTCTACACTTCCAAGTTTTTTGCCCCATTGCCTGATATATATATATATAATTAGGGTTACTGCAAGGAGTTATAGGGGAACTAGGAACCATGGGGCTATTTTATTCACAACACCATAGTCACCTTGGTCCCAGAAATTTAGCAACTGGAATATGTCAGAATGTCAAGGATGACAGGAAAAGTTATTTATTGTTCTTCAGGGTATATTAACAACTCTAATGACCCAGTTTTGTTTTTGTTTTTTTCAATCTTTTCAGAAGAGGGTGGATTTTCCTCTTGTTATCTTTTCTGTGTGGACCTCACTTCAGTATTTCCTGATTTCATTTTTTACCGTCTGTGATGGTACACCACTATTGGGAGATCTTACATCAGATCACCTCTGGATAGTTGAACTTTTTTATTAACAATGAATCCATGATTGCATGGATTCAATGAATCCATTAAGTGCATACTGCAATTAATCCTACCCTGTGCCCATCTAGTTACAAAATACATCATCTGATTGTGTGCGAAAAGAAAACTGTTGATAAAAACTTTCACGCAGGAACTAGCAATCTCAGTGGGAGTCTGGCGACGAGTGGAGAGGATGCTCAAGCCCTTACCTGCGACATTGACTCTGGGCAAATCACTTCTCACTTCTAATCTTCAGTTTTGCTAGCTGCCTTGTGTGAATAATGGTGCCT
This sequence comes from Balaenoptera ricei, assembly GCF_028023285.1. Taxonomy (NCBI): domain Eukaryota; kingdom Metazoa; phylum Chordata; class Mammalia; order Artiodactyla; family Balaenopteridae; genus Balaenoptera; species Balaenoptera ricei. Next base: position 74,521,313 of record NC_082651.1, on the reverse strand, counting down.
TTCTCTTCCAGTCAGATTCAGTGAAATCTCATCCAGTTTTTCTCAAAGATGTGTAAAATGGTTGAAATCTTCCTTGGGGATTAACACCATATAAAGACAGCAGTGTGTAGTTGTCTGATGAGGAACTGGGGCAAAGGTATCTCATCCTAGTCTGCCTATCGACTAGCTATTGGACTTTCAACAAATCACTTTACTTTTCTCTTTCTCCATCTGTAAAATGAGTACATTTGGTCAGATGCTCCTTAATATCTTGCCTATCTCTAAAACTATGACTTTAAATGTATATTAGCAATCAAATTTTTAAAATACTTAAACATCTAATGGTCTCTCTGCTCCTGAAATTCTTCAGGTATCAGACACATATTTTTGATATGTGCAAAGCTAAGAAAACATTTCATGGCCACATGACTGAAATAATCGCGTTATTCTGATAATCAAATGAAGACATAAATCCACCTACTTGCGAGTAAACTAGGATGGGAATGTGCTGCAAGAATTTAAAAATAGGCTGACTTTAATCTCACAGATTGGAGGTTCTGGATGTGACTGAAAATGTAATGATACTGAACTCTGTCTGCCTCATCCTCAAAGCTGACAATCTTAAAATGTACTAAAACATGCTGGTTTTACTTTGCCTTCTTAACAGAAAACTTTTGCAATTAAAAATCATTCGCTTATAACTGGTAAAAAGATTTGAGTGGCCATAGAATTTTCAGTGTGCCCCAAGGTGCTATTCATGATAAGGCTGAATTGGAATGTGCTTTAGGAGACTATCTTTATATTAGGTCTTATGGGTGAGTGCACCATGTCACTATGATTTATGGTAACTCAGCTCTGCCTGGAGAGAACATGGGTCTTCTGAGGAGCTGCAGTCTTATTTTGGAGAATCAGTTTGGGGTTGCTAATTGGAAATTGTCAAAATGTGTTGTTTCAGTCCCATGAGAACTTACCAGGCTTACTTTACCAAACCAGCAGTAAATAGGATAACACCTCTGATTCATTCATACCTGCTCATAATTTTCCAACTAGGTTTTAACTTGACTGAAGACATAGTTTGACTATGAGTGATGTTCTTGGTCAAAGTGTCCATCAGGGTAATTATAGATGGTTGAATAAATTCATTATAAAAATATCAGATGGTGTTAAACCTGAGACAACTCATTCATCAAGTATTTGAAAAACTTACTAAATCTCTGAACAACTTATACTTTAGTACAAGGGTCTGTAAAGGGCCAGAATAAAACGAAATATTTTTGTGTTCTTGGGCTATATGGTTTCTGTCACAACAATTCAATTCTGTTATTATTGGCCTGAAACAAGCATAGACAATATGTAAAGAGTTGGTGTGGTTTTGTAACAATAAAACATTATTTTGAAAAATAGGCAGTAGGCCAGATTGGGCTCATGGGCTGTAGTTTGCTCTAGTAGTTTGCCTTACTATAAATACTAAGAGTCACATATGACATGCATATAAATCAAATAAAGAAGAAAAGCTAAGACAGGCACAGAAAATAAGAAGACAATAATATAAATGAGAAATGTTATAGGAATTCAGAAGAGCAAGATTTCTGTGGATGGAAGAGATTCCTGAGATGATATAATTTACAGAAAATGGTGCAAACTGTAAATACAATTTCTATTTCTATAAATTCCCTTTACCTGATTTCATGATGAGTACCTTGACCATGATCCTGTTAGTTTCTTTTATAATTCTTTATTTTTGCTGCATTATACTGTAGAATAATTTATGTGTGGTCTGGAATGGGAGTAACTATTTGATGGCTTTATTAGATAGTTCTCTGTATTAGGATCAATCATGAAATCATAAAAAAATGACTCTTACATAAAACGCTTTTCACAGATCCATCATAAACTAAATTGATAAGCCTATTATACTCAAAAAATGGCAAGTTAAAATGGCTCAACTTGGGAGATAGGGATGAATAGATTCCTAATCCATTTAGGAATTTACTGCTTTCAGCTCTGGAAAGGATTTCATCACCTTCTGTCTCAACACACAGGTGTAATTCACAGTTGAATGAAAACAACTATCATGTTGTGGAAAAGAATACCTTTCTCAGCAATTGAGTCACCTGCATCAAGTATTTGTCTGCCTACTAAGCCCAGTTATTCGTATCTACCACATTGAAATCATATTTTACTCTCAAAATAATAGGTTAAAACTCTTCAAGAAATCAATTATATTACTGAACTATTCCATTGGAGCAATACATTAGAAATTATATAAATACTCTTTACTGGCACTATTTATGCCTTTAAGAAAATTTTATCCCATCCATTGTTTACAATGTTTATTTGAGTGTCTTGCCTGCTTGTTATTGGCTTGCTTTGCTTTGGAAAAGCAAAGTCTTTTGCTTACTGACAATTTCTCCAAAGAGTACACTGAAAACGATGACTGCTCTATGGCTGTGATTTGACTATACTTACAATTTGCACTATTTTCTTTAATACAGAACCAAGATGAGCTATTTTGTTATCTTCCAACTGTTTTCTGTGATTAAAGCAGTGCATACACAGGCACTCAGGTGCAAGCCTTTATTCATGTCGCAGCACCCTTCTTTGCATCACTGCTCCATCAGCCTTTATTCCAATAAAACTGTGTACAGCTACGTAAAGGCTTCAAATAATAAATATATACTCATGATATATGTGCCAAGAATAGATTCATACACTGCAGTTTTAGCAAAATGTAAATTTAAATATCTGCAATTCTGTACACAAGATAGTACTTGCATTTCCCATTTAAAGCACTTAATATTTGATGGTCAAAAATGTCATTTGATTAAGGATTATGACAATAGTTCATTTTGTTTCTCTGCAAGGTCAACAACTTTGTTGTTATTTCATAAACTACTGTGCAAGCAATTGACTAATTTTTGTCATAAAGAAAACAACTTCAAACGATGCCTTCATAGATTTGTTATCTTCTCTACTTTTAGTGACTGTATATATCAAAATCATCCTGGACAGCATTATTCTGCACTTGTTCGGGAAAATCTATTGACACACAGAGAGGTTACTATGCTTTATTTGAAAATGTCAGGAAAATAATCTATGGCTTCAAGGCTTTGGCCAAATTTTTAACAGACAAGACAATGGTAACTAGGGGCACAATGGTTGCCTTTACCAACCAAAGTCTAATTTTCAGAAATCTGTATTGTACTTCTCATTCACTTTCTGTTTTGGACATCTGTATAAAGCCATGCCACTTGGAGATTTACAGTTTTGAACACACAGAGATGCATGTTCTATTTTCGGATTAATAGAATTTGTGAGCTTTTATCATGCTTTTGCTATTTTTGTGCTCCGAAGTATTATTTTTGAGTACCAGAGCTCTTATTACAATTCAGGATATAAGATAAGAAAAACAACAAAAGCGCCAATTTAGGAAACAAAAACAATAGTACTTAAAAGATGGGAAAATACTTTGGCTGAGATAAGGAGCAACCTGTAAACTGAAAGTTATGTAAAAGAAACTGCCCAAGTGGTCCTTGACAAAAACAAGTGCTGTTTTTAAGCTTATGATGGTATTTTGGTGAAAATCTGACTCTTACATATAATAAAATTTGTGAAATAGTTGTGGACAAATTACTTCATCATTTCTTCCTCCAAAACAACAAAGTGCTTATAGATCTCTTATAAAAATATGTTTATTATTCATCTTATTATTATTTATTATATATCTATTTTTATTTTATATTTCATTATATGTAAAATATATTTTTTATATTTTATAATACATAACATATTATAGATATAAATATAAAATATTGAAAGTCTACCAGTAGCCCACAAAACACACTGTGGAAATTCCTGCCTTACGGCCTTCATCAAATCCCAAAACCTAAAAGATTTCAGCAGCTCAAACTGCTCGTCTCTCTTGCCTATAGCAAAAATTCCACTCTCTTGACTAACCAGGTGGAAGGCAGATGGAAGTCCTTAATAGTCCCTCTTTCAGGCTCTCAAAAGAGAAAAAGGAAAGAAAAAGAAAACCAGTATATTGACTAAAATCATAACCTGAGCCAGATGGAAATGCACAAGGCCTGGAGGCACAAGGTTATACAGTGAGGAAGTGTAAGTCCACTTTTCTACCCTGTGTCTGGTCTCCTTGCAACTTCCTACTGTCCTCTGAAGTCACTTTCATTTCAGCTGGGCAGGGCTTTGGGAAAGGAAGGAAAGGTTTGAACAGTAAATAACAATGCTCACATTTCTCCCTGGGTAGCACTCTCATTGTTTTCTCGTATAATTTGGACGATTCTACAGTGAGAATTAACCACAGAACTTCTAACAAAAAATTTAGCAAAATTGTAATGAAATAATTAAGTGGCAAGGATCAGTCCCTGTCTCATCAGCTGAAATTAGACACTTCCCCTGTCTTGGTCCATGGTGTGAGAGAGCTGACTGCTCTTGCCAGTGCGTACTGAGAAGGAATGCTGGCTTTCATAATCAAGGTAAGTCTGATTAAATGATTTTACTCAGTTACAATTTCTTCAATCAAACAATGCATAATACATAGAAGATTATATTTTGCCAAGAAGAATCCTTAAATTGGCAAATTGCAACAAATTCTAAGATTCATGATTTGTATTTGTCCATTCACTGTGAATACCCTTGATTGAATTTCAATATTTTTATAAAGCCTCACTGTGCTTCCAACAGTAAAAAGGCCAAAATATGTAATTTTAATTCTAAACTGAATAAATAAACTATAACAGGCAGTTTGTTTATTTTGAAAAGGATTTTGTTTTAAAGGTAATTTGAAACAATAAAATTAGTAATGTATCTGAACAACATATGTAGTTTATGCTATATTATTGAATTTGCAGGTGGACAATTGGTTTAAATTGACAATTAGATCTAAATTGCATGGATGTTCTGTTATAACATATAACGTCCTTGACTCTCAAGTACTATTTGTATGTATAAGAAATATAGCTTCCCATAGTTGAAAATCATAACTAGAAGATTGAATATCTCCTTCCTTGTGCATTCTTAACCCCCTACATTAAAATTCTATCTATAGGAGACAGATAAAATTTTATCTTTCCATGAAGATATATCTACAACAGCATATCTACCTGCAAACTGTGAACTTTTAAATTTCCATAATACTCATCTCATTTAATCAGTGCTTATTTTGCTCCAAGTACCGTGCTAAGGATTTACATGGGTCGTTCCAAATTCTTAACCAGCCTAGTAAAATGGTCACCATTAATACTCCACAGGTAAAGGTACTGAGTCAGAGAAAGGAAAAATAACATGTCCAAATTCACACAGAAAACAAGCATCTAAGATTATTCTTTAAATCAATGTTTGTCTGATTTCAAAGAATGTCAGGTTGTGTCACACATATTTACATGTGCCACGTGGGCACTTGTATTGTGGTATAATTGTTTCTACATGTATTTTATCTCCCCTATTGGACTAAGTTCTAGAAAGCTTTAAGTAAGTTTTCTTTGTCTCCCTCAGATCTAGCCATGTGAATTACCTGGAGAGCTTGTTAAAATGCAGATTCTGATTCAGTAAATCTGAGGTTGGCCCTGATAATCTGCATTTCTAACAAGCTCCTAGGTGATGCAGGTATTTCTTATTCCTGGAAAACATGTTGAGTTGCAAAGCCTTACAGACTTAGTAACACAGATATTCACATAAATATTCACTCAATATATGTATTTGGATGCAAGAATGTACAACTTCATGAATGAACAAATAGCTTTCTCAGAGCTAACTAGGCAAATTCCCAACATGTGAGTAACTAAGAAAATTTCCATGGGCAACAGACTACAAGTACTTCTTATCCTGGTAAAGGTGGGAAGTCACCAGAATACTCCCTCTGCACATTTTCAAAATGTCTAGGCAACCTCTGGGGTAGGCTTCCTACCAAATGTAAATTCTGCAATGTACCCTTCTGGGTCTTTGGTCAAACACCTTGTGCCTGTAATGTTACTCTTCTCTGTGCTCACCAGTGATCAACTCCTGCATTTTTTCTATACAAACTTCCTGTAATAAATACTTCCTAAACCTTCCTCGGATCACATAACTGTCATTCAATTTGCCAGGCACATACTTGCATCAGTTCTACTATTTGTTTTTAAATAAATATTTATTAAGTAGCTATTACGTGCCAGGCTTTATACCGGGTATTGATACTTGCTTCTATATCAATAGAAAATTTCATTGCACTTATTTGATTATTGGCATTCTTATTTAGATTTTAAGCCCATTGAAGACAAAGATTATGACTTTATTATCTCTGTAACCCTCGTACTATTAGAGTGCCTTGGACACAAAAATTCACACTTACTAAATAAAGCATGAGTTAATTCTTCAAAATGCAGTTATCCCAGATATGACCTACCAAACATTTCAAGAAGAGTTAACACCTATCATTCTCAAACGATTCCAAAAAATTGCAGAGGAAGGAACTCTTCTGAACTCATTCTATGAGGCCAGCATCACCCTGATACCAAAACCAGACAAATATATCACAAAAAAAGAAAATTACAGGCCAATATCACTGATGAACATAAATGCAAAAATCCTCAACAAAATATTGGCAAACAGAATCCAACAATACATTGCAAGGCTCATATTCTGCAAGGAATCAGAGTTTCGAAAGAAGAGAAATGAAGAGACTCTAATGAAATAATTTTCATTTTGATTGCACATTTATAGAGCTACAGCTATTAGGAAGCCTTTGACTGCAAATAACAAGATGCCCAGCCAAAAGTGGCTTAGAAAATTAGGTAATTTATTATTTCAAATAATATTCCTAGAAGCAAATGTCAATCCCAGAGTTGGTTTCCATCAGCTCAAAAGTGTAATCCATGAGTCACGTTTCTACTGTTACATCAGTAACCCTAATCATGGCCATGACTCCTCTCTAATTGTCACAGGATGGTTGCTCCATAAGACATAAAAAACATGGCAACATCTAGGGAAGATGAAAACAGGCATTTTTCTGTTTCTTTTAGGAGAAAAACTTTTTTTCCAGAAAAATCACAAGTGAACTTTCCTTATGATCCCACTTTACAGAATTAGATCAGTATAAAATAGGCTATGAAAACAAACAAACAAACAAACAAAATCAACAATCCTGAATTTGGGGCTCTACAGAGGTAAATAGGATCTAGAAGATATGGTAGTGGGCCTGACCTAATGGAAGGCCACGTATTTCAGAGCACATACAATTCTTCATCTTGAGGGCTACCAAAACCCAAATATTGTCATCAGTAATGGTGTTCAGGAGATGTGTTAAATTTTAACCAACTCAACTGTAGACTTTTTTTTTCTCTTTTTTTAAAAAATATTCTTTTCTTTTTTTTAAAATAGATCTTTATTGGAATATAATTGCTTCACAATACTGTTAGTTTCTGTTGTACACCAAAGTGAATCAGCCATATACATACATATGTCCCCATATATGCTCCCTCTTGAGCCTCCCTCCCATACTCCCTATCCCACCCCTCTAGGTCATCGCAAAGCACTGAGCTGATCTCCCTGTGCTATGCTGCTGCTTCCCACTAGCCAACTATTTTACATTCGGTAGTGTACATATGTCGATGCTACTCTCACTTTACCCCAGCTTCCCTCTCCCACCCCGTGTCCTCAAGTCCATTCTCTATGTCTATGTCTTTATTCCTGCCCTGCAACTAGGTTCATCAGTACCATTTTTTCTTTTAGATTCCATATATATGAGTTAGCATACGGTATTTGTTTTTCTCTTTCTGATTTACTTCACTCTGTATGACAGACTCTAGGTCCATCCACCTCACTACAAATAACTCAATTTCATTTCTTTTTATGGCTGAGAAATATTCCATTGTATATATGTGCCACATCTTCTTTATCCATTCATCTGTCAATGGACATTTAGGTTGGTTCCATGTCCTGGCTATTGTAAATAGTGCTGCAATGAACATTGTGGTACATGCCTCTTTTTGAATTATGGTTTTGCAGGGTATATGCTCAGTAGTGGGATTGCTGGGTCATATGGTAGTTCTATTTTTAGTTTTTTAAGGAACCTCCATACTATTTTCCATAGTGGTTGTATCAATTTACATTCCCACCAACAGGGCAGGAGGATTCCCTTTTCATCACACCCCTTCCAGCATTTATTGTTTCTATATTTTTTGATAATGGCCATTCTGACCAGTGTGAGGTGATACCTCATTGTAGATTTGATTTGCATTTCTTTAATAATCAGTGATGTTGAGCATCTTTTCATGTGCTTCTTGGCCATCTGTATGTCTTCCGTGGTGAAATGTCTATTTAGGTCTTCTGCCCATTTTTAATTGGATTGTTTGTTTTCTTGATATTGAGCTCCATGAGCTGTTTGTACATTTTGGAGGTTAATCCTTTGTCCGCTGTTTCACTTGCAAATATTTTCTCCCATTCTGAGGGTTGTCTTTTCACCTTGTTTATGGTTTCCTTTGCTGTGAAAAAGCTTTAAAGTTGCATTAGGTCCCATTTGTTTATTTTTGTTTTTATTTCCATTACTCTAGGAAGTGGGTCAAAAAAGATCTTGCTGTGGTTTATCTCAAAGAGTGTTTTTCCTATGTTTTCCTCTAAGAGCTTTATAGTGTCTGGCCTTCCTTACATTTAAGTCTTTAATCCATTTGGAGTTTATTTTCTGTATGGTGTTAGGGAGTGTTCTAATTTCATTCTTTTTCATGTAGCTGTCCAGTTTTCCCAGCACCACTTATTGAAGAAGCTGTCTTTTCTCCATTGTATGTTCTTGACGCCTTTGTTGTAAATTAGGTGACCATATGTGCGTGGGTTTATCTCTGGGCGTTCTATCCTATACCATTGGTCTATATTTCTGTTTTTGTGCCAGTACCATACTGTCTTGATTACTGTAGCTTTGTGATATAGTTTGAAGTCAGGGAGCCTGATTCCTCCAGCTCCATTTTTCTTACTCAAGATTGCTTTAGCTATTTGGGGTCTTTTGTGTCTCCATACAAATTTTAAGATTTTTTTCTAGTTCTTTAAAAAATGCCATGGGTAATTTGATAGGGATTGCATTGAATCTGTAGATTGCTTCGGGTAGTACAGTCATTTTCACAATATTGATTCTTCCAACCCAGGAACATGGTATATCTCTCCATCTGTTTGTGTCATCTTTGATTTCTTTCATCCATGTCTTATAGTTTTCTGAGTACAGGTCTTTTACCTCCTTAGGTAGATTTATTCCTAGGTATTTTATTCTTTTTGTTGCAATGGTGAATGGGATTGTTTCCTTAATTTCTCTTTCTGATCTTTCCTTGTTGGTGTATAGGAATGCCAGAGATTTCTGTGCATTAATTTTCTATCCTGCAACCTTACCAAATTCATTGATTAGTTCAAGTAGTTTTCTGGTGGCCTCTTTAGGATTTTCTATGTATAGTATGTCATCGGCAAACAGTGAGAGTTTTACTTCTTCTTTTACAATTTGTATTACTTTTATTTCTTTTTCTTCTCTGATTGCTGTGGCTAGGGCTTCCAAAACTATGTTGAATAATAGTGAGAGTGAACATCCTCATCTTCTTCCTGATCTTAGTAGAAATACTTTCAGGTTTTCACCATTGAGTATGATGTTCGCTGTGGGTTTGTCATATATGGCCTTTATTGTGTTGAGGTAGGTTCCCTCTATGCCCATTTCTGGTGAGTTTTTATCATAAATCGATGTTGAATTTTGTCAAAAGCTTTTTCTGCATCTACTGAGATGATCATATAGTTTTTATTCCTTAATTTGTTAATGTGTTGTATCACATTGATTGATTTGCATATATTGAAGAATCCTTGCATCCCTAGGATAAATCCCACTTGATCATGGCGCACGATTCTTTTAATGTGCTGTTGGATTCTGTTTGCTAGTATTTTGTTCAGGATTTTTGCATCTATGTTCATCAGTGATATTGGTCTATAATTTTCATTTTTTGTGATAACTTTTCCTGGTTTTGGTATCAGGGTGATGGTGGCTTCGCAGAATGAATTTGGGGGTGTTTCTCCCTCTGCAATTTTTTAGAAGAGTTTGAGAAGGATTGGTGTTAGTTTTTCTCTCAATGTTTGATAGAATTTGCCTGTGAAGCCTTCTGGTCCTGGACTTTTGTTTGTTGGAAGATTTTTAATTACGGTTTCAATTTCATTACTTGTGATAGGTCTGCTTATTTTTTCGAATTCTTCCTGGTTCAGTCTTGGAAAATTGTACCTTTCCAAGAATTTGTCCATTTCTTCATGGCTGTCCATTTTATTGGCATATCATTGTTTGTAGTATTCTCTTATAATTCTTTGTAATTCTGCAGTGTCAGTTGTGATTTCTCCTTTCATATTTCTAATTTTATTGATTTGCATCCTCTCCCTTTTTTTCTTCATGAGTCTGGCTAAGTGTTTATCAATTTTGTTTATCTTCTCAGAGAACTAGCTTTTAGTTTTATTGATCTTTGCTATTGTTGTTTTTTTTTTTTTTTTTTTTTTTGCTTCTCTTTCATTTATTTCTGCTCTGATATTTATGATTTATTTCCTTCTAATGACTTTGGGTTTTCTTTGTTCTTCTTTCTCTAGTTGTTTTAAGTGTGGCGTTAGATTGTTTATTTGAGATTTTTCTTGTTTCTTGAGGTGAGATTGAATTGCTATAAACTTCCCTCTTAGAACCACTTTTGCTGCATCCCATAGGTTTTGAGTCATCGTGTTTTCATTGTCATTTGTTTCTATGTATTTTTTAATTTCTTCTTTGATTTCTTCAGCGATCTCTTGGTTATTTAGTAGTGCACTGTTTAGCCTCCATGTATTTGTGTTTTTTACAGGTTTTTTTTTTCTGTAATTGATTTCCAATCTCATAGCATTATGGTCAGAAAAGATGCTTGATATGATATCAATTTTCTTAAATTTTCTGAGGCTCAATTTGTGACCCAAGATGTGATCTATCCTGGAGAATGTTCCATGTGCACTTGAGAAGAAAGTGTATTCTGCCAGTTTCGGGTGGAATGTTCTATAAATACCAATTAAATCTATCTGGTCTGTTGTGTCATTTAAAGTTTGTGTTTCCTTATTTACTTTCTGTTTGGATGATCTGTCCATTGGTGTAAGTGGGGTGTTAAAGTCCTCTACTATTATTGTGTTACTGTCAATTTATCCTTTCATGGTTGTTAGCATTTGCCTTATGTATTGAGGTGCTTCTATGTTGGGTGCATAAACATTTATGATTGTTATATCTTCCTCTTGGAATTATCCCTTGATCATTATGTAGTGTTCCTCCTTATCTCTTGTAACAGTCTTTATTTTAAAGTCTATTTTATCTGATACGAGTATTGCTGCTCCAGCTTTCTTTTGATTTCCATTTGCATGAAATATCTTTTTCCATCCCTTCACTTTCAGTCTGTATGTGTCCCTAGGTCTGAAGTGGGTGTCTTGCAGACAGCATATATATGGGTCTTGTTTTTGTATTGATTCAGCTGATCTGTGTCTTTTGGTTGGGACATTTAATCCATTTACATTCAAGGTTATTATCGATAACCCATGTGGCCTGGAGGAGGCTTTGAAGTGGGGGTACCAGCCTGGGAGCTCAGCAGGCTCCCTGGCCCGAGTGGGCGGGGCAATCCCCCTCAGCTCCTCTCCCGCTCCTCCCTCAATTGCAGACTTTTAAATTTTAACAATTAAATTTACTTTTACTGTGGTATTTATGAACTTTATGTATGAACCCAGTAGTCTGTGGAAAATGTCAATTTCAAATAAATCAATTAACAGGCAATTGGTAGGTAGGTCTAATATATATATAATGTAAGATATGTATATATTTTAACCTTAAATTTTTTGTATCTAATGTTCTGTAACCTGGTTCCTGTAGACATCAAATGTAAACTATTCCAAAAATAAAATAAAATATTCATTTTTCTTTGTAAGAGAAATTGAAACTGATTTTACCCCAATGTTGCCTAAGAGTAAAAGTTATTATTTCTTTGAAATGGCTTGTATTAGCTGATTCTAAAATTTATATGCAAGAACAAAGGAGTTGGAATAGCTATAACAACTTAAAAAAGGACAAGGTGAAGAACTCATACTACTTGATTTTAAGACTTACTATAAAGCTACTTAATCAGGAAGGTGGTATTGACAAAGAAAGAAAGACATAGATCACTGGAACAGAATAGGTAATGCAGCCAGAGACTCAAAAAAATATAGCCATTTGATATTTACCGAAGATGAAAAAACAATTAAATGGAGAAAAGATAGTCTTTGTAACAAATGGTATTGTAACAATTGGTCATCCATAGGCAAAAACAATAAAGCTTGACCTAAGTCTCATAGCTCATACAAAGATCAATTCCAAATAAACTATAAATCTAAATGTAGAACTACAAATTATAAACTCTCAGAAGAAACTCAGGAAAAAATCATCATGACCTAGATTTAGAACAAGAGTTCTTAGAAGTTACACCAAAAGCTAATTTGATGACAAAAATGAAAAATAGAACTTCATCAAAACTGAAAGCTTTTGCTCTGTCAAAGACACTATCAAAAGAATAAAAAGAGAAGCTATGAATTGGAAGAAAGTATTCGCAAATCACACATCTGTAAAGGATTGTATCCACACTACATAAAGAACTCTTAAAACCCAACAGTATTACAACAAGCAACTCAATTTTATAAAATTAACAAAGGACAGAACAGATCCTTCACCAAAGAGTATATAAGGATGGCAATAATCACATGGAAAGAAATGCAACACCATTAGCTATTAAGAAAATACAAATTTAAACCACAATGACATACAACTACCTAAATATTAGGATAGCTAAAATAAAATTATAGACAATACCAATATTGGAATGCAGAGCAACTGGAACTCTCATGTGTTGATTGTGGGAATATGCAATGTTATGGCCACTCTGGAAAACTTGTTTGGCAACCTTTACAAAGTTAAATATATTCTTACCATTTGATTCAGCATTCTTATTTCTGTATATTGTACCTAGAGAAATAAAAATATTTGTTCCCATCAAACATATATGAATATATTATTTGTGATTTTTAAAATTGGAAATAACCCAAATATTCATTCTCCCATGGTCCAGTCCTCAGGCAATCCCATGGTGACAACATAAGCGTGTCAGTAAAAAACCAGAAAAGCCAAACTCTGAGGGAAGGAAAGTTCTTCCAGGTTTGAGTAGAATTGCTCTTTCAACAGGGCAGGGCCAACTCCTCTGATTTTTCTCTTTCCCTGTATCTCTCTCTTCCTCTCTCGTCTCTTTTCCTGTCTTCCCCGCTTCTCTCTCTCATTCTCCACGTTCCCCATTACTGCTTAGCTTCAGACACAAAAGGGCAATAATATAAACTGATAGCTTCTCGATGGAGGACCAAAAAGGAGAGTACTAGGGAACTGGAAAGAACCAGGGAGATTATGAATCAAAGCAGGAGACTCTCAGGAAGCAATCCTATAAAGTTGCTCAGGAAACTTGGTTTACTTCCCTAGCTGCCTATGTGTGCATTTGATCCTAATTATCATTCCAAACACTGAGAACTGAGCTAATGGATAGACATCCACCCAGTTCCCACACTGACTACTGAGTGGGAGATAATAAGAACACTGCAAAAGCCTTGAAAGCTTAGTTGACAATGGAACTTAGTGAGACAGGCTGGGATCTGGGACCCTCTATTGGAGTCCTTGCACCTGGACAAACTTCTCCTCAAGCAACAGAATACAAAGAAACTACAAGGGACTAAAAACTGCATGCGTGTACAGTCAGAGCAAATTATGAACAGTAAGATAGAAAAAGGCCAAAACCCAACTGCCACTTCTGAGTGCCAGGAGCAAAAGCAGGGTACTGCACATTGTCCCTGCATACAGCACCACCGAGGGGATGGGAGGACCATCTAAGTGTCCCTTCCTAACCAATCCATAGACCCGCCCACACCTTCACTCCATTTAAGGAACCAGCTCACCCCGTTCCACCCCCCACCCCAGGGAGTGAGCATGTTGCTTGCTTTTACTCCATCACGCTGCAGCATGAACGTCAATAAAGCCTTGCCTAAGTTCCTACTCTTTACTTTAATCACTAGATATTAATATCTAGTGATGAAAGAGTCCAAGGACCCCAGTCCCTATCATACTTTGTGACAACTCTGGTGAGACGCCTGTGGGGCCTTCTGTCCCCTCTCTGGGAGAGGGTCCAGGCACTTCCAGCACCTCCAGAAGGAGGAGAAGGATCCAGGACCACCTCCAGCTTCCTGTGGGTGACAAGCGTCTGCCTGAACCTCTTGTCTCATTGTCACCACGTTTGGTAAGTCTGCTTTCTGGGCCCCTGAAGGCCTCAGTGCCCTCATTCGGGCAACATTTTCTCCCTCCCATTTGTCCTTTTCCCTCTCTTGATATATCTCTCTCTTTCTCCTTTCTTTGTCCTGTCCTATATCTGTCCTCTCCTCTTTCTCTGTCATATCTTTCCCAGAGGGAGTGAATGTCCAGCAGCTACAGCATCAATCCTCTCAGCTTAGGAGACCTGCTCCTTCTGGGCAACAACGGCTCACCTTGGCTGGTGGCAAACAGAGGTGGGAGAGGCTCGCCTCATACCCTGCAGATCTTGGTCCAGGGTGCTCTCCCTGAAAGGAGATTTCTGAGAGTGATAGATGTTTAACCCTCATATCATATAGTGTCTGGAAGTCCAATCATCACAATATTTTCACCCTTTTTTTTTTCCTGCCCCCAAGAGAAGTCCCATTAGGAACAGGCTAAAGAAGCAGATATAAACCTGTGGTGCAAAGCCCACCTGTGGATCAGAGTCCCTCAGACAACATACAAATGGCTGGTTCTCGGGATCGATCACCCCGTTGGACAGTGGGCAGGGTGACCCCTCCTTCGCTGGCCCCTTCTGGAAGCCCAGGGACTGCTGTCGAGTAGACACCTGCAGGGGGCAGCTTGAAAGGGCAATCTCTCTCTGTCTGACTCTTGCTCTTCTTCTGTCTCTCCTGTCCCTCCTCCCCTTACCTCTCCCTTGGTTCTCATACCTGCACTCCTGTCCCTTTCATGCTGGAAACTCCTTGCTTTGTGTCACTAACACTGGGGAGGGAATTATGCGGTCTCCTTTGCCATTATTATAGGCCTTGAGGACTCCATCCTGCCCCGAGGATCTCTAGTGGTTAGTCCCCAGATTTATATGTAAATGTGTTAAAAGCCCAGGGAATCCCCAAAGATTCTCCTCTGGGTTTGCATTCTTAACAACTGGGGACAGTTAAATTAGATGGTTTGAAAAGGAATAAGTTGATTTTCTTTTGCAACACAGCCTGGCCCCAATATGCCTTGGGTGACCAGGAGAAGTGGCCACAGAATGGATTCCTTAACTTTAACACCATTTTACCACTGAACCTATTTTGTAAGCAGTCCCCAGAATGGGGAGAGGTCCCATGTGTGCAGGCCTTTATGAAACTTTATTAACATTCTAGTCTGAGGGATTCCGGTTGTGTGTGTGTAGCCTCTATTTCTGTGTCACCCCCAAAAGATTCAGATCCAGACCTTCTCATGGACCCCTTCTTTCAACCACCGAATAGCCATCAGCATACTGAGCCTCATTCTCAGGCCCCTGTTTCTTCCCCTTCACCATTACCTTCAGCCTCCAGAACCCCACCTTCCCCTGTCAAATCAGAAATCCTGAAATTGGAGCCCCCCTTGGTGTCCCCAGTGGGTTTCCAATCAGGTTCAAAGTTAGCCTCCACTTTTTCCCCACAAGGCCTTTACCTCCTCTGGGAAGTAGCTGATGGAAACGGAGGGATTACCAGAGTGCACGCCCCCTTCTCGAAGGGGGACCTAGAAATCTGTAAGGAGAGGTTTGGCAGATTCTCAAAGAACCCTGACAAGTTCAGGGATGAATCTAACAGGTTGGGGTTAACGTTCTCCCTGACCTGGGAGTTCATCATAGTTATTCTGGTCCACTGTGGCACCCCCGAAGGAAAGGAGAGTATAATGAGAAAGGGAACACGCAAACGGCCTACTGGCCACCAATCCCCACCACCAAATTATCGAGCGAGTGATAATGCAACCTCAGATCATGACCCACGCTGGACTCTAAAGATCATGTAGGCCAGGCTAGGATGAGACATAATATTACTTTATCAGAAGGAATAAAAAGGTGTATGGTGAAGTCTGTAAATTATAAGGTCCAAGAGGTTACACAGGAAACAGGTGAAAGCCCGGCAGTCTTCCTGAGCCGGGTGACAGAGTCATTCAAGAATACACGAACAGAGGTGCTGAGTCCACAGAAGGGAGGTCGCTATCAGCCACGCATTTTATTATCCAGTCCACTCCTGATGTCAGGAGAAATCTACAAAATCTTGAGGCTGGGCCTCAAACCCTGTTGTCAACCTTGGTAGAGGAGTCCTTCAAGGTCTATAATAACCAGGACTTAACAAGAGGAGGTCAATAAGGATAGGAGGCTAATAAAGAAAATGCAGCTTTTAGCTTCCCTCATTTGCCTGCCACCTCAGGGGACCCTGGAGGGCCAGAAAGACCTGACAGAGCCAAGAAGCCTCCTGGGCCCAAACCAGCATGCCTTTTGTGGGAAGGAGGGCACTGCAAGGGGGGTTGTCCTGAGCACCCTCCTGTGGGATGCCCAAGGGACACATCTGACTGGCCCCAGCTCCTTGGGAATCTCTCAGATGAGAGATTCCTGAACACTGACTGACAGGCCCGAGTGCCTGCCCGGCTCCAGACCCTACTTGATCCATCTTCATCACTCCTGAGGAACCTCAGGCCACTCTTCACGTGGCAGGTAGGAGAACTGAATTTCTTGTAGACTCTGGAGCCACCTGCCCTGTTCTGACTTGGCCGGCTGGCCCCCTCCCCAACCGTGACTGTACTGTGAGGGGAGTTGATGGATAGCCAAAGGTAGGGGGACTTACATCTCCCCATGCCTGCAGAGTCAGGTCCATTATTATTACTCACTCCTTTTTGTATACACCAGAATGCCCTGGCCCCCTCCTCAGAAGAGATTTGCTAAATAAGTTAGAAGCTAGTATATTCTTAGGACAGGGTAAAGTCCAAGGAGGTAGAGAATTAAACAGAGAATGCATCTATTGGTAGCCCCAGATGATCCACCTGCTGGTCATCAAAATATTTCCCAGGACATCCCCCAAGAAATTAGAGAACAGGCGGATCCTGTATTTTGGGATACCTTGGTGCCAGGAAGGGCAAAATTTTCCCCCCTCCCCATAGAAATAAGATTAAAGCCTGAGGAAAAATACCCCTGGAAGAGGCAATATCCTTTAACCTGACTCCCCCATACAACTGGACCCAAGGGGTGGGGTACGCTATGTTAAACTGCACAAACAACATTTGTTTCACATGCCCTGAGAGCCTCCGAAGGTATAATTACACCAGCTATCCTGCCTCTTATATAGTGGTAATCTGTACTTACAACCTTACCTACTGGTGCCCTGTTTCAAACTATGGCCCTGTCCCCCTAAACAACACGGAATGTGTATGGTGGGAAGGAAATGTCCCATCCACCGGGTCAATCCAATTCAACCCACCTATGGGATACCAAGCAAAGAGTGAGCTGGCCTTCCACCCTCGACCCTCTGACAAAACTAACCAGATCATACTCGAGCATTTTATTAAGACCTTTATAACATCATAGGATCTAAATTACCAACATAATGGTTTGTTGTCCCCTAGTTGCACAGGTACTAATAATAGCTATGTCCTTCAAGGACTAAAAGCTCTTAACAACCACGAGACAGACATTCAGGTCTGTGCTCCTGAAGGGTTTGTTTCCCTCTGCAGAAACCATCATATGTTACAGAATTATGGCCAGGCCCTGTCCTTTTCCAACTAAGCTACACTGATAATGTCCACTTCATAGGAGCGTGCACTCTAGGGACTATAGGAGGGATTTTCATCTCTAACAGGACCACTCCGGGTCACCACCAAACCCAGGGAGCACCATGAATGATCTAGGCAGGGGCGGGGCTGGCCACAGGACTGGCAGCTCCATGGGGAGGCTTTATCTATCATGAAACAACGCTGAGAAATCTTGCCAGACAGCTTGGTTATGTGATGGAACAGGGCAAGTTTTAATGGGATGTAAAACCTCTCTTGTTTCCTAGGCTAATGTAGTTCTTGATAACCAGCTAGCTCTTGATTACCTCTTGGCAGAAGAAGACAGAGTTTATACAGTGACTATTATATATTTCATTGAATTTTTTGCTGCTATCCATTTCTTACCAGTTTGGAGTTCTTTGTCTCTTCTCTCTCAAAATAAGGATTTGACAGCATCTTTCATTCTCATCTCTAAGTGAGAATATTATAACACACAAGAACAATGATTTGGGTCATAATTTTTTATTAATCTGTTTTAAGAAACCTTCATTTGGTAACTTTGAAATACTGCCTAGGTTTACTTTCTCTCCTGTTACTTTTCTTGTTTGTTTGTTTTTAATTTCTTGGGTATTTCTCCTCCACTAGAATATTGAGTGGTCTATTGCAACTTTAATATTATTGTATCAAAACTTTCTCCACCCACTTTCATGACTTTGTATATTTGCTTGTCTTGAACCCTAACCCCTAACCCCCAGAATTTTCAGACACAAATTTATACATTATACACACTACCTTTGTTTCACTTGTATAGTAGTCATTAGATTAAATGCTTACATCATTTCCAAGAATTGTAGAAAAAAAATTCTTGTATGCAGAACCCAAGATTTTCTATTCTTATATGCCTAACTCAAACCAAAGTGCTGGTGAATAATAGATATTTAGTAACTGTGGCTTAATTGCAAAGCATCTAGATATTAAGGTATTTACATTTTTTTCCATTTCTTCTCTTATTACCATCATATAGGGTTTGGATGCCTTGGGCAGTATTATTATTGTTCTCTTCCCATTATTACATATTATACTTAATAAGATTGATTGTTTATGAGATTATATATTTCTAAATTGCATATGTACAGAAAAGAGCTACATGGACTCACCAAATTAATCAGATTTTTGACCGAAGTACATCTTCAGTGGTAGCACAAATTAACTATGAAGTGATTATAAATTCATTGAGGAACTTCTTAGCACTCTGACTAACTGTGTTCCCAAAGCTTTTCCAAACTCTGGACATGGACAATATTGCATGCCAATATTCTGAAGATGGTCTAGTTCCTGCACATATTCTTGCACATCTTCATTTGAACCCGTAAATAATTAAGAATGTTCCCCATTTTTGGCCCCAAGAAATACTTTCTAGTATTTAGACCATCATGTGTTTACTAAGGTATTGCTTCTGATGCTCTTGGAGATTCCAATGGCTCCTGCATTGTGACAGACCAGAGAAGGTCCACTCTTCTCACGGAGAGATAGGGTTAATGGTCTCCTACCATTAAGCCTCGGCAGACCTTCTAACTCCTTTGAACAATATGATAGAAGTGACTCTCTGCCAAGATTTTGGCTGAGGATTTAAGACTGTCAGTTTCCACTTCCTGCCTTTCTGAACACTTACTCTTAGACCCAGCTGCCATGCTTTAAGGAAGCTGGGGCACTCTAATGAACAAGTCTATCTGAAATGGAACTGAAGTCCTTGGTCTGCAGTCCTTGCTCCAGTCAGCACCAACATGTTAGTCATGTGAGAGAGGCCATCTGGAAAGTGCATTTTCCATTCCCATTCAAACTTCCCAGATGAAACTGGAGCAGAGATGAGCCTTTCCTGCCATACTCTACCTACATTGCAAATATGGGGGCAAGTAATTCACTGTTGCTGGTGTAAGCCACTAGATATTGGGCTGGTTTTTTATGCAGCAACAGATAAATGAAGCATGAGCCCTGAGAATCTATGCTAATCTCTAACTTATTTCACCCTGTTCTATTTGCTTTGCCTAGAGCATATATATCAGCTTATTTATTAAGATCAAGTCTATCCCTTGGGAACTTTGAGCATTTTTACCCAAATTTCAAGACACACATTTGGCCTTGGCTCACTGGCAGCGCCATAATCCCACAGGTACATGTGGACATGTTTTCCTAGACCCTGCCACATTGTTAAATGTCAGCTCCTCTGATAGCTGATACCTGAATCTTCATTTTCTGTTTTTAAACCTATATATCCACCTGTAATTATCTCCTCACTAAGGATTTCTCCAGGTTTCAGCTTATTTGCAAACAAAGCAGACTGAGCCCAGTTTATGTTAAAGTAGTTCCTGAATCAGGAATTAGCTCTATTTTGTTCCTAAGGCTTTCTCTGTTTACATGGGTTATTTCATTTTTTGTTAAAACTCCATGGAAAAATGGCAGACAAGGGATTGCTCAGACTACCAAAGAAGCAAGTTGCTTGCTCAAGAGTTTGATTATTCTGACCATTTTCTTATACATTTATTTTTAATTATGTATTCCTTACAATCCTGCTAAGGAGTACATCCCTTGACCCACTTTTCCCACATTTTAAACTTTAAAGAAACCCATCCATAACCTCAACATTATTAAAAGCATCTTTTTTTCAGTGTTAATTTAAAAATTATATTTTTCTTATAAGCCTACTCAACCGTGTCTTTTCTTGTACATTAAAAGAAAAATATATAGCAGTTTTCACCAATTTCACTATAAAACACTCAGGTGTTTTTTTTGTTTCCAAAATTTATTAAAAGTCAAAGAATAGAAAATATTCTCATTTTAGCTTCCACATCGTTGTACTGTTTAGGCTTTTGAATCAACATAGTCTAAGAATTTATACTAAGTAGAATTTTCTAAAAATGAATACTAATGTCTTTACATGGTTCTATTTCATAAGGTTTAACCCGCCTCCATCTAAACTACCTCTGAAATATGTACTTTAGGTACAAGTTAAACTATAACATGTGCTAAATACTAGAAGGCAAAACAGGAATGAGAATGAAGCCTAAAGGAAAGGAGGCATATGTCAAAATACATGGCTGACTGGAGCTGCCTTTCTTGAGTGGAACTGGCCTTTGTTTTATTATGTACTTTTCTTTCAGATAATTTTTATAGAAATCAAAGTTATAATTATGCTCTCACAAAAGCAAAATGCATTGCACTCAGTTCATTTTTTAGGCAGCATCTGGTATATATCTCTGGGATCCCTTTATATATCAGGTCATATTTCCTGCCCATAAATGAAAAATATCTGGAATATCTGGCTAATGCTCACCTCTTTCTTCAAGTGCACAATTCTTTCTCCCACTCATGTCCAATCCTCAGTTAGACTATGTCTCCTAATGGGACTCCCGGTATATCATATTCAACAGGATTTTTTGGGGGGCAAGGAACTGAGGGTTAAATACTCTGGGTGGATGGAACTGGGTATCATTTCTCCTGTCACATTGGAATACCTTTTGCCTTAAGAGTCAGGTGCTGTTAGTCGAAGCTCAGTTGTACCTATCCCCACACAGACCTCTTTTCATCTCTACAATTATATAAGAGAGAGGCAAGGGGAATTCCCTGGCGTCCAGTGGTTTAGACTCAGGGCTTTCACTACCGTGGGCCCAGGTTCAATCTCTGATCAAGGAATTAAGATCCCGCAAGCCACGCGGCATGACCAGAAAAAAAAAAAAAAAAGTCAGGGCTAGACATTGGTATGAGGTACAATAGGCATGCTATTTATTTGGAGCCCCTTCAAAGCTATATATTTATATGCAACATTAGAAAATAGCCTGGGGGTCATATGAGTAAGGGGTAACTGTATTCAGGTTTGTGAACTTTGTACCAACTAATTTATCTTTGGCTCTAACACGTTTACCAAACTCAAGGGGAAAAAACAGAAACAAACAAATGAAAAAACCCCAAGAGCTCTGCAGCTGATTAGATCCACCTACATACCTTTATAGAAAAAAGACATTCACTATACCCCCAGCCAAAGCCAGCAGTCAATTCCCTCAGTAGAGATTGTCCTGTTTCTGGTTTTGTCCTGTTTTTGCACAATACTCTGCAAGTTCTGTGATCACACCATTAATACCTCCTCCCCTCCCCAGGTGGTCTGCCCTTCCTCTCCCTTCCTTCTTCACCCCTAGTTATGACCATGCTGACTCATTTGCAACAAGCATGGCCTCCTCACAAAAGGAATGGGTTGGGTAGTCTATAAGGCTATATACGTAAGGCAGGTAATTTATTGCTATTTTATAGATGAGCAATCTGTAGCCCAGAAATATTTATTGATTTTCTTAAACCAATAGAAATTACTTCCTAAGACTAGACTAATTTCTCAGGACTCTAGGCCCCTTGAAATACTCTTCCTCCAAAATAGTCAGTTAGACCTATGCTAAAAAAAGAAAAAAAAGATAGTTGATCTTTCCAATTGAACTTTCTTTCATTTTCTTCTTCCTTTTAGGTAATATTGCCTTTATAGGCAAGCCTGTTCTTGGATCCACATATACTGTCACACATCAGTTATACTGTGATTATCCAGTGGTGTGTGTGTGTATGTGTTAATGAAAAGTTGTTGTAGCCAGACATTAGATAAAAGTCCAAAAGAGCAAAATTGATTAAATCTTCATCTCTACTTATAGCTCAGAGCTCCTTTATTTTCCACAGAAGGATGAAGATGTGTGTCTGGGGAAGGGATGGCTGATATAAAACTGCAAAAGTATGGCAAGATGAAGTATTTCTCTTGAGAATAATATAGAACAGAGACAAAAGGAAAGTATTCTTCAGATTCCTGTGGCATGGAAAAACTGAGATCATTTATTCATAGACAAAATTATCCGTTATGCACTGATCACCTTATAGTTATATCCCTAATGGTTCCCACACAAACCTTCCAAGTTCCCTTACACAGAGAGGGTAGTCAATCATATTGGATGATAGCTGAGAGTGTGTGTATGAGGAGAGGGGGTTAGACAAGCCAATTGGCTGTCCTAGTCTGTCATCCTTGGCCACAGACTGTTCGTCTTATGGGTGTATTTCTAGGAGTGAAATCTAGGAAATGAGAGAGTGGACAAAACTCTCTGCTCTACCTGAATTCATCCTCTCACCATCCTGCAAACACAGCTGGTGCATTTCCATGTCTCCTGCCTTCATCCCTCTCCCACTAAAATGAAGTCCCTGGTGCCTTTTGCTTTTCTGTATCCTTGGTGAGTATTTCAGGGACTTGCTTAAGCCTCACCTCCTCCAGCAAGCGTTTCTTAACACTCTTTTCATAAGACTCTTTCTATCCCTTGAGCCTTTTAAGCCCTGGGTAGATGGACCACTGCTGGTCTCTCTTTATTACTAGTGAGCCATCAGATTGAGAGCACCTACATATGAAATACAAGTTTCCCTCAGTTTTAACACACTCTCTTGAGGCTTCCATTTTTCTCTTTCAGGTTGTTTTCTTTTTCTTCCCTCACTACCAACCTTCTTGAAAAAAATGTCCACATTTACCATCTACAGTTCCCACCACCTGCTTCCGAATTGTCGGAAATAAGCTTCTATCCATCCCACGATACTAAAGCTATTTTGTAAGATCTAGAATGTGTGGTCAAATGCAAGAAGAAAATTGATATGAACTTCTGTATGAGAGATCAGGGTTTGCCTATTGACTCTGCCTGTACTGAATATGTGATTTTTGAGTAAGTTATTGATTTTAGATGAGCTTCAGCTATAACTCCTTGCTATGAGGATTGAAATAACATATATAGGCTTCTGGTCAATATGGAGTAACAGGATTGGATATACCTTCTTGCCCTAAACAACTAAAACATTTGGACAAAATATAAATGACAACAATTTCAGCATAAGGCATTGATCCTTCAGATAAGGGAAGCAAACCAGATGATGCAATTATTGCCCCAGCTTACTGCCTGAAGACAGTTTCCAGGCCACACAGCACAACAAGGGGGAAACTAAGCACAGCCCAGCAGACTTCCTCAGTTGAGATTTCAGGAGGCCAACTTGGCCAGAACTTGCAGAATATAATCCAAAGAGGAGATTTCTGGATAGAGAGGGAAGAGCCACATAAAAAGGAAAGTGCTGCAAAGAGAGAGCGCTGCCTGGAGAGAAAGCTCTGGAGATTTTCAGAGGGTTCCCCTTGAGTTCTCAGTTGAGTACTGGTCAGTGCAGGCTGGGAAAGAACCAGCAGAAAGGACAAGGTGACACAGTCCTTGGAGCTCACAAAAAGCTGAGAATAGTTAGGGTTACCACCACATAGAGTGGAAAACCTTATAATATAAGGCCATTAGGTAGAGTATTCAGAAGGTGCTTTTGTCTCAGTAATGGAGCAAAATTAACCCTAGACTTAAAAGTGCTCTGGTCCTACATAACAAACCTTAAAAGCAAGGCTTAAAAGGATTAAACTGTTTCCAACTAAGTTAAATGTATCCCAGCTCAAAGCTCATAATTAAAGGAATACATAATTAACCAGCTCTCAAAGGGGTAAAATCATAATGTCTAGCAACCAATAAAAAATTACTAGGCAGTAAAAGAAGTAGGAAAATACAACCCATAATGAGGAGAAAAATCAACAAATTAGAAACCAACAGAGATATTACACAGATGATAAAATAGTAGATGTAAAACAGTTTTTATAACTACACGCCATATATTCAAGAAAGTACAGTGAAAACTGAGAATGTTAAAGCATGGAAGATGTGTAAAAAGTCCCAAATTGAACTTCTGGTGATAAAATAGCATATATGAAATATTCTGGTTAGTTGTCTATAATTCTCATTCATCTCAACTTCTTGATAGCTTAGGACATACTGACATTTCTTTAAAATCACTTCCTCCTTCAACTTCCGTAAAACTTCCTGACCTATACTGTAAATTCCCTGGGCACAGGAAATGAGAGTAAGTTTAATTGGTATCTGGTTGGAAATACAAGTCAGATCAGCTTCTAAGTTATTCAATAATTGATTTCTAGTATTTAGAGTAATGTTAGGTACACTATAAGCATGAAATAGAAGAGGGGAAGAAAACAAAAGGGTAGGTATGGGGATAGGGAGGAAGGGGTAAGAAAAGAGGAAAGAGAGGGAAGGTTGAGGAAACGAAAAGGGGAGGGAGAAAAGACTGCTGACTTAGCCTTAGATCTGACAATATTTTCCAAATGGTAGAAAAAGCTCGAGGGAATTAACTCATCTCACAGAGACCTAATGTAAATGTATAGGTTCATTTGCAAGCCCTGATCAAACAAACATATTTAATTATATCATCTTCCTTAAGTGAAGGTAAATTGAAAGTAATCATTATGCTGTAATTTAAAGTCATTGATTTAAATACCAAAGTGATATATAATTTAAGTGTGGAGTACTCTAAAATCCTACAAAGCATTTGCTGAAGAAGCAGCAAATAAGAACTTATAGAGAAAAGCAAAATCTTCAGTGATGGATGGGGCACTTCAACCAACTGAAGTGCTCTGAAGCTAAAATTCAGTACACAAGAGAAACATACCTTATTAAGCTACTTATAAACATTATGATTCATAGAGATGGACCACCTAAATACAGCAAAGCTGCTCTGCTGAATGGAAGCATAACTGTATATATGAAATAACTGAAGAGTAATCCTGCTAGTAAATAGAAGCAAGGACTTGCAGTGATCTCTTCAGGCTTGAAAAATCTTTTGGCCAGAATCAAAACAGCATTTGGTCCAGTTCTCTCTTCTGGGAAGGAAGAGCAAATGATCATAAATCGGATGGAGTGTGTTTGCCTCATAAAGACAGGAGGCGTCATGAGCTCAGAAAGGGAACAGTGCTGCTTCAGAGGGGTTGAGGTGGGAAATGACAAGGAAACAAAGAACAACACAATTCTCTAGGCTTCTGTGGGCTCCGCTCTGTCTCCCCAGAACCTCACATAATGCCTTCTCTGTGAACCCCCCACAGAGCTCTAAAAGACTGGCGGACCTCGCTGCTAATATGTGAATCAATTCAGACTTGCATGTCCCTTTCACCTTAATTTCCCTATTAGTTTGACATAGACTATTGTTGTGAAAAAAATCAATCAAACTTTAATTTGTAAAGTAGAAGGGTTTACAAAATTTGTACAGATCCTGGAAATTTAACAAGCATGTGTTATTAAAGCAGAACTCTGTCCTTGAAACCTGTACCACTTTCCTTGGAATTAATGGCTACTTAACATGTTTTCACTTCTTACAAAATGGTTCTGGTGCATTTTTCTTTCTCCTGATTTAATCCCTATACAACTGTGTTGCCTTTTTGTTTAATATCAGCAAGTCTGGGCTGCTTTCCGCTTCTGTATCTTTCCCATTTGTCTTTAGCAGTCTTATTGTTGAAAAAACTGTAAACTGTAAGAAGTTTGGCTATAGTACTTACACTATAACTTTAGAGCTTTTTTTCTCCAGACTGTGACACTCTATACAATTTAATTTTTTTTAAATTAAGGTGTATTTCAAGCCATAACAGGGCAAATTTTCCTTCCAAAAACACTTTCAAGGCCAGTAATGGCAGGTAAGCTCTTGTTTCAGAAATGTTTGAAAGCTTTTACAGAAAATGTTTTCCTTCTTTCCTTTCCTCCCTCCCTTCCTTTTACCTTTCCTTCCTTCCTCCCTTCCTTCCTTCCTTTCTTCCTTCCTACCTTGCCTTATTTCTCTGTTGAAATATTTTACAATAAATCCCAGCAATCTTATTATCCACAAATTACTTCAGGATATCTTTTAAAAGATAAGGACCTTAAAAACCATGGCACAGCTAATATAATTAATTGTAATTCCTTTGTATCTAATACTTAGATTATGACCAAATTACCATAATTCTCAAAAATGTCTTATATTTCTGTTTGTTCAAAAAAATCAGAACATCCTGTTTTACATATATATATATATATATTACATTGGTTACCACATCTCCTAAATTTTTAAAAAACTTTCCTACCACAAGAGTTTTTTTCTATGACTTCTACACATTAATGAAACTGGGACATTTGGCCCATAGAATTTTCCACTTTCTGGTAATTATATCATCATATTTTTTTAAACATATACACTGTTTTCTCCTTATTTCCTCCTACCAGGTAGTTAGATATAGAAGCTTGCTAATATTTGGGTTCAATTATTTTTGCAAGAGTCCAATATAGGTGTTGCTTTGTACTTCCAGTTGCATCATAACAGGAAGTAAATGATGTCTGGTTATTCCACATTTAATGATGTTAACTTTGATCAGAGAACTTAGGTTTGTCAGCCTAATCCATTCATTATAAGTTCCTCATCAACCATTGCCTTAATGGTTTTAACATCCACTGGTAATCACTGCTAAGATATATTATTTTATTAGAAGTTGCAATATGGTGCTTTTTCTAATTTCATTTTTCTTCTGCATTGGTTATTGAAAGACAATGCTCCATGGGTCTCTTGCATTGCTCCACATCTTGAGAGTAGTGACACTGATGGCTTTTGCTCCAGAATATTTCTTGAAGGATATATATATATATATAATGAAAAGATTCAGAAGATAGAGATGGCAACTCCCTTGGATCAGAAGGCAGATTTGTTGTCCTCCAAGATAACAAAGATAATGAGTTCCTCTGGAGCAAAAGTTGAACAAGTTTGTTTGAAATCCATTATAAAAGATCATCATTTCTAAAGCTTAGGCTTCCTTTCTTTCAACACAATTCACTAAGTAGCTGACATCACCTGACCTCATCACATTACTCTGGGGGAACTGAAGTTTGGGGAATCAGTCCAAGAAAATGGCTACTACTATTGATTTGAGTAATAAACAAACAGTCCTTTTGCTGTTACACAGGAGTTTCATGTCTTCTGCCAGCATCCACAAAACTGTGGCAAGCTAACTTCTAAGCCTGGAAGTAGGGTAAAATCTCCGACCCTTTACAGTTCTTGACATTTATTACATGGAGCTTTTCTCCAAGGAAGAACTTCACTTCATCACACTATATCACATATTTGTTTACCCTGGGAGGAAGTTCATACAGAAAAAGAAGGATTGATGTTTATCTTTCCACATATACACTAGTTTTCAGAATGACATGTTGTACACAACCGGAATTATCAATAATTCCCTTTTAATGTCTTAATTTTTATTTTTTGAGTAGCATTATGAACTCACGAAACTGTGTATATATATACACATATGTATGAGTATATATATGTATACATATGTGTATATATATGTATACATATGTGTATATATAAAACAGTCATTGAGACCATGGTTTCGATGCTCACGTTTCTCATCTTTGGCCAGTGAGGCCATTCAAATTGTCTCTGGTATCCATTTAACATAATCCCATAAGTTTTTGATAGATTACTTGCCATTCTGGTTCAAATTTTATGGGCTCCTTTTATCTCTTTTCTGTCATAGACCTGAAATCAGCTATTTCTCCAAGGACCCTGGTTTGCTTTTGTTGGAAATTCTACCTGGAGATTACAATCGAATTGCTATATGTTTTTATTGTTGATTAGTTTTCATAGCTTCTAGGCAATAAGATAGAATATTTGCATATTTTTAGAAAAATTAGGAGTTCATAATGATATTTCCTATTCAAAATTAATATTTCTGGGATTTTATTTAACTTGGATGATTTTACATTTGTATCTATTTTCTCTTATGCTGAAAACATTGGTTGCAATGTTTGCAATAACATTGTTAGTTATTGATCTGCTATACCTATTGTAGATAGATAATAATTAATTTGTTTCTATTCATTTATTTTTCCTTTTTAAAATTTACATGCAGCAAAATTCACCATTTTAGGTGCAATTACATTAATCTGTACACATGCATAGATTCTTTTAACCACCACTGCAGAGAGGATACAGAATGATTCCAAAACCCCAAAGAATTCCCTCATTTGTATTCAAACTTGTTCCTCCCTCCTAAACCCTTCCCTGAGAAATTTACTACTGAACTCATGATCTTACATGTGAATTACTGCCAAAAATATGTCTCCACCTGTCAGGTTTGTAAGGGTACTTTGCTATCTATGTTTTATTTAAATGTTTAGACATTATTTTTCTTAGTTTACTGGTTTTTTTTCTGTTTTCTTGTTTTCTTCTTTCTTCAAAGGAAGTTAAGAATATTCAGGTAGTATGCCTTTACCACTATCCTGTACTCATTTGAACACCAACTGTGTCCCACTGAAAAGACACTCACAAATGTTAGTCATAGTATGACTAACTTATTTGAGAATGTGCAGTTTTCTCTGAGGCAGTAAGAAATAAGTAGTACTTACGTAGTGCCTAATATATGCCAAACATTATGCCAGGGACTTCAATATAACACCTCATTTAATTTTCACAATTAGCCTTAGAATTTAGCATTATTATCACACTTGTTGGTGATAGCAAACACAGTCTTGAAATGGTTAAATAATTAACTCAGTCACATACCTATCGAATGTACAAGCCACGTTCACAATGATCTGTTGATTTCTTTCTAGCTTTATCACTCATACTCTCCCTAGACTGCTTCCCATAAGACTTAGATAAAATTTAAATTGTATCACTGATTGGAGAATAAAAATCACTGACCTCAAATTAAAAACAAAAACAAAACAATAATCAGCTTGAGAGCATTATTTGAGATAACTATTTTCATACTAAAACTTTGATTCAATGAATGAATATTGGTCTAAATTTTTTTTTTTTTTTGGCCTAAATTTTAAATGCCACCTGTACAGGAGAAGTTCCCTAAAAAAGTATCAAAAAAAAAAAATCAGATAAAGTTGATTACTCCTGATAAATCCTAATCACTATTGGTGGAAATCACATTGTTGTCTTGGGTGAGAGTTGGGTGGAAGAATTAACTACAAAAAGGCACAAGGGAACATTCTGGGGAGGTGAAAATATTCTACAATTCGATTATGGTGGTACTCTCAGGGATATAACAGGATGTATACATTTGTCTGAAATTGCTGAACCATCCACTTAATATCTGCATTTTATTATATGCAAATTATACCAGAATATTTCTGATCTTTTTCCTAAAGACAGGATATGGCTAGAATTTCCACTGACCTCAAAGTCAATGGATCTATTTTAAAAAATGAAAACTGAAGCCTATTAAAAAATATAGAGCATATTGTTCCAGTTGAAGTGATTTGAAAATCCTTAATGTGAGTGCATTTTGGAATTAAAGTAAAATTAACAAAATAGACAAAATTCTTGCAAAATTGCTTTAAAGTGATATAAAACACAAGTAAATGAAATTTTAAACAATCATGTGAATGCATAAGTAAATATTAATTATCTGCCATAATTATGAGTAATAAATAAGTATATGTTAACTTTTAAATAATTAAAATGGATAATTTAATAGGAAAATGTAATTCACTCTTAAAAGAAATGGATAACCTGATAAATAAAACTAACAAAATTATCAAAAATTTAAAATGGTATTCTGAGTCATATGATTTTATTGGCAATTTTGTTTCAAATGTTTGAAGATTATTTATTTCTATAGGTACTCCTGATTATGGAAAATATAAAAGATTATGGATTTATATTATGATGCCAAAATAAGAACTCTTTATTTAAATGTAGATACAAACTATAAAAATCAATAATATCAAAATAAAAATATAAGCAGAGTTACGTAGGTTTTCTAATAGAAATGTAACACATTAATATTAGAATATCTATCAACATAATATAGCACACCAGTATATTTGTTTTGAAGTAAGCATCCAAGTCTAAAATTCTAATTCTAAGAATCTATATTAAGGAATAGAAATGGAGAGTCTGGCTAATATATGGTAAAAAAATTTTCATTCATTTTATTTAAAAATAAGAAGTTTCAGTTCTGATAATTGCAGAGTAGCTTGTGTAATAGTTATTTTCCCATGAAGAATATTATAAGCTCCGGAAGAAATATACAAATACACACGCAACTATTTGAAGTACTTGAGAATGAACAAAAGCAAATACAACCTGGAGGGATTTTGTCCTTTGAAAGAAGGAACTTCAGTGGGTGAGATATTTACTACCACAGTTTTCCCCAAGGAAACTCTTCTGTTCACGTTATGCAGCACCTCAAGAACTCAAGGAGAAAACTTTGGTCTTTCAGATAGTTTAGTTTTAACGCTGCCAAGTTAGAGTGCCTGCGTAAATATCTCAGGCTTTGCATTGAAATCTCAGAATGACAATGCTATAGGAATAAAGACAACATCACATAATTAAATAGACTATCCCTAATGAAGTATAGAATCAAGCCTCCACAAGTTCAGTGTGATAAGAGTATATTAACTCTTCAATGAATAAATATCAGCATTGTTTAAAGGAAGAAAATAGATTAAAGGATCTCTGTAACATATCATTCATCATGTCCAATATGAAATAAAATATACAAGAGATATGAAACATAAAACAGGAAAATGTGACATGGACAAAAATGTCTATAAAAGTAGACACTGAGATGACCTAGATTTTGAAATGAACAGATAAGGACTTTAAAGCAGCTATTATAAATATACTCAAAGACAAAGAAAAAATGATAATGAGTTAATAGATGGAGAATATCAGCAGAGAAATGGAAACAATAAAAAGAATCCCAATGGAAATTCTAGTGTTAAATATGCAACATAAAAATTTTAAATTCCAAAGGTGAGCATAAACAAGAGATTGGAAACAGCAGAATTGATGCTTAGCAGGATTGTTGAAGGCTGGACAATAGTCAGTATATGATCTGAAAGGCAGAGAGAAATAAGTTTGGAAGAAAAACTTCAGCTACCTGCACTCTAACATACATGTGATTTGAGGTCCAGAAGAATAAAGAAAGAGAATGAAGCAGAAAAAATAATTGAAGAAATAATAGTTGAAACCTTCACAAATTTGGTGAAAAACAATATACAGATACAGAAACTCAGCAAATGCAAGCAGGATAAATACAATGAAAACCACAAATAGGCATGTTATATTAAAACTGCTGAAAACCAAAGATGAAAGGAAAACTGTAAACACAACTGGAAAAAAAATCCCTATATATATAAGGGAATAAAAGCATGAATGATGTCTAGTTTATCATCAGACTCTATATGACAATGAAATAACATAAAGTGATGAAAGAAAAAATACTCAAACCATAGTTCTCTATGTACCAAAGAAGAAAAAATTAAATGGAATTTGAAATACAGCCATGTTCAGATAAATAAAATCTAAGATATAGACAACAGACTGGTTTTAAAAAAGTGCTAAAGGAAGATATTCAGACTGAAAGAAAATGATATAAGAGGAAATTCAGATATATAGGAAGAGAAACAGAAATTATAAACATATGAATAAATATAAAATATATTTTTATTTTTAAATTTCCTTAGGAAGCAGATGCTTAATACAAAAATTATAACATTGCATTGTAGGATTTATAATATGACAACAGTAGCAAAAAGAAAGTCAGATAAATTTGTATTGTTGTAAAGTTCTTACTTTGTGCACGAAACAGCAAAATTTTAATTCTAGGAAGACCATGAGAAGTTAAGGATGTATATTATTAATCTTATGTGAACTATTATAAAATACAAAAAAAAAGTATACCTAAAATGTCAGAGAGATTCAAAATACAATTTAAAAAAAGAATTAATACAAAAGAATTCAGGGAAGAAAGAGGAGAGATACAGCAAGAGAAACAATAAAAGCAGAGACCAGTGAAATAGAAAACAAATGACAGAAAAATTAAAACAAGTCAAAGTCTTTTTCTTTGGAAAGGTTAATAAAATTGATATAATAAAAACAAGATTATCAAATAATTAAAATAAAGGTAGTGAGATAGATTTCAAGTTACCAATTTTAGAATTGAAAGAGGGAATTTCACTACAAATTCTTAATAAAACAAAGTGATGAATGCAAAATGTCATGAACTTTATGCTGTAAATTTTACTACAGAGAAAACTGATATCAAAGAAAAGTAATTTTGATGTCCCGAGGGCATTTAATAATGTCTGGAGACAGTTTTAGTTGTCACACTGAGGAGGTGTTATTGGTGTTAAGGGCATCTGGATGAGACCAGGGATACCACTAAACATCCTAGAAGTTCAAGACAGGTCTTGACAACAAATAATTATCCAGCCCAAAATATTAATACAGAATGCTGAGGTTAAGAAACCCTGACAGGGCTTCTGTGGTGGCACACTGGTTAAGAATCCCCCAGCCAATGCAGGGGACACGGGTTCGAGCCCTGGTCCGGGAAGATCCCACATGCCGCGGAGCAACTAAGCCCGTGCGCCACAACTACTGAGCCTGCGCTCTAGAGCCCGCGAGCCACAACTACTGAAGCCCGCGTGCCTAGAGCCTGTGCTCCGCAACAAGAGAAGCCACCGCAATGAGAAGGCTGCGCATCACAGCAGAGTAGCCCCCACTCCCTGCAACTAGAGAAAGCCTGCTCTCAGCAACAAAGACCCAACTCAGCCAAAAATAAATAAATAAACAAATTTATTAAAAAAAAAGAAACCCTGACAGAGATCAAATAGATAAATTCCTTAGAGAACACAGCTGATCAAAACTGACTCAATAATAAATAGAAAAATCTCTATTAATGAAATGTAATTCATAATCTAAGCCCTTCCTACCAAGTAAGGTGCAGGCCCAGGTGGTTTTACTGTTAAATTCTATAAAACATATAAGGACGAAATAATATTAATCATATACTAACTTTTCCGAAAAAAAAAAAAAGGCATGAAGGAGCACTGCCCAACTAGTTTTATGAAACCAGCATTACCCCGGTATCAAACCTGACAAAGTAATTGCAAGTAAAGAAAATTAAAGACCAATATCCTCCATGAACATAGAAGGAAACATCCCAAAGTAAACATCCAGCATTATATAGAAGGCATAATACATCATGAACACATGAGTTTGTACCAGGGATGCAAAGTTGGTTCAACATTAGAAAATCAATCAATGAAATGTATCATATTAGCAGAGTAAAGAAAAAAAGAAAATATAGAATTATCTAAATAAATGTTGAAAAAGGATTTGACAAAATTCAATACCTATTTATAACCCAAAAAAATGGCTAGAAAATAACAAATTGACATTCAAGAGAACCCTACAGATTGCATTTTACTTATTGATAAAAATGTATGCTTTCTCTCTAAGATTTTAAGAAGACAAGATTGCCTAATTTATTAAACATAGTATTGTAGGTCCTAATCAATACAATTGAAACTCATAAATGAACTCTGCAAAGTCACCACATCCAAGGTCAATACAAAAATCAATAGTGTTTTTATATTTTAGTCACAAGCAATTGGAAAATGACATTCAAAAACAATTTATTTTATAATACAGTTATTATAAAAACATAAATTAAAATACAATTATTAAGAAACATAAATTACTTAGGAATACACTTAACAAGAGACTTGCAAAATCTCTACACAAAAACTAAGCAACTTTACTGAGAGAAAATAAAGATAACCTAAAAAAAAAAAAAGATACACCTGCTAATAGATTGGAATATATTATAATGTTAGAAAGTTGTTTCATAAATTATTTTATTTGATGTGTTCCTCTTTTTACTCCATGTACTATGAGTGTTATCCTCCTCACCTATAGTTTCAACTACTACCACATTCTGAAAATTTCCATAACAAGACCTTTTACTAGACACTTTCTTCTGAGGTCCAGACTGTTTACTGCATGGCCTAATGGATCTCTTCATAGTTATTTCAAACATAGCTACGCCGAAATTGAAACCATCATCTACCCTTCTCTTCATTGCTTTCACCTCACACACCCTATTTTTGACAGATGTATTTAGTCTAATGTCTTTATTCCAAAGTACATGCCTTTAATCACTATTATTGGTCCCAGTTTCCACCCATTTTAAACATGTCACCAATTGAAGAGTGGCTCTAGGGCTAATGGCTACTTTTTCTCATCATCTTTAATCTTTTCCAACACACTGTGGAAAAACTTTACTTCTTCTTTGGCAAATCCTTTATTTTACTGCCTATTTTCTACTTTTAGTCTTCTCATTTATGAAATATCTCTATTAGGAAGTCCTACAAAATGGAAAAAAAATTCATTCATTTACTAAAATGGCATCCAGAAATGCATTTCCTTGCCCTGAATATATATGGTTTGAGGCATGATTGCTGTATCTTCTGTTTGCTTTAATACATTTATCTCAAAGGCACTGGATAATTTGTTTTCCTCAAGAGCCTTCCATCCTATTCTGACTTTACCTCACCTTTACTTTCCTTTTAAAAATATTGCAGAAAGAAGGCTATTGGTAGCTAATAAAATGCTTTGTTTTTAGCTTCAATGATGGGGAGTCAAGAGAAAATTGTGAAAGAAGAATTGCATAATTCTAAATAACAAAGCACAGACTACCCAAGTGCAAAAGAGAGGGACTTGAGATATGGTTTACAAATTATCTAACAGGAATTGTAAAATAGTTAGATTGGCTGGAAACATTTTCTAAAAATTAAGAAAAATATTAAATTCCACCACTATATTTGGAGGAGAAAAAACTTATTTAGAGTTTGAAGGAACAGAAGAGAATTTAAAAATATCAAAAGTGGATTGAAAAAAAGAACCCAATAGAAATTAGCATGTCTGTTATAACAGATAATTACCCACAATTTTTGAAATAATTGACTTTGCTATCTTTAAAATTACTGTTATATCCATTGTATTCCTTTACATTTAAAACAATTAAGAGAGCAAGTATTGGCAACACCTTTCCGTGTCTAAAATAGTCAAATCATTGCTAAATCTCTGTAATTATTTTTTTATGAGATTTGTTAGGAAGGATTGCCAAACTGTTGGACTATTTTACCTGCTTTACTGGAAAGAAGTAGATTTGAGTATATTCAAGTTGTATCTTGCAGTACTATTGCTAAAACTTATAACTGCCTTACTTTTATATTTTTAAACATTTCTTATTCATGTCACATTTATTTGTTAATCAATTTTTCCTAATTTAACATAATTATCTGTAATCTATATAGCCATCACCAGATATATGGAAGCACAGAAAAACAGCAAAATAAATGTGCTACTTCATGATGCAACTTTATGTACATTTGCTGGATAAATGCAAAGAATGCTTGCATGGAATGTGAAGCAGTGAAGTGGTTGAAAGCTGTATTGCTTCTGCAGAGAGATCAGGGTTTGAATTCTGCCCCTACCACTTATGAACTGTGTGTTCTCAATAAATTTAATGTATTGAGTAAGTTTAATGTAATGTGTGTTCTCAATAAATTTAATGTATTTGTAAAATGTGAATAATATTAGTATTTATCTTACCCATTGTCATGGAACTCTAAAGATAAATAACATCAACACACACACTCAAATACAGACAAACACACACACTTAGAAAGCATGATTACTATGATGGAAACTTTAGGTTGCTGTGAGGAATAAAATTTAAAAATCTAATTTAGATTGGCTGGTCAAGAAATTTTCTCTGAGGAGGTGACATTTATATGTCATTTACTCTGCAATTGCTATTATTGATGAAAGTTAGATCTAGTTAATCAGATGTCACAGTTGTTGACCTTAAACAAATAGACTGCCAGTTATTTCTCCAGCAAAAATGGGTTTATTTGGGATTGGCAAAGAATTGCAGTTTGGGGTCTGAAACCATGGCAAGCCACGTGCAAGTCCCATGCAACAAGGAGATAACTCTTTTAAAGAGGGGTAAAGGAGGTTGGGAAGGCTATAGTAAACAAAGAGTCCATTAGAGGAATTGAGGTTGGAAATACAGTGGCTTTTCATTGGCTGAGGTCTTGCCAGGTAAGAAGAAGAAATCTTTCATCTTCCTGTTGGGCTCTACTCTCGTTGTAGGGCATGAGAGCTCCCCTTTCTGGCCTCTCAACTCTATTTTAATTGAAATTTCTATTTATTACTTTTTACATAGTATATATTTCAAACGACTCTAAAATAAAAGAAATCAAAGAAATTTTGGTCAATTTCTTGAAATTAAAAAATGACTCAGAATAAGCTGCTTGTGATAGGAAATGAACTTCGTTCTTCTATGGTTTCTCTTTCACAGGTCATGAGTAACTTCAAAACTCCCAAATACCGTTGTTATTTTTGTTGCTAATAATATTAAGATATTAATAATCAATTATATCTGGAAGACAATTCAGCAAAGTTGATTTATGTCAATATTATTTAGGATGAGTTGAGAAAGGAAGGAAGGGGGCAGGGTACAACTGTTAAAAGAATGACACGGCCATTGAGGATATGACAAAAACTAGTTAGAACCAACTAGGCCCAAGATAGTGGAAGATTCAACTTCCAGTAGACCTTGAGCCTCATTATATGCTCATTGTAATACGTTAGCATCTAAATGACACACCTACAGGTGCCAGGACAGTTCCAAGGCTGACCATAAAAGGCCAAAAGGCCAAAATCCAAAAGGATTTTCTAGACATCCCTGTCCCTTCCCCAAAATAGTTGGAATAATCTTCCCACTTGTAGCCTATGAAATTACTTAGCCCATAAAAACTAACCACCTCCACACCCCGGAGCCACTTTTGCCTTCTGAGCTGGACCGC
Organism: Balaenoptera ricei; assembly: GCF_028023285.1. Classification (NCBI taxonomy): domain Eukaryota; kingdom Metazoa; phylum Chordata; class Mammalia; order Artiodactyla; family Balaenopteridae; genus Balaenoptera; species Balaenoptera ricei. Next base: position 74,483,936 of record NC_082651.1, on the reverse strand, counting down.
ATTCTGCCTATGGAATGTGTATCTCTCAAAATACACATTTTGCACTCTCTTTCACTTTACTATGGCTCCCTCTTGAATTCTTTACTGTGCAAAGCCAAGGACCCTCACTTGGCAGCCCGTCCTAGGAACTCGCCAGAGACCTGGGACATGACAATTCTCTCTTGCCCCTTTCTCCTGCAACAAAATCACCAAGTTTTAAACTTGACTGAAGGTCAGTTTCAGTCCACAAGTTTTTGAAACCAAAGCATGAGGTGAAGAAGCTAATACTATAGATCAATTTTTCTCTTGCCTTCCCAGCCACCTAGCTTCAATAACTTTAATAGTTTAGTTAAAGAAGAGGTTTGGAAGACAGAAGCAAAAGACTATTTTTTCACTCACTGGAAAAACTATTATTTAAATGGAGGAGCTAAGATTTATTGGATAATAAGAAATAACACCATATGGGTGTTATAGAGAGTGTACCTTCAGGGCAGACACTGGGAGATTGAAACATTCTTAGGATAAACCTGCGGTAAAAAGTATCTGCCTGAAAATTCATAACACATTAATTCAAATTAAGAGAATCAGAAAATTTGTTTAAAAATTATAAAATGCAGGAAAATGAACAACCAACAGCAAAGAGGGCCGATTTAATTCATCATATCATCCAATTTTTGTAAATTTTTTAACATACAAATAATTATATGAACTAACTTGTAAACATACTGTTTTATATTTGAAATACATAAGTAAAACATTTACTATAGCATTGAACTGGTTTGAGGCTGAGTTGAAAATAAAATTACCCTCTGTCCACATATTTTCCAGTGATCTCGAGTACAAAATCTATCATGTGTTTGTTGTATAGTCCTCCCTTCAGCCAGATTATCTCTCTCAAGTGCCATGAGACTGAGGGAAATCTCTTGCCTTTTAGACTCTGCCTTCCAGACTCTTGTATTGCTCAAGCTCTCAGAAAACTTCCCATGGGGTAAAATAGCCACGTGCTTGGGTGTACTCTTGATTTCAACCTATCATAATAGTTTCCTCATGAAGAGCTCTTCTGTGCTAAAGATTTGCAAGCTGTTACCACTGGGGGAAACTGAGTAAAGGATGCAAGGGATCTCTCTGCATTACTTGTTATAACTATATATAAACTTACAATGATCTCATAGTAAAAAGTTTAATTTGAAAAAAAGCATGAATAATATGCAGATAAGAAATTTTAAAATAAAAAGCAAGGTTAATTTTATATGTGTTATATAAATATATATCACATATAAATGATTATATATGTATCCAAAAATTACACTTAAAGTTTTCTCTTACTAAGCTAATGACTTAAATAAACATTATACATTTCTTTTAGTTGGGCCACTATCCCTGTGCACAGTTCATTGAAAGGGACTAGAGCTTAATATTAAAATAAATCAGAGAATATATGAATGAATTTGGAGCTTATATATAGGTAAATATTGTGTAAAAATTCAATAAATCACCTTTGCATTATTTACCTCTTTTTTAAATTTAACAAACTTTTAAAATTACAATGACTACAATCAATTTTCATTGAGATATTATAATAAAAACACATAAAGTCACACTACTGGGAGGTTAGAAACTCAAATTGCTAACACATCATCTGTATGCTTACTAACAATATATTGCATGTGGCGCCTATAGTGTGAACACAGACATCATGGCAATCTAGGCAAGACACTTAAAAAAAATACATCTAACCCTAGCTATGGCAGGCCCAGGTTGAACTGACATATTAACCGCTTGTCTTCCATAGTCCCCCCACTTACTTGTCCTTGTGACTATTAGCCCCTTAACTCCTTCCCAGTGAAACCTGAGCCTCTTCCACTAGATAACTAAAATCCATGCCATCCCCTGATGACACAGAGTGGTCCAGGATCTTCTGCCTAAGCCATTTCCTCTTTCTACTAACTTCATTTCTTTGATGGTTTGAATGTCCTCTAATTTGCTTGTGTGCTTCAAAAATGTGGCGTTCAAAATTGAACAAAATAATCCAATTGATGAGACCAGTACAATGTACTGTTAAATTATGATTATTTGAAATCTGGATGCCTGTCTTGTATTTGTATTTTCAAAGCCCTGATGCTGGGATACAATTCTCCATGGCTCTCACATTTCTGCACGGCTTGCAAGCAAAGGCACTAACTGTCCTTTTTGTCCAGATTACTTTTTCAAAGATGTTTGTATAGCAAATAGCTGTGGGAGATATTATACCTGCTTCACAGGCAGGACAGGTTTGTTTACTGTTCAGTGTAATAAAAATAATGTTTCCCTCTGTGGCAAAGAGCAAGTTTGCTTACTGTGCATTACAAACCTGGTTTCTCTCCCAAAATGGAACCCATTTCATATGCACCTGTCACCTACCCCTCTTTACCTCACCCTGTGGGAACTGGACCTCAGGGAACTTACAAAAAATGATATTCCCGTCATTGTTTATTAATGAGTAATAAACTACTCTTTCTCTCTGACCTAGGAATCTCTTGTCTTCTGTCAGAGTTCATGAAACTATGGCAAGTTAACTTGTTGCTTGCAAATAGGTTACAATATTAGAAAGTTCTTTTTGTATTATTTTTGACACTCTGTTAACTCTATACATAGTCTCATTCTAAGTTTCTTAGTTATTTTTGTAAATTTCTATGTGAATAACTATGTGGTGAAGGTTCTTTCCATCTTAAGTGTTGCTCACTGATTATTTTAACACCTGTTAACCTGCTTCTATAAAATCTCATCTTGTTGATTTTAGCCTGTAGTTTCATTCTGTACACTCAGAAAGTTTTTTTTTTCACTTATATATACTTATTGCCTCTCAGATTTCTGGCTGACAAATATGAAATCTATATTTATGCCATTGGCAAAAAGAATTGAGACATGACTGCAGAGAAGTTGCTCTAAGGCATGTTAATCAAGAACTTTCTCAGGGATAACAAATAAATAAATTGATAATCTTCAGATGTGGCTGTGAACCAGCAACAAATCCCTCACACAGTATCATCATCAACATTTTTTGGTCATCTTTTCTGTAAATATGTCATGTAAAACATTTTTACTTGAAGTTTATATGTATCTAAACTGAAGTTAAGATACAATATTTCTAATTTATTCCCTTCACTTAGAAGTTCAATAAACCTATTTTAAAAGAAAAAATGAGGTTACTTTGAAATGCTTTGGGACTTCCCTGGAGGCACAGTGGTTAAGAATCCACCTGCCAATGCAGGGGACACAGGTTTGATCCCTGGTCCAGGAAGATCCCACATGCCACGGAGCAACTAAGTCCATGTGCCACAACTACTGAGCCTGTGCTCTAGAGCCCGCGAGCCACAACTACTGAGCCCACATGCTGCAACTACTGAAGCCCACGCACCTTGAACCCATGCTCTGCCACAAGAGAAGCCACCGCAATGAGAAGCCCACGCAATGCAACAAAGAGTAGCCCCCACTCACTGCAAGTAGAGAAAGCCCACACGCAGCAATGAAGACCCAATGCAGACAAAAGTAAATAAATAAATAAATAAATAATAAATAAACAAACAAATAAATAAGAAATACTTTGTCCTTATTGAACTCCTTTTGGTCTCAATGTTCACATTGTTTAATGCTAAATGAAAACAAAATATTTGTTAGAACACTTTTGTACAGTTTTTACAAACCACAATTTTCTCTTTTAAGGAAAGAAAATAAGTATATGCCTGTATTATCCTGGTTCTTTTCCTTTTCTCTATGATTTCACAAATAGCGGAATGGTAATTTTCTCTAGAAACGCTGAGATTCGTCTTACTGAGATTAAAAGTGACTAAATTAACTAAATATTTTCCTCTCTCACTGGATATCCCATTATGTGGGTCTATAATTTCTTCTTTTTCTTTGTCAGCTTTATTGCGATAAAATTGATATATAACATTGTGTAAGTTTAAGGTGTAAAATGTGATAATTTGATATGCATATATATATTATGAAATGGCTACCACAGTAAGGTTAGTTAACACATCCATAACCTCACAAAATTACCATTTTTTCTGGTTTTTTTTTTTCTTTTTTGTATATTTTTGGTGATGAGTACATTTAGGATCAAGCCTTTTAGGAACTTTCAAGTATATACTATAGTAGTGTTAACTCTAGTCACTATGATATACATCAGGTCCCCAGAATTTATTCACCTATAACTGGAATATTGTATGCTCTGACTAACCTCTTCCCACTTCCCCAACCCCCAGCCCCTGACAACCACTGTTTAGATTCCACATATAAGTAAAATCATACAGTATTTTTATTTCTCTATGTGACTTATTTCACTTAGAGGAATGCCTTCAAGGTCCATCCACATTGCCACAAATGAGAGTATTTACTTCTGTTTTATGGATGGATAATATTCCATTGTGCATATATGACACATTTTCTTTATGCACTTATCTGCCATATATTGGCTTTTGTGAATAATGCTGCAATGACATGGAGATGCAGATACTCTATTAAAGATAGTGATTTCATTTCCTTTGGATATATACTCAGAAGTGGGATTCCTGGACCATATGATAGCTTTAAAAAAATTTTTGAGGAACCTCCATACTGTTTTCTACAGTGACTTAACAAATTTACATTCCGACCAATAGGCACAAGGGTTCACTTTTCTCCACATCTTTACCAACAATTGTTATCTATTTGTTTGATAATGGCCATTCTAACAGAGATGAGATGATATCTCTTTGTGGTTTTGATTTGCATTCCCCTGAGGATTCATGATGCTGAGTATCTTTTCATGTATCTGTTGGCCATTTGTATGTCTTCTTTGGAAAAGTGTCTATTTAGATTCTCTGCCCATTTTAAAATCAGATTGTTTGGGTTCTTTGTTTTTGTTTTTGTTTTTGTTTTTTTGCTATTGAGGTGTGTGAGTCCCATGTATATTTTGGGAATTAACCCCTTATCAGATATATGGCTTGCAAATATATTTTCCCATTCTGTAGGTTGCCTTTCTATTTTATTGTTTCTTTTGTTGTGCAGAATCTGTTTAGTTTAATGTAGTCCTGCTAATTTATTTTTGCTTTTGCTGCTTATGCTTTTGATGTCATATCCAAACTATCATTGCCAAAACCAATGTCAAGAAGCTTTTTCCCTCTTTCTTCTAGTTTCATGTCTTATGCTTATGTCTTTAATTCATCTGGAGTTATTTTTTGTGAGTGGGATGAGATAGGGGTCCAATTTCATTCTTTTGCACATGAATATCCAAGTCTCACAGCACACCTCAGTATTCCTTTTAATCATCCAATCTTGGATTTATTTTGCTCCAATAATGATCTGAAATTTCTCTGCTAGACTCCTTGACTTTCACAAAGTACCTCTTGTCCATGGGTGATTGTCTAAATCAGTGTTCTTTGAAGGGAAGACAGTAGAAAACTCTTATTTCAACATGTTGATATTGCACTGCAATTCCTCCTTTAAATTATTTATCTTTAAAAATCTGAAGATCATTCTTCTTGTTGAAGTAGATGAAAGCCAAGTAGGATTTGGTACTCTTTGGCATTCATTAAAAATATGCCATCCTCTCCCAGTAATGAGATTTCTTGCTTTCTTTTTACTTTGGACATAAATTTAAAATACTGAGTGCAAAAATTTTCACAGCCTACATTATTTTATTTTCTTTAGCCTTATTAACCTTCTCTTATAGACCTTTGTATTTGTTGAAAATGTTTCCATCTTCCAATCATTTGTAATCTTGTTTGGAAGTTGACTATCAGAGTTCTTTTAATATCCATTCTGATTTCATCATATACATACTTATTTTTCCTGCTCTTTAGCTTTATTCATAATTATACTCTAAGAATTTCTCTTTGAGCTCTCCCATATTCCCAGTTTACATATAAACTATAGTTTATTGTACTGTTCATTATCATAAAAACATACCTAATTTTTTACAAACTCTGTTGTTTTTGCATGATTGAAAAAATGTATACATAATGAAAAATTCCACATTTCTGTTTTTTCACTTTTGGAACTTGAAATTATGTGCTGTTTATAAGCAAATGAACATGTTTTATTGGTCAGAATGATAACTAGTGTTATTGAAAGAGACTGAGCTTTGATTCCAGAAATTCTGTTAAAAATCACTGGGTAGCAAGTATGTATAAGGTACCCAGTTCCTTTTCTGATACATAGTAAATGTCCAACAAATACTGGTTTTCTACCTCTCAGAGTCTTAGTTTCCTTATTTATAAAATAATAATGATCTTATATATTTTTATAAATAATAATGTATCTGAAAGACTCTATGAAATGAAAAGAACAAAAAGATATCTCAGATTATTGTTTTTCATAACATCCAGAGGAAGAAAGTGTACACAATTGAAGTAATAATTTGTCAAATATATTAGTTTTTACAGACTGAGGCTTCCAGGAATGAATTGCAGAATTCAAGCCTCCTATCTGCAACAGTGATGGTAACGATGATTATCCTAATGATAGCAGCTCTCACTTATTAACCATCATGTGCCAGATATTTTGGCGAGTGATTAGATTGTAGCAACACATTTAAATCTCAAAACAACTCAATGAAATAAGTACAGTTAATATTTTTATTTTCCAATTAAGAAAACTGTGTTATAGGACAATGGGATACATTTGCCCTGGTCATATAACTAGCAAGTGGTTGATCTGGGTTTTGAAATAAAAAGTCTGACACCAGAACACCTGCTCTCAAGCACATAATTGTTACCACTCTATTTTGTCTCTTAGTCAGTTATAGGAAGCATAAGTTCTGCTCTTTCTAGACTACAGCAATATTTACTCCTCCTGTCCTCTGTTTTTATCCTAACTTTCTAGTAAAATCAGGTTCAAGGATTTCTTTTCAGGCAAATTATCTCTTCCACAGGCTAGCTCCTATTTCATATTATAAAGTATATAATTTAATGTATAATGTACCATATAATATAGTATAAATGAAATATAATTATGTATTAGTAATCTGTTGCTGTGACAAATTACCCTAACATTCAGTATCTTAAAACAACAAACATTCACTGTGTCATAGTTTTTGTGTCTCATGAATTGGGGATGCCTCCAGCTCAGAGTCTCTCACAAGGCTGCAATCAAAGTATCAGCTGGGGCTGCAGTCATCTCAAGGCTGGCTGGGGGAGAATTTACTCCCAAGCTCACTCCTGTGGAAGACTTCAGGTCCTTGCTGAATTTTATATTAATTTTACTCCAAAAAATTTACTTTAATGCCTTTTTTGATTATTCTAATAACCTTTGATAAACCTCATTAGGTGAACTTAATGGAATAACTACTTATTGGAATATGACATGTATTAAAAATGTATTTAATTATGTAAAAACAAGTCTGGCATCAAGGTATGTACAGTCAAAGAAAATAAGTAAAACAGGTGCATCAAGGTATGTACAGTCAAAGAAAATAAGTAAAACAGGTGCACAGATAATTATAATATAAAGCTGACTTTAAGAAATATCATAAAAGATGTATACCTGAAATAAAACAGAAGTTCAAAGAGATTATTTCCCTTTTAAGGGGAATGAGAAAAGGTATGTGAATGGTCTGTAATAGACAGATATTGATCAGGATGTTATAAGTATTTGGAAGAAAATTGGATATATCTGCCAAAACATTATCCATTTTCTTCTGTTCCTCTATTACTCCGGTTTTCCTCCTCCTCACTCTTCTTTAGATTTCAACATCCAATTTGCAATGTTAATGATGCAGTGTTTCTAATAGTAAATCAATGATTTTTCTGGGCTTAGAATGTTTAGTGAAACAGCAGACTGACTTCATTCAACTCTAATATATCCTCATTATCAATATAAAAATGTACCTCCATTTTTAAAAAGCATGCCCATTGTCATTTAAAATTTGCACTTTAATAAGTGGGTTTTTGCAATTGAGATTGTTAATAAACTAAAAATTGAAAATCTCTATCTTCACTTAGAGCATTACAAATTCTTTCTTTATTATATAGCTTTAATTTTATTGTATGCTATTGTAATTATGTGACTATAAATGTTTAAGGGGGGACCTTCAAGATGGCAGAGGAGTAAGATGTGGAGATCACCTTCCTCCCCACAAACACATCAAAAATACATCTACATGTGGAACAACTCCTACAGAACTCCTACTGAATGCTGGCAGAAGACCTCACACTTCCCAAAAGGCAAGAAACTCCCCACGTACCTGAGTAGGGCAAAAGAAAAAAGAAAATACAGAGACAAAAGAATAGGGATGGGACCTGTACCTCTGGGAGGGAGCTGTGAAGGAGGAAAAGTTTCTACACACTAGGAAACCCCTTCACTGGTGGAGATAAGGGGATGGGTGAGGGTGAAGCCTTGGGACCACAGAGGAAAGCGCAGCAACAGGGGTGCAGAGGGCAAAGCGGAGAGATTCCCACCCAGAGGATAGGTGCCCACCAGCACTCACCAGCCTGAGACCCTTGTCTGCTCACCCGCCAGAGCGGGTGGGGGCTGGGAGGTGAGGCTCGAGCTTTGGAGGTCAGACCCCAGGGAGAGGACGGAGGTTGGCTGCGTGAAGACAGCCTGAAGGGGGCTAGTGCGCCACAACTAGCCAGGAGGGAGTCAGGGAGAAAGCCTGGAACTGCCTAAGAGGCGAGATACCATTTTTTTGGGGTGCGCGAGGAGAGTTGATTCCTTCCCTGTGTGCCCACAGAAGGCAGAGCACTGCCTAAGCGAGCTCCAGAGACAGGCGCAAGCCACGGCTATCAGCTCAGACACCAGAGACGGGCATGAATCGCTAATGCTGCTGCTGCTGCTGCCACCAAGAATCCTGTGTGCAAGCATAGGTCAATACGCACACCCCTCCCTGGGAGCCTGTGCAGCAAGCCACTGCCCAGGTCCCGAGATACAGGAACAACTTCCCAGGGAGAACACACAGCATGCCACAGGCTGTTGCAATGTCACACAGGTCTCTGGCATCGCAGGCTTGCCCCGCTTTCCGTCCCTCTCCTCCTCCCGGCCTGAGAAAGCAAGAGACCCTAATCAGCCACTGCTTTAACCCCTTCCTGTCTAGGCAAGGAACAGATGCCTTAGGGGGGCCTACACACAGAGGCAGGGCCAAAACCAAAGCTGAACCCCAGGAGCTGTGCAAAGAAGAGAAAGGAAAACATCTCTGTGCAGCCTCAGGACCAGCAGATTAAATCCCCACAATCAACTTGATGAAGACTGCATCTGTGGAATACCTAAATAGACAATGAAATATCCCAAAATTGAGGCAGTGGACTTTGAGAGCAACTGTAGACTTGAGGTTTGCTGTCTGCTACTGATTTGATTCTGATTTTTATATTTATCTTAGCTTAGTTTTTAGTGTGTGTTATCATTGGTGGATATGTTTATTGGTTTGGATGCTCTCTTCTTTTGTTTTACTTTTTAATTTTATTTATTTATTTTATTATATTATTTTTAAAATTTATTATTTATTTTATTTTTTTATTTTATTTTATTTTCCTTCCTTTTTTTTCTTCCTATTCTTCTGGGCCGTGTGACTGACAGGGTCTTGGTGCTCCTGCTGGGTGTCAGGCCTGAGCCTCTGAGGTGGGAGAGCAGAGTCCAGGACATTGGACCACCAGAGACCTCCCAGTCCCATGTAATATCAATCAGTGAGACCTCTCCCAGAGATCTCCATCTCAATGTTAAGACCCAGCTCCACCCAACGGCCAGCAAGCTCCAGTGCTGGATGCCCCATGCCAAACAACTAACAAGACAGGAACACAACCCCACTAATTAGCAGAGAGACTGCCAAAAATCATTATAAGTTCACAGATACCCCAAAACACACCACCAGATGCAGGACTGACCACCCAAAACACAAGATCCAGTCCCACCCACCAGAATACAGGCACCAGTCCCCTCCAACAGGAAGCTTACACTAGCCACTGAACCAACCTTACCCACTGGGGGTAGACACCAAAAACAATGGGAACTACAAACCTGCAGCCTGCTAAAAGTAGACCCCAAACACAGAGAGTTAAACAAAATGAGAAGACAGAGAAATATACAGCAGATAAAAAGCAAGGTAAAAACCCACCAAACCATACAAATGAAGAGGAAGTAGGCAGTCTACCTAAAAAGGAATTCAGAATAATGATAGTAAAGATGATCCAAAATCTTGGAAATAGAATGTAGAAAATACAAGAAACGTTTAACAAGGGCCTACAAGAACTAAAGAGCAAACAAACAATGATGAATAACACAATAAATGAAATTAAAAATTCACTAGAAGGAATCAAGAGCAGAATAACTGAGGCAGGAGAACAGATAAGTGACCTGGAAGATAAAATAGTGGAAATAACTGCTGCAGAGCAGAATAAAGAAAAAAGAAAAAAAGAATTGAGGGTGGTCTCAGAGACTTCTGGGACAACATTAAACGCACCAACATTTGAATTATAGGGCTCCCAGAAGAAGAGGAGAAAAAGAAAGGGTCTGAGAAAACATTTGAAGAGATTATAGTTGAAAACTTCCCTAACATGAGAAAGGAAATAGTCAATCAAGTCCAGGAAGTGCAGAGAGCCCATACAGGAAAAACACACCAAGACACATACTAATCAAACTTTCAAAAATTAAATACAAAGACAAAATGTTAAAAGCAACAAGGCTAAAGCCACAAATAACATACAAGGGAATCCCCAAAAGGTTAACAACTGAACTTTCAGCAGAAATTCTGCAAGCCAGAAGGGAGTGGCAGGACATATTTAAAGTGGAGAAAGGGAAAAAACTACAACAAAATTACTCTACCCAGAAAGGATCTCATTCAGATTCAACAGAGAAATTAAAATCTTTACACACAAGCAAATGCTAAGAGAATTCAGCACCACCAAATTAGCTCTACAACAAATGCTAAAGGAACTTCTCTAGGCAGGAAACACAAGAGAAGGAAAAGACCTACAATAACAAACCCAAAACAATTAAGAAGATGGTAATAGGAACATACATATCGATAACCATCTTAAATGTAAATGGATTAAATGCTCCCACCAAGAGACATAGACTGGCCGAATGGATACAAAAACAAGATCCATATATATGCTGTCTACAAGAGACCCACTTCAGACTGAGGGACACATACAGACTGAAAGTGAGGGCATGGGAAAAGGTATTCCATGCCAATGGAAATCAAAAGAAAGCTGGAGTGGCAATACTCATATCAGATAAAATACACTTTAAAATAAAGACTATTACAAGAGTAAAAGAAGGACACTGCATAAAGGTCAAGGGATTAATCCGAAAAGAAGATATAACAATTGAAAATATTTATGCACCAAATATAGGAGCAACTCAATACATAAGGCAAATGCTAACAGCCTTAAGAAGGGAAATCGACAGTAACACAATAACAGTAGGGGACTTTAAAACCACACTTTCACCAATGGACAGATCATCCAAAATGAAAATAAATAAGGAAACACAAGCTTTAAATGACATGTTAGAAAAGACGGACTTAATTGATATTTATAGGACAGTCCATCCAAACACAGCAGCATACACTTTCTTCTCAACTGCTCATGGAACATTTTGCAGGATGGATCATATCTTGCGTCACAAACCAAGCCTTGGTAAACTTAAGAAAATTGAAATTGTATCAAGCATCTTTTCTCACCACAACGCTATGAGATTAGATATCAATTACAGGAAAAACTGTAAAAAATACAAATACATGGAGGCTAAACAGTATGCTACTAAATAACCAAGAGCTCACTGAAGAAATCAAAGAGGAAATCAAAAAATACCTAGAATCAAATGGCAATGAAAACACGATGACCCAAAACCTATGGGATGCAGCGAAAGCAGTTCTAACAGGGAAGTTTATAGCAGTAAAATCCTACCTCAGGAAACAAGAAAAATCTCAAATAAACAACCTAAACTTACACCTGAAGCAATTAGAGGCAGAAGAACAAAAAGAACCCGAAGTTAGCTGAAGGAAAGAAATCACAAATATCAGATCAGAAATAAATGAAAAAGAAATGAAGGAAATGATAGCAAAGATCAATAAAACTAAAAGCTGGTTCTTTGAGAAGATAAATAAAATTAATAAGCCATTAGCCAGACTCATCAAGAAAAAAAAGGGAGAAGACTCAAATCAATAGAATTAGAAATGAAGAAGGAGAAGTAACAACTGACACCGCAGAAATACAAAGGATCATGAGAGATTACTACAAGCAACTATATGCCAATAAAATGGACAACCTGGAAAAATGGACAAATTCTTAGAAATGCACAACCTTCCGAGACTAAACCAGGAAGAAATAGAAAATATGAACAGACCAATCACAAGCACTGAAATTGAAAAAGTGATTAAAAATCTTCCAACAAACAAAAGCCCAGGACCAGATGGCTTCACAGGCGAATCCTATCAAACATTTAGAGAAGAGCAAACACCTATCCTTCTCAAACTCTTCCAAAATAAAGCAGAGGGAGGAACATTCCCAACCTCATTCTATGAGGCCACCATCACTCTGATACCAAAACCAGACAAAGATGTCACAAAGAAAGAAAACTACAGGCCAGTATCACTGATGAACACAGATGCAAAAATCCTCGACAAAATACTAGCAAACAGAATCCAGCAGCACATTAAAAGGATCATACACCGTGATCAAGTGGGGTTTATCCCAGGAATGCAAGGATTCTTCAATATACGCAAATCAATCAACGGGATACACCATAAAAACAAATTGAAGAATAACAACCATATGATCATCTCAATTGATGCAGAAAAAGCTTTCAACAAAATTCAACACTGATTTATGATAAAAACTCTCCTGAATGTAGGCATAGAGGGAACTTACCTCAAAATAATAAAGGCCACATATGACAAGCCCACAGCCAACACTGGTCTCTATGGTGAAACCCTGAAACCATTTCCACTAAGATCAGGAACAAGAAAAGGTTGCTCACTCTCACCACTATTATTCAACATAATTTTGGAAGTTTTAGCCATCGCAATCAGAGAAGACAAAGAAATAAAAGAAATCCAAATCACAAAAGAAAAAGTAAAACTGTCATTGTTTGCAGATGACATGACACTATACCGAGAGAATCCTAAAGATGCTACCAGAAAAGTATTAGAGCTAATCAATGAATTTGGTAAAGTAGAAGGATACAAAATTAATGCACAGAAATCTGTGGCATTCCTATACCCTAATGGTGAAAAATCTGAAAGAGAAATTAAGGAAACACTCCCATTTACCACTGCAACAAAAGGAATAAAATGCCTAGGAATAAACCTACCTAAGGAGGTAAAAAACCTGTACTCAGAAAACTATAAGACACAGATGGAAGAAACTAAAGATCATATAAACAGATGGAGAGATATACCATGTTCCCATGTTCTTGGATTGGAAGAATCAATATTGTGGAAATGACTATATTCCCCAAAGCAATCTACAGATTCAGTGCAATCCCTATCAAATTACCAATGGCATTTTTCACAGAACTAGATTAAAAAATTTCACAATTTGTATGGAAACACAAAAGACCCTGAATAGTCAAAGCAGTCTTGAGAAAGAAAAATAGAGCTGGAGGAGTCAGGCTCCCAGACTTCAGACTATACTACAAAGCTACAGTAATCAAGACAGTATGGTACTGGCACAAAAACAGAAACATAGATCAATGGAACAGGATAGAAAGCCCAGAGAGAAAACCACACCCATATGGTCACCTTATCTTCAATAAAGAAGGCAAGAATATACAATGGAGAAAAGACAGCCTCTTCAATAAGTGGTGCTGGGAAAACTGGACAGCTACATGTAAAAGAATGAAATTAGAACACTTCCTAACACCACACACAAAAAATAAACTCACAATGGATTAAAGACCTAAATGGAAGACCAGACTCTATGAAACTCTTAGAGGAAAACATAGGCAGAACAGTCTGTGACATAAATCACAGCAAGATCCCTTTTGACCCACCTCCTAGAGAAATGGAAATAAAAACAAAAATAAACAAATGGGATCCAATGAAACTTAAAAGCTTTTGCACAACAAAGGAAACCATAACCAGACAAGAAGACAACCCTCAGAATGAGAGAAAATATTTGCAAACAGAGCAACTGACAAAGGATTAATCTCCAAAATATACAAGCAGCTCATGCAGCTCAATATCAAAAAAACAACACAATCCAAATATGCGCTGAAGACCTAAAAAGACGTTTCTCCGAAGAAGATATAGAGATTGCCAACAAACACATGAAAGGATGCTCAACATCACTAATCTTTAGAGAAATGAAAATCAAAACCACAATGAGGTATCACCTCACACCGGTCAGAATGGCCAACATCAAAAAATCTACAAACAATAAATGCTGGAGAGGGTATAGAGAAAAGGGAACCCTCTTGCACTGTTGGTGGGAATGTAAAGTAATACAGCCACTATGGAGAACAGTATGGAGGTTCCTTAGAAAACTAAAAATAGAACTACCATATGACCCAGCAATACCACTACTGGACATACACTCTGAGAAAACCATAATGCAAAAAGAGACATGTACCCCAATGTTCACTGCAGCACTGTTTACAATGGCCAGGACATGGAAGCAACCTAAATGTTCATCGACAGATGAATGGATAAAGAAGATATGGCACATATATACAATGGAATATTACTCAGCCATAAAAAGAAACAAAATTGAGTTATTTGTAGTGAGGTGGATGGACCTAGAGTCTGTCATACAGAGTGAAGTAAGTCAGAAAGAGAAAAAAAAATACCATATGCTAACACATATATATGGAATCTAAAAAAAAAAAAAAAAAAGGTTCTGAAGAACCTAGGGGCAGGACAGGTATAAAGACACAGACGTAGAGAATGGACTTGAGGACACAGGGAGGGGGAAGGGTAAGCTGGGGCGAAATGAGAGAGTGGCATGGACATATATACAGTACCAAATGTAAAACAGATAGCTAGTGGGAAGCAGCTGCATAGCATAGGGAGATCAGTTCGGTGCTTTGTTACCACCTAGAGGGGTGGGATAGGGAGGGTGGGAGAGAGGCATAAGAGGGAGGGGATATGGGGATATATGTATACATAAAGCTGATTCACTTTGTTATACAGCAGAAACTAACACACAATTGTAAAGCAATTATACTCCAATAAAGATGTTAAAAAAAAGTTTAAATCCATGTGTAGTATATTTACTTTTTATTTTTAGTATCCAGACTGTGACTGGATACTAAATGCTTTAAAATACTTAAAGAGTGCAGGAAATAAAATTATTAAAACAAATTTTGGAGCACACTTTAGTAGGAAGCTCATTCCCTGAAGAATAAAAAAAGTTTTAAAAATTATTTTGACAAAATTAAATATTATACAAACATTTGAACTTCTGATGGGAAACAAAAAGTTACAGTTGAAGTTTTCAGTTCATCATCCAGCTGACTTTTGTGAGTACTTAGCACCCACCTGGTAACATACAAAGAACTAAAGAATATTTGTGTTTCGGGGTCATGGTCTTTGACTCTACAGTAATGACATACTGAAGAAGTATTACCTATATTGGTCCACAATACAGCCATGCAGTCTGCTAGAATCAATCTCAGTTCCAGTGGCTATTAGTTTTGTGGCCTTTGCCAAGTCATATCACCTCTCCAAGCCTCATTTTTCTCAGCTATAGTAAAAACTTATACTCATAATGCTATATGAGACAATACAGGTGAACTTTTTGCAAAATATCTAGGACATAGAAAACGCTTAGTATATATTAGCTGCTATAATTAACCACTAACAAGATATTTTGTGTATCTGTTAAACACATGCCCTTTCTCATCACACATTCTTGTTCATTTCCAAAAGAATATTTCAACTTGAAGAGAATAAAAGGTATATGTGTAATGTTAAAGATTGACTCATAAATATTAAATTATTACTTGAAACAGTATATTCAGTTTAACTACTGAGCTATAATTGTTACATTTCCAATCTTTTATGCATATAAATGTGTGTGATAATTCTTTCCTTGATATAAAGATATGCATGTAGCGTGCCTGCAAATATAGAATCATCATTCAGTGGTGTTCAATTTATAGAGAACTCAATTCACAGTTTCTTTTAAAACTCTGATTTCGTTCTTCAGGTGGCTGGCCTTATGGACAATATATTATACACCACACATCCATGCCATTGCTGGATGGCCTGGTTCACCAACAGTTCAAATTAAGATAATGCAGTCTAAGAGTTATGAGAATGAATTGATTTGACAGTGCTCTATTAAATCAATTTAGGCTACCATAAAAGTAGCTGTAAAAGAATTTTCAGTACTTTATTGTTGTTAGAATTCTGTAACCAGTATCTCTTGAGAAAACTGCAGTTTCCTCTAGATCAATATATAAATCTGTGTGGTATTCCAAATTCTGTCTCTGCCACTTTCAACTTAGAGGCTATAGGCTTTCCTTAAGCTAAAATCCAATAGAATATAATGCTTTCCCTATCCAAGATTCTCAAGGAATGCACCTTCTGGAGAACTGAGACATTTTGTTCTATCCATTTTACTTTAGCAGGTGTTCAATAAAACTTTTCTGAATTATTCTATTTACATTCCAGTTAACAAATGACTGTATTAAACTAGAGATTTAGCTGAGATTGTAGATTTCAATAATGTAGGCTGCAAACTCAAATGCCAGGTCCAGGCAGGTAATATCCATGATTAAATTGCTCTCTCTTTTTAGATGATTTGGGGAATTTTTATTTTTGCCTCATTTAAATGGTGATAACTGCTCTTCAACTTATTTCAAGTATTATCAGTCAGGAATATGGTTTTCTCAGATATGACATCTGAAGATATGCTATAGCATGTCCAGATTTTTATGGGAAATATTTTAAATGTTATCTAAATGTAACAAAACAAAGGGATGAGTTTGTTAGTGTATTTTTGCTTTTTTTTTTTTTCTTTTTCTTTTCTTTTTTTTCCCGGGAGGGGAGGTTGCTGGAGCAAATCAGCCCCCAGTCCTGGATAAGACCTCATCTCAGTGAATTGATGCTCTTATGAGTTTCACGACTGGCATGCTAGATATTGTTTTCCCTGAACATACTCCCCCGCCATATTTACTCTCTTGGTTGATATCTTGAACAATACAACCAGTAAAACTCAACCTCAAGATATGATTGTATAGTCATTATACATTGAAGACTTTCATAACCCTATGCAATAGATCACTTAAAGCCATAAATGGAAGGAAAGAGTAGTTTACAAATAAATGGTTTTCAATGACAATCTGAATTTCAAAACCTTACTGGAAAACAAACATGGCAGAAAACATAAAGAATGTGGGAGTTTGGACATGGCAAACAGCGTTATAGCCTTTAAAAGTCAACCCTTCATATAACCGATTCACTTTGCTGTATAGCAGAAACGAACACAACATTGTAAAGCAGCTATACTTCAATAATAATTATATTAAAAAAAAGAAATGCTACACATGACATATTCCAATTAAAAAAAAGGTAAACCCTTCTATCACAGGTTGGAGCTTAATCAATAAATGGGAATAATTATAACATATGGCAAAGAAAACAAACGAAGTTTTTCAGCACTGCATATAAGGATCATGAGAATTCAATTTCTTGGCAACATCTAATTAGGATGCAACCTGCCGCTCAGCTCCTCCTTGAATGTGTTATGATGATAAACCATCAGAGTAAAGGAGCATATGGGTCTCATTCACTCATTTAATAAACATATATTTCTGGGCCAAACATTAGACTTGGTGCTGAAAATGTATCAGCGAACCCTCCCCATGGCCCCAGAAAGGGTCTCTATTCTTGAAAAAGCTGATGCTGACAAAAATATAAATGTGGGTAATGCGAAGATTTGTCTTTATGTCTTCTTTCTAAGGGCTCAGTTATGGAAACAACACTATTTTTTTTAACCTCAGAATAATTTCACCTTAGAGATGGTTCAATTTTATACATGCCTACAACCAAATAGAGCATTATTTTTCTTCTAAATTTATATAGGAAGTTGGTTAAATTTAGAAATTTGTTAGTGATTATGACAAGACATTTTGTTTTTGGAAAATACACATCAAGATCAAGAATGTTTTCAGAGAGTTGAAATGGATCTAATGATTGAGAGGTTGCTTCCAGAGCCATAGCTCTTCTGGAGTTCTGGAAGTTCAAGAAATGCAAACGGCTAGCTACGTGGATTCTTTCTGTGCTTAATAAAATTCTTAATTTAGATCCTAATATAAATATGTAATAATATAATAAACTGTATAAATATGTGACAACAAAACATGGTACAAGATAAGTCACACTAATTTTCTATGATCAGTCAGAATTTAAACCTGAGTTCCATTCTTTATAGACTGGTGGAAAGGGAATCTCAGTCACTATTTCCTCCATCACCACCCCCTGGGAAAGTAAAGGCTTTTTAAGTCTTGGACCAAGAATGATGTCCCAGGTTTTTGAAGCAATTGAGCCACCAGCCTCCAGGCGATTTTTCCTTGTCAAAGTCTGTATCATCCCTTTGAAGCCAGAGGCTATCAACTTCCATATCAAGTATAAACAAGGAAGCTTGTAATAAAAATTTTTGAAAATATTTCTTTAGATTTTCAGTGTGTTTTCCTCCTGAATTATGTTTTTTAGTAGGACATTATAAAAAAAGTAGATGCTGCAAATAAGCCACTATTTTACTTGGTGCATGGCACATTTATTCACTAACCAATAATTAGCACACACCTGTTTTGTTGCAGGCAGAAAAAAAAAAAATCCTTGCACAAATGGATTTTCTGTTCAGTCAGTAGAAGCAGAAAAAACCCAATCATTAAGCAATTACATAAGAAAATATACAGTATATATAAAGGTATATAAATTATGAAAAAATATAAAGAACTGCAAGGAGAAAAGGAGAGCTGGGAGTGTGTGCAATTATATATAGGGTGGAAAAGAAAGACCTTACAGAAAAGATGATATTTGAGCACAGACTAGAAGATGTGAAGGAATAAGTCTTGTGGATATCAAGAAGAGGATTCTGGCTAGAGGGGAAGTAAGAATAAAAGGCCCTAAGGCAGGTCTGTGTTTAATATAGTCAAAGAATATCAAGGAAGCAAGCTTTGAACATAATAAGCATAGGGGAAAGTTTTGGGAGATAAGGGCAGAAGTGGTGTTGAGCCCAATCATGTAGGACTCATATGCCTCTGAAAGTACAGTGGCTTTTATGCTGAGGAGGATGGGGAGCTATTTGGAGGGTTTTGACATAAGAAGTAACCTCTCCTGATTTGTTTTAAAATTATCACTCTGTGGACTGTGCTGAAAATAAACTACAGGTGCCAAGCATGTATAAGGAAGTCAGTTAGGCTTTTGCGCTAATCCAGGTGAGATATACTGGGAGCATCTAAAAGTCTGGTAGCAGCAGAGGTGGTTAAATAGTGAGGGTGGAGCTGACAGCACTTGTCAAAGTATTGAATGTCGAGTGTGAAATAATGCTGGGGATGAAGGATGATCCAGCATTTTAGCCTGAGCAACTTGAAGTTGTGGGAAGAGAAGGGATCAGTTCAGGGCATATTAAGTTGAGATGTTTATTAGACTTTCAAATTGAAATGTCTAATAGGCCAAAGTTACACAAGTCTGGCTATGAGAGAAGTGGTCTGGACTAGAGATATAAACTTGGCACACAGCCAGATTTCACATATGTTTATTGAATCAGTGAGTAAATATCCATATAGGGATAAGTTAATTCTGTAGTAACTTCTCCAACATTGGATAGTAAATAATAACATAGCTATGTGCCATGCTACTGCTGGCTAGAGGGGATTTTATGTTGCTGGTTTTATGTTTTTAGATGCTGGCCAAGAGTTTGTTTTAACAACATATAAGGGAATCTGCCTGGATCATGAGCAGGAAGTGAAGCATTTACATCTCTGACTCTAGCCTTAGGATACAGTCTGAGAGATGGGATTAGCAAGTGAAATTGTTTTGAGCACACTGCCAATATGACTTTCACAGAAGAAATTTCAATTTATAGTCCTAGTAGGAGAGCACTCACGTTCTTTCTGTACCTTGGCCAGGACTTGGTTTTATTGTTCTTGTTTTTGCTCAATTATCACTAAATTAACAAGGAAAAGTTACTCATTAAGGCAACAGGTGATGAGGATACTTCCTTTACTATAAACACTCAGCAAATGTGTAATAATATATGTCTTAGTCATCTCAGGCTGCCATAACAAAATACCATAAACTGGATGACTTAAGCAACAGAAATTTATTTCTCACAGTTCTGGATGCTGGGAAGTCTAAGATCAAGCTGTTAGCTGATTCAGTTCCTGGTGAGAAATCTCTTCCTGGCTTGTAGATGGCCAACGTCTCTCTATGTCCTCACCTCCTCACCATGGCCTTTCTTCAGTGTTCTCACTTGGAAAGGGAGAGTTCTCTCTCTCTTCCTCTTTGTATAAGACCACTAATCCCATCATGAGGGCCCATCCTTATGACTTAATCTAACCCTAATTACTTCCCAAAGGCCTTGTTTCTAAATATCATTGCATTGGGTATTAGGCCATCAACATATGAATTTTGAGGAGAGGTAAATCTTCAATCCATAACAATGAGTAAAAGAAAAAAAGTAAAAAGATGAACACATTTTTCAATGATAAAAGGATAGAAAAGCAAAGAGGAAAAATGGCTACTGTATGATCTTGCTGAGCTTTAGACCAAAATTAAGGCAGAAGGGGCTGTGATCTGATCTCTAGAAGGGAGATAGGGGATTTAAAGGACCTCATAGACAGGGGAGAATGGAGTTTTGGCCACTTCTTGAAATCAAGGGTTTGTCTGGAATTTCTCATCCTGAAACTTCCTCCCTTACATTTGTAGAAAGGTTGGGAAAAGGCTATAATTAATTGTAGTCTGTGGCTATGACTCATATCAACCTCCTTACCTAGGAAGGTAAGAAGAATCCGAACCTCTAAATAAGGAAAAGAACACCATACACTGTTCATTCTCTGTGTTCCCCTTTTTCTGTTTGCTTACTTTTTTATTTATTTATTTTTTTAGTATGAGATGATCATTTTTCCATAGAACTCTACTTATGAAAAATCTTTGAGGTATGAGACAAAGTTGGTTTCCCGCAGAGAACTGCATTTCTTCTTCTAGGAGACAGAGAATACCAATGCTGGATCATTTAAACTAATTTCTTCCCATGAGTGTTTTTAGAGCACCACATGGTATATATTTGGCCCAAAAAACTGGCTGAGACTCACTAGTTCCAACTTCTCCGAGACTTCCCCCCATCCTCTTCCTCCTGTTCTTCTTAATAAATAGACTGGAAATAACAGATTATTCTTGATTTCTGTTTGTGGTAGAATGGTTTTATTTTTGTTTTCCCTTTTGTACTAATTTTGTAGACTTTCTATTCCCAGTTTCATGGATCAAGACTCTTTATACATCATCCAGCTTGTGTGGGCCCTCTTGCTTCCTATGTACTCTGAGACTGTGCAAACCAAACTCAAGGTCACATTGTTTAACAAACGTCTTTAGACTGAGAAACCAGACACAAGGCTCTGCTTATCTGACTATGTTCCCACCTTCGCTTAATCTTTTAATCTGAGAATTACTTTCATTCCCGCTAGCTCATTAATTCATGAAAAGATTTTTAAAATTTGTATTCTAGATGTTAGTCTATGTCAATGGGACAATACAGACGTTTAGCCCATTATATTACTGAGACTGAATCCTGAATTTAGAAGCAGAAAATCATTTTATTGGTATCTGCCTCAACATTTTCTTTAAGGGACAAATATAGTCCAGTTTTCCTTTGGGAAAGGAATGATTACAACTCTCTTATTCTTTATTCTTGTTGCCTATAAAGCTTACCAAAACTGTAAGACATACAGATATCAAAAACAGTAAAAAATGATGATGACTATTTTATGATATGATGATGATAATAAAAAGTAGCCAGTTTGAAATTATAATAACCTTTTCTATTGTTATAGCTTTCAGGAAGAATACAGTAATATGGTTTGTAATCATTGCAATAAGTGCATATGTTTTAACAGATTTTTAAGATATTTGAACTATTTAGTCCATCAGTACATTAGACTTGTAATTTCAGTTCAGTTTTCAGAAGAAATTAAATAAAATTATAAATTTTTTTTAATATTTGGGAAAACATGAAGTTTTTGTATTTGTCTTATACTACAAGTAAAAAAGCATTTCAATATTTAGAAGAAAATCATTTATTTAATGTTTAAAGAAGTCTTAAATTTTTACTAGTTTTGTGAGATTAATATGTTGAGCACTAAGCAGTGCATAAATAATCATGAATGTTCCTTTGTTGGCATGAAAACCTTTGGAAGTTAAAGAAGCTAACAGTACTCAGGAAGACCAAGTTCTCTGGAATATCTTCAGAAGGTGATGGTTGATCTTGGTGATTTATGAAATCACTGTAAAATTAATATAGCATTCCAGTCCATAATACCGATAAATGTCCTTGTCAATCATCTTCCCCTATTGAACTCAAAATATGGTAGTCTACCAGGGCTCTATCCTTGATTTCTATCTCTTCCTAAGACTTTCTTAAAACAAGCTCTCTAATTGAATCCATTATATGTTATTTATTTATCTGAAGATTATCTCCATAATAATATCTGCAATTACAATCGCTACCATAAGTTACACACTCACATATCTAACTTGCTTTTGGCCAACTGCACTTGGATATCTAACAGGTATATCAAATGAAATATTTCCAGGAAAGAACTTTCAATGTCTACTCTATCCCTCACGACCATCCTGATACTCTTTCCTTACACCATCAAACTATATGTATATTGAATATTCATCCAATATTCAAACCAAAGTGCTTTGATTAATTCTCCTTTTCCTCCACATCTAATCAGTAATGCTTTTATAGGGGAGAAAAAAATAATTTTCCCGCTACCCTTCTAGGTTCTTGGCTGAGACCACTCCTGTAAAAAAAAGACAGAAGAACAAGAGAAAACCAAACATATGTATAACTACATGCATACCTCCTACACACATGGGAGATATACCCAGGAAAACTGGGTAATTCCCTGAAATGGCTCAGGCCACCACCTTAAATACCATCTCCAGCTAAAGACAAAAGAAGACTTGGGAGTGAGGGAGCCAGTTATGGGACGTTATTAGGCAAAGCACAGTAAACAAAGGCAGGTATGGTTGTTATGCAGATTTAACTCTGTGCCTTCTCCATCAGTAATGATCAATTACATTTGGCAATTGTATTGCAAAAACAAACAAACTCATAGTAAAAGAGATCAGATGCATGGTTACCAAAGGTGAGGGTAGGGGTTGGCTGATGGAGTGGGTGGTGGGGGAATTGGATGAGGGCAATCAAAAGGTACAAACTTCCAGTTATAATATAAGTACTAGGGATGTACTGTACAACATCATAAATATAATTAACACTGCCATATGTTATATATGAAAGCTGTTATGAGAATAAATCCTGAGTTTTCATTGCAAGGAAACTTTTTTTTTCTGTTTCTTTAATTTTCTACTTTCATGAGATGATGGATATTTACTAAACTAATTACGATAATCACTTCATGATGCATGTAAATCAAATCATTATGCTTACATCTTAAGCTTATACAGTGCTCTATGTCAATTATATCTCAATAAAGTGGGCAAAAAAATAAAATAAATTTTAAAAAAAAGAGTTTCTAAAGATATGATCATCCTCCTTTCTCTGGTACAGAGAGGAAGACACTCTTACAAATGGTGATTTCCTTATAAATGTAAATGAATCTTAGGAAAGGGGAACTTCTACTTGGTTTTCAGGGTTTCTCCTGTTGTTTCTTAAAAATAATCAGCTTAAAATAATCCTTATACTGAAAAGGTATATTTGGGGGTGACAAATTCTGTTCCCCTTCACTATCTATTCTAGCATAGTGGCATTAATGGATAATATATTGACTAATTTCTGTTTCAGATTCTGTTCCAAGTGCTTGATATGGAATACATTATTAATCTTCAAAAAATAGCTAGAAACTATTATTCTCCCTATTACAAAGATAAAAACAAACAAACAAAATAGATTAAGCGATGTGGCCAAGGTGAAATTTTAGTGTGATTAAAGCTACGATTTAAACCTAGGTAGTCTGACTTCAGATTCCATGTTTTTAGCCATTATAATATATAATCTCATGTATAATCTAATCAAACCTATTCACTTTCTTCATTGCTGCTGCCCTAGTCCACAGTTATCTCTTGTTTGGATTGTTGTAGTTGTCTACAACCAGCCCTCTGCTCTCACTCCTTCTACCTACTATGTACTCTCCCAATGAGCAAGAATATTTGAATATAGATTGTATGACTTCCCTTTTAAATCCTTTGGATGGCTTCCAATTCTGCTTGGAGTAAAAACCAAAAGACCTACCTAACGATTTACATGATTTACTTTCTCACATGATTTATTTTCTACCAAACACTTCAATTTCACCTCATGCATGCTGTCACCTCTTGCAGACTTCACCCTTCATACTTGCCTCCATTTCGTTTTTTGATTAGCACCACAGTCTGTCCATCTTCTTGTACGTGTTTTTTTCTCCCTCCAAAACTCTATCTTAGCTTCTTTATTGCTCTTTACCATGCTTCATTTTCACTTCAAATACTATTTCCTCAGAAAATTTTCTCTGCCTGATTTATTTAAAGGAAAAGTACCCCAAACACCCAGTACTTGTTATTACATGTTATTTGTTTATTTTTTCTCCCTAGCACTTATAACTATTAGAAATGTTTTGTTGATGAAGTTATGTGTTTGTTATCTGGATCCCGAAACTCAAATCTAAACTTCCTGAGGATAAGAATATATGTCTTGTTCGTAATTGTGTTCCCATTGCCTAGAGTATTATCCAAATGCTCTTTTCATTATCCAGTCATGAAATATGAGATTCAGTGTTGAATGGTTGGTGAATTAAAATATAAAATTGAAGACGTTTTATTTTGTTTGGTTTTATCCCAAATCTATAGGTAAGGAGAGAAAAGAAGGAAGGAAGGAAGGAAGAAAGGAAAGAAGGAAGGAGGGAGGGAGGAAGGGAAGGAAGGAAGGAAGGAAGGAAGGGAAGAAGGGAGGAAGGAAGAAGGAAAACTTTTGTTACAATGTGTATTCTTCTTTTCTTTGACCTCTCCAGCAGAGTACAAAGTATCTCTAAGGACATATCCATCCCTAATTCAGGAGATTTGACTTAGAAAGTAAAATGGAAAACAAAGGAGTGAAAATTTTCTTTATGCTTTCAAGATTAAACAAACACAACAAATTGATAAGGTGATTCTAAAAAATACTTGAGACAGTTAAGATTAAGCATAAAGTCAAGCAAGTAATAAATATATTTTTGTCTTTTATGGATGACAAAGATTCTTAAATTACTATTTGGGTTTCAAAGACAACTTAACTCTTATTTTGAAGTATTTATTATGGGCCTTAACATGTAGGGATCCGTCAATAAAATAGTTTAAATTCCAGCAATATGATTTTCATTTATTAAACAATCATTAGGTAAGACTGCATCATTGACAGCTTTTCCCATTATCCAGTCATGAAATGTGCTTTACTGTTTTTCTGTGCCCTCTTTTACTATGCAACTGGTGGTTGCTACTGGAATTGCTGGCATAATGCTGGGAGGTCTTAATATTCTTCCATTCTTATCCCAGACTCTTTATGATACTCCAACAGCTTTTCTGTATCTTTCATAATCACACTGTGTAGGTGTTCTTATTTCCTCCTCTTTCCCACTCCACAAGCATCCAAGAAAACAGAAAATAGAACTGCCTCTTTTACTGTCCCTTATTCCATGCTCAAAGAACTGCTACAAGACTGCTTGTCTAAGGTGAGAACTGAACTGGAGAGAATGAGTCCAAAGACCAAATCCTTCTGAATTCTGTTCTCAGTGGAAGGTATCAAATAAAATAATACAATGTTTTCCTCTCCACACTCTCTTTGAAAAGGAACACCATCAAGCTGTTCCCCATTTCCCAGATGTCATCTCCCATTGACAGGAAAACTTGAAACACACAACAGTCATTTCTAAATGCACTCCTCCTACCTGGTGACCCACCCTTCTGACCCTCACATACAATGGAATTCAGGGAAAAACATGAAACGGACTTGTGAGTTATAGAGAGTGTTTAGTACATGCAAGCTCTTTGGTTCACAGCTAAACCCTCTGCTTGTGAGGCACAGTAATGAAGAAATGAGTCAACACTCACTGGAAAAGATGAAGGTGCCTCTGTCACAAAGGATAAGAGTCATCTCTTTCATGAGTGTTTTATAAGTTGACTTATGTACCCAGTCAAGCGTTAAAATCTATTTTTTAAAATGACTACTTCACAATACATATTTTTGGGTGTTGGGGAAGGGCAATGTATCAAGCAGCCAAAAATGAGGTGGTAACTTATTTTTAATTTTTTATTCTGGTCCCTCTATGTTCTCAGACTCAAGATAATAATGTCATGATAATATTCCATTTATCTCACTTTGTTTGTATTTAATTGGATGACATTTCCAGGGGAAGAATTCTCAATTTCAAAGACAATAAATTAGAAACTGCTTAGAAATTCTCCCCTAGAATGAATCAGCTCTCTTTTTCAATGGATAGTATTGTCCTTGCTACTAATCTTAAAGTACTGCCAAAACAGGAAAATAAATATGCTTCAACAATAGTTAATACTTCTAGAGGGAATTTTCCCTGAAAACTGCTTTTGTCTGCATCCTACCTAAAGTGAAAAAACAAAGAAAAAGCCAACCACATACTTCTTAAGGAAAAGAACTTTCAGAAAGTGCAGAAAAATAAAAGAAAAAGGTCAGTTATTTGAGGATAGCTACTTTTAAAAAATAGGTAATATATTATTAAGCACAGTATTCTGGCTTCAGTTCTTCATTTTGAGAGCTGAGTAAAATCACAAGGGAGCTTTAGAAAATATGTATCACTTACTGCTTTTTCAGTCAGTTCTTTACTTGGTACAAAGTGTAATCTTTAGCAAGGGAAAGAAAACAGAAAATGCTAAGATTCAGATTCTTAAGAACATATGCACAAGGTTTCTTAATAGTTAATTTTCCTTTCCATTATTTTTGGTTTTCTTCCAAAGGGCACAGCAAGATTTTGCAGAATATTGTTCAGTTCAGCATTAACAGAGCACCTGCTGACAAGTCTAAAACATTAAATTTTATACTTTGAGATTCTACAAATAATTATTAGCAATATTAAGTTTTCTTTCATTTTTAATACAGTACAGATGCAAATGTAAGTGCGTGTGTATGTGCACATACATGTGTGTGTATGTGTGCATATATAACTTAGTATAAGAACAGTGGGTAGTCCCCTGTGCTTTTGCTATTATAGATTTAACAATAATTTACTAAGAAATTGAAACCATAGAGATTTCTGAACAGCTGTATTATTTAATTCCATGTTAACATAAACTGAAGAGTATTGGTACCCTATCTTAAGATAGTTCATAAATCAGCAAGCACAGATGGGCACATTATGGAGGACAGCAGCCTGTGAACTTTTAACTCTGTTCTGTGACTCAGAAAAAAAAAATTTATTCACCAAGCTGTTTTTTGTTTTTTCTCTGAGATAACCTAGTACATGACAGTACTCAGCTGAATCACAAAGCAGAGTACATGGCATAACGGAGATCCAGGCACAGTGTGGATATAGGATCCTAAAAAAGGATAAATTTGAGGCAAATCTATGGTTTGAGGAAAGAACTAAAAGGTTCTAGGATTGAGAATTTCTTCGTGCTAATGGGATGGTAATTCTGGTAACTCTTCAAAAGCTAAAAATATTGCATCACAATAAAAAAGAAAAAGGAAGAGAGAGAGACAGAAAGAGAGGGAGGGAAGGAGAGAGGGAGGGAAGGAGGGAGGAAGGAAGGTTCTATTACTTATCATGTGAATTTTATAGAATACCCTGAAACTCAGAGAAATGAATGACTTACCTAAGGTCACTCAGCTGGTAAGTGACAGAATGCACGTTCAATTTGGGTCTTTTGGACCAAATCTCCTCTCCTTTCTACCACATTATACTGAATATCCTAAGTTTGTGTTCAGAGAACTAAGGTCTGTCTCATCTTGCTGAGTTTAAAATATAAAGAGAAATATTAGGTAGTTCACTAGGATTTTTTTTTCATCCTGAATCAATTTAGCTGTAGTATCTTATGCTATATCTATATATGGCATCAAACCATTAGGTTTCCAGTTGATGCCTTTCTCGCTGCTATCAATGCTCTGCCAATCAAACTTAGAAAATAGTAGGGTTAAAATAGCTGCATGTGGCCATTTTTTTCACCTGCCTTGAAGACAAAAATAGATTAATTTTGTAACAACTCAATCCTATCATTTCGCAATGTCACAATCAGTCCAAATGTTACATATAAATAAGTCCATGAAGGAAGCTTGGGTTCCTCTTTCAAAGACAGCATGGCAAGATTAATTCTAGTCAGGACATAGCCCAGAATCAGAAAAACTGGTGTAAAATGGTGGAACACATGGAGCAACCATAATCCAGGATCTGGGCAAGAACAAGAGCCTGAATCAAGCAGCCTGGGAGCCCAGGATAGCAGAAGGGGAACAGAAGAGTCAGGGACACTGAATTCTGGAGATTATAAGGAGCCCAGAGGGGCAGAAGGAAGAGATGAGAACACGGAGAGGGATTATCTGGTGGCTTAGAACTCTTGCAGCTGACTTTCATCCCCTAGACTGCTGGCTAATCTCTAAGTGGTAAGAAACACAGACCTAGGTAAGAGGTTTTTAAAATTAAAAGCAGAGGGCTTCCCTGGTGGTGCAGTGGTTGAGAATCTGCCTGCCAATGCAGGGGACACGGGTTCGAGCCCTGGTCCGGGAAGATCCCACATGCCGCGGAGCGACTGGACCCGTGAGCCACAATTACTGAGCCTGCGCGTCTGGAGCCTGTGCTCCGCAACATGAGAGGCAGCGATAGTGAGAGGCCCGCGCACCGCGGTGAAGAGTGGCCCCCACTTGCCGCAACTAGAGAAAGCCCTCGCACAGAAACGAAGACCCAACACAGCCATAAATAAATAAACAAATAAATAAATAAAATTAAAAGCAGAAATAATAACATATTAGTATCATTAATTTTTCATATTTACATTTCCAAAGGTTTCAGAAAGCAGCAGTTTCTATTTTATTAAAAATCTTTGGATTCAATTTTTTTTCTAAGTTATCTGATATTTCAACCCACATTAAATAAATGCCTAAATGAACAAGTGTTTATGAAGAACATCCTACATGCATAAACTCACAACAGGTATTGTGAAGAATATAAAAAGGGATTAAGACATAGTTCTTGCCATTAGAGACCCACGGACTTTGGAGAATGAGAGCTCAACTATGTGATACTAATTATGAAATGCAGTAAGAACTAATAAAGAGATTTGATTTGCTTAGATATAATAGTGTTTTTGCATGTTCTTGGAACTGGGGCTCAGCAAGGATTAGGTAGGCAATAAAGTGAAGGCAAGTCCAATGACTGTATCTAAAAACAGCATCCTAGTAAAACTGGAACATGTAGATTTTACTGTCCCATATTATGCTATAAGTGGATCTTGGTGAGCTTCTCTGATGTTTCATAGATGTGAACCTGAGTAAGGAAGGGTCTTCCTCTATTTGGCGGGCCATCTTCTTCAAAAAGAGAGACACGTGGGAAGTGGTGAGGTAGGAAGCTCACCACGGCCCAGCAGCCACTTAAGCAGACTCTACTGTGGCACAAATCACAGCAGAGAATTAACAGACATTGCCCTCACTTAGAGGAAAACATTAGAACATTTCCACAGTGCTGAAGGGACAGGAAGGAGTCAGACCTCCAAGGAATTAGGAAGTGTTCGAATAGAGTAATGAGCATGTTATGCAATAACTTGAAGGTCAGGCAAAGGAGTTAGGCTTTGATGCAATTAGCCTCCTGTCCTCTACTCTGAAACAAACAAAAAACCCAAGCTTTTGAAGAAGAAAGCCTAGACTTGTGTAGCGGGTAGGGGCAGAGGGGTGATTGTTGTTGAATCCATCCTACTCTCCTTTACCTGAATGGATCTATTTATGTCTCAGTGTTCAGCAAGGAATATCTCAAGGCTCAATATATTATAACCTCCCTTTTTCATTTTAAACTCTCTGATTAGGAGACATATCCACCAAAGTCTTCTATTATTATCTTTACGAAGATTTGCAAAAACCACTCTCCTGGATGGTAGGTATGCAGCAGCCCTGTATCTCTAGCTGCAGCTGAACAAAGCCATTTAAATACCCTGACATTCCTTCAAACTAATAAATTCAGACTGTGGAAATACAAACATAACATTTTAATTATGCAAGAAAGTCCTATCAATATTCCTCTTTTTTTCCTCTTTCTTTTTACTTACATTTTTACTCAATCTCCTGGTCTGAAAAGTTTGAGGTCCTTTTTAAATTTTCCTTTTCTGTCATCAAATCTAGGACTTTTATGTTAATGTCTCATATATTTCTTTTTCTTTTAATTCAAACTGCTGTTACTCTAGAGTGAGTTTTTCATTTTACTGTTAGACTAATGATGTCTTGTCAACAATCAGTGATTGTAAATGTTGAACACTTGCAATAATCTTCCAGTTCATCTCTTTAAGACAAGCTCTCTCCAGTTAAATCTATCCTGTGATGTTCTGTTGGATTTCTCCTACCAGTATATTGCTCTACACTTATTCTACATGCTTCTTTCCATGCTTCTTCCTCTTCAACAGAGCTTTTAAAATTCTTTTACCAAAGCACGCCTATGTTCACAGGAAATCCTATACGGGGTTGCTATAGGCTAACAGATGAAAATCGTTGCTGGGAATAAGGTGGGGGATGAGGTAGGGGGAGCGTTGGTAACCAGCCTCTCACTTATAGCCCTCCTTTCCACTATAGTTCACCAGGGGGTTAGGAGAGAGAATATGCTATGTGGTCCCTAAGGAGCAGAATTTGAAAACAACTAAAATTACATGTCTAGTCAAATCCATTTCACCTCTTCTTACCTATATATGCCTGGTACTTAACCCACCTGAAAACTTTTGCTCATTTCTCTCATTCTTTTTTTTTTTTTTTAAATCCTTTCTCTTACTCTCTGACCTACCTTTTCTCCAAGACTCACAACTTTCCTCCTCTATGAAATTGACTGAGGCCATAGAAGCCTTAATGATAACTTCCTCCTCTCAAACCTGTATTTGCTGCATGCGATTCATTTGGAACATGTGCTACTTTGCGTTGATACATGTAAAAATGATAGAGAGATAATAGATGATAGATATGATAGATGATAGATAGACAGATAGATAGATTGATAGATAGACCCTATCTCTACATTTAATTTCCCGCTGCTTTAAAGGCTGGCAATGCATCTCTTAGTTATTTGTAAGCCTAAGATTCAAAACAACATCAATATAAAAAGTGTTTTAAAATTATGGTACTGATATTTTAATTAAGATTAGACTAGCAGGAGTGGGCATATTTTTTGAAATGGAAAATAGAAGTAAGGAAGTCTGGACAGATGTAATATTTATCTCTGTAATGAATGACTGACAGCAAAAGATACAGTTTGATGACATCTACTGTACACCATGATCAGCCAGTCATAAAACAAAGTATTAAAGCAGTTATATGCAGTTGAAAACAAAACATAGGAGAACATGAAAAATCATCAAATACTCTAAATTTAAGGAAGTATCACTTTATATTTCTCAAATTAATCTGTGTTTTAATTAATAAGTCATGCTGGAAAGGGTGTTATGAAATGGGTAATCTTATATACTGAAGGTGGAAGTGAAAATGTATTGGAAAGACTCGACAATATACACCTAGAACCTTAGAAAAATTGCCATTTCTAAAACCTATAGTTCTATTTTTAAAAGTCTATGCAATAAATAATCAGAGATATAGACAAATGTTTAAGCACAAAGATGATAGGCTAACATATCAGTGACAAAATAATTGAAATATCCAACAATAGAGAAACAGTAAATTATGATGCATCCAGTTAATAAAATAGTATGATAAATAATAAAATAAAATAAATATTACCTAGGAAATTCTAACAACTTGGGAACAAGTTTATAACAACATGGTAAGTGATAAAACCAAATGATAAATATTTGTTCAGCATCTTCATGACTATATAAACTGAATAGAAAGAAAATTGGAAGGAAATAAATAAAAGTATTAACTGTGATTGCCTCTAGGCAATAGTATCCTGTTCATTATATTTTCTATACTTTAAATTTTTTGTGTAATGAGCATGCATTTATTTATGTCAAGACTTTTTTAATTCAATCAATGCTTATAAGACCAAGGTCTAAGGTAAATTTGAGATTCTCCTTTACTATACTCCCACACTCCAAATAATAAATCAAATTACATGAGAAAAGGACCAGCTACAACTTGGCAATGATGTAAGAGACCTGGAGAAGGCTCTGCTCTGCCGCCTGCTGGGAGGGGGTTCAACTCCAACCCAAGCTTCTTGGCTAAGCTGGACCAGCTGCTGCATGAGGGGCTTTGGAGTCTGTCAAACTGGTAAAGTGTTGTAGTTCCCAGAAAGCTCCTCCACCCCTAAGACGTACTATCTAAGCAAAAAAACTGCTGAGAAAGTCATGTGTGTGGCCTTAGCAATAACCAGATGTGAAGCTGAAAAATACCTTTCTAAACTTGTAGTAATAAAAAGTAAATTTCTATTCGCCAACCTAAAGGGAAGACTGAATTAACTGTTGATTTTCTCCAGAGAAAAGTTTACAAAATATTTGCCTTAGGAGAACATGATCATTCGAATGCATCCAAAAATATAGAAAAAAATATAGATGTGTACCAGGCAGTTAATTAGTAATAACTTTGTTTCACTTTGTGATGTTTATAGTGTTTGTCAGCTTTTCAACATTCATAATTTGTTCAGTTTCTTTTCTCCTTCTAAATACATACTTATTTACATACTAAATTTGGTATCTGTAATGTTAAATTATTTTTCTTAAAGAGGACCCTCCAAGAAGTATAAATACCCCATAAAATCTGAATCCATTCCTATTACAGAAAGAGAAATTATAGGGCTGAGGTCAGAGACCTTGGACTCACTCTTATTTATACAAATACAGTCTGCAAGAGTCAGGGTTGGGACAGATATAAGGTTAGACACTGCGAAATGTCAAAAGATGTCAAGATGTGTATGCTCTTTTCTGGTTGTGTACTATACTTAAAAAGGTTGAAACAAAATGCACAAGGATTTCAAGGAATATGTCAACAGTCAGTGTGATCCATGTGGTATCTGAGGGAAAGAACATACTGGACCTTTTAGACATCTGTATGTCTAAACAAACATCTGTATGATGTTTACAGATTCTTTGTACTTACATGGAAGTTTTATGGAATTATTTAATTAATGGCTCTTAAATCTTTTAAACTTTGTTTTCCTATAGAGAAGTCATCATTGATGGTATTCACATACATAACAAATTGGGATGGTAGTGGTCAGGGTTAGACTCAGTTTTTAGAACAGTGCCTGTAATTCTACCCATTTATTTTCCACTCCAAAAAAGAAAAAAAAAAAAATCACACTAAATGATAAAGATAAAATGTGGGCCTCTTCTTCTGTGGTTATATTATTATAATCTTTTTTTTCATTGCTTCAATTCAATTTATTTCTCTCTGCATTGGCCAGAATTTTTGAACAATGTTATATAAGTATAGTGCTTATAGGGAAATTTTATCTTGTCTTGATTTTAGTAGAGATGATTTTTAAGGAAGATGTGACAATTTTGTTTTAGAAAACCATTTATTTTTATCATTAGAGGTGTATCTTTCCATTCTTAGATATAGAAAGACTTTGTTTTTTGTTTTTTCTGATACAAAGGCTAAAATATTATTAGTATTTTTGTAACATATCTTTCAACCATCATATGCCTACTATCGTATGCCATTATATATATATATATATATATATATATACTATCATATATTAATACATGCCATATGCAATTATCACATACTCATGTCAGCCAGGCATTGTCAATGCTACATGTTAACCACATTATGCCATTTAATATACTGATTTTATGGATTAAACAGTATTTATTCTTCTGTAGTAGTTTCAAATTAGTTTAAATTGTATAGAAGTATGTTAATATGTTTTCCTTATAAAAATCTAAGCTATGTCAGATAAGCTCAAGTCCTCACTTTCTTCCAAATTTCTCCCTCAAATCCTTAATTAGTTACATAAGGTTATACATATTTTCTTTCTATGTGCTTTCTATATATTTATACATATAGCCATAGAACATATTTTATCACTGTGATTGTTTATATTTTACATAAATGATTTTATATCATATATGTTTTTCTAAAACTTTCTTTTTTCACAAAAATATGTATTTTGGAAATCTTTGATAACATGTAAATCTTCTTTATTCTTTTTAATTGTTGCAAAGTACTCTGTAGTATTAATCACAATAGAGTTTATTGAGCCACTCCCCTTTTTAGGCTGTTTCATGTAATTATACCATATTAAATGATACTACAAATCAACTTCCTTGTTCATGTTTTCCATGCACTCTATCCTGGGAAACTAGAATAGATATTAGGAAACGGCTTTAATTAGATCATAGGATATATCCAACTTTAAGGTTATTAAAATCTTCCAAATCACCTCCAAATATACTGAACCACAAGCTGTGAATGAGAGCACCAGTATTGTATATCCTTGCCAAAACTGGTATAATAAGACTCTAAAACCTTTGCTAGTCTGGTGGATTGAAAAATGATATCTCACTGATATAATGATTAGCAATATAATGATTACTACTAAGTTTCAATCATATTTTCATTGTCATTTGCATCTTCTTGTCTGAATTGCTTATTCCTATACTTTGTCTATTTTATTTTTATTTTATTTTTTTAGCATTTCTATTACTTTAATTTTTTAATTTATGGATAAATAAGGTCATAATTCTTTCATTCAGAGAATGACAGTGGCATACTTTCTATATTATTCATGTATTTCTACTTTTTTTTTTGAGAATTGTATGCAGGTGTTTTTTAAAAATTTTTATTGGAATATAGTTGATTTACAATGTTGTGTTAGTTTCGGGTGTACAGCAAAGTGAATCAGTTATACATATACATATATACACTCTTTTTTAGATTCTTTTCCCATATAGGCCATTATAGAGTATTCAGTAGAGTTCCCTGTGCTATACAGTAGGTCCTTATTAGTTACCTATCTTGTATATAGTAATGTGTATATGTCAATCCCAATCTCCCAATTTACCTCCCCTGCCTTATCTCCTGGTAAACATAAGTTTGCTTTCTACATCTGTGACTCTACTTCTGTTTTGTAAATAAGTTCATTTGCACCCTTTAAATTGAATTATTTGCGTTAGTAAAATTTTGAACACTAATAATTTGTCTTATATATGTTTCATGTATTTTCTTTACATATTGCATACAGATAAATTTATCTAATCTCATCCTTCATGTATATAACTTTTTTTTTTCTTTGGAAATTCTTTCCTTCCATAAAGGCCATGAGCATGTTATCCTATATATTCATTTGTGTATTTTTATAAATATGTTTTATTTAGGGTTTTCATATTAATATTTTGTCTGTTTTTATTATTAGTTTTTAAAGTTGTTTATATATCTGGAATCTTTTATGAAAGTTTACGGTAATAAACTAACAACATTTTCTAATGGAGAGACAATTTTCCTAACTTGATTTATTGACTAATTCATCTTTTCCATACTAACACTATATGTGATGTTTATATTAAATTGCCTTATATTTATGAATTTATAAGCTCTAAATTATATATTATTTTAAATTGCTATAGTTGTTTATCTATGAGTATAAATACTAACAGTACAACTTTACTTACTATAGATTTACAATATATTTAATTACTAGGTATAATAAGTCTCCCTGCTTTCAATGAACCCATGAAATTGCTCTCCCCATCATTTCTCCAAAAGCTTTTTTAGCTATAATTGCACACCTATTTTCTCATATATATTTTTAGGTTACATGAAAAATCTTTCTAGGATTCTTATTAAGTACAGTCCACCCTGAAGGGACTGGGGCAGGGAAAACACAAGATGAGCAAGGAACATCTTGTCATGCTGGAAAGCAGGAAACAAAAGGATGCAGACATGTCAAAGGGACTTAGGAGTCAACCTGAAAGAGGTCCCAAAGGTAAGGCTGGAAAAACTTGAGCAACAAAATAAATAGCATAGTACTGAATTATACTCAAAGTATAAAATAAAGGTACATGAGCCAACTTAGACATAAATAAATGAAAGGACACATAATTAAATTGACACATATATCTTACAGAATAATCTCAAATAATATATGTAGGTATGTCCCCCTCCAGAATGTTAATTCTCTATTATTCTTGAGAAAAATATAGGCTTTGTCATTTTAGGAGGTGATTAACTTATTTGGACTCAAACTGCAAACTCTGTGCTTTGGGGTCAGTTCAAATCGCAGTTCAGTTATCTTATTCTTAGCTGGGCTGTTGAGAGTCTGCCAACATGTGTATGGTTCAGGGTTCATCCAGAGATTTGGGCAGAGTTTATATTAAAAAATTGGAAGCTTTCCTTCCAGCTCTGTCCTTTGCAGGATCCTCCCTCTCCTACTACATTCTAGCAACTATGGTTTCCTGAAACTTGTCCTTTGTTTCTCCAAGGCCAGAAGGAAGTGACTAAGGGTTTTCTATTGGAGTGTCAGTCACACTGCATTGTGTCTGTGGCCTGGCATCAGGCTGAAAACTATAAACCAGTGAGTCATCCCCTTTTCCTAGTGTCAATGTGTCTCTAAAATTTGCTTTATTTGTTCATCCTCCAGTGCCTTCAGGTGGTCTTTACTTCTTATTAATTTTGTACGAGTTAATAGTTATTTGCATCAATCATACTGGAAACAGTATGATCAATACGTATTTTAAAATAAACTTTTAATTTAGTTGCAAAGAAACTACAGAAAGTTCCCATATACCCCATCCCAGAGAGTTGTTAACTTCTTATATTAAAATGATGCATTTGTCGCAACAAAGAAACCAACATTAGTACATTATTAACTAAAGTCCAGAATTTATTCATATTTCATGTGTTCATCTAAGACATTTTCCTCTGCTCTAGGATTCAAGCCAGGATCTCATATTGCATTTAGTCATTATATTTACTTAGTTCCCTCCAATCTTTGACTGTTTCTAAGTTTTTCCTTGTTTTTTCATTCTCTTGATAATTTTGAAGAGTACTGGTCAAGTGTTTTATAGAATGTCCCTCAATCTGGATTTTGTGTGATGTTTTCCTCATGGCAAATTGTGGTTATGGGTTTGGAGGAAGAATAACACAGAAGTGTTCTTTTCATCATATTGTTTTAGGGGTACATACCATTGACATGACTTATCACTGATGATGTTATCCATGATTATATGGCCAAGGTTTCTTCACTGTAAAGTTAAAGTTTTCCCTTTCTATATGCTAGTCTTTGGAAGTAAGTCACTAAGTGCAGTCCCCACTTGGGGAGAGAAGGGAAAAAGGGGAATTAATCTTCACTTGGGGTTGGGGATAAGAATCTAAAGAAATTAATTTGGAATATTTTTATAAGCAATATTTGTCTCTTCTCCTACATTATCTATTCAATCATTTAGTCATATCATAAGGACTCATGTATATTTATTTTATACTTTAGGTTATAATTCAATATTATCTTGTTGCTCAAATTGTCCAGCTTTGGTCACTGGGAGCTCTTCCAGGTTGACTTTGACATGCTCCCATCCTTTTCTTGTTTTTAATACTTTCTTACTCTCTGATGCTACCTTATCTGTGAAATGGGCTAAACCTTTTAAAAGATTTTATAGCTTATAGGAATAACATACTTAATACATGTGAAGTACAAAGAAGAATCCCTCACTAAACATTAGCTATCATTAAGGATGCATGTCTACTTCATATCTAATATTTGTTGAAACACCATTTTTCTCTTTATATTTTTCAGTTGTAGGATAGCTTCTCTAGTGTATCAGATAAATCACTATTTACATGTTCCACAAGGTTAATTCTACTTCTTTACCTCTCCAAGGTGGATTTTAATTGTATTCCTGCATTTTTTTGTATTTCATGGGAATCTCTTTTTCTCACCCATATTTCTTTTCGCCTTTATTGATGTTCTTCTTTTGTTTCATAAAAATATTCTTTTGAAGATGGCAGAAGATTTCTATACATTGTTTTGCTCATACCTAAAATAAATAAAGTTCAGCTTCTGCTATTCTTCCAAGCTGTCAGAAGGATATTTCCCTTGTCCTGCAATATTTTCTTTCCATAGGTCCCACAATAATTTTATTATACTAAATTATCCTTGACACATTTTCAGTCACAATGTATACTTTTCTCTTGGCTATACTTAACTGATGATTTGGATTTTCTTGCTTTCTCTAACTGGATTAACACCAGCGGGTCTAGTGGATGTACACTGGTTCCAGCCCAAGTTCTTGTGCCTAGCAAACATTTGTCTCCTGTGGCTGTCCTAGGTTAAAGTGGGCTACATTTGGCTGGAAGCACTAATTGGTATTAAAAACTACATCTCCAATAGACATTGCTTATGAAAACTTTTCAATCTCTACTGCTGCCTTTATTCTTTAACACACATAATAACATAAACCAACCCCCTCAATTCTTCCTTAATTGCCTGCTCTTTCATTTACTGACTTTGCACTTTCAGAATGGATATAGGGTAGAGAGTATTAATGAACTGCGGGGTTTGAGGTAGAGGGAGGAATGAGTGATAATAATATACAAGTCTCAAAAAGCTGTACCTGTAGAATAAGGGGGATAATGTTTGCTTTTCAGTTGAGTCTACTGGGAAGGTAGGCAGCAGGGAAGGTGTATGACAAGAAGTGTCCCTATATCCAAGTATAGGCCTCAGGTTTGTCCTACTTAATGACTTAAATACTAGATATCAATACAGCACAAGTTTCTTAGTTCACTACTATTTGGCATATGAAGAATTATTGGCACTACAGTGTTGTTGCTAAAGAACTAATATTCTTATTGCATATTTGAAAATTTTAGTAATCTCAAAATAATGTGCAAAAGTCCAATTAAAAATCAATAAAGACCATGTTAGACATTGGCAGGTCTCTGGTACATAACATTTGGGGGATGATAGACAATAAAGCATAGAGAACAGATATTAAGTCACACAAATACACAATGGTATTATAATTTTCGAACACACAATGGTATTATAATTTTCAAATACACAATGGCAGAAATTCTAGCATGGGGTTTCAAGAATTATGGCCTAATCCAAAATTCCCTCACAGTTCTTTAATGATGCTCATGTAGAGTATAGAATATGAACTGATTAAGGGAAATAATATTTTAATGTAGAGAGTCAATAAAGCTGGAGACATTTATATAAATTTAACACATTTTACCCGAAAGCATTTTTATCTCATTGCCTCTTGAATATATTACATACTATAGTGAATTGTATTTTATGTCTTGTATATATTGTCCCCATAAGTCTTGAATGCAATAGTGTCAAATTTAGCAGAGCACTGTATATTTTGAAATTTCTAAGTCATAATAGGTACAATAGAAATCATGAATTAATTAAATTCTTAACATCTAGATATATCCAGTTTTCCAAAATAGTATCCTAGCATTGAATTCCCAGCATCTTCACAACCCTACTAGATTGACTAATTCACTAACCTTTCAAATGCATTCAAAATTAACTATTAATGACTGATGATAAATAACAGTACTTTGTCATGTTGCAAGGATTAAATGAGCTAATATATTTAAAGTCAGTCTCAGGCCGGATATGTAGTTGCCATATATATACTTAAATTAAAAACTGCACTCTCTTGCCTTTTTGTCACCGGATACTTTAGTGATAAGTTAATGTGAAAATTTTAACGAAAAAAATATTTTGGGATGTGAAGGAAACATTTTTCTGAGGGCCTTTATATTATATTATGTAGTTAGCAACCCACTGCATTTAGCTATTTTGTTCAATAGATAATTGTACTACCACTTACATGAAGAATGTTAGAAAGTGTTAAGTCCTAGTCTATGCCAGATATGACACTAAGCACAGTGTCTACCAAGCAGCCCTCCAGAAAGTTACATTTGATTGATATGTTATTTCATTCTATTGTGCAGATAAGGCATAATCTTGTCCTGGTAAAGTCCTCATTTTGCAGAAAAAAAAAAATATCTTAATGCTTGTTTCTGTTGTACCACTAAGGTCTTATAATAAATACTCCTATTAAAATTCAGAGTGTCTCCTTTAATGTAATGATAACATCAGCAAATTTCATAAGCATTGGGGCAGCTAAAGCTAGAGAATTGATTAACTCTCTTACAAAGTGACCCTAATTCAACTAATTAGATGTTGAACAGGTGTTAAAGTACAGCTCCAGTGATTCATTATTTTCTTCGGGAGCTCTACCTATCTCATTTAAAGTTCCTAAAATTTAAAACAGTCCAGTCCATCGGAATACTTAAAAACATGAGGTCTCTTTGTACTGGAAAATCTATCTATAATAATTCTAATATACATGCAGGAAGCTATTTGCTAGATTCAAAGCTTAGTAAGCAACTCAGGCAGACCTGTGGTCTTTGTCATTAATTTATTGTCATTTGGAGAGGCCATTCTCACTACCATTTATCATTAAACACCAGTACCTTGACCCATATTAAACTGTAACTTGAAAATAGAGAAAGCTCACAGTACTCTGCATGGATGAAGGACTCCGGAGAATCGACTTTCAAGTTTCCACACTAAAAAATGTCTTTGGGTCAGTAATCACTATGAGATAGGAAAGTAGATACAAGCTTCTTACTGTTTCTATTTCTTGTTGTGTATTTCCCTCTCCTGTGGTGGAGTCCTACAGTAAAAGATAGAGATAACAATGTTTCCGCAATCAGATGTTTTAATATCGATAGACTTGGCCATTGAAGAAAATGGGCATCAGTTACAGTATTATTATCAATAATAGTACTTTAGTAAAAACATACTGTTTAAATTCATGTTTCTTATGTGCCAGGGAATGTCCTAAGCCTTTTAGGCCTTTTTATTCATTTAAACCTTATGTGAACTCTCTGTTGTGGGTGTTATTATCCTCATTTACATAAGGATAAACTGAAATTCAGTCTAGTAACCATATGTGAAGCAACAGTATGTGAAGGAACGTAATCATGTCTAAGTGGTTCTAGAGCACATACTTTCAAATAACGTACTGTGAGTCCCTCCTTTTCATGACTCTATGTCACAGCTCAGAGTTGAGGACTGGGAAAAAATAAAGGAATCTGGACTGGAAATCTAAGAGTAAACATTTATATTAAAGTGCAGGTGTTCATGTTGTTTCAATTAGAAGTTCATATAAAATTGCCAGGAGCACTGCCTGTGTATTTAAATAATGGAGTCAATTTTGCATATTTCTACTGTTACCATTCCTTGTTCTAAGCGTTCCTGCTTCGTTAGATTTTCCTTTGGATTCTCGCCTCTATTTATATTTTGCACCTCTCACCATGCTCCTGAAAAATACTCTTATTTACTCTTGATTCCCAGGGCAGATAGCAGCAACCCACACTTCTATTAACAGTACTTCCTAGTTTTCTCTTCATATATTTATTAATATGATTCATTCATTTATATGATTTAAACTAAGCAGCTATAACAAAGAGATTTCCAAAAATACAGTGACTGAGGGAAGATGGAAGTCAAAGGAATGACTCTCATCCTTGAGACATAGTATTGCTCTCTGGGTTTATTTATTTCCTGGAGATCAGAAAAAGGAAAGAAGAAGTGGAGGGCAAGGAGCTTCCTCTAAGGATGTGACCCAGAAATGAACTTTTGCACATATACTGAAAACTGATAGCAAGGGAGCCTGGGGAATATAGTCTCTAATTGCTAACACTCTCTAGGTGCATCAGAGAGGGAGCCAGGGTCTTAATTATAAGCTGAGTAACTGGAGAATGAATACTGATATCAATAACTGTCTCTTCCACAAGATTCAAACACTTTAGTTGCAGATCAGAGACACACTTTGTCTATTTATTTTCTTATCCCATTGCATTCCCAGCTATACATGTTTCTTATCCAGTTCCCTTAGCCTGCATGTCCCCAAATCAAAGTATAATTATTAAAAGTTCAAGAACAGCAATCACAACACTCAGCAATCACAACACTCAGCAATCACAACTCTATTTAAGATGAATAGAGTTGGAAGCCAATGTAATGGTCATAGTTGGGCAAGAGGTCAGACCAGAAGAAATAAACACAGAACAACATAGGCAAAATAATCCGATTGTTCAGTGTTTCTATGCATTTTAAATGGAGGCTGACCAATAATCTGGCCCATATATTTATTTGTAGTTTAGTTGATTGTTCTGACCTCACTTCTTACAAAATTTGATATTTGTAAGACAGACTATGTCAGACAGGCTGTGAAATTACATAGCACCAGAGAGCTAATATGGCTGATTAGAAAATAACGCTAAGGACCAAAAATACAATTTCAGTTCTTTACTATAGTGAATTGCTTTTTTTTTCAGGGGCTTTGCCACAGAAATTATCCACATGCTGTCTCAGCGGAGTTGTTTCCAGATAGTTCAGGATCCTTGTTTCTCTATCCTGATTTTAAAAGGCCCTTTTTCAATGTGATAGCCTAATCTGAACACAGCAATCTTGATGGGAAATAAATAGAAAATATGTGTCTATTTGCACAACAGGTTTTATTTGTTTTTAGCAGCCATGTCAGGGTCACTGTTGAACCACATGAGGTCCACGCCAATTAAAATTCTCATAGGGGTTGTGACCAAGATGGTAGAGTAGGAAGACCCTGAGCTCACCTCCTCTCAAGATTACAACTACTTACAGAGTATCTATCTATGCAAATGACCTTCAGACCAGCAGAAAAGATTTTCCATCACTAAGGATATAAAGAAGCAACCACAATGAGATGGGTGATGGGGCGAAGGCGTGTTATAGTCAACACCCATATCCCGCTGTTGGCAACCCACACATGAGAGGATAATCACAATTGCAGAGGCTCTCCCCAAGGAGTAAGGGGTCTGAGCCCACATCAGACTTTACCAAGTGGGATTTACCCCAGGGATGCAAAGGTAGATCAATATTTGCAAATCAATCAATGTGATATACCATATTAACAAACTGAAGAATAAAAATCATACTATTTCAATAGATACAGAAAAAGCTTTTGACAAAATTCAACATTCATTTATGATAAAGACTCTCAAGAAAGTGGGTAGATAGAATGAACCACAACATAATAAAGGCCATATATGAGAAACCTAGAACCACCATCATACTTAACATGAAAAGCTGAAAGTATTTTCTCTATGATCAGGAGCAGGACAAGGATGCCCACTCTCACCACTGTTAGTCAACATAGTATTCAAATTCCTAGGCACGGCAATCAGAAAAGAAAAATAAATAAAAGAAATCCAAATTGGAAAAGGAAAATTCAAACTGTCACTGTTTGCAGATAACATGATATTATACACAGAAAATTCTAAAGATGCCACCAAAAAATTATTAGAATAAATGAATTCAGTAAAGTTGCATGATACAAAATTAATATACAGAAATCTGTTGCATTTCTATACACTAATAACTATCAGAAAGAGAAATAAAGAAAACAATCTCATTTACAATTGCATCAAAAAGAATAAAATACCTAGGAATAAATCAAACTAAGGAGGTAAAAGACCTGTACTAAGAAAACTATAAGACACTGATGAAGGAAATGGAACATGATACAAACAAATAGAAAGATATACTGCATTCATGGAGTGGAAGCTTTATTAGTATTAAGATGACCATACTACCCAAAGCAATCTACAGATTCAGTGTAATCCCAATTAAAATATCAATGGCATTTTTCACAGAACTAGAAAAAACAGTTCTAAAATTTGTACAAAAACACAAAAGATCCTGAATTGCCAAAAAAAAAAAAAAAAAAAAAAATCTTGAGAAAGAAGAACGAAGTTGGAAGTAACACAGTCCTGATTTCAAACCTCACTACAGTAATTAAAACAGTATTGTATTGGCACAAAAACAGTAAATCACATAGATCAATGGAACAGAATAGAGAGCCCAGAAATAAACCCACACTTTTACGGGTAATTAATCTACAACAAAGGAGGTAAGAATATACAATATGAAAAAGACAGCCTTTTTAAGAATTAGTGCCAAGAAAACTGGACAGCTACATGCAAAAGAATCAAACTGGACTACTTTCTCACACCATACACAGAAATTAACTCAAAGTGGATGAAAGACTCACATGTAAGATCTGAAATCATAAAACTCTTAGAAGAAAACATAGGGAGTATGATCTTTGACAACAGTGTTAGCAAAAAATTTCTTTTTGGATCCCTATCCTCAGGCAAGGGAAACAAAAGCAGAAATAAACAACTGAGACCACATTAAACTAAAAAGCTTTTTGCACAGTGAAAGAAACCATCAACAAAATGAAAAAGCAGTCTACTGAATGGGAGAAGATATTTGCAAATGACATATCTTATAAGGGGTTAATATCCAAAATATACAAAGAATGCATATAACTCAACATCAAAAAAATAAAAAATCTGATTAAAAAATGGGCAGAGGACTTGAATAGACATTTTTCCAAAGGGGACATATAGATGGCCAACAGATATATGAAAAAAGGTGTT
Source organism: Balaenoptera ricei (assembly GCF_028023285.1). NCBI lineage: Eukaryota > Metazoa > Chordata > Mammalia > Artiodactyla > Balaenopteridae > Balaenoptera > Balaenoptera ricei. The sequence continues at coordinate 74,439,243 of NC_082651.1, read as the reverse complement.
CAACATCATTAACCATCAGGGAAACCATGACTTTTAAGCCTAGAGAACCCAGAGTCACAGGGGTGAAAGGAAGCAATCCTCCAAAAGATTCATGTGGAATGAGCTTTCAGGGTTCACCAAACCATCTGCTCTACGTATTGTGGGTGCAGAATAATATAGTGACCATTGTGCAAGTGCTGCTATGAGTATTTTGCCTTGTCTTCAGAGGATATTTTCTTTGAATTGGGGCTTCAGCTGCACCATTGATAGGTCATCCCATTGCTGTTTTGGATTGGGCAGTCATGGGTTGTATGGTATGTGACAGGACCACAGGATTCCATGGTGATGTGCACATTGCTGCACCTCCTTTGCTATAGAGTGAGTCCCTTGAACATAATACTCTTTGGGATGCCATGTAAATGTATCAAATACTTACAAGTCCCTAGACAATGGTCCTGGATAGGGCCCTTCAAGCAGGAAGGAAAAACCTATACCTAAAACACGTATCAATTTCCATTAAAATAAATCACTATCTCTTCCAGGTTGAAGGAGTCTAGTGTAATAAACCTGCTACAAAGGAAATGATTGGTTTCTTTGAGTAATGTGACTCTATCAGGGATTTAGATTTAAACTTTGTTGCTGATGGGCTGAAATCCATAAGCTGTAGTAGCTATACCAGACTGGAAAGTGGAAATCCATGCTGTTGGGCCCACCCATACCACCGTAACTCTTCTATTCATTTATTCATTGTGCCAGAATTGGGGGAGAGGGGACTAACAAAGACTGGCTGATGTCAACTAGCCAAGGCATACTCTACTTGGCTATATAGTACCCCTTCCATGGTGGATATGCACCAGTGGGCATTAACATGAAATACAAAGATTTTTACACTTTGTGTCCATTCCTATAGGCACATCCCATGGTGCTATTCCAGATGTCCTCACCAATTTTCTGATTTTTCTCTTTTCAGCTTCTGATGAACGTGCCAACCCATTTCTTTTTCTCTGTTCAGCCTCTGAGCACTCTCCAAGCAATTTGCCACTGCTCATGAATCTATATACTGTTGGCCCCCTGGCCTTTAGTATCTGTGAATGGAGAACCACAGATATAGAGGGCCTACTGTGGGAATTGAGTATTCATGGATTTTAGTATCGGCAGTGGGTCCTGGAAGCAATCCCCATGGATGCTGAAGGACAACCGTACTGACTCAGGTTATTTCTAGTTAACTAAAGTGGATTATCAGCTGCAATACATATTCAGCTTGCAGTCACTTTTAATAAGCACCCAGATCAGAGAAATGACATGGCCTTGTTTTCTGCCTCCATCATTTGGCCATAAGGAAGCCACCACGTGGGCATAGAAGAGAGCTGAGGAAGAGAGCTGATTCAACAGCTGTGTATTACATGGAGTCTGGGTAACCTTGCTTGTGTGACAAACTTATGGTTTCTGGCACTGCTCATGCTTAGTCCCAAATGCACAACTTCCATCTTACAATGGATTTCTAATGATCTTCTTTGACTTCATGATTTGGTAGGTGCAACAGAACCAAGCACATAATAGTCACATGATAACTTGGTAACAGTCACTGTGTCTCTACCAGGTCATGTTAGCCAGCTAATTTGAGCCAGAGGCTATCTATTCTCCACCTATCACTGTGATGGGTTTTTCATTGCCAGCAGGATTTGGGTGCTCTGTCTCCAAAATTTTATCTGAATGTGCACTTTCTTAGACTACTCCAATCACTGACTCTTACAGGAAACAGGACTGAGATGGAGATTAGCATGGTGGATGATAATTCAAGAGTGCTCTTGGGATCAATGTTATGGGGAAGAGAAGGAAGAAGATTGGATAGAGGGATAATTTAGGTTGTTGAGCAGTCACAGTAAGGCTTCAGCCAACCCTACATGGAACTCTGAAGCCAGAATAGCCCTTCAGAGTTGTCACAAGTTGTGACAAAGGGTCCAGTCCTTTATACAACTTATTGACCAGTCACTGGATGGGGGCTGTCCTGGGAAGAAGGTGCGACTTTGGGGGAGATGACTCTCTTTAGCTAAGGACAATTCCTTGAGAGGACTGACAGTTGACACCTATCAACCTTCCTTCCGTGGGGTTTGAAAGGGAGGATGAGCCCTTCGAAAGATCTGAGCCAGCACCACATCTCTGACACTTTCAAATGTTACTTCACCAGGATGGGTCAGAGATTTTAAGCCAAGTTTTTTGTCTCTTTTTGTAAATTTGGTCTTAACTCTAAACCCTTTGCTTTCTACTATGACAAAGTTTTGTCTGTCATTCCATATAGTATTTAAAAATGTCAAAATGTTGTCTGAGGGTAGATATATACAGCTATAATCATTATTTAACTGCAATTTTTATTCCACTATTTTCACCTAAAATGATATTTTTCAATATATCTTTTGAAAAAACGGTTGCCTGTATTTTCCTCCTTGGTATATTTTGAAAGTTGAGATTGTAGAACACTTTTATCATGTTTGCATTATGACTGCAGGCAGGTAACTCTGTGAATTATGTTTAAACAACTGCTAAAGAGATTATAACTCCCCTGTGGACATAATCAAAACAAATCAGTAATATTCTAGTCAATGTTTCTTTCTTTTTTTTTTTTTTTTTTACTATAATTGCAGATCAATAAATGATTGATTAGATTGCTACACAATCACTTTGATTTGGTTATTGGATTGACTAAAATAACATGGATCACCGAGGATTCCCATAACTCCCATACCAATCATCTACTCTGAGGGATACACGGAGTGAGGGTAGTTTTCCACCTGAAAGAGTAGAACCAACAGCCTCCTTCTTACCTGTGACTCAAGAAAACAAAGCATTCACAACCACTGCTTAATCAGGATCAGGCCCAAGAATGAGCAGAAGAAACTAAGTTTTGTCATTTTTTATCTCTAAGCTAAGAGGTCAGATGAAACTACACCTGATCTGCAATAACTTCTGATTCTCTGAGTGTTGAATAGCATTTAATTTGAAGTATTTTCCTGAATAAGAGTTTACTTTTCTTCATTACCAACACACCAATCCCTGAATTGTCTTTTATGACTGGTTTGAATGCCATTATTTACCTGTGTTTCAGTGGCCAGAGGAATTTCAAATTTTAACATAGGACGTAACGTTCAGCATTACTTTGCTTTATTTCTTAAGATACCTGAACAAAAGTTTTGTAATTTACTCTAGATAGAACATGGGATGGTAAAAGTTTTCTGTAAAGAGCCATACAGTAAGTATTTTCAGCTTTGTGGGTCATTTGGTTTCTGGTGAATGGACCTAGTTCTGCTGTTACAGCAAGAAAGCAGCCATGGATAATGCCTAAATGAATGGGCATGGCTGTGTTCCAATAAAACTTTATTTAAAAAAATAAGAGTCAAGCCAGATTCGACCTGTGGGCTATAGTTCACCTATAAGTCATTGTTTGCCAACCTTTCATTTATACAATTCCAAAGAACAGAGCCAGGTGAAAAGTGAGTCATTTCACTAAGTGAATGTTTGGTTTACTGAAACCCCCAAATTTTGATGCTTGAAAATACTCAACAGATGGAGTGAATATCCTTAGCTTAAATCTGACTGTCTGACAGCGTATAAGCAGAGCCACCCAATCCATCACAGGCTGTGGCAGAAAGATGCAGGCAAACCAAATCTTTTGACCTTCTATGAGTCCCTATGAAATTTAGCAGTAAATTCCACTGAACAAAAATGTAAGATCTAGATACTGTTCTAGACACGGGGGTCAAAAAATATAAGTACCCACTTTTTGTAGGATTCTATATGCCCCACCATTATATACTTATTTTTAAACATATCTAAAATCAAGTTAAGAACACAATTTTCATCCTTCTAGCCTCTCCCCCAGATAATTAACTTGCTTTTCTCTTGTGGTCATATTTCTGGAAATATACATTTGTTAAATGTAGCTGAGTTAATTTTTTATCATGAAAAATCATTTCCTTTTATAACATACTAGCTTTGCATGGATTCTTTTTTCTCTACATAATTGGCTGATCTATCAGATCTGAGAATTCAAGAATTTTGTTATACCTTCCTAAAGAAGTCACATGATGATCTATCATTTCTCTTGTTGAAAAATGTAGGGATTGCTTTGGAGATGGAATGGCTCTCAGATTTATTCATTATTATATTTAATTTCATACTTTTGGCACATCAAATTCCAAGCTAATGTTTTATGCTGCTTCACACACAACTTGCCATTCAATTGATGCCGTTAGTATATCATTTCTCTCATCTGCTAAGTGTATCTCAGAATGTTATACGACTTTTTTCTAGATCTGTGAAATCATCACTGTAGTTTATGTGAAACATGAAGTTTATCCATTTTTGACTAGCTCACCTCTGGAATGTAAAATTTGCTACTAGACAGCAAAGTCTGAGACAAAATTTTATCTGACAGTTTACAGTGCGATCCTTCCCATCCTTATGCTTTACATATTTTTCTTTGTTTCTGCTTCTAAGTATAATAGGTTACATATATTGAAATCATTATACCTCTCTAATGTACATTCTGTCCACATCATGATTAGGGAATGCCAGGCATGACACTTAATATAATTAATAGTAATGGTTGATCGAGGTCTCATCCTCACCTACATGTTTGTGTACTATACCTAGATCTCTTGGGATTTTATTTAATTGAAATTCCAGAAATGATTTACATGTAGTCTATCTTTCTTACAGTTCTTCACAGTTATTTTTTTCATATTCAGCAGTGCACAATAACTCCATGTATGTTTGGTAGAGGCTGGAAAATCCACATCATAATATCCCTATGAGAATAAACTATTTAGACAATATCAACTGATAATCACAGGAACATTTTTTGAAACAACTGGCTCTCCAAAATTTGACATAACTCTCTTCACTAAGACTAAAAATTTAACATGACATGGAAAACAGCTACAGAAAATAATTCAAGTTTGCCTATTTGTTTAGGAGAGTTCTGGGGACACTCAATGAAGCACACTGAGAGTCTCGGCCATTAGATTTGTTATTGCCCTCAATGAAGTAAAACTGTGGCAGCACATAAAATGAGCCATCTTTGTCATCCTTATCATCTACAACAGAGGTCAGACATTGAGCAGAACCTATCCATTGACTATAGAAAAAAGACAAAAGATAGAGGGAAACATGGATTTTTCTTAAAACCTACCAGTATTAGTTTCCTAGAGCTGCCACAAACTGGGTGGCATAAAATGAGAGAAACTTATTCTCTCACAGTCTGGAACCCAGAAGTTCAAAAGCAAGGTGTCATCAGAACCACACTCTCTGGAGGCTCTACAGGAAAATCCATTCCTTGCTTCTTCTAGCTTCTGATGGCTGTTGGGATTCCTTGACCAGTGACCACATCATTTCAGTCTCTGCCTCTGTGGTCACATTACCTCCTTCTCTTCTGTATGACTGTGTCCCTCGGTGTTTCTTGGTCTAATCTCTCTATCTTTTACGAGGTTACATGTGATTGCATTTAGGGTTTAGGGCCCACCTAGAAAATCCAGGATAAACTCCTCTCAAGATCCTAAACTTAATCACATCTGTAAACACCCATTTTTTCCCAGATAAAATAACTTTCAGAGGTTCTGAGGATTAAGCCATGGACATATCTACTTAGGGACCACCAGTGTATCCAGCCCATACACTATCTTTCTTTTTTTTTTTTTTTTTAAATTTATTATTTATTTATTATTTTTATTTTTGGCTGTGTTGGGTCTTTGTTTTTGTGTGAGGGCTTTCTCCAGTTGCGGCGAGTGGGGGCCACTCTTCATCGCGGTGCGCGGGCCTCTCACTATCGCGGCCTCTCTTGTTGCGGAGCAGAGGCTCCAGACGCTCAGGCTCAGTAGTTGTGCCTCACGGGCCCAGTTGCTCCGCGGCATGTGGGATCTTCCCAGACCAGGGCTCGAACCCGTGTCCCCTGCATTGGCAGGCAGATTCTCAACCACTGCGCCACCAGGGAAGCCCACACTATCTTTCTATAGCTTGGTTATGCAACCAGAACTTTCTCTTTCTCATCCCTTAAAAATATTTTTTTTACTTACTAGATTAGTTAAAATTAGATTTTTCTTTCTTTTTTAGATTTTTTTGTCCAAGCTGTGCGGCTGCTTGTAGGATCTCAGCTCCCCGACCAGGGATTGAACCCTGGCCACGGCAGTGCAAGCCTGGAATCCTAACCTATAGGTCACCTGGGAACCCCCCAAAATTAGATTTCTGATATTAACATCATATTAGTTTTCCATGTTTCAAAAGTAAAATGGTGAAATAATAATTATATCAAGTTTCCTATCTTGTTTTGCTGGCTCTGTATAATTAGTAAAACTTATTTATGGTCAATTTATCAGTACAAAATCAAGGGTCTTAATTATATGCATGCTATTTAGCCAATCATTTCACTTACTGAATTATTCTTATAAATCTATTTAAAGATGTGCACAATGATTTAGTAGTATTTATAATAAAAAGTAAAGTAGTATTCCAACAGTAGAGGAATAGACTTCCATCACTGGTAGATTAGGAGACTGGATATATTGAATGTCTCTCCTGATTAAAACAACAAAAAATGTTGGATGTATTCTAAACTCTATTTTAAAATACATCCTTTAACTAGCAAGAAAAGAAGCAATCCTCAGAGGTCAAATACTAAATGAAAGTTTAGAATCCAGAGATATAAGTAGAGCAGTGAAGCTGCATTTGCTCTGTGGGCATTTTTCAGTTCCAAGATACTTTAACTTTGATTTTCATAGCTTTGCAGCCCATGGGACATAAGATATAAAGGAGTCTATTAAAAAACGATCTTCTTGGAACTGGGATCACAATGGCCTAATCTCTCAGTTTATGGGTGAAGCAAAAATCCCATCGACCTCCACACCCATATACGATATATCCTTAGAAGAAAAAAAAGGAAAACAAGAAAAAGCTCAAGGGCTTCCCTGGTGGCGCAGTGGTTAAGAATCTGCCTGCCAATGCAGGGGACACGGGTTCGAGCCCTGGTCTGGGAAGATCCCACATGCCGCGGAGCAGCTGAGCCCGTGAGCCACAATTACTGAGCCTGCGCGTCTGGAACCTGTGCTCCGCAACAAGAGAGGCCGCGATAGTGAGAGGCCCACGCACCGTGATGAAGAGTGGCCCCCACTTGCCACAACTAGAGAAAGCCCTCGCACAGAAACGAAGACCCAACACAGTCATAAATAAATAAATTAAAAAAAAAAAAAAGACTTACTGCCTGTTAAAAATAAATAAATAAAAATTGTTAAAAAAAAGAAAAAGCTCAAGAAAAACCTTGAGTTTTGCTCCTCAGTAGAAAGAAAAAGAAATATATCTCATGCAGTTTCCCCTCCCAAATTCATCCTATGTAGGTGGTCTGAAAATGGTCAGGCCAAGCATTTGTCTTCAAGAAGCCCAAATTCTTGTGTTCTTGGGTACTTGATAGAAAAATAATCCAAATAAATCTTTATAGAATAACTTACCTTCAACAGAAGTCGCAAAGTATTGCCTCCTTTAAAACTTCAAATAGTATTAGTTTAATGATTGACTGATTAATAAAAAGAGTTAAGAAAGAAAGCACAAATGTTACTAAGCAGGAAAAGCTGACAAACAAAAACAAATTCCACTAGGCACAGAGTATAAGCATATTTATTCAATGTAGAAATAAATAATATGATAAATATTATATATATATACCCAAATAGAGTAATAAACCTCTTATAAATTAAAATTATTGAAACTGAAAAGTCAATAAATGGGTCAGTAGCAGATTGGATCTAGGAAAAGTCAATTAACTTCCTTGAGCCAATGTATTGATATATGCAATTAAAATACATATGATTGATATCTTACAGGTTGTATAAATCTGATGCATTGTATGTGAAAGCATTACAGAAAAAATAAAGCACTGGGCTTCCCTGGTGGCGCAGTGGTTGAGAATCTGCCTGCTAATGCAGGGGATGTGGGTTCGAGCCCTGGTCTGGGAAGATCCCACATGCTGCAGAGCAACTAGGCCCGTGAGCCACAACTACTGAGCCTGCGCGTCTGGAGCCTGTGCTCCGCAACAAGAGGGGCCGCGATAGTGAGAGGCCCGCGCACCGCGATGAAGAGTGGCCCCCGCTTGCCGCAACTAGAGAAAGCCCTTGCACAGAAACGAAGACCCAACACAGCCAAAAATAAATAAATAAATTAATTAATTATTTTAAAAAAGCACTTCCTTTTGCCTCTGGGTTCCCAGGTGATGACACCTGGCTTCACCTCCGCCTCCCTCTCTTAAAAAAAAAAAGAAGAAAAAAGCACTATTTCAATTCAATCATTTAGTTGCTATTATAAATCTATATATTAGCCCATTATCTACAAGCTTCCCATTACTCCCTAATTTGAGCAGACCAATATTTTACCCTCCTGGTTTGGGGAAAGATACAAGGTAGCCAAATAACAGGAACAAATTCAAAGGTCCTGGGCATAAGACAGAGAATGTCAAAGAATATGTAATTAACCTAAGCCACTCAGAATAATTGTGAGAAAAGCACTAAGAACCCTGAACTCATTACTCTTAATACAGAGAAGGGAAAGGGGTATGGAGAACACAGTGGATCTGTCCAGGCAGAAAGAGACTGAGGCAATCCCAAAGTATTCCTTCCGGATCCAGAAATGTGCAATGGGAAGGTGACATGGATTCCAATAGGAATGAACTGCAATTGTGAACATGGCTTCAAATGGGGAATAAAGCCCATAAATAAAGACAAGATTGGAATGCAGATGACAACATGAATTCCAGCATAAACACTTTATGACTGAGAAGACCAAATAGATCTCAACTCCACCAAATTACTCGGTGTTTTGAAAGCTCTGTGTAACTTATATTCACCTTGAGTAAAGAGTAGAAATGACCTTAAGTTGATTGAGATTTCGTTCTTTTTCTAGGCAGAAAAAAAGACCAATGTGATTATTGGGCTTCATTAACATTATCAGGAAATAAGTTTTATATTACTAGCGTACTTGAATTTGTGGCTCAAGAGTCATATTTACTACACATTCAGTACTCACTGAGTATTTTTTTAACATCTTTATTGAAGTATAATTGCTTTACAATGTTGTGTTAGTTTCTGCTGTATAACAAAGTGAATCAGCTATACGTATACATATATCCCCATATCCCCTCCCTCATGCGTCTCCTTCCCACCCTCCTTATCTCACCCCTCTAGGTGGTCATAAAGCACAGACCTGATCTCCCTGGGCTATGTGGCTGCTTCTCACTAGCTATCTATTTTACATTTGGTAGTGTATATATGTCCTAGCCACTCTCTCACTTTGTCCCATCTTCGCCTTCCCCTTTCCCGTGTCCTCAAGTCCATCCTCTACGTCTGTGTTTTTATTCCTGTCCTGCCCCTAGGTTCTTCAGAACCATTTTTTTTTTTTTTTTTTAGATTCCATATATATGTGTTAGAATATGGTATTTGTTTTTCTCTTTCTGACTTACTTCACTCGGTATGACAGACTCTAGGTCCATCCACCTCACTACAAATAACTCAGTTTCGTTTCTTTTTATGGCTGAGTAATATTCCATTGTATATATGTGCCACATCTTCTTTATCCATTCATCTGTCGATGGACACCTAGGTTGCTTCCATGTCTTGGCTACTGTAAATAGTGCTGCAGTGAACACTGTGGTACATGATTCTTTTAGAATTATGAGTTTCTCAGGGTATATGCCCAGTAGTGGGATTGCTGGGTCGTGTGGTAGTTCTATCTTTAGTTTTTTAAGGAAGCTCCATATTGTTCTCCATAGCGGCTGTATCAATATACATCCCCACCAGCAGTGCAAGAGAGTTCCCTTTTCTCCACAGCCCCTACAGCATTTATTGTTTGGAGATATTTTGATGATGGCCATTCTGACCGTTGTGAGGTGATACCTCATTGTAGTTTTGATTTGCATTTCTCTAATGATTAGTGATGTTGAGCATCCTTTCATGTGTTTGTTGGACATCTGTATGTCTTCTTTGGAGAAATATTTATTTAGGTCTTCTGCCCATTTTAGGATTGGTTTGTTTGTTTTCTTGATATTGAGTTGCATGAGCTGCTTGTATATTTTGGAGATTAATCCTTTGTCAGTTGCTTCATTTACAAAAATATTCTCCCATTCTGAGGGTTGTCTTTTTGTCTTGTTTATGGTTTCCATTGTTCTGCAGAGGCTTTTAAGTTTCATTAGGTCTCATTTCTTTATTTTTGTTTTGTTTCCATTTCTCTAGGAGGTGGATCAAAGAGGATCTTGCTGTGATCTATGACAGAGTGTTCTTCCTATGTTTTCCTCTAAGACTTTTATAGTACCTGGCCTTACATTTAGATTTTTAATCCACTTAAAGTTTATTTTTGTGTATGATGTTAGAGAGTGTCCTAATTTCATTCTTTTACGTGTAGCTGTCCAGTTTTCCCAGCACCACTTATTGAAGAGGCTGTCTTTTCTCCACTGTATATTCTTGCCTCCTTTATCAAAGATAAGGTGACCATAAGTGTGTGGGTTTATGTCTGGGCTTTCTATCCTCTTGCATTGATCTGTATTTCTGTTTTTGTGTCAGTACCAGACTGTCTTGATTACTGTAGCTTTGTAGTATAGTCTGAAGTCAGGGAGCCTGATTCCTCCAGCTCCGTATTTCTTCCTCAAGATTGCTTTGGCTATTCGGGCTTTTTTGTGTTTCCATACAAATTGTGAATTTTTTTGTTCTAGTTCTGTGAAAAATGCTATTGGTAGTTTGATAGGGATTGCATTGAATCTGTAGACTGCTTTGGGTAGTAGAGGCATTTTCATAATGTTGATTCTTCCAATCCAAGAACATGGTATATCTCTCCATCTATTTGTATCATCTTTAATTTCTTTCATCAGTGTCTTATAGTTTTCTGCATACATAGTCTAATAGAAAGCAAACACTGTTACTCACTCAAGGGATTTTATTTAATATTGGAAAAGTGTAAACATCAATTCATTACATCTTTACAAGTCTAGTATTCTACCCATCTATTAGGCTCACATTTGATATATTTTTACATGCATCTCATGCACTGCATAATAATTTTGCCATAAAAATAGTTTATAAATTGAAAAGCTTTCAGCAAATTACAAAGGAAAAAAGACAAAGAAAAATGCCCAGTGATTGTTTCAGCATCAGCAGTAAGTCAGAGGTCAGCAACCTATATTAAATGCTTAAATATTTATATTAAATAATGAATATTTAAAGACTACAATCAAATTGAAAGATTTCTGTGAAATAGAACCTGGAATGAGATTTCAACACAAGTACACAGTGCAGACAGTGTTTCTAGTTCAATGGGAGTTTTACTGAATTCTTCAAAATATGTCCTTATTGTATTTGCATGTATGCATAAAAAATTTGGACCAAAAAAAATGTTCATGTAAGTAGGTGAATGAGCATACCATTTGTATGTCATCAAATAGTGCTATCATGGAAACTATAATAATCGACTATGCCTGATGAAGGTTAAACATTTTTCAGAAATATTCTGATATTGTTCATATAACAGTGAACAGCCAACATACAAAATTTTAAAGAAACGTATGTTTAACATTTGATGAGGATGAAACCTGAGGACTAGAGAAATGTTTTCAGAGTTATTATTTTTGGTCTTACTTATAAATAAATAGTTCTATCTTCCCTTATTCCAGTTATTAATGCATTTATTAATTGTTTATTCAATATATATTTCAATATTCTAGTTATTTATGCTTGGAGGTTTGCTTTTCCTTCAGATAGAAAAAAACAAAAAAATCTCAATTATACATCGTTTCATATATCATTTGCTCCCTACAATAAAAGTCAAAAAAAGTTAGCTTATTGATAGTATATTTCTCCCCATTCATTTATTTCAATGTATTATAGTTAAATAATCATATTTCTTCATATGCTCTCCAACATTTGTAACTTTAAGTAATATTGCTAAATCTTTATTTCTTAGTTTATTATTTTTCTAATCTTTACTCTCCAGTATATAAGATGAGCCTAATAGAGTGGCTCCTACTCTAATTTCTAAATCCTTTCATTTTCTAATCCTTCCATCTTACTATCACCAACACTGTCATCATTATTAATAAAAATTCTTGTCATCTAAGTACAAATCTAACAGTTGGATTGGTTGCAGCCACATATTTTAGGACGGAAAACCCCACTATATTGGATTAAAGAAAACAGAAGTGGATTTGGTTTTCTTTATAAAGAACTCTGGAGGTAGACAGTACAGTTGGTTATCCCTCGGTATCTGCAGGGGATTGGTTTTAGGACCTCCATGGGTACCAAAATCTGCAGATACTCAAGTCCCTTATAAAAATTATGTAGTAAATTGCATATAATCCACACACATTCTCCTGTATACAGTTGGCCCTCCTGATCCATGGGTTCCACATCTGCAGAATCAACCAACTGCAGATGAAAAATATTTGAAAAAAATTCCAGAAATTTCCAAAAAGCAAAACTATAATTTGCTGTGCACCAGCAACTATTTACATAGCATTTACTCTGTATTATATATTACAATTACTCTAGAGATGATTTAAAGATTACATGGGAATGTCCAAAAGTTATATAAGGAACTTGAACGTGCAAGAATTTTAGTATCTGAGGATAGGTCCTGGAACCAATTCCCTGTAGACAGAGGGATGACTGTACTTTAAATAATCTCTAGATTACTTATAATACCAAATAGAATGTAAATGCTACGTAAATAGTTGCCAGCATGCTTCAAATTCAAGTTTTGCTTTTTGGAAATTTCTAGAACTTTTTTTCGAACACTGTCAATCCACAGTTAGTTGAATCAGTGCATGCAAAACCTGAAGATAAGGGGGGTCAACTACTGTGTTCAATGCCAGGTATCCTCTCACCAGGGTCCCAGGCTCTTCTATTCTGCTCTAGCATTCTGGTGCACGGATGCCATCTTCAAAATCAACCATGGCCTAAAGCAAGTAATGTAGCTCTAACTGTCAGAGAAGAATTGCAAGCAAGAACTACAGAAAAAAAAAAAAAAAAACCCAAAAGGAGAAAGAGGAGTGGGCCTTTCTTTTTAAGGAGACTTCCTGAAGTTTCATCACATCATCCCTGCTTTCACCTTACTACTTGGTCACATGGCCACACTCAAATAATTGTATTCTGCGATAGGCAGCCTATTTATCTAGCAAATCAGGTTCTATTAGTAAGTAATTATTTATTTAATTTAATTTTTCTATTTATTAAGTATAGTTGACTTACAATATTGTATTCATTTCAGGTGTACAACACAGTGATTCACTATTTCTATAGATTACACATCATACAAAGTTATTATAAAATATTGACTATATTTCCTATGCTGTACATTACATCCCTGTGACTTATCTCTTTTATAACTGGTGGTTTGTGCCTCCTAATCCCTTTCATCTATTTCATATGTAAATAATTAGTAAGTAATAGAAAAGAATAAAGTTGGGAGGCAAATAACATTCCTTGATCCAACAATCATCATTAGTACTTGGTTCACTGGTTAAGTTTTAAAATTGGGAATCACTAATAACATTTTCATTCTTAACTTGGAGTAACATTGTCCAGTGCCAGGTTAGATGGTTTTCTAACAGTATATATTTCTTCTTTCTGAGTTCAGTGTCATGACTCCTAGTCCAATCAAAAGAGAATGGTTCTAATGTCATATCAAATAGATGCTCTTATTTTATATCTAAACAACTATCTAAAATTATATCATACCTTAGTTTGCTTGTATGATTTTCTGTTTTTTGAATTAAGCAAACCTTTATTGAAGCTTAAATTGTGGTACAGAAATACATTTCAACTGATTTAAGTCCAACACCATGAAGAGAGAAATTATGGCACCAAAATTTTCCCTCCTCTATCATACACACTAGGATTAATTTATATTACTATTCAATTTATAGTTTGTCTCTTGGAGACAAATATGCTACTCTCACTGAGTACATAAGCTTCCTGCTTGTCAGTTTTTGTCACCCTTATGATTGAACATTGCACATCCTTCAAAAGTATGTCCCACTCGGATCTTGGGATGGTGCCAAGATTGCCAGATCTTTGGTTTGCGTCGGGTTGCTGCCTGGAGAACCAAACCTCCAGCAGCTTCTCGGTCCCTTGGAAAAAATGTGCAGCAATGAAGACTCAACGCAGTCCAAAAAAATATAATAAACGAATAAATTAAAAAAAAATTCCTATCTGCATATTTAAGAGATCAACTCTGACACACTGAATCATCTCTTTTTCGTATGATTACAAGGCAAATGTCCAGACACCAAACGGTAAATTCACAAAGTTAAATGCTACTAACATTGAAGCCATCCTAGTTCCTCAAATACCCTCTGTAAATGTGAGCTCTCCACCAAACTCTCCTTTCCAAAGGTGCCCTTAATATATCTCAAACACACCAGGGAAAACACTTTTGCAAAGTCACAGCTCTGATTATAACAATCCACTACTAAAACAAACAACATCTTATTGCTTTTAATTGACAAAGAATTAAGTGCAGACACATAGATCAAGGCCCATCCACAGTGCCTACATCTTAAGCCTAATCTTCCTCTGCACACCCCCCCCAATTTGTATAGGTTGCCTGTTACACACATTCCTGAACACAGCCCTCACTTTTCTGTCTCCTCCTTTATCACGCTATTCTCAGCCCCTAGGAGTCTCTTGCCTATTGTTTGTTTTTTGAAATCCTATTCATTTTCAAGGTCATTCTCAAATGTCACACTCTTCATAAAACCCTTTTGATCCATCCTCCACCTAATAAGACTATAACTGCCTACTCTTGTGAATTTCCATAGCACTGAATTGTTCCTCTCCCAGAGCAGTTATCTTTTGCCCTATAATATCACTATTTATTCTTTAGCTGTATTTCTTCCACTGAGAACAAATAACATCTTAATCTTCTAGGTGCTCACTAAAATGTCAGGCATAATACTTCATGGAAAATAGGTGTCCAGAAAACATTTGCATAAGAGAAACTAATCAGGGATTTGTTTATTTTACCTATTAGTCCTCTCCATATGTATTGCTGGTGATGAAATCTAGAATATATTCAAAACGTTAAAGTGGAAAAAAAAAAACCAGCGTTTCATAAACCTCATGTAAAATTAGGTATATAATAAAGATCTTAGTGTTCCTTCAAATCTTTCTTATCGGAGAACAAAATATACACATATCTTCAAACCATGTTAAAATGAACTATGTACACTTTTACTACCTGAGGGTGTCATATTTACATCAACAGAAAGAATCAGCAAATCCTAACTTAAAAATATATGCGAGATCATCAAAGTTACAAAAATGCTAAAGGCTAAAACTTTTACATTCAGAACTCATTTAAAGTAGAACCTCATAGCATTTAACATAGATAAATTTCCAATGTTCAAGCCTCATGAAAAATTCTTTGGTTGAATTGTTGTTAACATGAAATATAGCCTTTCCCCAAGAACGATAATGAAATTATGGTGACAATGATCTACTCCAAAAATGCTACTTGCATTCATGTTAAATCAGAGTTTAAATTTTCATCTCTTTTGATTTCTTGTTTCAACAACTAAATTATTAAACTCCTACTATGTTCATAGCAATATATATAAAACCTTAATATATTAATTAATTAATATAATAACATATATCACCTTAAATATAGTAGAGTATGTGTGTGTGTGTGTATATATTATATATATGTAAAATCAAATTTGCCCAGGCAAGTAGGTTAAAAAAGGTTGTGTAGCTGCTCTATGATAGGACAGATTAAAAATCTCATTACCTGCTTGAACAATTATTTAAAGAAGCTGAAAAGTAAAAAGATTAGTAATGATCAAATAACTAAACTGTTATTTCATTAAATGAAGCAAAGTAATCACTTTATCTTATTCCATTTTATGAATCAAATTAAACCACCCAAGCAGTGTCCCCATTGTCAGATATTTTAGATCTATATGTGAAAATTACAGTATAAGAAGTACCTACTGAATTGAGATATTCAAAGCTTTTATTGTACTTTAAAAAATATTTCCAGGGCTTCCCTGGTGGCACAGTGGTTGAGAATCTGCCTGCCAATGCGGGGGACATGGGTTCGAGCCCTGGTCTGGGAAGATCCCACATGCCGCGGAGCAACTAGGCCCGTGGGCCACAATTACTGAGCCTGCGTGTCTGGAGCCTGTGCTCCGCAACAAGAGAGGCCGCGATAGTGAGAGGCCCACGCACCGCGATGAAGAGTGGTCCCCGCTTGCCACAACTAGAGAAAGCCCTCGCACAGAAACGAAGACCCAACACAGCCATAAATAAATAAATTTAAAAAAAAAATTTCCAGTTCTTTTTTATCCTCACGTAACCACTCAATTTCCATCCCATTATAAATGTCTTTCCTCATCCTCCACGCACATCCATTGCACAACTATTCCTTCATTGAAAAATGCATCAAGATCAGAGACTGTAAATAAATAATTGATACCATGATAGAAATATAGCATAAATGACATTCACAAGGATTATGTTCTCATGCTTGATCTAAAATTTTTGAAAAGTACTTGCCTTCAGGGTTGTTGATTATCTCAAACTATAATGCTGCACAGTTACGATGAGAAAGTGGCACATTTAAGAACTGTGAAAGATTTATTTTTGAAAATAACAGAAGGAAGAACTGTGGGCTGCTGAACTATCATATAGAAAAAAAAATCCATCCCACTCTTTTTGCTATTATATTGTTTGAGAAGTTGTAGTAAATCTTCACTTTGGCCATCATCCTATTTTATTTTACTAAAACTATCATCACTTTTACTATGGAATGCTTTATGGGGCACTTTAGCCCCCAGCTCTTTTGCTAAGCACTGGCACTGATATCGCGGGATCTATCAAACATTTTAACCAGTTTATTCTTTGCTTTCAGACCATGACGAGAAATCATTATCATGACTTTAAAAAAGAATATTTGGCCATCGTCTCCCAAGAAAAATCCATATTTTAATCATATCTTAGAATAGCTCGCCCCATTCTATCATAATGAAATTTTCTATGAGAATAAAACAACCAAAAAAGCAGGTAAGGAAGTTCCTAGCTGGAGAGAGCCCCTCCCTTTTCTTTGCTGTACCAGCACCAACTGAAGATCAGGAGCCGTAACTGACCATTTCCTGTTGCTTAGGAGCTGATTCTGCAGTTAGACCTCACATGAGTCAATGAGAGGAGTGCACACAGAAATGCTCTCTACTCAGACTCCACTCCTTCAGTTCTTTATTTTTCTCAAGATATGTTCTTTCCTGAGTGCCAGGGGAAAAGCTTCCAGGGAATTTCCACACTTTCTGACAGAAGTGACCCAAGACGTCATTTTTCATGTTCACCTATTAAATCACAATTCCAATAAACTGTAACTATCCTTGACAGCAGGAACTTGTATCTATCTATCTTGTTTGTTCCTATATTCCTAGTACCAAGGACTACGCTTGGGGCAAAATAGAAATCCAATGAATATTTGTTGGGCGAATAAATGAACGAATATATGTGATGAAAATTACTAGAGAATTTGAAGGGTTATTTGTAGTTGTAACTATCTTAGAACTGTCTTGTGTTTGTCCAGAAATATCCAATCAAATGTGCAGAAATCAGTGGCTTTAAATAGAGAGAAAAACTACTCTAAATTAAACATTAGGTGATTGTTAGCCTCTCTTGAAACAGCAGCAACTTCATCATCCGTAACAGGGTTCGGCCAACTATAGCCCATGAGCAAAATCTGACTCATAACCCATTTTGATAAATAAGGCTTTACTGGAACAACTCATTTGTCTCCACATTTTTAATAGTTGCTTCTGCACACTACTACGACAGAGTTGAGTAGTTCGGACAGAGACTCTAGAGTTCACTCACATAGCTTAAATATTTACTATCTGGCTCTTCACAAAAATCTGTCAGCTCATTATCTATAAAAAGGACACAGGTGAGACAGGCTGGGACCTGGGACCCTTTGCTGCAGTGCTTGCACCGGGGCAACAAAACACAAAGAAATTATAAGGGACTAAAAATAACTGCATGCATATGTAGTTGGGGCAAATTATGAACAAGATACAGAAAGACCAAAAACCCAACTGCCACTTCTGAAGAGCTGGGAGCAAAAGCAGGGTATTGCACATGCCCCCTGTACACAGCACCACCAAAGGGCTGGGCAAAACACCTAAGCCACCCCTCCGGCCCAACCCCTGGACCTGCTCCTGTCCTCACCCCACGTAAGGAACCAGCTCGCCCCCATCGGCCAGTGAGCAAGGGAGCCTGTTACTTGTTTTCACTCCCTCCTGCTTCAGCAGGGGCCCCAGTAAAGCCTTGCCTGAATTTCTTGCCTGGCCTCTTACCAATTTCTATTGATTATGGAGGCCAAGAATCCTGGTCGGTAACCTAGGTATGTCCATAGGAGGTGGGTCCCAGACTGCCAAACATTTTGTAGATATGAATTCCTGTGCCCAGTGAATTATCATGCCAAACTTACCCTAAACTTTGATTTCCCACCCTGTGTCTACTGACCTGGTTCCACTTTGTGTTATCCATCCACCATTTTATCTTTCAATCACTACTGTGTTGTATTCTGCTCTTAGCTCCAACAATGAAATGCCAACTTCCTCTCCATGCATTTTGAAGTTTGATGTCTCTGTCCTTTCATTCTAGCACACCATTCCTACACTCACCTCCTAGGACTTGGGTAGGGAAGGCACTCTCTGTTTCTCTAGGTTCCACCACTCCCTAATGTCACATACCAGCCAGTTTCATTCATTAGTATATCTGCCTGATCCCTGAAAATATTTGGGTCTGTGCCCCTGTCTTATGACAAAGCTTACCATACAAATTTAAGGTTAAAATCCATTAAGTAAAAGTCTCACACAAAACTTATTTATTCTGAAAATCCATTCACCCCTAAACTATTTTATAAAGTATTGTGCATTTTCATTGTGAGCCCACAAACTGTTTGCTCAAACTGCAGTTTAAAAGGAAAATGTTCTACCACCTGTGGGAAAATCCAGAAGACAAGAGTCAAGGGAAACTCCTGTAGTTTTACAGTAAAGGGCATTCTTCAGGGCAGGGCAAAGACTCAGACGGACTAGTAATTTTTCATGCTATGACAAGTCTGCCTGGGGCTCTTGGTCGGGGTTTTCTGAACCCTTATGGCAAATGCTTTGTGAAGTTCTATTTTTTTCTTTTTTAAATAGAATAGAAACACATAGGATTTGATTGAAAGGAGATGAAAGATAAAACATTGGGAGGAATAAAAAAAAAACTGAAAGTAGTTGGCAGCCCTGGATATATTTATTTGTTCTTTTTTTTTTTAAAAAAACTTCCTTTTATTTTAATCTGGTTCTTAAATCTCTATCTGGCCTGGTAGCTCACAGAGTCTTTTTTTTTTTTTTTTTTTTAACATCTTCATTGGAGTATAATTGCTTTACCATGTTGTGTTAGTTTCTGCTTTATAACAAAGTGAATCAGCTATACATATACATATATCCCCATATCTCCTCCCTCTCGAGTCTCCCTCCCACCCTCCCTATCCCACCTGGAAATAAAAACAAAAATAAACAAATGGGACCTAATGAAACTTAAAAGCTTTTGCACAGCAAAGGGAACCATAAACAACATGAAAAGATGTATTTGTTCTTCAGAATATATGGAGAAGCTGGAAAACAGTGCTAATGAGGCCAAGGGCACTGCATCCAACCCTGTGTGAGTTTATTAGCTTTGAACAAAGAATGATGCAGCTTAATCACTATCTGAACTCCTAACCTCAATCCATCAGCCTATAAATATCTGCCACTGCTCAGGAAGGAGACTAGGGTCTTGAAATGAGGCTCCATCAGCCAACCGTCTCCACTCTAAGAAAACTAGCTCACCTTGTTGGCCAGCATTGTGTCACATATAACAAGCTAGTCAAAGTTAACACAGCCAAGTAAAAATTTAATTTTTAACGGTGACACAATATAAAAAGTTAATTTGTATTCTCTGGGAAAATTGGTTTACGCTTTCAAAACATCCTAATCCATGTGCTTATCTTTTGAATGTCCCATTGGAAAAGCCTCCCTCTGGGACTCTGAGGCTTGCATCACCCTTTCCAATCTTTCTGCCACTTGGCTTGCAAAACAGCTACCCAACATTCAAAACAAACCACTATATTTTCCTGAATTAATTATTTCCACGGCCCTTGACCCCTTCAAGATCGCATCCATACTGTTCGTCACAACAAATTTGTGAAGATTTTCTTTTTTGTTTCCTCCCCTATGACTTCTCCATTTAGACATTTGCCCCCAACAGTTCACCAAAAATCTGCAGTTTTAGAGGATTTAGCAATGTCATCACTCTTGCCTTACCTAATGGTCATTTCAGGCAACTTTTACTTGACCTACTGATGACACTGGGCACAAGTGACCACACCATCTTCTTTAAAACATTTTCTTCAGCTGACTTCAGGGCACTCCTGGATCTTGTCCTTCCTCTCTGAGCATGTATGGAACCCCGTCAAAATGTAGGTCACATTGTCCCATTCCTCAGCTCAGTATCCTTCAGTGGCCTCCCACTCCGTCATTGTGAAAGCCAAATCATCATTATGCCCTATAAGTCCCCCTGGGCTGTGGGGTATCATTGCCTCTCTGACCAAATCTACTCTCTTCTCTCTTACCACACTGTCCGGAAACACTCCTGCCTCTATGTCTTTGCATTGGTTGTCCCTCACACCTGGAA
This sequence comes from Balaenoptera ricei, assembly GCF_028023285.1. Lineage (NCBI taxonomy): Eukaryota > Metazoa > Chordata > Mammalia > Artiodactyla > Balaenopteridae > Balaenoptera > Balaenoptera ricei. The sequence continues at coordinate 74,418,517 of NC_082651.1, read as the reverse complement.
TTCCCCCATCCCCCCACCACATTCAGTCCTATCCACTTGGCTCATTTCTCTCTTCTTTATGACTGTATATAAATTCATTTTCCCTGACTGCCCTCTGATATTTCCTATTCCTCTCACTTGCTTTATTTTTCTCTTAGTGCTTACTTTTTGTTTATCATGCTATACATTTTTTTTTCCTTTTTTAAGGTCTGTCTTTACCACTAGAGTATAAGGCCCATAAGGGTAATGATATGTCTTCTCAACTTTATTGCCAGAGTCTAGAATATGACAGACTCTCTAGAAATGTGCATTGGGTATATTTATAAGGCAATGACTAAAAGGCTCCAGTCATCGGAGTTCAGTTTGTTTCTTTTGCCATGCCTGAGACTGAATATGCCAACCTGTTCCCAGAAACCCTAAGGAAGGCCAGCTTTTCCTGCTTGCTGGATTGCTTTACAAATATCTAGTCATCATTAACACCTTCCTGAAGCATTTCTGCTGTTCCTTGGCCTTCCTCAGAACCCAAGCAGATTTCTATCACTCAGTACAAAATGTTATTGCAGGTATTTGTTAACCGGTTTGTCTTCTCCCAGAGTCTTAAGCTCTCTGAAGATGTTTAGAAAGTAGATAACAAACGCTAGCCAGAAGCAGAGACATTTTACCCTGTAGCTAATTTCTGCTCAAAGAGATAATATATATGCTAAAAAGTCTGAATGCCTAAGTGTTTAGAGCATTTGGAATACATAAACAAATTAGGAGGAAAAACTGTGAAGGCAAAGACCAGAGAGAATAATTTAACATGAATTTGCACTTCTTGGGAAACAAAGTTACTCATTCATTCAAATATTAATTCACCAAACATTTATTGATGGCCTATCCTGGGCTGGACCCTATTGTCAGGATGTTGAGATGTGAAGGAGAATAAACCCCAGCCACCAATCTTTGTGGCTCTCACACTATGACCAGAAAGACAGCCTTGTAAGAAGTACGTCCAGGCCAATCCCCACACCTTGACTCCATCTGAAATCATTGCCATAAAACTACTCTCCATTCCTAAGAAGAGCAGTTAAATAATGGAATCTTTTTTTTTTTTTTAACCTAAGTTTGACAGAAATATCTGGTGTTTGAAATACTCATTAACAATTTTACATCTCCCAAGAATACTTGAATCCCACAAGCTTTCACAAAATGTTCAATTCTAGCTTATATATAGAAGTGATGTAAAACATGGACAGCCAAACTTAAATGGCAACTCCTTTCCTTTCTACAACCTGTTTTGCAAAAATGTGTGAGTTATTTTAACAAATATTTACTAAGTGCCTATAATATACCAGGCATTTTTCTAGCATGGAAATCCCAACAAAAGACAGAACAGTCAGACTCTTTGCCCTCATGAAGATTACTCCAGTGATGATCGGGGTGGCACAAAATAAGCATTTGTAACTAATCTTCTGGGTATGGGATGCAGTGCCCTGTTTATATTCTCTCCTGGGCATCCGCCTGTCTGTCGCCTGCTGACTGAGGTGTAGTAACCTGTCTTGTTGTTTCTCTTACAGGTACCTGGGCCATAACCCTGACAGCTGCCTGAGACATCTCCCTGATTCTTCAGCTGCTGCTTCTAAGCAACTAGCTGCTTTCATCATTTACACAAACCCACTCCTGTGGAAATGTCTAGTTCCTTTCGCCTCTCAAGATATGTTCAGACTTTGAGGTCTACGAAGTGTACGTCTTGTGTTCCAAATCTGTAATTAAGTATTTTTTCTGCCTTTCCTAGAAATTTGGAGCAGGAAGGAGACGCATGTGCTCAGTCAGTTGTCCTGATCTGATCACACTAAAAAAGGCTTTCACTAAAGACCACAGAAGGTGCCTTATAGATTAAATTCAGGATGAATGAAACCAACCCAGAAGACATAATAAAACACTATATATATATGTGTTTGTACATATGGAAAAATATGCTAAACAGTATATTCTCTGTGATTACCTATAATTACAGAGATAAGCTAGAGATAAAAATCAGTGAGTTTTGTTAGGAAATTTCAATAACCTTACATCATTTTATATGGTGCATTTTTTTCTTTATCACTCTCTTCCCCCAAAAGGGATTTAATCTGAAATCTCTCCACATTAAAGTATTGTAGAAATCCTTAGTTAAGTTGCACCTAAGGAAACTCCTACTGGGGCTTCTTTTTAATTCTTTGTGTTTCCCCAATCATCCAGGGATTCTCTCTGTGTTCCGTGCTGTCCACATCTCTCATGAATCCTGTCAGTGTAGCCCTTCTCTTAGGTCAATCTTCTTTTATACTAATTTTTGAAAACTTATTCTCTCTTTCTGCAGTTGCTAAAAGTTTTCAGTAAAGGTGAAAACAATGTAAGAATCACCACTGCATATTCAATTACTGATGCCTTACACTTACTTAGCACCTTCTATGCACAAATCACAATTACAGAATCTAAGTGAATGTTACACATGCCAGGCACTGTTGCAAGCATTTTACATATATCCTTTAATCCTCACCACAGCCACATGAATTAGGCACTATTATTACCTTTCACAGGTGAGATAACTCATTCAGCGAAAGAAAGGTTAAGTAATTCATCTAGATCATATGCTAGAAATTACCAGAGCTAAGATACAAACCAAAGCAGTTGTCTTTAGCATCCCTGCTTTTAACACTCTACTCTGCTTCATGATATTAGGTAATACGTGGGGATACGGAGTAGAGCATGACACAGGTTTTGCACCATAGAATTTTATAATATAATAATAAGTTGGAACTATCAGTTCCTTAAAGCCTTCTCTCCTGAAGGTCTACATGATATGCATACTGATCTGTATTGAAGTATTAAGCGGCAAAAAACGTTTGCTGAAAAGAACTTATAGTATGGTCCTTTCCAGAAGGGTTTATTAGAGCAGCATTGCCCACATTGTGTTTTACAAAACAGTGGCTCTGTAGGATTTAAGAAGTTAACCACAACAAAGGAATTAATGGTGAAATGATAAGGGGTGGGGTTAATATTTTAGAGTAAGGAGCTCTTTAAACATAGTGTAGTGAAAAGTATACTCACAATGTCAGCTTGAGTGCGGGGACTAATTTGGAATTAAGGTTTGAAACACTGAAGAAGAAATGACTGACTCTAGGCCAAAGAGTCGACACAATATCATAATTTGAAAGAAAGAAAAGAAAAAAAAAAGTATGAAAATGAAGTAAAATGACATTGTTTCTAGTTAATTTGTGTTGGGTACAGGAAAACTTTTAGCATTCTAGGTTGTTGGTCTAATAGAATGCAGAATGTAGTAAAGCTAATACCTTGTATGGTTCCTTTTTACCATTTTGTAAAATTACCTTTCAAGATATCAAGTAGATGGAAAATGGTTTTCATTATTTTGCAAAACTATTAGGATCACAGAATAAACAAGCTCTAAAATAAAAACAATTAATTTTGATTCTTATATATGCAAAAGTTGAGGGAGTAAATAGTCTTTTATTTGGATGGTATAATAGGCTGATAATATTCATAAATAAAAGTGGAAATTCCCTACTAGAAACTAATTATGTGCCTTTTTTCCCCAATATAATAAGAAAAATGTGAGGTGCAATAATAGGGCAATAGTAAAGCACTTAAATCCTCATAAGGATCATTTGAGAGGCTATAATTATATTATGTTAATATCTGAAAAGAAAAAAATCTGCATGTATAATGATATCAGTGTCTAAAGATACTGTAATATTTCAATTCACACAAATTCTCAAGTAAAATTTGTTGTTCATGCCTATAAATAAACATATCTATTTGATAATATCAAAATTTTCTTCCAGCCCCCAAAATATAGACATTATTTTAAATAATTTTACTTACAACCTAAGATAGTAAAATATAGTGCACTCCTAATTACTTGTGTTTGGATGATCTGGGAGACCCATGCACTGTGGCCATCCGTCTATCTGACTTGAGCTGCTAGATCTATATTCAGAAGGACAATTACTCAAGGTGGTGATGGGAGGAAGGTCAAGCAGAAATAGGAGTTGCTCTTTCCCGAGCTCATGTTCCACACTTCAACTGAACACACTTAGAGGATTACTTACCAACTCAGCTGCCAAGCTGCCTTTCTCCTGATGGAAACTACTGTTACCAAAGCAAAGTTGGATCTGCTCACCTGCATGCAGTAAAGCCAATCTACTGAGACCAGGTTGGGGAGAAGGAAAGTGCAGCGTTTAGTGCAGGGCACCAAGCAAGAAGTCCAGGCAGCCAGTGTAAACCAAATACCATAGGTAGAAGTATATTTTGCCATGCAAACATTTTTGTATCCATGTGCATTAATCTGCCTAGAAAAGAGAAAGGAGACAAATATGAAATAAAGAAAAATAAAAGTCCAATGGTGTTGGATTTAAATGGAAAAACCCAGTTGGATTTCGGCCCATAAAATGTACTTAGAGGTAATGATACCTCAGTAACAGTAAGCACACAGAATGCTGAGATCTTGATTTCTAAGTGACATTTCCCAAAATAAGGACACTGTCAAATAACTGATCTCAGTTCTATGGTAGAAAAAGCAGAGAGGAAGCCTAGAAATGTTTAAGACTAAACGAGTTATGTCAAAATTATACAAAGAAATATGAAGGCTTTCCCAATGGCCAAATGTGGGGCAATTTGAACTTCAACTAAAACAATTAAATAGGGAGGAGCTTCAAGATGGCGGAAGAGTAAGACACGGAGATCACTTTCCTCCCCACAAATACATCAGAAATACATCTACATGTGGAACAACTCCTACAGAACACCTACTGAACGCTGGCAGAAGATCTCAGACCTCCCAAAAAGCAAGAAACTCTCCACGTACTTGGGTAGGGCAAAAGAAAAACGAAAAAACAGAGACAAAGAATAGGGACAGGACCTGCACCCATGGGAGGGAGCTGTGAAGGAGGAAAGGTTTCCACACACTAGAAGCCCCTTCGCGGGCGGAGACTGCGGGTGGCGGAGGGGGGAAGCTTCGGAGCCACGGAGGAGAGCGCAGCCACAGGGGTGCGGAGGGCAAAGCGGAGAGATTCCCGCACAGAGGAGCGGTGCCGACCAGCACTCACCAGCCCGAGAGGCTTGTCTGCTCACCCGCCAGGGCGGGCGGGGGCTGGGAGCTGAGGCTCGGCTTCGAGGGGGCTAGTGCGCCACAGCTAGCCGGGAGGGAGTCGGGGAAAAGGTCTGCAGGAGAGTTTTTCTTGCCTCTTTGTTTCCTGGTGCGCAAGGAGAGGGGATTAAGACCGCCTCTTAAAGGAGCTCCAGAGATGGGCGTGAGATGCTAAGGCTGCTGCTGCTGCCGCCACCAAGAAGCCTGTGGGCAACACAGGTCACTATACACACCTCCCCTGCCGGGAGCCCGTGATCCAGGGACAACTTCCCTGGGAGAATGCACGGCGCGCCTCAGGCTGCTGCAACGTCACGCCAGCCTCTGCCGCCCGCAGGCTCGCCCCGCCTCCTCCGTACTCTTCCCTCCCCGCGGGCTGAGTGAGCCAGAGCACCCGAATCAGCTGCTCCTTTAACCCTGTCCTGTCTGAGCGAAGAACACATGCCCTCAGGCGACCTACACGCAGAGGCGGGTCCAAATCCAAAGCTGAACCCCAGGAGCTGTGCAAACAAAGAAGAGAAAGAGAAATCTCTACCAGCAGCCCCTGGAGAAGCCGATTAAATCTCCACAATCAACTTGATGTCCCTGCATCTGTGGAAGACCTGAAGAGAAAACGAATTATCCCAAATTGAGGCAGTGGACGTTGGGAGCAATGATATATATATATTTTTCCTTTTTCTCTTTTTGTGAGTGTGTATGTGTATGCTTCTGTGTGTGGTTTTGTCTGTATAGCTTTGCTTTTACCATTTGTCCTAGGGTTCTGTCTGTCCGTTTTATTGGTTTGTTTTTTTTTTTTAGTATACCTTTTAGCACTTGTTATCATTGCTGGATTTGCTCCTTGCTTTGGTTACTCTGTTCTTTCTTTTTTTCTTTTTTATTACTTTTTAAATTTTTTTTTTCAAGTTGTTAAAGCTTTTTATTTATTTATTTTTAAACATCTTTATTGAAGTATAATTGCCTTACAATGGTGTGTTAGCTTCTGCTTTATAACAAAGTGAATCAGTTATACATATACAATATGTTCCCATATCTCTTCCCTCTTGCATCTCCCTCCCTCCCACCCTCCCCATCCCACCCCTCTAGGTGGTCACAAAGCACAGAGCTGATCTCCCTGTGCTATGTGGCTGCTTCCCACTAGATATTTATTTTACATTTGGTAGTGTATATATGTCCATGACACTCTCTCACCCTGTCACATCTCACCCCACCCCCTCCCCATATCCTCAAGTCCATTCTCTAGTAGGTCTGTGTCTTTATTCCCGTCTTGCCACTAGGTTCTTCATGGCCTTTTTTTTTTTTTCCTTAGATTCCGTATATATGTGTTAGCATACTGTATTTGTTTTTCTCTTTCTGACTTACTTCACTCTGTATGACAGACTCTAACTCCATCCACCTCATTACAAATACCTCCATTTCATTTCTTTTTATGGCTGAGTAATATTCCATTGTATATATGTGCCACTTCTTCTTTATCCATTCATCTGTCGATGGACATTCAGGTTGCTTCCATGTCCTGGCTATTGTAAAATAGAGCTGCAATGAACATTTTGGTACATGACTCTTTTTCAACTATGGTTTTCTCAGGGTATATGCCCAGTAGTGGGATTGCTGGGTCGTATGGTAGTTCTATTTGTAGTTTTTTAAGGAACCTCCATACTGTTCTCCATAGTGGCTGTATCAATTTACATTCCCACCAGCAGTGCAAGAGTGTTCCCTTTCCTCCACACCCTCTCCAGCATTTATTGTTTCTAGATTTTTTGATGATGGCCATTCTGACCAGTGTGACATGATATCTCATTGCAGTTTTCATTTGCATTTCTCTAATGATTAATGATGTTGAGCATTCTTTCATGTGTCTGTTGGCCATCTGTATATCTTCTTTGGAGAAATGTCTATTTAGGTCTTCTGCCCATTTTTGGATTGGGTTGTTCGTTTTTTTGTTATTGAGCTGCATGAGCTGCTTGTAAATCTTGGAGATTAACCCTTTGTCAGTTGCTTCATTTGCAAATATTTTCTCCCATTCTGAGGGTTGTCTTTTGGTCTTGTTTATGGTTTCCTTTGCTGTGCAAAAGCTTTTAAGTTTCATTAGGTCCCATTTGTTTATTTGTGTTCTTATTTCCATTTCTCTGGGAGCTGGGTCAAAAAGAATCTTGCTGTGATGTATGTCATAGAGTGTTCTGCCTATGTTTTCCTCTAAGAGTTTGATAGTGTCTGGCCTTACACTTAGGTCTTTAATCCATTTTGAGTTTATTTTTGTGCATGGTGTCAGGGAGTGTTCTAATTTCATACTTTTACATGTAGCTGTCCAGTTTTCCCAGCACCACTTATTGAAGAGGCTGTCTTTTCTCCACTGTATATGCTTGCCTCCTTTATCAAAGATAAGGTGACCATATGTGCATGGGTTTATCTCTGGGCTTTCTATCCTGTTCCATTGATCTATATTTCTGTTTTTGTGCCAGTACCAAACTGTCTTGATTACTGAAGCTTTGTAATATAGTCTGAAGTCAGGGAGCCTGATTCCCTCAGCTCCATTTTTCGTTCTCAAGATTGCTTTGGCTATTCAGGGTCTTTTGTGTTTCCATACAAATTGTGAAATTTTTTGTTCCAGTTCTGTGAAAAATGCCAGTGGTAGTTTGATAGGGATTGCATTGAATCTGTAGATTGCTTTGGGTAGTACAGTCATTTTCACAATGTTGATTCTTCCAATCCAGGAACATGGTATATCTCTCCATCTATTTGTATCATCTTTAATTTCTTTCATCAGTGTCTTATAATTTTCTGCATACAGGTCTTTTGTCTCCTTAGGTAGGTTTATTCCTAGATATTTTATTCTTTTTGTTGCAATGGTAAACGGGAGTGTTTTCTTAATTTCACTTTCAGAGTTTTCATCATTAGTGTATAGAAATGCAAGAGATTTCTGTGCATTAATTTTGTATCCTGCTACTTTACCAAATTCATTGATTAGCTCTAGGAGTTTTCTGGTAGCATCTTTAGGATTCTCTATGTATAGTATCATGTCATCTGCAAATAGTGACAGCTTTACTTCTTCTTTTCCGATTTGGATTCCTTTTATTTCTTTGTCTTCTCTGATTGCTGTGGCTAACACTTCCAAAACTATGTTGAATAATAGTGGTGAGAGTGGGCAACCTTGTCTTGTTCCTGATCTTAGTGGAAATGGTTTCAGTTTTTCACCATTGAGGACAATGTTGGCTGTGGGTTTGTCATATATGGCCTTTATTATGTTGAGGAAAGTTTCCTCTATGCCTACTTTCTGCAGGGCTTTTATCATAAATGGGTGTTGAATTTTGTCAAAAGCTTTCTCTGCATCTATTGAGATGATCATATGGTTTTTCTCCTTCAATTTGTTAATATGGTGTATCACATTGATTGATTTGCATATATTGAAGAATCCTTGCATTCCTGGGATAAACCCCACTTGATCATGGTGTATGATCCTTTTAATGTGCTGTTGGATTCTGTTTGCTAGTATTTTGTTGAGGATTTTTGCATCTATGTTCATCAGTGATATTGGCCTGTAGTTTTCTTTCTTTGTGACATCTTTGTCTGGTTTTGGTATCAGGGTGATGGTGGCCTCGTAGAATGAGTTTGGGAGTGTTCCTCCCTCTGCAATATTTTGGAAGAGTTTGAGAAGGATAGGTGTTAGCTCTTCTCTAAATGTTTGATAGAATTCACCTGTGAAGCCATCTGGTCCTGGGCTTTTGTTTGTTGGAAGGTTTTTAATCACAGTTTCAATTTCAGTGCTTGTGATTGGTCTGTTCATATTTTCTATTTCTTCCTGGTTCAGTCTCAGCAGTTTGTGCATTTCTAAGAATCTGTCCATTTCTTCCAGGTTGTCCATTTTATTGGCATAGAGTTGCTTGTAGTAATCTCTCATGATCTTTTGTATTTCTGCAGTGTCAGTGGTTACTTCTCCTTTTTCATTTCTAATTCTATTGATTTGAGTCTTCTCCCTTTTTCTCTTGATGAGTCTGGCTAATGGTTTATCAATTTTGTTTATCTTCTCAAAGAACCAGCTTTTAGTTTCATTGATTTTTGCTATGTTTCCTTCATTTCTTTTTCATTTATTTCTGATCTGATCTTTATAATTTCTTTCCTTCTGCTAGCTTTGGGGTTTTTTTGTTCTTCTTTCTCTAATTGCTTTAGGTGCAAGGTTAGGTTGTTTATTCGAGATGTTTCCTGTTTCTTGAGGTAGGCTTGTATTGCTATAAACTTCCCTCTTAGCACTGCTTTTGCTGCGTCCCATAGGTTTTGGGTCGTCGTATCTCCATTGTCATTTGGTTCTAGGTATTTTTTGATTTCCCCTTTGATTTCTTCAGTGATCACTTCGTTATTAAGTAGAGTATTGTGTAGCCTCCATGTGTTTGTATTTTTTACAGATCTTTTCCTGTAATTGATATCTAGTCTCATAGCGTGGTGGTCGGAAAAGATACTTGATACGATTTCAATTTTCTTAAATTTACCAAGGCTTGATTTGTGACCCAAGATATGATCTATCCTGGAGAATGTTCCATGAGCACTTGAGAAAAATGTGTATTCTGTTGTTTTTGGGTGGAATGTCCTATAAATATCAATTAAGACCATCTTGTTTATTGTATCATTTAAAGCTTGTGTTTCCTTATTTATTTTCATTTTGGATGATCTGTCCATTGGTGAAAGTGGGGTGTGAAAGTCCCCTACTATGATTGTGTTGCTGTCAATTTCCCCTTTTATGGCTGTTAGTATTTGCCTTATGTATTGAGGTGCTCCTATGTAGGATGCATAAATATTGACAATTGTTATACCTTCCTCTTGAATCTATACCTTGATCATTATATAGTGTCCTTCTTTGTCTCTTGTAATAGTCTTTATTTTAAAGTCTATTTTGTCTGATATGAGAATTGCTACTCCAGCTTTCTTTTTTTTTTTTTTTTAATTTTATTTATTTATTTATTTATTTATGGCTGTGTTGGGTCTTCGTTTCTATCCGAGGGCCTTCTCCAGTTGCGGCAAGTGGGGGCCACTCTTCATCGCGGTGCGCAGGCCTCTCACTGTCGCGGCCTCTCTTGTTGTGGAGCACAGGCTCCAGACGCGCAGGCTCAGCAATTGTGGCCCACGGGCCCAGTCGCTCCGCGGCATGTGGGATCCTCCCAGACCAGGGCTCGAACCCGCGTCCCCTGCATTGGCAGGCAGAATCCCAACCACTGCGCCACCAGGGAAGCCCTCCAGCTTTCTTTTGATTTCCATTTGCATGGAATATCTTTTTCCATCCCCTCACTTTCAGTCTGTATGTGTCTCTAGGTCTGAAGTGGGTCTCTTGTAGACAGCATATATATGGGTCTTGGTTTTGTATCCATTCAGCCAGCCTGTGTCTTTTGGTGGGAGCATTTAATCCATTTACATTCAAGGTAATTATCGATATGTATGTTCCTATTCCCATTTTCTTAAATGTTTTGGGTTTGTTATTGTAGGTGTTTTCCTTCTCTTGTGTTTCTTGCCTAGAGGAGTTCCTTTAGCATTTGTTGTAAAGCTGGTTTGGTGGTGCTGAACTCTCTCAGCTTTTGCTTGTCTGTAAAGGTTTTAATTTCTCCATCACATCTGAATGAGATCCTTGCTGGGTAGAGTAATCTTGGTTGTAGGTTTTTCTGCTTCATCACTTTAAGTATATACTGCCACTCCCTTCTGGCTTGCAGAGTTTCTGCTGAAAGATCAGATGTTAACCTTATGGGGATTCCCTTGTGTGTTATTTGTTATTTTTCCCTTGCTGCTTTTAATATGTTTTCCTTATATTTAATTTTTGACAGTTTGATTAATATGTGTCTTGGCGTGTTTCTCCTTGGGTTTATCCTGTATGGGACTCTCTGTGCTTCCAGGACTTGATTAACTATTTCCTTTCCCATATTAGGAAAGTTTTCAACTATAATCTCTTCAAATATTTTCTCAGTCCCTTTCTTTTTCTCTTCTTCTTCTGGGACCCCTATAATTCGAATGTTGGTGCGTTTAATGTTGTCCCAGAGGTCTCTGAGACTGTCCTCAGTTCTTTTCATTCTTTTTTCTTTATCCTGCTCTGCAGTAGTTATTTCCACCATTTTATCTTCCAGGTCACTTATCCTTTCTTCTGCCTCAGTTATTCTGCTATTGATCCCATCTAGAGTATTTTTAATTTCATTTATTGTGTTTTTCATCATTGCTTGGTTCCTCTTTAGTTCTTCTACGTCCTTGTTAAATGTTTCTTGCATTTTGTCTATTCTATTTCCAAGATTTTGGAACATCCTTACTATCATTATTCTGAATTCCTTTTCAGGTAGACTACCTATTTCCTCTTCATTTGTTAAGTCTGGTTTGTTTTGACCCTGCTCCTTCATCTGCTGTGTGTTTTTCTGTCATCTCATTTTGCTTATCTTACTGTGTTTGGGGTCTCCTTTTCACAGGCTGCAGGTTCATAGTTCCCGTTGTTTTTGGTATCTGTCCCCAGTGGCTAAGGTTGGTTCAGTGGGTTGTGTAGGCTTCTTGGTGGAGGGAACTAGTGCCTGAGCTCTGGTGGATGAGGCTGGATCTTGTCTTTCTGGTGGGCACGTCCACGTCTGGTGGTGTATTTTGGGGTGTCTGTGGCCTTATTATGATTTTAGGCAGCCTCTCTGCTAATGGATGGGGCTCTGTTCCTGTCTTGCTGGTTGTTTGGCATAGGGTGTCCAGCACTGTAGCTTGCTGGTCGTTGAGTGAAGCTGGGTCTTGATGTTGAGATGGAGATCTCTGAGAGATTTTTGCCATTTGGTATTACGTGGAGCTGGGAGGTCTCTTGTGGCCCAGTGTCCTGAAGTTGGCTCTCCCACCTCAGAGGCACGGCCCTGATGCCTGGCTGGAGCACCAAGAGCCTTTTGTCCACACGGCTCAGAGTAAAAGGGAGAAAAAATAGAAAGAAAGAAAGAAAGAAAGAAAGAGGCTATAATATAGTGAAGTAAAATAAAGCTGTTATAAAGCAAAGCTATACAGACAAAATCTCACCCAGAAGCATATACATATACACTCACAAAAAAAAGGAAAAGGGGAAAAATTAATATATCCTGCTCCCAAAGTCCACCTCCTGAATTTGGGATGATTCGTTGTCTATTCAGGTATTCAACAGATCCAGGCACATCAAGTTGTTTGTGGGGTTTTAATCCGCTGCTTCTGAGGCTGCTGGGAGAGATTTCCCCTTCTCTTCTCTGTTCACACAGATCCTGGGGATCAGCTTTGGATTTGGACCCGCCTCTGCGTGTAGGTCGCCTGAGGGCGTCTGTTCCCCACCCAGACAGGACGGGGTTAAAGGAGCAGCTGCTTCGGGGGCTCTGGCTCACCCAGGCCGCGGGGAGGGAGGGGTACAGAGGAGGTGGGGCGAGCCTGCAGCGGCAGAGGCCGGCGTGACGTTGCAGCAGCCTGAGGTGCGCAGTTCGTTCTCCCGGGGGAGTTGTCCCTGGATCACTGGACGCTGGCAGTGGCGGGCTGCACCGGCTCCCGGGAGGGGCGGTGTGGAGAGTGACCTGTGCTCGCACACAGGCTTTTTAGAGGCGGCAGCAGCAGCCCCAGCATCTCACGCCCGTCTCTGGGGTCCGCGCTGATCGCCGCGGCTTGCACCAGTCTCTGGAGTTTGTTTAGGCGGCGCTCTGAATCCCCTTTCCTTGCGCGCCGCGAAACAAAGAGGCAAGAAAAAGTCTCTTGCCTCTTCGGCAGCTGCAGACTTTTTCCCGGTCTCCCTCCCAGCCAGCTGTGGTGTGCTAACCCCTTCAGGCTGTGTTCACGCCGCCAACCCCAGTCCTCTCCCTGCGATCCGACCGAAGCCCGAGCCTCAGCTCCCAGTCCCGCCCGGCCCGGCAGGTGAGCAGACGAGCCTCTTGGGCTGCTGAGTGCTGCTCGGTGCCGAGCCTCTGTGCGGGAATCTCTCCTTTTTTTCCTTTGCGCCCCTGTTGCTGTGGGGTCCGCGCTGATAGCCGCGGCTCACGCCCGCCTCTGGGGTCAGCGCTGATAGCCACGGCTCGCGCCCGTCTCTGGAGCTCGTTTAGGCGGCGCTCTGAATCCCCTCTCCTCACGCACCAGGAAACAAAGAGGGAAGAAAAAGTCTCTTGCCTCTTCGGCAGCTGCAGACTTTTTCCCGGTCTCCCTCCCAGCCAGCTGTGGTGTGCTAACCCCTTCAGGCTGTGTTCACGCCACCAACCCCAGTCCTCTCCCTGCGATCCGACTGAAGCCCGAGCCTCAGCTCCCAGCCCCGTCCGCCCCGGCAGGTGATCAGACAAGCCTCTTGGACTGGTGAGTGCTGCTCGGCGCCGAGCCTCTGTGCGGGAGTCTCTCCGCTTTGCCCTCCGCACCCCTGTGGCTGCGCTCTCCTCCTTGGTTCCAAAGCTTCCCCCCTCTGCCACCCGCAGTCTCTGCCCGCGAAGGGGCTTCCTAGTGCATGGAAATCTTTCCTCCTTCACGGCTCCCTCCCACTGGTGCAGGTCCCGTCCCTATTCTTTTGTCTCTGTTATTTCTTTTTTCTTTTGCCCTACCCAAGTACGTGGGGAGTTTCTTGCCTTTTGGGAGGTCTGACGTTTTCTGCCAGCGTTCAGTGGGTGTTCTGTAGGAGCAGTTCCACGTGTAGATGTATTTCTACTGTATCTGTGGGAAGGAACGTGATCTCCGCATCTTACTCTTCCGCCATCTTCTCTCCTGTCCTAAATTTTTTTAATATTTTTTTATTTTTTATTTTAATAACTTTATTTTATTTATTTATTTATTTTTCTTTCTTTCTTTCTTTTTTTTCTCCATTTTATTCTCAGCCATGTGGATGACAGGGTCTTGGTGCTCTGGCCGGGCATCAGGCCTGTGCCTCTGAAGTGGGAGAGCCGAGTTCAGGACATTGGTCCACCAGAGACCTCCCAGCTCCACATAACATCAAACAGCGAAAATCTCCCAGAGATCTCCATCTCAATGCGAAGACCCAGCTCCACTCAACGACCAGCAAGCTCCAGTGCTGGACACCCTATGCAAAGCAACTAGCAAGACAGGAACACAACCCCACCCATTAGTAGAAAGGCTGCCTAAAATCATAACAAGGTCACAGACTCCCCAAAACACACCACCAGATAAGGACTTGTCCACCAGAAACACAAGATCCAGCCTCCTTCACCAGAACACAGGCACCAGTCCCCTCCACCAGAAAAGCTACACAACCCACTGAACCAACCTTAGCCACTGGGGGCAGACACCAAAAACAACAGGAACTATGAACCTACAGCCTACAGAAAGGAGTCCCCCAAAACAGTAAGTTAAGCAAAATGAGAAGACAGAAAAACACACAGCTGATGAAGGAGCAAGGTAAAAACCCACCAGACCAAACAAATGAAGAGGAAATAAGCAGTCTACCTGAAAAGAATTCAGAATAATGATAAAGATGATCCAAAATCTTGGAAATAGATGGGGAAAATACAAGAAATGTTTAACAAGGACCTAGAAGAACTAAAGAGCAAACAAACAATGATGAACAACACAATGAATGAAATCAAAAAATCTCTGGAAGGAATCAATAGCAGAATAACTGAGGCAGAAGAATGGATAAGTGACCTGGAAGATAAAATAGTGGAAATAACTACTGCAGAGCAGATAAAGAAAAAAGAATGAAAAGAATTGAGGACAGTATCAAAAACCTCTGGGACAACATTAAATGCACCAAATTTCGAATTATAGGGGTCCCAGAAGAAGAAGAGAAAAAGAAAGGGACTGAGAAAATATTTGAAGAGATTATAGTTGAAAACTTCCCTAATATGGGAAAGGAAATAGTTAATCAAGTCCAGGAAGCATACAGAGTCCCATACAGGATAAATCCAAGGAGAAACACACCAAGACACATATGAATCAAACTATCAAAAATTAAATACAAAGAAAAAATATTAAAAGCAGCAAGGGAAAAACAACAAATAACATACAAGGGAATCCCTGTAAGGTTAACAGCTGATCATTTAGCAGAAACTGCAAGCCAGAAGGGAGTTACAGGACATGTTTAAAGTGATGAAAGGGAAAAACCTACAACCAAGATTTCTCTACCCAGCAAGGATCTCATTCAGATTTGACAGAGAAATTAAAACCTTTACTGACAAGAAAAAGCTAAGATAATTCAGCACCACCAAACCAGCTTTACAACAAATGCTAAAGGAACTTCTCTATGTAGGAAACACAAGAGAAGCAAAAGACCTACAATTACAAACCCAAAACAATTAAGAAATTGGTAATAGGAACATGCATATCGATAATTACCTTAAATGTAAATGGATTAAATGCTCCAACCCAAAGACATATACTGGCTGAATGGATCCATAAACAAGACCCACATATATGCTGTCTACAAGAGACCCACTTCAGACTGAGGGACACATACAGACTGAAAGTGAGGGGATGGAAAAAGGTATTCCATGCCAATGGAAATCAAAAGAAAGCTGGAGTAGCAATTCTCACATCACACAAAATAGACTTTAAAATAAAGACTATTACAAGAGACAAAGAAGGACAGTACATAATGATCAAGGGATCAATCCAAGAACAAGATATAACAATTGTAAATATTTATGCACCCAACATAGGAAAACCTCAATACATAAGGCAAATACTAACAGCCATAAAAGGGGAAATCGACAGTAACACAATCATAGTAGGGGACTTTCACACCCCACTTTCACCAACGGACAGATCATCCAAAATGAAAATAAATAAGGAAACACAAGATTTAAATGATACATTAAACAAGATGGACTTGATTGATATTTATAGGACATTCCATCCAAAAATAACAGAATACACTTTCTTCTCAAGTGCTCATGGAACATTCTCCAGGATAGATCATATCCTGGGTCACAAGTCAAGCTTTGGTAAATTTAAGAAAATTGAAATCATATCAAGTACCTTTCCGACCACAACGCTATGAGACTAGATGTCAATTACAGGAAAAGATCTGTAAAAAATACAAAGACATGGAGGCTAAACAATATACTAGTTAATACCAAGAGATCATTGAAGAGGAAATCAAAAAATACCTAGAAACAAATGACACTGAAAACACGACGATCCAAAACCTATGTGATACAGCAAAAGCAGTTGTAATAGGGAAGTTTATAGCAATACAATACCTTAAGAAACATGAAACATCTGAAATAAACAGCCTAACCTTACACCTAAAGTAATTAGAGAAAGAGGAACAGAAAACCCCAAAGTTAGCAGAAGTAAAGAAATCTTAAAGATCAGCTCAGAAATAAATGAAGAGAGAGGAGAGAAGATGGCGGAAGAGTAAGACGCGGAGATCACCTTCCTTCCCACAGATACAGTAGAAATACATCTACACGTGGAACTGCTCCTACAGAACACCCACTGAACGCTGGCAGAAAACGTCAGACCTCCCAAAAGGCAAGAAACTCCCCACGTACTTGGGTAGGGCAAAAGAAAAAAGAAATAACAGAGACAAAAGAATAGGGACGGCACCTGCACCAGTGGGAGGGAGCTGTGAAGGAGGAAAGATTTCCACGCACTAGGAGCCCCTTCGCGGGCAGGGACTGCGGGTGGCAGAGGGGGGAAGATTCGGAGCCACGGAGGAGAGCGCAGCCACAGGGGTGTGGAGGGCAAAGTGGAGAGATTCCTGCACTTCCCGCACGGAGGCTCGGCGCTGATCAGCACTCACCAGCCCGAGAGGCTTGTCTGCTCAGCCGCCGGGTCGGGCGGGGCTGGGAGCGGAGGCTCGGGCTTCGGTCGGATCGCAGGGAGAGGACTGGGGTTGGCGGCGTGAACACAGCCTGAAGGGGTTAGTGCACCACAGCTAGCCGGGAGGGAGTCCGGGAAAAAGTCTGCAGCTGCCGAAGAGGCAAGAGACTTTTTCTTCCCTCTTTGTTTCCTGGTGCGCGAGGAGAGGGGATTCAGAGCGCCGCCTAAACGAACTTCAGAGACGGGCGCGAGCCGTGGCTAACAGCGCGGATCCCACAGCAACAGGGGCGCAGAGGGAAAAACGGAGAGATTCCCGCACGGAGGCTCGGCGCCGAGCAGCGCTCACCAGCCCGAGAGGCTTGTCTGCTCCCCCGCTGGGGCGGGCGGGGGCTGGGAGCTGAGGCTTGGGCTTCGGTCGGATCGCAGGGAGAGGACTGGGTTTGGCGGCGTGAACACAGCCTGAAGGGGTTAGCGCACCACAGCTGGCTGGGAGGGAGACCGGGAAAAAGTCTGCAGCTGCCAAAGAGGCAAGAGACTTTTTCTTGCCTCTTTGTTTCGCGGCGCGCAAGGAGAGGGGATTCAGAGCGCCGCCTAAACAAGCTCCAGAGACGGGCGCGAGCCGCGGCTATCAGCGCGGATCCCAGAGACGGGCGTGAGACGCTGGGGCTGCTGCTGCCGCCTCCAAAAAGCCTGTGTGCGAGCACAGGTCACTCTCCACACCGCCCCTCCCGGGAGCCGGTGCAGCCCACCACTGCCAGCGTCCAGTGATCCAGGGACAACTTCCCCGGGAGAACGCACTGCGCACCTCAGGCTGCTGCAACGTCACGCCGGCCTCTGTTGCCGCAGGCTCGCCCCGCCTCCTCTGTACCCCTCCCTCCCCGCGGCCTGGGTGAGCCAGAGCCCCCGAAGCAGCTGCTCCTTTAACCCCGTCCTGTCTGGGCGGGGAACAGATGCCCTCAGGCGACCTACACGCAGAGGCGGGTCCAAATCCAAAGCTGATCCCCAGGAGCTGTGCGAACAGAGACGAGGAGGGGAAATCTCTCCCAGCAGCCTCAGAAGCAGCGGATTAAAATTCCACAAACAACTTGATGTGCCTGCATCTGTTGAATACCTGAATAGACAATGAATCATCCCAAATTCAGGAGGTGGACTTTGGGAGCAGGATATATTAATTTTTCCCCTTTTCCTTTTTTTTTGTGAGTGTATATGTATATGCTTCTGGGGGAAATTTTGTCTGTATAGCTTTGCTTTATAATAGCTTTATTTTACTTCACTATATTATAGCCTCTTTCTTTCTTTCTTTCTTTCTTTCTTTCTTTCTTTCTTTCTTTCTATTTTTTTCTCCCTTTTACTCTGAGCCGTGTGGACGAAAGGCTCTTGGTGCTTCAGCCAGGCATCAGGGCTGTACCTCGGAGGTGGGACAGCTAACTTCAGGACACTGGGCCACAAGAGACCTCCCAGCTCCACGTAATACCAAATGGCAAAAATCTCTCAGAGATCTCCATCTCAACATCAACACCCAGCATCACTCAATGACCAGCAAGCTACAGTGCTGAACACCCTATGCCAAACAACTAGCAAGACAGGAACACAGTCCCATCCATTAGCAGAGAGGCTGCCTAAAATCATAATAAGGCCACAGACACCGCAAAATACACCACCAGACGTGGATGTGCCCACCAGAAAGACAAGATCCAGCCTCATCCACCAGAGCTCAGGCACTAGTTCCCTCCACCAGGAAGCCTACACAACCCACTGAACCAACCTTAGCCACTGGGGACAGATACCAAAAACAACGGGAACTACAAACCTGCAACCTGTGATAAGGAGACCCCAAACACAGTAAGATAAGCAAAATGAGACAACAGAAAAACACACAGCAGATGAAGGAGCAGGGTCAAAACACACTAGACTTAACAAATGAAGAGGAAATAGGTAGTCTACCTGAAAAGGAATTCAGAATAATGATAGTAAGGATGATCCAAAATCTTGGAAATAGAATAGACAAAATGCAAGAAACATTTAACAAGGACGTAGAAGAACTAAAGAGGAACCAAGCAATGATGAAAAACACAATAAATGAAATTAAAAATACTCTAGATGGGATCAATAGCAGAATAACTGAGGCAGAAGAAAGGATAAGTGACCTGGAAGATAAAATGGTGGAAATAACTACTGCAGAGCAGGATAAAGAAAAAAGAATGAAAAGAACTGAGGACAGTCTCAGAGACCTCTGGGACAGCATTAAACGCACCAACATTCGAATTATAGGGGTCCCAGAAGAAGAAGAGAAAAAGAAAGGGACTGAGAAAATATTTGAAGAGATTATAGTTGAAAACTTCCCTAATATGGGAAAGGAAATAGTTAATCAAGTCCTGGAAGCACAGAGAGTCCCATACAGGATAAACCCAAGGAGAAACACGCCAAGACACATATTAATCAAACTGTCAAAAATTAAATATAAGGAAAACATATTAAAGGCAGCAAGGGAAAAAAAACAAATAACACACAAGGGAATCCCCATAAGGTTAACATCTGATCTTTCAGCAGAAACTCTGCAAGCCAGAAGGGAGTGGCAGGATATACTTAAAGTGATGAAGCAGAAAAACCTACAACCAAGATTACTCTACCCAGCAAGGATCTCATTCAGATGTGATGGAGAAATTAAAACCTTTACAGACAAGCAAAAGCTGAGAGAGTTCAGCACCACCAAACCAGCTTTACAACAAATGCTAAAGGAACTCCTCTAGGCAAGAAACACAAGAGAAGGAAAACACCTACAATAACAAACCCAAAACATTTAAGAAAATGGGAATAGGAACATACATATCGATAATTACCTTGAATGTAAATGGATTAAATGCTCCCACCAAAAGACACAGGCTGGCTGAATGGATACAAAACCAAGACCCATATATATGCTGTCTACAAGAGACCCACTTCAGACCTAGAGACACATACAGACTGAAAGTGAGGGGATGGAAAAAGATATTCCATGCAAATGGAAATCAAAAGAAAGCTGGAGTAGCAATTCTCATATCAGACAAAATAGACTTTAAAATAAAGACTATTACAAGAGACAAAGAAGGACACTATATAATGATCAAGGGATCGATCCAAGAGGAAGGTATAACAATTGTAAATATTTATGCACCCAACATAGGAGCACCTCAATACATAAGGCAAATACTAACAGCCATAAAAGGGGAAATCGACAGCAACACAATCATAGTAGGGGACTTTAACACCCCACTTTCACCAATGGACAGATCATCCAAAATGAAAATAAATAAGGAAACACAAGCTTTAAATGATACATTAAACAAGATGGACTTAATTGATATTTATAGGACATTCCACCCAAAAACAACAGAATACACATTTTTCTCAAGTGCTCATGGAACATTCTCCAGGATAGATCATATCTTGGGTCACAAATCAAGCCTTGGTAAATTTAAGAAAATTGAAATCGTATCAAGTATCTTTTCCGACCACCACGCTATGAGACTAGATATCAATTACAGGAAAAGATCTGTAAAAAATACAAACACATGGAGGCTACACAATACTCTACTTAATAACGAAGTGATCACTGAAGAAATCAAAGGGGAAATCAAAAAATACCTAGAACCAAATGACAATGGAGATACGACGACCCAAAACCTATGGGACGCAGCAAAAGCAGTGCTAAGAGGGAAGTTTATAGCAATACAAGCCTACCTCAAGAAACAGGAAACATCTCGAATAAACAACCTAACCTTGCACCTAAAGCAATTAGAGAAAGAAGAACAAAAAAACCCCAAAGCTAGCAGAAGGAAAGAAATTATAAAGATCAGGTCAGAAATAAATGAAAAAGAAATGAAGGAAACAATAGCAAAAATCAATGAAACTAAAAGCTGGTTCTTTGAGAAGATAAACAAAATTGATAAACCATTAGCCAGACTCATCAAGAGAAAAAGGGAGAAGACTCAAATCAATAGAATTAGAAATGAAAAAGGAGAAGTAACCACTGACACTGCAGAAATACAAAAGATCATGAGAGATTACTACAAGCAACTCTATGCCAATAAAATGGACAACCTGGAAGAAATGGACAGATTCTTAGAAATGCACAAACTGCTGAGACTGAACCAGGAAGAAATAGAAAATATGAACAGACCAATCACAAGCACTGAAATTGAAACTGTGATTAAAAACCTTCCAACAAACAAAAGCCCAGGACCAGATGGCTTCACAGGTGAATTCTATCAAACATTTAGAGAAGAGCTAACACCTATCCTTCTCAAACTCTTCCAAAATATTGCAGAGGGAGGAACACTCCCAAACTCATTCTACGAGGCCACCATCACCCTGATACCAAAACCAGACAAAGATGTCACAAAGAAAGAAAACTACAGGCCAATATCACTGATGAACATAGATGCAAAAATCCTCAACAAAATACTAGCAAACAGAATCCAACAGCACATTAAAAGGATCATACACCATGATCAAGTGGGGTTTATCCCAGGAATGCAAGGATTCTTCAATATATGCAAATCAATCAATGTGATACACCATATTAACAAATTGAAGGAGAAAAACCATATGATCATCTCAATAGATGCAGAGAAAGCTTTTGACAAAATTCAACACCCATTTATGATAAAAGCCCTGCAGAAAGTAGGCATAGAGGAAACTTTCCTCAACATAATAAAGGCCATATATGACAAACCCACAGCCAACATTGTCCTCAATGGTGAAAAACTGAAACCATTTCCACTAAGATCAGGAACAAGACAAGGTTGCCCACTCTCACCACTATTATTCAACATAGTTTTGGAAGTGTTAGCCACAGCAATCAGAGAAGACAAAGAAATAAAAGGAATCCAAATCGGAAAAGAAGAAGTAAAGCTGTCACTATTTGCAGATGACATGATACTATACATAGAGAATCCTAAAGATGCTACCAGAAAACTCCTAGAGCTCATCAGTGAATTTGGTAAAGTAGCAGGATACAAAATTAATGCACAGAAATCTCTTGCATTTCTATACACTAATGATGAAAACTCTGAAAGTGAAATTAAGAAAACACTCCCGTTTACCATTGCAACAAAAAGAATAAAATATCTAGGAATAAACCTACCTAAGGAGACAAAAGACCTGTATGCAGAAAATTATAAGACACTGATGAAAGAAATTAAAGATGATACAAATAGATGGAGAGATATACCATGTTCCTGGATTGGAAGAATCAACATTGTGAAAATGACTCTACTACCCAAAGCAATCTACAGATTCAATGCAATCCCTATCAAACTACCACTGGCATTTTTCACAGAACTAGAACAAAAAATTTCACAATTTGTATGGAAACACAAAAGACCCTGAATAGCCAAAGCAATCTTGAGAACGAAAAATGGAGCTGGGGGAATCAGGCTCCCTGACTTCAGACTATATTACAAAGCTTCAGTAATCAAGACAGTTTGGTACTGGCACAAAAACAGAAATATAGATCAATGGAACAGGATAGAAAGCCCAGAGATAAACCCATGCACATATGGTCACCTTATCTTTGATAAAGGAGGCAAGCATATACAGTGGAGAAAAGACAGCCTCTTCAATAAGTGGTGCTGGGAAAACTGGACAGCTACATGTAAAAGTATGAAATTAGAACACTCCCTGACACCATGCACAAAAATAAACTCAAAATGGATTAAAGACCTAAGTGTAAGGCCAGACACTATCAAACTCTTAGAGGAAAACATAGGCAGAACACTCTATGACATACATCACAGCAAGATTCTTTTTGACCCAGCTCCCAGAGAAATGGAAATAAGAACACAAATAAACAAATGGGACCTAATGAAACTTAAAAGCTTTTGCACAGCAAAGGAAACCATAAACAAGACCAAAAGACAACCCTCAGAATGGGAGAAAATATTTGCAAATGAAGCAACTGACAAAGGATTAATCTCCAAGATTTACAAGCAGCTCATGCAGCTCAATAACAAAAAAACGAACAACCCAATCCAAAAATGGGCAGAAGACCTAAATAGACATTTCTCCAAAGAAGATATACAGATGGCCAACAGACACATGAAAGAATGCTCAACATCCTTAATCATTAGAGAAATGCAAATCAAATCTACAATTAGATATCACCTCACACCAGTCAGAATGGCTATCATCAAAAAACCTACAGACAATAAATGCTGGAGACGGTGTGGAGAAAATTGAACCCTCTTGCATTGTTGGCAGGAATGTAAATTGATACAGCCACTGTGGAGAACAGTATGGAGGTTCCTTAAAAAGCTAAAAATAGAACTACCATATGACCCAGCAATCCCACTACTGGGAATATGCCCTGAGAAAACCATAATTCAAAAAGAGTCATGTACCACAATGTTCATTGCAGCTCTATTTACAATAGGCAGGACATAGTTTCAACCTAAGTGTCCATCAACAGATGAATGGATAGCAAAGATGTTGCACATATATACAATGAAATATTACTTAGCCATAAAAAGAAACGAAATTGAGTTATTTGTAGTGAAGTGGATGGACCTAGAGTCTGTCATACAGAGTGAAGTAAGTCAGAAAGAGAAAAGAAATACTGTATGCTAACACATATATATGGAATCTAAAAAAAAAAAAAAAAAAAAAAAAAACGGTCATGAAGAACCTAGAGGCAGGATGGGAATAAAGACGCAGACTTACTAGACAATGGACTTGAGGATACGGAGAGGGGGAAGGGTTAGCTGGGGCCAAGTGAGAGAGTGGCATGGACATATATACACTATCAAATGTAGAACCGATTGCTAGTGGGAAGCAGCTGCATAGCATAGGGTGATCGGCTTGGTGCTCTGTGACCACCTAGAGGGGTGGAATAGGGAGGAGGGGGAGGTATGGAGATGCAAGAAGGAAGAGTTATGGGGATATATGTATATGTATAGCTGATTTACTTTGTTATGAAGCAGAAACTAACACACCATTATAAAGCAATTTTACTCCAATAAAGATGTTAAAAAAAAAGAAAGAAAAAAAAAAACAATTAATTACAACATACAACCACAACAAAAAGATTTGTGAGTCCACAATTATAATATTATTTTTTTAAAAAGGAATGAGAGAGAGAGAAAGGGGGAAAAGGAAAGAATGTGAGAGAGAATGGCAGGGGTGAAAAGTATAAATCATCTTTGTACAGAACAATACTTATTAACTATCACATATAAAAGAAATGGTAGAATTAGAAATTATCACTTTCCAGTCACCAGTGTAATAACTGAAACAAGTAATAATCATCAGTGGATCTTAAGGGCTGTTGGAATAAAATATGTTTGTAGGTTCTCAGAGTAGCTGCCAACTGAATACTTATTATGAAGGAAAATATTATTTTACATTGGGACCATTTGGTGATCATCAGCTAAGTGATAACACTCAGCATTAAACAGAGAGAACCCTTAGCATTACCACCACAAGCATTGCCAGTATTCGAATGGACAATGCGTTTCCTGAAGTGATGCAATAACATTGTTTATTCAATTAAAAAAGTACACGAATCAGAAACGGTTCTTCTTTTCCCATTGGACTTGTCTCATTTCCACTTTGAAGATGAAATCAACACATGGCAGGAGCCCAGAGCCAAGAGAATTGCACCAAATCAGGGCCAAAGCCCAATTACATCATGACAAACTTACTACATACGGAGTTTCTTTTATTTGAGGTAACACATTCTTTTATCTTTGGACCAATTGAGTTGGAGTTTACTGTGATCAACTGCTTGATTCTTCACACAGAAAAAAAGTTAAAAACTCCCAATCTTCTGTTGCACAGTTTGCTCTTTTTATATCTCAAAGAATACATTATTTAGTATATATCTAATTTTTAAAAATCTGTGAAGGGAGTTACCATTTGTTCACAGTGATCTTAGTATTATATTTTAAAACTACTTAGAAGTTCTCTATGACATCAAGGCTAAAGTGACACAGATCTTTACTTCATTGTTCTTTGTCTAGCCAAATACAGTGACAAATGGGCACTTTTATTGTATACTTCCAAATAAGAGCTTATTCAAATATTGTAAAGAATTAAATGGACCTTAACCTTCCCTAGCTCCCAATAGTTAGTAATATGACATCACTAACACTTACAAATCAATTAACCCTGGAATTAGATAATTAAACAAATACGATAGTTGCCAGATGTCTATATATTTTGAAACTGCATAATATTCTAGCCAAAAACTTTTAAGAAAATGATTTTGAATATAGATAGACACACACATACTTTAAGATTCACAAAGTACTACAGTTTTGTTAGCAATTTTTTTACTAAATATTGTGTTTAAGATATTGTTAATATAGTCTACCTTAGCATATCTTAAATTTTCTTGCATAAAATATTCATGAAAATAAATTGAAAATAAATACTGAACAAAAATGTCACAAGTCATGGATATTAAAGGGCTGAAATTATACCTTCAATTTGAAATATGCATGACCACAAATTATGCATTGCTAGAAAGGTAACAAAATTTTTGGAAATCACTAGAAATATTTGTGAAAACAGCTGTTATAATGGACAAGCCAAATAGACCAATTAGTGCTCCAAGAAGCAAAGCTGAAATGTATTACTTCCAATTGTATGTGGAATAATAAGATACCTGACTACCTAAGTCTCTTATTATAATCAATACAATGACAGAAACACTTGCGACCATAATTATAATTAATTTGGGGCTTATGCTGTGTAGAATACAATGTTTCACATGAGTTTTAATTATTCTTGTCATAAGAAAGGAAGAAACAGTAGTATATGCTCACTTTGCACATTCGTGTAGCTAAGGATGCATTATTACCAATGAAGATATCTAATTTGAGTGCAACACCTTACTCATACAACCCAATACAAGAACTTACTTCTGAGAAAAACCTCATTAATCTTAATGATTTGTCCTATTATTACGAAGTAACGGATAACCTTCATCAGACATTTGTAAAACACAGAAAAGCAAAATCACACGAAAATACCATGCAGGGTCCAAAAACACTTGAGTCAAATTTTAACGTGTGCATGTATATCTTTCTAGTTTATTAAAATCATTTAGCTTAAAATACTTCAAACTTATGATGGTAATACCAACATAAACCTGTTTTTTCACTTATTAGTTTTTCATGTAATTTCCTATTCTAAGGTAGCATAATCAATGGCTGCAAAAATTTAATTCTCCAGCTATGTTATTAATTTTTCTCTTTATTCTATTTTATTATACAAATAATTCATGTTCCTTATAGACAAATTAGAAAAGACCATAAATGACAAGGAAATTAGCGTAAATCCTTCCAAATTCTAACCCTGCTAAACTTAAGTATATATGGCTTTATTTTCTTATGAAAATATATTAAAACACATGATTGATAAAATGGACATTCAATAATACTTGGATTTTTTTCATTTAGCAACACATTTTAGAATTATTTGCAATTCAGCAATACATTGTGTTGAGCACAATGTGTGGCCCAATGTCTCTGAAGTCATTAAATCGGTCTCAAGTGATGATAATTTCCCTTCTGACCCCATGATGAT
Source organism: Balaenoptera ricei (assembly GCF_028023285.1). Lineage (NCBI taxonomy): Eukaryota > Metazoa > Chordata > Mammalia > Artiodactyla > Balaenopteridae > Balaenoptera > Balaenoptera ricei. The sequence continues at coordinate 74,392,155 of NC_082651.1, read as the reverse complement.
CCTAATTTGATATCCTGTAACTTAGAGATCAACTTGAAGGTTAATTATCATCAACATACGTTATAAAATATAGTAGTTTAAAGGGAGAGCAAAACAGATGAAATTGGGCTAGAGATAGAGACATATGCATGCATTCTTTCTACAGATCAAATAAAATATAGAAAGCTATTGCAGACCTCATTTTTTTCTTTCTTTACTACCCAATTCAAGTTCCATTTCCCTTCAGCACATACCTTCACTGGTTAGGGTTTTTGTTGTTGTTGTTGTTGTTTTTCACTTTGTGTTGTGACCCAAAACAACATTCTTGAAAAAAATAAAAGCCCTTTAGCGCATATCTGCATTGAGTTGTTATGGTTGTTCATTCACTGTTTGTAGTGCATTTAGAAGTACTAGGTTGTGTCTCAGAGGATCCCCTGTGTTCTACAGGTACCACTCCAGTATCAGCTCTATTTCCATTTAATAATCAGAATTAATATCTCTAAGCAATGCTGTAATCCTCTCTATTGCATGTAAATTCAGTGGCATGAGAATTCAATGGCTAAGCAACATCTTAATGTCCAAGACAATGGAACCATTGTTGAGTCCTCTGGTGGAAGTTCAAGCCCGTGCAGAAGACTGAAGTCTTGAGGATAGGAAACAACAATTTAAGAGCAGGTTATTAATTTCTAACTTTCTCTCCTTGATTCCAACTTCCTCTCCTTGATTTCTAGAGCTTTGTACACTCTTTCACAGGAGAAAGTGTTGTATAGAATGGTAACTGGTTCAGGTAATAGACCACATGCTTTACAACAGAACACTAAACTCACAAGGTTTTTCTCCTACCTAGAATCATCATTTTGTTTTAAATAGATCTCTTTGTTGGCTTCTTAAGTCAAGCTATTTCTGGCTGATGGGGAGCATGTAAGACCTGTGAATTACATAGGCTTGAGCCTGCTGCATTACTTCTTTTGCTATGAAAGAAATTGTGTGATCAGAAACAGTGCTTACTATAGCAGGCTCATTAAAGCCAGGGAGAGTGATAGTGCCATATTATGGGTTCAGCAGGAAAGGTCAATCCATATTCATAGTAAATGACCAGTCTAGTGAAAACACATTTCTGCATCTCCCCTCATAAATGAGGTTCAATATAAACCAGCTTCCACCAGGTGGCTGGCTGATATACTCAGAAAAGGATGTTATTTGATGGAGTGTAGAGGAAATTTTTAAGAGTAAGATAACATTATGGTCAAATGGATTTTTCCTAGAAGAATACAAATTCGCAAAACTGATCCTTTAACCAGTTAGGAAATTGTATCAGTAATGCAAAATATTCCCTCAAAGGAAATACCAGGCTCAGATAACTTTACATCAGGAGCCAACAAACAAACAGGAAAAAGGTAATTCTGATTTTATTCTGATTTATACATATTTCAGAAAATAGAAAAGTAGAAACACTCTGCAACTTTTATGAGTCTGATATAGCCTTGATATAAAAATAAAACAAAACAAAATTCAGCATAGATAATAATATAACTACATATCAGTCTCAGTGAATTTAGATACAAAAATACAAAGAAAATATAACCAAACTCAGCAATATATAAAATATACTAACCAAGATGGACTTATACCAGAGTAGTTAGTTTGGTTTATTATTAGAAAATATACTAATAAAACAAGCCAATAAAATGTTTTTTCAATAAAATGTTGTTTTTCAATAGAAGAAAAATAATTTTACAATTCCAACGAATATTTATAAAAAAGAAAAACCAAGTTAGAAATAGAAGACAATCTTACTTATTTTAATAAAGGATATCTACAAAAACTTATAGAAAACAATATGCTTAGTTTTAAAATATTAAATGAATTTTCTTTAAATCAGAAAGGATACAATAAAGACCATTATTAACATTTTATTCAATATTTTACCAGAAGTCTTATATAACAAAAGAAAAATTCATAATGACTTAAAGGGAGAAACACATTATGTTATTCAAACATGATGTGTATATGATTGTTTATACAAATATACAAAATTATTTAATAATTATGCAAGTTAAAGCTACACGTTAATAATTATACAAGATGTAAAACAAATAAACACAAATAAATTGCATACTTACACACTAGCAAACAACAGAAAATTTAGTTAAAATAGATTCACCATAGCAAGAAAATATACAAATTACATCAGAGTTCATTGTTAAGTGATTTAAAACTAGTTCAAGATATTTTAAAAACTTAAGTAAGTGGATAAGGTACACAATAATCTTGGCTAGGAATACACCCTACCTTAGTACCTTAATGATATCTCTTCTATGAAAGTCTGTTAATTTCATGAATCTTAAAAGTGATCCTAAAGTTTACACGGAAGGATAAAAGACCAAGAACAGCTAAGAGAGTATTGAAGGAGAACAAAGAGAGGTCAGGACTTCCTTGGTAACAAATATGATCATAAAGCGACGGTAATTAAGCCATCATGCTGCTGGCCCAGAAGTAGACAAATAGACTGATGGAACACAGCTAACGGCCTAGAGGAAACTCACACATATATGGACACCTGAGCTATCATAAGAGGTAGATATACAAATCAGTGGGAAAATATAGAAGAGTTTTCAGCAAATGGCGGAGGGAAAATGATTTACCTACTGAGAGACTGAAAATATGAAAAGGCAATGGCCAGACCACGTATAACAATAGAACTCTGACTTACAACTTTGCAGCAACCAGTTAAGCTTGATAGTGGATATATGTGCTTATTTTATTAATATACTTAAAACTACATATAAATCTAATGCACTGTCTTTTGTATATGTGATATATTTCACAATAAAAAGTAAAAAACAATGCCTATTCTTTATGTAGTCCCCCTAAAGGGGAGAATTAGCAGCTATGAAAGGTCACGGACAAAAAATATACTCAAAGATAGAACCAGCAACTGGAGTTTAGCCAAACAAGACACATCATTTTCTGTAAAAACAGAGAGGTCACCCTAATTTGATCCATGGATTTTACATGAGCCATGGATCAGTTATCTACTATATGTTTGTATTTTTTCATTTTCCAAATGGGGGTTTTATTGCAGTTAACCCCTGTTCTCTCTATCATCGTAGAGTATTTTGGAAGCAAATAAATTACCTTTCAGCGTATGTATAGGGCACTGGAACATGAAGTGTCACATCTGGACCTCATAGAGAGGAAAACATAGATACAGATTTCTAGCTGGATACAGAAACTGGCTTAATGGAACAGAGGCTAGTGTGTTTTGAAGTTCATTTATAGATGTTAGGTAGTCTGTAGAGTATTCTATAGCAGTCATAGTAGAATGAATACTTAAATTTCTCCCTTGCCATTTCCCACCATGGAGGCTTAAAAAAATTAAAGCAAACAATGAACAATATATCAAATTCCAGCTGCCCTTGCATCTAGGAATGGCAAGGCAATGCCATCTAGTTCTTGTCATGTGACCTACATTGAAGTAAAGCTTATACTTTTCTTATCAAAGACTCCTTTGTCATTCCCCTTTGCATTCTTCCCTGAGTGTGATATCTGGATGGGAAGGATACTAAATAAGTCAAACGCGTAAGTCAAAATTCATAAGATGGTGGAAGAAAAAGAAGAGCCGGAGCGGGGGACAAAAACTTGGTCCTTGATGGCATTGCTGAGTAGTCGATGTCAGCAGCCATCTACTTAACGTATTTTTTAACAAATGCAAACAACTCCTAATTGTTAGAACTGTTATGTTCTGTGTTCTTTTGACTTAACAGCATTCCTAGCTGAGATACAATAGAATTTTTGTCTAGTTCCATTTTTAATAACCCTGCCTTACCCTCACCACAAGGAATTTCACCTCCCGTTATCATGGTTTGCTGCTGATTACTACAACCACCCCCCAACCCCATCCGCACACACATGCTCACTGCAGGCATGTTTTCTTAATTTAATGTAGATGTAGATATACATGTAGAACAACTGAGATGTGAGAGTGTTTACAAGGAGTGAGAATATGACATGGCTACCACGAAAATAGCAACTTTCTATTTTTAAAGGTAATGGATATTCAATATGATCCGTCTCAATTCAACCCCATTTATTCCATATAGAGTCATAATTCTTATTTTATTGGGTTTTTTTATTAGTCTCTGTTTTATTTGTGGCATTTTTTCCTAGTGCTTTGTGGTATGTTTTTTTTCCTAACTTTTTTCCTGTGCCTTCATAGGTGTTATAGAAGGAGCTAAGGAAGGATGCACTGTGGGCTACTAGCCCCTAATTGTTTACCAGATGTTATATCTACATCTTTAGATCCACAAATATCCTAACCCAGGGCTTATGTAATAAATAGTTGAATTCTGGTCATCGTGAGTGAAAAGTTAAAGATGTGTTTGTTCAGTTTTATTGTTTGCATATTTCAGTAACAACTGGATTTTATCTTCCTATTAGCTTAAAACAATTAATTCAATCAATTGTAGCAAAATAGTACAATTATTGTGGGTTTTTTTTTTTAATGATTAGGTCACTCTAAGTGTTTTCTGATGATCTCTTATGACATTGTAAATTCCTCAAATTGAACTTATTTGGATTTCTCCATTGGAATAACCAAGACAAAAACCATCTTTAAGCACCCAGTTAAAGAGTTATTTTTGTGACTCATAAATTAATAAAAGTTTGTAAAAAAATCCCGTCTCATTTACTTAGCTAAAATCATTTAAAAAATTATCCTATACTTACATAAAAATACAACGCCAGTCTTAACAAGGCATTTTTAGTTGTATTTCAAACCTATCTCTAGTCACAAAGAAGTTGGAAGTGAAGATGTAAATTTATTGTAAATAAGTATTTATAACTGTTAAACATCTAGAAGCAGAACAAGTGAATGCAAACATAGGTTCCTATGTTATCAAACTATAAAACTATACTAACCTAAAGAAACAGAAAAATACTTTGAAGAAAATATTACATGCACTTTAGTTCAAGATGAGTATTAACAGCAGAATATGTTGATACATTTTTTTTCTTCTATGTTTAAAGGGCCTTAAATATAACATTAGTTCTTAGTGGTAATTATCATTCTGTGTGGCTGAACATCAAAATAATCTGTTTGTAAACCTTGGATAAATAGTCATTTCACAGTGCTAAAAATAACGTATTTATTTGGGATTGTTTATTAGCAGGCATTTTATATGGCTCAAAAGAGTTAAGTGTTGTGTTATGACAGATTATAAACGTATTTTGGAAAGTATGTTAGTCTCTCTGCAGGAAAAAGCAAAATTTTGATTATTATTCAGTCAGATTTTCACCACTGATAGTCAGGAAGGAGTATAGGTAATGTGAGACAGGTTTTACCTCAGAAACTCATTCTTTTATGTCCTCTTCCTGCATTAAATTTTGTTTTAATAGGTCAAGTGTTTTGGATCAATCGTTTTATGATACCAAATTGTAAACATAATGATTTTCTTGGATGGGAAAGAGATGTTTGGAAACGAAATTTGTCTGAAGGGTGATGGACAGATAAGAAATAACATCATTAACAAATATTTATTGAGTACCTAGGACACACAGGGCTGTGTGCCAGAGAGACGTACAGATGTGCTTTTCTGGAATGAAGCCTGAAAAGGCCTGGGTAACACAGGTAAACTTGGACTCAAGCTTGGCTTATGTCCTCATTACTTTCCCTTTCATTTCTTCCTCCTGTCCAGTTTCCTGTACTGTTTTTATTTTTTCATGTGACCCTCACTCCTCTTATTCCCTTTTCAGCTTCGTTGTTCTCTTACAAGATTTAAACATAATTTAAAATGCATATGATATCTAAGCATCTGACGTTTATATGGTGGCATAGATCATTCTACCTTCTAATGTTACATATCTTCAATATTCTACTCATGTGAAGTCCCTACAGAATTTTGGACTTTGGGAATTGTCCATTTTTTCTAAGAAAGTAGGTCAAACTTGTTAATTTTTTTTCTTTCCTTCACTTTTCCATAAACGTTCAAGGCAGATCACAGTAAGCATGTTGCCGAAATATCTTGCCAGTACAGTGAAGTTCTGTCTCCATTCTGGACAACCTGTCTATTCTTGGCTGACATCAAGTGCTGCCCTTGAACAGGCAGAGGCTCCATTGTCTTTTCACAGTAGATTATGCAGGTCTTTATTTTATGTTGCACTTCCTTTCCATTTCCTTTCTGCTCGATTCTCTCTAAGGCTTTTCCATTTTGATTAGACTAGTCAATTACACAAGGGAATATCTCACATATTTAAAGCCAGTAGAGTTTTCCATCCATTTTTACAAATGTAGCCTTTTAACTCAGTTAAGAGCTTTTCAAAATCCTGTCTTCTTAAAAGCACGGGTAAGGAATTTATTAATGCTTGAGAATCTCCATTCATTCCCATTATGTCTCTGGCAAGTTATTTCTTAGTATCATAGTTAGTTATCTTCACTGCCCTCCATGGTTTCCTTTTCCATTTCCCTATTTACAATCTCTATTTTCTCTTTTGTTTAGAAGGCAGAATCCCTGAATGATTCAAAGTGCATTCCAAACAATAATTGGAAATTGTGCTTGCTTCAAAAATTCATTAGTTTTAGTTCTTAAGCCATAAGTCTAAAATCAAAAGAATTTAAAATATTCAGTACAGGCTGGTAAAGAAGTCAATGGCAGAAGAATTGTGACAGTACCAAGTCATAAGGAGTACTGTGTACTCCTTAGTACTCAGGAGTACTGTGCAGTCAGCTTTTTCATAAACCTAGCTAATGACCAGCTTACTATTACCTGGAATCATATATTAACAGAGAATCTGATGTGAAAAACCTCCAAGTCACCCAGAGGATTCCCTGACATGTCTGGGTTGCCTCTACCATTCAAAACAATGCTGTACAACTCTTTCAAGTGTCAGCACGGTGTGGTACTGAGTACAGCCAAGGAGCGGTCAATATTGACTCCAGTTTCCTCACCATAGTTGTCCTTTGTGTCTTAATAACATAGTGTTCATCAGTAGGGTAATTCATAGAATTGTCCCAGAGACAATGTCTAATTTGGGGTCCTTCCCTTTGTCATGCATGACTACATACACTTTAAAAAAAAGGATATTTCCATGTTCTCCTGACATTAATATTGAGTTTGACTAAAGATGAGTCCTTGCCAAAAATAACAACTGTGAGCAATCTAGGCTATGAGCAGTGGGAATGCACATTGCTTCGGCTCACTGCTCAGTGCTCTTTGAGATGTTATCCAGCATGGAGGTTTCTCTGAAGGAAGAGAGGTTGAGGCCAAAATGAAAAATACTAGCAATTTATTTCTCCAAAACCAGAAAACAAAAATGCTCTTAAGGATTCCCTAGGAAATATGTCAGCTATTTTGGCTTAGTTTTACTACTTATACTAATGTTTCTTCTCCTGTTTCTTAAATAGAAGGATCCTTCTTCTATTTTCTTTTATATTTACACACAGCACCTCAACAGTAAATAAACATGGTATTAAATTTTGCATGCTAACCTACTGCCAATAAATTCATTTATATATAACTAACCTTTGTAGGAAGAATGGAAATTTACAAAGCTGAGAACTGTATACTCTCCCTGGAAGTAGTCAATCAATGGTGAAGTGAGTAAAAAGGATGTTAGGAATATTAGAAATTATATCTTATATTCCTAGGTATGCCCCTACATTTTTTTCTGGTTGAAATTTTGGCAGGCTCATTTTTCTACTCCTACACTAAAATATTCTGTGATTAAATAGAGATTTGGGAAACTAGAAGAGATAATGAAAAAAAAAAAAGGATGGGAGGCTTCCAGAGGAAGTTTGCAAAAACCAGGTCATCTCATGCATTATGGGAACACTAACAACATTTTCACACATCAGTTATAAGGCCAGAAAACAAACAACAAACAAATAAAAAGGGTGAAAGATCACAACAGAAATCAAAAAGAATTCTCTCTTGGTTATGTTTTTTTTCTCTCATAACTTACATAGTACACATTAAATTGTGTACTGATCGTGTAGTCAGTACAGTTTCTAAATCTTTATTTTCATCTCAGGAGACACGTACACACAAAAAGAACTTGGTTCACTATCCATACTATGCTCATGTGTAAGTATAAATATTTTTATTTAAGAGTTTATGAAGTTTTATTGTGGAATATAATTGATAATTTTTATTTCTATCAGTTGACTACGGTTGACTATGATTGGTTAAATAAGGTTGACTATGGATATGTCACCTTACTAGAGAAAAATTATTGTTTCTTATAATGAACCTTGTTGTGAGCAATCATAAGTATCTTTTGCCACAACTACCACAGCAAAAGATTTGTGTTAAAATTGCCTAAAGTTTCTTTTACTATATTTTAACAGTAATGACATGCCTTCATCTCTCCAATGAAACTGCCAGTATGGGGAGAGACCTGCCTGGTATTATGGTCTTGACTTGAGTATGTCAAAAGGCAACAAAGGCAGCTGGATACACTGTAATTCCAAGACAGAAGACAGTCCACGTATGCAGCTGACCTCCCCCAGTCAGTCTAGTGCTTACCTAACCAACAAATCAGCAGCACTCCTTTGCTTTGTTACTATGGAACAGAGTCTGCAATTTTCAGTCATTAGAAACCTCACTTTTCTCCTCCCTGAACTTCACCCTCGTGCTGAACCCTGTGCTCAATTAATCAGATTTTCTACTTGGCAGTAGAACTTTGTCACTCAACACTCAATCTCTGGTCTTATTGTCTTTACTTTTCCTTGAGGGGCAGAATAATATCTGCCAAAAAAATCTCTGAAAAGGGCACTGAACCTCAAGGCCATGGTAAAGGCTGAAGAGACTGTGAGAAATTTGCAGCTTCTAAAGGATAAATACAAAATGTCATTACTGCTCTAGAATAATTCCCACTTTCTAATTCATCACAGTATCTTGCAATAGAGTCTTAAATTATTAAGAAGAAATTTAATTGTGTTGAGAATTTATGAGGAACACCAAGACTACCCATGTATATTCTTCTATATGCCATGTGCAACCAATTTTAACCCCCATGATGATTTTCTCTGCAAGCAGTTCTCTTTTCAAAGTTAAATAATCTACACAGACAAACTGAAAATTATCATTATGACTACACAGTGGACTGAATCCTCCAGAGTCAGTTTTTTAATTTTTCTTCCCTTCTCCTTAGGAGACAAAAAATAAAAGATGAGAGGGATTTGTGCTAATAGTGACTAGCAGTTACTGAGCAACATAATAGGGGCTAGGTGCTGTCCTGAGCACTTTATATAGTTATCTTGTTTAATCATCAGAACACTGGCGTAATATAATTAAGTTTTGGTTCTCATATAGGTCATTATATGAAGCCCATAATGCAAATGTAATTTTTTTTGTAATCGGCTATTTTCCCAAATATTTTATCTTAAACAAGAGCATGATACAAATACAATTTATGAAATGCCACATTTTATATTGACAATGAGAATGACCACGATGGTGGCATTTGCAAAGCTTTTTCATAAATTTATTTGTTTATAATTTATTTCTCAAATACTTGTTAATTATCTGCACAAGCCAAGCTCCATGCATAGACTTGTGAACAAGACAAACATGGTCTCTTATCCTCCTAAAGCTTTTCTGGCCATAAAGAGAATACAGAAATGGCTATAATTATGTGTGCTATGAGAGGAACATATGAGATGTGGAAATATATGTGGGGTGGGGGAACTAACTCATTTTGAGAGTCAGAGAAGGTTCTTGTCAGGAAGAGGCATTTAAACAGAAAACTAAAAGACAGAAGTGACTGGCTGAAGCTCTGTTTTGCAAGGACAAAAGGGCAATAGTTGAGATAGGAATTGGAAACAAAGACAGGAACCAGAATGTGTAAGTCTTCTCAAACTATTACTTAAAAGACTGAGATTTATCCTGAGGGAATGCAGAAATGAAAACAACCTTAATATGGTAAAAAATAATTAATCATCATTAATTAATCAGCAGAGTTTTCACAATGTTGACCTAGGTACCCAGAGGAGAAATATTGATTCAACCCACATTCCAAAGCTCAGCACTGACCATAATCTCTGGCTATGACCACTCTCCTGATTAGATCTTCCTCTTCTAACCACAATTTCAGAGTGTAGAGGCTCAGAAAATTGAATCACAACTATTCATTTTAGATTTCCCATTTTTAATGCTTCTTTAGAGAGTTATGCTTTCTCCAGTTTGAATACCTCAATCATCAGGTTTTCCCAAGTGAAAATCTTATAGCAGGCAATTTCTCTTCCTACACCACTCATCAGTCCTTTATTTGGTCATGTTCTTGTTCAGGGGTCAGAAAACTTTGTAAAGGGCCAGAGAGTAAATGTTTTGGGCATTGTCATCCATATGATCTCAATTCTGACACCGTAGCAGAAGCAGCCATAGACAGTGGGCAGATAAATAGATACAGCTTTGTGACAATAAAACTTTATTTGTGAAAACAGGCTGCCAAATTTGGGCAGCAGTTTGCAAATCCCTACTCTTGCTAATTTATCTGTCCCCAGGCTATGTAGGTTCTCTCAATATGTTTCTCTTCAGAGCACCCTTACAGGCAGTATATCCTACCATATTTCAGACTTCATTGTTCCTATACAATTTACCCCTATAGGAGTCATCTTCCCAGTGTTGTAAATAGTGGATTAATATTTGAGAACAGGATGGTTATTATTGGGTTGACTATGCTTTTGCACTATTATGCATGGCAAAGCCCCAAATTTCTATCCAATCAAGATTTTGTGGCAGACTCCCTATCTAGTGTCTAATTGTCTTTGGTTCTGGCTTCTGCTTTCCATCCCAGAGACATTCTTTAACTCTAGTTCCCATGGTTCCTCAATCTTCTTCAATTTATTCAATTACCTATGGTTGGTTGAATAAAGTATTGCCTTTAGCTGTTCTTTCTGAAAAAGATAATATAGGTATTTTATGTACGTAAATTTTGGTATTTTACCTTAAGTTGGCAAGTATTTTCCCGGAGAATTTTGAAACTACTATTTTTTGTTTATTTTTTCTAGGTCTGCCTATAGTATGAAGTCTTAATCTGATTGCATTTGGATTAAGCTCCGGCCTCTCTAGGAACTGTAACAAACTTCACTGCACCCCAGAAGGCAATTCCTAATGCTTCAGCTCCAGACCATTGGTACCCCAGAAAATTCCTCTCCCATACAGTGGACTATATCCACACCCTCTCTGATGAAGCTTGAAAGTCAGCCTCCGGGATGAGATGGAGAGGTTGAGCCCCTTCCAAATTTGTTGCTTCCTTGAATACTCTCCTTTATATTAAAAGTAGTATAGTCTCCCTTTATCCTTAAAAGTAGTAGAGTCTCCCTATGTTTGCTATTCCTATGATCTTTGGAGTCCTCTTTTACATGTTTTTGTAGTTAACCTCCTTTAGCTAGTTAATACAATTTTATATCAGGGGTCAGCAGACTATGGCCCATAGGCCAAATCCTGACTGCTACCTGTTGGGTAAATAAAATTTTACTGGAACACAGCCATTCTCATTTATTTGCACATTGTCCATAGCTGCTTTTACTCCACAAGGGCAGAGTTGAATTGAGCAGTAGTAGTTGAAATTGAGTAGTTGAAAAACAACACAGAACTTATGGCTTGCAAAGTCTAAAATATGTACTATATAACCTCTTGCAGAAAATGTTTGCTTATCCATTCTTTATATTAAACTTTCCCTGTTCAAATTACTAGTGACTTCTGTCTCTGGCATAGATTTGGCAACAATAGTCAACCTAAGAGAGAGAACTTCTGCCAATGGAAATAATCAATGAACAATCTAGGAATAGAAAAGAGTTTTATTAAGCCAAACTGAGGACTATAACCCAGGAGATACAGATTCAAGAAGTACTTGAATTGTGTTCCACTGGGCTACAAAATGGGGGAGGCTTATATAGGCAAAACCCACAAAATTACGTCAGTGGTTTGTAAAGAATTATAATTGGAGCTTGCAAGAAATAAGCGTGCTTGTTAAGTAAGGATTGGTTGAGGTCTGAAATGGTTGCATAGTTATAAGGGGAGACCTTGAGACCATAAGATTGCAACTGGTAGCTGCTAGCAGATATTCTTTTGAGAATGACTGGTCATGCCCTTGACTCTGATAAATTCAGAAAATTCAAATTCTCAGTGATGCAGAAAATTGTCTGAAACCACATCCACAATGACTACCCAGCTCCATTTTGGATACCTGAACCACAGTTATTATTCCCTTTTGATTTTTAAATGCATTTTTAATACAATAGTTATATAGCAGATGTACAATGCATGCTTGACAGGCTGTGAGACAGTCTGCTCTAGTTAGAATAAAATTCACCCCAAATCACGTAGAAGACAGAATACCTCAATATGTGAAAATTTCTTCCATCGCTTCAAAGATGAGATATTTTAGAATGGTTTGGTCATACCCTTGGATATGTCAATAGGAAATGTATACTAGTAATCCATAAAATACAGCAACATCACAATGAATCAAGCTATCTCTCTCCAGTGATACTGCTTAGACTGTGCCAGCTAAACAGAGTGAATGACTAATCTTGACAGAAAATTTTGTATGCTTGATAGTATACTTGTTACCATATACTGCAATAGCTCACTTAACTCTTATGACAGCCTTTGAAGTGAGTAGATACTGTTTTCATTTTATATGAAAGGAAAGTGAGATAAATTATATAACCAAGTACAAGTGAAACAACACGTAAAACATTGACCAGCTTAAATTGGTTTTGCCTCTTTAACTAGGTTGTTGATTATTCAGATTGAAATAGCACCAGCTTAAACTGGTTTTGCTTTCTTAAAACAGGTTGTTGATTAAGCAAACCTTTAGTTATTTTTTCAGAGACAGCACTGCGCATGTGCAAGATGGAAACCCAACTCTCCAGGATGACCCTGGAACCAAGAATCTTCAGTCTACAGAACTTAAAGAATAGAAATATTGCCACCAGAGCCCTTTATGAAGTGAGACGTCCTTCAATGAGGGAAATATGGCTTCCAGCAGCAGGAATAACTTATATGGACTAATTCATGACTAGCCAATCAGCTTCTAAGTTCTAACTCTGAATCTAGGAGACAGATTTGAAAGCCTTGCCTCCTACCTCCTTGCCGGTCCACCTCACAATATAGCTCTTTCTTTTCTAAAAAGCTGATGCCACAGGATTTGCTTCTATGAGTGTTAGGCAGTGAGCCCTTGCTTGGAACATAAACAAGTATATACCTATACTTAAAGCAAGTATAAGAGTAGGACTGAACTCATTGCTTTATAACTCAAAGAGTGAAGTGTTATCTACCACAAGAATTTTGCCTTCCATATTTCCTTTGATTATTTCCCCCCATTGGCATAGCCTAATATGACCTGATAATAAAGACTGATATGTAAATTTATTTTCCAAAATGAGCACCTCCATATCTTATATAAAAATAAGGCAATTTAAAGGAAATTCATGAATTCTTCAGATCAGAATGTAATAGGTTCCTAAGTAAAATGAATTTACTGTCAACTCAGTTCTCTAATAAGCATTGAATAAGTTTCTTAGAATGCTCAAAGTGAAACTGTGAAAAATAAATACTATAGTATATGGTCCATGCTGTAAGGCAGTTTACAATCGGATGATGCTACTTCTGGGGTGTTCTCCAACATCAACAACCAATTCTCGTCTGCCAGACACCAACTTCGTGTTCAACAACTTCACTCAATTCTGACTAACTACCTAGAGTTAGCACAGACCCCACAGTTTAAGGGTTCAGTATCACAGGATTGACCCCCACTTCAGACACCAATCACAAATCCTGGGCCACCCAAATTTCTGGTCAACTGACTGTAAGTCGATAGTCCCTAGGACCACCTCCTCAGATTCAATAATTTGCTATGGAACTCACAGAACTCAGAAAATCACATTTCTTACTTACAAGTCAAGAGTAGCCAGATGGAAGATATGAATAGGGCAAAGTATAGGAGGGGAAGTGGGAGCTTACGTGTCCTCTCTGGGCACACTGCCATCCCAGTACCATGAGTTCATCACCCCAGAACTCATTAAACCTGCTTATTCAAGAGTTTTATAGAGCTTAATCTCCAGTCCCTCCCCCTCCATTAGACTATACAGGGGCCCCACCTTAAGTCACATCATTAGCATAAACTTAGTGTGGTCTGAAGGGGTGCATTATGAATAACAAAACTCCTGTCACTAGGAAAATTCCAAGGCCAGGGGCAAAGACCAAATATATTTTGTATTATAGCATACTACGTATGTGTATTATGTCTATACTCTGACTTAGAGGTCTTTTGACCCTTCCTTAATGTAGAGGTCATTTTTATGTTTTAAATATACCAGTAGGAAACCCAGTATCCTGGGCTAAATGTTTGATTGTGAGGATAATAATTTGGCACCTTAAAAAAAAGCTAAAATTATGTTATTAAGTCAATTATAATACATTAAACAATAAATGTAAATGTTAATAATTTTAAAAGAGATAATGTTATTAATTTGTCTGACCTCACCTTCTAGATCTCAATGTTTTACATGATACAAATACAATTTATGAATTATTTAGTTAACTATGTTTTAAAAGTAATTTCAGTGGTATTTCCTACTAAACATAGTCTCACCTCCTATCTTCAGGTTATTGAATTTGTCCCACCTACGTGCTGCAGAAGATAACAACCTATTCACAAAAAGGCTAGGCTTCTTCAAGTATTTCTAATTAACATGTAAGTATAAACCAGGAAAAAATGTCCCTAGGAAAATATGATTCAAATAAATATTTGAAAAATATATTCTCAAGGAATATATATATCTGACATATAGTAAGAGCCCACAATAAGTGGAATAGATGAGTACATTAAGTTTTACATTCATAAGGAAAAAAAAAACACAGCCATATTTTCACTAAAAGACATTTAATTTCCACTTTGGTACATTATATTTAGTTAGTAAGGGCTGTAATTATTAACTCAGACATTTTCTATGAAATAAAACATTCTAGAATGATATAGATTATTGAATGAAGAAGGAAAAAAATAGTAAAACATTCAACACAGGGCTATGCTTATATGTTTCTGATAATTATAATAATCTAATTGACTTCTTCCCCCGCCCTCACAGGAGGGTGCCAATTAAAATAAACTACAATTTTGCTATTCAGTCTTTAGTATCAGGCAGATGATATTTGAGTTTGTGAACTGTTTTCTCAATGTGTTTTCCAATTAACTTCAATGGGAATGATTTACAGAAAATCCCTGGGGTTCTCTATGAAAGGAAAAGTCAGACAGGCTACTAGAGGGGAAGGAGCTTTTTATTTGTGCTCTAAAGCTCACCTGTGGGCTACTCTGGTGAAAAACTGGTGTCAGTGGAAACATTTAACTATTAAGGTTAACCCCACTCCCCATCCCCGCCCCAGAGTTTCTTTGTAGTGATTACCAAGGTCAAAGAGATGAACAATAACCAAGACAAAGGGAAATTGGGTACAATCCTATGGGGATCTATTCTGCTAAGAGGCTGAGAAAATGTATACAATTCCACACAAATTAAAAAGGATTTGGAGGGCTCAAATTAGAGAAATGTGTAAGACTTTCTGAGGAAGGACATTTAAAACGGACTATTCTATCAGATACAGGGCAAATCATTTGTCAAAATTAAATATCTGCTTAATTTCTTAATATATTTTATTATATATACTCACAGTCGAGTTCAGTTGTGTGTTTCAGCCATCAGGATTAGCTAATAAGTAATTACAAATATTAACCCAAGAGGCCAACATTGACTATGAAGTAAAGCAACAGAAAACATTCATTTATAGAAATTTTGATTATTGTGTAATATCAATGAGGTAAATTCATATATTCACATCAACTTGAGACGGAGGTAATATTTTTGTGTTAGTTCACACCAAATACTAGATTATTGAAACCCTTAAGATAATTCTGAATATTAACCAATTAATGAATGTTTATTCACTCAAGAAATAGTATTAAGAATTATTGCGAGCCACACATTTACTGGACACTGGGGAGGCAGAAGACCCTTGCTTTCAATTTTGCATGTTATAAGAAATGATTGAAACATTGCAAAAAATAAAAATAACAGAAATTGATGATAAAAAGGAATAAGAAAATTTAATCTATAACATCAAATCTGGCTCTTGGAAATGTTCAATAAATTATACTGTTTTTTAAAAGTCTTAAAAAACAGATATTTCCTTTGTTTATCCATCCTAGATAGAGTTAAAACATGGCAAATATGACAACTTATTTTTAGAGTCCAGCTTTAACTTCAGACAAAACTAAATTAGAAAAGTGAAAAAATAACTCTAAGAAAATCTAACCTGTGAATATAAATACAAATATTTCAAAGTAAAAAATATAACAAATAAATACAGGAGTCTTAAAGTAATTATACCTTTTGACCAACCAGAGTTCACCTCTGATATTAAGGAAAGGTAACATTAAAAAAAAAAATCTAGGGCTTCCCTGGTGGCGCAGTGGTTGAGAATCTGCCTGCTAATGCAGGAGACACGGGTTCGAGCCCTGGTCTGGGAAGATCCCACATACCGCGGAGCAACTGGGCCCGTGAGCCACAACTACTGAGCCTGCGCGTTTGGAGCCTGTGCTCCACAACAACAGAAGCCGCGATAGTGAGAGGCCTGCGCACTGCGATGAAGAGTGGCCCCCCCGCTTGCCACAACTAGAGAAAGCCCTCGCACAGAAACGAAGACCCAACACAGCCATAAATAAATAAATAAATTTATAAAAAAAAAAAAAAATCTAACTGTAATTCAATGTATTAACCACACTGGGAATATATCAATTAAAAAACTCCTTCCCTAAGGCACTTCTACCAAAATCCATAATATTATCAGATCCAGTTAAAAGAAAGACTTTTAAGAATTGTTACCATTAACCAACTCTTAGCTAGTTAGAGGAAGATGACAACTCCTTAGTTTTGTAAAGGGAATCACCCAAAAACTTCATCACACTAATAATGAAACTTCTGAAGCACTCTCATTAAGTTGGGAACAAGAGAAGGGTGCCCTCTTTCACAGTTTCTATTCAGCATTGTCTTGTAGGATCTCGTCATAAAATAAAGAAATAAAATGTTACACATATTTGTAATAAATCATCCACACATGAATTTTTCAAAAAAAGGTATATTTTTTATTCCAAGAGCTGGCATAATCAGTTATGATATAAAGAATTTATAAGAAAGTCCTATAAGGTATCTAGGACCAGAACACAACAATTTTCACATAAATGCCAGCTATGGTCAATAGTTGTGGGAAGAAGGGGGTCTATTCATAAAGACAAATGATGATTTTTAGCTTTTCATTCTATGTTTGTACTATATTAGTCTTAAAATACACACAATACATACATATACATATATATATAGGTGTATATGTATATATCACTCATGTAAGAAATCAGTCTGGCTGCTGTGTGGAAAACAAAAAAGAAGGAGAGAAAATGAAGACAAAGAGATTATTAGATGGTTGTTTTAGAAGCCCATGGATTGGACTAAAGTGAAGACATGACAAGAGAGACAAGTAGATATGTTTTACTGTCAAATTAGAATTGACATTTTTTATATGGATGATAAGCACAAATGAATTATTAAAGATAATTTGTGGGGCTTCCCTGGTGGCGCAGTGGTTGGGAGTCCGCCTGCCTGTGCAGGGGACACAGGTTCGAGCCCTGGTCTGGGAGGATCCCACATGCCACGGAGCAACTGGGCCCGTGACCCACAACTGCTGAGCGTGCGCGTCTGGAGCCTGTGCTCCGCAACAAGAGAGGCCGCGATAGTGAGAGGCCCGCGCACCGCGATGAGGAGTGGCCCCCGCTCGCCGCAACTAGAGAAAGCCCTCGCACAGAAACGAAGACCCAACACAGCCAAAAATAAATAAATAAATAAATAAATAAATTTAAACTTAAAGTGGAAAGCAGTGGGTGAATTTTAGTATTCTTTCAGATTTAAAGAAAAGTTATTGTTATTGAATAGAGAACGATTTTTTTTATAAGCGTGGCTAATGTGGCACTCTAAATAGAAGTAAGTCTCATAAAAATTATATTTGTTAGCTGTCAGCTTTTAAAGAATGAAAGTTCTTTGGAGGCAGGAATTTCACTCCTTTTTGTAATGCTCTCAGTTTTCCTTAGTAATTTTTTTCTCAGAATTTCAAACCAAATTATTTAAGGAGGATTCCATTATAGATAGATAGATAGATAGATAGATAGATAGATAGATATAACCATGAATATTGTCCTGGAAGACAGAGACATGGAAGAAACATGGATTATAGTCCTATTTTTACTGTTATTTAGTCACATGTCCTTCCCAAAATCAATATGTCTGGAAGGCAGTTTTCTCATTTCTAAAGGCTTTGAATAGCTGGCTTCTAAAATTCCTTTCATATCTAAAAGCCTCTAATCATTTATTCAAGAAATTGCTTGCTAAGTACATGAATTTTACCAACTTTAAAAAAATGATTTAGAGATCAAAATTATTATAGTCTTTGTTATAATCAATATCCTACTTTGTGTATATTATCAATCACGCTATTCTTTCTGAATTATTTAAATTCTATCTTGGTTATTAAAATCTACTCAACTTTTAAAAGATTTTTTGGATCACTTACATGAGTATATGAGTGTTTCCACCCATGATTTGTTAGTATAAATTCTAGATAAGAGCAGAATCTATTATAATATATATAGGGAATCCCATTTCCCAGTGTAGTTTTCTTAATGAAAAATTTTTGTACATATTAAGAAATTAAATATGCTGTACAAAATGGAGCATAGTTTACTTATATTAAATACCAAAGTACAAAATATGAGATATCATTATCTGTAATAATTAGAGTGGTTATTATTTTCTCAATTAAATTGTATTTCTTAAATCTATAGTATAATGAACATGTAGATGTATAATTCTTTGACTGCTTTATAGAATATACTCATATGTCCAAGAGAATTATGTATGCTACAATAATACATCCTACTTTATGGGGACTTTTTGCCAAAAGACAAAGTTTATGAAACAAAAATCTGGAACAACTTCTTAAAATTTTGTTTTGAATGAGATAATATATAATTAGATGAAAGATAACTGGAAGTCAAATAATGTGGAGTGGTTAGGAATCAGAAACTTCCACTTTTTAACTTTCTCCTCTGTTAAGGATTTCTTGGTTATTTAATCTGTGAAACTGGGCCATGGTTATTTCATCTATAAAATTGGAATACTAATATTTATTTTGATTACTTCACAATGTCATTTTGAAGAATATATGAGTTAATAGATTGAAAGGCATTATGGAAAAACTTAAAATGTTATGCAAATTGAAATCAAATGCTTAACTGTTGTTGGCATATCGCAAACAATTCAGATGAACTCTAGTAGATTTGGGTGATACATATTTATTTTAAATCTACTTAAACTATTTTGTTCCTTATTATCGTTAATGGATTAAAAAACATGAAATATTAGTTTCTTACTGAGTTGTTTGAATTTACAGCAATTTGCATTTGTATAACAAGTCATTCCAAAATTTATATCATTATATATATATATATATATATATATATATATATATATATATATATATAAAGTTCTGAATATTAACTGTAACACTAGGTAAAATGTATACCAGAAAGTCTGTCACAATCTATTTCTGCATATACTTTATGCTAAAAAATGATCTACATGCTAAATGTCAGAGTAATTATTTCCAAAGACTTCAGTTTTCTTGTAAAAACATCCTTCTGAGCTTGTGTATGTAAGTTCCAAAAGGGACAAAACATCATCTCTAATACTTAAGATCTCAGATAAATATTTTATATTACTATTTTTCATTGTTATTAGGGCCCATCCCTACCTCCATGCTTACAGTTGAGATAGGCTGGCTTATTATATATTTTTCTCTTTGTCAACTGTGGTCTGTTTTTTATTTATTTTCCACAAAAACTCATTATTAGATAGGAGCAAGATGTTTCTGCAGTATTTTTCACAATTTTAATATGACATAGATAAAGGGCTCTTTTCATGGTTGTAATATTAGGGTATATGCCTCATTTATCCCATTTTTCACAGCACTATACTTAAAAAATATTTTAAATACTTTATCTTCTCATCATAAATCAGCTTTTTATATTTTTACTATAAAAATTTAAATATAAAACTTATACAAAGTAAGATGGCACTCATGTACCTATGCTGAAAATAAACAAATGTTTACAATTTGCCATATTTGCTGCAGCTATTAAAAAAAAGATATTCAGCATTAGAGATTCTGATAAAGACCCATACCATTCCTTTACACCCATTAGTTCCCAGAAATTAGTAATATCCTAACATTTATATACTTTATAACTACGTGTGTTTTTGAACTTTTAACTCATTTGGTAACATTCTTAATTAAATATTCATATGATGTATTTTTAAACACATGCAAATGATACCACACAGTATACTTACTACTTAACAATTTCACATAATAACAGGGTTCTGAGTTATATACATGTTTAAACATCTAGAATAAGTTTATTTCAACTTTCCCTTATTATTCTTTCTTATATGAAATTTTATGTACTCCTGTTGCAGAGTGGGTGGTATCCATGTTTTCACTATTTCAAATAGTGATTCAGTTTTCATCCTGTGTGGTTTTTTGTGCATATATGTCTATAGCATACATCTAAAAGTAGCATTACTGGGGGTAAATAAACATTCTTAAGGTTTAATAGACATTATCAAATGATTCTCCCAAGTGGTTCTAAGAATAAACATGTCCTCAACAATATCTAACAAATCATTTTTTTTTAACAAGCACTACAGCACTTGGTAGTTTTAGACATTTACATTTTTGTCAATCTGAGGAGTATGAAAACACACCTCATTGCTATTTTAATCTACATTTCTTTGACTAGAGAAGTGAATATTCTCTCCTGAGTTTACTGCTGATCCAGCTTTCCTCCTTTGAGAATTTTCAAGTTCTATGAGGAAACTTGTTGGATTTTTACTGGACTTGCTTTCAGTTTAGAATTTTACTTGAACAGAATGTCAAGCTTTATGATACTGAGACTTCCTATATATGGGCCATGCTATCTCTCCATTTATGGAGACTTTCTTTTATATATTTCAATAAACTTTTATCATTTTCTCTATAAAGTTCTTATATACCTTTTTAAAAAAGTGTATTTTTAGTTTTCTATTTATAGTTTCATTGCTCAAGCAAATGGTATGTTTTTTATTATAGTTTAATGTTTGTTGCAGGTATAGGAATATAATTGCTTTCATTTTTTATCTAGCAGTTTTGTTGAACTATTATTAGATTTTCTTCCATGAGGGATAATTCTCTATTTTTCTGATTTTGATGGGGAGGAATTTTTCCTAAAATCTCCTTGCTTTTTATGTCATCACTTATTTTTATAAAGGAGTTAATGACAGCTATTGGAGTACAGTTTTCCATTGACTGGACTCTACCAAAAGACCTAAGAACAGCTGCACCTCTCTCTCCATCTTTTCTCCATCTCAGACTCTCTCTCCATCCCAGATTACTGAAAGTAGGGAGCCTGGGCCAGTGTGTCTATTCAAGAGAGTCAAAATTTTCCTTATGCAAGATCTAGACAGAGAGTGGGTGATAAGATAGGAGTAAAAGCAGATTCCTTTTTTTTTTCTTTTTTTAAAAATAAATTTATTTATTTTTTTATTTATTTATAAATATATAAATTTTTTTATTTATTTATAGTGTGGTGAATATTTCTTAGTCCACGCAGGTAATGCATTTAATAAAATCTCATACTTTTTCATGTGAAAAGAAAAACTCACTTAATCTACAATGAGAAAAGAATTACCCTAATCTGATAAAGAACGTCTGCCAAAAACTTCTAGAAGCATCACTGTTAAAAAGAATATACTGATGATTTTTCCCATTAGTCAGAAACAAGCCAAGCGGTAGCCTCTCTTCCTAACGGCTCAGTGTCCTACTGGAGGTCCTGGCGAGGGCTTGGAAACCTGCTCTGCTGCTTGTAAATCAGGCAGTTTCCATAACAACCCCCAAGCTTGTTTGCTGGTGGGGGCAGATAACAGTATTTATCTCAGTGGATTGGTGAGAGAATTAACTGCATCAAGTAAAATGCTTGGCAAGTGCCCCACACAGAGCGATCATCCCATCAACGGTGACTGTCCTGAGGACGGTATAGTTCAGTCTATGTTTTTAACCCATCCATGTTGACTTCATGATAGACTTCTGGAAATGGAACGATTCCTGGGAATGGAATGACTAGGATGAAAGGGTTTTGCAAGTTTCAAGGATCGATGCATATTGCCAAATGCCTGTCTCACAGCCTGTCTCTTCCAAACACTCATACTCACACTTGTTGAATGCAGTGTGATTCTAGACCCTTCGCCCTCATGGATTCAGATATCTGTTTAATAAATAGTCTCTACTTTGTCAGTGCTCCAACTATATAGCTTCCTCGACACGCATCCATTTCTCACATCGCTGTGTTCTTGCATCTTGGGGAATGTCATGTTTGCTTTCTTTCAAGGTCCTTTTCTTGCTGCCCACTGAAAATAAAGAAATTTATGATGGCAAAAAAAAAATAAAATAAAATAAATTTATTTATTTATTTATTTCTATTTATTTATTTTTGGCTGTGTTGGGTCTTCGTTGCTGCACATGGGCTTTCTCTAGTTGCGGTCAGCAGGGGCTACTCTTCATTGCGGTGTGTAGGCCTCTCATTGCGGTGGCTTCTCTTGTTGTGGAGCACGGGCTCTAGGCGTGCAGGCTTTAGTAGTTGTGGCACGTGGGATCAGTAGTTGTGGTTCGTGGGCTCCAGAGCACAGGCTCTCACTTTTAGTCATTAAAAACTTATCAGTAACAAAACAGGCATCTTTGACTTCTGTCAATCTCTTTGACTCTCCCAATTGATTCAAAAGTTGTACCTTCACAAACATGAAGAACACTAGAAATTAGTTAGAAAACTTTCCTGGAATTTTCTATTTAGAAATATCCCACCACCTGTCACTAATGAGCATTTTGTTTCTCCTTTTTGATCACTGTACATTTTTTTTTTTTCTTGACTAAGACTTCCAGGTAAATGTTGAAGAAAAACAGTTAAAAGGATTTTCTACATCTTCTTCCTGACTTAAAAATGAATCTTAATGTTTTTCATTAGGTATGAGGTTACTACTATTTTTGGTAGCTAAACTTTACCTGTTTAAAAAAGTTCTTGTCATTTCCTGGTTTTCTAGGAAGTAATAAATTTTGAATACTGCTGAACTTTATCAAATCATTTGTGTTCATTTGTTGACATTGTCAAAAGGAAATTCTAGTTTAAATTTTTCATATGGGGAGTTACGTTAAGGGTTACTCCAATGTTAAAGCAGCTTTGTATTCCTGGAATAAAGCCAGTCACCAGGATGTATTTTAAAATAATGGTTAGATTCAGTATATCAAATTTTTATTTAGAATATTTGTATCTATATTTATAATCAGGATTATCCTATGGTATCTCTTTGTACTGATTTAATTTATAATGATTTTTAGTTTATTGAATTTTTCTTTCTACTTGGATCCTTAAATTATCTAGAACAACATCCATTTTATTTGTGTATTTAATTGTGTTATTTATGTCAAATTTATTAGCATAATGTTATTCACAAGACAAATTGTTATTATATCTGTAGTCAATGTTGTATTATTCATCTAATGTTTCTTTCTTCTCTGTCTTCCTCCTCTTTCCTGATCAGTCTTGCTAGAAATGTATAGATTTAATTAGTCTTTTCATAAAGCGTACTTTTTGTTTTGTTGGCCTTCTCTATTTTTCATGTATTTTTTATGCAGAACATTTTAAATGTTCTGCTCTTATACTTTCATTTCCTTTTTCTACATTAATGCATAATTCCACTTGTAACCTCTTGGTTTATGAAGGTAACTACTAATTATTGTCTTCTTAACATAGCACTATCTCTCCATAAATACTCCTTTATTTACCTAGTATGAGTTTAGAAATGTACTGCTTTGTGAGTGTTGACATTTCAAGTCTTTCATGGACTACTTCTGATTCACAAACAATGCAAAAATATATTTCTAAATGTCAAGTTTATGCAGGGATTTTTAAATTTTTATTCGATTGTATTTTTATTCATGGATATCAAAGAATGAGGTCTGAAACCAATAATACTGAATCTCTGATCATTATTAAGGTTTATATTTGCTTCATGATATAGAAATGGTTATTTTCTCTAAATATTCCAAAATATTTTAAAGCATATGCATTCTCTAATTAGCAGATCTGTGTATATATATCATTTTATATCTGTTCTATTAGGTCCTTGATGTTTGTTCTTCATTATTTTTCAATAACAGAAGCTGGTGTGTTAATGCTTTATACTATGATTACATATCTATTTATTTCTATTTGAAATTCTGTTATATATGTATTTTGTAGGGATACACAAGCTCAGCATTTTTATAGCTTACTGGTTATTTATTTATTTTATTTCCTCTGACAACTTTAATTTGTTTGCATATAACTTCCATTATTGATGTCTGTGGATTTACTTCTATCAACATACTTTGTGCTATGTATTGTTACTATTTTCTTCTTTTCATCATTTGGATTAATCCAGTTTTATTTCCAGTTTTATTTATTCTCCTCCTACTCTACTGTTTTGATAATCATGCATTCAATTTCTTTTGGTGTTTATTTACATTAATTGTTCAACATGCATAATAACAACATCTAAACTTGATTAAAATTTTTATCTTTGCTCTGACTACATGGAATTCAGTATGCTTCAATCACCAATAACCATTTCCATCATCCATATTCTGTATAATGTGGATCATTATTATGAAATTAAAACTCATTTAGAAATAGCCTCTATTTGCCAATTTCTTTGTACAGCTTTATATACGGCATTGCACTAATTTATTTTCTACAATGAATATACGTGTCTAAGTAAAAACAATGAAACTGTTTCCATTGATGAAAAAGGTGGCAGTTTTAAAATATTCCCCCAAATTCTTCGATACTCCTTTTGTCCAGCTTAGTGGTCTATGTTCTTTTCCCTCAAATCTGAGCTCTGTGACGACTGCCCGATAGAATCCAGCAGAAATGGGGCTGTGTCAATTTCTAAGCCCAGGACTTAAAAAAAAATAAAGATAAAACAAAAAACAATAAAACCCCAAAAAACTGCAGCCTGTTTCTTGGAACACTTGCTCATGGAACCCAGCTATCATTCTGTGAGGAAGTTCAAGTAAACTTACAGAGGGGCCCAGAAGAACTAAGGAAAAGAACTAAGGTCCCTCTCCTTCAGCTCCTGTGAAGCTTCCCACAAACAGTCAAAAGCAATTTGTGAGCCACGTGAGTGAGTCATCCTAGAAAAGGATCCACTAGCCCCCAGTCAAGTGATCTCAGCTGACACTGTTTAGAGCTGACAAGAGCCTTCTTCTGTGAGTCCTACAGCTATGACAGCCAAATAAATGACTGGTTTTGCTCTAAGGCAAAAACAACAACAACAAATACTGTTAAGGGAATTAAAAGACAACCTATAGACTGGGAAAAAACAATTTGAAAATCACATATCCAACAAAGGACTTACATTCAGAATATATAAAGAACACTCAAAACCATACAAAAACTAGTAACTATATTTTTTTAACAGAAAAAGGTAACAGACACTTCAGTAAGCGAGATATATGGAAGGCAAATAGGCTCATGAAAAGATGTTCAACATGTTTGGTCATCAGGGGAATGCAAATTAGTCATAATGAGATACCACTATACAACTGCTAGAATATCTAAAATAAAACATAATTAATTAATACATATGACAATTCCAAGTGCTGATGAGGAAGCAAAACAATTACTGTAGAAACTTTGATTTTGTTATCTTCTTCTTAAGAGTATTGATTTTGATTTTTATATCGGCAGTTAACTTATTGTACTCAAACTGCGTAACTTTGCCTCCCTATAATAGGCAGCAGCTCAAATTTTAGTATATTTCTCTTAGCCTTAGCTGAGTTGATTAGAGTCTTACCTATACCAAATGGTATAGGGGTCCTCCAGAGACTGGGGGAGAATTCAGACACAGAATTTGTGGCTCTAGCTTTCTGACTTTCTCCTTCCTGGAATTTTTCTCTACAGATTTTCTATTGAGTTTTTCATCACCTCAAATGGTGCAGACTGGCATTCACCTTTGTTTAATAGCCAAATAAAAATTTAAAAATCATATTATAGCAATGCCTTCTTCAAAGTATTGACTTCCATCCATTATCTTCCAGCTTTTATTCATTCTTCAGATAATTTTTTTTTTCTTTTTATATTTTGTCCTGCATTTATACTTGTTAACTGTGGGAGATTTGGTTTGCTAGGCACTATCTCAGCAATACTAGAAGTAAAACATCGGGGCTGCTTTTTTCCATAGCTCAGCCTTTCTCTCTTGAGTCAGATAATCTCATTGCTTTTTATGCCAAGTGTCTAAGTAACATAACATTTCCATCTAAAAGAATTGCATCTTTTTCAACTAAGAAGATCTGTTAGATTCTAACAACATGTCTCTGCTTTGTATATTTTTAAATCTTTTAACAAATTACTTGAGGGATTTAAAAATTTTATATAAACTAAAACTTTTCTAGCTTATTTTCTGGCACTCCACATCATAAATGCTATCTTTGAGAAATCACTGCTCCTGGAATTCACTGTAAAATTTTATGCACTTCCACTTCTTTGGTGATTAATGTCTCTCTAGTTAAAATAATCTTACTGTCAACCTGATAAAAACCCATTTGTTCAGTTCAGGTATAAGTACCCCACCAGCAAAAATATTTTTTCTCATACATGCCCCCAATGAATATTTATTCTTTCTTCAGTAGGAACTTTTCATATTGCTTGATGATTTGTAGTAAGCATGTCTGACTTCTTCAATAAATTGTCTCCTCCTTGAATAATTATTCATCTTTGTGCCCAATGGTACATAGTAGTGTTTGTGCTATATGTCAAGTGTTTGATGAATGGATATTTCCACATGTATTCCGACACATTTCCTCCCACAAGTCTTTTAGCTAGATTTTTTTTTTTAATCTTCTTCCCAGACATGGCTGATGCCCTTTACTAGATACTCTGATATTTCAACTATTGGCTTGCCGTTTGCTATTCTGGCTCTGACATAATTTTTTTTTTCTTTGTTTATGTGCTTATGCACACACCTAGCCTCTGAAACTAACCAATACATGATTTTTCCCTGGCTCCTGATATATACCAATTCTTCTAACTTAGAACTCAGCTTGCTCTGATCCAACAAATTTTATTCATAATGTGGTTCAACACCTCCCTTATCCCTCCAAAAATAAGACAGGGCTCAAAGAACTTTGACACAATCATACCTCCAAGCATTCACAAAGAAAGAAATCCATAGCTTCTCTCAGCTTGTTACAGGGTGGTGTTATTAAGTCACCGAGGTGTATTAACAGGATTATAGTAATTACCATGCTCAGTCATGTTTACTCTCTCAGTGGTTTACTGATGTTCACACAGCCAGATAGTTTCTAATTTTTGGTTGGTGTTCATCAGAGGTATTAATTGAATAATCAATGCTTTTAATGAAAAAGGCCTGCCTTTGTGTCATGTGAATTAACATCTAGAATGTAAAAAGAATCATAGATACCTAAATCTCTGGGTGGAGAATTACTCCTATGGTAGAAAATAATTCACCTGAAAAATTTGAGCAATAAAGTAATCTATCTTCTATTAAGTCATTTGAAGGAATTGTTGTCAGTAACACAAATGGACCTTCTCAGTACAGTTTGGGTAGTAGAGTCTGGGTAAGCAGGAAAAGACTCTAGTATACTTCAGACTGGGAAGATGCCAGAACAGCTGGCAGGACTGAGTTGGTGCCTTGAGGCAGGAGAGTCAGCTAATATAAGAGCTGTCTAGTCCACAGAGTGTAAGTCCATCAGATAGGAGTAAGTTGAAGAAGTAAATTGATTGCAAATACGGTCCTAACTACTCCTCATCTTTGTCCACATATGTTACAATGTGACTTGGTAGCTCTTGCTACTAAGAGGTAGGGCTGTTTACCTACCCATTCCATCTGAAATGGCCCTGTAATTACCTTTGGATAATAAAATATGGCAGAAGTAATCATTTTCCAGTTCTGAATTCAGTCCCTAAGAGAGTGCATGTGCTTCTCCTCACTTTCTAGGAAAGCTGACAAGCCACTATGACAACAACAGGCTAACCAACTGGAGGATTAAAAAAAAAAAAAAAAGCAAAAACAAACAAACAAAAAACCATATGACCCAGTCACCCCTGGACCCTAGACAATAGCCACTGAAACTCCAGAACTCTGAGGCCAACCTAGACAAGCCATCCCCTCAGTCATCCTGCCAGCTGACCACAGATGTATGAATGAGCCTAAACAAAATAAACCAAGCCTGGCCCAGATTAGCATAGACTACTAGTTGATCTGAATAATTGGAAATTAATTAATTAATTGGTATTCTATTAAAGTTTATGATTTTTTTACGTTAAAATAATTAAACAACTTAATAAGACATATTAAGATATAGAAGAAAGGAAGAAAGGTACTATACATCTAGGCAGAATTTGGAATTTCCAGGTAACATCTAATAAACAAGATGTAAGGCTTTTAATAATGGACCAAAATTTTTCCTCTTTGTCGTGTTTAATTTACTTAATCAGTAGAGGGAGTTCTGGTGTTAAAGGTTGTCATATGCCTGCTAGTGGAGACCTGACTACTTGGGCAAGTCCAGTTACATTTGATAAGGTGAGACTTTGAGGACAGTTTACAGATGTGGAAGCCTAGATCCACACCAAATTCAGGCAGCAGGGCTGGTGGAGGCAGGTTACCTTACTGGGTTATTAATCTAAAGAATTACAGTGATAGTGGGGAGAATATATAATATGGTAAAGAAGCAAATCTGGCATACCTCAGGTTGGAAGTGTTGATTGAGAAGGTTACTTAAACTGGTAAGAACATTAACTAAGGATTTTGAAGAATGTAGTGAATATAATAAAGGGAAGAGCAGATTCAGGAACTGGGTCTACATGCATGGAAAACTTTCTGGGTTTCTTTTACTGTTAACCACATGTGCATGGAACCAAAAATTTCACAAGATTTTAAAATAAAGGCATATATTGATAAGGTATAATTAATGATAATGAAGTAGGCAAAGCTAACAGAAATTCTTTTAGTGTGATAAAATTTTATAAATAAAGATCAAACTCAAGATAATTGTAGAATATTGTCCTTCACATGAAGATAAGATTTGCTAACTCTTCATAGTACCACATGTGAGTTGAATTGATTCACAGCAGTGATGATGGTTTTATATGATTCACTTAGATGTATCTATTTGGTGTTCCTTTCAATACATGTTATATATTAGCAATGTGAGCTGGTCATTGTTAAGGAACTCTTTGTGACTATGGGATGGTTCTCCTCCTTGCTAGCCACGCAGCAAATCTTACTACTTCTCCTCTCAGCTCTTTCTTGCCAATAATGAGATTGGCACCATCTCCAATATTCACACACATTTCAGTATATCTCTGTTTCCATAGAAATTATTCCAGTCTTCTTTCTTATCTGAAAGGAAGAGAAATGTTACTTCCTACAAAAGAAAAAATATCTACCTTTACTCTATATCCTATTATTTTCATGACTCCTGATAAAATGGATTTTTTTAACTCTACTATTTCTTTTTTCATCACCTTCCAATGTGCAGCATAATGTAGGTGAGGGAGAGAGATTATGTCATTTGCAAACTAAATACCTTTGGAAAGTAATTTAACATTTATGAATCTCCCTTTTCGTGTATAAATGGGGAAAGGTGATAATGTCTACCTGACATGATTGCCTTCTATCAGTCAGAGAAGAAACCCTACAGGAAAAGGATGGCACACTCAAATGAAGTAACTAAGGAGAATGTAATGAGGAACATAAATTCCTGTAAATTTACATTCTTGTAAATACATTTGCCAGAATGTAGGCAGAGTAAGGGGAAACCAAGAAGAAATGATGTCACTTAAAGGCTAACAAAAGCAGGATGTTACCACACTGAGAGTGAAGGTGAGAGAGCAGTTACTGAACCCAAACTTAGAGCTCGGAACAACTCTCCATGTTTACAGCTCTCACCAGGTATCACCTGTTTTCTTTCATAGTCCATTCGCCCAAGGGCTGGGGATGGGGAAAGAACTACTTCTCACAGCTGCTAATCTCTAGGTAACTTACCATCTCTCATTTTGTTCCCTAACTCTACTCAGATGTCTGTAAATATTCACTTCATTAATATCTCTTCCTGTGAAATGTCTGGGGGTAAATTCTGTAAATAAAATATATTATTATATGTTTGAGGATATTTCTACTTTACTTGTTCTTATCTATTTGAAGTATTTTTTTTTTCATGGCTTCTAGACTTTCTTTATCCTGTTTTGGTTTTATTCTACATTAGCTTTTCTATATATATCCAATTAAATTGACTAGATGATCCTAAAGTTTATATGGAGATGCAAAGAGCCAAGAAGAGCCAAAGCAATAATATTGAAGGGAAGGAACAAATTTAGAAGACATAATAATAGATGCCATATCTTTTTAAAAGCTACAATAATAAAAACAGTGTGATACTAGCACAAAGATGGGCAGATAGACCACAAAAACAGAAACTAAATTCTATAAATAGACCTATGTATAAAGTGGTCACTGAATTTATGACAAAGTTTTCATTAAAACACAGTAGAGAGAGACTACTCTTTTTACAATAAATCATATTTAATATTTCATCATAATAGCTATAATATAAATATGGCAATAATTATAAACTGTATATATAACTTATATAAATATATAATATTTAAAAGCATAAATTATATATATAAAATTATAACACTTTCATAATTAATATTTTATTAATTTTTATTAACATTTTAATAAATAATACTTATGTGGAAAAAGAACCTGGAAGATATTACAGAACATGACAAAAAATAAATTTCATATTAAATATAAATATAAAAGGTAAAAAAGTTTAAAAGCTTGCACTTAAATCAATGAAGTTAGAACACTCCCTCACCCCATAGACAAAAATAAACTCAAAATGACTTAAGGACTTAAAGACATGACACCCTAAAACTCCTAGAAAAGAACATAGACAAACATTTTCTGACATAAATCATAGCAGTGTTTTCTTAAGTCAGTCCTCCAAGGCAAAAGAAATAGAAGCGAAAATAAACAAATGGGACCTAATCATACTTATAAGCTTTTGCACAGCAAAGGAAACCATAAACAAAATGAAAAGACAGCATACAGAATGGTAGAAAATATTTGCAAATGATGCAACGGGCAAGGGCTTAATTTCCAAAATATACGAACAGCTCATATAGCTCAATAACAAAAAAACAAACAACCCAATCAAAAAATGGGCAGAAGACCTAAACAGACATTTCTCCAAAGACATACAGATGGCCAACAGGCAAATGAAAAGATGCTTAAAATCACTAATTATTAGAGAAATGCAAATCAAAACTACAATGAGGTATCACGTCACACCAGTCAGAATGTCCATCATCAAAAAGTCTACAAATAATAAATGCTGGAGAGGGTGTGGTGAAAAGGGAACTGTCCTACATTGTTGGTGGAAATGTAAATTGGTACAGCCACTATGGAGAAGAGTATGGAGGTTCCTTAAACTAAAATTAGAGCTACCATATGATTCTGCAATCCCACTCCAGGGCATATACCCGGAAAAGACCAAAACTTTAATTCGAAAAAATACATGCACCCCAATGTTCATAGCAGCAATATTTACGATAGCCAAGACATGGAAGCACACTAAATATCCATCGACAGACGAACGAATAAAGAAGATGTGGTATATATACACAATGGAATATTTGCCATAAAAAGAATGAAATGCCATTTGCAGCAACATGGATGGACCTAGAGATTATCATACTAAGTGAAGTAAATCAGACAGAGAAAGACAAATATCATATGATATAACGTATACGTGGAATCTAAAAAAAAAAAAAAGATACCAATGAACTTATTTACAAAACAGAAACAGACCACAGACATAGAAAATAAACTTATGGTTACCCAAGGGGAAAGGGAGGGGGGATAAATTAGGAGTATAGGATTAACAGATTACCACTACTATAAACAACAAGGACCTATTAAATAGTACAGGGAACTATGTTCAGTATCTTGTAACAACTTATAATGGAAAAGAATCTGAAAAAGGTATCTCTCTCTCCATATACATATAAACTAAATCACTTTGCTGTATATCTAAAGCTAACACATTGTAAATCAACTATACTTCAATTTTTAAAAAGTTTTTAAAATTAAATATAATTTTAAAAACTTTAAAACATAGGAGACTATCCTTATATCCTTAGCCAAGACAAAATATTCTTAAACAAGATGCAAAAAGCACCAACCTTCAGCAAAACAAAAAAGATTGACTTCATCAAAATTAATTTCTGTTCATCAAAACACAGTTAAAGAAAATTCAACCTAAATGTAGATTTGGAGGGAATATTTGTAATACAGATATCCAACAAAAGATTCAAAACATCCAGAACTTTCTATCTATCTAATCCTCCAGAATATATAAAGAACTCCTACAAACCAAGAAAAAGATAATAACCAACACCTCCCCCCTCAGAATCATATGGTTTTTGCTTCTGTGAGAAGAATTAAGTTGGGAATGAGAGTTATGCTGGTTTTTAACACCTCCCTTAAATGTATAATTGACTTTTAAGCTAAAAGTTTCAAGAGAAGGAAATTTTAAGTTTAAACATGCTTTTATGGTCATTTTTCTTTCTTTCTTTCTTTTTTTTTGTCTTCTGATAGCACTTAAGTCATCCAGGCCTACTTACAGCAGTTTTCTTCTCTACTTAGAACTCTCACAAAGATGGAACACAGCTACTTGCAGCAAAGTAAAAAAAGAAAATGGAGGGGGAGCACAAGATGGGGGAGGAGGAGGAAGGGAGAAAAGTTGAAGAAACTGGCTTCAAAAACCAAGATGATTGGTATTTTCAATTTTCTGTGAAATTCCCAAATGTTAATTTCAGGAAAAAGAAATGACTATGCTTATGTGAGTAAACTATCTTAGCAAACTCAGGTCCAGTCTTTAAAACCTTGTAATACACTGCACTAAATGCCTTCATTACTTGCTATTCTTTCTGGCAACTTGCTGTTATCTAAGTTTCTTGTTAGCTACTGTTACTAATTCATGAAGCTGAATCATCAAACATCCTTGTCTAATGTATCTCCAGGGAAGTCTAATTGTTTTTCAAGTTAACTGTGACACTTTTAACCTCTTAATCATTATATTCCCTTATCCTACCTTAGTTTTAATTTTAGTTTATCAAGTAACTGTCCAATTCCTACCTGCTTTGGCATTTATAGTCTTCCTTATTTTGTACATATTTAACTGTTTAAACGTAAAATAGATAGCTAGTGGCAAGCAGCTGCATAGCACAGGGAGATCAGCTAGGTGGTTTGTGACCACCTAGAGGGGTGGGATAGGGAGGGTGGGAGGGAGGGAGACGTAAGAGGGAAGAGATATGGGAACATATGTATATGTATAACTGATTCACTGTGTTATAAAGTAGAAACTAACACACCATTGTAAAGCAATTATACTCCAATAAAGATGTTAAAATATATATATATATATATTTCCCATTGTTCTTCTTTTACCAAAAATATACCACATCCAATTTGTTCTATAATATCATTAGATTCATAAGGCTTTACTATATGTTAAATATTTTACTAGTGAAACTTAGAAGAATGTATACATCATTATCCTTAACCATTGTTTATTCATTTAAATATTCTATATTCTGTTTTTCAAGATTGTTAGCATTTAACATTTCAACTTAGCTTTCCCTGATACATGGAAGTACATACAGTCTTTCAATAAGACTTACTGAATCTGTACATTGAATCTGTTGATTTAAGAAAGTTTGATCAAAAAAATAAAATGATATGACGTTCATTTAAGTTTCTGTGTCAACGAAACACGTTTTTGAATGTTCTTGTACAGCAATATTATCCCACTTGTTTTACTTCACAGTTCAATGCTGAATCATTTATTTCCAAAAGCATTCCTCCACATACATTAATTGGCCTATTCTTAAATGTAATGTTCTCAGGGAACTAAATCAGTCTTCATTTTCTCTACTCTCTTCTCACGTAAATTTCCCTTTTTAAAAATGAGATGTATTTCTCTGAGAACATTTCCTCTTGCTTTATTAGTGGCTGCAGAGTGCCCTTCACATTCTTTATCACTTTTAAGAATTGCCAACTCTACATGTTACTATGTTCACTAAACACCCAAGACCCAACACAAAACAAAAAAGCTTTTCCCTTATCCAGTGTTTGACAGTTATGAGACAAATATACATATTAAATTGAACTGCAAGTTTTCATCTGTATAGTTTACATCTTATCAACTTAGATAACATGCCCATGGCATGAATGAAAGTGACAGGGTGTGGATGTGTGACAGCCTTTTATAAAGTGGCATTTCCATAGTTTCTATATAGGAGCATGTTGGGAGAATAGCTTAGTCCCCAATCTTAAATACCTCTTTCTATGTTGAGGGAGCACAATTGTTAAGACATATTTGTCGTTCTTCCATCCCTCTATGTTGTCTGGTCTTGGGGAGGTGGGTTACTTATCTGAATCGTTAATTTAGGGAAAAGATTATCTGGACATGCTCAGGTCTGCCTTCTTTCTTAGGAAGTATGCATTTTATGAGACATCCTCATGTAGGAAATGCCTGCTCTCATCCACAGTCACCTCTGAGAGATGCATGACCTGTACAATTCTAAGGATTAGCCCATTAGCTCTCACTTCATGCTCAAAATTAGATCTAATCAGTCATAAAAGTAATTTACCCTATATCTACCATTCTATTGTTTTGTTCAATTTTGGAACTTTTCTTGAAGTTACATTAGCATAAAAATCAGATCACATAGTTTTCACTTAGATTGTACTTTTATTTGTGGTGGCTTAAATGTGTAATAGAGGAAGGCTATAACTACAGATCTGGGGACAGGGGCTAAAGTCCACCCCTAGTACCAAAAACCTTCCCCCTCAATTCTATCACCAAAAACAGTCATAGTGCTCTGATTGCTAATGTATTCCATGACAAATCCCTATCGAAGCTTATTTTGATGGAGAATTCTATATAAGATTTTCCATTCTATGGAAAAAAGAGCAACGGCTTTTATCAATCATTCATTTGAACTAAAGACAGAGCCAACATTTGTCTTTGGGAGCTGTGGGCACACAGATGCTCTCAAATGATGTTTGATTAACTGTTCTTCAACTCTTTAACAGTTACTTTCACAGTGAAGTCTTCCCTGATTATCCTATTTAAAAAGCCAGTTCTCCACCCCACCTTAGCAATCAGATCATCTATCCCACTTTTATTTCCATAGTACTTAACACCTTCTAAAATAGCTCTTTAAATTATTTATTGTCTCTTGCCCTTCACTAGAAGGTAAGTTAGCACAATGTCTACTAATTAATAAGTCTTTAGTAAGTGTTTGCGGAATAAATAATCTTGAAGTGAACCCAATTTGGATAAAACCCTTTGGGCAATGTGTTAAAATTGTCTCAACTGACTGCTGCAAATCCATTTACAAATAAGGCACATAACTAGCCAGGTCTGGTTTGTCATGCCTTACAAAGAATTTGAATAATTTTTCAGAAGGCTTTGAGATTTTGCTGGGCCTCAGATTCCTGCAGGTCATATGTGAATAAGTAGAAACTCCAAGTCATCTCCAAGTAATTCAGAGTTCACAGTTATCTTGACCTGAGATGACCGAGAACTAGTTGAGCTCTTAAACCTACTAACTAGTGAAATGTTCTGTACTTTATACTATGAACAGATCCTTTCAAGGAGCCAAACTGGTTATTACAAAAATTATTAGCCTCACGTAGAGTTGAATATGTAGTAGAAAGTCACTATTTATAATTGCCCTGCCTTTCATACATGGATTTTGAAATAGGGAACAAATTCTATGAGTGTCTAGAAACAGGCCTTCCTCAACTTAAAACTTTCACTTTCTTTAGGGTTAGAAAGAAATCTGTGGTGAGAGCCTAAAACTCATTCATGTCAGCAATATGAAGATTAGCAACCCCTTGAAGATCACAGAGGGGTAGACTCTTAGCTTTTTGAGGAAAAGGACCTTGCTTCCTCACTCAGAACATGCATATCAAACACTGAGAAGATGGCCCAGATAAATCTCCTCACCTAGTGATTATACCATCCATGCTTTTGTTTTAAGAGCTGGTACTTTTCACTTTATAAATTTACCCTTGAGTTTGGGGTCATTACGTTTACTTTACTGTTTTGTTTAATTCAGTCTGCAGTATTAGATATGGGAATCAATAGCTTGAAAAATTTCTTTTGAGAAAAAATGATTCTCAGTAGGAAAATGTGGTTTCTAAAGCTCACTAAACCCTCATGAGTTATTATTACATAAAGTCCCATTAGTAAATGTAGAGACAATAAAAATGTATTATTTTAGTCCTCATTTTTTTCATTAGTTTTACTCAAGGTCTCCATCAATAGCTTTAAACTCTTAATTATTATGAAGTTATGTGGGATGAGTGACCCAATGTTTCATCTACCCTATTCATTCCCACCTCCAGTTAGAATAGAGCTCAAATTATAAGGAACAAAAGAAGTTAAGTTGCAGGAAACATGACTAGCAACATATATAATTCATTGAATTATTTAAAAATCAAACAAGAATAACTGCATATATAACAGATTTTATAGTCTATAATAGGAGTTGGCAGACTTTTTCTTAAGGGCCCAGAGAGAAAATATTTCAGATTTTGTGGGTCATGCAGCCTTTGCGGCAATTACACAAATATACTGTTATAGTGCAAAACAGCCATACACAATATTTAAACAAAAATGGCTCCATTCCAAAAGAGAACACCCCACTTTATTTATACAAGCAGGTGGCAGTCTGGACTTGGTCCATGAGCCATAGTTTGCCAACTCCTGGATTAAGAAATTATTCTAGAAAGAAAAATTATGGTTTAGTGATAATTCACCTACCTAAAGTGTATTGAGCTAACACATACTGCTCTAATTATGTGGCAGCTGTATATTATATATTCATTCCAGTGCTTTGTGAATATTAACTTATTATTGCTCAGAACTATTCTACTTGTCCCATTTAACAGATGCAGAATTAGTTATATAGAGAAGTTAGGTAACCTACCTGTATTAGTTTCCTGGGCTGCCGTGATAAATTATCCATATAAACTGGATGGTTTAAAAAGAACAGAAATTTATTCCCCTACAGGTCTGGAGGCCAGAATTCTGGAATCAAGGAGTTGGCAGCGCTATGCTCCCTCTAAGGCTTCAGAGAATGATCCTTCCTTGCCTTTCCCTAGCTTCTGGTAGTTGCCTGAAATTCTTGGCATTCACTCCAATCTCTGCCTCTGTCATGACATGGCATTATCTCATTGTGTCTCTCTGTCTTCTCCTGTTCTTATAAGGACGTCAGTCACATTGGATTAGGGCCCACCCTAATGGCCTCGTCTTAACTTGATTACATCTACAAAGACCTATTTTCAAAGGTCAGGGTATTGGGGGGTAGAACTTCAGAATATGTTTTGGGGTATGTAATTCAGTCCACAGCACTGTCTAATAATATTTCACATTATCTTAGTAGTACACAGTCATGGGCACATAACATCAATGATATTTTCAGTATAAGCACAATTGGAAGACTATTTAATATCTTATTTTTTATAAAATATTATTGATTCATATTTTCACAATATATTGTTTAATAACAAATATATTTTATTGAGAAATGAGGGGCCAAAGTTCACCTGTGGAGTTAAGTAAATAATGTACCACAAACTTTATTGATATTAATTTGTATAGTAATTTTTCAACCAGGGACAATAATACCCATTTAGACAACAGTTGGGAATAGTTGGGAATGATTTGGGGGCTTTAGTGTGTCTGGGAAGCATTGTTAGCATTCGGTGGCAAGGCGGGTAGGGATGCAAAAATCTTTGCAATGCAGGGGACAGCTAGCTATGCCCAACCAAGAATAGTCTTTCTCAAAATACCAACAGAAACAATGATAAACTAACCATACATTATCATTCTAAAGAAAAACCAGTAGCTGATGGAAATCAGGGAAGCACTGATAATTCACAGAAATTCAGAAGAATTCCATTATATACATAAGTGTGTAGGAGGAGCTTTGTAACTGTGTATTTTCATAGAACACTAAATCACCATCTCATCAAACTCTACTAACAAGCTAATATTAGCTCATGCACACCAACTTGCAGTATCCGAATTGTGCATCATTTATCTATATTAAGAGCAGGTTCTATTCCTTAACCAAACAGGGCCTTAGAGATTAGACATCTTGAAGAATTATCAGACAGACATGAAACCAAAACAAGTTTATTACCACCTCCAGCCTCACTGATAACAAAATCTAGTAGAGAGAATGCACCAGAAGGTCCCTATACCATATGAGATGAACTTACAGATCTTTTCTCTCCAGACAGTGCACACTGAAGTTTGTAGGTAGAAAAAGGTGGAAATAGAAGTCATCTGTATCCTCCAGATTCTCAAGGCACTCTGAGCTTAACTTTTCTGGTCGGGAGAGAACTTTTTTGTAGTCAGGGGATTATAGCAGGTTAATAGCAATGACATGTCATCGCATAGCGTGCCAGAGGGCGTGTCGTATTTTGTCAGGCTGCTCTGAAAAGAAAGTGAGTATGTGTCTTCCTTTATGGGTCTAACTGGGAGTATTCAGGGCTCTCACTTACAGTGGCCAGATTTTCATAGTGGAGGCCACAAATACACAAGAAACCTTCTGATCTGCTCAAACTGTATCTATCTCTGTAAACCAATTACACTCATAATTTAAACACTGCATTTGCATGTGAATTTATATCACTGTGCTGAAGCAAAGCTGCATATACTTGGTTGTAACTTTGGGCCAGCAGACTTCAAAGAATTTATGGGCGCCATCTGCTCACTGGACGAAAGCCCCATTAGAAAGGCAACATTTGCTTGGAGGGTCTAGGATTCTTAAGAAGAACTATCACAAGGACCATCATCAACATATCTGAACAATGATGAAAGAGGGTATCTGATTATCCTTGAAAGATCCTTCAAAAGCCAAATCAAAACCAGTTCGGAACCAACAATACCATAATGAATGCTCCTCCCCTATATTTTCACATACACATGTGCTTGGACGCTTGTACACAGAGTCTAAATCAGCAGGAAATGAAAAAACTTAGCTCACAATGAATCAAGCCATATCTTACTTTCTGTCTTCTACTCTTTCCAAATCTTCCCAGATGGCCAATGCAAGGACATGTGGGCCTAATTAAAATACTTGGAAGTTTGGGGGGAACAAACTCCTGTCTCATACTGGCTCATCCTATTAATTCTCTAGTACAAAGAGGACTGTCGGGGAACACATGTATATGTATAACTGACTCACTTTGTTATAAAGCAGAAACTAACACACCATTGTAGGGCAATTATACTTCAATAAAGATGTTTAAAAAAAAAAAAGAGGACTGTCGAAATGTTCGGTAGGGCAGGGCAAATGTTGAAATTGTGCTGCCATCAACTACTATTGAGTGATGATCAGTGTCTTAAAAACCTTGTGATAGGGCTTCCCTGGTGGCGCAGTGGTTGAGAGTCTGCCTGCCAATGCAGGGGACACGGGTTCGAGCCCTGGTCTGGGAAGATCCCACATGCCGCGGAGCAACTAGGCCCGTGAGCCACAATTACTCAGCCTGGGCTCTAGAGCCTGTGCTCCGCAACAAGAGAGGCTGCGATAATGAGAGGCCCGCGCACCGCGATGAAGAGTGGCCCCCACTTGCCACAACTAGAGAAAGCCCTCGCACAGAAACGAAGACCCAACACAGCTAAAAATAAATAAATAAATTTAAAAAACCTTGTGATACAGAATAACCTGTTTATCAACCTTAGCAGCACCATCCTTCCTTTTTCTCACAATCTGTAGCCATTTTCTTCAGTTTTTGTTTTTCTGTTTCAGAAGAGCACAGGGCAAAGATTTGCCCATTAATTCAGCGTTAATAACGAGTATTCTGTGTTTTAACATATCCTCCATGAGCGCTGATATTCCTGTTTTCTTTGCTTTCTTCTTAGTGGAAAGCGGTCTTCCTCACTAATTAAAATTCATTACCTCCTCCTCAAATGAAAAGCCTGAGAAATTGCTGATTGACTCCATCATGCTTAATAAATCCCCGGAGAACAAATAATGTCTCTTTTGCCAAGAGGTTCTTTTTTAGCTTCTGATCCCTTTGGGAACACAGGAGCCTCAGCTACTTCATTTGGTTTGCCATTTGTGGCACCCAGCTATCAACATGAAGAGGTTGGACATTCACTATTTATAGCAGTCCATCATATCCTGAACAAGCACATGCTTTCTAACATCCTTCACCTAGATCCTGCATCCTAACTCCAAAATTCTAACAGTCTATCTCAGTGAGTGAAAACTCTTAGTGAGCTATGATCTTATTCTCTGATGGTAATAATCCTAAATGCAGGTTT
This sequence comes from Balaenoptera ricei, assembly GCF_028023285.1. Classification (NCBI taxonomy): domain Eukaryota; kingdom Metazoa; phylum Chordata; class Mammalia; order Artiodactyla; family Balaenopteridae; genus Balaenoptera; species Balaenoptera ricei. The sequence continues at coordinate 74,351,557 of NC_082651.1, read as the reverse complement.
TTAAACACGAGGTGGACCAACCCATGTAATCCTGCCTCTTCTTCAGTTGATATAAATTCATTCATTGCACTTATCTTTATTGTTTCTTCCTTGCTGCCTCCTATAGATCTCCTGTGAAGTTTCTTAATCTGTTTGGTCGGCATCAGCTAGGTTTAAGTGTGAGTGTGTGCTTGAGATTTGGTGGGGAGGAAACCCCTGAAACTCTGAGGCTATTAAAGCTGCAGGCAGGAGCTCTTTTTCTGGTTACCCACCTGTCTTAATCCACACCCTTCTATTTTTGTGTGGTTAAATTATCCACTATTTTTCACTTTGTCACATTGTTAATGTTGTTAACTAAGTAAGAATTTGCAAGAGATATAAAGTAAGAAAGTTTAAGAGCATGGCTCTGAAGTCAGATGAAGCAGTTGCTCTGCTTTTTATAACCTGTAAAACCTTCAGCAAGTTAGTTAACTATTGGATCTCAGTTTCCACAGTTGCAATGTGGGAAATATCTTCTCGTTCAAAGCATTGGTTTAAATCAATTTAATGATTATGTAATTTACTTAGTTTAGTGGCTTGAATAGGTTGTAAAATGATAATACTCTTTTCAATAATAGTTGATTTTGAGTGACTATTGTATTTCTAATATTCAGTGAGTTTTATGCCTTCCATATACATGAGGAGAAAGCAAGTTAAATATATAAGACTCTTCTGAATGTCCCGGGAGGCACACACACACACACACACACACACACACACACACACAGATGTGGCCTAGGCATTGATAAATGATGACTCTATATGGAAAGAAGAAATCCATATATGGGAGTACTGTCTTCTTTCTACTTCTCAGAGATATCACTATTAAACTGGCAGCTTTGTTTTCCACTATTCTTCCTAGTTTCTGTCTCTCAATAAAGCACCTGAAAATTTATTTATTCCCTAAAAAGTGGATGAGATTTGTCTTTCAAAGAGATGCTTCCACATCAACTTGTGTCTAGGCATATCTGGCTGTCTGGTTCAGTGTCTCCAGCAATCTGGCTGTGACCAAACAGTGTGTTGAGAAATTTTATTTACATATAATTTAAAAGTAATTTGACAGCATTTCATAACCTATTCCTTTATACCAGCTCTAAAATCAACCCATTTTTGTCACTGTCACTGCTATTTTCGTGCTGTTTTTTCTCAGAGCCTGTCCTATATAACTTATATTTTATATAATTTATATTTCTATGATCATCTGTTTTTGTCATATTTGTCCAGTGAAACAGTGAGTGCCAACTTAGTACCTGACATTATGGCAAACTTAATACTGTCCTTGTGGGTATCTGGATGCCCACACCTTTGAACCAGGCAAACAGGGTCTACAGTGCTAGCTGTGGTAGGCCTGTTCTTGAAGGGATCTGATGCTCTGATAGCCCTTTTTCTCCACTCCAAACCCAGTGCTACTAATCTCTTACAATATTTGACCCCCTCTCTGTCTGGGACTTTATCTTTAAATGTATGTCGGGAAAATGAGGAATTACGTGCTGTAAAAGTAGACTCTTCTTTGTCATGACATGCCATTATTTTTGGTTTTCTATCTTTGTTTTGTTTTTGTTTTTAACCAGTATTTGGAATAAACTAGTTGTGATGCCAGAGGACTGGTTCTCATTCTTGGCTTCCATATTTCCCTGGCACTCCTCCTCACTTCTGAGGCTCTGCCGACCTCCCAAAGACAAATGTTCTTATTTCTGCCTCTTCTCTCCTCAGTTCCTAAAATCCCCTGTAAGCAATTTCATTCACACAGCTTCTAGCCTCAGCTTTACAATGATGATGTCAACATCCCTATCTCTTTAGGGATTTTAAATGTTAAATCACAATTTTTCCCCTTGAGATGTAGGAGGAAGAAAAAATGAAATCCCTCCAGGAATTAGTTAAGAGACAAACTTTCAGTGGTGTTGCTGGTAAATTTGGAATACTGAAGCACCCTGGTCCTGAGTTCAGATTGAGCTGTCTACTTTTTCTCACCTTAAGTTGAATGGACTCACCCATTTCCAGGTGGAACAGCCAGAGGTCCCAGGCATCACCAATGTGCAGAAGATCTGCCCTAGTGAACAACCTAAAAAAAAAAAAAAGAAGCAGTGATGAGTCTAGTACACATGGACCAAAGTCAGAAAGAGAGTAGGCAGAGAGGAAAGAGAGACAAACAGAGAGAAAGGGAGAGAGAGAGAGCAGAAAGAATAAGAAGAGAACGATAGGAGAAAGGATGGCCTGCGCTATACTGGGTTCCCATTCTTCCATTCCATTGACTTGGAGGAATGAGTAAAGAGAGGTCTGGATGAACCCTTCTAATACTCTTCCCTCAAAAAAATGGAAGCCCATTTCTCTCTATGAGAGATGAGGAATGAAGGAATAAATATTCCTCAAGAAAGAACCCTCAGATCAGTTTTATGCATTCCACACAGCCACAAATCCAGATGTCTACGGGACATCTCCACCTGACTGTCCCACAGGCAATTCCAACTAAACATGCCCTAAATTGAAGCTATCCCCCTCAAATTCTGCTTTTCTATAAGTAAGTGGTAGACATCTTGGCAATTTTTTCTTCCTCATCCTCTCTCTATTCAAGCACAATGCAATACAGTCTATACTACAACTTAAATACCAATTACTGAAAATGCACTTTTTTCTAGTTACTATATCAAGTTCTTTACATACACTATCTTGTTCATTTTCTTCCCCACAACTCTGTAGGATAAGTAGCATAATCTTCATTTTACACATGAGAAAACAGAAAATTAAGAAGGTTAAGGGTATTACTGAAGAAATGTGCTTCTCAAGTACATGATCTTAATGAGTATGGACAAGCACCACCCATATGAGGGCCCTTCTCTTTATACCTTCTACCATCCTTTGTTATCTTTTGCTTGGAGACTATTGCAATAGCTCAGAAAATGGACGCTCTAACTTCAGATTTGACTCCTTAGAATTCATCTTCCACATGCACTGCCTCCAGAGTGCTATTTCTAAAACCAAGTCTGATGAAGTAAATTTTCTGCTATGAAAGTTTCATGGACTCCCCATCATGAGGCAGCTGCTGCCTATCTGTCGAATCCAATCTTCTACCCTTCTCCCACACACATCCTAGGCTCTGCTGAGGCTGAACTAATTGTCATTCCTGGGAAATGTCAGGCTCATTTCTAGCTCCTTACTTTCATATGTATCATTTCTCTCCTCTGACTAACATACAATTATTTCACCTACCCCAACCCAGCCTTTGAAAGGCAAACTCTAACTTCATTATGAGCTTAAATTTTACCCTTTATGTGAACCCTTGCTTAAGCAGACTTCAACACACACCTGCCAGATTGCAGCCATTTCATTACATTGCATCGTAACTGCTATGTAGCAGGTCTAATAATGAAATCCACTTTGGAGAGTAAAGAATCTTTACTTTTGTGTACTTCAAGTTCAGCACAGCGACTACTAACACATAATAGGTGCTCAATACACACTTGTTTTCAATTAAATAAGGCACTCTATCTTTCCAGAACCATATTTAAGATACTTCTCTTGGGAAGGAAGAAAGGGAGCACAATGTGGCTTCTACCTACCAACATTCTGCAGATGACAGTGTGGGCTTCAAATAGTAATTTATTTGAGGATACTAAATAGAAACTAACAACAACAAAATGCCTTGACTCTCCTCCTTGATGCAGAAACCCTCCAACAAGAATCACCTTCCAGGGCGAATGCCTCTTATTTCCATAAAAGCAAGAACATACTAAAGAAGCACAAGTATATAAAATTATTAAATTTTGCCTATTTTAGGAAGAGGATAAAAGAAGTGACAATTTGACTAATTAGAACTTGAGGAATTATGGGTAGATTTTCAGGGAACACTGAAGAATAAAATTATCCGCAAGCAAAATTTTCTAAAGGACTGAAGTGCACACTGTATGACATAAAGTGTAGACCAGGACGGAAAGAAAAGAGGTACCAAATTGATGACACCACAGGAATTGTATGTATTTTGCCTCCTTAACCTTCACAAGGTGCTGTGAAGTGGATAGGACATTGAGTTTCAAATAGTTTAAATAACTACCCAAAGTCACACAGCTAGTAAGTGTTTTCCCACCTAACTTGAAACTCTATGTTCCTTCCAGTTCACTACTTGTTCTTAAGCTAGTGCCTCTTGCCTTAAAACCAACCCAAAGGCTTTTGTATTTAGTGGTTGACAGAGGAAGATACACATGTAAGCCATCTAAGCAAAATGTCAAATTATAACTTCCCTAAACGAACACATACCAAGAACAGTTTAAGTGACCCTCATTTGCTCACAGATTCATGCCTCAGGCATTTATGTCAGATCAAAAAATGCCAGATTCACTCTTGCTGAATAATAAAGTGGAATTCAGAAAACTGGGGTACAGAGTAGGCTGACCTAGGATTCTTAGTTCCTTACAATTCTCATTCTAAAGGTGTTCCCAGTTAACCTTTGTTGCTCCATTTAGAATCGCAGAAAATGTTTTTAGTTAGAGATCTTTGGGGAATAATTCAATTTCTGTATTTAATGGTTGTGATCATACAAAAGCCAACTAACAGAAGCTGTAAGATTTGTTAGGCTAATGTGAAAATATATTTGTGTCAATTGTGGAACAATTTATATCATTATTCACTGCAAAATATACCACAGGAATGTTTTATGAGGTCATTCTGTCCCTGACTTTTTCAGTAAGATGTTAATAATCAGAAAATAAATCAGCATGCTTAACAATAAAATATGATCCAAAATGTTCTATTGATACTTTAGTAATAACAGAAAAAAATAGCAAAAAGACTACTATTACTACACTTAATTGTTCCCCCAATTCTCCTTATAGCCATAAAATATCTATACAGACAAATCTTCATTCAAATATCTCACTCCAGTTTAGACACAGCTTTCCTTACAAATACACACACCCTGTTTGTAATCTAGAGAAAATAACTAAAAGTTATTGGATTACGAATAACTGCAATTTAGCCATAGTGATAAAGGCAAATGAAGGCTTCTGTTTATTTCTCAGCTATGTTGATCTGTAAGCCAACTTGTGATGATGCTTTCTTCACTGTTTCTATTCAGTGATCTTCCTTTCCATCCATCAAACAGACATTATTACTAGGTATGTTGGCATTCACTGTGGTCCAGGCCAAGCCTGCCAATCCTCAGGATTTAGAACCAACTCATAAAACACATTTGCAAATGGATGTAACACCTTAAGTCCAAGTAGATTTTTTTCCTGCCCATCTCTCTGGTAGCAGATGAATAGATCTACTCAAAGCCACAAAAGAGGCCATAATTTTTAAAATTTACTTTTATTTTTTAATTAAAGTGTAGTTGATTTACAACATCATGTTATGCAATAGTTTTAGGTGTATAGCAAAGTGATTCAGTTACATATATATTTTTTTCAGGTTATTTTCCATTATAGGTTATTACAAGGTATTAAATATTATTCCCAGTGTTAGATAGTAAATCCTTGTTGTTTACCTATTTTATGTATAATAGTTTGTATCTGTTAATCCCATACTCCTAATTTACCCCTCCCACCCCTCCCTTTCTCTTTTGGTAACCATAAGATTGTTTTCTGTCTGTGAGTCTGTTTCTGTTGATCAACAAATCTTCTAAAAAGAGAAGAGCAGCTCTCAAGGGAAAATCTTTTCCTTTTACCAAAGATTATCTGCACAATCTCTTATGAGATAGGGGTAAGAAGAAAAAAGAAAGAAATTAACTTGATTATATTAATAAGACTGTTAAAAGATCTAGTATAATAGTTTTCTTCTTTTGGAAATTAAATGTTTTTTGTGGACTACCCTGGTTTATTAACCATGATTATTAGTACTACTTATAGTAGAAAATGTGTTCTATGTTCTAAGTACTTAATACATACAACTATCAGAAATCAACTTCTGTTTGAAATTTTATTTGGCTTCTTGGAGTTTCTAAACAACTCTATGAGTTCCAGCTTTATGACAATATAAACCAATGCTTTTATACAAGTTAGTTTTTCTAAGGTACACTAGAAACTGTTTCTCTTTTCTGCTAACTTAGCATTTTGATTTTGTGCATAGGCACACACGATTGACAGGTTTTATTAAAAATTTTAATTTGGTTTCATAAACATTTTTAAAGTCTACCTTATGGTAAGTAACCAAATTGTGGCTTGTGGGTTGTTCTTTGTTTTGCTGGGGGATGGGGTGAAGAAAGGCCATTTACATTTGGATACCTGCTGGATTAAAAGATCCAGTTGAATTTTAAAAATGAAGCTTCTGGGACATCCCTGGTGGTCCAGTGGTTAAGACTTCATGCTCCCAATGCAGGGGGCACAGGTTTGATCCCTGGTCGGGGAGCTAAGATCTTGCATGCCACCAGGCACAGCTAAAATAAAATAAAATAAAATAAAATAAAATAAAAAATAAAAAAATAAAAGAGAGAGAAATGAAGTTTCTGTTCATCAACAGTTGTGTAATTAGAATCTTCAAGAATATTTCATTTACCAACTCAAGAGATTCCTTGCCCTCTCCCAGGGTTAGGGTCTTTATTTATTTTTTTTAATTTTTATTGGAGTATAGTTGCCTTACAATATTGTGTTAGTTTCTACTGTACAGCAAAGTGAATCAGCTATATGTGTACATATATCCCCCTTTTTTGGATTTCCTTCCCATTTAGGTCACCACAGAGCACTGAGTAGAGTTCCCTGAGCTACACAGTAGGTTCTCATTAGTTATCTATTTTATGCGTAGTATCAATAGTGTATATATGTCAATCCCAATCTCCCAATTCATCCCACCCCCTCTCCCCCCTTGGTATCCACAGGTTTGTTCTCTATGTCTGTGTCTCTATTTCCGCTTTGTAAATAAGAACGTCTAAATGCCATTGTTTCACTGTGGGAATTTCTATAATTTCTTTGCTTTCAAATTGCTCAATCTCTATCATTTCCCCTGTTCTTCTTTTTTTTTTTTTTTTAGAAATTCACGTTCTTTTATTTATTTATTTATTTATTTATTTATGACTGTGTTGCGTCTTCGTTGCTGTGCGAGGGCTTTCTCTAGTTGCGGCAAGTGGGGGCCACTCTTCATCGCGGTGCGCGGGCCTCTCACCATCGCGGCCTCTCTTGTTGTGGAGCACAGGCTCCAGACGCGCAGGCTCAGTAATTGTGGCTCACGGGCCCAGTTGCTCCGTGGCATGTGGGATCTTCCCAGACCATGGCTCGAACCCGTGTCCCCTGCACTGGCAGGCAGATTCTCAACCACTGCGCCACCAGGGAAGCCCCTTCCCCTGTTCTTATTTCTCAGCCACAAATGTGGAGTCTACTTCAGGGAGATGTTCTACCTAGATTTTGATGCAACTTCTCTCCAGGAAAAATTCACTAATGCTGATTTACATCTCCTGGGCTTTTACTCAATTCCCAAGTCACATACTTAAATTTCAACCACAACCTAATATATTATCCCAATGTATTGCCTTTATATATGCATGTGTCTCTATAAAGCCTCCTGTATCATAGGTTCTTAACTTCTATCAATGGTGTATCAGATGCATAAAGCAAAGCAGTAAATAAAGCTAAACATACAAACTTCTTCAGAGTATTATGAGATAAACAGTCTCAATACTACTGACAGGAATCTACATTGATATAAGGCTTTTAGAAAAACAATTTGGCAAATATATATCAAATCCTTGAGCTATTGGTACTCTTTGTGTGACTGTACTTATGATAAGCTATCTTACAATAGAATATATTACTCCAAATATATTTTAGCACAAACATGGTCCTAGAAAAGTTATTTATAAAAGGGATCTAATTAATTTCAAGTGGACAAATAATAAAAAAAAGACTCTCGAACAATCATAGGACACATTATCATTTAATTTTAAAAGGGTTTAGAGTGAATGATTACATCTTTGAGAAAATCTTGTATTACAATGTTGAACTGTGTGGTAGACTACCAAATTGAGTATTTACTCAAGTATGAAACTTGCAAATTATATATAGTTCAAGAATGAAGTGAAAATGCTTAACTAGTAATAGCTATGTCTTTGGGTAGTGGTACTTACATTCTGTTTTCACTCTGTAAATTTCTGTACTTTATAGGTATTTAGGAAAAATAAAGTATAAGCTTATGATTATAAAAATAAACTTATTTTTAAATAAGGGGGTTGCCAGAAGTTATTTTAAATATAGTGTTTAAATTTTTGTTTTGGTTTGCAAATAAAAGCATTTTAAAAAAATCTTTTCATTTTCTCATTTCAAATACAGGAAATTCTCATTTCTTCCTCTGGAAGTTGGTTAAGACTGAAAATGAAGAAACTCACCGGGCAGTGAGTTATAAAGATATATAAATATATTTCTGTATATTTCTTTATATAAACATAAAGAAACGCTAACATTCTGAATATGGTGTTCATGCTGCTGTATTCACAACTACAATAAGCCTTAGTACAAATATTGCCAAAAATACCCTGAGCAAATGATTGAATTTGCTTTTAGAAAGGTTCAAGTGAAATTTGCAATATATCAATATGAGCATTCCATTATGATTTACATTCTTTACATTTATTATCTTTGTTTTCACCTTTATTTGTCTTTCTTTTTTCACCCAACAATGTATTAAGTACTTTAGACTAAACAGAATCATTTTGCAAATGAAGCATATTAATTAATTAACAAAATCTGTTAAATTCATATTTTATATGAGAAATTAAATGCAATCCCCCCCTCACCCTCTACTCCCCAAAATCCTGGACAATAATTTTTATACAGTTATTTCTTTCTAATTTGTAAAATTTGCAACCACCATCACAATTTTCCTAAACACATGCTCTTGCTCTCCTTTCCTGGTTTTGTCTTTCTCCATAACAACTGACTTTTAAAATAAAATGTGGGGACTTCCCTGGTGGTCCAATGGGTAAGACTCCGCACTCCCAAGGCAGGGGGCCTGGGTTCAATCCCTGGTCGGGGAACTAGAGTCTGCATGCTGCAACTAAGACCCGGCACAGACAAAATAAACAAATAAATAAATATTAAAAAATAAAATACAATGTGAATTTACTTCTATATTTTATTCATTTTAATCTTCTCACACCAGAAAGGAAGTTCTGTGAGGGCCAATTTTGTCTTTTTTTTCCTCATTGCTGTATCCCAAGTCCTAAAACAAAGCCTGGTACGTGTTAGCCCCTAAAATATATAATTAATAATGGGAAAAAATATTTTCCATCTTAGTCTTTAAATGTTCCTTTTAAGTATAAATATTGGTAGTATAAATGTTTACAAAGAGAAATGAAAACATATGTCTATACAAAGTCATATACACTAACATAGCATTATTCATATTGGCTAAGAAGTGGAAGTAACTTAAATTATCAACTTCTGAATAAATTTTTAAAATGTAGCATTTCCATACATTGAAATACTATTCAGCATTCAAAATGAATAGTCTACTGATACATGTTACAAATTGGATAAATCTGAAAAACATCATTTTAAGTGAAAGAAGCCAGACACAAAAGACAATGTATTGTATGATTCCACTGATACAGGAAGTCTAGAAGACATAAGTTTATAGAAGCAGAAAGCAGATCAATGGTTTTCTAGTGCTTTGGTTGGGAGTGATGGTTAATTGAAAACTGGATCAAGAAAACATTTTGTGCTGATGGAAACATTAAGACTGAATTGTGGTAATGGATATACAACTCTATACATTTACTAAAATCATTTAATTGTGTACTTAGAAAAAATGAATTTTATTTTATGTAAATTATAACAAAATAAAGCTTTTTAAAATATATATGCATATAAGCTATATTCACATACACACAGAAACATATGTAAAAATATATGCAACTTGTTTCTCTGGAATGAATCACAGGAAACTTAGTGGTTGCATTTGGAATAAAAAAAAAATTGAGGGTATGAGAAACTTTCCCTCATCATTTAAAATTTTTACACAAGTTGAATTTATAAGTTTAATTTTATAGAAACAAGTATAAGTTTATACAAACTTATAAATGTATGTCTTTTTATTTAAATATGAAGATGGAGCAGAGAGAGATTTGAAGATGCTGACCTTGATGATTGAAGTGATGCAGCCACAAGCCAAGAAATGCTGTAAACTACCAGAAGCTGGAAAAAGCAAGGAAAGGATTCTCCCCTAGAGCCTCCTGAGGCACCATGGCCCTGTTGACACCTTGATTTTGGCCCAGTGAAAATTATTTCAGACTTCTGGCCTCCAAGACCGTAAGAGAATCAAAGTGTTAAGCTGTCACTTTGTGGTAATTTGTTAGAGCAGCCCAGGAAACTAATATAATCATCATGCAACAATGAACCAACTAAACAATAGGTAAACTAAACTGGTGTTACTTACATTTACTGGCTTGGAGGAGGAACCCCCTGGCCTTCCTTGTTGGATTCTCTTTGCAAGCTTCTTCACAGTGATCAGAGTAAGAGCAGTCATAATAGAAAACTGATAAAACTTTTTAGCACATTTCAGAAATGGCCAGTGAAACTGCATTAACGCATTCATGAGTCAATCATGCCCTTATTTTATCTATGAGTTATGCTTCTTGCTAGATCCAAGATGGCAAAATGGAAGGACAGATACAAGTAGGAAAAAGAGGGAAAAGAGTGATGGATATAGCACACCATAATTAGTGAAGAAAGATCAAGAAACAGAAAAGTGCAGAGGAACAATGTGGTGCTTGAGTTCTAATGTATATGAAATTGATTCATGCATCCATTCATTCAACTATCATTTAACAAATATTCACTGAACATGTATTCAGACCACTGTGGTAGAAAAACTAAAGACACTGTAGCAAGCAAGATAGACATGGCCCCTGCCTTCATGAAACTTACATCAAATCTTAGAAGACAGGAAGTATAATAAGACACTGTTGCCTAGCCAAGTTCATGCATAAAACTTTCTTCACTCTTTTTCATTCTTTTACCTTTCTGCTCCTCTGACTAGGTAATTTCAAATGACTTCTCTTGGAGTTTGCTGATTCTTTCTTCTGCTTGATGAAGTCTCTTTTTGAACCTCTCTAGTGAATTTTTCAATTCAGTTATTGTATTCTTCAACTCCAAAATTAATGCTTGGTTATTTTTTATATTTTTTCCTCTTTGTTGATATTCCAATTTTGTTCATGCATCATTTTCCTGAGCTTGTTGAGTATCTTTATGATCGTTATTTTGAATTCTTTGAATTATCAGATAATTCATATACTTTCATTTCTTCAAGGTCAGTTTCTAAATATTTATTTTATTCCTTTAATTAGGCCATGTTTCCTTGTCTCTTCATGTGCTTTTTCACTTTGTTTTGGGATCTGCACATTTGAAAGAATAGCCACCTCTACCAGTTTTATGGACTGGCTTTGTACAGAGAAAGACCTTGACTAGTCAGCACAGTTAGAGATTTTGCCAGCCCCCTAAATCTTTCCTGTTGATGCATCTTCTCTGGACTAGTGCCTGTAAATTCCCATGTAGAGGGATTTGCAGGTTTCCTTTTTCAGGAGCTCATAATCTCCTGCTCCCTCTTGTGTCTACATGAAGTTCTGCAGGTTCTCTGAAGCTGCTACAGGCCATCCAGCTCTCTTTGGTTCTCAACAGCATCCAGACTTCTAGAGTATCTTGGGTACTATCAGTGCACGAAGTCAGGCAAGACAGAAACCAGTTCCTCAGGTAGCCCCCCTGAAAAGCTAGAATGTTGGTCAGGTGCTCCACTTTTCTTTTTTGGGGGTTTTCTCCCACTCACTCTGTACTGAGCTGGGGAGAGGAACTATGGAGAGTAAGTGTGTGTTAGTTCAAATTGTTGCCTTTGTAGTCAGTTACCCCCAACCTAACACCATTTCCTGTTAGCACTTAGATTCAAGAAAAACCGAAACAAGTCCCTCAGGCAGACCCCTTAAACGTTTGAACATTGGACTTGTGTTTCAACATTTTCTTTTCCTTCTCAGGGAGAAACAGGAGTTGGGAGTTTTCTCCCCATTGCACCATGCTGAGCCTAGAGGAGGAACTATAGCAAGTGGGTGGCATGACATTTCCTACCAGTTTCATTGTGGCTGGTTTCACACTTGCCTTGAGTGCAGGAGCCTCTCCACTGGTTTCTGGATTTATCACTAAGTGAATTGGTTCATGTATGGTTGTTGAGCTGGTGTCTCCATGGGAAGAAGGAGGGCCTGGGGTTTACTATCCCACCATCTGGCTGGTGTAACCTTCCTATTACTAATTTTAAAAGTAAAATTTTAGAAGCTTCCTCTCTAAATCCAGAATAAGGAAGATAAAGATGAGCTTTTCACTACTTTTCATCTACATTGTGTTTTATTGGAAGGAACAAAAATAACTTCTTATTTGAAGAAGAAAGAATTGTCTATGTAGAACCTCCCCGCAAATCTATAAAAACAAAATATCAGAAGAAGGAAGTTTGGAAAAGTGGACAGATATACAATTAATCCATGAAAGTTATTTGCATTTCTGTACACTATCAACCACAGTTAGAACATGTAAACAAATCAGATATTTAGGCTGCATAACAAACTGCCCTAAAATTTAGTGGCTTAAAACAACAATAATATTTTTTTTTATAAGTCTATAATTTTGGCAGAGTTTTCTGGGGAGAGCTTGTCTTTTCTCCATCTGGCATCTGTTGAATCAGCTTCATTGAGATATGGAGGATCCACTTTCAAGATGACCATTTGGTGCTCAATGCTCACCCTAGGCTATGTACTGACATTCTAATTTCCTCTACACGCGGCCCTTTCTGTGGGCTGCCTGGACTTCCTCATGAAATGGTGGCTGGGCTTCAAGAGTGAGTATCCAAAGAACACAAGACAGAGAAGAATTGCATTTTTATAAAAACATCAGATGTTATTTAGTGTCATTCTTCCAAACTTCATGGCTTAAGGCAGTCCTCTCTGTTTCAAAGACAAGGCACATAAATGCCAATCACACTGGAGGGAGTGTCAAAGGAAGAGAAAACATTGTAGGAAAATCAAGTGGTCATTTTCGGAAAATACAATCTTCTTTTAAAAAAAATGGTATCATTATAAACAGCAACAAAAATGGAAAGTTATACCATGCTTATAAATGAGAAGATTCAATATCATAGAAGTATTCAGTTTCTCCTAATTGAATTCTAATTTCACCATTCGAAATTGCAACAGGATTTTGAGGTACATGTAGAAATGATTTTATAATTTATTTGGAGGTGTGCTAATCTGCAAATGGCCATGTCTGAGAAAGAAGAGAGGGAGATTTGCCCTACATATATAAGGATTTATCTTAAAGTTGTAGAAAAGAAGATATGACATTCAGATGGAAATATATTAACAGATTTAACAGAAAAGAAAGCCCAGAAAGAGTCCACAATGTGTATAAAAATGTATATACAATTAACATGGCATTGAAGATGATTGAGGAAGTAAAGAACTAAATGGTCTTAGAAAAAATTAGTTATCTATTTAATAAAATATTATATCCAAACTTCCAACATTTTATAAATGTGATTTTGGATAGATTAAATGCCTGTGAGAGGCATAGTATTAAAAATTATAAAAGAAAATATTCTAATGACTTCTGGAATAAAATATATTTCTTTAAAAATTTTTTATGGAAGTATAGTTGACTTACAATGTAATAATAATTTCAAGTGTACAACATAGTGCTTCAATATTTTTATGTTACACACCATAAAAAGTTATTATAAAATTATTGACTATATTCCCTGTGCTGTACATTACATCCCTGTGATTACCTATTTCATAATTGGTGGTTTGTACCTCTTAATCCCTTTCACCATTTCCCCCAGTGCTCTTCACTAGTTAGTTCTCCATATCTGTGAGTCTGTTTTGTTATGTTTGTTTGTTTGTTTTGTTTTTATATTCCACACATAAGTGAAAATATACAGTATTTGTCTTTCTCTGTCCATGGTGAGATATCACCTCACACCTGTCAGAATGGTTATCAACAAAAAGACAAGAAATAATAAGTGTTGGTGAGGATGTGGAGAAAAGGGAACCGTAGTACACTGTTGGTGGGGATGTAAATTGGTGCAGCCACTATGGAAAAGACTATAGAGGTTCCTCAAAAAATTAAAAATAGAACTGCCATATGATCTAGCAGTTCCACTCTTGGGTATATATCTGAAGAAAATGAAAACACTAATTTGAGAAGACAGATGCAGCCTCATGTTTATAGCAGCATTATGTACAATAATCAAAATGCAGAAGCAACCTAAGTGTCCATCAACAGATGAATGGATAAAGAAGAAGTGTATACACACACACACATACACACACACACATACACAATGGAATATTACTTAACCATAAAAAAGAATAAAGCTTGCCACTTGTGACAACATGGATGGTCCAGGGGGGTATTATGCTTAGTGAAATAAAAAATATCTCTTATATAAGATTTTTTAAATGCTTAATGTGGAAAAAGTTTAATAATTTTGCTACCTTAAAATTGAGAATTACTCTTTAGCAATTAAAACAGTTAAGGGAGTGCCAAATACTCTGAAAATACAACTGACAAAAGATTAGAATCAAGACGATATTTTTAAAAACACCCAAAATCAATAAGAAGAGTTACCTAAAGAAACTAAAGTATATGAACAGCTATCAAACATAAGAGCAAACTGAATGATGAATAAAAATATGAAATGGTAATATTTGATGTTAATATATATTTAATGTTTTAGTCTAATTATATTTAACGTTAAGCTATATATTACAATATATTTATTATATAAATAATAAATACATATTATATATTTAATGTTAAGTTATATAACTTAGGGAATGGCTTTCATATGTGTACCAGAAAACATGTTCAACAATGTTCATTTATATCAAAAAAAGAAAAAAACAGAAACAATCAATAACTTATTAGCATAGTATATAGCAATGAAAGTAAAAGAAACACCTCCACATGGCAAAGTATGCTTGAAATTTAGATGTATTCTTGAATATAATAAAGAAATGAATACATAATTAAATGCATAAATAAAAGTAATCTTAGAAGACTAACTTCAGTGTGATACCATACTTATAAAACTCAAAATCAATGAAAGCTTAACTATGTGTTGCTTATGGCTAAATCGATAAAGTTAGGTAAACTCAATATTTAAAAAGCATGTGAGTGATAAGCAGACGATACAAGGCAATGATTACTTTGGATATGAGGCAGTGTGATAGTATTGGAAAGAAGCATGGGAGTAGCTTCCCTAAATTGCAATTTTTGTTTTTATAATTTGTGTGATAGGTTTATACACGTTACATACAGTGTGTATGTGTGTGTGTATGTAATAAATTAAAATTTTAGATGTTTGGAGAAATGCTTCCAAACTTTTACACAGGTGAGTAGAAATCCCCAGCTTTCCTATATTTTATATGTAACCTTATATCTGTCAAGGCTCAGAGAAGCACGTGGCAAAATAGAAAAGAAGATTATTCGGTTTACTGTGAACTTCTTTTATGCATCTGTTCATACCAACAAAGAACACACAGGGCAAAGTGGCCAAAGAAATTTCTCAATGACTTAGCATTATAATCACAGTCTTATCCAGATAAAATGCATGGTGCCCACCCATTGAACAGAATATCGTATTAGTTACTGGGAAAATTCTAAAGAAATAAGAGAAGAGCATTTGTTCTTAGATAACTTACAGTTTAGTTGAAGTAATGATGAAAATACTCGCCAGTTATCCACCCTGTTACTGGAATTAAGTGCACAACCAACAGGGGGCATCATTTTACTTCTGGTTGTTCTGCAGTTTCCAGAGTCAACCAGCCCTTTCCAAAGAATCTAACATTGTGCCCAAGAGTGGGATTCAAGAACAGTGTTAAAGTTATTAGTCATTGGAGTGCCCTTTGCTGTTCTGTGCTTCTTAGATTTCTGCATGAATATGCTGCTGGAAGTTGAGTAACTTTCATAATACAGTTCTTCACAGAAATAAAATTCTACATTGGAATACAGAATCCTCTAACTTTCATAAATCAGACAAGATCAAATGTATACAAATATTTAAGATTTATTCCAAGGCAGTATAGTAACAGGTGAAATTAAAATACAAGTAAAAAACAAAAAGTAATATTTCACGCAAAATACCTGCACCAAAATGCAGGTAGGATTCCAGAAAAGATTGTGAGCAGGGTAAAGTATAATTATTTTTCACATTTTTTGCAATGTAGCATGTATTTCATGAGATCATACCATTTGCAAGTTACATAAGAAGATGCAAAGGCAGATTAAACATGAATCCTGACCTCAAGAATCTTATAGCTTTGTACATGTGATAAGAAGCACCAAATATCATGCAAGTCATACAAGAAACACTATAGAAGACAATGCCCACTGCTGCCATTTCTGTACCTAACACCACAGCCCCACCCATGGGCTTTTAACAGCCAGTCTCTATGATTTTTATTGATGGACTGCTCTTCAGTTACTGGAGCCACTTGGTCCAGACAGATTGAACTGAGCCGACTGTGGGACATCTGCCTAGGATCCCACCATTGCTTGGCTTCTCCCTTTCCCTGGCCCAGTCTTCCTATCCCTGGTCTCCCCTGGAAGCACTTCTTAGTATATAAATGACTTCCACAAGTCTTTATCTCACGATCTGCGTCTGATAATGCATCCTAAGTCAAGTTTAGGATAAATCTGTAGATCTTGAGAAGGAGAAAAGAAAGCTTATTGGGAAGCAACCCTGTTGTTTGATTTTGCATGTTATATGGAGCAAAATCATCTTGACTTTGTTCAAATGGTTTTATTACTTTCAGTGTACTATTGCTTATTAGTTTATATTACAGAGAGTATCTGATCAACGTACCTAATTTTAAACATGATCTTTCCTTTCCTTAATGTAGTACAGTCTCAAATCTATTCTAATCATTATATTCAATTACTAGAAGAATGAAGCACATGGACCAAATGATTAACATTCATAGGAAATTGTCATTTTTTTCCACAATGATATTTAGCTTGTCCATGTGAAATGCAATTCAGGAGTCTTTCAGCATTTTTCTATTTTAATTACAGTTTACAAAGTTTACCTTGATTAATTAACACTAGATTGATGTAAACTAGATTCATGTTATGTTTGCTGCGCTGATAATGAATTTCCATTTATCAAAAAAAGGAAATCAGCTCTGTCCATTGGAAGGAAGTTTTTCTTTTTCTTTCTTTTTTCCTCACTTTCAAAAGTATGAATTGACTTAAACTCTATAAAATAGTTCAGGGAATTATATCACATACTTAAATATTTTAAATGCCACAGGAAAGCCCTAGTAACCATCACTTAATACGTATAAAACCGTTATATTTAAAAGTGATGATAGAGTATTTTTTTAAGTGAGAAAGGAGAATTTGTTAAATGAAAACTGAATCAAATCACTCTCTTACCACAAGTTAGCCAGACTGAAATACATTTAAAAAGGATAGAGTTCACACATCGGGACCTGAGGTTCAATATACATCCTTTGAAAAGGACTAGTCACTATTCCACTATTCACAGGGATGGCAGACCTCGGATAACATCAGTGCTCCGTGAGAAGCTGGTTGATCTTCAGTTTTGTGCTGTAGCTCCAGCTAAACGCTAGTAATTGAATCTAGGGTGTAAATGTTGGTAAAGTTCCTGAGGCAGAGAGCTAGGCATATTATTTTGGGTTGCCTACAGCCAAATTAAAACAGATTAATCAGACAGAAATTCCAAGAATGAAATATGGTTAATTGGCCTGATCTGCACAAATCAGAATGAAGTCAAGTGGATTAAGTGAATTGCAGCAGACCAGACAGACTAGGATACTTCTAGATTACATTTTGAGATCTGAAATCTTGGGAGTCTGAATCTTTTATGAGGAGAAAGCTGGGACTTTTTAAGTTAAGAAAACCCTATTTATAAGCCGAAATATTGATACATTTCAGAAAGTTTTGCATTTACTTTTCCCAAATGGTAGCAATATCCTAGTTGCTCCAAATTTGCATTTTATCATATAACAGAAAGCCTGCCAGTTGTCATAGCAAAGCAAAAGAAACATAAGGAGGGAGGGCAGGGCACAATGTAGTCAAATGTGGGGGTGGGGTGGGGAGGCAATAGGCTCTTCTTTTTCTTTCTTTCCTTCCCTCCCTCCCTCCCTTCCTCCCTCCCTCCCTTCCCCCTCCCTTCCTCCCTCCCTTCCTTCCTCACTTCCTTCTTTCCTCCCTCCCTCCCTTCCTTCCTTCCTTCTTTCTTTCATAAAAGAATAAGAAGTTGTGTCCCTGTACACAAAGGAACTAAATTCCCCTCAAAAGCAGAAGAGGATGATGTGAGACAGTAGAGATGAGGGATGGTAGAGGCCAGTGGATGGTATAGAAGTAAGACATGTTAGTAGCCAAGTGCTTGTCACACAGGCAAGACAACCCTCAATGTGTATATAAGATAGGGCTTTCCAACTCTATTTAGAAAATCTCAAACTTTTAATAAATTCAGCATCAAACTCGTTCTTGGCCAGACCTCTACAAACATCATAGAAGCTTTTTAATTCACTCATCCATTTATTCATTCATTTGAAAGGCATTTGAGTATCTTCTATGTGCAAATTTCGCTGCCAGGTTTGGGGAAAAGTGCATAGGCAGAACAAAATACATATCTCTGAGTGTTAGATACGATCCCAGCTTTCCAAATACCTGCAACCAGGTATGTGTAGAAGCAATATTTATTTTATAAAATCATAATGACAGACATCTATGGACTTGAGTTGTCAGTGAAATTTTTGAAGTAAGAACTGGCAATTCAAATGGCTTTCTAAAAGATGGCAAGAACTCCTTCAGTTAGAACCCCTGTGAATAATTCCTGAGCACTGAAGACACTGATACTGAACAATGTTGGTAGAAGACGAGGGGGGAGAAGCCAACTTTCTACACGATGCCAATATAGTACTTTAAAAAATGATAATAAAAGAACTCATTCTTCATATCTGAAAGCAACCTAATTTACAGTAAGTAATCAGTATTTATATTAGTCACCTCTAACTACTTACCTATTTAAAGAGTGTCCCTTAATTATGCATTACATTGAATGCCTACTTCTAATTACAGAATAACATTATTTTGGGTACTGGATACATATGTCTTTATTTTTGCAAAACCTTTTGATTACTCTTTTTTTGTGATGTGCCTCTGAAATCCTACTTTGGGTGAGAAGAAATCTTCCATGGGTAGGTCTTTGGCCAAGTGTGTTTTGATAAAGTTCTTCACGTGGGTTTGATGTCCTTTTCAAACTGAGAAACACTGTTGTAGAGGGAGCCTTCCAGTCTTACCTTTACAGTCTAAATGCATTTCATTCACCCCACAAGACTGCTATTTTTATTTCTCCATCCAGCCTATTTTTAATCTACAAAATAGCAACAATTATACTTACAGTCAGTGTGGCCTAACATGTTACCATTACAGGTTTCCATGAAGATTGATTTTCCCTAAGAATAACACTGGCTTCTTTCCATTTCCTTATTCACTCTGCTAGTAAGGAGTAGAGTGTCTTGGAGAGCCTATGTAGACATGCTTGACATCACCTTGCTCTTCCTTCTCTTGGGAAGATGTCTCCCAAAGAGAATACTTCATGGAGTAAGTCTTACCAGTGCAGGCCCACTATATAACACATACAAAATCTATCATGTAATACAAACAGTAACTCATAATATTATCATTTATATGTATTAGTATATTGTTTGAATTGGGCATGTATAAACTGATCGTAGGCAAAGTAAGTTGCCACTTCTTGATCATCCCTCTATAAAAGCTGGCTAACATCCTACACCCAGGATGTGCATTATCAATTGCTCATTAAAGTATTTAAAGTTCTTTCTCCTTAACAGTCATTATAAGATAGGGAAAGAAATAGTAATGGGAACAATAAACAAATAAATAATTTGCTCACACGAGAGCAAGTTTACATAATTTGGATGAGTCACAAACTGCATTTAGGTAAGTAAAAATTATCTATGCAGTTTTTAATAAGGAGCCCTTGGAGAGAAAAGTGGTTTCTCACCATGGAAGTTTTTTTATTCTACAAAATAAAATAATATTAATAATGTACATGACCAGAGAGCTCTCTGAAATTAATGTTCAGGCCCCAAATTAAAAATCGCTCCACCGAAGGTACATGGTATTACCCAGGACCCTGCTCTTCTGGGGGAAAGCTTGTTTGATAGACATATGGTGTAAAGGCTATTAGACCCTGATAAATCCATTTAACAAGAGGAGGAGGCACAAGAAAGCCTGATGCAGAAGAGATGCTACAGGAAAACAAATTAGATTGAACCAGTTGCTAGGAAACAGGGCAAACTAAGTGCATTGGAGCAGTTAGATGGGGCAACTCCGAAGGATTAACAGCCCTCCATTTCCATGCAGAGACCAAAGCAGACCAGGTTTGCAGCCTATGTCAGAAAACAACACAAGCTGTGTAATCTGGCCTTGTAGGTACAGAAAAATCCTCATTGTACACATTTCCAGAGCCAAAAAAAATGGGAAAATAATCAAAGTACCTTATTAGCCCACATCTATAGTCCATCACCAAAGTAGATTTGAATATGGCTCAAACTTTATTTCAGAGTAATATCATTTCTCACAAGATCCACTGTAGACAGATTTATGAGTAGGAATAACTTATACCCAGAGCATGAATAGACAGAACCTTGAATCAGGATTTAAGAGAGTGGACGAGATGGGAGGTATTTTCTGGGTCATGAACTGACATTGAATTTTCAGTTTTTACAAAGGTTGTCTATATTGTCCAGACAAAAAGTCCTGTGCAACCTACTTCTTGAATTTCATCTTTAGTATCTCTCTCTCATTAGTGCTGACCACTCTTTTCTGTTCAGTGGATTTAGCGCATTTGATTAGAATATGACCTCATAAGGGTCAGTCTCCTCTCTGTTAATTTATATGCATGACATCTAGATTAGGCTGTGAGTGACAGTAACTGCCCAGGAAAATATCTGTTGTATATTTGAAAGAATGATTGAATATTTATTTTATCATTCAGGCATTTAAAAAATTTCTTTACATGCACAGTCTAGCTTCCTAAAAAAATATTTAAGCTCTTTTAGAACAATACATAGTATTCACATTATTTATCTTCCCATCGAAGAAGTAGGTCAATATTAAGCAGATAATAGATATTCAAAGAGTACTCCTTAAGTTAAATCAAATATCTATCGTCAGGTGATCCATTTGGAGAAAGGGCAAAGCTATGCTAGCAGGATATGAAATAGATTTTGTTATGAGATTACAGTACTTCATAACAATGACAGCAACAAAAACAACAAAAATAAACACAGTAATAATAAACATTCATTAAATACTCAAGTAAAATTCTAAGGACCAGGAATATAAAAATAAAGGAAACAGACAAGAACCTCTGCCTTCATTGAGTTTACATTCTAGTCGGGCGAAGCAGACAATAAACAACCAAATATATAGTTAGATGATGATAAGTGCTATAGAGAAAAAGGAAAAAGGAAAAGGGAATTTGGAGCATTGGGATGTTGCAATCTTTATCCTGACGACATAATCAGGTGAGATGGTAATATTTGAATAGAGATCTGCACTCAGCGAGGAAAGGAGCCCTGAGACTAGGCAAAAGGAACAGCAATTCTGAAATGGACTGTGCCTAGTGTTTGACAAGCAAACACTAGCAAGGAGGGCAGTGTGGCTAGAGCTGAGTGAGCAGGAGAAGTAACAGGAGAATTAACAAGAGGCAGACGCTGTACAGCCTTGCTGGTCAAAGTAATGCCTTTGGCTTTTTCTTTCAGTGGAGTGGTGGGTAATTAAAAGGTATGAGAACAGCCACGTCATGTTCTGACCTTGTTTTAGTAGAACCACTCTGGCTTTTGTTTTAAGAAAAGACTGAAGGAAGACAAAGAGAGAAGCAGCTAGACCAATAAACAGGTTGCAGCAATAACCTGGATTTGGCTTGGATCAGGGTTTATCATGGAAGTGATAAGAAGTGGTTAGATTCTGGATATATCAATATTTCAAAGGTAGAAAAATTGTATTTTCTGACAGTGTGAATGTAGAGACTTTGGTCTGAACAACTAGAATGATGACATCATCTTTGACAGAGAAAGGGAATACTGAGGGGTAGGTTTAGTGGTAAAGTAGTTGGGGCTTCTCGAGGGATTAGGGTTAGGGTTAGGGTTAGGGTTAGGGCTAGGGTTAGGGTTAGGGTTAGGGTTAGGGTTAGGGCTAGGGTTAGGGTTAAGGTTAGGGCTAGGGTTAGGATTAGGATCTTGGTTGTGGTCACTTAAAGACTGCAATGCTTATTATGCAACCAAGTGGGCATGTTCAGTAGGCAGCTGGATATACAGGTCTGGAGTCTTGGGAGGAGCACTTGGCTATAGATACAAATTTGAGCAAAAGAAGACAATTAATTGAATTATGTCTTTGCTGATGTAAGAGGTGGTGAGATCTATTAAGTGGAATTGTTTGCCTTTCTTAGCTGCACAAAGAATTTATCTATACTATCAACTGAAGAAAAGTCAGGGTAAATGGGAATGAATTTAAGTGGGTATATGTGGTAGGCTGTGATTCTGGAAGTTCTCTTTCAACTTCCTTTATTTTCTTAATGAAATAGAGAACAAAGTTAATAACAAAGAGTGATGATTAAGGATGAGGGCTAGGGTTGTTAGGTTTCCTATATATAAAGAATGTGCTCTGTAAGTAATCATTTTACCGTGTTCCAAAAATAACTTTGTTAAGATACCCTAAATGTTGTATACTCAACTTTTTTCAATAAATAACAAAAATTCCAGAGTTAGAGCTATTTTTCTATCACACTAATTGGCAGCCCGAATCAGTTAAATGGCAACCTAACTGAAAGCTATTCCTCCACAAATAAAAACTGGACAGTACCTATGGTCTTTCCTGCAGGCTTGGCTGAAAGAAGGTCAAAAGAGAGAACTGAGAATCAAAAGTACTTATTTTTCATATTCAGAAAAGATCGTTCTTTAGAGAAAGTTCCAAGTTGTGAAAAAGTAACCACTATTTGGGATAACTTGAGATTAGTATGCATGTTTTGAAAATCAGCCAATCAACAACAGCCTTACTCAAGTAACTATGACTTGTGAAAGTCAGTCAAGCAATGATAAAACGCCAGTCTTGAAAGTCAGCCAATCAGTGACAACCTCATGTTAAACAGTGGCCAATCAGCAAGTGCCTCAGTCACTTTCTGTGTTATGAAAGGCAACCAGACAACACCAGCCTTACTTCAGTGACCATGCTACCACAGCTGGAAGTTCTATATTCCCTGAAGACTCCCTCTTCTGAAAGTCTGCCAATCTCTGAAAGCCAGGCTTCCCAAAACCTTAAATACCGTTATCTCTGGTTTGTTCACAGAGACAATGCATTACAAGTGCTCTCTCATTTGCAGGTAAACTGAAAGTTCACATTTTTGCATCAGATAGTTTGATATAGTGTTTGCAAGTTCACAAACTTTTCAACAGCTGAACCCCTGTTTATGATTACTTAGGAGTTTGGACTTGTGAATTTGGACTTGAATTACAAACTTCAATTCTCGTGGTGGTTTCTAGTATCTATTTTTTAAAAATTTAAACCCCCAAATGTCAACACACAGGTGTAAATTTTGTGATGAATTTTCTGAACAGTGGACATTACTAAATAAGGAAAAAGGTTTTTTTTGGAGCTCTTTGTGCAGAATGCAAGTATTCATTCAATATTAAAAATGGTAGAAAGTCATATGTAAACCAACATATTGATATAAGATAGGTATGATTTCCTCAACTGGTACCAAAATAGTGATAAAATAACAAAAATTTTGATTGAGTGAAATTCAGATGAAGAAAAAATAATTGCAGTAGAAGTTGTAATGGCCTTCCACATTGTATATCAACATCAGTCTTTCAGCTCAAATGCCTTTTGAATGTACATCTACCAAAAGTATTTTCTGATTCTAAAATTGAAAGCAATTTTTAAGTTCCAGAATTAAATTTACTGCAATGATAATAATAATAAATTGTTACATTTACTATTACAGAGATTATCAAGGATCTAAATGCTTTAGTTTTCAAAATAGCTGTGGTGCAAATAATCACAATGCAGAGAAAACTTTGTTTACTTGTGCAATATTTTTCTCATGAAAAAGGCTTCTTTACAAGACTATGGGGAATAAAATTCCTTTCAGCTGAGACTTCAGAAACAATAGCAAAATTTTGCAGAGACTCTCTTTTTAAGTCAGGAGGTAATGAGGAAAACTGTACTGCTTTTGGTAGGATAAAAGTACAAGTTTTGGTAAATGTCTGTGTAAAGGTGAAAACAAGATTCATTTAAACTTGAAGCAAAGCATGATTCCATGGAAGATGTTGGCTACTCCGCCCATATTCTGCATGATGCTGCTCAAAGAGCATCCTTTGTCCTTTCTATTAGCAATGAAGTGATTCTATGAAATTGTTCTCTAATTTCAGCATTTACACTGTCAAACTGAGTGATTAAATGATTTTTGTGATTTTGTTGGAATTCAGTTTTCTTCAGTTCTCGCACATTCAACAACTTAATTGGCTCTCTTTAACAAATACAGTTGAAAGCATCTCCAACTGTATTTGGAGATTGGTTTGAAGCCCTGAAATAAAATGTTAGTTCTGAATAAGAGGACACCCCCAACATTTTGTTGACTTTTTAAAGAATCCATTGACTGACTTCTGACTTCTACTTTTTTTCTTATTTATAGTTTCAGTACCTCTTTAGCATTAGTATTATGCAAATTGAAAGAAGAGCAAACAGTGTTAAGTAATTCATTGCTTAAAGACACCTGTGGAATACATTAAAGAAAGAATTGATGAAAAGTATTATCCCTTTAAGTATCCCTCAAAGCCGTTTTTCAAGGGAAAACATTACCATGAATGGACAGGAATTCTATCTTTAAATGTATAATTATTATGGCACTTGCCATGACTGCCTACTGAAATGTACACCATACCTTGAAGAATTGGATTCTTTCATATGAATGTTACATGGAAACAAGTGGAATTATCATATGTAGTGTTGAAGAACAAGGGAATGAAAATTGAAGATAATGCTTTTTCTATTCAAGGCACAACATTTGAAAAGTCATCTATCAAGGGATGCCACATTGTCCTGAAGAATGGGAAAGCAAACTATGCCAGGCAAGATGGCATTATGTGTTTCAACAAACAAAATTTGAAGAGCAATTCTTGGACTTAACTTTTTCCATACATAATTGTGCATTGGCTTATAATGCCAATGTCGAGTGTGTTTTTTCATTAACAAATTTTCAGTGGACAAAAGAACAAAATAAGTTGGATGTGACCACTGTCGATGCTATGTTACAATGTATATGGGACATAGACTGCAAAGAATTTTATAGACAAATTCTGTGAAATAAGGAACTGTCAGAAGAGCCAAATCATCAGGGTAAAATAATTTTTAAAAATAGAGATATAGGGCTTCCCTGGTGGCGCAGTGGTTGAGAATCTGCCTGCCAACACAGGCGACACGGGTTCGAGCCCTGGTCTGGGAAGATCCCACATGCCGCGGGGCAACTAGGCCCGTGGGCCACAATTACTGAGCCTGCGCGTCTGGAGCCTGTGCTCCGCAACGAGAGAGGCCGCGATAGTGAGAGGCCCGCGCACCGCGATGAAGAGTGGCCCCCGCTCGCCGCAACTAGAGAAAGCCCTCGCACAGAAACGAAGACCCAACACAGCCAAAAATAAATAAATAAAGATGCTTTCATTAAAAAAAAAACCAAAAAAAAAAAAAAAACCAGAGGTATATTTCAGATAAACAATGAATAATTTTTTAGTATAACTATGCCCAGTGCAATCTTTTTCTTTTGTCTTAAAGTACGTATGCACAGCAATTAGAAATAATTCAAATGTACCTGAGAATCTTGTATTTTCATTTTCATTTTCTGGCAACCTTAATAAGGGTTGAGGTTTTGAGGAGAAATTAGGAAATATGACTCACCTTAGAGACTGCCAGAATCAATGAGTCAAGAAAATATAGTATGATTGTCAGACAGCATTTTAGGGCCCCTTGAAGTTTGAAGTCACAAATTCAAAGTGACACTAGTTAGCATGGGTATGTGTTTGTCTCTGATCGCCTTCAGTTTTGTGGGTGTAAATTGGAGTAAACATAGAAATATTTTCATTAAAAATAATTGCTATTTGATTCCAGTCTGCACTTTTAACCAATATGCTAAACTCTCTCCCAATGAGAAGTGATTACTTAAGATAAACTGTCACTTCCTTATGATTATGAGATCTGAAATATCAAATTGCATTTAATTTTAAAATATTTATAAATCAGGTATGCCATAAATGCCTGAAAGATGGCTCATGTCTCTTATAGCTTGTTTCTATTTTTGCTCTTATTTTTCTCAAAGAATGTAAGGAAAGTCACATTTATTAGGATATAATAGAGAACAAGAAAGCTGAATGAGCTTTACAGGAGGCAGAAACGACAGATAGCTAAAAGCAAGGATTTAGGAAACGTAGGTCCTAATTCTGGTCAATTCACCAAACACCATATCTCTGTGATCACACCTGCAAATGTGGTGCCATTCCCAAAATAACATGCAAATGCTGAGGAGATACATAGGATCTTACTTGACACACCTTGAGCATTTCTGAAGGTGGAACAAGTCATCTACCAGCAGAGAGAATCACTGGGCCAAAAGTTTTCCCCTCAGAACTCTATCTGGGGTTGTCATGTCTTATTCTTATGATAGCAAGGTTGGAGGCCTTTGTTATTCTTTAATTAATTTTTTTATTCTTATATATCTGAGTTTGTATTTCCCAAAGGATCTTGACTATGAGCAATATATATTTCCCATCAAAAATGCCTCTGTTGTATTGCAGAAACAGAATATATTCTCCATTTTTCTACTAGTCCCATATCACAAATGCTTTTAGACATTCAATGATCTATTTTTTTTAGTAAGTCTCTTTCTATTTCAGTGTTTATGCATGAGATTGATCTAATGCCCAGAGGAGAAATATCGTCATCAGATTTTACAGCATTTTCAGAAAGGCACACATGCATTTTGCTTCTCCTGTTTTATGAAGCTCTTTTTACTGCTTTCTCTTAAGAATATATTATGAAAAATCCAATTTCTTTGCAGATATGTCGGACTGTGCTGTTTCTTGAAAGCTGGAACAAAATCTGCTTTCCAGATGACTTATGCAATTTGGAACCAAATAGGTGGGTGTTGAGCTTGACAAATTCTCATAGAATTATCATTTGCAATATTTCCACAGTCTGGAAACAGGAATTTATTGATTGTTTTTAATCTGATGTGCATCCAGTAATAAGGTGCCAGGCACCACGCTGAGCATAGATTTGAATAACCTCACAAGTTGTTCTGTACTAAATGGCTCAGTGAGCCAAAGAGGAAGTCTTAAGGAAATAAAATGGCTCTAGAATGGAGCTGTGGAAGAAGGAAAGGGAAGATGGTCGAGGAGTAAGGGGAAGGTGCCAAAGAAAAAGCAACTGTCATCTTTGTCCTCAACTTACAGTTTGTGTACTTGATTATATATTTACTTATTTTTAATGTAGTAGTATTTGATATGGAAAAGAATAAATGTAACCTATTTGTACAAACTAAAGCAAAATCATAAAATTAATATCCATGAACCCACGATCCAATGTAAGAAGTAAAATTTTGCAGTACCCTTCTATCCATCCTGTGTCTTCCTCCCTGTTCATTGACTCCACCACAAATGTGACTACACCATGCGTGTTATTTTTATATCCTTCTTTATTTAGTTTTACATTTTTACAACTTATATATTCATTTATAAACATTTCAATTGCCAGTTTCCCTTCTTTTTGACCTTTGTAAACACAGCATCAAAGTGTAAGTAGATTTCTTGGATTGCTTACTTATGCATATTGTGGCATATAGCTTTATTTCATCCATTTCCATATGCAAAATATGCAAGTGAGTGAATAAATCATTGTTTATCCATTTTTTCTGTATATTTGAGGTCTTTCTGTCCATCTTCCTTTTTCGCCCCGCCCCCACTTTTCTTTCCATCTCCTTCTTTCCTACCTCTCTCTCCCTCCCCTCATCCCTCATCCTTCCATTATTTTCTTCCTCTTTCTCTTCTTTATTTTCTCCCATTCCTTCCTCCTCCTTCCTTCCTTCCTTGCTTCCTTCCTTTTTATTTTCTATTGCAGTCGTTTTGCCACAGATTTTTTTTTAAGATTTTATTTTTTAAAGCAGTTTTAGGTTCATAGCAAAATTGAAAGGGAAATATAGAAATTTCCTACACATCCCCTGCCCTCACACATGCATAACTTCCCCCATTATCAACATCCCCCACGAGAGGGGTACATTTTTACAACTGACATACCTACGCTGATGCATCATAATCACCCCAGGTCCATAGTTTACATTAGGATTCACTCTTGGTTTTGTACAACCTATGGATTTGGACAAATGTATAATGACATGCACCCATCATTAGCATATCATACAGAGTATTTTCTGTGCTCTGCCAAGTCATCCCTCCCTGCCATCCTCACCTCGACACAAACATTTCCATAGCTCTCTTTTGACACTTGACAAAAAGAAAGCACCTAATATATTTACATTGAATTGAAATTGTTGGATCATAGGTAATGCAAATGTTCAACCTCACAAAATAATGCTAGTTTATTTCCTCATATTTTCACCAGAAATTGATTGATTCATCTAATAGCCAAATTTGTCTGACTTCTTTGTTGTGGGAATTATCATCCATGGAAATAAAATCATATCAATAGGTTTAAAATGGTAATTTGTTCCTTATTACTAATGAGGTTAAACATCTTGTCATGTGTTTTTTCTCTTATCATGTTTCCTCTTCCGTGAGATGCCTGTTAGTCTTTCCTCTAATTTTCTATTGAGTTTTGTCCTTTTCTAATTGATTTGTAAGTGTGTTAATAATCCTTTGTAAATTACATGTATTGCAAACATTTCTCAATTTGTGTCTTGCCTTTTCACTGTCTCTAGGCTGTCTTTTGTTGAACAGAAGTTTTTAATTAACAAGCAGTTGAATTTATCCATATCTTAATGCATGTATTTTAATTCATCTTTCCCTAGCTCAAATTTGGAACAAAAATAAATATTACTGCTTATTTTCTTCTAAGGTCTCAGAGATCCTCCTTGAATTTTTAAGTCCTCAACCCATCTGGAACTGACTTTTGTGTATGGTGGAAAGCAAGAATCCATTTTAAGGATCCAATTTGTGAGAGCAATTAATTGTTCAATCACCCTATTGAATAGTCCTCCATTCCACAGTGATCTTAAATCCACTTCTGTGATGTATCAAGTTGTAAAACACAGTCTATTTCCCAGATCTTTATTTTGTTCTATCAGTCAATATTTCTCAATCCCTGTGCCAATTCGATACTGACTTTATCATTACAGCCTTACAATATACCTTGGTATCTAGAGAGGCACATCCTTTACTCTTCTTCCTCAGAAGTATTTTAGCTATTCTTATTCTTTTGCTCCTCCAGATAAATTTTAGAATTAGCTTGTCAAGATTCATGAAAAACTCTGTTGGAATTTTGATTGAAGTTGTACTGAATTTCAGATAAATTAGAGGACAATTGATGTTTGTATAATTTTGAGTTTTCATATCTGTAAGAACAATATAGCTCTCCATTTATTTAGATCTTTCAGAAAAAAAATTGATTGGATGTGGAGGCTCATCTTCTTCCCCAATTTTGAAGCTTAGCAAAGTGCTGGCTCAGCTGGTCCAAACTGAGTGAAGCTCTAGACCAGCACTGTACTCTCCAATAGTTATATAATGCAAGCCACAAGGATAATTTAAAATTTTCTATTAGCCACATTAAGAAAAGAGTAAAAAGAAAAGACTAAAAAGGAAGTTCATTTTAATAAAATATTTATTTAACCCAATATATATTATAATTTTGACTTGGAAGCAATATAAAAATTATTGGGATCTTTTACATTTTTTCACACCTTGTCTTCAAAATCTAGTGTGTATTTTACACCTAAGATACATCTCAACTAGGACTAATCTAACTTCAAGTGCTCAATAGCCATATGGGACTAGCGGCTACAATATTGGAAGCAGAGCTCTAGAGTTTCCCCATGTATTATTGAATGCATAATTACCTACATGTGCCTTCTTTGGGCCTTCTTTTAACTACAGATATCTAAAGCAGTACTAGGAATGTCTTGTACCAGAACTCTTCATGAAGCACTCACCCCAGTGATGCCTGTGCTTGGAAAAATGTGCATTTTCCAATTGCTGGATGCTGATTTACGTATGTCTGTTTAACCGTGCTTATTGGTTACATTGTTCATATCACATATATTTTTGAATATTTTGTCTGCTTGATCTATTAATAATTGGGAGAGATGTGTTAAAATCTTACTCTATGATAGTGGAGTTATCCTGAAACTGTTTCAGGATTTTTGGTGCTATCAGCATTTTTCTACAGAACCACCCTACTTGTTCTTTTCTCTCAGTTCAAAGCATCCAGCATCAATTTCAGTCCCTTTTTTTGGTTTTACCTTTCTAGGGGATTTATTGGTATAGGAAGTGGGATAGCATGTGTTTGAAATTTCCCTTACTTCAGCAAACCCAGTCTGTACTACATTAAAAGTATGCTTTATTCAGGACCCACTAGTTTTGTAGCAGGAGTTTCTTTTAGTATCTAGATAGTTCTCCAGGAGTAAAACTCCTTTATTTGTATTTTTAAAAGCACTTTTACTTCCATTATTTTTTTCATTATCTAAAAATTCTTCAAGAATTTGTCTATATGTTTGCTCAATTGTTTTTCAAGTTGTCTTTTGACTTATTTTTTTTATACTGAGAATTTTTCATTTGCTTATTTTGCAAATGTTTTAAATGTATATGTGGCCAAAGCTACTCACTATAACTTCATGTTTTCTGACTATTTTCTTATTTACAAATATATTCTTCAATACAAGATTCCACAGATACCTATCAATCTTTTCCTAGCATATTTATGGTTTTTCTGTTAATATTTGCCTCTAATTTATCTGAAGTTTATTTTAAAGAAATGATTGTGTAAAAATCTCATTTAATTTTTACTTCAGTGATTATCCAATTTTCCTGAAATAATTAATGAATAATCCATTCTTTCATTGCTGATTTGAAATGCCACTTTTATCACAGAATAAATTATCTTGATTTCTTGGTCATTTTTCTGATTCTGCTATTCCAATAATCTCTCTATATCTCAGATTTCAGTGTTCTACTGTTTTAATTAATTCAGGTTTAAAGCAAGGCATAATAAGTATTAGCATATATATTTCTTTATTGCTTTTATTATGTGTGGATTTTTCTTGCATGTTTGTTTTCTGTTATACTTTATACATCCTTCAATGAAGATAAAAAGATGTGCTAAGATTATAATTGTTAAATTTTTATATTAATTTTGGGATTTTTAAAATTTTTAACATTCTTATTCGAGCAATGGTTTCTTACTCGATTTACTCAACTTGTTAGTGTCCATTGTTGAAATTTTAAACTTATTCTCAAATGGTTCCTATAAAATTTATTACTAAAACAAGCAATTTTATATTTTAAACTTTTTATTAGAGAAAATTGCAAACATAATTGAAAGTAGAGAGAATAATATAAAGAACATCTGTTTATCTATTACCTGGATTCAACAATTATCAACCAATGGCTACACTTGCTTCATCTATGCCTTCACCCAGGTCCAAATCACCCCTTTTATTTTGAAGCAAATTCCAGAAACTGTGCCAATATTTCAGTAAGCATCAAAATATAAGGACTCATTGTTTTAAACATAATTACATTACTACTCACAGCTCAAAAATTAACTACAGTTCCAGGGCAAATCAATTAAACTTTACAATTTTCTCATTTGGAAAGTGAAAAAATAGTAGTACTGCCTCTTAGGTTAAAAAAAACCAAACTATTGCTATTACTAATAATAATAATTTAAATGATTATATTCATTTATCATTTGATCTATTATATGATGGGTTTTACTGACACACTTTTATGTTGAATTGTCACGCATTTCTAGAATGAAAGCTCTCTGGTAATTATATATTGATATTTTAATATATTTTTGGAATCGAGTGATGAGTATCTTACTTTGTATTTTTGCATTTGTTTTATGTAAGATTATTTTCTAGACCTTTAATTCATTTTCTCAGCTTTTTAATAGGTTTTACTAGCTCATTGTATTAATTTTCTTTCTTTCTTTCTCTATGCCCAGAAATGGTTTGACTATTACCAGAATTTGTTACCAACACATTTGAAACTTGGTCATGGAGGCATCTGGACTTGACAGCATTTGGGGAGGTAACTATTTTTCAGTTTTTTCACCTGGCTTTATTTCTTCTCTTTCTTAAAGTCAGATCCAGATTACATGCCTCTTTCTAATCTCCTAAAGGATATTATGCATTAATATTGTAATTGTTTTATAATTTTTCTGTATGGTCTTTCTTTCCCATAGAGTGTGAACCTTTCAAAGGTGAGAACCATTTCTGACAATAGATACTCAACAAATATTGACTCGATAAATGAGTGAATAAATTAATATATATGTAAAACACCTAATACACTAACTGACATAGATATCAGTTACTCTTTTTAATATTCGCCAAGAAGAAAAAAAATTTCAATCATAGGTTTTGGGGATGAAGATAATAATCCCATTGTGCTCTATAAATCACTCTGTCCTTTTGGAGCCTTTACATAAAATAGTGTCTATAGAGGCAACTGTCCTCCCAGAGTGCCCAGGATATGTGAATTGCCTGTGTTTGGCTTTCTTTTTCTACAATCTCTATTTCCTGTTCTAGGTTTCTCAAGGAATATAAATTGATGAACTATACCATGTACTGAGAGTAAAAGAGACAAAATATTTGAAAGGGTGAGAAACAAACTTTCTCAAAGTCATAAATTATATGGTAATGCCATTAAACGTTCTTCATGCAGATAGAAAAAGTATAAACTCAGCAGGTGATGTTGATAAAGGCTATAAACATTCATTTTTAGTCTGCAGGAGACTTGCTGTCATTCCTTAAGGAAAACATTTAAAATGTGTGGGACTCAGTGTCTTTATTTCTTACTCACTATGATAACTTGTTTTATAGGAATTTAGTCTAAGAACTTAATAATAATTAAAACCCCAAAAAGACAATGAAAAACAAGAACCATTAAAAGGACTGTAGATATCGAATAATAATAATGTGAGAATTTTAAACCATATAAAAGCTGTGCTAGGAAAAAAGTACTTAGCTTTGATCACGAAATTGTGAAATGTTTCAGATTTCTGTTTTAGATCTGAAAATGAATTTATATACACCAGGAATTTTTGTCAGCCTTATGGCTCAGTGTAAAAATTAATCTTGGACAGGCAGGGCTATTCCTCAATTTCAACTGTCCTGGAAAGAAAACAAGTTTTTTTTTTCAATGAATTATAAACATTTTGCTTCCGTTCAATGTCAAACACTAGCTCATGTCTTGCACATTTGAAGCATGTACTAGTTTGGATGATGTTCCGGGTACTTCTCTCATATTTTGTTTGATTTCATTGTGTTTAATGCTTTTGTTTGCTTTTCACAAAATATACATTTTGAAGTTTGTACTTTGTTGGATTTTATTTCTCTGTCCCAATTTGAGGCAGTTGGTAGAAAGGATGGAGCCTACTATGTATACAGAACAACTATTAAAATATTTCAGAGCAAAAGTATAAGTTTCCAAATTGCACTGAAAGCAATTTTATTTTTACTGAAGATTCTACATTGTATGCTTAATCTCTCCAATTCACTTTTTCAAAATGCTTTGTCTGAAACAGCAGTCCCTCACCACCCCCCCAACACACATACAATGTGCATATACAAATTTACTAACATCTTTTGACCTTTTGGACATGTTAAAGAGAGCCCTGGAAGCTTGACTGAAGAGATTTAATTCAGCTTATCAAACTGTAATCATCTAGTGTACATCTGTTCATATCAATATAATAGATATTCACAAGACACATAAAGGAAAATCTACCATTTGCTCACTGCAGTACTACAGAACAGTGGGATTCTAACAGCAGCCAATATCACGTCTCCACTAAGTTCTGTGTTTCAGTCTGAAAGTTTAATAAAACGAAGCCCTCTTCCACATTACCCAATCAACCCATTTTAACACCTATTTTATTTTTTCTTCACAAGCATTTGCGTCGTAAGCCCAAAGATGCAAAATATAACACTGTATTTTCATACACTGAAAATACACATTAATTTCTTATATCATGCCTTCATCCACACACAGGCACTGTGAAATGTAGATGTCTCTTCTTTTGAAGATAAAGTTTTCCTCTTGCCAGTTCCTAGCAGTTTTCCTGACATCAAATATAAACACACAGCTGGAGGTCCTTGGTGACCTCTTAGGGAAAGAGGAATCAAAGCTAAAGCAGATACCATATAGGTCGGAAACCTGGGTTTTTAAAAAGAGCCTCTCACCTGTAATTGGCCTTTCTTCCATTACTGTATTACCATCAGTAATACTGAGATTTTTGAGATTTTTTTAATAATTTTGAGTTTTTTTAATATTAGGAGAGACAAATTATAAAAACTTGTTGTTAATTCACAGATAGCACCAAAATTAGACAAGATGACTGTTGATATAATTACTATCATAACTGAAAACATGTCTGAAGATCTTGAAATAGTTATTCCTGTTTTTCAACCATATTTGACTTCACCAATGAGATTATAGTGTTATCAAAATTGCCCAAAGACCAATTACAAGATTCAACAGTTAAATACCACAATTATAAAGGAATTAACTATAGAAAAGTGTGTCAGTCCTTAATATCAATTTCACAGGGCCATTATTAACTTCTGAGGAAAGATCAGCATACTCAAGTGATCTCTAAAGTCCACTGTTTTTAGATATTAGAACATAGGTAGCAAAATCATAGACATATGCTTGAGAAATACTGCTGTATCTCAAATTGAAAGGACAGAAAATGACGACTTCTTGAAATGATGTACAGGTTTCCCCAGGAAGCAGACTTTGAGATGGAGATCTGCCAAAAGATGTTTACTGGGGAGTGCTTTCAGAATCAACACCTGTGGGGAGAGTGAAGGAAACTGGACTGGGCAGTGTGAAGCTGAAATACAATGCAGTCACAGTAAAGGCTTCAGCTAATTTTATGAGGAGCTCTGGAACCAGGAAGACCCTTCAGACCACAGAAATCAAAAGGATATTTTGCCAAACTTAACTATATTGAAACTCATTAGATAATGAGTCACTTTACAGCATTCAAGCAGCATTTAGGCTTGGCATCATTGACCAGGTCCCCTACTACTGTAAATTGCCCTGGATTACAATTTGGAATTCACTTGTGTTGTGGTTCTAGAAATTACATGAAACTTGACTGGGTACGTATAATAGTGGTTTAATGACATTTTTCTTCTGTTCACACTGGGATTTTTGTTCAAAGGTTGTGTTAAAATACTTGGCTATATTTCCCTATTTCTCAAGCCAGAATCCTGTAAGTCACTGTTCTTACCTGTTTCTTTCTCACACCACCCTCTAGAGCCTTTTAAGTTCAAAGCCTTTCAAATGTAACTAATAAGTCTCTCTTGAATTCCCTTTTCTTTGTCCCTTGTTACTATTTCTTTAATTCAAGTCATTATCTTTCCTTGCCTGGGTTACTGAAATAATGTCCTCACAGGTTTCCTGGATTTGACTCTTCCTGGATATAAGCAATGGCTGATTATCATAGTAGTTTGCCCAACTGGAGGTTTTGAAAATAAAACAAAACCTCCTTTTGTAGAGTTTTTGGAAGAAACTCCCTTCTGATGCAGCATTTAGTCTCTTTATTTATTTTTTATTTTTTTAAGTAATTTTATGTTTTATTGCAATTATTAATACACGTTTGCAAACAGAATAAAAGTACTTACAGATTTAAATATTAAACCAACTTGTTCTGTAGCTATTTTCAACCTAGTGACTGAATATCAGCCGTAAATGTATTAAGAAAAATATAAAATGGAAGGGGCATCCACAATTTGATAAGTAGAAAAGTGAAATGACAGGAAACTACTTTATGAGCAAATTAATGTTTAATACAATTGCCTTCAAATCTATGCCCATGACGAACAAAACTATATATTCGGTACATTTGCCAGATTTACCTATCTTTTGTACAAAAGGTAATATTGAAATATACATAATTTGTTAATGTAAAATACTTTTATATAATTTAATAACAAATTTAATATAAAATACTCCATATTACTTATGGAATGAACTGAAAGTTTATAATATCCTTCTAGTTCTCTTCCATTTTTTATAAGAATCTGAAAGTTACATATCTATATATCTAACTAAATTCATTCTCCCTGTCCTCGATTTGCTTCCCTCATTGGGATTCTTTTTTTTTTTTTCTTTTTTAATTAGCATCTTTATTGGAGTATAATTGCTTTACAATGGTGTGTTAGTTTCTGCTCTATAACAAAGTGAATCAGTTATACATATACATATATCCCCATATCTCCTCCCTCTTGCGTCTCCCTCCCACCCTCCATATCCCACCCCTCTAGGTGGTCACAAAGCACCGAGCTGATCTCCCTGTGCTATGTGGTTGCTTCCCACTAGCTATCTATTTCACATTTGGTAGTGTATATATGTCAATGCCACTCTCTCACTTTGTCCCAGCTTACCCTTTCCCCTCCCCGTGTCCTCAAGTTCATTTTCTACATCTGTGTCTTTATTCCTGTCCTGCCCCTAGGTTTTTCAGAACCTCTTTTTTTTT
Source organism: Balaenoptera ricei (assembly GCF_028023285.1). Lineage (NCBI taxonomy): Eukaryota > Metazoa > Chordata > Mammalia > Artiodactyla > Balaenopteridae > Balaenoptera > Balaenoptera ricei. The sequence continues at coordinate 74,314,760 of NC_082651.1, read as the reverse complement.
CTTTTTAGATTCCATATATATGTGTTAGCATAAGGTATTTGTTTTTCTCTTTCTGACTTACATCACTCTGTATAACAGTCTCTAGGTCCATCTACCTCAATATAAGTAACTCAGTTTCCTTTCTTTTTATGGCTGAGTAATATTCCATTGTATATATGTGCCACATCTTCTTTATCCATTCATCTGTCAATGGACATTTAGGTTGCTTTCATGTCCTGGCTATTGTAAATAGAGCTGCAATGAACACTGTGGTACATGACTCTTTTTGAACTATGGTTTTCTCAGGGTATATGCCCAGTAGTGGGATTGCTGGGTCGTATGGTAGTTCTAGTTTTAGTTTTTTAAGGAAGCTAGATACTGTTCTCTGTAGTGACTGTATCAATTTACATTCCCACAAATAGTGCAAGAGGGTTCACTTTTCTCCTCACCATCTCTAGCATTAATTGTTTGTAGATTTTTTGATGATGGCCATTCTGACCGGTGTGAGGTGATACCTCACTGTAGTTTTGATTTTCATTTCTCTAATGATTAGTGATGTTGAGCATCCTTTCATGTGTTTGTTGGCAATCGGTATATCTTCTTTGGAGAAATGTCTGTTTAGGTCTTCTGCCCAATTTTGGATTAGGTTGTTTCTTAGTTTTGATATTGAGCTGCATGAACTGTTTATATATTTTGGAGATTAATCCTTAGTCAGATGCTTTGTTTGCAAACATTTTCTCCCATTCTGAGGGTTGTCTTTTCATCTTGTTTATGGTTTCCTTTGCTGTGCAAAAGCTTTTAAGTTTCATTAGGTGCCATTTGTTTATTTTTGTTTTTATTCCCTTTCTCTAGGAGGTAGGTCAAAAAGGATCTTACTGTGATTTATGTCATAGAGTGTTCTGCCTATGTTTTCCTCTGAGAGTTTTAAAGTGCCTGGCCTTACATTTAGGTTTATAATCCATTTTGAGTTTATTTTTGTGTATGATGTTAGGTAGTGTTCTAACTTTATTCTTTTACATGTAGTTGTCCAGTTTCTCAGCATCACTTATTGAAGAGGCTGTCTTTTCTCCACTGTATATTCTTGCCTCCTTTATCAAAGATAAGGTGACCATATGTGCATGGGTTTATCTCTGGGCTTTCTATCCTGTTCCATTGATCTATATTTCTGTTTTCATGCCAGTACCATACTGTCTTGATTACTGTAGCTTTGTAGTATAGTCTGAAGTCCAGGAGCCTGATTCCTCCAGCTCCGTTTTTCTTTCTCAAGATTGCTTTGGCTATTTGGGGTCATTTGTGTTTCCATACAAATTGTGAAATTTTTTGTTCTAGTTCTGTGAAAAATGCCATTGGTAATTTGACAGGGGTTGCATTGACTCTGTAGATTGCTTTGGGTACTATAGTCATTTGCACAATGTTGATTCTTCCAATCCAACAACATGATATATCTCTCCATCTGTTTGTAATTTCTTTCATCAGTGTCTTATAGTTTTCTGCATAGAGGTCTTTTGTTTCCTTAGGTTTATTCCTAGGTGTTATATTCTTTGTGTTGCAATGGTAAATGGGAGTGATTCCTTAATTTCTCTTTCAGATGTTTCATCATTAGTGTATAGGAATGCAAGAGATTTCTGTGCATTGATTTTGTATCCTGTAACTTTACCAAATTCATTGATTAGCTCTAGTACTTTTCTGGTGGTATCTTTAGGATTCTCTATGTATAGTATCATGTCATCTGCAAACAGTGACAGCCTTACTTCTTCTTTTCCAATTTGTATTCCTTTTATTTCTTTTTCTTCTCTGATTGCCATGGCTAGGACTTCCAAAACTATGTTGAATAATAGTCGTGAGAGTGGACATCCTTATCTTGTTCCTTATCTTAGAGGAAATGCTTTCAGTTTTTCTCCATTGAGAATGATGTTGGCTGTGGGTTTGTCATATATGGCCTTTATTATATTGAGGTAAGTTCCCTCTATGCCTACTTTCTGGAGGGTTTTTATCACAAATGGGTCTTGAATTTTGTCAAAAGCATTTCCTGCATTTATTGAGATGATCATTTGGTTTTTATCCTTCAGTTCGTTAATATGGTGTTTCACATTGATTGATTTGCGTATATTGAAGAATCCTTGCATTCCTGGGATAAACCCCACTTGATCATGGTGTATGATCCTTTTAATGTGTTGTTGGATTCTGTTTGCTAGTATTTTGTTGAGGATTTTTGCATCTATGTTCATCAGTGATATTGGCCTGTAGTTTTCTTTTTTTGTGACATTTTTCTCTGGTTTTGGTATCAGGGTGTGGTGTCCTTGTAGAATGAGTTTGGGAGTGTTCCTCCCTTTGCTATATTTTGGAAGAGTTTGAGAAGGATAGGTGTTAGCTCTTCTCTAAAAGTTTGTTAGAATTCGCCTGTGAAGCCATCTGGTCCTGGGCTTTTGTTTGTTGAAAGATTTTTGATCACACTTTCAATTTCAGTGCTTAGGATTGGTCTGTTTATATTTTCTATATCTTCCTGGTTCCATTTCAGAAGGTTGTGCTTTTCTAAGAATTTGTCCATTTCTTCTAGGTTGTCCATTTTATTGGCATATCGTTGCTTTTAGTAATCTCTCATGATCCTTTGTATTTCTGCAGTGTCAGCTGTTACTTCTCCTTTTTCATTTCTAATTCTGCTGGTTTGAGTCTTTTCTCTTTTTTTCTTGATGAGTCTGGCTAATGGTTTATCAATTTTGTTTATCTTCTCAAAGAAATAGCTTTTGGTTTAATTGATCTTTGCTATTGTGTCTTTCATTGCTTTTTCATTTATTTCTCATCTAATTTTTATGATTTCTTTTCTTCTACTAACTTAGGGGGTTTTTTATTCTTCTTTCTATAATTGCTTAAGGTGTAAAGTTAGGTTGTTTATTTGAGATTTTTCTTATTTCTTGAGGTAGGATTGTATTGCTATAAACTTCCCTATTAGAACTGATTTTGCTGCATCCCATAGGTTTTGGGTGGTCGTGTTTTCATTGTCATTTGCTTCTAGGTATTTTTTGATTTCCTCTTTGATTTCTTCAGTGATCTCTTGGTTATTTAGTATTGTATTGTTTAGCCTCCATGTGTTTGTATTTTTTTCCGTTTTTTTTTTTTTGCCTTAATTGATATCTACTCTCATAGCATTGGGGTCGGAAAAGATACTTGATATGATTTCAATTTTCTTAAATTTACCAAGGCTTGACTTGTGACCCACGATATGATCTATCCTGGAGAATGTTCCATGAGCACTTGAGAAGAAAGTGTTTTCTGTTGTTTTTGGATGGAATGTCCTATAAATATTAATTAAGTCCATCTTGTTTAATGTGTCATTTAAAGCTTGAGTTTCCATATTTATTTTCATTTTGGATGATCTGACTGTTGGTGAAAGTGGGGTGTGAAAGTCCCCTACTATGATTGTGTTACTGTTGATTTGCCCTTTGTGGTTTTTAGCATTTGCCTTATGTATTGAGGTGCTCCTATGTTGGGTGCATAAACATTTACAATTGTTATATCTTGTTCTTGGATTGATCCCTTGATCATTATGTACTGTCCTTCTTTGTCTCTTGTAATAGTCTTTGTTTTAAAGTCTATTTTGTCGATATGAGAATTGCTACTCCAGCTTTCTTCTGATTTCCATTTGCATGGAATATCTTTTTCCATCCCCTCACTTTCAGTCTCTATGTGTCCCGAGGTCTGAAGTGGGTCTCTTGTTGACAGCATTTACACGGGTCTTGTTTTTGTATCCATCCAGCCAGTCTATGTTTTTGGTTGGAGCATTTAACCCATTTACATTTAAGGTAGTTATCAACATGTATGTTCCTATTACCATTTTCTTAATTGTTTTGCGTTTGTTATTGTAGGTCTTTTCCTTCTCTTGTGTTTCTTACCTAAAGAAGTTCCTTTAGCATTTGTTGTACAGCTGGTTTGGTGGTGCTGAATTCTCTTAGCTTTTGACTGTCTGTAAAGGTTTTAATTTCTTCATCGAATCTGAATGAGATCCTTGCTGGGTAGAGTAATCTTGGTTGTAGGCTTTTCCCTCTCTTCACTTTAAATATGTCCTGCCACTCCCTTCTGGCTTGTAGAGTTTCTGCTGAAAGATCAGCTGTTAACCTTATGGGGATTCCCTTGTATGTTATTTTTTGATTTTCCCTTGCTGCTTTTAGTATTTTTTCTTTGTATTTAATTTTTGATAGTTTGATTAATATGTGTCTTGGCGTTTCTCCTTGGATTTATCCTGTTGGGACTCTCTGTGCTTCCTGGACTTGACTATTTCCTTTCCCATATTAGGGAATTTTTCAACTGTAATCTCTTCAAATATTTTCTCAGTCCTTTTTTTTCCTCTTCCAACTCTGGGACCCCTATAATTCGAAGGTTGGTGCATTTAATGTTGTCCCAGAGGTCTGTGAGAGTGTCTTCAATTCTTTTCATTCTTTTTTCTTTATTCTGTTCTGTGGTAGTTATTTCCACTATTTTATCTTCCAGGTCACTTATCCCTTCTTCTGTCTCAGTTATTCTGCTATTGATTCCTTCTAGAGAGTTTTTAATTTCATTTATTGTGTTGTTCATCATTGTTTGTTTGCTCTTTAGTTCTTCTAGGTCCTTGTTGAATGTTTCTTATATTTTCTCCATTGTATTTCTAAGATTTGGGGTCATTTTTACTATCATTACTCTGAATTCTTTTTCAGGTAGACTGCTTACTTCCTCTTCATTTTTGGTCTGGTGGGTTTTTACCTTGTTCCTTCATCTGCTGTGTATTTCTCTGTCTTCTCATTTTGCTTAACTTACTGTGTTTGCATCTCCTTTTCTCAGGCTGCAGGTTTGTAGTTCCCGTTGTTTTTGGTGTCTGCTCGCAGTGGGTAAGGTTGGTTCAGTGGGTTGTGTAGGCTTCCTGGTGGAGGGGACTGGTGCCTGTGTTCTGGTGGATGAGACTGGTTCTTGTCTTTCTGGTGGGCACGTCCACGTCTGGTGGTGTATTTTGGGGTGTCTGTGGCCTTATTATGATTTTAGGCAGCCTCTCTGCTAATGGATAGGGCTGTGTTCCTGTCTTGCTTAGTTGTTTGGCATAGGGTGTCCAGCACTGTAGCTTGCTGGTCGTTGATTGGAGCTGGGTCTTAGCACTGAGGTGGAAATATCTGGGAATGCTTTCACCGTTTGATATTACGTGGAGCTGGGAGGTGTCTGGTGAACCAATGACCTGAACTCAGCTCTCCCACCTCAGAGGCTCAGGCCTGACACCTGCCGGAGCACCAGACCCTGTCAGCCACACAGCTCAGAAGAAAAGGGAGAAAAAGAAAAAGAAAGAAAGAAAATAAATAAAATAAAATGAAGCTATTAAAATAAAAAATAAAATATATATAAAAAATAAAGAAATCAAAAAGTATTTTAAAAGAAAGAAAGAAAGAAAGAAGAGAGCAACCAAACCAAAAAACGAATCTACCAATGATAACAAGCGGTAAAAACTATACTAAAAAAAAAAACAAAAACGACAGAAAGAACCCTAGGCCAAATGGTAAAACCAAAGCTATACAGACAAAATCACACAAAGAAGCATAGACCTACACTTTCGCAAAAAGAGAAAAAGCAAAAATGTATATATGAAAAAAAGGAAGAAAGCCACCTAATCAATAAACAAATCTACCAACTATAATAAGCTCTAAATACTAAACTAAGATAAACATAAAACCAGAAACAAATTAGTTGCAGAAAGCAAACCCCAAGTCTACAGTTGCTCCCAAAGTCCGCCGCCTCAATTTTGGGAGGATTTGTTGTCTATTCAGGTATTCCACAGATGCAGGGTATATCAAGTTGACTCTGGAGATTTAATTCACTCTCCTGAGGCTGCACAGAGAGATTTCCCTTTCTCTTCTTTGTTCACACAGCTCCTGGGGTTCAGCTTTGGATTTGGCCCCGCCTCTGCATGTAGGTAGCCTGAGGGCGTCTGTTCTTAGCTCAGACAGGAAGGTGTTAAAAGAGCAGCTGATTCGGGGCCTCTGGCTCACTCAGGCTGGGGGGAAGGGTGGGGTATGGAATGTGGGGTGAGCCTGCAGCGGCAGAGACTGGCATGATGTTGCAGCAGCCTGAGGCATGCTGTGTGTTATCCCGGGGAAGTTGTCCCTGGATCATGGGACCCTGGCAGTGGTGGGCTGCAAAGGCTCCTGGGAGGGGAGGTGTGGATAGTGACCTGTGCTTGCACACAGGCTTCTTGGTGGCTGCAGCAGTAGCCTTAGCATTTCATGCCCATCTCTGGTGTGTGCACTGATAGCCATGGCTCGCGTCCGTCTCTGGAGCTCGTTTAGGCAGTGCTCTGAATCCCTTCTCCTTGCACACCCCGAAACAATGGTCTCTTGACTCTAGGCAGTTCCAGACTTTTTCCTGGACTCCCTCCCAGCTAGCTGTGGTGCACTAGCCCCCTTCAGGCTGTGTTCAACGCAGCCAACCCCAGTCCTCTCCCTGGGATCTGACCTCCAAAGCCCGAGCCTCAGCTCTCAGCCCCCATCTGCCCCGGCGGGTGAGCAGACAAGCTTCTCAGGCTGGTGAGTGCTGGTCGGCACTGATCCTCTGTTCCAGAATCTCTCCACTCTGCCCTCTGCACCCCTGTTGCTGCGCTCTCCTCTGTGGCTCTGAAGCTTCCCCCACCCACCTATCCCCCATCTCCACCAGTGAAGGGCCTTCTAGTGTGTGGAAACTTTTCCTCCTTCACAGCTCCCTCCCAGAGGTGCAGGTCCCGTCCCTATTCTTTTGTTTCTGTTTTTTCTTTTTTCTTTTGCCCTACCCATGTACGTGGGGAATTTCTTGCCTTTGGGAAGTCTGAGGTCTTCTGCCAGCGTTCAGTAGGTGTTCTGTAGGAGTTGTTCCACATGTAGATGTATTTTTGATGTATTTGTGGGGAGGAAGGTGATCTCCACGTCTTACTCCTCTGCCATCTTGAACTACATTCTAGTTTCTTTAAACATGCTCCTTTGCATAGCTCTTAGGTGGCAAAGGAAATTATCATAGATAAAAAGAAATATATATATATATATATATACATACACATATATGTATGTATAAATATATGACATCTATAGAATAAAGTAAGTCTATCATAGCAAAAAATTGTTACAGAAACAGTTAAGATATTCTGACACAAGGTTCACTGTTGTACCAACTGCCATTATGAACCAATAACAAGCCAAAAAACACAGGGAATCCTGAGGTTTATGCCTTTTCTGGGGATGTAGAATCACTGAATACAAGACTACTGATAGTCACTGCTGGAGCTTAGAACAATCTTAAATTGAATGATCTTAAATTGGTTGAGGTAGTCTATTGGAATCTGTTCTCAAAAGCCTGGGGAAGAGAGCCCAAAATAGAAAAGCAGACTCAAATTTTACAGCTAGATCTAGACAGCTGTCTGGCATGTGCTCTATGAACCCAGGCCAGGTTACTGCTCTGTCCTTATTTCCCTTCCTCCTGTTCCACCTGCAGTGTGTTTCCTGATGTTGAATACCTGCCAATGCATAGAATAAATTCTCTTTTTTCCTTTTCACAGAATATTTCTAAATTATTTTCATTCAGAGGCCAAGTTGTTTTTATTCTCCTATCAGTTTAATAATACAATGATTTTTTTATGTATCCAACATATATTAAAACAAACTGAAATTGTTTATCAGAAGATATCTAGATGTGATTTCTGATACATTCTATATCACTCATAATGATGATAATAATAATACAATTATATTGTTCATTATATGTACTGTTCTAAGTAGTTTTCCTGCTTATGAATTTTGAGTAATCGTCAAAAAACATAACCCTGCAACGTATGCAATATTATCATGCCCAATTTATTGATGAGGAACTTGAAGTACAGAAATCTTAAGCAACTTAACCAAAATCACTCAGCTAGAAGGTAGTAAAGTCTAAATTTGAATCCAGGCAGGTGGAGCTCTAGAATAGATTCTTTGAACCCTTCCATTCTGCTGCCTCTCACTAAGAGAACCACTATCTTCCTAGATCATCAAGCACAGAACATCAGATTATAATACATCAGGCCAAAACTCTAAACTTAACCCAAATCTTAAACCAAACACTTATCCTAGTTCTTGATCATAAATGTTTTCAAACAAGTTTGCTGGCAACTCTTAACATTGCTCCTTCTAATTCACCAGGAACTCCTACCCTTGCCCTTTGACATGAGGGCACCAGTTCTACACATCCCAAAAGTAAACCACTGCATGAATGAATGTGTGTCAAACTGCCCGTATTGTTATTCATTGCCACAATTTATTAAAACATCTCTCATGCAAGTCCAACGGCATAGTTAACGTCACCTAAACCACAAAGCAGAAAAAAATTTATGCAAATGCCCACAGCCAACATGAAAGTCCATTGATTTTTTTGGGTTACATATAATGAATTCTCATCACAAATTTTATGTTCATGAATTAATGAAAAGAGAATAATAGTAATGATCAGGGTCAGGGACAACATTTGGGAGAACTGCATGCAGAAGATTACAGTATAATAATATCACAACAATCCAATCAAATAAACAAAATTAATCATTCAGTGTATTGCCTTAAGATGGCATTTATTCCAGAGCATATAGATTTGGAAGGAACATGAACTTCATGTCTATTATTCTAAGAAAAATGTATGAATAGGAAGAGGAAGACTGGGCATGAAAGAAACATGAGTCAGAAAGAAAAAAGATTTTTAAATTATTGGGAAAGTTGGTTACTGTCTCATTTTGGTGTCCAGTCTCATCAAATGGAAATGTGGTAAGAAGTGTGGGGAAAGTACACAAGCATAGTATGGCCAGGAGTATAAGATTAGTATCCAGAAAACTCAATTTGATTTCTAGTTACCTCTTTGCTGCATGCAAAACTTTGAGCAGGTTACAGAAACACCCTATACCTCAATAGTTACAGATGTATATTATTTATGAATTTATATTGTATAATGTATTAACTAATATAAATAAAAGTGCTTAATGCCATGACAAGAAAATAGGGATCTTTAAATCAATGTTAATTGAATTTGATTTCCTTTGGTCCTTAGGGATACTAATAGAGTCATGCTATAATTAAAAAAATAAATTTAAAACATCTCATATATTTGTAGAGCCCTAACTATTAAATGTATTTTCTATTTAAGATAATTGAACTGTGTGAGATGTTATGGAGTGTAAATTTGCTTAAATACCATAGCGTTCAGGGTCAAATCAGGAGACAGAAACCACAGAGTAATTTGAAGAATGCCTAATATAAAGGGTTATTAACTAGTAACAGGGGATTAGCTATCAAGAGGATAAAGGGAAACATAAAGAATACAGGAGCAGCAGATACAGGGATCAACTACTACCGAACCCATAGGACTGAGGTGGAGTACCAAAGAAGAGGCAATTTGGGAGAAGGACCCCACCCCCAAGGCTGAGTTGCAGACCTTGTTGTAGCAGATATGGCTGTAGCCTACTTGTTCATAGAGTAGTTCATTAAGATGCCACAGTATAATGTTTGCACACATGCAACCACCCAATGGAGTGCTGAAAAAAAACCCCAAAAAACTCACCTAGAAGCTACCTGGAGAGGTGCTGCTGAAATTACCAGTGTACTGTCTGGGACACCAGCAGCATTCATCAGGAACTGCCTGAGTGCCCATGAAACTCCCCAGGAAGTTGTTCATGAACAACTGAAGAGCTGAAGCTCTTTGGGAGTGAGTACCACTAAATGTCTGCCTTTACATGTCCTTTACGTGTCTGCCTTTATGTTGCAGCCAAATGCTGCAATAGCAAGAAGAAAAAGGATACACTGGGACAAGGAAGAGAAGCCCGTTTATCCTACGTTGTGCCTCAATGCAAATTTAACAGGGTTAAACTAAAGAGAAATGTTTAAAAGGTTTAGCTGAAGTATCACAAACAGGGCAATAAAGGGAGAAGTTGGAGGTGAGAGGCACCAATTTTATACATAGGTATACATATCTATAAAGTGTATACATATCCATCTTTTGGGGAAATGGGATATTGTTTACTGTTTGTTGGCTCTTTTAATTCAACATCGGAGGGCTGATACTCATTTAGGAAATAGAATATGACCATTTATCTTTAGACATCATTTACCATTTAGAGATTATGAGCAAGTGCCCAGCTACTGCCAATTGCAGTAAGTAAAACTTAAGAAGTAAAAACTGCAAGTATTGCTGGAGACTACTGTTTCCCCTCTATAAGGTAAATATGTAGTGAGCAGTTAGCTTTCACCAAACATCCTTGCCTCTATGTAGATGAAGTGCTATAAATCCCAGATAGTGAAGAGAAATAGTGTCACTGATCTTGTTTCCAGAGGAGTGGTCAACTGAGAACAAGAGACTGTATGATGTCAACAGGCACTGCACACATGGGGCCTTTTTCTTTAGCCAAAAAGTGTCCTCAGTTATATACACATCAGGGAAACTCTCTCATCCTGCAGGTGAAGGAATATATTGGCATGACCAATTTGGAGACCAACTAACAGTATATAGTAAAAATGAGGATGCACCATCCCATTGTTAGCTTAAATCTCAGAGAAACTCTTATTTTATATATATATATATTTAGTTATTTAAAGACATGTACATGAAAGTACATAAAAACATTGTTATGGCAAAAACAAAATTGGTATCAATATAAATGTTCATCAACAGAAAAATAGATGAATAAACTGTTGTATTCTCAGAGAGTGAAATACTATAGAGCAGCAGAAACAAATTAACTAGACCTATTCATGTCAGTAGAAATGACCAATTATCTTTAGAGAAAAATACAAATTGTAAAATAACGTATATAACATTTAAAGTAATATATATACACACATATATATGTACAGTTTAGAACAACATGGATCAGTAATAAATGTAAAAAAATACATATAGGGCTTCCCTGGTGGCGCAGTGGTTGAGAGTCTGCCTGCCAATTCAGGGGACACGGGTTCGAGCCCTGGTCTGGGAAGATCCCACATGCCGCGGAGCAACTGGGCCCGTGAGCCACAACTACTGAGCCTGCGCGTCTGGAGCCTGTGCTCCGCAACAAGAGAGGCCGCGATCGTGAGAGGCCCGCGCACCGCGATGAAGAGTGGTCCCCGCTTGCCACAACTGGAGAGGGCCCTCGCGCAGAAACGAAGACCCAACACAGCCATAAATAAATAAAATAAATAAATTAAAAAAAACCACAAACATATAGATGATACACACACATTTCAATATAATGGTTGCCTCTGGGAGTGGAGAGAGAGGAATGATATCAAGAATTCATAGGAATCTTTAACTTCTTATGTAGTATTTTATGCCTTAAGCTAGAGGTAAATACATTGATATTCAGTCAGTCGTTATTTCACTTATGCATGTCTTTGAAAACTTTATACCACATTTTTTTAATTGGAGAAAGGTTTTTCTCAGGTATATGGCCATACTGATATTGGCTACTAGAGGTGTTTTGGAAAATCATGATGGAGGAACATCTTTACTCTTTCTCCTTAATAAATCCCAGCTTCTATGATTAAGTGCTTGGAAATCACTTACATAAGGGAAGAATGGGAAGTTTTAGAGCTTGAGGAAGTAAATAATTTTCATTTCATAGTAGAGAAACATTTCCATATTACAGATGGGGGGGTGGTCAAGAATCAAGAATAAAAAGGGAGTCTAGAGTCCAATCCCTGGTAAACCAGACAGTGTTTACTATTATACTGGTACTACTTGATTTCTTAAGTCTTTTCTTTCCCTACTCCTAACAAATTAAATTTTGAGTACATACTTGCTTAATAAATGAAACACTTATGATTGATCAAGAAGTAAAATTAAGAGTAAGCAAGAAAAACTTAGCTATATATTAAGGTAGAGTCAGACCAAAATAAAAACAATTATACTCTGTCATGAAATTCAGGCAAACCTGACTTGCTTAGAACAAAAAGGGAATGAATTCTGGAGATGAATGTTCTTCCCTTAAGACATTAAATTCATGGCCTAGAGATAAAATACAACATTAAAAAAAATGTAATCAGAGAAAGAAAGAAAATCTTGGTCCGATTTCCTAATAGTATAAGGAGGCGAGAAAAAACCACAAAGAAATGTGGAAGGACTATATCCACTAAGAAATAGAGACGCTCAAGGACCTTACCCACCAACTTCCACCCCACCACCGCCCCACCCCAACGTGGCCCTATGATCAAGTAGTTCAGCAAGCTGAAGAGAAGAAATTTTGCACACAGTGGGTAGCAGATTTTGGTGGGAGAATTGCTGGGCGTGTTGTTGGCAAAACAATTAATTTTGTTTATACCCATTACATATAATATAGCCATATTCCTTTCAAACAAATTGAATTCTAAATATTGTCTACTACTATTTATTGATCAGCAAACACTCATTCATTCTTGTAATGATTTATTAAGCATAAACAAATTTACTGAGCAATTTGGGGGATGTCTGTTTTTACTAGTGAACTCTACCAATATGTGGAGGTTTGGGAACAAAATAAAAAAGCATCCCTGGAATAAATGAAGGAAGTATGTCAATGAAGATAACTTAAACTTTGAAAATAAGAATTATGATCAAAACGCTTTGGACAAGTTTTCACTTTATGGGTCCTTGCCTTACCTCTCCCACTTGCTCTGAATTTTTCACCGTTACCTGTCATTAATCCTTCCACCCGATACAAGAATAGTAGTTGCATGAAAAACATTAGTTATTGTGCAAAACATTTAAAGATTTGAAAGTTTCAGTAATCATTAAACCACTGACCTTGTCTAAGAATTAAATAAAGGACACAATCAACGATGTCTAGGGTACAGGATCAATTCAGAAAACAACAGAGAAGGGATAGCAAATAACACGCTGGAATACAAACAGTGAATTGAATGGGAGGGGAGAACTATTAGGATAAACAATCTGTTTATGGGTTTGTAGACCAACCTAATCAATTATCAGTAATATTCACACATTTGAACCTTCAAAACTAGATTCATTTCTGCACAGTCTCTGTCAACAATTCCAAGTAAATTCGGTTCTCCTCAATTTCCTTAATACATTGGAAATGGTGCTATTGATGTCCAATTCTTTTTTATTTATTTATTTATTTATTTATTATTTATTTATTATTATTATTATTTTTTTTTTTTTTTGGCTGTGTTGGGTCTTCGTTTCTGTGTGAGGGTTTTCTCCAGTTGCGGCGAGTGGGGGCCACTCTTCATCGCGGTGCGCGGGCCTCTCACTATCGCGGCCTCTCTTGTTGCGGAGCACAGGCTCAGTAGTTGTGGCTCACAGGCCCAGTTGCTCCGTGGCATGTGGGATCTTCCCAGACCAGGGCTCGAACCCGTGTCCCCTGCATTGGCAGGCAGATTCTCAACCACTGCGCCACCAGGGAAGCCCCTGATGTCCAATTCTTATAAACATTTATAATAGAGATTTTCTCCTACTCTCTTCTTAAAAATATTTGATGACTACACATTTTAAAACTTTTTGTTAGAATATCAAAAATTTACATTTATGCTTCAAATTCTATTATGATTTAGAAAAAAAGGAAATCTGGATTCAAGTCTTCCAGGAATAAATTATGTTTCCCTAAAATTTTCTGTGATTGTGGTGTCTAAAGTATAAACCTATGTTGACCAATACCATTGGCCAATACATATGTGGCTATGGAGCATTTTAACAGTGGCTAGTCTAAATTGAGACATGCTATAAGTTTAAGATACACACCCAATCTCAAAAACTTAGTATACAAAAAGAAAGGATGTAAAATATCTCTTTAATAAATCTCTATGTAATTATATGTTGAAATAATATTTTAGATGTATTGGGTTAAATAAAATATATTATTAAAATTAATTTTACTTGTTTCTTTTTAACTTTTCTAAATGGAGCTACCAGAGGATACAAAATTAAATATGTGGCTCGCATTTATGGCCTGCATTATTTCTCTATTGGACAGTGCTGATATAGAGAAAATGTAAGCATTATCGGTTAGGCACTTTTCCTGATTTGTTCATTGCTGTGTTCCATGCAAACATAACTGTGTCTGGTACACAGAATATATTAAACGGTTGTTGAATGAATGACAAGAGTCAAGATGTTTGGACCCAACCCACTATTTGACCTTGAAAAGATTTTAAATGCACTGTAGAGGACTCTCGTAAAGAATTAGATTAATCTAGTATATATTATTCCCAGAAAATACTTCACAATGAAAATGTGTTCTGTTCTGACTGTTTTACTTCAAATTTTCATATACACAAACCTCGTTAGGGTCAAAATACTATGGCCCCAAACAACTGTGTGATCAAAAAAGTATAATCAGAATATTTTGTATTTCAACAGTGTGATTATTTTAACAAGAAATATTTTGTCTCACTGTTAAATTATGCTTAATTTAACAAATAAAAAATATACTCAAATTTGAGACTTGACTGAAAACACGTCAGAAGCCTAAAAACTAGAACTGATAAATTGAAAATGGGTGCAAAAATAATAACTTGATTTCTGATGGCAAAAATATAATGCACAGGTCACAATATAGATAGTCTGGAATGAAAGTCTCAAACAGCAAATATATTATAATAAAATAGTTTACACTTAAATTATGAATAGTTCAAAACTCTTTTCTAAATGATTCATTGTAAAGATTATTGTGGAGGGATTTCAACCAAGTACTAGACAATGCCAAATTTCTTTGCTATGTAAGGTATGTAATTAAGGTTCATTTTCTATTAGATTCACACCTTTTTTTTTTTTAAATACAGCAGGCAAAGACTTGCAAGTTCAAGCATTACATATTTATCTGCTTATTAAACATACACACTGTGAGGTCTAAATGAAAAAAATTGCATAATGCAGCATTCAAATGCTTATAGTAGGCATCAAATAAAGGTAAATATTCAGCTTAAATGCTACTTCGTGCATTGCTGTTTACTGGCACAGGAGAACACAGAAAATCTAAAACTGTCCTATGAATAGGAATTTAAGAACTGAAAGAATACATAAAGTATCCTCTCTCTTCAAAAGGTAGACATGAAAAACACACAATGGAAGTATGGTATATGGACACAGAAGCTGAATGAAAGAGTTCCCAAAAGCCAATGATTTGAGCAACAGAATAAATAATGTAGTACTGGGTTATAAACCAAAGCAGAAAATACATTTCCATGAGTCCACAATAATATAAATAAATGATTGAATGAATGAATGAATAAATAAGTCAATAAATCAATAAATAAGAAAAGACAAATCTTCCATGCAGAATTCCCAAAATTTGTGTAGATACTCCCTGTCAAGGAGGAGGAGCATAACGTAAATTCCTTAACTGAGAGTCTACCTAGTGACTTCACTCCAAAATTTATGATAGGGAAAGCGGGGAATAGAGTAGCTTTAGAGAGGAGAAACCTGACAAACACTACCTTAGACAAGTGATCAAGGTCCACATCAACAATGATAAATTATGCTGATAGTATATACCCTTGATATGATGTGGTGAGAATGGCATTTTACTTCTGTGGTATTCTTTCCAAAATCCATAACCCCAGTACAATAATGAGAAAAACATTAACAAAACTAAGACATTCTACATTCTATGAAATACATGACCAATAACTTCAAAACTGTCATAAAATATAACGAAAGACTGAGAAACTGTCACACTTTAGAGGAGTCTAAGGAAACATGATGACTAAATGTAACGTGGAATCCTGGATGGGATCCTAGAGCATTAGGTAAAATTAAGGAAATCTGAATAGACTTTGAACTAATGTACCAATATTGATTCATTATATGTGACAGTTGTACTATGCTAATGCACTATGTGAACAGTAAGGGGAATTGGGTGTGGGATATACAGGAACTTTCAGTACTATCTCCACACCTTTTCTGTGAATTTAAAATTTTTCCAAAATTAAAAGTTAATTTTTTAAAAAATGATGATATGGCTGTCTAGTCTTCACCTTCACTTTGCAAGTAGTAAAGGCAGAAAGTAAAAGAAACAACCTGAACATACCTTGAGTGCATTTGTAAAATGAGGGCAATAATATTACTTTCCTCCTAGGGTTGTGAAACTAAATTGTGTTAGCATGGGTAAAATACTAACAATTGTACTTGACTTATATACAATGGGATCAAAATTATTACTATTAATTATAGTAGCAGTAATAGTATTACCACTCTTCCACAATCTCCCAAAAGACTGGCATTTGCTACAAATATCTGAGGTAAGTGTTTTACAAGAGCATAATGTCAGAGTAATGGCCCATCAGCTGATAATATCAGAATGACCATCTCCTGAGCAAGGTTAGAATGCTCTTAAAAGTCTGAGGTATATGTGTTTGCTAGAAAACACATGATTATCTGATTAAGAAGCATTTGAAACTTATAAATAAGGTGAAGATAGATAAAAATGTAAGTAAAATTGTAAAATTCTGAACTTCAAAGCATATAAAACATGGGAAAATGACAGTTTCATTCAATGTAATTATTATTAATAATTATTAAATGTTATTGAGTTCCCAATATACTGATCTAGACTCTGAAGAACACATAAGGATGTGTTCATCCCACATGGAGACTTTTACTACTGGTGCGTTAGGTGGTAGTCCATGAAACCTCAACTTTTCAGCACTAGAAAATTCAAAAGATACACTGTATCCAATATCTCTGGTCAATAACATACCTTTGAGGCATGTGAAATGATGCTCAACATTGCTAATCACTAGAGAAATGCAAATCAAAACCACAATGAGATATCACCTCACATCTGTCAGAATGGCTATCATCAAAATGTCTACAAATAAAAAAAAAGTTTGTGAAGATGTGCAGAAAAGGGAACCCTAGTACACTGTTGGTGGGAATGTAAATTGGTGCAGCCACTGTGGAAAACAGTATGGAGGTTCTTCAAAAAACTAAAAATAGAATTATTATAAAATCCAGCAATTCCATTCCTGGGTATATAAGCTAAACAAAACAAAAACACTAATTCAAAAAGATACATGCACCCCAATGTTCATGGCAGCATTATTTACAATAGCAAGATATGGAAGCAACCTAAGTGTCCATCAACAGATGAATGGATAAAGAAGATATAATGGAATATTAACTCAGCCATAACAAGGGATGGAATTCTGCCATTTGCAACAACATGGATGGACCTAGAGGGTATTATGCTTAGTGAAATAAGTGAGACAGAGAAAGACAAATACTCTATGTTATCATTTACATGTGGATAAAAAGTAAAACAAACAAATGAATATAACAAAAGAAAAACAGACTTATAGATATATGGAACAAACTAGTGGTTGCAGTGAGGAGAGGAAAAGGGAGAGGGGCAAGATCAGGGTAGGGGGTTAATAAGTACAAACTACTATGAATAAAATGAATAAGCTACAAGGATATATTGTACAGCACAGGGAAATATTGCCATTATTTTATAATAATTTTATAATAATTTTAAATGGAGTATATTCTATAAAAATATAAAATATTCAATATAAAAATATTGAATCACTGTGTTGTACACCTGAAACTAATATAATATTGTAAAGCAACTATACTTCAATTAAAGAAAATAATGTACCTGAGGAATACTTAGAGACTTCTGTGGTAGTCTTAGGTAAACTTAGAGACTGGAAAATATTGGTTCCAGGAATTTCCATAGTTTGAGTGATTCATGTTTAGATTATGTCAATGCAATGTACCTCTGTCCACATTAAAGCTGTCTTTATCTTAATCTGTTTGCCTATGGACCATTTTTTGTCCTTCCTTCATTATTCCTTCTTAATGCATCTGGAGATCTAGCTGTAGATGTAAAATTCCAAGATCAGGTATCAACTTCTCCTTCCCTTTTCTCACTCTCATAGCTTGATTTCCTTACAGCATTTGTCCTATCACTATACCCAGTTTCAAAACCCTATAGAGAATAAAAAGTTGAAGTTTGTATGTAAAGTTAAGGAAACTTATAACTAAACACTTTCCAGTAATTAATGGCAAATTGCCAATCACCATTAGTCTTTCCTTGCTTACCGTTCACTGTGAAGTTTTCACTCTAAAATTCTCTTGCTTCTACTTCTACATGATGACAGGTGAGAGAGAGATTAAGAACTCTCTTAAGCATAAGAACTCTTATGCTCCATGGAGTTTTGATCTCCAGTTGTCTTCTGACTCTCCAATCACTACCATTCTGACTCCCCTCCAATCTCTCATGTTGTGAATGAGGACAATTCCATTATAAGCATCCTTTTCCTTTTACCTTTTGCCCTGAGCAACCTCCCCAACCTGCATACTTTCATTATCACCTCCACCTATATCTCTCAAAACACAGCATTTGCTGATGTCAAACTGGACTACCTGGTAGCCTGGAGCAGACACTAAGCCTTTAAACCTTTGTCCCCTTGCTCTTTGTATTCCCCTTCCCTTCTATTTTACAAATCCAACTTTCATCTCACGATCTTTTCTTCCTAGGAGCTCTCTTCGATTATCCTAACAAGAAGAAATGTTGACCCCCTCTGATATTCCATCATACTTTATCTATACTTCTTCCTTATATTATTATAAGTAACTATGCTGTATATCAATCACAACATCTTGCACATTGTAGCCACTCAACTGGGCGAGAGTAAACTGAAAACAAGTTAGGAAAGAATGATATAAAAAGTGGTATAAATGAAGACATATTTCAAAGGGAAAGAGGCAGGTGAGTGATATTGGTAATACTAAAATCTAAAGTCACATCAGCCAAGCGGAAAATGCTCTATTTTTTATCAAGATACTAAAAGAATATCGGAAGGATGTCCTCCATTTGAATTTTTTAGGGTAACGTCAACAGAGGAGAGGGAAGTTATAATTTATTGGGAGTGTTAGTGGGGATTCAAGGCAAGGAAGGAATAAGACAGTATGATTTGGGAAATGATATAAACTGCCAGAATGGAAGAAGATTGTACTTTGGGAAACCATGAAATAGGGGAATATGGATGGAAGAAAGCAAAGCATGAAATTGTACCTAAGATTGGGGAAGGATTGCTAAGGATTCTATTTCAAACCTTGAGAGGAAGTTCCCTAGACTAGAGGAAATTCACCCTTCAATAATGAAGAAGCAGGAGGAAGAGTGAAGGAGACCGGCTGAAGAGGATGGTGTTTCTAGTTGCTAACGACTTCACTGTTCAAACTAGCTTAACCAGTTTTCCCCTTTCTTTTCAGGTGTTGGTTTCAGCTGTTGTTTTCAGAAGTGTTGTGCCTCCTCAGGGGAAGTTTCCAGATAAATTCCTCCCGATGAGCTGCCTGTGGGTCAGGTTTACATCCTGCCTTATCTGTGGCAGAACAGATAATACCTTTTGAAAAGTGAAAAACATTTGCTTCTTGCTAAGGGGAGCTGTATCTCTCCCAGCTGGAAACACAGCTATGGGCAAGAGCCAGAGAATTCTCAGGTGCACACAGATCTAAGTCCATGCAGGAAGGGCATGGATGGAACCTGTCCTCCTCTCCATACCTGAAAGGTTTAATTACCAGCCTCCTTTCACCTGTAACCAGAATTGAACTCCATTCCATTATCTGGAATGAGATACACTGAGTACAGCAAATGAGAACTTAAAAAATACTTTCCTTTATACAATGAGTAAAAAACCTTAAGATGAACATATTAAAACACGTTTATTTCTATGAAGCAGAGACAAACATGCAGTAGCTCTTAAAGCACTGTTTTTTTAATATCAAAAAGATGCCAGAATCACTACATTGTGCTGGTGTACTTCTGTCAGCATATGGGGTGTGTTTGTACACTGTGTGTATGTGGGTGTGTGCAGTGTTGGTGGAAGATATTTCTAATTTGACAGTGCTTCTCAAGAGACTCTGTTGTTTATAAACACCACTTGAGAACCACTCTCCTAGGAGTAGGGAATATTTTCAGAGACTAAGTGGGACTGGACACATAAGGACAGCATTTATCTTTGCCCTGTGCCCTAAGCACCAATATTGCATTAATAAGAAATGGATATTTTATTAAATCTTTTTAGAAGGGTTGTATTTTCAAGTTGTGTAAGTTCCTCTCAGAAAAATCCTCTTCAAACATGTCTTCTGGGAGTAATGGCTCCTTTTAACCTATTTTTCAGATCCCCTATAACTACAGAACTCTATCAACTCCATCTTGTATGCCCTTTATATTCAGAACAATGTAGTTGTCTCTCTGCTTCATCCATTTTTCATCCTCACTTATTATTCAGTGACTTAGAACCTTTCCAATGAGATGTCAAGGTGAGGTATATTATAATGCATATATTATATAAATTTTAAAATATTAAATATGAATATTAAACATACATTATAATACATTTTATATAGAAGAGAGGGATCATGTCAGAATCTTCCATGTTTCCCAACCCACTTCCTTCTGGTCTCTAACAAGACATGCCCTCTGCAGTTTTAGGACTGTTCACCCTCTGAGATTACTCCTGACTTTGGGCTCAAAGCCCTAGCCATATCAACCATATATTTAGTTGCTGAAATGTAACCATTCTGGATAAGCAGACTTCTCGAGACCCAGATTCCTGTTCTGTTCTCTTGTTTCACTGGCCTCTGAACTTCTTATCCACTGGACTCTTTATGTGCTGACTTGCCTGGGCTGCCAGGACTTGACTTGATCTCTCTCTCACATGCACTGTTCTTGGTACCAACCATATTCATCTTATCTAATTGCCTCCCAATGTTGGCTGCTCTTGGCTTGCCTAGCCGTGCTGATGCCCAAGTTTAATTCTTATATTTCTCTCCATTTGACATTGATCCTCTAAGCCCTCAGGACTGTAGTCATTAACTACACTTTTGAATTCTAGTGTGACTTGGTCTTCAAATTTTTGACTTAAATTGGAAGGGAACTGGAAGATTATACAACCCATCTCTTTTGTTCAAGAGATAAGAAAACTGAGGTATAAAAAAATATTTGGCATTTCTAGAAATAAAACTAGAGCTTTCTAATTTCCAAGCCAGTGGTCTTGCCACTTAATCTTGCTCCTCCTTGCCGAAGTATCTGAAGGAAGACACTTGATATCTTGGGGCCTTAGTTTTTCATCTTTATAATAGAAATAGCTTCTAAGATCTCTCTTGAATCAGATTTTTTGTGATTCATTACCACTACCCTTTTTTACTTCCAAATATATAGAGATTGGTTCTGTGAACAAGAACTGTTTGCTTTTTAAAAAAAAAAAAAAAAACTACAGAGGATTAATTGCATATTTATTTCAAAATATTTTTACAAAAAAAGATTAAGATGAAAATAAATTTAGTCAATTTGTTTTGGTGATTATTGAGAGCCTTAGATGGAATTTCAACATCTCTTTATATGAATACTTTAGGACTACTAGTGTTTATCAACAAATATAAGTGATATAAGTATTGGGGAGATTGGTTCAAAATGGCAGAGTAGAAGGATGTGTGCTCACTCCCTCTTGCGAGAGCACAAGAATCACAACCAACTGCTGAACAGTCACTGACAGGGAGACACTGGAACTCACCAAAAAAGATACCCCACATCCAAAGACAAAGGAGAAGCCACAATGAGATGGTAGGAGGGGCACAATCACAATAAAATCAAATCCCATAACCACTGGGTGGGTGACTCACAAACTGGAGAACAATTATACCACAGAAGTCCACGCTCTTGAGTGAAGGTTCTGAGCCCCAAGTCAGGTTTCCCAATATGGGGGTCTGGCAACGGGAGGGGGAATTCCCAGAGAATCAGACTTTGAAGGCCAGAGGGATTTGATTACAGGACTTCAACGGGACTAGGGGAAACAGAGACTCCACTCTTGGAGGGCACACATAAAGTAGTGTGCACATCAGAACCCAGGGAGGAAGGGGCAGTGACCCCATAGGAGACTGAACCAGACCTGCCTGCTAGTGTTGGAGGGTCTCCTGCAGAGGCAGGGGTGGCTGTGGCTCACCACAGGGACAAGGACACTGGCGGCAGAAGTTCTGGGAAGTACTCCTTTGTGTGAGCCATTCCTGAGTCCACCATTAGCACCACCAAAGAGCCTGTAGCCTCCAGTGCTGAGTCACCTCAGGGCAAACAAGCAACAGGGAGGGAACTCAGCCCCACCCATCAACAGACAAGCAGATTAAAGTTTTACTGAGCTCTGCCCACCAGAGCAACACCCAGCTGCACCTACCACCAGTCACTCCCATCAGAAATCTTGCACAAGCCTCTTAGATAGCATCATCCAGCAGAGGGCAGACAGCAGAAGCAAGAAGAACTACAATCCTGCAGCCTGTGGAACGAAAACCACACTCAGAGAAAGGTAGATAAAATGAAAAGGCAGAGAACTATGTACCATATGAAGGAACAAGAAAAAAAACCAGAAAAACAACTAAATGAAGTGGAGATAAGCAACTTTCCAGAAAAAGAATTCAGAATAATGATAGTGAAGATGATCCAGGACCTCAGAAAAAGAATGGAGGCAAAGATTGAGAAGATGCAAGAAATGTTTAACAAAGACCTAGAACAATTAAAGAACAAACAAACAGAGATGAACAATATAATAACTGAAATGAAAAATACACTAGAAGGAATAAATAGCAGAATAACTGAGGCAGAAGAACGGATAAGTAACCTAGAAGACAGAATGGTGGAATTCACTGTCACAGAACAGAATAAAGAGAAAAGAATGAAAAGAAATGAAGACAGCCTAACAGACCTCTGGGACAACATTAAATGCACCAACATTCGCATTATAGGGGTCCCAGAAGGAGAAGAGAGAGAGAAAGGACCCGAGAAAATATCTGAAGAGATTATAGTCGAAAACTTCCCTAACATGGGGAAAGAAATAGCCACCCAAGTCCAGGAAGCGCAGAGGGTCACAGGCAGGATAAACTCGAGGAGAAACATGCTGAGACACATAGTAATCAAATTGACAAAAATTAAAGATGAAGAAAAACTGTTAAAAGCAACAAAGGAAAAATGACAACACACAAGGGAATTCCCATAAGGTTAACAGCTGATTTCTCAGCAGAAACCCTACAAGCCAGAAGGGAGTGGCATGATATATTTAAAGTGATGAAAGGGAAGAAACTACAACCAAGATTTCGCTACCCTGCAAGGATCTCATTCAGATTCGACTGAGAAATCAAAAGCTTTACAGACTAGCAAAAGCTAAGAGAATTCAGCACCACCAAACCACCTCTACAACAAATGCTAAAGGAATTTCTCTATGTGAGAAAAACAAGAGAAGAAAAAGACCTACAAAAATAAACCCAAGGAACTTCCCTGGTGGTACAGTGGTTAAGACTTTGCCTTCCAATGCAGGGGGTGCAGGTTCAATCCCTGGTCAGGGAGCTAAGATCCCACATGCCTTGCAGCCAAAAAAACAAATCATAAAGCAAAAACAATATTGTAACAAATTCAATAAAGACTTTAAAAATGGTCTACATCAAAAAAAAAAAAAAAACTTAAAAAAAAAACCCAAAACAATTAAGAAAATGGTAATAGGAATATATATATTGATAATTACCTTAAAAGTGAATGGATTAAATGATGCTCCAACCAAAAGACACAGGCTTGCTTAGTGGATACAAAAACAAGACCCATATATATGTTGTCTATAAGAGACCCACTTCAGACCTAGGGACACATACAGACTGAAAGTGAGGGGATGGAAAAAGATATTCCATGAAAATGGAAATCAAAAGAAAGCTGGAGTAGCAATACTCATATCAGATAAAGTAGATTTTAAAATAAAGAATGTTACAAGAGACAAGGAAGGACAGCTCATGCAGCTCAATATTTAAAAAACAAACAACCCAATCCAAAAATGGGCAGAAGACGTATAAAGACATTTCTCCAAAGAAGATATACAGATGGCCAAGAGGCACATGAAAAGCAGCTCAACCTCACTAATTATTAGAGAAACGCAAATCAAAACTACAATGAGGTATCACCTCACACCAGTCAGAATGGGCATCATCAGAAAATCTACAAACAACAAATACTGGAGAGGTTGTGGAGAAAAGGGAACCCTCTTGCACTGTGGTGAGAATGTAAATTGATACAGCCACTATGGAGAACAGTATCTAGCTTCCTTAAGAAACTAAAAATAGAACTACCATATGACTCAGCAATTCCACTACTGGGCATATTCCCTGAGAAAACCATAATTCAAAAAGAGTCATGTACCACAATGTTCATTGCAGCTCTATTTACAATAGCCAGGACATGGAAGCAACCTAAGTGTCCATCGACAGATGAGTGGACAAAGAAAAAAAAAATGGTTCTGAAGAACCTAGGGACAGGACAGAAATAAAGACACAGATGTGGAGAATGGACTTGAGGACACAGGGAGGGGGAAGCATAAGCTGGGACAAAGTGAGAGAGTCATATGGACATATATACACTACCAAATGTAAAATAGATAGCTAGTGGGAAGCAGCTGCATAGCTCAGTGCTCTGTGACCACATAGAGGGGTGGGATCGGGAGGATGGGAGGGAGACACAAGAGGGAGGAGATATGGGGATATATGTATATGTATAGCTGTTTCACTTTGTTATAAAGCAGAAACTAACACACCATTGTAAAGCAAATTTTAATTATAATTTTTATACCCCAATAAAAATTAAAAAAAAAAATAGACACATGCACCGCAATGTTCATTGCAGCACTATTTACAATAGCCAGGTCATGGAAGCAACCTAAATGCCCATCGACAAACAAACGGATAAAGAAGATGTGGTACATATATACAATGGAACATTACTCAGCCATAAAAAAGGAACGAAACTGGGTCATTTGTAGAGACGTGATTCCAAAAGAGAAAAACAAATTTCGTATATTAACGTATATATATAGCATCTAGAAAAATGGTAGAGATGAACCAGTTTGCAAGGCAGAAATAGAGACATAGATGTAGAGAACAAATGTATGGACACCAAGGGAGGAAAGCAGGGGTGGGGGGTGTGGGATGAATTGGGAGATTGGGATTTGACATGTATACACTAATATATATAAAATAGATAACTGATAAGAACCTGCTGTATTAAAAAATAAAATTCAAAAAAAACTATAAGTATTGACTATACTGTAAAAAAAAAACAAATATAAGTATCTAATAAAATAAATAAAATTGGTTTCAACAGCAGACACTTTCAGTGATAAAATAGTCATATTGATCTAAAATTTCAAATAATGTCAATTTTATCAGTAAAACTGAAAACATCAAAGCAGGAGGAACTAATGGATGAAGCTCTGCTAAACGCTATGTTGAGTGATTAGGTGGAATTCTTGTACACTGAGGGCTTAAAATTTAAAGTGGTAGTGTAAAAACTGACGTGACCATGAGTAAATGGCATGAAGAAAGCAGGGCATAATTAAGTCAATTCCCATTTCATTAAATAGCATTACTATAAAGATCCCTGAATGATATATTTCTGTGTCATAAATAATGGCTTGTTTATTTTGACTAGTACTTAATAATAAAGTTCTATTTGATTAAGAAGGGAGGGGGCCATATTTTGCTGGAGCTAATTGGTGTCATTTCTAATGCTCCTACTTAGGGAGCAGAAGTTGGAAATGGCCGGGAAGAAACAGCACAGAGATTTCAGGATCTCCTCAG
Organism: Balaenoptera ricei; assembly: GCF_028023285.1. Taxonomy (NCBI): domain Eukaryota; kingdom Metazoa; phylum Chordata; class Mammalia; order Artiodactyla; family Balaenopteridae; genus Balaenoptera; species Balaenoptera ricei. The sequence continues at coordinate 74,289,209 of NC_082651.1, read as the reverse complement.
ACACTGCTGCGCAAAAAGGGCATGGTAATATGAAGTTATGTGCAGTGGGCACAGAGGAAATTATCAGAGATGACGGCAAACAAAAGAGAAACAGGAAGAATGAAGACCAGGAATAACACTGCAACGCCCTCTGTGTTGTGTTTGTCTCCATGTCTGATAAGAACACTAATAATATATGGTAGAAATTAAGCTGATCTTTCAGAATAAAAGGCTAAAGACTAGAAGAATGTTTCTGTCTATTTTAACTGCACCCCAACGACCTTCCACCATCAACTGTACCGATTTTAAATGTCATCATACAAGGATATGGTCAGAAATGAGATTTATTAAATTCATTATTTCAGAAGTGTGATAATTCTGGATGACAATAACATTCAGGATGAGTTTTTGAAAATGGGTGATTCAGAATGAACTGGCATGCATGTCATTGCAGGTAAGAACATTTTTTTTGCTAGACATATGTGAAATAGTTCAATGTCAATATATAGACACAAAAGAGAAGAAAGCCCAGGGTTCTGGGATATATCAATAAAAAAGTCAGAAGAAGTGGGCATGACTCCACAGTCTAAGGCTGCAATGTTCTCTGTGGCATTCTCTTAATAGTGTTGCCTATCAGAGCACTTAAACTTTCACAGTTGTTCGTTACATGTCTGATTTCCTGCTAGGTTATAAAGTACTTACAGGTAGATATCTTATATCTTTATGTTTTTCTTCACAGTACAGTTCCCAACAGATAGCAGCCCCCATCAGTGGCCATGTTGATTTCTACCTCTTAGTGCCTCTCAAATCCATCTCCAACGTCAGTGTTTGGTGATGTACTTCACAATCACATCAGCTCCTGCCTGGACTTCAATACCCTACATCTCATTTCTCTCAAATCCAGTCTCCCTTTTCCAACAAGAGTGATATTTCCAAGACTAATATTATCGCTTTACTCTTCTACTTAACACCCTAGAGAATTCCCCCTTTCCTACGAGAAAAATTCCAAGTTCCTTAGCATGGGATTTAAAAATTCCCGAGTCAACTCTTAAAACATTAAATCCTGTCTCTTTTCCCCTTCGTGTTGCGCCATTTCAGCCATCATTTATCCCACCTGGATACCCATTTCCACTTGACAAACGCCTAATCATTCTTTAAGGTAATTCTCTAAGCTGTCCTCCAAAACAATACCTCCTCTGGCTTTTACAATATTTAAAAAAATTTATTTGCACCGCTTTGGGCACTTTATTTGTAATTATTAATGTGACAGACATTATTAGTGAACACCTGTATCAGAGACCCTTTCCTTTTGGACCCATGATTGGAATGTACTTCCCCTCTCACTTTAAAGGTAGGCATGGTCATATGACTTGGACAATGAACTACGTGAGGGAGAAACTATATGAAGCATTTATTTACTAATGCTGAACTCTCTATTTTCCTTTCTTCCTTGCTGAGACAATAGTGGAAGCACATTTTGATTAGGAATTGCAATACTGAGCCAACTCATGGAGGACAGTTGCCCTAGAGTGTACACAGCCCAGATTTTCAGCAGACTGCGTTTAAGCCCCTGGAAGTTAGGGCTTGGTTTTTTTTATTGGTATTATGTATCCTAAATGGAACCATTAATTTCATTTCCTTCTCCCACACTAGCTGTGAATTTCTTGAAAACAAGTACCGTGCTCATGGTATTCCATATAAGGAAGAAGAATAAAGGGAAAAAATGAAAAATTAACAGAATGATATAATAGCCTGAGTGTGACTAATATACATGTATCCCTTGCTTCTCTTTAGAGGCTATAAAACCTCTTGTAGTTTTATTCTTCTCTGTCCCCACTTGTTCCCGATGATGTGAATTCAGTCTGACCGATACCAAAGTAAAATATGCAGTTCTTCATTTCCTGAGTTGCTATCAATACTTTAGTTTATTATGTTATTAAGGAATGAGTACATAAGGAACCAATTTCACAAGACTGACTGAAGCAATATGTGTGCATTTTAAAAGAGTAATCAAGGTAAAATTGAGTTCATTTTCCATGAAAATTTCATGTACAGCTACTGAAAGAAATCATTTCTGGCAGAGGCATTTTAAGGGCAAAAGTTGTAGGTGCAAATAATCCAAATGTTAAATGTATTTGTTCTCTCATCTTGAAGGTAAATTTCATGTTTTCAACACTAAAAATTCATTAGCACTCTATTTTCCCTCCTCCTTAGCTCAACTGGACACCAGCAAACATTTGCAAAAAATTTTGAACCATTGCCAATGCAAATGCATCTTTGATTCACTCCCAATTCTGCTTGGTTCAGGATTCCTCATATAGTGGATTTGGGGATTCCACCCTCAAACCAGTTTCAGCGCTGGAACTCATTCATCTAAAGATACTAATTGCGGCCTCTGTGCCCTGTTTTTAACCCACAAGTTCTTGCCATGAATCCATACCTAACTTAGAGGCCTTGTGTACTGTATGTTGGCAATTTGCCAAAGATTTAAATGCACAGTAAAAATTTCTACATGTGAAAATAAGTAAAGGCAGTCTTGAATTAAGTTGCCAATCCTAAAGTACATTCTAATTTTCTGTGAAATCTTTAAAAAAAAATCACAGCTTATTTTTTTCATCTGTGGAATAAAAAATTTATCTGAGAAATTTTTTCTAATAGGATAGAGATACTGAAATTTATAACAGGCATCATTTCTTTGCTGTACTGAAAACAAGACTACCTGTCATAATCTACTGAGTTTCCCGTTAAGAATAATATTAAGTAAATCACACTAAATGTTGGAATACCCTTCTATACATTGTGACACCAAGGACCATGTCTTAAGGACAGTGAATGTATTTTTCATTTTCAGTACATATATTTGAAATAGCAATATAAGTTAAAAAATTAAATTTCACTAGTCATTATACATTAAACTGGTATATACACTAGAATTTGAAATTCTATGATTTAAAAATGGTTATGTTTATTTTGATCTCTGATGGAACTTTTAAATATGTTTTAAATTATTAGCTCATTCAAATATCAGTAATAAACAGTTGCAATCTAGGGAATGTGTTAAAGGAACTATAGCAGTTTATAACTTATTTATAAGTTAAATAGAATTGACTTGTAAAGCAGGACTTGGATAGGTACAACTTTAGATTAATTCCAGGGCTTATATTTGGATTTCAAATGATACCTTGTCATCTTTTAGCAGAGAGTATCTTTCTTTTTTCTGTAAAGGAAGAATACAAAGTATACTTTTAAAAAGTAGAAAATATAGATAAGTTGATTTAAGTGACATGTTTTCTTGCTTAAATCCTATTAAATATGCATATTGTTTTTATGTTACAACTATAAACAAATGAAAGTCAGAAGGAATGAAAATTAATTTGTTCTTCAAAAGACTAGAAGCACCAACTAAGTCCATCTCTTTAATTTTTCTAGAATTGTAGATGTGGAAAAGAGCTACCTGTAATTGTATGGAGGAGATACATTGGGTCATCCAAGCCTGGGTCATCGATCCTCATGGTATTTGACTGCAAGATAAGGCTATGGGTGTGTTATAAATTCCTTCAGTCAGGCCAAAGGATTAAGCCAGGCATAAATAAGTTAGATTTTTTAAAAGTGAAATGAGTTAGATGTGAAAGTATGAAGGGAACTAAATTTCACTTGGGTGTTTTTAAATAGTATTCCATAAGTGTATTTTTATTAAATTATCATTTGGCAATCTTCATGAAGGCACCTGCTTTGAAAAAGATATTTTGTTTAACTCTTTGTGTAACTGATTTGGAAAACATACACGAAATCAAGCAAACAACAATTTGTGTTTATATATAAAGGAGAGCTAAATTATAGGCTCAAATAATTATAAATACATTTTTCTTTCACCTATATTAATGATTAGCAGGTTTTTTGAATGTGGGATGTTTGAGACGTTTCTTATTCTGTGATAATATACCCTTCAATGCAAACAATTAGGAACGATAATAAGAACTGGAAGATTGCTTTAAAACAGTTTTAAATATGTCAGAAAACCTATCCTAGGAAAAATTGCCCATCAGTAAGTAAAATCTACCATATTTATTCCCTATTTACAATTTATGCACCATTACTTCATTTTTTTATCTTTATGATTTACTTATTTTGGCAAAGTATTAAATTCAAATAGCCTGAATTTCTAAATACTATTTTTACACAAGTTCTCTATTTACTGTTTATCATTCGACATTATAAATTGACTCCATAACATGGTGGGTGAGGATCCAATTTCACTGACTTCCATTCTTCCCCCTCTTCCCATCCCCTGCACATGATTATATTTGCTTTTGATCAAATCTGTATTCAGTGGCTCTATTATTACATCTCTGTAAATATTGTCCACACAGAACATCTCCTAGAATATATTTTGTTCTGCAGTTATTTTTTCCCTGAAGGTAATTATTGTTTCACTTTTTTACATTTGTTTTATTTTGTTTGTACATCTAAATAAAATGTCCAGCCTCTTCTAACAGTTCCATAAAAAGCCTGTTGATAATTTATCAATTCTCTTTTTCTTCTTTTCCCTAGAGATACCCCTTTAGATGCCCTCCGACTCTCCTGCTCCCATCTGGATTCATTACTCTCTTAGGTTTCAGCACAGGTACCACTATGGGCTTTCCCTTTCCCATGGTGGGAAAGGAATCTTCATCATCCCTCCTCTGGGTTGACTCTCCTCTTTTCTGTTCTTTCTTGGTTTACTGCCTCATTTTACTAAAACAAAACCTACATTACATGTCTGAAAAATACTAAAAAGAGAGGTGAATTTTTAGGGACCTACTACTTGAATCCTTGGTTGAAATTCATTTTAACTCAGAATTTTGGTATTGCTTCCAATTTTGCTCTGGAGGATACACTGCCCTTGTTATTTCATATACTTTTGCCTGAGATTTTCAAAAATAAACTTATTAATTTGCTTTTTTCTTTGGAAGCTTTTAGGAGTTTCTCTATGTACCTGGTGTCCTAAAATTTCATGATTATATGCTTTAATGTGAATCTATTGTTTTTATTTCATTTTGCTGAACTTTAGATGAACTTTTTTTTTTTTTTTGGAGAGGCATGTGTGCTAGTTATGAGTAATTTTCTTAAATATTCCTTAGATGATTTTCTCTTTCTTTTTCCCATTTCACTCTCCTTCTTTCATGAATTCTATATTTTTACTCTATCTCTTAGCACATTAATTTTACTTTTTGGACCTCTCCCCATGCATTATCTCCATTTCCTTTGTATATCTTTCTCTTTCTGTTTTCTGCCATCCAGGTGGAGGTTTTCTTCAAATATCTGGTGATCTTTGTTCATTCACATTTGAGAGTAAGGCACTAAAAACTTCTTGATTCATGAGGCTCTATGTAAATCATGGAGCTTCATTCTAGTGACAGGAGTACACCAGCAAGGTTTTTCATTTCAAGTCATCGACAGGGCAGGTATCTGTGGATCTTTTCTCTGGTACATGCAGTTTACCAGACAAGAATATAACAATCTCTTCTTTAGAGAGGGGGTAGGAGTGTTAAGGACACAAATCTCTGTTGTTGCTGAAGAGCTATGCTGAGGAGTAGGCTGGAAACTCTCAGTCTTCAGCATAAAGATGTTCATAATGACATCTCTTTCCCACTCTCTTTTGGGCCAGTTGTCTTAGAATCAGAAAGCTCTTTAATTCAATTTTCCTGAAAATAGACTTGTTGTGTCCTGCAAGTGTAGAGGATGGATAGTCACTTGATTATGCAGGTTGGAGGTGAAGACCTGGTGTTATAACTGCTCCACATATGTACTTCCAAATGTCCTTTCTGTTTTTCATCCTCTTCTTTTCATGTTACATGCTGACTTGATTACTGAGCAATTTTAGGATTCTTCTGCGCAAGCAGACTTCCTTCTACATACGATACTCTTGAGTTCAGTTATGAAGAGTTGCTACTCTTCTTCTCTGCTATGTCATGTACCATTCTTCCATCTGCTTTTTATCTTCATATATTCTGGTACAGGGACACACATGTGGCCTATTTCATTAAATACCCAGTTTTATGGGAACTCGTTAGATGTACAATAATTTCTCTTTCAAAAGGTACCATCTTCCAGGTTTGAATGACTCTGGATACTAAGATATGAACATGGAAAGTGAATAGTGATCATCTGCAACCATCTATATGCTTTAATGGGAATAACACACAGATGAGAATAAACTGAGGATTTGTGCTTCTAATGACACGATAGCCAAATATTCATTTATTTTTCCCTAAGAGAACAGAAATTATTCAATGCAGAAGAGAAAACAAAAAAATGGAAAAGAACTTAAATACTTGAAAAAATAAATGAACAAGAGTTTGTTTGTTTGTTTGTTTTTTATATTTATATCATTTATCCTTTGAAAATAGAAGCAAGAAACTGACAGAGCAAGCAAGAATTCACTGGAGTTTCTTGAAAGAACAATTCTTTCTGTAAAAATGAGATGGTACTAGATTGCTAGTTTTTACATTTGTTTAAGTAGCAAAATGCGTGGATGTCATGATGTTCTTTGAGGAATAATGTGGAACATTAATTTAATACATTTTATTTTATGAAATTGTGTGATTTTTAAAAAAATGGCAAAGTTATTTTTCTTCCAAGTTTACTAAGACTTCTATATAAATGAGTGTGGCATTTTTCAAAAAACTTTGTTCAGCCATTGAAATGATCATATGACTTTCCTCCTTTACTTTGTTAATCTGGTGGATGATATTTACAAACTTTTTAAAGTTAAAACATCCTTTCATTTATAAAGTAAACCAACTTGGTCATGATAAAACTCTTTTTATATATTATCCTGGATTTGGATTTGAAAATATTTTGTTTTACGTCAATATGCTTGAACTGAATTAACTGTAGTTTCCCTTTTTTGTACAAAATTTGTATTTGTTATTAATTTAATTGGAGTAATCTCTCTATGCCTACCTTTTTTTGTTTGTTTGTCTCCTACAGGAGGTGGTGTACATCCAAATTAAGTTTCTCAAATTTTTGATATAGTGAAGCTATCCAAAGTAAATTAATGGGAATATTTTTGATCATTGATTAGATTTCCCTAATATTATTCAAGCTTGCATTTCTTCCTGAATCAGTTTTGATGTTATTTTTCTGAATAATGTATCTGTTTTTTCTGTATTTCTAGATTTATTGGTCTAAAATTATTCTGAAATATTGTTACTATCTTTTTATCCTGCACCATCTATTCTGATTTTCCTTTAGTTTATTCCTAACACTGTTAATTTGGGATTTATCTCTTTCTTGATTACTGAAAGTGTCACTGAAAGTCAATCAATTTTATTCTTCTCAAATGATTAATTTTTCTTTCAATTGATTATTAGAATTCTAGTTTATTAATGTGTATTAGTATCTTTTTTATTCCCTTCTATGCATTCTCCTTGGGTTCATCATGAGTGAGTGCATGCAATATGAAAATTATAAGTTAATTCCATTAAACATATAGTTTTTCTTTGTACCGCACTGATTAATTTAACCATTTCTACTTTTCCTAATATACTCATTTAAAATTATATGTTTTTCTCTAAGTATTACTTTAATGGCATTCCAAAACTTTTGAAATGTGGCATTTTTCTTTTCAGCTATTTCAAAGATTTTAATTTCTATTATGAATCTATCTTTGACTCACCTATTTTGAAGTACTAAATGTTGTCATTTCTTAGCATATCATAATTTTCTAATTATCTCTTAAGTATAGATTTCTAGCCTAAATGCACTATCGTCATAAAAATTAATTTATATTATTTCTATCCTTTGAAATTTCTTGAGACTTTCTGTGTAGCCAGTAAAAGATCATTTTGGAAAACAGTCTATGTATGCTGAAAAACATGGGTCTTACTTTCAGTGAAGTCCAATTTATCGAGCTTTCCTTTATGGTTAATGCTTTTAGTGTCCTTCATGAGAAATTATAGCCTACTCTAAGGGCATAAAGATGTTCTCCTATGCTTACTTTGAGAGCTTTATTTTTTTACCTTTCATATGTAGGTCTGTGATCTATCTGGAATTGATTTTTCTGTACTGTGTAAAGTGAGGTCAAAGTTATTTTTTTCCCCAAATTGATGCCCAATTTAGGAACATTTATTAAATGTTTAGGAACATTTATTAAAGAAGACATTCTTTTACCACTGCATCACTGTGTCACCTTTGTCATAGTCACCTGACTATGAAAGTTCTGATTTGTTCCTGAATTTTCTATTCTGCTTCATTGGTCTATTTGTCTATGTCTGTGGTAACGAAACACTTTCTTAATTATTAACCTATATAATACATCTTGATAGATAGTAGTGCAAACCTGCCAACTTTTATCCTCTTCATAAGCTTTTCTTTTTCAGTATTTTCTTGGCTATTCTTGGCCCCTTGTATGTATTTCTATATACATTTTAGAATTAACTTGAACCAACTTGTTTATTTCCACAATAAAATATGTTCTGATTTTGATTGGAATTGCATCTGTATATTGGAATCTATACTGTAGATATGTTTGGGTAAAACCACAAACAAACATAACAAAACACATAACAAAAGCCATATTTTTTATTTTAAATTCTTAAAACTGTTTTTTCCTGGCCTTAAATGGCATAGGCTGAGACATCTAGTAAAATGCTTAAGAGAAGTGATTGTAGTAGGCACCTTTATGTTCTCCTAATTTTGGCCTAATAGTCAGTATTTCACCATCAAATATGATACTTAGTGCAGATTTTTATAGATAGCCATTATCAGAGTAAAAAAGTTATTTTAGATTCCTGCTTTGCTAAGAGTTTTATCATGAATGAATACTGAATTTTTAATTTTGTCAAATGTCTTTTCTGAATTTATAAAGATAAGTGTATATTTTCTTCCTTTATTTTGTATGATGACTAATATTAAATAATTTTAAAACTTTATGCCAACCTTTTTACTAGATAAATTCTACTTGATCTTGACATATTATCCTTTTTAAATATTCCTAAATTTTATATGTTGACATTTGGTTTAGAATTTTCCCATTTTCACATCTATTTCTGTGAAAGGAATTGACCTACAGCTTTCCTTTCCTTTCTTATAATATCTTTGTCCTATTTTGGTAAGAAGCTTATGATAGCAATTTAAAATGATTTGTAAATGATTCCTATTGTTCTTTGCTCTGGAAACTTTTGTATAAGATTAGTGTTTCATCTATCTGAAATATTTGGGAAAATTCATCATAAAGCTGTATGAACTGAGATTTTCATGAATATAGTAACACTATATGATTTTTTAAATTTCCTCTTATCTCAGTTTTGGAATATTTTATTTTTCTAGGAGGTTATCTGTTTCATGTAGAGTTTCTAATTTACTGTTAAAACATCATTCATCATATACTTTAATTTTATTTTCAATACCTGTAGGATCTTTATTCATGCTCTTTTATTGCTGCTAGTAAAGCTAATTTGTGCCTTCTCTCCCTCTCTCTCTCTCTTCCTCTTGATCAATCTTACCATGAGTATGTCAATTTTATATATTTCCAAAGATAAACCTTTTTTATTAGTCAATTTTTTATTATGCATTTATTTTCTATTTCATAATTTTGCCCTTATTTATATATTTTCTTCCTTCTACTTTTACTGAATTTAACTTGCCTTTCCATTTTTAACATGCTATAGTGAATATTTAAATATAATGGATACTTATAAACATGCTTTTAATATATTAATTTTACAGTATGAATTTTTATTTAAGCACAGATTTAGTCACATCCAAGTTTGATATATTATATATCTATTATTAATTAATTTAAAATATTTTCTCACATCCATTAATACTTTGTCTTATTGATTTTTTAGAACTGCATTTCTTAGTTTCCAAATAATAATTGAATACACAAATACTTCAACTGCACATGAAACATTTCCCCAAATTGGGTGTATATTCTACATGCACTGGAAAATGTGTGTTCTGCCATTGTTGGAAGCAATGATCTATTCCTGCCAATTAGGCAATTTTGTTTATCACAATATTTATATTCTCTATATACTTAATGATTTTTTTGGTCTGTTTATACTATCAGTTATTGGGAGAGGTCTGTTAAAGTCTCTCAGTATAATTTTTGATTTGTCATTTCTCAAGTAATTCTTTAAATTTTTATCTTATATATTTTGTATCCCTGCTGTTAGGTTCATACAGATGTAACACGGTTATATCTTTCTAGAAAACTGACCCTTGTAACATTATGAAGTTCTGCTAATTGTCTCTTGTTATATGTCTTGTCATTGTGTCTACTTTGTTTCTATTATTGACGAACCAGCTTTACTTTTGTCTGATAGATCTTTTCCCAGCCTTTTTCTTATAACCTTTCTATCATTGTATTTAAAGGGTCTTTGTCAGTAAATTTAAGTGTTTTTTAAAATTCAGTCTTTTAATTGGAGCATTGTGTCCACTTATACTAAATGTATTGTCTGACATATTTTGGTTCATATTTACCTTTTACTATTTCTATATGTCCCACCTGTTTTATGTTATTTCTTCTCTCCTTCTTGTGAATTAATTATTTCATAATTGATTGATTTTCTTTTAGCTTTATGATATACATCCTTTACAATAATTTCAATGATTATAATATGCAACTTTGACTCATTACAGTCAGAAATAAATTATTTACCTCTCACCTGAAAATACAATTACCTTAAAGTACATTTACTCTATTTATTCGCCTCTCTCTTATTGTGTTATTTTGTCATTACTTTAACTCCTCATCTATTTTATGCAGCCCAATACATTAATAGTTTTGTTCTGTAAAATCAATATCTATTCATATAATAAGTCTTTGTAGAGTTTTAATTCCCTCATGCATTTCTTAGCTTCCAACTGTGATTGATTACATATCTAAGAAATTCCATTATCTCTTAAAAGATTGCTTCTGCTTCTATCTTATCTTCCCTTCTATGACACCAAGGACATGTGTTTTATTTGTCTTCACTGTATCGCATGTGTCTCTTACACTTTCTTCTGTACTTTCCACATATGCTTTTCTCCTTCTTTAGCCCAGATTATTTTTACTCACCTATTATTTTACTCATCATTACTTTAATCACCTATTCAGTTTCGTCCAATCTGTAACTCCATGTGCTGAATCATCAATTCCCATTATTGCTTTTTTAACTCAAGAATTTCCATTCATTTCTTTTCCACTAGATAACAGTTCTATGATGAAATTCTTCTGTTGTTATCTATGTTCTTGGACATATTATTCACAAACATAAGTCTAGTCTCACAGCTATAGCACCTGGATAGTCTATGCTTTGTTGCTATTGTTGGTTTTCCTGTTCCTTTATTTATTTATTTATTTATTTATTTATTTATTTATTATTTATTTATTTATGGCTTAGTTTTTATTTTTTTGATTGAGTGCTGGATATTGTACATGAAATATTTAATGCCACTGAACGATATTCTCCTACTTTAGATAGAACCGATCTTGTCCTTTCTTAGGCAGCCTATGAGGGAGCAGATCACTGTATTCAATCAGGGAATGAGCTGATTCAAGGATATTGTGCAGTTTGGGGGAAGCATTGGATACTTCTCTTTGGATGAAGTTCTTTGGGTTAGCTCTTACAGATCTCAACCAAGAGCCTTTGAGTGTTTACAAAATGCTGTCTTTTTTTGCTAGTCAAGAACTCCCACTGTTGTCTCCTGTTCACCAAGAGACCCATGATAACTGCACAGATTTTCAAATAATCTTTCAGTTTCTTAGTATTCTTCTCCAAGCACCTTAAGAATTCAGTAAGTGCTAAAAAGGGAAAAGAAGAGCATATGGCTCACTTATCAGGACCTCCCTTCTCTCCTGGATGTTGGTCTCTCAAATCCTGCCTGCCTCTGGATGTTTTTCCTCCAGCGCGGTCAGACTGCCAAGGCTCTGCTCACTTCTCTGGTTCTTGGCAGCTAGCCACTCTCTGCCTGGTTTTTCAGCTTCTCACCCAGCACTAGGATTTGGCAAATTTTTTGCAGGAGAAACTATGACAGACAGTTGGGCTCTTCTCTCTATGGCCTCTATTTCTCCAAGAGCTTGGCCTCTTGGTGTTGTTACTTCAATCGCTATAGTCTTAATGACTTTGAACATATCTTAAAGTTTATTTTACCTGGCTTTTCTCATTGTTTTTAGTGGCAATTCTGGTCTACTGTAGCCTATTCAATCAAAACCTACTTCTATGCTCTTAAGAAAATTTTTGTTATCTTTTGGAGCTATTTAAATTGTCTTTAGCCAGTGAGTTGGTCCATATACTCTACCCTGTCCTATTTATTCTAATGCATTTATATGCACACATAAATTACTTTATGTCAGTTGCAATATAAAATGGAAGTGGTAGCATAATTTCTTTATTTTACACAGGTTCAGAAATCCTAAGTGAGTTACCTCTTTTACATACAGTGGCAGAATTTAGAGTAAGAAAATCAGTTCACTCTGAAACCAAGTCTTAATAGTACAATAAACTGACAAATACTCGTGTTTGCCAAAAAAAAAAAAAACCACACAGAAAAACAAGCAGTTGAGGGAGATTGGTTCAAGATGGCGGAGTAGAAAGACATGCTCTCACTCCCTCTTTCGAGAACACTGGAATCATAACCAACTGCTGAACAATCATCGACAGGAAGACACTGGAACTCACCAAAAAACATACCCCACATCCAAAGACAAAGGAGAAGCCACAATGAGAAGGTAGGAGGGGGGCAATCACAATAATATCAAATCCCATAACTGCTGCATGCGTGACTCACAAACTGGAGAACACTTATACCACAGAAGTCCACCCAATGGAGTGAAGGTTCTGAGCCATACGTCAGGCCTCCCAACCTGGGGGTCTGGCAAAGGGAGGAGGAATTCCTAGAGAATCAGACTTCGAAGGCTAGCCAGAGTTGATTGCAGGACTTTGGCAGGACTAAGGGAAACAGAGACTCCACCCTTGGAGGGCACACACAAAGTAGTGTGCACATCGGGACCCAAGGGAAGGAGCAGTGACCCCAGAGGAGACTGAACCAGACCTACCTGCTAGTGTTGGACGGTATAATGAAGAGGTGTTGGGGTGGAGGACTGTGTGTCACCTTGAGGAAAAGGACACTGGCAGAAGAAGTACTGGGAAGTACTCCTTGGTGTGAGCCCTCCCAGAGTCTGCCATTAACCCCACCAAAGAGCCCGGGTAGGCTCCAGTGTTCGGTCGCCTCAGGCCAAACACCAAACAGGGAGGGAACCCAGCCCCACCCATCAGCAGACAAGCGGATTAAAGTTTTAGTGAGCTCTGCCCACCAGAGCAACACCCAGCTCTTCCCATCACTAGGCCCTCCCATCAGGAAACTTGCACAAGTCTCCTAGATAGCCTCATCAACCAGAGGGAAGATAGCAGAAACAAGAACTACAATCCTGCAGCCTGTGGAAGAAAACCACATTCACAGAAAGATAGACAAGATGAAAAGGCAGAGGGCTAGGTACCAGATGAAGGAACAAGATAAAACCCCAGAAAAACAACTAAATGAACTGGAGATAGGCAACCTGCCAGAAAAAGAATTCAGAATAATGATAGTGAAGATGATCCAGGACCTCAGAAAAAGAAAGGAGGCAAAGATTGAGAAGATGCAAGAAACGTTTAACAAAGACCTAGAAGAATTAAAGAACAAACAAACAGAGATGAACAATACAATAACTGAAATGAAAACTACACTAGAAGGAATCAATAGCAGAATAACTGAGGCAGAAGAATGGATAAGTGACCTGGAAGACAGAATGGCATAATTCACCGCTGCAGAATAGAATAAAGCAAAAAGAATGAAAAGAAATGAAGACAGCCTAAGAGACCTCTGGGACAACATGAAACGCAACAACATTTGCATTATAGGGGTCCCAGAAGGAGAAGAGAGAGAGAAAGGACCCGAGAAAATATTTGAAGAGATTATAGTTGAAAACTTCCCTAACATGGGAAAGGAAATCGCCACCCAGGTCCAGGAAGCACAGAGTGTCCCATTCAGGATAAACCCAAGGAGGAACACACTGAGACACATAGTAATCAAACTGGCAAAAATTAAAGACAAAGAAAAATTATTGAAAGCAGCAAGGGAGAAATGACAAATAACATACAAGGGGACTCCCATAAGGTTAACAGCTAATTGCTCAGCAGGAACTCTACAAGCCAGAAGGGAGTGGCATGACATATTTAAAGTGATGAAAGGGAAGAACCTACAACCAAGATTACTCTACCCGGTAAGGATCTCATTCAGATTCGATGGAGAAATCAAAAGTTTTACAGACAAGCAAAAGCTAAGAGAATTCAGCACCACCAAACCACCTCTACAACAAATACTAAAGGAACTTCTCTAAGTGGGAAACACAAGAGAAGAAAAGGACCTACAAAAGCAAACCCAAAACAATTAAGAAAATGGTAATAGGAACATACATATTGATAATTACCTTAAATGTGAATGGATTAAATGCTCCAATCAAAAGACACAGGCTCACTGAATGGATACAAAAAGAAGACCCATATATATGCTGTCTACAAGAGACCCATTTCAGACCTACGGACACATACACACTGAAAGTGAGGGGATGGAAAAAGATATTCCATGCAAATGGAAATCAAAAGAAAGCTGGAGTAGCAATACTCATATAAGATAAAATAGACTTTAAAATAAAGAATGTTACAAGAGACAAGGAAGGACACTATGTAATGATAAAGGAATCATTCCAAGAAGAAGATATAACAATTATAAATATATATGCACCCAACATAGCAGCACCTCAATACATAAGGCAACTGCTAACAGCTATAAAAGAGGAAATCGACAGTAACACAAAAAATAGTGGGGGAATTTAACACCTCACTTACACCAATGGTCAGATCAGCCAAACAGAAAATTAATAAGGAAACACAAGCTTTAAATGGCACAATAGACCAGATCGATTTAATTGATATTTATAGGACATTCCATCTAAAAACAGCAGATTACACTTTCTTCTCAAGTGCGCATAGAACATTCTCCAGAATAGATCACATCTTGGGTCACAAATCAAGCCTCAGTAAATTGAAGAAAATTGAAATCATATCAAGCATCTTTTCTGACCAAAATGCTATGAGATTAGAAATCAATTACAGGGAAAAAAACGTGAAAAACACAAACACATGGAGGCTAAACAATACGTTACTAAATAACCAAGAGATCACTGAAGAAATCAAAGAGGAAATCAAAAAATACCTAGAGACAAATGACAATGAAAACACGATGATCCAAAACCTATGGGATGCAGCAAAAGCAGTTCTCAGAGGGAAGTTTATAGCTATACAAGCCTACCTAAAGAAACAAGAAAAATCTCAAATAAACAATCTAACGTTACACCTAAAGGAACTAGAGAAAGAAGAACAAACAAAACCCAAAGTTAGCAGAAGGAAAGAAATCATAAAGATTAGAGCAGAAATAAATGAAATAGAAACAAAGAAAAAAATAGCAAAGATAAATAAAACTAAAAGCTGGTTCTTTGAGAAGATAAACAAAATTGATAAACCATTAGCCAGACTCATCAAGAAAAAGAGGGAGAGGACTGAAATCAATAAAATTAGAAATGAAAAAGGAGAAGTTAAAACAGACACTGCAGAGATACAAAGCATCCTAAGAGACTACTACAAGCAACTCTATGCCTATAAAATGGACTACCTGGAAGAAATGGACAAATTCTGAGACGGTATAACCTTCCAAGACTGAACCAGGAAGAAACAGACAATATGAACAGACCAATCACAAGTAATGGAATTGAAACTGTGATTAAAAATCATCCAACAAACAAAAGTCCAGGACCAGATGGCTTCATAGGTGAATTCTTTCAAACATTTAGAGAAGAGCTAACACCTATCCTTCTCAAACTCTTCCAAAAAATTGCAGAGGAAGAAACACTCCCAACCTCATTCTATGAGGCCACCATCATCCTGATACCAAAGCCAAACAAAGATACCAAAAAAAAAGGAAATTACAAACCAATATCACTGATGAATATAGATGCAAAAATCCTCAACAAAATACTAGCAAACAGAATCCAACAACACATTAAAAGGATCACACACCATGATCAAGTGGAACTTATCCCAGAGATGCAAGGATTCTTCAATCTATGCAAATCAACCAATGTGATACACCATATTAACAAATTGAAGAATAAAAATCATATGATCATCTCAATAGATGCAGAAAAAGCTTTTGACAAAATTCAACACCCATTTATGATAAAAACTCTCCAGCAAGTGGGCATAGAGGGAACCTACCTCAACATAATAAAGGACATATATAACAAACCCACAGCAAATGTCATTCTCAATGGTGAAAAACTGAAAGCATTTCCTCTAAGATCAGGAACATGATGAGGATGTCCACTCTCACCACTATTATTCAATATAGTTTTGGAAGTCCTAGCCATGGCAATCAGAGAAGAAAAAGAAATAAAAGGAATACAAATTGGAAAAGAAGAAGTAAAACTGTCACTGTTTGCAGATGACATGATACTACACATAGAGAATCCTAAAGATGCTACCAGAAAACTACTAGAGCTAATCAATGAATTTGGTAAAGTTGCAGGATACAAAATTAATGCACAGAAATCACTTGCATTCCTATACAATAATGATGAAATATCTGAAAGAGAAATTAAGGAAACACTCCCATTTACCACTGCAACAAGAAGAATAAAATACCTAGGACTAAACCTACCTAGGGAGACAATAGACCTGTATGCAGAAAACTGTAAGACACTGATGAAAGAAATTAAAGATGATACCAACAGATGGAGAGATATACCATGTTCTTGGATTGGAAGAATCAATATTGTGAAAATGACTATACTACCCAAAGCAATCTACAGATTGAGTGCAATCCCTATCAAATTACCAATGGCATTTTTTTACAGAACTAGAACAAAAAATCTGAAAATTTGTATGGAGACACAAAAGACCCTGAATAGCCAAAGCAGTCTTGAGGGAAAAAAACAGAGCTGGAGGAATCAGGCTCTGTGACTTCAGACTATACTACAAAGCTACAGTAATCAAGACAATATGGTACACAACACAAAAAACAGAAATATAGATCAATGGAACAAGATAGAAAGCCCAGAGATAAACCCACGCACCTATGGTCAACTAATCTATGACAAAGGAGGCAAAGATATACAATGGAGAAAAGACAGCCTCTTCAGTAAGTGGTGCTGGGAAAAGTGGACAGCTACATGTAAAAGAATGAAATTAGAACACTCCCTAACACCATACACAAAAATAAACTCGAAATGCATTAGAGACCTAAATGTAAGACCGGACACTATAAAACTCTTAGAGGAAAACATAGGAAGAACACTCTTTGACATAAATCACAGCAAGATCTTTTGATCCACCTCCTAGAGTAATGGAAATAAAAGCAAAAATAAACAAATGGGACCTAATGAGACTTCAAAGCTTTTGCACAGCAAAGGAAACCATAAACAAGATGAAAAGACAACCCTCAGAACGGGAGAAAATATTTGCAAACGAATCAACAGACAAAGGATTAATCTCCAAAATATATAAACAGCTCATGCAGCTCAATATTAAAAAATCAAACAACCCAATCCAAAAATGGGCAGAAGATCTAAAGAGACATTTCTCCAAAGAAGACATATAGATGGCCAAGAAGCACATGAAAAGCTGCTCAACATCACTAATTATTAGAGAAATGCAAATCAAAACTACAATGAGGTATCACCTCACACCAGTTAGAATGGGCATCATCAGAAAATCTACAAACAAGAAATGTTGGAGAGGGTGTAGAGAAAAGGGAACCCTCTTGTACTGTTGGTGGAAATGTAACTTGATACAGCCACTGTGGAGAACAGTATGTAGGTTCCTTAAAGAACTAAAAATAGAATTACCATATGACCCAGCAATCCCACTACTGGGCATATACCCAGAGAAAACCATAATTCAAAAAGACACATGCACCCGAATGTCCATTGCAGCACTATTTACAATAGCCAGGTCATGGAAGCAACCTAAATGCCCATCGACAGACGAATGCATAAAGAAGATGTGGTACATATACACAATGGAATATTACTCAGGCATAAAAAGGAACGAAATTGGGTCATTTGTAGAGATGCAGATGCATCTAGAGACTGTCATACAGAGTGAAGTAAGTCAGAAAGAGAAAAATAAATATCGCATATTAACGCATATATGTGGAACCTAGAAAATGGTACAGATGGACCGGTTTGCAGAGCAGAAATTGAGACACAGAAGTAGAGAAAAAACATATGGACACCAAGGGGGGAAAGTGGCAAGGGGAGGGGGTGGTGGTGGGATGAATTGGGAGGTTGGGATTGACATGTATATACTGATGTGTATAAAATGGATGACTAATAAGAAAAAAAAAACAAGCAGTTGAATTATAAATTATTGGCTATATTTAATCTTGTTAATTAATATTAATTTGTTACTTTTTCATTCACAGGGTAAGCTACTAGCACGCACTAGAGGATAAATGATAGCAGACACTTTCATTTTAAAGTCGAAATAAAAAGAATAAAAACTTTAAATGAGAAAATTCTATCCATCTATTCTTTTCTAGGAAGCAGAATTTTCTTTGATATAATTAATGGATGCTACCTGGCCAAATCTTACAACCCAGAGTAGAAATAATTTTATGACCTCTTTGTTATATTACAGCAAGAATCTGCATATTCAATTTACTATGTGTTTATTTTTTTTATTTTTGGAGAAAATGACATCAGGATAAATATAAAGTTACGTAGCTGATTATTAACAGATATAGGATTGGAATTTTTCATGCATCTTTGGATTTGATAATGAAATACCAGAAATGCCATAATAGTGAAAGGTATAGTTCCTGCTCTCTGGAAACATTCTGTTTAGTGAATTAAGTGCCATATGAGTGGTTTAACCAAAAGATATATGAGGCCTTATAAGAATTCAGAGAAAGAATTGAGCAATTTGCACTGGATTTGTCAGTAAAGTAACAGATTTTTTAAAATGCTGCAGGACTTAAACATGTCAGGAGAAAGAGGGAATGAATTTCAAATATCAGCAAAATGCCTTCACTATCTCAATACTTAGCACTGTGCCCATTGCATAGAAAGTAATCATGAAAGGTTGAGAAAAATAAATACCTCCTGGGTTCTCTAGACTTGGAAAAAAGTTTCATGAAGATTTTAAAACAAACTTTTAAGGTGGCTTCTACTTTAGAGGGAATACCACACTCCATGTTCTTTGCCATAAGGAAAGAAGTGAAAAGTATATCAGTCCTTCTGACCATTTTTTGGCCTCTCAATGTCTATATCCATTCCAAATCTCACCACACAATAAGAAGAGAAACTGTTTGGGCAAACAAGAGGGTGGTAGCAGTACTGTAGGAATGATGGATAAAGACAATTTTTAAAAATCTGACACAATGAAGTAAACTGAGTGTCACCTAAAGTTGTTTGGGTTTTTTTACAAGCAAAAGACCTGTAATAAAATTTATTTTGGAAGAGAAGAAATAGCCTAATTGTTTATAATACTGCAGAGCAGATTTCCTTGATAGCAAGGACCATCTTAGCTTTCAGGAAGAGTTCATGAAAGTGATTTCTTTCCTTAAGTGAGACACTAGGCATTTACCGTGCAACAAGACTGTGTAGAATGTTGGAGACTAGCTCTGAGACACATGCTAAAGAAGGAGCTAGTATCATAAATACATGAGATCTGTTATTTATGTACTTAAAGAATTTTTATGTCTTAAACAATAGGATTTTATTGATATTTTGATAGTTTCTTCGTTTGCCTTCATACTCTTCAGCAATGCTGCACTAAAAACAGAAATATAACCAACTATTTTTGACTAAAATCAGAAGAAAACTGAGTCTTTAGTTAAAAAAAGCTCTACATATAGAACAGTGTAAATCTCAAGAAAGAAACAATAAAACCTGCATATTCACATCTTAGCCACTAAAACATACATGGATTACAAATGACTTATTCTTGGAAAGAGTGCCTCAAATCCAAATTGTAGCATAACTCACCATCCAAATAAACATGAAAAAGCTGTCAAATATGGCTCTAAGTCCCAAAGATCCCGTCATCTGCATTAAAAATGAATGAACTGAGAGAAAGGGAAAAACCATCTGCAGTTTAGATTTGTCATTCTTTTGTTATCTTCATGTATTTCAGGATAAAGGGGCTGGCAAAGTGCAGAAAAACCTTCAGGAATTCCAAGGGGATTCATAGTTGCAATTTTAATATTTTAGAGTAACCCATATTTTGGACTAGACAGCCATTAAAATACCTTGTTTCCTAGTAGTCATTTTTCTTTAGACTACAATCTTGTTTTTGCTACAGCTAAAAGAGCTGTTAGAGGTTACATACTGCAGATGAGAGGAGAAACAGAAAGAAAATTTCATGATCATTAGTCAGGGACCACTGATCAGAGTACTACTGGGAGTTCCACATCTTTTCCTTGAATTTTTTTCAAAACTAACATGTTCTGGAGCATTTAGAAGAGAACATTCAGTTTAGGTTAAAGTAGACCTCAATCAGACCCCATTGAGCTGTATGGTATTTTTAACATTTTTCTTGAAAATTCCTCTATTAAAAAAAATTCTCAGCTTTTTACATTTTGCAAAATAATGGCACAATTCTCAAAAGGAAGACTTTCCTAATATGTATGAGACTCTGTAATACAGTTGTCAAGGGGGCCTTTAAACCAAGTACCTGGTTCAATGGGAGAGCTAATATATTCCCATATAAGCAGAGCCCTACAGCTCTTAAATCAACTCTGTGGCAGATAGAAGTGTGTGCGTGCATGGGTGAGTGTGAGACATTATTGGTCACCTTGCTTCTACCACCATTGTTCTGGCTACTCAAAAAATGGTTTCATCCAGTCTGGCTCACCGAGAATAGATCTCTCATTCAGCAACTGTCTTTAATAAGAAAAGAAGTACAAGGAAACCTGGAATATGCTCAATTACAGGCATAGGAGCTATTGGAACCTGTGCCACAACATGCCCACAAATGAAGAGCATGTACAATCGATTGCACAAAGCCAGGGGAGACACAACTGGGGGTGATGCACGTGTAAATATCATTTAGTGCTGGGTTTAAATTAAGCAGCCTTGTAGAGGAACTCAAATTGTTTTTGACAGACTATAAATATATCCTTGGCTATTGACAGTAATAGAAGAATATACTTACATTTCTTTCTTCCTATTGGTAATGGAAATTTAAGCACTGCCATTAACTATTCTCCCAAGGACAACAAAAGGAGGGTGCAAAGGGCTGCAATTAAAAAGAGAATTATTTAGTTTAGATATGTGTACAGAGGCAGGTCTCCAAAATTTGCCACAGAATTAGAGAAAAATCTGATTACAAAAATTCCCATTCCAGGGCAGCTTAATGCTCCCCTGTCTAATACTACAATAAGCCACAAAGAGAGATGTAGACTCTAGTTTCTGAAGAATGTTACAGTTAATTTTCTCATTGCTTTGATCCTTTTTAAGCCAGTAAAGAGAGGAAGGTGTTCTGACAAAGCAAATACCAATAAGTCTGTATACAGAAATAATTAGTAGTGTGGGATGAGGTAAACTTATCAGCATGTTTAGAAATATACCAAGAAACAGGCCCATGGAAAGTCATGTATTTAGCGAAAACATTGTGAAGTAAACAAACACAAAATATCAGCAATCATGCCATGAATCAATTAGAGAAAGTCATGGATTATCAATACGCAGCATCCACACTCAGAATGCAAGTGAAATACATGTATCGTTGAAACAGAAGAGCTCCTTTGCCAGAAACTTCTTACATTAGTTCTGCTAGGTCAGCAGCTACTCCCAAGTGTGAAGTAGTTTTGGCCTGCAAAATCATGGACCTGAAAAGTGGCTGAAGTTGTCTAGAACAAATATAAAAAGGAGCGTCAGCTAAGCGTGGATGCTGACACAGCACTGGAGTAGCATAACAATGGGAACATTTTGAAGGGAAGCCCCACTGATTTGTCTAGGCCACTGATTCTGAACTCTGGATGATTTTGCCCCTTGGTGGACATTTGACAGTGTCTGGAAACATTTTTGGTTGTCAAAACTTTGTGACACTGCTGGAGTTCAGTGAGTAGAAGCCAGAGATACTGCTGAAGATCCTACAGTGCACAGAACAGTCCGTCACAACAAAGAATTATCCAGCTCGAAATATGATTAGTGCTGAGGTTGAGAAATCCTGGTCTAGCCCAAAGGCAATGTTATCACAATGGGAAAAGAATGCTTTTCCCATTCTATTTTGTTGCTATTTTGTTTGTCTACTCTACCAGAATGAAAACTTCGTAGAGGCAGGGAATTTGTCTGTATTGTTCATTGCTTAGAACATTGTCTGGCATGCAGTAGGCACATAATAAATATGTAATGAATGAATGAAAGAGTAAGAAAACACAGCAGGAGACAAGTTGGCAGTTATGTGGTTTGACTGAAATGGGAGAGAGACAATAAACCCTTAGAGAGTCAGAGATACGTGTGCTGTTACCTTAAAAATCCTAGCATTGTCTGATTATCCCAGGAAACTAGTACAAAGAGCTAGTGCTCAAAGAATAGAATTATTAATACTATCATTAATGATTAATACTAATAATAGTATTATTCTTTATTTATGTAATCTTATTCAGTAACAGAAAAGAAGACGTTGATATTCATCAAAAATATTTAAGTCAAAACATTCCACTGCGAACTTCTCTCTCAGAAGGAAAGTGTTATAAAGGAATATTTTAACATCACCTTGACCTTCACAACCAGAAGTTAGCTAGTGACTAGGATAGCATTCAACAGGCATATAATTCTTAAAGTTCGCATATTCTTAGCTGAAGCATCTAAAAACCTCCATTTTTAGGAACTGTTTGTTCACTTTTCTCTCTATTCAGCCTTTGAATTATGTAAGGAAATGCTTTTTTAATCAGTCTGTTTGTGTTAAAGAAAATCACTTCACAGAACAATAAAAACAAATCAATAAAAAAATGCCCAATTTATAAATCTATTTACCTGTTCAAAGTGAGGTAAATTTGTTGCTTCGTATTTACATTTTATTTGATTACTTAATTTCTCAACATCTATCACTTTCATCTAATTTCTTTTGATATTATTCTGCTTTTGGTTATCTACAATATAAAAGTGTTTTTCCTCTTCTCAATGAATACAATGCCTGAACTGAATGTATTTTTGACTATGATTTTTCAGAGAACATTAAATTATTATCCTTTTTATGGTGGAAGTCAGTGAGTGATTCATAAAGAAATCATCTGGTCATATTGCTGCCAATTGACTAAGTCTGGTTTAATTTCAAAGAGCTAAAAATAGGCATTATTTAAAGTTAAATGGCTTAATTTAAATACTAATTTTACCCCACCATTAAAGATATTTTAAAAATAATTCCTTAGTCCATCTTTGTATTACCCATCCATTTTATAAACGTTTTGGAAAATCACTGGGGCTTGGAACAGAAGCACAGTTATCTCTATGAGGCCAGAACCCAGGCCTGCACGCCCGACATTCATGGTAGGAAAAGGATAGTGTAGCTCTGTGGTGCCAGCACCTGTGTTAATATGAGGGCTGATTTGGAGCCATCCACTCTTCTTCTTCTAATCATGATTTGTGATCATGGATGTTTAGTCTTTTTAAAATATTTAAATGATTTCATATATTCCACTGGTCCTTTTAATATAGTTTTCTCATTCTTGAGTGTTCTACTTTGATTCTAGCTCTTAATTGCTTGGATATAGTTGTTGAGTAGTTTTATTTTGTTTGTCTTTGTTTTTCAGTAAGGACTCAAGGATATTTTATTCCCTAAATGATTTTGTATTTCAGAATGTCTGTCTGTAGCTTTTACACTTGTATATCATGTTGTGTGAGTCTATCTTCTAGCATTACACTTTCTTTTGTTTCAGAATTGTGTAGATATTGCTTCATTGTCTTTTGGCATTAAATGTGTGGAGAAATCTGAGACCAGCTTGATTTTCTTTTCTCTTTATAGAAAAATTGTTTTCTTCCCAGAGTTCATTTTCTTCTCTTACAGTTTGGTGACAAATAATATATGTCTCTGTGTTAATTGTTCTATATCTACTATAACCAGAACACAACTTTTGCTTTTGACCAGCATATTCCATTTAGTAAGATTTCTTCTGTTATATCTCAGCATTTTTCAGTGTTCCATTTGTTTGCTTTTCTACTTCTGGTATATTTAAGATAGGTTATTACTGTTCCATAGATTTATTATATATCTATAGTTTTTTATGTCCTTTTCCTCTGTGTTTACCTTAATTAAAACAAGCTTTTCTTCTGTATAATTAATTAATTTTATAATTAGCTATATCTGGTCTGTTCTTTGACCTTTTAAATGTATTAGATAACTTTTTAATGTTGCTGTTTTGATCCTGGTTTTTTTCTGCTGCACTTAAAAATTTCATTAATTTCAGTCTGTGACTACTGTTTTATGTTTAAGCTTCTATATCTTGATTTAATATACTTATTCAATTCTTCCCTAATGAGGAGCTCTCTTGGGAAATTTTCTTCTGTTTCTTGGACTTTTTTCCAGATTGGACTCTTCATCTATTTTGTTTGCATATTAGGTTTCTTCCCCCCTTCACCTCCCATGCTGGTGTGTTTACCTGGTTGCCATGCTTTTCTTTTCATTTTCCTCATGTTTCAAGTGGAATGATCTGCCAAGATCATCTATGTGCTCTGTAGATAGAGACTGGACTCTTTTTGACCTCATCCACAGCCTGAGACCTGGTCTACTCGCCCTTCCGTCTATAATCTGTGGTTTGAGAATTTCATTTTCTATCCCCCACCCCTTCTTTTCAGTAGCCTCAGGATATGTGAGCAACACAGAGAGCACTCAACATTGGTCATGTGCCATCTTTCTTTGGAATGTTTCCCCCTTAAAAGGATTATATTGTACATACTTTTTGGTTGACTTTTAAAATTTTTCATATTTCACACTATGTCTTAAAAATCATTCCACATCAGTGTATCAAATCTACCTCATTCTTTCTTTGATAATTAGATGCATTAAAAAAACTTAATAAAGGTGTATGGATGTTTAAGTTGTTTTTAAAAGGATTTGGTAATGTTCATAAGCTTACATGATAAAAATTATTGGAAATCACAAATTCAAAAGTTATGTTCAGGGGAAAAAACAGAATACAAATAGAAGACTAGGAATTATATAAAAGAATTAAAAATTAATGACATAGTCATACCATCATCTCAATTATCTTGTTTTTATATCTCTAGGTACCCTGTACTAAATGAAATGCAGAATTAATTTCCTGACAAAGATATTTCAGTATGTATTTTTCATTTATAAATATATTACTATTTTCTTAGCAGCAACTTTTTATTGATATTAATAGTGACTGAAGTACTCTAACAAATTTGAGATTATCGTTTATATTTTATTTTAAATAAATGATAGCTCATTTAATACTTTAAAATGTGTTATCCTCTCCCTTTACAAAAACTTATAGGTTTGCATAATCCAGTTTTTTCCATGGAGCTCATCTGTACAGCATACATATGCAGACATATAGGCACTCTATCAGCCATTCCTCTCCAGATTTTACTTATTGCAAATCTGCTTATTTGCCTTCAGATATCTTAATAGTGAGGACAGTCATGGATTGTCTAATCTTGAGGGCAAAAATAAGGCAAATAACTCATCAGTAAAATCTTACTGATAATAAAACAACAACAACAAAAATTACCATGCCTTTAATCACATACTTAAAAGCTGCAGTTTTAAAGAGGATTTGACTGTAAGTTGGGGCCACATGCAGCCACATAGATGGGTCCCTTTTTGTTAATAGTCCTCACAAAGTTTTCTATAGATTTTTCCTTGTCATAAATTTCCAGCTTGTAAGCCCTAATTATCTCTAACTCTTCCTATTCACTACAAACAAATCCATCTCTCTTATTCGTCACAAACTTGGTAAAACCTTTGGCCAGTAGTTATAGCAACTGACGGTGTTAAAAGGTAAACTGAAGCATATTAAAATGTTTAAGAGTTTATTTGAGAGCTTCAAGATGGCGGAAGAGTAAGACCCGGAGATCACCTTCCTCCCCACAAATACATCTACATGTGGAACAACTCCTACAGAACACCTGCTGAACGCTGTCAGAAGATCTCAGACCTCCCAAAAGGAAAGAAACTCCCCACGTACCTGGGTAGGTTAAAAGAAAACAGAAAAAACAGAGACAAACAATAGGGACGGGACCTGCACCAGTGGGAGGGAGCTGTGAAGGAGGAAAGGTTTCCACACACTAGGAAGCCCCTTCGCGGGCGGAGACTGCGGGTAGCAGAGGGGGGAAGCTTCAGAGCTGCGGAGGAGAGCACAGCCACAGGGGTGTGGAGGGCAAAGCGGAGAGATTCCCGCACAGAGGCTCGGCGCCGAGCAGCACTCACCAGCCCGAGAGGCTTGTCTGCTCACCCGCCGGGGCCAGCGGGGCTGGGAGCTGAGGCTCGGGCTTCGGTCGGATCCCAGGGAGAGGACTGGTGTTGGCGGCGTGAACACAGCCTGAAGGGGTTAGTGCGCCACGGCTAGCCGGGAGGGAGTCCGGGAAAAAGTCTGGAGCTGCCAAAGAGGCAAGAGACTTTTTCTTGCCTCTCTGTTTCCTGGTGCGTGAGGAAAGGGGATTCAGAGTGCTGCTTAAAGGAGCTCCATGGATGGGCGCGAGCTGCGGCCATCAGCGCGGACCCCAGAGACGGGCATGAGACGCTAAGGCTGCTGCTGCAGCCACCAAGAAGCCCATGTGCAAGCACAGGTCACTATCCACACTGCCCCTCCCAGGACCCTGTGCAGCCCGCCACTGCCAGGGTCCTGAGATCCAGGGACAACTTCCCCGGGAGAATGCACGACGCACCTCAGGCTGGTGCAACGTCACGCAGGCCTCTGCCGCCACAGGCTCGCCCCGCATCCACACCCCTCCCTCCCCCCGGCCTGAGTGAGCCAGAGCCCCCGAAGCAGCTGCTCCTTTAACCCCGTCCTGTCTGAGCGAAGAACAGACACCCTCAGACGACCTACATGCAGAGGCGGGTCCAAATCCAAAGCTGAACACCAGGAGCTGTGCAAACAAAGAAGAGAAAGGGAAATTTCTCCCAGCAGAATCTGGAGCAGCGGATTAAATCTCCACAATCAACTTGAGGTACCCTGCATCTGTGGAATACCTGAATAGACAACGAATCATCCCAAATTGAGGAAGTGGACTTTCGGGGCAACGATATATATATTTATTTCCCTTTTTCTCTTTTTGTGAGTGTGTATGTGTATGCTTCTGTGTGTTGTTTTGTCTGTATAGCTTTGCTTTTACTATTTATCCTAGGGTTCTGTATGTTCTTTTTGTTTTTTATTACTTAAAAAATTTTTTTTCTTAATAATTATTTTTTATTTTAATAACTTTATTTTATTTTTTTTCTTCTTTATTTCTTTCTTTCTTTTTCTCCCTTTTATTCTGAGCCATGTGGAGGACAGGCTCTTGGTGCTCCAGCCAGGTGTCAGGGCTGTGCCACTGAGGTGGGAGAGCCAAGTTCAGGACACTGGTCCACAAGAGACCTCCCAGCTCCACGTAATATCAAATGGTGAAGATCTCCCAGAGATCTCCATCTCAACGCCAAGACCCAGCTCCACTCAACGACCAGCAAGCTACAGTGCAGGACACCCTATGCCAAACAACTAGCAAGACAGGAACACAACCCCTTCCACTAGCACAGAGGCTGCCTAAAATCATAATAAGGCCACAGACACCCCAAAACACACCACCAGACGTGGACCTGCCCACCAGAAAGAGAAGTTCCAACCTCATCCACCAGAACACAGGCACTAGTCCCCTCCACCAGGAAGCCTACACAACCCACTGGCACTAGTCCCCTCCACCAGGAAGCCTACACAACCCACTGAACCAACCTTAGCCACTGGGGACAGACACCAAAAACAACGGAAACTACGAACTTGCAGCCTGCGAAAAGGAGACCCCAGACACAGTAAGTTACGCAAAATGAGAAGACAGAGAAACACACAGCAGATGAAGCAGCAAGGCAAAAACCCACCAGACCTAACAAATGAAGAGGAAATAGGCAGTCTACCTGAAAAAGAATTCAGAATAATGATAGTAAAGAGGATCCAAAATCTTGGAAATACAATGGAGAAAATACAAGAAACGTTTAACAGGGACCTAGAAGAACTAAAGAGCAAACAAACAGACATGAACAACACAATAAATGAAATTAAAAATTCTCTAGAAGGGATCAATAGCAGAATAACTGAGGCAGAAGAACGGGTAAGTGACCTGGAAGATAAAATAGTGGAAATAACTACTGCAGAGCAGAATAAAGAAAAAAGAATGAAAAGAATTGAGGACAGTCTCAGAAACCTCTGGGAAAACAATAAACGCATCAACATTCAAATTATAGGGGTCCCAGAAGAAGAAGATAAAAAGAAAGGGACTGAGAAAATATTTGAAGAGATTATAGTTGAAAACTTCCCTAATATGGGGAAGGAAATAGTTAATCAAGTCCAGGAAGCAAAGAGAGTCCCATACACATAAATCCAAGGAGAAACATATCAAGACACATGTTAATCAAACTATCAAAAATTAAATACAAAGAAAAAATATTAAAAGCAGCAAGGGAAAAACAACAAGCAACACATAAGGGAATCCCCATAAGGTTAACAGCTGATCTTTCAGCAGAAACTCTGCAAGCCAGGAGGGAGTGGCAGGACATATTTAAAGTGATGAAAGAGAAAAACCTACAACCAAGATTACTCTACCCAGCAAGGATCTCATTCAGATTTGATGGAGAAAATAAAAGCTTTACAGACAAGCAAAAGCTGAGAGAGTTCAGAACCACCAAACCAGCTTTACAACAAATGCTAAAGGAACTTCTCTAGGCAGGACACACAAGAGAAGGAAAAGGCCTACAATAATAAACCCAAAACAATTAAGAAAATGGTAATAGGAACATACATATCGATAATTACCTTAAATGTAAATGGATTAAATGATCCAGCTAAAAGACATAGACTGGCTGAATGTATACAAAAACAAGACCCGTATATATGCTGTCTACAAGAGACCCACTTCAGACCTAGGGACACAGAGAGACTGAAAGTGAGGGGATGGAAAAAGATATTCCATGCAAATAGAAATCAAAAGAAAGTTGAAGTAGCAATTCTCATTTCAGACAAAATACACTTTAAAACAAAGACTATTACAAGAGACAAAGAAGGACAGTACATAATGATCAAGGGATCAATCCAAAAAGAAGATATAACAATTGTAAATATTTATGCACCCAACATAGGAGCACCACAATACATAAGGCAAATACTAACAGCCATAAAAGGGGAAATCGACAGTAACACAATCATAGTATGGGACTTTAACACCCTACTTTCACCAATGGAAAGATCATCCAAAATGAAAATAAATAAGGAAACACAATCTTTAAATGATACATTAAACAAGATGGACTTGATTGATATTTATAGGACATTCCATCCAAAAACAACAGAATACACATTCTTCTCAAGTGCTCATGGAACATTCTCCAAACAGATCATATCTTGGGTCACAAATCAAGCCTTGGTATATTTAAGAAAATTGAAATCGTATCAAGTTATCTTTTCCGACCACAACGCTATGAGACTAGATATCAATTACAGGAAAAAATCTGTAAGAAATACAAACACATGGAGGCTAAACAACACACTACTTAATAACCAAGAGATCACTGAAGAAATCAAAGAAGAATTCAAAAAATACCTAGAAACAAATGACAATGAAAACACAACGACCCCAAACCTATGGGATACAGCAAAAGCAGTTCTAAGAGGGAAGTTTATAGCTATACAAGCCTACCACAAGAAACAAGAAACATCTCAAATAAACAACCTAACCTTACACCTACAGCAATTAGAGAAAGAAGAACAAAAAACCCCCAAAGTTAGCAGAAGGAAAGAAATCATAAACATCAGATCAGAAATAAATGAAAAAGAAATGAAGGAAACGATAGCAAAGATCAATAAAACTAAAAGCTGGTTCTTTGAGAAGATAAACAAAATTGATAAACCATTAGCCAGACTTATCAAGAAAAAAAGGAGAAGACTCGAATCAATAGAATTAGAAATGAAAAAGGAGAAGTAACAACTGACACTGCAGAAATACAAAGGATCATGAGAGATTACTACAATCAACTATATGCCAATAAAATGGACAACCTGGAAGAAATGGACCAATCCCTAGAAATGCACAACCTTCTGAGACTGAACCAGGAAGAAATAGAAAATATGAACAGACCAATCACAAGCACTGAAATTGAAACTTTGATTAAAAATCTTCCAACAAACAAAAGCCCAGAACCAGATGCCTTCACAGGCGAATTCTATCAAACATTTAGAGAAGAGCTAACACCCATCCTTCTCAAACTCTTCCAAAATTTAGCAGAGGGAGGAACACTCCTAAACTCATTCTACAAGGCCACCATCACCCTGACAACAAAACCAGACAAAGATGTCACAAAGAAAGAAAATTACAGGCCAATACCACCGAAGAACATAGATGGAAAAATCCTCAACAAAATACTAGCAAACAGAATCCAACAGCACATCAAAAGGATCATACACTATGATCAAGTGGGGTTTATCCCAGGAATGCAAGGATTCTTCAATATTTGCAAATCAATCAATGTGATACACCATATTAACAAGTTGAAGGAGAAAAACCATATGATCATTTGAATAGATGCAGAGAAAGCTTTCGACAAAATTCAACACCAATTTATGATAAAAACCCTCCAGAAAGTAGGCATAGAGGGAACTCACCTCAACATAATAAAGGCCATATATGACAAACCCACAGCCAACATCGTCCTCAATGGTGAAAAACTCAACCATTTCCACTAAGATCAGGAACAAGACAAGGTTGCCCACTCTCACCACTATTATTCAACATAGTTTTGGAAGTTTTAGCCACAGCAATCAGAGAAGAAAAAGAAATAAAAGGAACACAAACTGGAAAAGAAAAGTAAAGCTGTCACTGTTTGCAGATGACATGATACTATACATAGAGAATCCTAAAGGTGCTACCAGAAAACTACTAGAGCTAATCAATGAATTTGGTAAAGTAGCAGGATACAAAACTAATGCACAGAAATCTCTGGCATTCCTATACACTAATGATGAAAAATCTGAAAGAGAAATTAAGAAAACACTCCCATTTACCACTGCAACAAAGAGAATAAAATATCTAGGAATAAACCTACCTAAGGAGACAAAAGACCTGTATGCAGATAATTATAAGACACTGATGAAAGAAATTAAAGATGATACAAATAGATGGAGAGATATACCATGTTCTTGGATTGGGAGAATCAACATTGTGAAAATGACTCTACTACCCAAAGCAATCTACAGATTCAATTCAATCCCTATCAAACTACTACTGGCATTTTTCACAGAACTAGAACAAAAAATTTCACAATTTGTATGGAAACACGAAAGACCCCAAATAGCCAAAGCAATCTTGAGAAAGAAAAACGGAGCTGGAGGAATCAGGCTCCCTGACTTCAGACTACAGTACAAGGCTACAGTAATCAAGACAGTATGGTCCTGGCACAGAAACAAATATAGATCAATGGAACAGGATAGAAAAATCAGAGATAAAGTCACACACATATAGTCACCTTATCTTTGATAAAGGAGGCAAGAATATACAGTGGAGAATAGACAGCCCTTTTAATAAGTGGTGCTGGGAAAACTGGACAGCTACATGTAAAAGAATGAAATTAGAACACTCCGTAACACCATACACAAAAATAAACTCAAAATGGATTAAAGACCTAAATGTAAGGCCAGACACCATCAAACTCTTAGAGGAAAACATAGGCAGAACATTCTATGACATAAATCAGAGCAAGATCCTTTTTGACCCACCTCTTAGAGAAATGGAAATAAAAATAAAAATAAACAAATGGGACCTACTGAAACTTAAAAGCTTTTGCACAGCAAAGGAAACCATAAAGAAGACGAAAAGACAACCCTCATAATAGGAGAAAATATTTGCAAATGAAGCAACTGACGAAGGATTAATCTCCAAAACATACAAGCAGCTCATGCAGCTCAATATCAAAAAAACAAACAACCCAATCCAGAAATGGGCAGAAGACCTAAAAAGAAATTTCTCCAAAGAAGATATACAGATTGCCAACAAACACATGAAAGAGTGCTCAACATCATTAATCATTAGAGGAATGCAAATCAAAACTACAATGAGATATCATCTCACACTGGTCAGAATGGCCATCATCAAAAAATCTACAAACAATAAATGCTGGAGAGGGTGTGGAGAAAAGGGAACCCTCTTGCACTGTTGGTGGGAATGTAAATTGATACAGCCACTATGGAGAACAGTATCTAGCTTCCTTAAAAAACTAAAAATAGAACTACCATATGACTCAGCAATCCCACTACTGGACATATACCCTGAGAAAACCATAATTTAAAAAGAGTCATGTACCACAATGTTCACTGCAGGTCTATTTACAATAGCCAGGACATGGAAGCAACCTAAGTGTCCATCAACAGATGAATGGATAAAGAAGATGTGGCACATATATACAATGGAATATTATTCAGTCATAAAAAGGAACGAAACTGAGTTATTTGTAGTGAGGTGGATGGACCTAGAGACTGTCATACAGAGTGAAGTAAGTCAGAAAGAGAAAAACAAATACAGTATGCTAACACATATATATGGAATCCAAGAGAAAAAAAAAAAAAAGAAAATGGTCAGAAGAACCTAGGGGCAAGACGGGAATAAAAATGCAGACCTAGTAGAGAATGGACTTGAGGATACGGGGAGGGGGAAGGGGAAGCTGGGACAAAGTGAGGGAGTGGCATGGACATATATACACTACCAAAAGTAAAATAGATAGCTTGTGGGAAGCAGCCGCATAGCACAGGGAGATCAGCTCGGTGCTTTGTGACCACCTAGAGGGGTGGGATAGGGAGGGTGGGAGGGAAGGAGATGCAAGAGGGAAGAGATATGTGGATATATGTATATGTATAACTGATTCACTTTGTTATAAAGCAGAAACTGACACAGCATTGTAAAGCAATTATACTCTAATAAAGATGTTAAAAAACAAAAAAGAATAAAAGGCAGAACTGACACTGTAAATAAGAAGTTATTTAAAATGACCAAATAGAACTTATAAAAATAAAAAAATACATTAAATGAAAAAAAGAAGAGTTTATTTAAGCAAAAG
This sequence comes from Balaenoptera ricei, assembly GCF_028023285.1. Classification (NCBI taxonomy): domain Eukaryota; kingdom Metazoa; phylum Chordata; class Mammalia; order Artiodactyla; family Balaenopteridae; genus Balaenoptera; species Balaenoptera ricei. The sequence continues at coordinate 74,255,904 of NC_082651.1, read as the reverse complement.
TCGATTCTGACTGGGTGCTCCAAACTGAAAGTGGTTAGGAGCATCCCCCCACCTCCCCCACCAAGAAAGGAAATTATTGACTGGCTACAGCTTACAGCCTAGTTAGCTGTTTGTGACTGGCTGTCCTCAGCATTTTGACTTCATAACCTTGGGGCATTTACAGGCTTAGGTGTTGGTTTGCTTACATACGCCACCATGGCATTAGAGCCACCTCAGTCTACTGAGCTCCTTTTTTAGTTAACTTAACAGTTGGTTATTCAAAGATGTCTCTGACCCGATTTTCTTTTTTGTAATTGTATTGTGGATTACATGGGCTCCATCTTTTCTTTCACCCGTGCTAACCTTCATTCAGTTAACTCTACCTCAAACAATGGTTTTCAAAGTTGGTTACAAATTTACTTGAAAGTGTCCTCACTCTTTCCTCTGTGTTCTAGCTATTACTTAATTGTCTCAGGAATATTCTTTGTCCTTGATGCTTACCTGTTTTTCCCTTCCAATTTACCTCTCTCATTCTATTTATTATACTAAATGCCTCCAAACTCAGCAGATATTCTTAAGGTAGTGGTCTGGGCTCACTACATGCAGGAAAACAGACACCATACATTTCAAGTAAAATTCTAGAAAAAAAAGAGCCTACCTGTGTCACCTATACATGTAGTCCTTGAAAAAATTCATATTCCCCCAAATCTCTCTGTTAACCTTACGTGCATCTCTTACTTAATGTCTTTTTCTCAAACATCACTATTTATGATAATGCAAAACAATAGTATTTGATACTATGTTTATTTTAAAAATTTAATTTCCTGTATTGGTTTCTAAAATTTCTATTCCAGTGCACAGTCATTTAAATATATTAGAAATATAAGTATATATATATATGTAAGTATGAGCCAGCCTGGGAGACTATACATATTTAGTCATTGATTTTAAAACAAGAAATATATAGGTGACCTACAAATGAGTTTTATTCTAAAAATGAACTCATGCATTGCAAATTCCACATATGAGTATCTTTCTGTTAGGATTTTGGATATAAAGTAAAATGCATCATTTTAATTGTGAATAGTAGCATCACAGAGATGTGAAATGGGCCCGAGATTGGGGAAAGCAAGTCAAAAGCAGGGTCAGAGGTAGACCTGAATTAGAAGTGCAGTAGAAGTGTGGTCAGTAATGTAAAGATAGTTCCATCACTTCTGTGGTGAGGGAATCAGAGATGGTCAGAGCTAGATTAAGTGTCCAAGGAGAGAAGCAGCAGGATTCGAGGAGTCTGGAGCTAGTCAAAGTCAGGAACAGGTACCAGCAATCGTGGTAAGATTAAAACCTAAGTATATATATATATTTTTTGTCAGAGAAGGCATTGGTATCAAAGTAAAAACAATGCACGTAGGCGCCAATCCCTGGATAGGAGCTACCTATTTTTGGCTCACCCAGTTCCTGCGGAAACAAATGATGTGTTAACTATTTGATCACTGTTCTTTGCTCCTCTAAATAGTCTCCTCTTTCCACAACTGTATGTTCAATCTATCTTTTATTCTAAGGTGTTGATTATCATGTGTTAATTAACATGTAATAATTTATCATTAATCATATATATTTCATTTATCTGCAAAGTAGAAACGTTTAATCAATTTTCTATCAGTAATAGTCTCTTTCATTTAAGCACTCAGTTTTCTGGATCTATGCCTCTCCTAAACTAATGAGAAGAGCTTTCAGTTAGTTAACTGACTTTTGCTGCAGTTCAGATTTTCATTTTCATTAGATCTCAAGACTCTCTTTTCCCTACACAACAAAAGGCATTTCATTCTCATCAATGCGTCTAATTTTTTAAACCATGTAGTGGAAAGAGAATAGGCTTTGGAGTTAAACAATCTTTGTTCAAATCTCACCTCTGCCATTCAGTGAATGTGTGACTTTGTCCAGTCATTTCGCCTATGTAAGACCTTCCTCCACCCTCACTTGTAAGGCAGAATTAAAACTAACCATATTTTATGAATTTTGTAAAGGTTACACAGGAAAATTAATATATATTAATCGCCTAGCAAAAACCTTAGTGCGTAATAAGAACTAAAGATCTCCTAGATTTTGATCTACTTCTTTCACTTTTTCACTTCTACTTCTTTCACGTGAAAGCCAAGTTCTTTAGCTTTCAAAAAGCCAAAGAACTTGGAATATTCCTTAAAGTTTTTGGCAATGGAATCTAACCTGCAAATTTCAACCAAAATATCTTTCTGACAATTTTTGTGTGTTTTCATTCCTTACAGATGGAAAATCTGATTTATACCTGCTCAAATTCTTAAAACCTGGCACAAAGAGGAAACTCAATAAATATTTAATGATGATGAAATCAGTTATGGTGTAATACTGTTGGGAAATTGGGGTTGCAAAATTAGCAGCATGCAAAATGGGAAAATTTTTACCATGCCAAATAAATAAGCAAAATTGTGGAAACCAACAGCTTAGCACACAGTGTTATATCTGACATTAGTTGTATCTCCACAAATAGTAGGTGAATTCTCAGAACATTTGCTCCCAAAGAATATATCAATTAACCTCTGTGAAAAGGCAAACTCTAAGCAAATGTTTTTAAAATATGGGTAGAATTTCTTTTTGGTTAATATAAATCTCAGAATTCTCCTAATGATCTTTGATTTCCTGAGAAAGGGAATTTTAAGCACCCTACAAACATAAATTAAATGAATACAATTTTAGTATATTGACTTACATAGTTTAGGAAATAACAGAACTTTTAATTTAAAAAAATGTGTGTGTGTGTATGTGCGTGTACTTCTGACACTTAGAGCCATAACACTATGTGTTCCTGTAGTTAAAATACACTTTTACATTCTGTCTTCCCCCCAGAGATAAGTAGAGGTCATATACAAAGTGTATTTGAATAGAAGATCACAGATTTTTGACACAGTAGAATGTAAGCAAATGTGTTTTCTCTTCAAACTGTCCATAAGAAATGGCTACAGAAAGTAAAAGTGTTTCAGTCATGAGAAAAGCTTAGTTTATCACTAAGGAAACCTTAGTTGATTGAAATTGATTAGTTGGTCATTCAGAGTATAATTTATCTCTTCTAAATTGATAAAAAGTGACAAAATGATATGGCTAGTAAAATGTGTCTGAGTTAAGACATAACTTATGTTGTATGCTCTGCATTATGCAGTGTCTCCCCATCTCCTGCACACCTACTAATCTAGCTGCAGGGCAGTGTGGCAGTAACTGCAAATCTCCATAGTCCACGTGTCTGAACTTTAATCCTGGATCCACTACTTACTAGCTATGTGACCTGCGTCATGGTCAAGTCTGAGCATTTGTGAGCACAGGTAAGGATTGACATGAAAGAAAAAAACAAAATTATGCTGATAAGCATCAAACCATGAGATCGTTTATTGGGCTTTATGGTAATAAAAAACAAACAATTCCTGTGATTGACTACAATTAAGATTGCTTTCTATCAGGCCAACCTAGCATACCTGGATCAGCTGCTGGGAAAGAAATAGTAATTAAAACCTACCTAGCTGCTCTGCTATTCTATGCAGATGTCTAGATTCCCATAACTATTCCACAAGATATTGACAGCTACTAGAATCTAACAGGAGTCTGAAATAAGTTCTCCTCAAACTTTAGTGTGCTTAGCAAATTAACTAGGATGCCCCATATCAAAGCCTCAGCAAGAGGACTTCTGATTTAGCAATTCAGGAAGAGGGTACAGAAATCTGCATTTACAAGCACCCCATCCCATTTAGATGGGGGAGCAAGAAGGCTTCTCAGAGAAATTGTATGTAACATTTAAGTTTATCAGACCTCCAAGTCTTCCTGTCTTCATTTCTTTTGTCAGTATTAGGACGTCAAGGAATGTCTTTGAGGGCTCCATACTACTTGAGCATTTGGTTGTATCAAGTGCAAAGGATAATGTGAGCTTTATTCTGCTTCTGTTCTTCTTATCAACAGAGACCCCAACTGCACGTCTAAAAGATCACCAGAAGGAAAAATTTCCTTCAATTCCTCTTGATACAAAAGAGGCAATATCCTCTCATGAGAAAAAGTGCTGGACTTAAACAAGGAGGACCAGAGGCACTGATTGAGAATTCTACAGTGGCTAAAGGAGAATTCCCATGAGCAAGACAATTCCATGGCTCAGCTGCTAGGTGTGAGGAAAGAAATTCATGTACACAAAATGTGCTTTGAGAGTATGTGTTAGTATATAGGAAATTGACAGAGTAGTGCCAGATGTTGATGCAACAGACTTCTCTGGAACTTCCTCCTACTACTAGGATATATGTTCCACAGCTAACAGGGCTTCTAAACCTTCCTTCAGGACTGGAAACTTTGCACCACCTTCTGAAGGCTGGTCACAGGGGATCTTGGTAAGAAGAAAAGAAATACATCTTAATCTTATTGGATAAAGAAAGCTCTAGTATTTATAAGCCATTAAGCCTTCATCATCACAACCCTGCCTGAAGGGGATAATAGAGCTGTTTTCCAATCAACAGTGCTTTTATAGCATCTCTTCAATTTTAGAGTCATAAGCAGTTCAAGTTATTTTTTCTTTATATCTCTTTTATGCTGTTATGATGCTGTTATCATGTAAATTGGGAATTAGGTGTCAGGGTATGAAAATGCTATACATGTGCACATTAAATGTTGCCTTATAGCAGAAAGGAAAAACGTTTTCCATAAGTGTGCTGACAGATGAAAATTTTACATTAGACATCTCTCAGAAGTCATCTGCTTTTAAATTTAATAGATCATGTGCTTCCTAGGAGAAGAACTGCAATGATCAAAAGAGTCAAAGAACAAAAATCTAGTCCTTATTCTTAGTCCAATTCACAGGCCAGTGCATATTCTTCAGGTTCTCTATCCTATGTCCAGAAGGAAGACAACCTAAAATGTTTTGACCTGAAATGTTACAATATTATTGTCCAGTAAGACACTCTTCCTTAAGCCAATTATATAAAGCCATTTGATAACTCAATACTTAAATAGTATTCAAGGCTTTGCAGAATATTAATGTATGCAGACCTCAAACTGAGTTTGTAGTGGTATGCTAATGACCCATGTTTCCATTCCGAAATGTCTCAGCAAACCTTTCCATCTATATGATCTCAAATAGCTTCTCATTTTTTATACTGATATCCAATAACCTTTGTTTATCTAGATATAATTATTACTAATTCTAGAAAATTTTCTATAAAATTTCTACAACTAAAAACCAGACTTAGCTACTTTGTACATGTTTAATATTTGTTAATTTGTTAATATTTGTTTGGAGAAAATAGAATTGCTTCAATGTAATTCAATATCTCCATCATGATCACTAAGGAAGCCCAGTAATAACACTTTGTAGTAAAATCTGCATGAATCATTGTCTATGCTCCATACCTACTTTATCATACCTTTAATTGATTTTTTTCTTACATTACATGTTAAGTGAAAACTTCCTCTGTTCAGTCTTTCACTAAAACAAACATTTATTGAGAACCAATAAATGGTTCTCTTCTGGGCATTACCTGGAAAAATATGGATGCTAAGTGTTGTTTCAAGGTTCTCTCTCCCTTTTGGATTGCCCCAGGCTATAGAGAAAACCAATCTCAACTTGCTCAAACCACAGTTTCTTCAATGCAGTAATTTCAACAGTTGAATAAAATTAGTGAAACAATGTAGATAGATCACCACATGATTTATTAACTTATCTGACCTTATCAGAGTAAGCATGAGAAGCACTGGCTTCATTGAACTTCAGAAATTTTCAAATAAACATATTTATAGCAACAAAGAAGGACTGCTTTCCAGTCAACTATCCACTTACAAACTATAGCTTACTTTCTTCCTGTTTACTTCACCCAGTGTTCTACATGGTAGTCCCTTAAAGAGAGATTGACCTTTCTGTACCCAATTAAAATTTGTTATGTTGCCTCTGGCATTACCATGGCTTGCTGTGAAAGAGACCTGGTAACTTCTGTTACCTCTGTACCTATTGGACCTTAGATGGTGCTTGCTTGATGTTTTTGCCAGGTGTGGGCACACCAAGTTACACCTTAAAGTCAAAACTATCCAAATGATAAGATGTTTTTATAAGACCCCAGGTTGTGTTACACTGGCAATATTTTTTCACTCTCTTTGGACTTTCCAAGTCACTTTTGATGCAAGCAGTGTCAAAACTTGTTTTTAAATTATAATCTGAACTTTAACCTGACAATATAATTTTTGAATTTTATCGTCAGCTTTTCCTCACCACAATAAAGTTGAATAAGACAGACCCCAGGTATACCAGTTAATTTTGCCCATGACTGTGAGCAATCATAATCAATCAATTTTACACATCAAATATCCTTTTTCTTCTTTAAATTGTGATATTGCTATGTATATTTCAAGACAAGAAATACTAAAATAAGCCTGTGGTTCCATCCAGTTCTTTAGGTCTTCTGAAGTGATGACAAAAATTTTAAAATTCAGTTGATTAACTGAGGACATTTAAAGAGATTACTCTTTCTCAATGAGAGGAATTCTGTTTTGGTGGTCACCACAGCAAAAGTGACCAAATGTAGCCAGCTCCAACTTTATGCTCTAGATGTTATGTCCTCATCTTTATTTTAATACATTTATGAGACGGCAGTGCTCAGAGAGTGATAGGTTTTGCATTTGTTTTGCAGGTGTGTGTGTGTGTGTGGTATGCTTTACATTAGATATGTTGGTTTTCCCTCAGTTAGATAAAAAATATATTAGATAAATATATTAGATAAAAAATATATTCTATTTCATATTTATCTTAAAATGGATACTTTTGACTTGAAAAGTATTATGCCAAAGGAATTCTGGTACTGCTATCCATTGTTTTCCAAACTCTTTCCATTCTTTTTATTCATCAAGACCAACCTTATTTCCTCTATATCACAGTGTTTTTTAATTTTAATGTACATTTTAATATTTCCTGCTTCTGAATTCATTGATGTGATAGTTCCGATAAATCACGTCTCTCTAAGTAGGACAGGTGATGCTAACAGACAGATCACAAAAGCTATGTGCCTTTTAATGAATCCAATATTTCTAATTTACTTTTCCCTTAAGAATGCATTTGCTTTCTACATTGTTTCAGAGTAGAACCCTCAATCATCTGTCAGCATGTGTTCTTAGAGTGACATTTCTGAAGTGATAAAAGTAGAATTTTAAACAGGAAAAAGAATCTTAACAACTACATTTAGTCTAAAAATCTGTCAAGTAGATCTTGAATAGTTGCATGGATGTAGCATGATTAGTTCCAGGAGAATGCAAGAAAAATAACATAATTCATCTATGCCATGTATCATGTCCCTTTACACTGGACAGAGAGACAATAATAATGTGTTTAATTTAACTGAGGAAAATTAAAGAGGGCATATGTTTTTAATCCCATCCTATATTGCAATTTTATACTTGAGAAAACACTTCAATATATATTATCATTTTTAATTCTCACAGCACCCCTGAGATAAAGAGTATTATACCCATCTTACAAGTGATGAAACTGAAGTTCAAAGACGTGTTAAGAGGTTTGCCCAGGTTTATACAGTTAGTACCAGCAGAGCTGGAAGCCAAGCTAAGGAAGTTTGACTTGGAATTCAGCTGCCATTTATACCAGCCTAATGCTTAAAAGCCCTGAGTCTGAGGGGAAGTTAAGTCAGTCACTGATCTTTACCCTACCTAAAATATTAATTTGAGTAAAATTTTCATAATGTTCTGTAATAACATTAATTCATCGATATTTATAAGGAGCAGTATTATTATTTTAGGGGAATTCACAAACCTCTCAAAATAATCCATTGCCAACTTGACCATGAATGTATTGAAACAGTATGAGAAACTCAAAAGAACCATATGTCTACATCTGGAGAATATCATTTTGTCCCGGCAGGAATTAGTCAAAAAAAAAAAAAAACCAATAAATGGGTCTATGAATTTCATTCAGTTTCTGAAACAGACATAAAAGATTTTGAAAAATCACTCAGTATCAAAACATCAATTGCTCCTTATAATCAGTAAAAGGAGTGCAAATGACCAACACATTTTAGAAATTTATAGCTTTTTCATTTTCACATGGTTAATAATGGCTTCAGTTAAAACAAAATTTCTTGCTTCAAAGAATGAGTCTGAAAACAGATGCCATCACTGATAATGGTAAATTATCAGTGAAATTCCTTTAGGGAAATGAGTATTTTTCTTTAGGGAAATGAGTATTTTCAGTTTTCTGATTTTATTAGTAAGATAAGTTTTCTGATTTTATTAGTAAGATATTAAAAGTTGGAAGCTATATCTACATCTTCTTTACAAACGACATTTTAAATGCAAATGGTGTTTCATAAATGTTAACAATTTGACTAAATTACTAAGAAGCCTACCAATAAGAGAAAATTTAGTGTAATGTAGAGAAAAGAATATGATTGTAAAATATAATAATAATATTGTTAAATTAAAAATAAAAGTTAAAACTAAATTTAAAAACATAAGTAAATAAATTAAAAATAAAAGAAAACTCCCGTGGGTATTAAGAAAGAAAGATCTTACATAATTTTCAAAACTTTATTTTACTCTTGAAGGTATAGATTAGGTTAGGCATTTTGTGTGCAGGTGTGTGTGTGTACACTTAAAAAGGATATTATATCTAATACAGTAATTACAATGCAATAAGTTCTATAACAGAACTAAGTATAAAAGTCTTTAGATGTACAGAGAAGGGTTATGTAATCTGTACTAGATCTTGAAGGACTAGAAGAATTTACTATGTGGAGAATAGAAGGACATTTCAGGGAAGGACATCATAGGTATAATCACATCAAGATATGAAAGAACATATTGATAATATTGGTTAAAATACTTTTCACTCAGTACTCCCACACAAGCCAATTATACTTATAGTGTGATTTCATGAGATAAGTAAAACATTTCCTGACAAAATTGTGGCTTCCCTATATTTCTGAAGGAATCTTTCTAGGTAGGTATCAACTCAGATGATGAACCCTGAAGTCAACTCTAAATATTTACTCTATCTTGGTGTCCTATGGAATTAATCCATCTCACATTATAACACCTTAAATTGAATAATTTTGTAACTTTCTGAAATAGCATAGAAAGGAGCACAGGATGAGAAAAGAGAAACACAAAGAGATGAGTAGGTAGTTCCCTAAGCAGTCACAGACGTCATGAGAACTCAAACAAGAGGAAAATATTGGCAGTGGATGGTAGACATTTTGAAACAAGCTTGCTATACTACAAAATATTCTTCATACTGGGTTTAGTTCTGAGCTGTAGCTTCTTTTTCTAGCTCTTCTGTGCACTTCCCCATGGGAAATACTTTACCTTCAAGCTTTGGCAGGGAGCAAAGGGGACAAATCTATGTTAGAGTGGAGATTTTGAAGAGGACTGAAGAAACACAAAGGAATAAGAGAGGTACAAGATGAGAAACAGAGAATGAGCACGATATTGAAAAGGTCACAGATTCTGGAAATAGGCAAAGAATCCAATCTTACTGGTCATTTACAAGCTCTGACTAATAGTGGACAAGGTATTTAATTTCTCTGTGCCTCGACTCTAAGAAATAAAGGTACTTTCTGCTTTGCTGAGCAGTTTCGAGAATTCTCTAACCCCTTGCTTTAATTTTATCCTAACATTAATCATTACTTGGCATGGTAAATATTTATTCAATTAATTATTTTCTATCTCTTGAACTCATGTAAGTTGCTAAAGTCATGGGGCTTTTTTTTTTTACCACTGTTGCATCTCCAGTGCCTAAAACAATCTCTGGTTAGAGTGGGAGTTCAGTAAAGAGCTGTTGCAGGAATGAATTAGTTTAATAAATAAATAATGTAAACATATGAGTGCAAAGCCAGACACAACATAGGTATTTAATAAATGCTAGAGAGATGCAGACAGACTTAGGTTCAAACTCTGGCAGTTTCATTGCTAACTGTGTGATCTTGGGCTTCTTTAACTGTAAAATGGGTGTGAGAAAGAAGAATGTTCACCTTTGATGACTGTCATCAAGGTAAGACAAGGTACCTTGTAAAATCCATGGTAGCTACTACTACCATAATTCAGAGTAAGGGGTTTGTCCAATAAGATGAATGATAAATTTGCACAGAGCTAAGTTCCTCCATAAAGAAAATAGCCTAGTTTGAAAATGCCCAGGTAAGGAGACAAGAGGTCACATTGGTACTCGGTGTTCCCCTGGAGCTAGGATCTGTACAGGACAATTAGAAATAAATTCAATTTATGGTTAGAGTGCAACTACAGGAAGCTAATACTGAGATTCAGAGGGTTATGCATTGGTTTTTATTCATAACTACATATGAGAATTCTTGTTTTTCCAAGTGTACCTTCCTGAGGGGCTCCCATAGATCAAAACGATAATGTTGAAGGCAAAGTAATTTTCATAAACCAAGGTGATACAGTGTGAGATGACTTTCCATTTCTTATTTTCTAACAAGGTAGTATCATAGCATGCTGGATTTTTAAATGAGACATCTAAAGACAAGAGTTGAGTTAGCCTTGGTCCTGAGAAAAGAAGGGAGGGACTTAGTCATTTGCCCAGTTTGGCCCTGATAATAATCTCCCAAGGTATCTGTTTTTCCTAATTTTCCATGTTCAAAACAATATTTGAAAAAGATAACAAAAAACATGAATTTGTTCAAACAGTGTTATGCAGGCAGCGCATATAAAAGAGCCACAGAACAATTTAGAAGTGAATAAGTTATGTTGAATTTTAGTAAAATGTCCAAATTTTACATGATTGAAGATTCAATTTTATTAATGTAGCAAAATTGCATTACACAAAGTTGTTTTACTTTGTGTTACTCTCTCACGTTCTCCAAATACAGTGGGATGAGCTGAAGTATATGCTAAAACTGTATCAATGTTCAACTTCTCTCTCCGCCCAATCCTGCTTCCCTCTCTCCCTTACAGGTTTTGTCCCCAACAACATGCTACAACAAACCTCTCATACGCAGATCTCCATCTGTGAATCTATTTCCTGAGGAACACAATCTAAGATAGAAACTAAGAATAACCTGCCTTCAGGCAGAAGCAAAGGCAAATCCTTTCTGGAAAAAAAATCATGCCCAGTTTAGGCCTATAAAGATTAAGATCAAGAAATATTAACTCAGTATTGAAAAGAAACCCACAAAAAACAAGCCACCATGAATGAGAGTTAGAACAAAAACCAAACCTTAATGTTGAAATTACCAGGAAGAGAATATAAAATAATTTTGAGAGTAGCAAAATAAAAGTGACTCATCACATACAATGGTACCCCCATAAGGCTATCAGCAAATTTCTCAGCAGAAAACTTGTAGGCCAAGAGAAAGTGAGATAAATTAAACGTGATTTTTTTTTTTAAAAAACTGCCAACCAAGAATACTATACCTGACAAAGCTGTCCTTCAGAAATGAAGGAGAGATAGACTTTCCCAGACAAATAAAAGCTGAGGGAGTTCATCACCACTAGATCTGCCTCACAAGAAATGTTAAATGAAGTTCTTCTAGTTGAAATGAAAGGGTGTTAATTAGCAACATGAAAACATATGAAAGCTAAAACTCACTATAAAGGTAAGTATATAATCAGATTCAGAATACTCAAACACTGTAATAATGGTACATAAATAACAATGAATGAAATGCTAAAATGTAAAACATAAAATCATAATATGAGAAAGCAAGAAGTGATTATCAATTTGACTGGGAAGATGAAGAAAAGGTCATTAAACTTTAAAGTTTAAAATTAATTTGACTTGGGACTTCCCTGGTGGTGCAGTGGTTGAGAATCTGCCTGCCAATGCAGCAAACATGGGTTCGATCTCTGGTCCGGGAAGATCCCACATGCCACGGAGCAACTAAGCCCATGCGCCACAACTACTGAGCCTGCGCTCTAGAGCCCATGAGCCACAACTACTGAGCCCGTGTGTCACAACTACTGAAGCCTGCGTGCCTAGAGCTCATGCTCCACAATAAGAGAAGCCTGCATACCACAATGAAGAGTAGCCCCTGCTTGATGCAACAAGAGAAAGCCTGTGTGCAGCAACACAGACTCAGCACAGCCAAAAATAAATAAATAAAATATTTTAAAAATTAAATTAAATTAATTTGACTCAATGAATAAATTTAAACATCAGATTAGTCCAGCTAAAGAGAAAATTACTGAACTGAAACTTAGCACTAAAGAAATTAACAAAATGTAGCACATAGATAAGGAGAGTCAAAATATGAAAGCAAGGCTTAAGTGATGTGAAGTATAGAATGAGAGGATCTAAAGGTACCTAATCACAATCCAAGAAAGAGAATAGAGTGGTAAGAGGAGAGGCAATATTAGAAGATACGGTTTGAGAAGTTTTCAACGCCACTGCAACACTTGAATCTATAAATCTGTAAATCATATTATATTCTATGCAGAATAATTAGAAATCCACATCTAAGCACATTCTAGCAAAACTGCAGAAAGCCATTAGCTAAGAGGATTAAATCAGCCCAAATGAAAAGAAAGATCAGTTAGGAAGGAATGACAATTAGACCGCCAGAAATGCTGAGGAAAAATAACTGTTATCCTGGAATCCTGTCCCCACTAAAACTATCTTTCAAGTGTAAGTAAATGCACTGTATTGATTCAATTGAGGAACTTGTTTTTTTGTTTTGTTCTTTGTTTTTGTTTTTTTATTTAGTCAAGGCACATATCTTGAGAGTGTGCAGTGTCCTTCTTACCCAAAAATTGAGAACTTGATTTCATTGTAATACAGTACATTTAGTCCTTTGATATCTCTGCATTCTGTAACTTTATTTAAATTCACATAATTAAAAATAATGATAATTCACACAATTATTTTTACTCAAAGAGGTACTACACCAGGATGTTGCTGTGCTAAGGATAATGCCTTTGGGACAAGGTCTAGGCATAGTTTTTTTCTCTATGCTTAGCTCTCTAAAACCACTCTCAAGTGTGTGCTTCTCTACTTAGGCACATAAATAACCCCTTATCACCTTTGTCCCAATTACATCCATACTAAGCAAACCAGAAGCATGTCTTCATCGCTCACTCCTTTATAGACAAGTGGTAAACTCCATTTATAGTCTAGGGGCTTATCCTAATTATCTTCCTCACTCTTTCTCTCCTCAGTGCCCAGAATTTATCAGACAAATATTCAAATAACAGGTATTTGATAATTTTTAAAATTTAAGAAAAGATAGGAAATTGCTTTAATAGACTTTTTGTTTTTGTTTTATGTATACTGCCTAAAATAGGCATTAGATTGAATGGCAGCCTTGTGATAAATTGAGATTTATACCTTCTAATTATTTAACACACTATTTTCCCATGGCAAATATTTTCATAATTAGGCCTCAGAAATAAAATTTAAAGAGAAAGAGTGAAATCATTTGTGTATAAATTAAATAAGCATCCTCAGATATCCCTCAAACTATAATCTTTGGCAATACATGCTTGCAAAGGTTTATTATATAAAGAAACCCATGTAAATTGATGGCAGTTTTCCCAGAAGAAATCAGATAAGCTAATTTAACTTTTTGGCAATACTCTTCTATTTTCTCAGTTAGGTACATCATTATATTAGTCATGGGGAAACAATGAGCTGTACCAAACTGAAAAAAAATGCAAGTTCCCCTGTGAGAATTAAATGTGGTGAACACTTAATTGTAAACCAAAAAGAAATTATCAGCTTTTCAGATGCTTTTAGAAATGGCCTTTTCAGTTGTCTTTTAGAATGGCTGCCAGAAATATTAGATAGATAGATGATAGCTAGCTAGCTACATAATCTAATGCCCAGAGACTACTGAGCAACACAGGAGTTGATATGTAAATTGGAGTAAAAAAGTTCTTGCTACAGATGACTCAGAGAATTCCTTCCATGAAATTGAGTATTGATGCTTTAAGATGGTAAACATAGTTGTGGTATAAAAATAAACTAATGCTATGGTCTATAGACAACCCACAAAGTCCACTCTAAGGAATCCATGTAATCTGCACTTTTGATCACTGCTACCCATGAGTGCTTATAAAACTCTGGTTTTAAGCCTAACCCTAACACCACATTAGTAAATGTAGACAAATGTACCTTGGGAAAAAATATAAACCCTAACCTCCAATTTTTTTCCAGTGGAATCTTGAAAATTCGGACATGTCCTCATTAAATTAAAACTACATTAACTCATTTATTTACTTATTCTTCAAACATTTACTCTCTACTGACTACATTCTGGTACTGCATTAAGTTGTGAAAACACAGAAATGAATGGAACCCACCCTCATCTGTTCGAAATCTACCAGGAAAGTCAGAAAAGTAACAAGATCAGACTGAAGTTTCACTACAATTACCTTTAAGTTATGATTAGTCATTTGTTGGTTGGTTAGTTTTTCAGTTTTCCAACCCCAGACACACATATTTTTGTCCTCAGCTTTTATATTCACAGATGGAAACAATAAGAAAATCTAATCTAATATTTATTATATTAAAATAAAGATTTTTCTCAAAATTCTTGTGCTAATTAGGCAATGCAATTTTAACATTAGATAGTCTGAATGTCATCAATGAATCAGTCATCAACTTACAACAGTTTCTTTTTTTTTTTCTTTTCTTTTTTTTTGAATTTTATTTTATTTTTTTATACAGCAGGTTCTCATTAGTTATCCATATTATACATATTAGTGTATATATATCAATCCCAATCTCCAAATTCATCACAGCAGCACCACCACCACACCGCCCCCGCCACTTTCCCCCCTTGGTGTCCATACGTTTCTTCTCTGCATCTGTCTCAATTCCTGCCCTGCAAACCAGTTCATCTGTACCATTTTTCTAGGTTCCACATATATGCGTTGATGTACGATATTTGCTTTTCTCTTTCTGACTTACTTCACTCTGTATGACAGTCTCTAGATTCATCCACGTCTCTACAAATGATCCAATTTCATTCCTTTTTATGGCTGAGTAATATTTCATTGTATATATGTACCACATCTTCTTTATACATTCATCTGTCGATGGGCATTTAGGTTGCTTCCATGACTTGGCTATTGTAAATAGTACTGCAATGAACATTGTGATACATGACTCTTTTTGAATTATGGTTTTCTCTGGATATATGCCCAGTAGTGGGGCTGCTGGGTCATATGGTAATTCTATTTTTAGTTTTTAAAGGAACCTACATATTGTTCTCCATAGTGGCTGTATCAATTTACATTCCCACCAACAGGGCAAGAGAGTTCCCCTTTCTCCACACTCTGTCTAGCATTTGTTGTTTGTAGATTTTCTGATGATGCCCATTCTAACTGGTTTGAAGTGATACCTCATTGTAGTTTTCATTTGCATTTCTCTAATAATTAGTGATGTTGAGCAGCTTTTCATGTGCTTCTTGGCCATCTGTATGTCTTCTTTGGAGAAACGTCTATTTAGGTCTTCTGCCCATTTTTGGATTGGGTTGTTTGTTTTTTTAATATTGAGCTGCATGAGCTGTTTATATATTTTGGAGATTAATCCTTTGTCAGTTGATACGTTTGCAAATATTTTCTCCCATTCTGAGGGTTGTCTTTTAGTCTTGTTTGCAGTTTCCTTTGCTGTGCAAAAGCTTTTAAGTTTCAGTAGGTCCCATTTGTTTATTTTTGTTTTTATTTCCATTTCTCTAGGAGGTGGGTCAAAAAAGACCTTGCTGTGATTTATGTCAAAGAGTGTTCTTCCTATGTTTTCCTCTAAGAGTTTTATAGTGTCTGGTCTTACATTTAGGTCTCTAATCCATTTTGAGTTTATTTTTGTGTATGGTGTTAGGGAGTGTTCTAATTTCATTCTTTTACATGTAGTTGTCCAGTTTTCCCAGCACCACATATTGAAGAGACTGTCTTTTCTCCATTGTATATCCTTGTCTCCTTTGTCATAGATTAGCTGACCATAGGTGCATGGGTTTATCTCTGGGCTTTCTATCCTGTTCCATTGATCTATATCTCTGTTTTTGTGCCAGTACCATATTGTCTTGATTACTGTAGCTTTGTAGTATAGTCTGAAGTCAGGGAGTCTGATTCCTCCAGCTCTGCTTTTTTCCCTCAAGACTGCTTTGGCTATTCAGGGTCTTTTGTGTCTCCATAAAAATTTTACGATTTTTTGTTCTAGTTCTGTAAAAAATGCCATTGGTAATTTGAGAGTGATTGCATTGAATCTATAGATTGCTTTGGGTAGTATAGTCATTTTCACAATATTGATTCTTCCAATCCAAGAACATGGTATATCTCTCGATCTGTTTGTATCATCTTTAATTTCTTTCAAAAGTATCTTATAGTTTTCTGCATACAGGTCTTTGGTCTCCCTAGGTAGGTTTATTCCTAGGTATTTTATTCTTTTTGTTGCAGTGGTAAATGGGAGTGTTTCCTTACTTTCTCTTTCAGATTTTTTTTCATTAGTGTATAAGAATGCAAGAGATTTCTGTCCATTAATTTTATATCCTGCAACTTTACCAAATTCATTAATTAGCTCTAGTAGTTTTCTGGAGGCATTTTTAGGATTCTCTATGTATAGTATCATGTCATCTGCAAACAGTGACAGTTTTACTTCTTATTTTCCAATTTGTATTCCTTTAATTCCTTTTTCTTCTCTGATTGCATGGCTAGGACTTCCAAAACTATGTTGAATAATAGTGGGGAGAGTGGACATCCTTGTCTTGTTCCTGATCGTAGAGGAAATGCTTTCAGTTTTTCACCATTGAGAATGACGTTTGCTGTGGGTTTGTCGTACACGGCCTTTATTATGTTGAGGTAGGTTCTCTCTATGCCCACTTTCTGGAGAGTTTTTATCATAAATGGTGTTGAATTTTGTCAAAAGCTTTTTCTGCATCTATTGCGATGATCATATGGTTTTTATTCTTCAATTTGTTAACATGGTGTATCACATCGATTGATTTGCATATATTGAAGAATCCTTGAATTCCTGGGATAAATCCCACTTGATCATGGTATATGATCCTTTCAATGTGTTGTTGGATTCTCTTTGCTAGTATTTTGTTGAGGGTTTTTGCATCTATATTCATCAGTGATATTGGTCTGTAATTTTCTTTTTTTGTAGTATCTTTGTCTGGTTTTGGTATCAGGGTGATGGTGGCCTCATAGAATGAGATTGGGAGTGTTCCTTCCTCTGCAATTTTTTGGAAGAATTTGAGAAGGATGGGTGTTAGCTCTTCTCTAAATGTTTGATAGAATTCACTTATGAAGCCATCTGGTCCTGGACTTTTGTTTGTTGGAAGATTTTTAATCACAGTTTCAATTTCAGTGCTTGTGATTGGTCTGTTCATATTTTCTATTTCTTCCTGGTTCAGCCTTGGAAGGATATACCTTTCTAAGAATTTGTCCATTCTTAGGTTTTGGATCATCGTGTTTTCATTGTCATTTGTCTCTAGGTATTTTTTGATTTCCTCTTTGATTTCTTCAGTGATCTCTTGGTTATTTAGTAACGTATTGTTTAGCCTCCATGTGTTTGTGTTTTTCACGTTTTTTTCCCTGCAATTGATTTCTAATCTCATAGCGCTGTAGTCTGAAAAGATGCTTGATATGATTTCAATTTTCTTCAATTTACTGAGGCTTCATTTGTGACCCAAGACGTGATGTATCGTGGAGAATGTTCCATGCGCACTTGAGAAGTGTAATCTGCTGTTTTTGGATGGAATGTCCTGTAAATATCAATTAAATCTATCTGGTCTATTGTGTCATTTAAAGCTTGTGTTTCCTTAGTAATTTTCCGTTTGAATGCTCTGTCCATTGGTGTAAGTGAGTTGTTAAAGTCCCCCACTATTATTGTGTTACTGTCGATTTCCTCTTTTATAGCTGTTAGCAGTGGCCTTATGTATTGAGGTTCCCGTATGTTGGGAGCATATATGTTTATAATTGTTATATCTTCTTCTTGGATTGATCCCTTGATCATTATGTAGTGTCCTTCCTTGTCTCCTGTAA
Organism: Balaenoptera ricei; assembly: GCF_028023285.1. NCBI lineage: Eukaryota > Metazoa > Chordata > Mammalia > Artiodactyla > Balaenopteridae > Balaenoptera > Balaenoptera ricei. The sequence goes on along the minus strand of NC_082651.1, from coordinate 74,237,937 downwards.
CATTCTTTATTTTAAAGTCTGTTTTCTCTGATATGAGTATTGCTACTCCAGCTTTCTTTTGATTTCCATTTGCATGGAATATCTTTTTCCATCCCCTCACTTTCAGTCTGTATGTGTCCCTAGGTCTGAAGTGGGTCTCTTGTAGACAGCATATAGATGGGTCTTGTTTTTGTATCCATTCAGCAAGCCTGTGTCTTTTGTTTGGAGCATTTAATCCATTCACATTTAAGGTAATTATTGATATGTATGTTCCTATTACTATTTTCTTAATTGTTTTGGGTTTGTTTTTGTAGGTCCTTTTCTTCTCTTGTTTTTCCCACTTAGAGAAGTTCCTTTCGCATTTGTTGTAGAGCTGGTTTGGTGGTGCTGAATTCTCTTAGCTTTTGCTTGTCTGTAAAGTTTTTGATTTCTCCATCGAATCTGAATGAGATCCTTGCCAGGTAGAGTAATCTTGGTTGTAGGTTCTTTCCTTTCATCACTTTAAATATGTCATGCCACTCCCTTCTGGCTTGTAGAGTTTCTGCTGGGAAATCAGCTATTAAGCTTATGGGAGTTCCCTTGTATGTTATTTGTCATTTTTCCCTTGCTGCTTTCAATAATTTTTCTTTGTGTTTAGTTTTTGCCAATTTGATTACTATGTGTCTCAGTGTGATTCTTCTTGGATTTATCCTGTATGCGACTCTCTGTGCTTCCTGGACTTGGGTGGCTATTTCCTTTCCCATGTTAGGGAAGTTTTTGACTATAATCTCTTCAAATATTTTCTCGGGTCCTTTCTCTCTCTCTTCTTCTTCTTCTGGGACCCCTATAATGCGAATGTTGTTGCGTTTCATGCTGTCCCAGAGGTCTCTTAGGCTGTCTTCATTTCTTTTCATTCTTTTTGCTTTATTCTGTTCTGCAGCAGTGAATTCTACCATTCTGTCTTCCAGGTCACTTATCCATTCTTCTGCCTCAGTTATTCTACTATTGATTCCATCTAGTGTAGTTTTCATTTCAGTTATTGTATTGTTCATCTCTGTTTGTTTGTTCTTTAATTCTTCTAGGTCTTTGTTAAACGTTTCTTGCATCTTCTCAATCTTTGCCTGCATTCTTTTTCCGAGGTCCTGGATCATCTTCACTATCATTATTCTGAATTCTTTTTCTGGCAGGTTGCCTATCTCCACTTCATTTAGTTGTTTTTCTGGGGTTTTATCTTGTTCATCTGGTACCTAGCCCTCTGCCTTTTCATCTTGTCTACCTTTCTGTGAATGTGGTTTTTGTTCCATAGGCTGCAGGATTGTAGTTCTTCTTGCTTCTGCTATCTGCCCTCTAGTCACAACACTTTCTAATGACTAAATGCCTTTCATAGTCTCAGTATCATTTGCAACAGAAACACGGAACCCGATAATTAAAAGCCTGTGCTAAACCTAACACCTTCAAGTGCCTCCTTAACGTTGTACTACCCTAATTGACCAAGAACGAACACATTATGCATTGTCACTTTGCTCCATTTAATATAGGGCACAACAGACCCATTTCTGCCATCATGTCAACAAGATATCATTAACCTTCTTCAAGAAGCCAGTCATGCTGTGCAACAGTTGCTTTACAAACAGAGAAAAATAGGTAGAGATATTGAATTTAAAGAAACTTGTTGGATGAATTTAGAAATAAAACTGCCCTGAAGAAGAGGGCATGACACACCCACAGTCTGAAAGAAAATAGGTTAAATAAAATAGATAAGGCTTAAAAGAAGAGAAATTTGAAATTGATTTCAAAAATGTAAAAAACAAATATTGTCTATGTAGACTGAGTCAGCTACCAATTTTTATGAGAATCCTTTAAGTATGTGATATTTCAACAGCTTTTTTGTGTGTGTGAGTTTTAATTAGGAAGGATATGTTGGACAATTGTTTTTTTAAAGATTGTCAGCTTTGCCAGTTGCTACTTTTGAGTCACTGAAGGGATTACTGTTAGTTCTAATTATTCTTCAAGGTTAACAAGAAGCACTAAGGTAAATGTGTGTACTTACGGGGTTTCAAGATTGTAAAGTTGCCTTTAATACTGACACAGTATTTGTCAATACATAATCAACCCCATCCCCAAATGACAGATGGATTTTTAGGTGAACAGGTGTCTGCTGCTACTGAAAGTATTTTCATCTATTTGCTGATTATAAACATATTGTCATCAATAGGAAAACACATTCATGTTTGTTTGAATCCATGTATCTAGGGTTTTTTGTTTTTCAGTGATTCATAGCAAGAAATTGACTAGAAGATCATAAAAATCTAATATATTTTCTCTATTCTGGCATGTCTCACCACACTGACAAATATTTACCCAGTTTACTTGATTTCTATAGAACTATGCAAACACTGTGTCTTCTTCCCTTTTTCTATCATCCTGATTTAATTTCACAGGTTGTATAACATCATGAAGTTCAGGAATATCACTTCTATTTCTGACAGCTACTGCTGAGAAAGCAGAGAAAATCAATTATATCTCTTTGTTTTAAAGGGCAGTGGATGGTAATTGAGAGAAATAATCTCATTTTTCTGCTTATTAGTGTGTTACCAATCCACATTTGAAGTGGTAGGAATTAAGAAATAGCAACCTGCACTCATTCACAAGGGATGGGATATCTTGTCTCACTCCTCACATGGCTCCAATTTGAGGGCAGATCAAGGAGTGACACACCATAGAGATAGAATGTGGGTATACCAATCACAATACTTGATGTTTAGATATCACTTTACGGTTTCAGATTCATTTCCATTTATGCTATTTAATTTCAACTTCGATAACCCTGTCACACAGGAAGCATAATATTAACATCTGGTGTTCCCATTACTACCAAAATCTGCTTTAAAAATGGCAATATTGACTAGATTACAAAATCTATTTTTGTGTCTCTTCACACAGAACAAATCTAGCTAGAGTGAATAGCAGAGGAGAGATACTGAAAGGAGATTTAATTCTGTAACAGGTGGTTATATTTTTATATCTGCTGAGTATAAAGGAAGTATTTACTTTCAGTTAAATTTAAATGTATCAAGTATTTGTTTAATATAATACCTACTAGGTACACCGCACTTACACTATATACTCTGGGATGTGCAAAAAGGAGATGATGGAGTTCTTACCAACAAGCAGCTTATAATCTCCCAATGATATAGGAGGTACTGTATGTAAATTAGAAAAACCATGAGAATAAATGAAATCCCAAGATGAATACACAAAGATTAATAATGAAACAAAAATATCTTGAAGTAGTACTTAATATTTGAACTTGACCTAAAAGGTTTTGATAAGATTGAGGAAAAGCAGAAAAGTACGGTATTCACTGTCTCCTATGTTAGGTGAATAAGACACAGGTCCTCCCTTGAGGTCATACTTAAATGAGGAACTCATAGTCACTTTCAATATGCCAAAAGGAGATAGTTGGAAAGTAGTATAACATATCTTTGTCTAGATTAAGATATCTGAAGCAACTGAAGTTCTCTGAATAGAGAGCTATGTAAGGAGAATGAATATTCAGAATAATTAACTTGGCAGCTATCTCCATGTGGAGTTTTCTCATTTATCTATAAGCAATGAAAAGAATCTGTTGAACATCTTCGCATCTTTTGCATATATTTAGTGGCTATAAAGAAAACCCATGCAAACTAATGCTGAGAATGTTAAACTGTCTCTCTGTATAGTAAAGTCTTATTTTCTGCTCTTACCCACGATCAATTATATTGATTTCTAATAGTCTGTATTCAAAAAGTATTTCATTATCCCTTCTTATTCAGTGGTGAAGACGAGTAGGAATGTGTTACTGAAATTATGCATACATAGCTCAAATCATACCATCTCATGATTTTTTTCAGGAGTATATTTTATTCCTCAGACTGACCTCAAAATTTAAGTCATTTCAAATGTGCTTGAGTGTACAGCACTGTGAAGTTAGAAATCAAACACACACTTCAATGGAGAAATCCACTGGGGAAAGACCGGTAGAGAAAATTAGTGTGGTCAGTGCCAGTAAATCCATCAGCACAGTAATAGTTTGGGATATTTATGGCAGGGCACACAAAATTACAGTAAGCTATTTGATTTAACCATCCATATTGCCTTCCTTAAGGCAAAGTGATAAAAGCCAACATTTTATTTACATCTATGTGATGTAATGTTACTTGGGGAGCTGTTTGTAAAGTAGTTATAAATAGCTTTTTCTTTTTATTACTTTGCTGGCATAGCTCAACAAGGACATGAAATTTTCCAACTTTAAAGGGACTTCCTTCTAATTATTTCTCCAATTTCCCGTTTTGTGTATAGAAATCTTAATGAAATATTTAAATGGGTGAAAGAAATTTGGGTTAATATAAGGTTTATATTGGGATAATTCAAGGTTTACTTTAATCACTTATTTCTAAGATATTTCTCCACATTTTATATATACATTGCCCTAAGAAACAATATGGACAAGATATGTTTGCTTTCTCTTTTGAAAGGAAGTAAAAGAGTTGAAGGTCTGGTGACCAATTACTACTTCTCAAATTCATTCTTCTAGTCTGGGCTTCAGAAGTATACATCTCGTTGCTTATTTTATATCTCTACTTAGTATCCTCTCTAAAAGATAATTCAGATGATTTCAAGTTGCGTAAACCTACTATAGCCTATCTCATCCACTCAGTATAATTAAAACTCTAGTCAGAATACAAAAAACAACCCCACGGGGACATTGAAAAGTAAACAATAACATAGTACAATAAGGAGAGAAGTCAACACGTAGAGAATGGCCTGTACTGAATTAAGATTTATTTTCCCTGTTTACATTTTTGCTTTGACCCAAGGGCAACCCAGTTGTAGAATGCACAGAGGAATAACTCTGAGAGAAACCCCCTGCTTTTGTCTGAGGGATCAGGAAAAGGGGACCCCGTAGCTGGAGAGTAGAAGGAAATTTCTCATTTTTTTCTTTTTTTGTTCTATTTCATTCCTGCCCTAACTTTAGTCTCAGTCACAGCGCTGCACTGCAGCAGCAAAAGAACCTAAAACTCCAAGAGAAAACTCTATATGTCTGGACAGAAGAACTTGGGAAGTGAGCCCCTGAAGTTCATAGAAAGAGAAGGGAATCCTCTTTCTTTCTCTCTCTCTCTCTTTATTCCCTGCTTACCCTGAAGGTGACACTAATTACACAGAACAACATTACATACAAGGGGCGAAAATTCTAAGAATGTGTTTCTGGCCAGAACTGGGAAAAGGGACTGCTAAGTTCCAGAGAGTGTAGCAGGGACTCTACTTCCCCTAGGTCTGTGAAATAACTGACAAAAGCTCTGGCTCACTCACTAGCAAATATGTGGAATAAAAACAAAGAAACATAGCAAAGGTTTTGAGAACTGAACTACCATATAAACCACTGGAAAGAACTCAGTCTACTCCTGAGTGTCATATGCATGGGACAGGCTTAAACATCATGGAAAAAGGTGAAAATGGAACTGACACTGGAACAGAAGGTGACACAGACTTGAAGTTTGGTTGGTTGCCAACTAAAATACAAGACAAAACAAAACAAAACAACATTCTTCAGTTGATCTTAATAGGATCCTGAGCCATATAATATAATATTCAAAATTCCCAAGAAACAATCCATGATCTCAACATACAAAGAATCAAGAAAATCTAACTAATTCTCATGGAAAAACATGTTGAAATTATCAGACTTTAAAGCATCTAACATAAGTGTGCTCCATGAGGCAAAGGTAAATACTCTGGACATTAATGGAAGTTCTCAGCAGAAAAATAGAAAATATATATAAAAGAAGTAAGTAGAAATTTAAGAACTAAAAAATACAATAAAATTAAAATTTTAATGATAGATTAAATAGCAGACTAGAGGTGACAGAGAAAAGAATTTGTAAACTTGAAAATGGAGTAATAAAAATTATCCAATCTGAAGAACGGAAAGAAAAAAAAACTAAAACACAAATGAACAGGACCTCCTCAGAGACCTATGAGACAATATCATAAGATCTGACATCTGTGTCATTAGAGTCTCAAGGGATAGGAGACAGTGATGAAAAAAAATTAAAGAAATACTGGCTGAAAACTTTCCAAATTTGGTGAAATATATAAATTTATAGATTCAAGAAGCTCAACAAACCACCAAACAACAGGATACACTTATAAAACCATGCCCAGATGCAACATAATCAAAATGCTAAAAACCATATATATATAATTATGAGAGAAAAATGACACATTACATAACTACCTAATGGGGGCAAAATTTCTAATGACCATCAATTCTTCATCAGAATCCTTAGAGGCCAGAAAACAGTGGAACAACATTGTTAAAGTGCAGAAGGAAAATAATTCTATACTCAATAAATACATCCTTTGGCAATAATATTGTAGTAATGACAATTTCAGATTAGAAAAACTAAGATAATTTGTTGTGAGATGACCCGCTTTTAAAGGAAATTCTTCAGGTTTATGGGAAAGGATAAAAAAGGTGTCTTGGAACTTCAGGAATAAGATAAGATGGTAAATAACTTGTCAAATACAATAACTTTTTCTCTTCTAAATTATTTAAAATATGTATGAATATTAAAAGATATACATATATTATATTACAATATTATAAGAAGCTATTATACTGATATATTTTAAAGAATAATAAAACATAATATATACTATTATATATGACATAATAATATATAAAGGATATTATATATGTATATGTAATTGTCTGATACAATTTTCAATGGATGTAAATGTAGTACGGATGGCTATACCATAAAGAAGAGAGTTTGAAAGGATCTATATGGTTGGAACCCTTCCTCATTTTACTTGAAGTGGCAAAATATTAACTAAGTAGTCTATAAAAAGTTAAGTAAGGGGCTCCTCTGGTGGCACAGTGGTTAAGAATCCGCCTGCCAATGCAGGGGACATGGCTTTGAGCCCTGGTCCAGGAAGATCCCACATGCCATGGAGCAACTAAGCCCGTGCACCAGAACTATTGAGCCTGTGCTCTAGAGCCCGTGAGCTGCAACTACTGAAGCCCGTGCGCCTAGAGCCCGTGCTCCACAACAAGAGAAACCACCACAGTGAGAAGCTGCGCACCACAATGAAGAGTAGCCCCCACTCTCTCCGCAACCAGAGAAAAGCCCATGCGTAGCAACGAAGACCCAATGCAGCCAAAAAAAAAAAAAAAAGTTAGAAAAGTGTATGATAATACCCAGAACATCCAATAAAAATATGATGCAAAAGATCATCAAAAGCTAACAGATAAATGAAAATGGAATACTAAAGAATATTTAAATAATCTAAAAGATTTCAGGAAAGATGACATAGAATAATAAAATAAAAAAAACGTTCTATGGCTCTCCTTTTTGCTTTCCTTTTCTTTTTTCTTTTTCAGCAAGCATTCTCCAGATCTTATAAGTTCCTGAAGTACCTATTTGTCTCTCCCCTGCTGATCTCTCCTGGTTTGGGTTATACCACTTTCCCTCTGGTTTACTGTGTTCAAGCTAGATGATATTGGTTCCATTTTTCTAACATTATTGACCACTTCTTTTGGTATCTGTGTACATGCTGTTAACAGGGCCTAGCATAATTTCCCCACCCCAACCCATACACGCCACATTCTTCACCTAACTCCCATTCATCTTTTAGGTTTACTTTGATTTCTTATTTCAAAAAGTCTCTCCTGACCATCTCTTCATCTAATTGTGTTGCTCCTTTAATACGCTTTCACGCACTCTGAAATTTTCTTTCATAACGTTTATCACAAGCTTTAATTATAAAAAGGCAGTTCTAGAAATTCCATATTCAAGGAAATTTAAAGTGAAAATCTGGTCGGAAGAGAGCTGGGGCAATTATCTGGAAATTGTTCTTGCATGCAGTGTTCTTGCACGTGCAAGGTTGTGTACAAACAAGTACATATAGAATATAACAAATAAAGCTGCAAAAGGCAACAATTCCCTCATTTTCTCAGAAAAACAAAAGTGAATGAAGGAAATTCCATAAAAATAGAATGGACTCTTCTACAAAGGACAAAGGATTAATCTCCAAAATATATAAACAGCTCATGCAGCTCAATAACAAAAAAACAAGGAACCCAATCCAAACATGGGCAGAAGACCTAAATAGACATTTCTCCAAAGAAGATATACAGATTGCCAACAAACACATGAAAGGATGCTCAACATCACTAATCATTAGAGAAATGCAAATCAAAACTACAATGAGGTATCACTTCACACCAGTCAGAATGGCCATCATCAAAAAATCTACAAACAATAAATGCTGGAGAGGATGTGGAGAAAAGGGAACCCTCTTGCAGTGTTGGTGGGAATGTAAATTGATACAGCCACTATGGAGAACAGTATGGAGGTTCCTTAAAAAACCAAAAATAGAACTACCATACAACGAGCAATCCCACTCCTGGGCATGTACCTTGAGAAAACCATAATTCAAAAACAGTCATGTATCACAATGTTCATTGCTGCTCTATTTACAATAGCCAGGACATAGAAGCAACCTAAGTGTCCATCGACAGATGAATGGATAAAGAAGATGTGGCACATATATACAATGGAATATTACTCAGCCATAAAAAGAAACTAAATTGAGTCATTTGTCGTGAGGTGGACGGACTTAGAGACTATCATACAGAGTGAAGTAAGTCAGAAAGAGAAAAACAAATACTGTATGCTAACACATATATATTGAGTCTAAAAAAAAATAATAATAAGGTTCTGAAGAACCTAGGGGCAGGACAGGAATAAAGACGCAGATGTATAGAATGTACTTGAGGACATGGGGAGGGGGAAGGGTAACCTGGGACAAAGTGAAAGAGTGGCATTGACATATATACACTACCAAATGTAAAATAGATAGCTAGTGGGAAGCAGCTGCATAACATAGAGAGATCAGTTCGGTACTTTGTGACCACCTAGAGGGGTGGGATAGTGAGGGTTGGAGGGAGATGCAAGAGGGAGGAGATATGGGGATATATGTATACGTATAGCTGATTCACTTTGCTATACAGCAGAAACTAACACACCATTGTAAAGCAATTATACTCCAATAAAAATGTAAAAAAAGAAAAAAATAGAATGGACTCTTCTAAAGCCAAATGGAGTCACTCTGGTTAATGTTTTATTTCCTGGAATGTATCAACTACTTTTCTCAACGACTTCAAACATTTCATTCGCGCCCAGTTTCTGTTACTTTGATACAAGTAAAGAACAATCATTACTATCATTTGATTAAAGCTAAGACAAAGTTGTTAAGTGACATTTTAAAAGTTCTACATTTAGACCAGGTAGAATCAAGCTTCTAGTCCTGGATTTCAAGTCTCTAGGTATAATGCACTTTCCATTAAAGTATATTATATAACAAAGTAGACAGTGTTATGGACACATGACTTAAAGATATAAGGAAGAAAATTCAGTCAACCAAGTGTTTACACACAACCATATGTTTGGCATTGGGGCAAAAAAAGATTTTTTTTAAACCCTATTATGACTTTTTTTGTTGTTGTTGAGATTACTTTTCATTTAGATTTTGCTTTGGGGCATATGGTCACAATCACTTGGAACCATAAAATTCCTCCAACTCCTGTAACTCATATTTTTCTGTGACGTCTGACTTTAACTCTTCAGACTTATTTATGAAAAATGTTTATGTGGTCATCTAATTATATATTTCTTCTATATATAAATGCTATTTGAGGAAATGATCTTAGGTTTATGTCTGATTTTTATTGTTTAAACCCTTAAAAACCAAGGCCATTATAATTAATATGATTTAAAAGTTATTTTGGGAGTGTAGTCATTTTTGTGCATACTATGTAAGTTAGAAATTTTAATTCTAGTAGTTTTCAGGTGGATTCCTTAAGAATTTCTGTATGCAAGATGTTTTTATCTATAAAGAAAGATAGTTTTACTTCTTTCTATCCCAACTAGATGCCTTTATTTATTTTTCTTGCCAAATATCTCTGGCCATAATTTCTAGTACAATTTGAATAAAAGTGGTGAAAGCAGGCATCTTTGTATGTTCTTGATCTTAAACGGGGAAAACATTCAGTCTTTCACCACTAAGTATGACGCTAGCTATGTGTTTTTGTAGATGCCCTTTATCAGATTGAGGAAGTTTCTTTATAGTCCTACATTGTTAAGCATTTATATCATGAAAGAGTGTTGGATTTTTTCAAATGCTTTTTCTGGCGCTATGGAGATGATATTTTTTTATTATTATGTTCATATGGTGTTTTATATTCATTGATTTTTGGATATTAAACAAACTTTGCATGTTTGGGACAGACCCCATTTAGTCATAAGGTGTTATCCTTTTTATATGTTGCTGGATTTGGTTTGCTAGAATTTGTTGATGATTTTTTTATATGTTCATAAAGGATATAGTCTATAGTTTTCTTTTCTTGTGATATCTTTGTCTTTATATTAGTGTCCTGTGGCTGCTATAAAAACCTATGACAAACTTGGTGGCTTAATACTGCATAAATTTATTTTTTAACAGTTCTGGTGACCAAGAGTCCAATTTCACTGGGCCAAAACTAAGGTGCTGGCAGGGCTGCACTCCCTCCAGAGACACTTGAGGGAGAATTTGTTTCAATGTCTTTTCCAGCTTCTAGAAATTAATTCTTTTGCTTAAGGCCCCTTTCTCCATTTGCAAAGGCACCTTTCTCTATCTTCAAAGCCATCAGTGTAACATCTTCAAATCTCTCTGCTTTCATCATTACATCACCTGTTTTCTGTTTCCATCTGCCTCCCTGTAAGTACACTTGTGATGGGTTTAGCACCCACCCAGATAATCCAGGAGAATGTCCTCATCTCAATAACCTTAATTTATTCATATCAGAAAGTCTCTTTTGTCATATAAGGTAAAATTTACAGGTTCTAGGGATTAGGAGCTTTATCTATTTGGGAACCATTATTTAGCCTACCTAGACTTTTTGGGTATTAGCTTAATACTGGCCTCAGAGTGAATTGGTGAGGTGAGGTGAGACAAAGGGATTGACTGCTAGTAGGTACAGGGTTCCCATTAGTGGGGACAAAAATATTCTAAAATTAGATAATGATGATTATGGCACCACCCTGTGAATATACTAAAAAATTACTGAATTGTATATTTTAAGTGGGTGAATTGGACAGTATATGAATGATATCTCAAGGAGGCTGTATTTTATTTTAAAAATACAAAATAAACAAACAAAAAACAATAAGGAAGTAAGGGTTTTACTTTCTTTGCTTCTGTAGCATACTTGTAATGGGGACTTGCCTGGCTGGTAATCCTCTGGAAAATTAAATTCAATTAGTAGCACCAGGAAATAACAATAACGAAAAGAAAATAATTGAGTGAGACCAGGTTATTTTGGCAACCAGTAGTGAGATTTGGAGTTTGTCAAACTCCTGATCTCCTGGCAAATCTCCAGCTCTCTTAATATTCTATGAATACATGAAGTGAAGATTACAACATTACTTATATTTTGATTAAGCTATTAAATATATTAAGTTCTTATTTAGTGTGCATGTCACGGTATGTATTGACTTAGTAAATTAACAAATACAATTCAGGATCCCATATAATGGAAGTGCATGGTTCGTATTGCAGGTAGTATTCTTGATGTGTCTAAAGAGAAGATTTTAATCTGGAAACAAAGCTAGAAGTCGGGTACCATAAACAGAAAGCCTGTTTTGAAAAAGCCCTAGAAAAGAGGGGGAAAAAAATGAAAGGCCTGGATGCAATAGCATTGGTCTTCGAATGGATTGAAAATCTGTGTGACTAAAAGATAGAATGTGAGGAGAGTGGGAAGTAAATGGGTTGGGAGGTAAATGAAGGCCAGGGAAGACATAAGAAGGTAACTTGATTTCATCCCCAATGGGAATGCATTGAAGAACCTTGAGCAACTGAGTGATATAGTAATATTTCAATAATAAAATATTACTCTTGTCATACGTGGATGGAAAAGAATGCAATAACTTACTTAAGGACATCAATTTTGAGAGTATTTTAGCAAGATAAGTAAGAGAACATAGTCTTAATTACTCTAGTGACAAGAGGGACTAAGAACGGTAGGAAAAAATTAGGAAATATTTAGGAGGTAGATTCAAGTAGAATTGGGAATGCATTAGGTATTTCAGGAGTGAAAGGACTTCAGTCATGATGTCATTATTATTATCCTTGTTATAACTTGGTTAACAAAGAGGATAATGGTGTTATTTCAGTAAGAAAATATGTTTGTGGAATTTGGGAAGTAAATAAAGAGTTCAGCTTAGGTATACAGAGAGTAAGGTGCCTGCAGGGGACATACAAGTATGCATTATGGAAAGGAAACTCAGAAGAGAGATTAGGACTGCCATCAGAGTATGGACAATTTGAACCATAAGAGTTTTGTAAGAAACCAGTGAGAAGAGAGGTAAGTCCTGATTAACATCAACACTTCAGGATAGAGATGAGGTTCAGAATGAAGAAACAAGAATTAGTCTGTGACAGAAGGGAAAACTCTTCCACTGCATTTTTTTAAATCTGAAATAATGTCAAAATTACCAAGAATTTTAAGAATAATTACACACAGTTATCAGAGCTTTGCTGAACTGATAAATTTCTGTCTCAAGATAGACATTCAACAAAAGAGAATCCTCAATAAATTATGTTGTAAGTTGCTAGCATACAACTAAGTTTACTCTTGGCTGTACTGTGCTTTCATTTTCTGGTCCTGTAACTAGTGAAGTCTTTAGAGAGCTGGTCAGTGAACTGTTCTTTTACAATCTGTGATGAGATAAGGAACTTGTGCCAAAATGTAAATCAACTAAGGCATGCAAGGAACAGAAATCAACTGTTTGGTTCAGCTGACATTTGAAGAGTAGGAGATATACAAGACTTTCTAAATGAAGGAAGCAGTGTTGGTATATATTCTGGCACAATCATCTGATCTCATCAGTAAGATAGAGTTATCAGATTGCCATTTGAGCAGCACTGCTGAGAAGTTTCCTTTCCAGCCTTGACTGAACAGCTTGGATCAGACCAAGTTCTTCTACACAGAACTGTTATGAAACTGAATAAAAAATATTTAAAAAAATAGCTTTGCACACAACAGAATACAGCCAAGGCAGCTAGAACTTGCAGGATCAAGATCCCTAAGAGAAAAGAAACACAGCAAAGTGAGTCTTATATTTACCACTTTACTCACTCAGAGAATTTGTTGATTTCTAAGCTGTACACATATTGGACAAGAGGGCAAGAAAGCACAGAAAAACCAGTTTCTAGGAGATGATAGTCTAAGCAAGAGTTTATAGCAATGTTACAACACTAGGGAAACAAACACTTGAGCTCTAGAACTCCCTATAGAGTTGTAAGAATGAAATGAGATAATGCATCAAAAGTCCTGGAGGAAAGCCTTCCCAGAGAAGAAAAAGAAAGCATGCTTACTTGGGAGCGTGGAGGATCAGGGAGATGGAAGAACAATGCCATATACTATTCTGGAGGGTGAGGGAGAAGATATTTTCCAAAAGGGCAGAAAAGTTCTAAGTCCCCCAGTCACAAAAATATTAAAGACAATAAAGAAAATGAATGGGTCCCTAGTTCAGAATATTAAGAGTTCTTTGGTAAGAAGTTTCAGTGAAGTAATGGAGATGGCATATTATTAGGACTGAGTGGGAGCTTAAGTAGGAAATACTGGGCACTCTTGAAAAAGGTTGATACTGAAAAAGAGTATGTATTTGTAACATGATGAGTTGTCGATCGCTTGACATTTTTTTTAACTACTCTGAACTTACTAGCAAACAAATTAAAAAGTTCTTTTGATTCCTTTTTACATAAAGAAGAGCCATGCTTACTATTGGGTTAAAAAGTATGAAACTTGGGGCTTCCCTGGTGGCGCAGTGGTTGAGAATCTGCCTGCTAATGCAGGGGACATGGGTTCGAGCCCTGGTCTGGGAAGATCCCACATGCCGTGGAGCAACTAAGCCCGTGAGCCACAACTACTGAGCCTGCGCGTCTGGAGCCTGTGCTCCGCAACAAGAGAAGCCACGATAGTGAGAGGCCCGTGCACTGCGATGAAGAGTGGCCCCCGCTTGCCGCAACTAGAGAAAGCCCTTGCACAGAAACGAAGACCCAACACAGCCAAAAATAAATAAATTAAAAAAAAAAAAAAAGCATTACTGAGGGATCTCAGATTCTTTAGTTATTCTTTCATTGCATTTAATTCAGCACACATTAATTGTGAATTTCATATGCCAGGAATTGTAATAAAATTCTGAGCACATATAGATAAGTAAAATGAAATTTCTGTCCTCAGTAGTTCTCAGACTAGGAAGCTATTAGTAAACAGTGTGACATATGCTAAACATTATCCAGGAAAGCACTGAAAAATATGGTTGCAATGAGGAAAGATTACTCAGCTCCCTCTGTCAGAAAGCTTTTACTATTATTTTGACAGTTGTACTCTTGGAGATAAACTACATAGCCCAAGGGTATGAGGCAATACTAGTCCAACAGAAGAAAAACTAAGATTTTTGGGGGGGTTTGGAGGGGGTGTGGGTAGAAGGCATTTCTGTGGTCCTCAGATCACATCACGTGCAGTATAACATTCTGTCTACTCACTCCAGCCAAGGGTATTCTCAAAAGCTTTGAAAATAACCAAAATTTGGGTATGCACAGCTTATTGATACATAGATAACGTGGAAGAAGAATATTCCACATTTACAACTTGAAGACATGATGCTTGTCAGAAATGGTGTGTGCCAGCATGATTGTGCTGTTTGTAATGACTGCCCAGTTCACTTTTTGTAAGGGAAACTGATTTTTCCTCAGGCTACTGCTGAGAAGAAATATCCTATACCCTGTTATCCTGCTGCATAAAGGCAGCTGACAGACAAGTGAGGAGACCCTAATTCAAGGACAGTCAGCGTTCAGGTGGGCTGTGGACTATGTGCTGTATGCACTATCTCAGAAAGCTTATGTGTGCCATTACCTCTCTCCCACTTTCTTACTTTCAAATAAAAGAAGATAAGGAGATTTTGCCAGTTGGTGGTAAAAAAAAGAAGCTGGGAAATGCTGTGAAGAAAAATCAGGGTCTGGGCAAGTCAAAGCCATGTACACGGCATGAGATAACTAAGCTTTAGGGTAAGATGAGGAGGAAGTTGCTTGTCAATGAAACTGAATGAAGTAATTGTGTTGATAGTCTTGAATCATGCTATATCCAATACCCAAAATCCTATTGCCAAAATTCCTTAGAGGCCCTATGAATCCAGAACCACCTTCCAGCTATAGTTTTCCTGAAGACTTAATTTATTAATTTCCATTCCAACAGTTCCATGATTCTATATGTGTCTTTATAATAAGCTATTTCATAAACTACATATGTGGATTTTTTTGTGCCATGGTTCCACAAATGCTGGAAACAGGTTTATGTGCACTGGTAAACTATGGGGAAGTTATTCAGAGCCAGGGTCAAGCCATATGGTCACACATAAGAATTAGGTTCCTAAATAGGGGTGATAAAAATGGAAATCAAGGTCTAGAGTCTTAAGAAATGAAACTAAAACAGCAACAACAACAAAAAAACAGCCAAAAACCAGGGTAAAAGTACAAATCAGGATATAGGATGGCACTGGGAGATGTGCTCTACTAGTCAGTACACCAGAGTTGTAAAGGAGAGGTTGCAGAAACACCAGTGTAGAGAGAGGTTGCACAGTGAGAGAGAAAGAGAACCGAGAAGAGAGAGAATGAGAGATAACTGCCTTTCAATTTTAAATAGTCCAAGAATCCACCCGTAACAATAAACGAAGTACTGCAAAAGAGCTTTGATATGCACACTTTAATTACTATAGACACATAAATTATGGAGTACTTGTGCCACGATGTGAAACACTCAGAATTTTCATCATTCTTCATTTGAGAAAATGGAGCCAAGAATTCAAATAAAAATGTTGTTCATGCTATAGAAGAAAATGCACAATTTATTTTTTATTTGTTTAATGAACTGAACCTCAGAGCCACCAAACTGGATTACTTTGATTAAATCCAGTTCTCAGTAAAATTATTCTACACAAAAGAATCGGTTTTTGTACTTATATCCTCTAATTGTTGATGCATTCATTGTTTTCATTATCTTGAGTTAAATACATATCATTCATTCAAAGACATCTTTTTAAAATTATATGTCTTCATGAAGACTATATAGTACTATGTTGTGTGCTTTTAAATCTATACATAAATAAATGTTATTGCATCCCTCATTCTAACTTTTTTTAAAACTGCAATATGGTTTTTAACTCAATCGATGTTAATTATATGGATCTCTTCCTAACTGTGACTGCCTATAATACTTCATGGTATGAAGATACTATAATTTATCATTCTCATAGTTATTGGTATTTAAATATTTTCAACATTTCCATTTTACAAATAATCTGGCAATAAACACCCTTGTACAGGTTTCCTGGTCTAGAGGAATGAGAATGTAGCTAGAATATATAACTGGAAGTTGAGAAACTTTTCATGTGCCTATTGGCCATCTGTATGTCTTTGGATAAATGTCTATTCAGGCTTCTGCAACTTTTTAATTGGGTTGTTTTTTTTTTTTTTTGATACTGAGTTATATGAGCTGTTTATATATTTTGGATATTAACCCCTTATCAGTCATATCACTTGCAAATGTTTTCTCCCATTCAGTAGGCTCTCTTTTCATTTTGTCAATGGTTTCCATTGCTGTGCAAAAGCTTTTAAATTTAAATGAGTCCCATTTGTCTATTTTTGCTTTTATTTCCATTGCCCTAGGAAGCAGATGCAAATAAATATTGCTATGATTTATGTCAAAGAGTGTTCTGCCTATGTTCTTTTCTAGGAGTTTTATGGTTTCAGGTCTTACACTTAGGTCTTTAATCCATTCTAAGTTTATTTTTATTTATGGTGTGAGGACATGTTCTAATCTCATTCTGTTACATATAGTTGTCCAGTGTTCCCAGCACCACTTATTGAAGAGACTATATTTTCTCCATTGTAAATTCTTGCATACTATGTCATAGATTAACTAAACATAGATGTGTGGATTTACTTCTGGGCTTTCTATTCTCTTCCAGTGATCTATGTGTCTGTTTTTGGGCCATTACCATACTGTTTTGATTACTGTAGCTTTGTAGTGTAGTCTGAAGTCTGGGAGGTTATACCTCCAGTTATGTTCTTTTTTCTCAAGATTGTTTTGGCAGTTCTGGGTCTCTTGTTGTTCCATATAATTTTTAGGATTATTTGTCCTAGTTCTGTGAAAAATGTCCTGGGTATTTTGATAGGAATTGCATTAAATCTGTAGATTGCTTTGGGTATTATGGACATTTTAACAATATAAATTCTTCCAATCCAAGAATGTGGGATATGCTTCCATTTCTTTGTGTCATTTTCAAATTCTTTCATCAATGTTTTACAATTTCAGAGTATAGGTCTTTCATCTTTTGGCTGAGTTTATTCCTAGGTATTTTATTCTTTTTGATGCAATTTTAAATGGGATTTTTTTTTTTTTTTGCATTATCTTTCTGATAATTATTAGTGTATAGAAAAGCCACAAATTTCTATATATTAATGTATACTGTAACTTTACTGAATTCATTTATTAGTTCTAATAGTTTTCTGGTGGAGACTTCAGGGTTTTCTATGTATAGTATCATGTCATCTGCAAATTGTGACCGTTTTATTTCTTCCCTTTCAGTTTGGATGCCTTTTATTTCTTTCTCTTGTCTGATTGCTGTGGCTAGGACTTCCAATACTAATAGAAGTGGTGAGAGTAGGCATTCTCATCTTTTTCCTGATTTTAGAGGAAAGGCTTTCAGTTTTTCACCATTGAGTATTATGTTAGCTGTGAGTTTGTCCTAAATGGCCCTTAGTATATTATATGTTCCCTCTATACCCACTTTAATGAGAGTTTTTAATCATGAATGGATATCAAATTGTGTCCAATGCTTCTTCTGTGTCTATTAAGACTATCATGTGAATTTTTATCCCTCTATTTGTTAATGTGACATATCTCATTAATTGATTTAAGAATATTGAACTATCCTTGCATCCCGTGAATAAATCCCACTTGATCATAGTGTATGATCCTTTTAATGTATTGTTGGATTCTGTTTGATAATATCTTCTTGAAGATTTTTGCAACTATATTCATCAGAGATGTTGACCATTGACACTATTTTTTTATAGTGTCTTTATCTGGTTTTGGTTTCAGGGTCATGGTGACCTCATAGAATGAATTTGGAAGTGGCCCATCTCTTCAATTTTTTAGAATAGTTTGAGAAGGATAGGTATTAGTTCTTCTTCATAAGTTTGGTAGAATTCCCCTGTGAAACCAGCCATTCCTGGACTTTTGTTTGCTGGGAATTATTTTTTTATTCCAAATTCAATTTCATTACTAGTGATTGATCTGTTCAGATTGTCTATTTCTTCCTTATTTAGTCTTGGTAGGTTGTATGTTTCCAGAGATTTGTCCATTTCTTCAAAGTTTTTCAATCTGTTGGCATATAACTGTTCATAGTATCAGTTGTTATTTCTCCTCTTTCATTTATTATGTTTATTTGCATCCTCTTTCTTTTCTTGTTGATGAGCCTGGCTACAGGTTTATCAATTTTATTTAACTTTAAATAAAAACAGCTCTTGCTTTCATTGATTTTTTCTGTCTTTCTTTTTTTGGGGGGGGTCTCTAATTTATTTATTTATTACCTCTGATCTTTATCATTTCCTTCCTTCTGCTGACTTTGTGCTTTGTTTGTTCTTCGTTTTCTAATTCCTCTAGATGGTAAGTAAGGTTGTTTGTGATTTTTCTTGTTTTTGAAGTAGGCCTGTATTGCTATAAAATCTCTTAGTACTGCTTTTGCTGCATCTCATAGATTTTGGAAAGTTGTGTTTCCATTTTCGTTTGTCTCAAGGTCTTTTCTGAATTCCACATTGATTTCTTCACTGACCCACTGATTTTTCAGTATCATGTTTAGTCTCCATGTGTTTGTTCTTTTTTCATTTTTTTCTTTCCTTCCTTCCTTCTTAAATTTGTTGAGGCTTGTTTTGTGACCTAGTATGTGGTCTATTCTGGAAAATGTTCAATGCATGCTTGAAAAGAATGTGTATTCTGGATCACTTATGTGTTCCTCTGTATCACCTACATTTCAGCTATTGTGTTATTCAGTCCTGACTGGTTCTTTTTATATTTTCTAGTTCCTTGCTAAAATTCTCACTGTATTCATCTATTCTTCTCCTTAATTCAGTTACCATTCTTATTACTAATGCTTTGAATTCTTCATCTGGTAAATTGTTTATTTCTGTTTCATTAGTTGTTTTTTCAAGGGTTTTCTCGTGCTCTGTTAATTGAGACAAATTCCTCTGTCGTCTCAGTTTGCTTAACTGTCTCTATCTCTATGAAATTAGGTGAAACAGCTATCTGTTGCAATCTTGAAGAGGTGTCCTTATGTGGGAGTGTCCCTGTAGAGTCCACATGTGCCCAGTGGCTTTGATGGGAGAGCTGGATTTGATGTGAACATAAGACGCATCTTTCTTCAGGATGTGCTGATAGCTATCACCTTAGTAGGAGGTGGGGCTGGAGATGAAGGGGGTAGGGCCAGAGCCAGGTGTGAACCAATGCTTCTCCTCTGCTCAGTGGCCATCACCAACCTGTAGGGGAGAGGACTGGGTCCCAAACTGCTGTAGCAGAACCTCTAAGGATTGGATCTGAACTGGCTCCATTTCTTTTAAGTGTGTGCTCGCCCTACTCCCAGCACTGGCAACTTGGCCCCAGAGGGGAGCAGTGCTGGAAAGAGAGGGGCTAGTGTGTGCACTCAGCATGGGTTGCGGTGTGGGCTGTGGTGGTCCAGCTAGGTCTGAGACCTGGACTCTTCTGATGGCTGCCTGTGTAAATGCCAGTGATGACTTCCCCTGCTCTGCTCAGATGCCACTTCAAGTCTGATCCTCCTTTGTCCCTCACAGCTGAGCTTTCCCCCTGGCCTCTACTCCCCTCACCCCGCTGAGGAGCTGAGTTGTGAAGCAACCAGGGCTGGAACATTTGTTTGGATCATGCTGGGGTGCATGACCAGGTGGTAGCTGGAAACAGGTGAGCTGCTCTTGTCGTTTTCAATCTGCCCTCTCCACCCAGCTTCAGAAGGAAGCAAGCACGTGTGCACTCCTCAGGAATGGAGTCCAGTCTTCCCACAGGCCTCCTGTTAGTCTCACCATCCCTCCAACCAGTCAAGGGGGCTTGCCTTCCCTATGTCCCAACCCAGGCCTGGGGTGCCCAGTATGTAGCTTGAACTGCTCACTCCCCAGGGCAGGTCTCTGCCCATGTATTCTCCCTTTTCCTCTCAGTCTCCTCCTGTGGGCACAGGTCATGACCCGATCACTTCTCTTCCATTCCTACCCAATTCCATGTGGCTCTTACTTACAACCTTGGTTGTATAAGAGTATTTCTGCCAGTTAGCTTTTAGTGAGAATTGTTCCAAATGTAGATTGATTTTTGATGTGTTTGTTGGAGAAGGTGAGATCCATGTCCTGCTACTCTGCCATCTTGATCTCCTCTCTGCAATAATATGTTAAATAGCAGGAGTGCTTTTGTTTATCCTAGTTGCATCACTGGAATTCTCCTAAAGGTTTAGATTGAAACTGAACCCTCCATGCTTTTAAATTTTTTAAATGGCTACACAAAAATTCACCAATTTTGATAAGTTTTATTTTTTTTTAATGCACACTGATATGACAGCTGTCACAATACAATCTAACAAAATAGTTTTGAATGAAGTTAAAGACAACAAAGCTCTACTGGAGACGTCTTACGGAAAAAAAAGACAAATGAATTTTTTGGCCAACCCAATACCTGTATCAGTGTTCATTTTGACAAAGAATTGTAGTAATATTAGATGTTAACAATGGGGGAACTGGGTGAGGGGAATACGGGAACTCTGTACTATCTTTGTATGTTCTCTGTAACTCAAACATTATTCCAAAATAATGAGGTTATTTAAAATGAGAGATTTCCTGGGGGGTTTTTCTTTAGTTTTTTGTTTGTTTGATTTTGCATCCTTTATCCAGTTTGGTTGTTCCAGATTTTTAAGATAAAGAGATACAGGAATTGTCATGGTCTTACCTCCTTAATCTTCTCCTAGTAATCAATTAGCTTTTCTTGATATCAGTTTCCCAGTATGTGCCCCATTATATCTTCTAGATTAGACAAGAGGCTGGAATAAGGGTAAAACAACAGCAGGATAATTTCAGACCCCACAGGAACTGGACTGTGCATTGACTCTCATTCCCAGAAAACCATTTCTACCACCTATAACTTGGGATTGTAGGCTATGACACAGCCACAGATTCTAAAATTCCTATAAAAAATGTTTTACTTGTGCATTAAAAAATAAGTATAATTTAAAGATAAATAGCAGATTGTAGGCCATATACCTATAGTGTCTGCTTTTGTGTACTGCTTGATAAATCTCTCTTACAGTATTTAAATCACGCCAGCTATTCAACGAAATACTCTAACAAAGAAGCAAGCTAAAATTAAAAATATATATAATCATAAATCGTTGTTTCATGATTCCTACTTCTAATTAAATTATTTTGTTTTGGAAACCTCTATGCCACACTTTTTATTCTTCATATGCTGTCCATCTGAAAGATGGCTGCCAGGACTCCCAAGGTATTCATGAAACAGATGCCAGTCTATGTTACTATTCTAGTTACATCAGGGCACAGCCGAGGAAGTACCACCTCCCAATATGTTCTATAATTTGGATCAAAAACCTTCAATATTTACTGCCAAACCCAGTATGGCAAGGAAATTCATGTGCACCCTTTGGCAATGCATATAGTGGAATCAGAATAGTCAGAAACCATCCTTCTTCCACTATGGCAAGTTCCAAATTTTTGTGCCTTTTTTTCCCCCTTGCAATTTGCTCTTTGAAGAAACTGGGTCATTTTCCCTTTGGATTTTACACAGGCTGGGTTTTGCAAATTGCAATCCATGGTGCTGTTTAACATGTTTATCCAACTATCTGCCCAACTATCTGAATTGCTTCTGTAAAAATAAACTTCCCCATATCAGCTATTTCGGTTATCCTGAGCTATAGTTTGTACAGTAAAGGAAAACTAGACAAATTCTTGATTCTTTCTCATTATTTATCAGGTTTTCAAAAATAATGAATTGGTTCCCTAGCATCCTTCAAATGTGTTCATGAGTTTTTTTTTTATTTATCATTATGAACTCATGGATTAAAATACATTTGAAATATTTCAATCAATTTCTATTGTTGTTGTAATTATATTCAAATTGACCCAAATTTGGTCAATGGATCCTAAATAAGTTGGCTCCTGAGTCCTTTGACTCAGTTTAGAATTCTTTGATAGCTTCCTTTTTTCCTGGTAATGACAAAATTCTCCAGATGCATTTTGGAATTTCCTAGATCTGGAATGAGATATGTCTTCAGAGTCCTAGTTCCTCTTAGTGAGACATGATATTTAGAGACCATAATCCAAGCACTATGGTTAATCCTTGTTTCTAGACCTTTTCAGTGAAAAGGTCCAGTAAATAGCTTTTGATAAAATATTTATTGAGTTTACATAGGTATTTCTAATTTTAACTTAGAACTTTTGGAATTTTAACTTAATTTCTTTAATCTTGTATATATTTCTTCTTTTTCCCATTCTGAAAATCTCATTTCTCAATGGCACCAACCTAATACTTTGTTTGTTTGTTTGTTTCATCACATGCTACAAACATAACAGTCTCAGAATTGCAATACCATTATACCAACACAATCATTGAAGAAAACATTTTAAGATTTTTTGTTCTTTTTGTCCTCAAGTTTATACCACCTGGGATGTGGTAATTTAAAATAATTCCTGATACACAGTTATGGTTATCTATTACTTTCTCCATTTAATTTTTATGAATTACTGTAAATTTTGTTTTATAATTATAATTATGTAAAATATGTACAATTTTCAAAAATAAAATCTGCAAAACAAGTTACCTTCAGAAAAATCCAGCTCCTTTTTGCTTTCCCCTCTACTATACTATTTTCCTTTATAATTTATTTAAGTCTTTTAATTCATCTTTGCATTTTAATATTTAAAAGGCATACATATATTCATCTACTTTTGTTAGATGGATAGATGAATATATGGTAGATATATGAATATATGTAATTTTCTACACCATGCTGTTTTCACTTAATGTAATTTGGAGATACCAGAGTAGGAGTATTTAGAAATGTCCTTTATTGCTTTTCCACCTGCAAATTACTCCATTCAGCATTATATCAACATTGTTGGATATCTTTATAAGGTCAATTCTTCCTTCAAAAACACGGTATGTCTTTTCATTTGCTCAAGTCTACCTTTGTGTATTTCTAGAGTCTTCTATGGTTTTTTTCATATAGGTTAGCTCCTGTTAAATTTAGGCTAGGTTCTTTGTTTATTTAACGGCTTGTTGATTTGTTTTGTTTCATTATCTTATATGAGGTTTTTACTTCTATATATCTTCTAGTTGAACTTTGTTTTATTTTTGAAAGTTATTGATTTTTTAATGTCAACTCTATAACTTGCTAACTTTTCTAATTCTCTTTCTGTTTGGAAGAGTTTTCCATTGATTCTGCTGTGTCTATTGATTATGATATATCATATTATGAAACATTATCATATCAGTTACAAATAAAGGTGGCTTTACTTCTTCCTTTCCAATATATACCTTTAATTTTTTTGCTAGTCTAATACTTCCAAAGCAATATTGAGTAATACTCCTTACACAGTGTTAAAGAGAGGTGGGATATTTTTCTCGACTTTATAAGTAAAGCCTTTAGTATTTCCACAGTAAATAAGATGCTAGCTTAGGGACCGCAGTTTATGTATATTATCATGTTATTGAAATATCTACAAATTTACATTTTTCAACATAAACGGGTATTTAAATTTGTCTTGTTTAAAATACATAATGAGATTACTCTAAAATTTTCTCCTGATACTATATATAATAAATTATCTTAACTGGTTTCCAATAATGAACTACCATTGCATTACTAGAATTAACCCTAGTAACTCATCATGTTTTACTTTTAATGGGTCATGGGATTCTGTTTGCCAATATTTAATTTATTTTTTCATCAGTATTTATAAACGAATAAAATTTGTCGACAGTCTTCTTTATAGTCCAATCTTTGGCAAGTTTTAGAATTACAATTACATTCACATCATAGAAAAACTTGGAGTTTTCTTGTTGTTTTTTTCCTACTTTTTTGGTGAAAATATGTTAAGTAGTATTGGGATTATTTGTTGGGAGAAATCCCTTGTGAAATTTCCTGGAAATGATGAATTTGATGTGAAGTACTCTAATTTTTATATTTTCTGAGCTAAATGTCTTTTTAAAATTTCAATGTCAATTAGAGTCCTTCATGGAGACTTTCAAGAGAGTCTGCATAGGATTGTGTAAAGTAGCCTTATATTTTTAAATAGATTTTATTTTTGTACCTTCTCTTTTCTCCTGATTCTTAGGTTAGGTTTTTTATAGTTTGAAAATTATGTCAAAGAAGTGATTTTTGGTTATATTTATTAGTTCCACAGAGCTTATTAGGTGTACTAGTTTTTGTATAAATAATATGTTTTTATATTTATTAATTTTCTCTGTTCTCCTTTTATTTAAATTTATTTCATTGTTCTTTTGTTCTTTTGCTTTTTGGATTCAGTGTCAAGGCATTTATTTTAACTTTTTAATTTTTATTTATAGGTTTTAACGTTATAATTTTCTCTGAAAATTAATTCATTTATAATGGTAAAGGTTATAATACATTCTAAATTTTATCCTTATGTTCAAGAAATTCTGAAATCTTGGTCTAAATTTTCTCTGTAATCCAAACGTTGGTTGAAAATAAATCTTTAAATTTCCAGGAAAAAAATCTTTAAAATGATTTTATATTAACTATTTTATTGCACTTTGGTAATGAATGATGCTTATATTACTTCTATTATTTGGAATTTTTGAGGTTTCTTTTCATGCCTAAGACACAGCCAATTTTTATGAATATTACCTGCTTATTTGCAAAGGACGTGTGCTGGGAATTATTTTTGTCCCCTTGACTTTCATGGATTGAAGGAGATATATTAAAGTCAGCTTCTACCATTAGTATGCTATTGTCTCTTTCTAATTACATATTTGTATCTATTTTAAGAAAGCTGTTGCATTGTTTTGGGTGCATAATTATTAATAACTATTATGCCTTTACTGTGTTTTACAGTAAACAGCACTATAAAGTTTTCTTTCTGTATGTATTGATCTGAATTTCACAATGCTAAACTCAAGGTTGTGACCCCTGTTTTCTTTTTATTGGGTTGACCAAAAAGTTCATTCGGTTTTTTCCATAATATCTTACAGAAAAACTTGAACAAACTTTTTTGCTCACCGAATATTTAAATTTATCTAATATATCTTTCTCTATTTTTTTTACATTTAATCTTTCCAAACTTGTTTTATTATGTATCTTTCATAAATCATATATTTGCATTCTGCTTTCTTACTCAATTGAAAGTCTGTGTTTCTTTTTTATAGGTGAGTTAAGTTTATTTATATTTACTGATATGATTGATGTATTTCATCTCAGTTTTGTTATATTTGTCTGATACTTATATAGGGAGTCTTTCTCTATATGTACCACTTCATTTTATCTTTTTTAAATATTTTGGAAGATCTTTTGTTACTTAAATAAGTTACTTAACATTTAAAAATATGTTTTTAAAAATAGGGCAGGGCTTCCCTGGTGGTGCAGTGGTTAGGAATCTGCCTGCCAATGCAGGGGACACGGGTTCGAGCCCTGGTCTGGGAGGATCCCACATGCCGTGGAGCAACTAAGCCCGTGAGGCACAACTACTGAGCCTGCGCATCTAGAGCCTGTGCTCCACAACAAGAGAAGCCAGGACAATGAGAAGCCCGCGCACTGCGATGAAGAGTGGCCCCTGCTCGCCGCAACTGGAGAAAGCCTGCGCACAGAAACGAAGACCCAACACAGCCATAAATTAATTAATTAATTAATTAATTTTAAAAAAATAGGGCATTTTTGTCCTAATGGTCACTTTTATTGTTATATCTTTATTATAATGTCATTCTTTTTGCCAATTCTGTCTGGTTCCCTGCTATGAACAATATTGAAATTAGCTAGTCATCTCAGTCTTTCTTTTCCCTTCTCTCTCATTCAGTACCTAATCTGGAGCAATAAGTGAGCTTAATCTACTTGCCATATAGTTTCCCCATTTTCCCCTCATTTAAAAAAATCTATGTTGAATATACATTATCAGAGCATAAACTATTATAGCATAGATAGAGTACATATTATACAATATATATTATACACAGTATACATTACCTGAGTGCATATCATTACATACTATCTTCTCATATCCTTCATTTTATTTCATTTATAAGGAAAAGTATATATTGACTGTTTACTAGCAGTCATTATGCTAATACATTTCCAGTCTTTTAGTTGTCTAAATTTATTTACCAGAAGTAGATTCCTCATTATGGGCTCATGAGAAAAATATTCCCTAACATCTTGCATGTTCATTGCATGTCATGCATGTCTTTATATTTGAAGGTTTTCCTTTTTTTTGATATCTCAATATGTTACTTCATTGTCTTCTGGTGAATTTTTTTTTTTTTTTTTAAAGACACCAATTGTACTTGAACATTTGTTACTTTTTTTTTAAATTAATTAATTTATTTATTTTTGTCTCTGTTGGGTCTTCGTTTCTGTGCGAGGGCTTTCTCTAGTTGTGGCAAGTGGGGGCCACTCTTCATCGCGGTGTGCGGGCCTCTCACTATCACGGCCTCTCTTGTTGTGGAGCACAGGCTCCAGACGCGCAGGCTCAGTAGTTGTGGCTCACGGGCCCAGTTGCTCCGCGGCATGTGGGCTCTTCCCAGACCAGGGCTCAAACCCATGTCCCCTGCATTAGCAGGCAGATTCTCAACCACTGCGCCACCAGGGAAGCTCCTGGTGAAATTTTTGTTCTTCAAAAACCTCATGTTAATCTGATTGTCCTTTCCCTCATGGGTGACTTGTCCCTTTTGTCAAGTTTTTTTTCATTGAAGTTTTTCTGGTGTTGGTTGCTCTGAATACATCTATCCAGTGTGAATTTTCAAAAAGTAAGTTCGTCTTCTTTATGTAAGTTTATTTCTTGAATTATAATTTTAATATTTTTAAATTTGTTTCTTGGGTTTCGGTTTTGTATTGAGACAAATATGTTGGATTTTCTATTACATATATATATGTGTGTATATATGTATATATATACACACATATATATATACAGACAGATAGATGAAATATAATAGAAACATTATATTTCCCACTTTCTCTCAAATCCTTTTATCTATTTATGTAATTCATTTTGATTAAATAAAAATACATTTCCTCCTTTTAATCTTCTATTTATCTTTTGACATTATGTTTGTTCTAGTGTTTCTCTAATTCAGTATTTATTTCTGAAGTAATTTTGCTTTGATTTTTAATCTTTATTTTTATTGAAGTATAGTTGATGCACAATATTGTATAAGTTACAGGTGTACAATATAATGATTCACAGTTTTTAAAGGTTATATTCCATTTATAGTTATTATAAAATATTGGCTATCATCTCCATGTTGTACAATATATCCTTGTAGTTTATTTTATACCTAGTAGTTTGTACCTCTTAATACCCTACCCCTATATTACCTCTCCCCCATTCCCTCTCCCCACTGGTAACCACAAGTTTGTTCTCTATATCTGTGAGTCTGCTTTCTTTTTGTTATATTCACTAGTTTGTTGTACTTTTTAGATTTTACATATAAGTGATATCACACAGTGTTTTTCTGTGTCTGACTTAGTTCACTTAGCATAATGCCCTCCAAGTCCATCCATGTTGCTGCAAATGGCAAAATATCACTCTTTTTATGGCCGAGTATTCTAGTGTGTGTGTGCGTATAAAACATCTTTATCCATTCATCTGTTGATGGACAATTAGGTTGCTTCCATATCTTGGCAACTGTAAATAATGCTGCTATGACTACTGGGGAGCATGTATCTTTTTGAATTAGTGTTTTTGTCTTTTTTGGATATATATCCAGGAGTGAAATTGCTGGGTCATACGGTAGTTCTATTTTTAGTTTTTTGAGAAACCACCAATCTGTTTTCCACAGTGGCTGCATCAATTTACATTTCCACAAACAGTGTACCAGGGTTCCATTTTCTCCACATCCTCATCAACATTTGTTATTTATGTTCTGTTTGATGACAGCCATTCTGACAGGTGTGAGTTAATATCTCATTGTGGTTTTGATTTGCATTTCCCTAATGATTAGCGGTGTTGAGCATCTTTTCATGTGCCTGTTGGCCATCTACATCTCCTCTTTGGAAAAATGTCTATTCAGTTCTTCTGCTCATTTTTTAATTGGGTTGTTTGGAACAAGACAAGGATGCCCACCACTTTTATTCAAGACAGTTTTGGAAGTCCTAGCCACAGCCGCCAGAGAAGAAAAGAAAAATAAAAGGCATCCAAATTGGAAAGGAAGAAGTAAAACTATCACTGTTTGCAGATGACATGATACTATACATAGAAAATCCCAAAGATGCCACAAGAAAACTACTAGAGCTCATCAATGAAATTGGTAAAGTTGCAGGATACAAAATTAATATACAGAATTCTGTCGAATTTTTATACACTGACAATGACCTATCAGAAAGAGAAATCAAGAAAACAATCCCATCTACCATCACAGCAAAAAGAACAAAATACCGGACTTCCCTGGTGGCTCAGTGGTTAAGAATCTGCCTGCCAATGCAGGGGACACGGGTTCAAGCCCTGGTCCGGGAAGATCCCACATGTCACGGAGCAACTAAGCCCGTGTGCCACAACTACTGAGCCTGCACTCTAGAGCCCAT
Organism: Balaenoptera ricei; assembly: GCF_028023285.1. Classification (NCBI taxonomy): domain Eukaryota; kingdom Metazoa; phylum Chordata; class Mammalia; order Artiodactyla; family Balaenopteridae; genus Balaenoptera; species Balaenoptera ricei. The sequence continues at coordinate 74,209,015 of NC_082651.1, read as the reverse complement.
GAGCCACAACTACTGAGCCTGCATGCCACAACTACTGAAGCCCACATGCCTAGAGCCCGTTCTCTGCAACAAAGAGAAACCACCACAGTGAGAAGCCCACGCACTGCAACAAAGGGTAGCCCCCACTCGCCACAACTAGAGAAAGCCTGTGTGCAGCAACGAAGACCCAACACAGCCAAAAATTAATTAATTAATTAAAAAGAATAAAATACCTAGGAATAATCCTACCTAAGGAAATTAAAGACCTATACTTGAAAAACTATGAGACACTGATGAAAGAAATTGAAGATGACACAAACAGATGGAAAGATATAACATGTTCTTGGATTGGAAAAATTAATATTGTTAAAATGACCATACTACCCAAGGCAATCTACAGACTCAATGCAATCCCTACCAAAATACCAATGATGTTTTTCACAGAACTAGAAAAAATAATTTAAAAATTTGTATGGGAATACAAAAGACTCTGAACAGCCAAAAAAATCTTGAGAAAGAAGAACAGAGCTGGAGGAATCACATGCTCTGACTTCAGACTATACTGTAAAGCTACAGTCATCAAACAGTATGGTACTGGCAAAAAAAAAAGACACAGAGGTCAATGGAACAGAACAGGGAGCCCATAAATAAACCCAACACTCCTACAGTCAATTAATCAAGGCAAGAATAGACAATGGAGAAAAGACAGTCTTTTCAATAAGTGGTGCTGGGAAAACTGGACAGCTACATGTAAAAGAATGAAATTAGAACATTCTCTAACACCATATATAAAAATAAACTCAAAATGGATTAAAGGTCTAAATGTAAGACAGGATACCAAAAAACTCCCAGAGGAAAACATAGGCGGCACACTATTTGACATAAATCACAGCAATATATTTTTGAATCTGTCTCCTGAAGCAGAGGAAACAAAAGCAAAAATAAACAAATGGGACATAATTAAACTTAAAAGATTTTTCACAGCAAAGGAACCCATCAACAAAACAAAAAGACACCCTATTGAATGGGAGAAACAACAAAATGGGAGAAAATATTTGCAAATGATATAACTGATAAGGGGTTAATATCCAAAATATATAAACAGCTCAAACAACTCAATATCAAAAAAACAAACAATCCATTTATCAACTCTCTTTAGATGTCTTTTTATATCCTATCATATCATTTCAGAATTTGTCTAATTATGAATTAAGCTTTTTTTCATTATCTCTATCATTATCTTGAATTTTATGTCTTTTCTCAAAGAACTATGTTAAAATTCTCATCTTTTGGACTGCATGTTGTTCTTTCATACTTTCATGGTCTATAAACCAGTCTTTTTCTCATTATTATTACTGTTTTTAATAATGAATTTTTGTAGGATTCAAACATAATCCTTTTATGTTGTTTGAGATGAGTTTTTTTGGATTGCTATAGGAGAGGGAGATTTAAGACAGCTTTCTTGATTATTTTTCTGAATATTAGAAGCTATCAACAATAACTTGGTTACCTTTATAGCTACCCTGCAATAGCATCTTTTACCTTCTGAGATTTTTCTCGTCTTTCTTCCATGCACCTTCTTTTATCTGGCTCTTCTTTTTTGCCCACATATCTCTATTACTCAATCCAGATTCTACTCCTTGCGATTTCTCTTCAATATGTGGTTTTGTCCTGGAAGTAAGCATACATTATTAGGTTCAAAAAATCAATTGGAACCACACCACCTAGCTTTTTTTTTTTAGCCTTATATTTAGATGTGTTCTTAGATGCAATCATAAATAAAATAATTTCAATACACTAAGAAATAAAAAATCATAACTATTAGAAGTCTGGGAAAAAAAAAAAAAAAGAAGTCTGGGAACACACCTAAAGAGATACTATCTCTTTAACTTCCCATGTTTGTGATTATATAGTCAGAAAATTTTCCAAGGATATATCACACAGAAAGTTTATTCCATCCATCTTTCTTCTTTTGCAGGCCATTATTTTATTTTATTTTATTTTTTAACATCTTTATTGGAGTATAATTGCTTTACAATGGTGTGTTAGTTTCTGCTTTACAACAAAGTGAATCAGGTTAAAATGAGCCATCTTCTCTGAATTACAGGTTAGGCTTTGTCATCACCTGGTTTTATTCAGACTTTTCCTAGTCTCTTTGCAGCCACCTGTGAATCAGAGCCTGCAGTGCCACATAGTTTGCTATTTTCATGTCAATTCACCCATGCTTTCCACACTGAGAGGGAACCCCTCAGTTCAGGGAAGATAATTTGTTGTGACTTAGTTGTTAGATTGTCTCTCAACGTCATCAGAGTCCCCTTTGCCCTTCACATTTCCTCCTGCACAATTGTTCATACAGTAATTTGGTCTTAAAGCTATTAGTGGTTTGGCCCTAAAAACTATTATTTGGGAATTTATTTTGTCACTTAGTTTTGTTTTGAATGCTATCCATGCAATTTAGTGTTTTGATTATTGTTGGTTTTGTTTTTGCCATTTTATAAAATGAAATGTTGTTTTTGAGGGTGAGGGTAGAAATCGGGGAGATTTCAAAAACTTTACTAATTCTGCCACCTTCTTACTATGAAGCTCTTCTACTTAAATTTAGATTAAATATGTTAGACTATGAAAACTAAGAAAATTAAATATCTTCTTTTTACCACACTATAAGACAAATGTTACTGCATTTCATGTTTTCAATGGATTCCTAGAAACAGGTTATTGAGAAATGACAAGCATGTGGAACTGGGAAATATATGTCAAAAATAATTGATATGGAAAGATATTCAAAGCACTTCTAAGAAATTTTAATTGAAACAAGGCAAAAATTATAGATTAAAAATAAACTACTTGGGTTGCTTGATGTTTTTATTTAGACATGCTATTTTGCCTCATTAATACTCATCGTAAAAACTCGTATTATTCTTTTCCAATAGTAAGGTTCACTCTATAAAATTCAAAATAACCAATCATTTCCAACCATCAAGCCATGTTCTACTTTCAAGAAATTATTTTGTTCAGACTAAGCTAATTTCTAAACAATGTGTTAGAAATAAATACATTCAAACCTCTCAGGACACGCTTATCATTTTCTCAAGAATCTATAAAATCCCATTACTTGTTAATAGAGTTTGATGTAGATTGAAGAAAGATAAGTGTATCATAAATCACTTAGTGATGAGATCTCAAACTGAGCCACTTATTGATCCTTAACTCCTGTTTACCCTGCATCATGTTTAAGTATGCCAATTTCACTCTATTTGGTGAGATTTATCTGAATGCTAACACTTGAATTGAAAGAATGATTAAAGTCTATTTCCTTGAAAATAAATGGTATTCTTTTTCAACATGGAAGTGATTCTTAAATTGAAAACCAAGATTTTTTCTACATATGTCTACACATGAGATATACAAAAATGGCACATGATTTAATCTGTGCTCATTCTAACGAAAAGTGATCTGCAAAAACTATCCTATTTTTCTATTTAGATTGTAAGTGAGAAACAGTTGAAGTGGTAAATGAGTATAGGAGCTAGTGCTCCTACATATGATATATATACATATATATATATATATGAGAAAGAGTACTCAAATCCAAAAAATATGTAAAAACATAAAAATTTGGAATAGAGGAAGGTGACATATTAATATATACCTAATAGAGTAAAATATAAGATATTTAATGCAAGAATATGTTAATAAATCTGACATTACTAATGAAATGGATCATTTCTATAATCAAAAATTATCATAGTCTAATCAAAATCAGGAAGCTCTAATTTTAAAAATAAATAAAACTTCCTAAAAAGCATAAAATTTTTCATTTAGAGTGGCAGATGGCTAACATGTCATAAAAGGATCTCTTCTAATTTTCTTATAAGTAACTGTAAAAATAAAAAAATCTTTAAAAATTAATGTGCTACATAATTGAAAAGTAAGTCTAAGAGACAAACTGTTGCTAGGAATATTTTCTCCACCTTCAAAGCTTTTGGAGTGGGATCATAATCTTAAATGTAAAACTTTCATGAGAAAATGTAGGGGAAAATCAGCATGGTATTATGACTCACAAATTGGTCTTCACCAAAATTAAAACTTCTACTTTTCGCAAGACAGTTAAAAAAATGAAGAGGTAAACAACGTATTTGAAGAGTATATTCTCAATGCATACAAACTAATATCAAACTAAAGGACTTTTATCCAAAATATATAAATAACTTACAATCCAAAATAAAAGACAAAAGACCCAATTTAAAAATTGGCAAAAGACTTGAACGGATACTTCACAAAAGAAGACATACAAACAGCCCATAACCATGTGCAGAGGTGCTCAACTTCATTAGTCATCAGGTCAGGGAACCGCAAATTAAAACCACAAAGAGATACCACAACATGCCCACTAGCTAGCTAAAATTAAGAAGCCTGTCAATGCCAAAGGACAGAGGCTCCTTTAGATGATTCTACTGCTGCCTGAATCTCGGTATTTGGCTTCCAATTAAAGAGGAATTATGTGAGGAAATTCACTGGCTCATTAATAAAATTAAGCACTGATTTTCAAGCATTGGTAATACCGGGAAAACTTCAATCTTTGGTTCCTATCCCTCATTGATAACTTTGAATGATCTGCAATGTTTTACATGGTAAGAGAACCAGTGGATGTTCTTACAACCGGAGATAACAGTGAGATGAATGAGAGTTTTTCAAAAACAAGGAATTCTTAGGGAAACAAGATTATGAGATCCAGCCACTTTTTCCACATGGAGATTTTCCCTCCATTAGTCATTTTGGTTGTTCTTTGTTTAGCCTTCTTAAAGAAGTCAGTAGATTCCCTATCCATAAAGAGTGTCCCCAAATTTCACACATTGAAGAACTAGAAAAAATGCTGTCAGAGAGAATGGTCATGAGATTCTTAGGATAGGCAATGATCATAAAAAAGCATTCCCTGAAAAGTCAGAGTGATGGTTTATTTGGGAGAGATGTTTCCTTATATGGGTAATTTTTAAGTCTTTGTATCCAGAATCCACATTCAGAAAGTCATCAATGTGAAACTCTTAAAAAATAAAACAAAACTACGTTTAGAGATTCATGAATCCATTAGATCATATTTTGATATTTTCTTCATGAAAATAAGTGTGCTGAATAAATTCTGAATAAAGATGCACTGGGAAACTATTCAATGACTTGTGAGAGACTTTTAAGTAAAGAAATCTGAACTAAATAATGCATGAACATGCGTACTTGCCACTGTCTCCTTGATTTTGCTTAAAAGAGTGCCTTGCAAGAATAGTTGCTTATTAAATATTTACTAAATGAATGAAGGGTATATACTTAAATTCAAATAGGTAGATTTTAAAAAGACAGCTTCAGAGTGATGATAGATAGAAGGGGAGCAACGCCTTCAATTTTTAATTGTCAAGAAAAGAGATTCAACTGTGGTATGCTCAACCCAGTTGAGGAAATTGATTTGGATAAAAAATTATTCCCTGTGTACATTATGATTGAAGGGGATGGAGAAGAGAGGATGTGTAACAGTTATACAGTTGCTGGTTATTTGTGGGGGAAAAAAAATAATCAAATTCATAACCAAACTGATTTTTAAAGTATATTTTAATCAAGGGCATATCTTCTTCCTCCAAAAAGCCATCCTTGAACCATTCTGAATTCCATATTGCCAATTATGAAAATTATCATGCTCATTGGTTGAATGGATTTTTTGAAGTGACCATTTTGCCTCCAACTTATCACATGCCATTGAATCTATAAATCCCTTACCTTAGAGACATAAACACACTGACATTTTTTTAATTGAAAGTTTCTATTCATTCACCTTCTAGAATTGTTGCAAGTGCAACCAGAAATAAATTATTTTTTTTGGCCGCTCTGCACATCTTGTGGAGTTTTAGTTCCCCAACCAGGGATTGAACCCACTCCCTTTGGCAGTGAAAGCATGAAGTCCTAACCACTGGACAACCAGGGAATCCCCCAGAAATAAAATTTTCTTAATTGTTTGGCTCCACACTGATTACTGTTAAAAGAAAGAAATCAAGTTTTTCAAGAACTCAAGTATATTAACTTTTTAAAAATTTTTCTATTTTTCTCCCCAAATCCAATTATTTCTTTCACACTAGCCCCTGAGTAATGATAACTATTGAACTCTGAGTGATAAGACTTGCAAGGGAATTGAGAGAAGTGTGCATTCATACCTATTTACCACTAGAATTTAGTTCCAAAGCGTCACAGCCATGTTAAAGTCATACACCCTCCTGGCTTTCAGACAGGATTTTTTTTTTTTTTTTTTTTTTTTAGAGACAAAAGGCATTGAAGAGCATTTCTTACAAGTATATGTGAGTCTTGGCCACCTACTTCTGAGGACCACATTTGTTCTTGCATACCATTATAAAATGTTTATTTTTAAGAGTGATAATATGCAAGTCAGCTTCATTTTTCAGTGCAGTTCTTATTCTGTCTTTACAGAAAATCTTGTCATTCTGTTGCCCCAATCTCACAATATCTTGATTCACTGTTTACATTTTTCTTTTCTGCTTAAATGTTTTTACTCTTTATTCTGTCAGCATTGTCAGAAATAATCTATAGCTCAGCATACCTAAATTTGACATTGAACATCGACTATGTCTCTTACCCATTTCTTTCCTTATATTTTCTGCCAAAGCCTTCCCATCATTTCATACTTCAGAACGCACTGTCTTCTTCCTTTCCTTTACAGATTATGCTTCACAAGGGAACTTTCGCTCCTCCTCCGGAGCTTCTGTCAAACACAACTGACCTTTTCCAATTCTAAGTTTGTACTAACAGATTGGAAAGCCAAACATTTTACTCTTCTACTCCAAAATGTTTCTGAACATAAGTTGTCAACCACAGTACACAAGGCCCAACCTTGATATCTGAACTCAATTTGCTGGTAGGTCTGTTTCAACCTATTCAACCAGACATTGTTCAATGTAATGAAATATTTAATTTGCTTCCAATAGCTTCCTGTTTTCAAGTCACCTTACATAAAAACATAAAATTACTTTCCAAACAAATTATTTTTGGAGCCAAAATGACATTATTTTTTTAAACATATGTAATAATCTACTCCGACATGCTTGATTCACATTTGAACTTAAAGCACATTTTGGAAAACTACATCTACTGTTTCAGAATTATAGAGTTTTAGGAAATAACTGAAACAATAGGATTAATTCATCATAAGGATATTAAAAGTATTTAAAAGGTCATGTGAAGCAACTTTTTTAGAATGACGGAAGTGCAAATAGCAAATAGTTTAGCTGGACTTAAAGTTGCAAAGTTCTTTTTAGAATCTTGCTTAATTACTGACTTCTACTGTCACACCACCATTTTACAAAACAAAAGGCTACTGCAGAATATTGGGGTCGGTATGTTAACTAGGCAGGAATTTGTGAGTTTACCTTCAATATTAAGTTTTCCTTTCTTGTCATTTGTCTATATATAATTTTATTACTCTTATGTTTTCTTATGTGGGTTAACACCATACAATTTAGTAACACTGAGGAATTTATAACACTGTTTTACTCTCTCCCCGATCATTAATTAAAAGCATTTAATAGATTAAGCTTGATGTGAATCCCTCTGATATCATCTTAAACACCTCCATTGGTCCCCACAGTTCAGTCAGCATACATCGCTGATAAGCCACATCCATTTTGTTTGTAAATGTAAATGAAATATCTACACCAACTGAGAGTAAAGGAAGATAACGGAAAGCTTTCTGGCAGGAGGAGAAGAGAGGCAGGCAAATACTCTATACAGAGGATTACTCTGAACAGGAACATGGTTGTTTTTGATGCATCTGCTGCAAGAGTAGCAGACTTTCAGTACAGCTCCCAACTGCCCTGATCTCCTCAACAGCCCTGATGCAGAAAACTCTACAGGTAAAGTTCTTTGTCTTTCATATATTTTAAGATATTTGAATCTTGGCAATATCTGATAGATTTTACTGTTGTTGTTCAGATCAGTGATCAGTTAACTCCGGGAGCATTCTAAAAGATCCGTTTAGTCATTTTCAGTCTTTAATCCAAATTATTCCAGTTGACTAAATTTAATGATTTTTTTTTTTCACCCATGGCTGATTAAGTGAGTTGAATTGATTTGAACATTTTTTACTCTCATCCTCACTCTATATATGCCACATGATTGCCTTCTTCCATCTCTTTTTCCAATGGATGGACAGTTGGCTTTTTCCTTTGAAGTCCACTTAACTTTGTTTTGTTTGGGACCAGACTAACACAGGGATTACTGACTCTAATTTTTTTGCTGTTGTTTAAAGCAAAGACTTCAAAGACAATCAGGGCTGCCAATTCTTCAGTGCTATGACAGGTTTAGACATGTCAACTGTGCCAACATGACAACAATTTGTTGCTGTGTATATGGGTAACTGAGAGTCAGTGGGAATGGAATTATTTTACATGTTTGTGCATACTCATGTCACTTAACAAGGTTAGTGTAAGGATCTGACTTTTTGCCAGACCATTTGCCTATCAAGTTGCAGAACTGCTGACTATATTTGAAGAATATGAACAGAATGAGATGATGGCCTTTACTCCTAGGCAGCTGGTTTAGTATAGGAATCAGCAACATGCTTTCCCTGAGGGTCTGGCTGAGCAGCAATATTCAGTAATGTCCATGGGATAACAAGGGAAATAAAGAGAAGAAGATCATAAAAGAGAAAGATGAGAAAGTAAGAGATACTAAAGGAAGATGTAAATATTGGCAAATTGGTGATATTATCAATACTAACATCATGTAGAAGAATATTTTTCCCCTTGAATCTTTTCAAGCTTCATTTGAAAGTATCATAATCTACACAGGCCATTTTTAACACCTCAACTATTCTATTCATTTTAGTCTTGTTCATTTAATATCATTCACATCAAAATGCTCTGAATAAGTTTATTAATGAGTTTTTAATATCTGAAGACTTTACACATACTTTTCCCTCTGCTTGAGTGTCTCTACCCTGCTTGCTGACTGCTAATTGCTAAGCTGAAGCCTTTTTACCTGGCCTCTCCTCTAGGGACAGTTATCTATCTCCTTATCTGTCCTGCCATAGCATTCTGCATGTGCGTGTGTGTGTGTGTGCATATATATATGTATATGTACATATATATATGTACATATACATATATATATATCTCACAAACTGAAGTATAGGCTTGTAGGTTTATTCTCCCACTAGTACCCAACTCCTAACAGCAGACACTTGATCCTTTTTTTCTCTTTTTATCATTCAATGAATGTTTGAGGTAAGAATAAACACTGAAAAAAAATTGTTTTGAATGTAGACAAGCTCTTAAAGCAAGCATGCAAAAATAAAAGTGATAAACTAGATAAGGTGGCATTTTTTCTGTTTTTTTCTCTATTAACAGTATTAGTAAGACTGATAGCTACCATTACTGCATGCATACCATGCACAAATCCCATACTGAGTTATTTATATTCATAATTTAATTTGAATTTTACAAGAACCCTATGAGGTATTATTTATGCCATTGACAGGTGGTAGAACAAAATTTTGAGAGGTGAAATTTATTTCCACATTACTAAAGTGGCTGAACCTGAATTTACCTCCAGGCCCTCTATGCAGAGATCATACCCTTACCCACCACTCTTGGCTGCCTTTTGTTTTATTTCTATCTCTTATTGATATTATGTGTATTAAAAAATAATAAGGCCCATTTAACAATAAATGTTACATGTTTTATCTAATCAATTCAGATATTTTTGATTTTAAGATTGGTATTCTGATTCAAGATGGCATTATCTTCTTACCCTCTCAGGACCATTACAATGATAAGAAAGGAATAGAGAAGCATATGCTCAGAATAATGAGGAAAGTAGAAGAGAGCCAGGTGAGGCAAGAGATTTCAATTTTTTTCTGCAATTTAAAAAAGGAGATAAATATTAATTTTTTAAAAACCCAGAATATTAAAGCAACTTTCCAGAACACCCATAGACAGATAAGAGCCATGTGCAGACCTTGCTAGTCATACCTTGGAAATATTTGAAACTTGGAAATCATGTACTTAGAAAACAGAAGGGAAAGGTGGTGTGGAAAACAAGACTATTAATTGACAGTCTTCAATGGAGCTTTTACTTTCCCTCTACCACCAGGAAAAACCAAGTTACAGACTGCTGTTTACACTGCAGGTCAAATAGGAAAAAAAAAAATTATTCTCTAAACAAATTGAGGAGACTATCCGGAGAGAATTAGGACAGGTAATACGGGTTTTGGTATTCAAGACATTTGGGGGTATCCAAGTACTTACACCTCAAACAAATTTACCAGTCAACAAGGATTCACATTCATAAATCTCAGGTTATTGACTCATCCTTAAGTATGAATAGAAAACGAACTGCATTTGTTTAAATCCCGAGCATGGCAGAGCATGTTCAAAGTTTAAAGAGTGAGAGATAATAGATGAAAAAGGAGGAAAACATGTAAAAAAAATTGGGGTGAAAATAACTTTAAAACATTAGTATTTTTAAAAAGATTGCAGTTAATGAAGCCAAAAATAATGTTCATAGGAATTGTTCAATGATCAAGTCAAAAAAAAATCTTCCAGAATGCAGAACAAAAATATACATAAAAATGTTAAAGAAAATGTAATCTAGTGAGTTCAGTAATTGATAATGGGAATTCTAAAAAGAAAGAATGCAGCTAAAGAATTACATTTTAAAAATAATAACAATAATAAGGAATATGACCCAGTTAAAGGAAAACAGGAATCTTCTAATTAAAATTATACACAGTAACTAGCACAGTAAATAAAAATCAACACACTTAAAAATCTCATTGTAAAATTTCTAAACCCAAAGAATAAATACAAGGTACTAAAACCTAGAGAAAAGAAGAAAAAAGGTCACCTACAAAAAAAATTTTGAAAAGGGGGGGATCAAATTGGCTGCACACTTCTTAATAGCAATATTGTTTGCTAGAAGGCAATGAAGAAACATTCTCCATGAAAAAATTCTTTGAGTTTTACATTCACCCTAGCCATCAATTAAAGATGAATGCAGTTTTTTCAAACATGAAGAAATCAGAAAGTTTAACTGCCAACATATCTTCTCTTGCAAAGTGACTTGTAGATACACTGTAATAAAACAAAGATGACAATAAATAAAGACATACAGTCCAGAAAATATGTGAAGGGAAGCTGCAACTTTGCAAAAGACTTAGTAAACATACAATTCAGAGCAGAGACCGTGCAGAATTTCAAAGAGAAGTCTTCAGAAAAAATGAGAGGGGAACAGATGGAATGGAAAAAGATTTTATAGACAAAATTCACTGATTAATAATTTGTAAAAACTTAAGGTTATAATAAAGGTGTATAATGCAAGTAAAAAAATAATAACAGAAAAAGAAAGACTGCCAGTAATTTCAAGAAAAATTTTCAAATGTTGGACAAGAAAATCATGGTATAGAGCAAATGGGCCAAACTGAAAAAGGTACCTTCAAGAATAATGGGTGGAGTCACCCAAAGTTTGAATGGGTAAGAAACTGGAAGCTATCAGGGATGTGAGGAAGGAGCCATATTTCTCCCAAGAAGAAAAAGGGATGGCATTGAGAAACTCTAACAAGATATTAAAAGAAAATTAGCACTGTGCATTGAAGGCAAAGTTTACTTTGGCATGGTTTGGAGTAACATTGGCGAAGTGCAAGGAAGAATAATTGATATTAATATTCTTTGAATGGCACAAAAATCTTATTTGTGGAAAAGGAAAATAAATAATAATAGTATTCTACTAAGGATTTTCAGTGAATAATATGTACACTATCATCATCATGTAAACACATTTAACTGGAGTTTTGGGTGGGTAGGGAGAGAATTAATCTAAAGTTAAGCATGATGCCTTAATTATAGTTATGGAGTAAAATGTAAATGCAATCAACCTTGACAATGTAAAAGCTAAAGTAAAATGACAGAAACTGAGGTGGGAGGAAAGCTGGGGAACTAAATTGAAAAGAGGCTGAGAGTCTAAGCAACAAAACTCTCATTTATAGCAGGAAGTACGTAGATAATTTAATCAGTTCATAAATCAATAAACAGAGAGGCAAGTGTTTTTTAAAGATATAGATAGAAATCTAAAAACAATGTTTTTCAGACTTCCCTGGTGGCGTAGTGGTTAAGAATGTTCAAGCCCTAGTCCGGGAAGATCCCACATGCCACGGAGCAATTAAGCCCGTGCGCCACAACTACTGAGCCTGCGCTCTAGAGCTTGTGAGCCACAACTACTGAACCCACATGCCACAACTACTGGATCCCAAGCGCCTAGAGCCCGTGCTCTGCAACAAGAGAAGCCACCACAGTGAGAAGCTCGCACACCACAACGAAGTGTAGCCCCTGCTCTCCGCAACTAGAGGAAGCCTGCGTGCAGCAACGAAGACCCAATGCAGCCAAAAATAAATTAATTAATTAATTAAAAAAAACAAAAACAATGTTTTTCATAATATAACCTGTTATCTGATTTGATTTTTAACCCATGCGCATGTATTAATTTGATAAGAATTTAAGAAGAATTTAAGGAATAGTCTTTAGACTTAGATTTTAGATTTCACACAATCTAAAATGGTTTGGTGCTTCCTTGCACTTGTACTTGTCTCACCAGAAGATTTTCACATACTTTGACCACAGCTTCTTCTTATTGACAATGATTGTAAGACATCATCAACTGTGAGATAGTGATACATCTCAATTTCAGAGATATTATAGTGTGAAAATAAAAATGAGGGCCTTAGATCAGTGCAATAAGGTAAATCAGATTTAATTCAGACAGATGGCCCTATTCACCTACAAGAAAATGTAACGGAAACCACTACAAAGTTGAATAGCTAATAGTGAAAAATATTGGTTCATTTCAAAGGACACCTCATCAGCATGTTATCAGAGCTGCAGTGGGTAACAGAGCATCAGAGCACAACCTTAGCTCTGGGCAATAATACTCATGCAAATATTACTACTGAAAAAGGCCTCATTCTCTAAAGTGTTGCTGTAAGAAATCTATACATATTGAATCGTTAGTTCACAATTAAACAATAAAACAAAGGAGCTTAATTATCCACTTACTTAAGAGAAAGATCAGCCTCCTGTGAGAGCTCCAGAGACAATTACTTGAAGTTGACCACTGCATGATAAATTCCCAATCAGTAAAATGATTTTGTTACACTAAATTAAGCTGATAAATATTTACAACTGGAAAATGACAAGATATGACATCTCTTCTGTTCATCGCAGGCATGCTCTGATTAACAAAATTTGCCTCAGTAAAATATGCCACATACAGATTTTTCCATATAATATTATGTTTGTTGCCATCAAGAACATGGGTGATGAAGTATTTCTTAAGGAAACCCCCAAATAACCAAAAATCATTGGTTCTGGGCTCTTAAGTTGGCTTTGCAATTATGTATAAAAAGTCTGTTTTTAAACTTTTGTTTCAGGAATATTGTTAAAGATTTTTGATTTCTTACCTTTTCCAACCACTCTTCATAATCATTTTGTTTTTCAGATAATAATGAGTTCTCAATTCTTTGTGGCTACTACACCTATTCTGCAAATTTTGATGCTGTACTTTTGTTGTTTGCATATGTTCAGGCAGAGACATCATATCATGACTGCCACCTGGCCTGCATGTATCATAAGATATCATTAACAGGATAGTGATACAAATGCAATCTAGGAAAATATGTCAATGAATATACCCATGTCCATATATCTATATCTGTGTATATTTAAAAACACAATCTTTAATATTATACAATCCAACCATTTCTAGTTTTTTTGCTTTAACAAGGCAACAATGAGCATTCATGTCTATATTTATATCACTGTATATGAATATTTGTACGAGTGCGTCTATAGCATGAATGCCTATAAATTTAACTGAGTTAAAAAGTACAAATCATTTACTATTACAACTATTGTCCTCTAAAAATTTGTCCTCTTTCATATTCACATCAGGCGAGTTCCTGTTTAATTTTGTGACTGTCAACTTATGATATTATTGAGCTTAGTTTATACACCTTTGAAAAAGCCTGTCTTTAAGATATTTATATCTTCCTGCAAAACTTGAGTGTTAACGTTTTAAACTGTCTAGAGATATGGTACTAGAAAGATGTGAGAATTTCTGGACATAATTCTGATAAAATTCATCTAAAACCATGTAAACTCTTTTATCACTTCACCATTGTACATGTTAAAGTGTTGCCATGTACAAAATAAACAATGTGATTCCTAACAAACAAATAAACAAACAAAAAGACAAGGAGAGCATATGAAGAGAAATCTAGTGCATGCTTGGAGGTAAAGTCTGCAAATCTGCCAATAGAAGGATAACCACCAAAGGACTGGCCCTTGTCAGAGTGTCAGTTAACGTTGCTTAGGACACATCGTGAATATTTCAACAAAAAAGTGTTATTTTAATGCTCAATTTTTTCCCACTATACTATTAATTCTTGTGTTAACACCACATATATTATTACACACCAATGATAGAAAGTTTTGCCAACAATATAATTTAAAGAGCACTATCAAAATCAACAATAGAAAAATTGGACTTATATGCTAAAAAGATTTTACTGTAAGGCAAGGTTATTTCAGCTAATTGAGTTGTATGTATATATACATATACATATTCTTATACGTATACACACACAGACAGCTCTTGACTTAACATTTTTTGACTTTGCAATGTTGCAAAAGCGAAAAGCATTCAGTAGAAACCATACTTCGAATTTTGAATTTTGATCTTTTCCAGGGCTAGTGATATGCGGTCTGATCCTCTCTTGTGATGCTGGGGCAGCAGCAGCAGTCCCAGCTCCCAGTCAGCCACGTGATCACAAGGGTAAACAACTGATACACTTACAACTATTCTGTACCCAGACAAACATTCTGTTTTTCACTTTCAGTACAGTAGTCAATAAATTACATGATATTCAAAAATTTTTTTTTACAAAGTTGGCTTTGTGTTAGATGATTTTGCCCAACTTTAGGCTAATGTAAATCTTCTGAGCATGTTTAAAGTAGGCTAGGCTAAGCTATAATGTTCAGTAAGTTAGGTGTATCAAATGCAATTTCGATTTATGATATTTTCAACTTATGATGGGTTTATTGGGATGTAACCCCATCATAACTCAAGGAAGATCTGCCCATGTATTTTACATATAATAATCGTTGGTCTCTGATTAAAAAAAGATTACCTGAAAATTCATTTTTTTCTGCTCTTCAAAATTGGACTGACTAGTCAATATTTTTAAATCTTTTAATCCATTGTCCAGGTTATCTCAAATGCATCTTTCTTCAGATAGCTAATAATTGATCCCATAAGGTCAATTTCTAGCTTCAGGTCAGTAAACAGGGTTTAAGGTTATCTATGACTTGGCATTAAGGATACAGATTATGCCTTTCCTGCAGTCAGATACACAGAAAAGATAAAACAAATGCACAGCTAAAAGCAGCATGTCATAAAATATTTACCAGTTTACTGGCAAGAAATGTGGTCAAGACATAAAAGTATAGCAAAAAACAACTATTTTCCATCACCATGCTTCTATCCTATAATTCAAGTGTACCATTTTGAAGGTCAATATTTTCTTAATAACTATGACAAAATAAAAAACAAACCTCAGCCTATCATTCAACAGTTCCTGATTTATTTACATTTTTATTTCCTTCTATTCTGAATACAGATTTTTCTCAGGAGGTTAACGTAAATGTATTTTGTTTTACAAATCAATATCCTTGTCCAGACAACTTTCTCTTCCTGGAATACCTCTTTTCTATCTGACTTCCATAACTCTGTCTCTATTTAGAGGTCAAGATAAAAAAAAGAAAAAAGCTAATAATAATAGTAATCATACTGTATACAAGCACTATGATTTAGGTAGCTCAACAAGTTCAATCATCACATCAACTTATGAGTTATACATTTTCCTTATTACAATTTTAAAATGAGGCTCTTAAGACTTAGAGAAGTTTCATTACTTGCATTAAAACCCCATTACCATTAACTGAAGAAATAGGGATTCTTAATGAAAATTACTGTGATGATACCAGACATTAACTTCTTGCTTCTATGTACTGCTTTTATCTACTATATAATATCCTTCCTCACTTTTCCCACTGGAAAGTCTTCTAAATGCATTAAATAATGTGTTTATTAGAAAGTATTTATAATGATCACAAAATTAACATCAAACTAGGTTAAACTGTGTCCAAATAAAATAAATGTGACAGATATGAATATAAAAATATAATCCACAATGAAAATGAATCTTCATGTAGCAAATATAGATAGCATCAAAATAAAGAAAACTAGGACTGCAAGAAATATGGAAAGAAATTTTTTTAATAATCAAAGTATTTATTATTAATTTGTCTTACCACTCTATCACAAGACATATGAAGGAAAAAAAGTAAGGATAGAGAGGACCAAAAATTATAATTAATGCATCATTGGTTTAAGAGTTGATCTTCTTGAAACAGAGAATACATCTAGTTTTCATGGGCTGAAGGAATATAAATTGACCATTGAGGCAGAAAGAGATTCTCAATACATTTCTTAAAGTAAATGGTAAAATTGTAATATTAGAAATTTTTAAAATTAATTTAGCACATTAACTGGTGAAAAGAGACAAAATGTATGATCATCACAGCAGATACAGTAAAAACATTTCAAAACACTCAACACTTTTTACATACAAAAATTATTAGTAAGTGAGAAATAAAAGGAAATATAAACACACACACACAGCAAATGTCATCTAAATGTTAGAACTATTTCCTTTCAAATAAGGAATAAAAGAGAAATGTATATTATTACATTTTATTGGCAATCCAAGCCAATGTAATAGGATAAGAATAAATTTGAGTTTCAAGGTAGAAAAGAATCTGCAAATTATTGAAAAAATATAGGAGAGCTTAGCAAAAGAAATAGATACAAAATTATTGTACAAAATCATTTATATTTGACACAGGCAACAAACAACTAGAAAAATAATTACATATAACATCATTTAAAATAGCATGAGGGAATTTTAAGTACTAGAGAATAAATCTAACAAAAGCATGCAAAATCTCTAAGAGAATGCTATAAAATTTTATTGAGCTGTTAAATAATACCTAAAAAATGAAAAAAATTGTTTTTTTCATTGTTAGTTAATATATATATTTTATATGTGCATGGAAGACTTTAGGCAAATATTACACAAAGCTACTAAAGAACAGAGAAATGGTACTTGTCCTTTTTTATATATGGATTTGTTATTCATAATTAAGAGAGTGTGGTCTTGATATTAGGATAGACTGATAAATGAAGTATGGAGAAATAATCTGAGTCATAATGCATGTTTTAGATCAAGCATCAAATTAACATAGGAACCAAAATTAATAATTCAACCTAAATTATCCAGATAACTACTTTTATTCTCTTTTTCCTTACATTTCATAACACTTGCATGCAAAGTGCTGGAAATATGACAATTATGGTGTTTAATGTTTCTTCAAAATATCCACTACATTAAAAAAAAACCAACATAGGTATAAACACATAACTGGTGACAAACACAAAAAGAATTTAAAGGAAAAATATATAACCTTCCTCTATTCATCCTCTCAATTTCCAACTTCTTCTTTCTCAAGTATGTATGTATGTATGCGTGTATGTATATACACATGTATAGTATTATATATTACAAACATTATTTTGCTACTTATTTTTCTTATTTAATCCAGCACAGAAATTCTTCCAGTCAGACATACAGATCTAATTTATGTTTAATTGTTGTATAATATCCCATGGCAGGGATTTAGCAAATATTTCAAAAATTCCCTATTCAAAGATTCAGAATTTTATTTTTCAAGATTTGATCCTATAAACAAGACTGCAACATTATTACATACATATGCCTACTCACTACTCACTAAATTTCTCTAAATTATTAGAGAAATGCAAATCAAAACTACAATGAGGTATCACCTCACACCAATTATAAGGGTCATCATCAGAAAGTCTACAAACAACAAATGCTGGAGAGGGTGTGGAGAAAAGGGAACCCTCTGGCACTGTTGGTGGGAATGTAAATTGATACAGCCACTATGGAAAACAGTATGGAGGTTCTTTAAAAAACTAAAAATAGAATTACCATATGACCCAGCAATCCCACTACTGGGCAGATACCCAGAGAAAACCATAATTCAAAAAGACAGATGCACCCCAATGTTCATTGCAGCAATATTTACAATAGCCAGGTCATGGAAGCAACCTAAATGCCCATCGACAGATGAATGGATAAAGAAAATGTGGTACATATATACAATGGAATATTATTCAGCCCTAAAAAGGAACAAAATTGGGTCATTTGTAGAGACGTGGATGGATCTAGAGACTTCATACAGAGTGAAGTAAGTCAGAAAGAGAAAAACAAATATCGTATATTAACACATATATGTGAAACCTAGAAAAATGGTACAGATGAACCAGTTTGCAGGGCAGAAATAGAGACACAGATGTAGAGAACAAACATATGGACACGAAGGGGGAAAAGTGGTGGGGGGTGGTGGCGGTGGTGGGATGAACTGGGAGATTGGGATTGACATGTATACACTAATATGTATAAGATAGAGAACTAATAAGAACCTGCTGTATAAAAAATAAAATAAAATTCAAAAAAAATCATTATATTAGTTTTTACTTTAATAAATGTTGCCAGATTATTTTCACATATATTACAGGTTATTTACAATCCCCATTAGTACATTTTCCCTCTTCTTGTCATCACTGGAAATTATCATTCTTTATTTTGCTGATTTCACAAAGAAAAATAATATCTTCTTTGCTTTCATATATTTCCCTGAATATGAGTAAAACTGAGAATTTTTTCAAGTTTATTAAACATTTTAATTTCCTTTCCTATCTATTGATTCATATCTTTTCTTCAGTGTTCTATTGGGTAGTTTGTCTTTTTCTCATTAACTGTAGAAAGTTTTTGTTTATTACTGTTAATAAATGATTACATATGTTTCATAATTATTTGGATGCCAACCTAGCATTATTTTTTGTTTGTAGTAAGTTTCCTCCCACCCCTATGCATACATTTTAATTTCATAGTCTTATTTAGGAAGATCCCCCTCCAAATTTTCAAAAATAGAATCCTAATTTTCTTTTTCATTCTTTTTAATTTTTCCTTAGAAAAATCTCTCTAGAATTTATTTGGCACATGATATTGTATATATATCTGATTTTTTTTCCAACCAGATCTAGGACCAACTATGAAAGTACCATGGATTATATATGCCACATTTTCCCCCACTTAATTAAAATGCCATATTTTCATTTACTTTATTCCAGAATATATTTTAATCTCCTTCTGGACCTCAACTCTACAGTCTGATTCACTGATCTGTGTCTTTTTCTCCGTTATTTTCTTATATCTGTGAATTTTAGGCTTTACTAAAGGACACACAATCTGGTAAGGCAAGATCTCCATTACTTTTTTAAATTTTTATAATTATTCCTTTCTCTATCACTGCAAAATTTGAAGCATCAATGTATTTGTACACTTGTAACCCATTATCTCTAGACTCAAATTTCCAAAAATCTATTCTTTTGACCCTGAGCAGTCCTCAAGACCATTTCAGGAGTCCAGAAAGAACAATTTTCATAATTAAAGGAGTTGTTTGCCAATTTTACTGTAATGATATTTGCACTATTAAAGCAAAAGCATTGATGGGTAAAACTTCTGGCATCTTAGCATGAATCAAAGCAGTGGCACAAAACTTTACTGGTATTCATTGTATTTTTCACCACCACACACAGGAAAAGAGAAAAAATCTAACTTACTTAAAAATGTACTTGATGAAACAGAAAAATTATTTTATTAAGTATCAACCCCTGAATTTATAGTTTTAATAGTCTGTGTGACAAAATAGGACATACATATAGAGCACTTCTTCTTCATACGAAAAGTACAGTGGTTGTCTCAAAGAACAACATTTACATAATTTCTTTTTTTGATTTACAGGCTGAATCCTTGCTTTTTTCCATTAAACATATTTTTACAAAAAAGGATAACTGACAAACTGATTTTCCAGAGTTATTTGGCAAACATTTTCTCAAAAATGAATGAAGTAAGCATACCATTTTAAGAAGAACTCACAGTATTTGTTGCCAATGATGAAATTCAAGCTTTCAAGCAAGAATTAGAATTTTGGAAAACTTATATCTTCTACAATAAGGTTGAGAGCCTTTCACAAGTTACAGTCTTTTCTGATGAAATGAGTGGTGATACTAGCAAGTGTTATTTTTATATTGTATAATGAAAAGCTTCAACATTTGGAAGATCTGTATAACTCAGGAAACCAACAGTTTTTCCATTTGACCAATGCATTATATCACAACGTTTTCATGAATAAAATATTCATTCAACATCTAAGACCAATTTAACTGAATATGAAAGGTTTAATTCAACTAAAGACGAAAAGTTTTTATAGGTTTAAGATTCCACACTGAAACTAAACTTTAAGAAACTGCCATCTGTCAAGTTTTAGTGTAGTATAAAAAAATATTTGCAATTATGTGAAGACTATTAAAATGTGCTTCCTTTTTCCAACTACATATCTGTATGAGGCCAAATTTTCTTTTTATATTTCAATCTAAACACCATATTGTAACAGATTGAATAAAAAATCATATATGATAATCAAGTTATCTTCTATTAAACTAGACAGTAAAGAGATTTTTTAAAATGTAAAACAATAACACCATTCGTATGACTTATTTGGAAAATGTTATTTTTCATTAAAAGTGTGTTTTAAATTAACATGAAATGTATTTATTATCTTTAAATAAAATAAGATACTTTTAAAATTTCTCACTTTTAATTTCTAAAACAGTAAAAATTGATAGACACAATTCACGTAAACAAAAGCTCTTTGGGGGAATTTCATTAATTTTTAAGAGTGACTCAAATTCCTAGGACCCCAAAATGCTCATCTAGACACACCAGTATGTCACTGAACACTGTTTGGGAAACTTAGCTTTAAAGGTTATGTAAATTCATATGTGAAATCTGCACTTGCTAGATTTTGAAACTACCATTCTATTTTCTTATGTAAGTTTTAGCCTTTTTACTTACAAGTTTTTCGTAAGTTTAAAGGATAAGTTTTTTACTTACTTTGCATCAGTATGGGCAGTTTTTGTTTTGGTAAGACAGTATTTCTTCTAGATTTTCAAATTTATAACCATAGATTGGCATTCAATGATCTTTGGTATTTTTATTTAATCTGTTTTATACCTGTATTCATATACTCATCTCAGTCTGAATATTGAATATCTTTTTTTTACTCTTTCTTTTATTAGGCTTTCAGAAATTTAACTATTTTATTATTATTTTATGGAGCTGCATTTGGAATCTTTTTATTGCTTCCATTCATTCATTTACTTCAGTTTCTAATTGTTATCTTTATAAATGATATTCTAATCCTTCTGGTTGTTTTTTATTTTGTTGCTTACTTCATAATTTGAAGATGAATACTAAGTTAATTTTATTTTCCTTTAATTTTAATCATGAGAACATTTAAGGCTAATTTATTTTTTCCTAGGAGTACCTGTGTATGGTTTAAATAGGTCCCATTTTTGAAGTATAAAATCTTTGCATCCTTGTTTCAGTGGCTTCATTTGGTTTGGCTTGTTTGTTTTTAGAAGAAGGATTCTTAGTTTCTTATTGATTAGGATTTTTCCTATTCCTTATGGTTTTAACTATTTTTGATATAAAAACTATATAGAATACAACAAACTCTTTGATACCCAAAACGCAGCATCAAAAATCAATTTGAATATGATTGGCGCTTCTTCTTTACTTAACCCCAACCCCTATGTCACCATCCTCCACTTACCAAAGGTTCTCAGTTATCCAGACTTACATAATTTTCATTTCTTTGCATGGCTTTATAATGACCATATTTGTCAAACATTATCTTGTTTCATTTGAAAAGCTGTGAAACTTTATGTAAATCATATTTTTTTGTATTCTTCTATTTGCTTTTTAATTGAAACCTTATAATTGAAAGATATATGTAGCTGTATTTTAATTTTCTCTGTACATTAATTGCACTGTGTAAACATAATAGTTATCTCTTTTCATATTAAACACAAATTATTTCCTGTTTATCACTATGTCAAGGAATACTATTTCAAACTACTATATGTTGTGCACTCTTCTTTCATTTGTCCTTGAGATAATGTGTGACCATTAGTGATTATTAGAAAGGATGAGGATCTTTTTATAAGCTTATTGATGATTCTTGTTTCATTATCTGTTAACTTCCAGGATATGTACTATCTATCTATATATCTATCTATCTATCTATCTATCTATATATATATATATATATATAAAACTGAATTGTTTGTTTTAATTTATAAATGAAAGATAAAGAATGAATCATCTTTACAAATCCAAATTTTAAAAATTCTGTCTGTAAATATCTTCTGTTCCAGAATGTGAGCTATCTTTCATTTTCAAAATAATGACATTGATGAAAAGAATTAATTTCCCTTTTATTGTTCAGGAACGTTGTATCTTTTTAAAGAAACCCTTCTCCACTTTAAATCCTAAAGATATTCTCTTATTTTATCACCTAAAAACTTGAGGGTTTTTTTTCCACTGAAATTTTAATTGATTGCTACATATGGTATGAGATAGGCATCCAATTTTATTTTTATTCGTATGGAGAGCCAATTGTCCTATTATCATTTACTAAATATGCTTTCTCACAGATCTGGAATGGCACTTCTGTCCTATATTAATTGTGGATTTTTTCTGACGTTTGTATTCATTTCCCTCGATCTAGCTGCCTACAACTGCATCAATAATAGAATATCTTAATGTTTTATTGAAGCGGTAGCATTGTCTATGGTTAAGTACAGAGGTTCTGGAGAAAGTCTGCTGATTTGACTCCTACGACCCCATCCACTAGCTAGATAGCAAAAGGAAAGTCATTTAATCTCTCAGCACCTCCTGTTGTCTTATATGTAAAATTAGAATAATAATACTGTCTATCTCATATGATTGTTATGGGAATTATAAGAATGAATGGGTATAAAGCATTTGAATACTGTTTATAACATAGTAACAATATAGAATTTTTAACCATTATCATTTCCGGTAAAATTCTACATGTATTTAGAACTTCTAAAATGGGTTTCAATAACATGTATACTTTTCTCCATAAAGATCTGGTATCTATTTTGTTAAATTTATTCCTTGATAACTTTATTGCTATTACAAATGCTGTCTTTTTATCTTTATTTTTGTTCATTCTATTATTTTTCGTCCAGTATTATTGAGATACAATTGACATACAGCACTGTGTAAGTTTAAGGTGTATAGCATAATGATTTGATTTACATACATCATGTAATGATAATCACAGTTAAGTTTAGTAAATACCCATCATCTCATATGGACACAAAATTAAAGAAATAGAAAAAATTTTTTCCTTGTGATGAGAACTCAGGATTTAGACAGAAAAATGCTGTCTTTTTAAATATTAAATTTTCCAAATTTATGTTGCTAGTGTATAAGAATTATTCTTGCTGTAGCATAATTGCTGCACTCGATAATTCTAATAATCCATTGGTAGGTTCTTTTAAATTGTAGAAAATTCTAGTCTGGAATAATGACAATTTTGTTTCTTTTCAATCTTAATATCTATTATTTGTTTTTCTCATCATATTGCACTGGCTAGAGAAACTAGCCAGTCATAGCAGGTATTCTGGCATAATTTCTAAAATTACCCCACTAATTGTGTGTTTGATTTGAAGTTTACTAGATTCTCATTATTAGGATTAAAAAGTTTTATTTAATTCCTACTTTGATTAATATTTGAATTTTTTTGCCTACTGATATAATCATATGTTCTTTCTCCATGATCTCTTACAGTGGTAGATTACCTAAACAGATTTTCTAATGGTAAAACATCCTTGTATTCCTAGGATCAAACCAACTTGGGCATGAGGTCTATTTTAATAATACAGTGCTGGATTCATCTTGATGATATTTTATTTAGGACTTTTACACTTATGTTCATGAATGAAATTGTCCTGAGATTATCATTTATGTTGTAACCTTTTAAAGGAATTTGTATGAAAGTCACACTGGGTCCATTAAAAGAGATTTTTCCTGTTTTTCTATTCTCTGGAAGAGTTTACATAAGCTTGGAATCATCTGATCCTTTTATGTTTAAAGCTTGTGTTTCTGTATGAAGACAACTTCCGATTCAATTCTTATAATAAGGTTAAAACTCATTTTAGATTTTATAATTCCTCTTAATTTCATTTTTGGTAGTAGTTTCATTTTATCTGCCTAAGAAATTATTTATTTCTTTCTGAGATTTCAAATTCCTTAACATGAAATTGCTTATAATTTTAAAAATTATTTTAACTTTCTGTTTTATCTGAGATCATATTCTATTATTCATTCTTAATATTAATTATGCTGTCTCTCTTTTTATCTTTAATCAATCTTGCCAAATATTGTTTCTACTTTATTTTCTTTGTATTATGTATTTCAATAACTTTTTAAAGTTTTTCTTATATTCCCTGCCTTGTAGGTTAGTTTTTTTGTTGTTTTGGTTTTTATGATTTATTTCTCAATTCCTATTTTCAGTCCTTATGATAGATATTTTTGATCATTGATTTTTCAACCATTCTACTTTTCTAATATAAGCAGTTAAGGATATAAATTTCCTTCTGAATACAATATTCTATAAATCTAGACATGCTTTGTATTATTCTTTAGCTCTAAATATTCACTAATGTCAATTATGAAATATACTTTGATACATGAATGGTTTTTAAGTTGGGTTCCTTTTCCCCCACTAAAGGTAGAGATTTTTTATTTTGGTGTTAAATTTAATAATATAATCGTTTTAACCACATGTGTTCTCTGTAGTGGGAATGATTTGAAATTTGCTGAGACTTAGTTTATGGCCTAATGTGTGGTCAATATTTCCTAATTTATGTGATTTTGAGGGAAAAAATGTGTATTCTTTTTTTCTGGGAGCAAAGCAAAATGTGAGGAACTGAATGATCTCCAAGTATAGGTCTCAGATCACTCTCTAATATCCAACCATTTCCTTTATTTTGTTTACAGTATCCATCCTTGGTTCTGTCTTATGATAAAGACTATCTCTACATCAAGAAGAAATGTGTTACAAGACAAAAAAGAGGTGGAGAGTTGGATATTGCTTTTCTCTGTCTCTACCTCAGGCATTGCAAAAATTAAAAAAAAAAAATTATATGGTGGTTCCCAGCCATGCCATTAGAATTTGCTATAGCCACCTAATTCTCTGAGCTCCATGGGGTCTGGGTGCTGAGCATAAAATTCATCCTCCTTCACTCTATCAGTTGTGTTCCAATGGAAAAACATGAACGCAATGGCAAGGACTGAGAAGAAAATTAGTTAATACTGAAATCGTATTCTCTCCATCAGTATTATACTTCCGTCACCTTTGCATATTTTGACTTTCTTTTTTTAATTTTTGGCTGTGCACAGCCTTTCTCTAGTTTCTGCAAGAGGGGGCTACTCTTCGTTGCGGTGCACCGGTTTCTCATTGAGGTGGCTTCTCTTGTTGCAGAGCACGAGCTCTAGCTGCGTGGGCTTCAGTAGTTGTGGCACATGGGCTCAGTAGTTGTGGCTCACAGGGTCTAGAGCACAGGCTCAGTAGTTGTGGCACACGGGCTTAGTTAGTTGCTCCGCGGCATGTGGGATCTTCCCGGACCAGGGATCAAAGCCATTTCCCCTGCATTGGCAGGTGGATTCTTAACCACTGTGCCACCAGGGAAGTCCTATTTTGACTTACTATTGAATACTTTTCTAATTATATTTAATGAGCAGCATACAGACTCTAATATTCTATTCCCAAAACTAAAACAAGTATTTTAGTCACTTTAACTTTGCAAGGGATAATTCAGAATACATTTTACTCAGTTATTTTTATAATCACTTTTTTTCACTAATCACTAATCACTTTTTTTTTTCACAAATCACTAATTACTTCCCCTGGCCTGAAATTTCCTAAATAATACTTTAAATTTACCAGTATCTGTACCCTCAATGTACTTTGCTCTTCCATGTTCAATTTGTATAATTCAATAAAACAATATGCTAAAATTAAACATGTGAAATTTGGAATCCAATAGTCTTGAGTTTGACTCCCAGCTTTGACATTTGCTGGTTTGGTGGCCCTGGGCTAATCAGTTTATCCACATGGGACTCTGTTCTCTTGCCTATACAAGGAGTAAATAAAAGATTCTTCAGAGTATTGTTCTAGGGATTGGAATTAATACGTTAATAATTTTTTTAACATAGAGGTAATTTTATCATAAGTAATTAAAAAATAATAAGTATTGTTTTGAGTCACACATATGCAATGTCTTTCTTTTAATTCATATATTCACACATGCCTAGAGATGGAAAAAGAGAGAAATTTGTTTTTCTTTTCATCATACTGTGAGTGAAGACCAATCTGAGAAACAACTCTAAAAAATCAAGTTTTATTGTAGAAGGCTATCTTACTAGCTCTGGTATTTTAAAAAAGTAGAATTTGGAAGTAAAATAATATATACAAAAGTAAGCCCCTAATTATTTTCAATGGAAGACTTTAGAAGTCATGAGGATTAGAAATTTTCCTTCTAAACCTATTCCATTTACCACAGATTCATGGGGCTCTAAATTATAGCTAGAGGTCAATTTCATTTTGCTGCAATTTTTTATATGGATTTTTTCCCCCCAAGTAGGATTGTAAAGATAGCATTAAAAAGTATAGGAAGGGGCTTCCCTGGTGGCGCAGTGGTTGGGAGTCTGCCTGCCAATGCAGGGGACACGGGTTTGAGCCCTGGTCTGGGAAGATCCCACGTGCCGTGGAGCAACTGGGCCCGTGAGCCACAACTACTGAGCCTGCGCGTCTGGAGCCTGTGCCCCGCAACAAGAGAGGCCGCGATGGTGAGAGGCCCACGCACCGCGATGAAGAGTGGCCCCCACTTGCCGCAACTGGAGAAAGCCCTCACACAGAAACGAAGACCCAACACAGCTATAAATAAATAAATAAATAAATAAATAAATAAACCCAAAAGTTAAAAAAAAAAAAAAAAAGTATAGGAAGGCTTTAGTTATAGAGGCTCCATATTCAAATTATGGGTAAAATGAAATCTACAATTACTTTTTGCATGATACCTAAATCTGAATGCATAGTGTGTTTCTAAGGAGTGGACCAGTTACAAAATTGAATTTAATATAAAGTGTTGAGAAGTGGGAGAATAATTGGCTAAACCTCCAGATTTCTAAGGCAAGCCTGGAAAAGCAATAAAGAGAAGACAGTCATATAATACAGAAAAAAAAAACAAAAAAAACAAATTTAAGTGAGCATGTCTTTAATTTGGTTATCTGTTTGAACAAGAACTTTTGATTAAGGATACTTCTACCTTTCTGATTGAAAGCAGAGTTGGCAGTAGGATAATAGATACAAAGTAAGCCCCTAATATCTTTAATGGTAGGCTCTAGAAGTCATGAGGATTAGACGTTTTTCTTACAAACATATTCCACTTACCACAGATTCATGGTGATCAAAATTATAGCTAAAGAACATTTTCACTTCTGATAGAAAGGAACTCATTCACTGCCTTTTACCCATATGGTCAAAAACTATGAAATAATATAGTCTCATTTTCTAAGAAAACTAATTCTTATAGTGGCTCAATAATTCTTCAAGAGGCAAGAGAATGTGTATGGCACTCAAATAAAGGATTCTTTGTTATCTTTCAAGGTCTTCAAATCTTACCTTATAAGCAACAGAGTTCTGAGACCACTGAAGATCAAACACTTCAAAGCTCAGTTTAGCAGCTTCATTCACATCCCCTGGACTCTTGTACTGACTTACATTTCATCCAACTTTTTTCTCTTTGTTCCCTTACATACATATGACTCATTCCAAAGATATGTGTCATTCCAGAAACATGGTTTGCAGTTTTACAATAGTATTGTATGTTTAATGTGTTAAATAATAGATGACATTTATTGAGGCTTTACTATTTCTCAATGACTATGTTAAGAATGTCTTAAGCATTGTTTTACAGAAACTCACAGCAACGTGAAGAGACTAGCAATATTTTAAGATCAGGGCTAATCCCTAAAATATGACTACCTGCTAAACAGTTATGAGTAGAGTTGCTGGAAAGCCTGGGAATTGCAGTGGCAAACCTAGAGCATCATCTAGAGGAAAGCATGCTTAGGGACTCAAGAAAGAGACTGATATGCTAATTCATACAGAAAACCCAGGATCCAGGCAACAGAGAGTTCCAGGTTATCGTGTATACAACTCTGCATCTTTTTCCATTAGAATACTGAAGACAGGAAGTAAAAGACTGAAGAATAATGAAATCCAAAAATCTCAGTCAAAGGGACTTCTGGGATCATTTAGGTCAGCACTCCACTTAATGTAAGAATCCTCTCTGCAGAAAGGAACAAAAGTAGTTTAATGGATTGAGTGGAATGACAAAGGTTTAGTTTAAAATTATGACCAACCATACAAACAAAACAACAACCATACAAAGAGCAAATAAAACATCAAAGAGTGGATGGGAAAGAGATCCAGTGATGATGTTGACTCTTGAAAAGACTCTTCAAGGAGGAGTTCTGTCCCAAGATGGTGAGCTTTAATCCATGGCTCTTCTGGTGATCAGATAAATTAAGTAGACATGGAAGTGAATGGTACCCAACAGGGTTGGAAGAGGAAATCTAAATCATGGCAGAATAAGGAACAGAATCCCAGAAAAATGCTATAGAAGTTAGTCAGTGGAAGGATAGATAGACATTACTGGCTAAAAGAGTCGTAGGGGTAAAAACATGGAAGCAGAAAAGAGCATGAGGTTTAGACTGAAAGTGGCTTCATAAATGTCCAGGCCTTGTGTAACAAGCATAAACAAGCATAGAGCAAAGACATGCCATAAAATATCTGGCATATTATATATAAAAATTTATATTTTATTCTGAAGGCAAGGTAGAAATGTGAACAATGGATTGTAGGGACACTCATTTTAAACCAAAGGGACTAATTTGGGGTTATTTCAGAATTTTAAATGAGGAATGTTGAAAACCTAAAAGCAGAGAGTAGCGGTGAGATGGAGAGAATTATTTAATCCACTTAATTGATAGAGTGGGTGATGTAAAAGAAGAGTTTCTGTCTTGAGCAGCCAGGGAGAGAGTAGTGTCTTTCATGAATCCCAGGCTCTAATTCATTGGGTATCAAGAAAGATCAAGCACTTAACTTATCAAGGACTTTCTGTGGAGGGATTCAGTATTAGATGTGTTGAACTTGAGCTACCCCAAGGACATTTATGAAGAGATGTTTAAAAGTCAATTGGATATGGACTTCTGCAAGGCCCAGGTGAGAAAGAGTCACCTGAGTCCTGGGTGAGAGCCTTCAGGGTTCTTTGGGACTAGAGGAATCCTGAAACCATGGATCACTTATATATGCTTTGAGACATGCTTTAGATGTTTTTTATGGAAGCCCTGCAACTGCCCTAAAAATTGAATGTATCGTGGAAAAGACCTATGCCATGTGGCTGACAGGGTCTTGGTGCTCTGGCCAGGTGTCAGGCCTGTGCCTCTGAGGTGGGAGAGCCGAGTTCAGGACATTGGTCCACCAGAGACGTCCAGGCTCCACGGAATATCAAACGGTGAAGGCTCTCCCAGAGATCTCCACCTCAATGCTAACACCCAGCTCCACCCAACGACCAGCAAGCTAAGGTGCTCAAAACCCTAAGCCAAACAACTAGCAAGACAGGAACACCACATCACCCATTAGCAGAGAGGCTGCCTAAAATCAAAATAAGTTCACAGAAACCCCAAAACACATCACTGGACGTGGTCCTGCCAACCAGAAAGACAAGATCCAGCCACATCCACCAGAACACAGGCACTAGTCCTCTCCACCAGGAAGCCTACACAACACACTGAAACAACCTTAGCCACTGGGGGCAGACACCAAAAAGAACGGGAACTATGAACATGCAGCCTGCGAAAAGGAGACCCCAAACATAGTAAGTTAAGCAAAAGGAGAAGACAGAGAAACACACAACAGATGAAGGAGCAAGGTAAAAACCCACCAGACCAAACAAATGAACAGGAAACAGGTAGTCTACCTGAAAAGGAATTCAGAGTAATGACAGTAAAGATGATCCAAAATCTTCAAAATAGAATGGAGAAAATACAAAAAACGTTTAACAAGGGCCTAGAAGAACTAAAGAGCAAACAAACAAAGATGAACAACACAAAAAAAGAAATTAAAAATTCTCTAGAAGGAATCAATTGCAGAATAACAGAGGCAGAAGAACAGATAAGTGACCTGGAAGATAAAATAGTGTAAATAACTACTGTAGAGCAGAATAAAGACAAAAGAATGAAAAGAATTCAGGACAGTCTCAGAGACCTCTGGGACAACATTAAATGCACCAACATTTGAATTATAGGGGTGCCAGAAGAAGAAGAGAAAAAGAAAGGGACTGAGAAAATATTGAAGAGATTATAGTTGTAAACTTCCCTAATATGCGAAAGGAAATAGTCAATCAAGTACAGGAAGTGAAGAGAGTCCCATACAGGATAAATCCGAGGAGAAACATGCCAAGACACATATTAATCAAACTATCAAAAATTAAATACAAAGAAAAAATATTAAAAGCAGCAAGGGAAAAACAACAAATAACATATAAGGGAATCCTCATAAGGTTGACAGCTGATCTTTCAGCAGAAACTCTGCAAGCCAGAAGGGAGTGGCAAGACACATTGAAAGTGATGAAGGGGAAAGCCCTACAACCAAGATTACTCTACCCAACAAGGATCTCATTCAGATTTGATGAATAAATTAAAACCTTTACAGACAAGCAAAAGCTAAGAGAATTCAGCACCACCAAACCAGCTTTACAACAAATGCAAAAGGAAATTCTCTAGGCAGGAAACACAAGAGAAGGAAAAGACCTACAATAACAAACCCAAAACAATTAAGAAAATGCTAATAGGAACATAAATATCGGTAACTACCTTAAATGTAAATGGTTTAAAGGCTCCAACCAAAAGACATATACTGGCTGAATGGATACAAACAGAAGACCTGTATACATGTGGGTCCCTAAAAGAGACCCACTTCAGACCTAGGGACACATACAGACTGAAAGTGAGGGGATGGAAAAAGATATTCCATGCAAATGGAAATCAAAAGAAAGCTGAAGTAGCAATTCTCATATCAGAAAAAATAGACTTTAAACTTAAGACTATTACAAGAGACAAAGAAGGACACTACATAATGATCAAGGGGTCAATCCAAGAAGAAGATATAACAATTGTAAATATTTATGCACCCAACATAGGAGGACCTCAACACATAAGGCAAATGCTAACAGCCATAAAAGGGAAAATCGACAGTAACACAACCATACTAGGGGACTTTAACACCCCAGTTTTGCCAATGGACAGATCGTTCAAAATGAAAATAAATAAGGAAACACAAGCTTTAAATGATACATTAAACAAGATGGACTTAATTGATATTTATAGGACATTCCATCCAAAAACAACAGAATACACTTTCTTCTCAAGTGCTCATGGAACATTCTCCAGGATAGATCATATCTTGGGTCACAAATCAAGCCTTGATAAATTTAAGAAAACTGAAATTGTATCAAGTATCTTTTCCAACCACAGCGCTATGAGACCAGATATCAATTACAGGAAATAATCTGTAAGAAATAAAAACACATGGAGGCTAAACAATACACTACTTAATAACCAAGAGATCACTGAAGAAATCAAAGAAGAAATCAAAAAATACCTGGAAAAAAATGACAATGAAAACACGACGGGCCAAAACCTATGGGACGCAGCAAAAGTAGTTCTAAGAGGGAAGTTTACAGCAATACAATCTTACCTCATAAAACAAGAAAAATCTCAAATAAACAACCTAACTTTACACCTAAAGCAATTAGAGAAAGAATAACAAAAAAAAAAACCCCCAAACTTAGCAGAATGAAACAAATCATAAAGATCAGATCTGAAATAAAGGGAAAAGAAATGAAGGAAACAATAACAAAGATCAATAAAACTAAAAGCTGGTTCCTTGAGAAGGTAAACAAAATTGAAAAACCATTAGCCAGACTCATCACGACAAAAAGGGAGAAGACTCAAATCAACAGAATCAGAAATGAAAAAGTAGAAGTAACAATGGAAACTTCAGAAATACAAAGTATCATGAGAGAGGACAGCAAGCAACTCTATGGCAATAAAATGGACAACCTGGAAGAAATGGACAAATTCTTAGAAAAGCACAACCTCCCAAGACTGAACCAGGAAGAAAGAGAAAACATAAACACACCAATCACAAGGACTGAAATTGAAACTGTGATTTAAAATCTTCCAACAAACAAAAGCCCAGGACCAGATGGCTTCACAGGTGAATTCTATCAAATAATTAGAGAAGAGCTAACACATATCCTTCTCAAACTCTTCCAAAATATAGCAGAGGGAAGAACACTCCCAAACTCATTCTAAGAGGCCACCATCACCCGGATACCAAAACCAGACAAAGATGTCACAAAGAAAGAAAACTATAGGCCAATATCACTGATGAACATAGATGCAAAAATCCTCAACAAAATACTAGCAAACAGAATCCAACAGCACATTAAAAGGATCATACACCATGATCAAGTGGGGTTTATCCCAGGAATGCAAGGATTCTTCAATATATGCAAAGAAATCAATGTGATAAACCATATTAACAAACTGAAGGAGAAAAATGATATGATCATCTCAATAGATGCACAAAAAAGCTTTCGACAAAATTCAACACCCATTTATGATAAAAAAAACTCTCCAGAAAGTAGGCATAGAGGGAACTTACCTCAACATAATAAAGGCCATATATGAAAAACCCACAGCCACATCATTCTCAATGGTGAAAAACTGAAACCATTTCCACTAAGATCAGGAACAAGACGAGGATGTCCACTCTCACCACTATTATTCAACATAGTTTTGGAAGTTTTAGCCACAGCAAACAGAGAAGAAAAAGAAATAAGAAGAATCCAAATTGTAACAGAAGAAGTAAAGCTGTCACTCTTTGCACATGACATGATACTATACATAGAGAATCCTAAAGATGCTACCAGAAAACTTCTTGAGCTAATCAATGAATTTGGTAAAGTAGCAGGATACAAATTAATGCACAGAAATCTCTTGCATTCCTATACACTAATGATGAAAAATCTGAAAGAGAAATTAAGGAAACACTCCCATTCACCATTGCAACAAAAAGAATAAAATACCTAGGAATAAACCTACCGAAGGAGACAAAAGACCTGTATGCAGAAAACTATGACACTGATGAAAGAAATTAAAGATGATACAAACAGATGGAGAGATATACCATGTTCTTGGATTGGAAGAATCAACATTGTGAAAATGACTATACTACTCGTAGCGATCTATAGATTCAATGCAATCCCTGTCAAACTACCAATGGAATTTTTCACAGAACTAAAAAAAAAATTTTCACAATTTGTATGGAAACACAAAAGACCCCGAATAGCCAAAGCAATCTTGAGAACGAAAAACTAAGCTGGAGGAATCAGGCTCCCAGACTTCAGACTATACTACAAAGTTACAGTAATCAAGACAGTATGGTACTGGCACAGAAACAGAAATATAGATCAATGGAACGGGATAGAAAGCCCAGAGTTAAACCAACACATATCACCTTATTTTTGATAAAGGAGGCAAGAATATACAATGGAGAAAAGACAACCTCTTCAATAATTGGTGCTGGGAAAACTGGACAGCTACATGTGAAAGAAAGAAATTAGAACACTCCCTAACACCATACACAAAAATAAACTCAAAATGGATTAAAGACCTAAATGTAAGGCCAGACACTATAAAATTCTTAGAGGAAAACATAGGCATAACACTCTATGACATAAATCACAGCAAGATCCTTTTTGACCCACTACCTAGAGAAATGGAAATAAAAACAAAAATAAACAAATGGGACCTAATGAAGCTTAAAAGCTTTGGCACAGCAAAGGAAACCATAAACAAGACGAAAAGACAACCCTCAGAATTAGAGAAAATATTTGCAAATGAAGCAACTGACAAAGGATTAATCTCCAAAATATACAGACAGCTCATGCAGCTCAATATCAAAAAAACAAACAACTCAATCCAAAAAGGGCAGAAGACCTAAATAGACATTCCTCCGAAGAAGATATACAGATGTCCAACAAACACATGAAAGAATGCTCAGCATCACCAATCATTAGAGAAATGCAAATCAAAACTACAATGAGGCATTACCTCACACCAGTCAAAATGGGCATCATCAGAAAATCTACAAACATCAAATGCTGGAGAGGGTGTGGAGAAAAGGAAACCCTCTTGCACTGTTGGTGGGAATGTAAATTGATACAGCCACTATGGAGAACAGCATGGAGGTTCCTTAAAAAACTAAAAATAGAACTACCATACGACCCAGCAATCCCACTACTGGGCATATACCCTGAGAAAACCATAATTCAAAAAGAGTCATGTACCACAATGTTCATTACAGTTCTATTTACAATAGCCAGTACATGGAAGCAACTTAAGTGTCCATCGACAGATGAATGGATAAAGAAGATGTGACACATATATGCAGTGGAATATTACTCAGCCATAAAAGGAAACGAAATTGAGTTATTTGTCGTGAGGTGGATGGACCTAGAGTCTGTCATACAGAGTGAACTAAGTCAGAAAGAGAAAAACAAATACTGTATGCTAACACATATATATGGAATCTAAAAAAAAAAAAAAGGTTCTGAAGAACCTATGGGCAGCACAGGAATAAAGACATGACATAGAGAATGGACTTGAGGACATAGGGAAGGGGAAGTGTAAGCTGGCACAAAGTGAGAGAGTGGCATGGACTTATATACACTACCAAATGTAAAATAGATAGCTAGTGGGAAACAGCTGCATAGCACAGGGAGATCAGCTCAGTGCTTTGTGACCACCTAGAGGGGTGGGATAACGTGGGTGGGAAGGAGATGCAAGAGGGAGTAGATATTGGTATATATGTATATGTATAACTGATTCACTTTGTTATAAAGCAGAAACTAACACACCATTGTAAAGCAACTATACTCCAATAAAGATGTTCTTTAAAAAAAAGAAATCAATTGGATAAAAAATTCTGGACCTCCAGAGAGAGAGCTGGGTCAAGTTCAGTCTATAACACAATACACAACATTTAGTAGAATGAACTAATGACGCACACACACTCACTCACTTCTGCATAGAAAAAAAAATGTGTTTGAGACACTTTTTTAATAAATCCCCAGTGGCAAAGATTTTAAATAGTAAATCACAACTTTATCTCTTTTCTTTAAGAGATGTATAGAAAACCCATACCCTGGTTGCCTGCATATCAATAATGGTTCTCCATTTAAAGCTATCCTTAGATTTATGTAAGGAAATATTTTAGGCTATTATTATTAATTTAATATATCCATTATTAAAATGTGTAGATATAACTGAATACATATTTGTTTCTTACTCTAGGGATCTAAAACTATAGTTTGCTGTTGTTGTTATTGCTGTTTCTGCAAGACTCTAAGATATATATTTATATATAAAATTCATAATAACAGTTGCACTTACTATTACACTGGAAACACATTAGGCATAAACTCAGCAAATAAAAGAAATGCTGAGCTTTCAGGTTCTCATAGCAATAGGATACTCATAGCCAAACTGAAAAAGGCTTAGCTAAAGTTATGTGCCTTGCACTGTGAGTTGAAATTCAACAGGCTGAGATTTTTATTGAACTGTGAGAAAACAGAGTATCCAAACTTCCGTAAAACATGCTTTTTCTTAAGGCACATGTGTTTTTTTTATCTAAGAACTGTAGCTACTGAACTGTACAATGTGAATTTAATCGGTGACATTTTCCTGCAAACTAAAGACAATCAATAAATTAAATGTATAGATCAAAGTAAAATCTTCAGATTGTAGCAGTTAATATTTAAGTGCTCAATTTGAAGGTATCCAAACTTGAAATAGAGACAAAGAGTATATATAAGACTTTCTTGGGTTTGGCATTAAAGTTATACTTCTATACTTTCAACACCAAAACCAAAATGCCCATGACATTAAAAATTGCTCCAGACTACAGACAAACATAAGGATCTCAAAGGAGGAGATTAATAATTTCTAGTTATGAACTATATGCTGTAAACAGACTGAGAAAAAAGAGAGCTCATATTTTCATCTTTGTATCCCAGTACCTGGCATCCCACACCAAAGGTGGCCTATAAATATCTGAGGGAGAATGAAGAACTTGAAAGAAACAAAGAACATTTTTGGTTGTCCGTAATACCAAACCAGCAAAATAATAATAATGACAAAATAAAATAATAAGCTATCAATCTGTTCAGCATGTCATCAATACTATAAATGGAGAATCTTCTTTACCACAAAATATCCAAGAAGAACCTTTTTCCAATGTGGTAGTTTTTACTGTGGGATGCTTCCCATCTCTTCTCAAAAAGAAAAAAATAAAGTGAGAACATTTGTATACATCTGTCCATCGTTATCAAGATAGAGTCAACTAAGTAAAACAATTAGGTGAACATCAACTCTCGCTAAGAAGATGTAATGATCCTATATGTGTATACTCCTTACAACAGACCTTAAATTTACATGAAGGGAAAAAAACGACAGACTGAAAGGAGAAACAAACAAATCTATATTTATAGTTGGATAGTTTAACACTCCACTCTAAGTAATTGATAGAACAAGAAGGCAGAAAATCAGTAAGGAAATAGAGGATTTAAGCAAGACTATTAACCAACTAAACCTTGAACTTTATAGAACACTACCCAAAAACAGCAGAATCAGAATATACTTTTTTTCAAATGCAAAAGTAATATTCTCCAAGATAGACCATATTATGAACTATCACACAAATCTTAACAAATTTAAAAGAACAAAAGTCCTATAAAATGTTCTCTCTCTATAATAAAATTAAATCAGAAATAACTGCTGGAATGCCCTCAAACCATTTAGAAATTAAATAAAACATATCTAAAAAGCTCATGGATCAAAGAAAAAGTCAAAATAAATTAGAATATTTAGAATTGAATGAAAATTAAAATATAGCATATCCAAATTTGTTGAATGTGACTAAAGCAGCACTGAGAGAGAAAATTATAGCATTAAGTGCTTACATTAGAAAAGAAGATGGGTCTTAAATCTATAAGCTAAACTTCTCCCTCAAAAAGCCAGAAAAAGTAGAGCAAATTAACATATGAGTTAATATTATATAACTTACATTTTACAGATTTCAGGATATAAGGTCAATATATAAGTTAATCTTTATCTTATATACCAGCAATAAACAATTGGAATTTGAAATTATAAAAAAGAATGCCACTTATAATAGAACCAAAAAATGAAATACTTAGATATGTATATCTAACAAAATAGGAGCAGGATTTATAATGATGAACACTACACACCACTAACAAAGGAAACCAATGTATATCTGAATAAATGAAGAGTTATATTGTATTCAAGGACTGGAACACCCAATATTTTTAAAGTATTAGTTCTCCCCAATTTTTTCTATAGATTCAATGCAATACCAATCAAAATGTCAGCAAGCTGGGGTTTTTTTACATATTAAAAAACTGGTCCTAAAATTTCTATGCATAGGTAGACAAATCAGAATATATTTTAATATATACTTATAATGCATTTCAAATTAGAAAACTTACTCATTTATTGATATATTCAAAGGCAAATGGAGGCTAGCTGACCCTGAAAGTTAAGCTTATGCATGTATGCATGTGTTCTTGTATATGTGTGTTTTTTAGATGCATGATTTTTATAATTTTATAAACACCCTCTTGATAAAACTAATTTTCCAAAGGAAGACGTTTCAGTGATGAATTTCAAATGTGATGGTTGATACGATCTTAAAAGTTCAGATGCTACAAAATGAGGGTTTTTTAATGATCAAAATTCCCATAAACAATTTTCTAGGGTCAGTAAATATATACATTAGAGAAGCAACATGACTATTTGAGCATTTTATGACATTTTGCAATGTGTTATAGGAAACACGCGGAATATTATTTCTCCATCATCTTCATGGATACTTTCTCTGAGTTCTTGAAGAGTCACATTAAAGGGTAAGTCTATTTTTTAATTAATTTGTATTATGATTCAATTAGGATTTCTCAATCAGCAAGATAAAAACACCAAAGGTAGCCTAAAATGAAAGTTTATTGTCTTGGGTAGTATTAATTTCAAAGGTAAGTAGTTATCACAAAATTGGTTCAGTGGCCCGATGATCTTAAAACCCTGAGTTACCTTCTCAGTGATTCTTCTGAGTTTTACGATCACATGGATAACTACAGTAATTCCTCTAACAATTGCAATCCAAAGCAGGAACAAGGGGAAAGATGCAAGTCTGAAATTCTTTATGCCCATCTCTTTCTTTTTATTAAGGAGGAAAGTCTTTCTCAGAAAATTCCCCTCAGGTCTCATTAGTCCTAACAGGTTATTTGCCCACCTTTAGAAACCAGGGGAGAAATGGATTGTCTAAGGGCTGACAGACCCTGAAAACAGTGCCACTCATATCCCAAAAAATTGGGTTCTGAAAAAAAAAAAAAAAAAAGGTAGGTAACCAGATGTGATTGTTACTTATATTCATTACAACCTTTTATTTTTATATATACTTCTCTCTCCTGCCATTGATGATTCTATCCTTAAAAATAAATGAAATATGAATATGTATAGATGTGGTTTTATGAATAAGAGATATTGAAGCTATTTTGTCACTACAAAAAAATCTGAAAATGCTGATTATTATCTAAGCTTTTTGCCAAATAATGCAGACTCCTTTCTTAATTTTAGGCAAGTTTATTAGGGTTGAATTAATAATAACTTCTGTAATCTGTTTTCATCTATAACACTCTTGTCCTCTTTCTATTGTTAAAAACAAGACAATAGGCCTCAAAGGGAGTCACTTATGCTAAGCCTCATGTCATGAAACTGAGAGGAGACTTAATTACAGTTTCTGCTCTCCCAAAAATGGAATCTTAAACCAGTCAATCAGGAATCACCTAATCAGCACTAGTTAGGTAATCTGCCATCCCCTAAAGGAAAGTGACCTTGCCATAACCATTCTGCTTTTTGCCTAGTGTAACTCTCTTGTTCCCATTCCCTTCTGCATATTAAGTATTTTGCATTTTGTACAGCTCCTCAGCGATCTCTATCTGCTAGACTGGATGTTGTTCGATTCATGAATCATTGAATAAAGCTATTAAGATCTTTAAAATATGCTCACTTGAATTTTTTTTAACATTATCCTTCTCTCCCTAGTATTCTGCATCCTTCTAATACTTTTATTTTAGTCTCCTTTCCAAATTTTTTTGGCCTTTTATTTGTCATTTTTCAATTTTGCCTACTTTCCTTCTTTTTTTCCCCTCTTTCCAGACTTTCACTTTCTCTTTCCTTCTTTTATTTGTTTATAATCAGTAGAAATCTACCCAAGCACATGGAAGACTGAAAGATACAGGAGTATATCGTAACAGTAGAAGTTTGACTAACATTTATCCCATTATACCCAACTAAATAAGATTTGAGTGATATCAAATCTTGTGATTCAACTGAATTTTCAGGACACCTTCTCAGTATCTCTTGTAACACTTATAATTCTACCATGTGTCATGAAAATATAGCAAGTAGCATATAGTGAATTTTGAGTTATTACAAGTAATTTGTGCATATTTTCTTGTCTGATGGCTACAGTGACCACATGAGAAGCTATTCAAGTAAGATCTTATGGCTTGTCCAATGAGTCAGTGTATACGTGGCAGATCTGGAATTAAAACAATAAATACAAAGTATGAGTTATATATTGTTTATCATTCCTACTAGATCATAAATTCATTAAGGGCAGATACTGTTACCAGCTGTCTTTGTCATAACTACAATATCTAACACAGAAATCAATAACTGATTTTTTTTTTCAATAACTGATTTTTGAACAGATAAAGGAGTAATTGAATGAAAACAGTAAGTCTCCTACATACGAACCTTCAAGTTGCAAACTTTCAAAGATGCGAACGTGCATTTGCATGTCCACTCACGTAAGTTAGTTCACATGTCTGGCATACATTGTCACATGCATGTATCCTCTACAAGTGGTTGTGCTTTTGTGTACTGTACAGAGTACAGTAGTACAGTATCTTTGTTTCAAGCCCAGGATGTCTGGAAGTAAGCATAAAAGCAGCAGTGATGTAGCTGGTACTGCTAAGAAATGCCAAGTGATAACGATGGAAACAAAAGTGATAATAATTGAAAGAGTGGAGTGAGGCGAAAAGATGGTAGATGTCGCTTGTTCTTAACATGAATCGTTCAACCATCAGCACGATTCTAAAGAATGAGGACAAGATCGTGGAACATGTGAAGTCTGCTGGGTCGATGATGTTGACAATAATATTGAAGAAGTGTGGAAAAGTGATGGAGGAGATGGAGAAACTTCTCCGTGTGTGGATGCAGGATCAGCATCAGCGTCAAGTCCCACTCAGCTTAATGCTGATTCAAGAGAAAGATAAAAGCCCTTATGAAGACTTGAAGAAGAAATACGGTGAAGAATCAGAGGCCACATCTTTTAATGTCAGCCCTGGCTGGTTCCATCAGTTCAAGGCTAGAGCCAACCTTCACAGTGTAAAAGTAAGTGGAGAGGCAGCAAGTGCAGATATGGTAGCTGCCCGGGAATTTCCTGAAACACTTCAAGAAATTATTGATGAAAGCGCATATTTACGCAAACAAGTTTTTAATGTGATGAGACAGGACTGTATTGGAAGAGGATACCAGACCAAAGTTACATCAGTAAGAAGAAAAAGTTGATGCCAGGCTATAAAGCAGCAAAGGATAGGCTAACTGTGTTGTTTGGTGGCAATGCTTCTGGTGATATGAAGCTGAAGCCTCTCTTAGTTTATCATTCAGAGAACCCAAGAGCCCTTAAAAACATAGCCAAGGGCTCTCTTTCTGTTGTGTGGAAGAGTAACCCCAAAGCCTGGGTTACACAGGCTATTTTCCACTACTGGTTTTTCCACCACTTCATCCTGGAGGCCGAGAAATATTGCTTGCAGAAGGATGTCCCA
The DNA here is from genome assembly GCF_028023285.1 of Balaenoptera ricei. Taxonomy (NCBI): domain Eukaryota; kingdom Metazoa; phylum Chordata; class Mammalia; order Artiodactyla; family Balaenopteridae; genus Balaenoptera; species Balaenoptera ricei. The sequence continues at coordinate 74,167,744 of NC_082651.1, read as the reverse complement.
TTCAACATTCTTTTGCTGCTCGACAATGCTCCGGGCCACCCCTCATTCATGGATGACTTTCATCCCAACGTCAAAGTAGTGCATCTGCCACCGAATACTATGTCGCTCATACAACCTATGGACCAGGGAGTTATAGCGACCTTCAAGAAATATTATTTATGTCACATTTTTCGTCAGGAAGTAGAGGTGAGTAACGAAACAGGAACAACCTTGCAACAATTTTGGAATGACTACAATATCTACAAGGCCATAAAAAACATTGACTTTGCTTGGCGTGAGGTTACAGCCATCACCATGAATGTGAAGAACCTTTGCCTGCAGTTTGTTCATGATTTTCGTGGATTTGAGAAGGTGGATGAAGAGTCCAAAATGTCTTCAGCAACGTAGTGACCCTCAGAGAGAAGCTGGAGCTAGATCTGCAAGAGGACGACTATATTGAACTCCTTGCTGTGCAACACGAGGAGCTTACTAATGAAGACCTGATGGAATTGGAGGCCCAGAGAAAGGACGAAGAGAGACAAGGGGAAGAAGAAGTAACTGAAGAACTGATGAGATTCATCATGCAGGAAATGGCAAGGGGATTTTCTTTATTTGAGGAGGCACTGCTAGGTTTTGAGACACAGGACCTGAATGTAGAACGGTACACAAAGGTTGCAGCAGAAGTTCAGAATACAATCCAGTGCTACCCAGTCATCCATGATGAGAAAAAAAGAGCTACTATCCAGACATCGCTGGATCATGTTTTCAAGAGGGTAGGTAGAATTGAATCCGGCAAGGAACCAGAACCTGTGCCATCAACATCAGGCGTGAGTGAAATTGCAGCTTGCCCTCCATCTCCTATTGCAGATGATCCTTCAGCTCTACCATCTCCCACCTCCTTTCCCTCCTCCAGTCAGTAACTCTTCTTGCCTGTTCACTTGATGCCAACCCCTGTATGCCAGATGTTGTACTGTACTGTAAGATTAAAATATTTTTTAATTTTTTGTGTTTGTTTTTTATGTAGTATTTGTGTGAAAAGTATTACAAAGCTATTATAGTACAATACTATGTAGCCGATTGTGTTAGTTGGGTACCTAGGCGAACTCTGTTGGACTTAGGAACAAATTGGACTGGCGAACGCACTCTTGGAACAGAACTCATTTGTATGTAGGGGACTTACTGTAATGTAAAGAATTTTTTGTTATTCAGAAGACAGACATATATGTAAAGCATAAGATGTGCTCTACAGTTGCAAAGCCTAAATATAAAGTTATAAATATGAACAAAAGACAGAAAACAGTACTAAACTTTTGAAAACTAATGAGTTCATTTTCTGGGAAGAAATTATGCAAATCACAAATGTTTAACAGCAAAAGACCCATGGAAGTAATAACCTAGAAAAAAATTACTGATCTTAGACAAGTCACAAGAAGAGACAATATCACGCGTTATGGACTGACTGTCTTTTAACGAGTAAGCCTGATGAGATGACCTGTGATGCTCTAGTCACAGAGTCTGAGAAATTTGAAGCTGGAAATAACCCGAGGCAATTTTGGTACATTTCTGAAGTAGAAAGTTGTCTATGTTCCCATAGCAGAGAGTGTAACAAAGGGAAAAAAAAATTAAAAAAAAAAAAAGATAACAAGCTAATTAAGCAAAAGAGGGAATTGATTGAACTGAAATGATCAAAATAGAGTTTGGCTAAGTTCTTGACGAAGAAAAGACAGTATGCCATTCCTAGGGAGAATAATTATATTGCCTTGTATAGCAGACAGCAAAGGAGCCTGAAACTAGATATTGTAACATGATATTAAACTTTTAATAATGAGCATAACTTGGTTGTGTCACACTGCTTATGTAACATTTTAACCTTTTCAGGTACATTTTCAAATATTCCTGGACAGGCTAGATGAATATTTTTTACATATACAATGTTCCTCCAAACCTCAAAACCAATATATAAAATATATTAAAATACAAACTTACAACTTTCAGTTCAGAGTATGACTCTGAATCACAGCGCATTTCTTTGCTGATGACGATATTCATAGAGCATTATTTTAAATATTTACCAAGAGTACTATATTGGACCATTCTAGCTCCTCTGACCCCACCCCAACATCCTGTAGATTCTTCTGTAATCCAGCATTTGATATTTGTTCTGATAGGCCCCATTATGGCCTCCAACATATCTCCCTTTTCTCTATCAATTAAATGCAAGCTGAGCTCCTAACTAGAAATCACATGATCATACACAGAGATCAGAGTTTTATGATCTGGGAAATAGAAACACTCAGTTTTCCTCCTAATGTTCTCTGTATCACAGCCTAACTCACAGAGAATTATGCTTACTGCATCAGTATTTAAATAACAATTTTTTAAGAAATTAAAGACATCATTAATTTAAGAAATTAATAATTTGTTGGGAAAACAAGCACACTTAAAACAACATCAAGCATCACAAGGTCCCTCTCCTTGAAGTAGGTTGTGGTAGCAGAGTGGGATGAGCATGGGCCAAGATTTCAAGCTCACCTCTGCCAGCTGCTAACTTCCTGACCTTGGGCAAAACCCTCAACTTATCTGAGTTTCAGCTTCCTTGGTTTATAAATGAAGATTGTAACATAGATGGTGTTTCCTGTGGCTGCATTATTCTTGGTTGTGTAGTATCCAAGATTGGTCCCCCATTCTCCTGGTAATTCTTCAAGTTACCTTAGGTATGAATTACAGTGACAGTGAGAATAGAAAAGCAGAGGAAATATGAGTATAAGAGGCTTTTTGAAAGAAAAGTGACAGAACATAATGACTAATGAAAAAAGAGAATGGGGGTCAGTGAAAGAAATTCACCCCAAGCTTAAAATTACTACTCTAAGTCTAGGAGAATGGTGTCTCATTGACAAAGGCAGGGAAGTTATATATAAAGGATGGTAAATGGGGATTCAGGAAGGAAGAAGATATGTTCTAATATGAGTCTATTCATTTGAATAGGTTTAATTTAAAATATAACATGAAAGTTTAGGAAAACATTTGCTGAAGAGAGTTAAACCTGTGTATAGCCATTTCTTTTGTAGAGCCATTTCTTTTGGATGAAGCAACATCATAATAAGAATAGTCACCACATAACTATTCTCTCTGAAAGTTAAATCAATAGTATACAATTTCTACCTACATTATAACATATCCTTAGTTAGGTAAGTTTATTTCTCTTTATTAAATTGACAATGATTGTCCTCAACTCAGCTTTGGAAACACAATACATTGATTAAGGTAGAGAGTGTACAAATATTGTTAAAATACATAAGCCACCTCTGGTTCATATACATGAGGCAGTAAATTTCTGTGAAATATTTTTGTTTCATGGTGGCATATGAAAATAAAAAATATACATTATCACTATTGAATTTGAATGCAACACATTGATTCATTAGAGTTTGTGATATTAAATTCAATGTAGGGTATGGTACAGGGAAAAAAATACATAATATTTAAGACATGAGATGCAAGGAAGGAAAAGACTTAAGAAACAACTGTACTCTGCCAACTAAAATACACATCCAGGCTTTCTGCTTCCTTTGTTGGCATTCAAATTCCAACAGGGACCAAATAAAATTACTCTTTGATTAGCCACCTAAGAATTCATTTTTACCCATAATTAGGTGTTCAGATACTGTAAAACTGGAATTTGAGAAATGTCAATACTGCTAATCCAGATGCTGAATTCATATTGACCTACTTAAAATAATTTAAGATTTCTCATTACAATAGATGTACCACTGTATGCCCTTTCAGGAAACCCATAAAGCCATGGTTTTAAAAACTGAGAGCCAAGTCTCATATACATATCATTTGTGCTTTGAGTACATTCTAAATATAATTATTACCTTTCTCCAGTGACACACTAAATCATGTTCTCTTTCATTTTTTAATGTACTACCTAATCATGAATTGTGAGGTGGCATGATTATGGGAAAGGCCACAGAATGAAGCTTAAGATTCTGGATCTCTGTCCTTGATCTGGTGCTTACTTTGGCTCTTTAATCATAGCCAAAGTTTCTTGGGGGTCAGAATGAAACAATTATCTACACCGTTCAATTAAAAACCCAGTTGGGGGAGTGGAGGGCCACTCAGGTCAAGTACTTAATAGATGTTTTCTAACAATTTTAGTTACTACTTTCAGAACATTTCCTTGAATAGAGTAACTATGATTTCACCCCAATACTTTCCTGAATATGTTGAAATAAGAATTTTTCTGCCATACCGTAGTTTTTGTATGTATTATTTTATTTGATCCATAATGAAAAACAAATAAGTAGGGAAGATATTAAAGGCTTTCAGCCCTTCATTTTGCTTCAGCTGGTTAAGTCACTCATCTTCCCCCCCTTGCATTAGTTTCTTTGTTAGCACTGTTTAAGTCATCTTGATAGAAATATTTACAATGTCAGGATACATTAACCTCCATTTACCATAATGGCACTTTTTTACCTACACTGCCTCCCAACCCCCAATACATCTTGGTTTTCTTACAGTCTAGTGCATATTTTACATGAGAGACTTCTTTTTTCCCTTAACTTCCCAATGTCCTTCTCTATGAGAAAACTGATAGCAAGAGAAGAAATTCCAAAGCCATTTCCTAGAAATGACAATAATGCCTGGAGTCACCACAACCAATAGAATTAAGCTGCCCCAAAGTTCTCTTAACCTCTTGGCTCACATTACAGGTTAGAAACATGGTCCCATTATTTGTTATGAATAAATCTGTACTCTTGACTGCTTCCATTTTAAACATTTTTGATAAAAGCTGTTTAAGTCCTACGCTTTAGGTTTTAAAAAAATGTATATGGTAAAAATAATGTAACTTACTATCTAGTAGATAAGTAATTTGTATCATCTCTAAATCCACATGAAATTTAAAAGGGAGAATCTGATGTAAAAAAGGATATTCTGTGTATTTATTCACTTGTAGAATTACCCATTAATCACTTGGTCAATAAACAAGTACTAAGCTCCTACTATACAAAACATACCTTACATGTTTGTGCATTGTCAAATGGAGAAAGAATGACGGGGGTACATGTCTGAACATGGGGAGTAAGTAATTAACTGTAATAAAAGGATGTGTTGGATATCTTCTGTTTGTCCCTCCAGATCCACTTTCTACCATTCTTACCCTGCTCTTAGCCTCAGAGGTTGATCTGTATGGAATGAATTCCCAGTCTTCCATTTGGGTTTGGCCAATGGAGAGGCACCAGAAGGCATCAACAAAGTGAGGTTAGGTGTTTATTTTCCTGCGTCCTTCTTCCTTCTTGCCCTCATTTAGCTATATCTCTCTACTGAAGGCCATGGTACCATCATGTGGCTCTTTCTTATAGCTCTCGATTCTGGGAAATTCTCCCTTCCTTTGCTTCTTCAGAAATAGAAATAGGAATTCAGCTATTGCTGTGGCTGGACCTAGGGCACTACACTATCCCTTGTTAGCTTCTGTAAACCCTGTTGCAGCATTTTAAGACATTTGCGAATCCTTTGGCACTTCTCCCATCACTCAGTGAAGTCCAGGACATTTTTGCTTGAACCTGGGCTGGCCTTGGACACTTACTCGTAACTAATAGAATGCAGCAGAACCAGTATTTTTGACTTCTGAGACTATGTCAAAAAGGGCTGTTCTGCTTATGCCTTATTTCCTCTGAGCTCCAGGACAAAATATAGAGTTCCACAATCTCATGGCAAGGTTATTGTGAAGAAGGGCAGCCAAGCCACGTGGAAAGACCATATATATGTGCTCCATTCAATGGTGCCAGCCCAGGTGATAAACATGTGAGGGAAGATGCCTTCTAATGAATCTAACCCCAGCCATCAAATCAACCCCTATCAAGCCTTCTCAGCTGAAGCCCCAGATATCATGAGGCAGAAAAAAATCATCCTCTTTGTGCCCTTCTCTAATTCCTGACCCACAGAATCCATTGGTGTAATAAAAGTCTTACTACTTTATATCACTAAGTTTGGGGTTGTTTGTTACACAGCAATATGGATCAGAGCACCTGCTCACATCTTTGTAAATAGTCCTTTTACTCAACGCTTTGCAAATTGTCCTATTTCAGTGAGTTGCCTGTTCCCTGACAGAACCCTGAGGGATACAAAGGGAATTCCAAATAAATGTCATATGAGTGGTATGAACAAACTCCTTTAGGAGTATGAAGTAAAGAGGATTAACTTCCAGTTGGCATAATCAGGAAATCCTCCGTGAGGGCAGGAGTCATGTCTGATATTGTAGGTGCTCAATAACATCTGTTGAAGTTTGCTGAATGAGGAAATGAGGATTTTACTGGGCCTCGAGAAACAGCTGTAATTAGGATGGGAAGAAATGAAAAAAAGTACTATTGTAGACAGAACAATAAAAATAAAGAGCACAGCAGCAAGAATGTGCCTTCAAATAACATATTCCATTATAGAACAGTACAGCTGGAGCAGAGGCTCTACCCTGATGCCAGGCTGGCTTCTCTGAGAAGCAAATCTCTCACCCTGTCTCTTCCTGTTACATAGCCTTCATCAGTTCTCAGGTGAAAATTCAAATTTCCTAACATTGTCCTTTAAACTCTTCTGGGTTTATCCACCTCTCTGCCCTCATCTTTTCTTACCAGGTCCTGCATTCCCACCTGTGTTGTAGTTACATTACTTAACTGAAAATTCAGCCTTTCACACCTTTGCAATTATGAACATGCTGCTTTTTACATAGAATATCCTACACATCCACCTTCCTCCTTCTAACTTGCAACTACCTTCACATTTCAAGACATAAATCCTCTCCTCTAGGTAGCCTTCCCATACACCTGCCATGTGAGGTAGTAATTCTCCCTAATTACTTACATGATTCCCTGCGCTCACAAATATGGGGGCACTTATAATGTTGCTTTATAGCGTTTATTTTTTTGGTCCAGCTATAAACCATAAACTCCTCAAACACGGACAGGAATTTGGATCTTGCTATGCTCAAGAAAGTAAATTAATATAATGAATTAATGGTTGATCAGAGTAACTATTGGAGTAGTGAATAAAGAATCAAAAGGTTTTGTGCATGACTTCAGACTCTTGTTTTTTCTGTTCACATCATTGGCCCTCATATCTAGAAGAGTGCCCATTATTAATTATGTTTTTTCAATGAATAAATGAAGCATGAATGAATGGATATGAATAAGGAAGAGGGAAGAGCTATGACTGATATTACCATCTTTTATACGGCCAGGAGACACAGGTGTTTAGAATTTACGTAGAAATTGTCAATCCCAAAACTCTTTGGAAAAGAGGTTTAGTTAATTAGATTGCTGTGTTTCAGTCTACTTAAACCAGGAGGAAATTTTTAAAAGAGCAACACGATGATCTTTTTACTGCTTCTGTTCCCTCCTTCCTCTCTCATTGGTCAAGAATATAGTTCTCAAGCATTCAGTTTAATTAACACTTTGCTCAAGGGCTTGATTTTTTGAAGTCCCTTGTCTCATACGGGGATTCCTGATTTATCTTTCTGTTAGGGACCAATTTAATTTACCTGAAATGTTTACACAGTTAGTGTGTATTTCAATTTCTGTTTGCTTTGATAATTAAATGTTACCTACCTGTAAATGCTTCTGTTCAAAGTACTAATTTGAATAGCTCCTCTTAATGCAGTACTTTAGGTGTTTTGCTTTCAAATACCACTTATACACAGTATCGTATGTTATAAAACTTGAATCCAGCGTTCTGAGAGCTGGTTAATCCTATTTATTTAAGAAACTTTGATAGCTTGCACTTAAATTACTCTCGATTTACTGCTATTTTGATAAGGCTTTGTAATGTCAAAAGTCAGAAGCTTTTAAGCTTGTTTTAAATGAAGTTCAATTTGAGGAAAAATGGACAATTAGCTTAACCATCCCATATTCTTCAGAGTAATCCTTCCAGTTTTCAGTAACCCAGCTCATCCTCATGAGCCTGTAGGATGATATTTGACCTTCAGTAAATAAAATTGCACCATAATCAAGATTTTTGAAACTTTACAAGCTAGTTTTTATTGTATTTCCAAGTTATCACAGGTGAGTGGAGTTACTTAATAATCAAATGATCTCTAACGGTTGTTGTGAATATATCTCACTTCATACAAGTCACACTGCCTCATACACAGCTGCTATTTTGAATGACTTTCTTTCTAAGACAAACCTATTTGGTTCATTTTTCTCCCAATAACTTTTGTTTCCTTTATTGACTATATATCAACTTCCCTACAAAAATTACCATCTGAAGCTTTGAATCTTTGAGTTTAATGTTTGCTTCATGCAGCATCTGTTGACATTTGATTTATGATTTGCGCATTGAGAACTTCAAGCCATAATAGATAAGGCATTCATTTCCTAGGTCTTCCCAGATTGGTCAGTTAGTTTAAAATGCCCTTAAAAAACACAGAGAATCAAAAAAAATGAACTAGCTAGAGATAATGTCTGTTCCGCCTCAGAAGCAAAAGTTACAATTTTAAAAATTGCCTCTAGCCTGCAAGTTTTAAAATTTTAACAAAGCGCCAGGAATCCAGCTGCACACTTAACTTGCATCTCTCTCCACACTCTTCCAGCTGAATATGTTCCACATGTAAATATATATTTTCTAATGGAAGCACCAAAGAAATACTATGTATGGAAAGGTCCACAGGTCTCAGTAAGGACCACAAAATTGCTTAGGAACTTAAACATTTTAAATAGCTGGTTTCTACTCACCTTAATTCTGTTTTTCAGGGCTGTGAAACTACTTCTGAATAGAGTAGCTGATTCAATTTATAAAATAAACTAGGGTGCAGTTTATACCTGAGTATCTTCATGACACTCAAAATCACATCCATGAAGAAAGAAACCAACCACTATGATTTCAATAAAGTTTGGTCATCAAATGAAGCTCAAAGAAAGCAGAGTCAGGAGCGGTAATTTGTGGCCAGTAGTTCATTTGGTTAAAGGTTGAATAAGAGAAGTCAAGGTTGCCATTTCAATGTCCTAATTATTTGAGAGAATTATGCAGAGAATAAACTTGAAGCTCTGACTTTCAACTGAATTCCTATCTCAGTCGAGTTACTTGAAAATTATATTCTGACACCGACGGAGAAACAAACAAAAGGGTCTGTATTACTCAACATAAACTACCTTAAAAAAAAAAAAAAAGAGGCCAAATTTTTATTTCTGGAAAATGAGCACACACATATCCTCAAAACTAATCTTCCTGCTAGAAACAGCTACAAATACTGAGTTTTGTTTTTACTTTACAAGAATGCAAGGGATGTCCTCAGAGTCCAAAACCAAAATGAAAGCAGTAATCTAGAGAGTTAAGCAAACTCTAAAGCTGCTGGCTACTTTGAAGTCACCTGATAATCTTTGGTGACCTTGAGTCTCATTTTCGACAGCTGCACAGGAGATGGGAGACAGGAAACAAAGCAAGTCTGGGGCCTACCCTTGGAGTGGAGGGTGTTAGATTAGAAGACTCCCAAATAATAAAGTGTTGCATCTTTAGGGAAAAGCACAGTAGTATCTAGGTTTTATACATATTCCTAGTCTGTTAGAAGACAGAGTGTTTCACATTTTTCTTTATTTCACTATCCAATGATTTAATTTTAAGAAAAATGCTTTATTTAGGGAAATTAATGAAAAGGACAAAGCAGCTATGTCTGCTATAATTATATTTTATCATTATTGCTTCTTAGAAGGAAAAGCTGCCCTTGCTATAGACTAGAATTTCCTCTTTTCAGAATATAGGTTTTTCTTCTTTCTTCCTAGTCTGATTGTCTACTGCTCTGTAGCATACAATCTCCAAACTTAGTGTTTTAAAGCAACAACATTTATCTTGCTTACAAATCTGCAATTTGGGCAGAGCTTGTCAGGGACAGTTCATTTCTGTTCCACTTGGCATCAGTTGGCATACCTCAATGGCTAGGTACTAAAATCATCTGAAATCTCATTCACTCAAATATCCGGCAGTTGATGCCAACTGTTGTCTGGGACCTTATCTGGGGCTGATTGCCCTAACACTTATACATAACCTCTCCATGCAGCTTGGGCTTCCTGACAACATGGTGGCTGGGTTCTATGAGCAAGCATTCTGAGAGAGAGACACACACACAGAAGCCGTAATCCATTTTGTGACGCAGCCTCAGAAGTCAGGTGGTGTCATTTCTGCAACACTGTATTCACTGAGGAAATCAAAATACTCTTCTAGGTTCAAGAGGAAGGGAGAAGAAACGTACTCCACCTCATAATAGGGGTGTGGCAAAATTCCAGGACAGTGGGACTTCCCTGGTGGCACAGTGGTTAAGAATCTGCCTGCCAATGTAGGGAACATGGGTTTGAGTCCTGGTCCGGGAAGATCCCACATGCCACGGAACAATAAGCCCATGCACCACAACTACTGAGTCTGCGCTCTAGAGCCCATGAGCCACAACTACTGAAGCCCACGTGCCTAGAGCCCGTGCTCCGCAACAAAGAGAAGCCACTGAAATGAGAAGCCCGCGCACCACAACAAAGGGTAGCCCCCGCTCATGGCAACTAGAGAAAGCCCGCGCACAGCAACAAAGACCCAAGCAGCCAAAAATTAATTAAATAATTAAATTAAAAAATTTTTTTCCAGAAGAGTAAGAGTACACAGGACCAAAAATCTTGCTAAGGCCATTTTTGAAAGGAATGTAATCTGCTATATTTCTCAATCTTATTACAGAATAGTTATTATATTTGTTCAATGCATAAACAAAACAGAGGAAGAAAGAAGCCGAGAGAGAATGTTTGTTGGGAAATGGTTAGCCAGAAAGTTTAAGTTCAATACTTGCTTAACTGGATGCCCCCAGAAGTGGCCCCTCGCCTTCCTCTTCTTAGCACTAACACTCTACAAATGTTCCAGCCAATATCTAACTTCAGAGGCAGGAGTTCTTCCTGCCATCTTTGTTTGCTGCCAGGTGGGCAGAAAGTGCAGGGTCCTGTCAGGGAGTAATCATGAATGCTTCATATGTGCTTTCGGAGAGTCAAAGGGGAGTTCTTACAATGTGATGAAGACTGTAACAGGAAAATTTCACCATTTATGTTGTATTAAAACTAGTTTAGAGCTTTTTAAAGACTAGGCTAAGGCCACGATAATAAAGAAGAAGGGGCGCAGAAAAGAAAGATATAAAATATGGGGCAAGGGATTATCAGAGGGACTGAAACTGTGAAAGCCTGGATAGATCACATTCCCCTATTTAAACAACTTTCCATCAGCAAACACACTACATAACAGCTTCACATTCCTGTACCTCCTTCAGTGTCTCTTCATGTCTTGTTAGCCTAGCATTCTGCACAGCTTTAAGAGGAAACAATAAGAAAGTGATCTTAGTCATCTTAAAACATGAATATTCTCCCTTCTAAATTTATTTCCATGTTAATTTCTAAATGGAAAAGAATTTAACCTTATTAAAATATTTTATGGAATTCTCACAGAGGTAGAAGAAACATTTGAGGGAGGAGACCATAGTAATCCTTCCATTACCTCCTGAAATGGTACCTAAAAGGCAGTTGCCCCAGAGTTAGTGTAGGGGGTCATGGGGAATGATGACACAGAGAGCAACTATGAGGACATTTCCTGAATCATCACATAGCAACTTTAGCACTGGAGACTAAAACAGCTAATGGCCTAGGCTTTTCTGCTATTTACAATTCCATCTGAGACAAAGCATATCCTATCTGCCGAGTATTTTTCCCTTTCCATTTCTATATTTCTTAGTTGCTTGTTTTAAAGTATCAGGCAGACAAACATGTTTCTCTGTCTAAAAGAGCCGTTTTAGAATGACTGGTTAAAAATGATTTTAGCTCAAAACCCAAATAAGGGGACATTCCAAAGTGACAGTGAGAAGATGCACTGGCGGAGCATGGAAATGCTAAGGATAAGCCTCATGTTCCCCTGTTCCCCTGGGTAAAGCTTCCCTGGTTCCTCATGCCTCAATCCATGACTCTTACTCTGCTCTGGTTCTTTTAAATTTCAGTCCCACTCATGGAAACTCTCTTCTCTTTTTACCTTTCTTCCCTTCTCTTCAGTAAAACTATCAAAATTAGACTAGTGTTACTGTCACCAAAGATTTCCTTCCAATAAAGAGCTAAAGCAATTTTCCACTGAAGTGTTTCCATCATTGCATTACAGAATGCATCTAATGAAATCAAGTAATCAACTGCAAGCATAAAGAAAACACACTGCGCATAAAGAATTCCAGCAAATGTTGATGCTAAATGAGATCTCATCTGAACACATGGGTGAAAGCTTCTTCTAGCACTTGGGGTGCAAGGAAGCCCTAAAACAGAAGTGTGAATTAGGTGGAGTTTCTTTTAGCTAATTCACCACAACCACTCTCAGTGGCCTCAACCCCTCTCAAGCACTCAAAGCTGTCACCTCATGCTTGGTTTCTTTGAATTGTCCATAGTGAAACTTACAATACTATTCCTCTCATCCACCAAAACTTCACCTCTACGTCCTCTTCTCTGAAGCCCTAACCCTGACCTTAACAGCCTAATATATTATTTCTTGCTGGGATCTTAGTACCTATTAATGATTAAATGATTTTCCACCACCATTTAAATAAGGATTTCTAGAACTGATACTTTTATTCATTTAAGCAGACTGGAGTTTGGAACAATTAGTTAGAAGACCATGTGGCACAGTTCAAATCACATTGGGCTAAAAACAGCCTGGTCTCTAACAATAAGTGCAGTCCTATTCACACTTCACTGTATCACAGAAAAGTGAATAAACTAGTCTTTCCAAGCACACTGTCCCATTACTACAGACTCTGCACTACTGCAAATCAAGTAAGGTGTTGCTTTTTGACACATTTACATCTATATTGCAGTGACTTTGGCTACTCTGCCAGTATAGAAATTTCCATTATTCTTGTATTCAGCTTGACCTGGCATTACTGCCTATGCCACTAACCAGTCTCTCTGTGTCTACCATTCCCCATTACACTCCACTCAACACAGCAGCCAGAGTTTTCCAGATGAAAATGAGATCATGTTACTTCTCTGCTCAAAGCACTACAGTTGTTCCCATGTCATCAGAGTCAAAACAAAGCATACAAAGCTACAAAATCTAGCCTCTCCCACTCCCCACCACACCCCACCATTTTCTTGCAGGTCTTATCCCCTTGCTCACTTCCCTCCAGATAACCTAGCTTCTTTACTGTTTCTGGAACTATCCAGGCACACTCCCATCTCAGGGTTTTTGCACTTGCAGCTTTCTCTTCCTGACACTCCCTTCCCCCAGATATCCACATGGCTCACGTTTCCTCCATGGACATTTTGCTTAAATGTTGCCTTCTCAGAAAAGTATCAGATTACCCTATTTAAATTTGCAACTACCTAAGCCCTCTTATCTTGCTCTAGTTTTTCCCATAGTGTTTACTTTCTTCTGTCATACTATAGATTTGGTTTATTTAGTATGTTTATTTCTGGTTTTCCTCTACTTGAAAGTAAATTTCAGGAAAACAGAAATTTTTGTCAATTTTCTTCTCCAGTAACTCCAGTGCCTATAAAACAGCCCAACAAATAGTTGGTACGCAACAGATTTACGTATAATTAATAGATAAACAAAGGTTTCGGTATATCCTTTTCCTATTTCCTATCTTCAAGTTCCCTAAGAAAGGAAGTAAGCCTTATTTGTGTTGCAAAATTTATGTCAGTTATACATATGGACTTTGGTCAGTTCTATGGTTCAAAACAAATCTTGCTCCATCATGCGGTAAGAGATTTTAAAGGACACTATTATCTCCCCAACAGCCTGTGCTCACCCAGTGCAATATGAATATATTTTATGTCCTGGGCTTACCTAACATGATAACACTATTTCTGGGCACAATGTCTTCTCTCTAAATGCCAATGCAATTTATGAGTCCGGCAAAGCTCAATGGATTTGGTTCATAAGAAATTATTTGAAAATAAGCATGCCTGGGTGATTTAGCCCCTTAACATCTTGTTTAAATATTTGCTTCATAATATACTGACATGAAACTGTGACAACGCAGTCATAGATGTGCAAACAAATGTGAATGTGGATATATATTGTGGTCCTCCGAATCCTTTTGGTATCATAGTCCTGTAGTAAAATCTTTCAGTCATATTGTTCATTGGTTGCTTGTTGGGCTTTAATTCACAAAATCAAAGAGTTTTATACAAACTTGCACTGAGTGGTATATAGGATTGTGAGGAAGGCAGAAGACCCAGAATTGTCCATTGATATTCAGGGTTTCCAAGGTGAGTCCCACCATGCGTTTCTGCCTAATTACAGAAGGTGCTTCTTTATTTTGCTGAGTTCAAAGACCACTGTCACAGGGATCAGTCTTGCTTGTACAGATTTTCAAAAGCATTCACTCTGGAAATATACACTGACATTACACACATATAACAGACCTGTGATTTGCTCTCCAGGCCATTCACACCTTATTCTACTGCTTTTTCACAGAAATGGATTAAGAGGGCAAAAATCTATACCTGCCCAACACATATAAAAGGAAATCAAAGGGGAACTGAAAGCAAACACTGAATATATCAGATTCCTTTTAGGCATGATGCCCAAATTCAGTAGAACCACTCCTTAAATTCCTTTAGACCTGCACTGAGGATCCCTACCAGCTCAAAAATTCTACACTTCACTGATTTTTTCAGACCCTCAGGATATTGATGTAAACTAATTTGGGTAGCTGAATTAGGATGAGGTTTCTGATGCTTAAACAGTGACAATTTAACGGTACAGGAAATATAGGACAAGAGGACTAACCTGGTGGGAAAGAGCTTATTCTGTCAGGAATTTATTTAAAAAAAAAAAAAAGGAGCAACTTTGCTCAGGTCCAAGCAACTCAAATTTCCCCTGAGGCTGCCAGCCCTGCACCATCCAGAGGGCATGGTCACAGGAACAGAATAGAAGATACAAGGAAGAAACAAGGAGCACAAAAGATAGTAGGGACAGGCCAAGGGAGAGAAAATAAAGGGTGATGTTCCACTACTGCATGGACATTAGTATAATCTACTTCAATTGCTTTATCTAATTAAGTTAAAAGTTAGTGTGGTCCACTGGAAGTAGTATTGGAAGCCAGAAAACCAAAAGATATAATCAAATAGTTTACACAAGTAACTTAATTTCTCTGAGCATTATTCTCCTTAACTGTGAAACCAAAGCATTGGTTCTGAAGAGTTAAATGGGTTTTGTACATCAGACATACCTGGGCTTGAATCATGCTATGGATATGTCTAATGTGTGTGTGATTTAGGGCAAATTCCTTTTCCCTCTAAGTCTGAGTTTCATCATCTGCAAATAGGGAAGGGAGAACATCTAGCTCAAAGTGTAGTTATTTGGCTACAATAAAAAAGAAGACATCAAATGAAGAGGAAATAGGCAGTCTACCTGAAAAAGAATTCAGATGAATGATAGTAAAGATGATCCCAAATCTCGGAAATAGAATGGAGGAAATACAAGAAACATTTAACAAGGACCTAGAAGAACTAAAGAGCAAACAATGATGAACAACACAAAAATGAAATTAAAAATACTCTAGAAGGAATCAATAGCAGAATAACTGAGGCAGAAGAAGCGATAAGTGACCTGGAAAATAGAATAGTGGAAATAACTGCCACAGAGCAGAATAAAGAAAAAAGAATGTAAAGAATTGAGGACAGTCTCAGAGACCTCTGGGACAATATTTAACACATCAACATTCGAATTATAGGGTCCCAGAAGAAGAAGAGAAAAAGAAAGTGTCTGAGAAAATATTTGAAGAGATTATAGTCAAAAACTTCCCTAACATGGGAAAGGAAATAGTCACTCAAGCTCAGGAAATGCAGAGAGTCCCATACAGGATAAATCCAAGGATAAACGAGCCAAGACACATATTAATCAAACTATCAAAAATTAAATACAAAGAAAAAGTACTAAAAGCAGCAAGGGGAAAACAACAAATAACATACAAGGGAATCCCCATAAGGTTAACAGCTGATCTTTCAGCAGAAATTCTGCAAGCCAGAAGGGAGTGGCAGGACATATTGAAAGTGATGAAAGGGAAAAACCTACAACCAAATTACTCTACCCAGCAAGGATCTCATTCAAATTCGATGAAGACATTAAAACCTTTACAGACAAGCAAAAGCTAAGAGAATTCAGCACCACCAAACCAGCTTTACAACAAATGCTAAAGGAACTTCTCTAAGCAGGAAACACAAGAGAAGGAAAAGACCTACCAAAACAAACCCAAAACAATTAAGAAAATGGTAATAGGAACATACATATCGATAATTACCTTAAATGTAAATGGATTAAATGCTCCAACCAAAAGACAGATTGGCTGAATGGTTACAAAAACAAGACCCATCTATATGCTGTCTACAAGAGACCCACTTCAGACCAAGGGACACATACAGAGTGAAAGTTAGGGGATGGAAAAAGATATTTCATGTAAATGGAAATCAAAAGAAAGCTGGAGTAGCAATTCTCATATCAGACAAAATGGACTTTAAAATAAAGACTATTACAAGAGACAAAGAAGGACACTACATAATGATCAAGGGATCAATCCAAGAAGAAGATATAACAATTGTAAATACTTATGCACCCAACGTAGGAGCACCTCAATACATAAGGCAAATGTTAACAGCCATACAAGGGGAAATCAACAGTAACACAATAATAGTAGGGGACTTCAACACCCCACTTTCACCAATGGACAGATCATCCAAAATGAAAATAAATAAGGAAACACAAGCTTTAAATGATACATTAGACCAGATGGACTTAATTGACATTTATAGGACATTCCATCCAAAAATACCAGAATACACTTTCTTCTCAAGTGCTCGTGGAACATTCTCCAGGATAGATCATATCTTGGGTCACAAATCAAGCCTCTGGGACATGTAAGCCTCTGGTAAATTTAAGGAAACTGAAATTGTATGAAGTATCTTTTCTGACCACAACGCTATGAGACTAGATATCAATTACAGGAAAAAACTGTAAAAAACACAAACACATGGAGGCTAAACAATACGCTACTAAATAAGCAAGAGATCACTGAAGAAATCAAAGAGGAAATCAAAAAATAACTGGAAACAAATGACAATGAAAACAAGATGACCCAAAACCTAAGGGATTCAGCAAAAGCTGTTCTAAGAGTGAAGTTTATAGCAATACAATCCTACCTCAAGAAACAAGAAAAATCTCAAACAACCTAACTTTACAGCCAAAGCAATTAGAGAAATAAGAACAAAAAAACCCCAAAGTTAGCAGAAGGAAAGAAATCATAAAGATCAGATCAGAAATAAAGGAGAAGAAAATGAAGGAAACAATAGCAAAGATCAATAAAACTAAAAGCTGGTTCTTTGGGAAGATAAACAAAATTGATAAACCATTAGCCAGACTCATCAAGAAAAAAAGGGAGAAGACTCTAATCAACAGAGTCAGAAATGAAAACGGAGAAGTAACAATGGACACTGCAGAAACACAAAGGATCATGAGAGACTACAACAAGTAACTATATGCCAATAAAATGGACAACCTGGAAGAAATGGACAACTTC
Organism: Balaenoptera ricei; assembly: GCF_028023285.1. NCBI lineage: Eukaryota > Metazoa > Chordata > Mammalia > Artiodactyla > Balaenopteridae > Balaenoptera > Balaenoptera ricei. Next base: position 74,150,202 of record NC_082651.1, on the reverse strand, counting down.
TTAGGAAGGCACAACCTTCCAAGACTGAACCAGGAAGAAATAGAAAATATGAACAGACCAATCACAAGCACTGAAATTCAAACTGTGATTTAAAATCTTCCAACAAACAGAAGCCCAGGACCAGATGGTTTCACAGGCAAATTCTGTCAAACATTTACAGAAGAGCTAACACCTATCCTTCTCAAACTCTTCCAAAATATAGCAGAGGAAGGAACACTCCCAAACTCATTCTACAAGGCCACAATCATGCTGATACCCAAACCAGACAAAGATGTCACAAAAAAAGAAAACTACAGGCCAATATCTCTGATGAACATAGATGCAAAAATCCTCAGCAAAATACCAGCAAACAGAATCCAACAGCACATTAAAAGGATCATACACCATGATCAAGTGGGGTTTATCCCAGGAATGCAAGGATTCTTCAATACATGCAAATCAATCAATGTGATACACCATATTAACAAATTTAAGGATAAAAACCATATGATAATCTCAATAGATGGCATGGACATATATACACTACCAAATATAAAATAGCTAGTGGGAAGCAGCTGCACAGCACAGGGAGATCAGCTCGGTGCTTTGTGACCACCTAGAGGGGTGGGACAGGGAGTGTGGGAGGGAGACGCAAGAAGGAGGAGATATGGGGATATATGTATATGTATATGTATACGTATAGCTGATTTACTTTTAGCAGAAACTAATACAACATTGTAAAGCAATTTTACTCCAATAAAGATTAAAAAAAAAAGACATAAAAGTATTTGTCACCTATTGGATTCTTAATATTTGTTTTAAAACAAAGAAATCTTACACAATCTTGGGGCGGGGTCAGAAATAAAATAAACTAGAACTAAATTAAGATATAAGAAAACTGTAAAATTCTATTTTTCTTTTACTTTATTATTTATTGTTTGTGATGCTATTAATCCATGCTAAATTGTACATTGTAGCAGGTGATTTTACATACATGAGAAACCTTTCTAAATAAAGGGTGGCATGCTGGAAGATCCCATCAGCAAGAAGTTATGAGCCAAGGACAGTTTCGAAAATGGATGGGGATAAGCAGGCAGAAATAAATGGCTGGTTCACTCTAGAGAGGAGCCAAGAGTATAGATTACCAAGTCCAAGAGGTGTGGTGCTCTTGACTTCAATGTGAGCCAGTCTTCAGGTCCAAGAGATCTGCCCTGTGCATGCAGGGCAGGGCACAGCTTCAGCTGGCAGAAGTTTTCAGTACAAGTAGAAATCCACGCCACAGCTGTGAATAGACGTGGGTGTATCCAAAGCAGAGGCCACCCTTGGGGTCCAAGAGCCAGGCCAGGAATTTAGGACCCCTAAGTGAGAGTCAGGGCCAGACCCAGAAGGTGGCTGGATTGGGAGCTAGTCGCCAGAGTCGCAAGAAAAAGTCAAGCCAGGAGACTGGGCTGTCCGTGGGGAGAACAAATCTTTTATGGAGCTCACTTATCCAAAAAGAAAGGAACTACAAAATCCCATCAGCCCAGGCTCTCATTGGTTTAAGCATTAGATAGCTCTGAACCTGCAGGTGAGAGAGTTTCAGGGCCCGCCGCTGTGGAAAATGGCACTGGCCCTAACTGGTAACATCTGCAGATAGATCTGAGCTCTCATTTTGCCACCAGCTGTAACACATCCCTAGCATTCAGCAACCACAAATATTACCTATGACCCAGAAAGCAATCTAACCATCTACAGTAGATGCACTATGTCAGTGAGCAGGGAATTCACCTCCACAAAGACCCAACTGAGAGGGGAAAACAGAAGAAGGAGGAGGTGAGTAGGAGATATGCTCTCAAGACATTTGCTCCTGTAAATGCGCACAAGGTATCTCTCATACTACCTCCCCTCAAGTGTCCCCCTTTGTAAGTTTTTCACAAAACTTTAGGTAAAGAGGACATCTAGATTCCAAATCCAACCCACAGGCATGTGGCAGAACCTGAAGGCAGTATTTGGTCTTTCAGGCTCAAATGGAAGAGTAAATGCAGATGGAGGGATTTCCTCTGCCAACCAGAAAGCAACAAGCAGTACCGTTTCCAACCAGGCAGAGGCAGCACTTAAGTCATCTTATTAAGAATCCCACTCATAAGAGGAGACAGTACCTAGGCAGATACAAGAGTTCTGATTTTATCAACAATAGTCCCCTGGCAGAGGGTGTGAGTGATTTGCTTCTAAATGAGATCAAATATTTCACAAGCACAGTTAGAAGAACCTAGCTGTTTACGCTGGCAGTTTTAAAAATTCGAACAATTAAATGTTTGGTTAGAAAAAAATTTAGAAACTTCATTTAGGACTGAAGCCAGCTTTGGTAGTTTGAAACAAACATTGCTTGTTTCATTATGGGGCTCAGGAAGCAACATAAAATATTTTCCACCAAATTTGCCTCCAGGTAGTTGTAGTGAAATTCAGTCAGCAATTTCAGTATAATTTGAAAAGAAATAGCAGGAAGCTCCTTTAGCAATTAAAGACACATCTCAAAAGATAAATAAAATGGAGTTAACTCAACTCTAAGGGTAATCAATCTTGCATGGTGCTGAAAGCAGAAAAAGTAAAGTAGTAGAGGAAACAATCCACTCTAGCTCTTATATAAAGGAGTCAAGTTTCAGTGAGGGTGAAGAGTAGGGAAATGTTTGGAAGGGATGACAAAACTATCATAATTGATCAGCAAGCTGAATTAAAAGCAGGGTAAGTGACTGGAAACTAAACTGGGAAGAGTTAAGGGAAATCAACAAGTCTACACACAGATGGCAAAATACTAGTGAGACTGATCGTTGCTGGTCCAGAGATGAGCCAAGATAATTTATTTTTAAGAGGTCTGGACATAATCAGACCACTTCCAGTCATCTTAACAGAGAGAAGTTCATCCACTCCCTATATAACATCTTGCTCCAAGATCCTTAAAGTGGTACGCTCATATTCCCCTGACGCCCCAGACATTCATTCACTTCTTAACAGTGTGTAGATATAAGGCAGAGATTTGAAATCAGAGAATTGGGGTTTAAACTTAATTGTGTAAATTCCCAGTTATGTGACCTTAGGCAAATCCCCTAACCCCTTTAAGCTTCAGTTCAGGCAGGTGTTTTCAAAAGGAGACAAGATCTCCTTCATAAGAATGTTCTCAGGATTAAGTGAGGTGGAGTCAGACATAGAAGCCTATGAAATACTCACATGGACTGTTGAAAGTTCTTGAGGATATGTTAGGTGCAAGTGAAAATGCAGAGCATTTTATATATTTTTTACATTCAATTAATAAAACTGTTCTGAGATTGAGATATGTTGTCTGATTTCACATATGAAGAAAGTGAAGTTGATTTCCCAGAGTCCCCTTTCTCTTTCCAAATAATAACATCCAAATCAAACAAAGACACACACACACACACACACACAATCTGTTCAGGCATGGAGTCATCAGTTGTGTATATAATACCTTTAATTGTCAACAAAGGACCTCAAAATCACTAAGAATCATGAGGAAAGGAAACCAATATCCTGGGAATCTCTTCTTAATCTTGGGGCAATTCCCAATTCATCATTGCTTTTGATTTGTTTGCTTGCTTGCTTGCTTATTTATTTGTTTTTCCCTAGGAATTTGACCAATTTGTCTCTTTCACTGATACCACCACTTTTACTAATGACTCACTTCAGTCTGTGTATAAAATAGAAACAGCCTACTATTTCTTTGCTCCTATAGAATAATTTCTATTTCCTGTACAAGATCTAGAAAGTCCAGGAAAATAGACAAGAAGGCAACAAATAAACACTAGACCCTCAATGTAGAGGCAGAACAGATCAAAACGCAAATCAGCCATTACTAATACCCTGTGAAATAAAATAATCTTATTTTCAGAGATCTAGAGCTGTCAAATTTCCTTACAGCTGTTAAAAAAGGAATCTCCAGTTTTTAAGACATTCAACTTTCAGATTCTTCCTTGTGGGGACAATCATTGCAATATCTGTGGAAGCAGAGAAAACAGAGTTGAGTATGCTGACAGTGTCTTGGAGGAAAACCAGCTGGCTGCCCTGACAGGCACTAAGCAAGTGATAGTAAATTGGGGGAATCAACATGGTTCATGACTTGGCTGTGACCCAACCAGAGTTATTTCCATCTTACTTTATTTCTATCCTGTCTGCTCTGCCTGAAGTATATTCTCTAGCCAGTTATTAAAATGGAGCCACCATACACTGAAGTGAAGCATCTTCATTTATTGCTCCCAGGAGACCAGCATTACCCAGTCTCATCAGAGTTAGTGACCTCCATGCCACCCTGAGGTCCTCAAACAGAGTAAGATGATCAAACAGAGTGGTTTAGATTCTACATCCACTCAGACACACAAGCCTTTGTTTTTGCTTTTAGTTGTGTTTGTGTGTTTTTTGGGGGTTTTTAGAATGTGGTACATGAGCACAATTCTGAGGAATACCTCCTAGATAAACAACAAAAACAAAACAAAAACAAAAATCCTTAGTGAGGCACGTGAGCTAACACCATCAACAACACCTGGGAGCTTTCTAGAACTAGAAAACCTTGAGCCCACCTCAGACCTACTGAATCTGAATCTGTATGTCAGGAATCAGATCTTAGGAGATATTATATGTATCAAAGTTGAGAAGCTCTATGCTAGAGATTCGGTCTTTAACTTAAGTCTGTTGAGAATCATGCTACCAAGTTCAAGTCAAAAGGGGAAGAATGAGGGCTTCCTTGGTGGTGCAGTGGTTGAGAATCTGCCTGCCAATGCAGGGGACACGGGTTCGAGCCCTGGTCTGGGAAGATCCCACATGCCGCGGAGCAACTAAGCCCGTGAGCCACAACTACTGAGCCTGCGCGTCTGGAGCCTGTGCTCCGCAACAAGAGAGGCCGCGACAGTGAGAGGCCCGTGCACCGCGATGAAGAGTGGCCCCCACTTGCCACAACTAGAGAAAGCCCTTGCACAGAAACAAAGACCCAACACAGCCAAAAATAAATAAATAAATAAATAAAAATTTTTTTAAAAAGGGGGGGGGGAGAATGAGCTGGGATACAATGTCAAAAGTGTCTAGTACCATGGGACCCAATTAGCAGTTAGTGGGAAGCTGTAAAAAGGAAAGAATCCCCTTGACCTGATTCAGCTGATGCACTATGGCTTTTTAGTTACTGTTGCAGCCTAGGGTGGGAGGCCCTCCCTCGTGCCCTTAGCTAGGAGGCACCGCTATAAACAAATCTAGCTGCTTTTTGAAAAACATGCTTCTGTCCATGAAGATGAAGTGACATGCTACTCCTACTGCCACAGAAGGTCCATACTCCTCTTCTACAGAAAGAGCCTCCTCCTGATGACCAGCTCCAGGATAAAACTCTTTATTCTGGCTCCCTTCATGGAGGATTTGCATCCTACCAGGATTTGGTGTGGAGGTGACTATGTTGACAGGAGTTGTGGAGGAATATTCTGGAACAAGTGTCTTTGGTTTATAGTCTCCACAGCTGATTAATCTGAGTTGGGGCTGAGAATCAAATACATGGCCAACCAGCCTGGAATTTAGGATAAGAAGTTCACTGAAAATGGAAGTGAAGGATTCTGTGAAAGATGCCCTGTATTCACTGCATCAATCAGTTAAAACTTTTCCTTTTTATGTTCTTTGTTACAGGAAACTGACCCCTGCAAGCTACATTCGCTAGTATTCTTTATCCACTGACTTCTAGTTAAATTTGACCAGTGGGAAGCTCTGGAAGGGGATTAGATAGGACAAAGGGGAGAGAAGCTACAGACTTTCTCTCATGGCTCCAGCATTGACTCTGGCATGGTCTCTGGCATTGACTATATCTCTCTGTGGCTCAAGCTCATTCAAGAAGCCCTTCTCAACATGTTTCCATCTCACTCAAGGGACTCCTCCCACACTGATTTTAGCACTTATTTAATAAGGCCTCTACCATCAGGATCCCAACGCTTTCCTGGTAGCCCTGTCCTTGGGTTCTGGGAAAACCACCTCTTCCCTTTGTCCCTCCTTCACTGGAGCTGGAAGTATCATACTATTATTGCCTCTTCAGCTCTTTCTAAACCTTTAAAATGTGTTCCTCATATTAAATTTCTTCTACTGAACAATTTAGAATAGGTTCCATTTGACTGGCTTCACCCTGATACACTGACCTTATATTCTATAAGCTTAAGCATCAAGGGCCTCTCTTTGGGAAATAAGACCCAGCAGGAAATGTCACTGAAATTAACCTTCAGGTGTAGAATGAGGAATTTAGAATTTTATTGCTAGAAAGAACTTTACGCATCATCTAAGTCTGTCATTTCACAATAAGGAGCTGTTCCAAGTGCCATGCCTAGTCTCACACAGTTCTTAAATGGCAATGCCAAGGCTAGCTCTGTCCATGTCCAGAGTATTTCCATTGTTCCATATTTCTTCTGTGGTATGTTTACCTGTTTGATACCAAACTCTGCACACAGATATATATTTCAGTGCTACTGGCCAAAGTTATCTTAGAGGAATTAATTAGCAATTTTATGGCTCTATTCTTTCTTTATATATATACAATTTTTTACCAAATTTGTAGAAGCCTATTAAATATAGTGGAAATTAACAATGGGAACACATATTAATAATACGAGAGGTATTTATTTTCATATAAATGAAGATAGAAGCGACTTATAGAAGAGGTCACAAAAAATGACATAAGAGTAAAATTTAAAGAGCATCAGGATTCTAAGATAGCCTAATGATAATTCTCTAAAGGTGGGGTTGAGGAAGGAATATGATTTTATAATTGACTAAATATGACAGGCAAGAATTTAGCAAAGCAATAATATCACAATGTAATATGAGATTTTCAAAAAATAATGCAAGAATATATTTTTAAGAGAGAAAGACATTGGTGAATGAACACCCTAAGTTAATGGAGAATAAATATTTACATTCTTGTATTAGACATGATGCTCTAAAAGTTGCATAAAATCACCAAACTGAAGGGCTCAATTTAGGGCAGAGATCAATAGACAATATAAGAAAAAAGCAGGATAAAATCCTTTGAGTAGATTTCTGGCATCTGCAGCAGTTCCAGACAGGTAATACAATGTTAAAGTTAAGAGTATAGAATCTGAACTCTTAGGCTACCCTAAATAGCCTAAACTACTCAGGCTAAACTGTAAGCCCTGCCATTTACTTGTATTTATTTGTTAGGGTAACCCAGACTGCAGCAAAAAAGACCCCCAAATATATTGTGGTTCAAACATGGGAAGTTTATTTCTCACTTAGGGAACAGTCCAAGTTGAGTTTTCAAGAATGGATTTTGGTATGCAGCCAGCACTGTGTGACCTAGGACTAGTTACTTCTCTGAGCTTCTGAGATAATATTGGAATAGTAATAGTGTTCCTGTAGGGTAAGTAAGTCAATGCATGTAAAATACTTAGAGAAGTAGTTAGTACTCAATAAGAACCAGCTATTATTATCATTAGTCCAGTCTGGCTATTTTTTAAGTTCTGCCTGATCCTGATGGCTCTGTCTACTACATGTCAGTTAAGGATGCAGAAATGTCTACCATATAAAATTTATTTCCCTAGGATAGTTGTTCTTAAACATCAGCAGTGCATCAGAATCACCTGAAGAGTTTCTTAAAACCCACTTTTGGGCCCCACCCAGAGAGCTTCTGATTCAGTGAATCTGAGAGGGAGACTATTTGCGGCTCTAACAAGTTCCCAGGTGATGTTGTGCTGCTGGTCTAGGGACCACACTTTGAGAACCCCCACCCTGGAACAAGAAGCTGAAAAAGTCTGACCCTACAAAGGCTGAAAAATAACCAAATGGTCACGCTGCCAAAAAGAAGAAGAAGAAGAAGAAGGAAGAAGAAAGAAGAAGAAAAAGAAGAAGGGGGAGGGGGAGGGGAGGTGGAGGGAAGGAAGAGAGGGAGGGGAGGGGGAGGAAGAGGGGAAAGGAGGGGGAAAAGGAGGGGGAGGAGGAGGGAGGGGGGAGAAGAGGAGGAGGAGGATAATTAACAGCCCCATCCTCTGGTACCCTACTTTGATCATATCTCATCAGATTTGTCCCTGTATTACTCTGGTTATCTTGCCCTAGACCAGCTTTTCCTTTTCAAAGAGATCCATGGCATCAGCATACATCTTTCCCTTTTTTTCCCCTTTGGGACCTTGAAATTCTACCAGACAAAAGAAATCTGCCTTTTGGAAACTTAGGTACGTATGAAACAATGTTTATCTATTCCCTATGGCCTGCAAATCATAAAACAGACTTTTTTTCAAAATTTTATGAGCACATTACCCATATTGTAAAAGGGTCACTTTAATAAGGTATCTCATACTGTTTAGCATATGTTTGGCTACCTCTCCCAACTCTTATTTTTTATGTGCTCATGGAATGCAAAATAAACTTTGATATGCATTATGAAAATCAACTATGCTAAGAATAATGAAGTGGACTTCAAAGGAGGGATTTTGTACCACCTACCCCCCCTGCTTAAAAGACAAAGTCTGAATGACTTAATCCACAGGTGGCAAAATAGCGGCCGATTTGAATTTAGTCAGCAGTTCTGGTTTTTGCCAGAATGTTATTTCAAAGTTTTAGAATTTGAAGATGTTTAGCAGAGTATGCCTGCCCCAGTTAGAATCTCCTCACCACTCCTTTTGTATTATAATATGGTGAATGCCATTGTTTCTGGCCTGCCTCTTGAATACATTTGAATCCGTACCTCACCTCATGCCTTGATGACTCTTATAACCTACATTTATCATTCCCCACCACCCTCCTCACCTCTAACTTCCTATGTGACTTCCTTGGGTTCACCTAAATTCACCTACTTATTAACAGGAAAATATAAAATGTGCTTCAATAATATAAAATTTGTGCCTCTAACATGGACTCAGCTGACCCCAACCTCCTCTATCTTCATCAATAAAATGGGAATAATGATAAAATTCTCTAAGTCCTCCAGACAAGATGGTGATCTAGGCAGATACAGACATCTCTTCATCTTGCTATAACTATGTAGTACTTTTGGATGAAATAACCTTTAGAAATCCAAAAAAGGTAGCTGACCTCAAAAGGAAAAAGGGAAAATTTTCCTTAGGAAAAGTCATAAATGAGGGAAATATGAAAAGTGCTAAGCAAAAGGGAAATTCTTCACCACCCACAGGGATACCAGGATCAGATACTAGGGGCTAGAGTTCTCATGTTTGGGCATAGTCAGGAGCTATGGCCACAAGGCCCTGTACCTGAAACAGGGATTGCTAAAGCTAAGAGTGAAGAAAGGATTTCATAGTCTGTGAGCTGGAACCAGAAAAAAAAAAAAAAAAACTGCATCCAGAGGCCCAGGATTATGTTGAAGATAAGCCAGTCAATCTGGGCTCTAAATAAAACTGGAGTCCTTACCCTGTGCCCAATATGGGCAAGGTGACCAAAGTTAGACTACCAAAATGATGAAGATATCCTGAACCAAAGACTAACTTAAGAATTGATCTATGATCAGCAAATCTCATAGGACATCCCGAACCATCCAATTATGGTGTCTACACAGCACAAGGCATATGTGGGATGCCCACGGAAGACAAACCCAGTAAGGATGAACTCATTAACAAAATGTCCAAAAATGTAAGAAAACACACCACCATATACAATAGGAAGAAGGTGCAACAAAATCAGAGAATCCATATCTGACCAACTGAAGGAAATAGAGCAAGTTTAAAGAACCTTAAAATATACTTTAAATAATCAAAAAAAGAAAAAGGGAAAGGAGAGAATGCATAAAACAAGAATATAACATTATGTGAAAAAGAACAAACCAATCTGAAAAAGAATAATACAGATATTCAAATATAATCTTCAAAAATTTTGAAACATTCAATAGATGCATAAGTGGAGACTAGATACAGTTGAAAAGAAAATTTATAAATTTGGAAATACCTGGGGAAACCATCCAGAATGTACACAAATAAATTAGGAGATGAAAAATATACAAGGAAATTTAAACGACATAGATGATAAAAAATAACAAAGCAAAGTGGTAACTTTGGTTAAATCTGTAGAAGTGTGTCAACCTCATGCATATGTGCCATATTTCCAAACTAGATAATCAGTAAGTACTTGATGACCATTGTTCCATGCAGGGTTAAGAAGAAAAGCAAGAGTCTCTGATTTCAAAGGCATTAAAATAGCTAGCAGAACAATAATGGTAGTAGTAGTGATCACATTAAAATGGCAATTTATGGAATTTTAATTATGTAAGGTAAGTCCTAGAGATCCATTGTACATCATGGTGCCTACATGTCACATTACTGTATTGTATCCTATTAGTCAGGTTCTCCAGAGAGAGAGAGAGAAGGATCAAGATGTGATCATGGAGGCAGAGAAGTCCAATGATCTAACATCAGCAAGCTGGAGAAACAGGGAAGCTGATGGTGAATTCAGTCTGAGTCCAAAGGCCTGAAAACCAGGGGAGCTGACAGAGCAAGTCCCAGTCTGAATCTGAAGGTCTGAGAAACAGGAGTACTGATATCCAAGGGCAGGAGAAGATAGATGTCCCAACTCAAGCAAAGAGAGCAAATTCACCATTCCTCCATCTTTTTGCTCTCCTCAGGCCCTAAATGGATTAGATGATGTCCACCTGCACTGGCAATTTTCTTTATTCATTCTACAGGTTCAAATGCTAATCTCTTCCAGAAACATCCTCAGAGACACACCCAGAAATGTTTTACCAGCTATCTGGGCATTGGCCAGTCAAGTTGACACAAAAAAATTAAGTATCATACATCCTTAAATTTTGCTAAGAGGCTAGATTTTATGTTAAGTGTTATTATGACAAATTAATAATAAAGAGGGCAGGAGGAAACTTTTGGAGAGGATGGATATATTTATGGCATATATATTGGTGATGGTTTCATGGTAGTATACTTATCTCCAAACTCATCAAGTTTTACACATTAAACATGTGCAGCATTTTGTATGTCAGTCATTCTTCAATAAAATGATATTTTTTTAAATGCAAAGTAATTACCTCCAGAACAATCTAGCAGCTGACAGTGCTTGAGAAGGTATTGCTTCAATTCTGTAAGGTTAAGCTTTGCAAAATTGATGACTTGTATTTTTGATAATAAAATTGAAAAATTGTAAAAACAAATAATATTTGGATATTTAAAAAATTCTAACTTATGGGCTGAAGTTAAGGAAACTGCTGAAAAAATTAGGAAGTGTTAAAGAATTTTGAATTTTAAAAAGGTATTCCAAATTCTACAGTGTTGTGTCTGTGTTTAAGATTTTTTTTACCTATCCCCTTGCATTTGTCTTCTATCTCTCTAGCCTAGCAAGTTTTGGTGCCCCATGCTTGCTTTCATCTCATGCCACTTTTTTGTTACTGAGAATGGCCTGTTACAGCCAAACCACAGAATTCTTCTTTTTCTGAACCTACAATTCTTGACTGTGTCCATCTGCATCAAAACCACCAGAGATAATTATAAAAAATATCTGAATCAGAGTCTGCAGCAGGTCCCAGAAATTTACATTATTATCAGCTTACCTGAGTGGTCCATAGCCACATTATGTTTAATGAAATACTCTTCTCAGTTGTCCCCAATATTTCCCTCTTAAGTCTTCCCAGCTCCACTCATTCTAAATTAGCCCAGCCACCTGGAGACTGTAAATTCTTAGGTAGTTGGAACAGTCCTCATTCCCTCCAAATCTCCAAAGGATACCTAACACCATTATTTATAAACACTGACACTCAAGAATAGAATCGCTACCAATTTACCCACTTCCCCAGAATGTAGACCATTCACCCAATTTCCAAAGAATGTGCAATAGCTAACTTTAAACTTTCCTTCCCAGATCTCATTGATCCTATTTAGACTACCCTTTCTTCTGTGAGCTTCAAGAAAAGTAGCCAAGGAAGACCCTGTGTGTATATCTGGCAAGGAGAGTGTTATGACTCTGACTAATCTCTCCCTAAATACTTAGGTTTGGGATATTATTTATAATGAAGAAAAATTAATAATGCAATTGGCAACCTGGATGATAATTTTTTTTAATATCAAATCTGTTAGAGCCCATTTGTACTTCAAGGCCCTCAGAGCCACTTGATTAAATTTTCTCCATTTGCTTGTCCACACTGGGAAACATTGAGTCATGCTCATAAGCCAGCATGAAACTGTGTGGTCTTTACCAATCAGGAGGATAAAAGTACAGAACCACAGCAGGAGCAAAAGCACTGCTGGGCGTATTGAAGCTGTGAAATTGCAGTTCTTCTCTCTAGATACCCCACCTGCCTCTGCATCACCATCACCAAGGGCTGCTCATTTCCTCCTGTCTGGCCACCCCCTGCCTTTGTCAGTAGGTGTACCTCTCCTGCCCATTCCAACCTTCTGCTTGTCTGTATGGATTTCAGGAGACAAGGATATCTGTAAAGCTGTAATAACAACAATTACAGGTACACTCCAGAGGGAAAGCAAAAAAACCTAACCACACTATTTTCACTGGACTCAACCCACACAGTCTCCTTTTTTCCCATACTGTCCACAACATGTTTCTATATAGCGGATTCAATTTAATGAAGTTATGTCCAAGACACTGAGACGATACCAGGTACAGGACAGGGCAGTGGGGTAGACAGGCAGGTTGTAAGAGAAATTTGAGCTCAGCTTAGGTTCATCAAATCTTCCTAATTCTGTTTCTTCATCTGTAAAATAGGGGCATTTTCAGTGTAACACAAATGTGGGGCTTAGGTAAAGCACTACTGTCTATTATGCATAAAAGAGCCAGCTACTGCCCACAAGGCACTTGTAATTTAGCAGTTTCCATAATGCTGAGGTAGCATGAGAATATAGAGCATATCTTGGTCTTCTTGGGCTGCCATGACATAATACCATAGACTGGGTAGCATAAACCACAGAAATTTATTTTCTCACAGTTCTGGAGGCTGGAGGTCCAAGATCAGGGTTCCAGAGTAGCTGGTTTCTGGTGAGAGCTCTTTTCCTAACTTGCAGATGCCTTCTCACTGTATTCTCACATGGTGGAGAGAGAGCAAGCAAGCTCTCTGGTGTCTCTTCTTACAAAGTTCCACCTTATAAGACCTCTTCTAAACCTAATTATCTCCCAAAGACTCCATCCCCAAAAACCATTACATTCGGAGTAAGGACTTCAACATATGAATTCTGAGGGGGACACATTCAGCCCTTAACAGCATACCACCATGGCCCAGCTCCCATTTGACCCTAACCCTTGAGACCAGTGCTAGATACTTTTAAACTGAAACTAGAACTAAAACTTCTCAGGGCAGAATTGGAAAAATCTGAAAATTATCCTAAAAACATATTCCCTTTTGTAGTATCATATAACTCTCCTAGACTGAGAAGCAAGCATTATTAGTGTCTCTAATAGAAGGGGGCTGGTGAGATGTTCCTTTACTATGGATTCAGGGTGAACAGTAAGAGGCGGTCATGTATCCTACTATTGTAGAATGACTTCAGTTCACATTGGATAAAAGTCCTGTGAAAATAAAATCAGTTCTTTTACCCTCAATTCATGTAATCCAATTCTAGTGTTGGGGCTACTAGGGCTGAAACCAAAGTGCTTCCACAAATTGCCAGAAAATTCTCACGTAAAGTGTCATGTGTTAAATTGTGTCCCCCCAGAAAGGTATGTTGAAGTTTCAACCTCTTATACCTAAGAATGTGACCTTTCTTGGAAATAGGTTCTTTGCAGATGTAATTAGTTAAAATGAGGTCATACTGGAGTAAAGTGGGCCCCTAATTCAATACGACTGGTGTCCTTATACAAGATGGCCATGTGAAGACAGAGACACACAGGGAGAACATCATGTGAAGACAGAGGATTGGAGGGATCCGTCTACAAGCCAAGAAATACCAATGATTGCCAGCAATGACCAGAAGGTAGGAAAAGGCAAGGAAAAATACCCTTCTAAGTTTCAAAGGGAGCATGGCATTTCCATCACCTTGATTTTGGACTTCTAAGCTGCCAGAACTGTGAGCCAACAATTTCTGTTCTTTTGAGCCACCCACTTCTTGGTACTTAGTTAAGGCAACCCTAGGAAACAGATACATAAGGAAACATGTCTGTGGGCTGAATGTAAGCAAAAGGTTCCCTGCCTTACATTGGGTAATAAATCTACTGGAAAGCAGTCAAAATAACTCCTTTTCTTCTTTTAGGATGTTCTGGGTAAAGAGCAATACTAAAGACAAAGAAATAAGGCTCAGGATTCTTCTAGTGGGCTCCGAGGTTCTGTCTTATAGGAAGGAAAGCTTTCAGGAGGTCAGGACAAATCTCAGTTCCGTAGGGTCACTCACTGGCACAGGTCCTTCTGACTCTGAGGTCTCTGATTCTCAGACATGGGCAGTTCTGTGGGACACTGCTCATGTTTGTTTCTGGTCTGGCAGAACGCTCTGATCATGCAGCATTCCCTCAGGCAGTGCTCCTGGTATCTAAGAACTGGTGGAAGGTGGAAGGGCTATGAGGTTACCTCTGATTTGGCTACACAGAACACCAGGGTTTACCTCCCAGCAGCTGTCCTCCGGATACCTGCCTCTCAGCCTGGAGACACCTAGTATCCTTTCTCCTACCACTGGGTATTGCCTCCTGCCAAGAGAATGACCTGGGAAGTCAGTTAAATAAACCCCTCTCCTCAGCTCTGGTTCATGTTCTTATTACCCTACCTGCTCATCTTCTGACTTTTCCATCCCCACTAAATCTCCAGACCCCTTCTCTGAGACCTCAGACTGGCTTTGGGCTTGCCTCTTCCCCTTCCTTGCTTGGCAGCTCTATTCCAGTTTTCTGCTCCCTGCTGCTGTGTGCTGTGGGTATCAACAACTCTACTGGAGCTGCTTGTTCAGCTCACCTCTCCCACAGCTGAAACCTACCTCCCCAGTCTTACCAGTCTAATCACCTGCTCGCTGCTCAGAGGGTTCCTGGCACTCACATCCTGGCTCCTTATGTTGTGTCCTCCAGATCCTCTTACTCATTCACTTATGCCGACACTAAAAAAGCATCCACATTCTTTAAGAAAAGTACTCATAAGGTGGTATTGTTTACCTCTTCAGAAGCAGAATAGCTGACCTCTGGCTGGGCAGTACAGGGGTTTAGTCTACTGCAAACAGTCACCTTGTCCTTGCTACAGGTACCTGCTAGTGTAGTTGGGCACAAGGACAAACAGAGAATCCATCTTTGTTCATGAGATGGAAGAAAAGATGTCATGCCTTTATTGACTGAACCCTACATATCCTGGACCAGCTCCAGACAGAGGTGAATGGTAAAAACATTTAGAAGAGGGCTAAAGATCTGGCCACTGCTAAACTATCTCCCTTACTTACTCACTTACCTGTCCCTACCTGCTATATTGCCATGACAACCTATTGGAGAGACTTTAATATGTTACTTTAGAAAATGATAACTCATACACTGATTTCTATGGACTGAATTGTTGTGTCCCATGAAAATTCATATGTTAAAGCTTTAATCCCAAGTGTGATGATATCCAGTGGTGGGACTTTCACAAGGTAATTGGGTTTAGATAAGATCATGAGAGTGGAGGCCCTGTGATGATGGAATTAGTATCCTTATAAGAGAAGGAAGAGAGGGTCCAGTGGTTGAGTCTGCCTTCCAGTGCAGGGAACGCGGGTTCGATCCCTGGTCAGGGAACTAAGATCCCACATGCCATGGGGCAACTAAGCCCGCGTGCTCTAGAGTCCTTGTGCCACAACTAGAAAGCCCGCATGCTGCAACTACTGAGCCCACGCGCCACAATTAGAAAGAAGCCCGCGCACCACAATGAAGAGCCTGCATGCTGCAACTAAGACCCGACACAGCCAAATAAAAAAATAAATAACTATTTTTAAAAAAGAGAGAGGGAGAAGGAAGAGAGACTAGAGTGTGCATTTTCCTTGTTTGTCTCTGTCTGTCTCTCTCTGCCATATGAGGCTATAGCAAAAAGGCAGTCATCTGTAAGCCAGGAAGAGAGCTCTCACCAGAGCCAGACCATGCCAACATGCCGATCTTAGATGTCTAGCCTCCAGAACTATGAGAAATAAATATTTGCTGTTTAAGCCGCCCAGTCTATGGTGTTTTGTTATATCAGCCCAAGCTAAGACACTGATAGACTACCTTTACGTATGATCAATTTTTTAAAACCTATTTCCACCTAAAAAGCACAGTAAGGACAGAGTGGCACAGATAACCAACAAGTTTGTATGGATGGTGGGGTTGACAAATCCTATGATAAAGCAATGGGTTAATGAACTGATGCTATGATCAAGAAGCATGATCATACTCTCTGATCACGAGAGCACAGGGAATGCGTGGGAGGCTGAGAAAGAACAGATGCCACAAGGACAGTGAGAAGATAAAGAAATTTTGAATCCATCATAGTTTTGCCTAGGGAACTCTCTTCCTGTGTTTTTTTGCACAACTTTGCTCCTCCCCTCCAGAATAAATAGAATCAACTCAGGTGTTTTATAGGCCTGCTGGCTGGGTGAAGGCAGCCAAGCTCCTACAGCCAAGGACTTCTGAAAGTTTGACTTGTGGCTGTAAATCCAACTCACCCTTGAGATTAATGGTGAGCATCCAAAAAGATACAACTTCGAAAAGAAGTCACAGGTTTAAAATCTTTTCAATCAGATGCTATTCTGATTTAAAATTTCATTATTTATCCCAAAGTAGTTTTGTTTCCAAAAGTTTGAAGAATCAAAATTACAGTTGTGAATTGTTCCTCAGTCCCATTCAATCTATTTGGTTATGTAGCTGAATATCTGTTTTGTAAGCATTTATCACTTTAATAGGAAAGGCCTGAAGGGAAAAAAAGGGTACTTGTTAAGATTTATTTTATTTATTGTAAAAGGTTCTAGCCTCTCGGTCCCAGAAATTGTCTCTTTAGCTCATTCTCCTAAGTCATATTTAATTTACTTCAGAAGCAATACATATTTTGTGTCTCATAGTCTATATAGCAGGGTTGGGCTTTTTTATTACCCAAGACTATTTCCTTCTGTGATATATACTCACAAAATTTGAAGGACTACTCTTGTTGTATGGTGTTTTCTATGCAATCTTTTTTCATCCACAATACATCTCTTAAAAATAAAATATACATTAGATGTTTACTACTAAAAGAATTATTTTATATCCAAATGATGAAAAATATAAATATGATAATCATAGGCCTCATGCCTTTTATTTGCAAAAAAATAAATTTCATACACTTTCCAAGCATATGATTTCACTGAGTTTTTATCACACACCTTGTGATAGATATTATACTGTTAAAGAATCTGAGACTGCTGTTGGTACATGACCAAAGATCATGTTGGCAATTAGGTTATACTCTGTGCTCCCCTATCTTCTCCCTACCTTCTAGAATCTTGGACTCTTGGGTTTCCAAATTGGTTGAGGCTGTGGTAGTTTTGTCCACTGAGTTACAAACACTAGTCCATGAAGAAGTGTGTGTAGATTGATGATGTAATTAGTGGGATCTTAGAAATTGTGGTCTTACAGACAGACCAAATCACGGGAGATATGCAGAATCCAACTGCAGGTCTTTTTAATATCCACAAAATTGCTGTGGTCATAGAAAAAGAATATAAAAACAATCTAGCATTCAATTAATCAGAGAAAGATTGGTTAAAGGAAGCTGCTACTTTTCTGAGATGTTGCAAACTCAACTCAGGTGAAAAATATTTGGTGAGATGTGACTGAAATGCAACAGAAACCAATTGAATCTAGAGAGTTTAGACTAAGAATGGCTGTTGTAAAAGCAACTAGAAGCAAGAGTGCATGTTATCTCAGTGGTACAAAATGAATTGGCTTCATTCAGCATCCAGGCAAAAAACCCTCTAGTCAACAAGCTGTCCCAGTTCTTGTGGGATGGGAAGCTCCAGCTTACCTGGAATAGTAAAGCTACTTCACTAGTGAGAAAGTCTCTCTTAACCCCAGCAAACCTTAGAATTAGGTATACAGATGAGCAAATTTACTTTGTACTTTGTAAAATCAAAGAATGAAAGAATTTAAACATATTTTTAAAGGTTTAAAGGAATTTAATAGACTAAGTTTAAAATGAGCCTGATTACTTAAGTTTATTCATCTCAATTTGAATTGATGGAAAATTATCACCCATCCCCCATAGTGATCCTTAAAGTTTACTAGATTAATAGTAGTATAATCACATGTGGATATTGAGTTTAAAGGCTTAAGAAAAACCAGGTTTTAAACTATTCCTTTAACAAACTGAATTCTAACTTAAAGTGTCAAGTAATAATCATTCATTTATTTTCTGCTCACAAAAGCCTTTCCCCATCAACTCCGGGAAAAAAAAAACATAAACAAAAACAAAAAACCTCACAGGGACACATGACATCTCAGTCAGGAAAATACCTGTCCCGTGTGGAGTAAGTAACAGTTACCACAGGCTGAGGGTCCACTGTCTAAAGGGCCACTTGGAGCAGCAGTAGACAGACTCCCTGCCCACTTCTGTTCTCTTTTGGCAAAGAGAAAGGGGACAAAGCAATTGCAACTTGACTTTTCTGAATCCAAAGAGAATGCTGAATTGATTACATCAGAAATGGTGAGGGGGAGGTGAATGAGGTTGGATATTTTCATTGTGAAAGACAAAACGCACCAGATAATTAAGATGATTTTACTCAGGCTCTTGCATTAGGGGGAAAACATTCATTAATAAGAAACGTCTAAAAGAAGAGAGGGAAAACCTGGGGTTTTATAAAACAAGGGAGTTACTGAGGAGGGGTGGGTGTGTGTTTTGTCTTGGAAGATGCTGGGGCAGGGTGGTCTGTCGTTAACCTAGCAGTCTGTCAGAACAGAGAAGGGGGTGGGAGGGAATTTTCCAACCATTCTTACCTAACCTTAAGGAAGCATAGGACTCAGATAAAGTGCAACATTGTCATCATAAATACATTTACATGAAGCTAGATTTTTAACAGTGGTTGTGACTTTAGTGTCCTGGGAAAAAAATGAACATTTGGTTTTCGTTTTTTCCTTCCTTCCTTTTTTCCTTCTTTTGTTTTTGTTTCTATGAAACTATGTCAATTTGAAATACTTTTAGCACAAAAGCACATACAATACAAAATTTTGTGTAAAATTTCTGCATTTAAAATTAACAATGTATGTTCTTTCCTGAAAAATACTGTCCTTGATTTTGAGATGATGACCTACTTTTTTCTTATTAAAATTTCCCATCATATAGAAAATGATGATTTATGATACATTTTTTTAAATGGCATTCTTTTTTAAGATAAAAATGTTAATAACTATATACTTATTGTCTTAATTTTTTGTTAATCGATTTAGTTATTTGAATCCAAAAGCACAGGAGATAATTTTCTGTAAAGTAATGCAGTTGGAGGGGGCCGCAAAGTCTTAAAATCTACTCTCAAAGATCCTTTCTGTGGTGCTCTTTTATCATGCAAATATTCTAGAAGACTTAACATGTTATCATTAACACCTAAAGTTTGCTTATCAACTTCCAATTGGGACAACCTGGGGCAGCTAAAGATTAGAATTTTTGAAGGAAAAAGGAGAAAAAGGGTCACCTTATGAAGAGGTGGAAAAACACTCTTAATACACTTGACTCACATTACAGTTTTGCCAAAGGACACACTGAGATATTGTTTAGCTACAGCTTAACATTTTAAATCTTTTACTCTTTTCTGCACAGAAAACAAACCATCAAATTATTCAAGCTCATTATCCTCTATCCTTACTACAGGACATTAGAGTACCAACTTGAAAGTTATAGGATCCAGTCCAGGAAAATCAAGGCAGAAAAGTCAGAACAGCAGTTCAGTCATCAACAACGTGTACCAAATTAGAGGTAGATTGCTTGGGGGACTAGGCAGGCAGGGAAGATGAGTCCTACCATCAGCCATGGCTAGAGACAAGTAGTCAGTGTCAAGTATATTCATGGTGAGCAAGAGGTGGGCTCTAACATCTTACAATAAGTATAAATACAGATCAGAAATCAGTGCTGGGTAAATGAAACACAGTCAGTATGTCACCTCCCAAGTGAACTGCACAGAATCCATGAGACTTCTAAAACTAAGAAATGCACTGGGGTCAAATGTCATGAAAAGGAAACCCAGTTAACTGTAGTATATGGCCTGATAATTAGACCCACGTTACCAATCACAATAAGACCAATAACACAGCTGGCTTCATATAGAATCTATAGGTCTAAGAGGAGCTACCTTTTTCTCATTGGGAGCCAAACTATTTCTATAGTTTGGCTACGGCTTTAAGTAAAGGTGACTGAAGTTGTAGAGAATAGAGGAAATTTTAACAGAAATGAACAAGTGGTTTCAAAATCAGAACCATGAGGCAGTTCATCTGGGTACCTGCAACAATGATCTAGAGAGGATACATGGATGAATTCTGAGGATCATTAATCCAAAATAAAAGATTACTATATATTACCCAAGTCACAAATTCTTATAGATTTCCTATCCAGGAAAGGAATTGACCTCAAAATATAGAAAACTCTGAGACCAGGGTGGGGAAGGAAAAGGAAGGATCTGAATGAGATGTGATATATTCTAAGGATTCCATAATAACTCCTATGTCCTGAGCTACACTAGGAGAAAGAAAGTATATAGGAAAAAGTATATATATATATATTTTTTTTTTTTTCATATATATATAAAATATTTTGGAAATATCCGAATGTCCTAATCATGTTGACTAGATGGCTAAGCTAGATCTAAGAGTAAGTATATATTTTTTTCCATTGGGTGCCAAGCTGTTTCTATAAAATTTTTCTATAAAAAGATTCAAGTGAAAAAAAATTCAGTTGACTAATAAGGTTAAGCATACAGCCTTTTCCCCAGGATACTGTAAAGAAGTTCCTTCTTGAATTAAAGGTTTCCACTTAATACCTGAAAGATAATATACCCTTGAGCTGGTTGAACTAAGCAGGCACCAGAAGCTCTATTTATTCCCCTAAAGCAAGTATCCTTGTTGAAGCCGTAATTTAAACACACAAGGTTGGCCTTTTAGTGTATTACAACATGATGTGCTACACACAGCAAAGCATAAAGACAATTTGCTTTAAGAATTACCTCCTCCTCCCACCAAAAGTCTAAGTTCTTTGACTTACTTGATATTGCAGAAGAAAAACTGATAGATGAAAGAATGGCAGGGAAATAACATTTATTGACTATCTGCTATACAAAAGGCAGATGTTAAGGCACTTTTACTTATATTATCTTAATTTATTCCTCATATCTCATTTGTACTTCAGTTATTCCTAGATGAACTATCTCATTTATTCCTCATTTAGCACTGGTGCATTTACTATCTCATTTACTCCTTGTAAGAGCCTGGGTGTCAGATGTATTTATTTAAATTTTATAGATGGGAAAACTGATGCTCAGATATGTTAGGTCACAATACACAGTTAATGAGTACCAGAGAGAAAACATTATAAACTTGCTGGACCTCAAAATCTGTGCCTTTCTAACATTTGGCTGTCATGTAGGAATCAACTCTCCAAAGCAGGCATTTGCACATGACAGTCAACATGAACATGAGATAATTTTCTGTATCACCCTAGTAGTGGGTATCAGTAAGGCCACCAATAAATATTATGATAATATAAATGAACTTAATTTGGGGTGCTTTCCCAATTCCATTTATTCTTTTCTTCCCCCACTTTAAAGATCTCCCCTTCCATGAAGCATTTCCTGAAATTTGCCACCTGCCTCCACCCATGCGACTCCTCTACACTATACTTAACATCTGTTTGAAGACCAGTATATTAGTTAGGATTAGGTGTGGCTGCATAAACATGAAGTCCAAATGGCACGCTTAAACCACACAGAATTTTATTTAAATGTCATATAAAAGAAGGCCAGAGGTAGGGCTTCCAGGACCAGAAAAGCAATTCACAATACCTCCATGTCCCAGACTTCTTCTAGAGCTCTTTGCCACCATCCTTAGTGTGTGCATCTCATCCTCAAGTATGCCACATGGTTCAACATGCCAGCTGGGTTTCAGGTTATTATGTCCATCTTTCTAACTAAATATACAACTTTTTAAAAGGAGTATTACCAGAAAACCCACCTGACTATTTTTGCTTATACCTCTGTATTAGTTTCCTAGGGCTTCTATAACAAAGTACCACAAACTGGGCGTCTCAGAAAAAAAGAACTTTATGTCTCACAGTTCTGGAGTCCAGAAGTCTGAAATCAAGGTATTAGTAGGGCCATGTTCCTTCTGAGATCCTGGGGAGAATTCTTCCTTGCCCCTCTCTAGCTTCTGGTGTGGCCATCAATTCTTTATGTTCTTTCATTTATAGCTGCGATTCACTTTAATTGCTATCTCTGTTGTCACACGGTGTTCTCTCTTTGTGTTTTCCCATGTAATTTTCTTCCCTTTGTCTGTGTGTCTTCTCTTTTTATGAGGATATCCATCATTGGGTTGAGGTCCCTACCTACTCCAGTATAAGCTCATCTTAACTTACTACATATGCAACAACACTATTTCCAAATAAGGTCACATTCTGAGGTACTAGGGTTTAGGAATTCAACATATCTTTTGGGGGGAAATAATTCAACCCATAACAATCTCATTAGACAGAGCTCAGCCACATGTCCACAACAATATGCAAGCATCAGGGGAAGTGTCATCATTGGCTAGATATTACCATC
Organism: Balaenoptera ricei; assembly: GCF_028023285.1. Taxonomy (NCBI): domain Eukaryota; kingdom Metazoa; phylum Chordata; class Mammalia; order Artiodactyla; family Balaenopteridae; genus Balaenoptera; species Balaenoptera ricei. The sequence continues at coordinate 74,127,562 of NC_082651.1, read as the reverse complement.
CCAAATTAAACTGATGCTGTTACTATGAAAGAAGAGAATCGATATTGTCTGTCTTATCAAATAGTATTTGTCATTGAGCACCTACACAGCATCCAGTATGTTGTGTGGCAGGTAGTAGACCCTCACTAAATATTTTTTGAAGAAACAAGTGAATGAATGACCTAGAATTATACTGATGAGAAGAAAGCATATGGTAACGGGACAAATTTATAAAGTACAATAAACTGTAAAGTCTTATCTAAAACTGGAAACTAACTTTATCCAGAGAGGACACGCTTTACAATTCTTGGAGGTGTCTTAACAACCTGGAATGAAACTCCTGTCACAGAATTTGGATGCATTTGCTCACAATATGGAAATACCATAAGCCCTAGGGAAGAAGGAAGGGGGCTTTCTGCCCACATCCTATCAGCAGGCCTTAATTACTAGGAGTGGTTGAGCCTAGCCAGCAGGGCACGCAAGACCAAAAGGCAAAAAATGCAGACGGGAGGCCCAGGAACAAAATCCAACTTGCAGAGACCCTTGGTGGGCACCAGTATTTTTCACATTTTTAATTTATTGCCAGGTTTTAAACATGGGGGTATTTTAGATAGAAATATGTATTTCCAACTTTTTTTTTGAAACCTGAAGATCTGGTATTATTGATTTCAAATTAATATATAGCAATTATTGACTGAGTCTAAGTACCAGCTGTCCACCTCAGATGGGGAAAGCATTCCCTATTTTTCCAGTTGCTCTTCTTCACAAATGCATGCCTCTTCCCTGAACTTTCAAGGCATTTGACTTTGTCACTCTTGGTCTGTCGTCATCTAGAAAACCTAATGTAGGTGACTGCATGTACATAAATGTCTTCAGTTTTAAAGTATTTAGAACAAATAATAAAAGCACTGTAGCTATGGGTATGGGAAAATAAGCTGATATCTCTAAATTGTATAATATACTGCTCAGGCTTCTTTCTCGCCAGACTGTTGACAGCAGAAAGATGTGCCTTTCTTTCCATCTCCTGTTTTGGTGCCATGAACTGGGAAGTTGACCAATGAATAAAGGAAAACTAATGTGTTGGTCCTAAAGAAACAATAATGTGGAGGTATAGATATAGTCATATATATAGACATATATATACACACACATTCACCAAAGTGTTGAAAAAAGGCTTGTTGAACATATTGCTAAGCATTATTCATAATGTTGGATTTTAGCAGGGAAAAAAAATAGACCCATATCCCTGCTCTCATAGATCTTCTTGTCTAGTGTTAGCGTTTAGGGAGAAAGGGGAAAGAAGAGAATAAAAAATAAATAAATATTTTAAAATATAATAGTCAAATTGTGATGACAGGTTTTAAGAAAAATAAAGCCAGAAAAGGGAATAGGGAAGTCTGGGTCAAAGCAATTTTTTAAAAGGTACTTAGGGAAAGTACCACTTAAGAAGACAATACTTGAAGGAGATGAGAAAACAAGCCATGCAATATCTTGGAGAAGAACCCTCAAAGCAGAGGGTAAAACAAGGGCAAAGGACTTGAGACGATGGGAGCATCACTGGCATGTTCAAGAGATATAAAGGACAACAGAGTATCTGGATGAATGAGCAAGAGGGAGAATAGCAGAAGGTGAGGCCAGGGAAGCTGTGGGAGGACAAATCATGTAAGCTGCTATATGTCATTTTAAGTAAGTTGGATCTACTCTGAGGGGGACAGAAGCCAAGGAGTGTGTAGAGCAGAGATATGATATCACCTGATATTATATTTCAAGGCATCATTTTGGCTGCTGTGTTGAGTTAGAGTGTAGGAGGGAAAGGGAGGAAACAGGAATATTACTTAAGGACTCTATCCAGGGAGGAGAGAATTGACTTGGACCAAGATCAAAACAATGGAAATGGTGAAGAGTCCTCAGATTTGTAATATATTTTAAGGTAGGATTTGCTAATGGATTGTATGTGGCATGAAGAGAAAGAAGAAGTCAAATGTGTGACTCCAAGGTTTCTTGGCCTGAGAAGCTGGAGGGTAAAGTCAACATTTACCAAGATGGAGAGGACTGAAATGATTCCATTATGGGTGGGGTGGGTAAGGGGGCTTGATAGGGAATTTAAGTTTCAGATGCTTTTTATATATTCAAATAGGCTAAAGATGTCTGGGCTAAAGATAAATTTTGCGATTCTACTGTATAAAAATGGTAATTAAAATCATGAAACTGGATGATATTAACCAAGAGAATGTGTGAGAAATATAAGTAGAGTTCTGAGGATTGTACTGGGGTACTCTAATATTTAAAGTTTCAGGAGATAAATAAGAATAAGCAAAGGGGTGGCAGTGAGTTAGGAGTAAAACCAGAAGAGTGGTGTTCTAGGAAGCTGGTGTAGAAGGTATTTCAAGGAGGAAGGTTGACAACCAAGTCAACTGCAGCTGATAGGTCAAGAAAGACCAAGACTTAGAACAGATTATTGGGTTTACAAAGGAATAAAATTTGGTGCTTTGAAAAGATCAGTTTTGATAGAGTAGTGGATGGAAGCAAAACCTAAATGAGAAGTTTTCAAGAGAGAAGGTGAACATAATCAGAGACAGCAGGTATAGACACTGATTTCAGCTATTAGTTTCTAAAAGGTGACAATGAAATTTTAAGAGACTAGAGAAAATGAGGAGACTAGGAAAGTTTTTGGTGTTTACTTTGCTTGTTTAAAGATGGGAGAAACTGTAGATATTTATAAACTGTTTAGTATGATCTAATAGAAAGGGGAATCAGGCGAGTAGGAAGAAAATGTCTACACTGGTATTTTGAGCAGGTGAGAGGAAAGTAGTTCAGATGCACGAGTGGATAGTTCACCTTTACTAGTAACATGGTCAGTTTATCCATGGGGAATGGAAATCATAATATACAGGTGCAAATGTAGGTAAATAGGTAGATGTGGTGGTGAGAGTCTGTACACATTGTCTTGCTATTTGCATTATTTTCTCAGTGAGTTAAAGCAAAGTAATCAGTTAAGAATGAGGATAGAAAACTGGAAGTTTGGAAAATAGGGAAAAAGTAGGAAAAATTGGCCTAGCAGAGTGAGAATGAATGAACTAGGGCAGTAGAGGAGAATGACTCAGCAGCACTGAGAGTCCATTCAAGATTAGACATCATGAATTTAAAGTGAGACCTGAAAGCCTGGTTTTGTATGTTGCTCCAACTACATTTGCTGTGCAGGTACAGAGACAATGTAGGTGGAGAGAGGTATTTAACCAGGTTTGGAATTTTGTCAGGCAACTATGGAAAGGTGAAGATGGGTAAGGAAGTGAGGATATATGTAAAGGAGAGATTTAATGCCCAATGACAGAATCTAACTTGGATAAAGAAGCATCTATAGACAGAAGAGGGTGGTGAGGGGGGGCAAAAAACTGGAAGGATCTATAGATTATGCCAATAAGCTTAAGAATGTTGAATTGGGGGTACTAGAAAAGGTGAGATGGAAAGATAGGAAGAGCTGCTTGGAAAGTGGGATGCTTGAAATTAAGACTACAAAGATGTTACTTTTTATAATGAAGATGATGTCATCTAGGGTATGGCCCCAGGACTGAATGGCTGTGGAAGGGTGAAGAACAAGATCATTGGAGGGGATGTGGGCAAAGAAGTCTGAGGACAGTTTACTAGAATAATAACCTAAGTGGATATTGAAATCACCAAGGAATTTCACAGTTGGCAAGGAAGTAAAATCTTCCAGGAAGTGATGTTGGGGTCCATGGATAACTACAAAGAAAAGGGTAGTTTGTGGTATGTTTTGACCACATGATATTCAAAACTTAGTGATTATAGGGAGAAAGAAGGTGGAAGTGTCTAGAAGCAGTTATAATGAGCAAAGACTTCTATCCCATCTCAAGTTATAATGAGCAAAGACTTCTATCCCATCTCAAGTTATAATGAGCAAAGACTTCTACCACATCTCAATGTTATAAGGAATGTGGGAAAGAAAACATCTACCACTTGAGAGCACAACAATGGAAATAGGAGAATCAGGGCAAAAGATTAAAGAAGCATTCAGAGAACATCTTGAAATTATGAGAGATATAAGCTCTTAATATAACTCTTATAAGCTCTTAAATAGCCATGAATTCCAGAAGGCAGGGTAATAGTTAAGGAAAAGTTGAATGGAGTAAGACAAAGGAAAATCATATAAGGTTGACACCCAGAGGATGAGACCTAGTATTCCTGGGGTAACTGATATAAACTGGGGCTACGGTCAGGGCAGAGTAAGGCACTGGCTTCTGGGGGCAAAATTTAAGGGTGTGCCAAATAAAAAAAAATTATGATGAACAAACGATCAGAATTTTAAATAAAAACAATATTAATGTTGATTGATTTTTCCTTTTGCCTCAGACTCCAATATGGCTAGGCATGGCACTTTACTAATCCATGGATTTTTACATTAATTTTGATTTTTAAAAAATATTGTATTCAAATAGTGTTTATCTTGATTTCTGAGATTTTCTGGGGTCTTCTTAATTTTGACCCTTGAGGTCAGTGCTTCACTGGCCCCATCTTAGTCCTGCCCTGAGGTTCAAAAAAGTGGTGGGGGAGGAGACTGTAAGTGTTTTAGGAATAGGTGAAAGCAAAGCATGCTGAGTTCTGGAGTTCTTTGCTCATCTCTGCCAATGATGGTATGGTGGTTTTAGCTGGAATCTGCAGATCTTCCTGAATTCTGACAATGAAGGGGTTGACGCGAGGAGAGGGCCCACGCCAACACCGCTGCAAATGCATTTGTCTTCTTTAGGAATCAAGGATCTGAGACCTGGATTCAGAGGATATGATGTATTTGATGTGCCCTGACAAGACAGACGCTGCCTGACACTCCATCAAAGGAAGAGGGAAAAGATCATTGAGTAATGGCCTAAATCTACACCACTGCTTCTTAGATGTGACTCATTGCTTATAAGTGGGACCAAAAGAGTTCTTAGGAAAATATAATTGCAAATGTGTTCATCTCAGACTTAACTTATCCAAAACTGCTCTTGTAATTTCCCATCCCCACCCCAAACTCCTGCTCCTGCAGTCTTCCTCATCTCAGTAAACGGCAACTCCACTTTTCACTTCCCTTAGGACACACTCAAGGTAGTACTGTTTCTCTAGTACCTATAATGGTGACTAAAACATAACAGGTAAACAAATGAATACACTATGTATTATAAGCAAGAGAATGTGATTATCTGACACAGAAATAACGTGATTATGATGTGAAGGTTGTCATGGGAAAGCTTAGAATCAAGTAGAGTTGGTAAGAATAAGCATAAAATCATACTGTATTTATATCTCCATCCCATTCCAAAAAGATACAAATCATTCTACACAGATATATGCAATAAAACTAGCTTAAATTTTTGAAGAAGATTGGGAAACGGTAAAATAAATTTAGGAAAAAGAAAATGAAGCTTGAAGTATATTAAAGATATACCAAAAGGTCTAGAAGGTTTTATAGAGATCAGTGGCAAATTTGACTCTGCGCTTGCTGGTACTCAGTGTGAAGTAAAAGCATATTTGAATCCTCAGTTTATAGTTCTTGCATTTAAAATACTTAACAATGAATAAAAATACATCTTTCTTTGAAGAAAAAACAACAACTGCACTTAACAGTGAGACCTGAGGGAACTTCTTCTCATGGGTCCTCCTAAAGGGAAAGTGTCACTATAATAAATCAGGTTCTCAACAACATTCCTGAAGTACACTTAGCAATGATTTTCAAAGGTCTGTTCCAGAAGATCCCTCAATGAAGGACAATGGCTATCACCAAATTACAACTCAATGAAAGCCAAAATATTGTGCTCCAAAACCACAATGCTTTAATATCCTAAATTAGTCAAGATTGAAATTCAAAGCAGCTAGAGCAGCAACTGTTTTCTCCTTAAAGTTTCTGAACACCTTATTAACTCTTGAGGAACACTGTCACTCAGGAAACCTAGTGTGAGAAACACTATTCTAACACCACATATATATACTATATTCTCCAGACAACCTTTCACAATCAATCCTTCAGTAATCATTCATCAGGACAATTTTCTCACAACCAATCTTCTCATAAATATCCGGTAGCAAAAAATCTGGGTTGTACTCTAAAAAATATGTGGATTACCATATTCTGTATTACTAATTTAGTATACTTTTATTTGACAGTAAGCTAAAATGGGGGTAGAGTTGATAGCCTCTTATGATCAGTTGAAGAATGTAACCAAGGCTTGGGCCTACATAATTGGTCATCCCCACTTCCCTGTAATAATTACTATAATACAATATGATCAATAGGGAGTGTCATCTTCAAGGCTAAAAACCACCCCACAAAAAGCCTACATTTAAAAACAGTCATATAGTAGGTCTGCATCTTTATTCCCATCTTGCCCCTAAAAGGTTGCCCTAAAAAAAGGTTCTTGCCCCTAAAAAAGGTTCTTCATGACCTTTTTTTTTTTTTAAGATTCCATATATATGTGTTAGCATACAGTATTTGTTTTTCTCTTTCTGACTTAGTTCACTCTGTATGACAGACTCTAGGTCCATCCACCTCACTACAAATAACTCAATTTCGTTTCTTTTTATGGCTGAGTAATATTCCATTCTATATATGTGCCACATCTTCTTTATCCATTCATCTATCGATGGACACTTAGGTTGCTTCCATGTCCTGGCTATTGTAAACAGAGCTGCAATGAACATTGTGGTACATGACTCTTTTTGAATTATGGTTTTCTCAGGGTATATGCCCAGTAGTGGGATTGCTGGGTCGTATGGTAGTTCTACTTTTAGTTTTGTAAGGAACCTCCATACTGTTCTCCATAGTGGCTGTATCAATTTACGTTGCCACCAACAGTGCAAGAGGGTTCCCTTTCCTCCACACCCTCTCCAGCATTTATTGTTTGTAGATTTTTTGATGATGGCCATTCTGACTGGTGTGAGATGATATCACATTGTAGTTTTGATTTGTATTTCTCTAATGATTAATGATGTTGAGCATTCTCTCATGTGTTTGTTGGCAATCTGTATATCTTCTTTGGAGAAATGTCTATTTAGGTCTTCTGCCCATTTTTGGATTGGGTTGTTTGTTTCTTTGATATTGAGCTGCATGAGCTGCTTGTAAATTTTGGAGATTAATCCTTTGTCAGTTGCTTCATTTGCACAGGGAGATCAGCTCGGTGCTTTGTGACCAGCTAGAAGGGTGGGATAGGGAGGGTGGGAAGGAGGGAGACGCAAGAGGGAAGAGATATGGGGATATATGTATATGTATAACTGATTCACTTTGTTATAAAGCAGAAACTAACACACCATTGTAAAGCAATTATACTCCAATAAAAATGTAAAAAAAAAAAAATTGACCAACTCAATGAAACCTTGTGAATACAATGTTAAAAAGCATAACTATGAATAATAAAATTTAAATTTAATATGAAAAGAATGGCAAATTATATTGAAGCTATGTGGAATTACGTTTGTAGACAACAGGAAGAGAAAATAAAATGTAAATATTGCTTGATAAAAACAAAAAACAAAAACAGACTATAGTTCACTTTCAAGGAAATGCCTGTGGCTAAAGAAGAAAGCTTTATAAATATACCGACCTATTCCAGAGGTTGATTATTTTTATTTTTTAATATCTAAAATTAATGCACTTATTTGGTAACAAAGCAATCTCCAGCAGCTGAACAAATACATAAGCTAGTCAAAGAACTCAAAGAACCCAAAACTTCCCAGAGTTTCAACTCACAGTTTGACAGTCAGGCAGCAACTGACAAGCTCTACTCATCAAAAAAAAAAAAAAAAAGAACATTTACTTCATTCACTTTTGTGTCTTTATGACAGGTGAGGTGACTGTGACATAGATGTTATGAATGAGGTGGGAATAGTTCATGGTCTATTCACTGAAAAATCAATGAGGCAAGAGCAGATAAGTTAGTACTTTCCTTTGTGCACCTGTTCTCGAGACATGAAATTAAACATTTAGCAGCAGGAACCTGTCCCTCCTGCCACCTCCTTCGGCTCTCACCAGCTCCTAAGATACTGGTTCAAAAATGAACAAACAGCTGCTTTTTCTTCCATTCCACCTAAACTCTCCTACATATTTTCAAGCCATGTCATGTGGCTGGGAGTGGCATTAGGCAAATGCTACCACTGAAACTTTCTGAAAAATCCATGTTAAGAACACAAGAAACATTTGGAGCAATTTATAATGGTCATGATTGACGTTAGTAATTGATGCTCTGAACTGATACATTAAAGACAATGGAGAATTTATTGAAATGACATTCAACCTGCTTCTTAAGAAATATTTCGGTTTCTACTCAACATGCCAGATCATTTAAGAGTACTAGTTAGAAGCAAAATACTTGACATATAGATCGTGTCTCAATAAATCATTCATGGAAATTCCCCCACACTAGCAAAGTATTTTTTTAATTGAAGTATAGTTGATTTACAATATTATATTAGTTTTAGGTCTACAGCACAGTGATTCAGTACTTTTACAGATTGTACTCCATTGAGAGTTATTATAAGATAATGGTTATAATTCCCTGTGCTGTGTAATATATCCTTGTTGCTTATCTATTCTAAACATAGTAGTTTATATCTTTTAATTCCATACCCAAAATATCTTCATAGTTGTGGGCCATATGAGCATTGCCATTTACTTAAGAAGATATTTTAAGAGAATTGCAAACACAGAGTCTGTTATCTATGGGGCCTCATTTCCTCCCTTAGTATTTAACTTCTTTGTACTATTTTAGGGCAGCCATCATTCCTGTACTTAGAAGTCTGCTTTCTGTCATTAGCCTATTGTGGCCTGATCCTCTTTGTTCTCTTACTTATTCATAAATAACATCTCTTCAGAAGACCTCGCTCAGAGAGAGAAGTACCTTCGAGTAGTGTCCCTAACCATCCTGTAGGCTGGCTTCTTAAGTTTAAAAATAGTCACAATGGAAGTAAAAAGTTTAAATTGCTACTTCTCAGAATTTGTTATTGTTCCTTTCTAGTACTTCTTAGTTGGAAATATTAGTCATAAGAGTAATTGAAATGTAAATTGTTGTGGCAGTGGGGTTGCCAGAGGATATTCATTCTTACAAAGCCTGAATTATGCCAGGTACCCACTAATTTAAACTATAACCATTTTTCATGTAATTAAAATGGTCATGTGGCACAGACACAGGAATCAATCATATGGTCTCACTTTCTTGCTTCTCAGAAAGAAACAACAATAATTAAAGGACGCCTTCAGCATTTCATATGACAGGTATTTACAAAGTTATAAATGTAAAATAATAATGTCCCTTTGGGGCAAGATTGTGTTTTGCTATTGTGGTCATAATAAAAGTAATGGATGATTATCAGAATGAGAGAAGTCTTTCTTAATGGTTTAAGAATAGTATCCCAACAATTTCTATCTTTGCTAGGAGGAGCATAACATATGAATAATATATTCAAGTGGAGCCTAACCATCTGTGAGAAGCAAGATAAAACACTGACGATGCACAGAGTAAAATAATTCAGACTTATTTAAGGAAGATGCTCCAAGGTTAGAACTGACTATATATGAGAGTACTATGTGGAGATGTAAAACAGTCTTCCTGAAGCAGAAGCTTCAGAAAGTGGAGCCGTAACTGTTCACAGAGCTTCTCTCATCATGCTAAGATGTCCTTCATTCATGTGCTAAGCGATATTGAAACCTTGGGCTGAATGCTGGGAGGGGCTAGATTCCTGAAGAAAGCCATGTAACCTGAAGGGTACAATGAAAAACAAAGGCAGAAGTACAGCTGTGTCAGATACAAAGGGGAAAGCAAGACGTCATCTGGCAGTCACAGGTCCATTAAGAAGTGTCTTTCTTATCTCCAAAATTAGCGTGACTGGGAACTTAGGAACAATTACAGGAAAATCCCAAACATGTGACTTCCCCTTTTCTCCTATAGCTCTGCCCTTGCCATGGTATACAGGATGGCCCATGAGAATGGTGGCTTCACACAGTCTAAACCAATCATATTGGAGAAAATGTTCTGCTCTTCACAGATGTCTGAAAGTTCATCTTCCTCCTTCTCAACACTCTCTCTGCACACTTTGAGGCCAAGAGAGGTTCATTCTATTCATTTCTTCCTCTGACAAGGAAGCTACATCCTCTGAGCACAGAGGACAGAGGAATTCCTTGGCCCTCTTATCCTTCCTTCTTCTGTTGAAGCCTGAGCCCTTGTTTATAAGCTTATAAGCTTAGCTCCAAAAGCTGGTTTCTTTCAGGTACTTGGCAGCCTGCTTTCCTTTAATCTTTCACTTTTTTAAGAGTCATTTCAAAAGCAGCCAAATGAAAAGTCAAAGACAGTAGGAAAGAGGCTGCTATTCCACTAGCTGGAGATATTTTCATGTTTCCTGGGAGGTGCAGACATGGGTGGTTCCATGTGGAATATAACAGAAGAAAGAGCAGGCTGTTTCCCCTCAACCTCTCACTCCCACAACAAACTGCATCTAGTCACCCAGTCTCAAGTGATGCAGATTCTCCCCCTCCTTTTAGTTCTCAAAGTCCAAAATGGCTTTTTCTCAAGTCATTCTACCCAGCAGGGCTCAGGTCCAGCCTCATATGGAGGCCATAGGAAGTTTATAAGGAATGCGATAGGTAATTCACTTGACCTTCTAAGCTTATGTTTAAAGGATAGACAGAAGACTATTACAGTAAGGCTATCCATGCAGTTTCCCATCATGGGTTAGGTTTTGATGCTTAGAAAGACACAGTCATATTGTAGAGGACACAAAATAATTGAAGACAACTGATCACCCAGTTTCTTGCAAATTTACAAAGATGACAGAAAAAAACTGGTAATAACTGTGAAATGTACAAAAACGAAAACAAAAACCCTATTTCTAATGAAATTGTTTATTGCTTGCCTTAAGAGAGATTTCCTAGTTAAGATACTTTTCCAAGTGGAGAATGCAATAGTGGTGGTAACATTATTTGCAAATCATTGTAATGGGGTTCTATAGGCATATTACCACACTCCAAAGCAATTTCCTGAAGGTACCCAAAAGTAGATTAAAATATGACAAGACGCCAAACTGCAATGACAACAGAGTAAAAAGTGCTAAGTAGAACTTAATATAGATTGTGCACAATTTAAGTAGATATAGATGTGTGGATATATTACTTAAAGTTTAAATATGCTGTCATTAGTCTTTACAAATATTAGATGCATCACTTAGTTGTATCACTGAAGATATTATTGTACATATGTAATGTATTTTTCTATTATATTTGATGTAACATTATCAGTTCTGTATCTGGAGCTCCTATAATGATCAACTCTATGTTTCATCTTCAAAACTTTTCTCATCTGAAAAAAATAAAGGCTATTTAGACCAGGGCCTAACTCTCAGTAAAAGAGTCCCTATAAATTTTCCTGTATTACAGAAAATGATTCTCACATCAACACCATCAAACACAAACATAATAAAATTCATGTGCAGGTCCCTATCAATAGGTTATTAAGCCACAAATATGCTCACTGAAAATTAATAGATCTGTACATGGTCAAACTGAGCCTAAGATATTATCAAGTTTCTTTTGCTTTCCATGAGGGATGGCAAGATCTAGGACTGAGGATATGGTGCTCTTGAAATGTATTTCAATAATTGACTCCACACCATCAAAAATTTGATGGTCACATCGGTGCCATGTAGCAGACATTGTCCACTGCTTATCCAATTTCCCTCTCTTTTTCCTTCTAACTAACCCCCATTTTGTTCAATATCCTCCAAATGGCCATGATTTTCAGGGACCAGCTTCCAACAATAATTGGAGGGAGTGAATCTGCTGATTGGTCTAAGCCTATTGTGGGGTCTCACTCCTCTTCCTGGAAGAGGGGTTCAGGCATGAGTATGGAATATAATTTTGTGATTTTTCTCCTCTCACAGTCTTTGGATGCTGATTTCTCTGATGCTGGGAAATCAATAGCCATCTGGGACATGAGGACAGATGATGGCAAATTAATAGCAACTGAGCTTCAGTTATCCTTCAGATAAGGCTTTGAAGGAAAGTTTGCATTTGAATCAGAGGTGATAGACTCCCTAAGACAACACTTTCAGAAAAGGGCTTCTTATATTTTGATCATTAATAAAGACAAAAGGAATAAAGCAAAATCTAGTTTATAATAGGAGGGAAAGAAAAAGAGAGCCAACAGATGCCACCTCCAGCAGTTCGCTCACTTTGGCTGCAATTCACTTACCTGTGTCTTTGGCAATTTCCTCAATGTAAACCAGAGCTACAGAAAAAAGTAATATTTAATATCTGAATTTATCTCAGTTAAGAGAGGGATGGCAGTCATGTTATATTTAGAATGCCAAGTCTAATGAACTAATTACACAACAACTAATCACAACTTCTAAAATGCCACATTAGGGGGGATGCTAAGGTCCAGCCCCAGCTCAGTTGAAAGATCTGTGTTTAAGGATTTCTGCCTGGAGCCCAGCAGAATGGCAAGCCAGTTACCATTCTTCTAAGAATGGTAACTAGCTTGCCAAGTATTTGCCATCTTTGGTTTTGTTGATTTAACTAAACTGTGTAACATATGTACATTGCACCTCTGTTGACTCCAAAAATATCTGGTAACAAGTATAAATATTTCTAAGTTGAATTTCTGCTCATTATTCATTTACATATTGAGTGAATATATCAGGAGAGGACAAAAATAGACAACCAATTATTTATAATGCAAGACAAGAAGTGATAACTGGTAAGTGCTACAATAAAGGCATGAAAAAGGAACATCATTTTCAAATTAAAATTAAACAATTTACAGCCTTCTCTCTGAGATTTGATAGTTGACCCCCTCAGGGTATCTTCAGCATTTTAGACTCATTTGCCTTTTAAAAGCAGATAAAGTTACAATTTTTTCTAAGCCTAAGGCACAGTCAGAAGAAAGTAAAAAAAGAAAAAGAAGGAAATAGAGGAAAGGATACAGGAGAAAACTTGAGAAAACTGAATGAAAGAGACAAGAAAGAGGCAGGGGAAACATGGGAAATGGTCATCAATAACTCTTAATGTGCCATTTAACAACCATCCTGGAAGTCTCAGCAGGGTCTTCAAAAAGTTAATCATAATGATCTTTATTTATTTATTTATTTTCCTCTAAGCTTCCTGTGTTCTTGATACTTTTTGGAATAAAATGGTTAAGACTGCACAGAAAAATGATTCCTATCCCAAATGTCATTTGCCCTAACCTCATTCATGTTACCAATATCGTTGCTGCTAAAGTCAATTTTGAAAATTTAAACATAAGACAACTTCTAGTGCAGTGGGGAAACCACTGGTGATTCAAATAATTCATACTAAAGATTAATTCTTGAAATGGTGATGAAGTCCCCTTTGACTTAAAGTTTCATTATTAAATGGTATCGTCTATCAGTTTTTTGTTTTTTTTTTAAATTTTTATGGCTGTGTTGGGTCTACGTTTCTGTGCGAAGGCTTTCTCTAGTTGCAGCAAGCGGGGGTCACTCTTCATCGCGGTACACAGGCCTCTCACTGTCGCGGCCTCTCTTGTTGTGGAGCACAGGCTCCAGACGCGCAGGCTCAGTAATTGTGGCTCACGGGCCCAGTTACTCTGCGGCATGTGGGATCTTCCCAGACCAGGGCTCGAACCCGTGTCCCCTGCATTGGCAGGAAGATTCTCAACCACTGTGCCACCAGGGAAGCCCATGCATCAGTTTTAAATCTAGAATATTTTACTCTTTTGTTGTAACATCTTAATTAATGAAATAAATGTGATTGAAGTTGAAAAGAATTTTTTTTTTTATAATTACATGGGTGTTGATACTGAAATGTTATTTATTTTATTTTTTTTAAAGGAATTCCTTTATTTTTAATTAATTAATTTATTTATTTATGGCTGTGTTGGGTCTTCGTTTCTGTGCAAGGGCTTTCTCTAGTTGCGGCAAGTGGGGGCCACTCTTCATCACGATGCACGGGCCTCTCACTATCGTGGCCTCTCTTGTTGCGGAGCACAGGCTCCAGACGCGCAGGCTCAGTAGTTGTGGCTCACGGGCCTAAGTTGCTCCGCAGCATGTGGGATCTTCCCAGACCAGGGCTCGAACCCGTGTCCCCTGCATTGGCAGGCAGATTCTCAACCACTGTGCCACCAGGGAAGCCCCAAAAAGAATTTTTTAAATGATCCTTTATATTTCTGTTTTCCAAACTAGATCATAAAGCTAATTTTTAACTCAATAGGAAAGAATAAAAATACCAGAATTCATAGTCTTTGCTTTTTAGTGCTTTTGCTTCTGCTATGTGTTGGTATTTTTATCTTGATTTTACAGCATTTCTTTTTGTGGGTTGCAGTTAAAAAAAATTGAAAGCTACTGTTTTAAACTAACTTTGCTAATGCTATCGTCCTATTCTATTTTTTTTAATTGAGTCACTATAGGTGGATACAAAGGGAGGCAACGGTGTATGACTGGGAACAATGTGCACTTAGTCTAATCAACTGGTTTGATAAATGTCTGCATTTGAACTATTTTACCTTTCTCAAACAAAATCTCACTGGGAACCTTCAAATAAAAAATGGAAAAAACAAAACCAAACAAAACAGAGTTTCTCTGGTTCGAACAGGGTCTGCCCCGTCACCCCTTTTAGCCTCCTTCTGGAGAAACAGTGTTCAAAGCATCAGTGCCTGGTCTTGTAGCACCTCCACTGGGTTCTCTGTCATTTTGAACAAGTTACTCAACTTCTCTGGCCCCAGTTGTTCCACAGGTAAAATGAGGAATTTATAACCCCATTATGCTCACAGACGTATTTTGAGTATAAATTACATAAGAGATCTCATCTCCCAAATTCCTAAGTTGTTTCTCAGCCATTGTTTTGTGCCAACTCAGTGTTTTCCAATCATCACAAAGTGCCTTAAAAATGTATCAAGGCCAATTTAATTTGAAATAACCCTAGCACATTTAGGTACTTGCAACTCTTCCCCCAAGATATTTGACAATTGTTAATGTTATAAATTAAACTTGGTTCAGAGACATGGAGAAAAATATACTGTGTCCCATCTCTAGAAGATGCCTTATCCTACATGAAATTCTATTATTTTAGCCTTGTTCCTTTGGATCAATATCTGTATTGCATTAAAATGTGAAAAATTAAAAAAAAGAATTGTATAGAAGAGTAAATCATAGTCACCAGAAAGCGTAACTTAGGATTTTTTTTTTAAATATGTGAGTGAACGTTTGGATACCAGGTGCCTGAAGATTGAATTCTAATTGTTGTAAGTAATTCCAATTCTGAAGATCGAATTCCAGTTGTTATAAGTCATAATGTATAAGTAATAAGTAATAATACCCTGCATTTGAATGCATTTGAATTTTTCTTGGTAGTTTACAAAACTACCCCATCCTAGATCCCTGTAATATCCTTATGGAACACTTAGATAAGCCTTTATAAATTACTTTTTAAAAAATAGTTAAGTAAAATAAAGCTAAAAAGTAGGCTTAGTAAATTGCCTAATTTTAAAGTTAGTAAGTAGTAAGAAAATAACCTGGGAAAGGAATCTACCTTCTATGCTCCTTTAGGTATTGATATATCTGCCCTTCCACTTTGCAGTGTTACAAAAAGCAGACTTGAATGTCATGAAACAAACATAAGAGGTATTCCAACCCTGATCACCAGAAACAGGACCTCAGTAAACTTTTTGAAGGATAGCAGGATATACCACTTAGCGTTACATTTGCCATTAAGTTTGCAGTTCTTTACATTGTCCCCCAGTGGCCTTAGGAAGTTAACAGCATACTTGGTCCATAGTGCCAGGGTAGGTCTCTCTTCAAGGAGAACTGAGTTCTTCAAGAGAAAATACCTCTAAACACAAAGTATCAATATTACTGCAGGCGATGGATGACAAGGGAAGCACTGCAATCAACACTCAACAGAACACCATATTTATCATCAGTGAAAATCACTAAATAAACAAGCAGTTTATGGCTTTGTAACATGGGGTAAAAATTTATCTGTAATTTCGGTGCAGTATATTTACTTCCCTGGTTGAAAAGCCGCTACAACAAAAAGATAATGAACATATTTAACCATTAGTTGACACTACTGAGAATAACAGAGGAAACATGAAAATGAATAAACATGGTTCCTCTTTAAATAACATTTGTGAAGATGTAACCTTGTGAATTAAGTACAGTTTACTCAAGGGTGCTGTTAAAAATGTTTATGAAGTTGCTTTTGTTTTCAGTCCAGGAGGAAGTTTACCTATGGGCTACATTCACTGTTATTCAGTTTGCTTTATTAATTTCACTTAATTTGTGTTCTTCTTTTCTACTCTGATGTAGCATTGTGAGCTTTCTGCTGTACACTGTTAGGACTACCAAGAGTGCTGTCTCAACAGCTATCAAAAATCAATACAGCATGGATGGAAAGATAATGTGCTGAACTGAGTTTCTGAAATTGAGGTAACTTTCGTTCTTAAAGCAGTAAAATATATTTTAGAATTGTTAAATATTACAAAGATTATCTAAACTCAACACAGACAGCTGAGTACACAACTATCAATGTAATTTGATTTCAGGGCTGTAACTCCTGACTTGGAAATTAGTTTTTGGTTTTGGTCATTGTTTTATTTAAAATTTTCTTTTAAGATAACTTTAGACTTACAAAGAGTGGAAAAAATAATCCAGAGAGTTCCCATATACCCTTCACCCAATTTCCCCTATGTTAACATTTACATAGCCATATAGCAGTAATCAAAACTAAGAAATGAAATTTGGTATAATAACATAAAACTAAGGTACAAAATATATTCATATTTCACCAGTTTCTCCATCCATGTCCTTTTCTGTTCCAGTATCCCACAATGCACTCAGTTGTCATATCTCCTAAGTCTCCTTCAATGTGTGACAGTCTATTCTCATCTTTCACAACCTGGGCATTTTGAAGTAAAATCATATTTTGTATGATTTCGCTCAATTTGAATTTCTCATAATGAAATTGAGGTTATGCGTTATTAAGGATACCACAGGGTGATGTGACCTTTTCAAGGGGCACATAATGTTGATATGTATTACTAATGATATTAACATTAATCACTTAACTTAAAGAAGTGTCTACCAAGATTCTCCACTGTAAAGTTAGTACTTTTTGCTCTGAAATTTATAAATATTTGGGGGGAGATACTTTGAGAGTACCCAGATATGTTGTCTCTGCTTAAAATTTTGCCCACTAATTTTAGCATCCATTGGTGGAACCTGATTGTGGCAGTCATTACTGTGATGTTCTAATGGGGATATTCTGTTTTCTTCATTCCTCTTCATTTATGAATTGTAATTCTTACTTAGGAGAAGTTGTCATTTCTCCTCCATTTTTTATTAATCTGGCAATTTATTTATATTAGTATGAACTCATGAATATATATTTAACTCTTTGGGTTATAATACAATACTGTTGTTATTTATTTTATTGCTCAGACTGAACACAAATTTTTAATTTTTATGACATCAAAATTACCTCTTTTTTCCTTTCTTTTATGGTTCGTGCTTTCTGTGTGCTCTCTAAGAAATCTTTATCTACCCCAAAGTTGTGAAGATATTCTCCTAGGCTTTCTTCTGGAAGCATTACTGTTTTAACTTTAACATTTTTGATTTATTATTTAACTCAAGTCAATTTTTTTGTATGATGTGAGTCAAGGGTTGGGATTCTTCTTCCTCTCCCCCCCCATCCAATTAGTCCAGCAACTTTTTCTGAAAAGACTTTCTGTCCCCTCACCAAATTGCTTTGATACTTTGGTCAACAGTCATTTGATCATACTTGCGGGAATATTTCTGGACCCTCATTTTGTATTTTGATCTATTTATCTGTGCTTTCACTACTACCACACCCTCTTGATTACATTGCTTAATAGTAAGTCCTTAAGTAAAAATAAAACATTCAAAGTTGTTCTTTTCTTTCAACTTATTTTTGTCACTTTAGGTTCTTTTCCTTGCAACTTAGATTTCAGAATGTGCTTACAATTTTTTTAATAATTTGTATTGGAGTATAGTTGCTTTACAATGTTGTGTTAGTTTCTACTGTACAGCAAAATGAATCAGCTATACATATACATATATCCACTCTTTTTTGGACTTGCTTCCCATTTAAGTCACCACAGAGCATTGAGTAGAGTTCCCTGTACTATACAGTAAGTTCTCATTATTATCTATTTTATATATAGTACCTTTTTTTTTTTTTTGGGCCATGCTGCACGGCATGTGGGATCTTAGTTCCCTGACCAGGGATCGAACCCGTACCCCCTGCATTGGAAGTGCAGAGTCTTAACCACTGGACCACCAGGGAAGTCCCTTATCATTTTTTATCAAAACAAAGGAAAAATAAACCATTGCAGTTTTACTGGATTTTCATTGAATCTTTACACCAGTTTGTGGAGAACTGATACCTTAACAGTACTGCTTCTTGCAGTCCATGAACTTGCTATGTTATTTCCCATAATTTAGAGTTTTAATCTCTCAAATGTTTTGTAGTTTTCAGTGTACACATCTAAAGTATCTATCATTAGATTTATTTCTAAACACTGTATGTTACTTCAAAGGGAATATTTAAAATTTTTATTTCTCAATTATACTTTGAAAATTTAAAGAAAACAATTGATTTTTGTATATTGACTTTATTCGGTGAAATCTTACAAAATTCCCTTATTAGTTCATAGGACAGATCCTATAAGTTCCTTTGGATATTTTATGTACGATTGGGTTGTCTATGAATAATGATAGCTTTATTTCATCTTTTCCAAACTTTATTTCTTTTTTTATTTCTTTTAGTTCTTTTTCCTTCCTTATTAAATTTCTGGGATCTTTACTACAATGCTGGAAAAAAAAAATGAGAGCAGTTTTTTTTTTTTTGTCCTTGATCTAGGAGAAAAGGGATTAATTTGAATGCTTTACTTCATGACTTACTATAAAGCTTTGTAATCAGAGGGTGTGGTATTAGTGAAAGCACAAATAGATCAAAATACAAAATGAGAGTCTAGAAATATTCCCGCAAGTATAATCAAAGGACTGTCAACCAAAGTACCAAAGTAATTCAGTGAGGGGACAGAAAGTCTTTTCAGAAAAAGTTGCTGGACTAATTGGATGGTGGGGGGAGAGGAGGAAGACTCTCAACCCTTAGCTCACAATTAAATTTGATACTAGCTATAAAGTTTTCATAGGTGTTCTTTATCAGGTTGAATAAATTTTCTTCCATTCCTGGCTATTGCTGGGATTTTTTTTAAATCACAAATTCAACGGTCACTGAATTTAGCAAATACTTTTCCAGCTCTATTGAAATGACCATGTAATTTTTCTCTCATAATCTGTTACTCTGGTGAATTATACTGATTGATTTTCATATGTGAACCCATCTTGAATTCCTAGCATAAAACCTATTTGCTCATAATGTATTATTCCTATTATCTACTGGTAATACTTTAAGGATTTTTGCATTTATACTCATGAAAGATATTATCCTGTACGTTATTCTCTTGCAATTTTTTGTAATATCCTTGTCTTATTTTGGTATCAAGATTATGCTGGCCTCATAAAATGAATTGGAGGGTGATTGTCCTTATCTACTTTGTGAAGAGTTTCAGTAATACAGGTATGATTTTTTTCCTTAAGTATTTAATAGAATTTATTAGTTAAGCCATTTGGACCTGGAGTTTTCTTTGTGGGAAATTTTATTTCTTTAACACATATACAACAATATAAAAATCCCACTTCTCACTGTAAAAGTTACAGTAAGTTGTGTTTTTAAAAGAATATCAATTTCCTATAAATTGTTATATTTAATGTTAGGAAGCTCTTCATTATATCCTCCTATTTCCTTTAACATCTCTAGTGATGTCCCTTTTTTTTTTCCTGACCGTAGTAATTTGGTTTTTGAGGGTTTTTTCTTTTTTTCTTGATCAGTCTTGTTAGTAGGTTTATCAATTTTATTAACCTTTTCAATGAATTAACTGACTTTGTGATTTTCTCTATTATTTGTTAATTTTCAATTGCATTGATTTTTGACTCTTTTATTTCCTTTTGCTTGCTTTCTTCTTTTTAGTGTCTTCTGAAGGTAGGAGACCAGATCATTCATTTCATACCTTTTTTCTTTCACAAAATAAGCATTTAAAGCTACACATTTCCTTTAATGGATTGTTTTAGTTGCATCCCACTAATTTCGATATGGGGTGTGTGTGTGTGTATGTATGTCTCTGTGTTTGTGTGTCTGTGTGCTCGTGTGTGTGTGCATTTTATTATTCAGTTCATAACAGGTCTAAATTTATCTTTATCTTGTGGTTTATTTTTTGATGCATGAGTTATTTGGAAGTGTTGTGTTTAATTATGAAATACTTTGTGAAATTTATCAATTTTTATTGATATTGATTTCTAGTTTATTACATTTATGTTCAAGAGTTCACTTTGTATTATTTTCATTCTTTGAAATTTATTGGGTTTTTTCACATGGCCCTGAAAATGATCTATTTTCATGAAAATTCTATAATCATTTGAAAAGAATGCATGTTCCATTTGTAGGTTTATTTATTTATTTTTGTAGTGTTCTGAAAATGTCAATTAGGTTAATTTGGTTGATAGTGTTAATCAACTCTTCTATATAACTATATGAACTCATACTATCAATTTCTGAAAGAGGGGTCTTTAAAATCCCCAAATAATATTGCAGATTTGCCCACTTTCTTTTTAGTTTTGACAATTTTTGGTTTAAAAAGCTTTAGAAATTTTTATGTTAGATTCAGACACATTTAAAATTAATGTAGATTCTTGATTATTTGACACTTTTATCTGATATTAACACAGTCACATCAGCTTTCTTATGCTTAGTGTTCGCAGGAAATGTATATATTTCTGTCCTGTAACTTACAGCCAGTGCCTGTGTGCCTCCGTTTTTAAAGTACTTCTTAAAAGCAACATGTAGATCATTCTTGCTTTTTTTTAATCCTGCCTAATAATCTGCGTCTTTTTAATCAGGTTCTTTAAGCTATGTATATTTCATGTAATGATTGAGAGGTCTATATTTAAGCCTATGATCTTGGTGTTTTCTATGTGTCCTGTATTTCTTGTTCCTTTGCTCTTCCTTCCAAGCCTTTTTATGGAGTTGGGGGAGGTGCAGTACGATGTACTAAATCAAGTATCTTTTAATATTCCATTTATGTCCTCTATTGACACTTTAACTATGCTTCTTTGTCATATTTTTAGTGTTTACTGGA
Organism: Balaenoptera ricei; assembly: GCF_028023285.1. Classification (NCBI taxonomy): domain Eukaryota; kingdom Metazoa; phylum Chordata; class Mammalia; order Artiodactyla; family Balaenopteridae; genus Balaenoptera; species Balaenoptera ricei. Next base: position 74,106,356 of record NC_082651.1, on the reverse strand, counting down.
TAGGTTACAATGTGCATCTTTAACCTTCAAAAAGCATGCCTTTGCACATACATGAACAGGTTGTCTTTGCACATGGTATTACCTTTTCCTGGAATGCTTTCTCCACAGATATCTTTAAGATTTTCTTTCTCACTTTCTTCAGGTCACTGCTCAAATGTCACTTCATCAGAAACGTCTTCTATAACTCCTTTATATAAAATTGTAACCCACCTCTCTGAGTTGCTCTTTGTATCATGTTTTATTGTTTCCGTAACATTTCTACATTTAAGGAAATTTGATTAACTGAGGTAATAAATAAGACTGATTACTTAAGGGGGACTTGGTGTGTTCAATTTGAGTTTATCCAAATTAGTAACCACAAGTCAATATGATTATTGATATTTTAACATATTCCTCTAAACTCTTTCAAAATTTATAAATTGAATTTAAAGGCTTACGTTTTGTTTTATAAATTTATTACTTATTTAAAAGTCAACTGGGCTTCCCTGGTGGCTTAGTGGTTAAGAATCTGCCTGCCAATGCAGGGGACATGGGTTCGAGCCCTGGTCCGGGAAGATCCCACGTGCTGCAGAGCAACTAAGCCGGTGTGCCACAGCTACTGAGCCTGTGCTCTAGAGCCCGTGAGCCACAGCTACTGAGCCCATGAGCCACAACTACTGAGTCCACATGCCACAACTACTGAAGCCCGTGTGCCTAGAGCCTGTGCTCCGCAACAAGAGAAGCCACCGCAATGAGAAGCCGGTGTACTGCAATGAAGAGTAGCCCCTGCTCGCCACAAGTAGGGAAAGCCCTCACGCAGCAACGAAGACCCAACACAGCCAAAAATAAATAAATTTATTTTAAAGAAGTCAACTAACTGTAAATAATCCTTTAAATATTCAAAATTTTTTCTTCAAGCCTCTTTGCCATCTCTCATTCTTCACATTTCCACTTAAAATTAACAGAAGTTAAAAGAATTGGAATGTTTTTCTCATCCCTCAAGTCTGGGTTGAGACTCCTCCTATATACCTCTAGAAAACTTTTTGTCAGAATATTTATCACATAGTATTATAACTGCCATTTTGCCTCCCAGCACCTAGCACAGTCCCTGGCACATAGCAGCCACTCAATAAATACTTGTTGAAGGAAGGAAAGGGTAGAAGGAAGGAATAGCTGGGGAGAGGGAGAAAGGAAGGAAGAAGCCCTCCTCTCCTACTCCTGGTCAATGACCTTCAATATCCAACATTCTTTTTAACCTCACAAAATTTCCAAATTTTCAAAGTAAAATATATCAAAATAGAAGCACTTTTTCACTTCAGTTAGATCCCATATAATTTAAGTTTTGCGTTTAAGCTTATGAAAGAAAGGGAAATTATTCTTTCTGGCTGTCAAGTAATGCTTGGGCAAACTCTTACTGATTTATTAAGGCTACATACACACAGAGTAAATTTTCAGAATAGGAAATTCTGTTACTTTTGTATGTTCCATATAGTCTTAAGCACACTATACACTGTTATGAAATATTAAACCAAACGCCACTATTTCTTGACTTAACATGTTCCATCTTGTTGCTTAGTTACTTTGTTCTACAAAATTTTAAATTCACACTTGCCACTTGAAGCAGAAATTTTAAGGCGAGAAAAGATTTGAAGATAATGACTCAGTTCTGCAGTCTATCCAAATTTTCCAGAAGATCCCTGAAGATATTTATACGTACAAAGGCAGAGTGACTCTTCCTAGGTATGACCGTCTACCTTTTTAGCATTTCACATCAATCCTCTTCTCTTTCTCCTATGCTTTGTTTCAGTACCACTCTGTTTATATTTCTTTAAATACATCATAATCACTAATGCCTTCACATCTACTGTGCCCATGTCCTGGATTTCCCATCTCACTTTTATTTCTTCATCCCAGCTTTCCACATGAGAGTCAGTCATCTCTTCCTCTGTGTTCCTAAAGCCTATACATCACTCATATCTACCATATGTTATTTGGCATAAACATAATTATACCTAGTGAAAGAGAACTTTTTCTCCTTGTAATATCTTTCCAGAAGTACAATGTGTTTGTTCAGCATAAATTAATGCACAAGCTCTTTTCAAATACAAAGGGAAATCTAGAGGGGCCTGAGTATGAGCAGAATCATTCCACAGCCTTTTCTACAGACGAAAAAGAATTTGCTTGTTCCTCATCTGGGATAGGAAGGAGCAGATCAAAAGACAAAGAAATGGTGATGGATGATGGAGGGCCCCATGATTTAAAACGTGATCCCACCTATATGTTGCTGAGTATCTATGTAAAGATACAAATTCATGAAATGCTTGAATGACAGTAGATTTTATGAGAAACTGGTGAAAGTTGGAGTTTTGCACTCACATGGCAGGGGTGAAGTTATGACTGAAAGGACAGACACAGTCAGGTGATGGCCAAGAGGAAGGTAAGAAAACAAAAGCAATAAAATGCTGTGGATTTGAAGCAAGTTTATAGAAATCTCTCATGCCTGGAGTCACTCGGGTTTTAGTTTTGACTCTCTGTCTTGGAGCCTGTGATCTAGCATGCCTTGGTCAGCTACATTTTGTATGTAGTCATCCACCCTCAAACCCAATCAAGGTTGCAGATACTGTTACCTTGACTCAAGTCAGATAAGGATATAGAACCTGTCCAGGCACAAATCCTTATTGCTCTAGGAATACACCTCAAAGTCAAAGCAAAGTTTTGGAAACTACTACCTACACTGTTGAATGGCATCAAATGGAAAGGTAGGCATACAGGAAGTGGGGTGTGAACTTATTAGCTCAGCAGTTTTAAGAAACTCCCACATGAAGCATCTGACTAGAGGTTATTTTTAACACAGCTTAACTGACACACCATGCTTTAAGAAATTGAAGAAATATTTTCTAGAAGGGGGGAAAAAAAGTCTGTTGTACATATATTTAAACTGATAAGTTTTTCTCTCCTATTTCACCCATTGAGAGCAGAATCCCTGGACTGGACTGCTACTATATCATTGCCTAACAGGCAGGTATTGGAATCTCTAAATCAGGCCACAAACTACGAGAAGCAATGGACATTTTAAGGGTGCATATATTTAGGGTTTGCAGAGGAGGATTCAGTGATGTGAAGAAAACAAGCTCTTGAAATATTGCAGTACAGCCACAGATCTTGAGAGTGAAAAAGTGACAGAAATTAATAGAAAGTTGGGAGGATACAGCATATTGTACTAAAGCCACCAGTGAAACTATCTTCCCAATAGAAGAGTTTATAACACTAGAATGGGTATTCCAAAAAATGGAGAAATTCCATGATTGAAGTTCAAATTTCAGACCACCAGCAGGAAGGGAATGGGGCAGAAATATTTTAAGACATGTGAGACACTTTTAAGTAAACCATTCAACAAAGTGCTTGGAAATCAGACCCAGGGAGCAATTTATAGCAATGCTTTACTAGAAAAAATTTTGACAGCATGAGCAGATTATGAGCCCCTAAATTCTTACTATTAGTGAATCTATTTCGGAGAAAGAGAGAGTGATGTGACATTAGCTGCCCTCTGGGATCAAGAATAAACAGGCTGGCAGACTGAAAGTGAGGGGGAAATTTGAATTGAGGTAAGTACAATGCAGACCCCGAAGTCAACTGCAGGCACTAAGTGAGCTTCAGCGGCCCCCCGACTTTACTAAGAAGGTTTGGCAGTCCTGAGTACTGCTTGACAAGTATTTCTTTTTCTTCTCTCTTTCTGGCACATGGTGCTATTGTGTTTCTCCATCCCCTTTGAACTTAGGTATGGCCACCCAACTTGTTTGGGAGATGAAATGTGAGAAGAAGTGATTGAGTCACTTTCAAGCAAAGACATTCAGAGTCACACACAAGTTGTCATATCCCTTCCCACTGCTGCAGTGATTAAGGAAATACATGTCAAGATGGAGTCTCCATCATCCTGGCTCCCTGACTGTCCCCAATAAACATGTACATATAATATGATTGAGAAGTAAACCTGTATTGTTGTAAGCTCTGTTGGATACACCCTACAGTAATCCCCAATAATGCTTATCTCCTGGTGTTCACACTTTTGTGTAATTCCCTCCCCTTGAGTGTGGGTGGGACTTGCTTGTACGACTTGCTTCTAACCAACAAAATATGGCAAAAATAACGGGAGGTCATTTCTGTGATTACGTTACAATACATATAAGACTGTCTCACTAACAGACACACTACAGACTCCCCTCACTGGCCTTGAAGAAGTAAACTACCATAAAATAAGGACGTGTGCTGGAGAAGCCAGTGACAAAGAACTATGGGCAGCCTCTAGGAGATAAATATGGCCTCCAGCATGAAACTAAAGCGTCAGTCCCACAGCCAATATGAGATAAGTTCTGCCAACAAAATGCGGGAGCTTAGATGTGAATCTTTCCCTAGTTCAGCCCCTGCCAATACCTTAAATGCAACCTGTTTGAGACTCTCTTGCAGAGAACCCAGAACCCCAACTTCTAACCTGTAGAAACTGAGATAATTAATGAGTATGTTTTAAGTCACCAAGTTTCTGGTAATTTATTATGTAGCAATAGAAACTAATAAATCAGCCATTGAATTTTGGAAGTTGTTTATTACCACAGCATAAGCTAGCTTATTCCTTCTGACAGAAGGATCCAGAATAAGCTGAAGATTTATGTTCAAGACTGTGCCTACAAATTCCTTTACAGTATAGGTGGCCCTAGCCCATAATAGGCTCCCAAGATCCAGTGGTTTTACTTATATAAGCATCTATTGTGTGTTATTATATGCAGTAGAATTGTCCCCATATGTGTGGGACTGAGCCAGAAATTCTGTGAGGTAGAAACACTTACCAGTTGACTCAGATCACAGTGATCATGGACCTCTTAAAACAGTATTCAAGGGGTAAATGCTATCTTTATATCCCAGGATTTTCGAAGAAAATTTATGATTTTGGATTATGTGCCATGTTTATTTGTAACACTCTATACTCTCTGGAACACGATCACATATCTCCAGATTTATATGCATCCTGGTTTGAAATGTGCAATCTTATAGGAGCCAATTTATAGGAATTAGCTATATGAATTAGTGAATGCATGGTAATGATGACAAGAGTGGATGGATCTAGAATTATAACATCTAATACATTTTTACAAGGCTGCTATTTGGCATTTATGCTAAACCTTCCTAGTGCCTTACACAACTTTGCATTTGGTTATTTATTTGCCTCTGTTTTTTTTATCACTTTTCTCTTATGTCACTTTTCAGAGTCTTCTATGTACTACATGTAAATAACTTCTGTGTTAAGTACCTGTCTTTTATAAAAGGCTCTGAGAACCTTCAGGAAAGGGTCATGTCTCATTTTGCTTCCTATATGCAAAGTTTAGCACAGTGCCTGGCAGTTGGTTTTTGGTTACTGAAAAAGAGAGGAAAGGAGTGGAGTGGAGGGGAGAGGAGGGGAGGGGAGGGGAGGAGAGAGAAGGGAAGGGACGGGAGGGAAAGGGAAGGGGAAGGGGAAGGAGAGGGGAAGGGAAGGGGAAGGGGAAGGAGAGGGGAAGGAGAGGGGAAGGAAAGGAAAGGGAAGGAAGGCCTTGGTTATTTGGTTGCTGCTCATAGACCAAGTTCTTGGTGAATCTGTATTTCCAGGACATGATCTATGGTAGGCAAAGGGTGAGAAGACATGGCACATGAACATAGTTCTAGCAAGTCTATGAGGATTGACTCAGCCATTCTGAATTGAAATTTGAGAGCTGTTAGCCCATCCCATAAATATACTTTTCTGAGTACTTTCAACACCTCCTCTACCTCAAAAGCAGTTGACCCAGAAGTTATGTTTATATTTCATGACCCTGTCCCTCAGTTGCTACTGAAAAAGGAGATAACAGACTCAAGTTAGACTAATTAAATTTTGTCTCTTGAAAATTTGGAATTAAGATTCACTGACAACAGTATCTGCTAGATTGAACTAAGGAGGAAAAAATTCAAAAGCTGCATGGGTAGCCATATGCATATAGAAGGAGAAAAAGCCGCAATGTAGAGAGAAGAATAGAGGAATCACAAAGAAAGTGCAGAAATAAGAGACCAGGTAGGAAGTAGGAGGGGGAAAAAGAGAGGGAAACTAACTGACTAACTTGATGACTGAAGACTTCCCATTACCATCCTTGGGTTTACTGTAATTAAATGTGTCTTTTACACTTATCACAAATTGTGTCTTTTGCTTAATTTGAAGTATGATATTTATGAAACATATTTCTACTAAGATATGCTCCTTTTCCCAAGGTCTCTTTTCCCTTTTTTCATCCTAAATTAACATACTAGGTGTCATGAGAAGGATTCTCTGATAGAGGCTAAGGGAAAAAATAAGGCACTTTGGAAATCATAAATAATTTTTATATTTATAATATAAAGATGAGATTGCATTTATCACCTGCTACTAGAAAGCAGTGTGTTTCTCCAAGCACCCTGGATCCATAACTTCCCAAGGCGGCCATGGATAGAATTCAGGCAGTTCATGATGGGAAAAAAGATATCCTTAGCTTTACTAACCTCTAACTGAAATTAGAATTATTTTCAATTATGGATGTAGGAAAATAAACAGTAATATATAAAAATAACTTTAATTTTGTCATCAATAGAAATCAGAAATTTTCACATCCTATAACAAGTTGTCCCAGAAATCCTGACATATGGATCACAACTTCAAAATGATGGTACTTATTAGACTCACCACTAGATAGTATTATTTAATGCATTAATAAGAAAGCATGAAATTACTATATCACAAAATTGTTTTTAATACTTTGTTAATTGCGTTTCAATGTAATTGGTTTCCTTTGTGATCCTATGTATTTTATTATATGAATTTTAGAACATTATTCTGAGAAGGGATACACAGACTTCATCAGAATTCCAAATGGGTGCAGGGCACCTAAAAGGGTTAAGAACCCCCTACTGACAAATAGAAAAGATAAAAATTTTTGTTTCTGCTAGAGCTGAAGTCTTTACATGTTATGGCTGATGAAAGAGTAAGTGGTATTATCATGCTGAGTCACATCACTCAACTTGACTACCAGTTAAGGAACATAAGTACAGGTTGTATTGAATCTGGAAGGGGTAATGAAAAAATATAAATCCCATCACTTCCATCATTTTTTCTCTTATAAATAATGTTCCAATCCTCTTTCAGTAACTAAAGACCATATAAATATATATTATATATATATATATATATATATATACACACACACACACACACACACATACATATATTCTAGTGATGATTTTAAATAAGCATACTGTCAGCCCCCAGTTATTACCTAAACTAATTTGAGAAAGAAAATCCGTGGCTAGAATTACAAACGAGTGGGTTTGCAACTTATGGCACTTAGGAAGTGAAGGACCATTGACAGTAATTACTTCTTTTCCTCTTAAGGCCCCCAAGAAGGAAGGTATAACATTTTCCTACTGAGGAAATTCAATGTTCAGCAGACCATACACAATTATAAAATTAGCTAATTGATAGTTAAACATTAGAAGCATGCATGTTCATCAGTAGATATTTTTTAAGTCAACTGCTACTCTAATTTCAAATCAATATTTCATATGAGACCTACCAAGAAACTTTATTTTATTTTATTTCATATTTATTCATTTGCATTTAAGTCTGCTAAATCTGATCAATTCTAGAATCTTTTAGAAGTTTAGATATAAATAGAGAAAACCACTTACTATGAAGTCTCTGAAGTTTGCTATAATTAAAAATTAATCTATGGCATTATTCTAAAAGTACTAAAAATTGTCAACAACTGTAACAGTAACTGGCCCACATAAAGAAAGGCCACCTCCGACTGTTTCCTTAACATAGGAAAAGACGTACACCTTGATTCTTGACTATGTGAGGGCAAAGAACAGTATATAAAGGAAGAATGGCTGATGAGTGCATAAAGCTTGTTTTCAACATTTTCTGAAGACCCATTTTATGAAAAAGGCTTAGTTTTGAGCCATTCTGCTTGATCTACAAAATTCTGTAGTAAATTTTAGTCTCCTGAAAAATAGGAATAGAGAGAAAAAGTACCTTATGAAGGGGATAGTTTGATATTGTAATGTTCAAACAAAGGTTAACTAAATAATGAACAGTTTTGATTCTAACAATCTCTTAATGCCGTGGTTAGTGGAGGTGTTTGAAAGCTGCATAGCGGCAGGGTAAAGTTGAGCTCTAATTCTAACTCTGCCACTTTCCACCTGCATGTCCTAGGGAAAATCATTTAATGAGCCCCAGATAACTCATGTGTAAAAGGAAGAATATAACAATTCTCCCACAGAGATGTTGTGAGGATTTCATGAAACAACAAAAGTGCCTAATAAAGTGCCTGCATATAGTAGGTACTCAGTAAATGTTGGCACCGTGTCCTCTTCTGCTGGTTTTATATCCCTACTGACCATCAGCCTGAGCAGCAGATACAAAAGCAAATTAAATGCTTGTTGGCTTCAGGTGAGATGGAATCAGGGAAAGAAGAAAACATAAATTTACAGTGATTGAATCCGAAAAACGACTAGACCTGAGGAGAAACAGGGCAACAAAGCAATACATCTCAAACAGGTAATAAAATAGCTCAAGCTTATATGTCTTTAATTCTTGTAGTTTGACTCTCTGAGGGCCTTTCTTCAGCATTCTCCATTGCTTTCTAGAAAATCCGTGCCTTTTATTTTGATTATTTATTTTGATGCTATATATTTAAATTAGGCTTATTATATTTTCAATAATTTAAAGGAAGTGGACTTACAGTGGTAGTATATAATAATATTTCTTATTGTTTAATACCTTAAATTGAAATTTAGGTAATAAATCACTAGAGGATGGGCTGTCCCATTCTAAAACCCCACAGCCTAAGTGGCTGGCTTATTTAAGTAACAGTAAGTGAGAAAGGAAGGGGAATGAAAAAGAGAGTAGAAAAGAGAGAAAGAGAGAGGGAAAAAGGAAGAGAAAAAACAGAAAGAGTAAATAGGACATTTTTTAAAATCTAATTTCAGTTAGGTAAGTAGTGGGTACCTCCTTGAGAACACAGACATAGGGTGCTTCTGTAATCCAAAAGTCCAGCCAGGCATGGATTGTTAGCAAAAATATAAGAAAATACATTGTCTTTTCCTTCTGCTTCTCTCTTTATAACCCTATGTATTTCTTTGTTTTTGCACTTTCAGAAATGCCAAACGGACATTGTAAAATTTCAGAAAAGGAAAGCTAAAGCAATCACAAGGATTCAAAGTGGCAATAGTGCTAGGGAAGAGAGCCAGCAATGCAAGAAGGAACTGAAAGAGTAAAACTTTTCAACCTGGAAAGACAAAACCAGAGGATGCCAACCAGATTAAGAGCTTAAAAATATCAAAAAGTGGTGACTGATATGCCTAAGACAAGCACAGACTGAACTTTCAAAATCTAAAACACTAGGGTGAGTCTCCTTTAGGGAAGGTCCTTTTTAAAACTGAACAAGATAAACTTAGGACCGAAAAAAAAGAAAAAAGGAAGTACTTAAGCACTTCTTTATACAGCAGACAATAATCTTATGAAACTCTTAACCCCTAAGAGGTGGGTACTAACAGCAAGTGTAAGTGAATTTTAAAAGGGATTGGCTGGATTTATATACCACAGTGCCATCAGTGGAGATTACGAGGAGCTGATGCATGCTTACTTACCTTTAAGGTTGATGTCAAGATGAAAAACTACAACCACTCACAATTCATTCCACAGGGCCATTGTTTGCACAGATTGGGGGTCTGGATGGAACATTAATCTAGATCAGTCCTGGTTATTTCTAAGTTTCTAAGCTTTATCCTCCTAATTTAAAATTGATAAAATCATAAAATAAGATGGAAGAAAACTTAGAGCCTATCTAGTTTAACTTCCTCATATTAGTCATAGGAAACTTGAGTCCCAGAGTCATGTTGACTTACCTCAGGTCATCCAGTTGGTTGATAGAAAAATAAGAAATATTTAAAATCAGTTTTTCTGATTCCTAGTCAGAGAATTCTCCAAAATTTGCAGATAAGAGCATCAACTTCCTTCCCTCTGCACTGCAAAGTATAAATAAAATTATAGAACATAGCAGAGCTGCATCAAGATGCATACGCAGAGCAGTAATCACTGTGGTTCTCCTTCATCAATCAGGAAATTAATTTCTTAGTAACAGTTTAAGGTATTCTATTGATATCTACCTCGTCTATCTATCTCCTCCATCATGTGCCTTGAAATCCACATAAATTTAGTTTCTTTACTAACTTCTTCAGTTCTCATTTTTGAAGCCCAAACTAAGGGAAGAAACTTGGAGATAATTTTTCTGTTAAGGGAAACTGAAATTATGGAAATCAACATCTTTATGGCTTACTTGATTTTAAAATTCATCCTGGTGAGCTGCTCTACAGAAAGTAAATGGTATGCCTACCTAAGGTTTTGCATATGTAGCTGTTTCCCCAAACCACTGACCTTGAGGTAAACCATAGTAAACATCCCTCCTGGGCTAACTAGAGAAAGTAGAACTGCTCAGTCATAGCTGGTGAGCATGTTCCCTCTTCACTAATGTGTGTGCACATATATTTAGCCATTCTACAGAGAATTGCACTATTTGGTATTGCATTTGCAGACTCCATTGAAGTAGATGGTCTCAGAAATGTACTAAAAACAAATTAAAACTATTATTTACCATGTAAAATGTAAGATGGATGCAGCATTACCTCACTGCAAGGATATTGCAATTTTATTTCACTGATTGATATTCAGAGAAATCAAACCACAAGTGAAATTAACCAGTCAGAACCCAGTAAAGCTCTGGTCACTCATGGAATCCTTTGTTAATGCCAGTTATCAGAATTTAGTAATCAAAAGGATATACAAAGTATAAATAGTATAGATTAATTGAAAACATAAACTACATATTATACCCAGCACATAATTGCCCATAAGTAGAAAAGAATATGAGAAGATTATGCAAAAAGAGAAAAGCCTATTATTCCAGATGAATGGAATCTATCCAGGGTATAAGTTTTGCCTAGGGTCTCACCTGCTCTCAGACACTTCTGAGTGAGCCACTACTTGGTTGTAACATGGAAATGTTAAGTGATTTGTCCATAGAACTACTCTTAGAACTGCCAAATGTTAAAATCTGGTCATTGGAATTCTCTGTATATACCACCCAAGTGTTCCCTCTCTAGACTCTGAAAAATTCTAGTACTTCACTAAGGATTATGTTTTATGTCTTGACTTTTTTTTACTAGATTATAACCTGGTCAAGAGAAACATAATATTTTAAAACTCATTGTGTCCCACATATTATCTGACCTGGCCCCATTGATTGACTGAGCAATCATAGATCATTGATAGGCAATCAAAATGGAGCAGACAAGGAAAAAGGAGGTCATATTTCAAAGTATACTTATATTCATGATCTAATCTTTAGATTTCTCACAGTTTTGGAAATGATTTTTTTTGATAAGATAAAATTATTGTTTCTATGTGTAGTAAATCTGCTAAGACTGACATTTTGGAATAAAGAGAATTTTTACACAGCAGAAAAACATATCTAAATATCTTTAAAAAGAAATTCAACTCCTGCCTGTTCACAATGGAGCAATAGTACAAAAATAATTCTTCCACTGTAAATAAATTAAAAAGTGGAAAAATATATGAAACCACTCTTTTCAGACACCGGAAAGCAGATAGCACAAACATGTGCTGAAAACAGAAGCCCTTGGCTTTCTTCCTGCAGGCAGGTTTAGGACTGAACAATAGGGAAGGATAATTCAAATAGAGCTACCATCTGTCTCAATATAGGAGACAGAGATTGAAGTTCAATGAGGCCAAGGAAGCTCAACTTGGTTGGGGAAAGGGACTGTAGAATACCAAAGAGGAGAAAGTTATGCAGAGAAAGAGGCCCAGATATGCATAACACTCCCCTTGAGTCATTAGCTAAATAGGGATTTGTACATGTTTGCTGTGGGCCAGGCAAAAAACAACTTTCAGGAAAAGAAAAGTTATTGGGGATCTGTAGACAAATAACTCTCAGGGCTTATTCAGAAATAGAAATCATTTGTGTTCCCACCAGCCAGAATGGAAAAACCATGTTAATATATGGGGCAGTCAACAGATGTCCCAGAAGAATCATGCTTTAGTAATAAAGCTAGAATGAAGGCTACTCTATACCTGCCCCAATCCCAGAAGCTTGGAAACAAACCACAAAAGCATCAAAACAATCTGTAAGCAACTTTTTCTGCCAAGACACTCTTTATATAGACTTAGCAAGTCCAATACTCAAAAAATGTAAAATCATAATGCCCAACAGCCAATCAAAGTGACTAGATATGTGAAAAGGCAGGAAAATGTAACCTATAACCAGGAGAAGAATCAATTAACAGAAGCAGACATAGAAATGACAAAGATGAGGGCATTAGGCCAAAATAACGTTAAAGCCATTATTACCACTATGTCCAAATCCTCAAAAATTTAAAGAAAACCATAATGAGAAGGGAAATAGAAAATATAAGAAAAAATCAAATGGAACTTCTGGAGATGAAATATACAATATCTGAAATGAAACTATCGGTGGAAGAATTTAGCACCAGATTAGACACTGCATAAAGAATGATCAGTGAGCTTGAAGATATAACAATAGAAAGTACCCAAAATAAAGCAATGAGAGAAAAGAAAAGAAAAATAATTTTTAAAAAGAAGAATCTCAGTGACTTGTGGTTAATTACAAGCTATATAACAAACATGTAATCAAAGTACCAGAAGAAGGAAAAGAAAGTGATAGAAAAAATAATTTAAAGAAATTAAAATTCCAAAGTCGTCTAAAAGTTTTCCAAATTTGGTGAAAACATTAAACCCGAAGATTCAAGATCAATGAACACCAAACATAATGAACACAAAGAAAACACATCAAAGACGCAGTGAGCCCAAGTTAATGAAATGAAAGAAAAAAACCCATTAAACTAGAACACAGTTAGTGAAAATAACTTACAAAAAAATAAGCAACGAAGACTTTTTCAAGCAAACACATCAGAAAGAATGTTTGCCAGCAAGTGTGCACTAAAAGAAGTGTTGAAAGAAATTTTTCAGGTACTATAAAATGATACCAGTTGGAAAAGTAGACAACAATGACAACAACAACCAAAAAAAAAAAAAAAAAAGAAAGAAAGATAAAAGAAAGAAAAAGAAAAGTTAAGAAAGAAAAAGGACAGGAAAGGGAAAAAAGCACCAAACATGGTAAATACTCAGGTAAATATAAAAACATGCTAATTTCATGTCTTAAAATTTTTTTAATTATTGGCTTTTTAAATCAACAATGTTATAGAGTTTAATATATATGTATACATATGTAAAATGTACCACAACAAAAGCACAAAGGATTAGAAAGGAAATGTTATAGGGAAACATTTTAAGGTTCTTAAGTCATACATATAATTTAAATGTTTTGTTAAAGATATATTGTATAAAATTTAGAGTAGTCACAAAAAGATACACAAATAAGTATAGCTAATAAACCAATAGAGGAGATAAGGTGGCATATTAATAAAACAAAATAAAACAAAACTGAATTAATCCAAAAGAAAAATGAGAGAAAAGGAAACAAAAATCATATAGCATGATGGTAGATTTAAGCCCAATGATGTCAAAAATTACTTAAATATAAATAGTCTAAGAAACTCTAATTAAAAATCAGAGATTATCACACTGGACCAAAAAAAAGCAATAATGAACTATATCCTGTCTACATTTTAAGAATACTTATTTTAAGTATAAAGATACCTAAGGATAAAAGTAAAAGAATGTAAACAAACAAACAAAAAAGATGTTCTATACAAACACTAATATTAAGAAAGCTGTAGTGGCTACAGTTAGTTAAACTAAACTTCAAATCAAGGAATATCCATAGAGATTAAAAAGGGACATTCCATAATGATAAATGAGTCAAGTCCTAATGAGATACAACAATCCTACACTGTATGTGCCTAAACAGAATTTCAAAATTCATGAAGCAAAATCTGGAAGAATTGAAAAGAAAGAGACAAACCTATTATCATTATTGAATATTTCAACACTCTTACCTTTGTAATGATAGAACATGCAGACAGAAAATCAGTGAAGATGCAGAAGATTAAACAATGCAATCAAACACTTGACCTAATTGACATTTATTGATAGAGAACTTAACCAAAGAACAGCAGAATATACATTACTGTCAATCAAACATGCCACATCCACCAAGATAAACCATACGTTGTGCTGTAAAACAAATCAATAAATTTTAAAAGATTCAAATACATAGCACGTTCTCTGACAACAACAGAACTAACATAGAAATCAACAAGAGAAAGCTATCTGGAAAAATCCCCAAATATTCGCACATTAAACAATGCACTTTCTAAATAAATATGTCAAAGAAAGAATCACCAAAGAACTTGAACTGAATGAAAATGAGATTATCAAAATATCAAGATTTGTAAGGTTCAGCCAAAACAGAACTTAGATATTTATAGCTTTACATACTTATATTAGAAAAGAAGAAAGATCTAAAAACAAATGAGGTAGACTTTTTACTTAAGAAACTAGAAAAAGAAGAGCTAATTATACATAAATTAGTATAATGAAGGAAATAGATACACAACTGAAAATCAATAAAATAGAAAACAATAGAGAAAAATTAGTAAAAACAAAAGTTGTTTCTTTGAGAAGGCAAACAAAAGTGATAACTATCTAGCTAGCCTGATCAAGAAAAAAAGAGAGAAGATATAAATTACCAGAAATTAAAAAGAAGACATCACTAAACATCCCACAGATATTAAAAATATAACAGAGGACAATTTTCATAACAATAAAAATATATGGTCCTTTCAAAAAAAGTAAATTCCTTGAATATCACAATGGACCAAAACTAACAAAAGAGAAGACAGAAAATCTAGTTTTTGCAATATTTATTAAAAACATTGATGTTTCTATCAAAAATATTCCCCCCCCCAAACCTACAGGACCTTATGATTTCAATGATGAATAGTGTCAGACATTTATGGAAGAATTAATATCAACCACATACATACTCTTTCATGAAACAGAGGAGGGCACACTGAAATCATTTTATCATCCTGATACCAAAATCAGACACAAATATTACAAAATAGGGAACTACTAGACCATATCCTCATGCATATAACTGCAAAAACCCTTAACAATTTATAGTAAATAAAATACAGTAATATATATGGATAACATATGAGGTTTACCCTGGAAATGCAAAGATGATGATGAAGACTTAAGATCCACAAATGGATCTTACCTGGGGAATGTAAAGACTGGAAAAGGTAACTCCTTCGAATGCAAAGACAGCAACACAAGACTTCAAGGAATATGAAAAATCAAGGAAACATGACTCCACCAAAGGAACACAATACAGCCTTTTCAAAAGTGGTATTGGAACAAGTGGGTAACCATACGGGGAAAAACAAATCTCAATTCTTACCTACATCTTAAAAAAAAATGTCAAAATGACACTTAGACTCAAATGTAAAAACTAAAATTATAAACTTCTACAAGAAAATATAAGAGAAGGCTGTGTGATCTTGGGCTAGGCAAATAGTTCTTGAGTCACACACACACAAAATGAACTATAAAAGAATAAAACCTAATCAGAATTTCAAATTACTGCTTTTCCAAAGACACTGTTGGAAAATAAAAAAGAAGTCACAATCTGAAAGAAGATATTTGCAATAGACACTAATGTGAAGGAGATCCAATTTAAAAATGGGTAAATGATTTGAACATACACTTCACCAAAAAGGAATATTCAAAAAACTAATAAGTACAGGAAAAGATGCCCAACATCATTAATTATCAGAGAAATGCAAATTTAAATGGCAATGATATAAGACTATACACTCACACTCAAATGTCTAAAGTTTAAAAGACTATTGTCCAAAAGGTACAATGTTCCAGTTATAAGATAAATAAGTACCAGAGATGTAATGTACGACATAATAGAACATAATGAACACTGCTGCATGTTATATACAAAAGTTGTTAAGACAGTAAATCCTAAGAGTTCCCATCACAAAGAAAAAATGTTTTTCTCTTTAATTTTGTATCTATATGAGATGATGGATATTCACCAAACTTGTGATAATCAATCAATTAATTAATTTAAAAGTAAAATTAAAAAGACTATTGTCCTTGCAGTAGAGCAACTGGAACTCATACATGGCTGGTGGGAACATGAAAAGATTAAATCTTTGCGAAAATTTGATTTTTCAAAAAATTTAAACATATAGTTACTATATGATCCAGTTATTCAACTAAGATATTTACCCAAGAAAACTAAAAATATATGTACAAAAACACTTGTATGAGAATGTTCATGGCAACTTTCTTCATTAGTCAAAAACTAGGAACCAGAATGCCTGTGTTCAAGAGGCAAGTGGAAAAGGATTTGTAGGATACTACTTGGTGGTGTAAAAGAACAAACAACTAAGACAATGAAGTGGTGGAATCCAAAAACGACATGCCGAGTGAAAGAAACCAGACACATAAAAGTATAAGCTATATGATACCATATCTGCGAACCTCTAGAAAACCCAAATCGTACGTAAAATGACAGAAAGCATCTCAGTGGCTATCTGGGACCCAAGTTGGGGTGACAGAAATGTTCTGTATATTGATTTTAGTGGTGGTTACACAGATACATACATTTATCAAATCACATAAAACTACACTTAAAATCCCATCCTTTCTGCTCTTTGGCCACCATAATGAAAGACTCCCATGTCTGGGAGCCTTGTAGAGCTTGCTTTTGATCTACACATTTATGACATTTACCAGCATAATGCAAATGATGCCATCATAAATGCAGACATGCACAGATTGTATACAAATATTTGTTAATAGGCTATGCTGCCATGGAAAAGTATATGTACTTTTTCAGTGTTGACTGCAGGGTCCTTTACATGTCTATAAGTTGAGGTTGTTTATTAAATTGTCTGATTATTAGTGTATAAAAATACCCTATCAAAATTCTGTTTTGGCAATTTTCCTAGATAATTCTGTCAATACTTATCTCATATGTTTGGGGTTACATTGGTTGATGTATTCAGGTTTCAGAACTGTGATATTTTTATGGTAATTTTTTCCTTTTATCGTTAAGTGATAATCCTCATTATCCCTAGCAATACATTTGCCTTTGAAGTCTACCAATTTTGATAATATTGCTACCTCAACTTTCTTTTGATTGAAATTTTAAAATTTTTTTTATTTTTTTAACATCTTTATTGGAGTATAATTGCTTTACAATGGTGTGTTAGTTTCTGCTGTATAACAAAGTGAATCAGCTATACATATACATACATCCCCATATCTCCTCCCTCTGCATCTCCCTCCCACCCTCCCTATCCCACTCCCTAGGTGGACACAGAGCACTGAGCTCCGAGCTGATCTCCCTGTGCTATGCAGCTGCTACTCTCTCACTTCGTCCCAGCTTACCCTTCCCCCTCCCCGTGTCCTCAAGTCCATTCTCTCTGTCTGTGTCTTTATTCCTGTCCTGCCCCTAGGTTCTTCAGAACCTTTTTTTTTTTTTTTTTTTTTTTTTTTAGTTTCCATATATACGTGTTAGCATCCAGTATTTGTTTTTCTCTTTCTGACTTAGATTGAAGGTTTTTTTAATAGATATTTTCCATTTCTTACTTTTCAACTTTTCTATATCTTTATATCATATGGCTGTCTCCTAAATTAGTTTATAGCTGGATTTAGTTTTTGTTTTGTAGTAAGTCTCTCTCTCTCTCTAGGTAAGACATTCTCATCAAGGAATTTTCTTATATTTACAATTATTGTGCTACTGATATATTCAAACTTATTTTTTTATTTTTCATGCTTCATTTTTATTAGTATTGAGCCTTTAATATCCAATTTGCAATATTTATCTGTTGTTAAATTTGTTATAGGACTATAATTTTTCAGTTGAAACTCTTGCAAAGCCTTTTCTAAATATAATTATCAAAAGAGGGGAGAAGAGGCACCAGTTCATGTCTATTTCTTAGTTGAAATGATCAATCCTTCCCTCAATAAGAATGATATATTTGTGAGAATTTTGGAGTTGGGAAGAGTCTTATAAAAGTGGCCTAATCCATTGTACATGTGAAAATCGAAGACTGGAGGATTTACATATGTTGTTCAAGGTCATAAAGTGAGTTAGTATGACTGAATTGAATTCTACTAATTCTTAGTCTAGTGTTCCTTCCATGCTGTGCTTTCAGATTTACGTTGTACAGGCTGTTGAATATCATCATTTCTGCAATACAATAGTAGCATGTCTTCCTCTTAAGGAGCTTGTAAATTGAATCAATTCTGAGATATGCATATTAAATTAAGAAGCATGCAAAGCAGATGGTAAAATGCAAATGAATTAAGAGCTCCAAGGTTATACAGATTTGAATCTATTTTAAAAAGTGACAGTCTGTTTTAAGTCTCATCAGTGACTTTGAAAACAATAGGCTCAACCATAATGGGAAATATGAAACATTTTCTAACTTGCACTTGTCCTTTGTAAAAAATGTTTTATTTCAATACCTAATTTATTATTTCTCATTTATGTATACCCTGCAGCATTATTTCTCTACAAGCTTTACCTTCCTATTGAGTATTTGAATTTTCCTATCATTTATTTTTCCTCAAAGGCATTAACCTGCTTTTCTGTCATATTTCATTTTCTTTGTTACTTTTGCAGATACCTAAAATATTAAAACATTATTTCCAGTTAATCCCATACGCAACACAAAATGAAGAGCCAGTGTAGAGAATAATTACTCTGTATTTCAAAATACAGAACTGCTGGGGTAAATTAGATGATGGAGAATTATGGCACCAGGTCTCACAGTATTGACAATGGAAAAGTGGCAGTCATACCTGGAAAAAGCTTATACTTTTCTCTACATGAGAAAAAAACGGAAACACTAAAATGCAATTTTAAATCACACTTCAATTTCCAGGTTAGTGTTCTCTTCTTAAAATATACATTGCCAACCCCCCCTGTTCAGCAGATCTTTCAAAACCAGCCTTGGAGATTTCAGTCTAGGGCTGCATTCTTAGCATATTCTTCAGTGGATAGACCAATTAGGCTTGTTTTCTGACAGCAGCCAACGTCATGAGGCCCTTGTTGAAATTTCTGTCACATTTTGTGTCTATAAAAATGAACTGTGTCCTTAGGAATTTCAAAAGGCAATGAAGCAAAGGCCTGAGGAGGGCACCAGAGGGAGGCAGAGCAGAGTGTATCATTGTGAAGTTCTGATGGGGGTATTTGGTTTCTAATGATAGTGATGATTCCCTATGGTATGTAGGTGCAAAGAATCAGAATCAAAACAAAACCTCATGAGTCCTCCTATCTAGAAAAAAAAATCTAATTTTGATTAAATTTATATGCACTACAAATTAATTCTGAGAAAAGATAGGTTTGAAATTTTGTATATTTTATTTTTCACAGAGACACTTAAACCTGAGAAAGGGCAGACAGGAGCGGTCCACAATTTCTTGGGCATAGACAATGAGTCTGCCTCATGCCTTTCTTCCAGATGGCTGAAGGGTTTCCTCAAAGGTTGACTTATCCTGAAGTCTACTCTTAAGCTCTGGCTAGTCCCATTCCACTTTTATCATTCTCCCTCTGTTATTCTTCTTTCCATCAGAGTCTCAGTCCCGCATGTATCTGTTCATCCCCAGAATCCCTGGAACTTCACTTCGGGTAACCAAATCATCCCACTTTGCCAGGGACTGTCACAGTTTTAGCCCTGAATGTCTCACATCCCAGGAATGAGTCCTTTCTTTCTAAGTCGTTCTGGAGATTTACATCTTTCTCCTCCAAGCCCAACCAAGGGACTACCTTACTTCATATTCACTCCCTCAACAGTTTCCTTCATCTAAAAAAAAAAAAAAAATCACTGCCCAGTCTCTTCCCAAACACACACACGAGTTTAAAAATATACTGAGAATGAGTGCCAAGGCTTTGCTTCATTGAGATTTGGCCTAAATGCCACCCTCCTCTTTGCCCTTTTGATATAAGCTAGAACTTTACTGGAAAGATTCGCTTCAATCTGCTTAGTGTCTGTGTCTTGCATCTCTGTGTTCCCAGGTCAGCCTTGTGCTTAGTAGGTGTTACACTTTCTTTGGCCCATCTTACCAAGTTTTTCACACTCTCAGATAACATTCACTTGCTGGCTCAGGCTTGCCTTGGATACTGAGCCAAACTAGGAGTGAAAGTACATATTTCAATAATGCATCTCCACTTGATTTCCATGTAATGGGACATGGAATTAAGTCACACTTCATATTGTGGAATTTACTGGTCCAATGATAATTGCTCATCTTTTGTATGCGACCTGCTTTTTCCTCCTTTAGAAGATTTTAAAAGATATTTCCTTTGTCCCTACTGTTCTGAAATTTCACAACTATGTCCTTTGGTGTGGGTATTTTCCCATTCATTGTGCTGGACACTCAGTGGGCCTTTTCATTCTGAAAAACCATGTCTGTTGATACCTTTTTATACCAGTTTCCTATTCATTTACACATTCTGTAATATCTCTATGCTTTATAATAGTTTACTGTTGCTATATTCTTTTCATTATATATGACATTCTGTTCTTTTTAATGGATGCAACATTTTCCCTTATTAAGATGACCATAAAATATAATGCATTTATTTAATGTTCATTTTCATCTTTCTAAGTATCAAAAAATTTTATTAGACTATACCTCACAATGCCCTTAATTGTTTTAGTTATAAAGTAAACTGTACAAGTTAAAACATAAAAGCTTCACTTTATGAATGTTGAGACTATGGCAACATATAATTAAATGAAATTTATTTAAGTTGTTCAAAGCACTGTGGAAAATCTTCTTTCTGGCCTCTGATTGTCCAGCTTTGGAGTACTGATAAAAACAGAAAGCAAACCTAATATATTATATGTTTTGTATCTGCCAAATCATAGATCATCCTGAAGGAGCCAAACTTTTTTTTTTCCAGTCCATGGAGGTCAGTTGAAGAACTGACATGCTTTAATCCTAATCAGTGTTTGAATGAAAATACAGAGGAAAAAAAAAAAAAAAAAAACTTAACTCCATATAGGAAAACTTTTTAAAATAATAAAAGAAAAAAGAGTGATCTTAAGCAATTAGAAATAAGCCAAAGGCCAAATAAATTTTAAGTAAAATAAGTCCTTGGGGATAAAACCAAATTAAAAAGTTCTTAATGGCACAAAGTTTCTTAGACATGGACAGGAAAACAATAATGAGTTATCATTTGAATTAATAACAAAATATCTTCTCTATTAACAAAAATATACCACACTACGACTGAATGACATGAGAAGTCACTTCTACATCAATGTTCAAGCTGAGAGTAATAGTATAGAACAATTAGTCCAAACCTTATTTTTATAGAGAGGCAACTGAGATCAAATGAAAGAAGGAACTCATTCAGCTCCTCACAAATAGTTAATGGCCCATGCAACAAGTATGTTGTTGTTCCACAATCAAAATCTTTAGCTTTTTTATTCCTACAAACTCCAATGTTTTTTTCACTATGGTAATTGGTCCTATAATTGAATATTTAATTCATCTACAGTTAAACTCTCTAGGGGAGAAATAACTGACAAATTCTAGTTATGGCCCATATAATTTAATCTTCAATACAATACAATTTCAAAAAGAGAAAAGAAGATTCTAGATCTATATGTTTTAAATAAACATCATTTAAAGTAGAACATGAGGTAGTACAGAAATGAACAATAGAAACAAGAATTTTAAAAAAAAGAAAGCCAAATATCTGTGGGGTAAGTAGAGGAATTGGAGTTGTAAGATCTAGAGAAGAGAATGTTAAGGAGTGGCTGTCTACGGTTAAAAGACAGATCTAGGCTATTATTCACCATCTTCATTGAGATAAAATATAGTTAGAGCAAGGTACAGATGCAACCAAGAAGCAGTTCTTGAGTACAGAGTGACTAATGTCTGGCCCAGCACCTAGTGAGTGAAATAAGAGGGTTATGGTAGATGAATCCCTAGAGTTTGGGGGTAAATAGACTAACAGTTATCATCCTACTCTTACTTGAAATTTGCTGGCCAAAGATCTAGGAGCTAAACCAAGTGACCGATTTGATATGTTAATACCACAAGGCAAGATGCCTCTCCCAGAGAGAAAAATAACATGTTCAATTCTTCCAAGTTAAAGGCTTACTGTAATGATTAAGCACACAGACTCAGGGGTCAGAGTGCCTGGGTTCAAATCTCAAGCTTCACCACTAGTTATGTAAATTTAGACAAATTACTTTAAGGTGACTTGGGGTTTCTCATATGTAAAAGGAAGAGATTTTGGTACCCATTTTTTAAACAACTGTTAAGACAGTGCTTAGGAAATAGCAAATTAATATTATCTTCCAAATATCTGAACTCATGTCATCTGACAGATTCCAATATTATTCTTTAAATAATTATTGAAAATATCAAGATAAAAATACAGATTTTAAAATTATCTATTAAGGGTATCACCAGGTTAATTTAAGGGAGAAAAATGTAGCTAAAGTTATTTAACAGCTTTGAATACATCTGAATGTCACATCAGTTGGGCAGTGGTCAATACTTTGACTAAATTCTAATCAAGAGGCTATTAAGTTAGTGAAATTTTGAAATCTCATAATTGGCATTTGTTTGCTCTGAGTAATGAATTCACATGAACATTGGAGAGGCAGTGTTCCAGTCATTTTTATTAGAAAACATGAGGCAAGACCATACCCCTCTAAGCATAAAGTTCTAAAATACTCATAGTATAAAATCTCAAAGTATAACTTGTTTCCAAATAGCTGAGTCTATTGCCTGCCAAATGAACTTTCAGTTGAAACAATGGAAAAAGCACAAAGAATATAGAATTCAGACACAAAAAAGAGAACATCCAGCAAAATGTCTTGGTAGCTAAACTCATAGTAATGAAATGCGAAAGTCTTAAATTTATTTATGGGAAGCATCTCAGTCAGGACTTTAATCTGTAAGTATGGTGAAATGACTATAGAGCAAGAAAAGCAGAGAGCAGAGTCTCAGCTAATAAGATATCCCAGTAAGTTCTGTGATAATGAGATATATGTGTTTCTGAAAATCACTTCATTCAGAGAAATTCTGCAATAAAAACCATAGGTCTGAGGACACCTTCAAGATGGCGGAGGAGTAAGACGTGGAGATCACCTTCCTCCCCACAAATACATCAAAAATACATCTACATGTGGAACAACTCCTACAGAACACCTACTGAATGCTCACAGAAGACCTAAGACTTCCCAAAAGGCAAGAAACTTCCCACATACCTCGGTAGGGCAAAAGAGAAAAGAAAAAAAAAAGAGACAAAAGAATAGGGACAGGACCTTGCACCTCTGGGAGGGAGCTGTGAAGGAGCAAAAGACTCCACAGACTAGGAAGCCCCTTCACTGGCGGAGATGGAGAGTGACAGGGGGGGAAGCTTCAGAGGGCAGCAATAGGGATGCAGAGGGCAAAGCAGAGAGATTCCTGCACAGAGGATTGATGCTGACCAGCACTCACCAGCCTGAGAAGCTTGTCTGCTCACCTGCCAGGATGGGTAAGGGCTGGGAGCTGAGGCTCCGGCTTCAGAGGACAGATCCAAAGAGGAGAACGGGAAAATTCTCTGAGCAGCCTCAGGAGCAGCGGATTAAATCTCCACAAACAACTTGATGTACCCGGAATCTCTGGAATACCTGAATAGACAACAAATCATCCCAAACTTGAGGCAGTGGACACAGGGAGCAACTGTAGACTTGGGGTTTGCTTTCTGCATCTAATTCATATCTGGTTTTATATTTATCTTAGTTTAGTATGTAGAGTTTATTATCATTGGTAGATTTGTTAATTGATCTGGTTGCTCTCTTCCTTTTTTTTTAATATATAGATATATATATATATTTTCCTTTTTCTCTTTTTGTGAGTGTGTATGTGTATGCTTCTTTGTGTGATTTTGTCTGTATAGCTTTGCTTTTACCATTTGTCCTAGAGTTATGACTGTCCATTTTTTTATCATTGGTGTATGTTTTTTGGTTTGGTTGCTCTCTTCTTTCCTTCTTTCTTTTTTGTTATTAATTTTTTATTTTTAATAATTTTTTTATTTTTTATATTAATAACTATATTTTATTTTATTTTATCTTTCTGTCTTTCTTTTTTTCTCCCTTCTCTTCTGAGCCGTGTGGCTGACAGGGTCTTGATGCTCTGGCCGGGTGTCAGGCCTGTGCCTCGGAGGAGGGAAAGCCGAGTTTCAGACACTGATCCACCAGAGACCTCCCGGCACCACATAATATCAAACAGCGAAAATCTCCCAGAGATCTCCATCTCAATGCTAAGACCCACCTCCACTCAACGACCAGCAAGCTACAGTGCTGGACACCCTATGCCAAACAACTAGCAAGACAGGAACACAACCCCACCCATTAGCAGAGAGGCTACCTAAAATCATTATAAGGTCACAGACACCCCAAAACACACCACTGGAGGCGGTCCTGCCCAGATGAAAGACAAGATCCAGCCTCATCCACCAGAACATAGGCACCAGTCCCCTCCACCAGGAAGCCTACACAACCCACTGAAACAACCTTAGCCACTGGGGGCAAACACCAAAAACAAGGGGAACTATGAACCTGCATCTTGCGAAAAGGAGACCCCAAAAACAGTAAGTTAAGCAAAATAAGAACACAGAGAAACACACAGCAGATGAAGGAGTAAGGCAAAAACCCATCAGATCAAACAAATGAGGAGGAAATAGGCAGTGTACCTGAAAAAGAATTCAGAGTAATGATAGTAAAGATGATCCAAAAGCTTAAATAGAATGGAGAAAACAAAAGAAATGATTAACAAGGACCTAGAAGAACTAAAGAGCAAACAAACAATAATGAAAAACAAAATAAATGAAATTAAAAATTCTCCACAAGGAATGAATAGCAGAATAACTGAGGCAGAACAGATAAGTGACCTGGAAAATAGAATAGTGGAAATAACTGCCACAGAGCAGAATAAAGAAAAAAGAATGAAAAGAATTGAGGACACTCTCAGAGACCTATGGGACAACATTAAACACACCAACATTCAAATTATAGGGGTCCCAGAAGAAGAAGAGAAAAACAAATATATTTTGAGAAAATATATAAAGAAATTATAGTTGAAAACTTCCCTAATATGGGTAAGGAAATAGGCAATCAAGTTCAGCAAGAGAAGAGAGTCCCATACAGGATAAATCCAAGGAGAAACATGACAAGATACATATTAATCAAACTATCAAAAATTAAACACAAAGAAAAAATATTAAAAGCAGTAAAGGAAAAACAACAAATAACACACAAGGGAATCCCCATAAGGATAACAGCTGATCTTTCAGCAGAAACTCTGAAAGCCAGAAGGGAGTGGCAGGACATACTGAAAGTGATGAAAGGAAAAAACCTACAACCAAGATTACTCTATCCAGCAAGGATCTCATTCAGATTTGACGGAGAAATTAAAACCTTTGCAGACAAGCAAAAGCTAAGAGATTTCAGCATCACCAAACCAGCTTTACAACAAATGCTAAAGAAAATTCTCTAGGCAGGAAACACAAGAGAAGGAAAAGACCTACAATAACAAACGCAAAACAATTAAGAAAATGGTAATAGGAACATACATATCTATAATTACCTTAAATGTCAATGGATTAAATGCTGCAACCAAAAGACACAGACTGGCTGAATGGATACAAAAACAAGACCCATATATATACTGTCTATAAGAGACCCACTTCAGACCTAGAGACACATACACACTGAAAGTGAGGGGATGGAAAAAGATATTCCATGCAAAGGGAAATCAAAAGAAAGCTGGAGTAGCAATTCTCATATCAGACAAAATAGACTTTAAAACAAAGACTATTATAAGAGACAAAGAAGGACACTACATAATGATCAACGGATCGATCCAAGAAGAAGATATAACAATTGTAAATATTTATGCACCCAACATAGGAGCACCTCAGTACATATGGCAAATACTAACAGCCATAAAAGGGGAAATCGACAGTAACACAATCATAGTAGGGGACTTTAACACCCCACTTTCACCAATGGACAGATCATCCAAAATGAAAATAAATAAGGAAATACAAGCTTTAAATGATACATTAAAGAAGATGGACTTAATTGATATTTATAGGACATTCCACCCCAAAAAAACAGAATACACA
The DNA here is from genome assembly GCF_028023285.1 of Balaenoptera ricei. Taxonomy (NCBI): domain Eukaryota; kingdom Metazoa; phylum Chordata; class Mammalia; order Artiodactyla; family Balaenopteridae; genus Balaenoptera; species Balaenoptera ricei. The sequence continues at coordinate 74,080,119 of NC_082651.1, read as the reverse complement.
TTCTTCTCAAGTGCACACGGAACATTCTCCAGGATAGATCATACCTTGGGTCACAAATCAAGCCTTGGTAAATTTAAGAAAATTGAAATTGTATCAAGTATCTTTTCCGACCACCACGCTATGAGACTAGATATCAATAACAGGAAAAAAATCTGTAAAAAATACAAACACATGGAGGCTAAACAACAGTATACTATTAAATAACCAAAAGATCACTGAAGAAATCAAAGAGGAAATCAAAAATTACCTGGGAACAAATGACAATGAAAATGCAAGGACCCAAAACCTATGGGATGCAGCAAAGGCAATTCTAAGAGGGAAGCTTATAGCAATACAATCCTACCACAAGAAACAAGAAACATCTCAAATAAACAACCTAACCTTACATCTAAAGCAATTAGAGAAAGAAGAACAAAAAAACCCCAAAGTTAGCAGAAGGAAAGAAATCATAAAGATCAGATCAGAAATAAATGAAAAAGAAATGAAGGAAACGATAGCAAAGATCAATAAAACTAGAAGCTGGTTCTTTGAGAAGATAAACAAAATTGATAATCCATTAGCCAGACTTATTAACAAAAAAAGGGAGAAGACTCAAGTCAATAGAATTAGAAATGAAAAAGGAGAAGTAACAACTGACACTGAAGAAATACAAAGGATCATGAGAGATTACTACAATCAACTATATGCCAATAAAATGGACAACCTGGAATAAATGGAAAACTTCTTAGAAATGCACAACCTTCCAAGACTGAACCAAGAAGAAATAGAAAATATGAACAGACCAATCACAAGCACTGAAATTGAAACTGTGATTAAAAATCTTCCAACAAAAAAAAACCCAGGACCAGATGGCTTCACAGGCAAATTCTATCAAATATTTAGAGAAGAGCTAACACATATCCTTCTCAAACTCTTACAAAATATAGCAGAGGGAAGAACACTCCCAAACTCATTCTACGAGGCCACCATCACCCTGATAACAAAACCAGACAAAGATGTCACAAAGAAAGAAAACTACAGGCCAATATCACTGATGAACATAGATGCAAAAATCCTCAACAAAATACTAGCAAACAGAATCCAACAGCACATTAAAAGGATCATACACCATGACCAAGCGGGGTTTATCCCAGGAATGCAAGGATTCTTCAATATATGCAAATCAATCAATGTGAAACCCTATATTAATAAATTGAAGGAGAAAAACCATATGGTCATCTGAATAGATGCAGAGAAAGCTTTTGACAAAATTCAACACCCATTTATGATAAAAACCCTCCAGAAAGTAGGCCCAGAGGGAACTTTCCTCAATATAATAAAGGCCATATAAGACAAACCCACAGCCAACATCGTCCTCAATGGTGAAAAAATGAAACCATTTCCACTAAGATCAGGAACAAGACAAGGTTGCCCACTCTCACCACTATTATTCAACATAGTTTTGGAAGTTTTAGCCACAGCAATCAGAGAAGAAAAAGAAATAAAAAGAATCCAAATCGGAAAAGAAGAAGTAAAGCTGTCACTGTTTGCAGATGACATGATATTATACATAGAGAATCCTAAAGATGCTACCAGAAAACTACTACAGCTAATCAATGAATTTGGTAAAGTAGCAGGATACAAAATTAATGCGCAGGAATCTCTTGCATTCCTATACACTAATGATGAAAAATCTGAAAGAGAAATTAAGAAAACATTCCCAATTACCACTGCAACAAAAAGAATAAAATATCTAGGAATAAACCTACGAAAGGAGACAGAAGACCTTTATGCAGAAAACTATAAGACACTGATGAAAGAAATTAAAGATGATACAAATAGATGGAGAGATATACCATGTTCTGGGATTGGAAGAATCAACATTGTGAAAATGACTCTACTACCCAAAGCAATCTACAGATTCAATGCAATCACTATCAAACTACCACTGGCATTTTTCACAAAACTAGAACAAAAAATTTCACAGTTTGTAGGGAAACACAAAAGACCCTGAATAGCCAAAACAATCTTGAGAAAGAAAAACAGAGCTGGAGGAATCAGGCTCCCTGACTTCAGACTATACTACAAAGCTACAGTACCAAGACAGTATGGTACTGGCACAGAAACAGAAATATAGATCAATGGAACAGGATAGAAAGCCCAGAGATAAACCCATGCACATATGGTCACCTTATCTTTGATAAAGGAGGCAAGAATATACAGTGGAGAAAAGATAGCCTCTTCAATAAGCGATGCTGGGAAAACTGGACAGCTACATGTAAAAGAATGAAATTAGAACACTCCCTAACACCATACACAAAAAATAAACTCAAAATGGATTAAAGACCTAACTGTAAGACCTGACACTATCAAACTGTTAGAGGAAATATAGGCAGAACACTCTATGACATACATCACAGCAACATCCTTTTTGACCCACCTCCTAGAGAAATGGAAATAAAAACAAAAATAAACAAATGGGACTTAATGAAACTTAAAAGCTTTGGCACAGCAAAGGAAACCATAAAGAAGACGAAAAGACAACCCTCAGAATTGGAGAAGATATTTGCAAATTAAGCAACTGACAAAGGATTAATCTCCGAAATTTACAAGCAGCTCATGCAGCTCAACATCAAAAAAACAAACAACCCAATCCAAAAATGGGCAGAAGACCTAAACAGACATTTCTCCAAAGAAGATATACAGATGGCCAACAAACACATGAAAGAATGCTCAACATCACTAACCATTAGAGAAATGCAAATCAAACTACAATGAGGTATCACCTCACACCAGTCAGAATGGCCATCATGAAAAAAATCTACAAACAATAAATGCTGGAGAGGGTGTGGAGGAAAGGGAACCCTCTTGCACAGCTGGTGGCAATGTAAATTGATATAGCCACTATGGAGAACAGTATGGAGGTTCCTTACAAAACTAAAAATAGAACTACCATACGACCCAGCAATCCCACTACTGGGCATATACCCTGAGAAAACCATAATTCAAAAAGAGTCATGTACCACAATGTTCATTGCAGCTCTGTTTACAATAGCCAGGACATGGAAGCAACCTAAGTGTCCATCAACAGGTGAATGGATAAAGAAGATGTGGCACATATATACAATGGAATATTACTCAGCATAAAAGGAAATGAAATTGTGTTCTTTGTAGTGAGGTGGATGGACCTAGAGTCTGTCATACAGAGAGAAGTAAGTCAGAAAGAGAAAAACAAATACCGTATGCTAACACATATATATGGAATCTAAAAAAAAAAAAAAAAGGTCATGAAGAACCTAGGGGCAAGACCGGAATAAAGACACAGACCTACTAGAGAATGGACTTGAGGATACAGGGAGGGGGAAGGGTAAGCTGGGACAAAGTGAGAGAGTGGCATGGACATATATACACTACCAAATGTAAAATAGATAGCTAGTGGGAAGCAGCCGCATAGCACAGGGAGATCAGCTCGGTGCTTTGTGACCAACTAGAGGAGTGGAATAGGGAGGGTGGGAGGGAGATGCAAGAGGGAGGAGATATGGGGATATATATATGTATAGTTGATTCACTTTGTTATGAAGCAGAAACTAACACACCACTGTAAAGCAATTATACTCCAATAAAGATGTTAAAGTAAATAAATAAATAAACCAAAGGTCTTATGCAAAAAAAAAAAAAAAAAAATGAGACTAGAGGCACACTACTCAAAAACTTCCTTAGTGAAACAATGAAAAAAAAAAAGATAAGAATCTAATGAATTTGGTAGAACCGTTTTACACATGTTAAATAGTTTAAAAATACATAAATAAACAGGGTATTTTACTTTGAAAAGGACCTGACTTGTGTACAGGGGCAACAGAGATGTTGCAGCTTGTGCATTATTGTGAAGAGGTAGAAGGAGGATTAAGAGAAATTGTAGGAAAAGTTGCAGTACAAGATTCAGTGGGGTGTGGTGGAACTTCTCTTTTTTGTCCCTTCCTCCATCCTACTGCCTGGAATATGGCTATCATGGCCAACATTCTAGACTGGATGAGAGTCTGGGTCCCTGAAGAGCAAATCTCTGGGTGGCCTCCCTGTGGACTTTTACATGACCAATAAAAAGCTTATTTTTTTTAAAGTCACAATTATTTTTGTTCTCTTACCTGCAATTAAGGTCAATCCTAACTGATACAGACTTCCTAGATAAATCCTATTTCTATTCTTTCTCACATTTAATATATTTTCATCCTTTTTACCACATTCGATAAGAATCACATGAGGTGGGGGACAGAAATGGAGTGATGTGGGTCAAAGAGCACAAATTTTCAGTTGTAAGAAGAATAAGTTCTGAGGATCTAGTGTACAGCATGGTAACTATAGTTAATAATACAGTATTGTATACTTGAAACTTGCTGAGAATAAATCTTAAGTAGTCATACGCACACAAAAACATAGTAAAAAAAAAAGAGTTACTTATGTAAGGTGATGGACGTGTTAATTATCTGGATTTTGATAATCATTCTACAATCATACATATATAATTGTATATGTATATCAAACCATTATATTGTATACTTTCAATATATACAATTGTATTTATCAGTTACTACTTAATAAAGTTAAAGAATCACTTGGATCAATCTTCCAATGCATTATGTAATTTAATTTTAGCTGTATCCTTTCTCCTATTTAATCCCTCTGTTTACTTTTTAATTTCATTATCATGTTTTTTTAATTCCCAAGACTTCATATTTTCTTTTTCACTGAAGTCTGTTATTTTATTCTCTCACAGAGAATACTAAGTATGCTTAAATGTTCTTCTTCTCCTATGTTGAATTTTTTGTCTATGATTATTTCTTAATTTTGTTGAATTTATTTCTCTTAGGTTTCCTTACATGCCTGGTAGCTCTTATTGAATGTTCCAATGTTTAGAATAGCATCTCAGAAACATTAAAAAACCCAGGCTGTGAAAAAATGTTCTGATTTAGGAGTCCTATCTCCAGAGGCTATGCAGTGGGGCACAAGGCAGAACTTGTGGCTGGTTTAGCATTTGGTAAGCGCATGACAATATTTTGTCTGCCCGGGAAGGGGAGGCTCCCGTTCTTCATGGTAAGCATAAGTTATCTGGAAACTTTCTCCATACCAACTCCATAACTCTTATAATCCCTTGTGAGAATGTCTAAATTAGAATGCCTTATTCATGCCCCCACCCCACCCTGAGGCCAAGATTAGGAAAGCGTGGGAAAGATTAATGAATGGACATTTGTCCTTTGTTTTGCTTCACCTAGCATCTGAACTCCTATGTTAGAAGTTTCCATTCAATGAATCTTGCTGAGCCAAAGAATGCATCCCTCTGTAAAATCTGAGACTGTAGGAATCTGCTTTTCTAGTTATCTGACATAAGTTCTGACAATCAAAATGCATCTGTGCCAGATTTGATGCTCTAAAAGCAAAAACCTGTGCCCATGCCTGAGTGTCACAAAACAGAAGTGGCTCAATGTCAAATCATTGTGATTTCACCTGAATGAAGGACAAGAAATATAATAAGACCACGTCTGTGGCTTGGATTTGGTTGTTGTTCCTGGCAGCTCAGCCTTCAGTCTAATTCTCCAGCCTTCCTGCAGTTCTTGAGCCACCCAAGCCCTTATCTGCTTCACCCAGAGTAGGCATATTTTGCTTACAGTTAAGAACCTGATTAATACAACTGGCATGACTATGTCACAGCCCTTTAATTACCAAGCAAACCTCATATGGCCTCCTTCTCTAAAACCTACTACCTCTAGGGAAAAAAAAGTAGTTTGGAAAGCACCTCTCTTTCCCCAGTAGCACTTTTCATCAATCTTGCATTTCATCATCAGCCTGATATCACATGTTCTATTTCTTAAAAAAAAAAGCATCACTGTTCTGGTTTTTTGATGGTTCTTGCCCAGCTTTCTAAATTCCTTTCTATCCCATTTTCTTTTCCGTATGTTTCAGTGAGATTTGAGCTGGTAGGAAAAGTAAATCATGTATTTAGGAAGCCATATTGAACTGAAAGTTTATTTCCTACATTTTCTTCTTGCTTCATTTTTAAGATAATGATTGCTATATGTGTATTTTAAATATACATATGTATGTTTATATATCTGTGTGTGTTTGTGTGATCTATAGGTCATTTGAAGAGTTTCTAACTTAATGATGATGTTAGGAAACAAGCAGGGTCCTCGGTATCACATCTTATTGCACACATCTGCAAACCTTTATCATCTTTATGGATGTAGTCAGGTTGCTTTCTACTTGTATTCATTGTCAATCATCAAAGTAAACATTCCATCTCAACTTAGGTCACAAAGCTCCTCATCTGCTTTCAACTGAAATAATCTAAAATGTGTTTATTCTCTCTTTGTTTGTGGGTTTGCCTAAATACCTGTTTGAGATGAAATCATGAAGTTTATTATGGTGTCTGTTTACTATAGTAAAATTGATCTTTCCTGATTATCAGGCCCACCAATAAAATCATTACCTAGCTTTATTCAACACTGTGGTCCATTTAATTTTTGGAATCATGTGCTATGAAAAAGCTTGAATAAAATGAATGATTTGTAAACTGGACCCTACTTTGAATGTAGTTAAGTCCATTTTAAGTGGAGTTACTTAAAGCTAGTAAAAAGAATCTATACTTGCTAATGTAAAGTTGTCAACACATAGCAGATGCCAAATCATAACTCTTGTGTGATTGATGTTCTCTCTCTCCCGTCCCCCACACACAAAAAAAACCCTCTAATTTATCTTTTTTTTTTTTTTTTTTAATGTTCAGTGCTTGTACTGGGTTTTCATAAGATAGGGCACACCTGCATATATTTTTAACAGCTGAATTTTCCAGCTGCCTCAACATCACATTCCCTAACATTGCCCTAAAAGCATTCTCTGTTTCTGTTTCCTTTACCTTTGCTGATTTTCTTCTGGTGAACTAACACTTCTCAGGCACTTCTTTCAATTTATTTTAAACTTCTGACTCTACTCTCTGAATTTTCCTGCTTCTCTTTAAACTCAAGTCAGGCTGTCAACACCACTTACTGAATGCCTGCTGTGAAAAGATACAAAAGGAATCAAGGCAACATTTTCTTTCCTTGAGGAATGTAAAACTCTACTGGGTGAGGCAGAACATACATTCCCATAAAAAGTGTCAAAACATCCTAAAATAGCCTGAAATAAGCATGTATTAATTTAGCATAACCCTTATGTGAATTCTGAAAGAATGCAATCTTATTTAGTACTAAGCAAGATTGATTAAGAAATTCCTTCAGGATCTGAGCTTTGAGTCTCAAGCCTTTCAGACATCATGCCTCCTTTTATAAGAAATATTGTATGACAGCCCTCACTGTCCTGAAATAAAATTAATAGATGATAAACTCTTCCAATACACATAATTTCAGAGAAATTTATACAATGCCTTATCTGCAACATAAGGGCGGATAGAGCAAAAATAATTTATAATCAAATATATATTTCAAAATATAAAATCAAGCACATGTACACTAGCAGAGAAAATGAGAGAGAGTCAGATTTTGGTCCTATATGTGACAACTACAAATGTGTCAGTGACTTGAAAATCAGGAGAGACATGGCTGTTTGAAGAGTGGTTTTCCAAAGTGCTGACCAACTCTTGGTCAAATTCCAAAGGAAAATAAATCTTCCCTTGGTTTATATTGTGGTTTACACTCATGTAAAAATTTAGTGTGTATTAGAACTGTACAAAAACACTTGTTTCCTCTATGTAAAAGAGTTAAATTCTGGTCTCAAATAATTAGAAACAGGCTTTTCATTTACATGAATTACCAGTGGCTACTCAAATATGGTGAGGATTAGGAACAATTCTTTATTGTGCAAGACTGTCCTCACCCTGAAGGATGTCTAATATCTTCGTGCTCACTACTCTGTCCAATCATGTGACAACTCAAAGTGTCTCCTCATACTTGCCAAAGCATCCCCTGGGGATGGCACTACTTCCATTGAGTATAACTAGAAGTAGAAAGAGGACAGATCTTCATTGAGAAATGGGCCAAGCATTTCAGTGCCTTCTTTGTTCCATCCCACTGGTTCCTAAACCTTCTTGGTGCCAAAACCATATGGAGAAACTTCTGATTTATCTAGTTAACACACTTAACACACACTTAGGTAGTGCTTACTATGCCTAAACTGTTATAAACACTCTCCAAATGTTATCTCATTGAATCTACTTAACAACCATTTAAGGTAGGCACTATTACTACAGATTACAGATTAGGAAACTGTGGGGGGGGGGGGGGGGCATCAAGAGCTAAGTGATTTACCCAGGTCACACAGCTAAGAAATATAGAAGCCAAGATTCAAATATATTGATGTTTTTGGTTTCAGGGTAACTGGTAAGCACTATGCTATGCAGTAGACATAATCCCATCCTTGATGATTTTTATTCAGTAAATCTGGGATAATGACGGAGAAATCTGTATTTGAATAAGACTTTCACACATATGAGAAAGGCACCGACTGGTATTTGGAAACCACAGCACTATACCACCGCTCAACTGGGAATGACAGGAAAGAGCCTTATCCGGTCAGAGTCAAATCTTTGTGTCAGAGTATAATGAGAAAACAAGGAAGAACAGTAGGTTGAGGACTATTCAAGTGGAACCTTGGGAGCCAAGCTAAGGTAATCACTTTTATAAAATGGTCAGTAGGGAGCTATGTATTGTTCAATAGAATGAAATATATTAAAAACACAGCATCGGAGGAAGACTATAAATAGCATTAATAAGCATGATAATGTTGTAAGTATAACACATTCAGCAACACATAAAGATAATAAATCTGAAGCTGGAGAAAGCACATTAGTTTACATGCATTATGCGAAAAAAAGTGACAGTATCATCTAACTAGCTGTTGAATAGCTTTCAATTATGAGCCTTACAAACCAGTTAGATAATTGTGGGTCATAGATGGATAGGCACTGGGAGTTAACTGAAAGTTAGAAGGTAACTTTGAGAGCATTAAGCCTGGAGACCACAAACCCAAACACCTATAGGATCAGGCAGACAATGAAGCAGAACAGTTCTAGCACAACAGGGAGTAGTGGGGAGGGTGTCAAACTAGAATGTGCATGGAGGACAGCGGTCACTCTGTTGCAGGCAATTACTCATATAATTATGTTAATCCGATATTGGCAGATGCTCTCTTTTAAAGAGAGGCAAGATATTCAGATTTTTAATCAAATAATTCACATTTTACCGTGTTATGCTCAAACATATTTTGAAAGTTTTATCAATTAATTTGTTGAAATGTGGATAGAGTGTAACTTTTCACCTCTCCTAGATTTTATAATGTAACCAAAATGACTGATAGTGCCTTTAAAAACATAGGGACTTTAAAGTATTGCTGGATGCTCTTTTACTAATTTCTCACCTATGCCAGGTTCAAAAAAAAAAAAACACTGGTTGTGCCACCTACGGTGACCCCTGCACTTGTCATGACTGGTAATAAAGTACATGATCTAGGAGTCATAGAAGTTTAGGTCCAGAGCCATGGTTCCTATGTATTAGACACATTACATTCACCAAACCACTTAAGCTTCTGTGCCTACTCTGTAAATTGGACATTATTTCCTAATCCATACTTCTCAATAGGTTGCTATAAAAACCAGATGAAATAAATAATGTATATTAAACCTATTGAACCCTGCACAAAGTCAGTACAGTGAGAATATAATTGAACTAGAGATTAGGGGACCTAGTCAATTAGTAGTTGGTTTTCTAAACTTGAACTGAGAAGGATGATCTAGAGCAATGACCTTTAATAGAAATGCCATGTGAGCCATGTATGTAGCTTTAAATTGTCTAGAGTCCACACTGAAAAAGGAACAAATAAAATTAATTTTAATATAACTTATTTAACCCAATGTATCTAAACTATTACCATGTCAACATATAATCAATATGAAATTATTATTGAGATAGTTTACATATCTCTTCACACCAATCTTTAATGTGTATTTTACACTTACAGCATGTTTCAATTTGGATTAGTCACATTTCAAGTGCTTGATGGTCACAGGTGGTAGTGGCTACCGTACTGGACAGCACAGATCTAGATAATGACTAAGGTCGCCTTCAACTCTCAACTTTGTTACCTGTCTCATTATTACAAAGCTCATTATGCCTCAGTATTTTTAAATGGCTTAAGCATAAACCTACATCATGATGAATTAAATAGTCTTTAACATTTTTTTAAAATTAGGAGTTTAAAAAGTTTAGCTAAGCCACTCTTCTCTAGTTCCATAGTAAGAGAAGATACTAAGAATTACAGTATATAAACAACATCCTTTGGTATATTTAAAACTGACACAGTCAAAATTAAAATTTTATTAAATAGAAAACTTATTCAGCCCTTTCACTGTATAGAAGGGGCACACACAATTTCACTCATGTGAGCAGCTTGCCCTATTTGTTATCAAATCAACTGAATGTCAGACATATAACTGAATTTTGAAATCATCAATCTGCTCTAGGAGATATCCACCACTGCACTTGCACAAAGAATTTGTTTGGTGCAGATAAATCTATCAATATGGTGATGAAGAAAGATGCATGAAAAAACTTTCCAAATTTTTTTCAGATATACTGAACTATTGCATTCCTTGTTGAACATCTTAGGGAATTTCTTATAACATATGGTGAGATCTCATCAGATTCCTTAGATAACAGAACCTTAACCCTAAACGCAGGCAGGTAGTCATTAATTCAACACTTCAGCTTTCAGCCAGGAAAGTAAGATGGAACTTCCTGATGCCTAGAAGATATGATTCCAGAGATTTCCCCTTGGCCTTCTTTTTTTTTTTTTTTTTATATATATATATTTTATTATTATTATTATTATTTTTTTTTTTTTTTAATTTATTTATGGCTGTGTTGGGTCTTCGTTTCTGTGCGAGGGCTTTCTCTAGTTGTGGCAAGTGGGGGCCACTCTTCATCGCGGTGCGTGGGCCTCTCACTATCGCGGCCTCTCTTGTTGCGGAGCACAGGCTCCAGACGCGCAGGCTCAGCAACTGTGGCTCACAGGCCTAGTTGCTCCGCAGCATGTGGGATCTTCCCAGACCAGGGCTCGAACCCGTGTCCCCTGCACTGGCAGGCAGATTCTCAACCACTGCGCCACCAGGGAAGCCCCCCTTGGCCTTCTTTAGGGGAAATTCTTAAATCTATAATCATTATACCTGAGTTATTAACAATGCTCTAAATTTAACATGTCACACACAGAATGCTACAGGACCACAGCATAGCACCAATATAAAGGGCACTATTTACATTTTATTCCACTGAGCCCACTGCCAAGAGGGGCATAGCTGGTGTTTGCAACTTGGCAGCCTTAATGGGCTGTGTTTCTCCTAAGAATATTTAAACATGTCTCAACTTACAATTAATCAACATAAGTTATTCAGTTTAGCCATCACCTACACATATTTTCTTCTGTAAATTCTCTAAGTACACATTTATAACCACTTGTTTTGCATTTCCTATTTCTCCATCTGAGAGTCCTCTTTCATTATTTAGCAAAGAAACTCCCACTCATCATCTTCTACAGTTTATTAAAATAATAAAGCATCTTCTTTCTTTTCCCTGCAGATGCTGTTTGAAATATAAATATCAGAAAAAAATAGCTGGAGATAAATTATCCATAAAATGACACTTCTTAGCTAATCACATATTTGCAAATTTTATTATACTGTTTCTATTACAAGTAAATGAAGCAATCTTGTAGAAATTTATTATGTGTATTCTACCAAAGAAAACATAAACTTCACTTGAATTATCACTATTATTAGCATTATTAAAGTCCATATCATTTAATTATATAAATTACATATGTTTTCTTTGTATATTTACCATAAAGCATGATTCAAAGTTGAGTGTGTGTTTGGAGTATAGTCTACCATTAGTCTAAAAAACCATAATTAATCTGAAGTTGAAAACCTCACCCAAAGTTACATAAGAAAACAATAGCAACATTAAGGATCGAGATTGGGTCTAAAATTTCCATTAAGAAAGCCTCACTTCATAGAATGTGAAAATTCTTTAATAAAGGTTATGTATGTATACAAGAGAGAGAGGGAGAAGACACAGAACAAAAAAGATCCCCTACCTCATTCTTTTGCTATAAATCTCCACTTGCGCATGTTGACTTCAGAACTGAGCCCAGTTCTATACTAACATCTCTTTTCCATCATTGCCATTGTTCTTGAGTAAACTATGCTTTACTGCTTTAACTACTACCCAGTTCTGGATTTCTTTTTTTTTTTTTTTTTTTGACACAAGGAGAAAAATTAAATGCATGTTATAAAGAGAAAGGAATCAATCTGAAAAGGTTACATACTATACAATTCCAACTATATGATGTTCTGGAAAAGGCAAAACCATGGAGACATTGAAAAGATCATTGGTTGCCAGGGGTTGAGGGATGGGATGGATGAATAGACAAAACACAGTGGAATTTTAGGGCAGAGAAATTATTTCTGATGATACCACAATGGCAGACACATGTCATAATACATTTGTCAAAACCCAAAGAATGCACAACACCAAGAGTAAACCCTAATGTAAATAATGGAGTTTGGGTGAAAATGATGTAATGTATGCTCAACAATAGTAACAGATGTACCACTCTGGTGCCAGATGTAGATAGTGGTAGAATTTTGTGCATGTTGCAGACAGGAAGTGTATGGGAACTCTGAACTTTCCACTTCAATTTTGCAGTGAACCTGAAACTGCTCTAAAACACAAAGTCTTATAAGTAAAAAACATTGCTTCTCTTAGGATGTTACTTTTATTCTGTAGTAATTAGTTTTGTAAATGTTTAGGCCTCCTTTTTTTTGAAGTTGCAATAAAAATGTATAGCAAAAACTTTTTTGATTAAAAAAATGATTATATCATCCCTTCATGTTACAGAAAGTTGAACACCAACATTTGCTTCTTACAGTAACTAAATTAGCAAAAATAAAGCAAAAGATGCTTTATTTATTTATTTATTTATATTTTCCTCCAGCTTTACTGAGATATAATTGACATATGACATCATATAAACTTAAGGTGTCCAATGTGATGATTTTATATATGTATATAGTGCAAAATGTTTACAACAATAAGGTTAGTTGACACATCCATTACTTCACATACAAGTTACCTTTTTGTGTGTGTATATGGTGAGCTCCAATGTTGGATGCACATATAATTACAATTGTTATATCCTCTAGATGAACTGAACCCTTTTTCCCTAGAACTTTTTTTTGTCTCTTTTGACTGCTTTTAACTGAAATTAATTTTAACTGAAATTTTGGCTGAAAGTCTATTTTTTTTTTTTAAATGGTAACAATCATTTTAATGTTTACTCTTTTATTTATTTATTTATTTATTTATTTATTTATTTATGGTTGTGTTGGGTCTTCGTTTCTGTGCGAGGGCTTTCTCTAGTTGAGGCAAGCGGGGGCCACTCTTCATCGCGGTGCGCGGGCCTTTCACTGTGGGGGCCTCTCTTGTTGCGGGGCACAGGCTCCAGATGCGCAGGCTCAGTAGTTGTGGCACACGGGCTTAGCTGCTCCGCGGCATATGGGATCTTCCCAGACCAGGGCTCGAACCCGTGTCCCCTGCATTGGCAGGCAGATTCTCAACCACTGCGCCACCAGGGAAGCCCTGAAAGTCTATTTTTATCTGATATAAGTATAGCCATTTCTGCTCTTTTGGTTATCACTTGCAGTATTTTTTTTTTTTTTTTTTTTTGCATCCCTTCACTTTCAATCTATGTGTGTCCTTAGTGAGTCTGACATCACCAAAAGCTGCTTTTTTAGTGAGCTTCTGACTGCAGGATCAGCTTTTATGATGTAGAAAAAAGTTGGGCAATAAGAGTAAAATCAGGTAAAGTCATTTTCTTGCATATTTTGGGAGGAATTGGGGATAAAGAAAGTAGGACATATAGTAGCTGAGTATTAATTCTCTGTTTTAGATGGCTTACACTGACATATAAAAAGTCCATAATAAAGTATTTTTAAATATTAAATATAGTTTAATTTTAAGGTCTTTCATTTCAGTCAAAAATCCATAAACGTAGATTAGTTTGGACTGTATGACAGAGGAGACAATAAAACGTGTTCTCAAATACATGCCAATACATTTTCTTGAAACAAAACCTCAGCAAACGAGAATCTCCATAGTGTGCATGGGAATAACTAAAACCTTTATTAGATATGGTTTCCAATAACAATGTGAAAATTGGAATTATCAATTCAAAGAGCAGTGAAGTCTGAAATTTAAAAAAGTAGACTAGATATTAGGTAGGGGATAAAAGGTAAAGGAAGACGAAAATGTTTAATACTATTCAGTTTTGAAAAAGTTTTGTTCCTTTCAGATTTCTCAGAAGCCTCATATATGTAGTCTCTAAATAAAGAAAATTTTGCATTGTGTGTCATATAATAAAAATAAATTTAAGGATGTACTCCAATTTGATATTATATTTAGACATAAAGATATGAATTATCTATATACATATAGATAATTAGCATATACATATGCTAGCTTCTAATACACCTTTTTCATCCTCTGGGTTGCATGCTTCCCATTCTGGAAACAACTGGCTTATCCTATCACGTATCCTCTCTCTACCCTCTTAGTAATAATTAAATGAATTATTCCCATAAGTATTTAAATATACTCAAGACTCTCTTACCATCTAAGAAATGAGACCAAATTCCTTGATCCAAATATTCCCCTCCAACTACAATAACTTTTTTTTCCTCTCTTGAGTTATCTGATTTCACTGTGTCCATCTCCTTATCTCCCAACCACTCTTCACTCTATTCCAATCTGTTCACCATATCAAAACCACTCTCATCAAATTAACTAATGACTTTCAAATTGTTCAATTCAATGAAATTTTTGATTCAAATAACACTTGATCTCTATGCAGCATTTGATATTCTTAAGAATTCTTCTCTTATTCTTTCAGTGATCTCTTTATTTGGCTTCTAATATATTTCATTCTGCAGGTTTGCCTTCTATCCCTCTGGTTACTATGGTTCAGACTTCTTGGCAAATTCATCATTATCTAACTGAACTGTACACATGGGAGCTCCCTAAGGTCTAGTTCAATGGCTTCCAAATTTATATCTCTAACTAAGACCCCTCCTCTGAGACTAGATACTCAGATTAAAGCATCCTACCCATCTTTTGCTCTTGGGTATCTTAATAATACCTCAAACTTAACATCACTGAGGCCAAATACAAAACCTTCAGTATAAAATAAAATCTGCTCGTCTTTTAGTGTTCCATAGCTCACTAAATGAGACTATGGGTCATCTGACTGAGCAAGTCTGGATAGAAGAGTCATCTTTGAATCGTCCCTAAATTTCTCTTGAATTCATTCATTTGCTCCCCTCTATACCCGTTCCATATGCTCTAGTCCCACCTAACCTACTATGTAAGCATCTTTACTGATGTCCCACCATTTGCTTGGCCCATGCCACCATGTCTCAGAGATTTTTTTACCCTGAAGCTAAAGCAAACCTAATAACTTCCATGTAACCTGATTATATTCCTGCTAAAAACCTTCAGTGGTTCCTCATCAAACCTAGAATAATGACCAGACTCCTCAGTGAAATCTCTAGTCCCTGTTTGTGCTGGGAAGACAATCTTTCAGCTCATGCCACATTCTTTGCCCCTAATATTCTGTTTTTTTAGTAATCCTGTCCTTTTATTTCCTAGACATCACCATACAACCACCAGGCACAGAGCATTTACACATGTTATTCCCTGTGCCTGGAGTGACAAGCCTTCCTCATTCCCACTCCACATATTGCTTTCTGAACTCCAATTCATCCTCTAGACCTTAGCTCAATAATCTCTTTCTTGGAGAAAGTTCTTTGACCCCTGAGTCTACAGGAGGTTCCTTGGTTGTACACCTTCATGAGATTGTTTCTTTCCTTTAGAAAATTTATCAAAATTTCTTATTATATATTTGTTTTATGATGTTTTTAATTGCTGACTTCCTCAGTGTACTGTAAGTTCCAGGAATGCATTTCTCTTTCTACTCACCACTGTATCTCCAACGTTCAGCTCATAATAAGGTTCTTATTTGCTTTTAAACTGTAATATGTAAATTTGTAGAACATGAGTAAATGATATGTGAAAGAACACAAGTTGACGCTACATAAAATTACATGCCAACACACCGTCTCATGCAACACTACAATGTTTTATTGTTTAGAAACACTTACTAAGCAAAAACAAGTTCAGAAAGGTAAATGCAAACCTATAACTCATACAGCTAAAGCTAATTAATAGCTTTGGACCAAATAAGCACTTTCCTTTATTCCTAGGAGTGCAGATTACTTCTATTGTACCTATAACCTAAGTTATAAAAAATTTTTAAATTGTGCAAAGACTTAATGAAAACCTAGGCAACAACAACAAAAAACTGTCTAATTTAAATTCTAGTAGGGATTTAGCTTAACTCCCAGAGTTTTCCTTTACCACTATAAATATGGGAAAGTCATTCTAGCCAGAATTTACCACTGGGTCCAGAAAATTTTTTACAAGAGCTATCAAATATATGTTTTGAGTAAGTTTCTTTCAGGCTCTGTTAGAAAAGAGCCTCCCAAAACAGTGGTGGGCTAAAACTCTTTCTCTTACTTTGGTTTAATTAGAATCTCACAACTGCCCACCCTCCACACTTCCAGAGGTAACCCTTGCCAAAAGCAGGTGCTCTAAGTTTAGTGTTAAATGTTAAAGATGGACCCTCGAGTCCCTTAGCATTGAATACAGAATAAAAATAAGTGCCACTGGTTAAACAATAATTTGATTGTTAACCAATGAATGATTTGATATATATTTTTTAACATTGTCTGTAGTTTACACAATAATCACTGATAAAGAGTTTAGTGTACAGGTGAGAGATTCTCCAAACACAGGGAACTCTACCTGTGGTCATACAGCAGAAATACAGCCAGATGGATAGATAGAATATGAGTTTAAAATGGATTCAAATGTCAACAGCTAATAAAAATAGACAATATGAATATCAGACTAGAAAAGAAATGAGGATCAACATTGGCGAAGGTCCAAAACAAACAGATAACAAAAGAATAGCACTGTGAATCCTAAATGAGGTAGACTCTGCAACTGCCCCCCTTCCTAGTGACAGCATTATACAGCCCCACAGATTGCACTGAGCCTTTAGCATCTCTCTGTGGGCAGCATCTACCTTCTTGTTCCATTGTCAGTCTGGGCCATTTGACTTGCCTTGGCCAATGAAATATGAGCAGAAGAGACATTTGCCGATTCTAAGCATAGGCTTTACCAACCATTGCGTTCTTTTGCTGGCACTCTTGCTCTTTTCTCTGCCACGAGATGGATAGGTCAAGATTAGAGGCTGCTTCTTCAGCCTGGATTTTGGAATGAAGGCAACAGGACCACACTAATCTGTGACCAACATAGCCACGGTAGTCTACAAGCACCATTAATAAGAAATTCACCTCTGCTCTGAATCAGTGAGATTTAGAAATTGTTACTGTAGCCTTACCTAGTAGTGAATGCAAATGATACATTAAGCATCCACCAGTATTACTTTTTGGTGTGTAATCTGGAATCTTCACCACGTCAGGATTGGAATCTTAAGAAAGTCAGGTAAGGATGGAAGAGTATTTGCCATGAGCAAGATTTTGTGCCAAAGGCCAAAGGAAAGATGACAGTTTTTGCATCAAAGGACTTTAGCTTCTATTAGAGAGAAATTTTATGAGGTCACTAGACTGTAAATGGAGACTGCTCAAAGTAAAGGGGGAAAAAAATGCCAGGGGACCTTAAAACTCACTCTTTCCAGAAAGAAATTATCAGAAGATATTTCATAGGAAAATTAGAATTTAATTTGAACTTTGAAGAAGGGTAGGATCACCTCCTATAGGTAAATAGGAGGAATATTCACATTTCTGTAAGTGTAAGCACATAAGCAAATGTACATTAGGAGGAAAGCATAGGTAAAAATGTGTAGGAGTGAAGCTTTCAAGTAAGAGAGGACATTAAAACTGGAAAAAAAGGTCACACCATATTGTATAAAGCCTTGAGTGCCAACCTATAGAGTGCCAACATTGAGTCTTACTAATAAATTCTTATAGACACCTGGAAATGACATCAAAAAGTGATGGTTGTAGCCCCTACAATACCTCTAGACAGAAGTCTAAATAGAATGGTCAGATTTCACTTTCCTTGTCTAGAGCCACTACCCAGAAAGGAGAAACTTAGCTCAGGAAACTCATACACAGCATGGTATTGCAAGAAATCTATTGTGTATTTCTTTAGGCAATCAGCTAATGCTTCTTCAGAATCACAAAACTCCGCTCTCCAGTGTAGTTCTCTTTGGTAACCTGCTGTTTTAAATGCCCAGGAAGGAGATGTAGCAATATGAAACCATTATATACAGCACCTAGACTAGATGTGACTATATTTTTTTTTAAATGGAGAATTTTAAGTAATACTCGGCAAAAATATATACTTTTTTATGAGTTACTTTAAGTTGTAATTTCATAAGATAATTATTTGATTTAGTAAGCCTTTCTCTATTGCAATTATCTTACCTTCTCTCTGGAAAATAAATTAGAAGGAAAAAAAAATATTGTAAAAGTGCAACTTTATGGATGAGGTTTCAAACTCAAAGAGTATTGTTATTAAATATTATGGCTACAATTTCTAATGCTAAAAGTGTTTTCCTCCATGGAATGCTCAATGAGTGTTAAAAGAATATTGCAATGCTAATTTAAGTTGAATACTTCTTGCATTATTTTTATTTGAGGTCACAGCTTTAATATTTCATTAACATTCTAGTAATATTTACATTTGTACATTATAAACACCACTATAAGGGCTTGAGTTACTATGAATTTTCATGCATGTCTTATTTAGAAAATCTCCAGACTGACGCTAAAATGTTAGCTCGGAAATAACTGATTTGAAGGCATTTCCTAGATGAGAGTGCTTGGAGGACTGATTCAAAACCATTTTATAGTCAATCAAATCTGTATCTGTATATGCAGTATTAAATGAAGAATAAAACGATTTTCCAAATAATTCAGGCAAATTTTCATTTGAGATGTGTCGTTTGTTAGTTTGGTTTGCTGGTTGGTTGGTTGGTTATTTTTTGTGCTAAAATAACAGTTAGCCTGAATTCCGCCAAAGGTACTAATCTATGGTCATCATTTTGCATTAGATATGTAGACACAGCATCTATGCTAATTATATTTGTGTGTAGAGCAGGAAAACTTACAAATATAATCTCAGTAATTTTCAGGAGGCTCTTATCATTATGCCTGTATTACAATGCCAAACAAAATATTTTGTCCAGATAAATACAGTATTTACAAAGGACCAATTTCTTAGGAAATTCAATTCACAAATAGTTATTGAAGCTGTACCATGGAAAAGGCACTACACTCGGAACTATAACCAGAAAGAATCTAGAAGCATTTAATATCTATTTAAGGGGCAAAGCCTTAGCACCTCAAGCCAAGTTAAAATTAACATTTTTCAAGCTAAATCCAAGACTAATCAAATCACTCATGTATTTAAATCCCTTCAGTGAAATTCTGCTGTTCTTGTCCCCTGCCTCCCTCTTCACTTTCACGTATAGCCACTCCAAGGGCTGGAGAATATGTAGATTTTGAAAATTTTTCTACATACACAATCATACATCGCCCCCTAATATTAAGGTTTTTATTTCTTCCTTCTCAATCGTTATTCATTTTATTTCTTTTGTCTTTCTGCATTGCCTTAATTTAAAATTATAATATGTAAACAAAACATTCAGAAAATCCAAAAAGACAAATAACTTAACAAATGGCCAGCATCTGGAAGCCCCAAAGTTCTTCTTCTGGATAATAATGCCCTTCCTATCCTCAACGGTAATCATGCTGCTGAATATTCTGCAATTCACTTATTTGCCTTCCCTTATGGTTTTACTATCAAATTGTTCATCTCAAAACACTGTGGTTTACTAAATGGGAAAAGAATTTGAAAAAGAATAGATATATGTATATGTATAACTGAATCACTTGGCTGTACACCTGAAACTAACACAACATTGCAAATCAACTATAAAGTCCAATATAAAATTAAAATTTTTAAAATAAACATAAAAAAACACCGTGGTTTAATTTGTTAATTTGTTAAATGGAATCAAATAGTTATTTTATACCTGGCTCTTTCATTCAACATTATGAGAATTATTCATTTTTTTGCATGTATCTGTATATATTGAAGTTTAATATTTTTGGATGAATATACAATAGTTTGTCTACCCATTCTAATGTTGATGGAAATTTGAGTATTTCCAATCTGGAGCTCTAGTGAACAGTCTTGCTATGAACAATCTCCTACATTTTTCCTGAGTGACTTATGTGCATATAGAAGTGGAATTGCCAAATCACATAACATGAATGTTTTAAGCATCTTCCAGACAGTCCAGCTGCATTCCAAAGTAGTTATTACCATTTCATATTTCCACCATCGATTTATGAGAGTTTTTGTTGCTCCACATCTTTACCTATACTTGATGTTTTCAAATTTTAAAAAAATTGCCAATCTAGTAGTCATAGAGTGCTATTTAGGTTTTTTGTTTTTACTTTACATTTTTAATTCTTCTTTCACAATAATTATACATTTAATTTATTTTGCTGCAATATTGGAAGTATGGGATGATAGCATGCAGCCTTCTCTTTTCTGACCACCAAGGAAATGCTTTTCAGGTTTCTCTGATAAGTATGATGATTGCTCTAAGTTTTCTTTAATATACATTCTATTAAATAAGTTCTCTCATTTCCCTAGTTCATGAATTTCTAGCATAACTAGATATTAAATTATAGCAGATGCTTGTTCTGCATCTAATGGGATAATCATATGATTTTTCTTCTTTGTTCAGCTAATGTGGTGAATTACATTATTTCATATGTTAATATAAAACCAACATTGTACCCTGAAATGAATTTAACTTAATTGTGAAATAGTATTCTTTTTAACTATAGGCAGATTTTAATTACTAACATTTTATTTAGGATTTTAATATCTATGTTCATGAATGAGATTTGTCTATAATTTTTCTTTTTTGTAAATTTTCTAGGTCTTAAAACCAAGATCATACTGCCTTCAAAATATGATTGAGAAATTTCTATCCTTTTTATGTTGAAAAAATTTGTATAAGAATTGGAATTATTTCTTCCTAAAATATTTGGTAGAATTTGCTGGTGCCTGTGTGTGTGTGTGTGTGTGAAGAATTTTAAATCAAGGTTTCTTTAAAATATATGATTCATAATATTTATTTTTCATTGTGTCAAAGTTAAGTTGCATTTTTCTTGGAATGTGTCCATTTCATCTAAATATTAATACATATTAGCGTTAAATTTTCATAACATCCTTATGTTTTCTTTGAAATTTCTTTAACATTTCTAATAATATCCTTTTTTTAAATCTCAGTTATACAAATGTATTATATGTGATAAGTTCTGCTGTTTTATTTACTGTTACCTTCCTTTTATTTTCTCTGAATTTATTTTGTTATTATTTTCTATTTTTTTCAGATATTTCATTTGTGTTTCTTGTGAACACCACACAGCTTGAGTTTTATGTTTCTGAATCCAGTTCAACCATATTTGTCTTTTATAGAGAGCATTTAGGCTATTTACAAGTTATATAATTACTAGTATATTTGAGCTCATACCTACCACCTTACCATCTGGCTTCTATATGTAATGATTGTACTATGTTCATTTTTCTCTCTTTTCTTGCATTTACTTAGCATAAATGACTAGTGTGTCAGTCAGAGTTCAATTAGAGAAACAGTACCACTAGGAATGGTGATGATAAAGATGGATTTAAAGAGATTTATTGCATGAATTTGACCTTATGCAATTATGGGAGGTGGTTAAGCAATCTCTGTAAGGCTGTCATTTTGACATCTGATGCTAGAGCTGAAAATACATAGGATAGGCAATTGGGAAGAAAATATGGAAGTTAAGTAGAGGAGAGCAAGAACAAACTGAAATCCAGAAGAATGAGCTGGAGTCCACAGTACAGAATGAAACCTGGGTCAGTTTTTGTTGTCTTTAACCTTGATAGTATGGGTGTCCTGCAGAAGCCAAGGACCTTCGTCCTATTGCTAAACACACATTCCCCTGGCTCAGGAGTCAGAGAAGCTAAAAAGGAACCAAGGAAAGAAGGAGCAGTTTCAGGTTTGGCCACTGACTCAAGTCAATAGGTAAGGGAAACCATGTATTTTCTACATGTTATAGAGTTACATGCTACAGAGTGGCTTTTCTATAGCATTCTGTAGCAGTGGCCTTTCTGTAGCTACATAACTACATAGCTACAGAAAGGCTGCTGCTTCACTCCCAACTTCCAAATCCTCCACAAGATTTCTCCTGTAGACCACTCTAACCAGAAATTTACAGAATAGAAATTCTGGGAAATGTAGTTTAGCCTAGCCAAGTTGACATTTTGCAAAGCCAACACAACTAGTGTGTACTAGTCCATGTTTTCCATAATCTGGAAGTTATACACGCTTTGGTTTGGCTATATGTGTCTGCACTTTGGCTATATGTGTCTAAATGTAAATTTCCTTTAAATTATCCCATTGGATAATTGTTGGTGTTATTAATCAGTTTTAGAAAATTGTCAATATAATTATCTCATCATATGTTTCTCCTCATTTTTCGTTCTCCATTCTTCTGGAACTCTAACTGATGAATGAATTTTGGACATTCTTATTTTATCCTTTATATTGATTACTCTCTCAACTATATTTGTGTCTTTCCAACTCTCCATTTCATTCTGAATTTCTTCTTCCTATCATCCTATTCATTAATTCTCTCTTCAATTTTATCTTATCTGCCATAAGGGTCATCTGTTAGATTTTAATATAAGTTATATTTTTCAGTTATATAAGTTCTAGTTTAATTCTTTTCAAATCTGCAATATCATATTTAGTGGTTTCCAGTGTTTTGCAGAAACTTTTTACATTTAGGTTTTATTTTTAAGAATATAATGAACATAGTGCTGTTATATTCTGTTGGATAATTTCCATGTTTTTGCCCTTATGAGTTTGTTTCCATGGATGATTATTTCTGCTGACATTAGTTTATATTTTATTGCCTCCTGTGCCTCATAAACTTTAATTGCTTTCTGGATAATTTATTCAATAAGCCTTTTTTAGAAATAATTTGAGACCTAGGGTTTTATTAGCTTGTGTCAGAAATAATTTTATTTAATTTTTTTAATCTTTCTTCCAAGTTCCTGGGAAGCTAATGTCCAAGGCATCAGGATTTTGGGTGATACCTAGATGATCAGGATACTATTCCTATTCCCACTCTATAGTGTAGCATTTTGGGATCCCTGCCCAGAATAGGGGCCATTTAACACAAGGTTTCAATCTTTGAAGGGGACTGAATTTTGATCTTTTCCCTTCAGTTCTAGGAATTTACCTCAAAGTTCTACTTGTCTGATAACAACTTTCCTAGAGTTGGCAGACAAAGAGAGAGAACAACAGACAATTCTCTGACAGCTTTGCTCCTGGTGGACAGAGAACTTTGACTGCTGTCTTTTAGTTATCTCTCATGGAGACCTAGCTCTGATCTGTTTTAGAAAAATGTTTCTGGGTAGAAGCAGCTCTGGTTTAACTCATTGGCTATTATTTTCCCTTTTTTCTTGGTCTGGTAATATCTTACTATCTTATAGATTTTTGACCAGTTCTTTTAGTTATCATTACTGCAATAACTAGTCCAAATCATCTAGTTAGCCATTTCTGGAAGTCAAAGTCTCTCAGGATGCTTTTCTTTCACTACCTAGAAGCCATCATTTTTCCCTAGGATCTTCAAAAATATTTCAACAGCATGAAAAGTTTCCACCCATCTTTAGTATATTTGAATCTCAAATTGGGGCCTCAGATATATTCTCAGGCTCTTTAAATTCTCTCTTAAATATTAAAAAAAAATTTATAATAAAAACTAACTGTATAATTGTTTAAGGTCATTGACTCTTACTAGCATGTAAGTCATAATAATAAAGTACTGATAATAATTAACATTTATTTAGTGCTTACTTTGTGCTAGATACTCTTCTCAGCAATTTCTATTTGTGAGACTCAAAGGGTTTAAGTAATTTCCCCTAGGTCATGTAGTTAGAAAGTGATGGAACCTGGTTGAAAATATAAACAATCTGGCTGCAGATTTCCTCCTATAAACCATCACACAAAAAAGTCCTTGGAAACAGTGAGAGTGGTATCTCGTTTACCACTTACCTCCACTAACACAATGACTTATACACAGTAAGTGGTCAATAAATATTTGTTGGATGACTGCATGAATGAATTCAATCATTCTCATATGTATTATAAACATGATAATTTCTATAACAATAAAAAGATAGAAAGATTATCTCAGGTTGGATTGTCAGAGAATGCTTTACGAAACAGATGCTGAATTAAGTCCAGAAGCCTGAATCTTGAATGCTAATTATGATTCAAATAGGAAAATAAAAATAATAGCAAAACCAAAGAGGCATAAAAGCACAAATATATTCAAGACTTGCTTGTAAATATGTTTGGATGAAGTGAAATTTGGGGGAGTCATAATATATATCTCAATATTAATAGTAATTAGCATTTTGAACAAGGGTTCTAGACTAAGTAGTTTATATAATTACTTCATTAATATTATAAATATAATGTTCGTTGTTCTGTTTCTGATGTTGCAACAAACACATATCTAAATGTACTCTGTGTCAGGTACTGGGTTTGTTCCCAGGAACACAAAGAAGAAACGGAAACAGAATGTGCAAACAACTTGCACACAATATGATGTGTGCTATTCATTTAAGAAGTAGGCATAGGATGTCTGAGAAAGCTTTCTAAGAAGGTCATACCTAAGATGATTTGATGGGTGCAAAATTTAGCCGGAAAAATATGGGAAGATAAGTCCATTCCCAGCTAAAGAGACAGCACAGGGAGAACAGAAATATGAAACAGCCTGGTGTACAGGGAACTAGCTCTCAAAGGTAATGACAGAAGAGATGTCCAGAGCTGGAGCACAGATATCTTGACATGCACATCATGACAAGATACTTTACCTTTATTCTATAAGGTAGCTGGAGTCATTGAAATATTCTACCCAGGGCCCTGGCATGGATAGCTGTCAGCATTTTAGTTCATGACTTGAAATTTGTCCTTGATGTGTTCTCATTAAGAATTTTCTACATGCTCTGTGTGTGGCCATCCCACTTCCATTAACCACACAGATTTCAATTTTGGAGTCCAGATATTTTTAAATTTAGAATTGCTTCTCTTTTCACAAATGCTGCTCAGAAATGATTTAATTTACAGTAATCCGAAGTGAATGTGATTGCAGAGGGATCCATAACGGGATAAACCACTCCTAGATACACTTCATTAAGGAATGAAAAGTACTGAAGGAGAAAATCCTGATATAAAAGTAAGACATTAAAAAAAACTGTATGAAAAAATTACAAGAAAGGAATTTAGGGTTAGCAATGTAGATGTGAAAAAAGCTTCCTATTCTATCACTCTCAAATGTTTTATTTGTGTCAGATATTTTCAAGTTCAGACTAACAAAGCCATAGCCAGTGAAGCAAGTGGCTTCAGAATCAACTTCTCAATAAGGTTCCCAAGGAACTCTGATGAAATTCATAAAACATTATCACTAGAGTCAGGGTGAAGCAGCAATAGCTGCAGATTCAAGGGCAACTGTAAACTGAAAACCTCTCCCCAATCATTTCTCCATGGAACGTGTGCCCGCAATTGCTCTCATAAGCAGGAATTGGAAACAGGCAGGAGGATACAGATAAAGAGAATAAAAAGCTGGTCATGGAGTAAGTGACTGTATGATTCGTGGACCAGTACCCTCGTGTTTGAACACTATCTATTTCCACTTTAATGAATGTGGAATATACTTAACATGCTTACTTGTTCATATAACTGAGTGAAGTTCATTCTCTTGACAGTAATTCCATTATCACCTGTCTTCTCTCCCCATATGTTTATATCAATTTTTTTTATAAAATACACTTTCAAGCTAAAACTCTGATTATAAAACACTGGCTTGTATGCTTTGATTCATTTATATAAAATGTGCCAGATAAACCCTTTAGGAAAAAAGTATCCCTCAAAGGGCACAGATTTTATTCACCTTGGTATTATCTAGAGCTCAAAGCAGCTTTCTAAAAACACCGAACATGGAATATTTTAAATAAAAGATGTTTGCTTTACAACTGCATAAATACTAAAAATTCTAGTTAATGTTGTTTGAATTTGACAGCATAATTTTATCAATTGCATTAACTTTCCGTCAATCCAATATGTATCAGAGAAATGGGGCTTAAAAGAGGAAAATAAAGTAGGGAAAGCCCCACATTTAAAGATTTGAAATCCCTGTTATTAATCAATCTCTTAAAATAAATTCGAAAGCAACTAAAACCTCATGCAAAAACAACAGCAAATTTTAAAATATTTCCATATTCAGCCATGGAACTTCAAGGCCAATTCAATGTGTAAGGTTAAAAAAACAAAATTCTACTCCATATGTTACTGGATAAGTTAACAGAGGGCTTCTCACACTAAGGCCATATTTCTGGTAGATAGTCTTAACTAAGCTCAGTAACTTCTGTCTTTTGGGGGTTCTCTGTCATTGCTTCATGAATTGTGTGAGGGTTTTACCGAAAATAACCAGCCTGTCTCTCTTCGGTGCCATGGACAGTAGCTGTCTGCATCAATACTGCATGGCTAAAATTAACCTCAGTGCCTGCTAGTCGAGCATTTCTGCTCCTATGCTTTGTGCCCAACCAACTCCTGTTAACCATGAAGGTGCTACTTGATGTCCTGCCATCAGACATGCTTCCAACATAACCAGTCCAACAGAGGGGAGCTGACCAAGAATTGAGTTTACATGTAGCAACTTATTGAAAGTACAAGTCATTACAAAATAAAACCCAGTGAAACAGGGAGATGATCAAATCAAAAGAGAAATACTAGAAGCATTTGGCACCATCAAATTATAATATACTCCTCCTGGTCAATTTAAAGCAAACCATAAAAGGCAACAGAATCTAAAGAGGAAGTATTACTACTAAGTGGTTCAACCAATTTACAGATGTAGGAAAAGGTGCTTTCAAGATGCAACTTTAAAAGATGGAAGGTATTACTGCAAAATCTAACACAAACAGACTGGATTTTGTCCCTAGAGAGACTGAAGTTGAAGAAAGTCACAGTGTAAACCACAAATGAAGAATGTGGAAAATTGTCACCATCAATTTCAGTGGCTTTGGAAGGCATTTTGGCAGCCTGTGCAGGAAGACCAAGTATTACCAAGTAATACCAAATGATAGATTTAGCCCTGTTGTCAACTGCTGAGCTGATGGATACAAATCACTTCCTTTAAACTCCAAGTTGTGGAAATAGGATGCACTGAGCTGTAAGGGGATCAAATGGATGAAAGTCGGATACAAATAGATCAGAAGTAGTCTGATCCAATGTAGTCTGGATTAATTTTCTTAAATTGGATACAGTAAGAAAATTAACGTTCTCACTGAATTCTAAGAACTGGATTCTCTTACCCAGCAGTTTTATAATAATGCTGGAAGGGAAGGTGATGTGGTTCATGTTTCAGGTGGGGGCCATTCCTAGCATCACTTCCAATCACACCAGGTGGGCGGACCTATTTCAACTCTGCATAAACCTCTGAGTGAGAACAGAGTGTGAGACATGGAAGCTGGGACCATTCACCAGTCATGTGACCCTGAGACAGCCACTTCATCTCTCTGAAGCTTGTTTTCTTTATAAGGGATGTGAAGATTAAAAAAAAAAAATTCTACTTCACAACATTGTCTGAGGGTTAAACGAATTAATTCTGTGGAAATGCACTGAAGTACACTTTTAAGGAGAGCTACTAAAGGACAATCAACTAATCTTTTCCATCCCAAAATTGATTTGAAATGTCCAAAATGAAAACAAAAATTTTATTTAAAAATTTTATCAGACCTAGAAAAGGGGAAATTTGTCATTAAGATAAAAATTTTAAAGGATTTCTTTAAGGTAGAGTAAAGGTAATCAGATTATGAAAAGCAATAAACAGCTGGCAAATCAATATAAGTGAAATATGTGATGAAGGGACCCACATGGGTAATAAGTGTACAGGACTTTCCAACAGAGCCCTGGAAAGTACTACTCTAAAACCAGCATAAGCCAATAGAGAAGGAACACCCCTAGGGACATTTGGAAAACTAGAAAATTGAACAAATGGAAGCACTTCAGAAACTATCTCAGCACTCAGATATATATAACAGGCTGTGGCACTCATTGCCACTCCTCCAACTAGGGGCCAGCCCACAAGGTAAGTCATGAGATTTAATACTGCAGGCTCATAAAACACACAACCATGTCAGTTAAGGAGTGTTGAAATGACACCTCCTTGAATGGAGGGGAACTAAGGCAAAATAACAGCCTCTCTGATGGCTCTTTCCATTCTTCCCTTGAACTTAAGAATTTTTGACGAATCTTAGGCATCCCAACTTTCCATCTGGGGGTAGTGAGCGAGGACAGACCATAGGTCAGTTGGCAGAAAGAAAATTACTTGAACAAAGTTGGGAACTGCAAGCATAAATACGGATACATACATAAAAACTTTGTAACAAAGTAAATTTTCTTGCCAAAAAAGTGCCTTCTCCAAAATCCTATTTCCCACTCTCTAGCACTAAGGATAATATAGGGGAAAAAAATAGACATAAATCCTCACCTTCATATGCTCGCATTCTAAAATCAGATTATTTTCTTTTCTACTTGAAACCTGCTCCCCCATTTTTATATTACCAGGGAAAGAAGGGCTGCATCTAAAAAATAAAATTATTGAATCTATCAAAAAGAAAAACCAAAGATGAGGAAAAAATTCTTTTCAGATGAAAAAAAAGGACAATTTAATTAAAAATTGAGTTGAGGTAGTAAAGAACTGATTGGATACTGCAGCAAACCAAGTATTTGATTTAGACACAGGGATTATCAAATTTTGTCTATAAGAATAAGATAATAAATATTTTAGACTGTGTATTCAACAAACAGTCTCTGTTTCTCCATCTTCATACTATTATTATTATTTCTTAGTAACACTTTAAAAGTGTAAAAACCATTTTTATCTCATGGGCCCTACAAAAACAGTTCATGGGCCATGAATCTGCCAATCCCTGATACAGAATATCTGCTTATTTCTTTAATGACATGTCAGAAAAAATACTAAGATTAAGGTAATTTAGTGGAGAACAGATGCAAGAAATTTCCCAAAAGTGACAGAGCAAACAGAAGGAAGATTTTACCATAATTACATAAATATCAAAGGAGTATTTTTCTGAAATGAAGGCTTAAATCTTCAGATTAAAGGAGCACAGAATGATAGATGAAAAATGAATGTAGAGAAAATTATTCATATATGTATTTTAGTACAGATTTTGAATTCCAAGAAAAAATATTTTTAATCCTTCAAATGTTCAAGCAGAGGAGGAAAAAGTTTACATACAAAATCAGAATAAAAATTATGTTCACATCAGAGTTCTTTTCTGTTTATTAATCATCAGAGGATAGTAGAGCAATGTCTACAGTTGCCAAGTTATGACATTCAGGTGCCAGAGCAACAGAAAGGGTTTCCAATGTCCAGTGACTCAAT
The DNA here is from genome assembly GCF_028023285.1 of Balaenoptera ricei. Classification (NCBI taxonomy): domain Eukaryota; kingdom Metazoa; phylum Chordata; class Mammalia; order Artiodactyla; family Balaenopteridae; genus Balaenoptera; species Balaenoptera ricei. The sequence continues at coordinate 74,050,412 of NC_082651.1, read as the reverse complement.
AGTACACCAGCTATTTATCCTTCCTGCATAAAGATATCTGAAAATGTACTCAGTATGATAGAGAAATACATTCTTTAAAAAGTAGTTCAAGAGGAAAAGTAAGGCTAAAATATGGTGACAAAACTTCTGAGAAGACACTGAGAGGTGTAAGTTTAGGGGGAAAAATGATATTCTTTGAAATAGAAAAATGATTAGAAATAAACAGAAAATAAAATAGAAATAAATGGGAAAATTAAAAGGCTAGAGTTACAAAGGTAAAAAATTAGGAAATACTTCAGGTTCACATTCTGGCTCAAATACAAAACAACTTTTGTCAAATTTAAAGAGAATACTGGATCTCCAGTTTCTAAGTACAGCAGAGGATTGGCTCAAGCCACTTCCTCTGCATCTCTTGACACACCAGACTGGGACTTCTATAGCTATTTTTTAGTGCATCTGTAGTTACCATATTTCTGTGGGAAATATCCCAGAAATATTCCCCAGCTCGTAGGGACCATCTTCAGCAGGGGCACACACTACCCGACTTCATCCACTTACTCACATAAGATATATAGTGTGCCAGGCACTTTCTAGTGCTACGGAGAAACAGGGAACAAAACAGACACAAATTCATGCCCTCATGGTGCTTATATTCTAAAATAAGCTTACTGTCTTTTTTATCTGAAATCGCTCCCCATCTTATATTGCCAGGAAAAGAAAGGCTGAATGAAAAACTATTGCACAAACCAGCTTTAATGTTTTTACCTTTTGTCTTTTTTTTCTAGTTTTTCTTTTCTTCTCCTTTCTTTTCTTTTTTATACTCTTCTTTTATTTTCTTTATTTCTAATTTTGTTTCTTAAAATGTGATGTGAGATCTGTAAGCAACCCTGCTTTGCTGCTGAGGATCAGAAGTGATTGTGGAAAGAGGCACTCTATCAACTAAGGATGAGAAGTGTGGAGTCAGGACACCTGGCTTTGAACTCTGGCTTCATCACTTAGAGCTACTAGTCATGAGAGCTCAGACAAATTCCTAACTTCTTAGTGCTTCAGTGTTTTTGTCTATGTAATAAAGTCAACAATAAGATTTACCTTGGGAAGTTGTAGTAAGGATTAAATAATATTGTGATGAAAAGGTTGTTAAGTGTCAGGCTTAAACTGTAAAATGTGCCCGACAATCCCTACACTCACATTTAATCCTGATAGCCAATCCTGAATAAATGATGTACCCTTTAAGGTATAGCAGTACTAATACTGGTAATGATAATAATGGCTGTTCACTAAATCTTTATTTCCTTTTTTTAAATGGAAATAGTAAAAGTAACACCCCACACAAAGTTGTGAAGATATAAACATGAAAAGAACACATATAAAGTATTACAAGTCAATCCATAGCTCGAACTCAGTAATTCTGACTTCAACACTTCCGTTCTGCTTGTGCCACTTCCTTAGAAAAAGTATCTGAATCTCTATTCATCCAAATAACCCAATCCAACATAATCCCCTTGCAACAATACAAAGGCTTTCAGCACATTGAGCTGAGTGTCACTTTGTCATTCTTCTTATGACACAAGACTTTTTTAAAAAATTTGTTTATTTTATTTATTTTTGGCTGCACTGGGTCTTTGTTGCTGCATGCGGGCTTTCTCTAGTTGTGGCAAGCAGAGGCTACTCTTCATTGTGGTGCGTGGGCTTCTCATTGTGTTAGCTTCTCTTGTTGCTGAGCACGGGCTCTAGGTGCGCAAGCTTCAGTAGTGGCAGCGCACAGGCTCACTAGTTGTGGCTCACGCACAGGCTCACTAGTTGTGGCTCACGGGCTCTAGAGCACAGGCTCAGTAGTTGTGGCGCACAGGCATGTGGGATCTTCCCAGACCAGGGCTCAAATCCATGTCCCCTGAATTGGCAGGCAGATTCTTAACCACTGCACCACCAGGGAAGCCCAACAACAGGCTTTTATAAAAAGAAAAGTGCAGCTTAGAAAATGGCATTATGACATTATTGGATATAAAAATAAAGTAGAATGAGCCCTTTGAGGAGAACCCACTGACCTCAGAGACAAGCTTCATATGCTGCTCTCAGAGAAAAGCAATCCTCATGAAAAGGGTAAGATGGATCATCTAAGAGGAACCTCACACTTGACAGATGTTGAGCTACCAGCTCAGGAGCAGAGAGAGAGAGAGAGCACAAGTTTATGAACAGGGTCATGAAGATGAGCGATACCATCAGAAGGATAACTGGCCTGAAAACACCCTCCGCTGTTTTAATGCTAATTGTAGCAATAGTAAGCATTTGTAAAATGCTCACTCTGTGAGGGGTACTGTGCTGATTGCTTTACATGCTTTGTCACATTCAGTTCTCACATTAGTAAGGTTGGTTCTATTGTTACTCTGATTCACTAGATGAGGATAGTAAAACTCAGGGAGTTCAGGAAATTTGTCCAAGATTATGAAACTAATAAGTAGAATTTCTAAGACCTGGAAAATAAATTCTTAAGAAACAAGTTACTAAATTGAATTAAACAAAATTAACCATTTTCTTATTTAATTAAAATGATCATTCTTCAAGGAAGAAAGTATATTCTGCCACTGATTTTAACACAGATAACTTATCAATTTAATTATTCGCTTATAATTATGCATGGATGCATTTACCCAATGTTTTCAAGAGGCCTATTAAGTACAAATCACTTTGCTTGGCATTGTAGGAAGTTGGGTTTTATAATATTCAAAAGGTATAAGTTTACAACAGAAGATGCTCCTAATAATCCCAGAAGCTGCATTATGTACACCAAGAGTCAGTACTGGCCACCATGATGGGATCTAGAAGCACTTGGTATAGCCTGGTTAACCCTGCCTCAATGTCCCCCCACAAGATAAAACAGCCTCATGCTCTCTCTTTGCTTTTACTGAGTCATATTAGGATATCAGTTTTCTAATTCTGTGCCATGATATTTGAAAAAATGCTCAGAAGTTTCAGAAAATGTTGTTACCTACTAAAGGGTGATTTTGCAGGATGTAAAGATTAAGGGAGGGAAAGAAAACTGGATTAGGATTGAGCAGAGGGAAAGTGGAGCTGAAATGCCATCCCAACAAAATCTCAGCCAACGCCATGGTAAGCTCCAGTGCTGGGATGGTCTACCTCCATGGACACAGGTTGCTCTTGGAAGGACCTTGGGTGAAATTTGTCTTTCTCACCCAATCCTCCAAAGGAAATTCTTGAAGAGGGATGATAACTAACAGCCATCTTTTGAGTCCTCAGGAGCCAGTGGAATAAATTCTTAGTTCATAAACGGGATTCAAGGCAATATACCATAACGACCACAGCAATTCACACCTTGTGCCCATTGGATACATTTTTTAAAATATGTTATGGGCTTCTCTTCCTGGGGCAAATGTAGAAGGGGAAAATTAGTGGGATGAACTGCAGCCTCTGTCACTATTGGTCCTGGGGCTACAGCTAATATCATTACTTCTCTTTTCCATCTAGATTCCCCTCACCCTCATCTCACACTAAGGCTGATCTCATTGAGTTATCCGGCAGTGTGACCTGGACCCACATCCCTATGGGTCCAAGTCCTGGTTCATTATTCTTTCCTCAGGACAGGTTTGTTGCATTTGTTCTTTTACTATCAGAATTAGTCCAAGTAGTATACCAAGAGATCCCAACTGATCACTTGGGTGATAAAGGTAATCCTCCCTGAAGCCGTTCAGTAACAGCGGCCTTATCTCCCCATGACAATTAGGGTCAGTTACTCCAGCATGGTGACTCTAGTCTTGCCTGCTGCTCCCTTAACAGTAGAAACCCAATGTGCCAAGGCAGCAACCATAGCTTACGGTTGAATTGAACTCTTGCTGTGTCCCCTGGCAGAACTCTTTCCCTTTCTGGGAACCTTCACTTAAATACTCTCGCAGCCTAGAATTTCAGGATGGGAAGTATAAATTCCTTAACTGGGTCACTGGGAGTGATGGTAACTGATATCTGTGAATCTATGTATTCTGCCTATCATTCTATCTAAAAGTTTTTTAAAATACTTAGGAATAAATTTAACCAAGGAGAGAAAAGATCTCTATACTGAAAATTGTAAGACAATGGCAAAAGAAATTGAAGAAGACACAAATAAATGAAAACATATTCTGCATTCATCAATCAGAAGAATTAATATTGTTAAAGTGTCCATACTACCCAAAGCCACATATAGATTCAGTGCAATTTCTATCAAAATTCCAATGGCATTTTTCACAGAAATAGATAAAACAATCCTAAAATTTGGATGGAATGACAAAAGAACGTAATAGCTAATGCAATCTTGAGAAAGAAAAAAAAAAGCTGGAGGCACCACACTTCCTGATTTCAAACTATTTTATGTAACTATAGTAATCAAAACAGTATAGTACTAGCATAAAAATAGACACATAGACAAATGGGACAAAATTGAGAGCCCAGAAATAAACCCGCACATATATAAATTCAAGTGATCTTTGACAAGGATGCCGATAATACACAATGGAGAAAGAACAGTCTCTTCAATAAATGCTGTTACAAAAACTGGATATTCACATGCAAAAGAATGAAATTGGACACCTAATTTACACCACTTACAAAAATTAACTTGAAATGGATTAAATACTTAAGTGTAAGGTCCAAAACTATAAAACTCCTTGAAGAAAGCATAGGGGAAAACTTGTTTTACATTAGTCTTGGTGACTTTTCTTTGGATATAAACCAAAAGCAAAAATGTTTAAACAAGTGGGACTACATCAAACTAAGAAGTTTCTGCACAGTAAATGAAAAAATGAACAAAATGAAAAGGTACCCTACTTAATGGGAGAAAGTATTTGCAAACTATATATCTGATAAGGGATTAATACCCAAAATATACAAGGAACAAGTAATATGATTAAGAAATAGGAGGAGAACATGAATAGACACCTTCCAAAGAATACATACGAATGGACAACAGGTACATGAAAAGATGCCTAACATCACTAATCATTAGGGAAATGAAGATCAAAAACACTGAGATAGAATTTCAAACTTGTTAGGATGGCTATTACCAAAAAGACAAGGGACAACAAGTGCTGGCAAGGATGTGGAGAAAAAATAACACTGGTGCACGGTTGTTGAGAATGTTAAATGGTGCACCTATCATGGAAAACAGTATGGAGGTTCCTCAAAAAATTGAAAACAGAACTACCATATGATCTAGCAATCCCACTTCCAGGTATGTATCCAAAGGAAATGAAATCAATATCTCAAAAAGATATCTGTACCACCATGTTCATTGCAGCATTATTCACAATACAAGACATTGAAACAACCAAAGTGACCATCAACAGATAAATGGATAAAGAAAATGCAGAAAAAATGTTATATATATATATATATATATATATATATATTATTCAGCCATAAATATTAAGGAAATCTGCCATTTGCAACAACACAGATGGACCTTGAGGGCATTATGCTAAGTGAAATAAGTCAGACAGTGAAAGACAAATACTGTATGATCTCACTTATATGTGGAATCTAAAAAGGTCAATCTCATAGAAACAGATAATAGAATAGTGGTTGCCAGGGGCCAGGGGGTGGGGGAAATGGAGAGATGGTGGTCAAAAGGTACTCTCTGTTGTATATTAACATGTGATATGATCTTCAAACCCTGTACCCACTCCTAGGTGTCCATTCACATGCCTCTAACCCAGACTTTCTTGTCCTCAATCTTCTAATATTTCTTCTTACAGGATCTTGATCATGGTAATCATTGCATTATATTCTAGCCTTGGACAATTTTCTTTCCACACAAAGCTAACGACCAGATGCATCAACAAAAGCTCTGCTCATTTGAGGATTTCTCCTCACCACTCTCATTTGAGTTTACACCTGAGAGAGGCTTTAGTGAGCCCTACCGAACATTTTTGGTTTGCACTCCCGAACTAGCCCATTTGTGAACCATGCTCAGACTTTTCTCTGCCTCTGTGAGACTGAGGTCAAGGATCATTCATATGGCACTAGGAGCTGAGGGTGAGACACTGGTGGAACTGTGGTGAGTAACATGGACCTCTGGATATCTGCTCGTGCAACTTGCTTCTTTGTACTCATACTTGATCCCTGCCCACTCAACATTATGACTTAGTGGGTCTAAGAATACCAAGTTTATGATAAATTATGACTGCATGGTTACTTGGTATCCCATGATCAGTTGCTCTGTCTCTATTGGGAAGCAGGAACATACCAGGGCTGTTTTTCAAAAGGTATAAAACATTACACAGTATATGATATGGTCTTGCTCCAAAACCCTAGGGGTCTGTGTAGTGGTTTGCCCACTGAGGCAAGCCATAAGCTCCACATGGCATCTTTTCCCCAAAATGATCCAACTGATTGCCTCTATTTGTTTAGATGTCTATTCATCTCCACTTCTATTAGTGATCCCAGTTCTATTCAATATAATGGCATTCCCTACTTCCAGCCCTGACCCAGAGAACAACTTAACGATGATGCTGCCCCTCTCACCAGCACATTCCTATTACTCTGGTAAACGGAACAGTCTCAAGTACCTCATATGGACCATTTGGTGGATTTTCTTGGCATAATTATTACATGCATTCTATAATACCCATTTATCTGAGCCTTTTGATTCTTCATTATATTATCCTCTATGGAATATCTGACATTTCTGCCTCACTTAGTGTAGGTCAATGCATTTTCCATGTATTTAGGGCCCATACTAGCAACTTGTTCACCCGGTTTTCTTATATCTTCATATCCTTTTGTGAAAACCCCCAAACTGTGAGACTGATAACAAAAGTAATCATGATTGATCAGAAACTTTACCTACAATCCAGGATGGAAGGAGTAAATGGAGATAAAAAACAATGAGGTTATTATGTGACAACTATTATAAAAGATACATTAACACAAGGGGAAAAAGATTTCATTAGTTCACATAATTGGTTTGCCAAATTTCTGTTATAACATTTTCGTCTGGTTTTTCCCTCATTGAAGACAACACATTTAACAACTTTAACTTACTCTTAGAAATTATTCACAAGTTTTCAATAACATAGTTAATGCCCATTGAAACCCTGTCTAACTTATTTTATTGTCAACATGGACAATTATTCATTGTCACTTTCCTAAAAATAAAATGGTCTCTATGGGTGTGAGAATGTGTCTTAGGGATAATCTATCACTCTAGCAGGTTAAATTTTGCTCTGCTATTTTTCTTTCAAATTTTATGCTCACCAAGAAAGAATAATTCCAGTTTACCTGTTAAAGATCAAGGTGTATGTTCCATCTCCTTTGTAAGCAAATATCAATGTCCTATGTGGCATTATTTTCACTAATTCTGATTTATTCTAAGAATAAAAAGCCATTGTTTCTTTTTATGTTTACTTATTTATTGTCATCAGAATAGTTTAATTATTATGTAATTATTCTGGTGTGGTAAGTAAGCAAAACAAAGAAAAAAAATACACAGAGGTTTCAATGAAAACAAAGATTTGCTTTATAAATGAATATATACATATATAATTTTAACCTAAAGAAAACTTCCATGAGTCAATGCATGACTACAACTTAGTTTATGGCATGGTTAGGGTTAACACTAATATATACATGCTGTGGATTTGTAGATTTCCAATATTCACTGTTTGCAGTATGAAAGGGTAGTTCTTCGTGGGAATATAAATTGGTGCAGCCACTATGAAGAACAGTATGGAGGTTCCTTAAAAAACTAAAAATAGAGCTACCATATGATCCAGTAATCCCACTCTTGTGCATATACCCAGAAAAGACAAAAACTCTAATTCAAAAAGATACATATGCCTCAATGTTCATAGCAGCACTGTTTACAATAGCCAAGACATGCAAGCAACCTAAATGTCCATCAACAGATGAACGGATAAAGAAGATGTGGTATATCTATATGTGTGTGTGTGTGTGTGTATAAAATAATATATATTATATATTATTATATATATATATAATGGAATATTACTAAGTCATAAAAAAGAATGAAATTATGCCATTTGCAGCAACATGGATAGACCTAGAGATTATCATATTAAGTGAAGTGAGTCAGACAGAGAAAGACAAATATCATGATATCACTTATAAGTGGAATCTAAAAAAAAAGGATACAAATGAACTTATTTACAAAACAGAAACAGACTCACAGACATAGAAAACAAACTAATGGTTTCAAAAGGGGAAAAGGGGGGAGGGATAAATTAGGAGTTTGGAATTAACAGATACACATTACTATATACAATAGATAAACAACAAGGACCTACTGTATACACAGGGAACTATATTCAGTATCTTGTAATAACCTATAATGGAAAAGAATCTGAAAAAAATGTATCTGAATCACTTTGCTGTATACCTGAAACTAACACAACAGTGTAAATCAACTATACTTCAATTAATTTATTTATTTATACTGTAATTCAGAGGATTTAAAATCAAACCAATTTTTAAAAGGAACACTGTTGGAGGACTTGTACCATATGATTTCTATACTTAAGATAAACTACAGCTACAGTGTGGTATTCATATAATGCCAGGAAAACAAATCGATAGAACAGAATAGAGAGCCCGGAGATAGACCAACAGATATGGTCATTTGATTTTTAATGAAACTGGCAAATCAGTTGAATGTGGAAAGGAAAGTCTTTTCAACAAATTGTGTTGGAACAACTGAATATCAATATGAAAAAAAAGTGAACCAAGACCCCTCTCTCACTCCATATGCAGAAAGAACAATTTGAGATAGATCATAGACCTAAATTTAAAACTCAGAACCATAAAGCTTCCCAAAGGAAACATAGAAAACTACCTTTGTAACCTCAAAGTAGGCAAAGGTTTCTTGAACAGGCCACAATAAACACAAACCGTAATACTTTTAAAAAAAAGATAAATTGCACATTATCAAAATTTAACATTTTGGCTCCATTAAGAATATGAATAGATAAGCCATTGTCTGGGGAAAATAAATTATAGCACATATATCTAACAAGGAACTTGTATCCAGAATACATGTACATGGAAACACAGATACACACAGACATACACACACAAAAACATAAACAAAAATTCAACTCAATATAAAAATAGGCAAGATATATAAATGGTAAATAAATGCTTGAAAAATGGACAACCTCATTAGTTATCAGAGAAATTCAAATTAATATCACAACGAGATACCACTTTTACCTACTACAATGATTAAAAGTTTTTTTAAATACTGACAAAAAAGCGTAGTTCTTATTCTGCTTTGAATAAAGATATCAAATTCTTATTAAAATCTTTGACTCTATAGACCATAAATGTTCTTAATTTTGAAACTGAAGTAAACTGACTTTTTCAAACACAAGACTCCATTGTTGCGGGGTTTTGTTTTGGTTTGGTTTTGGTTTTGTTTAGTTTTATTCTCAAGGCTTTTAAAAACCCATTGCAGGAAGTTAAGTGGTTAGCTACTGTTTGCTTCCAGAACCCATCACCCTGTTAGAAATGGTAACCATCCACCCAAACCACCCCTTCTCCATTCCTTTTTCCCTCAGATCCCTTGTGATTTTCTCCATGAATAGGCTCTGATAGATTTAAATAAATCACAGGAACCAGTCCCCTTGGCCAAAATGATCTGTTCAAGAATGGGTAGGTAACCCAATGAGGGCTAATTAGATACACAGGTATGTTTGCTCAGGCTTCCAGAAATCTTATTTTTTTTTCCTCCTCTACAACTGGGATTTGTAAGAGGTAAAACTCAGCCCAACTGCATCCATCTCACAATGTCAAATGGAACCGACCTAAAAATGCCAGCAACTCACTGAGGAAAGCAGAGACAACAGACTCAGAGAATCTGATCCTAATAACTTTATTTAAGCATCTGAATTAAGCCATGTTGGAAGGAAGTTCGTCTTAATCCTAGACTGTCAGTTACATGACCCAATAAATTCCCCTTTCTGTTTAGGCTGGCTCCGTTAAATTTCTTTGGCCAGGAGCCAACTGAATACTAACTAGAACCTGAGAGAAATCTGTCATTGATCCAATGAACAATTGTTGTAGAATTAGATCTTCATTACAAATAGACAAATGGGAAATTCCAAACACCATGTTATTCTTTCTATCTTTTCTGGAATGTTTATGTATCACCAGTACCTCTTCACCAGGAATGAAGTGAATAAAAATATGTACAAAGCAAGTTAATTGGGGAATCATTAGGGAAAATACATTTAGTCTTCAAAAGTGAAATTACCTTGTTAAATTCACCAAAATCGAGGTTCTAGTTCTCATTCTTGGATATCTAGAAAATGAAATAAAATGTATCAGTATATCCCAAAATAATCAGTCTTTCAATGAGCATCAACATCAAACAAATTCACACAAGGCTAATATATGAAATCTAATACCAATTTTGTAATGAATAACTCCATTCATCTAATTTCCAGATGGTCAAGTTCTCTGCTCAGGGCATCTCTTTCCCAATATTAATACAACTGTAATGACAAAATAGTACTTTTTTTTTTTTTGAGAGCATGGAATGAAGCTAAGGGATGGCATAATCTTCAAAGGTTCTCAACCAAAGACAGTAATTCCTCCTGAAAGTATTTAAACTGAACAGTGACTGGCAGTGTTCATGGGGTATTACTGGGGCTTAGTGACCAGGACTTAGCAGGCTGTTCATTGAGAAACACTTAGGTCTGTCCTGAATGAAATACAAATAAATACTTAGTCAGTAGTGAGGCCTGTCAGAATGCACAAATCCCAAGATCAGTGTCCTTTTTTCCTTATAATGCTGGCCTGAGAGGCAATGACAATCTACAAAGAATGAAGACCCCTAGCACACAGCTTGTGGTCTGTGAATATCATTTTATATTAACAGAAACTAGAGGTCCTAAGAGAAATGGCTGATTTCATATCTGGTGCAGGAAATGAACAAGATTAATCTTGACTATCTTGTGCCAGAGAGCAAGAAAACTATCAAAGACTAATGAACTCATGCCAAAGGTACAGAGGAGCCAAACTAAAGGGGCTTCCACTGGCCTAGGATAGAGTAAATGAATGACAAAAAAAAAAAAAGGAAAAAGTAATTACAATGGATTGCAACACATCAAATATATAAGAACCTATAAATTCATGATGATTTTTTTTAATAGAGTTTTTATTTATTTATTTATGGCTGTGTTGGGTCTCCGTTTCTGTGAGAGGGCTTTCTCTAGTTGTGGCAAGCGGGGGCCACTCTTCATCACGGTGCGCGGGCCTCTCACTATCGCGACCTCTCTTGTTGTTGCGCACAGGCTCCAGACGCGCAAGCTCAGTAACTGTGGCTCACAGGCCCAGCTGCTCCGCAGCACGTGGGATCTTCCCAGACCAGGGCTCGAACCCGTGTCCCCTGCATTGGCAGGCAGATTCTCAACCACTACGCCACCAGGGAAGCCCCATGATGATTTTTAAAAGTAAACGTCATTGTTTACTATAATGGACCAACTCAATATTCTGCAAATTAACAAATAAAAGAAAAATATCAAATATTTATCCTGATTTTCCTCTAAAACTTTATTTCAGGGTTACCAAATATTTGATAAGGGTAAGTTCTTTTCCACTGAATGCCTGACAAAAGTAGAGAAGTGATAAAATTTAAAAAATCACCATTTTGCAATTCCAATTTTATTAATAATGGATCTAAGCAATATTCATCAGAGGATTCAAAAACCTAATGGTGCAGTAGAAAATAAGCAGCACCACCTATGTATATTTTGAACTAAAATACTGAAGTTAAATCAAATCAAGTCTTAAGAAAAAATTCATTTACAAAAAAATAGGAAGGTAGATAGCGATTTTTAAAAGTCCTCTCAGGAAAAGATAATCAGCCAAATTCATAATGTGGGGCATTCTATAGGACAAATGACCTGGTTTCGGTAAAAAACAGATAAATAAAAAATCAGAAACAGAGAGAGAAAAGGAAAAAGACTATTACTGAATAAAAGAGAATTAAAAGGCTTAACAATCAAATGTGATGTGAGGCTCTTGTTTGCATCTTGTTTTGAACAAACCCATTGTTAGATAATTTTCAGACAGGGAAACTTGAAAATGGCTTGTGTATTAATATTAAGAAATAGTTGCTAACTTTTTCAGGAATAATAATGTCATGATGAGTACATAAAAATTCATTGTCGGGCTTCCCTGGTGGCGCAGTGGTTGAGAGTCTGCCTGCCAATGCAGGAGACGCGGGTTCGAGCCCTGGTCTGGGCGGATCCCACATGCCGCGGAGCAGCTCGGCCCGTGAGCCACAATTACTGAGCCTGTGCGTCTGGAGCCTGTGCTCGGCAACAAGAGGCCGCGATAGTGAGAGGCCCGTGCACCGTGATGAAGAGTGGCCCCCGCCTGCCACAACTAGAGAAAGCCCTCGCACAGAAATGAAGATCCAACACAGCCATACATACATACATACATACATACATAAAAAGAATGTAAGCAGACAAGAATAGCATTCAAAAAAAAAAAAAAGTTCGTTGATTTAAAAAAAAAAATTCATTGTCAATTAGTGAAGCATACTGAATGATTTAGGAGGGAACTAACTGTTGGGTCACAACTTGGGTAGTTTCCTCTGTGAAATATAAAACTGGACCTGGTACATAGAAATATAAAACTGGACCTGGACAAGAAGAGACAAAAGAAAGAGGCCACTCCAGATTGGTAGGTGGTGATTTTAATAAGCAAGGGAACGTACATACGAGGCTTGTCTTGGGCGACCTCAAGATGGGTAGATCTACACACCCACCTGCCAGAATCTTAAGTTTATATAGAAGCCTTAACTGGTTTAGTCATGTATTTAGTCCTCCTAGTGTAGGCGTGGTGGGCAGAACATACACTCCAAGGTCAAGGCAGGGCATGAAGAGGCTCCAATTGAGCCTCCTGCTCGCCAGTCAATGCGTGGTCACGTCTTCTCAATGACCTCCTCCAACAATATCATGATGGCTAGCATGCTCTAAAATACTCCAGAAAAATTAGAAATGTGTAAACGGGGAATAGAAGGATCAGAACTGGCAAAATGTTGATCATTAGTGACATCAGTTTATTATCTTACTTATACTTTTGTGTATGTCATTCTTCATAAAATGTTTTTTAAAAGAAGAAACTACTAGAGACACATAGCCACAGTTGTTTCTCTGAGTTCTATTTCGATAAATAATTTCGTTAGGTAGGTTTATACGGATTAAGCTCTTCATGGCAGTGTAATTCTTTCAGCTGCTCAGGACAAGAACCTAGAGATCGTCCTTGACTCCATTTATTCTTTCATGCCCCACATCAACTCCATCCACAAATCTTGGCTCTACTCCTCCTCCCACGCACTGCATCTGTCTTTGTCACCAGCAAAGCCCATTAACAATTCCCAGGAAATAAAAATAGAATCTGGGTAATAATATAAAGTCTAACCTTTTTTTTTCCCTTTGTGCTTATTCTTGTTTCACTTGCCCACAGGGTGCTGCGTGCAGAGGCCTAGCACCCGTTACTTCAGACCAGAGCTCCTAGTGAGAAATGGCTGCCCCAGCCCTTCAGCTCCATGGGCGGTGTGCAGAAGCGCTGCACACGACACCTTAGTTCAAGACGGCAGCCATGGGGCGTGTGCACAAGTGCCACCCACGCAAGACACCTCATTTCTTCATGGCAGCAGCGGGCTGTGCGCAGAGACACTGTACCCAGTACTGCAATCTGGAGCCTGAGCAGCGCGGCTGCGCGGGACTCTTAAGAACCCGCCCCTTTTCGGCTGCAGAGATCCCCGTAAAGCAGCCCCACCCATGGCCCTTGGGGAGAGCAGGTACTGTAGAGCCAGAGCTTGTACCTCTCCATTCTTTATTTATTTATTTTTTAATTAATTGATTTATTTATTTTTGGCTGTGTTGGGTCTTCGTTTCTGTGCGAGGGCCTTCTCTAGTTGCGGCAAGTGGGGGCCACTCTTCATCGCGGTGCGCGGGCCTCTCACTATCGCGGCCTCTCCTGTTGGGAGCACAGTCTCCATACGCACAGGCTCAGTAGTTGTGGCTCACGGGCCCAGTTGCTCCGCGGCACGTGGGATCTTCCCAGACCAGGGCCCGAACCCGTGTCCCCTGCATTGGCAGGCAGATTCTCAACCACTGCGCCACCAGGGAAGCCCCCCTCTCCATTCTTTGATCAAAGAATAAAACTTTCCTTTGCTTCTGAACCGAACTCAGTCTCACTTGATTGCCTTGAAGGGCATCAGGCAGAGGACACTTGTTGCGGCCCAACTGGAAAGGGTTGGTAACATCTTTTTCCAAGTTACACTGTCCTCTCCTCTAATTATTACAAAAACTTCCTAATTGGCATAGCTGCTTCTATCTTTCTGCTCTTTTGGTTTATTCTCAACAGAGCAGCCTGAAGGGTTCTGTTGAACCTCGGTCAGGTCATTCCTTTGCTTATCACCTCTGCCACTGCCGTGGCACAAACCTACAGCCAATAATCTCATCTCACTCAGATTAAAAGGAAATGTCCTTAATAAGCCTACAGGTTTCTATGTGATCTGGACCACCACTGTCTCCTGTTACTCTCCTCTTCACTCACTTGATTCCAGCCAGACTGTCCTCCTCATTATTTCTCAAACGTAACAGTACATTCCAGTCTCAGGGTCTTTGCATTTGCTGTTCCCTCTACCAGGCATACACTTCTCCCACATATCTGTAGGGCTTGTTCCCTCACTTCTTTTAGGACTTTGTTCAAATGTCACTTTCCCATAATTCCCTTTTTAAAATTAAAATCTCTATTCCTCTTCAATTTTCTCACAATCATGTAACATATATATATTGAACTTATTTATATTATATATTTCTGTATCCTTTATTTTCCATGAGAGATTTATGACTCTTTAAGTTCACTACTAGATCCCCAGCACTCAGAAGAGTGTCTGGCACATAGTAAGAATTCAAAAATTATTTGCTGACTAAATAAATTAAGCTACTATTCCAATAGCATTACTGGCCTTAGAGGTTCATTATCCTCCCAAGTGTGTTACCTTGACTAGTTTAAACCATCAGGGGGAAAACTCACTTCTTTCATCATTCACTCAGTCTTTCAAAATACATTTACTGAGTTCCTTCTATGAATTAGGAACTGAAAATACAATAATTAATAAGATAAATGTTTTCCACTCTCCTATAATCATCTCCCAGCTCTTAGGGAAGGAGGGATACTTCACTGTCATCCTATGTTTAGTCTATATAGATATTCAATCAGTTATTCCAGACTCTAGGGCAAATCTTCATAAAACAGAGTTATAGGGTACTATGTGATATGGATCCCCTCTGGATTTGGGCAGGCTTTGAGGGAAGTGTGGGGCTGGTTGGGGTCCCAAAGCCAATTGCCTCCGGTCATTAGACTGTTCTTCTGGGCTCTTCCAAGAGCAGCCCAAGAGGAGTGGGGTATGACAGTATTCCACATGGTCTTCTCAGGTGGTGAGCACTCCCAGCACTTACTGTTGTGCCCTAATGCTCTTGTGTGGAGCCCAGGAGTAACTCTGCAACCTGGACAAAAGGGAGGTATTACTGCTAGAGGCACTTAAAGAGAACCACACACAACAGCAACCCAACCTACAGCCAATTGGGGGAACTCCTCGTGAGTACAGGTCCATGCAGTGGCTAATAGCTGAAGTCTTCATAAAATCCAGGTATTTCTGACTGTTCGTGCCTTTCTAGTGATGTCCAGGCTCACATAGGCCGCTCTAACAATGTATGCACATTCTGCAAGTGAGAGCTCCATCATTATTTTTAAATATTTAGATTTGAGATCATTTTTCATTATCACAAAAATTTCAGCATTGCATTTTTCAATGAAAGAAAGAAATACTGGTTATATACTGTAAATCTAATTTTAACTGTTATAAATTTTTGAATTGCTGTAACAATGGTTTAAAATTTATTACATATTTGTGGGAAGAAATTTTCTTGTTGATAATGACTATCAAAACTTTGAAGACATCATCATTTAAAGTCTTAATCACAAATTATTGGTCATTTCAAGTATAAAATCTTAATAAAAATTATAGTTATGTTCACTGAAACAAGATCAAGTTTCTCATTTGAAATTTCAAGATTTTACATGAATGTTTTCTTCCAATTAAAGATCTAGTATTTTTTCTAACATTCTGCTTTATAAAAAGATGTAATCGGGACTTCCCTGGCGGGCCAGTGGTTGAGACTTCACCTTCCAATGCAGGGGGTGTGGGTTCAATCTCTGGTCAGGGTGCTAAGATCCCACATGTCTCGCAGCCAAAAAACCAACAAATAAAACAGAAGCAGAGGACCTTCAGGATGGCAGAGGAGTAACACGTGGAGATCACCTTCCTCCCCACAAATACATCAGAAATACATCTACATGTGGAACAACTCTTACAGAATACCTACTGAACGTTGGCAGAAGACCTCAGACTTCCCAAAAGCTGTGTGGCTGACAGGGTCTTCGTTCTCCAGCCAGCTGTCATGCCTGAGCCTCTGAGGTGGGAGAACCGAGTTCAGGACATTGGACCACCAGAGACCTCCCAGCCCCACGTAATATCGATCAGCAAGAGCTCTCCAGGAGATCTCCGTCTCAACGCTAAGATCCAGCTCCACTAAACGACCAGCAAGCTCCAGTGTTGGACACCCTATGCCAAACAACTAGCAAGACAGGAACACAACCCCACCCATTAGCAGAGAGGCTACCTAAAATCATTATAAGGTCACAGACACCCCAAAACACACCACCAGATGCAGTCCTGCCCACCAAAAAGACAAGATCTAGCCTCATCCACCAGAACATAGGCACCAGTCCCCTCCACCAGGAAGCCTACACAACACACTGAACCAACCTTACCCACTGAGGGCAGACACAAAAAACAACGGGAACTACAAACCTACAGCCTGTGAAAAGGAGACCCCAAACACAGTAAATTAAGCAAAACGAGAAGACAGAGAAATACACAGCAGATGAAGGAGCAAAGTAAAAACCCACCAGATCAAACAAATGAAAAGGAAATAGGCAGTCTACCTGAAAAAGAATTGAGATTAATGATAGTAAAGATGATCCAAAATCTTGGAAATAGAATGGGAAAATACAAGAAATGATTAATAAGGACTTAGAAGAACTAAAGAGCAAACAAACAATGATGAACAACACAACAAATAAAATTAAAAATTCTCTAGAAGGAATCAATAGCAGAATAACTGAGGCAGAAGAACAGATAAGTGACCTGGAAGGTAAAATAGTGGAAATAACTACCGCAGTGCAGAATAAAGAAAAAAGAATGAAAAGAATGGAGGACAGTCTCAGAGACTTCTGGGACAATATTAAACACAACAACATTCGAATTATAGGGGTCCCAGAAGAGGAAGAGAAAAAGAAAGGAACTGAAAAAATATTTGAAGAGATTATAGTTGAAAACTTCCCTAATATGGGAAAGGAAGGAGTCAACCAAGTCCAGGAAGGACAGAGAGTCCCACACAGGATAAATCCAAGGAGAAACATGCCAAGACACATATTAATCAATCTATCAAAAATTGAATACAATGAAAAAATATTAAAAGCAACAAAGGAAAAGCAACAAATAACATACAAGGGAATCCCCAAATAAATATTATTTGGTGTAAATATTTATGCACCAAACATAGGAGCACCTCAACACATAAGGCAAATGCTAACAGCCGTAAAAGGGGAAATCAAGAGTAACACAATAATAGCAGGGGATTTAACACCCCACTTTCATCAATGGGCATATCAACCAAAATGAAAATAAATAAGGAAACACAAGCTTTAAATGATACATTAAACAATATGGATTTGATATTTATAGGAAATTCCATCCAAAAACAACAGAATACACTTTCTTCTCAAGTGCTCATGGAACATTCTCCAGGACAGACCATACCTTGGAGCACAAATCAAGCCTTGGTAAATTAAATAAAATTGAAATCATATCAAGTATGTTTTCCGACCACAACACTATGAGACTAGATATCAATTACAGGAATAAAACTGTACAAAACTACAAACACATGGAGGCTAAACAATACACTACTAAATAACCAAGAGATCACAGAAGAAATCAAAGAGGAAGTCAAAAAATACCTAGAAACAAATGACAACGAAAACACAATGACCCAAAACCTATGGGATGCAGCAAAGACAGTTCTAAGAGGGAAGTTTATAGCAATACAATCCTACCTCAAGAAACAAGAAACATCTCAAATAAACAACCTAACCTTACACCTAAAGCAATTAGAGAAAGAAGAACAAAAAAACCCAAAGTTAGCCGAAGGAAAGAAATCATAACGATAAGATCAGAAATAAATAAAAAAGAAATGAAGGAAATGATAGCAAAGATCAATAAAACTAAAAGCTGGTTCTTTGAGAAGATGAACAAAAGTAAAAACCATTAGCCAGACTTATCAAGAAAAGAAGGGAGAAGACTCAAATCAACAGAATTAGAAATGAAAAAGGAAAAGTAACAACTGACACCACAGAAATACAGAGGATCATGAGAGATTATCACAAGCAGCTATATGCCAATAAAATGGACAACCTGAAAGAAATGGACAGATTCTTAGAAAAGCACAACTTTCTGACACTGAACCAGGAAGAAATAGAAAATATAAACAGACCAATCACAAGCACTGAAATTGAAACTGTGAATAAATATCTTCCAACAAACAAAAGCCCAGGACCAGATGGCTTCACAGGCAAATTCTATCAAACATTTAGAGAAGAGCTAACACCTATCCTTCTCAAACTCTTCCAAAATATAGCAGAGGGAGGAACCCTCCCAAACTCATTCTATGAGGCCACCATCACCCTGATAACAAAACCAGACAAAGATGTCACAGAGAAAGAAAACTAGAGGCCAACATCACTGATGCACATAGATGCAAAAATCCTCAACAAAATACTAGCAAACAGAATCCAACAGCACATTAAAAGGATCATACACCATGATCAAGTGGGGTTTATCCCAGGGATACAAGGATTCTTCAATATATGCAAATCAATCAATGTGATACACCATATTAACAAATTGAAGGATAAAAACCATATGATCATCTCGAGATGCAGAAAAAGCTTTCCACAAAATTCAACACCCATTTATGATAAAAAAAACTCTCCAGAAAGTAGGCATAGAGGGAACTTACCTCAACATAATAAAGGCCATATATGACAAACCCACAGCCACATCATTCTCAATGGTGAAAAACTGAAACCATTTCTTCTAAGATCAGGAACAAGACAAGGTTGCCCACTCTCACCACCATTATTCAACATAGTTTTGGAAGT
The DNA here is from genome assembly GCF_028023285.1 of Balaenoptera ricei. Lineage (NCBI taxonomy): Eukaryota > Metazoa > Chordata > Mammalia > Artiodactyla > Balaenopteridae > Balaenoptera > Balaenoptera ricei. Next base: position 74,031,119 of record NC_082651.1, on the reverse strand, counting down.
TTTAGCCACAGCAATCAGAGAAGAAAAGAAATAAAAGGAATCCAAATCAGAAAAGAAGTAAAACTGTCACTGTTTGCAAATGACATGATACTATACATAGAGAATCCTAAAGATGCTACCAGAAAACTACTAGAGCTAATCAATGAATTTGGTAAAGTAGCAGGATACAAAATTTATGCACAGAAACCTCTTGCATTCCTATACACTAATGAGGAAAAACCTGAAAGAGAAATCAAGGAAACACTCCCATTTACCACTGCAACAAAAAGAATAAAATACCTAGGAATAAACCTACCTAAGGAGACAAAAGACTTGTATGCAGAAAACTATAAGACACTGATGAAAGAAATTAAAGGTGATACCAACAGATGGAGAGATATACCATGTTCTTGGATTGGAAGAATCAACATTGTGAAAATGACTATACTACCCAAAGCAATCTACAGATTCAGTGCAATGCAATCCCTATCAAACTACCAATGGCATTTTTCACAGAACTAAAACAAAAAAATTTCACAATTTGTATGGAAACACAAAAGACCCTGAATAGCCAAAGCAATCCTGAAAAGAAAAACGGAGGTGGAGGAATCAGGCACCCTGACTTCAGACTATACTACAAAGCTACAGTAATCAAGAGAGTATGGTACTGGCACAGAAACAGAAATGTAGATCAATGGAACAGGATAGAAAGCCCAGAGATAAACCCTCGCACATATGGTCACCTTATCTTTGATAAAGGAGGCAAGAATATACAATGGAGAAAAGACAGCCTCTTCAATAAGTGGTGCTGGGAAAACTGGACAGCTACATGTAAAAGAATGAAATTAGAACACTCCCTAACACCATACACACAAATAAACTCAAAATGAATTAAAGACCTAAATGTAAGTCCATACACTATAAAACTCTTAGAGGAAAACACAGGCAGAACACTCTATGACATAAATCACAGCAAAACCCTTTTTGACCTACCTCCTAGAGAAATGGAAATAAAAACAAAAATAAACAAATGGGACCTAATGAAACTTCAAAGCTTTTGCACAGCAAAGGAAAACATAAACCAGACGAAAAGACAACCCTCAGAATGGGAGAAAATATTTGCAAATGAAGCAACTGACAAACGATTCATCTCCAAAATTTACAAGCAGCTCATGCAGCTCAATATCAAAAAAACAAACAACCCAATCTAAAAATGGGCAGAAGACCTAAAAAGAGATTCTTAAAAGAAGATATACAGATTGCCAACAAACACATGAAAGGATGCTCAACATCACTAATCATTAGAGAAATGCAAATCAAAACTACAATGAGGTATCACCTCACACCAGTCAGAATGGCCATCATCAAAAAATCTACAAACAATAAATACTGGAAAGGGTATGGAGAAAAGGAAACCCTCCTACACTGTTGGTGGGAATGTAAATTGATACAGCCACTATGGAGAACAGTATGGAGGGTCCTTAAAAAACTAAAAATAGAACTACCATACGACCCAGCAATCCCACTGCTGGGCATATACCCTGAGAAAACCATAACTCAAAAAGAGTCATGTACCCCAATGTTCACTGCAGTACTATTTACAGTACCCAGGACATGGAAGCAACCTAAGTGTCCATTGACAGATGAATGGATAAGATGTGACCCATATATACAATGGAATATTACTCAGCCATAAAAAGAAACGAAATTGAGTTATTTCGTTTCGTATTTGAGGTGGATGGACCTAGAATCTGTCATACAGAGTGAAGTAAGTCAGAAAGAGAAAAAAAAATAACATATGCTAACACATATATATGGAATCTAAAAAAAAAAAATGGTTCTGAAGAACATAGTGGCAGGACAGGAATAAAGACGCAGACATAGAGAATGGACTTCAGGACACGGGGTGGGCAAAGAGTAAGCTGGGATGATGTGAGAGAGTGGCATGGACATATATACACTACCAAATGTAAAACAGCTAGTGGGAAGCAGCCACATAGCACAGGGAGATCAGCTAGGTGCTTTGTGACCACCTAGAGGGGTAGGATAGGAAGGGTGGGAGGGAGACGCAAGAGGGAGGGCATATGGGGATATAAGTATACATATAGCTGATTCACTTTGTTATACAGCAGAAACTAACACAATGATGTAAAGCAATTATACTCCAATAAAGATGTGAAAAACGAAAAACAGAAGCAATATTGTAATAGTTTCAATAAAAGACTTTAAAAATTATCCACATCAAAAAAATCTTAAAAAAAAAATTAAAGATGTAATTATTTTCATCACCATGCCTTATATAGTTACTCCCAAATTTTTTCTGATTTACCCCCAGGAAATATTATCATTTTCTACATGTGGTTTGACATAAAAAAAAAAAAAAGTTGATATGTATTCCACTTTGGAAACTTGTATGCCATGGGTGAATCAGTTGTCCTCTTATATACAAACCTTTTCAGACAGCCAAGATTTCCAAATGGCATTTCAAACCTCATTCTCTCATGGTTGATTCCTGTGCAGACAGACACAAGCACTGGTGACAGGAATAGCCTCCCTGCCCTATCACTCAATTCCTCAGTTCCTCAGAATGAGATCAATAAGACTTCATTCTTTTGAAGGAAAAATTATACCATTGTCTTGGAATGTCATTAAAGACAGTATGTGAGTTCACTAAGAGGATGTGTTGATGGTGTAGATTTCCAGTCCAAGTTAGAATGACTGCTTCAGGGTCGAAGAAGTGAGCTAAAATTATCCCAATTTATACCAGAATGACATTTGCCACAATTATTATAGTATATAAGCTTAAGCCATAGGAAGAGAGTATGGTTAAAATCACCATTGCCATCTTTGATATGTTGAATATCTTTTAGGCTCATTTACCTTTTTTTCTAAAGAACTTAGAACTTTAGCCCCTAAGGGTTACCTTTATTAATAATGGGTTTGACTGCGTAATTATCAAAACAGTGTATAATCAAAGCTGTTGCCTCAGCATGATCAGACAGCTATGCAATTTACTGCCTATGTGATAGCAGCTGTTTTCCCATTTGTGTGTGTTTCTTTTCTATTCAGCAATGGAAGGGCCTAGTGTAACCATAAGTGAGGCTTTATCTGCTGCATATCCATCATCACTCTGGCTTATTCCAAGAAGAGATCTATGCATGGCATAAAAGGATATTTTTCTAAGTATTAAGACAAATGTTAACACTTGGAAAATAATAATTATATTTAGAAAAATTAAAATCATGCAAATGCTGATGATAATGGGTGTGGAAAGTGGAGGCCAGGACTCTGTTTCCATTGCCTTCATAGCCCCCCCTAATATAAGGTTAGGCTTTATCCCTAGAAAAAAATCTCATAACTGTTTATTGGTTTGAGTGAATAAAAGATATAAAATGTCTTTAATATTCATAGCATTCATCACTGGTACATTAAGAAGAGCACAAGGCTTTATTGATATTGAATCTTTGGTCAGGCATGAGGAACAGGTGTGAACAGTAAGTATGCTATAACTCTATGATCTGATGAAACCTTAGCTAAGAGCCTGTTCTCCCAGACCTATGGTTTCCATGCAAAGCTATATGCTGTGGTTTCATTTTTAAAAATTATTTCCTGCTGCAGAAATTCATTGCGAAGTTGAGTTTATAGGGAGAACATGTAGCAAACTGTTGAGTGCTTCAGTCTGGAAGCATCATAGGTTGTAAACACTATGTTTGTAATGATGCTGACGCTAGCTCTGTTGTGTCTGGATAGAGGAAGGCACTCTGTTACTCTGTCAAATGCCTCACACACATTCTCATTTAATCCTCGGAATGCTTTTACTATTGTAACCCAGTCTTACTAATGAGGAAAATAAGGCTTAGCATCTGAACCAAGTATGTCTGACTCTAAATGCCATGCTCTAACCCCTTGGCTCACTGCTTCTTAACAAACACACATTAATGTCCCTACATTTTACACATCAGATCTAGAAAAGATTTCTCACTCATTTCTGTGATAATGAAAAATGATCTCAAATCTAAATTTCAAACTTTTTGGGAAAAAAAGTATCATTTTTGTTGCTTTATAGGCTTGAATTAATTATTTGTTAAATTATAAAATCATTTTTTTTCCCTTTGGAAACCTGTATACTAATATTTAGAGCCAATTTGAAGACAATGAAGATTTGGGTATTCTAATATATATTTGAAGAATTATTAAACACTGATCACTGTGATTGTAACCACTATGAGAAAAGAGGATACCCACAGCCAGACAGGTCAAGAATGAGTTTTCCAGGTCATTGGCTCGGCCCAGAACTGCCTTGGTGAATCATGTTTCACACAGCCTCTCAATGCTGAGCTAGCATCTATGTACATCAAAGCTGTGGTCAGAATGGCTAATTCATGCGCTAAGCCCAAATGTCAAGATTTGTTAAACACATATTCCTTTAGAAAACTACCTAACCGAACCCACTGGAAGAAAAGTGATAGAACAAATTATTTGTCTACGTTCGCATCTAGGTGTTTTAATTTATTGCTGTGAGTAGTAGCGAAACTTTTATTGTTTGCCTATGGCAGAGTAATAGCCTACCTGAGGAAAGGATGAAGGTCTATTCCTGAGAGTCTTCAAGAACAGGCATGTAAAGAAATGAGTGAGATTGCTAAAGTTTCTAGTAGTATACGATACAGAGGCTAATAAAGTAGCCCTCCAGTATTCCCTAACCATATTGAATAGGAATGCATTATGAATGAGTAAATCAGCAGCTTAATGATATAAAGGCTTTCAATGTATCAATACTGCTGTTCATTATTAATCTCTCTGCTCCTTTTCCCCACCCTTCTTTTTCCTTCTCTTCACTCTAATGAGGAATGTCTCATGACGACAAGTGTAATAATCCCTGCCACTACCACCAGAACATACACACCTTCTTTTTTCCTTAGAGTGGAATAAGGAGACTTATAGATCCAAAGGCAAAAATCTGCCTCTCACTCTCGTCGTCTCTTTTCTTCACCCAGTTCCACTCAACCAACAACAAGAGAGCACGTGCTGGACTGCTCACAGTGACGTGCATTTGCTGAACCAACAACGCCATTCTTCACACTTTTTATAGTCCCATAAAAATTAGTAGTGTTTGGACAGTCATAACATGACAACGTGGGAATCCTGCTACCATCTCTCCCAGATTTTACTCATATAAGGAAAGGGAAAAAAAATTACAAACATTAACTAAAAGGATGCTTATAATATGATAGAGTGTCACTTATATGTACCACAACATATTACTGGGGTTAACGTGAGACTCTCATATAAAGTTTATGCAGCTGTCATCTTTGTCTTCCACATCCTTTCCACAGTCAGTGGCTTCTATGTACTCTGGATAGATAACCTCCAACATAATTATACTTGAAATGTTCAGAGACACAGAAACTGATATTTGGCTACAACCCTTGATTTTCCTGAGACCTAGAAGCTCAGTGAGAAAAACTCAAATCCTATACCCTTCAGTTAAGCTAAAGCCTTATACAGACATGTCTGATGGAACAAGATAGGCATGCAAGGTCATGGCAGAAAAGAACATAAGGCCCCAAGATAAAATCATTACAATTTGTAAGTGAGTTGGAAAGACAGGACTTCACAAGAGTGCTTGGACATTGGAAAGAACTAGTTAAGTGTTCGCATTTTTTCATAGAACCCTTTCTAAAATAGATTTACATAAAGCTGCTTTTGAAACAATGAATTCACTGATTTTTGAATGGGGTTTTAGTTACTTTGACGTGTTTTTGTTCTGAGAACACCTCCAGGCCTCTTCTGAACTTTAGAGCCCATGGATGTTTTTCCCTTTACTTAGTGCTAATACATGGGCATTTATTGGTTAATTAATTAATTGATTTCTACTTTTTATAGGTGTTGGACAAGGAGTTATTTAACTGACCAATCTCTTACTTTATTGAGGAATCCATCTCTCTAATTCTGATCACTCACAGGCTCTCTCAGCCCATATTTAAAGAGGAAAAAATGAAATGACCTGTGTAGTTACATTTGAAACTGTTCTTTCTAGGGGTATGATTTGAAGACATGTGATACAAAGCAAGTAAAGTATTGAGGACATTGTAAGCACATGGAAGTAGGGTATAAAAACACTGGTTGGATTATTATAATATTAGCCTAGCTTTGAGTCAGTTTCCTAAGTTCCCGTTGGATCTTGACAGGGTTTCTGCAGGCATGTAAACTATTCCCTGGGTACAAATTAAATACTCCCAAGGCTACATTCACTTTCTCAGTCTTCTGTGGAAGGAATTCATTAAATTGGACTTCTCCACTAGACTGAGAGACTGAATGTAGTTTCCTTAAATGCTCTTTAAGTAAAGGAAAAATGACTTTTAAAAAGTGTATTGATTCAGCAACCAAAATCAAAACCATTTCTGAATCTGTTTACAGAAAGAATAAGCAGAGGGCCCTTTGTCTGCTGAATATCTCATTCTGGCTCCAGATTTCTAACCTACAGTCATATAGCTCTGGAGAAGGCAAGCCTGAGTAAAGAATTTTAAGAAGAATTTGATGGCATGGAGCATGATGATGTTTACCTATCCCTATTTTCCTATGTAACACATCCACAGTGGAATGGTGCCTGGATAGGGCAGAAAGAAGTTGAAAAATAAGGACACAGAGCAGTTATGAGGAAATCAGTAAAATACATGGAAACAAGACTATTATGGGTTTCCAAGTTAGTTGCAAATCCCTCAATGAATAGGCAGGTCTAGCAAAATATTAAACCCAGGTTAGGAGAGTAGCCATCCTCTAATTACAAATATACCTCTTCTGCAAACAGACTTTAAAAAGAGAAAGAAAAGGGTCATCCAAGGTCTTGAAAAGAAGGCAAAGACGGTAATAAAAAAAGATGGTAAGCAGAGCTTCACTGTATCTGAAGAAAGGCACTTAGAGGCCACTGGGTGTTGAAATAGGGCTGTGACCTTCCAACATGAACATGGAAGTAAATTGATAGGGGGAAAAAAGGGAAATGTGAACACTGTTGAAGGGAGACTTGCCAAGAAATCTGAGGACTTTCAGGACCAATAGTAATTACACATAAAAACTACTAAGGTTCTGGCGTTGCACCCAACTTCCTTTCAAAGTAACCTTTGAAGACCTGCACATGGGGAATGATGCAGGCAGTACTAGCAACTTAGAGTAAGATTAGGCGTGGGACAAATTTTAGGAAAATTTGCTGTAAACTTTAGTAGAAATATAAACAGGCAAAGAAAAGGGAAGGAAAGGAAAGGAAAAAGGAAAGGACTGAAAGTTAACACAGGATTGTCTCCTGAGTTAAAGTTCTATGCCTCGGAAATAAGTGGGGCTTTGTCAAGATAATGCTCGAAATCTAACCAATAAAAGCATCTTACAGTATAAGCATCTACTTTGACCCAGGACGTCTACTTACAGGATTAGTGACTAAGGACACATTTTAAAATGTAGAAAATATTTTATACACACATATATTTACCAGAGGATTATCTATAATTGTGAAACCCAAACATCCAACCATAGGCAGATAGTTAAATGAATGAGATTTTCTGAAGACTTGAAAATGAGATTTAAACATCCAGGCAACAACATGAAACAATGTTGTTACAATTAAAATGCAGGTTGTAATATATAGATATATATATTTTTAATCAGTATTTTGAAAAATCCTAAGCATAAAAAAAAAAACTATTTAAAGAAAAGTCACAAATAGTCAAAATTCTTGCATTTGGGTTTGTAGGATGATGCCAACATCATTCTCCTCTTTCCCTTCCTCTTCTGATTTCTCATCTTCTACTTCATCAATATAATCTCCAAGTTTTATTTAATACGCTTATATTATTCTTTAAATGATTAAAAACAGTAGGGTACAGGTAAAAGCCCATCTGAGGTTTTTCCTACAGGAAATAGTTTAAGATGGTGATTCTCAACTTAAGCGTGTGTCAGAATTACCTAATGTCCATGATTCTGTAGTTCTGGGGCAGGAGTGAAAATTTCGCATTTTTCACATGTTCCCAGATGATACTGATGCTGCTAACATAGGGATGACACTTTGAGAACTACTGCTCTTATAGAAATGTTAACATTCATTCATTGTGAATCTCAAGATTTTACCCATCTATCCAATCATTCCACCAGAAGGCTCTACTCATGTGATACAGTATAGCAAAATTGACTCTACAATAATATGACTTAAAATTTTGCCCTTGACTTTTATCCAAGGTCAAATTAAATATGACACTTTTCTTTTTCTTGGAGAGGGCAACTGAGGCCATTATTTTATGTGTTCCAAGTTGCCTTTTAAAAGGCTCATGTTGAGACAGCCTCATCCACCAGAGGGCAGACAGCAGAAGCAAGAGAACTACAATCCTGCAGCTTGTGGAACAAAAACCACATTCACAGAAAGACAGACAAGATGAAAAGGCAGAGGGCTATGTACCAGATGAAGGAACAAGATAAAACCCCAGAAAAACAACTAAATGAAGTGGAGATAGGCAACCTTCCAGAAAAAGAATACAGAATAATGATAGTGAAGATGATCCAGACCTCGGGAAAATAATGGAGGCAAAGATTGAGAAGATGCAAGAAATGTGTAACAAAGACCTAGAAGAATTAAAGAACAAACAAACAGAGATGAACAATACAATAATTGAAATGAAAAATATACTAGAAAGAATCAATAGCAGAATAACTGAGGCACAAGAACAGATAAGTGACCTGGAAGACAGAACGGTGGAATTCACTGCTCCTGAACAGAATAAAGCAAAAAGAATGAAAAGAAATGAAGACAGCCTAAGAGACCTCTGGGACAACATTAAAGGCAACAACATTCACATTATAGGGGATCCAGAAGGAGAAGAGAGAGAGAAAGGACCAGAGAAAATATTTGAAGAGATTATAGTCAAAAGCTTCCCTAACATGGGAAAGGAAATAGCCACCCAAGTCCAGGAAGTGCAGAGAGTCCCATACAGGATAAACCCAAGGAGAAACAAGCCGAGACACATAATAATCAAATTGGCAAAAATTAAAGACAAAGAAAAATTATTGAAAGCAGCAAGGGAAAAATGACAAATAACATACAAGGGAACTCCCATAAGGTTAACAGCTGACTTCTCAGCAGAAACCCTACAAGCCAGAAGGGAGTGGCATGATATACTTAAAGTGATGTAAGAGAAGAACCTACAACCAAGATTACTCTACCCGGCAAGGATCTCATTCAGATTCAATAGAGAAACCAAAAGCTTTACAGACAAGCAAAAGCTAAGAGGATTCAGCACCACCAAACCACCTCTACAACAAATGCTAAAGGAACTTCTCTAAATAGGAAACAAAAGACAAGAAAAGGACCTACAAAAACAAACCCAAAACAATTCAGAAAATCGTCATAGGAATATACATATCGATAATTACCTTAAATGTCAATGGATTAAATGCTCCAACCAAAAGACACAGGCTTGCTGAATGGATACAAAAACAAGACCCATCTATATGCTGTCTACAAGAGACCCACTTCAGACCTAGGGACACATACAGACTGAAAGTGAGGGGATGGAAAAAGATATTCCATGCAAATGGAAATCAAAAGAAAGCGAGAGTAGCAATACTCATATCAGATAAAATAGACTTTAAAATACAGAATGTTACAAGAGACAAGGAAGGGCACTACATAATGATCAAGGGATCAATCCAAGAGGAAGTTATAACAATTATAAATATATATGCACCCAACATAGGAGCACCTCAATACATAAGGCAACTGCTAACAGCTATAAAAGAGGAAATTGAGAGTAACACAAAAAATAGTGGGGGACTTTTAACACCTCACTTACACCAATGGACAAATCATCCAAAATGAAAACAAATAAGGAAAGACAAGCTTTAAATGGCACAACAGACCAGATAGATTTAATTGATATTTATAGGACATTCCATCCAAAAACAGCAGATTACACTTTCTTCTCAAGTGTGCACAGAACATTCTCCAGGATAGATCACATCTTGGGTCACAAATCAAGCATCAGTAAATTGAAGAAAACTGAAATCATATCAAGCATCTTTTCTGACTACAACGCTATGAGATTAGAAATCAATTACAGGCAAAAAAACGTAAAAAACACAAACACATGGAGGCTAAACAATACGTTACTAAATAACAAAGAGATCACTGAAGAAATCAAAGAGGCAATCAAAAAATACCTAGAGACAAATGACAATGAAAACACGATGATCCAAAAGCTATGGGATGCAGCAAAAGCAGTTCTAAGAGGGAAGTTTATAGCGATACAATCCTACATCCAGAAACAAGAAAAATGTCAAATAAAGAATCTAACCTTACACCTAAAGGAACTAGAGACAGAAGAACAAACAAAACCCAAAGTTAGTAGAAGGAAAGAGGTCAAAAGATCACAGGACAAATAAATGAAATAGAAACAAAGAAAACAGTAGCAAAGATCAATAAAACTAAAAGCTGGTTCTTTGAGAAGATAAACAAAATTGATAAACTTTTAGCCAGACTCAACAAGAAAAAGGGAGAGGACTCAAATCAATAAAATTAGAAATGAAAAAGGAGAAGTTACAATGGACACTGCAGAAATACAAAGTATCCTAAGAGACTACTACAAGCAACTCTATGCTAAGAAAATGGACAACCTGGAAGAAATGGACAAATTCTTAGAAAGGTATAACCTTCTAAGACGGAACCAGGAAGAAATAGAAAATATGAACAGACAAATCACAAGTAATGAATTTGAAACTGTGATTTAAAATCTTCCAACAAACAAAAGTCCAGGACCAGATGGCTTCACAGGTGAATTCTATCAAACATTTAGACAAGCGCTAACACCCATCCTTCTCAAACTCTTCCAAAAAATTGCAGAGGAAGGAACACTCCCAAACTCATTCTATGAGGCCATCCATCATCACCCTGAAACCAAAACCAGACAAAGATACTGCAAAAAAAGAAAATTACAGACGAATATCACTAATGAATATAGATGCAAAAATCCTCAACAAAATACTAGCAAGCAGAATCCAACAACACATTAAAAAGATCATACACCATGATCAAGTGGGATTTATCCCACGGATGCAAGGATTCTTCAATATACACAAATCAATCAGTGTGAAAAACCATATTAACAAATTGAAGAAGAAAAACCATATGATCATCTCAATAGATGCAGAAAAAGCTTTTGAGAAAATTCAACACCCATTTATGATAAAAACTCTCCAGAAAGTGGGCATAGAGAGAACCTACCTCAACATAATAAAGGACATATATGACAAACCCTCAGTATGCATCATTCTCAATGGTGAAAAACTGAAAGCACTTCCTCTAAGATCAGGAACAAGACAAGGATGTCCACTCTTGCCACTATTATTCAACATAGTTTTGGAAGTCCTAGCCATGGCAATCAAAGAAGAAAAAGAAATAAAAGGAATACAAATTGGAAAAGAAGAAGTAAAACTGTCACTGTTTGCAGATGACATGATATTATACATAGGGAATCCTAAAGATGCCACCAGAAAACTACTAGAGCTAATCAATGAATTTGGTAAAGTTGCAGGATACAAAATTAATGCACAGAAATCTCTTGCATTCCTATACACTAATGATAAAAATCTGAAAGAGAAATTATGGAAACATTCCCATTTACCATTGCAACAAAAAGAATAAAATACCTAGGAATAAACCTACCTAAGGAGACAAAAGACATGTATGCAGAAAACTATAAGACACTGATGAAAGAAATCAAAGGTGATACAAACAGGTGGAGAGATATACCATGTTCTTGGATTGGAAGAATCAACATTGTGAAAATGACTATACTACCCAAAGCAATCTACAGATTCAATGCAATCCCTATCAAATTACCAATGGCATTTTTTATGGAACTAGAACAAATCATCTTAAAATTTGTATGGAGACACAAAAGACCCCGAATAGCCAAAGCAGTCTTGAGGGAAAAAAACGGAGCTGGAGGAATCAGACTCCCTGACTTCAGACTATACTACAAAGCTACAGTAATCAAGACAATATGGCACTGGCACAAAAACAGAAACATAGATCAATGGAACAAGATAGAAAGCCCAGAGATAAACCCACGCACCTATGGTCAACTAATCTATGACAAAGGAGGCAAGGATATACAATGGAGAAAAGACAGCCTCTTCAATAAGTGGTGCTGGGCAAACTGGACAGCTACATGTAAAAGAATGAAATTAGAACACTCCCTAACACCATACACAAAAATAAACTCAAAATGGATTAGAGACCTAAATATAAGACTGGACACTATAAAACTCTTAGAGGAAAACATAGGAAGAACACTCTTTGACATAAATCACAGCAAGATCTTTTTTGATCCACCTCCTAGAATAATGGAAATAAAAACAAAAATAAACAAATGGGACCTAATGAAACTTCAGAGCTTTTGTACAGCAAAGGAAACCATAAACAAGATGAAAAGACAACCCTCAGAATGGGAGAAAATATTTGCGAATGAATCAACGGACAAAGGATTAATCTCCAAAATATATAAACAGCTCATTCAGCTCAATATTAAAGAAACAAACAACCCAATCCAAAAATGGGCAGAAGACCTAAATAGACATTTCTCCAAAGAAGATATACAGATGGCCAACAAGCACATGAAAAGATGTTCAACATCACTAATTATTAGAGAAATGCAAATCAAAACTACAATGAGGTATCACCTCACAGCAGTTAGAATGGGCATCATTAGAAAATCTACAAACAACAAATGCTGGAGAGGGTGTGGAGAAAAGGGAACCCTCTTGCACTGTTGGTGGGAATGTAAATTGATACAGCCACTATAGAGAACAGTATGGAGGTTCCTTAAAAAGCTAAAAATAGAATTACCATATGATCCAGCAATCCCACTACTGGGCATATACCGAGAGAAAACCATAATTCAAAAAGACACATGCACCCCAATGTTCATTGCAGCACTATTTACAATAGCCAGGTCATGGAAGCAACCTAAATGCCCATCGACAGACAAATGGATAAAGAAGAAGTGGTACATATATACAATGGAATATTACTCAGCCATAAAAAGGAACGAAATTGGGTCATTTGTTGAGACGTGGATGGATCTAGAGACTGTCATACAGAGCGAAGTAAGTCAGAAAGAGAAAAACAAATATCGTATATTAATGCATATATGTGGAATCTAGAAAAATGGTACAGATGAACCGGTTTGCAGAGCAGAAATTGAGACACAGATGTAGAGAACAAACGTATGGACACCAAGGGGGGAAAGCAGCAGGGGGTGGGGGTAGTGGTGGGATGAATTGGGAGATTGGGATTGACATATATACAGTGATGTGTATAAAATTGATGACTAGTAAGAACCTGCTGTATAAAAAAATAAATAAAATAAAAAATTTTAAAAAAAGGTTCATGTTGAAAAAGCTTTCACATAACAAATAGGAAAGAATTTAATCTTACTTTGTTAATTACTTTTAATAGACAATAGGAACTGATTTTTAACTCTACATTTATATCTCTGCTTTAGTTTTGAATTTAAGATGGTTTCCAAAAAATATAAGACATGAGACAGAAAAAAGCTGCAAATAAATAGGTGAGGAAATCAGGACAAACCACCTGCATAACCCGGATGGCATAACCCTATCCTCCTTACCTTGGGAAGGTGTGCATTTACCATTGCACTAGCTTCCCTCAGGCTTGGTTTTCTGTATTTTTTTCTGTATTAATTTCCTACTCCTTCAGTAGCAACTTTGAGACCTTTCTTGAAGATATATCTTCCTTTCTACCCCAAGTCCCCAAACAGCTACATCAAATTGTAGGAAGATATTGACATTCCTACTCCTCACATAATTAATCTTTGACTAAATATCAACAAATACAAATATTAATTTCACAGCTGAAATTAATATTTAAGGACAATAATATTTAAGTGTACTGTCTCAAATATAGTTTTAAGTATTTGTTTCAATATCTCAACAAAGCCTTGAGAAACAAAAGCTTCGAGAATATGAAAACCTCTCCGATTCGAGATCAAATAAAAGTGCTATAGGCATTGTAATGAACTTCACTCAACATCTCACATTTAACCAGCTGAAAATGTTTGTTTTTCCTTTGTAAGCAGCATTCTATTCATCTTTTAGAAATGAGGACCCTGTCTTACAATGGAAAACCAGTGTATTGTCCTATAGATGGAACAAAATGTCCTTGGCTCACTTATCCTCTGGGAGAACACTGCTTTTTGGTACCAGCTACTTAGCATATATTAAAGGAGCAGATTCCAGTAATTTCACTTCAGGGCTTAAAAGTCCAGAGGCTTCCTTTTGTTCAGCGTAAAGGAAAATGTTGCTCCTATTTCCAATGTACTGGCTTCTGCTTAACTAAACTCTGGCAATACTAGTTTCCTGCTCCAAAAGATATCCAAAGAGCACAAGAGAAAGAAGCAACTTTAAAATAAGTGGTTGAAGTAATTAACCATATTAGAAAAGGAGAACATTGTGATCCGAGAGCAAGTAGGTCAGCAGCAAGTTTAAGTGAGACTCAATGTACTGCAGATACCTGCCTGCTCTTGCTGATTTGGGGAATATGTGATGATAACCCAAATGACACACGAAAATTGCAAACTGGCAAAAATCAGAGAAATAATAGAAGCCTCTATTTAAGGGAGAAGTTTTTTCCCTTTGTTTTTTAAACAGCAAACCACATGACTGGCATTTGCTTACCTAATAAGGCTGTCAGGGATAACATTTTCAGGGTTGACACATAATCAATTCAAATTGGTAGTTCAAGATTCAGATGAAACTTGTCAGTGATATTGATATGGTTCAGAGTTGTTTGGAATCAAAGTAAGCTCAGAATGATGGGTTGATGGAAATTATTTTTAAGAAGTACTTATTAGGTTCCTCCTGGGTACACAGTCTTGAATAAGACTCTGGAGAGACAGATAAATTATAAACATCTCTGAGAAATACTGTATACAAGGATAAACTGACGGAACTGCAACATGGAAAGAATTCAGTGTGTTTGTATTCCATTTTTTAAGGGAAATGTTATGACATAATTGGTTCTGAGTTTGCCCACTAGGGAGTACTGAGCACTCACCAGGGGTCAGATGCTTCACATAAACATTACCTCATTTAATCCTCACGACAGTCTAGGGAAGCAGGAACAATTGCACCATTTTACAAAGGAGGGGAAAATGAAGCTCAAAGTGCTTAAGCAACTGTCTCAAAATAGCATTGTTTGTGGGAATCAGAATCAAAGCTTGAAGCCAGGACTGGCTGACTTTTTAAAAACCTCTGTTTCCTACAACACACCAGGCTGCCATACAGCAGTCTCTTCCATGTTTTGGAGATGCCTTCATCTGGTTCCACAGCAACTTCTCATTTCTAAATCAAAGATCACTCTATTCTTAGGAAACACCACAAATCATATTTCCCTGAAACGTTAAATGTACCTCAGGCAGATTTCAGATCAAGAGGCACTTCTTACAGGTACTTGGACACCCTCAGGAAGCCATCAATTAGAAATTAAAACCTACTCACATATTCCCTACAAACAAAAGCAAAAAAAGTATGAAATAATACTGGAGAGATACATAAAACCAGCTTAATCTTAAATATCTCAGTAAAACTATTTCACAAGACCACACAGTATACTGAAAAACTCTTTTGAAAGATCATTGTTTATGTCTGAACAAGCTGAATTTTGGCATGATGGCATAATAGAACACATGTGTGTACTTATTCAACAAACATTCATTGCATACTCACCTTGTGTGAGTACTCATCCACTCATACCTTACACAGCCAAATGCATTCTGAATCATTCCATTTGCCACTAGCCATTGTGCATATTTGCATCTCCCTGGGCAATGTCACCACCTCACTTTAGCATCCCTACCTATTTTAGACCTACTCATTTTTCAAGATTCAATTCAAGCAGTACTTTTTCCATTGAAGCCTTTCCTTTTATCCTCAATCATGTATAATCTTCCTTCCTCTGTTATTGTTCTCAATAGCACTTTGTTTATAGTTCTATATAGTAATGCATTATATTTAGTTATGCATATTTATTGATTCAACAAACATTTATTTACTGCCTTCTAAGCGTTACTCTATCTAAATCGCTGCCTAATGCTAGCCTACAGAAATTAGAATTACGCGAAGACGCCCCAGCTTGAGTTCACAGCCTGGTAGAAGATGCTCACTTCACGTCTTGTACAAGACTGAAAGTTCTTTGATGTTTCAACTTAGGTCTTGTTCATTTCTGAAAATATAAACTAACATAAGACATAAACACATAGACTATGTGTTGCATAAACCAACACATGGTCTTTCCCACAGCTGCTTTCAAACATGGTTGTTTATTTTAATTAGATTAAAATAACATGCAATACTTGCAGTGAAAAATAATCAATGTATAGTTACGTATAGGAAGAATAAAGCATTTGTATCACTATCTTGTTATTTCAGGGTACAGGAAAGTAAGAATTTTTCTTCTCCAGAGTATCAAACTAGGAACTAAATAGATGGAGTTCCATGTTTATACTTATATGCCAGGACTCACTAGACTCTTAAGTGAACATAATCTGACATTAAATGGATTTTAAATGTATTACTAGTCAAATTAAATCCCAAGAAACACTAAATAAATTACATAATGAAAATGCCTGAGGCAGCATGCTCACAAGGGGAATACCCACATACAACAATCAACAGAAAGCACACAAAATTGATGTCCATTTCTTTCTCTCACTATTACAAATGTGCTCTCCCATATTTTCCTTCAAATGAAAAATGATGGAAGAGTGAAGCTTATTCCAATGTTGATTTAAATTTTTTGTAGATAAGTTGCTTCCATACTTTAGCCAGCCTAAGTCCCATCGTGTTAAAGTTCCTAAGTAGATGATTCCATTTTTTTCCAATTCTTTTCCTATCATTTTTAGTGTTACTTCTTATAGCTGATTTCTAGATCCAAATGACTTGTATCTTTATCATCTTCTTCCACTAGTCACTTAAGAAGGTATGTGTCTATTAATCCTTGAACAAGTTTTGTCCCATTAGCAAAACTTGGGGCAGCGTAGAAGGTCTAGAAGAAGGAATTTATGTTTTATTTTTTAAAAGCCTTTTCTAGTGAAGGGTAGTTATCCTCTACAATTCAAGTGGACGAGCAGTTTCCTATGTTGATACTTCGTAGAACACCGGAGTCTCACATTTTGTATCCCACTTACTCCTGATATTTCTCTAATAAAGAGAGTAAGTGTAAGTGATTAATTTAAGCTTGGTTAGCCTCCCACTAAAACTTGGGGAAAAATCAGCCAAATAGTGCTGGTGGCGTAGTCTGATGTAAGTACTAAATGGTAAAAACCTAAAATATAATGAGAATTCTACTGCCTGATAAGAGATTTTTTTAAGGAATTTCCTGCAATCTTGGAGGCAGAGCCAGAGTAAGAAGTGAAAAAGAAGGAAATGGAAACAGATGGGGTTACGGAGCTAAAGTTATTTATTTATTTATTTGTTTGTTTGTTTAGACATGGAGATAATCCATTTATTTAGATTTCTTTCATTGTACTTGTGCTCACCGTGTGTGTGTTTAGTCCAGTGGGAATTTGTCATGTGTGCCACATGGGTAGGTTTGCATATCCACCGCCACAGCCAAAAAATTTTGGATGAAAGAAAAGTTAACCCTCTAATTTGGAATAGTTGATAACAAATTATATACGAAGTGGTCAAAGCGGAGCTGAATTTAAAAAGAGCAATGAAGTGGGATGGAGAAAGGAAGCTAGTGCTATTCACCCAAGAGACGCGGTGAGAAAGCCTCCTCTTCAAAGTGGCGTGTGAGTCCTTACTCAGGTTCTAATATTAGAATGAATGAGAGCATAAGTTTCTCTAGCTTTCTAAACTCCAACTGAAGGTAAACAAGAAGGGGTGGAAAGGTCGTGATGCATTTACTAGTGGTCAGGCTAAAGTCATTTCTTTGATATCCTGGGAACCCTCTTCACAGCACAGGGAATGTATTTGAAAGCTTCTAATCACCCCTCCTGCTGAGCAATTCTGAATTGGATAAGTTCAACAGGTGTGTCAGTCAACAGTTTGGGCCAATACATCTCGTCAAATGTCTTCCTCATTACATCTGCCTCTGGCTATATATATATATTTTTTAATTTTAATTTTATTGGAGTATAGTTGATTTACAATGTTATGTTAGTTTCAGGTGTACAGCAAGGTGATTCAGTTATACGTATACATATATTCATTCTTTCTTGGATTCTTTTCCCATATAGGTTATCACAGAATATTGAGTAGAGTTCCCTGTGCTATACAGTAGATCCTTCCTGGTTATCTATCTTATATATAGTAGTGTGTGTATAGTAGTGTGTGTGTGTGTGTGTGTGTGTGTGTGTGTTCATTCCAAGTTTCTGATTTATCCCTCCCATCCACATTTCTCCTTTGGTAAACATAAGTTTGTTTTTGATATCTGTAAGTCTGTTTCTGTTTTGTAAATAAGTTCACTTGTATCTCTTTTTTTAAATTAGATTCCACACATGAGTGATATCGTATGATATTTACTTACTTCACTTAGTATGAAAATCTCTAGGTCCATCCACGCTGCTGCAAATGGCACTAGTTCATATATTTTTATTCCCAGATTCATTTTTTGAAGTTTTTCAAACTGACAGAAAGGTTAAAAATCTAATACAATCAACACCTGACTACCCTTCACCTATATTCACCATTCCTCTCTCCCCCTCCTTCTCCCTGTCTCCACTGTCTCTTCCTCTCTCTCTCTTCATATCTCTCTCTCTCTCTCTGTTAAGCAATTTTTTATGTATCGATATACCTCTACTGGAGTAGTAAGTTTTTTGCTATTATTATTTTTTACAGACTATTTTTAGGTTTACAATAATAATACTTTATCCATATTCTAGGGTAAATGAAAAGAACAAATAAAATAATACATACCGTGCCTTTTGAAAGATACAAACTGCTATAAAAACTCAGGGCATTGCAAATATTATTACTCATATATTTTAATAATTTATCAGACATTTTGGTGTTAGAAACATGTCCTAGAAATGTTCTTAGTTTCTCTCTATTGCTAGACGTTTATGCTCTTTTGCTCTCAGTTAAAAATAGTTGAGAATTTAGTAGGTTCAGTCCTGCATGCTTCTTATAAAGTTAGAAATTCAAAGTTTTGGAAGCCTCTAGTAGTAGCCTAAGGAATAGTCTGGCATTGACATATTTGGAATATAAATGTTTTCCCTTTAATGCTGGCCCTCACTCCAATCAGCAAAGTAAATTCTTTATCACATTTCTTACTCCCAGTGAATTCCAATGTGGCAGGGTACTCTCAAAAGGCATTTAATCATATTACAAGTCATAAGACAGGTTATTAATAAGTGATTACTTCTCATAACAAAGAAGCTTGTTATAATCAAAGCTACTGTTTATACTTAAAAGAAATGTTCTGCTTAAAATGAAGTTTGTTCCCGTTTTTAACAGAGTTTGAGTTAAGTGTGGATAATCAGAATGTAAAACCGGATTAAGTGACAAAAGCAGCACATCTCTGCAATTCTGGCTGATGTTTCAGACATGGAAGGAATATTCTCCAGATATTTCATGTAAATAACCTAATACAGAGGTTGACTGCTGCCACCAAGACTACCAGTCTCTAGACACTCTGCTGCCTACAAAATTATCCTTATCCTATTGTGCTTAGGTGCGTGGACAAGGGTGATGCCATTCCCAGATCCTAGAAACAAAAGCGTAAGAGTGGTCAATTGAAGTTGGCTTTCTCAGCAAACACTTTCTTGCTCTTGAGAAAACGTGGACATGTTGAACTCCTAGGAAAAGTCAGTAAGAACTGAGTCTCCCTTTCCTTTTAGGTTTATTAGGAGTCCCCAGAGCAGGAAAAAAAAAAGAGTACTTTTGTATAATAAGAACACAAAAAAATCTAATAAATATTTTAGAAATATATATTTTTAAATTTTTATTGAAGTGTAGTTGATTTACAATGTTGTGTTAGTTTTTGTGTTTGTGTTGTGTTAGTTTACAGCAAAGTGATTCACTTATATTTTTTTTTCAGATTCTTTTCCATTATAGTTTATTACAAGATATTGAATATAGTTCCCTGTGCTATACAGTAGGACCTTTTTGTTTATCTATCTTATATACAGTAGTTTGTATCTTCCAATCCCAAACTCTTAATTTTTCCTTTCCCCCGCCTTTCCCCTTTGGTAACCATAAATTTGTTTTTTATGTCTGCGAATCTGTTTCCACTTTATAAATAAGTTCATTTGTATCATTTTTTATATAAATTTATTTTAGTTATTTATTTTTGGCTGTGTTGGGTCTTCGTTGCTGCACGTGGACTTTCTCTAGTTGTGGTGAGCGGGGGTTACTCTTCGTTGCGGTGTGCGGGCTTCTCATTGCGGTGGCTTCTCTTGTTGTGGAGCACGGGCTCTATACACTCAGGCTTCAGTAGTTGCGGCACGCAGGCTCAGTAGTTGTGGCTCATGGGCTCTAGAGTGCAGGCTCAGTAGTTGTGGCACACGGGCTTAGTTGCTCTGTGGCATGTGGGATCTTCCCGGACCAGGGCTCGAACCCGTGTCCCCTGCATTGGCAGGCGGATTCTCAACCACTGCACCACCAGGGAAGCCCCCATTTGTATCATTTTTAAAGATTCTACATATAGGTGATATCATATGATATTTTTCTTTCTCTGTCTGACTTACTTCACTTAGTATGATAATCTCTAGGCCCATCCATGTTGCTGCAAATGGCATTATTTCACTACAAGGAATATCAATTTATTATACACCACATCACTTGATCTGACTACATAAAGAACTCAGATATCAAAGTTGTTAAGTCCTTGGTACAAATTTGTGCCAAAATGTCACATTCCATGGTTTTTATAAAAGTGTTCTGTGAGGGCTCTATTAAAGGGCAAAGCACCATAAATGACTGCTTTCAACCAAGAGAGCTAGGAGTGATAGATAAAAAAAAATGCCAACTGAAACAAAATGTTGGGCCAGCTGGGTTTAGTTTAACTTATAAGGTGTCACAGGTGGTTGTTAAATGATCAGTTTGATTTTCTTTTTATAATCAGCTACCAAGAATATTAGCATAATGACAATTGTATGTATGGTTCAAGCGGGAAATGAGACAGAGAAGGAAGAAACCCCAGGGAAATGAGGAGGCCCCTCAAATTAAGCCTAGGGTTGAACCCCGAAAAGTATATGGAAAGAACAAAGACTGAGGCAAAAGGAACCAGAAAGCCAGACAACAGAGACTTTCTGCCAACAAGGAGCGTTTTTCTTTGCAGGAAGAACTTACACCTTTAGGAAATTCACCAACAGGTTTAACTTTTTAAGTGACTATTTAAAAAATAAATAAAACATGGGAAATAGTCATACCCTTCAAAAATATATGTCCCTTGGAATCCAAAGGAGGTTGTCATAAAATTTAGAACTTAATGCAACTGTCAACAAAAGTTCTTCATTTTTACTGCTCCCCTTCACCCACACTCCATGAATAACCTGTTTTCAGCAGTTTTCATTTCTGTTCATACAGAAGGTATTAGTTCACTTACCTTTCCCTTGGACTCTGGCTTTGAGAGGGACTCTAAGTAGATAGTAATTCAGAAAAGAGAGCAATACAGGGAAACCCTTCAGTCTTTCCAGTTCCCCCATAGACGTCACACAGCTCACCCACCAACTCTTCATTCAAGAAACCTGGTGCAGAAACCAGAGGATCATGGGTAGCGTCATGAGCCAAGAGGTTTGGCTAAATTCTAAACTATTCCTGGCACATAATGATAACCACCTTCTCAGAGTGGCACTAGAGAAAAGTAAGCTGTCTCCAAGAGACTTCTTGACAGTATGGAATAGAAGTCGAGGAGTCCCTCTGCACCATGGTTGCACATTTGAATCACCTGGGGGAGCTTTAAAACAATACTAGTGCTCAGGTTCACCTCAAACTAATTAAATCAGAACCTCTGACCATGGGGGTTGGCCTGGGCATTATTAAATCCTCTCGGGTAATTGTAATATGCAGCCAAGGGTGAGAATGAGTGTTCTAGAAGATCCAAGGAACAGATAATTAATATAATCTAGTTGCTTATTAAGGGCGATTTTCTAACAAAACATTTAATTAGTGGCTAAACAAGGCAACTGAAATGGAGAATTAACCCCAGGCTTTGTCTTACTGTATTTTTCGAGATCACAGCTGAGTGCTAATTTATAAAGGGACAGATTGCAGAGGCTGAGAAGAATGGAACAGAATGAGGGGTGTAAGGAGGTGGGTGGGAGTCAGGAAGAGGGAAGTACCCCAACTCCTGAGAGCAAGTACTGTGTCTTATTCATCTTTGAATTCCCCTCACTTAACAAAGCAAGAATCTGCACCGAGTGGGTTCACAATAACTACCACATGGGACTGAATTGTCAGGATAAACTTCTTTTTGTCTGGGCTTGTCTGATGCATCTAGATTCTAGAGGGTTTTCCTCCTGAAAACCAGTATCCTTTAAGTAAGCAGCTCCAGACAAGGCTGGAGGACATGGGCACATGGGACTGGGTAATAATTTGTTGCAGCTTAAAATAGACACTTTTATGTGGGCTGGCCACTTTAAATATGGGCTGGACATTGTTTAGAGGAGAGGTCAAAGGCTCTGCTG
This sequence comes from Balaenoptera ricei, assembly GCF_028023285.1. NCBI lineage: Eukaryota > Metazoa > Chordata > Mammalia > Artiodactyla > Balaenopteridae > Balaenoptera > Balaenoptera ricei. The sequence continues at coordinate 74,008,452 of NC_082651.1, read as the reverse complement.
GGGAAAGGACAGGACAGAGAAGAGCCAGTGGTAGTAATCTAGTTTTTTTCCAGTATATGAACAAATCAGTTCTGGACTCAATTTTGCATATGACATTTTGCAAAATAAAAGCCCTTCAGTTAGCCAGTCCGCCCTTCTCAAAGTAGTTTTAGTGGTAATCTGTCATCATTTAAGCTTGTTGCTGGCAATGTCACCTGAACCATTCCTAAGTACTTTATTAATATTCCTACTAATTGCATTTGTATTTTCCCTCAAAGGGACTATGGGAGATAAAACTGGATCCCTATTTTACCTTTCCATAGTTCCCCAGGGATTTACATGTGCCCTGCATAGATTGGTACCCTGTGGCTGGCACATCTCTGAATCCACCTTATTTTCCTGATTAATTGTCAGTATCATCACACTGTATGGCAGTATCTCAGACATTTCCTAGTTCCTACTGGAAATCTCAATTTTATTGCCAATCCTTCTGTTCACCTTCAAGTTTTCCAACCTGAGGCTTTACTCAGATTCTTCACACTGATTCCAGAAAAATCCCCCACTGTTCTTCTTTGAAAACCCTATGCCTCTTTCATACTGTGGTATTTGACTATACAGAAAGTCAGCCCACTATATGCCATCCATGAACACTTTATCATGCTGGCTCTTATCTTCCACCTCTGCTACAAAATTATAACTAAGAAGTTTGCTTCAAATGCCATCATTTAATAGAAGTTTTTCAGAACCAATTATGACTCTTTTCTGAGCCTCTATGATATTTGGCAGTTCTTTTGTAACACTCATGCTATTTTACTCCAAGTACCTGTGAGTCTGTATCAGTTGGGATCTTTCAGTTACACGTAACATTGAACTCAAACTGGCTAAGAGAACAAAATATTTAACTGAGAAGTCATGAAGTAGGACAGACTTCCGGCATGGTTAAAGAAGAACTTGAGTTCCAAATATCTGTGACTCTTTAGTTTTTTGACTCTGCTCTCCTCCATGTGTTGGTTTCATCCTCAGAGCTGGCTTCCTTCATGGTGGTAAGGTGGCAGCTGGCAGCCACCATAACTTTCTCCTTCACACATGGCAGACACAGGAATACAATATCCCATAATAACTGAGAAGAGAAATCTTGCGTTTCCTGCTGACTGACCCCATTTCTCAAGAATCCCTTTAACTAAGGAAATATGCATTGATTGCCTGATGCCTGAATCAATAGTAATAGCACTGCAGCTTGGTTTAGACCAGGGGTAGGCACTGCCACAAACTGTAGCACAGAGGGCAAACTGGGCCCACAGCCTGTTTTTGTAAATAAAGTTTTATAGGACAAATGTCTATTTAGGTCTTCGGCTCATTTTTGGATTGGGTTGTTTGTTTTTCTGATATTGAGCTGCATGAGCTGCTTGTAAATTTTGGAGATTAATCCTTTGTCAGTTGCTTCATTTGCAAACATTTTCTCCTATTTTGAGGGTTGTCTTTTCATCTTGTTTATGGTTTCATTTGCTGTTCAAAAAGCTTTTAAGTTTCATTAGGTCCCATTTGTTTATTTTTGTTTTTATTTCCATTTCTCTAGGACATGGGTCAAAAAGGATCTTGCTGTGATTTATGTCAAAGAGTGTTCTGCCTATGTTTTCCTCTGAGAGTTTTATAGTGTCTGGCCTTACATTTAGGCCTTTAATCCATTTTGAGTTTATTTCTGTGTATGGCATTAGGGAGTGTTCTAATTTCATTCTTTGACATGTAGCTGTCCAGTTTTCCCAGCACCACTTATTGAAGAGGCTGTCTTTTCTCCATTGTATATTCTTGCCTCCTTTATCAAAAATAAGGTGACCATATGTGCGTGGGTTTAGGAATCTAAAAAAAAAAAAAAAATGGTTCTGAAGAACCTAGCGGCAGGACAGGAATAAAGACGCAGACGTAGAGAATGAACTTGAGGACATGGGGAGGGGGAAGGGTAAGCTGGGACGAAGTGAGAGAGTGGCATTGACATATATACACTACCAAATATAAAATAGATAGCTATTGGGAAGCAGCCGCATAGCACAGGGAGATCAGCTCGGTGCTTTATGACCACCTAGAGGGGTGGGATAGGGAGGGTGGGAGGGAGAAGCAAGAGGGAGGAGATATGGGGATATATGTATATGTATAGCTGATTCACTTTGTTATACAGCAGAAACTAACACACCATTGTAAAGCAATTATACTCCAATAAAGAAGTTAAAAAGAAAAGTTTTATAGGAACACAGACACACCCATTTGTTTACTCTTTCCCTGTGGCTGGTACAAGGGCAGAGGTGAGTGGTTGTGACAGAGGCCGTATGGTTCCACAAAGCCTAAAATATTTACATCATGGCCCTTTACAGGAAAACTTTGGTAATCCTTGATGTAGACCATTTTAGACCAATCCTTGAAACTGGGTTTAGGGTCAATACCAAACCATATGGTTGCTACATTATGAAAGAGGGGAGTGTCCCAAAAGGAAAACTATATCATATTAGGGAGAAAAAAGAGGATTCCTTGAGGGCACTGACTAAACTTACTCATTTTCATTCTTCGTACATGCTTTGAATTGAAGGCAGCTCAATAATTATATGTAGAACTGCTGAGTTGAATTGAATTGTTGCATTCTCTCCTTTTAACTTCCTCTTCCCTTTCCTCTGGGAATGTAGACATTGAATACACCAGAAATTCTCTTGGGTGTAACGCAAAGTTTCTCCAGCTTTCTTCCTCCATTACTTTGCTAAAGGAAATTATGGGATGTGACATTGGATTTATAATCACCACCTCTGTTTATGTGCCCAAGTTATCCATAAACCCTAAAAATACTGCAGAAACTCCAATAAGGGAGAAGGACATCATGTTGTATTTTCTAGAGAGAAATAAGCCTGAAAATTCTGTAATTACATTCAGTAAGATTTTCTCATTTTTTTTCATAAAAATTTTACAAATATGGGTCAAGGTTTAAAAGTGTATTCTTCCTTTTTTGTAGTACTACAGTAAATCCATATTTTCATGGCATAACCAAATTGTGTCTGTAAATTTTAGTTTGGAAGATTTCTTGGGTTGCTAGTGATATAATTATCATTATTTAAAATAATAGAGCAAAAAGTACTTGTAATGGTTTAATATTCATAGCTCTACCATGAATAAATCATACATCTGACTGGAATATTTTTAATATAAATTAGGTAGGTATTCCCAGTTATTTAACTTATTAAAATGCCAATTGTATTATGAAATCAGTTTGTCAAATATCATCCTGTTTGGTTATTAGCAGGTATATTTTAGCTTACTCATCTATCTTTCTCATAAAATACTGATTTTGAAAGGGAAGAGGTTGGAATAAGGACAGAAGATGTAGAGCTGCAAAAATTGCCTACTAATTGCAATGAAAAACAGTATAAATAGTATACAACAGTATTAAAAATATATATGTTATCCTAGGACCCCAAATATTCAATACTGTTTGTGAATATCAAGTTGAAAAATGCAAAGGAAAATACTCTAATTTTCAAAACAAACTGCATAATTTCATGCTGAAAGCAGAAACTGAATAGATGGGAAGTTAATGCCATGACTTACTCTTGAGTTCAGAATCCTGAAATTGTTAAGGATTAAAATACAAGGGATTCAAAGCTGTGCAATTCTGTTGACATTTGGATTGTCATTTACTATTCCTTTCCCTTTTTCATCCCTCTAAGGAAACAATATTCTCCAACTGCAAATTGGAGAAGGCTACTCTCTCATCTCAATACATGCCTCAAAGGAAATGTCCTGCCTTATAACACTTAATTTCTTGCCTTCTTGTTTGGATTATGCATTGCCCATAATGGATTTCAAAACAACTTTGAAATATTGTGATATTAGAATCTCATTACCTGATATTTACCACTGATTTCCTTCCACCCAAAATGTAATTTTATGTCCTTAATTTCTTAGCATAAACAAACCACTTCCAATACTCACATCTACTTGCACACTGTGGAATTGGTTATAACTCAGATTCAATTGTTCTGATTCAATATGGCTCTTTAAGGCTGCCCCCAGAGAGGCAAATATTCTATTTCTTCCTTGCAAAGAGTAGCCCACTGTTGCCTGAAGGCTGTGACTAATTTGTCTGACTTTACGGAGATATGCAGCCTGTAGCACTATAGATTTTATTGGAATATAGAAACTTTTTCTTTGGTTTACACATTCAATTTCCTCGGAAAACACCTTTAGACTTCTAAAACCTTTCACCTCCCAGTAATTTTCATGGTTCTAATCCACATTTGTCTGTAGTTTCCAACTTCCCACACATCCACTCAATTTCCCACTCTTTATTATTGAGAATAAAGGTACCAGACAACAGAACTGGGGCTGTTTCACTTATTATATAAAACATCAAAAGCTAGGATACAAATTGTCACTTTTTTTCTTCCTCTGCTGCTTTTTGTTCCCATTCTACCTCACCTGATCTGGTCTTCAAGTAGTCATTCATGGACTAATTTGAAAGGTCCTTCTAAGTTCATCTAGAGTTTCCTCATCAAGACTTGCTACCTTCTCACTCCCCTCCACTGTTTACCTCAGTATACACATTTATTTTGTCCTCAGAATGAATAATCAGAATAGATGTGTGTTAATACCACTTTGCAATTTGGATGTCTCTTTGTAGTAATGTTCTGTTCTATCAAAGATAAAATAATAGAGTGTATGTATTTTTTAATAATCCCCTTCTCAGATGGATTATTTTAAGACCAAGGCTGTGGTGCATTGTTGTTTAAAACTTCACCCACACAAACCAGGAAAAAGAGAGAGCAATGGCATGGGACTTTCATAATTGAAGTTACACTGAGATGCAGATGAGGGTTTGGATTCTGTGTATGTGTGTGCCTGTCTGTCTGACTATGTGTCTATGCGTCAGTGTGGGCACATCTAAGTGGATTCAAGTGACAAAGAAAGTAGAGGATAAAGGATATATCAATAAAGGATGTATCAATTAAGCATGGAAAGGAGAGGACATATACAATTTAGCCCCACATATATGTTGAATGAGTAATGAATGAAGGAATCAACCAAATAAGATGAAGTGGAATTTATTGCTTACTGCACTAAAAGCCTGATAATTCTACTAAGAGTCTTGAAAAGAGAGGAGCAAAGTCTGATTTACTAAGATTTTCAAGTCTGTTTTAAAGGCAGGTCTTTCAGTGGGTGTGTGGATGGGGGCAGAGGGGATTGATTAGGATTGAGTAAAGATCTTGGTATAATAGTCTAGGAGTGGTAGAAAGACCAAGGTGAGGATTTTGAGATGAGGGTTCAAAGAGTGTTAGGGAGTTAGTAGTTCACTGATACTTTCTATTGAAGAGTTAATGAATCTTTCAAGAAATTCCTGAATGAGTAATAAAGTTATTTGCAACTTTTATATCTCTGGGAAAGAATCTTCTGGAATAGTAAAGTCATATTGATATAGACAGTAAGAATACTAGATCCTACATTTACAATTTCTGTAATCTGGCAACTTACTTACACTCTGATTCATTTGCTCTCTATGTCTCATTTTCCCCATCTGTAAAATGGGAATACTATTTGCCTTTCAGTTTGTTTGTGATGACTATATGAGATATTTGTTAAGGTACTAACATAGTACCTGACATAAAACAAGTCTTCAACAAATACTAATTTTCCTTCCCTCTTCCCTAGTTTCTCTACTCTGGTTCCAAGAATTCAACCAGTTTTATTTACTTTTTGTATTTTATTTTTTATAAAACTGTAAGCTTGTACCCTTTGGCCACCTTCACTTATTTCCCCCTTCACCACGCCTGCCCCTGGCAACCATCATTCGACTCTCTGTTTCTATGAGTTCAGTTTTTTAGATTCCACATGTAGATGAGATTGTTCAGCATTTGTCTTTCTCTGTCTGACTTATTTTATTTAGCATAATTCCCTCAAGTTTTATCCATGTTGTCATAAGTAGCAGGATTTCCTTCTTTTGGGGCTGAATAATATTCCATTGTGTACATATATATATATACCACATTTCTTTATCTCTCCATCTATTGATAGACACTCAGGTTGTTTCCATGTCTTGTCTATTGTAAATAATGCTGCATTGAACATGGAGGTGCAGATATCTCTTCACAATAGTGATTTCATTTCCTTCAAATGTATACCCAGAAGTAGAATTGCTGAATCATATGGTAGTTCTATTTTTAATTTTTTGAGGAACTTCCATACTGTTTTTCATAGTCACTGCACTGATTTACATTCCCAGCAACAGTGAATAAGGGTTCCCTTTTGTACCCTTCTGGTTCAGTCAGCTTTTAAATCTAACCCAAGAGTTCCTCTATCCACTTCCCTGCTTCCCAACTAACATTGGGAAGAGCTAACATTAGTTAGGTCTGCTGTAACTAATGACACAACCTTCCCAACTGCTCTTTTACTGGATGTTGGGGGAAATAAGTACATGAGATCTTTTCATTTTAAACTCTTAGTTCTAATCACCTTGGGGGAAATAGACATGAGGAAGTTGTACAAGTTCCAGATAGCTCAGGAAATTCGTGTCATAGTTATTCCCAGATTTATTGAAACACTCAGCCTAGGCCTTCCTTTTATTTATCCTGGCCAGCTCATTTCTCGAAAGTGTTCCAAGGAGATTTTATTCACATATTTTTTTAAAGTTACTGATAACAGCTTAATATGTTACCTGTAGCAGGGGAATGTGCATACCAGCTGAGAGATTGAATATACAAATAAACAGTGACCAGACCATATATGACAATAGAAATCTGACCTACAACCTCTACAGCAACCAGTTCAGGAAGCCAAATTACAAATTCTCTAATAATTCTCTGCCCCAAATTATTAGAATTCTCTAATAATTCTCTGCCCCAACTAATCAGGACTTAGTTAATGACTGCCAGTTTACCAAATTTTTGCCTTTCCCCAAATCAGAACCAATCAAATTACAGCAACCAGTTCAGGAAGCCAAACTACAAATTCTCTAATAATTCTCTGCCCCAAATTATTAGAATTCTCTAATAATTCTCTGCCCCAACTAATCAGGACTTAGTTAATGACTGCCAGTTTACCTAATTTTTGCCTTTCCCCAAATCAGAACCAAAGAAAGCCAAATATGATCCCTAAACCAATCATATGGATGCCACGCTTCTAATTTACCCACGTCCCATGCCAAAAACCTCCCATCAGAGCACACCTAAAGTCCCCCCACCTTTTTTTTAACTATAATGCTTTCCCAGTCCCCAGCCTGTCTTTGAGTTTCTGCCAGACAAAGTGACTCCCTTGATATAGCAAGCTCTGAATAAATAGCCTCTGCTTGTTCTCATTTAGGGGGTCTTCATTTATTACTATACAATAAGCCTTCTATAAAATCCAGAGCCCCCAGTTACTTCCAAAGAGCCACTGACTAAACAGATCACTCAAGTGTTAACCCCTAATTCTCTCTTGTCCTTCCATCTTTCATTGACCTGACTGCACTCAACAGGGACAAGCCATATTCCTCCCCACTGGATCTCACCTGAAGTGAGTGATTAACATGCAAGGCTTTCTTCATCATCCCAATCAGCAAAGTTCATGTTGAAGTCCCACTGATGGATGCCCTTGAGACCAAAAACATATCTCCAAGGAGCAGGCCTCAGGCATCAGAGCACAAGTAGGTGGAAATTTAGCTGATGAAATAGAACAGTCCATCCCCTGCTTCTAAAAGTCAGGCCCTAAGTTTTATGACAACACACCTGATTTATGTCCCCATTTTAGTTGGCCAGAGGAACACCCAAGTGCCTTCTTAGGCTTGAATAGATATTTTTATTAGATTAATTCTCAAAGAAATCTTATGACATCAATAGATGAGAAAACTGAAATTTTCAAATACATGAGTATATCCACAGCCAACTAAAACTTATCTGGATGATTACTAAAGACAAAAACCAGGGGTTCAAGTCCAAATTGTCTGATTCTAAGTCTAATGCTTTTTCTGTTATACCCTAACAAAGTACATAATGTGTTTCCCAAAGAACAATTTCACATGAGAAGCCAAGGTCAAGCTCATAGAAATGTGGACATATTAAGGTAAAGCAGAAGACATACAGATGGCCAACAAACACATGAAAAGATGCTCAACATCACTAATTATCAGAGAAATGCAGATCAAAATTACAATGAGGTATCACCTCACATGGTCAGAATGGCCATCATCAAAAAATCTACAAACAATAAATGCTGGAGAGGGTGTGGAGAAAAGGGAACCCTCATGCATTGTTGGTAGGAATGTAAATTGATAGCGCCACTATGGAGAACATCATGGAGATTCCTTAAAAAACTAAAAATAGAACTACCATATGGACTTCCCTAGTGGCACAGTGGTTAAGAATCTACCTGCCGATGCAGGGGACACAGGTTCAAGCCCTGGTCCAGGAAGATCCCACATGCCACTGAGCAACTAAGCCTGCGAGCCACAACTACTGAGCGCACGTGCCACAACTACTGAAGCCTGGGCACCTAGAGCCCGTGCTCCACAACAAAAGAAGCCACCGCAATGAGAAGCCCACGCACCACAGTGAAGAGTAGCCCCCGCTCACCACAACTAGAGAAAGCCCACATGTAGCAACAAAGACCTAAAGCAGCCATAAATAAATAAATAAAAATTTTCAAAAAACAAACAAAAAAGAACTACCATATGACCCAGCAATCCCACTACTGGGCATATACCCAGAGAAAGCCATAATTCAAAAAGACACATGCACCCCAATGTTCATTGCAGCACTACTTACAATAGCCAGGACATGGAAGCAACCTAAATGTCCATCAACAGAGGAATGGATAAAGAAGATGTGGTACATATATACAATGGAATATTACTCAGCCATAAAAAGGAATGAAATTGGGTCATTTTTAGAGACATGGATGGACCTAGAGACTGTCATACAGACTGAAGTAAGTCAGAAAGAGAAAAACAAATATTGTGTATTAACGCATATATGTGGAATCTAAAAAAATTGGTATAGATGATCTTATTTACAAAGCAGAAATAGAGACACAGACATAGAGAACAAATGTATGGATACCAAGGGGGAAAGAGGTGATGGAGGGATGAATTGGGAGGTTGGGATTAACATATATACACTATTGATACTATGTATAAAATAGATAACTAATGAGAACCTACTGTATAGCACAGGGAACTCTACTCAGTGCTCTGTGGTGACCTAAATGAGAAGGAAATCCAAAAAAGAGGGGATATATGTATATATGTAGCTGATTCACTTTGCTGTACAGTATAAACTAACACAATATTGTAAAGCAACTGTACTCCAAAAAATATATATATGTGAATTTAATTAGTTCTTCCACAGTACTAGATAGAGCAAAGGATCTGTATGATGTTTTACTGCCATCACAGCCCTTACCATATTGTTCTGTAATCACCAGACACTTTTCAGTGTCTCCTTGACGTTAGAGACTATGACATTTTTGGTTTTGTGTCTCAAATTTTAACACAGTTTGTAACACATCACAGATATGTGATGTTTGCTGAATAAATTTAGAATTTTTTGAGTAAGTCTAGAGATTTGAGACCAAGAGCTATATCTGCACTAACTAGCCGTGGAAATTGGTCAGGTCAGTTAACCTACCCAGGACTTGCATTGGATCAGTGTTTTTCAGCCTTTTTTTCATTATTATTTCCCTAAGGAGCTATTTGAGCATATTTTTTTAAAAGCTTTTTTTTTAATATAAATTTATTTTATTTATTTATTTTTGGCTGCATTGGGTCTTCGTTGCTGCACGTGGGCTTTCTCTAGTTGCGGCGAGTGGGGGCTACTCTTCATTGCGGTGCGTGGGCTTCTCACTGTGGTGGCTTCTCTTGTTGCAGAGCACGGGCTCTAGGCGCATGGGCTTCAGTAGTTGCAGCACGCAGGCTCAGTAGTTGTGGTTTGTGGGCTCTAGAGCACAGGCTCAGTAGTTGTGGTGCACGGGCTTAGTTGCTCTGCGGCATGTGGGATCTTCCCGGACCAGGGATTGAACCCGTGTCCCCTGCATTGGCAGGCGGATTCTCGACCACTGCTCCACGAGGGAAACCCTTTTGCATATTTTGTAATAGTCACTCTCCCAAGAAATTTTACCACATTTTGAATGTATATTTGTTGATCTAATATATATATGTATATATACACATATAAATCTGTATTTTATACATAAAAAGATTACGATTTTTTTTCCCCTCCAAGAATCAACATCACTCAAAGTAATACATTCCATGGTTGATGTTTATTCCAGGTACAAAATATTGTAATTACATAATTTCCTAAGTTTTACAAATTAGTGCAAATGATGCTTTAGTCTTCAGGGAAGTGCAGAGCTGTGTGAGGCTCATAAGAGGTGACTGATAGTGAAAATTATAGCATCAGGGCAAAGACGAAACTTAGTCTGACTACATATAATCAGACTCCTTCTAGTCTAAACCTGGACACTGCCTTTTGACCAGGGATCAGGGTACAGGTAGAAATCTTCTTACTGTGTTGCTTTCCATTTTGTGCCATCTGTCTCCCAGAGGCCCATGTGCTTCTAACCCTCACTCAGAAATGATGCACATTAAAGGAGAAACTTCCAATCATGAATCAGGTCCTGGAGTGAGCAAGCCAAAATCTTTAAACGTGAAATTCTCAGCAGGGATTCTAACATGGCATCTTTAATCTGAACATGATGATTTTTTCCCTAAGTATTTATGCACATCTTGGGTAGTAAATTGGCTCAAAATCAAGGAACAAGCATATTCCTGACAATGGACTTAATTGTGCCTGGATTTAAATTGCATTACAAATGAACAAGGATTAAAAGAACAACTTGTCCCCCTCAACAAAACATGCTATTTTGAAGTTATATAGGCTCGTTTTTATATTCTTATGCAATATTATAATTTTCTGTATCACTTTCTCTCCCTCTGTCTCTTTCTCTCTCTCCCTCTTTTCCCACTCCTCACCCTCAGAATTCTCCGGTATGACTGATGCAAAAATGAAGTCTACAACAAATCCTAACTGTATCATAATAGGTCACAGTGGAACATTAGAGTGATACTGGCTTCAAAAATATTGCCATGGTAACTAGCAAAATCTGGATTTGAATGCAGTGAAAGAAAATGGCTGTCTCTCAACAAACAAAAGAAAATATGTCAGTCCAGAATATACGTAGAGTGATTTTGCCTTAGTAACCTGATTAACAAAGCTCTCTGTAAGGAGTATCATTCAGTGGTAATATCGTCCTTCATTTCTTCTGCATTGAAATGAATGAACAGTGGGACAAAGAAAACAAACTATAGCTGGGTAATAAGCCAATAAATACTCTGGAAAGAAAATGTAGTGTTTGGTGCTGTTTTGCCAGTGCACTGTACTTTGAATGAGTAGATTTCAGTAGGGGTTTAATGTTAAAGATGTACTATTTAAAAACAGAGAAATGTCAAAACCCAGGTTTAGTCCATCTCTGTTAAATCTAGATCACGTAGGTCACAGGTCTCTGCTAAGCATAATTTCAAAGCCTAGCTCTTCTCACCAGGCTTTCCTAAATATTTCAAGTCAAACTGATTCCCAGAAGTTTTCTGCAGAGAATCACTTCATCTCCCACTCAATCAGATGGGCTTTCCACACATTTTGCCCTTTTTTTTTCAAATGTTCAGGTTTTCAGACTTGGTTGTACAGATCATTAAAATACACTTACCATTAAAAGAGCTATGTGCTGTTGCATATTCGATGATATTGTTTTGAAGTTGGAACCATCCTGTTTGAAAACAGCAGTTTCCATAGGAACAGGTTTTCTAACTAGATCTTACAAGGAGAAGTATGTCATAAATAATTGGCAATGCCCTGAGGGAGCTGTTAAACACCCGAAGAAAGGCAAGCAAAGGAAAAGAAGAGAGATGCCAGAGGACAGCCACACAGAGACATTCCACAGGGGAAAAGCAAATGCTGTCTAAATACCCTAGATTCCGATTAAGGCAATAAATTAAACTTTCAGATTCCAAATCAGTACCTGAAATGCAGTGCTGAGTTCATTCTAGTGCAAAGTTAAAAGAAAAGTGGTCATAAATAAAAGACCAGAATCGCATTCGGTATTAATAACTCTCCTATCCAGGACTGAATTAATGGCACTCAGTTCCCCATTACATAAAAGTAATAACATAACTCAAAAAAAAGCATATATTATTGTTCAAAGACTCTCTCTCAAATGCAAAGATTTCTCTGCAGGAAGACCAGCTCAGCTGTAAAGCACTTGGCAGCTGGGATGCAGGAATTAGCCTGGTGGTGTGATGGAGAAGTGGAGGAAACAGAGATTTAGGCCCTTTGCTCCAGGCTCTTTCCTTTTTTGCCTAGGATGTTGGTTTTTAATCTTATCTCTTCCTCTCATTTTCTCTCCAAGCCCTCTCCTCCCACTTTAACCTCTAGCTCTAGGTCTGGTTATACCCCTGCTATTTTGTATAGGGAAAGTTGTCTCTTGGGATTTAAATCTAGTTGGAGGGGAACAGTAAGAAAGAACTAAGGCCTGTCTCTGGGAGTCCTATAAAATCAAAAATGTATATTGGAGACCTGGAGCTCCTATGGAAAATGGAAAGCTATTTTCAGACATATTTATTTAATACATGGCCCTGGGACTTCCCTGGTGGCCCAGTGGGTAAGACTCCATGCTCCCAATGCAGGGGGCCTGGGTTTGATCCCTGGTCAGGGAACTAGATCCCGCATGCATGCCACAACTAAAGATCCCTCATGCTGCAACGAGGATCCCACGTGCTGCAACTAAGATCTGGCACAGCCAAAATAAATAATAAATGAATAAATAAATAAATATTTTAAGACATGGCCCTGTAAGGACTCTCTTTACATGGACCATGCCCTGCCTTTAGTTGAAAACTGAAAAGCAAACCAGACCCTGACTCTGCATATAGAGTTTCTCCTTCTCATTCGGGCTCTCACTGGTTCCACAGCCTCTCCAAGGGTGGGCTGCTCACTGGATAAAACAATGGAGCCAACTCACACAAAGTCCCTTTCCTTGGCTCCCCTTGCCACAACTGTGACAGGCTGGCTTTTTGTCACACATAACTCTACCATATATTAGGGGAATTCAACAAGAAAATTATTCAGGAAAATGCAGACCACACATTTACAGACAAGTTTCCAGTCCCTGATTTTAAGAATACCCTGGCATCCCAAATTTGTCAGAAGGTACGTACCCTAGCTTCATGTGGTGGATGTAGCTTCTACCAGAGCCAAGATGCAAAACTCTGAGTCTTAATCCAAGAACTATGCTTACTGTACTGCACAGAAAGGATTAATAAGCCCAAAGATTTTGGCAGCAATAGGGCAACTTTTTTCATTTTCTAGCCAGAGAAAGAGCAGGCAAGAATAGTCCTTCGAAATAAATTGCATTGCTTTAATTACAAAGAGGAAGAAGAAAAAAGGTGGAGTAGGAAGAAGAGGAAGGGGAGGAGAAAAAAAATGGCAAACTTTTGGTAAAGTGTTTTGTAGAAAGACAGAACTTCCTTAAATTCTTCATAATAAAGCCCAGGATATATAGTGATAAGGATTCTCTTTCAAGGTCTGGATGCTCTCTGACTGCAGACCATGTGGCTGAGAATTCCCCTAATGTACCAGTGTGGATGTGTTCAAAAAAGCAAACAGATAAAACATACACTGATCTCAGAAAGAAGAAACCAGGACAAATCAGGACCAAGATACTGCTTTCAGCCACCTATGATTAAGGATTTCATCAATTCCCAGAAAGAAAAGATTTGAAAATACAATATATGTTAATAAAGAAGATATGATATATATTATTAAAAAAGATATGATATATATTATTAAAATAATTTTAAATAATAGTGTTAAACTGTATGTAGTTTTTATTCTGTTTCATCTGTTTCTTTTGCTGGGTCCAGCCTGGAGCCTGAGGGCCATGGGATCCTCCTAGGGCCTGGAGCCAGCAGGCTGCCAGGGTGAGCCCTGGGCCTGGGTTTGTGGGAGCCTGTGGGGAGCTGCCTTAGGCCATGGAAATCAGCCTGGTGCCGGGGTGGGCTGGCTCTAAGGTCTGTGGTGAAGTTGAGGCTCACTTCACTCTCCTCCTTCACCAGGGGGGTATGTGTCTCTGCAGGGTACTCATGTTTAGAGGATGGATAATGGAGGTATGTGGATCTATTATTCCTACCTTCCTCAATATATCTTTCTTATTTCTGTGCTTCATCCAGGTGCTGTAATACCTCACCTGAATCTCTGGTTCTTATGAAGGTGTTTTTGTGCATATATAGTTGTTCAAATGATTGTTTCTGATGGAGGACAAGCATTAGAAATTTCTATGCCATCATTTTGCTAACATCACTCCTCCTAATTTCAAGACTTTTCAACAGAAATGAAAAATGTGAGGTTTAAAGGCAGAGTACAAAAATGTATCCCTGAAAGTTTATGACTTAATGTAATTTTTAGGTGCAGTGGCTAGATACATTTGTGTTTCTTTCAATGTTATTAAAATGGCTTTCCACAATAAATAACATTTTGAAGGAAGTTCTAGTACCAAGTAACTACAAAATCCCTAAGTTTGAAATTCAACAGAAATCAATTAAATACCTAAGAACAGCTATCAGGGACTGTTTTAATGACTTCCATTCATAACATAGAAAAAGAAGTTATGAAGAACATGAGTAAAATTGTAAAAATTAAAATGTGTGCAGAAATTGGAGAAGCACATACAGGTGACATCTATCTTCTCTGCTTAAATACTCTGTGGTCTTTTTACAAAATATATCAGATAATGATGACCTAACTGGTATGTCAGTGGAATGAGACATCTTGAAAAAAAAAAAAGTAATGTGATATAGTTATTAAAAGATGATAGAATCTAAGTTGATTTCAAGGTTTTTTGAAGCTACACTATTGGCAAAAGTGATAATTCCATTAATAGACAAGGGAGAATGGAAAGGAAAATTTGCTTGGGGCAACAGAATGATTAAGTCAACCTTAGAAATGTTCCTTCTGAGGTGACAAGAGACTAGAAGTGTGCATTTGGGAGTACCACAATTTGGGAGTACCACAGCATAAAAAGAGGACGGAGCTAGAGGCATAACTTTTGAAGTCATCATTAATATAGCTAAGGGTAGGTAAAGATGATTTACACTTTAAGGCAGCATCTTGAAAGCAGAGACTGTACAACAGAATAAATAAAACTGTTTGAGTTTTTAGTTTAAACAAATATTTCTCTTGTAGACAACATAGAGTTGTGGGTTTTACCCAGTCTGACAATCTGTTATCTTTAAATTGTGTCTTCAATTTTAGTCCATTTTCATTTAATGTTATTATTGATATGATTGGATTTTGATTTATCATTTTGTTTTTGCTTTCTTTGTGTCCAGTTTGGCTTTTGTTCCTCCATTTCTCTTTTCCTGCCTCCTTTGTGGTTAACCAAATATTATTAGTATTTAGTTTTGATTCCTCTATTAGCTTTTTAGCTATACTTTGTATTTTCTTTCTTTTCCTTTTTTTAATGATTGTTCTAGGATTTACAATATTTATCATTTAGTTATCATAATTTGCTTTGAGTTAATATTGTTTTACTGCATATAAAACATGATACATTTTCAACAGTATGGTTCCATTTACTCCCTGCCTTTATGCTTTGTCTTATGCTTTACATATATATCTGTAGATTCTACAAATCCCACAACATGGTATAATTTTTGCTCAAAACTGTCATGTGTCTTTTAAGAAATTAAGAAAATAAAGGGAAACATATAGTATTATATATTTATTCACATGATTACCACGTATGATACTCTTCATTACTTGCTGTAGTTTGAAGTTTCCACTTGATGTCATTTTCCTTAAGTGTAAAGAACTTATCTTAGCGTTTCTTGTAGTGCAGGTCAGCTGGAAATGAATTCTTTATGTTTTACTTACCTGAAAATTTCTTTGGTTGCCTTTATTCTTGAAGAATATTTTTGATGGATATAGCATTTCAGTTGACAGTTTTTCTTTTTTTTCTTTCAACACTTTAAAGATATCATCCCACTGATTCTGACCTTTACTGTTTCTGATGAGAAGTTTGCCATCATTTTGTAAGTAATGGATAATTTTCTCTCTGGCGGCTTTCAAGCTTTTCTCTTCATCTTAGATTTCTGTTAGTTTACATATTATATTTCTAGGCGTGGTTTTCTTTGTTTTACTTTGATTGGGGTTTGCTGAGCTTCTTGAGTGTCTAATTTTATGCCTTTCACCCTATTGGGGAAAATTTTGGCCATTGTTTCTTTAAATTTTTTCTGCTCCATTATTTATTTCCTCTCTTTCTTGTCCAACTACACATATATTTGACTAATGAATATATCCTATGGGTCACTGAGGATCTGTTTATTATTTTAATCATCTTTCTCTCTCTTCTTCAGATTGGATAAATTCTAGTGATCAATCCTGAAGCTCACTGATGCTTTTCTGTGCAATATAAATTTTTCTTCTCAGATACTGTATTTTAGTTCTAAATTTTTCTCTTTTTTTTGGAGTTTTTATTCTCTTTTGACATCCCCTAGCTGTACATTCATTATAACCATATTTTCCTTTCAGTCCTTGAATATATATATAATAGTACTTTAAAATCTTTGTAAATTCTTGGATTTAGTTTTGAATGACTATTTTTCTTGACTATGGGTGATATATTCCTATTTCTTCTCAGGTCTAGTAATTTTTATTGTATGCATTAGATTGTGGATAATGGGCTGTAGGTGTCTAAATTATGACTTCATCCTTTAAAGTATGTTGACTTTTGTTCTGGCAAGCAGTCAAATTACTGAAGGGTTATTTTGGTTCTATCAGACTCTATTCTATTATTTGTTGTGGAAGATTTCTTTTGGTTTTGAATTTAGAACTGTGGTGTGTCCTCTACTGTAACTTGTGACAATTTTCATAAAGTGTAGGCACTCTAAGTTCTGTATCATTGCAAGCTACAGCTGCTTACCATGGTCTCTCCACTCTGACTGGGCTGCAACTCCAATGTCTTCCAGAACCGCATGACCTCTAATATCAGCTGACCTCTTTCACTTCTCAGCTTTTCAGCAGTCATACAGGCAGCTCAGTGCTTGGCCAACTATACGTGAGAAACTCCCACACAGACTTCTGGGTTCCCTCTCTGTTCAACTGCCTCTTGTTAGGTATGCTGCCCCACAAATTTCAACTGTTTCAGCAGCTTGGAACCTTGATCTTCTACTTCCTCAGCCCAGAAGTTCAACCCACGCTTTTGCTTGGGCTCCATCTCCCTGCTCTACAATAGCAAAGTATCCTAGGTAGAAATCCAGGGATATCTTTGTTAATCACTGGGCTCATGTGTGCTTACCTTATCCAAAGGATCATAGTCCTACATTGTCTTTTGCTCAATGATTAAAAACAGTTACTTCATATGTTTTGTTCAATTTTATAGTTATTTACTGAAAAGGCAGCAACTTTGTTATTTTTTCTCGTAATAGCTGTCAGCCCTTGACATATCATATATCTGTTAATTTATTTGCTCCTTATGAGTCTTTCCCCATGCCATCTTTTTTTTAATTTCATGCACATATAATTGAGAAAGCTGAAATTTATAGACATCTTTTATGAATCACTAAGAAAAGGCAATCAAATAAACAAATGAGTAAATGTTATGAATAGTCAATTCACAGGGGAAGAAATTCGAATTGCCAATGACCGTGTAGAAAGATGTTCAAATTCATTAGCAACCAGGAAGGAACAAATAAAAAAAAAAAGACATCATTTCTCTCCTACTAGTTTGATAAGAATTTAAAACTGACAGCATCTAATGTTGAAGCAATTGGATTTCACATACACTGCTCATAGGATCGTCATTATTAACCTCTGCAGAGCAATTTACCAATAATTCTCTATCAAAATACATACTCTGGTAATATTCGTCCACATTTTCACAAAGAGGCCCATACTAGACTATTTATTCAGCACTTTTTAGAAAGAAAAATTGGAAACAATCTAAATGGTAATCAATAGGAAATGGATAACTATATTTCGCATGTTCACAAAGGAATATTATATGGTAATCAATATTCATGAAATAAGATTATTGATATCATCAAGAAAAAGATCTTGAAAAAACATGGAGAGAAAAAACATGCATAAATATCTGTACAGTATAATACTATTTACTTAAAGTTTTAAAATAATCCAAACATCCCCATGCCATCTTGATTGAAAGCACTAAGAGAGCTAAGATTTTGATTATTGTTTGATACTCTAAACACTGCATGTAGAGTAGTAACTAACATATATGAGGTTCTCAAAAAAATTATTCACAGAATGAGTGAACAAATTCTATAATCTCACTTTATATATTCTTAGTAAAATACTTGCTCAGTAAAATGCCGAGTAGTAGCAGTATCCTTGTAGAGTCTATTTATGTCATCCATTGTTTGCCACATCCCAAGCTGATCTGTTTATTATAAAATACATCATACTTATGAATATGGATGCATGTATACTAGTGCATACAGTATTTTGTATAGTTACAAAAATAATAATAAAACCAAACCTATTAACCTGCTACCCAAATTATGAAACTACACATTACCATTAACTTTGAGGACCCATGTGTGTCCTTCCCGATTTCATCACCTTTCCCCTCCCCTAAGTAGATTTAACAACAATTCTAATTTTTTGTGTTAATTATTCTTTTGTTTTTCTTCCTAGTTTTGTGCATTATACAAAAATACTTATATGTATTTTTTTCTGATTTTGAACTGAAATATTTACTGTATGTGGTCTGGGATTTTCTTTTTCTACTAAGTACTATTTTTGAGCTGATTCACATATCTATGATTTCATTTTCTATAATACACCAACATTTGAATACACTAGAATATAATTACCTATATTACTGCTGATGAACATTTGGGCTGCTCACATTTTTTGCTCTTACAAGACTGCTCAGGATGATCTTACACATGTCTTCAGGTGTATACATGTATAAGTCTTAAAAGGTAGAAGTAGAATTTTTCTAGAAGTAGAATTTTTGAGGTCTTTGGATGGAAATGTTAAAATCTAAAAGATAATTTCAAATAGTTTTCCAAAGAGTCTGTTCCAATATACACTCCAAAATGCAGACTGTGAGAGTTACCATTGCTTGATATACTTATCAATATTTAGTACTGCCAGACTTATAAATTATAGTCATTCTGGTGGGTGAAATGTTATTTCATTATGCTTAATTTGCCTTTTCCTCATTACAAATGAAGTTGAGCATATTTTCATGTTTGTGAGCCACATGTATTTCCCCTGCTGCAAAATGTCTCTATATACCTATTCGTCATTTTTTTCTATTATCTTGCCTTCCTCTTGTTGATTTGTAGGAACTTTTATATAGTATGGATACTAATAATCTCTTTATTATGATGCTTATCAAATAGCTTCTCCCACTTTGTGACTTTTCTTTTTCTCTTCTTAATGGTTGCTTTTGAAGAATGGAAGTTGTTAAACTGAATGTAATCAAATTTCTCAGTCTTTACTCAGCTCTTTTGCGATGAGAGCTACTGGTGTCTTGCTTTAAAATCCTTCTAAATCCCAAGAGTGTAAGTTCCTTCTTTCATACTTCTGTCTAAAATTTTTATAATTTTACCTTTCGCATTTAAGTCCTTGTTCCAACTGGATTTGGTTTTTGTATATGATAGGAGGTAGAGATCCATTTTCACTTTTCCATATGGATAAACAGTTTTCCCAGCACCATTTATTGAGTAGTCCTTTATTTTCTTCTCTGTTTTACAACAACACCAACTTCTTTGATTATCAGATTTCCACATATGAGTATGAGTCAATTTTTAAGCCCAATATTCTGTTCCTTTGTTCTATTTGAGCTAATGGATCACCTTTTTAGGGTGCTGCTACAAGCATAGTCCCACTTCTAAAAAAGAAGTCTCTTCTTTTAGTCTCTTCGGCTTTTTAGATTTTTAGATTTTCTGGCTTTAAACCCAGTTTTATATTCATAAGAAAGAGAATCTAATGGGCCCAAATCAATCAGATACCTACTCTAAGTTCCATCATCTGTGGTAGGATCAGGGTCTATACATAGCATGAATATGGCCACTAGGGGTCTACCTCTACCTCCAGAGAAGGTAAAACTTGTGAGAAAGGGAGCTGGCCCAGTGCTTACTGCGCTAGGAATAGTCAGAAGCATGATACTATAGCCATATGCAAGTATAAAAGAGTTTGACTAAATTCTTTTCAGAAACAGCTCACCAAAGAGCCCCCAAATAATTACGGCAATGAAATATTCTTTGCTTATCAACAAGACAAAGATTTGTTCAAATGATAATTGATAATATTCCAGAGGATGTACTGGAAGGAGCATGCATGTATTCATTGACGGTTGGAACTTAATTCTATACAAATTTTCTAGATGGCAATTTAACAGTACCTGTCAACACTTTAAAAAGTTATATACTGTATAATTGAAAATTTCTAAGACATTATCATATGAGAGTAAGCATAGATTTATGAAAAGATATCTTAGGTCAAGTTCTTCATAAGTAGATAACAAAACAAGGATTTATTGCAAGTGATTTATTAAGTAAGTGCACCCAAGGGAAAGTGGTCAGCAAGTGAAAGAAGCAGGAGCAGGAAAAGAGAGGAAGCAAAGCAAGGGTGCAATTGCAGGTAAAGCTTCAGGCAAGCTGCAGCTAATCCCTCAGGGAAACTCTGGAGTTGACGTCACATCTCAGAGTTGTCCCACTAAAATTCCTGTGCAGTCATATCCAGACACCTGCCAGTTCAAGCAGTGAATTTTTCAGGCACTTATGATGTTGTTACAACAAGTTATTATTATTATTATTCAGAGTTAATTATAATAGCAAAACAAAATTAAACCTAAACAACTTATTTCACAGTAAAAAGTGATAAAATGATAAAAATAATACATGATCATTAAATACTTAATTCTTAAAGATTATTTAATAAAATGTCAAATGCTTATAATACATTTTTAGACATCATAATATAAAACTAGATATATTTAGTTTGAGACAAATTATATTATAGATAGATAGATAGATTTAGTAAGATTAAAAGATAGGAATAGATATGTACAAATAGGTATATTTTCTACCCTATACTCTGTATTTTCATAATTATTTACTGTTATAAGTACATATTACATTTTTGGAGAAAGAAGAGATGGAGTGAAAGCAAGTGAGAAAGCAAGAGAAGGAGGGAAAGATAGATCTACATTAACATGAATGAATGAATGTAAATATGTAAACTGTATCAAGCTCAGTGCCAAATCCCTCTTAGGCTACTGTCAACTGGAAACTATTTGGGAAGTGCTTCTCCCACCTCACCCCCATTTTGTCCAGCCAGCCTCTAGGTACCTGTTCCCTGTATCACGGGACAATGCTTATACTGTAGCCTTTGACTTAGGTGCCTAGATGATTCCAAATGCTGTGGCCATGAGTGTGTGTGTGTTTATGTCTACATGCCTTCATTTCCACAGGATAACTCAACCAAATTTTTTTGTGTGGTACAATGGAAATTGTGAGTGAGAACTGTTGCCATAGGTGATGCTGGAGAAAACTGGACAAAAGTTAGAAAGCCCTGAATGAGCTACAGGGAGAAGAACTGAGCTGCTTCAGGGAACTGTTGGCCATAGGAAGGGCATTTGAGTTGCCATCGCCCATGGATGGGTGTTTCACAGCTGCTGGTGCACATCTCCCAAGGAGAAACACTGGGGAGGCCACTGGGACAGCACCACGCATGAGCCAGTGCCCACCCCCATGGTCAGGACATGGTTTTCAAAAGGCGATATATTTGCCTCTTCCAATCCAAATTATTTCAAGTAAAAGCATTTCCAAACCCATTTTGAACAATCAAAATCCTAAAATTAATCTGTTTCAAAAACTTCCTCTAACTGAAAAATACCCTTTCACATTTGGATGTCTCAGAATCGGCCAAATGAATTTTTGTGTAACTTCACAATATATGGCTGAAATTGAGATGAAGCATGAGAATTCAGTGAATGGGAGTTTAAAAAAATATATGAGGAAGAGAAAATAGAAGTTTTAAATGGAAATGCCTTTTTCAACCTTAAATATAGGATTGGCACTTTCACATTACTGTACAATCCATTTAACATCCGTGGGTAACATAAAAGAACTTTATCATCTGTGGCTTATATCTATTTCAAACTGCATTTTTCTGATCTCTTTTTGAAAAATGAATTCTAGATTGTACCAGAATATGTAATAACATATACATATGTACAAGACCACATCACATCACTTACATTAGGATGTATTTTACTATATTAATAGTCCTTCAGGAAAGCAGCATCTTAAAGTTCATGTGAAAGTATAAGTTAGCATTAAATATCACATTTTTATTTTATTGACTATCAAAAATTAATATTATTTATTTTAAAGTTATTTAAAGATTATTATCCTAAAGATGTGTAGTGAGAGCATTATCCTAGCTATTGGTTAGAGATTTGATTTGAAAGATTAATTTCTACTCTTTATCAGTTATCAGTTTTCTAGGACTGCCACAATAAAATACCACAGACCGGGAGGCATAAACAACAGAAATGTATTTCACAATTCTGGAGGCTAGAAGTCTGAGATCAAGGTGTCATCAGGGTTGATTTTTTCTAAGGCCTCTCTCCCTGGCTTGAAGATGGCTGTCTTCTCCCTGTGTCTTCACATGGTCTTCCCTCTATACCTGTCTGTATCCAAATTTCCTCTTCCTATAAGGATACTAGTCATATTGGATTAGGGTTCCCTCTAATGACATCATTTTAATTACCTATTTAAAGACTCTGTTTTCAAATACAGTGAACATTCTGGAGTACTGGGATTAGGACCTCAGCATACAATTTGGGGTGGGAAAAGACACAATTCAATTCAGTCTATACAATCGCCTACTAGCACATGACATTTCTCAAGGAAAAGTAAGTAGATCCTGTTCCTGACTTGCAGTAGTTGACAACAGAAGGTTTAAACCATAGGGCCCTACTTGATTAACAGGACAGAACCAGAGAGATGCTTCTGTAAAGTCATAAGAAAACCAAACACTCCACCCATCTATCTGCCTATGTCTTTCAACCAGCATCCAGTACCCCACCTCTGAAGAAGGGCACGCCTTTGCAATAGAGCAGGCGGAGTATGTGGGAGGCATGGTTTTGGCCCATGGAACTAATGCAGACTGCACAGAGATCGAAATGAAGACACTGGTTTCATCAGCTGCCCCTAACCACCACTAGTAACCAAGTTAAGTAATAGTTACTAGGGGGAAAATTTTACAAATAAATGTTACCTTGTCTCTCTAAGGCAGTTGAAACCCCAAGCAAGGTTAAAGCTTCTGCAAGTTTACTGCTTTTTTATCCAAAAAAATATTTGTTTTAAATTTTTTTTCTTTTAATTTTTATACAATATTCTCCTTCTGTGAAATAGATTCTATTCTTCTTTCATGTTCTCAAATTCTACTTATCTTCTAAGACCTAACTCCAATCCCATCTCTGGCGAAATTTCTTCAAATATTTTAGCTTGGATTTCTCTCTCTTCATCTCTTCACGCACAGGCAGTGCTACATAATTTATTCCTGAATGGTTTTTGTTTAATTAATACCTTAGTAGTTGTCTTGCTCCCAACCAGACAATAAAATTAAAGAGGGAAAAGGTTAGAGTTTCTAGTCCTCTATCTACAGAAACCATTACAGTGGAGAGAATATTGCAGTTTGAATATATACACATTGAATAGGAGACAGGAATATATCCATCACTACCACTGTACACAGGATACTATCTTATTTGGTTTCTATTCTATAAACAATAATTTATAGTCTGGTAGGATAAAGATCCAATGAAATGAGCAATTACGATGTGTTTGATAATACTTTTAGGGTGAAGCATGGACATTATCACAGAGAAAATACAGAACGACTGATGGGTTTTATCCATGAGACAGATGTGATTAGGTCACATTTTTAAAAACTACTGTGGGCATTGGTGGAGATGGAGAAGCTACAGCAATAGGCCACGCTAGAATTTTTGGTGGCCTGGACTTGGCTAACGGCCGTGGGAATGGAAAGAGGCAAAGAAATCAGATAAACATTCGAGATGTATAATCAACAGGCACAGCCCTGGACATAAGAACAGGAATCTTAGACAGCATGCAGTTTTTAAGCTTGAACAGCTGAGTGGAGGAACATAACATTTATGAAAAAACAAAAAGAATAGATATGGGGAGGAAGATGATGACTTCATGACCTCATGATCCTGTTGAGCCTGAACTATTGAATGTCCAAGTAGAAATGCTGAGAAAAAAGACAATCCGAATCTCAAGAGGAAAATTTTTGATGGAGATAAAGATTTGGAAATACCTGCATACAGATATTAACTGTAACTAAAATCATGGAAGTGAATAGAGAGGACATAGTGAAAAGAGAAAAAGACCTAGAAACCCAAGAAGATCAAAATTAAAAATTTGAATAGAATAGGGTTTCTCAAAGTAGACTGAAATGAGCGACCATAGACACAAGGAAAATCAGTGAAGTAGGGCATTTGGGAAGACATAAGAGAGAGTTTAAAGAAGTAGATAGTGGCATATAACGTTAAACGCTCCCAAATGACCAAACAAGAACAGAGCTGAAATATATGTGTTTAATTTATAAATAAAGGTCATTGATGACTCTCTTAGTCAGTTTAGGCTATCATAACAAACTACCAAAGGCAGACACAACAAACATTTATTTCTCACAGTTCTGGAGTCTGGGAAGGTTGGATTCTGGTGTGGGCCCTCCTCCCGGTTTGCAGATGGCCATCTTCTTACTTCTTCATATGGAGAACAGCAGAGAGAGGGAAGCAAACTCTCTTGTGCCTTTTCTTACAAAGGGTACTAATCCCATTCATGAGGGCTCCACTCTCATGACCTAATTACCTCACAGCGGTCCTACCTCCTAATGCCATAACATTGAGGGTTAGGATTTCAATATATGAAGTTGGGGGGACCACAAGAATTCAGTCTGTAACAGTGACCTAAATGACTGTGATGATGTAGGGAAAGCAGAGCTAAACCACACTGGAGGAGTGAATGGAAGGTAAGAAAGCAGACACTCAAGTGGACATGATTTTCAACTGATGTATCCATACTTTTTCTAGAGTCTATGTTGTAGACTCTAATCCAGAGTTAGTTGTTTCTCTAAGACAGTATAAATCCCAATCTAAGGTTAAAATTCATGCAGATCTACTATTATTTTTATTTAGCAAAAAGTGGTTACAAACATACTTTAAAAATCTTTAGAATGGATTACAAGAACCTCTTTGATTTGTCCCTTATGAGGCTGAATTCCTTCATCTTCAATTATTCTCCCCAGTATCTCATCATATTTCCATTCATTTGCCCGAAAGTACCAGAGTCTTTCATGCTTCCATGTTTTTATACACAGTGCTTTCCTCTGTATATACTTCATTGCCCTTCATACCTTCTCCACTTGGCAAACTCCTCCACATCCTTTTATGATCCATTCAGGTCACCTTCTCTGCAAAGCCTCTCTTGACATTGTTCTCCTCCAGTGTAGGAGAGATGCCTCTAATATTCACACTATGCTTTATATCTGTCTCTTTAATGGCAACCATATAGTCCAAATCTGAATACCCTGAGGATTTTCTTAAATGACCTCACTACATTGTCTTTCAATAGAGACAAATTTCTCAGAAAATCATAGTTAGTTAGCAAAGCCTTATTTCATTATAATTCTCATCGTATCTATGTGAGATAAAAACCACTGGGATCCTACATTTTCCACCAAAGAGAGGTCTCAGAAAGGCATTTTATATTATAACATCTAAAAACAATTTTTAGGTTATTGCTGATATTAAGCAGAGAAGACTTATAATGCCATCAGTATTTGAAATGAACTGTAGAACTCACTTCCTTAAGAGAAATAGTTCTCTATGTCAGTTTAATCAACTGCTTTGATTTTTTCCCCATGTCTCACAAATGCTATCAGCTTTCTGCAAGTAGTGAGTGTGTTAGCCCCAGATGAACTTTAGAAGCATTATGAGCTAGCATGTTGGAAATGGAGTTCAGGGAAAAGAAACCCTATAGGAAAGAAGGATTTGGAACACAATAAAGAATGATTTCTCTGTTATTCAAAGAAAGAAACAACTCTAATGGTGATGCTATAATGTTGCAAGAGATTAAAAATAATAATCATCTCCCAAACTATCAGCTTTCGTTGAATGGATAATAAAAGTAAAAATAAATAAGATAAAGTATGCAATCTCCAAATTCTGCAAAATGAAGTACTGAAGAACTAAAATGAGAAGGTATAAGATAAAAAAATATTGTTAATAAATATGCATAAAAGTGAAACTGTCTGGAATAAATTACAGATACTAGTCAGATATCAGAATTACAGAGAGAATTATGTAAAATATAACAGCTCTGGAGGAGAACAATATTATCAAGTTTGTTAAAAACCTATTCAAACCTATTTTGCAGCTCGTTATGGAGTTGAAAAAAATAATTAAACATGTAAAACTGTCTCAAATTCAGTCTTCAAAGCATTAAGCCTAGGAGTACTTATATTCCTTTTTTTAAAAACTAAATCAAACACAGAACTGGAGATTCAGAGATTAAGAAGCCGAATAGAATAAATAATTCATCAGATTTAGCTAATAATTTTTCTATTTTATCTCTGAACTGAATCCCTGCTCAGGCCTGGAAGCAAATTGCTTCAGAGATTATGAGAAAGGAAATCTAGTTAGTAATATGGAATTGGACCAAACGTAGACTATGATGTCAAAAGGAGTTTTTCTTCAGAATCAATAGGTGATGAAAGACATAAAAATCATCCAGAGATTTATTTGATTGAAACCATATGCTTCCTTACCAAGGCAGCTTTATAGTAAAACTAGTCAAATTTTATACGGTCAGTGCTCAAAGCATGCCTTTTTCACCACAGAAGTAACTGCCTTTCAGTTTCCAAAATATAGCATGTTTATACTATTTCTTAAAATTTTGAATTGGTGATACATTCACATTGTTCAATATGAAAGCTATATTAGTGAAAATTCTTCCTACCATGGCTGTCTCTCACCAAGGTACAACTTTTATGAGTATCCTGTATATCCTCTCAGAGTTTCAAATAAAAGTATCCTTTCAGAGTTATCAGATATACTACCAAATGTAAAATAGATAGTTAGTGGGAAGCAGCCGCATAGCACAGGGAGATCAGCTCAGTGCTTTGTGACCACCTAGAGGGTGGGATAGGGAGGGTGGGAGGAAGACACAAGAGGGAGGAGATATGGGGATATATGTATATGTGTAGCTGATTCACTCTGTTATAAAGCAGAAATTAACACACCATTGTAAAGCAATTATACTCCATTAAGATGTTAAATAAATTAATTAAATTAAATTAAATGCTATTCCATAAAATGTAAAAAAAAAAAAGGTGAATATGAATATACAGTCTTGTTTTTTCTGCCTTTTACAAACCAAAAATTATATTTTTTTCAGTTCTTCACCTTGCTTTCATCAATAAACACATATCGTGATAATCTTTTCATACCAACAGCATTTTCATATATATGTGAATAAGTTTGGGGGAAAAATTAGTCTCTTATGAGTCATCTAATTTCCACTGTTCCTCAGAATACTTCTCCTTTATTTCCTGTGTTTTATATTTGTGCTTTTTCTTATTCTTGATAAAGTTAGATTGTGGTTTATCTGTTTTATGATTTATTGAAATAACACCAATAAGCACATATGTTGTATATACGTATGTATACATACATACATATATGTATATACCTATGTCTGTAAGGGTGTGTGTTGTGTGTATACATGATTTTGATGGGAATTAAACTATAAATTAATTTGGAAAACTGACTTCTTTATAATTTCAATCTTCTCATCCAAGAACAAAGACCTGATCCTTAATTTGCCAAATCTTCTGTTTTGTCACTTAGTAAAGTTTTTTTTTTTTTATATTTGTTCCTCACTTTTCTTATTTAAAATTTTAAGTTTTTTGGAGACTTTGACTAGAAGTCTAAAAGTTGAATGAATTTTTTAATATTTAGAATGACTCAAAACATCATTTATTTTTCTTTTCCTTTGTTTTTGCAAAACTCATCTGTTAAGTGAAAATGTTTTGGAGTCTACCAGGTTGTCTTTAGAGCCATATTTCACCATTTCCTATCTGTATCCCTTGGGGCAAGTTATTTAACCTCTGTGGGCTTCATTTTCCTCATCTGTAACATAAGAATGCTTATAATAATAGTACCTCTATCATACTTAACTGAGTAATAGATATAATGGGCTAGTAATATTACCTGGTATAATATGCACGTGAAAATGCTGCTGCTACTGCTGATGCATTAGAACAGTAAGTTGACTTGATAACCCTGGCAAGGGATAGGCAAGGGAGGTGAGTGTATGTTTGCGTGTGTTTCAATAAACAACTGCTTAAGCAAATTTTATTTACTTCCTTTTAATTGTCTTAAATCTTGCTTATTATGATCAGTTATCCTGTTGCTCAGGCCAAAGATGAAGAATGCATCCCTGATTTATCTTTCTCACATACCTCACAACTCACCAGCAAGTCCTGTGGTTCCTCCTTTAAAATGTAACCCAATTCAGACCTCTGTGCACCATCCCCACTGCTAACGCCATGTTCCAAACCATCATCTCTGCCATGGTCTGTTTCAACAAGTCTTCCTGCTTCATCTCTTGCCCTTATAGAATCTGTTCATATAGCAGTCAAATGGTCTCCTTAAACTTAAATTAGATATCATCATTCCTCACCCAAAACTTTCTAATGGCTTTCCATCAAGTGAAACCCATATTATTTACCATGGCTTAAAGTAACCCTATGATCTGACTTCTGCCTCTATCTCCAACACAGCCAGCCATTCACTTCCTCCTCAATCCTACTCAGCCACATTGGCTTTCCTGCTGTTTCTTGAACAGTCTTGCTAATTCCTGCTACAAAACTTTGAACTTGCTGCTTCTTTTATCTTGAAATCTATCCCTTTGGATCCAATATATAGACAGTTTCCTCACTATTTTCAGATTTTGGCTTAAATGTAAGGTTGCAGATTAGAAAATAAAACTGCAAGATTCCCAGTTAAATCTGAGTTTCAGATAAACAATGAATTTTATACTCTAATTATGTCCCAAGTATTGCATGGGACATACTTATACTAAAATATTATTTGCCATTTATCTGAAGTTCAAATGTAATTGGTCATCCTGTATTTGATCTGCCAACCTTACTATTAGCTCTTCAGAGAGGTCCTCCTGGTACTCTCTGTCAAATAGACCCTTTTCTTCTTCTGTTGCTCTCTAATTTCCTACCCTACCTTGTTTTTCTTCATAACACTTATCACTCCCTGAAATATTACTTAATTGTTTAATTGTAATGTTTATGGAAAAATCTTTCTATCTAAAAATGTAGATTTCATAAGGACAAAATATTTCTCTTTTATTAAACCCTATTCCCAATGCCCAGCATGTAATTGATGCTAAAATATATGTATTGAATGGTTGAATGAAAGGCACACAGTTATGTTAAAATGAACATAACCTGTTTCTTCCTTACATTTTTTTAACTTTATTTTTTGGTCACGCCGCATGTGGGATCTTAGTTCTCCGACCAGGGATTGAACCCGTGCCCCTGCACTGGAAGCTCGGAGTCTTAACCACTGGACTGCCAGGGAAGTCCCTGTTTCTTACATTTTTTAAAAATATAGAATATCCTAGAGGACTACGAAGCTACTTCCATCATACTGTCTCAGACAATTTAAAAATAGATGAGACTCTTCTGTTTCTCAGGATACCTTCTCAAACAGATCACAACAAGAGGTTATTTTTTCCACTATATGTTATCCTTATGCAACATTCAGACTCTTAGATGATTAAAAAAATTAAAATTTAAATCAGAACATTAATTTATGGCTATAAAAATTAAAGCTCAACATACTAATCTTACACATAGAAAAACTGAGTCTCAGAAATATAAAATAATTCTCCCAAAGCCATGAAATTAATGTAAGTTAACATATTTGTTTGTATAGTTTACTACCTATTTTCTCCCCACTAGGTTATAGCTTCCTGAAAACAGAAACTTTATTTGGTTGACTAATTGCTTACATTCCTTGAAGAGTGCTTGACATATAGTAGGTACTCAATTAATATTGGTGGTTGTATGATGAGTCAATGAACTAAAAACTAGCTCTTGTGACTAGATCAGCCAAGTGATCTCCCCATAAGATATGGCAAACTGTTTTATTTAACCATGATGGACATTGACTGAATTACATCAATTCTTCCATTTAAAAAAACTAAAGAAAAATTCATTTACCATATTATAAAGAAACACCAAATTGTCAACATTTAATTAAGTCATAATATCCATGTATAAAAAGAGAACCCTGCCTTTAGAAAGTGTTAATTGACTCAAACTTCACAGAATGATACATGAGAAACTTAAAGCTTTAAATTTTCTTTAATTTGTCCAAGAGTACATTTACAAGATAGAACACTCTAAATTATCCCTACTAATGAGAGTCGTTGGAATATATCAAATAATAACTGTCTGTCGTGGATATCAATGGTTGTAAAACTTGTTCTCACTGTTCTGTTAAAAGAACAACTACATTCCAAAAGGATTTGGTGACAGAAGAGGATTTACAGAAAAACAGAAAAACAGAAAAAATATTATTACCTTCAAAGATAAGCCCTGTGTCCAGAAGTATAAGTCAGAGGATTTCTGAGTGGACTGTAGTCTTATGAGTCACAGAGGGAGAATGTGGTATACCTAAATGCTTATAGGACCTGAAGGATAAATGAATAAAACAGGATAGCATTAGAATACATGTCCTATCTGAAATGTACAATGTCTACTCACCAGGAAAAAATCACGGCCCCAGTATTGCCAGATCTTTCAATTTTTCAAAAGAAGCCAAAATTACTGATTTTTTAATAATGTGAAATATGTTGTTTTATAAATATCATACAAGCCAAACAAAATTGAGGGTCAGACTCAATATGTATGTCAGAGATAAAATAAACAAACAGAAGAAAGAAGTTGGAAGTCATGAATAATATAAAAAGAAAAATAATCACTTAAAAAATCTAATTAACATAAGTGGAAAGATAAGAAAAGTATTACGTCCATAAAAAGGAACAAGATGCTATTAAAAATTTTTTTAACATGAAAGAGCTTTTGAAATGAAAAATATTCAAAAAATGTAAAATTAATCATATGGGAAAAATTAATTAAATGAATGGAGGATAAGGTCAAAATAATCTTTCAGACATTATAATAAAAAGGCGATAGGAAAAAAGATAAAAGAATTAGAAGATTATTCAAAGATGTCTTTCTTCCATATTACTAGAGTTTCAGAAAAAGACAAAAGTGAAAATGGAACAGAAGATATTATCAAATAAATAATACATGATAATTTCCCAAAAGTGTTGGAAATGGGTTTCCAGTTTGAAAGGACCACCGAATGCCCAAGAGAATAAATTCTAAAAGATCTACATATCAATGTAAAATTTTAGAAGACAAGGAATTAAGAGAAGATCCTTAGATCTTCAAAAGAACTTCAGTCGCCCTTCATAGAATTACAGGGCATAAACAGTGAAACAGATATCAGAATGATATCAGGTTTTTCAACTATAATCCTAGATCCTAAAATGCCTTCAAAATTCTGAGGAAAACTGATTTTCAGCCTATAATTCTAAACCAAGTCAAAATATCATGGTGGTAAAATAGTCATTTTCACACAAGCAAAGATTTAAAAATTCACTTTCCATGCTATTTTAAGAAAGAAGAATATATGTGATCCAAGAAACAGGAGATCCAACAAGAAGAAAGCAAGTAGAAATTCCAAGACAACAAGTGTCCTGGAGAGCACATCAGTTCAGACTGGAGCAGAAGAAGAAAGGTTATGGGAGAAGGAGGTCTGAGGTACAGATGTGAGGAATGAAAAGAGTTTAGGTTTTACTAGAGTAGGGGTTTTGTTTTGCTAGACAACTAAGTTATCAAGAGAGAGACAGAGAGAAGAGTTGAGGTTCGGGGGTTATTTACAAGGAAGTTTTGATAATTATGAATCATAGAATCTTCAAAGGCAGAATAGAAGTGAAGACCAGAAGTTGTCATACAAAGAAAATTTTTTAATTTTGTTTCTAGAATCCTCAACAACTCTCTCTCATAAATTCCAAATTGATTCTCTATTACCCTATTGGCATATCTATGTGGGTACTCTGTAGGTACCTTAGGCAACACTTCCAAGAAAGGAAATATGTTTACAGTCCAGAATCCTGCAAGTTATGATTCTTATCCTCCAACCAGAACATACTAAATATTTCCAAAGTATATTATTTCTCCCTTATCTTCCCAGATATTGCCTTAGTTGAGGTTTTCATCAATTCTCTACTGATCTCTTATAATAGCCTCCCACCTTTTCCCCCCTACTCCTAATTTCTCAATCCTTCACTATATCTCTACATTGATTTTATTATTCTCCAACAAAAATCCTTTAAGAGTTTTTTTGTTCCCATAGAATAATGTTCATCATATCTGGCAAAGTATTTAAACAGAATTTCAATCTATTTTTGAAGCTTCATTTCCAGTTGTTCTAATCACCCTAAAAGGTTTGACAATACCTAATATACTCTTTCTCAGCTCCATATCTAACTAAAATACCCCAAATGTGAAAAGGATTGAGAAAATGATTTGGAAAATGATTTATTCATTCTTAGCTAAAAAGAGCCAATTCTTTTGATTCACGTATTAAATAATTGAAATAATGGTTATTTGACCAGTGTCAGCACACGTATTCCTCACAGTAACTATGGATTTTGGAATTATTATTGTCATTTTACAAAGAAAATTATTCTCATGAAAGTTAATTGGTTTGATCAAGACAGTAAAACAATTAATGATACAGAACCCATGTTATCCAAAACTCCACGTGAATTAAAAGCCCATGTTTCACAGGTGGCAGAATCTTGTATATGGAAAATACTAAGGAATTCACTAATAAATGAATTCAGGAAAGTTGCAGGATAAATCAATATACAAAAATCAATTGTATATACAATTGTATATACAATTTGTATATACAAAATCAATCTATACACTCATAATAAACAATCCAAAAATGAAATTCAGAAAACACTTCTATTTTCAACAACATCAAAAAGAATAAAATATTCAGGAATAAATTTAACAGAAAGAGTGCCAAATTTATACACTGGATATAAAAAACATTATTGAAATTGATTAAAGAAGATCTAGATGAATGGAGAAGCCTGTCCATGTTCATGAAAAGACAGTAATATTAAGAGGACAATACTCCTCAAATTTATCTACAGATTCAGTGCAATCCCTACCAAAATCCTGACTGCCTTTTTTGCAGAAATTGAAAAGATGATACTAAAATTCATATGGAAAAGCAAATGACTCAGAATAGCCAAAACAATTTTGAAAAAAAAAACCCCTTCACACTTCAAGTTTTCAAAACTTACTATAAGTAGTATCAGGACAGTATAATACCAGTATAAGTTTAGACATAGATCAATGGAATGGAATTGAGTATTCAGATAAATCCTCCTTTATTTATGACCAATTGATTTTCAGTAAGGATGCCAAGACAATTCAATCGGGAAATAATAGTGTTCTGAATAAATGGTCCTGGTACACTACCACATGCAAAATAATGAATAACTCTTACCTCATACATGTACAAAAATTAACTCAAAATTGATCAAAGACCTAAGTGTAAGAGCTAAAACTATAAAACACTTAGAAGAAAACATAAGCAAAATCATCATGGCCTTGGATTAGACAATGGTTTCTTAGATATGACACCAAAGGCACAAGCAACAAAAGAAAAATAAATTAGACTTTATCAAACTTTAAAAATTTTGTGAGTTGAAAGACACTATTGAAAAAGTAAAAAGACAATCCACAGAATCAGAGAATATTTGCAAATCATATATCTGATTAGCAATGTGTATTCAAAATATACGAAAAACTCTTACAACTCAATAATAAAAAAAACATTTTATAACCCAATTTAAAATTTAGCAAAGAATTTGAATATTTTCCAAAGAATATTTACAAATGGCCAATAAATACATGAAAAGATGCTCAATATGATTAGTCATTTAAAAAATGCAACTCAAAACCACAATGAGATATCACTTCACATCTGCTAGGATGACTGTAAAAAAAAAAAAAAGATAGAAATAACAAGTGTCCATAGGATGTGGAGAAGTTGGAACCCTCATACATTTCTGGTGGGAATGTAAAATGATAGGGCTACTTGGAAAAACAGTTTGGCAATTCCTCAGAAAGTTAAACATAGAGTTACCATATGGCCCAGCATTTCCATTCCTAGGTGTATACCAGAGAGAATCAAAAACATATATCTTCACAAAAACTTGTACACAATGTTCATAACAACATTATTCATAATGGTCAAAGGCGGAAATAACCCAAAATGTCTATCAATAGGAGAATGGATACACAAAATGTGGTATATCCACATACTTGAATATTATTTGCCAATTGAAGCAAATGAAATACTGATAATCCTACAACATGGATGACTCTTGAAAACATTATGCTAAGTGAAAGAGGCCATACAAAAAAAGGCCACATATTGTACAATTCCATTTATATGAACTGTCCGAATAGCAAATCCATGGAGACAAAAAGTAGATTAGTGGTTGTCAGAGGTTTTCAAGGTGGGGATGAGGAATGGGGAGTGATTTGCAATATATTAATATAAAATATATAAAATATATTAATATAAATTGTTCTTTTGGGGATGATAAAAATGATAAATGATAAAAACCTTACCATTATCTGGAAATTAGATAATGGTAATGGTTTTACAAATTTGAGAATATACTAAAAACAAGTAAATTTTATACTTTAATAAAGTGAATTATATGGTGTATGAATTATATCTCAATTGGAAAGGAAATGATTCACTTGGTTCAGGGGATGAAAATCATCTTTGCTTTACCAGATGAGCCCAAAATTTAAAACTGCAAACTTTGTTGAGCCCAAAAACTGCAACTTTGTTGGAGATTACTAAAGGGGTATGAATCTGGGAAAGAAAATATTTTTTAACATCTGACTTCAACCAAAACAAACAAAAATTGGCCTCTATTCAAAGTTCAGAGGTGCACAAAGCACATCCATGAGAGAATGGCGCACTAGGAAACAAGGCAGGTGTTTTGCATGGTTGGAGTATAGGATACAAATGTGGGGGGGGGGCAATACTTGAGGAAAGACATGGAAGTGAGTGAATGGTCTTTCATGAAAGGACAAGGAATTTAGTTGTTTTTTTTAACATAGACCAAGTAGTTCCAAAAACTAGCATTACTTAAGAATCACAGGAGAATTATGGTTTTCTCCGGGTATATGCCTAGGAGTGGGATTGCTGGGTCATATGGTAGCTCTATTTTTAGTTTCCTAAGTAACCTCCATACTGTTCTCCATAGTGGCTGTACAAATTTACATTCCCACCAACAGTGTAGGAGGGTTCCATTTTCTCCTCATCCTCTCCAGCACTTATTGTTTGTAAATTTTTTAATGATGGCCATTATAACTTGTGTGAGGTGATACCTCATTGTAGTTTTGATTTGCACTTCTCTAATAATTAGTGATGCTGAGCATATTTCATGTGCTTTTTGGCCATCTGTATGTCTTCTTTAGAGAAATGTCTATTTAGATCTTCTGCCCATTTTTTGATTGGGTCGTTTGTTTTTTGATATTGAGCTGCATGAGCAGTTTGTATATTCTGGAGATTAATCCCTTGTCCATTGTTTCATTTGCAAATATTCTCTCCCATTCTGAGGGTTGTCTTTTTGTTTTGTTTACAGTTTCCTTTGCTGGGCAAAAGCTTTTAAGTTTAATTAGATCCCATTTGTTTTTTTGTTTTTATTTTCATTACTCTAGGAGGTGGATCAAAAAAGACCTTGCTGCGATTTATGCCAAAGAGTGTTCGAAAAGATACATACACCCCAATGTTCATTGCAGCACTATTTACAATAGCCAGGACATGGAAGCAACCTAAATGTCCATAACAGAGGAATGGATAAAGAAGATGTGGTACATATATACGATGGAGTATTACTCAGCCATAAAAGAGAACAAAATAATGCCATCTGCTGCAACATGGATGGACCTAGAGATTGTCATACTGAGTGAAGTAAGTCAGACAGAGAAAGACAAATATCATATGATGTTGCTTATATGTGGAATCTAAAAAAATGGTACAAATGAACTTATTTATAAAACAGAAGTAGAGTCACAGATGTAGAAAACAAACTTATGGTTACCAGCGGAAGTGGGGGAGAGATAAATTGGGAGATTGGGATTGACATATACACACTACTATATACAAAACAGATAACTAATAAGGACCTACTATATAGCACAGGGAACTCTACTCAATATTCTGTAATGGCCTATATGAGAAAAGAATCTAAAAAAGAGTGGATATATGTATATGTATACTGATTCACTTTGCTGTACAACTGAAACTAACACAACATTGTAAATCAACTATACTCCAATTTAAAAATTTTTTAAAAAAAGAATCATATGAGAAACTTTTGAACATAGTCCACTTTCCTCAATACTATCACTTCAGAGCTGCTAATCCTATATACCTCATAGAGGCCAGGAATCCATAGTTAAAATCTCCCCAGGTGATTCTAATGTATAGGCAGGTTTCAGAAATGCTTTTAGGCAATGGCTGCTTTGAGAAGATAGGTGATGAAGAAGTCCTGAATTAAAGCTGTGGCAATGAAGGTGTAAAGGAAGGGAAAGATTAGAGGAACTTTTAGAGACCTAGTAAAATTCATTCCACAAATTCATTTATTTCAACAATTTTTATAAAGTATGTACTCTGTATGAAACGCAGTGCCTAAAATGTTAAAATCAATCCTCTTCAAGCCTTTATTCTATTTAACAAAATACAGCACGTATGGAAGCGTAAGAATTTAAGTGATAACACTAAGCGAGATAAGTGGTTGATGTTGATATCATTTGTTGAGAGAGGGAATTAAATAATAGCATCAGCAAACCTTTATGTGCCAGGTAAAGACTTTACACATATTCATTCATTTACTTTCACAGTAACCATATCTGTGTCATCACCCTCATTTTAGAAATGTGGAACCATGCCACGGTGAAGGGAGGGAAGCCCACTACCTCAAGTGTGACAGCTGAGGAATGGGGAAGGAGGCAAGATTTGAACCAAGTAGTCTGGCTCCAGAGAGAGGCTAGAGTGAAGTCAATGCTTTATTCAACCAAAGCCTGATTTTTATTGAATTACCTATCTTTCCTTGACTTCCATCTCCAGGTCCTGCCATATTTATTCTAGAGCAGACATTCTTTGCTTGGGGTCTACAGATGAGTTTCCGGAGGTCCACGAATCCTTGGCATGGTATGGAAATTTTTCATGTGTATGCCTAGTTACATTCTTCTTGGAGAGAGAATCTGTAACTTCAGTAAAATGATATATGTCAAAAAAAAAAAAAAAAGATTAAAAATCTCAGGGGCATTCCCTGATGATCCAGTGGTTAGGACTCGGCACTTTCACTGCAGGGGTCCAGGATTTGATCACTGGTCAGGGAAATAAAATCCCGCAAGCCATGCAGCTCAGCCAAAAAAAAAAAAAAGACAAAACAAAACAAAAAAATCTCTCTTCTGACACTCATTTAACTCATGTCATCACATGTATGATGAAGTCTGTAGTAGAAAGCTTTCTGTGCAAACACATATGGTCATGATGCTTTAGAGTAGAATTCTCTCCTTCCCCACTCTCAGACACACTGCTGGGTACCAATCAGCTAGAAGTCTCCTTGCACACTGTTTCCAACCTCAGTGCTACAACTGGGTCCACCTTAATACAGGAGGGGAAAGCTTGGATCTGTTCCTTTATCATGTACTAAAGTTTTGCTTGTCTCTAAACAAATTATTATAAAATTTCATTAATTAACTAATTTATTGGATGTGCCTGAATGTGACTTTTCTGATCCCCTCTGGTCACACCTCCCACACTCACATTGCTCTCTGGCACAGTTCCAACTGACTTCAAAGAGGGCTCTCCCCCTGAATGAGCACCAGGCTTAAGGAAGCAGCATTAGTTGGTCCTTGAGTATTTCAGTGGTGTCGGCTTTTCCCAGGAGAGACATGTTCCTTCCGATAATAGCCCAGTCTTCCAAGGCAAATCTCTAATTTCAGAACATGACCAGTTAAGTTTAATTTTTAAAGAGAATTTCTCAGCAGTTATTCAAAAGCAGCATCTATTATTTGCTGCATGTCTTGGGAGTTCGGAAAAAGAAAGGAAGAGAAAGACGACAGCAGTCCTGGTACTTAGAGCATGTTTTTTAAAATGTAGTTCCTGGACCTCCTGCATTAGAATAGCTCAGGATGCTTGTTGAAAATTGCTGATTCCTGGGCCTCATACAAGTGCTCTGAACCAGACTGTTCCAGGAATCTGTACTGTTAACAGGCACTCCAGGTGATTCTTACGCAATCTTAAGGTGACTAAGATGGCTGGGAATGTCTGAAGCTAGTGCTTCACAGTGAAGTACGAAAAACATGGGACTCCATATCACATTGCTAGAGATTATTCAGCCAGACTGCTAGTTCCCCTTAGCTCCAATACAACCTTGGGGGCAGAGGGAATGATGCAGACAGGAGGCATGCGCTGAGGTGTCCCCTGTTGCCACATGCCTTTCAGAGTCACTGACTAAATCCTGCTTTGAAGCAAAGGCTGGAGAGTGCCAGCTTACACTTTTTCACACTCCTGCCTTCCTTGCAGTAGGTTTGGCAGTAGAAGCTATTCAAACCAAGAGACTCCATTGGAACAACATTATTTCAAGAGCTTATGGAGAAAAAAAGGTTTCAGGGCATAGAGATGAAAGAAAGAACTGTTTGTAAATCCTCTTCCTTGCACCACTTCACTCACTGTTATTTACCTTGGACTGAACACAAAAATGAAAGTGAACAGGAGAGATGCAGACAATTTGGACAGTTAAGTAACGTGGAAATATCCTCTCCTATTTTCCCCAATTGCCAAATATTATTTTGATCTCCTTAGTTTTCAGTCAATTTCTCAGAAACTCTTCTAAAGCAATCTTTTCGGTCATCCGACTCTCAGAGACTTAACCTCCTGCTTACCTCCAGAGGCCCCCATATCTTGCTCAACTCCAGAACCACCCACAATCCCCATTTTAATAACCCATCCCAATGTGCCCAATTTCCCACAGTGTCAGCCTTTAGTCTCTCTTCATCCCCAATGAACAGCTGTCTCTGAGTCTTCCTTTGTTCTTGAATCTTCTGCAGCAATTAAAGAGGGAACTAAAGAGCCATTTTGTGTATGGAATAGTACTGATCAGGGGTAGGCAAGCCAGAAGAGAGTGCTTACTTTTCTCTAACTTGCTTTGATAGAGCTGCCATAGAGCTGCATATGTTAGTCACAGCCTCTTAATAATAACCAAAATAAACTCTAATTAAAAAATAGCTAACTTCGGCTGTGTGTTCACCATGTGGCCAGCATTCTGTTAACTCCCTTAAATGCAGTGTGCCATTTAATCCTCTCAAGAATCCAGTGAGCTGGACTCTATTATCATCTTCATTTTAGAGATGAGAAAGCTGAGACTCAAAAAGGTAAAGTATGATCTCTAAAGGTCATACAAATATTTATTGATAAAGCTATTATTCAAATTCAGAACTGCTTGATTCCATGGTGAACACACATTAACAGGATTGGGTCACTTTTGTATCAGATAGTATAGTTTTGCCTTCAAATAACAAAAAAACCTTAGATGAGATGGGTTAACTATTTCAAATAACAAGAAGACTGGACTTAACATGTTTCCAGGGTTAGTTAAATCATGAGCTCTCCAATGACAGGGCTCTGGGTTATATTATCTGAGATGTTTTGGCTTTTCTCCTCATGATCATAAGATGGCTGCCATGGTGCCAAATATCATCTCTTCATATGACAACATCCAAAGACAGAAAAGAAATGGGGAGAGTGCTCTTCCTACCTGTGTCTATTTTTATCAGGAAGAAAAATGTTCCCCAGAATACCCCAGCAAACACCCTTTTCTAAGTCATGAGTCAGAACAGGGTCACATGCCCCATCTCCACCCCAATCAATCACCTGCAAAGGACTACTCTGCCTTGTTTAGTCTAACCATAATTCAGCCCATGGAGCCTGAGAAGGAACCCACCTACCCTGAGGACATTGCCACGCACCTGAATTCTGGAACAAAATCAGGATCAGTTAATAGGGAAGAGCAGGGTATAGGCTGTTGTGTAGACAACCAACAGTGTCTCCTACACATTATCATTGAACTTTGTGCTTCACCTCTCCTCGATTTTCCAGGATTTCCTTCACCTACCCAGACTGCTGACTCTCCAGTGCCAGTATGAAAATACATCATATATTCTGTACTATTGTAACCAATGAGGAGAAAAAAATTTAAGTATGAAAATTTTAGTGTATTTTAATCAGGTAGAAAATGTGAGTCAAATGATAAATATATTTATCATCCATATTTTTAGGTTAAGGGGAATATCAGAAGTGACCTTGCCAATCTCTTCCATTTTGTACACTAGGAAACTTGGTCCTGGATGGAATGAGGCTGCTTGTTCATGGTCATGCATCTCCTTAATGCTTCAAGAGGGTTTCTGCCCCACCAAACCAGATAAGAGTGGGGATAGGAGGAGGGTGTAAGAGAAACAGGTGGGGGCAGCAGTGAAGGAGGAGAGTAACAATCTGGAGTGTCTGGGAGTCCCAGGAGGGGAGTGGGGAGAGAACTTCCATCTGGGGGCCAATGAAACTGGGTTGCGTGGACTCAGTGTTTACTTCCCCTTGAGTGTAGACCTTCCTCTCACCAACCTGTGGATAATTTGCCAGCAAATAGCACTCAACACTTTGAACCTCCACCATTCCCAATTTAGTGTTGCTAGCTAATTTATTACTAAATCCTGCAGGGTAAGCAATTTTGTTTTCTGCCAAACTCATCTCAAGAAAAATAAAGCTATGTTGGAGATTCCATTACTTGAGTCTCCTTTGGTTGCAAGTGAGTAAAACTCATATTTCAATCGCATGTTCAGCAATCAGGCTCAGGTAACCAAAAATATCGGCAGGATTCTCACTCACTATCATTTATCTCTTCTCTGTATACCAGCCTCCTTATCTCATACTGCTGATGAACTTGGTAAGAACCTCACAGCTTCATCAGCAGAGGGAGACTACCTTCTCTAGGTCCAACTTCAAAACTCTCCAGGCCTAGTGAGAATCATGGGCACACTCATCCACCAGGAAAAAAAAAAAAAAAAATACAAGAAGTTGGAGAGGACCTAGGTTGTGCAAGACCTCAGCAGCTTCCATTCCACTCCTGGGGACCTTCTTAGTAAGGATAGTAGGTGGGGTGCTGAGCAAATAAAGTAGGGCTGAAAAAAAAGTCAAACTACCTTTCAACTTACAGCATTAAAAGTATTAATTGTCCACTACAGGCTTGTATTTGGGAGAAAATGAGGAGAGGGTTCCATTCAGTAACTATTTCTTTAATTTCATGGGACTATGACAGTTTTTCAGGGCTTCAAAATATATAAGTATATATAAATAGATATCAGATTACATTAACCAATTGATAACAAATCTGATATAGAGAACCAAATATAACAAATGTAAAATTAGAACAATAAAATCTTATGAGTCTTTTCATTTCAGCATAGACATGTCACATTTTAAAGTTGTGACATTCACAAGATGAACTTTGAATTCCTATAGGATGTCAACAGTAACTTAAATAAATATAAGTAGTTGTATTTATATAAGTTGCATTTAGATGAGTTGCATTTGACATAATCTTCCAGGATTTTGAATATGGATATACACTTAACAATTTATCATTATAAATTTTAAAATTTGTTTTTGTAATTATTAGAAATCCTGACTCAAAATAACAAACCAAAAGAAAGTGTTTATCATAAATAGCCATGAGTCCTAGAGATAGTGGCAGCTCTAGCCTTGAGTGGTTTAAATTTTTCCTGACTGGTTTGGACTTTGACTGAAATAGAAATAAATTTCCCTTCCTCCTCTACTTCATGCTACCTGTATAACAGTTTAATCTCTATATTTCCCATTTGTTTACTATTTACATGGGTATATCTAAATTTTTACATATCTTTATACTGAAAATGAAACAGAAAGGGCTATTTCTTTTTACAGTCATAGATCATACATTATTGGCTAAGGTTCTTAGTAACTGAAAATGGTATCAAATATAGCTTGTTTAAGCAAAAGGGGATTTATTAGGGAGCATTAAATACTGTACAGAATTTCTGGCAAAGCCACAGAGACAGATTT
This sequence comes from Balaenoptera ricei, assembly GCF_028023285.1. Taxonomy (NCBI): domain Eukaryota; kingdom Metazoa; phylum Chordata; class Mammalia; order Artiodactyla; family Balaenopteridae; genus Balaenoptera; species Balaenoptera ricei. The sequence goes on along the minus strand of NC_082651.1, from coordinate 73,966,047 downwards.
GTATTATATGCAGCCCAAAATAAAGGGAGCCAGGAGAAAGGCTCGTCTACACTGCAGACTATTCTAGCAGAAAGTCTACAGCTGAGACTACACAACTGGGCAGCCAGAACACTGGGACTTGATACTTGAACCTATACCAGAGCTGCTCCAAAAGAGCCAAATGTCTCCAACATCATGCATTAGAGAAGAGCTGACCTTCCCACATACCTGAGCCTGTGTCTCACCTTGCTCTTCCTTATCTCATTATGTCAGCCCAGGAGAACCTTGCCACATCTGGAACTTAAGCTTCACAGGAGCTTGGAAAGTACAGTTTCTGCCTTCCCAGTCTCAGAAGTGCACAGAGGCATGCCAAAAGAAAGTCAGAATCGAACTTAAACAAGCCAACCCAAAGTACTTGCCTCACATTTTGTACAATTTGTTGGCAATTTTCTCTTTCTGCTTAACAACATGACGTTTTTCTAAGTCAGTACACATAGATCTATGTGATGGTTAATTTTATATGTCAACTTAGCTAGGCTAGAGTACCCAGTTGTTTAATCAAACACCACTAATCAAGATGTTGCTGTGAAAGATGTTGCTGTGAAAGTATTTTGTACATCTACAATCAGTTGACTTTAAGTAAAGGCTATTACTCTTGATATTGTGGGTGGGACTCATCCAATCAGTTAAAGATTTTAAAGCAAAAATGACAAGTATCTATTATAACAAATAAACTCCAAAATCTCAGGTGCATAACCCAATAAATTATTTCTTGATGGTGTAAATGCGACCCAGATCAGGCAGCTCTCCTCCATGTTGTAACTAGGCCATCTGGGACACATGGCCTCCAAGGCCCACTCGGCAGAGGGAGAGAAGGATGGGAGGAGTCACACCTCTCCTAGCTGCCTCTATGGACTGTCCTTTTGCGTATATCCATTGGCCAGAGGTAGCCATGTGGTCCCAAGCTAATGCAAGGGAGTTTAGGAAATGTAGAAGAGAATATGGGTATTTGAAAGCACTAACAGTTTCTACCAAACAACCTTTCATTGCTAAAGGACATTTAACTAAACCATGTTAAACGCATGTTTCTTTTTTAAAAATTGTTAACAGGAAGGAAGTAAGGGAGGAAGGGAGGGTCGGAGGAAGGAAGGAAAGAAGAGATATCCTTCCCAGTTTAATTATTTTATTCCTATAGGATATATTTCTAAGTGGAATTATGGGACAAACTATATTCACATTTTAAACTTAATAGATACTTGAAAAGTAATGTCTGAAAATATGTAGTTTTACTTCTACCAACAGTAAGTAGAAAAGCACTTGTTTTTGCACACCCTCATCATCACTAGATGTTACTAATATTTTTAAAGTTTTCCATTCTGATGATGATACTTTCAAGGTCTAAATTTTTCTATTATTTAGTTTTAACATGTCTTCATATACTTATTATTTATATTTCCCCTTCTCAAATTGCCTATACATACAAGTTGCCCATTTCTGTTTGATGATATGACTTTTTCTTATTTTTAGGGAATAGCTTTATTTTATAGTAATTAATCCTCTGTGTATTATTTTGTTGCAGATACATTCTTGCTGTCCTGTGTCTTTGTTTTGTTTGTTAATTCTTGCAATCCAAACTTTTTTATCTGCTCAAATCCAGTACATTTTTTCTTTATGACATGTCCTGTCTTATTTAGGAAATACAATCGAAACCAAAGTTATAGAAAAATAGTCCATTATAGTTTCTTCAGATCCATTATATTTTATTTTTCTAGTTTTTTCATTAGTCTGTAATTTATCTTTGTATCATATGAGTTGAATATCAACTTTATTTTCTTCCAAATCAATGGTTAAAAAATAGTTTAAAACTTTTATCAAATAAGTCATTCTTTCCTCTACATAATGGAATAGAATCTCTAATATATATTCAGTTCCCATACATACTCAAGCTTATTTTGGGCTCTCTGTTCAACTTTGTTGCTTTGCTTGCTTTTTGCTTTTCTCAGTCAGTGCATTTATTGAAAATTTTAAGATCTGGGATAGGACAAGTCCTCTTTTATTACATGCAGTTTTCAATATTTTCTTAGCAAAGTTATACATGATTCTTTAATATAGTCCTGGACATCTGTACTTGCCTCTCCAGAATCACTTGCCTCTTTATCTTGGGAGACTGGCGTCTGTGGATTGCCTCACCCTGAATCTCTTGCCTCTTGTTTCCATTTGAGTTTGGCTATGAGAGGCACCAACGGATATGACATTCATTCACTCAGCTCCTTCCCAGCAGGGCTATGGTCCACGATCTTCCGTCCTCAGTGGGCCATAGTTCTCACTGGGTGGTCCTCTCCTACAGCTAGAGTTGGAACTCTCTGTTCTCGACTCCCTCCCCTTTCCATTTGTTTAGGACTCAGGATGGTGATATGAGTCCCGGGGGCCTTCACCATCTCCTGTAGTTTTTCAGTTCACCCTACCAAAACCTCTGTAAATCATCTCTTAATTAAACTTTCCTCAATTACTCCATTTGAATGTGCCATCTGCTTTCTGCCAGAAAGCTAATGATATACAAAGGAACTGTGGAATTGAACACAGGAGATAGCATTGGGACTATTATTAGAAACATGTTAACCGCAAATACTAATTTAGGAAGGATTTATATGTTTTTTAGTAAATCTTCCCCTCAGGAACATCATCACTCTTTATTTGTCCTTCAATGAATGTTTTTATTTAAACAATTTTTTAACATTCTAGTTTGTTAGTTTATTCCTAACGAGTTTATGATTAATGCTGCTATTGAGATTAGCATATTTTTAAAATTTCCATTCTAACAGGTTTCTGTTACTATAAAGGAAAGTCATTAAATTGTATCTTTATCATGTATCCAGGTAACTTACTGTATCCTCTTATTATTGATAACAGTCTTTTTTCTGACTTTTCTGAATTTTCTAGGTATGCAAATTATATGAAAATCATGGTAATTTTATTTCTTGTTTTGAAATACTGATACCACTTACTTTATTCCCATGTTATGTTACATGAACTAGAAACACAAGATAAAATTGAAAATAGTGATTTATAGGAAGCATCCTTCCCTTGTATTTTATTTTAACATCAATGACTTTACTATTTTATCATTCATTAGAATGTTTTCTTTTTTTTTTTTTTTTTTTTGGAAAACAGTACCTCCCATTTTTATTCCCAATTTATTTTTCCCAATTTATTTTTACTTTAAATCAGTTATTTTAATTAAATTATTTCACACAATCTATTGATAATGAGAGCATTTTCTCCTCTAATTTAATATTACAAATTGTATAGCTAGATCTTAATTTTGAAACATTCTTGCATTCCTGGAATAAACTATTTGGCCCACAGCATATTATTATTATTATTTTAAAACACTGCTGCAATTCTATTTATAGTTGGGATATTTATGTCTATATTCACAGGTGACCTAGACTAAATTTTGTACTATCCTTTCAAGTTTTTGTGTGAGGGATTATGTTCTCTTTATAAAATAAATTTTTAAAGCTGTTTTTTCCCATGCTCTAGAAAAGTCTGAATACATAGAAAAATGCCTGGTTTTTTGAAGGTTAATTAGAACTTAACTATAAAACCAGCCAAACCTTATATATTTTAATGTTAGATTGTTAATAATCTTTTACACACACAACACAAAAACGGGTCTGTTCAAATACTTTATCTCTTCCTGCATAAATTTTTTTATTTTATAGATTGCTAAAATCACTTATTTCTCCATTTGCTTTTGCTTTTATTTAGTGTTTCATTCTAGTTTTTAGTTATTATTTTGTTTTTAATCCTTTATTTTAGATTAACTTTATAAATTTTATTATTTTATTGGGTTTTCTTTATTTTTTCTTAAGTTGAACACTTAAATATATATGTTGCCTCTCTTTTGCTAAAAATAAAAGCTTTTAGGTTATATATTTTTATATTTATGCTATAGCCTATCGATTTTGATAATGTGTTATTTCTACCAACTTCTAGATTATAATTTCACTTTTGTTTTTCTAATTGATCCAGATATTTTAAAACTTTAATTTCAACTGAAATTGTTTTAAGACTTGGTTAAACTTTAGTTACCTCATTTTTGTGGTGTTGTTTTTGTTTATTTTTGTTTGTATCCAAATAATGAGACCTTTAAATAGCCACATTTTGGAATTTTTAAGATTTATTTTTGTTGTCAAGTACATGATAATTTTGTTTTAATTTTTACATTTTTGTCTGAAATCTTTTTAATTTTATCACATTTAATGTAATGTATCAAACTCTGAAAGAGGGATACTAAAATCCCATTCTTTCAACTCTTTTTAATCGAGTTCTCCTTGAATACTCTGCCATTATCAAGTTATTGTCTCTCAGCTCTAAATCTACCCTTCATTAGCCTATTTGTGATGCTGGAGCTTGAACAAGTTGTTTTTGTGCTCTATTTATTTTGTTTTGCATTTCAATTGCCCCCTACCAATAGTTTGGATATAGTAATATGTTTCTCTATTTGCTTGAATAGTTCATCAGCCTGTATTTTCAACAGTCATATTAAAACCCATATTTCTCTGCTGTTTTATTAAAATTAGTAGTACTTTTACCATTCTCCACAATGGCAGAACCTTAAGAATATTTTACTGTCTCACTCATTCATACCATTTCCATATCCTAGATTCTTCTGAACTCTGTACTTCAGAAATGTAATTCCGTATTATTTTTCACTTTTTTCCTTGGAGTACGCCTCTTCTCAGTGTACTTATTCATCAGTGATATTACAATTTGCAATCACTTTATCCTCATCCACTTAGGGTTACCTACATATTTTACTAGATTCATTGCTCACTACTATTTATTATATTTTTTATTTTCTGTTTGCTTTAGATCTCTATTAACATTTACTATCATTTATGCTGGAGTACATCCTTGAGTAATTTTGAATGAGAACATGAGTAGAATACTTTGAGTTCCTACATACCCAAAAAAGTCACAGATGTAGAGAATGGACTTGAGGACACAGGGAGGGGGAAGAGTAAGCTGGGACAAAGTGAGAGAGTGGCATGGACATATATACACTACCAAATGTAAAACAGATAGCTATTGGGAAGCAGCCACATGGCACAGGGAGATCAGCTTGGTGCTTTGTGACCACCTAGAGGGGTGGAATAGGGAGGGTGGGAGGGAGATGCAAGAGGGAGGCGATATGGGGAAATATGTATATGTATAGCTGATTCACTTTGTTATACAGCAGAAACTAACACACCATTGTAAAGCAATTATACTCCAATAAAGATGTTAAAAAAAAAAAAAGTCCTTTTTTGTCCTCATATGAATAACTTTTCCAAGAGTAGGATTTTTATACAACAGTGCTTTCTCTCTCAAAACTGTATAACCATTATTGCACTAGCTTCTGGTGTGGCCTATAAGAAGTCAAAGTCAAACACTCCTTTTCCATTATATTTAAAGTTCTTTTAATCTGTTTGAAAAATGTATATATTTTTTCTCTTTCCACAGACACCAGAAATTTCACGAAGATATGTCTAGATGTATGCCTGTTTCATCACTCCTGCCTGACATTTGGTAAGCCCTTTTGATCTTTCTTCAGACCAGGGCGCTGAAGATTATTGCTTTGATCATTGATTCTACCTCCATCTGCTCCTGGAATGCTGGTTATTTGCATATTATTTCCCCTGGGACTGTCCTCCATGTCTCATATATTTTCAGTCAGGATTTCCATTTCTTAGTGTTTCTCCTTTGTGTTGAAAGGTTGTTCTTCCATTTTAAACTTCTGATCACAAACTCCCTTTTCAGCAGTATTAATTCTGTGTTTCACTTTTAATGGTGCAACCTCTCCATCAGAGCCTCCAGTTTCCATTTTTCAGCTTTGTCTCCTTCTTGAGCTTTCTTTGCCTGCTCCCATCAGAAAGTGAGTCTCCTCAGCGTGAGATTTCACCTCAGCAATTCAGCATTAGCGCATGGTCAGGCAGTGAAACATATGATGATTTTTCTCCACCAGCAGATAGGAGGTGACAGAGCTAAATCAAGTCCTCTCCACTGAGGCTTAGCCAAGAGGTTTCTTCAGTATAGAGAACTATCCTCTCCCAGCTAAATGGAAAAGTGGTAATCCTACTCTACCTGGATGTTTCTCTCAGACAACTAGTGTCAGCAGGAAAAGTATTTCTTCCACGGATGCATGAAGCAAGACGACAGGTCATTCTTCTCCCTGTGTTAACTTAGGTGTTCCATCTTAGCCATGAGTCAGATTCTCACCATGGGCTTTTCCAAAGAGGCAGAGCCACATTGTAATGACTGGGTCCTTGGTCATCTCAGCATTGACAATAGTGGTGTCCTGACCATGCATCTTCTCATCAATAAATCTGAGGCCTCATATGTAACATTTGGGATCTCCTCTGTGTTTTCCAGTTCTATGCTAGGCTTCACCTAGTAGTTCAGTGCCCCAGTAGGAGGAAGGTCATGATGAATATGCTCAGGCCATTCCCCATGTTAATGCTTTGTTGTGTTTGGAAGGATCTATTTCTTACTACAAAGAAATTATTTTTGTAAGAAATTCAAACATTTGAGAAATACACAATGTACTAGGGGAATATTGCTATAATCCCACATCCCCATTCCACTCCATGCCACCCCAGCCCCAAATCACAATTAACAATTTGGTATGATCTTTCTTCAGGTTCTCTTTCTGTGTATATACTGATATAATAAGTATAAAATTTATAGTCAAAATTCTAAACAAATTTCCTTCATTTTTATAATCAATTTATACCTGTCTCTGAAATCCTAGCTACCTAATATGAACATTTTACTCCAATCAATTTCAGTATTTCCCTCAACCCAATACAATGATTTCTTTTTTTTTTTTTTAATATGGTTACTGGTTTCTCAGGAAGCCCAAGGAACTTTTTTATTTTTTATAAATTTATTTATTTATTTTTGGCTGTGTCGGGTCTTCGTTGCTGTGCGTGGGCTTTAGTTGCGGTGAGCGGGGGCTACTCTTCGTTGCGGTGAACAGGCGTTTCATTGCGGCAGCTTCTCTTGTTTTGGAGCACTGGTTCTAGGCACGCAGGCTTCAGTAGTTGTGGCACACGGGCTCAGTAGTTGTGGCTCACGGGCTCTAGAGTGCAGGCTCAGTAGTTGTGGCACACGGGCTTAGTTGTTCCGTGGCATGTGGGATCTTCCAGGACCAGGGATCGAACCCGTGTCCTCTGCATTGGCAGGCGGATTCTTAACCACTGCGCCACCAGGGAAGTCCCTACAATGATTTCTTAACAGATTTAGGTTTGTGATACAGTCACATCCTAGCTTAACATTAATCCCCAGGTTTTTCTTTATATCCACTCGCTCTCTGACATATCTGTATTCTTATGGGCTTGCTAGCCTACTTCCCAATAGGGTTAGTAAGTGCATTAGTCAGGCTTCTCCAGAGGGACAGAACAAAGAGTCTATATATATATATATATATATATATATATATATATACACACACACACATATATATATATATGAATAGTTATTATAGGAATTGTCTCAAGCAGTTATGGAGGCTGAGAAATCCCAGATCTGCTATCTGCAAGCTGGAGAATTAGGAAAGCTGGTGGTATGATTCAGTCTAAGTCTGAAGGCCTAAGAACCGGGCAGGGGGCAGGGACAGGGGTGATTATGTTGGTCTTGATCTGAATCTAAAAGTCCAAGAACCACGAAGGCTGATGTTTGAGATAGGAGAAGATGGATGTCTCAGCTCGAGCAGAGAAACTGAATTCAACTTTCCTTCATCTTTTTGTTCTATTCGGGCCCTCAACAGATTGGATGATGCCTATTCACACTGGGGAGAACTATCTGCTTTACCAGTTCAAATACTAATCTCTTCCAGAAATACCTTCACAGACTCACTCAGAAATAATGTTTTACCAGCTATCTGGGTATCCTTTAGCCCAGTCAAATGGACACATAAAATTAACCATCTCAGTAAGAAAAAAGGAGATCATTTTTTGACTTGGGTCCTTGTTAAGCAACTTGGGCCATTGTTAGGTCATTGTTGGGACACTACGGATACGCCCTTCCCATCTGTTCCCATGTCCTAGAGCTTCCTCAGCTTTCAGCTCAGCTGGTGTTCCCTGGAGGAGGGCTTCTTAGAGATTTCCACCACAAATTCTGACTGTCTATGACTTGGGGTATCTACTCCTCACCACTGCTATGGGACTGTGATTTTCCCCTCACTTTATGTTTCTTCAAATACTTGGCAGGCATCCTGGTCCTGCCTCTCCACTACTTCTATACCCCACTCAAGCAGTCTGGCTCTCTCCACTCCTTTCAGAATCCAGAGAAAATGCTCCCTTATCTCCCCCTTCTCTTACCTCCACAGGCCATACAGCCATTTCTTCTGTTCTTTCATAACTTTGGTCTGTGAGAACTTCAACTAGCTTCCCACTTGAAGAATTATACAGATTCTCCTATGCTTAGATATTTAAGTCTTCTCAAATAACAAAGGAAAATCTGGTTTCCTTCTCTCCCTTATCCCATTGTGTGTGTGTGTGTGTGTGTGTGTGTGTGTGTGTGTTTGTGTGTGTGTGTGTTGGGGGAATGGAAGACAAGAAAAAGCAACCCACTAAACACTCCATTTTATCTCAGTTCCTCTTTATTTTGCCAAATTCAGCCATCCTTTTTTCAAGTGTTACAAATGCACCTTTCCTTTCATACTAGGAAAGAAGAGCAAAACTAGCAATTGTCATAAAAAATTATTGCTATCAAAGTATTAGTCTACCACAAATTAAAAGCTCACATGGCAGGGCTTCCCTGGTGGCACAGTGGTTGAGAATCTGCCTGCCAATGCAGGGGACATGGGTTCGAGCCCTGGTCTGGGAAGATCCCACATGCCGCGGAGCAACTAGGCCCGTGAGCCACAGTTGCTGAGCCTGCGCGTCTGGAGCCTGTGCTCCGCAACAAGAGAGGCCGCGATAGTGAGAGGCCCGTGCACCGCGATGAAGAGTGGCCCCCACTTGCCGCAACTAGAGAAAGCCCTCGCACAGAAACGAAGACCCAACACAGCCATAAATAAATAAATAAATAAATAAATAAATAAATTTTAAAAAATAAATTTAAAAAACCTCACATGGCAATAAAGTATATCAACATTTTATTGTTGAACACCCAGATGTGCTGGTCTCCTGTGGATATTAGCATTTTCCTTCATTCACCTTAAACCAAATATTGCATGGGACATACTCATACTGAAAACTTGTTCATCATTTATCTGAAATTCAGATTTACCTAAGCATCCTGTATTTTATATGGCATCTCTCCACCAAGCCCTTTGAAAAGGGCTCGTCAGCCTCTTGACCTGTCTACCTTCTCAATAATCAGTACATTACCCCACAGGATAAAACATCCCCAAATGCCAGATGTTCTTTCCCTACGTTTCTGTCCTCCTCAGGTTTCTGGTTTGGTAATTCATCATTAGATTGTACCTTTGTTTGTTTTCAGTACCTTTAAGCACATTTTTTAAATATATATATATTTTATCTGTTCTCTAGTTGAGTTCAGTGAGAGAGCTGACATGAACTGCCCAACATATCTGGAAACAAAAGCCCCCTTATTTATTTTTGACCCTGTCCTGTACTGTGGTCCACAAGGTGCTGAACGGCTGCTGCCCAGGTGAAAGCAGGTGGTTTAGTTTTGACCAAAATCACCATCCTGGAAGCAAAGTAAGGTGTGGGCCCCATCCACAGCTCAGGACTGGCTATGGAAGTCTTCTAACTGGGGGAGGTAACTCCCAGGACCTACTTGGTGTGCCTGTCAATCTCAAAGGGGTGATCACCTCTGGACTACTTTTCAGCAACTCAAGTGAGCTCTGAAGCTTCAAAGACCAAACCCATTACACAGTTTTGATGCCCAGAATAATCAGTAATGCCTCTCACTCTCTCTCTCTGTCCTTCTCTCACAGTGTTTCATTAATAGTGAGAATTTGAGGACTCCTTCATTTTCTGGGAAAGCACAAATTTTTCCAATAAAGCTCTGATTTGCTCTAACCAGACCTAAATCTCCAAGTCACACCCATATACTTAGACAAATGACTCCATACAGAGTCCTACTGATATATGATATAGTTAAGGTGGGCAGTCTCCCACTTTATCATATATACTTGAAGAAAGGATAGGCATTCAGCCTCAGAAACAAAGGAATACGATGTTATAAAGCCATGTCTAACTTCCAAATTTGCAGCCTGTAGAATTCTATCTAATGCCCATGGACTGGTAACACTCCAGGGGTATGTTTTAACCACAACTTATTTACAAAAGAGAGAACTTATTGCACGTACTATGTTGCAATTGCATTTAATATCACTATGAAATCCTCCTATGTAAGAACATATAGTCCTTCCTATCTTATTCCTTTTTAATATGTACAGTGTTCAATTGCATTGATATGTCATGGTTTATTTGATATTATTTTAAAATTCAAAATTAACAAAGATTTTCTTACGGTCTTGTAGAAAAAGAGTCTTATTATATATATTTAATTTAATAGAGTGGTATGAATGAGAAAATGGCACTTTGTTAGCCTCCAAAATTAATATCTGGGCATAGTTCAGAATTGGTAGCTCAGAGGCAGCTTTATCAGCATTCATCCTAAAATAACATATTGGCCATATTGCAAACCTGCAGAGGCTACATGGGTCTGGGGGGCTTGTGAATTACTTATTATCGCTTACCTTGTCCCTAGTCAGCCCCTTCCACATTCCCTGTAGCAGCTGTTCTAAGATGTTATGATCCCTTTTAAGCTTGCTTTCCCAGCTCTTCACCATAAGTCATAATATTGCCTCGTGTTCCACAGAGAAAATTGAAATATTTGAGTGGAATTCTTCTCACCTTTCTATACTACAACCTCTGACTGACCTAAAACATTCTCATCCTGCCTTCTAGCATCTTGCCTCACGCAAAGATATTTCTCTTCTCCACCTGGACTCCACGAGATGGTCAGATGCCTTGTGAGTACCCAAATAGCAATGCATTCAGCATTTAGGGGATTAAACCACATGAACGTGTAACATGTGTGCCTGACCTAAGAGGTATGAAATAGAAGAAAACTGAACATTGAAAGGAGAAAGGAGATAAAATGTGCAATATATTAAAGCTTGGTATTAAATATGAAGCTTCATGATATTGTAGATTAAAATAAAGTTACAGAACAGTACATTGGGTAAAAATTCAAGCATAGCACTCTCAATGCCTATTAATACTTAGCATAACATTCCTGACAAAGTTGTATGACATTGGCAGTAATCTTACAAAACTGAGACAATTGGAGTTGTCAGCAAGAAAATCCCAAATTTCAAATTCTCATTAAGCCTGAATCAGATTAATAAGCATATAAATTTTATATTATTTGGGATTAAAATAATTTTTGTAGGATTGAAAATAAATGGGTCCTAGAGAGAAGGGAAAATGTAGAAACATAAACTTGGAAAGAATCATTATTTTCAAATACATCAAAAATCATTTTTAAAAAATTTTGCCAATGTGTATCACTCCTTTTTATTATAAATCAATTTTATGGTCTCATAATAATTGTTTCATGTTCCCTTTTGGCCATTAGCTACTCCCTAATGACTGTCAATGGTCATTATTATGCTATTGCAGGAAAAAGTATCTCCTTTTTATAACTACTTGTTTCAATTTACTAAAGAGTATTTCTCCTTTTAAATTGACGTGGAATATTTTTAAATGACATTGATTATCCAAATAAGGCACAGGTAAACATTTTGTAAATTTTAGCCAAACATATGATTACAAAATCATGTGTATTTTTGAATATACAGACTATATATTACAATCTTTATATATGAAAAGACTGGATTTCATGAAAGCATCAAGTATTTAATACCTAGAAAGTTCCATCAAACAGGTAAAATTATGAATTATAAAAAAATTGAGCAAAGGGTATTAAAATAAATAAAGTTTTAACTTTATTCAGTGACTGTCTAGGCAAAATGTAGTTGTGTACTTAGGAACTTGAACAGTTTCTAAGAAATCTCTTTGGGAACTTCCCTGGAGGTCCAGTGGCTAAGACTCCACACTTCCACTGCAGGGGGCACAGGTTCGATCCCTGGTTGGGGAAATAAGATCCCATGCCACTCTTCAGGGCCAAAAAATAACAACAAAAACAAACAAACAAAAGAAATCTCTTTGTAGATTCTTAGGGAACCTTTGTGAGGAGTCATTTGAGCTTAGTGTTCAAGAAACAGAACTTTGTAGTTAGTCCAACCTGGATTCTAATCCAAGTTAGAGCACTATATAATCTTCTGTGGATTACCTGAATCACTTAATTTACTTCTGCAAGCCTAAGTTTTCTCATACATAAACAGGGATGAGAATACCGATATCATAGCATTGGCGTTGATAAAATGAAATAAACACATATATGCCACATAGCTTCACATATAATTCCTTTAATAAAGAGTAGTTATTATGATTAGTATCATAAATTATCATTTAAAACTAACGTTATTCCTATATACTTCATTTACATGTGTTCCAACATATTTAAAAATTTGTTTAAATTAAAGGAAGCTCTTGAAATATTAAACATGCTTATACTTGCTTCATTTGCTAAATGTAAAATGTATATTTTAGCCCTATCCCACCTGGATGATGAAAATTTATAAATTTATTCATTTATTTTTATTTTGGATTTTTATGTAAAAATCCTGCACTGTAGATGCAGAGAGCTCTGGAAGCCCCAGAAGTTAGCAACAGAAGGTAAGAGGAGCTGGAGGAAGAATAGGAGCACCCTAGAATAGCACAAGCCATGCCAAGGCTGAAGGAACATTCATTTGGAGGCAATTATGTTTCCTCTCATTTTGTTTTACTTTTTCATGCTGCCATCCCTGGAAGTATAAAGAGCTAATAAGGCTTTCTAAATGGCTGGTGCTGGTAAGTAGTCAAATATTTAGAAGCCAAGGGTCTTTAATCACCTAAGTGCTTTACAATGAATACTGATGTGACAACGGTTCATATTTAATTGATTCCAAAGTGACTTTACGCTAAGTAACGGTTCACTAAAGAACTTGAAAACGTAGCTACTTTCAATTAAAAAGTATACATCCTTTTTGTCAGAGTTGTTACCAGATGTGGCAGAGCAAGTCACCAGGTCAGAGAGACTCTGTGGACAGAAATAGTAAATAGCAGCATGTGTGTGTGCACTTGTGCACCTGTGGGAGGAAAGATGGAGGAGGAGGGACTTGCAATAATTTTAAATTTGTCTTATAAATATAAGTGAATTTCCCTTCAAGAGCTCTAAAGACACAGCTAGTAGACCTGATCAAAATACAGCGTTTTGAGAAGGAATACAAGAACACCAGAGCAAGCTAAGTTTACCAATTGCCAGTACTGGAAATACATGTTTTTTTGCAGCTAAATATATCTCAACAAGGCTTGTGTAGATCTCTAATTTTGCTAGAAATCACATCTGTATGTCAAATATTCATAAATATTTCTTCAACTATTAGAACTTTTTTTATTATTTTAAGAGCTAATGTACATCTAAGAAGCTCGATGAGCATTAATGTATAAAATTACCACCTGCTCACATAGACTTATCACTGCAATCATTATTCTAACTAGAAGCATGCTAGAATAGTTTGAAAGCCAGAAGAGGGTAATCAGTGATTTAAATCACTGGTCTTATTACCTATTAACAGAAGTCACCAAGAGAAGTTGATTTTTAGGAGAATCAGAACAGCTGGAAAGAAAGATAAGGGGGAAGGGAACTTGCAGTGAAAGCCTATTTTCACTGAGCCCTTCTGTGAAGTTTAATGAGAAGAATGATGTATTTATTCTTTAAAGACATTTTAATTCTGCTTTCATAAAGGAAGAGAGCATTTACAATGACATCCCTTTAACAAACACTGTTTATTTATGATAAATATTAAGTTCAGCCAGTGTTGCCAAGAAATCATCCACATCGGTGATGTATTACTATTGCACTAAGCAAAGTTAAGAGATTTAATTTTCTTGGATAATAATGGATTTAAATTATCTTGAATCACATACCTGTTGTATGTTTCTCATCTAAGTATTGCTTTGATAATTACAGTAAGGAAATTTCTCCTCTCACCTCCCCACACACATATAAACCAAACACAGACAGAAGAACGTGTATGTACACCCCAGAAGCACACTACCATAGCTACAAAGTTTGGTTTGCTGTTTACATATGAATAGAGTAGTTTTTGAAATGCATTATTCTAAAAAAGACAATGCATGATACCAAGATGGCAATCATATATTTTGAGGACCAACTGCATAAAAAAAAAGTGCTCACTTTCTTTAGTCTTATTACATTTTCTAACTATACAGAAAAAAAATAAATAGGTATGAGACAGCTGGAACTGATAAAGTCAGTTTCTCTGTTAAGAAAAATGTTTTTATTTCATTCAGTCCAATATATGAGTTTCATGCACTTAAAATGTACTTGACAATACAGTAGTCTCCCTTTACCTGTGGGGGTCTGTGTTCCGAGACCCCCAGTGGATGCCTGAAACCAAGGATAGTACTGAACCCTATAGATGCTATGTTTTTTCCTATACATACATAATTATGACAAAGTTGATTTTATGCATTATGCACAGTAAGAGATTAACAAAAATAGGTAATAATAAAATAGAACAATTATAACAATATACTGTAATAAAAGTTATACCAATGTAGTTTCTCTCTCTCTTATTGCACAAATTTAACTCCTGTTCTGTCTTAACTAAGCACATGTCACACACTGTGGCGGTAACTTTTGAAGTGTGACAGCAAAACTAGCATGAATTTCTTTTTCCTTCTTCACAATTTCACAAATGGAAGATTCGTTCATACCGCAGATCTTAGCAACCTCACCACACAATTTTTTTCCTTATTAATTCGAGAACTTGAAACTTTTAACTTAAAGGAAGCACTTTACAGTTTCTTTGGCATATCCAAATTGCCAGCATCACTATTCTTGTGTTCTGAGGCCATTATTAAAGTAAAATAAGAGTGAGTTGAACACAAGAACTGCTATAACACGGCAATAATCTGATAACTCAGATGGCCAATGAGTGACTAATGGGCAGGAAATGCTGGACAAAGGGATGATTTATGTCCCAGGTGGGACTGAGTGGGACAGTGAGAGATTTCATCACTCTACTCAGAATGGCCACAATTTAAAGCTTACAAATTGTTTATTTCCGGAATTTCTATGTCATATTTTTCAGACCACAGCTGACCATGGGTAACTGAAACCACGGATAAGGAGGGACTGCTGTTTTCTCACTGGTGCACAGGGTACTAAAGATCTCAGCCTTTAAGAGCCCCATAAAAAAAATGTAATAATTGAAGCACAATAGAAAACACAGTATTCAGGCACCAAAATAATCCCAAATGCCTTACAATTAGAAATAAGAAAGGTTACCATGAAAACTGAGTATGTTAGAACTCTTTAAGGAAAGGGCTGGCTTCAAACAGTGCCGTGAAGAAGATTTAGGATTAAAAAGTCAGAAAGAAAAGATGACATACTTCCTTCCCTTAAAATTACTCTTTGTAAGATATTTTCCATTTCTCATCAAACTTATATTCACAATATCAGTATCAACTAGAAATAATATACCCTTGACATCTGAAAGAGATACACCAGAGAAGTTTCTAATTCTCAATTCACAAATGCTGCACTATCATAAAAATTTTCCCATGAAATAAAACTGATTAAACATTTTAAGTTGCCCCTTCTGACCCTTAATAAGATTTACTATATACGAGAAAACTCTGGGAGATACTTCTGGGGGCAAGAAGAGTACCTAGACTCTCTTCTTAGAACGCAGAGAATGGAACATAGTGACACCAGTGAGATGACAAATAGCTGGCCTTTGAGGGTGATGGACAGTTCAGGAAAATCTCTACTTCCTGAGGGTTTACTACATAACTCAAGGTGAGGAAACTTTTGTGCACCCCTGAATCACATCTAGAGCTTTTTGAAAATACAAATGCTGTGACTCTCTCTTGTATATTTTAAGGAACACCAAGACATCTGCAGTTTTTGTTTCCTTTAGGATTCTGATGTACACCTCCTACTGGAACCACCTACTAGAAAACTTACCAGCCCAAAATGTCTCATTAAGTCATATTAAAAATCTGTAATTAACTCCACTCCCAACATGTCAGAATTTCCTTCTGTAAATATTTCTGAAACATAGAGAAATAAAGTTTAATGTTTACATTGAAATAGTAACTTGATTATCAAAAAAGGACAATAAAAAAAGCAAATGCTAACCAGAGAAGATGAGTATATATAAAATGCCAGAAACCTCAGAGTTATGACGTCTTGGTGAAAAACATGATTTCAGTCTTTAAGAATTATTTTGGGTATACTCTGACGCAGTGTTGGAGAAAAATGTTGTATTTTAGAAAGATAATGCAGCTTTATATTTCCATTTATTCATCATCTATAATCATACAGTGAACAAAACCTGCTTACAGAAGAACCTTCCAAAAGAATAATTTGGGGAAAATTGTAAGTTTATTTCTTTATCCTAATCTCTTTTAAGGAACCAAATTGTTGCTCCTTACATAATATTATACAAATTGACCTGTTAAATGCCCAGCTCCTGCCAATCTTAATGACACTCATTTTCCCTCTATGTTTACCCTCCAGAAAATTTCTTTATAAAAAATACACCGCTGGGCTTCCCTGGTGGCACAGTGGTTGAGAATCTGCCTGCCAATGCAGGGGACACGGGTTCGAGCCCTGGTCTGGGAGGATCCCACGTGCCGTGGAGCAACTGGGCCCGTGAGCCACAACTACTGAGCCTGCGCATCTGGAGCCTGTGCTCCCAACAAGAGAGGCCGCGATAGTGAGAGGCCCGCGCACCGCGATGAAGAGTGGCCCCCGCTCGCCGCAACTAGAGAAAGCCCTCGCGCAGAAACGAAGACCCAACACACCCAAAAATAAAAATAAATAAATTTATTTAAAAAAATATATATATATATATACTGCTGATTCTCTGAAAAACAAAAATCTTTTTCATTGGAAATATCAGTGCAAGACACTTCCCCAAAAGCCATATATTTTACTGAAAAATAAAAGATATATTTTCTTGGAAGGGAATATTGAATATTTAAATATGTCAATTATTCAAATATTAATGGATGACATTAATAAAAATTCACAAACATCTCAAGCATTTTTTATTAAATTGATATATTAGTTTCCTATGGCTGCTGTAATAAGTTACCACTTGATGGTTTAAAAGAACACACATTTATTCTCATACAATTCTGGAGGTAGAAGTCCACAATAAGTTTCACTGCACTGAAATCAAGGTGTAGGAAAGGCCATGCTCCCTTGGGAAGGCCTAGGGGAGAATCCTCTTCCTTGCATTTCCAGCTTCTAGACCTGCATTCTTTGTCTTCCTTGGTTCATGGCCTCTTGCTCCATCTTCAAGGCCAGCAGATAGAATCTTCAAATCTCTCTTTGCTCCGTCTTCACATGGCTTTCTTCTCTGTAGTTAAATTCCCCTCTGTCTCCCACTTTTAAAGACTCTCATGATTACATCTAGACTTGTCTAGATAATTCAGGAAATTTTTCTCATCTCAAGGGCCTTAATTTAATTATATCTGTAAAGACTCCTTTTCCATGCAAAGTAACATTCACTGGTTATAGGGATTAGGACCTTGATACCTTTGAGGGCCATTATTCAACCTACCATAACTGACAATATGGTTATTTATTCATTGGAAGTATAATATAAACAAGTAATAGAAGGTGAAAAAAATTTTGGAAAAGGAGAGTAAGGAGGGGAAAATTTTCTTACTAGATACTAAATTACAATTTAAACCTACAGTAAGTACAGAAAAAAACAGCACCAGTGTAGGTATCCAGCTAGCCTTCTTGTATACATGCGAACAGAATATGTGATAAAACATCATCAGCCAATGAAGAGGAAACTGATTATTCAGAAAATATGGTTATTTTTCTTTTAAAAAAAAGACAAATTAGAATATATCATGTGACATCACACCCCAGGATAGAAGGTCTAAAGAGCTAAAATCATAAATGAAAAAAATTAAAATATATTTTGAGAAAATAATAGGTATTTAACTGATCTTGTCATAGGTAAGGACCTTCTAAATATGAAGAGTGAAAAAAGAACATAAAGGTAAAGTTCAGTCAACTTGAGTGTGTAAAAATTTTTAAAGCATATCTATCAAAAATATAAACAAAATTAAAAATCAAGCAAGAAATTGGAAAAATATTTGCAATAATAATGTAGACAACTGGTTAATATTCTTAATATAAAATTGGCTGTATTAATAAGAAAAACATAAAGCTAAAATGGAAGAATGAATAAAAAGCCCATTTCTAGAGAAGAAATACAAATGTCTAATAAACATGAAAACCTGATTACTCCTGAGTAATCAAATAAATACACGTTAAAATAAGGAAATGCTATTTCTTGCCTGTAAAATTGCCTTATTTATGAAGATTAACATTCAGTGGTGCTCACAGTATGTAAAACAGGTGTTCTCAAACACTGTCACAGGATATAAATCATTATAATCTCTACAGAAAGAAACTTAGCACAAAGGTTTAAATAGAGACTTAAGTACAAACATAGCAATGTTTCTTAAAATAGTTTTTAAAAAGTGAAAAGAACATGTACAATAAAACAAAAGTGAACAAATAGGCCAGTGTTATCCATGTGACCAAATAAAACACAAACATTAAAAACTTATGTTATAAGCATATTTTAATCACCGGAAATTATCCACAGCAAAATGCTAAGTTATTAAAGCAGAATGAAAAATTAGATATACATATATTCAAACACAAACCTACACTATATACAGTTCTCAGAATATTGCTGGGAAAATCTTATGTGGACAAGTGAATCAAATCAGTCAGTAATAAAAATGTAATAAACTGCGATATTGGCTATGAAGAAGCAGAGACTAGTAATAGGAGATAATTGGAGGATAAGGGGGGTGGTCTCCTTAGATGGGGTAGGCATGAAAGGCCTCTGTGAGATGGTGACATTTAACCTGAGACCAGAAAGGAGGAAAGAAGAATGGAAGGAAGGAAGGAAGGAAGGACCCAACAAAGAGCCTGTTAGACAGCATTCTGGACTGAGGGACCAGCCTCTGCAAAGGCTCTGTGGAAGGGAAAGAGCTTAGCAGTTTCAAAGCTCTGAAAAAAGAGGCTAATAGGGTTGGGAGGTAGAGGGTAACAGGCAGAGAGGCTTGGGCTGTGGTTGGTGGAGAATATAAGTGCTCAGATGGTAGTCACAGTGGTGCTTATACCTAATGTTTATGTCCCCAGTTATTTATTTATTTAATATGCCATACTTGTAAATATCTGTATTCTTCAATTACAATTATGACTAATAGTTTCATCCTGATGTAAAAAAAAAAATCTCATTTAATTATTATTATTTCCCCTTTTAAAAGTGAGGAAACTGAGGCTTTGAGAGTACCTTGGCCAAAATCATACAGTTAGTGAGAGGCAGAGTGGGATTTGAACTGGGGCCACTGCACTCAGAGCCTGCACTGTTAGCCATTCTTTTATACTGCTTTTCTGGAATATTATTAATTAGCACATAATTTACAAATTGGGAATTCATGATAAAAAGGGATAAGTACTTGTCTTGGCACAGCTGTTTACTAATTATGTAATCTCAAACTAACATTTTTCTAGGCCTCACTTTTTTCATCTCTAATATAGGGCCAATTACACAGTCCTTCCTACTTTATAAGAAAATAATAATAGACAAATCTATTTAATTCTTCTTTGTAAGCTGTGTGTAGGACCTATGATATTCCTCTAAATGAAACCAGATCTATTCAGTGTCCAGTCACTATATGAAAAAGCTCACAGATGAAACAACATACATGAATGACATAAAAATTCAAGAAATAAGTTAGTAATAATAACTCTAAAACTTGTTTCAAATTACAGAGCTCCATTAAATCAATTGTAACATTTCTGTTATTACCACATTATATGACTATAATGAAGATAATAAATACCTGGCATTTACAGGGTTTCTCTCATCTAAATATTCCCATTGAGCTCAATCAACATTATGTGCAAATTGATTATGAGCTCTATACAGGTGAGAGAGAGCAGGCAGTGTAAATCACACTAACACTGCGGCTCTCTCTTCTTTCCACCAACTCTTTTACCCAAGCTTACTAACTGGTGCAAGAACAAGACCCAAATGCTTTTAAAGATAATGAAAATGGAAGATAATTCCAAGAAGCCTCTTATCAATGGTCCACAGTCTAGCAAAAGGACTTAGAAAATAGGGGGAATAATTTGATAATATAGGTCTCATCACTTGCATTTAAATGCTTAAGGTGGGGCTATACTTTTAGAAGAGTGGTCAGCTTTATAAATCATCTGAATATGAGAGAAAAACACAGAAACTTTCTTTGTGACAGATTATGGCTATGCTGTTATAGGTATGTCTCCTGGCACTTTCCCAAACAACAAGAATCAGATGCTCCACTCTCATGCCTTCGTGGTTTTATTTCCCAAAGGGAAGAGTCCAATTCTCACTTCTTAATCTCAATAAAATACTACATAAATTCCCAATAATGGTCAATAACCACTTAATAACATTAGCAATTACTCAATGTGCTGGGCCGTGCTGCCCGATGCAGCAGCCACTGGCCACAAGTGGCTACTGGGAACTTGAACATAGCTACGAGACTGAGAAACTAAATTTTTAATTTTATTTCATTTTAATGAATATAAATTTAAACTTTAGAACTTCTAAAATTTTAATTATGTTTGGAACAACCCGGATATGTGAATCTACTTTTTCAGCAGTGAATTATATGAAATCTAAGTACACTGCAAGTATTTCTAATAAAAATTTAGCATACAGATTGAGATGTGCCGAAAACAAATAATACACACAAGATTTGAAAGACTTAGAAAAAAAGAATATAACATATCTGAATAATAATTTTTATACTGATTATGAGTTGAAATGATAATGTTTTAGATATGTTGGGGTAAATAAAATGTTCTTTACACATGCTTCAATTTATTTTTATTGTGACCATTAGAACAATTTTAAAGTATCTATGAAATCTACATTATGTTTCTATTGGACAGCTGTTGTGGGAATCTGAATATCTATTTGCACCTCTCTGCATTTCCCCTTAATGGCAGGAGTCACTGAGATAATTCAAAGAGCTGAATGAAAAAGCACAAAATATTTCTAATGTTGACTTCAAGAGTGGAATGAAGTCCTAGACTTTCATTACTTTCCCACTCTTTAAGCACAGTTAAGTCCATCCCTTCAGCTTCTGGACCTTGACCTTCTCCATCTCTTGGCCCTTTCCCAGCCTCCATCAACTTCCTCAGCTACCCTCACTAGCATTTCACATTCCTAGCTCTTTGCTCACATACCTAGCTCTAGGAATTTCACATTCCTAGCTCTTTGCTCATGAGTCCTGATAACCCACTTATAAGCACACCATTGAATGTCCCACAGAAACTGTTGAAAACATTTTTCAGTTCTTTCCAAGTTCCCAAACCCTTACCCACATCAACAGTTTGAGAGAAATTCAAAGCCAATGGTTCCCTTAGCTCCCGCTCCCTTCCTTTCAACCTCAGAATTTTCCTAAATCATCCCTTTGTATCTTCTTTCCATTTGTTCTGCTTCATTCCAAATCCAATAGCTTTCTCTTTACCCATATTTTTGACTGAACCTTCTAAGTAGCCTGGCTTAATCAGCCATCTCCCTTTGGTCTCTCATAACTTCCACTTCTCCCCAACTGTTGATTACCTCTCCTCCATCCCCTTCAGATGGATAAGCCCCAACCCTCCTGGACTCTGAGTCAGAGCAGGGAGAGTGCCCTAAGCAGGCTTTTGTGGCTTCTCTGAGCCAGATCCCCTGTCCAGGCTGCCTGGAGAGTCCCATGTCCCCATCCTTTGGTTCAAGGTTTACTCCAGTCAGTAATGCTGATGAGTAAAACAGTGAGTAACCTGGTTCACAATTATATAATGTCTAATTTCATACTGATTTAGACTAAAATCAGAGAGTGAGGTGACAGGCCTGCAATACCAGATCATCTCAGAATACCAGCTTGGATTTATGTACTTTGGCAAAATTCCAGACCACTCCCTC
Source organism: Balaenoptera ricei (assembly GCF_028023285.1). Taxonomy (NCBI): domain Eukaryota; kingdom Metazoa; phylum Chordata; class Mammalia; order Artiodactyla; family Balaenopteridae; genus Balaenoptera; species Balaenoptera ricei. The sequence continues at coordinate 73,943,900 of NC_082651.1, read as the reverse complement.
CTTTGTTCTCTCTTTACTCCATCTAGGCTCCTACCCAGGACTTCCTCCAAGTTCCTGCGCTGGAGCAAAATCAGGCCACACTTCCTGTCATTATCATGTCATCATAGTCTGGGGAGTGGCTGGTGCCCAGGCTCCCTTGTTCATCCCTCCTTAGTTCTTCCTTGGAGATAACCCTATTGTTAGTTGGTTCCCCTCCAAATGTGTGCACACCATATGTGACCAAAATCACTGTGATCAAAACTGCTTAAGAGGGGCTTCCCTGGTGGCGCAGTGGTTGAGAATCTTCCTGCCAATGCAGGGGACACGGGTTCGAGCCCTGGTCTGGGAAGATCCCACATGCCGCAGAGCAACTAGGCCCGTGAGCCACAATTACTGAGCCTGCGCGTCTGGAGCCTGTGCTCCACAACAAGAGAGGCCGCGATAGTGAGAGGCCCGCGCACTGCGATGAAGAGTGGCCCCCGCTTGCCGCAACTAGAGAAAGCCCTCGCACAGAAACAAAGACCCAACACTGCCATAAATAAATAAAACAAATACTTAAAAAAAAAAAAAAAACTGCTGAAGAGCCAAATATCCCTTTCCTGCAGAGCTCTCTGATACCCCCTGGTATTAAATTGACCTATTTTCCACTGTTCTTATCCTTTGGTCTGTTTTCTGGCAGAGGCCTACTTTCATTTGCTTCTATCTACGTATTTCTACAACATGATTAGAATTAACTTTAAGTGTAGCTTATTCCCTGTGATGATTCTTTCATTCCTTCTCCTTCACCTACAAACACATTCAAAGCATATTCCAAGAATCAGCCCTCTTCCTTTTCCTCCTCAAGCTCCTATTCCATCTCTTCCCTTTTATGAACTCCTCAACGTCTTGCAGTCTGAGTTCCACCCCTCCCTGTTTCCTCTAGGGAAATTACGTTTTTAGATCATTCATATCTGCCTGATTAGCAAATTCAAATCTTCACATTCTTCATCTACTCATTCTGTCTGCTTTTCATAACTCCGTCTCCTGGCTTCCCTGGTAGGGTATTTTCCTGGTTTCATGATTGGGCTTAGTCAGCATCTTTTCTTCAGCCAGAGTCTCCACGGGTATTTGTAAGGATCTGAGGCTCTTTGCCTTCCACTCTCCATGACTTATGTAGTAATGATTCCCAAATAAGCTCTCCATTCCTGATTCAGATTATGCATCTTTAATCACCTGTGGGAACCCCTTTCATGGAAAACCTACAGGCATTTGAAATTTAATATATGCACCACTAAAGGTACCATCTTTCCCCACTAGTTCTTCCTCTCTACCCCCAAGTTTCCTTTATCCGTTATATTCTTTATCTCAATAAATAGAATCACTATCTCCCCAGTATTTTAAGCTCAAGACTTCGTAGACATCTTCGAGTACTTTATCCTTCTATTTAAATATTTTCTTTCTCTATCCCATCCAAGGGGTATCAAATCCTGTCAGTTGGTTCTTGAGGTATCTCTCACCCTCAGTCCTTCAATCTGGTCTCCTTGACATTGCCTGAGGTCTAGTCATCATTAAAGCTTGTCAGGAGCATTCCAACAGTTTTCTAAGTGTTTTTTCCTCTTGTCTTGTCACCAAAATTAACTCCAAACCCAAGCCTTATCATATCATTCCCCTTCTCAAAACATTCAGTGGCCCCCAGCTGCACATAAAATCAAATCAAGTATCCTGTATGAAACTGGTTGTAGCAAATTTTCCATGTTACATCTTATATGCCACCCCCGTTGTAACTGGTGCTGTGGTCACACATGCAATTCACTGCATCACAAACATTTTCTACAATTTCCTGACTCTGTGCCTTTCCCATGATGTCCCCTGAGCCTTCAATACTCTGACCTCATTTCCCCCTATTGAATTTCTGCACAGTCTTTAGGCAGTGCTTCCTCTATCAGGTCTGCTAGGGATCCCTTCAGACAAAACCAACCTCTCCCCCCTCTATTTGCTATTACACTTTCTACCTCGACTCTAATTCTTACCATAGGCTGCAGTGTTTCTTCTCCTTGTGATGGTCTCTTCACTAAAATGTGAGTTACTAGAAGCAGAAATCATGCCTCATTCTACTTCATTTCCCTTATACTTTTCAGAGTAGGTAGATGCACAGTAAATGTTTACTCAGTTGTTGGAACAGAAGATACTAGATTATAACAAAAGGCAACCTTTCCTTAGAAATTATAAAATTCTAAGAAGAGCTCTAATATTTGCCATACTAGTCAGGTGTCTTTACTTAAGGCTAAACAGACACTCAGGAGTCCTGAGTGTGGCATAACTCTTAGAGATTAAAATTGCTTTCCATTGAAGGAAACTACAGTCGGCCCTCCATATCTGCAGGGTCTGCAACTGTGGATTCAAACAACTGCAGATCAAAAATATTTTTTTTTAATTCCAGAAAGTTACAAAAAGCAAAACTTGAACTTGCTGCGCAATGGTAATTACTAACATAGCATTTACAATGTATTCAAAACTATTTGCATAGCATTTGCACTGTATTAGGTATTATAAGTAATCTAGAGATGATTTAAAGTATAAAGTATAGAGGAGGATGTGCATAGGTTATATGCAAATACTATGCCACCTTATATAAGGGACTTGAGCATCTCAGATTTTGATAATTCACAGACTTCCTTAAGGTGCAGAGGCTTGTGCCGGCTATTTTGCAGATCTCAGAGGAAATGCAGATCCTTTATTTAGAGTGAGTAATACTAAAAGGCACAATGTGGTCCAAGGTTCAGCCAAAATCTTATCACATGCAAATAACCTTAGTGCATGGAAAAGACATCTGGGAATGGGCTTGAAAGGATGACAATGGGCTGTTTTCTATTATGTTCTTGTAACCTGTTGGCCCATAGACATACAAACACTTGTGTTCTTTTAACGTGGGGATAATACAAGTAGAGAAACATCATGATTAAGGGAGCATTAATGCATATGGACAGGGCCAATTAAAAACAACAGATTCTGTATTTCATCCAAATAGAAAAACTGAAAAACCTCTTGGGTTTATAGGATAGGGGGAAATAAAAGCAGTAGTTTGATTATTTTTGATTGAAGATATTTTTTTAATTGCCATTATTTTTAAGATCCCTGAATCTTCCCCTAAGCAGCTGTTACCTCCCTATATGTTCCTTAAGTGTGAGAAGAAAAAGAAAACACTATGCGTCTAAAATGACAGCTTTCTCTTTCTTCCCTCATTTTATCTTTTGCATTATATCTAATTGCCAGTTAGAGTTCTCTGACTATGTATCTCATAAGCCCCTAACTTTTGATTTCTGACTAATAAATCTCATTATTCTCTAGGACAAAGAATTTATTCAACACTTTTTTATGAGGCATCTAGTTGGTTCCAGACAGTGTGTTAGTTGCTGAGGATGTACTGATTTAAAATAAATGAATACAGAAATAAATGAACAAACATGCAAACCCCTCCTCAAACTTAGAACCTACTGTGGGAAACAGACATCAATCAAATAATCATAAAAACAAATGTAACGTTACAACTTTCACATAAGATATATGGTATCATGCAAGGATAACAGGAGAACCCACCTGTTTGGTGAGCTCAGGGGAATCTTCCCTAATGTATATCTTTTGTGCTTACAGTGGAAGGATGCATGGGAACAAACTAGGCAAAGGAAGTGGGGTGAAGTGGAGCTTGGTGGGGATGAAGATCAGAATTAGCAGAAGAAATGGAACGTCATAAAAAGTGTTTTCAAGATTCTCAATAGGACCAGTGGGGTTAGTGCAGAGAGTACAGAGGCATGATTCCAGATGAGCCTGAAGAAGTAAGTAGGGGACAGCCATACAAAATATTGTAGGTCATGACAAAAATATCTGGTTTTATCTAAACACAATGTGAAACTATTAGGAAGTTTCCACCAAGTTTTGGGGATGATTTGACGTGATCAGATTTGTTTTTGGAAAAGATAGCTGTGGTTGCATTATTTAGGAGGCAAGAGAGCTTTGAGGGAATCTAGAGGTAATAGATTGGACTAGGGTAGCAGCTATGAAGATGGGAGTGGATAAAGTGGAAAGATATGTAAAAGGAAAATCTGCAAAAGAGATTGCTGATAAGAGCTAAGGGAGAGAAAGGTGTCAAAGAGGGCTAAAGATTCTGCTTTGTAAAAGTAGATGGATGGGGGGGTGGAGTCAAGACGGGCATACTAGGAGGACAGGGGATTTGCATCTCCACACAACTAGGGCACCTATGAGGCACCGGTGGGGGACCACAGACACCTAAGGGGATGGGAGGAACCTCCAGCTAGCGGGCAGGATGTGAGGCTTGGGGGGGTGAGGGGGGAGGAGAAGTGGAGGCGGGATGGGACTGGTGCCCCTGAGGGGTGGCTGGGGGAGGGGAAGAGATCCCACGCCCAAAGGGGGAAATTGGAGAACCACTGGGAGGGCAGAGGATCAAAAGGGAGCATGGCCAACTTTCTCCTGCCCACTTGGACCCCCAGGAACCTGTTGAGATCTCAGGCCTGATCCTCTGCCCACCTAGGTCCCCTGAAGCCACACGGGTCCTGAGGAAGTGGGAGGGAGGGAAGGGGGAGCAAAAGTAAAGGTGGGACCTATGGGACCGGCACCCCTGAGGGGTGGCTGGGGGAGGGGAGTTCCTACACCCAGAGGGACCCACCCATGGTTAGGAGTCCAGCGGTGACAGGGGAGACCCTGGAGGAGACCCTGGGAAGGGTCCCGAAGGAATGGAAGGGAACATGGCCAGTGCTTTCCCTGTCCACTTAGGTACCAGGGAGACTACTGGGCTCCTGGGTCTAATCCTCTGCCCTCAGAAACTCCCTCCTGCCATGCAGGCCCAAGCCGTGCCCCTACACCCCCACCCAGGGCCCCACCTCTACACTCGGAGACCCCCCCCAACAATGCGCTGGGTTTAAAGCCCATCCACACACCCTCACTCAGGGCCCTACTTCCAAACTTCGGAACCACACACTACAGACACCCTTCTTTCCACCTGATGCCTCTCCCCTTCCCCGCAGGTCCTAAGCAGAGGCCCCGCCCCACACTTGAACGTCGCCCCGCCTAGGCTCCGCCCCCAGGGCCATTTCTGGCTACATGGGTCCTAAGCCTAGGCCCCACCCCATGCTCAAACATCACCCACCCACCTGCCTAGCTCCCACCCCACCCAACCCGCCCCCAGCCTAAGGACCACCCCCTGCCTAAATTCCGCCCCCATAGCCAAGGCTTTTTTTTTTTCCCCCTTTTCTTTTTCCCTCTTTTAGACTGGGGTTCTGTTTTACCTTGTTGATTCATTGTTGTTGATTCTTTTATATTTTTGTTTTTCCTAATAAATCTCTTATTTTTCTAATTTTATTTTATTCTTTATACTTCGTCAGTGATCTCTCCTTCTGGCTTGTTCCCTCCCCATCCCCCTTTTTTTTCTTTTTTCTGTCTTGCTTTTATTTTACCTGGTTGCAGTTTTTCCTAATATATTTTTTACCTTTCATTTTGTTTATCCTTTGATATTTTACTGCTCCTTTTTTTCTTTCTTTCTTCCCTCTTTTTTTTTTTTTTTCATGCCACGAAGCTTGTGGGATCTGGGTTTCCAGGCCGGAGGTCAGGCCCAAGATCCTGTGGTGGGAGCTCCGAGTCCAAACCACTGGACTAAGAGAAAACCTCAAACCCCAGGGAATATCAAATGGAGTGAGGCCTCCTGGAGGTCCTCATCTCAGCACCAAGACCAGGCTCTATCCAATTGCCTGCAAACTACAGTGCTGGACGTCTCAGGTCAAACAACCACTAAGACAGGAATACAGCACCACCCATCAAAAAATAAAATGAAATGACAAAAGCATTTCTTACAGATGAAGGAGCAAGGTAAAAACGTACAAGACCAAATAAATGAGGACGAATAGGCAACCTACTTGAAAAAGAATTCAGAGTAATGATAGTAAAGATGATCCAAAATCTCGGAAACAGAATGAGAAAAATACAAGAAACATTTAACAAGTATCTAAAAGAACGAAAGAGCAAACAAACAGTGATTAACAAAACAATGACTGAAATTAAAATACTCTAGAAGAAATCAATAACAGAATAACTGAGGCAGAAGAATGGATAAGTGAGCTGGAACATAAAATGGTGGAAATAACTGCCAGGGGGCAGAACAAAGGAAAAAGAATGAAAAGAATTGAGGAGAGTCTCACAGACCTCTGGGACAACATTAAATGTACCAACATCACAATTACAGGGGTCCCAGAAGAAGAAGAGAAAAAGAAAGAGTCTGAGAAAATACTTTAAGAGATTATAGTCAAAAACTTGCCTAACATGGGAAATGAAATGGTCAATCAAGTCCAGGAAGCACAGAGAGTACCATACAGGATAAACCCAAAGAGAAACACACCAAGACACATATTAATCAAACTATCCAAAATTAAATAAAAAGAAAAAATATTAAAAGCAGAAACGGAAAAGCAGCAAATAACATACAAGGGACTCCCCATAAGGTTAACAGCTGATCTATCAACAGAAACACTGCAAACCAGAAAGGAGTGGCAGGACATATTTAAAGTAATGAAAGGGAAAAACCTACAACCAAAATGACTCTTCCCAGCAAGGATATCATTCAGATTCAATGGAGAAATTAAAACCTTTACAAACAAGCAAAAGCTAAGAGAATACAGCACCACAAAACCATCTTTACAACAAATGCTAAAGGAACTTCTCCAGACAGGAAACACAAGAGAAGGAAAACATCTACAATAACAAACCCAAAACAATTAAGAAAATGGTAATAGGAACATACATATCGCTAATTACCTTAAATGCAAATGGATTAAATGCTCCAACCAAAAGACATAGAGTTGCTGAATGTATACAAAAACAAGACCCATGCATATGCTGTCTACAAGAGACCCACTTCAGACCTACATACAGACTGAAAGTGAGGGGATGGAGAAAAATATTCCACGCAAATGGAAATGAAAAGAAAGCTGCAGTAGCAATTCTCATATCAGACAAAAGAGACTTTAAAATAAAGACGATTACAAGAGACAAAGAAGGACACTCCATAATGATCAAGGGATCAATCCAAGAAGAAGATATAACAATTGTAAATATTTATGCACCCAACATAGGAGCACCTCAATACATACGGCAAATGTTAACAGCCATAAAAGGGGAAATGGACAGTAACACAATCATAGTAGGGGACTTTAACACCTCAGTTTCACCAATGGACAGATCATCCAAAATGAAAATAAATATGGAAACACAAGCTTTAAATGACACATTAAACAAGATGGACTTAACTGATATTTGTAGGACATTCCATCCAAAAACAACAGAATACACTTTCTTCCCAAGTGCTCATAGAACATTCTCCAGAATAGACCATAACTTGGGACACAAATCAAGCCTTGGTAAATTTAAGAAAATTGAAATCGTATCAAGTATCTTTTCCGACCACAATGCTATGACACTAGATATCAATTACAGGAAAAAATCTGTAAAAAATACAAACACGTGGAGGCTAAACAATACGCTACTAAAAACCAAGAGATCACTGAAGAAATCAAAGAGGTAATCAAAAAATACCTAGAAACAAATGACAATGAAAACACGACGACCCAAAACCTTTGAGATGCAGCAAAAGCTGTTCTAAGAGGGAAGTTTATAGCAATACAATCCTACCTTAAGAAACAAGAAACATCTCAAATAAACAACCTAACTTTACACCTAAAGTAATTAGAGAAAGGAGAACAAAAAAACCCAAAGTTTGCAGAAGGAAAGAAATCTTAAAAATCAGATCAGAAATACATGAAAAAGAAATGAAGGAAACGATAGCAAAGATCAATAAAACTAAAAACTGGATCTTTGAGAAGATAAACAAAATTGATAAACCATTAGCCAGACTCATCAGAAAAAAAGGGAGAAGACTCAGGCCAACAGAATTAGAAATGTAAAAGAAGTAACAACTGTCACTGCATAAATACAAAGGATCATGAGAGATCACTACAAGAAACTATATGCCAATAAAATGGACAACCTGGAAGAAATGGACAAATTCTTAGAAAAGCACAACCTTCCGAGATTGAACCAGGAAGAAACAGAAAATATGAACAGACGAATCACAAATAATGAAATTGAAACTGTGATTAAAAATCTTCCAGCAAACAAAAGCCCAGGACCAGATGGCTTCACAGGCGAATTCTACCAAACATTTACAGAAAAGCTAACACCTATCCTCAAACTCTTCCAAAATATAGCAGAGGAAGGAACACTCCCAAGCTTATTCTACAAGGCCACCATCACCTTGATACCAAAACGAGACAAAGATGTCACAAAGAAAGAAAGCTACAGGCCAATATCTCTGATGAATACAGATGCAAAAATCCTCAGCAAAATACTAGCAAACAGAAACCAACAGCACATTAAAAGGATCATACACCATGATCAAGTGGGGTTTATCCCAGGAATGCAAGGATTCTTCAATATACGCAATCAATCAATGTGATACACCATATTAATAAATTGAAGGATAAAAATCATACAATAATCCCAATAGATGCAGAAAAAGCTTTTGACAAGATTCAGCAGCCATTTATGATAAAAACTCTCCAGAAAGTAGTCATTGAGGGAACCTACCTCAACATAATAAAGGCCATATATGACAAACCTAGAGCCAACATCATTCTCAATGGTGAAAAACTGAAACCATTTCCACTAAGATCAGGAACAAGACAAGGTTGCCCACTCTCACCACTATTATTCAACATAGTTTGGGAAGTTTTAGCCACAGCAATCAGAGAAGAAAAAGAGGTAAAAGGAATCCAAATCAGAAAAGAAGAAGTAAAACTGTCACTGTTTGCAGATGACATGATACTATACATAGAGAATCCTAAAGATGCCACCAGAAAACTACGAGAGCTAATCAATGAATCTATTAGAGTAGCAGGATATAAAATTAATGCACAGAAATCTCTTGCATTCCTATACACTAATGATGAAAAATCTGAAAGAGAAATTAAGGAAACATTCCCATTTACCACTGCAACAAAAAGAATAAAATACCTAGGAATAAACCTACCTAAGGAGACAAAAGACCTGTATGCAGAAAACTACAAGACATTGATGAAAGAAATTAAAGGTGATAAAAACAGATGGAGAGATATACCATGTTCTTGGATTGGAAGAATCAACATTGTGAAAATGACTCTACTACCCAAAGCAATTTACAGACTCAATGCAATCCCTATCAAACTACCACTGGCATTTTTCACAGAACTAGAACAAAAAATTTCACAACCTGTATGGAAACACAAAAGACCCTGAATAGCCAAAGCAATCTTGAGAAATAAAAACGGAGCTGGAGGAATCAGGCTCCCTGACTTAAGACTATACTACAAAGCTACAGTAATCAAGACAGTATGGTACTGACACAAAAACAGAAATATAGATCAATGGAACAGGAGAGAAAGCCCAGAGATAAACCCATGCAAATATGGTCACCTTATCTTTGATAAAGGTGGCAAGAATATACAGTGGAGAAAAGACAGCCTCTTCAATAAGTGGTGCTGAGAAAACTGTAAACATTTTACAGCTACATGTAAAAGAATGAAATTAGAACACTTCCTAACACCATACACAAAAAAAAACTCAAAATGAATTAAAGACCTAAATGTAAGGCCAGACACTATAAAACTCTTAGAGGAAAACATAGGCATAACACTCTATCACATAAATCACAGCAAGATCCTTTTTGACCCACCTCCTAGAGAAATGGAAATAAAAACAAAAATAAACAAATGGGACCTAAGGAAACTTAAAAGCTTTTGCACAGCAAAGGAAACCATAAACAAGGCGAAAAGACAACCTTCAGAATGCAAGAAAATACTTGCAAAGGAAGCAACTGATAAAGGATTAATCTCCAAAATATACAAGCACCTCCTGCAGCTCAATATCAAAAAAACAAACAACCCAATCCAAAAATGGGCAGAAGACCTAAATAGACATTTGTCCAAAGAAGATATACAGATTGCCAACAAACACATGAAAAGATGCTCAACATCACTAATCATTAGAGGTATGCAAATCAAAACTACAATGAGATACAGAGTGAAGTAAGTCAGAAAGAGAAAAACAAATATCGTATATTAACACATGTATGTGGAACCTAGAAAAATGGTACAGATGAACCGGTTTGCAGGGCAGAAGTTGAGACACAGATGTAGAGAACAAACATATGGACACCAAGGGGGGAAAGACTCGGGGGGGTAGGGATGTTGGTGTGCTGAATTGGGCAATTGGGATTGACATGTATACACTGATGTGTATAAAATTGATGACTAATAAGAACCTGCTGTATAAAAAAATAAATTAAAGTCAAAAATTAAAAAAAAAAACTACAATGAGGTATCACCTCACACCAGTCAGAATGGCCATCATCAAAAAATCTACAAACAATAAATGCTGGAGAGGGTGTGGAGAAAAGGGAACCCTCCTGCACTGTTGGTGGGAATGTAAACTCGTACAACCACTATGGAGAACATTATGGAGGTTCCTTACAAAACTAAACATAGAACTACCATATCATCCAGCAATCCCACTACTGCGCATATACCCTGAGAAAACCATAATTCAAAAAGAGTCATGTACCACCATGTTCACTGCTGCACTCTTTATAATAGCCAGGACATGGAAGCAACCTAAGTGTCCATCGACAGATGAATGGATAAAGAAGATGTGGCACATATATACAATGGAATATTTCTCAGCCATAAAAAGAAACAAAATTGAATTATTTGCAGTGAGGTGGATGGACCTAGAGTCTGTCATACAGAGTGAAGTAAGTCAGAAAGAGAAATACAAATACCATATGCTAACACATATATATGGCATCTAAAAAAAAAAAATGGTTCTGACGAACCTAGGGGCAGGACAGGAATAAAGACACAGACGTCAAGAATGGACTTGAGGACACGGGGAGGGGGAAGGGAAAGCTGGGAGGAAGTGAGAGAGTGGCATTGACATATATACACTACCAAATATAAAATAGATAGCTAGTGGGAAGCAGCTGCATGGCACAGGGAGATCAGCTTGGTCCTTTGCTACCACCTAGAGGGGTGGGATAGGGAGGGTGGGAGGGAGATGCAAGAGGGAGGGGATATGTGGATATACGTATGCATACAGCTGATTCACCTTATTATACCGCAGAAACTAACACAACACTGTAAAGCAATTATACTCCAATAAAGATGTTAAAAAAAAGAAAAAAACGTAGATGGATGTCAACAGTGAGATTACCACTGCACACCTACTAGAATGGCTAAAATTCAATACATGGCAACACCAAAAGCTAGAAAGAATGTGGAGCAACAGGAACTCTCATTTATTGCTGATAGGAATGCAAATGACACAGCCACTTTGGCAGACAGTTTGGCAGTTTCTAGCAAAGCTAAACCTAGTCTTAACATTAGATCTAGCAACTGTGTTCCTAGGTATTTATCCAAATGAGTTGAACAATTATGTCCACATAGAAACCTGCACACTAATATTTATAATTTTATAAGCTTTATTTATAATTACCAAAACTAGAAGCAACCAAGCTGTCCTTCAATAGGTGAATGGCTAAACAAACTGTGGTACTTCCATACAACAGAATATTATTTTAACAATAAAAAGAAATGATCTATCAAGCTACAAAAAAGACATAAGGGAACCTTAAATGCATATTGCTGAGTGAAAGAAGCCAATCCAAAAAAGCAACATACTTTTCATATCTTTCATCCCCATTATATGACATTCTGGAAAAGGTTAAGACTATGGAGACAGTAAAAAGATTAAATCAGTGGTTGCGGGAGGTGGGAAGGAGGAGACGGGATGGAGGGATACATAAGCAGAGCATAGGGAATTTTCAGGGCAGTGTAAGTATTCTGTATGATACCGCAACGGCGGATACATGGTATCATACATTTAGCAAAACCCGTGGATTTATACAATACAAAGAGTCAACCCTAATGTAAACTATGAAATTTAGTTAATAATAATGTATCGATATTAGTTCATCAGCTGTAACAAATGTAACACATCATTGCAATATATTAGTAACAGGATAAACTGAGGGCAGGAGAAAAGGGAATATGTGGGAACTCTCTGTATTTTTCTGTTCAGTTTTTCCTTAAATCAAACACTGCTCTAAGAAATAAAGTCTACTAATATTTTTAAAACGTCAAATACATTTTTAAAAAGGGAATGGGCAATAATGATATCTATTTAAACATGAATGACTGGAAAAGAGTGAGGTTTGGGAAAAGATTATTTTGGTTTTAGATATGTAGAGTTTAAAGTACCTGTGGAATACCTAAAGGATATGTCAAGGAATAGATGAAGATACAGGTCTTTAGTTCAGAGGAGAAGTCTAACCTGGAGATACAAATGTTAATCATTTGCAAAATAGGCAGTAATTTATGTTAAAAGCAACACTGGACTCTCCCAGATGAGATTATACTAAAGCATTGGATGCTTCAGCTTCTATCCATGCTTTGGCACTGGCTACTAAAAACATTCAGACAAGAAAGGAAATAAATGAGAATGGTTGCGTTTTGTATTAGGGTTTTTTGTTTGTTTGCCTGCTAGCTTGCTTTGTTTCTTGTTTGATTTTGTAATATGTGGATGCTAGAGAAGTTTTGGAAGTAAGGGTCTCAGAGAACTGGCCAAAAAATAAAGAGCAGATGATAGTGGGGACCAGAAATGTCTTTCTTGGGTTAAGTAAAAGTCATAGAGGAGAGAGAAACAAGGTGGTAAAGGCCAGTAAGAGAAATAGTTGCCCTCTCTTCTGATAAAATTAAATAGAATGTTGGTGATTTATTTAAAACCAGAGTGGGCAAGCAGTGACTACTGTGTTATCTATGAATTCTTAGAATGAAAAAAAAAAAACATTGAGAGTTCTATAAGCCAGTGGGGAGTTAGACTCAGTGATAGTAGAAAGGAGAGCAAGAAGGTTAACTGGTATAGGTTTCAGTGGATATTCCTACACTAAGATTTATTACATATATGAAGGCTAGCCCTGAAATAGTTGTGCTGTATGTTCCTTTGAGGATGTATTCAGTTAGACTTCTGAGGGGAACAGAAGTCAGTGCACATAAAGGGATCTTTGGAAATTTGGGAAGATGGGCAGCCTGGAAACATAAACACATTGCACCTCCTAGTCTGACATACCAGCTTAAGAGGGCTTACATAATCACTTCAAGGTGAGGTGAGTTAAGCTTAAAGTCTGTGATTTCCAGGAATTCTCAAGTATCTAGATGCAGACTATAGCACTTGTATCTTATATCTAAGTTTTTAATATGAGAATAAAATATTAATATAACTCTTGGTAAGAGTATGCCGAGTATTTCACATATTCCTAGGTATACTAATAAAGGGACTATGACACTCTGGGAAAGCCCATAAAATAAATTATCTGGGCAAAAAAATTATATATACATAATCATTGAGACAGCCACCTCTGGTAATAGCATACTAAGTAATTCAAACCAACTTTCCCACTTGGAATAGTTGAAAAAAATAGACATCAGAGAGGTAATGAAATAGTGAACCATGAGGACTTGACATGGGAGAGTACAGACACCCAGGAAAGTGAATCCAGCTTTTAAAGCTCCTTTTCTTTGGTAACACTTGTCAACTTCAGAGAACATGGCTGAGAAGGTGAGAAGTGTTTAGATCATCCTTGGGGGCTAAAGGGATAGAGATCAGAAACTGTAACCTACTAATGGAAGCCCTGGTCATTCTTCCTTCCTTTGGATTGGAACCACAAAAGGGTTACAACTAGGAGTAAGAGTGAACTAGAAGGAGAAAGTAGACAGGTCTTCACAGGGACTACAGCTCAGTTTCAAATCATTTTAATCTCTAACGCTGGATTAAAATGTTCCTAAATTGGCAGTACCCTCAGGTATTCAGCAGCAGCAAACTATAAATCCTTCTCTGGAAGGAGATAACATTATCTTAGGTCACACATTATTTCTACAAACAATTTTGCAAATATAATGTCTGGTATATAATCATAAATGACAAGCCATCTGAGGATGAAGAGATAGGACACCATGAACAAAAACAACAGAAAAAACAGACAACAGAAAAAGACCCACAAGAGCTCAATATACTCAAATCATCATAGACAGACTTTTAAAAAACTACACTTACTGTGTTCAAGACATAAAAGACTAGATTTAAAATTTTAGTGTAAAATTTAAAACTATTGAAAGAGCACCAAATGTAAATTTTAGAACTGAAAAAAAAAATAACCAAAATAAGGAATCAATGCATGGGTTTAATAGCCAGATTAAACATAGCTGAAGAGATAATTGGTTAACTAGAACATAGATCAGGAAAAAAAATACTTCAAAGGAAATATAAAGAGAGCAGAGCACTTAAAAAATAAAAAAAGAAATAGACATACAGCATATAATTATAAGGTCTAATGTACATATATTTGGAGTGGCAGAGAAGAGAGGGTGAGACAGAAGAAGCAGAGAAGAGATTATAGCTGAAATTTTTCCAAAAATAATGAAAAACATAAAGTCACAGAATCAAGAAACACTGAGAACTTCAAGCAAGATAAAATAATAAAATAAAAATAAATATAGACAATCATATCAAAATTACTGAATACCAAAAAGTAAATCTTAAAAACAGCTTAAAAGAGATGAAAGAACAAGAAAGAGAGACAGACAGAGAGACAAAGAGATTATCTTGTAAGGAGCAACAATTAGAGTACCCACTGACTCCTCAACAAAAACTATAAAATTCAGAAGACATAGAATATCTTCAAAATGCTGGGCAGGGAGAACTTAGATAATGTAAAATTCTAGTCCAAGTGAAAATATTAAGGTTACCATAAATAGAATTTAGACAAACAAATATGAATTTATCTTCATCAAACCCACACTATAATAAATACTAAAGATATTTTATAGGCAGAAAAATAATGATCCCATATGGAAGATCAGAGATGGAAAAAGGAAAAAGAAATATTAAAGTAACAAGTTTTCAGGAAAATATAAATTCATATTGACTGACTAAATCAGTATTAATAATGCCTTGAGATTAAAATATAAAATGAAATAAAACACAAGAAAACGATAACATATAAGTTGGAAGAGGATAGAGAAAATTAAAGTGTTCCAGTGCATTTTCTGGGTAAAGGTGCCAAATAACATGCCATTGATAAATTAAGGATGCATACTATACTCTCTACGTAACCACTGAGAGGATGGTAAAAGAATGTACATCTTATAAGCACACAGAAGAAAAATAATAGAATATATAAATAAATAAGAAAGAAAAGGAAAAATAACATAGAACACTAAGATTGCGAATTGAGACCAAAATACATCAGTGATTACCTTGTGAATGAACTAATGTTCCAATTCAAAGACATATATTGCCAGATTGCATTTTAAAATAACTTTATATGTTGTTCATAAATCAAAAAGGATATAGTCAACTTGAAAGCAAAGAATAGAAGATCTTGAAAACACTAACTGAAAGAAAGCAGGGGTCACTACATTAATATCAAAGCAAATTTTAAAGAAGAAAAGCATTCCTGGCGAGAAGGAAGTACATATCATAAAGATAAAATATTAGATTTACCAGGAAGATACAAAAATTTTATACTTTTGCCCTTAATAAAGTAGCTGCAAACCTTTAAAGCAAAATCTTCACAGGAGTAAAAGAAGAAATAAACAACCACAATCACATTAGAAGTCTTTTAAAACACATTTCTCTCAGTAATTGTTATAAGAAGCAGACAAAAATTCAGTAAGAATATAAAATATCTCAATAGCACAATTAATTTTACGTATTGAATATACAGAGAACAATTTACCCAACAATTGCAGAGTAAACATCCTTAAAAACACACAGAACATTTATAAAATGTAACCATATTCTGGGTAATAAGCAAGCATCAACAAATTTCAATAAATTAAATTTGTGTAGTATATGGTCTCTGACAACAATGCCATTTAGCTAGAAATTAATAACAAGAAGATAACTAGAAAATCATCATAGCCTGAAATTCTAAAATATAGTTCCAAATAACCCATGGTGATAAAACTATCATCATTTTCATTAGAAAAATATTTTGAAATGAATGGTAATGACAAATACACTATATATCAAAACCTGCATAATATAACTAATTGTTAGTGTAGAGAATAATTTAGAGCTTTAAATGTATATATTAAATGGAGTAAAAAATATGAATAAATCTCACACAAAATATATATTGAAAAATCCTAAACAAGATATATGCAAATTAAATTCAGTAATATTTTAAAAAGAAAATAACATACCAGACCAAACTGCTTTATTTTAGGAACTCAACAGAACTTAACATTCAAACTGCTATTAGCGTAACTCAAACATCTACAGAATCAAAGACAGAAATCACATGATGGTCTCAATCACTGCAGAAAACGGTTTGATAACATTCAGTATCCATTCATGATAAAAATGTATATAGCAAATTAGGAATAGAAGGGAGCATCCCTAATCTGATAAATCATGTCTGTTAAAAAAAAAAAACCCTCAGCAAGCATCATATTTAATCATGAAATGTTAAGAATCTTTTCACTAAGACTGCTAATACCATGCCTATTAAACATTCTACAGGGGTTTTGTGTCATTCAGATTCCTGACAGGAAACAGAGCAAATGCAAGCAGTTTAACTGAACAGAGGTGAATAAAGAGGTGCCAGCAGGGAGAGGGGAACCAAAAAGGAATGGTGAAGGCTCAGATATGGAAACAGTGGCGCCCCATCACCATCCTGAGCCAGAATAACAAAGGGAGCAAACAGTGATGGGGGCATTGAATGGGGGGGAGGGGCGGTCACAAGTTTCCTTTCTGGAATTCTGTCAATGTTCTACTTCTTGCACTGTGTGGGGTTCCATGGATGGCTGCTTTGTGACAAATTCATTGACGCATACGTTTTTGCTCTTCACACAATAAGGTTAAATAATTAAAATAAAATTGCTGATGCAGATGTTGCATCTACATGCCAGTGAAAGCCAGTGGATGTGACAAGCAGAGAAAAATGATTAGAATGAAGATAATTATATATTCACAAACAAGTTAATTCAAGCAATTATAAGGTGAGCCATGGAAGCAATTTCCTAGGACTTCTTAAGGAACCAAAAAAAATTTAAAAAGAAAAAAAATGTCACGAAAGTGAAAACAAAAAAAGTTTTGATTTATCCCTTAAGATCTTATTCACAGTTTTAATTCTTCCCTCTCCTTCAGGAGTGTTTAAGTGTACTCCCCTGAAGCCCATGGATTTTGCAGCAGAATTTCAAAGGCTGAGACAGGATTTAAGAGAAAGACTCAGTGGCAGGGTTTGGGGATGACCCTCTGCCTAATTTTAAGCAGAGTAGATCTGCTTTTATCGGTCCAAATATATGAGGTTTCTCTATAAGATTAGATTCGAAGAAAGAAATTATTCTTTAAAAAAAAAAAAAAGCACCAATTTTGTGAATAAGTACACCAAGCCCCAAGGATGGAGTAACTAACTAACCCAAGGTTATTATAAAGAAATATTAGCAGAGTCATTTATAACTAAACCAGGTCTTTTGAATCCCAGCACATGCTGGTTCTATTGATCTTACAGAAAAACTTGAACGAACTTTTTGGTCAACCCAATAGAACCAGCATGTGCTGAGATTCAAAAGACCGATACTACAAGACAGATCACTCATAATGTTCTCTCAGGGTATGAAAGTCATCCTGAAATGAAATAAACCAACAAGGGAAACAAAAAACCATTCTGTTAATTACCATGACTTGTGCCTATTTTAGTATGCTACACTTTTTGTCAGGAAGATCTCCACAGTTTTACCTCATCAAGTCTATAGTGATTGCCTGTGTTCCCACAACTTGATCCCTAATCTCCCTAAACCTGTTGGACCTCCAGGAAGCCCAACTAGCCAGCTGAAATTTGCTGATCATTCCTCTCTGACTCAGAAACTAAAGAAACGAAATACTATCCTATTCTACGGACTTTTGGAAAGATCAACCACATAATCAAATAGCTGAATACCATATACAGACGGTTCCTGACTTACCATGGTTCAATTTATGATTTTTCAACTTTATGATGGTGCAAAAGTGATATGTGTTCAGTAAAAACCATCCTTTGAATGTTGATCTTTTCCCTCGGCTAGCGGTGTGCAGTAGGATGCTGTCTGGTGATGCTGGGCAGTGGCAGGAAGGCACAGCTCCCAGTCAGCCTCGTGATCATGCGGGTGAACAACGGATTCTCTGTGGTGCACTGTGTTTGAGCACGTTTAAGGTAGGCTAGACTATGCTATGACGATGTAGGTTAAGTGTATCAAATGCATGTTCAACTTATATTTTCAATTTACGATAGGTTTAGTTGGACATAACCCCATTAAGTCGAGGAGCATCTGTAATTAAATCGTTAAAAAAGCATGTGGAGGCATTTACAATTTAAAAGGTAAGAAACATCTATGAACTAAATAACAGCTTGTGAAAGTGTACATTGTAACAGAATAACTAAATATATTGCACCTCTATAGTTTTCTGGTAGCAAATAGTTTGCTTAAAAACACTATCATATATGTAATGGTCCAAAGAGGCCAGCCTAATATACATTTCCACTTTGTTGAAAAGGAAGGTCAATGGATTGATATTTTAACGCCAACTGCTGATGGATGAGAGCTTGTTGCCTAAAGCATGGCTAGATAACAAAATCAAACTCATAGAAATCAATATTTTAAACACAGTTGCTAACACAACCCATCCACCTATTCTTTCTGGCAGATCTGTACACAGACATATTTGTTGCCATTTACATTCTAAGATTTACCAATGGGAATGTTAGGGAGATGGCATTTTAAGAATATATAAACACAACAGCTCATGTTTACCATCAGATAGTTAAAGCACCCTTTACACAAATTCCACGGAAGCTAACTCATGTTAGGACCTGTCATAGACACTCTTAGCTCATAAATCAGTATCTATTTCCTTCTTCTTTCTTAAGACCCTTTTGTTCAGGGCAGGAATGTGACTGGGTCCATGCGAGAGCCGGCTTTCCCAGCCTCCTTAAGAGACTGGGTTGACTATTCTAAAAGGGGACATGAGCAAAGATATACTGGTGTGGCCTCTGGGAAGGCACAGACACCCCTGATAAAGGGGATAAATACTCTTAGCAAGGTTCTTTCCCCTTCTTATTGCATTTAAAAACAAGAAATTGCTAGAATTGGAGTAGTTTACAACTACAAGGCAACAAGCATTAGGAGACCAAGGGAAGGAATTCCATAGCTGCCTACCTCCAGACCATTTGTTATATAAGAAAAACAGATTCATAAGTTTAAGCTTGTGTAAGTTGAACATGCCATTACTTATATCTGATATCATTGCTAACTAAAAGGCTTTTATAATTTTATTTTTATCTGATAGAAATATTTCTAAACTATGACATTTCCTCCCTTATTAAAAATAATAGGTTAGATTTTTTTACATTTGTTCCTTAATGACTCAGCATCACATTAAGATGTGAGGTTAAGTTTTTTCTAAATCATACCAGCCAGAAAATAACATTTCTACTGTCACATCCTGTGCTGGGACTAGGGTAAGGCAAATGAGGTACTCACCTTGGCTGCAAAATTTAAGGAAGGATCAAAAAATTCAGTAATCCAGATAAATAATATTTTAATAAAATATCTTTAAAAATCAAAGTTAATGAATAAAATCCATGATGAACAAAATATCAAATTTTTTCTAAAAAATCAGAAGCAATATTACTAATTTTTCCTTTTTTCTCAGCCTCCAACATGGCTCAGCACAGCACTGTTCTCCCACTACTACCATTTATTTCTTAATAGAACAAATATCTTTTCTTCCCTTGAACCAAAAGAAGTGAAGATTAAGAGAGAAACTAAAGACCAAGTTCTTTAAGTCAGTGATTTTAACACCTTGTACCTCTCCTCTGATGTGCACAGTCTTAGTGACAGCTTTTTTCCCTTTCTGCTGTTATTTAGAAGTCTTTGTTCATTTACATAAGGAATTCTGGTTGTGCTTCCAGATGGATTTAGTCACCATAATTCTCTACTCCATGGAATAATTTATTAATTCAGTGGTGTCCTAATCAGACTCCCCCAAATTCATGAAGTTATCTAAATATAAATATGCTTTTAAAACCCACAAATATTTACAAATATTTTTGGAATGACAATCACTTAAGATTTTGCTTTGGTTCAGTAAATACTTATTGAGCACTTACAGTCATCAGGTGCTGCAGGCTTTGAGGATGCAAAAATTGAGGGGAAAAAAGATCCTTATGTTGTTTACAATATTTTAAACACTCATTTCTCAATTGCCTCTGGGACTGAAAGGTAAAACTGTCTTATGATTAAATATCAGGTGAACTGACGATGGAATAGCTAATATATCCAAACCAAAGAGAACTTTTGCAGTAAATGTGGAGTTTACACCACGGTTAGTTAAGTCTTCTAACAGTCCAATGGAATAGCAACTGAGAGCAGGTGCAAATGTGGAACAAATGTCTGGAAGGATAATGATGGAGCATGGTGTCTGGGTATTCTCCAATCCATCAGTAATAAAAATTGACTGGATTAAAGCTTTTGTAGGAAGGAGGTTCAGAGAACAAAGCCATTTTCCTTTCTGTCCCTAAGCAAGCCCATCCAGTTCAGAAAGGGCAGAGTCAAGCTCTATGTATCAGATGTAGGCCTTTTCATGACACCAATCAGTGAGATAAGAGGCTCTTTATGTTCCCTGTAGGATATCAATGGAATTAGTGATGAGAGGCAACATGCATCAGGGAAAACTCATTATGACTCTTCCGCTTTTCAATTATCTAAGAGTCTCCCTCTGTGATAAAGGAATCATCAAAGACTGAGGACTTGAGTGATTTTAAATGTTTTTTTTTTTAAGTCATAAAGAATGGTAGGTTCCATAAAGTTGAATCTCACTGAAGATGAGTCGCTTGTCTGTATCGCTGACAAGCCTGTTTTCCTGTCAGTGGAATCAGAGGATCACATTTCTCTGGCTCTGAAATGGTAAACGCAGGCAGAGCAAAAATAATCACCACCTGGATTTCAAATGCGGGTAAACGCTGTATTGGAATCCCCAGAGAAGGCTCAGCTAATGTTCTGTAGATTGGAAAGAGCTGTACAATCATTAATTTAATTTAGAAGCAGCCTGATAATATGGAAAAGCATGGACTTTGGTGTCTGAAGACCTATTTTTTTGTTCTGTTTTGTTTTGGGATTTCTCCCCCACTGCCGTACTTCTTATCTTCCTGCCTACCTTCCTGCCCTTCATTATTTTTCCCAAAAGACCAAGGAATTTTTAAAGAGCTAGTTTACTTCATCCTAGAAGCCCTGTAGGGATTGTGTCCATGGTATCCAGACAATGCCTCTTTCATCTTCACCTATTATTTCAGATTTTTCCAGTCCATCCATTATCAACACCCATTAAGAAGTTTACATATCTATTTTAATGGTGCCTCAATTCTCCAATTAACTATGATTCCCCAATTTTTATAGTCAATTAGGATTATATCAAGAACCTATTGTGCACACTGCAGTGATGAGAGCACCTAAGAAAGCTGCTGACCGTGGTCCTAAACCTGCATATAGACTTGTATGTGTTTGGCCTATACCATGTTTTACTAAAAATCAAGTAACTTACCTTTTTTTTTTTTAAGTCAGGAGATTAAACAAAATTTAAGCTTCTACCTTCTTGAGAAATTGGACAGTGTGGCAAGACTAGGACTGTATTCCTATATTCCTACATGGCAACACTGCCTGGGGCTGAGGAGGAGCTGCTGGCTTTAGAGGTGCAAGCTATTCAGTTTGCCACAGTTGCCCCCGTCACGTTGTATTCATTTATATTACAGCTGGATGACTTTAGAATTGGAGTTCATACCACTTAAGGTTGATAAATCATTGGAACTACTGTAAAAGGGTACTAGGAACTAATACATTTATAATCGCCAAACCACTAAGAGGGAATAATAACCAAAATGGTAATTATAATAAACAACTATGACAACACGATTACTAAATGTCTTACATAGGTTAATTCATTTAATCTTCACACAACTCTTCGAACAAAGTATTAATATGATCCCCATTTTTCAGATAAGGAAACTGGGGCACAGAGAGGTTGAGTGACTTGCCTGGTTATGCAGCAAATAAGTGGCATTGCTGGAATAAAGTGAGATAACTGTGAAGCTGCTCTGAAAAAAATGGAATGCTATGCAAATTTAAAATGTACTATCATCGTTATTATTGATGTTATAACATATCTGTTCCATCAATTTATCCAGCAGGAAGACACAATTCTTGTTACAAGAAAAACTAAGATTGCCAGGTAGATGCCTACTACTAAATTTCTTCCTATGATTGAATAAAGGAAGATATACAAACAGAAAAAATGAGAATTATGGAAAAAGGAATAACTTTGGAAGGAAATAAAAATATAATTATGATAATAGATTCGAACTGTTAGATTGTTGATTTAACCTTAAAACTTAAAGTTATCACATTAATTGTAATTTTCAATTTACTCAGTTTTTGCTTTGTTTCTAAAATAAAGCTGAACATTTTCTGAAACCTGACAATAGTTCTTTCCAAGCTATTCTGATGTCGACATAATGGTTGATGGTAAATTAATACCAATACATCCAGCCCTTATGCTTAGCTCACTACCTTTCCCTGGGTCTTAAAGTCTTTTTACTCCTGCTGCAGCATAAGGCCATTTTTCAACAACAACAAAAAAGTTAAAAAAGCAATATGTATGATTTCTTCAAGTAAAATCTCCTCCTTCCCCATTTGCATTCCTTGGTTACTGACTTATTTGATATCCCAAAAGCCATATAGTAAAAGCAGAATCTGGATGATAGTAACGGATGTAATACTTCAGTGTCTACATGTTACTAATGACTGACAGTATTTCACTTTACAGTTTGTGAATTTCTTTCACATTTTCTCTTTTAATCTTCACAATAGCCCTGTAAGATATTAATGCCCGAGTGATTGGTAACCTCTCAACAATATAAATGTGACTTATCTTGACATAGAGTATTATGGGCATATTAAAAAAAAGGGCATCAGCTGTGAATTTCTGAATTATTTAGATTGTTATTATGATTTCATTACTTGGATTCAGAAGGGACTTTATGGATCCTCTGGACCAACTACTTCATTTTCCAGCGAGGAAACCAATTCCCAGTGAGTTAGTGGCAGAGCCGGGGCAAGAAACACAGTGTCCTGATTCCCATTTCAGATTTCTTTACACTCTAACATACCTTATCTTCTGAAAATAAAAAGGTAAAATAACATACCATTTCCCTCTGTTTGAAAAATAGGTCCTATTTACAGAGACAGGCTGTAAGGGAACAATTTTAAACAACAATGAAATATAATGAGGACAGCAATATGGATGAAAAGCAAATTTTTTTTTCTTTGGTAGAAGAGATGGGGATTGGGAGGAGGTAATAACCCCCATTACACAGACTGTAGTTTTCAATAAAGGAATCTCACTCCTGAAAGGGCAAGTCACACTGAATATCCATTTAGTAGGTTACCACACAGATTTTTAATTGTCACAGTTTATTAACATTGCTCATTCAGCTATTCAGTCATGTTCTCCTTGAGAGCAGAAGGGCAATTCCACTGGATAGTCTCCATGTTCAATGTCATTAACCATTACTTACTGGAATTTATACAATGTTGAGTAGTATCTGGTATGTGCAGATCCAGAATAAATAGAGTGAAGTAAGTCAGAAAGAGAAAAACAAATATCGTATGCTAACACACATATATGGAATCTAAAAAAAAAAAAAAAACAAATGGTTCTGAAGAACCTAGGGGCAGGACAGGAATAAAGACACACACGTAGAGAATGGACTTGAGGACATGGGGAGGGGGAAGGGTAAGCTGGAACAAAGTGAGAGTGGCATGGACATATATACACTACCAAATATAAAATAGATAGCTAGTAGGAAGCAGCTGCATAGCACAGGGAGATCAGCTCGGTGCTTTGTGACTACCTAGAGGGGTGGGATAGGGAGGGTAGGGGGGAGACACAAGAGGGAGAAGATATGGGAGTATATGTATATGTATAGCTGATTCACTTTGTTATAAAGCAGAAACTAACACACCATCGTAAAGCAATTACACTCCAATAAAGATGTTAAAAATAAATAAATATATGTTATATATATTCCAAAAACAACCAGAATAAACAGTGCCTCTGCCACCAATCAGCTAGCATTCTAGCCTCTTAACTTTAGAGTTGCAGCATGGATGGACTGCTTGTGCTCCCCAAAACAACCTCTCCACCTGTACCTGTATCTCATCTCCTCTCACTTATTTCTCAGCAATGCTCCAACGATTGTCCCTCTCTCTCCTGAATCATCAATTTCTTCTTCTCTGCTGGTTAGCTTCCAACAACCTACAAAGATGCTGCAAATTTTTCCACCTTAAACACTAAAAATTCATTTTGATCCCACATCTTTCCCCAACTGTCATTATATTTCCGCTCTGTTTGATAGAAAAACTAGGAAGGTATGTTGATATTCACCTTCTCCATTTCATTTCCTCCCTTCTCTATTGAACCATCGCCAACCAGGCTGCTCTATCACAGCTGCTAATTACCTACCCATTGCTAAATCCAACGGCCAGTTCTCAATCTTCATTTTCCTTTAGTCCTCAGCAATATTTGACTCAATTGATAATTCCTCCATCTTGAAACACATGCTTCACATGGCATCACTCTTTTGGTTCTCCTCCTTTTCCTCTGGTCACTTTTTCTCAGTCTCTTTGCTGGATTTTTCTCATATCCTGATCTTTTAGTAGGGTCCCTGCACAGAGTCATCTGAGTATTTCATGTCTTTACTTATCCTCTCGTCCTTAATGATCCCATTCATTTTATGCATCATCTATATAATTCTCAAATTTATATATCTAGCCCAGGTTTCTGATTTCTCTATGAAATCCAGAATCTTACATTCAATCTTTACTTAATACTCGTTTCTTCTCTTGATGTTTGATGAGCATCTCAGAATTAACTGGTCAAAAGTCTAACTCCTTATTCTCAGACCCTAACAAAATTTGACACCTCTCACACACTCTTCTCCATCTCTGTAAATGATCACTCAATCTTTTTGGCCACACTGGTTCCTCACTTGTTCCTGACCACCCTTTATAGCAATTACACCCCTTCCCTGAAAATACCTATTCTCCTTCCCAGCTTAATTTTTCTCTTAGGTACTTATCACTGCCTGTCATATAGACACTAGAATGTAAACTTCTGAGGGAAGCAAGTTTGTCTGTTTTGCCCACTGCTACACCTGACAGCCTGGAACTCTGCCTATCTTATAGCAGGGACATAAATATCTGTAGAGTGAAAACTATCATTCAAAAATAAACATCCCTCAAGACACAGTTCTTGGAATCCACCATCACTTCTTAACTTCTCATATGATCCTGAGTCCTTCATTTCCTCTCTGCTTCATCCACTCCAGCCACTCAAACCAATGGCCACAACTTGAACCCTGTCATCACTCAAGACATATACCACCTCAGAAACCTCTAGCATCCTGTCCTCTACTCATAATCTCCTCTTCCTGTAGAGATGTTGTGTACATAAATGTACACATGTGGCTGATTCACTTCATTGTACAACAGAAACTAACACAACATTGTAAAGCAATTATACTCCAATAAAAAAAAAAAGAAATCCTAATTAGGAAGCCCTTATGAACAGATTCAAATAAAACTTGTGAAGATTTATAATACATTTGATTTTTGTTTATTGGCAATGCTGTTCTGTGGGACTGTATTTCATTAAACAAAAGAACTCCAAGACAGTCATCATGAAGATTCCTTTTTGGGCAGCTATGGAGTACTAAACCCATCAGTCAATTTAGCCAAGTCAAACTCATCAAGTAGTTAATTGGCACAATGAAAAAAGATTGATTGATTTCCCACCTTCTCAATAAGTTAATTTTTCTTTGCAAAATCACCTTTTAAAGAGTGCTTTCTGAAGCTTCAGACATTGGCTTCAGACTGTTCATCATTCAACAGTTTCTAAGTTAGAAGTGGAGGCTACAAGAGACTCTTTTGGCAGGAAGGGAAATTACTTGGAGGAGTGGAGTGTGCCAGTCAATTTGTCACATGCTTTCTCATTAAGGACTTCAGAGATAAGGATCAGTCTTTGAGCTGGGAACAAATTCTAAATACACACATTCCTATTAAATGGTTTCACAAAAAGCTATATTCCAAACCATTGGGAACTTTGAAGATAAGGATACACACATTGCCAAGTTCCTATCAACTGAGCTGCCATTGTTATTAATTACTGTAATAATGGCTCACACACAAGAGGCATTATCTGATATGCATTGACTCAGTGCATCATCCACCACAAAGGGAGAAACTACAATAATAACAGATGTTGGGAAAATGTAGAAGTCCCTTTCATCAAATGACTTTTACAATGAATAATTAAAATTTTATTCAGTCCAGTTCAGTCCAATTGATTTAGGTCTGAAGTTTTTTCCTTAACTAAAATGACTGTTCTACATTGTTAAAATTCATTAGATCAAACTTCTGTATATTTCTAAGAAGGAGTCCATGGGAAATGCAAAGATGCACAAATCAGGGCTCCATCCTCTAAGTATTTAATAGTCAATAGGGAAGCTACTTATAAATGCCATGATACAATGTAGTATATGATTGACTTGAGAAGTAGAGAGCAACTTTGTGGATTAGAAGAAGATGGGATCTCTTTCAGCTGAGGAAACCAAGGAAAGCCAAAGATGTCTTACTGGATGGTTAGAACTTCAGGATAGATTGTTAGAACTGCAAGAGGAAAGTGCATTCAAGTGAGAACAACTTTGAGCATAAGGTCCTTTTTGTGCATATTTAGCAGGTGGTGAGTAGACCAATTTTCCTGGAGGACAGATTTGTTTAACTGAGTGGGAAATGAAAATGGAGAGGTAATTTTGGAATATATAAGGTAAAAGAAACTAGAACTAGTGAATTGGTGGTAAAAATCGAAATAAAACTCTATTTTCACACATGTGAAAGACAATTCTCAAACTTGTAGTATGTTCCCAAGCCAATGTAAAACCAAAGTGTTCATAGTCATTCCACAATTTTGTAGATTTTTCCATCTTGATATTTTTCTGTCTTCCTTTGCCTTTGAGTTAATACTATCACAATTACTTCCTAAACATTTTATGTCCTAGATTCAGGTTATACTCACATGCACACTTGTTTTTTGTTTCTTTGTTTTTAAAATAAGTGTTTCTTTTTAGGCTTGTTTTAGATTTACAGAAAAGTTTGCAAAGATAGTACAGAAAGTTCCCACATACACAGCAACCAGTTTCCTCTAACGTTAAGTAAGATCTTATGTTAGTGTGGTACGTTTGTCACAACAAATGTCACAACTAATACTAACTCATTATTACTAACTGAAGTCCATACATTTTTCAGATTTATTTAGTTTTAACCTAATATCATTTTTCTATTCTAGAATCCCATCCAGGGCACCACATTATATTTAGCTGTCATGTCTACTTAGGCTCCTCTATGTTGTGACAGTTTCTCAGACTTCGCTTGTTTTCGATGACTTCAAGGAGTAGTAGTCAGACATTTTGTACAATAGAATGTCCCTCAATTTATGTCTGTCTGACAGTTTTCTCATGATTAGACTGGGGTTATGAGTTTTGGAAAGAAAGAGCACAGAAGTAAAGTGCCATTTTTATCACATCATATCAAAGGTACATACTATCCACTATTGACATTAAGCTTGATCACATGGCTGAGGTAGTGTTTCTCACATTTCCGTACTGTAAAGTTCTTGTTCTTCACCTGTTTTCATACCATATACTTTGGAAGGAAGTCACTATGTTTAGATCATGCTTAAGAGATCGTTGGGAGAGGGGACAGAGTTATGCTTTACCTTTTTAAGAGTAAAGTAGCTAAACAAATTATTTGGAATTCTGCAGAGGAGATTTGTCTATTTCCCCTCAATTATTTATTCAATCAAATCTTTATATCAGTATAGACTCATGGCTACTCATTTTATATTTTGGATTATAATCCAATACTATTTATTTATTTTGTTGCTCAAATTGTTCCAATTTTAGCCATTTGGGAGCTCTTTTGGTTGGTTCTTGCACCCCTTTGAAATACTCCCATCAGATTTTTTTATGAGCACTTTTTTACTTTTTGGCACTACAGTGTGGTCCAAGCTCATCTTGTGTATTCACTGCACCTGCCCTAGACTTAGCCATTTCTCCAAGAAGCCCTGATTCCTTTTACTGGAGAATGTTATTAGAAATCAATATATGGACCCTGGGTGTGCTCATTGCTACTGGGGTGTCATTGCTTCCAGGCCCTCTCAGCAAACAGAGCTTAGAAATATATGTATATATACTAACCCATGTATACACACATATCTATAATTATTTCTATATTTAGCCACCTGTATTTATATTAAACTGAACATGAGTCCATATTGATGAATCCCCCTATAAACCAGTACTAAATGATTTATTCTAGCCTTCTCCTTCTGCATATCTATAACCTCCTACTCCATCAGTAGCTCCCACAATCCATACATTCATTTACGAGTTTGTTCAGTACTAGTATATATGCATAGTGACTGTTTTAATTTGCAGTTCCCTAACAACAAATGATGTTGGGCATTTTCTCATACACTTATTTTCCATCTATATATCATCTTAGCTGAGGTGTCTATTCAGATCTTTGCCCATTTTTCCTTGGGTTGTTTGTTTTCTTTTTGTTCAGTTGCTAAAGTTTTTTTGTGTGTGTTCTGGATATGTATGTTCTGGATATTCTGGATATTTATCAAATATATGATTTGCAAATATTTTCTCCCAGTCACTTGTCTTTTCTTCTCTTAACAGTGTTTTGCAGACTTCACTTGTTTTTAAAACTTTGAGTTTAATAACTCAACACCAGTGAATTCAGCCTTGTTGTTGTACTGGTCTAAGTGTAAAATTACTCTTTGTTCACATCTTTCAATCACCAAATTTTTAAAAGTCTGTTCAGATGGAGTTAGTGTCTTAACAATATCCTTAACTCAGATTGGTTCAAAATTCAGGGAAGTGAGGACTTCATTGTGGAAGACTACAATATTCTGTGATTCCCCAGCAATGTCCCCATTCCTTTCCTCCTACTGCTCATTTGGGAGTACATTAAAGCAGAAAACTTGCTTTTTCTGAGGATCATCTCCAACCACAATTCCATCAAAGAAAAACAAGAAGCCAGTGAAGTGAAAAAAAAATAGATTCCAGGACTTCCCTGGTGGCGCAGTGGTTAAGAATCTGCCTGCCAGTGCAGGGAACACACGTTCGAGCCCTGGTCCGGGAAGATTCCACATGCTGCGGAGCAACTAAGCCCGTGTGCCACAACTACTGAGCCTGCGCTCTAGAGCCTGCAAGCCGCAAGGACTGAAACCCGCGCGCCTAGAGCCCGAGCTCCGCAACAAGAGAAGCCACCGCAATGAGAAGCCCGCGCACCGCAACGAAGAGTAGCCCCCGCTCACCGCAACTAGAGAAAAGCCCGCGCGCAGCAACGAAGACCCAATGCAGCCAAAAATAATAAATAAATAAATAGATAGATTCCATACCATTTGAAATGATTCCACTAATTTTATGTCATGGTAAACATCAATTTATTCAGCAGTAGATTTCAATTATGTTTCTAATTTGCAAATGTTGCCCTCCAGTAGATCTCAAATTAGAGGGCTAAGCACTAAGGAAAGGCAAGACGATGACATTACAATCAGAAATTCTTCTAAAATATTCAGTTAACTATTTGGAAAAGTAGTAAATGGTTCACCTTATTTATTGGTAAAAGGCATATATGAAATTTCATTTAGATTGGATTCATAACTGTGTTTCTTAGACTGGTTATGATCTATTTTTAATTTGGGGGATATCTGGTTATATCTGGATCTGCTCTGGGATGGTTGGGATTTGGATAAGTTTGAAGACTGCCATGGAAAAGTAACTGTTTGACTACTCTAAAAGATACTAGAGGAAAGTGCCTAATTTTTATTATAATGGGATTTGTTGTTTGCAATAGAACACTAGAAATAAGAAAGTCATTTCTATCATATTCCTAGCATTATGAGATGATACATAAAAGAGATCCTTGTCTAATCTTTTTTTTTCCAGATTCCCCTATCACCTTTTGTAACTTCCCTAATCCCAAAGAAATGTGAGAGTCAGACAGACCTGTGTTTACAGTCACAGTCTAATTTAGACAATGTGTAAATCTTTCCCTAAGCCTTCATTTCTACCACTGAAAAGAAATATGGAAAATGCATGCCTTTTAGGGTTATTGCGAGAGCTAACTGAAATAATAAAGATGAAATTTGCACAGCCCTTAACACAAAGTTAGCTTCTCCTCTTCTGTATGTTGAATTTCTTTCCTTTGAAATATACTCAACATAAGCCTTCTTAGTCCATACAGGATGCCAGAGTCATGAACTTAGCATTCCTTTTCATTTCTTTGTTAAGAATACCCTACGTCATGCACACAGAATGTCCAGCTGCTCCCTTGCCCACACTCTCCATGTGCCCAACCTTGAGGTTAGAGCTCTTTCACCAGGTGTTCCCACCCCCTCAACTGCCCTCTCTACAAGCCCCAGTGCACATGAAGGACAGAACACATTCTGGTCTCATCTGAATGTTCATTTGCATCATTGTTTCCATGAAGGCAGGGATTGTCTCCCATATACCTCAGATCATCTAACAACTTCACAATAGGTTCTTGGAAAATGTTTAGGAATGAATGAAAGGCAGGAAAGGAGACAGGAAGAGAAAAGGGGAAGGAAGGGGGAAGGAAGGAAGGGAAGGTTGTAGCTAGAAGACAGACATGAAAAGCCTTTTCTCTCTTTTACAAGCACCTACCTGGAGAATAAAGCAGACTCATGTTTCTTGATTAAGTCAGCAGAGATTTTAAGAAATCTGGAGCACATTAGTGTAGTGTATAGTGTAGTGCACACAAGTCCTGTACTGCTGTCTCTGCTCTACATAAATGCTTCCTCCTCATTTGTCTTGTTATCTCCCTAAGTGAGATTTGAAGGCAAAACTTTGAAGGCTTCAGGTTTTTTAAGCCCTCAAATTTCATCTACCATTCCTCGAATCCAAAGATCCTTAGGTTCTTTTACACCCTCCCTTATAAAACCTGTAAATGATCTCATAAGCATCACTTATGCATGTGGCTGCAATGAAACAATACAGCCTTCACTCCACCCAGGCAAGTTTGTTTTTGCCAGATCTTTAACTTTCATGAAGTCCTACTGAATAAAATTTAAATGCCAGAGAAAAGTTTTTCAAAATTGCAGACATTTGGGGACCTTGCTGGAAAACTCCCCCTTGAGCCTGAAATCTTATTTTTCCCAAGCCAATGCTGAAGTTCAGGCATTGTGGGGGTTGGTAGATTAAGTAAGATCCCAAAATTGATTTTACCATCAGAAAGCTCAGGGCTTAAAGAGGGCTCTTCGGGATGAAATGGGGCCAAAGGACCATCTATGTGCTGGAGCTACTGGGCATCACGTCTTCAAGAGGCATCTTGTTTCACACCATGAGGTTCTTGGACCTGAGCCACCTCACCAAAAAACAAACCTCCTGGAACACCTTGCTTCCTGTATACTCCCTGCCCTTGACCTTCTTTCCCTGTTTGACCTCAGTTCCATTGCACCCTGTAATCTCCTTCCCAACTCTCTTTTGGCATGTGAAAAGAATTTGTTCTGGAAGTTCCCCTAAGCAAGTAAAACGTCATTAACACTTTGGAATGCATTTTATTCATTCAAAAAGTATTTATTGAATACACACCAAAGGCTAGCACTGTGGAACGTAAGAAGAGCTTAGATATAATTCCTGTTTTTGGAATACTTGTATTCATAAAAGATCTTGCAATTAAATGGAGATTTTTTTTTCATTTAGTAGTTCATTACTTTTCTTGATAAAGGCATTTTCTATTTCCCATGTGTTATTTATGTGGGACAACAAAAAAGGATTTTCTCTTTCCTCTATCTTTTGTCAAATGTTTGCTTTGTTCAAAGCTAGTACAATGCCATTTTAGTTAAATCACATTTGCTTCTATACAATATAACTGTCATGTCAAAGTTATTGTATTATTACAGAAGTTAGTAAACATAAACAAAATTTTGTTTTCAGACTAAAATGACATAAAACTCATTTCCATTTTATTTTTCTACTTTCCCTAAGAAAGTATGGATCTCCCAACAAAGCACTACATTTTGAGTGGGGGAACCCTTAATTTTTCTCGCCATATTGCCTGTCTCTCCCTTCCCTATACACAAGGACAGATACATGCCAAAGGCAGACACAGAGGCCTATCTGGAATCAAAGGCAATCCAGTTGTGGACACTTTCACAGGAAACCTCAAGGTTCAGGACCATGTATGTCTTCTGCTCCTTCTCCAGAGATAGTGAGTGATATGGGGATGACACACAGTGTGAAATCCCTAGAAATGGAGAAGCTGTGCATCGCTTAATCATCACACTCTAGATGCCATGGCTTCTTTTCAATGAACTTTTTTCTAGAACATGGAATTGCATGGTTGCATTGTGGGAGGGGTACAGTGCTAGGTGTTCACTAGGGTATGTATTATCCTGCTATTGATGGGCTCACACCAAGTACATGATGTGATATCCTCCCAATACCAACTTGACCCTTCATGCTAGAGTCTTCTCTAACCCAAAGCTTATATATTTCAGAAAGCAATTCATCTATGGGCATTTGCTATGTAAACATTAAAAAGTACTGAAAACAACTCCCCTTCCCCAGTCTGTAGATCTACATTGTGTTTGAAATAAAACCTAAAAATTTAGTTCAGCAGGATCTTTATTGGATTGGTCAGCATTGTCTAAAATAAATGTTTCTCTTATCAATTTTTCAGTGAACTTGTCAAAACCAAATAAAGGGATTTTCAGTGATCTTCATTCTGTGTGTAAACACAGTGTTATTTATTCACCAACGAAAACTGTTTCATGAAAACCAAATTATTACTGTGCCAACTCATTTTTTCAAAGCTCTCTTTGGGTCCATAAAAGTTTTTGCAGTGCATTTTGTTTTTAGAAAGATGACAATGATTCTTTCCTGCAGGTGATATGGACGTCACAGACTCTGATCTATGTGACTACCAGGAGACATAAAGCACAGTTTGACTGTTCCCGGCCACCTCTAACTCCCACCAATATTGCAACTATAACCAAACATAATCAAATCATTTGGAGTGTGAAGACCCAGAGGATTGTGAAGGGCTCTGTAGGGGGTATGAGGGCTCTTCTGATTCTCTCAGATTGACTGGGGAGCTGCCTTATCTTAATGCCTGTAATTTCAACTGAAACGGCTCCAAGAGGAGAGAAATGGGATATTAAGAGGCAGATGACCTTTGAATCTATTTACACCTCTGGGCAAACACAGCAGTGAGGCTGAGAGGAGCTGTGAAGGCTATTCTTTAATAGGAATCTTGTGTCACTTGCACCTGCTTAAAAGAGAGGAAGAGCCACAGGAAAGTTTTCACAAAGTTGGCCTTCTATCTTCCAGACCAACTCTGCCCCGAAACAGACAAACAAAAGATTGTTTACTTGGCTCTGTTTTCTTCCATTTTTCAAGAATAAAATCTTCCTATCCTCTTGTTGTATTATTGTCTCCAGTAATTAGACCCAGTATCTGAGGCCTGTCGAGAGCACTGTGCTAGTTAGCCATCAAGTCACTTTGATTAAATTCAATAAATAAGGCAGTAAACATGGTTTATGGCTTATTAAAAGTACAATTGATTGCATACTAAAATATTCAGAGACCTCTGAATAAATCAACTAGTTAGCAAATTCAATATTTTCACACAGGGCAAATTTATCCTTTAAGTACACTGCAAAACTAAAAACTCTCTCCTTGAAGTTTTAATATGTTCAGCCCTATGGAATAAGAGCCAAAGACTTAAAGAGGAATTCAGAGGCATTTCTCATTCATGTAAGACTAACTTATTCCAGTTTAAAATAGCTACATCTTTACTCTTAAAACTTTCTTACAATGAGAGATTCAAAAACCCCATTAACCTATTCCTATGTCTCTTAAAAACAATTAATATATTCTTCTTATTTAACTTGAATCCTTTCTCATGTAATTGTCTGTAACCTTTGAAAATGAAGGGAGTTTGAGCCAGGACAAATGAAAATGAAAATGCTGTGTATCGATTTAGCCCTCTATTTCTGCAGTGCCTGTTCTTTTACATAAAGCCCTCCACCTCTCCACTGGAATGACTCTTGCTAAGGTCACCCATGACCTGATTACTGTCATTCACCATAGCTGCTTTTAAAGCCTCATCTGATTTGATGTCACTGCAGAATTTAACCACCTCACCACACCTCCTTACCCAGCTTCCCCATGCCACTCTACATTTGCTTCTCTGATAGTTTCTTCTTATTTCCTACTGCCTCTACTGTCTTCTATTCCTACTGAACTCAGGTGTCAGTCCTGTCTTCTCTGATTTTCTTAGGTGATCTCACTACCTCCATTGGCTTCATCAGTCAAGTGACATTAACTCTTAGATCAGTACCTTGGACTTTAATTTCTCTTCTAAGATCCACACAGCCTTCCTGCTACCTACTGGAAGTATGAAAAGCCTAACAACTCTCTCACACCTAACGAGTTCATTTTCCCCTCCAAACCCACTATGTCTTGATTAGTGGCATCACCTTCTGCCTAGGTGCCCAAGCCAAGGACCCAGAAGTCACTTTTGGCATCTTCTACTTCCTCACCCTCCACATTAACTGGTAACAGATTACACCAATTCTGCTTCTAAAATGCCTCTCAATATATCAACTCTTCTCTTTCCACTGCCAATGGTGTAGCACAGGCCTTTAGAGTCTCTCACTTGGTCTACTTTAATAGCTGATCATCCCATCATCATTCTTATGCTCATTCACACTCATTGCATTTCTACCTCAGAGATCAGTTAAAAGTAAAAATTCACTTTGCAGAACAAATACAGAACAGAGAAAATCTCTTTGATGGCTCGCTTTTGCCTACAGATACAAATTCAACCAACCTGTTGAGTACATCAGACTCGTTAGACATTCTAGTGGGTCTAAAGAGCATCACATTGGAAGTTAGGAAAATTAGGTTCTCATCCCATATATAGGTCCATAAAGTTTCTCTCGGGTCCTAAATTTCACCATCTGTAAATGTGAGTGTTGCATTATTAGATTATTTCTCAGGATCTTTCAATTTCTGGCAACTTTTTCAGGACAGTTAAATATAATAAGATAATGTCAAAAGACCAGTTAGGCTGCTTTGGGATATCATTACAGACATTACAGACAGCTTAATTCTTATTTTAGTTCTATTAATTAACAAGTGTCTATTTGAGGGGCGTCATCTTTTCTGTGTCAGGCAATTAGAGAGACAGATAGGAACAAGAATCAGTTCTGCTCCCTTAGGAATGTTCAATCTAGTTGTGAAAAAAAATAGTAGATTGGATAAAAGTGGAAAACACACATAAATCCATATCATTTAAGTAAATTACTGAATAAAGAAATAAATGAGGATAACAGATAATTCTCTCACGCAGGAGAATTTCAAATTCTTTCATACTTACCCTCAAGGAGGTAGGCATAGCTCTCCACCCCTTAAGTGTGGGCTATACACAGTGACTTCCTTCCAAAGAGTACAGTATGAAAAGATGAGGCTGAAAAGAGTAACTTTACAGTGGAGAAACCTGACAAACACTATCTCAAACAGATTATCAGGGTCAACATCAAGTGATAAGTCATGTTGACACTGTGTTGTCATGATGTGATGAAAAATGGTACTTAATCTTTGTGGTCTTCCTCTCAGAAGCCCATAACCCTAGACTAACCACAAGTGAAAGAGAAGACAAACCAAAATTGAGGGTCATTCTACAAAATACCTGACAGGTACTCCTCAAAGCCCTCAAGGTCATAAAAAGCAAGGAAAGTCTGAGAAACCATCAGAGTCAAGAGGAGCCTAAGCAGACATGATGAGTGTATGTAATGTGGTATCTTGGGTGGGATTTTAGAACAGAAAAAGGACATTAGATAAAAACTAAAGACATCTGAATAAAGTATGGACTTTTACTAATAATTATCTATTGCTATCATTTCATTAAGTGTGACAAATGTAACATATTAATGTAAGATATCAATAATAGCAGAAACTGGGTGCTGGTATATGGTCTTTCTGAACTGTCTTCTCAATTTTTCTGTAGATCTAAAAGGAAAAGCTTATTTTAAAAACAGACTATTCATTCATTCACTCATTCAACAGACATTTATTAAATGCTCACATTGTTCCAGCCACTATGCCAGGCACTGAGAACCCAAAGATGAATAATGCACATGGAAGACCCTACACAATTTAAACTGCTGACTGAGTGCAATGGTAATTCAGAGGAACCTGAAGTTTCTTCTGGCTGGCTGCTGCAGGAGAATGTTGGAGAGGAAGGAGTTGAAAGCAGGCTACATCTACTTTACAATATATGGCTGAGTTTTACTCATGCCTACAAGGCAGTGAAATTTCCCTGGGAGCAGAGAAGTAATAAAAATAGAATAATCACCAGAACAAAATCTGCACAGATCATGCAAGTGGGAAAACAATATCAAGCATCCCTATTGGAACTGCTCAGCAGCTGGGGTATGACTCAGCTGATGAATGATTTAGATCAGTCAGCTGCCTACCTGCAATGCCCAGCACGGAGTCCCTGTGCATAAGTGGCTGGGTTGGTAAGTCAGTCAGTGGAAGTTGAGAGACAGTGTTCCTCACGTCCCCAGTGAAGGCCTTTCAACTCATAATATACCCATAGTATAGTATTGCCTGAATAGTACTACAGAACAAAATCATGTTTGTCACTCTCTCCAAACATGGTAAGGCAATTAGATAAGTATCATGTTTGCAGCTAATGAGAGCAGCTTTGCAAGTGAGGGGCTCACCCACTATATGCCCAGGGTTCCTTATTATTCAGTAGAAGACATGAGATAAGAACCTACTTTTCCTAGCTCCACTGTGATGCTCTCTAGATAAAATCACTTGTTGTATTTCTTCCCCTTTCTTATCAACACCAGCCTGTCCACAACTGAGCTCATCCTAGACACTGAGGCAAGATCAGATGTGTGCACAAAAAAATATCGAAGAATTAGTAAAGCTAGGAGGATTTGCCCTCCAGGTACACTGGGATGTCAGAGTTTGAAAACAGGAAGAAGGGCAGACCATGTATGATCAGCCTGAAGAGGTGAGTAAGAGGGTCATCCACCAGCCCAACATACTTGGCTGAGTGTGGGTGAGCTTGGACTCCACAAAGTTTGGCATCAAAATCTAAGTCAATTCAATTTGATGCACAAAGTTCAAAGGCTCAAACATAGGTTCCAAGCAATTTTTGAAGACAGTTGGGATGAAAGCATCATCATTCAGTGCAGGGCAGACAGGAGGTGGAGATCAATTCACTGAGCTCTGGATTAGGTGATGCTGAGGACAGAGGTCAGGCTCCTCACTGAGACAATCACTAGAGAAAGTAAGAGCTCCAGCTAAGCAAACTAGAGCTGAACCAG
Organism: Balaenoptera ricei; assembly: GCF_028023285.1. Taxonomy (NCBI): domain Eukaryota; kingdom Metazoa; phylum Chordata; class Mammalia; order Artiodactyla; family Balaenopteridae; genus Balaenoptera; species Balaenoptera ricei. The sequence goes on along the minus strand of NC_082651.1, from coordinate 73,906,256 downwards.
GCTTCCAATCCCTGCAGGGGAACTGAGATACTAAACCAAAACCTGAGTCCGGACCAACAAGCCCAGGCTTAGGGAAAGGCTGAGACCCCATGAAGTTTTAGCTGTGAGCTTATATCGATCACACTGAACACCAGTCTGAATAAACATATCTAACTTAGACCCTACTCACTGCTGGAGAATGAGACTCCCCAGGTGAACTTTGGTGTGTTCAGCACCAGATCAGATGCTGGGGAGGGCTGAGCCTAAGCAAAGGAGCTGTCTCTGTCCACAGCTGGGCAGGGCTAGAGAGGTCAGGTTCTGCCAAGCAGGGTCCATAGCCACACAAGAGAAGGGTGGGTACAAAGCAGAAACAGCGAGTTAGATTAGAGAGTTTCTGTGGCCACCCCAACTATAATTATTCCTAAGTACCCACTCACATAGAAGAGATCTACATGAAATGAATATACAGTAAGATTTGGGCAAACAAAGATATAAGCTAGCTTTCCAAATAATGTGTCCTGGGTCTTTCTTGCTAAAGGACAGGATCATCTTCAAAACATTCATCTTGTAAGGAGGGAAGAGGGAAAACTGATCCTCTCATCATATAAAAGGAACTATAGAAAACTGGGATAGGATACACAGTTGCACTCTAATTTTGCAAACCTAGCCTTGTTGTTTAGAACACTTGTTTAAAACAAAAATTGCCCTCAAGAAAGAAAGAGATTTTCCAACCATATATCTTATAGATTGTATCCTGTGTTAAAGTATCAAATGAATCCAAACAATCTGAGGGCTCATTCAGTCCTTTTAAAATCAAGCCAGTCAAATTATTTTTCAGGGTCTCAGAGTGATTTATCCAGGAGGAATATTCTCTTGAGTGAAAGTAAAATGTTCACCCCTGTGTCTAATTAGGTTTTCCAGGGCACCCAGCAGACAGTGGCAAGAGTCACGCTGTGAAAGTGACTCATTTTCTAGCAAGTGAGGTCATGCTGTGAAAGTCACATCATTTTTTGGCAAGTGAGGAGTGTAACTGGCCAACCCAGAGAGTGACCTTGTTCCCACAAGTTCTAAAATCTTCAGCAGACAATATCCATTTTATGCCCTAAAGGAAAATTCCCTGTTATGTATGACTGCGGTGGCTGTGTGATCAAAGGGATGGAGAGGCTGCTGGTAGTGCAAGACAAGGATGAGCAAGACATTCCTTCTTCATCAGTCCCCCTGGGTGAGGGGCAATGATGGCAGCTGCCAGCACATGTCCCTTCTACTGAAAGTGCCTGGGAGGTACAGGGGGGACACAGGTGACAGCAGCTTTCACCTCAAAACAGACCAGTTGTGAACTCTGTCCTAAGGTACCCTGGATGAGTCGCTTAGCATCTAAAGTTCTTTCTCTTCTTTTCTTTCACTGTGAAAGACAATTTTTTTTTTATTAATTCATCTCAAAGATCAAAGATTTGTGTGGTGCTAGTGGGGACACTGAGGACGGCAAATGCCCTACTGCTGATTCCCTCCATCCTACTCCCCAGTGTATAGTCATCAACTGTGTTCACATTTCCCAAAAGGAGTGCTTCCTGGAAAGGGGTTGGAGAGGAATGATTTCCTGAGAGCGGCTAAAATAATTCGAGGCACATGGATTTATCCCAGAAGAACATCTGCTTTACAGATCCTCAAAGTGGTACATAAGAATAGAAAGCTAGAGAGTCTTTGAAAGTAAGCATACAAACTCTCAATAGGATCAAGAAGATGATGAGACTCAAGCAGCCATAGCTTGGGTGTGGGTGGTTTTTCGTTTGTTTGTTTGGTTTGGTTTGGTTTTTTCTCAATGGATCTGGAGAGTAAATATGAAAGCTAATGTATTCTTCAACAAAGGAAACATTTACTGATTTACCTGCTGCTTAAAACATAGTTTTGTAGCTCTCCAGTTACGTGTGAATATTGCATGTTTACTTCTCTCCCCTCTGATCTTTAAGAACTAGAGCTCCTCTAAGGGAGAGATTAAGATGTTTCTGATTCTGAGGAATATATGCCAGCTCCCCAGCTAGGGACCCTGAAAGAACACACTAACCATTAGCTCAGTAACAGCATATCCCTTGCAATTGTTGTCCCCCAGAAATTAAAGACTTATATGCCCTCATGAACATATGAAGCCTTGGATTTTATTTCCTTGTACTAGGATTTTTGGATATGGGAAAAACTAACATTTATTTCAAAAGAATGTTTAATTCCAATGTTCACATAACAACTAATAAACATAATAATTTTGACATAAGCAAATATGATTTTTACTTTGAAAGAGGTCTTAAAAGCCACAGGAATGAATTAATGCAAGTTCTTAGAATATGTAATAGAGCTGTGGATAATATGCATTTTCATAAATTTGTATTACAGCATGTCCTTTTTCTTTAACCTATTTATATTCTCATTTCCTCAGTAGTTCACTCTAGAGAGATCAGTTAGCAAATCTCATCTTCTAAAATTAAATTTCCGTTTCCATCTCTTTAAGGGAAGAAGATTGTGAATAATATAGATATTAATTTTCAAATTTGTTGATTTCTAGCAGAATGAAATGCAGAGAGGATCTTAATTTTCACATAATTGATTTTTAAACCACCCATTTCTACAAATAATTCTTCGAGAAAAGATTCATTGCAATTATATGGAAATAATACTGACTCATCAGCATAAAAATATGGTGTATACCATATTTTGCACTCTTACATAAGTGTTATTCTCTTCAAGATAAATAATTTTAAAACTACAGGTTCGATACACAATTGTAGAGTCAAATAACTATGATCCAATGAACACAGACTCAGAGCTCTACATTGTGCTTTAGGAGGATGGGTTGTTGATCATGGGGCTTTTTTTCCTAGCCAGAGTTCACATTAAGAAAGTAGCATGAGAGGGGCTTCCCTGGTGGCGCAGTGGTTGAGAATCTGCCTGCCAATGCAGGGGACACGGGTTCGAGCCCTGGTCTGGGAAGACCCCACATGCCGCGGAGCAACTCGGCCCGTGAGCCACAATTACTGAGCCTGCGCGTCTGGAGCCTGTGCTCCGCAACAAGAGAGACCGCGATAGTGAGAGGCCCGCACACCGCGATGAAGAGTGGCCCCCGCACCGCGATGAAGAGTGGTCGCCGCTTGCCACAACTAGAGAAAGCCCTCGCACAGAAACGAAGACCTAACAAAGCCATACATACATACATACATACATACATAAAAAGAATGTAAGCAGACAAGAATAGCATTAAAAAAAAAAAAAAAAAAAAGAAAGTAGCATGAGAAAGGAAGTGTATTCTATTATGAAGAATAATAGGATACCTCTTGAAATATCATATTTACTCTAAGACACTGGTTTTTGATTTGTGACAATGGAGATGAAAAGTGCTTTGGACGAGGATTCGGGAGAAGTAACTTGATGAAGTATAGGGAAGATCAAATTGGCAATATACGTTAGCCCCTTGCTGAATCCACTTTATGTTTGTACTGCATTTTTCAGCTTGTTAAGGAAAATAACTAAAGAGTGAATTTTATCATTAATCACATATGCAAAACTATGGAATATCTGCTAAAATATTTCAAAAGAATGTACATCTAATCTTCTAAATGCTGATTTGGCAGGGCGGGGGCGGGGGTGGAATTTTTGCCCAGTTGGTCTAGAAAAAGTAGTGTCCTTCTGCTACTCACTAACTATGTGAAAAAGGCGGGGGGAAGTTTTGGACCTGGAAGAGACAGGATCAGGAGAGGGGAGTCTTCCCTGGGTTGCTGTAGGACCAGTCTCCTTTTAAACTGAAAAGCTAATGTTTCTCTTCAATGCATGTAGTGGCCTTTTTTGGATCATCCACATTTAAGCCTGCCCCTCCTCGGTAACCCTCCAAGCTTTAAAGTAATGTCTTTTTTCTGATTCTTTCTACCTGTAAGCACTGTTGTGGATTTCCAGTGTAACAGTAAAGGATCTGATGTATCTTCTTCCATTAAGAGCTACAAATTGGTTTCTTGGTTCATCAGTGGTAACTAGCTTTAAAAAAAAAAAAAAAAAAGGACTCCCTAAATCTAAAGAAATATCACTGGGATTCCAAGCACTATGGAGGTGAGATGTGTCTTCATGGAAGTGTTGATGGGGGATGAAGTTTCAGAGGAATATTAGCTTCCACTTTTGGTATTTCCCATCCACCCCAAGTAGATGGCAGCCTATTTTACTTACACTCAACACTGACCCTCAATGCCACCTTGCTATGACCCTGGAACAAGAATTTCCCCCAAAACAACTAGAATTTTCTTTTACCATTTGCTAACTACTTTTTAGGACTTCTGAGGCACACGTCCACAGTTAGCTATTTAAGTAACTATAGAGAACAGAATACTAATCTTTTCATAAGAAGAACCAAATTATTCCTATTACCAACTGCATGACCTTGGGGAGTTACTTAAATCCTTCTGAGTCACAGCATTTCCTCCTATAAAATCCTTAAAATAATACCTACCTCGTAGGTTATATGTACTGTAGCATCTGTGAGATGGGAGGTCATTAGGCATATACAATGACCTTGTCTAAAGCAAAGAAGGCAAATCGATTTCAACTTAAGTAACACATCCAGTTAAGCTATAGTGACTAACTGTAATGCTTAGAAGGAGTGTGGGACCATATCCAGGTTCAAACAGGAAAGAATGATCTGGTTGATTAGTGATGTCTATCATGAGAGCCAAGTGCAGCAGTGGAAGTAGGAACAACACATAAATGACTTCCCTGATATAAGGTATTATTTATTACTTAACTTTCAAGAGAACATCTTGGGTGTCATCACTTTCCTCCATGAAGCCTTGACTGATTGAACCTAACCAATCTGCTCCCTTAATTTGAAGGAGAAGTCAGTTCTGTAAATTTACCCACTCAATGAGAAGTTATTTGAATAAAAACATCAATCAATAAGTGCAAATAGCACTATACATCATTATCCTTCTTATTCTTCAAAGGGAGATAGTCTACCATAAAGCCACACAGATCAAAGACATCCAGCAAAACTCTTTTCTTAAAATGAGAAAAACATTTTAATACTTTTATCTGTGGGGTTTTTTGTTATTTATGAGGAGAGGGCAACATCTGACACTGTTTTCCTTTTTTCATAATCAATGTGACTATTTGATTCAAAAGAAGGATTCAAGTGCAGTAATGATGCTATAGAAATAAAGAAGGAAGTTTCAAATTAAAGAAGAATGGAGTGGAAATTGTAAGGAAATGCAGATCAAAGTGATTGGGTTGAGGGGCGAAGAAGGGACAAAAGAAATGGCAGATAAGAGCAGGAAGACCAAAGACAGGGCGAAGAGCAGTTAGAAGGAAGGAAGTCAGAGGAAAGTATGTTTTCATTTATACTACTCCGGAAGGATATTTTAAAAGGAACATGATGTCACTTCCATGTCAGTAGAGCAAAGATATTTCATAAAACATAGCTGTACTCCTTTTACCATCAGGACCAGATCACTGCTCCCTACAGATTTAATTTTTCTTCTTTCTTTTTTCATTTTTTATTTTTTAGCATGAGTTTCACAGAGAAATGCTGAAGTGATTTTGTTTAAAAAGAATCATGGCTTACTTAGAACACCCTTAAGAAGATTCCCAGGATAAAAATAAACTAATCCAAACTTACTTTCATGATATGTGTCACATGAAGATATTTACTTCCAACTTAAGTTCAGTCTCTGAAATATATGCATCATATAGTGGGGAATCAGTGCCACTTCTGATCTCACACTTTTAAGCACCATAAATCTTTAATTTTTTTAATGAGCATCCAAGCAATGATGACATCCCTGACACAGAAGCAACATCACTTTAACATATTGCTTTCCTTCATGAATTTGCAAATCTGAACATAACGCTTCTGGATCTCATTAAAGATATAAAAGGAATTTCCATTTACTTTTATTTTTATCTTCATTTCCATTTCAATATTCCAGCCTTAAATTTATACAGTGATGTATGTCAATTATTTCTCAATAAAACTGGAAAAAATTTTGGAATTTTCTTGAATTATAAAATTTTACTTAGAAAAGTATAGATGTGTGTTTTCCATGCACCAAAGAACGGATCCCCACCATACTTTGTAAGATTACATCCCCCAAATGGATCTCCATAGAGGAAGCCTTCCAGACGCGATGCATATGCTTATGTTTGCACACACCCAGCCTAAGTCCTCGGTCTGCCTCCCAAAATGTGATCCAATACAGAGCACAGTTCCTTAGAGCACCTTGCAGCCAACTCTGGCCTCAACTAATAAAAAGTTTTACTGGGTTAATTCATTTTCTCAGAGTGGGATCTGACATAACCCATGATATGGATTACGTAATGGGTCTAAAAACATTTATATGAACATATGACTTGTGAAACAATGCAAATGTTCATAGTAGGTGAATGCCTGAGGAAACATGTGTATCCATGAACTGGAATACTACACAGCCATGACAGGCTGTATTCAAAAGTGTTTTTAAAGATATAATCATAATAAATGAAAAAGTCAGAATTAAAAATTGCATATATATATATATATATATATATATATATATACATATACATACAGTGAGGAAAAATAAAATTAGGACCAAAAAGTACCAAAAAGATATAATACCAATAACTGAGACTGAGTGGCTTGATTACAGATGATTTTTTCTTCTATTTTTCTATTTATTTTCAACATCTGCTTTAATAAGATTATGCTATTTTAATAGAGTATGCTCGTATTTTAAAGTATTTAACAAGAAGGCTGATTTTACTTTTTTTCATCTTTTACTTTTTTTCAAATGAGAGAGGACAAAGGCAAAGCATAGCAGTGTTAAAAAAAAAAATAGGAAGCAGAGATTTGAGTTGGGGACCTGGGATTAGGTATGGAAACTACTGTAAAGAGGTAAGAAATCAACAAGGCACAGTTGTAGGTTTATTGTTAGAGGTCAAATTTACAAACTGGGACTGGTCCACTTAGAAAAGGAAAGAGGAACAGAAACTCAGATTTAAAGCCAGAAAAAAGGAGACAGGGATAGGCAGCAATACGCTGACATATCATGGGCCATCTCATGTGTAACTACTGGAGTTCCCCATACTCTCTGACTCTGGAGTGAACTAAGCACCACCCAAGACCTATAGCCACAGAGGGGGTTAGCACCATAGCCTACCCTCACCTCCTTGAGGAAGGACATCTGGCAGCAGGGCCATGTTACAGTTATTACGGGATTCAAGTCATGGGACAGCCATACCTGAATCTCATCCCTCACTTTATCATGCAGTGGAAGCCTGACTGCTCTCAGCCCTCACTCAATCCAACTTAGATGTGAGGGTGCCTCCAGGTCAAAGTGGAAGGAATAGAGGAAAGGGCAATTGAACCAAAGTAACAATTACAAAGCACAACAGTTATTTTGACTGTATCTAGAAGCTAGATACAATCTGGGTATGAAGACCAGAAGGGAGTTAACTTTTCTGTAGTGAGTGGTATGGTGGTCCATAACATTAACCTATTCTATTAGCTCATTCCATCAATTTCTTATTCAATATAAATTCTTTGAGAGCCTACTTTGGGCAGAGCACCATCTCAGACACTGAGGATGCAGCAGTGAATAAAAGAGGAAGTTCTCATACTTGTGCAGTTTACAGTCTCAACTGGGAAAGATGATTTTAATAATAATAATAAACTAGATAACTAGAGCATTTTGGGTGTTGATAAGGGTATGAAGACAATAAAATAGGATGGCATGACCAGGAAGTCTACTTCAGACAGTCAGAAAAGTACTCTTTGAAGAGGTTACATCTGAGCTGAGGCATAATGACACTAAAGCCAGCAAAGGGAAGCTATACCTTTAGAGCACAATCTCACATAAAGCCAGAACCTGCAGAAAGCAACACCTTCATGAAAGGAGATAAACTAGGAAAGAAATCTCTGGTGAAGGAGACAGTGAAAACACTTGGCATCTCATCTTGTCTCTGGATGGAGGAGAGGGAGAGGTAGAACTGTCCACCTGGGAATTTATAATTATGAGCCTAAACTCACATGGTTACAGCCAGAATTTACACTACTCACATGGGGGAGGGATGTGGAGCCTAAAAATTAGTTTAGAATGAGTGTTTACTTCTCATAAGCAAATGAAAATCCTCTTTAGAGGAAAACATCTTAAAACTTGTCCTCAAAAGAATTTCCACAAATTATGCTCCATAAAATATGTGCTCATAATTAAAAAAAAGAAACAGACCCAGAAAGACTGCAAATATTAGAAGTATCAAACGTTTAGCCTAAAATAATTATGTTTAATATGGTTACAGAAATAAGAGTATTTGTCTAAATATTAAAAAGAGACAGGAGACTGTGAAAATAATGAGATATACTTGGGTAAGAATTAAATAGAGTTCATAGAAAAAATTTTTTTTAAATTTTAATAATGAAATTAGAAAGTCAACTATTGGATTAAACAGCAGATGAGACACAATTGGGAAAACACATGTAAAAGACTTTGCTGGACTAAATGCAAAGTACTTGATAAAGTTAGAGGTCTATAGATTATGCATATAAAGCCAGCTGCCCCTAATTACTGCCAATGGAGTGTTAGAGAAAAGAGAGGTGACCCTATCAAGCATTCTCTCAGGGCAGAAATTCTCCCTTCAGCCTTCTACTCAGAGACAAGTGTGAGCTCCAAGAAAGAAGGACCCAGTGTAACTTATTCACCAGCGGATCTACAGAATTTGAAATAATCCTTGGTAAGGGCTCAATACACATGTGTTAACTGACTTAATGAATGAATAATGGTGTATCTAATAATAGTTGGTAGAAATCCTGCAATGCTATTTGGAGGTGTTAGTCGAACTCTGGGTCTACACAACTCTAAAGAATCTGAAAAAATAAATACAAAATTCAGTTCATTAGAAAATATTTTGTGCCCAGTGCCAAATGCCCAGATGTTGCCATCTAAAGAGAGATTTGAGTTTCTGTACAACATTGGATGGTTGGCAATGGTTCTCTCTTAGCATCCTCTTATTTGGATGTTGTGCTGACAAAACCCAAGCAATACTCCCATCTCTACAATCTCTGTTCCATTCTCTATTCTCCCTGAACATTTTGAGATAGTGAATTTAAAACTTTAAAATGCCAGCCAATGAGGTGCTGATGTAGTCTTCAGAATTTCAAAACTCTTTATTAATCCTCGCAGATTATCCCAAGCTTATCTTTAATGCAGTATATCAATTGAGGAAGTGGCAGGGGAAAAACATAAGTAAATAATTTTCACTGCTGAATCTCTTTCAGCCTGTGCCACATTGCATATCACATGTGTATTCTCCCCTGTCCACAATGACTTTTTTCTGGCTCTCAGGCAGATGTGATTCCATCAATGAAAAAGTCAGCTGAAAAAGCAGCCATTTCATCTACAAGGCAATCTACAAATCCACAGATATTATGCCATCCTCACAGGATCAAATTCAAACTGGGCATTTCATCTACGAGGCCATCTACAAGTTGTGAAACAGACAATATGGTGGCTCCACGCACACGTCTCACTGGGGTCTCTGTGCTGCTCCTTTTAAGCAGGGTCATTTCTGTTCGCAGGAGTGAAATAGATTTTCTAAAACGGATGGAAGCCTAGCAAAACAAGATAATGACTAGAATCTGCCAGTCAGCTATAATCTTTATACCCTGAAAGCCTAATTGAACTAGAAAACTCAGAGCAATAATCAGAAGTCACATGTGAATGACAAGCTTGTAACTAAATTACTAAAAGGTTAGTATTGCTATAAGCTTTCATCTCCAGTTATAAAAGCCTATGCAAGAAACCTACACAATGTCTCATCCTTTTCTAGATACTATAGGCAGGAGAATGTTCTCTTTCCTACATAGCATGTTTTGGAAGAAAGAACAGATATTCTAGAATCCAAGTGATAGTTCTTCAAAGACCTCTGAGGTTGAAACCAGTTCCTGCAGAATGTTTACTAAATTCTAATCCCTCACTCATCTCCAGCCCAGTTGCCTCATGCAGTTTGCAATTTGATTGCGAGTGAAGCGAAGCCTCAGTACATTTGTATTTGGCTCACAGACACTTATTTTTAATAACAATTATAATCACAAACCCTGTGTGAACAAAAACCCTATGCCAACATGTGGCACTTTGTTATCAGAAAATGCCTGCAGGCTTAAGGGTAAAATATCCCCTCTTGAAAGCGACAGATAAGGGCAGTGGGGAGATCTCTCAACCAGCTTCCCAGTGTTAGATTACGAAGCAAATAAGAGACCTAGTTTGCAAGCACAAGTTTCCAAGCATCTCTCATAGCTCATCTCTCACAAAGTTCCATCATGTGGTATAAGAATGTGCCATCTGAAATATAAATGACTCCATAGGTGCATGCAAAGGTATATACATATTGGAGATAAGTTGACCAGATAAGCAGATGCATGCCTTATTTCTGATGGCACTTACGCTTGTATTGCAGCAAGTTCTTGAGGCAAATGTATTCAAAGACTTGAAAATTGCTTAGATGCAATAGATATTGGGTCCTGATAACAAAGGGAACAGCTTATTACTAAACTCTACTGGGCCTAAAATTATGCTGGAAAGAGATACAAATACGTATGAGATTCATAAAGCTGTATTAAGAGAACTCTTGTGTATATCTGAACAACAAGCATGACAAATGTTGAGTCCCAAGTTTGCCAGAAAATAAATTATTATAGACAGAGGACCATGTACGACATGGCAGAGATGCACAAAATTTTCTACAAATACCTTTAACCATGAAGGATTATCTCCATCCCTGACACCTCCTCAACCAGTGCAATATGTTCCACTGGAATTGATACAGTGTTCTAAAATTCCTTAAACCTGCCTCAGCACCCTCGAGGTTGGCATGGGTAAGATTCATTTTCTTAAGGTATACAGAGTACTTAGGGAAAGTGGAAAAGGGGGCATGGCTTGGGATTTGGCAGCATGATACTAAAGTAATGGAAAAGGAGGAGCAAATTCTGTCAATCATCTATGTATTGGATATATTCTAGAAAACCCAAACCTCTAGACATTCAGACACTTTTTTTTCATTATGAAGGCAAAAGATCCAGTCTCTAGTCCTGAATTTGTTATTTTGGAGAGGCATAAACCCAGAGCTAAATTAAAGCCTGGAAATACATTTCAAAAATCATAGACGAAGAATTTGCAACTATTTTTCTCTACATTAAAAATCGTGGCTAGGTTCTAAGCTCATAGAAGTGAGTGACTTCACTCGGTATATTATTCACCTCTGAAGAGAAAAAAAGTGACTATTTTAGCATCATCTATAGTTTCATGCTTGAGACATCACCTAAGGTATATTCATGAACCAGAAAAGGCCTTATTACTGTTATACAATTCCATTTTGGCATCTACTCAACCACGAAAGCAGTTTCATTTTTATGCGAAATATGCCAGATGGCATATGCATTGCATGGTTAAAACAAACATGCAGAACTCAATTCTGCTGCAGGCACTTTACTGGAGGGAACATTTGGTCATGTGGTTATATTATCAGCACATGGTGCTTTAAAAGTAACCGAAGCCCTAAGTTAGGAGATGCCTTTGTTAGTGTTTTGTTTTTGTTTTTTTAAATTTGATTTGGCAAGGGAGGGGTGTAGCTGGGGGAGCTATTGAGAATCACTTTGCTGATAACTGAAACTGCCAATTGGTGGTGATGTCTGAAGTCTGGCCCAAGCAAAGCTTTTGAAGAACTCAGATTGCTATTAAAAAAATTCTATATCAGCTAATGCAGATAGAAAGAGCTGGAAAAGACACAGCAGATCATCTCAGGATGGAGAATGAAGTCTCTTGAGTATTCAATTAAATCACATAGGATTAAGTGCTGGGAGAGTTCTCTGAATACAGTTATTGAAACAAAAGGAGATGGAGATTCAAATATAACTTCCTTAACAGAAAAATAAATGTTAAAATAATGATATTGTGATCTTTACAAGTGGTACCAACATTAATAGTATACAACATGAGGGTCACATATGTATGTGAAAGAAATAGACCCTGCATGTGACAGAATTCAATTAAAGTGAGCAAATACTGACCACCTTCCTTGCATTATGTTGGGTGAAATGGGAGATACATGACCTCAATTATAATCTTAGTTGAAGGAATCAAATTTTAAATGCATAAAACAGAGCTAAAATTGAACAGTGTATTGCCAAAATGTGAAATAATTGGGGTAATCTCAGCAACTCTATCCAAATAAGTTGCAACAAATCCTTATGGAGATTTGAGGCAAGGCTTGCCTCTCTCACTATCAGCCCCCTTTTGCCAAACCTTGGAATAGGGTCAGAGAGGATCTGGTCTTTGTCCTTAGATCAAAGGTTACCATTCTTTGGAGCTAAACTTTGAGCTTACCTGTCCTGGCTCATCTGTCCTAAATTCATGTCCAATATGCCCACATCTCTGCCTACTTATTAAGAACTCAAGTCTTGCTTGTGCCTTACCAGTTGCACATTCCCTGTAGAGGACTATTGTTTCAAATTGTCACTAGTCATTCCCACACTGTAAAAACAGGATTCAGGTCCCACCTATGGATAAGGGAGCCCAAGAGCACCTGGAGCTTCAAAGAGCTGGGAAGATGGACCATAAATAAGAAAAAGGAGGACGCGATAAACAGGATAGGGCAACTAAAAACAAACATCACTCAGATCCTCGTTGCCCAGGGCAGTCTTCTACTCTGTCCCAACAACTAATCAAGAACCTACTGAGTAAAATCACCAGTGAGGAAATATCTTAGCCCCAGAACCACCTGGCTGAAAAGAACATCAGAGATCATCTGGCTATTTTGATTTTTTATAGTCAAGAGAAACTCACTCAAAGATGTGAGCTTGAGTCCCAGGTGGTCTTCCTAATGTCACATGATGCTTCCTGGGACAGATCTGTGCTGAAAGCTGGTGGGGGATGCCTTTCCTGATGGAAGAAAGAAAGAAAAAAGGTAAACTTGGCAGCTCTACTAATGAATCAGTTCTCTTTTTTTCTGGCTTTTTATTAATCCCACATTTGGTACAAATACAATACTGGCTAATTTTCTAATGGGACACATGTGAACATCTCCTAAACCAGCCTGTAGCCTTTCAACAGGGCCAGGACAAGGTGAGGTAGGAGAGACGCCTGACACAATCCTGAGAGTGTCTCCTTGCATTTTGCACCCTTACTGCCTCACTCATCTCACTTTAGACCCAGCCCTGCATTTCAACAACTCCAACAATGTTGACTGTGTTGCCTGATTTATTTATAATACAGGTCAAGATAGAGAATCAGGGAGCCTGTTATTCAGATAATGAGCCAAAAAAAATAGACACTTATAAAATGAATGGCTAACTGAATTCATGATCTTTTCCTGCATAATGATTACATTAGCAAAACAGAGATGGAGCACCTATAACTATGAAATACATATAGTTAATGTTAGTGTGTTAAAGGATTCCAAACCCAAAATAATCACAATATCTTCAGCAGACTGATTTTAGATGTGTCCAGACATCAGTATCTCTCCTATGGGTTTTTTTTTGTTTTTTGGTGGTTTTTTTTGGCTACGTTGGGTCTTCATTGCTGCACGCGGGCTTTCTCTAGTTGCAGCGAGCAGGGGCTACTCTTCGTTGCTGTGCATGGACTTCTCATTGAGGTGGCTTCCCTTGTTGCGGACCACAGGCTCTAGGTGCACGGGCTTCAGTAGTTGTGTCATGCAGGCTCAGTAGCTGTGACTTGCGGGCTCAGTAGTTGTGGCTCGTGGGCTCTAGAGCGCAGGCTCAGTAGTTGTTGCGCATGGGCTTGGTTGCTCCGCGGCATGTGGGATCTTCCCAGACCAGGGCTCAAACCCATGTCCCCTGCATTGGCAGGTGCATTCTTAACCACTCCACCACCAGGGAAGTCCCCTCTCCTATGGGTTTTTAATTTAATTCGAAATACAGTTTGCTCTCTGAGTTATAGAAGTTGTAATTGTCTTAAAAAAGAGAAAAGCTGCTCAGTGTTATTGCCACATGACAAATGGAGGAGTGTAATAAGTAAGTGGGAGAACTGGCATAAATAAGTAGGACACATGTCACATATGATCATTTGCTAGAACATGCAGTTTTTCAGCTTTTGAAATACAGACTAGATTAAAATGCACCTTCTCTTTTGGATAAATAATGGTGTTTATATTAGGGCACTTAACTCTGCCAGCACCAAGGGCTGATCAGTGGTACCCATCTTATGTTACAATGAAATGATGCTCAGGCTGAGACTGTTGGGTCTAATGCTTGGCACAGTAAGTACAGCCCATCTGATGGACAATTCTGAGTCTCTCAAGAGCCTGCGTGACTATGAGAAGTCAGAGAGGACAGTAACGGTGAGAAGTCAGAACTTACTTTATTGCACTATTGGAAACCCAAGGCAAACCCAAACCAGCTTAAACGTCAAAGAGAAGCTGATTGGCTCAAGAAATCCAACTTCCAGTTGAATCATCATAAAAACAAAAGGTCAAGGATGTAAATAAGCTTCAGGAAGAACTAGGGCTAGGACCCAGGTGATGAATCTTTCTCTCTCTCTTTCTCTCTCACTCTCTCTCTCTCCCTCCCTCCCTTTCTCTTTCTCCTTTTTCTTTGTGTTCTTCTCATTCTGGATTCCTTCTCTCCCCCACAGACCACCTTTCTCCAAATAGTAAGAAATTTAGCCAGGAGGACAGAGTCAGGTGAGAAAAAGACTGCCCCTGCAACAGCCATATGGAATCACATGGAGAAGAGAGTAGACAAGAGAGGGTGTTGTTCCATACACAAAAATAAACTCAAAATGGATTAGAGACCTATATGTAAGACCAGACACTATGAAACTCTTAGAGGAAAACATAGGAAGAACACTCTTTGACATAAATCACAGCAAGATATTTTTTGATCCACCTCCTACAGTAATTGAAATAAAAACAAAAATAAACAAATGGGACCTAATGAAACTTAAAAGTTTTTGCAAAGCAAAGGAAACTACAAACAAGATGAAAAGACAGCCCTCAGAATGGGAGAAAATATTTGCAAATGAATCAATGGACAAGGATTAATCTCCAAAACATATAAACAGCTCATGTAGCTCAATATTAAAAAAAACAAACAACCCAATCAAAAAATGGGCAGAAGACCTAAATAGACATTTCTCCAAAGAAGACATACAGATGGCTAAGAAGTACATGAAAAGCTGCTCAACATCACTAATTATTAGAGAAATGCAAATCAAAACTACAATGAGATATCACCTCACACCAGTTAGAATGGGCATCATCAGAAAATCTACAAACAACAAGTTCTGGAGAGGGTGTGGAGAAAAGGGAACCCTCTTGCACTATTGGTGGGAATGTAAATTGATACAGCCACCATGGAGAACAGTGTGGAAGTTCCTTAAAAAAAAAAAAATAGAATTACCATATGACCCAGCAATCCCACTACTGGGCATATACCCAGAGAAAACCACAATTCAAAAAGACACATGCACCCCAATGTTCATTGCAGCACTATTTACAATAGCCAGGTCATGGAAGCAACCTAAATGCCCATCGACAGAAGAATGGAGAAAGAAGAAGTGGTACATATATACAATGGAATATTACTCAGCCATAAAAAGGAACGAAATTGGGTCATTTGTAGAGACGTGGATGGATCTAGAGACTGTCATACAGAGTGAAGTAAGTCAGAAAGAGAAAAACAAATATCGTATATTAATGCATATACGTGGAACCTAGAAAAATGGTACAGATGAACTGGTTTGCAGGGCAGAAATAGAGACACAGATGTAGAGAACAAACGTATGGGGAGTGGTGGTGGTGGGATGAACTGGGAGATTGGGATTGACATGTATACACTAATATGTATAAAATGGATAACTAATAAGAACCTGTTGTATAAAAAATAAATAAAATAAAATTTAAATGATAAAACAGACACAATGCACAGTCAGGAAGATTAATTCAATATGTGAAACAATAAAAAAAAAAAAGAGAGGGGGTTGCTGAAGAGACAATTCCATAGATGTCCTTTCAGCATTCACTCTAAATGTCACCTAGTACCAAAGACCGCTTTACCCCTTAAAGAGGAGGACAACCCCAACAGATGTGTATTAAAGACACAGCATTCCCTTATTTTATATAATTTAAAAGTTAGAGGGAAAAGAATGAGGACATTTGAACCACTTTTAGAGACAACACAACACACCTGTGTTTATATGGCCTTTCTTTCTTGACTTGGTGAGCCTCACTTTATCTTGTCAGGAGGGCAAAGCAGGAACAGGGACAGGTTGGGTCACTGATCTCTGCTTGGCCACAATTCTGGAAAGATAGACTAGGAGAGAGAGTGTGGAGCCCCCTTGGTCACACCATCCAGAGAAGCGTCATTCATGCTTCAACAACCAGTACAGGAATCAGCATTTGAGACAGTCTTGTGCTGTTGTTGTTGTTTCTGTTGTTTTGTTTTGAGAAGTGAAAGAGCAGAAGAGACCTATTGTGTGGATCTCAACGTAATGAAATTTCCTAGAACAGTGTTCAACAGATATTTCCTGCCCTCATTTGAAGAAGTTTCCTGACCTGCAGGAGTTTGTATCAGTCAGCAATTCTCTGAAAAGGTGGAAGAGAAAAGTTGACTCTATTTTCCTGATTGTAGTAATAATAGCAATAATAATAAAACAGCCATAGCAACATCAAAACAAGTATTATTACTTTTATATAAAAACAGCTTAACATTTGTTAAGAGTCTGCAATAGACAGGTACAGCTCTAGAAGTTTTATGTGCATACGGTCACTCCACTTTCATTATAAAATAACGATGAGAATCCAGTTTCCAAATGAGGTATGTATTCTTAAGACCCTTAAAATCCAGCAAGGCTCATTTACTAAAATTAAGTATGCCAATTAACCCAACAGTTGGACAGGTGATAGACGTTTAAAATCTGGTATTTAAACAAATGAGACTCCCTATACTAGATCACAACTCCTAGAAACTCTGTTACCAAATGTTGTCATTGGAAAGAAGGCAACTATTTCTTTGCTCTCTCAAAAACTTTAGGGATTTCTGGAGTGGTAGTGATAGTCGAGTGGTAGCAACTTATAGGAATAAATTCATCAATTTTGTCATGAGGTATTCTTGACAAATGCACCAGTCTGTAGCTAATATCACATAAAATGAAAAAAAAAATGCTGACTTAATCCCATTCCCATAGAATCTATCAATACTTTTTGATAAAGAGAGTAAGTTCTCTTTGCATTCCTTTCCAATCTGGAAAATGAGTCTTGCCCTGTTGGGTCCTTTATGGATTTAAAAACGTAATTCAATAATACTTATTTTGCATCCATATGGATATATCCCCTTAATGACATGACCAAATAAATGCTTCATTTAAATTTGACTACACTTTGCCTGTAGCTGCTCTTAAGATTTTTTCCCCCTGAATTAATAAAACATACAAAATGCAGATGGTAGCATATGGTACCTTCCATGGGAACATTTCATTTAAATTATTGAGAATTCTGCAATCTGATTCCACTTTAATGAACACATGAAAAGTACCTCTTACATTATAAATGTGTAAATAGCCAGATTAAGTATTTTCATATGCTTTGCTGATTTTTCCAATACCTTCAGGAGTTATAATAAATATTTTATGTTTAATCAAAGGATATGATACATGCTATTTATCGTCTATTAAGCATCTGCTTAAATATTTCTAAAATATCAATGGGAGTGACAATCTACATCCAGCTATTGCTAACAGCCTGATCTGACGTTTAATACATTCCAGTGCCATTGCACATTCACAGAACTTATTAATCAAACAATCCATTAAGACATCATCCTCTAAATCTCAAGATTGACCTATACATAGGAAAGAGGGGAATGTAAATTATACAAACCTCCTGGGAGACAATTTGAAAATATTCATTAACATCCTTAAAATTGTTTACAACTTTTTGACCTAGAAATTCTACTTCTGGGAATTCATCTTAAGGAAGCAAATAAATATGTGAAAGAATTTATGTTTATCACAGCGTGATTTATATCAGTATAGTTAGCATGCCCCAGCTTATGATTTTATAATAAGGTAAAATATTCACTAAATACTCAATGGCAATCATATGCCATTTTGTCCTCAGTTGCCTAAACCAGAAATAAGCTGACCTCAGATTTTCATTCTATTGCTTCTGAGGAAAAAAAAAAGTTTTATCTGGGAAAATATTCTTGTACACTTTAAAAAAGAAGGCAGGTTATAAAGTCCTATGTACGTACAGTATTATGCCATTCAGTGCATGGGGGGAAAAGCTGTCTATATATATATATATATATATATATATATATATATACCAAAATGTTGATAGTGGTTACCACTGGATGGTTAGATTGCAAATGATTTTTATTTTCTTTTTAACACTTATTCTGCAATTTCCAAATTTCCAACACAAGTGATTATTTTTATTTTCTAACCAATTGATACAGTACATATTATAAAAGCTATCAAGGTCCTAAGCATGGGTGCCGCTCAGCCTCCCACTGATGATGATCACCTCCTCCTCCCGAATATTATCGCTTCTAAGGGCTCAGTTTTCTGCTTGCCTATGAAAGTTCCTGGGAAGCCTCTGACACCTGCTTCTTGTGCTGTGCAAAGCCCCTCAGTTGCAATATTGTGACATGCTCACAAATTCCACTCACATCCCTCCTACTCGTTCATTTTATGAATGAAAACACAGATGAGATTGCTGGCAAGGGTCACAAAGGCATATCATCTAAGGTGGAATTTGCACATGTGTCATTTAGTTGCTGACCCTGTTCATTCAGGAGTCCAAATTTGCAGATTCCATTTCTCTCCATAGTGGAAAGCTCCACAAATCAAAAATGGAGGCTTTGAAAGGACTGGGGTCAGGACAAACCCATATATCTAGTATCCTATCCGCACATCTACCTGTATGTACAAGGAGCAGCTCAAACTAACTTTGTAGAAACTCTTCCAATAGCACCTTATTGCCTACTGAATCATGTTCAGACCCCTTACTCTGGCATTTCAGATCTTCTGTGCTCTGTCCTCAAAACTATTTCTGCCCATATTGCTTTCTATTTCCAGACATATAATTTCCTTTTTATCCAAACATTTTCATTCACAATAATTTAAATGTATAATGTGTTTTTCAATTTTTATGCATTTGTTTATGCTGTTCCCTGTTCCGTTTATACTTAAAATTCCCTGCTCTGTATGGATTATGCCTACCCATCAAATAGTGCATCTTAATTTTCCCTGCATCTATATCAGACCGACTAGCCTAATGTAATTTCTGGTTCTGCCCTAACCCAGACCGGGGAAAGCAATACATTGCCTAAATTCTTTTTAAACTTTTCAAGTTTTAAAATACGTTTCTTCATTTGCTAGAAAAGCAATGCTTGCATATTAATACTGACATTATACTAACACAAACAAACATTTGAGTGTAATCTGTGCTATAACATCAATAGATTCCAAGACAGAAAAGATAGGATTTGAGAAGGGAGAATGGGCAGGTAAATTCTCCTATCTACTTAATTACGGAACACTCACGTAAAATTTCCTTTGGCTGCCTCCATTAATATAGCAATGATTTTCATGCCACTTTAACAGGGCAATTTCATCGACTTGGCAAAGCAAAAAGAAAAATAAAATATCATTAATCCCTTTGATTTGATTTCTCTCTGCTTTCATTTTTAGCTTATTAGATTTTATGCATTTCTAAGTGCTACCAAAATATAATGGTATAAAAATATAAATAAACCAATCAGAGGAAGGCAGGTTGTGGTCAGATGATGAGTATCATGCTATGAAGTTCACAATGTATCCTACAGGCAAAGGGGATCCTCGTGAGTATTTCAGGCAGGAGACTAACGTTATCATATTTGTTTCTTAGAAAGTTACCTGGTCAATAAAGGAAGGTGGATTAGTATTGAAAGAGGGGTGAGGTATAAGGAGCTATGGCAACAATCAGACAAATACTGAACTAAGATACTGAGATGTTGGGAACAAAGGGGTAAAGATGGTGACTAGAGGTCAGATTGTAAAGTGTTTTTGAAAGGCAGCATGTTGATTGCTTGAATTTAGGGAGTGATGCCCTGTGTATATTGTTAAGAAATTAGATTTCAAGGAATCTTTTTGAAAGCAAACATTTATTAGAATTTTTCATGGTGTGTGTCTGTTACCGCATATGGAAAAGCAGTAGATACAAACCACAGCTAGATCATTCCTAATGCCAGGAGAGAAAGTGAGCCCTACAAATTGTTCCCTTGACTCTGAATCTGCCCGTCTGTAAGTTTGAAATAATGAAGAAGCAAAAACAAAGTCTCCTCCAGACAGGAAAAATTGGTAGAAATGTTTTCCTAATAGAAACAATATCAATACACAAAAAGAGGAAAATATAAAGCAGAGAGTTAAGGATGTAGTTAAATCCAAACGCCTAATGTTGAGTTGCTAAAATAGAGGAGAGTCACTGGAATTTATCCTGAAAGGAAGCTTTCGGAGTGTTTGTCAGTTCCTCCAATAGCAGTTTATCACAACATAGGCCGACAGATCACACCATATTTTTAACATTAACTTATCCACAGCTCCAGACTCAGGTGCTGCAAAGAGTCCAAAGTCCGTAGATGTGGTAAACAGGTTTAGCTGCCCAGGTTTTCTCAGCCTTGCAGATTATCTCCCAGGCCTTTGATTCATTCTCAGGACGTGCAGAGGAGAGGAAAAGGAATTGCCAGAGCCGGTTTCTTGGTAAGCCCCTTTCTGTACAAATAAGATAGTAATTGTCAAAAAATTGAAGGCTGGGCACTTTAATTTTCTGCCATCTGTAATCGTATGCAAGCTGTGGCAAAGCCAGAAATGAAATCAAGGTACTAAGGCATCTAATATGTCATTTCTTATGTCATTTTTTTGGACTATGGATCTGGAGAAAATAAGCTGTTTGCAACAGGGTAATTTAGTTATATGATGCACTCATGCAAAATCCCATTTTAAGTGACAAGGCATCATTATGGAGTAACCACATGATATGGATAGGGGCTGGCACAGATTCCAGTGAACAGCCACACTCCTTTATTTGAGCTGTTACATCATGAATCGGAATGGACCAAAATGAAGATGTACCCTCTTTAAGAGTAGAAACTCCATGCTGACATGAGAGCAGAGAGCTGCTCAGGCGAGCTGACAGTTTCTGCAGGACATGATGGGGCCATCAAGTTTCCACTAGATGGGAATTTCTGATGGAACAAAATATATCTAGAACAATAACTAAACAAATATTCCCCCCAATAATGCCTTTAAAACGTATGAAAGTTCTGTAGAATAATCATTAAGTCTAGAGACACAGGAAAAAAGAATGTTCAAGTTTATGTGGGTTAGCAAAATTATGCAAGATATAGTGCAATTTAACTGTTTATCTAATAATGAGTAAGCCTAGTGCATTGGGTCAAACATACATAAAAAGGATAGGTAGAACTACTCTAGGCTCAAACTGGACCTGGAAAATTACCTGTTCAATGTTATTAGTAACTCCAATTATTTAAGGAAGAAATTCTAAGCACGTAGTTTCTCAGGGAAGCAGCAAGAGGCAGCGGAATAAACACACGCTTAAGAGACAGATGCAAGTTCAAATCCTGCCTTTACCACTTAGCAGCAATGTGACTTCACTGATTGTAAATTTTGGGTAATACTACTGGCTTCATTGGCTAGAGTACAGGTAACAGGTGAGAAACACCTGACATAATTCATGCTAACTTATGTCTCCCTTCCTTCCCCTTTTCCCTCTGAAGTCAAGGCTCTTTCAGCCTCCAAAGGGATCAATTATGGCAGCAGTTAGTCCTGAGCACAGCTGTGTTATCAGGCATCCCACACAGTTCCTTGTTCATTTCATTCAAGCCACCTTCATTGCAGCTTCCTTCCATTTTCTGACTCTTTAGAGACGAATATATGTGTCTGCCTGGAATACAAATGGCTTGAGTCATGCTTGTGTCCTGGGCCTGACAACTAAGATAAAAGTTTCATGGAGAAGTGGGTTGTTCTCAAGCAACAGCACAGAAAATACAACCCCTTAAATTGGCTTAATTTTACCATTTTCAAAAATTGTTGAAAATTCTTCCTCCTCTGTTTCATTTCTTAAAGGCTTGATAAAACAAAAACCTCTTGTTAGTCTCCTAATCCATACTTACACAGAAGAAATCTAGATGGATTTCTTTAGGATATATTTTGGCTATTGAGCTCTACAATGATTTCATTAAAATATTAGGCATGAAAGAAATATCAATGGTGGACTCTCCCAGAGAGAAGCAAAGTTCTGCTCGCCTCTGCAGTCTGCGCTCCAATATGATACTAAGGTTATGCCTGATTTGGGGGAATGAAAACAACCACACTCAGGCACAAGGCACAAAGGAAGGGTATCTCCCTCCCCAGTTCCTCCTCCCACAAATTCCTGATACCTGGGGGGCCCAGGAGATGGCAGACAGGTGATCAGGGAGCTCTTTGCTCAAGTGCTCATTGAGGCCGCTTCATCCTATAACTGAGATCTCCTCTTTTACTGGCACAGAGAGTGTTTATCTTAGCCTCAGCTAAAAAAAAAAAGAGCTTCATTTTATCTAGTTAACTCTTCTGGTCCCCTGATTCTGCAGGAGGGAAGCCAAAGGAAAATTTTCTCCCTTTCTTGGTCACAGATATTAACAATAAAAGAAACAATAAATTAATAGACTCTGTTAGATATGCTTCCTGAGATTAAGTGTGAACATGGTGAGTGTATTTGTTCTTTGCTCCAAGGTGGTTTCTTCCTCCTATATTTTGAATATTGGAACAGAATAATAGAGTATGCCCACAACTTGTGTTCATGGCTCTGATGAAGGTATGATATATCACAAAAGGAGGAAAATTTACTTCCACAGTTCAAAGTATAAGACAAAAGTGTCTGTACAGGGGGAGAAGCACAGGTGAAAGGAGAGGAAGAAAGGAAGTCATAGCATATGAAACATTGCAAATGCTCAACAAATATTAAATGATTCTGTCGTCATTGTCGTGGTCATTGTTGGACTGTCATCATTTCCAAGGGCAAATATTGGATAAACTGGATGGGTGGAAGTCAAAACGAAATGGATAGAGAAGATAAATAAACAAATGTAAGGAATGATTTTTAGAAAAATTTTAAAAGGTAGAGAAGGAATAAACAAGTAAGGGAACATAAAGAAATAGAAATTAGGAATGCTTTGGAACTTTATTAGATAGGTATATATAGATCACTGTCAGCCACAAAGCCTAAAGTGCTTTAGAAGAACGTGTACTGCATAAATAAGAGGTTTTTCTTTTTTTTTTTCCCTAAAAGGACCAAAAACACAGAAAATTCACAGGGTGCATGAAAATTCAGCCTATCATTCTAAATGGACCTCTCCCAGGACGCCTTTCTCATTTTTTTCTGAGCTGTACAAAACACATTTAAGTACAGGATTTCAAGTATGCTGACTTTTAAAGAAGAATGTTACTTCAAGAGTTCTTCAGGGACAAGAAACAGAACCTGGGTGCTTTCTATCTTCTTCTGAACACTCTTCTTTCACTGTCACAAACATACGGTGACCATTTTTCAGACACTACAGTTTCATATCCATTGTAGCTGACATCTAGAAGAGAATCAAACACTTTAAGAGTCTTTTCTGAGGCTTTGGTTGACAGTCTAACTGTGAAACTTTCCAACAACATCTTAGGTTTCTCAGAATTTATTCATAATTGTCCATGCCTAATATTTTTAACTACAATCTTATTATAATAAAGTGTCAACAACTGTATGAAATTGAGCCTTTAGTTTCAATTGCCAGATCAGCCCTCCATTTTCTCTCACCACATGCCTCAGTCCCACTGTCATGTTAATAGCAGGCCTTGAGTCTGTAGGGACCATTTCAACACATATTTGAAATTCACCCAGTTATGGAATGCCAAGAGTGTCTTACTGTCCAAGGTGTACCCACCATTTCACTGAACCATTTTCAAACAACTTCAAGGTTATTGTCAGCTAGTGTGCTGCTTATTGTTCAGTAAATTAGTTCTTTCTTATACATGAATCAATTCAACTCCCTAAACAGACAGGAAGGTCCATACTTGTTCATCTGCTGGCTTCTAGTGAGAAAACATACACACAACATTGGCAGATTGGCACACTGGTGAATTTAATTGTGGCCACAATACAGGTTCAGGTCATTCATGTGGATAATGCCTCACTACATGCTAAAGAGTCATTATCTGTTTGGAGAATGAAACCCACCAACTCACTAAAGCTTCATTATTAAGGCACTGACAGTGTTCTAGACCATGTGGTATGTATTTTATTCTCAGAAACAGCACAAGGAAGCAAGTACTATCACTTGGCACAATTTGCAGATGAGGAAACTGTTGCTGAGAGACTGAAGGCATTTCGAAGCCCACACAGCTAGCTGGTGGCAGTCACATTGAATCCAGTCTTTCTGTCTCCAGAGCCATGCTCAGAAATACTCTTCACTGACTTAGTGCACATAATCATACCCGGAAGGCTTGTTAAAGCCACAGAATTTCACTCACAGAGATTCCAATTCTGATCCAGAAAGTCTGGAATGAGGCTCAGATCTCCACATATTAAAAAGCAGCCCCTCTCTCCAGGTGATTCTAATGTGGGTGGTCTGTGGATCACCCTTTAGGAGAAGCACTGGAATCCTTGCAGTGTCCCCCTGGTTCTGCTCTGTGGCCTACTGCATATTTTAAAGATGATAGCAGTATCACCGACACATGCTCCTTTCTTTCCATATTCCCACCAGGAGGGTGGAATTTATTTCTCTATCCTCTTGAATCTAGTAGGCCTTGTGTCTGTTTGACCAATAGAATACAGAACTGACTCTGTGCCATGTGCAGGTATAACCCTTAAGTAGGAATTATTTGCTTCCTGCCTCTTTAAACCAAGAGACTACCCTGACATCACCATGCTGTAAGAAGTCCAAGTCACGTGGAAAGACTCTGAAGGATGAGACACCATGTAATGAAAGAGAGAGACAGAAAGAAGTTGAGAATGAGAGAGAGGTGCTAAGGCACACCAGACATGAGTGAAGATGCCACCTTGGAAGTGGAGCCTCCAGCCCCTGCCACCCTAGTGGACAACACACTCAGCAGAGATAAACCATATAGCAGAGTCCTTCCTGAATTCCTGACCCACAAAGTCATGAGCAAAATAAATGCTTATGTCAAGCCCTAAGTTTTAGACTCGTTTGTTACAGAGTAGTAGAAAACTGAAATATACTACCATACAAAACTATAATTATATATATAATTATAAAATTATATATATAAAATAAAGCATTGAAACCCTTATGCAGAAAGGAGTTCTAACCAAAACTCAATGTAATTGAGTAAAATTTCTTTTCCTGTAATTATCCGAGAATTTTCTTGAATTCTCATTTTTACTTTGAATGTGTAAACATGGCCATACCATTCTTACTCTGTGGGAAAATTTTTATTATTGTTTACATATTTTAAACTTTAAAATATTTTATATAGTGAAATTATTGATACATTTTCTTTAATTTTGTATTTCCCCTTGCCTTTATTTTATTTTCCAGCTTTATTGAGGTATACTTGACAAATAAAAATTGTATATATTTAAGGTATACAATGTGATGTTCTAATATATGTATATATTGTGAAATGATTACCACATCAAGTTATTAACACATGCATCACCTCACAAAGTTATCATTTTTTTGTGTGTGACATGAGAATACTTAAGATCTACCCTCTTAGCAAATTTCAAGTATACAATACAGTATTATTAGTTACCATGCTGTACATTAGACATTAGATCTTCCTTACATTTAGAACAACTCCCAAATTGTGCTGTCTTCTGCAAAAGCAATGTGAAGAAAGGCACACACAAAGATCTACATTCCACTTTTTTGCACCTGATTCACCTGTTCAGAGATAAAAGTCAGTCTGGGTTATTCACTGGATTTGTATGTGTTCTTCCTCTAGAGAGCCAAATTGGGACTGAAAGTCTTCATTTTCATAAGTTCCCAGATGAACACAAATCCAGAGTGAAATTTAACAGACTTTTAACTTGCATAAGCAATTGTTAAGTTTTCAGCACTATCCATTTCTGTGCTAGATATGACATTTTATCCTTTTAACCTCATGCCTAGACACTCTGCACAGAAAATCCTGTTTTGATCATGAAAATTGATGCATATACCAAATCATTGAGTAACTACACTCATTCCCATCTGCTAGGAAGGCACGGTACCACATAAGGGTGCCTGGCCAGGACTTTTGAGGCATAACAATCAACCGAAGATGGGATCAAACATAAACCATGCTGATTGCAACAATGGTTCTGCCCAGTCTGACTTTCTGTTTAGCTCTGGGCAAAATGCTTCAATGGAAATCTTTATGGCCATCATATGTGAACATAATCAATTATAAAAGCTTAGTGTTTTGGACAACCTGATGGAAGCTGTATCTAACTTTCCTAAAATCGTTCACCATGTGTTGAAGACCTTCCTCTTCACTCTCAGGGCCACCTTACTATCATCAAACTTGGAACACAATCTTTCCCTCAACATAAATTGGAGTTCTGCTTCATCCTAACCCACAAATGCCCCCTACTTGGCTTTTTTGTTGCTGTTGTTTATTCTTGAGTTTTTTACAGAATCTGTGTCAAACCCATCTCACATCCCTCAAATATTCATCTCTACTTTCTATCCAACTCCCTCACCCAGTCTCATGGTTTAGCAATAGGCTGTAGCTGATTACCTCTCTCCAGAATTCAGACTCAGATACCCAACTATTTGTGGGGCACCTCCACCTGGACACCTAAGTCTTAACACATCAAACTGAATTAACTATCTTCAGCCCACCGTTTCCCATTTTAATGAATGGCAATAACACCCATCCACTTCCGCAAATCCACTCCCTTGCTCCAATCTAGTTACCAAGTCTCCCCATGTTTAGCTCCTCAAACGTCGCAAATTTAACCCCTTGTTAGTACAACAATGTAGCCCCTTACCAAAACCTTTGTTCAAGTGTTCATTGCCTTTCACTTTAACTACTGAAAAAGCTTTTCAGCCCTCTATACAGTAGCCCATCAAAAATGATAATAATCAACATTTATCGAGTGTTACCATGAGTCAGGCATTTTCCAGGGTTCTTATGTGTATAAATTCATTTAAACATTTGGTAGGTGTTTTTATGATACCTTATTTTAAAGGTAAAGAATCAAGGCAGAGAGATCAAGTTGCTTTCCCAATATCACATCTAAATATAACAGAACCAGAACAGGAATTCAAGCATCCTGACTTCTTAGCCCAAGCTCTTAACCACTCCATTCCATTACCTAAATACGACCTTCATCTGTTTCAAGTGGCTGCCAGTCAGTTATAGACTTAAAACCAGGCTCCCCAAAAAAGCACTCAGAGCACTTTAATGTAATCCCACCTCCTGCTTTCTTGCATCTTCAGCCTTTCCCCTTTTACTTGTCTCTGATTTCTGTGTGCAGATCTACTGTATGTAGATTCTACCACTCTAGAAAAGATTTTTCTGTCAAACCTGCCACCCTTCCAGGTTCCTGGTATTAGAGACCAAGATGCAGGCTCTTGATGTTCCCCTTGCTATAGTGGGGGTTGCTGCTCCATGACCTTTCCCCTGAAGAGAGCTAGGGAATGAATCTGTGTACACAAACACACACACACACTTACACCAAATATGGACAGCTTGTAAGAGAATATTGGCTGCAAAAGGAAGAAGAGATAACAAAAAATGATTGATAAAAACAATACAATTGGCTTCCCTGGTGGCGCAGTGGTTGAGAATCTGCCTGCCAATGCAGGGGACACGGGTTCGAACCCTGGTCTGGGAAGATCCCACATGCCACGGAGCAACTGGGCCCGTGAGCCACAACTACTGAGCCTGTGCGTCTGGAGCCTGTGCTCCGCAACAAGAGAGGCCGCGATAGTGAGAGGCCTGCGCACCGCGATGAAGAGTGGCCCCCGCTTGCCGCAACTGAGGAAGGCCCTCACACAGAAACGAAGACCTAACACAGCCAAAATTAAATAAATAAATTTAAAAAAAAAAACAATACAATTGTTTTCTCCCAATTGGGAGATTGGGATTGACATATATACACTAATATGTATAAAATGGATAACTAATAAGAACCTGCTGTATAAAAAAATAAAATAAAATTTAAAAATTAAAAAAAAAAAACAATACAATTATTTCTTTTCCTTTTCCCTTACCCTTCCTAATAACTCAATCCTAAAGCCATTGGGTGGGGCAAAGCAAGAGAGCTGTCCACATGGATGGCTGACCTGGTTTGGATATCAGACGCCAAATAGGATGAACAAAGAGCGTGTCCACACTGGGGAAAGCCCGGTTTGAGATGTCACATATTTGATCAGTCTTCCTGTGTGTAACCAATAGACCAGCACCATGGCCATCTTCTCCTCTCTATGACACCCTCCTCATATGCCAGATCACTCTGTGTTCCTACACCACATGCTGAGCCTTCCCCAGTGTAGACACTCTGCTCCTCCTGCTTGGGCTCTGATCCCCCTCATAAGCCACTTCTCTGTGTGGACAGCATGTTCACCCTGCCATGCTGTGACGCTTATACCAGACTGCCCCCATTAATGGATGCCCTTCTCACCTCATTTGGTTCTAGCACCTCACACCAGGACTTCTTTCCCTGCCCCCTCACGTAGATACAATCCTCACCCAACTTGGACTTTCAAATTCCAGCCAGAACACCCTCATATACTGACACTGTGATGTTAATTTTATGTATCAACTTGACTGGGCCATGGGGTGCCTGGATACTTGTTTAAACGTTATTTCTGTGTGTGTCTGTGACGGAGTTTCTGGATGAGATTAATATTTGAATTCATTTATTGAGTAAAGCAGATTGCTCTTCTCTGTGTGGGTGGGCCTCACCCAATTTGTTGAAGGCCTGAATAGAATAAAAGGCTGAGTAAGAAAGAATTCTTGCTCTCTGCCTCACTGTCTTCGAGCTGGAACATAAGACTTCTCCTGGATGTGCATTCAAACTTGGCCTGGAACTTACACCATTGGCTCTTCCAGTTGTTAGGTCTTTGGACTCAGATTGGAACTTACACCAATTGGCTCTCCTGGGTCTCCAGCTTGCCAATTGCATGTCTTGGACTTCTCAGTCTCCATAATCACAAGCCAATTCCTTATAGTAAATATTTCTCAGCTGTTTTATCTACCTATCTATCTCCTATTGATTTGGTTTTTCCGGAGAATCCAGACTAAGATGCCCACTTAACCTTGCTCAGTTTCCAATAGCCCATGCAGCCCACTTTTCAGCAAAGTCGTCCTGTTCAGCCCCATCTTCCCCCTTGTACTTAGGACATCAAACTGGGTCCCCACACACACACAGTGTGGATGCACTCCTCACCCTGCCTGGGCTCCAGCATCTCCCACCAGCCATCCACGCATGTGGACAACTCTCATGCTTTACCCCACCCAATGCCTTTAAAAATGATTTATTCAGGAAGGAAAACGGGAAAAGAAAATGAAAGTGTTGTAGTATTATTTTTATTGATCTTATTTTTTGTTATCTCTTCTTCCATTCACAGCCAATATTCTTACAAGTGGTTCATATTTGCTGTCTACATTTTCTCAACCCACTCCCATCTGGCTTCAGCCTTCATCACTTTCTGATGCTACTAGGTCATCAGTGACTTTCTTATTTCTAAATCTAAGAGAGTTTTTCAGTCTTCATGCTGCTTGATCTGTTTGAGGCATTTGACACTTTGACCTCTGAAAATAGTCTATTCCCTCAGCCTTCATGGCACAGCACTCCTGTGATATTCCTCCTCTCTCACTGGCTACTTCTCCTTTACAGTCTCCTCTTCCTCTGCCTAGTGCTTGAACGTTGGCACTGCCCAAGGCTCAGGCCCAAGCGTTCTGCTCTTCTCACTCATCACACTCCCACATCTCAGTACTGCTTTGGCTCTGGTTGTCATCTACATGCTATTATTTTAGAAATCATCTCTCTGCAAGCCTGACTCTGAGTTCCAAACACATACACCCCACTGTCAACCATACATTCATTCAACTCAGTAATATTTATTGAGTACCTACTGTGCACTATGTGCACTGATGTAGGTCTTAACATCTTCATTCAGGTGTCTGAGGCACCTAACACTCAGCACACAGAGAGAATGCAATTATCTTCACCTCTCCTCCATGGTCTCTGCATACATCCAGGGTTCTTTATCTCAGGAATTGGCATGAGCATCTTCCTCTCGTCCAGAGCCAGAATCAACTGACCCTCAACTCCTCATCCTCACACCCAGTTGTTTACTAAGTCCAACTGATTCTACCTCTTATCTATCTCTTAAGTCTGCCCAATTCTCTACATTTCCACTAACGTTCTAGACCTGACCACCATCATTACTGTACTACAGCCTCCTAACTGGCCTCCCTGACTAAAGACCTGCCCCTTCACACACACGAGCTTTCTATTTACTCTCCACGTGGTAGCCAGAATATTCTTTCTCTAATGCAAATCTAATCACGTCACTCCCCAGATGTTAACTGTTTCATGGGAGTTCCTTTTGCCTTTGAGATAAAGAGGAAACTCTCTAACATGGCTTCAGAGCCATCCATGATCTGGCCTGCTCTGCTCTTCAGCCTCACTTCTGCTGTTTCTGCACACGGAACCTTCTCTGCAGGCTCCAAATGGAGCCTGGAGCCTGGAGACTGGCTTATAACCTCCCCCAACGCCTGCTACCTACACCTAGAAATACCTCTGCTATTGCCTCTTGCTTGACTTACTTCTAACTCATCCTTCAGGTGTCAGTGGGAATGTTACCTCCTCAAAGAAGCTCTCCCTGAGGCATAGACATGGCTAAGTCGTCTGTCCCCTGGAACACCCCTGTCATATCACACACATCATGCTACTCCCCTGCAACCACTCATTAAAAAGTCGGTGTTCCTTAACAGGCTGAATGTTCCATGAGATCAGGGATCCTATCTATTTACACCATCTATGCTTCACACAGCAACAAGCACACAGCAGGAGCTCAATAAATATTTGTTCAATGGATGAATGATTTATTGGTGCTATAACAATAAACTAGATCCTATTAGGTTTATCCTTTTACAATCTGGAAACATCATGAACTGCTTTTAATGTTTTCAATTGTTACATTCATTACTATGTGATGCTATATGATGTAACAGTTGAGGAGAGAGTCCAAAGGATGCCTGCCTTGTTTCAAATCCAGCCTCTCCCCTTATTCACTGCATGCTTTGGGCAGCCACTACCTTCCCTGTACCTCTCTTTCTCCATCTGTCGTATGCTGTGTTGAGGATGAGTCAATATGTATAAATCTCTTAGAATGGCACCTGACACAACTTACAGAAATACTACGTAAGACTTATTATTATTTTGTGATATTTTTATTTAAACAAGAACCTTGCGGTTATAAAATCCCTTGATCATTAGGGAGAGATTCCAAAGATAAGGAATTTCAAGTACAATGGAAACATCAAGTGTGGACCATATTGTTTAAAAGCTTATTAAAAAATTATGTGGCACAGTGTTTAATGCATAAATAAAGATATTTAAATTTTTTAATGACCAAAACAAAATGAAAAGTAACATATAGAAAAATGGTTAAAAATGTTTGTAATGGAACAGAGATTTAATGATTTGTATTTTTTTTAATTATGACAAAAATCTAGTTTTAAAATACAGAAGCTTGCCCACAAAGAGGTTTTTTTTAAAAAAAAAAACAATCTGTAAATAATACATAGAAATACAAAGAAAAGTATTTGGAAAATAACATGTATTTCTAAAAAGAGAATCAAGATTTTTTTAAATGATAGAAAATGCATTTTCCAAACTAAAACTAAGCATTATTTACAAGCCCATGCAGCAAAGCTACTCGATTAATGGGAGAATTAGCATGGAAGACATTCTCCCTTATTTCCAGAAGATACAAGGGAAGTCTGGATTAGAAACCAGATTTCACTCCCCCTAGGCTAAATCAATACATAATTTCTGCCAGCATCCAAAATATGGCACAGATTCAGAACCTGGCAAGATATTAATTAAGGAAGGGAATGACTAAAACTAAAATCACTGTATCATCTAAGGGTGAAGATGAGTCCTTTGATGACACAGAATCAACTCAAAACCCAAGGATTCCCCCACTTACTAAATGTGGATGTTGTGAGAGTGACCCAATTATCTACATCTCAATTTTCTCATCTGTAATTTGGGTATAAAAACATACTTACCTCAAGGGATTTTGTGCATAAGTTAGTTAATATCTGTAATGTGCTACACAACGCTTAGCTCATAATAAACCCTCAAAAAAATGTTCACTATTACTGTATTTTATCCCACTGATGTCCACTGCACCCTAAGTGGTGCTTTCCTATATACTTGTAATCATGTACATCATTTGTGGAATTGTTTAACATTTGGATTTATCTGTATTTACATCAGGAAGGAGTTTCAGCATTAGAGTTAACAAACCTGAGAATCAATTCTAGCTGCTTCATGTACAGGTAGTGAAACTTTAAGTGGACAGTTGTAAATTCCTTGGCTTCAGTTTCCTCATCTTTAAGATGGAATAAGACCTACATTGCTGGGTTGTAATAAAGGTTAAGTGAAATAATCTGTGCAAAGCACCAGACACAAAATGATGTTTCATAAACAGCAACAATCTTATAGGAACTAAAGAGAGAGGAGACAAGTGTTCTACTGATCACTTACTGGTATATATTAAAATGGAAATTCAGGTGAAGAAAGAATATTTCTAATTGATACCAGTTCACCAGCAGACAAAAAATCCCTGATGAATTGATTCTAGGTTGTCATTCCCAGTGACTTGAGATAACCTTGTGTGTTAATTAGAAAATATTTTAATACTTGAAAAAACAGGCATTTGTGTATTTCAGCAGCATAGAAAAGAAGCCCTACTTGGTACGATTTGCCATAATGATATATTTATCAAAAGCAGTTCACTTTATCTGCTGCAAAATACTCTTTGATGTCATTAACCTACAGAAATAATTATAGGCAACACTTTGCTAGCTGTCACAAGGGCCAAGATTGCTGGTCTGGGTTTTCCACTGACCTCTGCTGTTGAAGCCATTTGACACAACGCACACCAAATCGCCGTGTGGATGACAGGCTCTTGGTGCTCCAGCCAGGCGTCAGGGCTGTGCCTCTGAGGTGGGAGAGCCAAGTCCAGGACAGTGGTCCACTAGAGACCTCTCCGCTACACGTAATATCAAATGGCGAAAATCTCCCTGAGATCTCCATCTTAATGCCAAGACCCAGATCCACTCAACGACCAGCAAGCTACAGTGCTGGACACCCTATGCCAACCAACTAGCAAGACTGGAACACAACCCCATCCATTAGAAGAGATGCTGCCTAAGATCATAATAAGGCCACAGACAACCCAAAACACACCACCAGATGTGGACATGCCCACCAGAAAGACAAGGTCCAGCCTTATCCACCAGAACACAGGCACTAGTCCCCTCCACCAGGAAGCCTACACAACCCACTGAACAAACCTTACCCACTGGGGGCAGACACCAAAAACAACGGGAAATACGAACCTGCAGCCTGCAAAAAGAAGACCCCAAACACAGTAAGTTAAGCAAAATGAGAAGACAGAGAAACATACAGCAGAAGAAGGACCAAAACAAAAACCCACCAGACCTAACAAATGAAGAAGAAATAGGCAGTCTACCTGAAAAAGAATTTAGAATAATGATAGTAAAGATGATCCAAAATCTTGGAAATAAAATGGAGAAAATACAAGAAACATTTAACAAGGACCTAGAAGAACTAAAGAGCAAACAAACAGTGATGAACAACACAATAAATGAAATTAAAAATTCTCTAGAAGGGATCAATAGCAGAATAACTGAGGCAGAAGAATGGATAAGTGACCTGGAAGATAAAATACTGGAAATAACTACTGCAGAGCAGAATAAAGAAACAAGAATGAAAAGAACTGAGGACAGTCTCAGAGACTTCTGGGACAACATTAAACGCACCAACACTCGAATTATAGGGGTCCCAGAAGAAGAAGGGAAAAAGAAAGGGACTGAGAAAATATTTGAAGAGATTATAGTTGAAAACTTCCCTAACATGGAAAAGGATGTAGTCAATCAAGTCCAGGAAGCACAGAGAGTCCCATACAGGATAAATCCAAGGAGAAACATGCCAAGACACATATTAATCAAACTATCAAAAACAAAATACAAAGAAAAAATATTAAAAGCAGTAAGGGAAAAACAACAAATAACACTCAAGGGAATCCCCATAAGGTAAACAGCTGATCTTTCAGCAGAAACTCTGTAAACCAGAAGGGACTGGCAGGACATGTTTAAAGTGATGAAGGAGAAAAACCTACAACCAAGATTACTCTACCCAGCAAGGATCTCATTCAGATTTGACAGAGAAATTAAAACCTTTACACACAAGCAAAAGCTAAGAGAATTCAGCACCACCAAACCGGCTTTAAAACAAATGCTAAAGGAACTTCTCTAGGCAGGAAACACAAGAGAAGGAAAACCTACAATAACAAACCCAAAACAATTAAGAAAATGGTAATAGGAACATACATATCGATAATTACCTTAAATGTAAATGGATTAAATGCTCCAACTAAAAGACACAGACTGGCTGAATGGATCCATAAACAAGACCTTATATATGCTGTCTATAAGAAACCCACTTGAGACCTAGAGACACATACAGACTGAAAGTGAGGGGATGGAGAAAAATATTCCATGCAAATGGAAATCAAAAGAAAGCTCGAGTAGCAATTCTCATATCAGACAAAATAGACTTTAAAACAAAGACTATTACAAGAGACAAAGAAGGACACTCCATAATGATCAAGGGATCAATCCAAGAAGAAGATATAACAATTGTAAATATTTATGCACCCAACATAGGAGCACCTCAGTACATAAGGCAAATACTAACAGCCATAAAAGGGGAAATAGACAGTAACACAATCATCGTAGGGGACTTTAACACCCCACTTTCACCAATGGACAGATCATCCAAAATGAAAATAAATAAGGAAACACAAGCTTTAAATGATACATTAAACAAGATGGACTTAATTGATATTTATAGGACATTCCATCCAAAAAAAACAGAATACACATTCTTCTCAAGTGCTCACAGAACATTCTCCAGGATAGATCATATCTTGGGTCACAAATCAAGCCTTGGTAAATTTAAGAAAACTGAAATCATATCAAGTATCTTTTCTGACCACAGCGCTATAAGACTAGATATCAATTACAGGGGAAAATCTGTAAAAAATACAAACACATGGAGGCTAAACAATACACTACTTAATAACCAACCGATCAGTGAAGAAATCAAAGAGGAAATCAAAAAATACCTAGAAACAAATGACAATGAAAACACGACGACCCCAAATTTACGGGATGCAGCAAAAGCAGTTCTAAGAGGGAAGTTTATAGCAATACAATCCTACCACAAGAAACAAGAAACATCTCAAATAAACAACCTAACCTTACACCTAAAGCAATTAGACAAAGAAGAACAAAAAAACCCAAAGTTAGCAGAAGGAAAGAAATCATAAAGATCAGATCAGAAATAAATGAAAAAGAAATGAAGGAAACAATAGCAAAAATCAATGAAACTAAAAGCTGGTTCTTTGAGAAGATAACCAAAATTGATAAACCATTAGCCAGACTTATCAACAAAAAAAGGGAGAAGACTCAAGTCAATAGAATTAGAAATGAAAAAGGAGAAGTAACAACTGACACTGCAGAAATACAAAGGATCATGAGAGATTACTACAGGCAACTATATGCCAATAAAATGGACAACCTGGAAGAAATGGACAAATTCTTACAAATGCACAACCTTCCAACACTGAACCAGGAAGAAATAGAAAATATGAACAGACCAATCACAAGCACTGAAATTGAAACTGTGATTAAAAATCTTCCAACAAACAAAAGCCCAGGACCAGATGGCTTCACAGGCGAATTCTATCAAATATTTAGAGAAGAGCTAACATCTATCATCCTTCTCAAACTCTTCCAAAATATAGCAGAGAGAGGAACACTCCCAAACTCATTCTACGAGGCCACCATCACCCTGATACCAAAACCAGACAAAGATGTCACAGAGAAAGAAAACTACAGGCCAATATCACTGATGAACATAGATGCAAAAATCCTCAACAAAATACTAGCAAACAGAATCCAATAGCAGATTAAAAGGATCATACACCATGATCAAGTGGGGTTTATCTCAGGAATGCAAGGATTCTTCAATATATGCAAATCAATCAATGTGATACACCATGTTAAAAAATTGAAGGAGAAATACCATATGATCATCTCAATAGATGCAGAGAAAGCTTTCAACAAAATTCAACACCCATTTATATAAAAACCCTCCAGAAAGTAGGCATAGAGGGAACTTACCTCAACATAATAAAGACCATATATGA
Organism: Balaenoptera ricei; assembly: GCF_028023285.1. Lineage (NCBI taxonomy): Eukaryota > Metazoa > Chordata > Mammalia > Artiodactyla > Balaenopteridae > Balaenoptera > Balaenoptera ricei. The sequence goes on along the minus strand of NC_082651.1, from coordinate 73,869,751 downwards.
CAAACCCACAGCCAACATCGTCCTCAATGGTGAAAAACTGAAACCATTTCCACTAAGATAAGGAACAAGACAAGTTTTCCCACACTCACCACTATTACTCAACATAGTTTGGAAGTTTTAGCCACAGCAATCAGAGATGAAAAAGAAATAAAAGGAATCCAAATGGAAAAGAAGAAGTAAAGCTGTCACTGTTTGTAGATGACATGATACTATACATAGAGAATCCTAAAGATGCTACCAGAAAACTACTAGAGCGAATCAATGAATTTGGTAAAGTAGCAAGATACAAAATTAATGCACAGAAATCTCTTGCATTCCTATACACTAATGATGAATAATCTGAAAGTGAAATTAAGAAAACACTCCCATTTACCACTGCAACAAAAAGAATAAAAATATCTAGGAATAAACCTACCTGAGGAGACAGAAGACCTGTATGCAGAAAATTATAAGATACTGATGAAAGAAATTAAAGATGATACAGACATATGGAGAGATATACCATGTTCTTGGATTGGAAGAATCAACATTGTGAAAATGACTATATTACCCAAAGCAATCTACAGATTCAATTCAATCCCTATCAAACTACCACTGGCATTTTTCACAGAACTATAACAAAAATTTTCACAATTTGTAGGGAAACACAAAAGACCCCTATTACCCAAAGCAATCTTGAGAAAGAAAAACGGAGCTGGAGGAATCAGGCTCCCTGACTTAAGACTATACTACAAAGCTACAGTAATCAAGACAGTATGGTACTGGCACAAAAACAAAAATATGGATCAATGGAACAGGATCGAAAGCCCAGAGATAAACCCACGCACATATGGTCACCTTATCTTTGATAAAGGAGGCAAGAATATACAATGGAGAAAAGACAGCCTCTTCAGTAAGTGGTGCTGGGAAAACTGGACAGCTACATGTAAAAGAATGAAATTAGAACACTCCCTAACACCATACACACAAATAAACTCAAAATGGATTCGAGACCTAAATGTAAGACCGGACACTATAAAACTCTTAGAGGAAAACATAGGAAGAACACTCTTTGACATAAATCACAGCAAGACCCGTTTTGACCTACCTCCTAGAGAAATGGAAATAAAAACAAAAATAAACAAATGGGACCTAATGAAACTTCAAAGCTTTTGCACAGCAAAGGAAACCATAAACAAGAGGAAAAGACAACCCTCAGAATGGGAGAAAATATTTGCAAATGAAGCAACTGACAAAGGATTAATCTCCAAAATTTACAAGTAGCTCATGCAGGTCAATAACAAAAAAACAAACAACCTAATCCAAAAATGGGCAAAAGACCTAAATAGACATTTCTCCAAAGAAGATATACAGATTGCCAACAAACACATGAAAGAATGTTCAACATCATTAATCATTAGAGAAATGCAAATCAAAACTACAATGAGATATCATCTCACACCTGTCAGAATAGCCATCATCCAAAAATCTACAAACAATAGATGCTGGAGAGGGTGTGGAGAAAAGGGAACCCTCTTGCACTGTTGGTGGGAATGTAAATTGATACAGCCACTATGGAGAACAGTATGGATGCTCCTTAAAAAAAAAAGAACAGAACTACCATATGACCCAGCAATCCCATTACTGGGCACATACCCTGAGAAAACCATAATTCAACAAGAGTCATGTAGCACAATGTTCATTGCAGCTCTGTTTACAATAGCCAGGACATGGAAGCAACCTAAGTGTCCATCAACAGATGAATGGATAAAGAAGAAGCGGCACATATATACAATGGAATATTACTCAGCCATAAAAAAGAAATGAAATTGAGTTATTTGTAGTGAGGTGGATGGACCTAGAGTCTGTCATACAGAGTGAAATAAGTCAGAAAGAGAAAAACAAATACCGTATGCTAACACATATATATGGAATCTAAAAAAGAAAAAAAAAATGGTCATGAAGAACCTAGAGGCAAGACGGGAATAAAGACACAGACCTACTAGAGAATGGACTTGAGGATACAGGGAGGGGGAAGGGTAAGCTGGGACAAAGTGAGAGAGTGGCATGGACATATATACACTACCAAACGTAAAATAGATAGCTAGTGGGAAGCAGCCGCACAGCACAGGGAGATCAGCTTGGTGCTTTGTGACCATCTAGAGGGGTGGGAAGGAGGGAGACGCAAGAGGGAAGAGATATGGGGACATATGTATATGTATAACTGATTCACTTTGTTATAAAGCAGAAACTAACACACCATTGTAAAGCAATTATATTCCAATAAAGATGTTAAAAAATTAAAAAACAAAAAATGGAAAAAAAAAGAAATAATTATAGGAAAGTAATACAAGACTATCCAAAGTGTAAGGTAACAAAGGGCTTTCCTTCACTCCTGAAGACTACATCAATTAATGCAGCAAACGTCAGTCCTCCGGCATCTAGGAAGTAAGTAATCAGAGAGCACCTGACACAAAGGCATTCAAAAATTCTTCTCATCATTTACATTAATCACATTAATATTGATGCATAGAAAGAAGACACAGGGCAATTATTTAATAATGCAACTTTTCTGCAAATCTACAAAATCCATAGATCTAAAAATCTAAGTGATATTATAAACATAATCAATGTGTTCCTTGTTGACTCTGAAGGAGATAGTTTGGGTTTAAGAAGAAAAATATTGTACTTGGATTCAGGCCACCCAATTTCAAAACTCCAGTCTGCCACTTAGAGCTGAATGAACACTGCAGCTCACCAGTCTTCCCAGGTCTCAATTTCCTCCCCATAGAATGAGAATGCAATGACCTCAGCATGTTGTGAAGATTACATGAGAAAAAGTATATTCATTACTGGGTCAAAATAGAAGCTACAATTAGTTGAATATTAGTTCAATGAATTATTAATGAATCAAAGATTACTTTTAACAAAATAATAATAATTACAATAGTTAACATTGTTTATTTACTATGTACCAGCTGCTGTACTAAACATTTTAAATTAATTATTTCATTTTTTTCTTACCATATGATCTAGCAATCCCACTTCTGGGTATATATTCAAAGGAATTAAAATCAGGATCTCAGAGAAATATCTGCACTTCCATGTTCACTGCAAAACTATTTCACACTAACCAGGATATGGAAACAACCTAAATGTTCATCAACAAATGCATGGATAAATAAAATATGGCATAAATATACAATAGAATATTATTCAGCCTTTAAAAAGAAGGAAATTCTGCCATATGCAACAACCTGGGTGAACCTGGAGGACATTATGCTAAGTGAAATAAACCAGTCACAGAAGACATATACTGCATGATTCCACTTAAATGAGGTATCTAAAATAGTCAAACTCATAGAAACAGAGAGTAGAATGGTGGTTGCCAGAGGCTATGGGGAGAGAGAAAAGGGGAATCTCTGTTCAATGGGTATAACATTTCACACATACAAGATGAATAAGTTCTAGAGATTCTTTGTACGGCATAGCATCTAAAGTCAACAATACCGTATTGTGCACTTAAAAGTTTGTTAAAAAGGTAGATCTCATGCTAAGCGTTCTTAACACAACAAAAAGAAAAAAATAAAAAGACCTATGAGGAAAGTTTTATTATTATCCCTTTTCTCATTTGAGAACTAGGTTTAGAGAGGTTAAGTAAACAGTCTAAGTTTACATAGAATATAAGTGCCCAAACCAGGGTAAGACAAGTTTTTCTCACACCAAAGCCTGTATGTCTCCAAATGAACAGCAGAACACTTTATTCAAATAAAATATGTGTAGAGAGCCCAGATACATATAACAGATAAAAACTGAGCCACCTGGATTTGATCAGGGACTGAGAACTTTACCCTCATGGTGGCCTTAGAAACACCTCACAGGAACCCTAGGACTCAACAAAACACAGCATGAAAGTCTTTGCTACAATGATCACATCTTCTTCACATTTATGATTGTGACAGTTTGCAACCCACTGAAAGGTCTATGACAAGTAATAATTTGTCATGTTCTAAGGTATTAATTTGAATCTTGCATTGCAAAACTGTCAGGAACAAGTCATTTAGCTGGTAAGTGAGCTTTTTAGAAGCATGAGAATATGTTCAGGTTATACATGATTTATGATACACATATGATCTGGGAGAAAGCCAGGTACCTGGGCAAACATTTCCATGCTCATGAATCAGGGGACACCTGAAGAATTGGGACATACTATTGGCAAAATATCTAGATTCTACAGTACCTGATTACTGCAAACTGACAAAGTATGTCTTTGATTTTACTGTAAGGAATGTCACATTACGCAGCATGGTACTCCTTAACATTTCCTAGGGTTGCCAGATTTACCAAATAAAAATACAAAATACCCAGTTTAATTGGAATTTCAGATAAACAACGAATGCCTTTCTTTTTATAAATATGTTCCAGATATTTCATGGCTCAATACTAAAAAAGTATTCGTTGTCAGTTCCTTAAAATATTTTTTATTTTATATGCTTACTTAGGCAGCCAGATTATTAATAGTTGATAATAACATAGTCCATACACACAGACTTTTTGAATAAATTGGTTCAGGCAAATGGCAAGACAAGATAAAACATAAATTATAAATTATACATAAGTGAAGAATAAAATATAATAATTAAGAATAAAATTGTGCAGACAGATTAGCACATGACACACAGTTGAGAAAATAATTGGTGTCCCAGAAGATAGATGTTAAGAAATTATCCACAAAGAGTTGGGAAATATGAAAGAGGAGTTAAAAGACCTAAGGGGCAGATGAAAATGTTCTATGCTTATTTAATCAGAGTTCCAGAAGGATAGAACATAAATAATAATAAAGAAGCAATATTTGAAGGCATAATAGCTGATAATTTTTCAGAGCTGATGGGAGATATCAATAATTAGATGGAACAACTCACATACTCACAAGAAGGGTAAATGGAAAGAATTCATACCAGTGTTATATCAGACATATAGTACTGAAACTACAGAACACCCAAGACATTATCATACCATCTTGGAATATATTATAGTAAAAAAAATGTAAATTTTGATTTGAGTCACAGGTGAATTCTAGGACTTAGAAAAATAAAACTTCCGAAGAAGGGAAAATTATAATTTTGTGGCTAGAAAACCAAAAATTGAAAATATTTACCAAACTGGAATATTGCTAATTTTTTTTAAGCATCACTCCAATCACAAAGAACATAATTGAAAAGAAAAGGGTAAGATATTTAAAAGGAAAACATATCAGTGAAGATTAAGAACTCCTTCATGAACTCAGAGTTTAAAACATGTAGTTTTATATAAATGAGCAGACACCTGGCCCTTTAGAAAGGCTGATTTCTTTACAAAGATTTATTTTTTTGTTAGACTTGAGTGAGTTTCTCATATCCCAACGGTAAAATAATTTCTAATTATCCCCATAATCAACATGAAAACATTGAAAAGCTTGCTGATTTTTCACCTAGTTTTGAAAGAAGGACTGGAAAAGCATGGGTTCTTGAAGAATATTACTTGCTCCACAACTAAATATATTTTTATTCTTTGTGGCATGTAGCTTTGAGATTGCTTTTGTTTTCCTTTTTTTCCCTAAAACCAAAAGCATTCTCATATTTCCTTTTTTTGCATATAAGTACTTTGTTTCTTATCACCACACGACTCTGTCTTTAAAGCTTAGAAATAATACGGTTTTGAGGTAAATTTTCCTACAAAGTGAAGGCAGGTACAGAGATGGAATAATGAGGATGGGAGTATGTTTACATCAACAGGCATTTACTCAGCTTCAGTTATGTGAAAGGTTCAGTGTTAAACACAGGAAGGCAGACAAAAATATACAACCCCCATAAATCAATCCTGCAATAGCTGAGCCATTGGTAAATTTACTTCACTGGTTTACATTTTTGGATCCTACCTTCACCTCTGATGGAAAACGATTATGTGCAACATTCACATGAAATTCTTTTCTGTACTGTGTAAAAGTGCTATCAGTGACATTGTCTGTTTCATTGCTCCATGTTCCTTTTGGGGACCCCCATATAAAACATCTTCCAGAATTTAGTATCAAGAAATATTAAGTGCCTAAATGTCCAACAATAGGGAAATGTGTAAGTAAATTATGGCATTTTCACATGACAGAGTATCATACAGGCATTAAAATGATAACTTTGAAGACTATAGAAATAGGGAAAATGTTTATGACGTAAGTGAATAAATCAATACAAAATGACACTTACACTGTGATTGCAGATATATAAAATATATATTCAAACAGGATAAGAAAGAACATTCAAAGGTAATTTAAGAGTGGAATTATAGGTGCCTTTTTCCCCTCTTTCAAAATACAGGCTTAGAGTGGTGCAAAATATATATATACATATATATTGGTGGAAAACTTTGTCTTCATGAAGTTTGGTGTTTATTTCTTGTGATTCTCTTTTTACCTTGGGAGCAAGGAAGCTCAGAGCTGCATGTCATATTCAAAAACTAGTATTATATTAGCACTTATGGCTGATACATTTTTTCTTTTTTGAAGCTTTGACTATATTCCATTTTATTTCCTTTTTAGGGCTGAAAATGAAAAAAAATAAACACATTCGACATCCTTATCTTCAAATAGCTTGTAATATGCTTAGATATACATTTTATGTAGTTAGAGATGCTAAGAAATGCACTATGATTTGATTGAGGTCATGTTCTACTTGGAAGAACACCACTGAGGAGGGGGTACTCCCTTCAGTGCATCGTATCAGGGACTACACGATGTTGATAAACATTACTGGAGATCACTTGGCTAAGGTGGTTTTTCCAGATTTCTCCACTCTAAAGTTACTAGTTTTCCCTTTTAAATAATAAATATTTAGAGGAAAGTTTCGAATTTCATCCGGGAGAAGCCCTGAGGTTGTGAACCAACATACGTTCTTAGTCAACAGGTATGGTCAGAGGAGGAGAGAAGATGGCGGAAGAGTAAGACGCGGAGATCACCTTCCTTCCCACAGATACAGTAGAAATACATCTACACGTGGAACTGCTCCTACAGAACACCCACTGAACGCTGGCAGAAAACGTCAGACCTCCCAAAAGGCAAGAAACTCCCCCCGTACTTGGGTAGGGCAAAAGAAAAAAGAAATAACAGAGACAAAAGAATAGGGACGGCACCTGCACCAGTGGGAGGGAGCTGTGAAGGAGGAAAGATTTCCACGCACTAGGAGCCCCTTCGCGGGCAGAGACTGCGGGTGGCAGAGGGGGGAAGCTTCGGAGCCACGGAGGAGAGCGCAGCCACAGGGGTGCGGAGGGCAAAGCGGAGAGATTCCCGCACTTCCCGCACGGAGGCTCGGCGCTGACCAGCACTCACCAGCCCGAGAGGCTTGTCTGCTCAGCCGCCGGGGCGGGCGGGGCTGGAAGCTGAGGCTCTGGGCTTCGGTCGCAGGGAGAGGACTGGGGTTGGCGGCGTGAACACAGCCTGAAGGGGTTAGTGCACCACAGCTAGCCGGGAAGGAGTCCGGGAAAAAGTCTGCAGCTGCCGAAGAGGCAAGAGACTTTTTCTTGCCTCTTTGTTTCGCGGCGCGCAAGGAGAGGGGATTCAGAGCGCAGCCTAAACGAACTCCAGAAACTGGCGCGAGCCGCGGCTATCAGCGCGGACCCCAGAGACGGGCGTGAGACGCTGGGGCTGCTGCTGCCGCCTCCAAGAAGCCTGTGTGCGAGCACAGGTCACTCTCCACACCGCCCCTCCCGGGAGCCCGTGCAGCCCGCCACTGCCAGAGTCCCGTGATCCAGGGACAACATCCCCCGGGAGAACGCACTGCGCCCTCAGGCTGCTGCAACGTCACGCCGGCCTCTGACGCCGCAGGCTCGCCCCGCCTCCTCTGTACCCCTCCCTCCCCGCGGCCTGGGTGAGCCAGAGTCCCCGAAGCAGCTGCTCCTTTAACCCCGTCCTGTCTGGGCGGGGAACAGACGCCCTCAGGAGACCTACACGCAGAGGCGGGTCCAAATCCAAAGCTGATCCCCAGGAGCTGTGCGAACAGAGAAGAGGAGGGGAAATCTGTCCCAGTAGCCTCAGAAGAAGCGGATTAAAACTCCACAAACAACTTGATGTGCCTGCATCTGTTGAATACCTGAATAGACAACGAATCATCCCAAATTCAGGAGGTGGACTTTGGGAGCAGGATATATTAATTTTTCCCCTTTTCCTTTTTTTTTGTGAGTGTATATGTATATGCTTCTGGGGGAGATTTTGTCTGTATAGCTTTGCTTTACAATAGCTTTATTTTACTTCACTATATTATAGCTTCTTTCTTTCTTTTCTTTCTTTCTTTCTTTCTTTCCTTCCTTCCTTCCTCCTTCCTTCCTTCCTTCCTTCCTTCCTTCCTTTCTTTCTTTCTTTCTATTTTTTCTCCCTTTTACTCTGAGCCGTGTGGACGAAAGGCTCTTGGTGCTTCAGCCAGGCATCAGGGCCGTACCTCGGAGGTGGGAGAGCCAACTTCAGGACACTGGTCCACAAGAGACCTCCCAGCTCCACGTAATACCAAACGGCAAAAATCTCTCAGAGATCTCCATCTCAACATCAAGACCCAGCATCACTCAATGACCAGCAAGCTACAGTGCTGAACACCCTATGCCAAACAACTAGCAAGACAGGAACACAGCCTCATCCATTAGCAGAGAGGCTGCCTAAAATCATAATAAGGCCACAGACACCCCAAAATACACCACCAGACGTGGACGTGCCCACCAGAAAGACAAGATCCAGCCTCATCCACCAGAGCTCAGGCACTAGTTCCCTCCACCAGGAAGCCTACACAACCCACTGAACCAACCTTAGCCACTGGGGACAGATACCAAAAACAACGGGAACTACAAACCTGCAACCTGTGATAAGGAGACACCAAACACAGTAAGATAAGCAAAATGAGACGACAGAAAAACACACAGCAGATGAAGGAGCAGGGTCAAAACACACTAGACTTAACAAATGAAGAGGAAATAGGTAGTCTACCTGAAAAGGAATTCAGAATAATGATAGTAAGGATGATCCAAAATCTTGGAAATAGAATAGACAAAATGCAAGAAGCATTTAACAAGGACGTAGAAGAACTAAAGAGGAATCAAGCAATGATGAAAAACACAATAAATGAAATTAAAAATACTCTAGATGGGATCAATAGCAGAATAACTGAGGCAGAAGAAAGGATAAGTGACCTGGAAGATAAAATGGTGGAAATAACTACTGCAGAGCAGGATAAAGAAAAAAGAATGAAAAGAACTGAGGACAGTCTCAGAGACCTCTGGGACAGCATTAAACGCACCAACATTCGAATTATAGGGGTCCCAGAAGAAGAAGAGAAAAAGAAAGGGATTGAGAAAATATTTGAAGAGATTATAGTTGAAAACTTCCCTAATATGGGAAAGGAAATAGTTAATCAAGTCCAGGAAGCACAGAGAGTCCCATACAGGATAAACCCAAGGAGAAACACGCCAAGACACATATTAATCAAACTGTCAAAAATTAAATATAAGGAAAACATATTAAAGGCAGCAAGGGAAAAAAAACAAATAACACACAAGGGAATCCCCATAAGGTTAACATCTGATCTTTCAGCAGAAACTCTGCAAGCCAGAAGGGAGTGGCAGGATATACTTAAAGTGATGAAGGAGAAGAACCTACAACCAAGATTACTCTACCCAGCAAGGATCTCATTCAAATGTGATGGAGAAATTAAAACCTTTACAGACAAGCAAAAGCTGAGAGAGTTTAGCACTACCAAACCAGCTTTACAACAAATGCTAAAGGAACTTCTCTAGGCAAGAAACACAAGGGAAGGAAAACACCTACAATAACAAACCCAAAACATTTAAGAAAATGGGAATAGGAACATACATATCGATAATTACCTTGAATGTAAATGGATTAAATGCTCCCACCAAAAGACACAGGCTGGCTGAATGGATACAAAAACAAGACCCATATATATGCTGTCTACAAGAGACCCACTTCAGACCTAGAGACACATACAGACTGAAAGTGAGGGGATGGAAAAAGATATTCCATGCAAATGGAAATCAAAAGAAAGCTGGAGTAGCAATTCTCATATCAGACAAAATAGACTTTAAAATAAAGACTATCACAAGAGACAAAGAAGGACACTATATAATGATCAAGGGATCGATCCAAGAGGAAGGTATAACAATTGTAAATATTTATGCACCCAACATAGGAGCACCTCAATACATAAGGCAAGTACTAACAGCCATAAAAGGGGAAATCGACAGCAACACAATCATAGTAGGGGACTTTAACACCCCACTTTCACCAATGGACAGATCATCCAAAATGAAAATAAATAAGGAAACACAAGCTTTAAATGATACATTAAACAAGATGGACTTAATTGATATTTATAGGACATTCCACCCAAAAACAACAGAATACACATTTTTCTCAAGTGCTCATGGAACATTCTCCAGGATAGATCATATCTTGGGTCACAAATCAAACCTTGGTAAATTTAAGAAAATTGAAATCGTATCAAGTATCTTTTCCGACCACAACGCTATGAGACTAGATATCAATTACAGGAAAAGATCTGTAAAAAATACAAACACATGGAGGCTACACAATACATTACTTAATAATGAAGTGATTACTGAAGAAATCAAAGGGGAAATCAAAAAATACCTAGAAATAAATGACAATGGAGATACGACGACCCAAAACCTATGGGACGCAGCAAAAGCAGTGCTAAGAGGGAAGTTTATAGCAATACAAGCCTACCTCAAGAAACAGGAAACATCTCGAATAAACAACCTAACCTTGCACCTAAAGCAATTAGAGAAAGAAGAACAAAAAAACCCCAAAGCCAGCAGAAGGAAAGAAATTATAAAGATCAGGTCAGAAATAAATGAAAAAGAAATGAAGGAAACAATAGCAAAAATCAGTGAAACTAAAAGCTGGTTCTTTGAGAAGATAAACAAAATTGATAAACCATTAGCCAGACTCATCAAGAGAAAAAGGGAGAAGACTCAGATCAATAGAATTAGAAATGAAAAAGGAGAAATAACCACTGACACTGCAGAAATACAAAAGATCATGAGAGATTACTACAAGCAACTCTATGCCAATAAAATGGACAACCTGGAAGAAATGGACAGATTCTTAGAAATGCACAAACTGCCGAGACTGAACCAGGAAGAAATAGAAAATATGAACAGACCAATCACAAGCACTGAAATTGAAACTGTGATTAAAAACCTTCCAACAAACAAAAGCCCAGGACCAGATGGCTTCACAGGCGAATTCTATCAAACATTTAGAGAAGAGCTAACACCTATCCTTCTCAAACTCTTCCAAAATATTGCAGAGGGAGGAACACTCCCAAACTCATTCTACGAGGCCACCATCACCCTGATACCAAAACCAGACAAAGATGTCACAAAGAAAGAAAACTACAGGCCAATATCACTGATGAACATAGATGCAAAAATCCTCAACAAAATACTCGCAAACAGAATCCAACAGCACATTAAAAGGATCATACACCATGATCAAGTGGGGTTTATCCCAGGAATGCAAGGATTCTTCAATATACGCAAATCAATCAATGTGATACACCATATTAACAAATTGAAGGAGAAAAACCATATGATCATCTCAATAGATGCAGAGAAAGCTTTCGACAAAATTCAACACCCATTTATGATAAAAGCCCTGCAGAAAGTAGGCATAGAGGGAACTTTCCTCAACATAATAAAGGCCATATATGACAAACCCACAGCCAACATTGTCCTCAATGGTGAAAAACTGAAACCATTTCCACTAAGATCAGGAACAAGACAAGGTTGCCCACTCTCACCACTATTATTCAACATAGTTTTGGAAGTGTTAGCCACAGCAATCAGAGAAGACAAAGAAATAAAAGGAATCCAAATCGGAAAAGAAGAAGTAAAGCTGTCACTATTTGCAGATGACATGATACTATACATAGAGAATCCTAAAGAGGCTACCAGAAAACTCCTAGAGCTAATCAATGAATTTGGTAAAGTAGCAGGATACAAAATTAATGCACAGAAATCGCTTGCATTTCTATACACTAATGACGAAAAATCTGAAAGGGAAATTAAGAAAACACTCCCGTTTACCATTGCAACAAAAAGAATAAGATATCTAGGAATAAACCTACCTAAGGAGACAAAAGACCTGTATGCAGAAAATTATAAGACACTGATGAAAGAAATTAAAGATGATACAAATAGATGGAGAGATATACCATGTTCCTGGATTGGAAGAATCAACATTGTGAAAATGAGTATACTACCCAAAGCAATCTACAGATTCAATGCAATCCCTATCAAACTACCACTGGCATTTTTCACAGAACTAGAACAAAAAATTTCACAACTTGTATGGAAACACAAAAGACCCCGAATAGCCAAAGCAATCTTGAGAACGAAAAATGGAGCTGGGGGAATCAGGCTCCCTGACTTCAGACTATATTACAAAGCTTCAGTAATCAAGACAGTTTGGTACTGGCACAAAAACAGAAATATAGATCAATGGAACAGGATAGAAAGCCCAGAGATAAACCCACACACATATGGTCACCTTATCTTTGATAAAGGAGGCAAGCATATACAGTGGAGAAAAGACAGCCTCTTCAATAAGTGGTGCTGGGAAAATTGGACAGGTACATGTAAAAGTATGAAATTAGAACACTCCCTGACACCATGCACAAAAATAAACTCAAAATGGATTAAAGACCTAAGTGTAAGGCCAGACACTAGCAAACTCTTAGAGGAAAACATAGGCAGAACACTCTATGACATACATCACAGCAAGATTCTTTTTGACCCAGCTCCCAGAGAAATGGAAATAAGAACACAAATAAACAAATGGGACCTAATGAAACTTAAAAGCTTTTGCACAGCAAAGGAAACCATAAACAAGACCAAAAGACAACCCTTAGAATGGGAGAAAATATTTGCAAATGAAGCAACTGACAAAGGATTAATCTCCAAGATTTACAAGCAGCTCATGCAGCTCAATAACAAAAAAACGAACAACCCAATCCAAAAATGGGCAGAAGACCTAAATAGACATTTCTCCAAAGAAGATATACAGATGGCCTACAGACACATGAAAGAATGCTCAACATCATTAATCATTAGAGAAATGCAAATCAAAACTACAATGAGATATCATCTCACACCGGTCAGAATGGCCATCATCAAAAAATCTAGAAACAATAAATGCTGGAGAGGGTGTGGAGGAAAGGGAACACTCTTGCACTGTTGGTGGGAATGTAAATTGATACAGCCACTATGGAGAACAGTATGGAGGTTCCTTAAAAAACTACAAATAGAACTACCATACGACCCAGCAATCCCACTACTGGGCATATACCCTGAGAAAACCATAGGTCAAAAAGTGTCATGTACCACAATGTTCATTGCAGCTCTATTTACAATAGCCAGGACATGGAAGCAACCTAAATGTCCATCGACAGATGAATGGATAAAGAAGATGTGGCACATATATACAATGGAATATTACTCAGCCGTAAAAAGAAATGAAATGGAGGTATTTGTAATGAGGTGGATGGAGTTAGAGTCTGTCATACAGAGTGAAGTAAGTCAGAAAGAGAAAAACAAATACAGTATGCTAACACATATATACGGAATCTAAGGAAAAAAAAAAAAAAAAAAAGGCCATGAAGAACCTAGTGGCAAGACGGGAATAAAGACACAGACCTACTAGAGAATGGACTTGAGGATATGGGGAGGGGGTGGGGTGAGATGTGACAGGGTAAGAGAGTGTCATGGACATATATACACTACCAAATGTAAAATAGATAGCTAGTGGGAAGCAGCCGCATAGCACAGGGAGATCAGCTCGGTGCTTTGTGACCACCTAGAGGTGTGGGATGGGGAGGGTGGGAGGGAGGGAGATGCAAGAGGGAAGAGAAATGGGAACATATTGTATATGTATAACTGATTCACTTTGTTATAAAGCAGAAGCTAACACACTATTGTAAGGCAATTATACTTCAATAAAGATGTTTAAAAAAAAAAAAAAATATTTAGAGGAAGACATACTTTGAGATGTTATAAATATTCTGTTTCTCCTCAAACTTTCATTCACTGATTTTTTGCACCCATCAGTGGAACTTGACTGTAGCAATTTTTATTGTGATTTTTATTGTATTCTAATGGTGACTTTTCTACTTCCCTCATTTCTTCAACATTTATTATTTGGAATTGTTCTAAAAGGACAATTTATCACTCTTCCCTTTATATATTTATTCAGTTATTTATTTGTATCAGTATAGACTCATGGATATTTACTTCATTCTCTGGGTTATAATCCAATACTATCATTATTTATTTCATTGCTCAAATTATTACAAATTTGGCCAAAAGGAGCTCTTTTGGCTCTTGTGCCCTTCTGAAATGAAACTAATTATTTTTTTTCACTTCTTTGCTTTTTGACACCTCAAAATGCTCCATGATCATCCTGTATTTTCCTTGCTTCAGTCCCGAAATGGACCACTTTTCTAAGGAACCTTGACTTCTTTTATTGAAGAATGGTATTTAAAAACCAGTATCTGAACATTAGCATTAAGTACACTGTTACTGGGGTGTCATGGCTTCTAGTTACTCTCAGCAAACTAAGCTTCTCAGGGATATGGTCATCTCAGTGCTTCTGCTCCTCCCCTGGCGTAGTTACGGGCCCAACATATCTCTTATTTCTGCCCCTCCCCTAATGGCATAGTGTTTTTACCTAGTTCCCTTCCCCCAGCTGCAATGGGTTCTCACTAGTGTACTATAAACAACTCTGTTTTTTGCCCTTCCCCATACAGATTAAAGTTTTCATTCCCTAGTAAAATTTGGTGAGAGGGGTCCAGGTTGAATCCTGGGGCCATTCTTCAGCAGCTCCTGTTTACCCCACCATATTAGGACACTTTCTTAGGATTCTCTCCAACCTTTTCTGCAAGTGCTTAGTAGGTTTGTGGAGAAAAGATTGCGGGTTCATCCGATTTCTGCGGCCCCTAGGGGCTTCACATTCTCTCACAGTGTGAACTTGGCCTCTACCAATCCTCTATTTCCCTAGTGGAACTCTTCTAACCAGTGTCCACTTGTGTCTATACCAGGTAAGTGCCCATGTCTTGTCTCTCCCTGTCGTGGCCTCTCTCTCCTTATATGTTGAGCCAGGTGACCGATTCTTTAACAGGTTCAAAAAAGTCACGGACTTAAAATTTGTGTAGTTTTTGTTTTTCATTGTAAGAATGTGAGAGATGCTCTTTCTAGCTCTTTACATTTCTGAGTGGGAACTAGAAGAGTTTTATTTGTGAAATCAGCCCTGGCTTACTTATCCAATCTTATCTCAATACAACTGATCTCTCATTTTTTAGACATTTAACACATATTACTTCATAATATATGTTATCTCCTTTTTAATGTCTGAAATACTCCCCATCTGAATTGTCAGCTTTGTAGAAGTTAAAAGTTTTCATGGATTAATGGAAAGAGCATGAACTTTAGAGACAGCAAAAAACAAACTAAAATCCTACTTCTATGACCTATGTGGCCATGAACAAAATAGTACGTGAGCCTCAGTTTCCTCTTCCATAAAATGTAGACAATACTCAACTAAAATACTGACTGAGAATTAAATGAGATGGTGTGCATAAGCCCGTGAAATATGTAAGCTTTCAGAAGATGTTGGTTTTTCCCATTTTCTCCTCTTTGATCTGAGTATCTCACAGAATCTCTAGATAAGCAATGAATATGGAGCAGCAACAAAACTTAATATATTCAGTTGAAGTGTTCCAGTCTTGTTTCCTTTTAATTCTCACAATACACTACAAACCAACTTTTAGTGCTCCGATACAAACCAGAATAAATTCACCAGCAAACACTATGAAAAACCATAAAGCTCAGAAAACAACCATGCCCTTTTTTCCTCCTAGAAAAACATAATATCTTAATGAAGGACCAAGGAACTTAAAATTCTGGCTGGTAGGATATTCCTTTTGAGGAGGAACTAGGACAAGTTAACAACTTCTTTCATCAAGTTTGAGAAATGAAAGTGTTGGCCTAATTATGTCTAACCTGTGGGTTAGGGCATAGAAGGGCTCAGTTAAAGTGAAGACGTTTTCCAGAAGAAATGTCAACTTTAATTCATGAACATCTTAGCAAAAATTCTAAAGAGATTAACCTAGTTCTGAGACACTACAACAAACACATAGAGGTATGCTTTTGGAGGAAAATAGTAGTCCAAAGCCAGCACATAGGGGAAATAGCTCATCAAGAACTGGGCTCCTGAGGAAGGTGAGGTTGAAAGGGAAGAGATCCCTGGAGAAAGGGAACAAAGGGACTTGGCAAGCAAACACACAATGCCCACTCCACAAATCCACTCCACAATGTTGCAGAGAACAAGCATAGAGAATGCCCTCCTGAAAGCTGTTGCTGAGAATCTCCAATAATTCAAGTTCTAAGGGAAGTATCTTAGTCTATCTGGGTGCTATATAAAAAACATCAGAGACATGGTAGTTTATAAACAACAGAAATTTATTGTTCATGGTTCTGGAGGTTGGAAGTCCAAGATCAGGGGGTACCAGCAATGGTTGGGTAGGGATCCTCCCCCGGGTCACACACTCTCATTGTGTCCTCAGATGGCAGAAGGGGTTAGGGATCTCTCTGGAGTCTCTTTTATAAGGCACTACTCCCATTCATGAGGGTTTCACTTAAGCACCTCCCAAAGGCCCCATCTGCTAATACCATCACCTTTGGGGGTTAGGATTTCAACATGAATTTTGGTGGTATACAAACATTCAGGCCATAGCAGAAAGGGAAAAATTTTTTTTTTAGTTATATTTGCTGACTGCAAAGCAAAAACTACACTCATGTAGGACAGGATAGAACCAGTTGAGAATAGGTTTGTCTGTTTTAATTTGGATCATAGACTTATGATTTATAAATGCCACACAAATGGTTTGGGAGAATGACTGAGTCCACAGTGCAGAAGGAGGGGCATGAAATGTTGAGTGTTCACTTATTAAAAGTGTGATTGCACATAACCAGCACCTACGCTGAGGTTCTCATATCAATTTCTAATCTTCCTTCACTACATAATTGGAGGAAACCTCTTAGCCCAGAAAGCTAAGAGAAGATGTCTTTGTTCTGGTCTCTTCCACCTAGGTTTATTTTCTTCTTGCCTTTATTGTTCCAATTCTCTTCCCAAGGTCCCATCATTTCCATGGTTTTATTCCATAACAGCTGGGACTGAAAAGGTTTTTATGTTTCCATCATGGCACATGAAAAATTCTCAGTCTTTCTTCATTCACTTATTTTCAGGTCTAAGATACAATTAACAATAATGCTAAGTGGAATGGCTCCCTTCAATAGAATCTTTAAAATTCATGCTTCCAATTACTTGAGAACACAGGAATGGCAGCTTTTTCTATGTGCCTAGTCCTACAGCTTTCTCTCTCTGATCTTGGCATTCTGAATTCTAGCCAGCTGTTTCAGAGTTAGTGATCAGCAATATGTCCACCATATCATTTATTTTAGTCAGAGGAGTAACTCTCTGATTCAAGTGTGAACTGAAAATAGATTCCTTGTGGGAAAGAACCAATAGACAGCTATCAAACATTACTAAACATACTCCTGAATATAGTGGGATTCAAGAGTTTACCATCTCATAACCACATAAAGATAGGGCTTGAAAAAAATTAAATTGCCACCCTTCCCATGAGGCAAGAGACTCTGTGGAAACCTTCACCAATCTTCAGACACCCCAACAATTAGGTAGGACTTAGTTACTCCATAGTTCAGGGAGAAATAGTTTCTTTGCCACAGTGAGATGCTAGGAAAAATACATTTTGGTTAAATCCTCTATAACAGTGCTTCTCCAATTGCAGGTTAAAAACCCAATCATTAGTGAGTTCTGAAATCATTTTAGTGGTTTGTAACCAGCATTTTCTTTTTTAAATAGAGTGGAATGGAAGAGAAAAAGAGAAGAGAGGAAAGGAAAGGAGACAATGCACATGTATGGGTAGCTATTACTTCATGAACATTTTACTTCAGTTATAAAGAATAGCCAAGCACGTCCCTCTTTTATTCAGTAAGCATACTTTAAGCAACTTCTCTAGACAGTTTAACGCACATACAGATACAGCCTAGGTCTGAGTTCTGTATTCATTCATATTTCACAAGGCAATATTTCCTGCTTTCCTCCTGCCTGTAAATACCTTTCCTATGAATACTGTGGGTCCCAAAGTTCAGCAAGGTCTGATTATATCACATGGCCAGATCCAAATTCAAAGTCAAGTTTTCCAAATCTATCCATGGCAGCTAAATATCTTGAGCCATTGTCTCAGCTCAGGGCTGGCATGTATTGAATGGAAAAAGAAAAAGCAAACAAAACAGAGAAGTTAGTTAAAAAGAAATGCCAACTACTTATACTATCACACAATGAAAATTCACCATCTCTGTTGAACAACATTTTGGGTTCTTTTTCAAAGCAGGAGAAAACTCTAAAGGAAGCAAGATGAAAAAGTGAATACAAATTACTTGGAGTTGGGCAAAGAGTGTAAATAGACTGACAAAAACAGCCAAGCACTGTCAGTGACACGAACTACAGAGATCCCTGGAGGGGCCTGGCTCTCAGTCAGGGATAATTAACATCCATGGGCCCCTGCGAGCTCCACCTCATGCTGGCTGCCTTACAGACCCACCCAACACAGAGTGCAGTCTTTCCATTCATCCAACAAAACCAGAGCAGACAGCAATCTCTGTCCAAGGATCAGCGACCCCTGAAATTGGGTCATGTCATCTCCCTATTTGAAGCCCTCAGTGTCTCTCTAATGCTCTGAGAGGGGGAAAAAAATCCAAATTCCTTAACGTGGTCTACAGGCTCAACTTATAATGACCCTGAAATAGCTTTTCAGCCTTGCCTCCTTCTACTTCCTTCTAACATCTATGATCAACTCCAACGAACTTCTTTTCCAGGAGTTCTCTTAAGAGCAGGCCTTTGCACATGCTATGCATTCTACCTGAACCACATTTCCTTCCCACTTCATCTGCCAATTCCTATTCATCCTTCAGTTCTTAACTCACGGGTCACTTCCTCTGTGAAACCTTCATTGCCCTGTTCCCTCCCCAGCCTGTGATGCTTGCCCCTTCTCTGGGTCCCCATGGAACCCTGTACTTCCCAATCATAATGCTTTTCAAACTAAAGCCTAGTCATCTGTACTCTGTCCTATGCCCACAGCCCCACAGCCCATAGGGTACAGACACCATGACAGCAACTAAGTCTCTCTAGTTCACAGTGCTTCCTTCTTGATCTTCAGTTCGCATTCATCCCCAGCACCTGATTCAGTGACAGGCAATAAAAAACATTTTATGATCTTTGTTGCCACCATAGCTGTGTTCTCAATGTGTCTTGAACTCTATGTCTCCTCTGGGGCTTGTTTCCCACTCACTACAGGTATAACTTCTTTTTTGCATAAATGTTCTCATCTGTGAAATGAGGGTTAGGGTTGGGAATTATATAAAATAATGAATGGAAAACCCCCAGTGCAGTTCCTGGCACCTAGGCATTTAATTTATGGTAATTATTTTACCCCTGACTCTGTTCTCTCATGCCTGTGTAGTGACACCTGTCTCACCTAATTGCAACCGCTCCCTTGCCCATCCCCTTCACCTGTCTGTGGAGAACACCTGGGCACTGAGAGCTAAAGGCTCCAATTGATGCAATTTCCCCTTTATTATCCCTACAGACTGGGGTAAAATTCTGAGAGCCAAGTTTAGCTAGGATCTTTGGAAACCACTCCCCAAAATACCGTATGGATCGCTGGATTTTCAATACCTTCAGCCTCCTTACTGAGTCCCTTCCTGGAGCTGCTGATAACATTTTGGCCAGAAGCTGCTGTAGGTAGAAAAATCTCCCTACTGGCCAACTCACTGGGGCTAACTGTCCCAGACAGACACCTTCAGTGAACACCTATTGTGATGCCCAAGACCTTCTGCAGAGGACTCTGTTGTGGGTTCTGGCCCCCAACCTGTCACATAGTATCTGGTGACTTTGGGCAAATCCCTTGACATCTCTCCACCTCAGTTTCTTCATCAGTAAAATGAGAAAGATTGAATAGATCATGTCCATTATTTGCAGCTAATATATTATTTGATTCTATGATTCTGTGTTTAGGGTATACAGTTTACCCTTGAACAACCTGAGGAATAGGGACAGCAACCCTCCACACAGTAAAAAATGTCTGTATAATTTATAGTCAGCCCTTCATATACATGGTTCTATGGATTCAACCAATGGCAGATCATGCAGTACTGTAGTATTTACTATTGAAAAAAAATCCTTGTGTAAGTGGACCAGCACAGTTCAAACCTGTGTTTCCAGGGTCAACTGTATTTCAGTCTGGATCACAAAAGGTAACAGATGGCATGTTCAAAGTGGATAGTTAAGGAGAACTTAATAAAAGGACTGTTTACAAAGGTGTGGGCAGGATATAGAGAAACCACAAAGGATAATGTAGAGCAACCCCAAGACTGGTAACAACAGAAAACCACAACCATCCATGAAGTTTCCAGAATCCAGAGAGAAAGATGTGTGGAGAGGACCACTTAACAGGAGTATTGGCCTTTGCAGAGGAGATAACACAGGGAGGGACCTAAAAGAATATTCACTCTGCCCCACTCCATCTCCCACTGATGCCTTTCATGGACCAACCAACTGGAATCCAGAGGACAAGGGAGCTCACTGATGCAACTCTTACAGGTCAGCCTCACTGACCACAAAGCAGGGTGTAGAAGGATAGAGAGGGAATCCAAAGGGGCAAACAGAAAATGTCCAGCCCGCATGATGCTGATGACATTTAGATAGAACCTGAAATCAGAGAGCCTTTTTGTACACGATGAATCATAGCTATGCAGACAGAAACATTTTTATTGTCTAACAGAGTTTTGCTGGTCCCTTGACATTCTGGTTAGTGTAAATCATCTGCAGTCCTTTAAAGAAATGGCACTGTTACCACCAGCTCTATCAAACATTAAGACCAAAGCCACAGGTTAGTGAAATCTGAAAAAAGTTTTATGCTACTGGACACCGTTTCTGGAAAATAACTTATGGCAACATAAAATATTTAATGTCACCTAATAACCTATGTGCCTTATTTTAAAAATACTTTTGATTAGATGATCTACAGAGTATCCTTTTGAGAGCAGTCTAAATTATTATTATCCAATTCTTATGTAGATTTATAATTAACAACTATGATCTGACCATGAATATGACTTTGCCATCTGGTATCTTTACCCTGAATTTGATCATGAATAATACATAGCCATCTGACAGTTGAATCCAATCCATTATGCGGCCATACATGATGCAGATTCATCCATAGTGTGCTAATCTGCATTCTCCATCATTTTCCTCTAATTCCTCCCCAAAGCTTTTTCATTGAGTTGCAGGCACCCAGGGAACAATCTACCTACACACCAGGCCATATGGGATGCACTACATATTCTCCAGTGTCCTGGGCCTGATCCTAATTGTCACCAGCCAAGCCAAAATGTGTCACTCCAAACATGGGCAGGGGCGCTGTTGGGCATTCATAAGGTGCTTAATGGGGCTTTCAGTACGGTGTTGCTGATAGTGTGTGTTTTAATTAGACTTCTAAGTGCACGTTTATTTTTCCCACTAGACCAGTCTTACATGCAGGTGAAAGAGACAGCCGTGCGACTGTAGGTGTCAGACAGTAGCTGGTGAGCATGATCACCTTAAAAGAAGTGAAGTGTGAGCATTTAAAATTATACTCCAAATAAAATGTCACCCACCTGACCTCATCACCTGGCCTTCTCCTGCTTATACCTGCATTTCATCTCCTGCAAATTGGTACTTGTCTCTTTCTTCTTCTTTAGCTACACCCTTCTGGATTGGTGGAGACTGCTGAAATCCTACTTCACATGCCATTCAATTTCATATGTTTATGGTACACAGTGCTCATCAAAATGAAAAACATTTCTTGGCCTAATTTGGCTAGCAGGCCATGAGGTTATAAATTTTGTTTTATGTGGTTACTGAGATATTTCTCTCCATCAATCTTGACCCTGGGGCACTCTTAGTAAGTGGAGCCCAGAACACTTGCAATTCACAGCCATGATCCATTCCCCTTAACAATTAGTTCTATACTCCCTATAAAATTCCAACTACTATGGTTGGAAGTAGAGAAGTTTGGAGGGTAATTTAGTGTTGGTAGAAATCTATGAGTTAAATTTTTAGGTGCTGACTTTGAAGTGACAGTAGGCCCATGACCTTTATATTTGAAAATAGCATCACCTGAACTTGAAAGTGACCACAATCTATATGCATAAATGTGATGGAAAAGTTCTAAATGGTGAACAACATACTGTGTGCTCATCAAAGATGGCCTTTGATTTTTTTTTTTTTTGACTGCAACTATGAGTAGCAGAACCTGTAGTTCCACTTTAATTGAACCTCCTTATTTCAGTATAGCCAGAGTCATTATAGAAAAGCCATTGCATTTGTTGCGAAGGCTGTGGTCCTATTCTATTTGCACGAATTCCCCTGCTCTGTGCTTATGACCACATCGTTCCTTCACAGCCAGCTGATGGGGAATGACCTGACTTGAAGCTATAGAGCAAGCAAACTACAAGTCAGCCAGTGACCCACAAATCCAAGTGGCCTAAGGGTTTGCCTATCAGGGAAGGAGCCATGCAACAAACTGATCAGATACCCAGTCTTGGGGAGTTTGAAAGGGAGATGTAGAGATATGGCAGTTAGTGATGCAGGAAGAATCTGAGAGAGGGCAGTAAACAGAAGCCAAGGGCAGGCAGAAGCCATAATGTCAGAAGAATGACACAAGCAGCTGAGCTGAGACAGTTTGATTCACCCCCTGGTGGATGATCAGAAACTGAGAATGGGCACATACTGCTTGATGAAGGGATAATATAGCCACAGTGCTGAGCTGCATGCATCCCGAATGACCTTGCAGCGTTAGAGGGGAGAGTGCTGGTTAAATCCCTGATTTACTATTTCTGTTCTCTAACCCCTAATAGTACTTGAGATTACAATCCTGTAAAAAGGCCTATTTAACCATGTCATTTCTGATATAAATTGCAAAAGTTAATCAACTTAAAAATAGAACAGTATCTATTTCTAAATCATTTAATTAAATCTTGTTAATGACCCAGAATGATACATCCCTATAATTCTTATATTTGTTTTGTTCTCACCATTTGGAATCTACTCTCTCTGCCCCCTACGTATGTAGTTAGTGCTTCTAAATGGGAGCACTATTAAACTTTTGAGAGGGACAATTCTTCATTGAGTAGGTCTCTGGTGTTCATCTCAAGGCAATGCCTAACGTGACCCTCCCACCTCCCCACTGTACCATTTAAAAATCAACCTACACCTTTCCAAATGTCCGCTAGGGGGTAGTACTGGTTGGTTAAAAGCGACTGAGCTAAGCCTTCCCATTCTTCAAGGGGCAGCTCAAATTCAACCTTCTCTTAATTCTTTGATTATTCCAGACTGTATTGATTTCTGTACCTTCTTTGAATCCCAACTGCACTTGAGTCAGTAACGCATATTGACTTCTTAATTGTGTTTTAATTGCTTCATGTTGGTTTCTCATCTCAGTTTGATCATAAAGTCTTTAAGAGCAGCAAAAAGTCTAAGAAGTTTTTTGTATCCCACACAGTGGGATACAAAAAACTAACATAGTGCTGAGTACCTAATGAATTCTGGCTGTCTCCTCACCATCTACTCTCTGGTGACCTCTTCAGCTATGTTTCCTACCACATCTCCACCCTCACTCCAGCCCTTTTCCCCCTAGCAATTAAAAGAAGCTAATCTTTAGAGCTCCCTGAACATACCCTATTGGTTCACCATTATGCCTCTATATATGCTATACTTTTTGCATAAATAATGTATACAAGTGCCCTCCTTGTAGGTGAAATCCTATCCAATCTTCAAGTTCCAGTGTCTCCGGTTAATTACTCCCTTCTCTGTAGTTTGTATGAACTTCTATTGATGTATCACTTCTCTGTTTACCTGTTTCTTGCTCTTAAAAGGGACAGGAAATGTGTCTAATTCATTTCCCTAACACTTAGCATGATTGGTATTCAGTAGAAGCTGAATAAATGTTGGTTGATTATACTTGGTTATACCATATTTTTAATATTTATAAGCATGAGCTGCACTGTGGGGAATGGAGAAGAATGTTAGTCATTAAATGGGAGCAGCCATTACCTTTTCCTGCACTGTAGCTTGTTTTTTGCCAAATAACTCTAAAGGAATAGACTATATGTGTCTCACTACTGTTCAGAGCTTGATTCCATCTTACATATATTAGACAGTTTCATTAAAGCACCTGAAACAGTCAACTTGGTTATGCCTTGTTTAATTTCTCTCATTTGGTGTGCTCCCTTTTACAGTTGTGCCAATGAAATACTCAAGACTCTACATCAGCTGTTATCAGCAAGAAATGAACTCAAGCTGAACAGTCGACTGGGAGGCAAAAGAAAATAACAGTCTGCATTTTATTAGAATAGATTGTTTTATTTCTATTTAACATTTGACTGAGAGAAGCTTCCTCCATTACTTACCTATGGTAAAGAACAATAATATTCATGTAAGTATAAAAAGCATTACGCAAATCGTTATCATCATCATATGGGAAACCCTGTCAGCTAATACACTCTCAAAGAAAGACGCATTTGTGGATATAAATGAATCAACAAGACTAATGGATTCAGAGCTGCCTTTAAAATATAGGCCTGGTAAGAGAATGTGGAGATCAGCTATGATTTCTATTCAGCTCCACTGATAACTGATGGAGTTCTGGTTGGTGAGAAGAAGGCAAAGAGTCTTATTCAATGCTAATGGACCAAAGACCCTAGTCCAACTAGGTGTTGCTAAGGCTTTCACCAGGAAGTGAAAGAGCTGTTGCCTCAGTGTCACTCTGTGAGACCTCTTCTTATCAGGGACCATCAGGTGGGTCAAAGTAGACACTAAGAGACTCACAGGGACACTAAGAGAACAAAGAAACCACAGTCTCAACATCAAGGAGAAATGGAATGAATAATGGAAAGGTGAAGAAGTTGAATTGCAGTCCATTTCCTTCTTTATATTTCTACTAGGTTTGTAGCAACTAAATGTATTGTTGAAAAGGTCTCCAACTTAATAAGACATTTTGTTATAGGATACCTGGAAATGGCTGCACAAATGTACGAAATGGACTGGTGATAGAAATCCATTAGAAGAGACAAGTCTGCCTTTGGCAGTGCTGTTTAATATAAACATTTCTATACTAACTACTTCTTATACATTGTATTTGTTTTATATTTGACCTTGGAGGTATGGGACAGGTAAAAGGTCCTCGGTCTCCTCTTTTGTAAAATGCAAATATTTCCCTTCCAAAGATGTAGTGTGAAATAGAAATAATAAATGTAATATACTACTAGGCACAGAGGAAGGGTACAGTCAATGGTCAACGTTATTATTATATAAGTTCGGGGTTGAAGCAACACAGAGTACCATGGTCTCACCAGATTAACATACCATTTAACTAAATACTTTGATCATGCAAAGAGTTACTAAAGGGAATAAAATAAACAATTTAAATCCTTTTTCCAAAGGACAAACCCTAAAATTACAGACAGAAAAGCCCATTTTACCTCAGGCTGACTCACTCAAGAACTGCAGCTCTTCAGAAATTCAGGGGCATAAATTACAATTCCCTGGTGCCCTGAGAAATATTTTATAATAAACCTTTGCCACTCAGCCGACTGCTTCTAGATATTCCTTCTCTCATCCTTCTCAGGGGCTTTCCCTCTCCTCTTCTCAGGGAGGAAAGCACCAGAGTATAATGGAAAGAGCTTGAGCTTTGCTATTAGATCGATGGAGGTTTCAATTCAGATTCTGCCAATTGTTGGCCGTGAAACTTTTACAGTTTAAGTAATTTATTGAGTCTCATTCTACTCATCTACAAGCCAGGAATAATGAAATTTACCTTCTAAGACTGTGGGCAGCATGTTGAGGAAGAAAGGGCAGGGTGTTTTTGTGTGTGCGTATGTATATGCTGTGTGTGTATGTTTTGTGTGTGTGTATGTTGTGTGTGTGTGTGTGTGTGTGGTGTGTGTGTACGTTGTGTGTATGTTGTGTGTGTGTGTGTGTGTGTGTGTAGTGTATGGGGGGATTGTAGATAATGGATTAGGAATTAACCAGAAAATTTAAGATTAATAGTCTTAGGATGTGTTACATAAATGTATTATTGTGTTATTACTGCATCTATGACTGAATTCTCCCCTCTCTTCACAAAAAAAGGTCCCAGGAATAACGTGGGACAAGAGTATTGGATTAAGAGTAATAAACCCTTCATTTTGAGGCAGGTACTGTTTATTCTGTCTGAAATATTTGGCTATTTGATTTGTCTCTGCACTTTATTTTCCTCTTCCAAGTGCATTGGTAAATTGAGATGATCTAAAATATCTTTTCTACTCTTGACATTCTGTCTCTTATCATTGTTAACTTTGCTTCCCCACTCCTGCTATCATCTCATTTTTTTAGTTTTATTTATTTTAGCTATCATAATTAATTTTATATTTACAGAAAATTTCAAAAATAATAGAGTTTCCATACACCCTTCACTAAGATTCCTCTATTGTTAACATTTTGCATACCCACAGTACATTTATCCAAACTAGGAAATTAAGATGGTATAATACTATTAACTAAACTATAGGTTTTATTCAGATTTTTCTAGCTTATTCACTAATGTCATTTTTGTTTTCCAGGATCCAATCCAGGATCACATATTACATTTAGTTATCCTATCTTCTTGATCTCTTCCATCTGTGACAATTTCTCATTCTCCCCTTATCTTACACAACTCTGACACTTTTGAGGAGTAATGGTCAGGTATTTTTGTAGAATGTCTCTCAGTTGAGGTTTGTCTGCTTTTTTCTCATGATTATATTGGGGTAATAGATGTGGGGTGAGGGGGAACACAACAGAGGTGAAGTGCCCTTCTCATTACATCATTTCAGGGGAACATGACATTACTGATGATGTTAACACCTTGATCACTTGGTTAAGGTGGTATCTGTCAGATTTCTCTGCTGAAAAGTTATGATTTTTTTTCCTTTAAATACTTTATTCCTTAGGAACAAGTTAATTAGCCCAGCCTACAGTGAAGAGAAGGGGAATAAAACTTCCCTTCCTGGACAAAGCTCTATTAAAGAATTTATAGTCACCCAATTTTAAGCTATTTGGGTGGAGCTCTCAGACAGGAAGCAGAAACCCTCCAAATGCCTAGAGGCAATATCCAAATACATTACCCTGGGTTCCTTAATCGTCTGCCATGACAAAATAAATGTTTGACTTCAATCACCCAACCTATAAATACTCTTGGTACTTGATCAAATCACAGCTATGCCATATGCCTACCAGTAACAATACAGGAACAATTATTTTGAGTAGTTGTGATAGTAGACCATGGTTTATACTTAAGAGCATGAATATCCCTTTATCTCAGCACCAACTTTACAAATGGAATAATCACCATACAAGAAAAAAGCAATGCTATATAATCATGTTGTTTAAGATAAGGATATGTCTCTGACTGTATGGAGTATGGGGAGACAGCTCTGTGTTCACAAAACCCTGCTTTATTTTTGGCTTTTCCTCCCTGATACATGGGGAGATCAAACTTTCCATTCCACTATAGTTAGATGAGACCGCAAATTCCAGACCTGGCCTCTTAAAAACCTCCTGTGTGCTCCATCCATGCTGTCTTTCCTCCTTTCTGCCAGCTGGAGTTAGGGGTTGCACTGGAAGCCTCTGAAGCCTTATGGGATGCAGCCGGCACTAGATAGATGGAATCTGGGTCACTAAATTGTTGCATGGACTACAGCCAGCCCCTACCAACCCCTGCTAGACTGTGAAATAAATGACAAATGAAATTCTGTTGTGTTAACCCACTGGGATTTGGGGCTTATTTGTTATAGCCATCAGGTTCTCCTGATCAACACAGACATGAAGTCCCCAGAGGGCAGGATTTATTTCCATTAAATTGTTTGTCTAGGGTCTAGCACAGTCTCACATGCAGATGGGAAACTGAATGCTTTTGAAGATGGAGAAGAAGAGAATGAAAAATGGCATGGAGCTACAGGGCGGAAGTTAATTTGCAAGAATAGTACAACTAAATGCACCTGGTTTCCTACAAAGTTGTCACAAAGATTACCTGCAAAAATAAAGGGGTGGGGTGATAAAATTCTACCAGAAATGGTTGCAGAAGCAATAGGCTTGAAAACAGCCCAGATTAAGTGAAAGTTCCCAAGAGGTTTCTGGTTCACAATTTTAAGCCAATATAAGAGCAATTATTCAAAGTATTCTGGAAACTAGACCACAGTGTACATTAGTAGCACAGAAATCCTTTTATCTCAGCACCAACTTTACTAATAGAAAGTTAGATGGGAAATAAAGCATAATCAAACTTAGTGAAAAATAAATAGGGGTACTTGATCAGGTTTCTATAGCTTTCTAAGAAATTGCCTCTCTGGTAATTGTAAAGGAATGAATTCCAGCATGTCTATCACTTATCAAGAATTGGTGCTTTTCCACTGCAATATATCCCCCAAAAGCCCCATTCTGCTATATTAACAATAGGACCTCAATTTTTATGATCAAACCTCAACATTTTATAACTCACTGAGTATATTCTTTTCCATACTTTCAGTGTATAGTGAGACTTATTTATGGAAAATCTATTTCTGTGAAGTTTCATGTGTGGACAACACAGAGATCCCTCCCAGCTTCCCTCTCCCCTTGTCTACTCAAGGGAGTCCCAAAGACACAAGCTTCCTGCTCTGGCCTTAAAAACTCATGGAGAATTTACTCAGCAAAGAAAATGGATTTGCCCATAACTTCTGGACCTACCAACTAAAATTCTCACATTTAGTAGCTCTGCATCTTACAACCACTGAGTGAGTAGTCTTTGGTGGGCCTGAGGAGAAATGTTACCATATTCACTATGGCAAGTTATGTAAGAAAGTCTGTGGCTTCTTGCCTTCTCTGGTCTGGCACCCAGGGGATGGGTAAGAAACGTTGAGCTTTACGGCCTAGAACATAGCTCACTGATTATCGAGAAGGGCTCATCTTCATCCACGTGTTTGTAGTCATTTTAAGGATGAAAAGGCAAAACACAGAGGATAGGTATAAATAAGGAAGGACTAACTCCTCCACAAGAGGTAATTTAATAATCAGTTCATTAATTTAGTAGCTGCCATACACAAATTTAGGGATGACTAACCTCACATGTGAACTCCCTCTGAGAATTAACATATTAACTTCGGTAAAATGAATTCAGGTTCACTGCAACAAGCTGGGAACAAATTTTAATAAATTAACCCACCTCATATCCCCCAATTCCTGACATTTAGGGCTGGGTTCTAATACCTGGATAGATAATAAAACTACCCAGACATGATTGGAATTCACCTCAAATTTTCTCTGAGGAAATCAGTCTTTTATCCTAGCTTTGCCTTTAACAGAGTAAGCGTGATGAAAATGCCCTCTTTGGAGTACTTTTTAACGGAATCTAATTATGCTGCCTACTTTGAGGATTCTGCTATTTTCTATTGGGTGTTTCTATTTTATTTTTTTCCTGGGTGTGAGGGATGTTACTCCTTAGTATTCCTCCTACAGAGCAAGTCCTCCTCAACCCCATCCCTCTCTTGTGTATATAAGAAATCATTAGCACAGCACTTCAGCTTTCTAGTGGGTTTAGTTTTGCCCAGGGATTAACCATTTGACTGTCAACATAGAGTGACTATATACTTTATCTTCCAAATTGGGACATTTGTTAAAGCACTCTTATTGATTACACCTTGACAGCCGGCATAAACCATAGCTATCTTGGACAAACTAGGACATATGATAACACTATTGGGAATTGAAAACAGAGCAACGTGCTCCTGTGTCTCAGATACTATAAAATCTCCCACAGGACATTCATTTCTCTCAGAGGACTGACAAAATAGGCCCATTGATGCTGCATCAGCTGGAGGCGATATAGTGGTTGAGCACAAGGGCTCTGGCCTTCCTCCACTTCCTGCTCCCCATCTTTGAATGATAACTTACCGTCTTGCAACTGTAGAACCAGACCACCTGGGCTCAAATCCCAGCACTTCCCTTTTAGAAACATGCACCTTTGCAAAGACCCTTCTGGGTCTCAGTTTCCTCATCTATAAAATGATGATAATATTTGAAAATGATTCATAAGTTTCTATAGAATAAAATGACTTAATAGTTATAATTATGAGAGGGTCTGGTACATCATAAGCACTCAATTATCTGTTGGCTGTTTTAATAATAACCCTTTTCCTTCATGAGAATATACCCCCAGGAGCTCCGCCTTCCAGCCTTGCCTACTTGTTAATACTTGGCCATCCTATTTGCGTGTCATACATCTTTCTATCTAAGCACCCTTGGCTGATGTGACTGGTTTTTTTTTATGCCCTGGTGATTGCCTAGGCATTTTTGTCCCCCCATTATTCTTTATATGCTGGTTCCTTTTCATTGTCAGTATTTTCATAAGGTTGCCTCCGGCCAAATGCATTGAGGACCCTTTTCACTATTCAGAGTCACTTCCATACAACAGAGTGTTAAAGAGCAGACAAAATGAATCTGCAACTTCACTTTTACTGACACATTGCTCTGTCTCCATATCTTCTTGGGAGTTTGATGTCAGGCATTGGTTTCTCTTCTATTACTGCCTGAAGGTTACAAAAGAATGCATCTTGAGAATCATCATTAGTATCTTCTGCTAGAATATGCACGGGTCTCTGTGACAATTTAATAAATCTTGTATGAAAACTGACATGGAGCCACCTTTTGTTAAAGAAATTGTAGGAAAAGGGTATTTACCAGGTCTCATAAGGAACATGACCTTCATTCTTCCTGTGTATTGTGTCCTTGGATAAGGCATCTCACCCCGTCTGAAAGCAGAAAAAAACCTGCCCTAATCTCTTAGCAGGTTTTAGTAACTGTGAAGTTGAAATTATTTATATGAACCTTTATTAGAGGAAGAAAAGAAACAAACATGTTGTGCTGTGCTCATAAGCATTTGGTGTATTTACATTAACTGATTAAGATAGTTAGACTTAATTTCAATATCTTATTCTTAACTTCACAGGAATGGGAGGGAGGATAGAGGAGAAAGATCCCCACATCCATAGACCACATCCTGTCCTTGTGACCATGGTTACCACCATCTTATTGTCATCAACACTAACAATTACTGAACATTTGTTCTGATTCTGACATTTCACATGTCTATTCTCATTTAATCATCAAAATCATACAATCAGAGAGGTTCTGTCAGTAGTGTCACAGTACAGGCCACAGTAGAAGGAAACAGAGGTGTATTAACGTTAAATGACTTTGCCAGTGTCAGTGAACTGGAGCATAAAACCATTAGGCTGGATCCAACACTCACCTTAACTGCTAGGTTATTATATCTGTGTCTTTCTGAGGGAAGGTATGAATTCATTGTGTCTGGGAAAAGTCCTCAAAGCACATGTTTACCAACAGTGAGTCAATAGAAACATTTTGAATTCATGGAGAGAGCACCATGTAAATATACACAAGGCTACGTCACCAAAGTGAGCTATTGGTGAGAATCCTACTATGATATATGTGCTCTGCAAGGCAGACATCTTGGAATTGGTAAGTTTAACCAGCTGGTAACCATCATCTCTCTTAAAGCTGTTTTATTCTTCTGTCCAGTGAAGCATATGCCAGAGTTCAAGACTAAGAATACTTCTTCACAAAAGTGGACCTTGCAGTTGTTTCTTTGATGAATGACTGCCATGTCAGAGAGACCACACTACCTGAGTGTTCTAGAGAGGGTCACTGCCCTTGTGCCTTAAATGTTTTATGATTGATTACATCTGTACTATAACCCTATTGAGGGAATTTTCTAAGGAGCAGATGGTATGTTCTGGAAGTTTCCATCTAAGAATAAGCATAAAAATAATTATAGTAATTAACATTTAAAGCACTTAATAGATCCTAAGTATTTTACATGTATTAATTTACTTAATTCTCATAATAACTATAAGAAATAGTGGCATTTTTAGTGCTTTCTTATAATTAAGGAAATTGAAAGGTAGTCAATCTTTCTAATTGATGGAGCCTGGATGTCTTAGGGGAAAAAAATCTCAGCAATAAACTCAGTGTCCTTGGTGCCAAGGACCAGGCAGGGCTAGGTCAGTACTGGAAATATGAACCAAGGCTGTACTAGCTGCCTTCTATTGAGCATTTACTATCCCCTGGCCTCATGCTAAACCCAATACTAACAGTATCTTATTTCATACCCACATCAATGCTTCCTGGTAGGCATTGTCATTCCTGTTTTACAGATAGGAAATCAATATTCACAGAGGTTATTTGCCTGTTGTCACACAATGATTACTGACACGATCAATGTTTGAACACAAGTTTTTTTTTTAATCTCTGTGTTTTAACCTCCATGACCTAGAGCAAATCCTTGTTTAGATAAAATTTTCCTCTGCCATTTGAACTTTATCCATTTTTCTTTAATCTTCTGAATATAATTCCTAATTTTTCAAAACTTATTGTTATGCTTAGTTTTCCCTCTCAGTGTTTAAACTGATCAACATCCATGTCTCCCAAACAAGGCAAAAACTTGAGCACACTTTTCCTTAAACACGCTTTGCTCTAGCCTTGGTGGTGTATCATCTAGAGTATTAATTCTTCGTCATTAAAATTATAAATTTTTTTAAATCATTGCTTCGTTAGACATTATAAACGTGATCTACTTCTTTGCAAATTTTTATTTCCCATTCTCATTTATCCCTCCATATTGATTTTTCCTTTTGCAGAGCACCTCTTGGGAGCATCTCAAAGATGATCTTTGAGTGGGAAACTGTTTAAACTTTGTAAGGCAAAGAATTTCTTTACTAAAATGGTAGTTTATCTGGATATAAAATTCTAAGCTCAAATTTCTTTGCCTTTAAAACTTTGAAGACATTATCCATTGCTGCTGTTAAGAACCCTGCCATCAGCCAGCACTTGCTCAGGTCTTTTCTTACTCTCTGGAATCTTTAAAATTATTCTTTCTGTCTTTATGTTCTTCAGTTAAACTATTAGCTGTCTGGCTATTGATTTTAGTTTTCTTATCTGTTCTGTTCAGCACTCCATTAGCCTTTTTATCCTGAGCTTTTATATCTTTCTTTAATTCTGGGAAATTTTTGTTCATATTTCCTCTTCTCTGTTGGTTCCTTTCTCACCTTCTGGGAATTCTCTTTTATAGATTTTGACACTTTTATTCCTGTGTTTCATGACTCTCAACATTTTTCATGGATTCCATCTCTTCCTGATGTCTTCTGGGAAAGTTCTGTGACACAACCTTTTGGTTCACTAGTTTGTACTTCAGCTGTACCCATTCTGTGATTCCAACTGTCTCACTAGTTGGTTGGGTTTTTTTTCAATCCCAACAGTTATGTTTTAATACCCCGAATTTTAAATTACTTCTTTTTCCTGCTCTGTGATTTCAAAAGCTTCCCTTATCCTTCTGTAAGAATATTTATTAAGACCATTTTAAAGTCATATTCTGTTTCATTAGCTCTGCTTCCTCTGGAAAGGCTTTTAATTTCCGTTCTCTTTCTCATTTGGAGCTTATGTTTCTCTAATATCTAATCTTTTTTCCCTGAGAGCACACTCTTTATTCCTTTAAGGGCAGTGGCCCCGGCCCCAGCCCTACTCTTCAGGGAGTGGAGAAAAATTCTACCTTGGGGCAGAAAAATTCTAGTGCTGCAGTCTATGCTCACCATTCCAGCCCCCCTACCTGAGTTCCCTGCTTGCTCCTAATCTTAGGGGACCTGTGCCCTGGGCACTGCTCTCAGTAGCAGTGGGGCAGTACCCTTGGCTATAATTGCCAAGTGGAGGAAGATTGGGGAGGAATGAAGGGCACACAGAAACTCCAGCTTGTCCACCCGTTCCCCTAGCCATTAGCTCTCCACCCCAGAAAACCACTGCCTGATCCCCATCCCCACAGGCTCCTGTTCACCTGGGCTGTGTGAGCAGGGGTGGTAAACTGCTGTGACCCACACATACTGAACTTCCAGTTTCAGACCCACCTGGAAAAAAATGTGGGGGAAAGAAAAGAGACAGAATTATAAAGTTTTCTCCCATCCATCCTTCTTTCTGTTTCCTGACTCTGCTCTCCCTCCAAAAACGAGACCAATCCCCTCTTCCCCTATAAGCAAATTTCAATTTTTTATCTGTTACTGAGACCCATCACTGTCTCTATGTCTCTATGGTCATGGCCATCTTCATGGATGATGGTCCTGTGTAACTGCACAGGACCCCATGTTCAGAAGGGTCTCCCACATGATTCAATGCTCTGCTGTCACCATCTTGAAATTCTGAATTCTTTTTAAACAAGAGGCCCAGCGTTTTCAGCTTGCACGGGGCCCCACAAACCATGTAGCCAGTGCTGCTTGTGCCATCTCCACATCTGGCTTCAACATTGGGGTCAGATCACCAAGTCGTCCCAAACTAAGAAAAGCCAGATTTCTAGGCAACTCATTCCCACAGTTCTCTGCACATGGTCTTGTCCTGACTATACCTTGAGATTTAATAAAATTTCAATAAATTACTTTCGATGGGGAAGAGTGATGGTTCAGACCAGCATCTCATGTCTGCTATGGTAACTACAAAGAAGCAGGGCCTGTATAAATCTGCTCAAAACTTCAGAGAAGCTGGAGAGTCTGAACGTTATGTAGATGGATTCTCACCTAGTAAATGTCCAGCACCCCCCTTTTTTACGCAGATCTGAATTTGGGAAACATAAACTTTGGTAGGAAAAACCTCATAGTTTGTTTTAACTTGAAAGATCTATAGATGCACGCAAAATCATGCACATGCCTCTAGAAACACGTTTTTCTTGGAATAAGGTCTATGGCTTCACAAGATTATCAAAGACATCCAGGAAAAGAAAAGGTTAAAAGTTACTACTAGATGGGTTCCGTGAGAGAGAGAGAATTCAGCTCCTTCTACACACACATACATACACATACAGCATAGCATATAAACGATTTCTCACTTGAGACTATACTCCCTCATTCTGAAGGTATGAATTACAAGTAATCACTAATTATTGATGAGGACTATTTGAGTTAAGAATATGCTTCATATTGTGTGATCTTAACGTCAATTTGAAAAAGGATCAGCAGACAAACAAATCCTGCTCAAAATGATCCAATCCCTATTAACCTTTTTTACCAGATTTACTTTCTGAATGCAAAATTCTAAATAATAATTTTTTTTTAATTTGCCCAATAGCATGGGGACAATGATAAAAATAACAATTTATTGTGCCAGTTTTCACTTATGCTAATTATACTCTGTTGGAGATGTCTATTACCAAACATTTCTTTAAAGTAAGGAAAGTACGTACACTTTTACTGTCACTGAATCCACTGTTGCACCTTGCAAATCAGCCTTCCCCACCCACCCAGCCCCAGCACAGTTCCACCTAAGCATCAGAAAGTCCCTACCACTTCAGTTAATTGCCTGCTTTCAACAAAGAGAAAAAATACAATGTGTGGCTCATATTTTTCTAGCCCACCTTGATAATTACCAGAATTGAAAGTTAGAGGTGTACAGTGATTGGCAATCTGATGCATTCATTCCCTAGCAATAGAGCCAATACAGAGCTTAGTAAAAGCTCAAAAGAAAGGAACAATAAACAATAGCTGACATTGATGGTGTGCTATTTTCCTGAAAATGTAAGTTCTTTACAGATACTCTCAAAACAACCCTACGCCTAAGAAGCTATCATCACCCCATTTGAGGAAACTGAGGCACAGAGAAAAAAAATTATTTGACCATAATCAAAAAACTAGTCAGTAGAGGAGCCGGGGACTTGACGCAGCAGATTGATTCTAGCAGTCAATACTGACAACCACTACGTGAATCAGAGCTCCTGGTGAGCATGACAACACCAGAGTTGCCACACATCTAGTTAATAGAATTCCAATGAATAGCAAATAAATTAGATCATGTAGTTAGTCTGTGTCAACTTATCATGGGAGAACATGGAGTCCTCTATAGGATTTTTTTTTTAATTTTATTTATTTTTGGCTGCGTTGGGTCTTCGTTGCTGCGCGAGGGCTTTCTCTAGTTGCGGCAAGTGGGGGCTACTCTTCGTTGTGGTGCGCAGGCTTCTCATTGCAGTGGCTTCTCCTGTTGTGCAGCACAGGCTCTAGGCATGCAGGCTTCAGTAGTTGTAGCACGCAGACTCAGTAGTTGTGGCTTGCGGGTTCTAGAGCTCAGGCTCAGTAATTGTGGCACACAGGCTTAGCTGCTCCGCAGCATGTGGGATCTTCCTGGACCAGGGCTCAAACTCGTGCCCCTGCGTTGGCAGGCGGATTCCTAACCACTGCGCCATCAGGGAAGCCCTTCTATAGGATTTTTGAAATAATGAAAATATCCTACAGAGCCCTGGGAGGTCTGCGAGGAGTTCAGGGAAAGGCAGGTTGAGGAAGAACAGATCTACTTCTTTCCACATGAGCAGGGCCCTCATCTCTGTGCCCCTGAGCTCAGAGGCAGAGTCCAACTCACAGCTGGGACTGAATAAACATTCACTGAATTGAACTAAATTAAGTATAACCTTGCACAAGTCAGGTTTCTAAACCTGAAAATGAAGAGGTGGATCTAGATTCGTAGTTTTCAACCCTGCCTGTACATGAGCATCACCCAGGGAGCTTGTCAAAAGCACTGATGTTCCAACTCCACCCTAGAGATTTTGGTCTGAAATAGGTTCCAAGCTTTGCTTCTCTCTCTCTCTCTCTCAATCTCTCTCTCTCTCTTGCTCTCTCTCTCTCTCTGTCTCTTTCGGTCTCTCTCTTTCTCCTTCTCACCTGCAATGATTCTAATGTAAAGCTGGAGTTGAAAACCATAGACCAGTGTTTCTCAAAAGTTTGCTGTCTGGACCAGCAGAATCAGTCTGTAACCAACTCAAGATCACACTGAAAATGGCCCTCCTCCATCTTACAGAGAGGTGCAGAGAGATGAGGAATACTTCACATATTTCCCCAGAACAATAGCCAGATTCATTAGCATATTTAATTTCTTATAAACCCTTTGACACAGACATTACAGTTGGTCCAAGTGCTACTGCCTGGTGGAAATCCCTGACCTAATTTCTCAAACCCCTTGCCATCTACTTCAACCAAATCCCCTGAGAGAAGGAGTTGATCAATCTGCTTAAACTGACTAGTTAAATGGCAGCTATTCTTTTTTCCCCTTCTTTACTTCCGGAGGCTTCTCTAGCAGCATCGCAACTGTCATCTCTAAAGACTCTTATGTAAGGAAAAATTAGAAAAGGGAGCTTCTAGTTGAAGTTAATGGAGAAAAGCTTAATTTCCTTTTCATCTGATTAGATACTCAGATTTGAAAATCTATAAATGTTTCCAGGTCTGCTGGCTCCAAAATACTTTTTAAAGGTCATTTACATAATCCTGTCAAGAATGCCATATGGGTAGTGGATCAAAGGCATAATCATTACTCCTGCGACTTTCATCCCGTCCTGAGATTAGCTTCCTTAGCATGTTTTGGGAGCTAATGGACACTTTCCTTTAAACCTAACACAGTGCTGGTAATGTTTTTCTCTGTGGATTTGGAATTTTAATTCAAGGATTATGCAACCACTTTTTAAGAAGCACTTTACTTTGAGGATAAAGTGCCTGTCTTAGGTTAAGCAGTTTCCTTTTCAGCTATTTTGCCAACAAGAAGAGATAAAGCTTTCAAGATCAAAAATGTGGGTATCTTCCATGTCACTGTGCCTTTCTGATGATACTGACTCAGATGGGATCCTCAGTCCCATTTCTGAACTAGTTCTTACGGAAGGTTTTAAATGTTTTTGAGAACAAACAAGTCTCTGGTGTCGTATTTGCATTTATGATATTTTTGCCCTTTGTGAAGAAAGAGAGAAACAGTCACCACAGTGGAGAGAAAAGAAGTATCTTTAAATCCATAAATGTATGTATAGATAAGAATGTGTTGCTGCGGAGCAACTAAGCCCATGCACCACAACTACTGAGCCTGCATGCCACAACTACTGAAGCCCGTGCACCTAGAGCCTGTGCTCCACAACAAGAGAAGCCACCGCAATGAGAAGCCCACGCACCACAACGAAGAGCAACCCCCGCTCGCCGCAACTAGAGAAAGCCCACGTGCAGCAACGAAGACCCAACGCAGCCATAAATAAATAAATAAATAAATTTATGAAAAAAAAAAAGAATGTGTCTGTGTGTATATTATGTGTCAGGGAGACAGTACAGCCTCACGATTGGAATCAGAGAAACCTGGGCACATGTTCAGGTTTTGTCACCTACCAGTTGTATGATTTTGGGTAGGTTATTTAACCCCTCATCAGTTTTGCTTCCTTGTCAGTAAAAATGATAGTAATAATAATAACTTCATGAACCGTCATCAGTATTAAATAAGTCATATAAAGTCCTTATTGTTGTGCTGCAATAAGTAATTTCTCAATCAGGTTTGTTAAAAGGATGGTAGTGGTGGTGGTTGTACCTGTGGGTTTTCTATGTCCCATAGTGGTACCATGTACCCCATGTACCACTATAAATCAGACTTCCCTTGATTTATTCATCTAATGATGGTGATACCTATTCACACTTATCTGGTGGTATGCTGATAAATAAATTTAACAACTGGCTCTTGGTCAGGGAGTGGAGTGGGGGGGGGAAACCCTGATTTGTAGCACTCCCTTGGTGTAAATACTACCCCCATGGCCAATTTCAATCTACCAACACAGAGTGATGTGACTGAACAATAAGCTGGGAAGAGATGCACAGGACTGGCTTTTGGGCACTGGCTCCAGCTCACGGCTGCAGTTATCAAACAGCTCTTGGAAACAGCGGCAAGGGATCACTCAGTGTGACACAGATTGCTGTCTCTCAGAAGAAGCTAAATGGTTCACAGGGATTGTGTCTATGTTTGCATTATACATGAAGTAGCTGAATAGAATATCTGACAACAATGGCTAAGGCTCACTTGGGAGTGTCTTGTTTGACAGAAGAACTGTATGATATTAGAGCAGGAAGGGAGCAAAGATATCATCCAGCCCCTGGTGCAATTCCTAATTTTGAAAAGGAAACTTGAACACCAAAGATTACGAAATTAGGCAATCACCCACCTTCCTCCTGCTGTTTTCTAATTAGTGCTAGGATTAGAAAGCACATCTCCTTGACTCCTGTCCTCATTCTGTTACTCCTGCCAGCAAAACTTATGCAGTCTCAGGCCATTCAGCAGTAAAACTCAATGACAGAGGCAGAATCTGTACTTACTTGCTGCAATTCATCTTTCTATTCACTTGAAAGAAACACAATGCAAAAATAATTTTTTTAATAAATCAAGATTTTTCCCAAATGCTCACATATTGACTTAGCTCCAAGACTGGCCTTGGCACTGTCCTATAGTTCAAGTAGACTTAAAGAGAAGCTCTAGGTATAAACAGAATGGAGTCCTCTTTAAAGATAAGCACACATAGAAGGGTCTTACAGGGAAGACCAAACTATGATAAGACTCCAATGTATTGATATTCTTTTTTAAAAATTAACTTGTTTTAATTCCACAAATATTACAGCATCTTTTTATGCCAGGCACCACTTTTCTAGATGCTACAGATACAGATGGATAGGTAAAGCTGTTGCCTTCATGAACTTGCTTTCTGGGTTTGGGTGGGTGTGGAGAGTGAGAAGAACAGAAAATGACTAACAATACATCTTACAGTTGCAGCAGCAAATAAATGCTCTAAAAAAGAAAGAGAGAGAATCAAATTAAGGAGAAAGCACTGGCAGGAGGTGGGAAGTCTGCTATTTGATATAGAGGTCAGAAAAAAAAAAACGGCCTTTCTGACGAAATGACCTTCTTGGAAAGATCTGAAAGAAATGAGGATCTGGGGGAAAAGCATCCCTGTGAGGGAAAAAGTTAAGCATGATGGCCCAAAACAAGTTTGTTGTGTTTGAGGAGCATGAGAGGGGCTGAGGAAAGGATAGTAAAAAATGAGAATCATGAAGGACTAGCATCGTCATGGAAATTTGTTTTCGATTTTCTTCTAATTATGATGGGAAGCCTTAAATGGTTTTAAGCAAAGAAAGTGACTTGATTAAATTTTTTAAAAGATCATTCTAGCCACTGTATGAATACCAGACTTTAAAGCTAAGGGTAGAAGCAGGAAGGTAATTTGACCAGCTACAGCAGAGGTCCAGTTGAGAAATGATGGTGTCTTGGACAGTTGTTGTGGAGATGGTGAAAAGTGGTTGAATTCAGGATAGATTTTGGAGTATTGTTAGCAGGGAAAGTGGTTGAATTCAGCATAGATTTTGGAGTACTGTTAGCAGGGCTTTCTGGCAAACCAGATGTGGGGTATTAGTGAAAAGGAGGACTCAAAGATGACTCCTTATTCTTAGGCCTGAGTCCCCTTAGTTTATCATGCCTCTATTAATTGGATGAGGAAAACTGAGGAAGGGGTAGTTTATAAGAGGGCAAAAGTGCAGAGTACTTTTTTGGACATGCTAAGTTTGCAATGACTACTAAATATCTAAAGAGAGACATAGATGTTGAACTAAGGGAGGAATTTGAGTCTAGAAATATTAATTGTAACATCATTAGCATTTAATTGACATTTAAAGCCAAAGGATTTGTGAGACAATTATATATAGAATACAGAGAAGAGGTCTGAGGAACAAGTCCTGGGACTCTCCAATGTTTAGAGGTCTGGAAAAGAGGAAGGTCCAGCAAAGAGCCTGACAGAGATTATCCAGGGAGGCAGAACAATCAGGATACTGTGTAACCTAGAAGCCAAGTGAAGAAAGGGTTTCCAGAAGAATGGAGTAATTACTGATGTGAAAGTCTGCTGGAATTTTAATAAGTAGAGAACTCCGAACTGACCAATGGATTTTAATAGATGGAGGTCACTGGTAAAAGTGCCAAGAACAGTTTTGGTGCAGGAGTGGGGAAGAAAGCCTGACTGAAATGAATTTAAGAGGAGATGTGACGATAAGAAGTGACGATAGCAAATATTGACCACTCTATTAAGGAAGTGAACTTTTTTTTAAAGATGGAAAGTATTTCAACATGTTTGTGTGTGATGTAAGTAATCCAGTAGAGGGTTTCATGTTGAGGAAAGATATAACCACAGGAGCAATACCCTTGAGTTGATGAGGGTACATGGATCCAGCATACCAGGTGGGACGTAGATAATAGCAGTAATAGTCCATCCACTGTGGCAGGAGGAAGACAGAACACATGTGGCAAAAATGTGGGTGGGTTGGAAAATGAGGTAAGGAAAAATGTTGAAGCTCTCTATCAATAGCTTCTATTTCTATAATTGAAATAAGATGCAAGATCATCAGCTAAGAGAGAATGAGTCAAGGAGTATGGGGGTTGGATAAGAGAGAATAACTCTGTGAGTATGGTGGTAACTGGATAACATAGGATGGAAGCAAGATCCTTGAAGGAGCATCTTGGGCAGAAGGTAGGGCATGGAAGTGCATTGTCCATGTCAATATTTTGTGTTATTGCCAAAAACTGATGACAGAATTAGTAGGAGAAAGAAGATATACCAGGTACTTACATCTTTGAGGAATTACAGAGAGTGTCTGGGAGGGGAACAGTTGGTTCCAACATGGAGGGTTAGTAGCAATGGTATAATCAAGGCAAGCATGCCAGAGACCCTGTGTCAGGGTGGTCACACTGTTTGCATAAAATAATGTAATAAAATGGCATGTAGTACACAAATACATACACATAAACACACATTACCCTCCACCCTTCCTATGCTCAGTATAATAACAGATTTAAGAGCTCTGGCTCTTCAGATGACTTTAAAAATAGTGAATTGTCAATAATCTGACCGCATATTTATGTGAAGAAAGTTGGGAGACAACATAAAAGTAAATTTTCCTTCATCCCTTTCTTATCCACTTATCTTTTACCTTTTCTCTTTTCTCCTTGACATTCTTTTCACCATGTATAAAACAGAACCACATTCTACACATCCTGGATCCCTAAGAACGAGATGACATATCCTCAGTTGAGTGCTGCTGCATCTTAGTTCAATTTCAGGTGGTTGGGAAATTCGGAAGCAGCAGTAGCAGGGCTGCTGCTGCTCCCAACACCAGCCTGCTCAAAATCCTAGCTGATCCTTCCCTGCAGAGGGCAGGGGCATGACGACAAGAAAGAACACATGAGAGCTGGATCCACGGCGCGGTAGCTGTCACCTGCAGGTCATGCCTGATTCGTAGATTGTGAAATCAATTAAGTGAGTCTTGATCAGCACTTTTTTTTTAAATAAAGGATTTTTAAAATAGAGTAGAAAATTATCAGGGTTCATTAACTGTAATGAGGGTAAAATTGGGCCAGAAACATGAGTTTATATGAAGATTATATATAAATGTATATGGTGGGGGGGGCTTCCCTGGTGGCACAGTGGTTAAGAATCTGCCTGCCAGTGCAGGGGACATGGGTTCGAGCCCTGGTCCAGGAAGATCCTACATGCCATGGAGAAACTAAGCCTGTGTGCCACAACTACTGAGCCTGTGCTCTAGAGCCCGTGAGCTCCAACTATTGAGCCCGCGTGCCACAACTACTGAAGCCCACACACCTAGAGCCCGTGCCCCGCAACAAGAGAAGCCACTGCAATGAGAAGCCCGCACACAGCAACGAAAAGTAGCCCCCGCTCACTGCATCTAGAGAAAGCCTGTGTGCAGCAACCAAGACCCAATGGAGCCAAAAATAAAATTAAATAATTAATTAATTAATTTTAAAAATATGTATATGGGTACACATCATGTAGAAATATGTATATTTATATACACACATATAACAAGTCATGATGTAAAATATATTATGGATCACAGTCAACAATGTTTGAAAGCAACTGCTCTAAGGACAGTTACTGAATTCTAAATTCTTTTTATAGGAAATAGATTCCAGAAACTGTACCTCCCCATCCTATCTCCCATGTCTCAGCCTGTATGCTCACCTGCCTACTGAATATCCCACTAACTCTTAAATTCAAGTTGCTCAAAACAACTAGCTATATGTTATATATGAAAATTGTTAAGAGAGTAAATCCTAAGAGTTCTCATCAGAAAAAAAAAGT
The DNA here is from genome assembly GCF_028023285.1 of Balaenoptera ricei. NCBI lineage: Eukaryota > Metazoa > Chordata > Mammalia > Artiodactyla > Balaenopteridae > Balaenoptera > Balaenoptera ricei. The sequence goes on along the minus strand of NC_082651.1, from coordinate 73,826,516 downwards.
TTCTATTTCTTTCATTTTTTATCTATATTTTTGTATGAGATGATGGATGTTCACTAAATTTACTGTGATAATCGCTTCATGATGTATGTAAGTCAAATCATTATGCTGTACACTTCAAACTTATACAGTGCTGTATGTCAATTACATCTCAATAAAACTGGAGGAGAAAAAAACAAATACAACCTTCACTCTGACCCAGAGTCTCTCCCGGACTTGACTATGTCTCTAAATTAATTCATCCATTCAATCAGATGCAAACCTTCAGAGGTAGCCAGTCAGCTGTCAGGTTATTTAGACTCTCCTCAAGTACATCTGTTTCTCTTTTACCCATGCTTCTAAATGCCACCATCCTCATCTGCCTCCAGTACCAATGTAACATCCTCACACAAGGTGCCCCAGTCTATCCCCTAAGTTGTGTAGTCCATATACCACAGTCAATTAAATTCTCTAGATCCCCATGTTGATGCCCTTGATCAAAAACATTTGTTAGGGGCTTCCCTCGTGGCACAGTGGTTGAGAATCTGCCTGCCAATGCAGGGGACACAGGTTCGAGCCCTGGTCTGGGAAGATCCCACATGTCGCGGAGCGACTAGGTCCGTGAGCCACAATTGCTGAGCCTGCGCGTCTGGAGCCTGTGCTCCACAACAAGAGAGGCCGCGATAGTGAGAGGCCCGCGCACCGCGATGAAGAGTGGCCCCCACTTGCCACAACTAGAGAAAGCCCTCGCACAGAAACGAAGACCCTACACAGCCATAAATAAATAAATAAATAAAACTGTTCAATCTCATCAAAAAAAAAAAAAACAAAACAAAACATTTGTTAGTCCCCCAAAACTTATCAAATAAAACCCAAACATACCTTCACAGGCTGTTGAATCGTTGATGCCTGAACTCAGAGAATTTGTCATATATCTTAAGACCCCTCTTTCCACCTAACAGGGTGATTATAGATAGTAGGCACATAATAAATGTTTGAAGAATGAATAACAAATAAAAAACATTGTTACTAAACCATCAGTGTATAAAATAAAAATAAAGTTCTCCTTATTAATCAGAATTTCTTCAAGTGATCCAAAACTGCAGATTTTCAAAAAGACTAAGAAAAGATCAGCTGAAATTATATGCTGAGCTACCTAAATAAATACCATCCTGTCAATGTAATATACATAGGAGCATGGCATTAAAAATGAATGAATGGATTAATTTGTATAAACAAATAAAATGACTTTTTGTCTGTGACATTAGCTAGCACTATATAGATTTTCATTAAATTATTTTTTTTTAAACATCTTTATTGAAGTATAATTGCCTTACAATAGTGTGTTAGCTTCTGCTTTATAACAAAGTGAATCAGTTATACATATACAATATGTTCCCATTTCTCTTCCCTCTTGCATCTCCCTCCCTCCCACCCTCCCCATCCCACACCTCTAGGTGGTCACAAAGCACCGAGCTGATCTCCCTGTGCTATGCGGCTGCTTCCCACTAGCTATCTATTTTACATTTGGTAGTGTATATATGTCCATGACACTCTCTTACCCTGTCACATCTCACCCCACCCCCTCCCCATATCCTCAAGTCCATTCTCTAGTAGGTCTGTGTCTTTATTCCCGTCTTGCCACTAGGTTCTTCATGGCCTTTTTTTTTTTTTTTTTTTCCTTAGATTCCGTATATATGTGTTAGCATACTGTATTTTTCTCTTTCTGACTTACTTCACTCTGTATGACAGACTCTAACTCCATCCACCTCATTACAAATACCTCCATTTCATTTCTTTTTATGGCTGAGTAATATTCCATTGTATATATGTGCCACATCTTCTTTATCCATTCGTCTGTCGATGGACATTTAGGTTGCTTCCAGGTCCTGGCTATTGTAAATAGAGCTGCAATGAACATTGTGGTACATGATACTTTTTGACCTATGGTTTTCTCAGGGTATATGCCCAGTAGTGGGATTGCTGGGTCGTATGGTAGTTCTATTTGTAGTTTTTTAAGGAACCTCCATACTTCATTAAATTATTTAACTTAAACCATGGTCAGTTCTAAAAAGGGTACAAAAGCAGGGGTTTTAAATATGTAAGCTAGACTGCTTGAAACAGTTGGTTCAAGACTTTCCTTCTATATTTCTCATGTATGTGTCCAAACTGTGAGGAAATGATTGACAGGATGGCCACAAATTACTTCTACTCCCATAAAAAAAGCACATATTAAACAATAATGGGGAAATAATCTCCATGCACCAACTCTGCATGAAAACTAAGCTGAAATCAAAACTGACAGCTCAATCCCAAAATGCACATTTAATCTAACAGGACAGAATGTCAGCAGAAAATAATTCCCCATTACTCTCACCCTGTTTTTAGTAAAATTAACATGAAAACGTCTCAAGTTGTTGGAGGAAAATTCAACACACAGGTTAATCTTATCTTTAATTATAAAACAACAGTGCACACACTTTTTTTAACATGCAAATTCAATTTATATAACTGTGTGGGGAAGGTTTGCCACCATGGAAAAAAAATATCTTTCTTTCAGAACAATGGTACCAGGTGCTAACAAATGCATTTCTATTTTTGGTTGTAATTTAATTCTACCCACAAAGAAATGTGCAAGACAGAAACAATGATAAAAGGAAAATTGCATGTAAGTTTTGTTTAGTTTTAGCATTAGCTTACTAGATGGATACATAGGAATATTTGTATACAGAAGAATTCTAATTTTAAAAATAAGTTGTAATACAATGCATAATATTCACATAGCATTTTACAGTTTTTACAGGCATTTTAAAGATATTTCCACACTCCCTTTTCTGAACTTGCAAAAGTTTTAGGGTCTATTACACTGATGTGATACGTGATGATGTCATCAAAAATGATGCTGTAGAAAAATAGGACAGATATTGAAAATAAAGTCAATCATACAGAGGTTTAATACCAACTAGAGTAGGAATGACATTTAGAGTAGCAGAGAGCTCTCCAGTTTACTCTTTCTCGAATTTTCCTACTGCCTGCTTTGACACTGTCTCCTCTGAGCAGAACGGCTTGGTAACACAAGACAGTTGCAGAAGAATTTTGTTGTTGCTGTTGCTGCTGTTCCACAACTATAGCTTTTCATAGAATAAATTCTGTGATTTCTCCCAAAAATCACAATTTAGGTAACTGTCCCTTGAGAAGACAGTACAGCACAATGATCAAATATTCTGGCTACAGCCACACCGCCTGGGTTGAAACTTACCTCTACCACTTACTGTGTGACCCTGGGCAAGTTACTTAATCTCTTTCTATAAATGTTTGAAATGGGGATGAGAATATTTCCTTCCTCGGAGCATTGCTTTGAGGATTAAATAAAATGATGCACATAAAACTGACAAGCAGCAAATAGTCATTTGGGTTTTTTTTTTCCTTTCAAGTACAATATCAAATCTATTGGTGGCATCACAAATCATGGATTATAAAGGGAGACAGTGCTCTTGTGTTGAAGCAACAAGGAACCTCTCCTCGTGCCTTTCTTGTTCTGTGAGTGTTAGAAGAGGTACAAAGTCAAGAATATATTAAAGTGTTATGAACATTAAAGCTTGTGAAATCTTTGTGAAAGCTTCTGTCTTTCACAGGTGGACTGAGGTTTGGACCAAACCAAGGCTGGCAGAGCCTGCCTCCCATGATATGAAAAATGTCATATGGCCAGTACAATCTGAGATGCTGCTGACCGATCACTGTCTCCCTTTAAGTAGCCAAAGGACCTGAAAGATAATGTCTTAATATGCTGATGAGTAAAAAAAAGCTGGTGAACAAAAGTTATAGGGTTTAATCTCATTTTTATAAAGTATTAATAGCCATTTTCAAGCAATGGGATTATGTGAAAGGTACTTTGTTATTTCAAGACAACTTCAGATTTATAGAAACGTTGGAATGATAGAGAGAGCTCCCATGTACCTGTCATCCAGTTTCCCCTAAAGTCAACATTTTATATAACTATGGCACATTTGTTAAAATTGAGAGATTGATAGTACTACCTTACTATTAACTAAATTCCAGACTTTTTTAGATTCTACCAGTTTTTTCTAATGATGTCCTTTTTCTTTTCCAGGATTCCACTTTGCCCTAGGCATCATGTCTCCTGAGTGTCCCTGGTCTGTGACACTTTCTTAGTCTTTCTTTGTTTATCATCACCTTGACAGTTTTGAAGTACACTGGCCAGATATTTTGCACACTGTGCCTCAATTTGAATGCTTCTGATTTTATTTTTCATGCTTAGACTGAGGTTATAGGTTTTTGAGAAAAATACCATGGAGGTAAAAGTGCCTTTCTTGTTACATTAGATCAGGGTGTATATGACAACAACATGACATCACTGGTGATGTCAACCTTGACCTTTTGGTTAAAGTACAGTCTGCCAGGTATCTCCACTGTAGTTACTATTGGTCCCTTTTTGTACCAAAATCTGGGGATGGGGTGCTTGTTGCTATTGGGATGTCACTGCTTCTGGACCTGGTCAGAAGACAGAGCTAGGAAATAATACAAGGGACTTTTTTTTTTTTTTTCTTGTCTGTATTTTCTAAATTTCCTGCTAACAATGTTATATTCATTTTCTATCGCTGCTGTGACAAATTATCACAAACTGAGTGCCTAAAACAACACGAATCTTTTATCTTACAGTTTGTAATTTACAAGTACCTAATGGGTCTCACTGGTCAAAGTCAAGGGGTCAAGAGGGCTGTGTTCCTTTCTGGAGACTCCAGGGGAGAGAATCCACTTTCTTGCTCTTTCTAGCTTCTAGAAAGTGTCCACATTCCTTGGCTTATTGCCTCCTTTCTCCATCTTCAAAGCCAGCAACAATGGGTAGGTTCCTGTCATGTTGCAACTCTGTGACCTCTGTTCTGCCTCCTTCTTCCTAAAAAGGATCTTTTAAGGATCCTTGTGATTACATTGGGCCCAGTTGGATAACCCAGGAAAATCTCCCTACTTTTAAGGACAGTTGATTAGCAACCTTAATTCCATCTGCAAACTTAATTCCCCTTTGCCATGTAAGGTAACACATCCACAGTTTCTGGGGACCTGGACATCTTTGAAGTGTTGAGGGAACACTAGTCTGCCTATTACAAATGTGAATTTCTTGGTAACAAGAAAAACACCTAAGTAATGATAAACTAGTTGTTCAGAAAATTTCATCTAACCAGTAACTGTATTCTGCTCTGCAAATTAGAAAAAGTACTGTTTTCTCAAGGAACTTTACTCCCATCTGATGAAACGTTGTCATAATATATCGATTTAGTTTAGTTAGTTACAACAAGACAGTAGTACATAAAAACCTATAATGTCTATTGTATGGTAATAAATATATATATAAATCCACAATGACTATTAAACAACTAGCATTCCCTGAAATGTGGTATCCTCATGCTGTGTATGACCTGCTCCAGCATCCACAGTGGCCACAGGAGAATTAAGTGGACTATTGCAAACCAGGCTGCATATTAGGTGCTTTTCATACATTAACTTATTCAAAGTTCTTAATACCCTGCTAGGTGAGCATTAATATCACACTTAATTTAGGTTAGACTTCAAGTAAATTGCCCAATGCCATATAGCTACTAAGTATCAAAATTAAAGTTAAAACCTGGTAGACCTAACACCAAAGTCTTTATTCTTTATAGAGAGTAGGGGTGCTCTCTACAGCCATCACCCTGTATCCCTCAAAGACAAAAGGAAGAAAAGACCACTGGGTTCCTATAAATGCTGGAAATGAAGGTTCAGGAAATTACTAGTCTTTCTGCTAAAACAAGGGGCTCAGCACCTCTCTTTCCATATCACCCACTCTGCCACCACCACAATCTTGATCTTATTCAAAATAAAGACTTTTTTTTTTCCTATCACACCAACAGAGTAACTGTTCTAGTGACAAATGGAAGTAAATTAAAGAAACCAAAACTATAGGTGGTTCCTAAATAAGCCTTACTAAGGAAAAATTTAATAAACAGCATGAGGATAGATGTTTACTCTTACTATTTCAAATACATATAAATTACAGAAATATTTATGAAGATATTAGAATTTCAAAAAGTTGGGATTCTTTAAATAGCTCTCAACATTTTCCTGTGGATTTGGGATACTCATTTACTGCTAGTGGCAATGGGACAACATTTTTGGAAAGCAATGGAAAAATAGCAAGAACCATATGAATTTTCATGAATCTTTTGATCCAGACAATCCAAGAAGTGAGACAAATAAATTGCTCAACAGTGTAAAAAATCTACATGCATAAGGTAGTTATTATCAAAAACCTAGAAATACCCTAACTGCACAACAATAACAAAATGATTTAGTGAATTATAGTACATCAATCTGACAGAAAACAATGTAGTTATTAAAATGGTGAATTTAGAATTTTCTCAATTCTAAAAGGCACATTTTTAACATATCAACAGTTGTAAAATCAGGATGCACCTTTAATCAATACTGTCTTGCATTTCAATTAGAAGCCTCCCTTTTTTTAGAGGTACATAAAATAATGATAGATCTTAGATTAAATGAAAAGTGATACTATTAGAAACTATGCCAATATGAAACTACTGTGTTAACATTGAGAGATTCTAAGTGTTTCATTTTGTCTATGTTCACAATTAAACTATTTTTCAATAATAACTTTAAAAGAATAACAAATTACAAGAGCTTTGATGAATGATGGAAAATTCTAGGGTAGATACATTTATAAGGAATTTTCATATGCAATGAATAAGCCAGATTTTAAGAGGTGGAAGACTATGGAAGGAATTCTGAAGGAAAGAATCTATTTTTAGTAAATAAAGAATAATGAAGGGGAAAAGCTTTTAGGTTTAATTAGGTACCATTCGTTTATTTTTGTTTTTGTTTCCATTTCTCTAGGACATGGGTCAAAAAAGATCTTGTTGTGGTTTATGTTAAAGAGTGTTTTTCCTATGTTTTCCCCTAAGAAGGGACAACTTCCCTGGGAGAACACACGGGGCGCCACAGGCTGTTGCAACGTCATGCCGGCCTCTGCCGCCACAGGTTCGCCCCACATTCTGTACCCTTCCCTCCCCAAGCCTGAGTGAGCCAGAGGCCCCTAATCAGCTGCTCCTTTAACCCCATCCTATCTGGGTGGGAAACAGATGCCCTCAGGCTACCTACCTGCAGAGGTGGGGCCAAGTCCAAAGCTGAACCCCAGGATCTGTGAGAACAAAGAAGAGAAAGGGAAATTTCTCCGTGTAGCCTCAGGAGATTAAATCTCCACAATCAACTTGATGTACCCTGCATCTGTGGAATACCTGAATAGACAGCCAATCATCCCAAAATTGAGGCTATGGACTTTGGGAGCAACTGTAGACTTGGGGTTTGCTTTCTGCATCTAATCTGTTTCTGCTTTTATGTTTATCTTAGTTTAGTATTTAGAGCTTATTATCATTGGTAGATTTCCTTATTAATTTGGCTGCTCTCTTCCTTTGTTTTATTTTTATATATATATATATATATATATATATATATATATATACACATTTTTTTTTTTCCTTTTTCTCTTTTTGTGGGTGTGTATGTGTGTATGCTTCTTTGTGTGATTTTGTCTGTAAAACTTTGCTTTTGCCATTTGTCCTAGGGTTCGGACTGTCCTTTTTTTTTTTTTTTCTTTTAGTATAGCTTTTAGCACTTGTTATCATAGGAGGATTTGTTTTTTGGTTTAGTTCCTCTCTTCTTTCTTTCTCTCTTTCTTTTTTTTATTACTTTTTTATTTTTTTATTTTTAATAATTCTTTTCTATTTTAATGACTTTCTTTTATTTTACTTATTTTTTCTTTCTTTCTTTCTAACTTTTTTCTCCATTTTCTTCAGAGCCGTGTGGCTGAAGGGGTCTTGGTGCTCTGACCAGGTGTCAGGCCTGAGCCTCTGAGGTGGGAGAGCCAAGCTCAGGACATTGCTCCAACAGAGACCTCCCGGCCCCACGTAACATCAAACAGCAAAAGCTCTCCCACAGATCTCCATCTCAACACTAAGACCCAGCTCCACTCAACGACCATAAAGCTACAGTGCTGGACATCCTATGCCAAACAACTAGCAAGACAGGAACACAAACCCACTCATTAGCAGAGAGGCTACCTAAAATCATAATAAAGTCACAGACACCCCAAAACACACCACCAGACTCGGTCCAGCCCACCAGAAAGACAAGATCCAGCCTCATCCACCAGAACACAGGCACCAGTCCCCTCCACAAGGAACCCTACACAACCCACTGAACAAACCTTACCAACTGGGGCTAGACATCAAATACAACAGGAACTACGAACCTGAAGCCTGTAAAAAGGAGACTCCAAACACAGTAAGTAGGCAAAATGAGAAGACAGAGAAATACACAGCAGATGATGCAGCAAGGTAAATACCCACCAGACCAAACAAATGAAGAGAAAGTAGGTAGTCTACCTGAAAATGAATTCAGAGTAATGATAGCAAAGATGATCCAAAATCTTGGAAATACAATGAAGAAAATACAAGAAACGTTTAACAAGGACCTAGAAGAACTAAAGAGCAAACAAACAATGATGAATAACACAATCAATGAAATTAAAAATTCTGTAGAAGGATTCAATAGCAGAATAACTGAGGCAGAAGAATGGATAAGTGACCTGGAAGATAAAATAGTGGAAATAATTACCGCAGAGCAGAATAAAGAGAAAAGAATGAAAAGAATTGAGGACAATCTCAGAGACCTCTGGGACAAAATTAAATGCATCAACATTCAAATTACAGGAGTCCCAAAAGAAGAAGAGGGAAAAAAAAAAGGGACTGAGAAAATATTTGAAGACACTATAGTTGAAAACTTCCCTAATATGTATAAGGAAATAGTCAATCAACTCCAGGAAGTGCAGAGAGCTCCATACAGGATCAATCCAAGAGGAAACACACCAAGACACACATTAATCAAACTATCAAAAATTAAATACAAAGAAAAAATATTAAAAGCAGCAAGGGAAAAGACACAAATAACATACAAGGGAATCAGCATAAGGTTAACAGCTGATCTTTCAGCAGAATCTCTGCAAGCCAGAAGGGAGTGGCAGCACATATTTAAGGTGATGAAAGGGAAAAACCTACAACCAAGATTACACTACCCAGCAAGGATATCATTCAGATTTGATGGACAAATTAAAACCTTTAAAGATAAGCAAAAGCTAACAGAATTCAGCACCACCAAACCAGCTCTACAACAAATGCTAAAGGAACTTCTCTAGGCAGAAAACACAAAAGAAGGAAAAGAATTACAATAACAAACCCAAAACAATTAAGAAAATGGTAATAGGAACATACATATCAATAACTACCTTAAATGTAAATGGATTAAATGCTCCAACCAAAAGACACAGACCAGTTGAATGGATACAAAACAAGACCCATACATATGCTGTCTACAAGAGTCCCAGTTCAGACCTAGGGACACATACAGACTGAAAGTGAGGGGATGGAAAAAGATATTCCATGCAAATGGAAATCAAAAGAAAGCTGGAGTAACAATTCTCAGGTCAGACAAAATAGACTTTAAAAGAAAGACTATTACAAGAGAAAAAGGACACTACATAATGATCAAGGGATAAATCCTAGAAGAAGATATAACAATTGTAAATATTTATGCACCCAACACAGGAGCACCTGAATACATAAGGCAAATGTTAACAGCCATAAAAGGGGAAAGCAACAGTAACACAAACATAGTAGGGGACTTTACACCCCACTTTCACCAATGGACAGATCATCCAAAATGAAAATAAATAAGGAAACATAAGCTTTAAATGATACATTAAACAAGATGGACTTAATTGATATTTATAGGACATTCTAACCAAAAAAACCAGAATACACTTTCTTCTCAAGTGCTTATGGAACATTCTCCAGGATAGATCATATCCTGGGTCACAAATCAAGCCTTGGTAAACTTAAGAAAATTGAAATCATATCAAGTATCTTTTCCGACCACAAACACTATGAGACCAGATATCAATTACAGGAAAAAATCTGTAAAAAATACAAACACATGGAGGCTACACAATACACTACTAAATAACCAAGAGATCACTGAAGAAATCAAAGAGGAAATCAAAAAATACCTAGAAACAAATGACAATGAAAACACGATGACCCAAAACCTATGGGATGCAGCAAAAGCAGTTCTAAGAGGGAAGTTTATAGCAATACAAGCCTACCTCAAGAAACAAGAAACATCTCAAATAAACAACTTAATCTTACACCTAAAGCAATTAGAGAAAGAAGAACAAAAAAACCCCAAAGTTAGCAGAAGGAAAGAAATCAAAGATCAGATCAGAAATAAATGAAAAAGAAATGAAGGAAAGAATAGCAAAGATCAATAAAACCAAAAGCTGGTTCTTTGAGAAGATAAACAAAATTGATAAACCATTAGCCAGACTCATCAATAAAAAAAGGGAGACGACTCAAATCAATAGAATTAGAAATGAAAAAGGTGAAGTAACAATTGACACTGCAGAAATATAAAGGATCATGAGAGATTACTACAAGCAACTATATGGCAATAAAATGGATAATCTGGAAGAAATGGACAAATTCTTAGAAAAGCACAACCTTCTGAGACTGAACCAGGAAGAAATAGAAAATATAAACAGACAAATCACAAGCACTGAAATTGAGACTGTGATTAAAAATCTTCCAACAAACAAAAGCCCAGGACCAGATGGCTTCACAGGTGAATTCTATCAAACATTTAGAGAAGAGCTAACACCTATCCTTCTCAAACTCTTCCAAAATATAGCAGAGGGAGGAACACTCCCAAACTCATTCTACGAGGCCACCATCACCCTGATACCAAAACCAGACAAAGATGCCACAAAAAAAGAAAACTACAGGCCAATATCACTGATGAACACAGATACAAAAATCCTCAACAAAATACTAGCAAACAGAATCTAGCAGCACATTAAAAGGATCATAACCATGATCAAGTGGGGTTTATCCCAGGAATGCAAGGATTCTTCAATATATGCAAATCAATCAATGTGATAAACCATATTAACAAAATGAAGGAGAAAAACCATATGATCATCTCAACAGATGCAGAAAAAGCTTTTGACAAAATTCAACACCCATTTATGAGAAAAACCCTCCCGAAAGTAGTCACAGAGGGATTTTACCTCAACAAAATAAAGGTCATATATGACAAACCCACAGCCAAGATCATTCTTAATGGTGAAAAGCTGAAACCATTTCCACTAAGATCAGGAACAAGACAAGGTTGTGCACTCTCACCACTATTACTCAACATAGTTTTGGAAGTTTTAGCCACAGCATTCAGAGAAGAAAAAGAAATAAAAAGAATCCAAATCAGAAAAGAAGTAAAACTGTCACTGTTTCCAGATGACATGATGCTATACATAGAGAATCCTAAAGATACTACCAGAAAACTACTAGAGCTACTCAATGAATTTGGTAGAGTAGCAAGATACAAAATTAATGCAGAGAAATCTCTTGCGTTCCTATACACTAATGATGACAAATTTGAAAGAGAAATTAAGGAAACACTCCCATTTACCATTGCAACAAAAAGAATAAAATAACTAGGAATATACCTACCTAAGGAGACAAAAGACCTGTATGCAGAAAACTATAAGATACTGACGATAGAAATTAAAGATGATACAAACAGATGGGGAGATGTACCATGTTCTTGGATTGGAATCATCAACATTGTGAAAATGACTATACTACCCAAAGCAACCTACAGGTTCAATGCAATCCCTATCAAACTACCAATGGCATTTTTCACAGAACTAGAACAAAAAATTTCACAATTTGTATGGAAACACAAAAGACCCCGAATAGCCAAAGCAATCTTGAAAAAGGAAAAAGGAGATGGAGAAATCAGGCTCTCTGACTTCAGACTATACTACAAAGCTACAGTAATCAATACACTGGCAATCAATATGGTACTGGCACAAAAACAGAAATACAGATCAATGGAACAGGATAGAAAGCCCAGAGATAAACTCACACACATATGGTCACCTTATCTTTGATAAAAGAGGCAAGAATATACAATGGAGAAAAGACAGCATCTTCAATAAGTGGGGCAGGGAAAACTGGACAGCTTCATGTAAAAGAATGTAATTAGAACACTCCCTAACACCATACACAAAAATCAACTCAAAATGGATTAACGATCTAAATGTAAGGCCAGACACTATAAAACTCTTAGAGGAAAACATAGGCAGAACACTCTATGACATAAATCACAGCAAGATCCTTTTTGACCCACCTCCTAGAGAAATGGAAATAAAAACAAAAATAAACAAGTGGGACCTAATGAACTTAAAAGTTTTGCACAGCAACAGAAAACATAAACAAGATGAAAAGACAACCCTCAGAATGGGAGAATATTTTTGCAAATGAAGCAACTGACAAAGGATTAATCTCCAAAATTTACAAGCAGTTCATACTGCTCAATATCAAAAAACCAAAAAACCCAATCCAAAAAGGGGCAGAAGACCTAAACAGACATTTCTCCAAAGAAGATATACAGATTGCCAACAAACACATGAAAGAATGCTCAACATCATTAATCATTAGAGAAATGCAAATCAAAACTACGATGGGGTATCACCTCACACCAGTCAGAATGGCCATCATCAAAAAATGTACAAACAATACATGCTGGAGAGGGTGTGGAGAAAAGGAAACCCTCTTGCACTGTTGGTGGGAATGTAAATTGATACAGCCACTATGGAGAACAGTATGGAAGTTCCTTTAAAAACTAAAAATAGAACTACCATACGACCCAGCAATCCCACTGCTGGGCATATACCCTGAGAAAACCATAATTCAAAAAGAGACATGTACCAAAATGTTCATTGCAGCTCTATTTACAATAGCCAGGACATGGAAGCAACCTAAGTGTCCATCAACAGATGAATGGATAAAGAAGACGTGGCATTTATATACAATGGAATATTACTCAGCCATAAAAAGAAACGAAATTGAACTATTTGTAGTGAGGTGGTTGGACCTAGAGTCTGTCATACAAAGTGAAGTAAGTCAGAAAGAGAAAAACAAATACTATATGCTAACACACATATATAGAATCTAAAAAAAAGAAAAAATGGTTCTGAAGAACCTAGAGGCAGGACAGGAATAAAGATGCAGATGTAGAGAATGGACTTGAGGACACGGGGAGTGGGAAGGGTAAGCTGGGATGAAGTGAGAGAGTGGCATGGACATATATACACTACCAAATGTAAAATAGATAGCTAGTGGGAAGCAGCCACATAGCACAGGGAGATCAGCTCGGTGCTTTGTGACCACCCAGAGGGATGGGATAGGGAGGATGGGAGGGAGACGCAAGAGGGAGGAGATATGGGGTATATGTATAGCTGATTCACTTTGTTATAAAGCAGAAACTAATGCACCATTGTAAAGCAATTATACTCCAGTAAAGATGTTTTTAAAAAAAGGAAAATAACACACCATTGTAAAGCAATTATACTCCAATAAAGATGTTAAAAACAAAAAAAAAAGTCATGTACCATAATATTCATTGCAGCACTATTTACAATAGTCAGGACATGGAAGCAAGCTAGGTGTCCATCGACAGATGAATGGATAAAGAAAATGTGGCACATATATACAACGGAATATTACTCAGCCATAAAAAGAAACAAAATTGAGTTATTTGTAGTGAGGTGGATGGACCTAGAGACTGTCATACAGAGTGAAGTAAGCCAGAAAGAGAAAAACAAATACCATAAGCTAACACATATATATAGGATCTAAAAAAAAAAAAAAAAAAGGTTCTGAAGAACCTAGGGGCAGGACAGGAATAAATACTTAGAGAATGGACTTGAGGATATGGGGAGGGTGAGGGGGAAGCTGGAGTGAAGTGAGAGTAGCATCGACATATATACACTACCGAATGTAAAATAGTTAGCTTGTGGGAAGCAGCAGCATAGCACAGGGAGATCAGCTCATTGTTTTGCGACCACCTAGAGGGGTGGGATAGGGAGGCTCAAGAGGGAGGGGATATGGGGATGTATGTATGCATGTGGCTGATTCACTTTGTTGCGCAACAGAGGCTAGTGCAGTATTGTGAAGCAGTTATACTCCAATAAAGATCTATTAAAAAAATAAATAAGTAAATAAAAGAAAGGACTATTCTACAGTACGTGGTAGTATATTAATATGTAGCCTCACCATGGAGGTCTCACATGAGAACATCATTGAAGTTCTTAATTTCCTTTGGGCCCAGGGTTACAGTGTCTCCCAGAAAAAGGCACAAATCTCAAAGCAACAAGTTAAATACCTGGGTTAATTATAAACTCTGGAAGAAGACAGCTGTCTCAAGATGGAACACAAGCTGTATTAGGCCTCAGTGTTTCAAAGACAAAGCAAAATCTCTGTACATTTTTAGGCATGGCAGGGTTTTGCAGACTCTGGATCCCAGGATTTGGGCTAATGGGTAAGCCCCTGTATGAAACCACTAAAAGCCCAGATACAGAACCATTACTTTGGACTGGGGAACAGGAAAAGGCTTTTAATAGTATCAAACAGGCCCTCACTAATGCTCCTGCTCTGGGTCTCCCCAGTTTTAAAAAGTCATTCATTTTGTACATGGCTGAAAAGAAGGTACAGCTCTGGGGATCCTAATACAGAAGGTAGGTTATTTTTCCAAACAACTAGATTCTGTGGCCCGAGGTTGTCCTGGCTGCCTTCGGGCAGTAGCTGCCACCACTTTATTAATGGAAGAAGCTAACAAGCTTACCTTTGGACAGTCACTGGAAGTCCGGATGCCCCAGCCCACATCAAGTTACAAGGGATTCTAGAGATCAAAGGCCACCACTGGCTAACTGGAGGCCGCATTACAAAGCACCACACTTTACTTCTTGACTTCCTAGAGGTAACCCTCAAAACTTGCCACACCCAGAGAAGGGAACCCTCTTACACTATTGGTGGGAATGTAAATTAGTGCAGCCACTATGAAAAACAGTATGGAGGTTCCTCACAAAACTCGAGTTGCCATAGGATCCAGCCATCCCACTCCTGGGCATATACCCAGACAAAACTATAATTCAAAAAGATACATGCACTCTTGTGTTCACAGCAGCACTAATTACATTAGCCAAGACATGGAAGCAACCTAAATGTCCATGAATGCATAAAGAAGATGTGGTACATATATACAATGGAATATTACTCAGCCATAAAAAAAGAACAAAATAATACCATTTGCAGCAGCATGGATGGACCTAGAGATACTAAGCAAGTAAGTCAGAAAGAGAAAGACAAATACCATATGATGTCACTTATATGTGGAATCTAAAATACAACACAAATGAGGATATCTGTGAAAAACAACAGACTCACAGACATAGAGAACAGACTTGTGTTTGCGTTGGGGAGGGAAAGATTGGGAGTTTGGGATTAGCAGATGCAAACTATTATGTATAGGATGGATAAACAACAAGGTCCTACTGTATAGCACAGAGAACTATTCAATATCCTGTGATAAACCTAATGAAAAAGAATATATATGTATAACTGAGTCACTTCGCTGTATAACAGAAATTAAACACAACATTGGGAATCAACTACATTTCAATAAAATTTTTTAAAGATTGCCACAAAAAAAAAATAGAAAACGAATGAAGGGGAAAGGGGTACAAAATGTTTCCTAATCTACATTATGATTTGCGGGATGCAGTTTTCTTTTATGTCTAACTTCAAAAGGATCAGGAATTCAGTGCCATGGAGTAAAATTTAGAAACTGAAAATAGCTAAATAGCTGTCTTTGTTACCATCTTTCATTAAAAGTGGTTCTGGGGACTCCCTGGTGGCGCATTGGTTAAGAATCCGCCTGCCAATGCAGGGGACACGGGTTCGAGCCCTGGTCCGGGAAGATTCCACATGCCGCAGAGCAACTAAGCCCATGCGGCACAACTACTGAGCCTGTGCTCTGGAGCCCGTGTGCCACAACTACTGAAGCCTGTGTGCCTAGAGCCTGGGCTCTGCAACAAGAGAAGCCACCGCAATGACAAGCCCGCACATCGCAATGAAGATTAGCCCCTGCTCACTGCAACTAGAGAAAGCCCGAGCACAGCAATGAAGACCCAAATGTAGCCATAAATAAATAAATAAATAAATAAATAAATAAATAATAAATAAATAAATAAATAAAAAGTGGTCCTGAATTAAGACATAATTAAATTTGGCATGAATAATTTGAAGGTAAATTGTTTTAATCTTACACAAAAATTCTTGCCAAAAGCAAAAAAATGATATAAATTCACATGAGGCCAGAAAGAGTCCTCATTTTTTTAACTACAAGTAAATGGTGAAGACTATAAATGCAAAAAATGGGAAGCAATATTAGGAAAGAAATAAATATCATAATATTAAAAGTAAAATTTAGTATAAGCATTTTGAGATTTTTTAATCAACTATAGTTAGAGTTAACAAAAGAAATGAGATGTTAATCGGTTCTTTTTCTTTTATTTTTTCTGTAAGAACGTATGATATGAGATTTATTTAGACCTGAGATCAATAGTAGATGCAACCCAGAAAGAGTGACCTAAGTGAGAAATCAAATTGAGGTGGAAAAAAAAGTCTTAAACCTGTAATCATCAGAAACTAGAAATTCTAATGACAATAATTTATTGTGAATCATTTACGGCATCTTCCCTCTCTTACTCACATCAGTAGCAGAACTTCCACTTTCAGTGGGGCACATTGCCTCCAGAATGGTCTTAATTTTCCAGCTCCTCTGCAGGCCGTGGTCAAGCTCTCTGCAATGTGATGTAAATCAAAGCCTTATACTACCCAACTAGATCCCTCTTTAAGACCATTCTTTACAAAAAGAAATGAGCAGCCTTTCATCCTCCTTCAGTTCCCTCTGCTGCCGCCTTCATTGGATGTAATGAAGGCCTGGACCTTCAAAAACCATCTCAGTTCATAGTACAGAGAGACTAGCAGCCAGTGCTAAGACTGGTGAAGCAGGAAAAATCTTAGAACCTGATGACACCGTGGGTCTACTCTCCCAGCTTTGGATGGCCACCCCTAGATGTCCACTGTACATCTTCTATCCTGGTTAAGCTATAATTATTTCTGGTGTTGGACATTAACAGTCAAAGCCAAGTCATAACTGATATATCAAGTAAATGTATGTTACATCGTTCTTGCTTTGTCAGGAACTGTTGTAACATTCTCCATCGCATGGGTTTCTTTACCTCATCCCCCAAATTGAAGAATTAATCCATAATTACCAACACCCACTAGATGTTCTATCCTGTGCTCTACTTTTATGGATTGGCATGAAGAAAAAACAAGATGAGAAGGAACTGCCAAATAAAAATGACATAGCTGGGTAAGATGGTGAGGAGGAGGAGAGCTGGCAAGTGGAAGGTTTGCTCTTCCTTGTCTAACATTCAACAGTTTTAAAATATATCTTTAGCAGACTTGAAAGGCAGAAGACAGATCTCTTAAAGCTTTGGGTTTGAAGTCAGAAAACATTATTAGTCCTGGCCCTGTGAACCTGAGGTCTTTCTATAGCCACTCTGGGCTCTTTCCATAGATCGCTATATACTAGTCTCTACTAGGTGGGACAGCTTTGGATAAAATAAAATAATCTTCATAGAAATGTCCATTTTAATCATTTTTGTGGCCTTGAGCTTCTGGAAATAAGGTTAGAATTGCTTTCCCTACTGAATCTTTTCCCAAACACTACTCTTTGTCTAGAATATATTTTCTAACCATCCCTTCATCCTTACTTTAACATTTCCTGAAGTTTTACCTCATGGATACAATTCTTAGGACCATTATCCCATTGGCTTCCAAACTAGGTATTCCATGCTGATGCATTTGATTATGGAAAATTCTGTTTATCTCCGATGCATCTTTCATGCTTCCTTAATGGTCAATTTCCAAAGAGAAATAAACCTGGCATTTACTTTCAACTGGCTGCTAGCGCAGTTAATTCAACTCATGTTCATTAATCACCAACTATGTGCATATTGCTGCGAGCATTAAAAAGATACTTTCTGAGGATGGCGGTGAGGTTGGTGGAGATAGTAATAATAAAATCATTCAGCATACAACGTGACTAAGGGCCAATCAATAATTAATAATGTATCCTCGATTAATAATGAAGAATCCCTCATGGGCTCATAAAAATGCAATCATGAACTCCATGCTTTTTACCTCATATCCAAAGCTCACTTGAAGAAGGAGCTATTTATGAAGGAATTTTTGATAGTCTTTCCATTTTTCCTAGCATTTCAGGTTTTACCCTCAAATCAAGCTAATCCCTCAGAAAGGTGCACAGTTGTCCTGAGGTATATTGGCCCTTGAGATGGGTCTTGTATAGAATTGTGCCTGGCATTTACTGAGGAATGATACTAATTTCACACAGTTTTATGTAGTGTTGAGAATTTCTTCCACTGCCCTTAATGGAAGTTCCATGTGAGCAGTTTAGTTTAGATTTTAATCTAGTGAAGTATTTGTTTCTCACCAAAACTGATGATTTTTTTTCTTAGACCTTAAAACTATGTTCCAGACCAACTTTTGTTTTCACATTGGTTGCCAAGGTGAGCCAAATTTCTTGTTCATCTCTAGCAACTATGAAGACTCAGATAATGTGAACACTTGTGGTTTCCTCATTCCTCTCATCTCCCAATCCCAGACTTAACTTTCTTCTGACTCCAATGCATATTTGCTCTGGTCTTATCATTTTTCTCTATTTATGTATCACTGTTTTGATATATGAGTTAACATAAGCAACTTAAAATGAGCTCTAGAAGAAGACAAAGAATAGATAATTAAATTAATAAATTAAATTAATAAATAAGGGTCCAAATTATATATAATTCAGGCAAAGTGTGGACGTCTGAAGTATTCTCAGGACCCTGAGTCTAAAGGCCATTTCATTCTACACCATACCTGCCTATCCAGATACAACAGTCCTGAAGGCATATGGTCTTCCCAAGCCACAGTAAATCAGATCCTGTACAAAAAACACTTTGTAGAATCTCCCTGACTCCATGGAGTTAGAAACATTGTCTGGAAAGAAAATCCTTTTTCTCCCAAGGAAACTGGAAGAATCCCATAGAGTTCTTGGAGGTCATTGACCTCTGGCTTCACCACGTCATTGCAGCAAGAAAACAAGCACACATTTGTTCCTGAGTCTATTCCAGGAAGATTGTCATATACAATGTAGGTACCAGATTATAAAGTCACTTGCTTAGTTTTCAGTTTGTTAAGACAATTGAAAAGTTGACAACTGAATTCAGGTCAGTTAATAGCTGACTAAGGCAAACTTTTCCATACAACTGTGTACTCAATCAGGTAATAATTAATTAAACATTAGATAAGCAACTACTATTTGTAAGGCACAGTGCTAGCTGCTATAGGGACATAAATATGAACTGGTCAATGTTGAAGGTCTTGAAAGCATTGAAAAGTCCAATGGTTGAGAAGCTTGCAATAAAGTGAGAAAGGCTAAATTAATAGTCAAAAGTCCACACATGCACACCAATGATCACAGCAGCACTATTTACAATTGCCAGCATATGGAAGCAACCCAAATATCCATCGACAGAGGAATGGATAAAGAAGATGTGGGGGGCTTCCCTGGTGGCGCAATGGTTGAGAATCTGCCTGCCAATGCAGGGGACACGGGTTCGAGCCCTGGTCTGGGAAGATCCCACATGCCGTGGAGCAACTAGGCCCGTGAGCCACAATTACTGAGCCTGCGCGTCTGGAGCCTGTGCTCTGCAACAAGAGAGGCCGCGATAGTGAGAGGCCCGCGCACGGCGATGAAGAGCGGCCCCCACTTGCCACCAACTAGAGAAAGCCCTGGCACAGAAACGAAGACCCAACACAGCCATAAATAAATAAATAAATAATAATAATAATAATGAAAGCTTATTTTAAAAAAAAAAGAAGATGTGGTACATACATACAATGGAATATTACTCAGCCATAAAAAGGAACGAAATTGGGTCATTTGTAGAGATGTGGATGGACAGAGAGTGTCATACAGAGTGAAGTAAGTCAGAAAGAGAACAGCAAATATCGTATAATAATGCAAGTATGTGGAATCTAGAAAAATGGTATAGATGATCTTATTTGCAAAGCAGAAATAGAGACATAGACGTAGGGAACAAATGTATGGATACCAAGGGGAAAAGGGGTGGGGAGGGAGGAACTGGAAGACTGGGATTGACACATATACATTATTATTATTATTTTTTTTTTTTTATGACTCCAATTTTTTTTTTTTTAATAGTTACTTTATTTATTTATTTATTTATTTATTTATTTTATTTTTTTGACTGTGTTGGGTCTTCGGTTCGTGCGAGGGCTTTCTCTAGTTGCGGCAAGTGGGGGCCACTCTTCATCGCGGTGCGGGGACCGCTCTTCATCGCGGTGCGCGGGCCTTTCACTGTCGCGGCCCCTCCCGTTGCGGGGCACAGGCTCCAGACGCGCAGGCTCAGTAGTTGTGGCTCACGGGCCCAGTTGCTCCGCGGCATGTGGGATCTTCCCAGACCAGGGCTCGAACCCGTGTCCCCTGCATTAGCAGGCAGATTCTCAACCACTGCGCCACCAGGGAAGCCCGACACATATACATTATTGATACTGTGTATAAAATAGACGACTGATGGGAACATACTGCATTAGCACTCTACCTAATGCACTGTGGTAACCTAAATGGGAGGGAAGTCCAAAAGGGAGGGGATTATCTGTATGTGTATGGCTGATTCATTTCGTTGTGCAGTAGAGGCTAACATGACATTGTAAAGCAACCATACTCCAATAAAAATTAATTTAAAAAATAAATAAAAATAAATAAATTAAATTAAATACTCAAAAGTCCATCAATATTATGCCAATAACCCATTCTCTAAATGCTATAAAAGAAATACAAAGTGCTCCTATTGGGTGGAATTAAGAAAGGTTTCATGGAGGCCATGAATTTTGAGACAATTCCTGTAATGTCTAGATCATATTGGCAAGTAAACTGAACAGAAGTATGACTGGTTAGGAAAAAAGAATGAGCAAATGGTAAAAAATATTCAGGAACAGTGCCAAAGGTAAACCATTTGGACTGCCTCAATAAAGTTGGGATAAAAACAAAAGAAAACAAAAACAAAAACAAAACCACTTGGCCTGGCATACTGTAGAGTGGTGGGCAATAACACTAGGGAAGAACATTAGCATAGGCTGATAAATTTGTCTTTAATTCAGTGGAAAGGGAGTCATCCTTGAACACTTCCAAGAAGGGGAGTGATGGCATCAGAGATTCCTTGACAGGCATAATCTGGAACCAAAATGAGGGATGGATTAGAGCTGGGGAGGAAGAGGTAGTTGAAAAACAAATAACTAATCCTGTTTTCTATTAGTTTAACATCTCCTTACTGAACAGCAAGTGTTGAATCTACATTGATTATGTACACTGCAGATACAATCACACACAGAATTACTGCTAATAACTCTTGGAATAAGTTACTAGTGAAACTTAGCTTTAATGATATGCAACCATAATGAGTTTCTGAGATATAAAAATCTATGATCACATCATTATTTAACCATCTCAATGACTTCAGTTTAAAAGAAATCAAAGAGGATGTCCAGCAGTGTCTTTGGATTTCTTTACTCTAGCAATTGAATCAGCAAGGGGTCTGGTTTTCTGAACATTATTGAGTGGAAATGTTTATTTCTGCAAATTTTGCCTTTGCTTTCAAAATTATACATTTATTTGTTCCCCTCTAACTCACTAAGTGCTTTTGCTCCACGCCCCCCATCTGAACAGCAGAAAAACCTTCAACAAGACTATTTCTGCCACAATTGGGACCAATCTGAAATCTAAACTTAATGAAAAAAAATAATTTATTTTCTGCTTATCAACTTCTTTTTCCAAGACACCAAAGAATAATTCTATTAAAAATGCAATTAGCTGTGATCATCATGCATATCCAATTCAGCAAGTGTTTACTTAAAACCTTCTTTGGGCACATTGTTTTTTTAAAAGCTTTGCTGTTCCAAATGAATT
Source organism: Balaenoptera ricei (assembly GCF_028023285.1). Taxonomy (NCBI): domain Eukaryota; kingdom Metazoa; phylum Chordata; class Mammalia; order Artiodactyla; family Balaenopteridae; genus Balaenoptera; species Balaenoptera ricei. Next base: position 73,804,454 of record NC_082651.1, on the reverse strand, counting down.
TGAATGTGTTTGCAAAGAGGTCACTTCTGGACACTGTTGCCCATTTGTAGCTTCATATTATATACACTTGCATGCCCTTATCCCAAATTCTACTGAAGCTAACCCTCTGACACCCTTTTCAGCTCAGGGTACCTCTATCACATGACATACAGGAAGGCAGATTTGCAATCTTTCAAATTCCTCCAGTTGGTAAGAATGGTGATCTTCTTCATTAGTGATGCTTTTTGAGAACTTTTGAAAAATCTCCAAGGGTAAAATAAAAACCCTATTCCTACCTCATACACACAAAAATTGATATGCTGACATTTTAAATTTGTGTTTTCTAGAGAAATAATACATTATTATAAGTCAAGTTAAAGTTCCCTTCATCTCCTACCCTCTGACCCAGTTTTCTCCCTCCTTCTCAGAAGCAATTCCTACCAGCACTTTGCTATTCAACCTTCCAATCCATTGTGATACTTGGATATATATACAACTATCCATAAATAATACACACTGTTATTTTTGTGTTGCTTTTCACATTTAAATAAATGGCATCATAAAATCATATAGTTCTGCAATATTTCCACCTAATATTATGTTTTTGAGATCTATCAACGTTTACTCTGATTGTGTTCATTTTTTACCACTGGATTGTGTTCCATTGTGTAAGCAAACCCCATTGTATTTATTCTGTTAGACTATTTCATTGTATTTTTTCATTTGGGTTGTTTCAAATATTTTACTTTCACAAACAATGCAGAATGAGAAGCAGTTTGCCCGGGTCTGCTTGTGCAGTTAGAAGAGTTACCTCTTTGGGCTTTAAATTTAGAAATGAAACGTGTGTGCACTGTTAGTTTTTTGGGAAACTGCCAAATTGCTCTCCAAAGTGGCTGTATCATTTATACCCCACTGGTTATTTCAGTCTTTTTCATTTTTGCTAACCTGTTGGGTGAAAATTGCGACTAATTGTTGTTTCCATCTGCGTCCCCAAGATTACGAGCAAGGAAGGCTGAGTGAAATTCTCCCGGCTGTGACACATGGGGGAGCTGGCCTCAGCTACAAAGAAGTGACAGCACTGTCGGCAGCCCTGTCTTGGCAGGGACTTTTGCTGTGGTAGTGCTGCAAACCGTCTCTCACAAGGCTCAAAGAGGGGTCAGAGTAAAATCATCAACTCCCCACAAAAGGCCTGCACAATACACCATGCTTCGCAAGCCTTCCAGTACTGCATAATAACACACAGCAAAATACTCCTTGCCTCTTATGTGACATGGTAAAGAGCAGCCTAAGTGTGATAGAATGTTTATCTAAGAGTCACATTTTTAAAAATAGAAATTTTCTATTCAAAGCAGTAAGGCCATATCATGCCCCACTGAATGGGTGTAGTCTATAATTAGGGGTCTTATAATTTTCTTTTGAGTTCCTCTCCTCTTACCCTTTTTTCTATCCACCTGAAAGCATCCTGAATCCTCCTCCATCCTTAGCCTAGCAATTCATGGTGAAGTAATAAAGCACAAACTGGAAATCAGAAGATGTCAACTCTGGGTCCAGCACTGCTGGTAAACTAACTAACACAACACTTTGGGCACATCATTTTTCTGCTGAGTCTTATCTTTCTTATAGGATGATAAGTGATGCCAAAGGCCATAATCTAGGATTTGAAGCCTCTCATGTTCTAGCTTTCCCTTCCTTAGTCTCTAGTGAAGCTTAGGATTTGGCTCTGTCTGACCTCCACCCCATCTCTCTATCTGTATCTCTGTGTCTCTGTGTCTCTGTCTCTGTCTCTCTGTCTCTCTCTCTCTCACACACTCACACACACACACACACACACACACACACACACTACCACTCTAGAGACTGAGAAATCACTTGTTCCGAGTTGCCTGTTTCATTTTATTAGCACATCTCATGGGAGGGGGATGACCCACCAGAGGCAGCAGAGCCAGAACTCCATCCTCTCAGCCAGTGCCCTTTCCCACCCCAAACCTGCCTTCTCCTGTCTTTACAGCCAGGCTCCCTGTTCCTTCCTTGGTGTCAGTCTACCCACCTAATTGCTGATTCCCTTCTAAAGGGTGAACTAGAGAAAAACCCCTCCATCCCCTCGTCACTCACAATACTTGGTGCTCCATCTGTCATTCATTCCACAAGGAACCAGGCTAGGGGATTTCTACCAGAGGAATTTCACTTGCTATTGGGCTTCCATATTCCTCTTAGGTGGCAATAAAACCATATCCAGGGGTCTCTCTGACACAGTGAGTCATGTACAGCACAAAATTCACCCAGGCATTACACAGACAGTCCCTGAGTATATGTCTGTGAAGCTAGGGCATGGATAGCGTGGCAGACAGACTGGTTCCATGATCCTGGATTCTCGGTGTTCATGCCCTCATATAATCCCCTCGCTCTGAGTGTGGACAAGCAGGTACCTGTGACTTTATTCTAACCAATGGAATATGGCAAAGGTGATGTGATGTCACTCCCAGGATTATATTATGTTGCACAAGACTCTACTTTGCTAGCCAACTTGCTCTAGGGTTTTGCTTTCCTTGCTGGCTATGAAGAAGCAAGCTGCTGTTAAGTCCTACAGCCACAAGAAAATTAATTATGCCAACAACCAGAATGAGCATGGAAGCGAGCCTTTCCTCAGTCAAGCTTTCACATGAGAATGCAGCCCTGGTCGACACCTTGATCAAAGTCTTGCAGAGGACTCAACTAAGCTGTGTTCAGACTCCTGACCTAAAAAAGCTGTGAGATAATAGATGTGTGTTGTTTTACATATACTGCTTTATATATGGTTATTTGGTACACAGCATGTAAAACTAACCCAGGTAGGTTCACTTCATATGTGGTATTTTATACATTCAGTATGGGAGAAATAATTTGAATCCTATGCACAGAAAACGTCTACACGAAGCCTATTCTTTCAGCTCCATGACAATAGTTCAGGTCATGGCCTCTCTCCTCTGCTGAGAGGAGATCAGAACCCTGGACACCTGAGCCTGCAGGGTATGAAACCAGACTAGCCAATGACAGACAAACTTCAGGGCTTTCCTGCCATTTTCAGCATCTGGACTTCACAGCAGAGGTAAGTGGGGAAAAAAGTCACAGTAGAGTATTTAGAGGGGCAAAGGACCAAAGCATGGTTCTACCCTTCAAGCTACAGAGACTCCAACCACTAGTCCCCAGCTACTCTTCCTGATTCTGATGCAACCCAATCAAGTTAGGCTACGGCAGGTGAGTCCTTTCTGTAACTAGAATAGACAGAATTTTCATTATGGGCTACACAAGACCTGCATAATCCAGTACCTGATCATTTTGGTCCATATTTCTACACTCCTGTCACAACCTTCTTTTAGTGCTGGAATTCACCGTGCTTCCTCTTGCCATGGGGCATTTGTACATATGCTGGCCCCTGACATATTATTTCCTCCAATTTTCACACAGTTAATTCCTTCTTCAGATCTCAGCTTAGGTGACATTGCCCCAGAGAAGCCTGTCCTTACCTTTGTAACTAGACCTAATGCCTGATGGCAGGCCCCCAGGGTATGATAGCTCTCAGCTACTCAACACTTGTCATAGCCTTAACTGTCCACTGGCCTCTGTGACTATTAGTTCAATGCAAGCCTCCTTCACTAGCCTCTTTCTGAGCCACAAGGGTAGGAACCAGAGCAGGTTTTGACTTTTTGTTAACTTGCCATTAACTTGCCAGCACTGAGCCTTGAACATAGTATGGTTCAATAAACATTCATTCAATAAAGAACTGAATAAAACATATTTGAGGGAAAAAATAAAATAATTGAGGGAAAAAATGAGCCCTGGCCTGAGAGTCAGGAGATCTGGTTGTGAACCAGCTTTCCACTCAATTTCAGTGTGACGTGGAGGGGGCAGTTCCAACTCCTAGTTTACCTGATGCCTTGTGAGTCTTTACATCTCTGATTCACTGACAATATCATCAGCACTACTAGCTGCTTGTTACTGACATTGTCACTACTGTACTTTGCTTCACTTTGCCTCCTCAAGGAAGCAATAATGGGAAGACATTTGAAATCCTGCTTCATTTCCTCAGAGCTCCACAAATTCTCAACAAAAAATTATCAAAAGGACTACAGGCTGCATGTAAACCAGAGAGTCCATTGGGGCCTAAAGTTAAAAGGTCATATTGTGTGGAATGGTCCTCATAGTCATCTGGGAACAATAACTAAAACATATAAATTACAAAACCGGGATGGCCGGCTGCTGTATCCATGGAAACAGATGTTGGCTTGGCCAAAGTGCTTTATAATGATTATGATTAATCATCCTTGAAATCACTGTTATTTATTGGTGTATAACTGATGGAACCACGTTGGAAGGGCTATATCGTACAGTTTTACAAATTTCCAGTTGTCAGAGCTAGTGCCCTGGCCATAAAATAGCAAAAAATTCTTTAAAATGTGCTCATTAAATATCAGAACAGGAAAATATAAAAGCCATAGCTTGGAATAATAGCCAATAAAAACATTGTGCCAACACAAGTCACTAATGTTCAGAATAAATTTTCTTCCATGCTTCATATGAACTTAGTGCTAAAAAAAACACTTAAGTGCGAACATTTCTTTTGTACGTTTCTCCTTAACCTTGTTCACAACTCTGCTTTATCTGTGTTTAAATCAGAACCATGCATCTGGAAGAAGTTATGGTTCATTTACTGTTGCCCCATCCTTTAGCCAATCTTCCTTGTTACTAGTATTTTTCCACCTTATATTTTGTGTTTGGATAGACCGACTCCACCACTTAAGTGTGATTTATTTTAATTCGATCACATGTATGATTGAAGGATGATCAGAATTTGGAAAGAATCTTCACTCAAACATGTTTTGGATGGAGCTAGGGGGCACTTTATGGATACAGGGGGCATCTGGTTCTTTTAGAGCCATCTTAGCTTCCTCATATCCTCCCATCACTCCCCATCCCCAGTCTGATCAATAAGCCCAACTGGCATCTACTTAACAAAGCATGCACAAACTTACTCTCCCTCATATGAGACAGAGGAATACCAAGGGATGTGACAACAGACCCAGAGGCCACCATGGGCTTGGGTGTACTCCTAATGCATGTTTTCCCAGAACAGGTCCAACTCCTCAGATACATATGGCATTGTTTTCAGTGGAAACAGAAACAGAGGGCTGAGAGAGAGGCCAGAGCCTCAGGTGCTGTTGATATAAGTCTTTCCTAAGCACATCCACAAAGCTACTACCATATCATTCTTGATCTAGTGCCACAAATAAACAGCAACCCCTGGGCCCTGGGCTATGCTCTCTGAGCAGCTCTGGGATTGTTCTGCACAATGCTCTGATTGTCTGTGGGGCAGGGCAGCTGAGGAGCGCTGGAGTGGGTGCTGAGGGTTTGCTCCTGCAGCCGTGCTAGGATATGTTCCAAGCACCAGGTGTGTTAGCCACTGCCGATGTGCAGAGAGGCCCTGAGATGTGTGTACAGGCATAGTCACAGCAAACCTCCTGTCCTACTCTACTCAGTAGACCTAGAAAATGACCCAGAATGAATGCTTTGTGCCCCTGGGGAGGACAAGGCAAATATGGTAAATTGGAAACTGATGGACAGACAAAGCAAAAATGTTTTAAAGGAAGCCAGATTTGGAACTATTCTCCAGTAATTCTGACTGGAGAGTCTTTATATAATACATCACAGAAGGGCAAACATGAAGATTGTACACTAAGTATTTAAATAGGCACATAAGCAGGGCTGCCCCAGGGGCTTGTGGGACTTCCGCATCTTCACTTCAGAGAACCGAGAGCTACCTCAAAATGTTCCAACCCTATGCACATTCCAGAACTGAGAATTATCATTCTCTATTTTTAAATTGCCTCTGAAAGAAGACTCCATGGCCTTATTTCAAAGCATATTCCAGAAATTTATTATAAAATGTAATAAAGAGAAGAGATTATTTGTTATAATCTATCCCAGTGGTCTTCACCTGGGGACTATTCTGATGCCTGGGACACTTGTGGCAATGTCTGGAGACATGTTTTATGGTCACACCTGGTAAGAAAGGCAGGTGTTACTGGTGTCTAGTAGGTGGGGGTCAGGGATGCTGCTGAACACCCTACAATGCACAGGACACTGCCACACAACAAACAATTATCCGGCCCAAAATGTCAATAGCGCCAAGGTTGAAAAACCCTTATCTAGACAAATAGCCAGCGTGACTAAATTATTTCTTTCTGAAACAGTTGAGCAAGGGGAAGAGATTTGTCATTTGAATAGTTGGACTAATCATTAAAGGCATCTCTGTATACAATGCCTTGGTTTCAGACCACTGCATTAATTTCATTGAAAAGGATAATATTGATAATTATTCACGTAAAATTAACAATTTCAAACTGCCTACCATGCAGGCAGACCCTGCCTTTACAAGGGTTACTATCTGAGAGGTGAGGAGTGGCAGGCCTGTAAAACACTATAGAGGTGTTACAGAGAAGGAAGTAATCCACTACACTTGGGTGTCAGAGAAAATTTAATATAGGAAGATGACTTCGAACTCTCAAGCTAATTGTGCTTTACTTTCTAGCACAACAACTTGGCCATAGTTTGGAACTCTTGATTTAAATAATACCAAGCACTCTTCTAAATACTTAACATTCATTATTTCATCATATTTTCCAAACAAGCCTATGAAGTAGGAGCTACTATTCTCATCCTAATTCTAGTGAGGACTTGCCCATCTCCAGAGTGAGTATGCATAACTGCCGTGCCATGTAGTCTCCGTGGGGATGGGGCTGAGTGTTTGGACCAGAGGTATCACCTCCCAATCACTGTCCCCTCACCTCCACAGGGAGGGGCTCACGATCTTTAAGGTCCTCACAGCACCGGTGTTCAATATTCTATCACCAACAGGACAATTATTTCACAGAACAAACATCTTGGGGTCGGCTCCACACTGTGGAGGGAAAACAGGTCTTCAAATACTCATAGAAATGGTAACATTTAAATAGATATCTGGGATATTAACTCTAAAAGGAATTTTACCTTAGACTATATTCTCTAAATGGGTCAAAAGTCAAGTCCCTGTCATTGCCTCCCCAAGGTCAAAGGAATTTCATCCTGATTGTACAAATACAGTCTAAGCCTCGCATTTCATTCATTCATTCATTCACTCACTCATTCATTCATTCAACAGATATGTACTGATCATCTATCATGTTCTGGTAAATGGGTTGAATCCCTGGGATATAGCAGTAATCAACTAGACACAAATTCCTTAACCTCATGGAACTAATCAATGAAAATGGAGCCTTGAGACTAGAAGATTTCCAGGTAAAGTAAGTAGGCATAATGTTTCTTAGCTTTAAATTATTTGAATTATTGCCATTATTATTCATCTGAATTTCCAATTTACACCTAATCTCACCAAAAAATGTTTAGTGTTTTCCCATGTTGTTTTTCAAACAGATGTAGGCATGACCTCTGGAAGGCATGAATAATGAAGAATGCCATCAGCTAACTCTTTCTGAAGTATTTAAATAACATAGGAAGATGTATTAAGTTAAAATATACTAATAGAATTTTCTTATCTCAATGCCCTTTATTTTCTCAGAGAGCTTCTAGGTTTCATTCCAGTGTATAGTGACTGAAATATTTCCACAAATTTATTCCTGAAATAAAATACATCAGGCTGAAAGAGATTTTAAAAGAAATTTCATTTTTATATCATGCATCTTTTATCCACGTTCTAGTTTAGAGATCTCAGTTAAGCAGCTTTGCTACATCACTTTAACTGTAATAAGGAAGATTTTTTATCAGATCCCTTGATAAAACCATTCACTCTACCTTTATATGTTTGTTCCTGTTTCTCTCTGCATCTGAAAACACCTATTTTCTCTCCACTAACCAATCTGTAACCCTCCTTCAAAACCCTATTTGAGATTATTTCATTTATGTATATGTATTTATTTTCATATTTTTCTCTATTCTTGAAAAGATTTGAAGCAGCCTATAACAAGACACATAGAAGATGACCTAATAGCAACAATTAAAAGTGAGTCAAGAGAAGAAAGTAAAACAAGAGGGGAGATGAGGCATAGCCAGGAATGAGTTTTAAAATGCATATCACAACAACCTGCATATGTGCAATAGGTGGGCATAAATCTGGCCCTAAATTTTCTGGCAGCCAACATGAAAAGAGAAACCTTATCAGTCACTCAATTCACAGTGTCCTTGAGATACTAACAATCCAAATTTCCTGGCAAAGTCTAATTGTTCTTGGTACTCAGACCAGACAGAAACTTTCCCTGGGATCTTCACAAATAGGTGGTGCAATGAGCAATCACTATAACTTTCTTACAATTCATACAACAAGATCCACAGGGCTGCTTATTAAAATGACTCGATGTAGGCTAGTGGCACATGCACAGACACAATACAGAGAAAAGGTGCCCTTCTGGGGAGGGAGAAAGAGAAGGCAGGGATGACCGACAGAACAAAAGCAGTGTTCCAGACTCTGCTGATCAGCTTTGACCCAGGGATTTAATTTAGAGTTTCAGGAGGTGGATGAACCTGGCAATCCTCTCTAAACATTGTTCCTCCTAGTTATTGATCAATCTTGTGTGGTGACAGCAAATGCACTGAGAGTAGTATTCTCTGTGCCATTGAGTTCATCCTCTAGTATCCAAGCAGAGCCCAGAGATGGGGCTAGAGTTCATTTCCTTTGCAGAAGGTGGGCACGTTGCAGACTTGCCATCAAGGCAAATGTCTGATGCACGGCCAGGCCACCCGCCCCCCCCGCCCCACAACAAGGTGAGCAGAGGAGGCACTAGCAAGAAAGGCCAGGATGATTCCTAGAAAATTATTTTGAACCCACTGTAGACACAGATGAACAGGCAGTTGAGGCCCTAATTCTACTCCGTTTAGCATGGGCAAAATAGTATTAGTCTGAATTAGCCGAAGATAACCAGACACCCACTTCAGGCAAAATAAAACAGCCACAAAGCCCTGAAAGCATTTTTAGCTTTGAGCAGACTACTTCCTACTGTGTATTCCAAGACAAAGCATTATGAAATGCACATCTAGGAAACAGCAACAAGTTGTAAGGGATTGTTATTTATTTATAAGCCAGCTAGAAGATACGAATATCTAGCAAAGACAATAACTTGTTTGGAAAAAGAAAAAAAGAAGAAAAGGCAAAAGGCTTATCGGTGGCCTTTCTTTTGGACAATAATTGGCCAGCGGGGTCAGAGGCTTGTTCAGGCCACTCCTTATTTGAAATAATAGAGCCATAATATTCATGTAAGAATGTTTGTGCTTTTTTTCTCTATAGCCAGGAGAAGGAGGGGTTGAAGTCAGCTCAACCAGATCATTAAGAGCCAAGTGTTAAAGAAGGGAAAGCTAAACACAATCCTTTATAACCCCAAAGGCTATGGTCTGCCATGTCAAAAGACTGTTCCTATTGGCTCTAATCCGAGCAGAACCATAATAGGGCCAGTTTTGTAAGAACATCCATTCCCTGGGCTCTGTCTAGATTGAGCTCTTCAAACAGCTAAATCTTATATACAAGGATAAAGATCAAGGAATTTTCAAGAAGCGCAGCAACAATTTGATATCTCTAACTAACATATTCCTCTAGGAGAGAATGAAGAAGTTAGCAGTGGTCTTTAAAGGAATAAACTTTGCTTGATGTTTACTGTTCCACATATAAAACATTGGTCTATGAAAACTATACTCTTAATTTGATAATCAAATACCTGGCATACAGTTTAGGGCTATTGTCCAATAAAGGAAGGCTATAGTTTAGGATAGGAAGTATGTCCCTTTTAGAATACAGAATTAATTATACTATTCATCCAATCAAGTGAGGCTGTACCTGTAGTATAAATAATGGTGGGAAAGTTGGTGAGAGAGATCCTTGAATAGCTCTGGAGGGAAAAAAATACTTCCCTAGAATCTAACTACATTATGTAATACAGTAGCCTAACTCAGATTCTGATGCGAATTATGTTTTTAAGGTAGTGATAAATTTGAAATAAATTTTCAAGTGGATGAAGTTCTAAGTATTCACATGAGATTGTTTGTTTCATGTGATATCTCATTAACCATACTGTGGAGGGTTTAAGTTGTTCTACTCTCTGATATGCAGAAAGTAGATCCCCTCTTGAGAGTATATATAGTCCTTAGCTAAAAGGATGCCACCTCACACAACTGAAAACCATCATCAACCTGTGTTAGTTTCCTAGGACTGCCATAACAAAGTAACTTCATTGCCTCTGTAATGTCACTATTTACAAATAAGGTTATATTCTGAGATCCTGGGGGTTACAACTTCGACGTATCTTTTTGGAGAGACACAATTCAGCCCATTACACAATCCTAACTGAACTTATTCTGCAGAATTGAAGGTTCTTCAGAACTGGCTGCTTTAAGCAGTAATGAGGGTACCTTGCCTGTCCAACTGTAAGTGACCTTGAAACTAAAGAAGTAAACTTTCTATTCCTCATCATGAGAAAGGGACAGTTCTCTTACTCTTTGAGGAGCCAGGACATAAACCGTAGCATATGCCCCTCTGTTGGTCTCCCCAGATGTGAGGCCGTATGGGGTGGTGCTTGACTGCACAGAACCTGGGGCCGCACTGCCTGGGTTCATATTCCAGCACCAGCCCCTGTAACTGTGGGACTGTAGACAAGTCTTTCACTGTCTCTGGTCTGCAGTTAACTAGCCTGTAAAATGGAGATAATAATAGAACTTCCTCATGGGAATGTTTTGAGATTGAAATGAGCCAATATGTATGAAGCACTTAGAACACGGCCAAGCACCCAGAAGCACTATGTTAATGTTAAGTATTTTAAGCTGTTTTACAGTTAGATATTTAAAATAAAGGTATTATTTTTAAGTATGAGGAGTAAAATGCTCACCATCTCAACAGGAGACTGATTATCAAGGAAGCTAGATTTTCCACAAGAACCCCCTTTATGACCCTAATTCCATATTCCCTCTGTCTAGTCGTAATTTCTTCTATTTTTAATGCCTTTCCTCAATTAATAATAATGTACCAAGAAGCCTCTCAGTCTAGTTTTGGCTCACTTTGATCATTGCCTCATGTTGTTCAATTTCACCAACGTATCAATAATAGAAGGCAATTGCTTCTCGGATTATCTTCATCTCCGGACAACTGACCTCCTCCAGGTTACTATAGGCAAGTTCCACGTTTTCCATTTCTTCTACATCCTATAAAACTCAGAACAATATAATGCACATAAGCAGGTGCTGGATAAACCCCAAATGGTTGAAAGGTAAATACAAAGTAAACCTAAACACTAAGAAGAGAATCCTTTATTGCAGGCAAGTTTGCACATCCAAGGATCGTTTTTGAGAACAATTATGGTTCACAAATGTTCAGAAAACTCCAGCAAAGGCATACAGTACACAACCTAAGGAAAGATTATGGCTGGGAAGAATTGGCTTCAGGCCTAACATTGCTTTATCGTGGTTCTGGCACGTAATCAATAGGAAACTCTGTTGCATAGACGTAAATCATAATTGAATTTTCATCGGTCTTGTGCCAAATCTGTGCCTGTATGAAATCCAGAATGTCGGTGCCAAGGTGCCTTATCAGTCCATATGCAAATATGCCTTTTGATGAAATCAAAGAATAGCAGAATTCAGAGGAGATCGCCACCTTGTGCTGCCAAAGCCAGGTAGACATTTAACTCTTCACATTGGCCAATGACTAAAAACTGTCTGCAAAGGAAGGCATTTCTCATGCAGTGCCGCTCCTTAGATGCTCAAGGGAATTTAGAAATGGGAAAAAAATCAACTCACAATGTTCATTCCCCCTAAGAGGCAATTCAAAAATTCTTTTACCAAAATCCCTGAAAACTTTATCAAAAATTAACCATTAACTAATAATAAAAATAAGATTTATATACAGTTTTCTCAAGGCAAAATGGGGAAAAAAATGGTATTGGAGACTACCTCCTCTAAATGTTAAAAAGAGGACAAAATTTCCAGACTTTTATCCTTCTCTCAAAGACAACACATCTGAAACTCAAGACGGTAAAATCGAATAAGTTTAATGCTATGCTCACTTATTTTGAGAACTGATGATTAGATTAAATCAGGCTTATAGATTTATAAGGATCTGTGCTTTTAAAATTCTTTGAACATCTTTTAAAATACTCTTTTTTTTTTTAGATCAACCACCAGAACTTTTTTTAAGACACTGAGGACTCAATTGCCTGAGAGAATATTTTACCTAGATATTTACTCAACAATACAAACTGTTACCCACTGCTTACAACATACACACAAAGAAAAAGATTCTCTAGATTAGCACTGTCCAGTACAGTAGACACTATCCACCTATGGCTATCTAAATTTAAATAATTCAAACATAATTCAAATTAAGAATTCAGTTCTACACTCATACTGGCTACATTTCAAGAGCTCAATACCATGGGTGGCTAGCAGCTACAATATCCTATGCCATAGGTATAAAACATTTCTATCATCACAGAAAGTTCTGTTGGACAGCTCTGCAAGTCTGCATCATTCCTTCTTTTTTTTTTTTTTTAATAAATTTATTTATTTTATTATTTATTTTTGGCTGCGTTGGGTCTTCGCCGCTGCGCGTGGGCTTTTCTCTAGTTTTGGCAAGCGGGGGCCACTCTTCGCTGCGGTGCGCAGGTCCCTCACCGCGGCGGCCTCTCCCGTTGCGGAGCACGGGCTCCAGGTGCGTGGGGTTCAGTAGTTGTGGCTTGCGGGCCCCAGAGCACAGGCTCAGCAGTTGTGGCGCACGGGCCCCGTTGCTCCACGGCATGTGGGACCCTCCCGGACCAGGGCTTGAACCCGTGTCCCCTGCGTTGGCAGGCGGATTCCTAACCACTGCGCCACCAGGGAAGCCCATCGTTCCTTCTTATGTCCAGAAAGTTCTACACTTCGTATCATCACAGAGGAAGGGGCCCCCTTTTCTCTCTGGGTTCTCCAGAGAATCTTGATCTCACTACAGCCACGTCTCTTAGAAAGAAGAAAGGTCCACAGTTTCCCACCCTGAGGCCACACACATGTGGGAAGAACTAACAGGCCTTTGATAAAGCCAGCAGTTCTCAACCAGTTTGGGAGAGGAGAAGTGTATCAAATTTGCTCTGGGGAAATACAAATGCAGGATGTCAGCAAGATGGCAGAATAGGAGGTTCAAGCTCTCATACCCCCACCAAAACATCAATTTTAACAACCATCCATGGACAGGAATACCCCTGTGGGAACCTGGAAGTCGAGTGGAGAGTTTATAGCACTTCATTTGAGAAGACAAACAAACAAACAAACAAGAATAGATGCATTATACACACTACTATATATAAAATAGATAACTAATAAGAACCTACTGTATAGCACAGGGAACTCTTTTCAGTACTCTGTAATGACCTATATGGGAAAAGAATCTAAAAATGAGTGGATATATGTATATGTGTAACCGATTCAAAAACTAACACAACATTTTAAAACAACTATACTCCAATAACAATTTTTTAAAAAAAGAATAGATGCATTGAAGAATATGAGTCTCACTTTACCTGTGTCACCCCTCCTCCACAGCAGCACAGCTCAATGCCAGGAGAGACCCCCTGAGCCCACAATTTTTCCCACAAGGGAAAGTGAGAACCGAGTGAGCGCTCAACTTCCCCAGCCTGGTGGGACATTGCCCCCAGCAGCCTGCTTCTGCCTTACCATATCCAGAGCAGTGGGGGGATCAGCATGGCTGAATAATCTGGAGGGGAGTAGGAGCAGGGCAAAAGGGCAGGGGTCACAGCAACCACTGTGCAGAACTCAAAAACTGGCCACAGATCCTACTAACTGGCTTGCAGACTTCACCAAGAGGCCTGCCCCCAAATCCCATGGGACACCTCACTGGTAGCCTCCCCCAACTGGATGGCATGTGCCCCCAGCACTCTACTTGTGAACTCCCAAGATGGTGCATGTGAGCCTTCACAGACAGCGTTTGGGAGCCTCTGCAGAGGGCAAGTACAAACCCCTGCAGACAGCATACACATATCCCCAGCTGGCTTGACCTGGCAGGATTGAGATCAACCTTGAATACTTCAGAGCACTGACCTGGGGGAAATAACAAAGCCAACCCACAGAATGGTAAATCACATACAGTATATGATAAAGTATATATCCAGAATCTATAAAGAACTCTTACAACTTAACAGTAAAAAGACTCATAACCCAAATGAAAAGAGAGAGAGTATTTGAACATACGTTTCTCAAAAAAATATATACAAATAACCAATAGCACATGAAGACATGCTCAACATTGTTAGCCGTAATGAAATTCAATTGAAAACCACGAGGAACCACTTCACACTCACTAAGATGGCTATCATCAAAAAGAGAGATAATTAGAAGTGTTGACAAGGACATCAGAAATTGGAACCCTCATACATTGCTGGTGGAATGTGGAAATGGTACAGTTTGGTAGTTCCTCAAAGTGTCAAACATGGAGTTAACATATGAAGCAGCAATTCAGTCCTAGGTATGTACCCAAGGGAAATTAAAACATACGTGCATCCAAATACTTGCACACAAATGTTCATGATAACATTACTCATAATATCCCCAAACTGGAAACAAGCCAATGTCTATCAACTGATGAATGGTTGAATGAAATGTGGTATATCCATACAGTGGAATCAGCAGTAAAAAATAATTAAGTATTGACACATGGTATAACATGGATGAATCTTGAAAACATTATGCTAAGTGAAAGAACCCAGTTAGAAAAGACCACATATTTTATGATTACATTTATATGAAATTTTCAGAATAGGCGCTCTTTATAGAGAGATAGAGAAATAGAATAGATTCGTGGGTGGGATGGGGAGACATGAGGAGTGAACTGATAATGGATATGGGGTTTCCTTTTGGAGTGATGACGACGTTTTAAATTGATCGTGATGATGGCTACAAAACTCTGTGGATATATTAAAAATCATTAAATTGTATACTTTGGTGAACTTTATAGTATGTGAATTACATCACAATAAAGCTATTTTTTAAAATCTGGGATATTAAAAAAAATTTTTAAACCTTAGGATGTAAATTTTTTACACAACTTAAAAATACTTGTTCAAAGAAATGAACAAAATTTGTAGTAGTTTTGCAGAAGACCAAAGAAAGGAATATATATTGGCTTTATCTTTTGCAAACTGACCACAAAAATAAAACTTTTTTATTTCTTAAATATTTAAGCATATTTGATTCAGTGCATGAAAGGAGTTACATAATTCAAAGAAAATTGATCCCACAATGACACCAGCAAATAGCAGGTTAACAACAATGTCCGGTTTATGTCAAACTTCTTGTAGCTTCCTTATACCTCCATCTTGAGAAATGAATCACTTGGCCCCAGATAGTATAGTGAAAAGCAGGGCCTTTCAGAGTACAAGATCAGAAAGACCAGTTGGCCCATGATTAATGTTCTTAGAGGGCTTCAAAGTGAGAATTTTGACATTACTTCCAGGTGAGTTTATAACCCAGTCACAGAGGTACACAGGCATACTGTTAGGGTTTAAAAAAATGTTCATTGTGTATTTTGTGACCGTTAATTTTATGTGTCAGCTTGACTGGGCCATACGGTGCCCAGACATTTGGCCAAATAATATTGTGGGTGAGTCTGTGAGGGTGTTTCTGGATGAGATTCACATTTGAATCAGGGGTCTGAGTAAAGCAGATTTCCCTCCTTTAATGTGGGTGAGCCTCATCCAATCAATTGATGAGAAAACAACAAAAAGGCTGAATAAGAGGAACTTCCTCCTGCCTGATTCTTTTAGCTGGGACATTGGTCTTTTCCAGTCTTCAGACTCCAGCTGAAACATTGGCTTTTTGTGGGTCTCTAGCCTGCTGGCTTTTAGACTGGAACATATACCACCATCAGCTCTCCTGGTTCTAAGGCCTTTGGACTCAGACAGGAACTAAACCATTGGCTCCCTGGGTCTCCATCTTACCAGCTGCAGGTCTTGGCAATTCTCAGCCTCCATAATCATGTGAGCCTATTCCTTATAATAAATCATAGATGAGAGAGAGAGAGATACTAGATAGATAGATATTCCTGACTAATACACATCCTTAATTTTGTGCTGTTCTGTCAGACCACAATCCTTACAAATTATACACTACAACGTTTGTAACCTTACTTTGCCTTCCCTAGAAGTTTTAATCTATAGGGGTCTTACGCAATAGCAATGGTTCGATTTTTTCTCAAGCTTTGAGAAACTCTGATGGAAACACCTGCATATGTCAGAACACATATCTCCCCATTCACCTGTATGATCCTGGTTGAACCTTGACTCTGCTTGTGTCTCAGAGTAACCAAATGGACAATGATGGTGATAATTCCTAACTTTCCTTATTAATAAGATTCTTATGAGGATCAAGTGAGATAAGAGGTATGAAAAATGTTTTCAAAAATAAGGCAATATACAGTAGTGATAAAATTTTACAGTGTTTTTGTTGAATGTTATTAATATTTTAGTATTAATTGAAATCTCTCTAATGACAATAGAGAGAAAACCTTAATGGACAGCTGAATTAGAATAATATAGACAAGTTAGAATAAAATTTGAGCATATTAAAAGTGTATACTGCAAAGAATAATCACTAGATCATTTTCTGCTTCTTGAATTTACAGTGTAATGTGGGGTGAGGAGTAAACTTGTTATACTCATGGAACAGGTGAGCTATTAAATTAATTTCATGTAAACAAACCAGATAAGAGGCAGCATGTTTATTGACACGGAAAGCCACTCCACTGTTACATAAATAACTACCATACAGATGCTTATAAGTATAATGTTTTTCATGTATTACCACCAAAGAAAGCCTATCTCACAGAGAAGAATCACATCGTTGGAAATTGCCAAAAGCTTTGAAGCCCAGTGCCAGGTACAGTGTAAGTGCCTAGTTAATATTTGCAGACTGATTAGGGGAAAAAAGTATTTATGTATAAATAAGAATATTGACTATAGAAACATGCGGATAATTCTTTCACTCAGTATTTCAATACCATGTCCAGTTTGGAGCCTGAAACTTAAGTGAATGGAGAACTTGGAGTAGTTCCAGAGAAAAGCAATGAAAATGATTAAAGAGATGGAAAATGGGGCCTATAAATCATGACTACAAGAATTGGAGCTTATTTAACCTGAAAGAAAACGCTACATGACTGCACCAGATTCTTGTATCTGAAACTGAGAGATGGTGAGATTTGCCATCACCCATCCATACAGCCCTGCAAGCAGAAATCCAGAAACAGAAAAGATATTTTCAAAGTATTTGTATTATTTCTGTAAATATCAAACTCTCTTTTCTTGTGGTTTTCAAAACAACAACATGTAGTCAAGAGACTTTTTCTTGCCTCTTTGTTTCCTGGTGCACAAGAAGAGGGGATTCAGAGCGCCGCTGGTGCACGAGGAGAGGGGATTCAGAGCGCCGCTTAAACGAGCTCCAGAGACAGGCGCGAGCTGTGGCTATCAGCGCGGACCCCAGAGATGGGCATGAGACGCTAAGGCTGCTGTTACAGCCACCAAGAAGCCTGTGTGCAAGCATAGGTCACTATCCACACCTCCCCTCCCAGGAGCCTGTGCAGCCCACCACTGCCAGGGTCCCGTGATCCAGGGACACCTTCTCCGGGAGAACACACGGAGCACATCAGGCTAGTGCAATATCACGCTGGCCTCTGCCGCTGCAGGCTCGCCCCACCTCCGTATCCCTCCCTCCCCCCGGCCTGAGTGAGCCAGAGCCCCCGAATCAGCTTCTCCTTTAACACTGTCCTGTCTGAGCGAAGAACAGATGCCCTCAGGTGACCTACACACAGAGGCAGGGCCAGATCCAAAGCTGAACCCCAGCAGCTGTGCGAACAAAGAAGAGAAAGGGAAATTTCTCCCAGCAGTCTCAGGAGCAGCGGATTAAATCTCCACAATCAACTTAATGTACCCTGCATCTGTGGAATACCTGAATAGACAACCAATCATCCCAACCTGAGGAGGGGGACTTTGGGAACAAGGATATATATATTGTTTTCCCTTTTCCTCTTTTTGTGAGTATGTACGTGTATGCTTCTGTGTGCGATTTTGTCTGCATTGCTTTCCTTTTACCATTTGTCCTAGGGGTCTCTCTGTCCATTTTTTTGTTTGTTTGCTTTTTTGTATAGTTTTTGGCACTTGTTATCATTGCTGTATTTGTTTTTTGGTTGTGGAAATAGTGGTTACTCTCTTCCTTCTTTCATTCTTTCTTTTTTTTTTTTTTTTACTACTTTAAAAAAATTCTTTTTAATTATTTTTTTAATAACTTTACTGTATTGTACTGTATTGTATTTTACCTTCTTCTTTCTTTCTCTTTTTTTCTCCCTTTTATTCTGAGCCATGTAAATGACAGGCTCTTGGTGCTCCAGCCAGGCATCAGGGCTGTGCCTCTGAGGTGGGAGAGCCAAGTTCAGGACATTGGTCCACAAGAGACCTCCCAGCTCCATGTAATATCAAATGGTGAAAATCTCCCTGAGATCTCCATCTCAACGCCAAGACCCAGATCCACTCAATGATCAGCAAGCTACAGTGCTGGACACCTTATGCCAAACAACTAGCAAGACAGGAACACAACCCCACCCATTAGCAGAGAGGCTGCCTAAAATCATAATAAGGCGACAGACACCCCCAAAACACACCACCAGACATGGATCTGCCCATCAGAAAGACAAGATCCAGCCTCATCCACCACAACACAGGCACTAGTCCCCTCCACCAGGAAGCCTACACAACCCACTGAACCAACCTTAGCCACTGAGGGCAGACACCAAAAACAATGGGAACTACAAACCTGCAGCCTGCAAAAAGGAGACCCCAAACACAGTAAGTTAAGCAATATGAGAAGACAGAGAAACACACAGCAGATGAAGGAGCAAGGCAAAAACCCACCAGACCTAACAAATGAAGAGGAAATAGGCAGTCTATCTGCAAAAGAATTCAGAATAATGATAGTAAAGATGATTCAAAATCTTGGAAACAGAATGGAGAAAATACGAGAAATGTTTAACAAGCACCTAGAAGAACTAAAGAGCAAACAAACAGTGATGAACAACACAATAAATGAAATTAAAAATTCTCTTGAAGGGATCAACAGGAGAATAACTGAGGCAGAAGAACGGATAAGTGACCTGGAAGATAAAATAGTGGAAATAACTACTGCAGAGAAGAATAAAGAAAAAAGAAAGAAAAGAATTGAGGACAATCTCAGAGACCTATGGGACAACATTAAACGCACCAACATTCGAACTACAGGGGTCCCAAAAGAAGAAGAGAAAAAGAAAGGGACTGAAAAAATATTTGAAGAGATTATAGTTGAAAACTTCCCTAATATGGGGAAGGAAAGAGTCAATCAAGTCCAGGAAGCACAGAGAGTCCCATACATGATAAAACCAAGGAGAAACACACCAAGACACATATTAATCAAACTATCAAAAATTAAATGCAAAGAAAAAACATTGAAAGCAGCAAGGGAAAAACGACAAATAACACACAAGGGAATCCCCATAAGGTTAACAGCTGATCTTTCAGAAGAAACTCTGCAAGCCAGAAGGAAGTGGCAGGACATCTTTAAAGTGATGAAGGGGAAAAACCTACAATCAAGATTACTCTACCCAGCAAGGATCTCATTCAGATTTGATGGACAAATTAAAACCTTTACAGAAAAGCTAAGAGAATTCAGCACCACCAAACCAGCTTTACAACAAATGCTAAAGTAACTCTTCTAGACAGGAAACACAAGAGAAGGAAAAGATCTACAATAACAAACCCAAAACAATTAAGAAAATGGTAACAGAAACATACATATCGATAACTACTTTAAATGTAAATAGATTAAATGCTCCAACCAAAAGACATAGACTGGCTGAATGGATACAAAAATAAGACCCATATATATGATGTCTACTTCAGACCTAGGGACACAAACAGACTGAAAGTGAGGGGATGAAAAAAGATATTCCACGCAAATGGAAATCAAAAGAAAGCTGGAGGAGCAATTCTCATATCAGACAAAATAGACTTTAAAACAAAGACTATTACAAGAGACAAAGAAGGACACTACATAATGATCAAGGGATCAATCCAAGAAGAAGATATAACAATTGTAAATATTTATGCACCCAACATAGGAGCACCACAATACATAAGGCAAATACTAACAGCCATAAAAGGGGAAATCGACAGTAACACAATCACAGTAGGGGACTTTAACACCCCACTTTCACCAATGGACAGATCACCCAAAATGAAAATAAATAAGGAAATACAAGCTTTAACTGATACATTAAACAAGATGGACTTAATTGATATTTATAGGACATTCCATCCAAAAAAAAACAGAATACACATTCTTCTCAAGTGCTCACAGAACATTCTCCAGGATAGATCATATCTTGGGTCACAAATCAATCCTTGGAAAATTTAAGAAAATTGAAATTATATCAAGTATCTTTTCCAACCACAATGCTCTGAGACTAGATATCAATTACAGGAAAAAATCTGTAAAAAATACAAACACATGGAGGCTAAACAATACACTACTAAATAACCAAGAGATCACTGAAGAAATAAAAGAGGAAATCAAAAAATTCCTAGAAACAAATGACAATGAAAACAATGACCCAAAACCTACAGGATGCAGGAAAAGCAGTTCTAAGAGGGAAGATTATAGCAATACAATCCTACCTTAAGAAACAAGAAACATCTCAAATAAACAACTTAACCTTACACCTAAAGCAATTAGACAAAGAAGAACAAAAAATCCCAGAAGTTAGCAGAAGGAAAGAAATCATAAAGATCAGATCAGAAATAAATGAAAAAGAAATGAAGGAAACGATAGCAAAGATCAATAAAACTAAAAGCTGGTTCTTTGAGAAGATAAACAAAATTGATAAACCATTAGCCAGACTCATCAATAAAAAAAGGGAGAAGACTCAAATCAATAGAATTAGAAATGAAAAAGGAGAAGTAACAACTGACACTGCAGGAATACAAAGGATTATGAGAGATTACTACAAGCAACAATATGCCAATAAAATGGACAACCTGGAAGAAATGGACAAATTCTTAGAAATGCACAACCTTCCGAGACTGTACCAGGAAGAAAGAGAAAATATGAACAGACCAATCACAAGCACTGAAATTGAAACTGTGATTTAAAATCTTCCAACAAATAAAAGCCCAGGACCAGATGGTTTCACAGGCGAATTCTATCAAATATTTAGAGAAGAGCTAACACCTATCCTTCTCAAACTCTGCCAAAATATGGCAGAGGGAGCAACACTCCCAAACTCATTCTACGAGGCCACCATCACCCTGATACCAAAACCAGACAAAGATGCCACAAAAAAAGAAAACTACAGGCCAATATCACTGATGAACACAGATGCAAAAATCCTCAACAAAATAGTAGCAAACAGAATCAAGCACCACATTAAAAGGATCATATAACATGATCAAGTGGGGTTTACCCCAGGAATGCAGGATTCTTCAATATATGCAAATCAATCAATGTGATACACCATATTAACAAAATGAAGGAGAAAAACCATATGATCAACTCAACAGATGCAGAAAAAGCTTTTGACAAAATTCAACACCCACTTATGATAAAAACCTTAAAGAAAGTAGGCATAGAGGGAACTCACCTCAACATAAAAAAGGCCATATATGACAAACCCACAGCCAACATCATCCTCAATGGTGAAAAACTGAAACCATTTCCACTAAGATCAGGAAAGAGACAAGATTGCCCACTCTCACCACTATTATTCAACATAGTTTTGGAAGTTTTAGCCACAGCAATCAGAGAAGAAAAAGAAATAAAAGGAATCCAAATTGGAAAAGAAGAAGTAAAGCTGTCACTGTTTGCAGGTGACATGATACTATACATAGAGAATCCTAAAGATGCTACCAGAAAACTACAAGAGCTAATCAATTAATTTGGTAAAGTAGCAGGATATAAAATTAATGCACAGAAATCTCTAGCATTTCTATACACTAATGATGATAAATCTGAAAGTGAAATTAAGAAAACACTCCCATTTACCACTGCAATGAAATGAATAAAATATCTAGGAATAAACCTACCTAAGGAGACAAAAGACCTGTATGCAGAAAATTATAAGACACTGATGAAAGAAATTAAAGATGATACAAACAGATGGAGAGATATACCATGATCTTGGATTGGAAGAATCAACATTGTGAAAATGACTATACTACCCAAAGCAATCTACAGATTCAATGCAATCCCTATCAAACTACCACTGGCATTTTTCACAGAACTAGAACAAAAAAGTTCACAATTTGTATGGAAATACAAAAGACCCCGAATAGCCAAAGTAATCTTGAGAAAGAAAAACGGAGCTGGAGGAATCAGGTTCCCTGACTTAACACTGTACTACAAAGCTACAGTAATCAAGACAGTATGGTACTGGCACAAAAACAGAAATATAGATCAATGGAACAGGATCGAAAGCCCAGAGATAAACCCACGCACATATGGTCACCTTATCTTTGATAAAGGAGGTAAGAATATACCGTGGAGAAAAGACAGCCTCTTCAATACGCGGTGCTGGGAAAACTGGACAGCTACATGTAAAAGAATGAAATTAGAACACTCCCTAACACCATACACAAAAATAAACTCAAAATGGATTAAAGACCGAAGTGTAAGGCCAGACACTATAAAACTCTTAGAGGAAAACATAGGCAGAACATTCTATGACATACATCACGGCAAGATCCTTTTTGACCCAGCTCCTAGAGAAATAGAAATAAAAACACAAATAAACAAATGGGACCTAATGAAAGTTAAAAGTTTTTGCACAGCAAAGGAAACCATAAACAAAACGAAAAGACAACCCTCAGAATGGGAGAAAATATTTGCAAATGAAGCAACTGACAAAGGATTAATCTCCAAAATTTACAAGCAGCTCATGCAGCTCAATATCAAAAAAACAAACAACCCAGTCCAAAAATGGGCAGAAGACCTAAATAGACATTTCTCCAAAGAAGATATACAGATTGCCAACAAACACATGAAAGAATGCTCAACATCATTAATCATTAGAGAAACGTGAATCAAAACTACAATGAGATATCATCTCACACCTGTCAGAATAGCCATCATCCAAAAATCTACAAACAGTAAATGCTGGAGAGGGTGTGGAGAAGAGGGAACCCTCTTGCACTGTTGGAGGGAATGTAAATTGATACTGCCACTATGGAGAACAGTATGGAGGTTCCTCAAAAAACTAAAAATAGAACTACCATACAACCCAACAATCCCACTACTGGGCATATACCCTGAGAAAACCATAATTCAAAAAGAGTCATGTACCACAATGTTCATTGCGCTCTATTTACAATAGCCAGGACATGGAAGCAACTTAAGTGTCCATCGACAGGTGAATGGATAAAGAAGATGTGGCACATATATACAATGGAATATTACTCAGCCATAAAAAGAAACGAAATTGAGTTTTTTGTAGTGAGGTGGATGGACCTAGAGTCTGTCATACAGAGTGAAGTAAGTCAGAAAGAGAAAAACAAATACTGTATGCTAACACATATATATGGAATCTAAAAAACAAACAAAGAAAAATGGTCATGAAGAACCTACGGGCAAGACGGGAATAAAGACGCAGACTTACTAGAGAATGGACTTGAGGATATGGGGAGGGGGAAGGGTAAGCTGGCACAAAGTGAGAGAGTGGCATGGACATATATACACTACCAAATGTAAAATAGCTAGCTAGTGTGAAGCAGCCACATAGCACAGGGAGATCAGTTCAGTGCTTTGTGACCACCTAGAGGGGTGAGACAGGGAGGGTGGGAGGGAGGGAGACACAAGAGGGAAGAGATATGGGGATATATGTATATGTATAACTGATTCACTTTGTTATAAAGCAGAAACTAACACGCCATTGTAAAGCAATTATACTCCAATAAAGATGTTAAAAATAAATAAATAAAAGAAACTGAGGTTCAGTGGTCTCAGTGATTTGGGCAAGGTTAGCAGCAGTTAATGTCAGAGCTGAGACCTGAACCCACAAATCCTGATCTCGACTCTGTTTTAGGGCTCTTTACAATCCTTTAGCAATCCTAACGTGCTGTGGTTTGTCAGATAAGTATTTCTTTCCATTAGAGCTGAAATTGTTATCAACAGAAAATCCATCTTGTTGAGTAATTTGCTGGGGGGAGGGAGAGATGATGTCATCATGGTCATATGGTACAAAGTCACTGAATTCTGTACACACACACACAGGAGTTATTTATAAATATAAAGAGTTTAATTTAGCCAAAGTGTCATTTAATAATGAATAAAGCATCTCATCTCTATTTGTTCGGTTACACTCCACGTAGTAAAGACAAGAGATATAAACTAGAATTAAACTATTTTCAATTTTTTATTTTAAATTGAAACAAAATGCACCACCATACCAGTGCTTTCTATTATCACCCCTGCTGCATCCTCACATCTTTTCTTTTTCTTGTGTTTTAAATGAAAATGTTTCACATGCTTTCAGTCAATCTAACAATAATCAAAAAATGATTCTGGATCAACACACACAAAACTGGGGGAAAGAAGTAGTTTATTGGTGTCCAGGCAAATCACAAGATAAAACAGAAGTCAGTGTATTGGCGAGTTAGCGATTTAGTTTATTTTATTATTTGATTTGGTTTCTCTCTAGTCAGAGGCTAGCAAAATTACTTCTGAATTTCTGGATGTTAAGAATCTAGAATTGTTCAAATCTGAATTTTTCTGTCTCGATAACTGACTGAAAATGAAGCAAAAATATATTTCCCTTTATTTTTGTTTTGAAGGTTCAATGGAATAAATTTCACAGAAAACAAATATTGGAGAAACTAATACAATTCTTCAAGGCATCCTGCTGTTTCTTAGAAGTTCCCAAACCTCACACCAATATTCCCACGTGATCACAGTTTCAAAATGACCTCCTTTTATCCTGTCCCATGACTGGAAATCACCTTAAAATTCAATATCGGAGGATGAACTTTCCTGGTTCAATTTCCCAAGTGTCTTAATTGTAATTTTATCCAATTTGTTGGTAGCAACTCCCAGGAGTTGCTCAAGGACACGAAAGCTGCCCTTTTTATCCCTGCTTGTTCCCCTCTCCTTGCACGGAAGCTCTGTAATAAATGAGGAACGCACAACTGTGCTGGGTGGTCACATCTCCTCGTGATTCCCTCTATGCGCTTGCTTTAGGAAGGCACTGGAGAGTCACTGAGATGCAGAGCAATTTCTTAGCCATTAGTTTGTAAGAATCCCCCTGCCCCGACATGATTTAAAACATGAGCATCATGACCTCAATGTTCTCAGAAGGTATTAGTCTCCCTGCCTCTCTTTCAGGGAAATCCTGAGTTACTTTCTTAGAAAGAGTGGATGCATCTAAAAGCTAATAGTTCTGAGTATAAGCTTTAGTACATGTCTGAACTCTTGACTTCAGGTCAAGCTAACCTAAAAAAATGAGAAATTCAATCTTGTCCTATTTGTGAGCCCTGATCGGGTCTGACACCACTGAGGAGAGTTTTTAAGTTCAGAGATTGGCACTAGCTGGTACCCATGCACTGGGAGGGAGTCCACACAAACTGGTCGCCCAGGCTGATGGTTAGAGACAAAAGCCCCTCTCTACTAAAGCTGCAGGTGCATGAGCCAGAAGAGTAGTCTAAGCTCCTATCCTAAGTAAAATGACTCAGGTTAAAACTAAAGAGATGCATCTGAATAGGTCATTGATGTAAGGAGATCCTGAGGTAGGAAGCAGAGCCTGGATTGAAAAGAGAGCAAGGTAAGCAGGACGGTGTTTGGAGAAATTGCATAGACAGGTTTTTATACATCCTCAGTAATATACTGGGTGGACGGGCAGGATTTATTTAAACGTCCATAGATGGAGCTGACCTCATCACATGAGAATGCCTCCCCTAGCAGGGCTGGGTCTGAGTTTGCCAAGGCTGGTGCACTCCTAAGTCAGAGGTACATCCTCATGACTGTTCTTCAGGCTCTACCCTTTACTGCTGATGCATGAAATGGGGCCAATGGAGCTGAGGAACTCTTTCAAGCATATTTGGGCTGTTTCAGGGAAATCAGCACTAATTATTAGGTTCTAGTGTAGTTGGTGGAATTTCAGCAAAGAGGCCAGGGCTGGTGTGGACACACATAAGACTGATGGAGTCGGCTGCCACAAGTTCATCCCATTGTTCTCCTCCCAGGCAGCTGGTATCCATAGGTCAGAAGAAAGAGGTCACAGGGCAAGCTGAAATTCTACCAACTACTAGAATAATGGTGGTACCAGGAGGTGCAGAAAGAAGTGACTCAGTGTTTTAGGTGGAGGAAAGCAGTGGAGTTTTATATGGGAAATCCACAAGCTACTGAGTAGCTACTAAGCTACTGAGTAGAACAGTTGTGTGGTCTTTAAAAGATACAATTATGAGTGTACTTCTCTCAGACCAGAGTGACATGCTCACTCTGACCATCAGTCTATAAATTTTGGAAAGGTGAGTGGAACTATAGATGAACAGCCTCCTCCAAACTGGGATTTAAGTGGTCGGGTTATATTAGGCCCTAAAAGAGCTCCTTGATAAATAGGGAGGGTATCAGGGAATGGTGCCCTGGTGGGAAGGATCAGGATAGGGAGTAAGCCCTAAATTGGTTTCTTATGGAGGATGCCTATATCAGTCAGGGCAGGCTAGGTTATGCTGCAGTAAAAATTACCCCCAAATCTGAATGGCTTAAAAGAAGAAATTTCATTTATCATTCAGGGTGTTTGTCCCTTAGGGATCTGCTGGGGGCCCTACTCCATTTACTTTCACTCAGGAACCCACAGCAAGGGAGATTTAATCTGTGTGCTGCCATGTTTGCTCTGGCAGGAAAATGAGAACACAGCAAATCATGCACCAGCCCTTAAAACTCAGCCCACAGTTGACATTTGTCATTTCTGTTCTCATTTCATTGATCACAGCAAGTCATGTGGTCACACCTAACCCTAAGAGGGCAGAGAAGTGCAAGTTGTCCATGTGCCCAAAAGGAGGACTAAAAATATTTCATGATCAGCACTAATGATTACCAAAATGTCTACTTCACTAAGATGGTATCATGACCATGGGAAGGGAGGGGGCTGGTCTGAAATGATGGTGTGTCTGAACAGTTCACAGTTTGCTGGATATGTGGTGCTAGCTCAGCACTGCCACCATCACCACCCAACCCCCACCTCAGTCCTCTCCTTGACCTGGGTATTTTAGGTGTCAATTTCTGTAATAGGTGAATTAATGGTGCCCCAAACACACACATGCCCTAATTCCTAGAATCTATGAATATGTTACTTTATATGGCAAAAGTAACTTTGCAGATGTGATTAAGTTAAGGATCTTGGGATGGAGAGATGATCATGGATTACCCAGGTGGACCCAATGGAATCACAGGGGCCCCTATAAGAGGGAGACGGGAGTGTACGTCAGAGAAAAATAAGAGATTTGAGGATGTTACACTGCTGGGTTTGAAGATGGAGGACGGGGCCACAAGCCAAGGAATGCAGGCAGTCTCTAGGAGCTGGAAAGGGGAAAGAAATAGAGTCTCTACTAGAGCTTCCAGAGAGAACATGGTCCTACCTACACCTTGATTTTAGCACAGTGTGTCTCAGACTTCTGAACTCCAGAACAGTAAGAGAATAAAATTGTGTTGTTTAGATTACCACTAAATCTGTGGTAATATGTCTAGTAGCAAGAGGAAACTAATACAATGTCCCAGAAAATGTGATGTAAGAGGAAAGTCCTCAGACAGAGTTTGGAATGAGCAAAGTTAGATGACAGGAAGCATTGTTGCAAAGCTGTAGTGTTGGTACATGATGAGTGTGAATTTCGTGGCCACCACTCAAACCCACTGACCTGGGAGGGCAGGTGGCCCCAACTCCAAAGGTATCCCTAATAAAAGAACTTGGTCCTGTCACTTAATTATGTTTTAAATGAGTAAAACACAACCCCACATGTGCAGAAACATGAATTCCTTCTTGCTTTTCTTCCTCCTAACTTTTCCCTCTCCACACCTTCCCCGCTCTCAGCTTCAACTCCTTTCCATTTCAGCTGAACCAGCAGCAGATGCCAATACTGAGCAAGGTAGTCATGATTTTAAACATCTTCACTTGCAGAGCATAGCATCATTCCAGGACGATCATAGGGTCAACCACACACCCAAAACTTAAATCTGCTCTACAACTTCCGTTCCAGGTTAATGTCTATATGTAAAACGGAGTTAGGTTTTAGACTGCAAAAACTATAAACAGTTTTACTATGTGCAGGGATGCCACTTACAGCTGTACAGATTGTGCACAACACAGTCCTATGGGGACACCATGCCAACAGGCCCATGTCAATCGTGCTTCCAAAAATTCTGCAGTCCACAACTCACACAACTGTATGTGGCAGCCTTACATTACACTCTACAAATACCCATTCAGATATCTGAAAAGTGGGTGAGATGTAGGACAATTCTTCACTGTGCAGAACCATCCCACCTATCTAGCATCTGTGGCCTCCACCCATTCTATAACAGTAGCACACCTCAATCATTCTGACAACACAAAACACTCCACAAACTTACCAACTGCTCCTGTGGAACAGCAGTCCATTCATGCTTCATTTCTCTGATCTCATCTTTTAAGCTCTCATTCTTGAACCAATCACACCAATCTTCTTCATATTCTTTTAACAGTCCATGTTTCCTCCTTCCTCAAGAGTCTTTGCAACTTATTTCTCTGGGATGAACACTCTGAGGCTTAACATCTCCAAACTCTCCTTCACTCCCTTCATACCCCTGCCCAAATGTCACCTTATCAAAAAGTCCTTCTCTGGCCACCCTATATAAGATAGAAATCCCACACCTACCCCAGCACTTCTTGTCCCTCTTATTTTGCTTTATTTTTCTAAACATCATGATCACTCTCTATAGCACTATATCTTTTACTGAGTTATTTATTTTCTGTGTCCCTTCACTAGCACTTAAGTTTCATGAGGCCAGGAACTTGACCTGTTTCATTCACTGTTATATCCCCAGCACCTAGGACAGTGCCTTCCTTGCCCTAGCCATTCAATAATTATTTGTGCCATGAATAGTACATGGTAACAACTTCACTCATGATAGCATATGCTCAGTAACACTCCTTTTCCCATTTATCCAAGTCAATGAATTCAATCATTTCACTTCCCTCCTCCCTATTCATAACTTGAGTTGCACTGCCCAAAGTAAAAAAAGATGAGATAGTCAGCAAGTCCTATCTTAGAACATTATATCACATTGATGTTTCTTGTATGAGGGGATGAATGCAGAGTAGTTTTCAGATAAGAAGTTGTGTGTTTTCACTAAGTTCATTTAACATAAGTATGCTCTCCATATAGGTTTGGAAGACAAAGATAAAGATAGAAATTGGGCATGGCATGACACAAGGAACTTGACAGGCATTATCACATTTAATCTGTACAGCCATCTTGCAAAATAGAGAAAACTAAAGCTATTTCACCTAAGAGAAAACTAAGGTTCAGTGATATTAAGTTAATACCAGAGTAGAATTAAAAACCATGCCTGTCTGACTGTAAAATTTATGGTCATTTTACCACATCACTGGAGTGAGACAATGAAATATGCTGAACACAAGTGCAATTTCCTCAAGATTTGAGCATCATTTTCAGGGTCACAATTTTTTAAAAAAATTCTAGATTCATTTCCAAGAGTATTTATTTTATGCTCATTTATGGACAATATCTGGAAACACTTGAGAAATGAGGTCAACTCTCCCTCATCTTTAGACAAATTATACAAGATTTTGGCTCACTCATGGCAAATTTTTGTTTAAAGCCAGTTTATTAACCAACAGCACCTACTCTGCTTAATGAATTGCTTTCTTGATATTATTGGCAGTCTGTACCCTACCTACTTAATTACTGTGTTCTAAAATAATCAATGTCTTTTGTCTTACCGAGGCCAAAGCCAAGACAAATTATGAGACAGAGAGATGCTTCTGTGCTCCTCCCATCCCTTCCTTGTTAGGATCTTGCTAGAGGAGAACAGAGAAACAAAAGGAAGATAGACTGCAAGGAGAACTGCTTACTCAACAGTAGGTCTGTCATGTAAAGGTCAATAACCAGAATCCTAGTAGGGCATCCCAATAGCCAATGTTCAGCTGGCTTTGGACATTGGCTATTGGGAATCTTAGAAGTCAAAGAAGTATTAATCACTTCCTTGTGCACCATACTGAGTGGTTTCTACATTATTATTTAGTGCTCACAATATGGAAATTTACTGTTAGCTCTAATTTACAAATGAGATGTTGAGAACCTTCACTAAGCTTAGACATAAAGGAACTAGAATCCCACCCAAGTCTATCTGACTCCAGGGCCCATGTCCTTCACCACTGAACTATGGTGCAGGACAGGAGCATTCCATGTCAGAGAAGGCAGGAGCATCTCAATTTCCAGTGCCAGTCTGTAGAAGCAGGACCTTTGGCTCATGGCTAGATAGAAAAGGGCCGTGATCTACACCCTGAGGTAAGAGTAGGACACAACCAAGTGCGCCCAGGCCTAGCTAAGTATACCACGCTAAGAGCATGGTAAACATATAATCTATGATCCACAGGTCAATGAGTCTCACTTCAGGTAAGGTGCTGCTCATGGCAGCTCAAAAGCTTTTGGATGAAACTGTACACAAGGACCTAACGGCAGATAAAATATTGCGGAAGAAGACCTCATAGTCCAACAAAAATTATCAAGACTCTTAAACATACAAAACATTATCTACTTCATTCATTCTACTAATATTTCTCTTTTTCTGAATAACCCCCAAATAAAATGGTTATTATATTCATTTTCTATGTGCAATACAGAAAATCATCTTAAACATATCCCTCTTCTAAACCTATAACCCTGAACTACAGATGAGTTAATCAGGTGCTTTCCTGTTAGCAATCAGCTTACACTATCACAAGATTTACCCCTCAACAGGATACTTCTCTGGTTACTTCTGCTTGGGTCCTCCTGTTCTGGCCCTTGCCTCACAGATACAGTTGAAACCAAGAGGATTTCAGGGAAAGCAAAGAAACACTGTGAGCCAGACAGCTCTAAGAATCAATCAAGTAATGCTCCCATGCCATTGTAAAGCAATTATACTCCAATAAAGATGTTTAAAAAAATAAAATAAAATAAAAAAATAAAAGCTGATGTAAAAAAAAAAAAAAGTAATGCTCCCATGGAGCAACATGACCCTCAGTCTGAACACTGAATGTACAGTCTAGTCAGTCCACAGGTCTTTTAAAAATATTTTATTTTATTAAAGGTCTTTACAGAGTAACATCCAGACTCCAGATCCAGCTGCCAAGGATACCCTATTATGCTATGAGTACTGGCTGGGGCATGGTAAGTGGCTCCAGCTTCCCACACTCCTCTTCAGAGATGGGAGTGGTGGGTGGTATCTCATTTTGGGGTTCCACAATGCTCACGAGGTCAGGAAGGGGCTTCTTAAGGCCAATCTTACCACTTGGGTCCCAAGGCAGCATGACCTTCACTTTGATGCCCAGCACACCCTGACTGAGTAGCACGTGGCACATGGCAGTGCCAACATAGTAGTTAACAGAGTCCCAGATCATCAGGCCATCCACAAACTTCATGGATTTAGCCCTATGTCCTCAGAGTTTCCCAGTACCATGACTATGCAGGCTTTAGCCCCACATTCCATGATGAACCGCAGCATACCATAGCAGGCCCTCCTCCACATAGCAAATCCTCCTAGGAATCTGTAATACAGAGACTCTTCCTGGGCAATAGCACACAGACCTCTTGTGGCCACCTTTTCAGTATAAAGCTCTACACTGCCCTCAGGGAAGCTAGATCTTTTCTGAACCACAGCAGTCAGTTTGCAGATCTGCTGGCCCTTCTCACCAGGAACATTCTGCATACTGGTGGCCAGGATAATGATTTCTGTCATGGCTGGTGTAACTCAGAACTCCATAATATCCATCTTCAGCCAGCTCCTGAGTGAGAAACTCATTCAGTTCAGCTTTGAAGATGTTATCGGTGACAAACTTCCTCTCCTTGGAAATTTGCACCACCATCTTGCCGCCGTGTGCTGCCATAAGGAAAAACTACTAACATATCTTGAGTTCATACTATGTACCAGACACTTTTTTGAGTTTAGACTTTTGAGATCCAAATTAGAGTAGTCTAAATATGTAGTTTTGTTTATCTCTATTTAACTACCCTATTCCTGAGTTGCGTTCCTGAAACTTGACTGTAGTAGAAGTTTTCCAGGTAAAGGAAAGAAAGGAAATTCAGGCCAGGAAATAAGTGGCATGAATAAATGACAGGAAATGTGAAAGTCTTTACCTGATTTGGGGAAAGGTGAGAAGTATAAGATGGGTGAAATATAAGGTGATGGACATGGTGGGTGAAGATGACAAAATCGCCATCTTTATTGTACTCTGTGGGGGAAAACTTCAGGA
This sequence comes from Balaenoptera ricei, assembly GCF_028023285.1. NCBI lineage: Eukaryota > Metazoa > Chordata > Mammalia > Artiodactyla > Balaenopteridae > Balaenoptera > Balaenoptera ricei. The sequence goes on along the minus strand of NC_082651.1, from coordinate 73,771,912 downwards.
GGGAGAAGATGTAGAAATTATTGGAGGCAGATAAGACTTTTTGTTACCTTACATCACACTTCTTTCATCTCAGTCGCTTTAGCTCTCAGTCCATCTCATTCTCAGGAGGAATGTGCTTTGACATCCAAACATTTTGATTCAGGATCTGTTTCAAGGAAGGCTTGATTTCTGTGAGAAAAATCTGGATGGGTTCCCAGCTTCTCCTCTGTCCGGCCTTCATTCACAGCATGCTTTCTTCATTCTCTTTGATGTGAATTTTCAGAACATCATTGGGTGTAATCAGTATTCAAACATAATTTCAATAAACCCATCCAAAAGCAGGTTCAAATGTTTTCACAATACTTCTCACCAGCCTTGAGAGTGCTCTTTCTGGCCATCAGAGTCACCACCATAAAGTGTATGGGTTGGCCCTAAACAAGAATGGCCAACTAAGGGGACTAGTAGAGACAGAAATCTAGCACCAGTTCTGCTCCTGAAGTTGAGGAGCTCAACAGGAGGTGGCATCACCCCAAAAATAAAGCACTTGTTTTTTTCCCATACAAATAAACTGCTTAGGCTATTAGCTGCCTTTTGGCCCAACAGAAAAAACAGGCCTACATAACATATTACTATTTCAGCCAGAAAGAATAATAACAAAAGATAGATAATTTTGTCTAGAAGAAAATGAGTTGAACCCTCGGAGAATAACAAAATGTGACTTTATATAAAATAATACAATACATGTAAATAAGTGCCTGTCATATAGTAAGCAGAACAATGATGTCTACTTATTACTAATATCGGTAATAATATTTCATTTTCATTATTTATTATTTTTAGTGTATTGAGAGTGTTTATGTAATTGATTTTTAAAGTTACCAAAAAAATCCATGGCTATCATTTCAGTGTAAATTGAATGTAGTTGTTCTGATCTATAAAAGAAGACAAAGCCTATCATGATATATATTTTAAAAGCTGATGAAAATATGGCAGTGTTTTAAGTTTTGACAGAATTGAGTGAGAAAGTACCCCAGAGTTACATTATTCTTGCTAATTTTCAGGATGCTTAAAATGTTTTATAATTTTATATAATATATAAATATTCTAATCTCCCCAAACAGAAAAGACAGCCTTGATACTAGAAGTGGGGGCAAGGAAACTCTAACACTAAGTCAAGTGGCTGAGATCTGGTCCTATTTACTTCCTACATGACCTTGAGCTGATCAATTTACTACCTCTCTAACCAAGCATTTTCTCACCTATAAAATACAAGAATTGGACTAGAAGATCTCTCAGGTTCTTTACTCAAATTTTATGACCAAGTCTACTCTTTGACAGATAAAAAAGATAGGGCTGATTTTAGTGCATACTGTCTGTCCCCATATCTTGAAATTAACTGATTGCCTAGAAGGGTCAAAGATGTGCCATCTGCTTCTATTACCAATTACATTGTGAAGCTGCCTCAAGTTTAAAAAAGAAAAATTTAGTGAAAAACAGAAGTTGGCAGGAAATGTGCTGTAAATAATATCACCCTCACACATTTACTGAATAATTCATAACCAGTATGTAGTAGAAGCATAATTTTTAAAATGACATTTTCCCCAAATACCTGAATGTTCTGACATCAGTAACAAATGATTTAGTTGGCATTACCTTAAAAATTACAGTGTTTAGAGATTGACATCTCACATTTAAATTTATTTTATTCTTATCAATTTCCTTTAAATCAACTTTGTTGTATTATATCAGAATGAAATATTTGCCATAGTTGACTATCCCTCATTATTTTTCACATATCCTTTTTTAATATTCTTTATCCAATGTTTTTTCTTTTGAAATATTCCATTTTTCCTCACCAGTGAGACCCTTCACTTTCATTCAAACTGCATAAAATAATCTTACAATTTGATAAATTAATATAAGAACATTTTATTTAATTATGTATAAGGAGAACTAGTATTACGTTAGTGATTTTTCAATCTGATACAATGAAAACATACTTGTTCCAATTTATTTTACTCACCACTATCGTCTTTTTTTTTAATTTATTTATTTTTGGCTGCGTTGGGTGTTCATTGCTGTGCGTGGGCTCTAGGTGCATGGGCTGCGGTAGTTGTGGCTCGCGGGCTATAGAGCGCAGGCTCAGTAGTTGTGGCACATGGGCTTAGTTGCTCCGCGGCATGTGGGATCTTCCCTGACCAGGGCTCGAACCCATGTCCCTTGCCTGGCAGGCGGATTCTTAACCACTGCGCCACCAGGGAAACCCCTCACCATTATCTTTTATCCTCTCTACCATTTTATATTGGCCTCCTCAAACTGCAATTTGCTCCAATTTTTAACGAAATTGTATTGCTGTCCAAATTCTTTCTCAAATGGGATGAGATATACTTATGTCTTCTACTGCATCACCAAGTTACACCACAAAACACTAAAACAAAGTGAGATTATATGAGGAATTTTGCATAGCAGTACTCCTACACCAATTACAATTTACAAGGAGCATTAGTATCAGCTGTGTCTCAGAACTTCAATCCAATGTCAGCTGAGTCTCCCAAGTAAGCCAATCATAGCCCTTCCCACCTTTAATTGCAATCCCATAACTGCCTCCCTTTGAGAATTCAAGGTGCTTCCCTGAGAGTTCTCCAATCTGCCAACACAACCTCTAACCCATTCAGGTCATATACACTTTTTAGAAGAATGCAGGGGCATCTCCAGATTTTCTGAATAGGAAGGGCTTCTGGGCAGCTCTCTGATTTGAAGAAGTAGTTATATAACTTGAAGCCAGATACATAGAAAACTTGCTATTTTTCTTAGATTGTATGAACATTCAGATTGTTTTGGGGGTTCCCCTCGTCATAAGCCATCCCTTGGTTTCTCAGCTGCAACAGTGACTTGACTTTTCATTTGACCAGGAAGTCCTATTACAATCCAAGTCCCAGAGGGTGGGAGTTAAGTCCACTTCCTTATACAGGCTTTCAGATGTTAACTATGCTGTGGGATACTGTCTGGCTAGGGCAAATGGCTTTGTGTACAAAATGAAGTTTTCCTTTTACTCAGCGTGAAAATTTTCTATCTGTTGACAACTGTCATGATTAGCCATCCTGGAGAACTCTTTTTACTGGCTCAAAAGTATATGTGTTGAATTTTTTATATTTTTATTCATTCTTTAATTTATTCAATAAATATTTATTGAGAGCTCACTACTGTGTGTCAGGTATTGTTCTAGGCACTTTGTGAGTACTTGAAAATTGACTATAGATTGATAATAAAATAAAACCCAAAGTAGTGTTTTTGGTGGGGTTTTTGTGCTTATTTCAACCTATGAATTACAATGTTCTTCAACACTATAGCTTAAGAGTAAATAAAGAAGGGCTAAATGACAGACCTATGGATAAATAGACTAAATATCTACCTAAAAGTCTTCATTTGAGCTCACCACCCACATGTTTATTCTCTCTCTCTCGTTCTCTCTCTCATTCTCTCTCTCTCCCCCTATCACACGCCTAAGGTTCCCATTCATATTTCCAACTCTATGCTTAATGACAGATCCTTCCTGTCAGTGAATAATGTGTTACCACAGATGGGTAGCACACTACCCCCACTTAAACTCATCTTCTGCCTTGGATAGATCACCCACTCAGTTGTAGTACCAATGGGTCCCTTGGTAAGTGGGCACTGAGATGATGTTAGGAGTGCAAGAGGTTTATTGTGTTGTGACTGGAGAAAGGGTGGGTTAATGCTTGTGAGGAATAAAAAGGGAGAGGAAGCAGGATGGGATGGGGAAAAGATCAGATCACCACACAGATCTGACAAAGTCTTGCCAACACAATGAGGAGCAGTGGAACAACGCTTTATCAGGTAGAAATGGCCAGGTCCTAGTACCTCTGTGCTCAGTAGCTGGCTAGTCACTGCCCAGGAAGAGCATAGCTTCATCTGGAAAACTGAAGTGGATCCTGAAGGCATTAGCAGCTGGAGGCTGTCAACTGACCGCACTCCCCATAGCTGAACATCAAGTTCTATCTTGAAGGAAAATCCAAGCCCAGGCAACCACAGTGTTCTCGAGAACAGAGCCCTAAGGAAATGGAATAAGACACTCCTAAGAATTAGACCATGAACGGGAAGAGAAAGAGCTGCCTAAAAGGGATGTAGGAGGACTGAGAAGAGTGACCAAAGGAGATACCCAGAACATCTCTTGGGTACCTGCGTCACAGAGGACCCCAAAACTTTGTGACAACTGCAGGGAGTGAAGACATGAGCCTAGTGTTTTAATAATCTGACCCCGGACCAGGAATCACTCCTGGCTCCACCACGTAAGAACCTGGTGATACTGGTCATTACCCAACCTCTCCACATTGCAGCATCCTTATCTGTACAATGTATTAATGTAAGAGGAGTACTGAAAATTAAAGATAAAGATAAAATCACTATAACATATTAAGTCCTCAATATTTATTTACCATTACTATTGCCATTGTTGTTGTTGCCAGTTGTTTTTCTATTGAAGACCTTGTTAACCTACTTCAGATTTGCCCCAGATTCCCAGGGCAAGGCTGCTAGAATACAGTCTACTTGAGTGGATAAGGCAGACTCTGGAGATGAACTGCCTGACTTCAAATCCCAAGTCTACTATCTAAGAGTTGTGAAGTCTTGAGTAATTATTGAACTTCTCAGTGCCTCAGTTTTCTAATCTGCAAGAGAAGGATAACAACAGTACATATTTCCTGAGTTTATTTCAGGAAATGTACTTAGTACGGAGCAAGCCACTTAGTAAGTGCTCAATAAATGGTAGCTGTTAGCACTTAAAAGTACTTTTGCTTTATTATAAAATAAATACATTTATTTTAAAACATTTCAAAAATAGTTTTAAACTAAAACAAAACCCAAAAAAATCCATTTGTTTCCTGTAAAAAAGACTAAATGCTTCTCAGTTTGTACAATCCCAAATAGTCTACATAGAGTCAGCCAAAATTCTATGTTGCTTTTTGCTAGTACCTAGTATGTTTTCAACATACTATTTAAATATTCTTTACTTATTCTTTAATGACTATCTTACAGGTCACTGTAAGGAAAAAAACCTCCATCATCTGCATAAATTCTGAACTTAACTTTCTCCTCGTTCCAGCTCAAAAAGCAAAAATGTATGCAATGGACTCAAGTGGAAAACTGTTGATGCATGTTATTCCTTGGTCTGTGTTTTTAGTTTTGATTCTAGGTACATCCACAGACTACATAACATCTGGTTGGAAATCTTTTCAATAATCGAGGTCTTTGGCATCATGTTGACAAAACTGGATGATTGATTGTTCCTGACATATTTTTTAATCCAGATGTTTGGATTTCCTGAAGGCCTGGCCCAAGTGTTGGTTTGTTCTTGGAATGATATTATGGTGCAAGCATCTTGAAATTCAGAACTCTATTTTATAAACCTACTTAGCAAAATGCCCTATACACTTAATCCCATAAATGCTACTTGACTTTTTATTCAACCAAATTGTTAATTGAAAAGGCATTGAGAGGATTCTAGAGATGCAATACTCAGGAAATGTATTAACAACAGAGCACAAAAATGAAGAAACAATCACTAAATGGCATCTATGAATTTTAGGTACAAACTCCAGACTTCCATAGACTTACCTCAAGGCCTGAAAAAGACACGGTTAAGTTACTCTTACCTCAAGGCCTGAAAAAGACATGGTTAAGTTACTCTATCTTACGGCTGGATTGTGTTCTGAATGCCTGTTGGTAGTCAGAATGAATTTACCCATTGTCAAAAGTTATAAAGATGGTAAAGTTCCAAGGTTAGTCCACAAAAATCTGTTTAACTGGCAACAAAGCTGCATATTATTAACCAACTCCCAGAGCTCTGCCTTGAGTCTTCTGGGTTCTGCATGTCCCAGGACTTTAAAGTACTTGGTTATAAATAATCCCTAAACTGCTCTAAACCAGGGAGGGCCTAAACTGTAACCCCTGATCTCAACAACTCCAGCCTTCAAGGGCTGACCAGTTGTGGAGAGTGGGCCTAGTGGTGTCTCTGTTGCTAAGCAGCTTCCACCTCAAGAAAGCAAGATTAAAACATGTGGACATACCAGTAATATTTACTGCCTTAATTTTCCCTCCAGTTTATACTTCCCAGAGTCTAATTTCATAACACCTGATATTTCCCACTTTTAATGTCTTTCTAGTCTTATTTTTTTCTTCTTAGTCTTTTGGTGGCTGGTCTTTTAAAGACCAATGTGAAGAATTTTAATATGCAATTATAAACCCACAATAGTCCATAAATTTGGTTCCTCCTTCCCTAACACCAACAAATTCAGTCCTGGAACCACCAATAATTGACCAAAAATATGAAAAATGTTGGTGATTCAATGTGAATTAAAGAAAATAAAAAGTAAACTCATATATATTGAATGTGATATCATCTTGAAAATGTATATATCTCATCTTTATTCATTATTTTCTGGCTCACTGTCAGCTCAGGCATTTATTCCCAGAGCCTTCCCTGATCCCACCTCCACCTCCAGCCTTGTTACATGTCTCTCCTCTGTGCTTCTAACTTCCTTATGTCTTTCTCTGTGATTGCCCTCACCACATTGCACTAAAAATGTCTATTTATATATCTTTGTCTCTGATTAGACTGTAACCTTCTGGAAGCAAGAACTTTGACTTATCTGTCCTCTCATCCCCCGTACTAGCAAACTGCCTGTATATAGTGTAGGTGCTCAAGAAGTTTTTAGGAATAAATTACCCTCTATCAGGCACCAAACAATATGCAAGATGTTTTTACAAATATTTGGATTTATAATGTAATACTATAAATATTTTTAAATTGTAGGTATTATCACATGTAATTCTAGCAAAAAAACCTTATGAGATAGGTAAGACTATTACCAGTTTAGAGGGGTTTAATCACACCATCAGAAAGGGTCAGAACTGGCACTGAAAGTCAGAGTAAAGGATCTCCAAAGCCCTGTGTCCACCACTCTTTCCCATTGCTTGTATGAGCTACTGGCACTGCAGAATGATGTGTTACTCACTTTTTTCCAAAATAAACCATCTACTTGTTCTCTTCCATTAATAGGTAATCAAGAATTAGTAAGATTTGCTTGCAATTATCTTGTCTTAGACATTACACTTAAGAGTCTAGTCAAGCACACATTTTTTTCTATCAATGTCCAAGTGACAGAATTAACCATGTAGCTTCATCATAATAATTGAGAGATAATTCCATCAGAAATCTCACAGGCCCTGGGTATGAGCTGCATGGGCTATATATGGAAAACCCAATCTTCTTTGTTAATTATAAGATCTGGTTTTTGTCAGCTGTTAAAAGGGCTTGGAGATGATGTGAAGATCCCTCTGGCCCTTGTGGGCACCATCATCATGAATTAATAGATGAAATACAGCCTGCACACACACTTGGAAAACACCACCAGCTTGTATTCTTCATAGTCTTACATTTTCCACTCACAGGTTCCAGGATCAGAGAGGAAGTCGGGAATCATTAAAAACAACAGCTGAAAAAAGGCAGAAAGGCAGAGCTCACTCATTTCCTAAGGGCAACAAAATGATCAGGAGAACAAGTTCAGGACCCCTATGTCTTGCTGCAGAGAGTGGCAAGATTAAAAAGCGTAAGATGTTGCTGCCAAGATGCTGAGGAGCCATCTCAGAGAACCTGGAAGGTGACTCCAAGACCTATGGTCAGAGCATGGACTTCCAGTCAATCCCCTAAATCATATTCAAGATGAGGCCTGCCCTCGGGGATCAACATGAAGGCTCCAGATCAGCATATGAGTGTGAAACACCTGGAAAAAGTAGGGCGAAAATCAAAGCTCATCTCTTAGTGAAGAGGAAATCTAGCATGATATTGGCTAGGGAAGGAAAGATACCCTGGATTGCTACCTAGGACAGAAGATGCTCTCATGGTGTCTGAGGTCAAACTAAGCACTTTTATCCTCAGAGACCTATAGGTTTCAGTATATTTGGGCCATTAGATCATTGTAAGAACAGGCTCATCCACGTCGACCAACTTTAATCCCTCTGAATTTTTGCCTCTAGCATTGTCTGTGGAATTTTACGTCCCATTTTGGGACTACATGAAGAAACCCATGTTCTCAGGTGACCTAGGGACCTCATCCAAATAAAAGAATGCCACCCTCCTTCTCAGATAGTTTAAACTCCATTGACAGTTGTCAACTCCATTGACAATTTCTCTGCTGGTCTATGTACAGATTCAGAGCTCAGTTAGGGAAGCTCTTTCTGTCTAGTTCCCCTGCCCCACTGTAAACCTAAAACCTTGCCCTACCAAAGAATAACTGGAAAATGAACTCTTCAGATAAACAAAAATTCTTTACCTAAAATCTGATTCTTTAATGAAGAGGAAATTTTTTCCTTTAGTCCAATAGTAGTCCAATAGTCTCTCTCCCCCCATCCCTGTTATTATTTTTGCTAAGTAATATTTCGTAAGTGACAACAGATTGCAGAACACTGTGCTTAGCATTATCACATATCTACAGCTTCAGACTGTATACATTCAAACAATAAGTTTTGTGACCACCAAGAGACACAGTTGAAAGACCTAAAAAATGCAACAAGATGTAGATTTTACTAAAATTTTCTGATTGCCTATTATGTTATGCAAAGTGCTGACGCTCTGTGATAGTGAAAACTTTGAGTTGCAAAACATGGCAACCCAATTTAAACTAATATATGCAAAGTCAAGGGAATTCATTAGAAGACTTCTAGAGGGTTGCACCAAAGCCAGAGTGAAGATCAGCCTACACTCAGAAATGGAGCTGGGACTGGATGCACTATCCCAGACCGGACCAAAGAGTCCTTTAGTCCTTCTGTAAGGAGCCAGAACAGATTCTCCCTCTCTCAGTCTACTTTTCTTTCTCTATCTGCTTGACTCTTCTTTCTAACTGCAGTCCTTCTTCTGCTCTTAAGTTCATAGCACAGACCACCACAGGTCACCAATAGTCACTCAGTTTTATATTCTACCATACAAATACTCAGAGGGAGACATCTCCCTGTTTTCTGTCTCTACCTCTCTCCCCTCCTTTCTACCTGGGCCTTAAATGAGTCACTCAATTAAGGAGTCCCAAATTAGGCTTGAAGATAGTGAATTGCCAATAATATAATTTAACCGATTTCAGAAAAATATACAACAAAATTTCCATGTCATTAAGGATAAGATAGTGAAAGAAAACAAATATTACATTAAAACCACAGGGTTTACATCATTGAAAAGTACAAAGATTTGCAAACCCATGAACGGAGTAACAAAGATTATGAAAAATAAAGACAGCGAGAAAACAAAGCTCAGATCACTATGTAGATTTGACCAAGTCTTAGACAAACTAAAAGGCAGCTCCGAAGCAAAGAGTGCCTATTAGAGGAGGTCAGGGTTGGACAGAAATGGCCAGGCCCTAGTACCCCCTGCCATGCTCACTCATTGGCTGGAGGCTGCCCGAAAAGAGCAGAGCCATAGCTTGAAAGCTGAAGCCAATAACAGCAGGAAATTGTCTGCTAACTGCACTCCTTGCAGCTGAATAGCAAATTTTTTCTTGAAGAGAGATTTAAGTGACACAACTCCACTTCAGCAGTGTATAAAAGTAGAATGATAGCAAGGTGTATAAAAGCCTGCATTCCCATCAGCAGAGAGGACATGTTCATTTTCTTGTACCTTTACCAACCTTGAATATTATATGTGGTTGATTTTTTTTAGATTTTCAAGTTTTCTGTACATAGTATTTTCTTGCAATTTAAAAAAATAAAAATTAACTTCCATAAATATGGTTACAAAAATAAAATGTAGAATGATGTTTATCAGTTTTTAGCTGCTCCAAAGCCATTCCTCTTTGTAAGAGCAACCCAGTTTTTATTCTGGGAAAGTTACTTCTCCTGCACATTGTACTGTGTCAATGGAAGAGCAATGCCAGTGTTATAAGCTGAATTGTGCCCCTCCGACACACACCCACACAAATTCATGTGTTGATGTCTTAATTCCTAGTACTTTAGAATGTAACTATATTTGGAGATAGGGTCTTTAAAGATATAAATTAAAATAGCATGATTAGAGTGAGCCCTAATCCAATATGATGCTGTCTTTGTAAGAGGACATTTAGACACAGACACCTATAGAGGGGAGACTAAGTGAAGATACATGGAGAAGCTGGCCATCTACAAACCAAGGAAAGAGGCCTGGAAAAGATTCTTCCGTCACAGCCCTCAGAAGGAATCAACCCTCCTGACACCTCAATGTTGCATTTCTAGCCTCTAGAACTGCAAGAAAATAAATTTCTGTTGCTTAATCCACGCAGTCTGTGGTATTTTGTTACTGCAGCCCTGGAAAATTCATACAATCAGGCTTCTGTTTCCCACTATGAAAGAAAAGAGGAACAGATTCTTCTCCAGGATATAGCTGGGAGAAAGCTCATGATGTAAGCTTGGCCAATCAGAAGCCAACTCTCAAGACACTGAATCCCATCCTGAGGAGGGTGAGAAGACAGAGGTGCAGTTGGCGGTCATTCATGGCTGCTTCTGGTCACTCTGGCTGTGGACAGCTTGCTATGCCCCTGACTCTTCAGACAGCACCCCTACCTACCTACCACCTGCCCCCTTCTCATGAATATTTCCCTCCCCACTAGTATCATTCCAGTAAATTCCCCAGTCAGGGTCTGATCCTTCAACCAGGATTCCTAACTGACACAGAAAGTTTATCTATTACTAAATAAATTAATTTGGCAGCAAAACGCAGCATGGAGAAACTGTTCATTGTTCGGGTAACAAACATATAAATATATAATTTACCACCCTTCAAAAATAAATCACTCCAGAAGGCAGGTATAAAAATAGTCTTCTTGAATGGTTTAAGAAGCAAATTTTGAGACATTACTACTAAGAGAGATTTTCCCATAATTATTATGTTAGAGAAAATATGCCTGGTTTTTCAAATATTTAACCATTTTTTATAAACTAAAATTGTACTACATTTGCCCTTGCCTTCTTCCTAATTTGACTTTAGCAAGTCACAGGTAAAGATCTGTGAAACTAACTAGACTTTTCACAATTTGCTGTGGCATTTAAGTGGTTGTGTTTTTTGGTTCCAGGCCTTCTATTTTGAGAAAGAAGAACACAAATAGACCTCTTTCTGTACTAGCCTCAGACCAGAGGCCAGAAGCATAAAATCACATTATCTCAAAACCTGAGCCGATACAACTAACTGCATGGTACCCAGATTAGCCACTATTTAAATAATTGCATGTTAATAATATTGATGAATGATGCAGTACTACCTAAAGTAAATCTCTAACAGGGTAACAACCCTTGGTCTAATTCTGGTCAATATTTTTTGCAGTGACCTATGCAAAGAGTAGGAAAGTGTGCTTTTCAAATTTAACAAGCACAAAACTGAAAGAGATAACCAATATGTTAGACATACAAGTTAAAATTTTAAATGGTATTGATTTTTTTTAATTGGAGTATAGTTGCTTTATAATATTGTATTAGTTCATACTGTACAGCAAAGTGAATCAGCTATTCATACACATATATCACCTCTTTTTTGGATTTCCTTCTCATTTAGGTCACCACAGAGCACTGAGTAGAGTTCCCTGTGCTACACAGTAGGTTCTCATTAGTTATCCATTTTATACACAGCATCAATAGTGTATATATGTCAATCCCAATCTCCCAGTTCATCCCATCCCTCCTTCCCCCTTGGTATCCATACATTTGTTCTCTACATCTGTCTCTGTTTCTGCTTTGTAAATAAGATCATCTATACCAATTTTTCAGATTCCACATATATGTGTTAATATATGATATTTGTTTTTCTCTTTCTGACTTACTTCAGTCTGTATGACAGTCTCCAGGTCTATCCATGTCTCTACAAATGACCCAATTTCATTCCTTTTTATGACTGAGTAACATCCCATTGTATATATGTACTACATCTTCTTTATCCATTACTCTATTGATGGACATTTAGGTTGCTTCCATGACCTGGTTATTGTTAAAAAAACATGGAACGCTTCAAGAATTTGTGTGTCATCCTTGCACAGGGGTCACGCTAATCTTCTCTGTATTGTTCCAATTTTAGTATATGTGCTGCCGAAGCAAGCACTAAATGGTATTGATTGACACAATATAAAAACATAAAAAGATGACACTTTTAAATGTCTTGCATTCAGTATCAAAATCTTGAATTTAGTAACAAAACTGCAATGGCAATATATGTGGTTTTAAAATGCTCCAGGCAAACCATTTAACTGAGAAAAGTACAAAGGAATAAATTGAGATGTAGAAAATACACAAAGCAATACCCTATTTTTATACAACTACAGATGTGTATATACATATATACACACACACACAAATATATATATGTGTGTGTGTATTTAAACACATAAAATAAGGGCCTAAATTTTTGAATGCTTAGTCTCTAGGGATGAGTGTTTAGGAGGGAGGGGTGAGAAGAAGGGTTTCTCTTATTTTATTTTACATATTCATCTATGGTGTGAAACTTTTACCAAAATAATGTATATTCATGTATTAATTGTATAATAAAAGATGAATTAGCCAAGTATATAAGGTGCAGGTTAAAAACTTTGAATTTCACCTTAGGCTTCAAGATAAAACTTTTACGCCCAAATTACAGAAAGGATTAGTTCCAGGCTTCACTGGTCTAGTCAAACTAGTCAGAAAAAATGTATTTGATCCTCAGAAGAATGTTTACCAAAATAAGGTATACACAGGGGAGGAAAAACATAATGGTTAGGAGCGGAGAATCCATTTCATATATTGGAAGAGACTGAACTGATTAACAAAGAAAAGAACAAGTTAAGGGGCAATTGAAGACTTTGAAAATATTTCAAACTACATCAAAAAAGGGGTCAAAAGTTTTAACTCGAGGGCACAACTAGAATCAGTGGAAGTATAGGAAGGCAGATGTTAGATCACTAACAAAAATTCTAACAATTAGAGCTTCCCCAAAATGCAGCCCTTCATCTCTGGATGGGGCTAGGTGACCATCTGACAAAAATGTTACAAAAAGAACGCTTCTACTTCAGCATAATACTAATTATATTTTGTCTAGATTCATCTAATAAATTTTATCTGGAGTACACTTTCTTCATAAGTTCAAATTATCATGTTCATGTTCTATATTAGTTTTCTAGGTGTCCTATATAAAACTACCACAAACTGAGTGGCTTAAAACAGAAATTGATTGGTCTCACAGTTCTAGAAGCCAGAAGTCTGAAATCAAGGCATCACCAGGACCATCATCCCTCCAAAGGCTCTAGGGAAGAATGATTCCTGTAGTTGCTGTCAATCCTTCATATTCCTTGACTTGTAGATCCATCACTCAGATCTCTGCCTCAGTCTTCACATGGCCTTCTCTCCAGTGTGTCTGTATCTCTGTTTATTCTTCTTATAAGGACCCCAGTCATTGAATTTATCCTAATCCAGTATGACTGCATGTTGATTTAACCAATTACACCTGCAAAGACTTTATTTCCAAATAAGGTTACAATCTGAGGTTCCAGGTAGACATTTGGGGGTTGGGGACACTCTTCAACCCAGTCCATGTTTAAATTATCATGAATTCTGAAACCCTTGACACAATGAGTTTGTTCTATACTTGAAGCCCAAGCCTGTGTCCATAATTCTGAAGGTAAATAGAAGAACCATACAGATTAGAAATGAAAAGGAAAGTGGAACTACTACATATACACAGTACAGAAGAGCCTGAGGTCTGGAGCAAGAATAAATGAATATAAAGGAAACAAAGCACAAAGACAAGGACCTTCTATAAAACTGGTATGATTTTTTTTACCATCTTTATTGGAGTATAATTGCTTTACAATGGTGCACCAGTTTCTGCTTTAAAACCAAGTGAATCGGTTATACGTATACATATATCCCCATATCTCCTCCCTCTTGCGTTTCCCTGCCACCCTCCCTGTCCCACCCCTCTAGGTGGTCACAAAGCACCGAGCTGGTCTCCCTGTGCTATGCGGCTGCTTCCCACTAGCTATCTATTTTACATTTGGTAGTGTATATATGTCCATGCCGCTCTCTCACTTTGTCCCAGGTTACTCTTCCCCCTCCCCGTGTCCTCAAGTCCATTCTCTACATCTGCGTCTTTATTCCTGTCCTGCCCCTAGGTTCTTCAGAACCTTTTTTTTTTTTTATTCTATACATATGTGTTAGTATACGGTATTTGTTTTTCTCTTTCGGACTTACTTCACTCTGTATGACAGCCTCTAGGTCCATCCACCTCACTACAAATAACACAATTTCCTTTCTTTTTATGGCTGAGTAATATTCCACTGTATATATGTGCCACATCTTCTTTATCCATTCATCTGTTGATGGACACGTAGGTTGCTTCCGTGTCTTGGCTACTGTAAATAGAGCTGCAATGAACATTGTGATACATGACTCTTTTTGAGTTCTGGTTTTCTCAGGGTATATGCCTAGTAGTGGGATTGCTGGGTCATATGGTAGTTCTACTTTTAGTTTTTTAAGGAACCTCCATACTGTTCTCCATAGTGGCTGTATCAATTTACATTCCCACCAACAGTGCAAGAGGGTTCCCTTTTCTCCACACCCTCTCCAGCATTTACTGTTTGTAGATTTTTTTGAGGATGGCCATTCTGACTGGTGTCAGGTGATACCTCATTGTAGTTTTGATTTGCATTTCTCTCATGATTAGTGATGTTGAGCATTCTTTCATGTGTTTGTTGGCAATCTGTATATCTTCATCAGAGAAATGTCTATTTAGGCCTTTTGCCCATTTTTGGATTGGGTTGTTTGGTTTTTTTTGATATTGAGCTGCATGAGCTGCTTGTAAATTTTGGAAATTAATCCTTTGTCAGTTGCTTCGTTTGCAAATATTTTCTCCCATTCTGAGGGTTGTCTTTTCGACTTCTTTATGGTTTCCTTTGCTGTGCAAAAGCTTTGAAGTTTCATTAGGTCCCATTTGTTTATTTTAGTTTTTATTTCCATTTCTCTAGGAGGTGGGTCAAAAAGGATCTTGCTGTGATTTATGTCATAGAGTGTCCTTCCTATGTTTTCCTCTAAGAGATTGATGGTGTCTGGCCTTACATTTAGGTCTTTAATCCATTTTGAGTTTATTTTTGTGTATGGTGTTAGGGAGTGTTCTAATTTCATTCTTTTACATGTAGCTGGCCAGTTTTCCCAACACCACTTATTGAAGAGGCTGTCTCTTCTCCATTGTATATTCTTGCCTCCTTTATCAAAAATAAGGTGACCATATGTGCATTTATCTCTGGGCTTCCTATCCTGTTCCACTGATCTATATTTCTGTTTTTGTGCCAGTACCAGACTATCTTGATTACTGTAGCTTTGTAGTATAGCCTTAAGTCAGGGAGCCTGATTCCTCCAGCTCCATTTTTCTTTCTCAAGATTGCTTTGGCTATTCGAGGTCTTTTGTGTTTCCATACAAATTGTGAAATTTTTTGTTCTAGTTCTGTGAAAAATGCCAGTGGTAGTCTGATAGGGATTGCATTGAATCTGTAGATTGCTTTGGGTAGTAGAGTCATTTTCACAATGTTGATTCTTCCAATCCAAGAACATGGTATATCTCTCCATCTGTTTGTATCATCTTTAGTTTCTTTCATCAGTGTCTTATAGTTTTCTGCATACAGGTCTTTTGTCTCCTTAGGCAGATTTATTCCTAGGTATTTCATTCTTTTTGTTGCAATGGTAAATGGGAGTGTTACCTTAATTTCTCTTTCAGAGTTTTCATCATTAGTGTTTAGGAATGCAAGAGATTTCTGTGCATTAATTTTGTTTCCTGCTACTTTACCAAATTCATTGATTAGCTCTAGGAGTTTTCTGGTAGAGTCTTTAGGATTCTCTATGTATAGTATCATGTCATCTGCAAACAGTGACAGCTTTACTTCTTCTTTTCCGATTTGGATTCCTTTTATTTCCTTTTCTTCTCTGACTGCTGTGGCTAAAACTTCCAAAACTATGTTGAATAATAGTGGTGAGAGTGGGCAACCTTGTCTTGTTCCTGATCTTAGTGAAAATGGTTTCAGTTTTTCACCATTGAGGACGATGTTGGCTGTGGGTTTGTCATATACGGCCTTTATTATGTTGAGGTAAGTTCCCTCTATGCCTACTTTCTGGAAGGTTTTTATCATAAATGGGTGTTAAATTTTGCCAAAAGCTTTTTCTGCATCTATTGAGATGATCATATGGTTTTTCTCCTTCAATTTGTTAATATGGTGTATCACATTGATGATTTGCATATATTGAAGAATCCTTGCATTCCTGGGATAAACCCCACTTGATCATGGTATATGATCCTTTAGGATTGGATCTGTTGGATCTGTGCTATTGGATTCTGTTTGCTAGTATTTTGTTGACGATTTTTGCATCTATGTTCATCAGTGATATTCGCCTGTAGTTTTCTTTCTTTGTGACATCTTTGTCTGGTTTTGGTATCAGGGTGATGGTGGTCTCACAGAATGAGTTTGGGAGTGTTACTCCTTCTGCTATATTGGTATGATTTTTTATATTTGTAATTTTTATGTTCTTAGATGTCCTGGTAGCATGTACATGGTACGTGCATGATATATCTCTGCAAATATATATAACAACATTAGTTCACTTTCTTTGTAATCAAAGATAATGCTACTATGAAAGCAACCTATTTGTGTGTATAGATGTGGACTTTGGGCCATCTTTCTATGAACAGCCACTTCCTGGCATCCACTGCAACAGATTATTGAGAGTTGGAATGATTCCCAGGAAAGTATATTGGAATTTGCTTTATTTTCTCATTAAAGTCGGGCAATTGCAGCGTATAGTATAAATTACACCTCAACTTAAATTACATGTTTTCCTTTAGCCAAGGGAGA
This sequence comes from Balaenoptera ricei, assembly GCF_028023285.1. Lineage (NCBI taxonomy): Eukaryota > Metazoa > Chordata > Mammalia > Artiodactyla > Balaenopteridae > Balaenoptera > Balaenoptera ricei. Next base: position 73,755,038 of record NC_082651.1, on the reverse strand, counting down.
ATTCTTTTCTATTGTAATCTTCATAAGTGTATCTATAAATCCATAAATGAAAGGGGAAACTTTCTTTATATTCCCAAATAAATATCAGTGTGAGATTTTGCAATATGCTAACATTTAATCTTGCCTCATTGAGAAATGACTGTTCCGTGTAAGTGATTTTTCTAGTTAATTGTCAGAAACTCCAGATAGAGTTCTTTATCCATGAAATTTTAACTATATTAATGAGACCACATCATAAATGTATGACATTTGTCTGCATTGGTGAATGGAGCATAATAAATTATATTTAGCTTTTTTCCCTTATGATTTCAATCAAAAGTTACACATTTGTAATGGGCTGAATGGTGGCCCAAAAAATATGTTTATGTATGGCATGGGCTGAATTGTGCCCCCCACATTAACACGTTGAAGCCTTAACTCCCAGTATGTCAGAATGTGACTGTATGTGGAGATAAGGTCTTTAAGGAGGAAATTAAGTTAAAATGAGGCCTTTAGGGTGAGCCAAACTGACTAGGAAATTTGGACACACAAAGAGACACCAGGGGCACATGTGCAGAGAGGAAAGAACACATGAGGACACAATGAGAAGGGGGTAGTCTACAAGCCAAAGAGGGAGCCTTGGGAGACATCAAACCTGCCAACACCTTGATCTCAGGCTGCTAGCCTCCGGGACTGTGAAACAATAAACTTCTATTGTTTAAGTTACCAAATCTGTGGTATTTTGTAATGGCAGCACTAGCAAATCAATACGACGTCCTAATCCCTAAAATCTGTGAATAGTACCTTACATGGCAAAAGAGTGAATATTACTTTATAGGGCAAAAGGTGTGACTAAGTTAAGAATCTTGAATAAAGGAGGTTATCCTGGATTATCTGGGTAAACACCAAATGCCATCACAAGTATTCTTATAAGAGAGAGGCAGATGGCATTTAGAGACACACCGAGAAGGAGGTGATGTGAAATGATGCAGCCACAAGCCAAGGAATGCCAATAGGCACTAGAAGCTGAAAGAGGCAAGGAACAGAATCTCTCCTAGCGGCTCTAGAGGGAGTTCAGCCCTGCCCAACTTCCAGCCTTCCGAACTGTGAGAAAATAAACTGTCCTTTTAAGTCACCAAGTTTGTGTTTAATTGTTATGGCAGTCTCAGAAAACAAATATGATAGCATACTTGGTTTTAATACAGTGATGTTCTCATGACTCTCGGCATATGGAGTTTCTAATTGACTATTCTGTATTTGTGATTGTATTGGAAGCACTTGCTCTTTTTCTGATGGTATCAATATAAACATATTGTTTCCATTGATTCATTCATTTAACATAAAAACATGCACCACAAATTATTTTTGAGAGTCAAAGGCTATTATGAGCTTCCTTATCTCCCACTACCTTCCTTTCCTCAATTCTTTTAATCTATTTTTTCTAAAATTTATTAAATAACAGTCCATATGTTCAAAGTTTAAATTAAATTTGCTTTAAATTAATATTAGACCATTAAGAGCAACTCTATGTGCAAAGCTTATGGCTTCACAAGTATTTTCTTTTTCTGACATGACCTCCTTTAACTTTCAGATAAATACTATGTTGTTTACCATATTTTTGAGGTTTCCAGAACATCTCCACAAGTTTGATCACCAACTATGAACACATTAGTGTAAAATTATCAGATGACTTCCTTAAAAAAATAATTCTTATTTTATGTTTTCCCAAAAGGAAATTTTATCCTGTAAGTGTGCTATTTAGTATCTTTGTTGATTCTTTCAGATCTTGTTTAAGATCTTGAAAATCTAGTACAATCATTTTGATTCATTTAAAGCCAAAGAATGGAGTTTGGATTGCCAACATAAAAGTACATTTATTTTCATGAAAATAAACTTGCTTCAGTATAATTTTAGCTAAACACAGAATTACAATGCTTAACAAAGAAAACCTCATTTGGAAAAACATTATAATAGCTTAAAATTTTACTATGATAAATTAGTAACCAAGTTCATGATATAGTCAATCAACTTCAACCTTATAAGTATTTAATATGTGGCTACTTAATGTCATGCACTCTGCTAGAAGCTAAGTGCTACAGATTCATATATATATGGTTCCATATAATACACAAATTTTTGCATATTATATAAATATAATATATTAAAGAATTTCTGGTGCTTCAGAGTTCAGGAGTAGAAATTAGCAGAAGTAGCCAGTTGTCTTAGATTCTGGTGAATAAAAGAACAGAAGTGCCTCATGAGTGATAGACCAAACTAAGCCTCACTACTTAAAGCTGAGACTGGAATGGGGGTCCAATTAACTGTGAGAGGAGCCTGAAAAAAAAAAAAAAAAAAACCCTGCAGGTGAAAACTACCTGGGGCTATAATTTAAGTAAACCTGTGATCTAAAGGAGATAGACTTGACCTCTAGGTCTTGAACAGGAGCAAACTATACTCTGAAACAGACTCACTGATATAAAGAACAAACTAGTGGTTATCAGTGGGGAGAAGGCAGGAAGGAGGGGCAAGATAGGGGTAAGGAACTAAGAGGTACAAACTCCTATGTGTAAAATAAATAAGCTACAAGGATATATTGTACAGCACAGGGAATATAGCCAATATTTTATAGTAACTTTAAATGGAATAAATCTATAAAAATTTTGAATCATGTTGTACACCTGAAACTAATATAATACTGTAAATATTGTAAATCAACTATACTTCAATAAAAATAAACAAATAATTTAAAATACAATGTTAATTTAAAAAATAAATTCATTTGATATTTTTATAACCTTCAAGGAATACAGCTATTTCCTACATTTTAGCATTTATGATATAGCTTAAACAAGTAACAATTCAAATATGCCTTTCCTGATTCTTTATTCCATTCCTCAAAGTTATCCATATGTTGATATTTCATTAATTAAAACAAAACTGGATGTTTAAAGCCTGCTGCCAAGTCTGATATCAATTCCATTAGATCAATCATTTTCTAATCTCTTGAAATCTTTTCCAATTTTATGCCTTAAAAATAGGTTCTTATCCAAATTCTAGATGGCACCAGGAGACAGAAGCATTGACCAAAACGAAATGAGCCCACCACAGAAAGTTCTTTTGCTCTCTTATGAAAATTGTGAGTTATAAATAACACTATTTGAAAAGTACAAATCAAATGGTAACATTAGACTAAGAGGGTATCATCATAGAAATTTTAATTACATCCTTAGTGCTGCTATTTTGACTTCTGCCCCCTTATTAGTAAGTTTTATGACTTAAAAGCTCATCACAAAAGATTTCAATCCCAATTTTCTTGACTTTAACATGCCCCAGAAGTATGAAGTTCTTTCTTTTTTATTCCTACTGGGGGAGTATAACAATTATATTATTCCTTGTGAGTTTTCCCAATGTTAGCATTCAATCTGAGTCAATTCAGATAACAAATCTTTGTGCTACATCTGCGCTCAAACTAGACATTTAATTTTCAGGATACCATATTTTAATCAGTCATCAGGGGACTCTTATCTGTCTTTAGTCTGGCTGTTTCAGAGGTAATTGGCATTAACAGAGCACTGAAGTTATTCCTGCTCTAATCTCAAAGTTAGCAAATCAGTGTATCTGAAACTGCAGATATAAAATGACCCTGAATGTCTAACCTAAGAGGTGGTGGGCCAAGACCCAGTTTGCATGCACTTATGAAAGGAACCCTTTCTAAGGATAGAAAGAAAAACAATGCTTCCACTTTTCATAGGAAAAATAATAAAGAGCCATTCATATCCTCTAGATAATCACTAATCCAAAAATTCCACCTGTGATGAAAATACTACCATCATGGTCAATTTCAAGCTTCTAACATGTCATCACATAGAGTTGGGAAGAGATGCTAACAAACAGCTCTTCTGCCATATGAGCTGGTTCCAGTATCCCAACTGTGACCAGGACACAAAAAAAGACAGTCAAAAAATATGTAAGGGGGCTTCCCTGGTGGCACAGTGGTTGAGGATCTGCCTGCCAATGCAGGGCACACGGGTTCGAGCCCTGGCCTGGGAAGATCCCACATGCCGCGGAGCAACTGGGCCCGTGAGTCACAACTACTGAGCCTGCACGTCTGGAGCCTGTGCTCCGCAACAAGAGAGGCCGCAACAGTGAGAGGCCCGCGCACCGCAATGAAGAGTGGCCCCTGCTCGCCGCAACTAGAGAAAGCCCTCGCACAGAAACGAAGACCCAACACAGCCAAAAATAAATAAATTAACTAAAAAAAAAAAAAAAAAAAAGTAAGTACCTGTGAGGTACCAGGTTACATCTTGACCATACTGACTAAAACAAGGACAAGAGACATGTCTCATTTGCTTCCGTTTTTTCCCATAATGTCAACTCTAGTGTGGCTTACACAACAGATGCACAAAACACGTGTGAACAGAACTAGTAAATTCACTCAGAGTGAACGCTCAGTGTCTATTCTGCATGATTACTTCAAGATTCACCCCAGAGTTCACCCAAACCTCAGCCTACATTTCTCAACATACTAACATTGATACCCAACCAAAATTTCCATCTTCTTCTGGTCCTGCCAGATTATTACCTAATTCAATTCCTCTCAGCTTTCAATCTGGAGTCCTTTCCTGGCTACATTTTCACCTCTCTCCCAGTTTCCTGGCCCTCTGTGGCTTCCAGGTCTTTCTGTCTCATATGCTACCCTAGGTAGCTCCTACCAGGTCATCAATGCAAGCAGGACCCAGAGCCTTAGAACACACTTAATACATCTTCTTCTGATTCTTCTTGATTTTTGACTCTGTCTTCTTTGAGCATTGTTCTTTGGGACTAGTAAAATTCATCCAACTTTTCTTGATTCTAATCTCTGACCTTGAGTCTCACTCCCCAAGGCTCTTGCTGGTACCAACCACAGCTTCTTCCTGAATTCCCTTAGTGCTTCTAGCTCCTCAGGTGCATTCACTCTTTAATTTGGCGTTACGCTGAGCTACTCTTGGAAATTCCTTTTAATTAGTCATATTTGAATCTGATTTTATGTGAATATTCCCGTAGGTATGATACTGACTCTTTTTTTATGAGACAAATTAATAAAATGTCCACTGATTTGATTTGCCTGTGTTACTTAGTGAGCCATCCTCTTTTAAATGAGGCTCCAATCAAAGCCACATAGCTTCAAATCACTGGGTTACTTCACAATGTTACTTCTTTTTCTTAATTCAACCACTCTATTCCATTCTTTCCCAAAAATGTGAAGAGCAAGAATGTCATTCCATTCTGTAAATTAAAGCCTAGAAGAAGGACTTCCCTGGTGGCGGAATGGTTAAGAATTCGCCTGCCAATGCAGGGGACACGGGTTCAAGCCCTAGTCCAGGAAGATCCCACATGCCGTGGAGCAACCAAGCCTGTGCGCCACAACTACTGAGCTTGCGCTCTAGAGCCCGCCAGGCACAACTACTTAAGCCCACGTGCCTAGAGCCCGGGCTCCGCAACAAGAGAAGCCACGGCAATGAGAAGCCCATGCACCACAACGAACAGTAGCCCCCGCTCTCCACAACTATAGAAAGCCTGCGTGCAGCAACAAAGACCAACACAGACAAAAATAAACAAATAAATATATTTTTAAAATAAAAAAATAAAAATAAAGCCTAGAAGAAAATTAGGAAAGAAGCTGCAATTTTCTTTAAGTAAACCCAGCAACTAATATTTAAATTAAAGACTAAGAAAACGTGTAGGTGTTATTGACTATACCAAAATTTTCACTCTAGGATACCTTTGGAACCTCTCTCTTCTGCTTTCCATAGCTCATTTCTGAAATTGCTAGACTGTTACTGTAAAGGGGTCAGTCCCTGCTCTCATGGAGTTTTACTGAAACTAGGACACAAAGCACAGCCAACTCCAAGCTTAGTCAAGTCAAGCAGTGACAAAAAAGAATTCAGGTACAGACACCTGCTGACTTGAGAAATCTAGCTTTAGCAATCTGAGGGGTAGCTGATGCAGCAGCTCAAAGACCAGTACAGGAATCCTAGAAGTCTGACAAATGTCACGAAGCCTAAGTCAGAAGTAAAGTCCAGGAATTAAGGGAAAACTCCAGGTCTAGCCTCAGAAAGAAGAAGGTAAAATTGGACAATCAAACCAACCACAGAGCAGGTACCTGAGGGTCTCAAAAACCTGCTGTGCCCCTCTGGTGGGGGCCTTTACAGCCATATACTCACGAATGGGTTAACACCTATTACCCATAGAGTCCTTGCAGAAACATGAATTTCTTGAGGCTAACTGTATTAATATTGTTTAACTTCAGCAATAAGGGTTTATATTTTCATGTATGAATTTACTGTTTAACATTTATTAATCAGTTCATTGTTTTTGTGTAGTAGAGGCTTACATGAAATGGTGAAGATCTGATGAAATCTGGCACTCTAAATAAATTTTAACAAGAAATAGTGGGAAATAATCTCAGTGAAATGATAAGAGATTGGCGATCTTCTAAACAGGATTTTTAGGTATACTTTTTTATTAAACAGTTTAATTTTTTGAAAAATCCATAAGATGTGAGGGACAATGTTTTAAGTTAAATAACTTATAAAACATTATATTTTTTAGTGAATGATATTTTATAATCAAAATTTAGAACTTATAATCAAGTTCCAAAGTCAGGAACATTTTTTTAATGTACATTAATATTTAAGCTAAAGAGCTAAGTTTTGCCAAATGCCTGAAATGTACCACACAGATGTACCAGCAAACCAAAGGGAACCCCAACAAGAGGGTCTGATATTATAGGGTTCCTAAACCATCATTTATAGTCCCCATTTATGAAGTCACAAAGTTCTTGGTTACCTCATTGTTCCTGCAGGTTACTATAACTACAGGGTTTTTAAGACTCTAGTTAGAAAATTATGAATTCTGGTTTTTAACCTGTTAGTTGGCATCAAAATACTACTTCCCAGAGAGTACATATTTTACAAGCAGATATCGAACACCAATAAATTAAAACTTAGAGGACAAAACACCAAGTCTTTCGAGTTATAGAAATTACAAAATAGGGACTTCCCTGGTGGCACAGTGGTTAAGAATCCACCTGCCAACGCAGGGGACACGGGTTTGAGCCCTGGTCCAGGAAGATCGCACATGTCGCGGAGCAACTAAGCCCGTGTGCCACAACTACTGAGACCATGCGCCTAGAGCTCATGCTCCGCTACAAGAGAAGCCACTGTAATGAGAAGCCAGCACACCACAATGAAGAGTAGCCCCCGCTTGCTGCAACTAGATAAAGCCCACGTGCAGCAACAAAGACCAAACATAGCCAAAAAAAAAAAGAAATTACAAAATAAAACTTTCCCACTCGAGATGGCATTGCCAGCCTGTATTTTTAGTCATAAATATGTCACATTTCAGCTTTTCACACAAATGTTCATAACCACCCTTTTTTTCATGCAAGAACAGAATTTGTCTGCTTTCCCTTTCTTGGGAATGTCCCTGAGAGGTCTACTGTAGTTAGGCAGTGGCAAACTGTGTCAGGAAAACAAGTACCCCAAGCTTCAGTCATGAACAAAGCATCAGGAGAGGTGAAACCAAGGATCACATGTCAAAGATGTTGCCATTTTCTACCAAGCCCACCGAAACACTCAACAAGTCAGCACATCCCTCGTTCACTCCCTGACTATGACAACAATTGCTTCAAGCAAATTCTACCAGGTGATCAGGCTTATCCCAGACTACCTTAGAGAAACTGGAGAAGGACAAAATAAATAAATCACATGGACAAGAGAAATCACCATTTCCATGACCATCCCTGGCTCAAAGAGGAGGATTTATCTCAATAAGCAGGGATAAAATATATTTAATAATGAGATATTGTGTTCATTTTTAAATACTTGGTCTACCTCTTTTCCCACAACCCCTTGCTTTTCAACACTCTTTAGCCACCAAGTGATAACATTAACAGTGGTAGGGCTGCAGCAATATTCTCAAATCTCAGTATCAAAGTATGTTTCTTGGGCATGTATTTGGCTGACTGTCGGTGTTTTACTTATCTGTGACTCTAGCTCTGGTTAGGAAGGTGTTCATTCTTGAAACAGATCTCCACTGGCCCCATGCTACCATGCAACAGACATCAGCTCTGTCTCGGGAATTTTTCTTGTTTTCAGTTTAACATCTATGAGATATTATTTTTAAGCAATTCACATATTTTGGGGCGGATTTCACATCACCACTTTGTGAAAATTTAATGAGCTTCTATTACTGAAAGTAATTTGGAGTCACAAAGTATCAAAAAAGGGCATGGTCCATTTATCCCAATCTGACTCTGTTTGTATCTCATTGACTCTTCTTCTTATATGCATTAGCCTTACTATCCATGGAGCAGACATAATGAACAAGTTCCCATGAGCTAACTTCAAGCAACCTGATGTTAGGTAGGCAGTGAGAAGCAGAAAGTCTCTCTAAATTCCATTCAGCAAGAAACCACTGAGTACTTAATTTCCCTACACTATGCTAAGCATCTTGAGGCAAATAAATTTCTAAAAAAGATTCTTTGACTTCAAGTTGCTTATAACCTTGTTGTGGTAATTCATACATCAATTGGTCAGACAACAAAGGAGGTAGAATATGATTGATAGAACCAAGAAATCCCCCTACACACACATGCTCCAGCTTCTGGAATGTGAAAGAATGCCAAGACTGTGAATTCCATCTTCCTTCTCTTCTTCCAAAAATGGCCCTATGCTTTCAAAATATACTGGACCTTCAAACTCTTAAGGAAAAATGCTTAACATTCCAAAGAATTATCCCCACTTTTCCTACACATCATTTGGCAGTTGGCATTTTTCTTCATATATGGAGGAATCAAGGAGGAAACTAGAAATGGGGTCAGTGTCATGGAGTGCAAGTGAAAGGACTTTGAGAAGTACGAATTCTATGCAAGTACTGTAGGAAACTGTTACATAACTGGTTGAGGGCAAAAACATGAAGACATCAGAAGGCTCGTTTTTCTGCTCAGAAAAGAAATCAAAGGAGCACCTATCTGATGAGACTGTAATGGAAAACTGGCCCATGGAGTTACAGGATTAGTGAAACACTGATGTGAAAAAAAATCCACCTCACCTATCAGTCATTCTATTTGAGCTGTATCCAACATAAACATAGCCAATACTAACTGACCATGCAAAGGGATCAAACATAATTATCATTTAATCTGTAACAGAGTTCTTCAATTTAATTATAGTGGATAATCCTAGTATACATGAACAAATTATCAAGTTAAACTATTACATACATATATGCGGCAAAAAACATGATATTTAAAGTCATGATTTTTAATTAAAGAAAAAGGTATCCATATGGAACCCTCTCCATAAGCTACATCACTCAATAACTGTAACCATTACTAACTTTAGTTGAGGGGAATTAATCAAAATCCAGTATCTTTAAATCACTCAGAAGCAGAATTTGGTTAATTGAAATGCTATGTTCAGGCTAACCTATCCAGATAATATGTGTTATGAATCTATCACATGGACAATATCTATGCAGGTAACTTAAGCATTTTATGCTAGCTTCATAACCTGATTCTGTGGAGAAGGGATGTAGATGGGGCAGTGGAAGAGAGGACTACTAATCTGTAGTAATAAGTTTCTAAAACTTAACTTCTTTGTACTCATCCAGGGCTCTGAATCCATCCATACACATCACAAGAAATGTGATATCCACACACATATCATTAGATTCACTTTCCAAAATGTCAGCAACTACCAGGAATTGAACACTCACTGTAGGCTTAGTTTATAAACACTAACCCTAATCTTGCAACATCCCTGTAACGGGCTTCATTGTTGCACCCATTTTATAAATGAGGAAGTAGAGACCCAGAAGAGTTAAATGATTTGCCCAAGGTCACACAGCTAGTGAATGATCAAGCTAGGACTGGGATGTAGGCCTGAGAATAAAGTCTGTGTAACCCATCCACAAGGACAAGCTATACGGCAGGTAACAAAGAAGAAAAGGATACAGAAATAAGGTTTGTCTCTATCTGGGCAATTTGTCCTGGATTACAAACTCCTGGAGGGCAGGGTGGCATCTGTTCCCACCTTCTTCTCCTTGTACAGCCCTGAGCTGTGTAAGTAGGTGCTATGGGAAGTCATTTTGGTAATGAGAACAAGGAAGAAGCAAGAATGCCGATAATAGCAGGAGCCTAATTCCCTGTTTTGCCTCTGAATTTATAAAAGGTCCTACGAATGATATGCAGGAAACAGAAATATATAGTCTCTGAGTCTTGGTGACAACACACAACTCTCCATGCATCTGTCAACACTACTATGTTACTGGACAAATGTCCGAACAAAGGAGGCATTAAATCATTGCCAGAGACCACTTGTCCCAACTTTCATTGTATTGTAGGAGGAGAAAGGGCAGATGTCTGAATGTCCCACCTTCCTCAAACCCAATGCTCCTCTATGTCTCCTCTGCAGCTCAGACCTCATCAGTCCCGGAATTTTCTGTGCAGCAAAAACCAAAGGTAAAATGAATGCCGAACAGCTATTGCTGCCACTGCCTTCCCCTCAGTCATTTCGCTATCAGCTGTTGGCAGAGCAGACCGTGTAGATTGACGAGATCTGAGGAAGGATGAGGGATGAGATGTCAAGTCAGGGAATGCAGCTGCCTGCGCCAGGCGGCTTTGACACGCGCAGCAGGCAGCACCCATCAGCTCGTTGGGTCGGAGACAGCGAGCAAACCCAACTGCAGCAACAGAGAGGAAGAGACAGTAGAGCGCGTGAAAAGATCAGCACACTCAGGCTGCCAAGGACCTCCCTCCCTCTCTAGCCCCAAATACACGTTCCTTCGTATTAAGAGCACCGGAAATTGCAGCAGTGATCAAGTTGTCAGGTCTAACATTCCTCTCCAAAGGAGAGCCTGGTGGGAAAGCAACGCCCTAGGCATTCCCCTCCGCTGTCTGCCAGGTCAGAAAATTCTCCGAGGTCAGCAGTCCTGCAGCAATGTCTTATCCTCAAGAAATGGGATTGACATTTCTGGTTTTCCAGTAAAGCAAAAGCGCATCCTGGGACTTTTTGAAGTATGAATACACACACACACACACACACACACACACACACACACACTCAAAAGAAATAACTAGGCCTAGTCTATGGCTGGGTGACATTCTCTTATTCCTCTTGCTTGAATCCCTATGCCTGCTACCTAAACCTTGCTCACCATGACCCTCTACACAAATGCACTTAATCTCACCATCACATCTTTGACATGGTTAATATCAGTTTTGATATCAGAGAAATATGTGCCCAGGATATGCTGAAAGAGCTTGAATTCTTAAACTATTCTTGGTGAGTTATTTGTTTGTTTGCTTCACAATAAGGAGTCCTTTAGCCCATCTTTGAAGGAATATGACCACCACCACTCCCACCATTCCATTCCCTAGGTTAGCACTGAAACATTTCCCCAGCCGCTCTACAGGAGATAGAGACAAAGAGTTCCTTCTGAAGACTGATCCATCCTAACCTTAAGGTGGAGAGAAATAAATATTATGGCATTAAAACGTGAACCCCAGTCTACTGGCTATTAAACTCTTCCTGATGAGTCTTCCAGGGCTGCTATGAGCAAAAGGAAAGAACGATAATTGCAAGTTGGTAGGTAAGTGTAGGCAGGATTGGAGGACAATAAATGAAGAATACTTGCTTAGACTCTAAGATCTCTAATATCACTGGACCATGATCAAAAGCGTTCTTTAATCCCAGAGATTTACAGCTCCAGGTCCAGGGGTGCCACGGTTAGGGCATGAGGACTGAGAGAGGACTGCTGCCGGGGCACCACGTGATTGCCCAGGACAGACCAGGGGTCTGGGCAGCCATTCAGAGTTGCAGGTCTAACTGTGAGTACCCAATACTTCTGCACCGAGATCCCTGGTGGATGGGAACCCTCCTCTATGACTGCAGATTCGAACAGGCAGGCAGGAGAAAGAGCACTGGAAAACATTCAGAGCAATGTACTGCATGGGAAGGAAAGATTTGCTGGGATGTTCTGGAGAAAGCTTCCTGAGAAACTGGCATCTGAGGCAAACAGAAGCATGGAGAATGGAGGCCCCAGAAGGGCTAGCCTTTGAACATATTCTTCTCTATTTCTTACTGTGCTAAAAATAAGAGGAGAATCATGTTTCCACAGCAGTGGCTTCATTAACAGGGAAAAACATGAATTCTCAGAAATTTTGGCTGGAAGAAGCCTTATGCATTTTCCATTCCAGGGACTGTGAACTTTAACCTGCAGCAGAATCACCTGGATGCTTGTTAAACCACAGATTGCTGGGCCTTCCATAGGTCTAGGGTGGGGCTGAATAATCTGCATTTCTAACAAGTTCCCAGGTGATGCTGATTATAATGGTCTAAGGATTACACTGTAAGAACCACTGATCTAATCCAACCTTAAGTTTTTAAAGGAGACAACTAAATTTAACAATTATTTATTAAGTACCTACTATGAGTAAGATTTTGGACCAAACATTAAAGACAAAAAGAAAAAATTGTGAAAAAGAATTTGCAATCAATATGACAGATAAAATGCTATATTCTTAAAATGCGAAGAATCCATCAGGACATACAAACACGTCAGAGAAATGTTAACAAAGAAACAATTGGGCAATTTACAAAAAAATAAATACAAACGGCAAATTAGTATACTAAAATATTTACTTACAGTAATAAAGAAAATTAAACATTGTTTTTCAATAATGAATTTGGCATATAAAAATATTGAATGTTGGCACAGCTGACTTTCATATGGTGATAGGCATTTATATGTTGCTGTTATCATTCTTATGTTAGTTGAGTTTACACTAGCTGCTATTACAACAAACCTGAAAGTGAACAAAAGCTTAAACATAAATGCATGTATTTCTTGCCCACACTAAGTCCAAGGAAGCACTTCATAGTGGCAGTAGGCTCCTTTCCAGTGATTCGGAGACAGTCTGCTTCCTTTTTTCCTTCCGTCTGGTGCCTCCACCACCTTCAACATAGTGGCTTATTAGCTCACAATCAAGCCAAAAATGGGAATAGCATGAAAAATAGCTTTACAAGTGGCTATGGGAGAGTCTTGGCATGCATAACTTTCATTCACATTCCACTGGCTAAAAATCATTCATATGGTATGTGAATGATATATCAATAAAGCTGTTATTTTTTTTTTTAATGTAGAAGAGGATTTAGAGAGTATGTATGGTGCTATGAAAGCAAAGAGAGCTATCTGATATAGGGGGTTAACTGTATCATATATTGCAAGGAGGTTGAGGAAGACGAAGCCTAAGAAGAATGCATAGAACTAATTGAGAGATTATTGTCAATCCTGAAAAAAAAACCAAACAGTTTGAGTAGAATGATGAGCATTCAAGGCTAATGGAACTTCATTAAGGGCGGGCTAGGTTAAAATTGTAAGGAATAGCAAGCAGTACTCAAAAGCTAGTCTACTGAGTTTTGCAATAAAAGGGAAGAGATATAAGACTACAATATTAAGTGATAAAGATAGAAAATGAAGGATTATTTTTTATAAGAGACCTGATGATACATGCAATGATATAGCACCTGACTCTGTAGCACTGTCTTATTGGAGGCTGGGGGATGAGATTCTATGCAAAAACAGAGGATTAGCCTTGCCAAGAAGAGATATTTCTTCCTCCAAAATCTTAGAGAAATAGAAAAATTTGGTCAAAATGTGAAGAAATATTAAATAGAGATAGTTTATCAGATGGTTTTAATCGCTTCAGTAATATAATGCTTAATGATATCTGCTAAGGGAAAAGGAAGTAAAATGTGTTTGAGATATAGTGCAGGAAATGGGGCAAGTTTGGGATAACTGTCATTGGAAACACAATCAGAAAAGAAAATAAATTATCAGGGGTTGGTTTTTTTGGTAGCCTCCAAAATCTTAAGGTGAGTATCACATAGATGAATGGACAGGGATAAGAGAGTTTGGATGCAATAAATGTGAACTTAATTGACTGGTATTGCCTTTCTTTAAAGAGTTCAAATTATCAATTATCAGAAAGTCCTCAACAGCGGATGAATACATCTTTTTTAAAGTTGTCCAAATCTCACAATTATCTTTTCCTTTTCAAATGAAGAGGCTGCTTCTCAATTTTAAAAAAAAAAAAAAGGGACTTCCCTGGTGGCGCAGTGGTTAAGAATCCGCCTGCCAATGGAAGGGACACGGGTTTGAGCCCTGGTCCGGGAAGATCCCAAATGGCATGGAGCAACTAAGCCCGTGCACCACAACTACTGAAGCCCACGCACCTAGAGCCGGTGCTCCGCAACAAGAGAAGCCACCGCAATAAGAAGCCCACGCACCGCAACGAAGAGTAGCGCCCACTTGCTGCAAGTAGAGAAAGCCCACACACAGCAACCAGAACCCAACGCAGCCAAAAATACGTTAATTAAAAAAAATTTTTTTCTAAAAAAAAAAATAAAGGGCTGCTTCTATTCTTTGAAATATTTTCCACAAAAAAAAGTGTTTTATCATAAGTCATCAACCATGTTACTCAGATGCATCAATAGATTTAATAGCTTATACAAAGCCCAATATTTTTTTTCATTTGTTCTTGTTCCTATGTATTTTATTCAGAAGAACCCCACATAGTTCAATAACTTTTGGGGATGCTTTTATTTATCTTGGGGGTGTTTCAATACAATACATGAGACCTACAAAATTTTCAGTATGTATTAAATATTTATTGTGCAATTTCCCTGATCAATCCACGAGGTAGATGTAGAGACCATGGTCCTGAGGGGATGAAACAGAGGCAGGTGACTGGTCCAAGGGGAAAACTCTAGTCAATAGGGCAATAACATTAGTGTACACTGGAAGACCCTCAGTCTCTGAGAGCAGCATGGATAGCAAGTTCTTGTGGACAGAAGGGGTGGCTGAAATAAGAATAGAGGGATGCAAAAGGCTATTACATTCCAGGATGACCTCAGCTTGAAGCAGCTTGAACGTGATCTCATCTGCCTGTCTGCTTGTGGGACAAGGGAAGAACACAGGGACAAATTGTTCTGAAGCCACAGGACAAACTCAAACTAAGAACTAGCCTCCTATGAGCTGAAATGGTCCCAGCAGTAAAAATTCCAGTATCCAAAACAGCAGGGAAGTTGGATCTCATTTTTTACTGATATCAATATTAAAAAGTTCTGAGCTGGTTGAGACTCCAGTCACAAACATGGAAGCAGGAGCCTCCCTCAGACAATGATCATGGTCACACAAAAGGTTTTGTGATGGTTCCCAGGAGACATGATCAGTTTGAAATAGCTCTGCAATTGAGGGCTGGTGGTGGGGTTCCATGCTGGCTAGTGGGCTGGCAAGGCCTGGGAAGTTAGCAATGTCCCAGCAAACAAGATACATTTCAGGAGAAAATCCTAATACCAATTATGAACTCATCCATGAATCAGGAACTGAGTAACCATATCAGAGGTTAGAGAGAAACCAACATTTCAAGGAATGCTGGGCAACTGGGTTAGGTTGTAAGACTAGTATGGGGGTTTCTAATAATTATTCATTCATGCATTAAGCCATTATTATGTGCCTACTATCTTCTAGGTTCTGTGATAATTGCTGGTAATGCAAAGATAAATAGGGTATAGTCTCTAAGTAGTTTACTACGTCTAGAGGGAGAGACAGTGAAGAGCCAATGCACTATGATTTCGGTAGGGGATGCTTCTGAAGAGGAATGAGGGCCTTACAGAATTCCAAAAGGCCAGGGTACCTACAGTAAGCAGAAACTGACAACTCCTTATTTCCAAATCTTCCTTAAATCTACCCTACTCTGAATATAATTCTCCATTTGAAAAAAAAAATGGGGAAACTTCAAAGGAAATGTGAACCAGTAATTGTATTACACAAGTCAAACCCACAAATAGCAATATAAACATTTTTTTTAATTTCATAAACAGCCAAGCCCATCTGCATTTATCTTATCTCATCCAATAGCACATACAACTCTGTTTCCATGGCTCCAAAACAGTAAGTCAATTTGGTCAAGTCAGTCAAATAAAAGTCAAATGAGTTTTTAAAAAAAGACACAAACTGGAATAGTTAATATCTTCATCCTGTATAGGCATAGCCTAAAACTTGATATTTATTTCTATTCGTTGGCTTTTTGTTTTAATACTGATTCCCAAATCCCTTTTCACTACTATTTTATAAAATGCACAACTTTGCCTGAGTTAAATTGTATATAGTATCTTAATACATCATCTTCTAATCATTAATTTTCATCAGAGAATGTCAGCAGGGAATTATGTCAGATTACTTGGACCTGATATCTTCTCATAAATCCATTCTAACCTCTATATAGCCTTTCATTCTATCAAACATTTTCCATCTCTCTTGGAAACTTCTTAAATTTTTTTCTTGAAATTAAAGTTGAACTTATCCAAACTGTTCCTGTCTTTTTTAACAAATGTTTACTCAGTTCCAATTATTTGAAAAGCACTGAAAAAAAATTAAAAAAAAAAAAGAAAGAAAAGCACTGAATAAAATGTTGAGATGGGGACAAGTATTTTCTCTAATTTATAGGTAATGTGGGATTTTCTGTGTTATTCTGAACAAAAGGCAAAAGTTATCCCCACTGACAAGGAGCTGTCCTCAGCTGAAGCTGGAGCCAGCAAGCTCCCTGCAGGACTTGTTGAGAGGCACAGTGCAGAGTTTTCACCAAGTGGTCGATCCCCTACTAATCCTCACATCCAAAAAGAAGACCAGGGAGCCGTATGAGATGGATACTACAGTGTTTGTGAAGAAAAGATATTGAAATCAGGGATGTTTCCCCTCTGAAAAGTCAAGGTTACCATTTCTGAGGACTGAAGTTTCCAGAAAGAAAAAGTTAAAAACATCTAGTTCTCTGGCTGGAGGGCTGCTGAGCTGCAGAGCCCTCAGGCCCTTGCTGACAATACTCTGGGAAGGAGTATGCTAAGGGATTCTTGGGAGAGAGTTCTTTGGAGAACTCTAAAGGTTTGTTGTATTACAACTTTTGTTACATTTCCCCTACTGTGGAGGGAAGGAAGGAAGTGCTTCACAGATTTAAAGTTTAAAGTTCAATCTTGAACATAAAGAATGATGCCTCTTTCTGGCTTAGAGATTTATGAACGATGGAGACCACTGAAGCAGCCCATGCCAGTGGAGCTTAAGGTTTGATGTTCCTAGACACCTCGTCCCAACTCCCCACAACCCTCAGAGCATAAAGATAAATGTCTCAGCTCCATCCACAGAAAAGAGCACAGAGATGGGCTGAGAATGCCTGGACAGTTGCTGGGCCAGTTGATGGGATGTCCAGTCCAAAGAAGGAGTTGAAGTAGGTTCTGCTGGGGAAAAAGCAGAGGAGACACATCTGCTCCTCTAAGGGATGCTTCAGTGACAGAGCTGAGGTAAAGGTAAATACCACTCAAAGAAAACCAAGTACACCATCTGGGTAGAAACCTTTATACCAGCGGATACTACCAGCATCAGCTAAAACCAGACTAAGCCTAAGGGAAGACACTGATCCACCTCTGATACATGGGCAGTCATGACAAAAGACTTATGCCTCCCATATGCTTCCTTCTTGTCCACAACACCAGAGAAATTGGTTTGGTGGGGAGGGAAGACTCAGAGCCAGGTGTCAGCCTGCACCTCCTCCACATCCAGCTGCCATGGCCACAGCTGGGGAGAAGACGACATCCCATCAAGAGTAAGAGAAAAGCTTTAAAGTAAACACATATAAGTCTCCAATTGGAAGCCATTATTCAATAAAATAAAACAAGTTCTTGTATAGGTCAATGAGGTAATATCTATACACACAGAAACTTAAAAGTTGCATCAAATGTCTAGTTACTTCTATACATTTACAAAGCTGGTATTTTTTCCCCCTCTCATTAAATTGTTCATTACCATCCTCATTAACCACTGAATACGACTTGTAACTCAGAAAAGAGCATATAGCATATATTGGAATTACTAAAAATAAAAATTGATCATAGAAAATTGGTTTGGATCAAAATATACAAATGCATTTTATATTCAGTTTTCCAAAATTTTATGTCACTAACATATCCTTTAAAATTATTCACACTAATAATAAATGTTGTATATCAGGAAAAAAATGTATTTGCTGTAGAAGTAAAATGAAGCAATGAAATAAAGAATGTGAAAAACATCGCTTCTTGAACACATCCTTGCAAAAATTATTTGTGTTTAAGTAAAACTGATTACTCTAGTATGGTTAGTTTGGCTGCAAAGAGAAGAAATAAAATTGCAAGTAAAGTGAAATGTATTTTAAAAATACAATAATTATCTTGAATCTCAGGGCTAATGGTGTATTTTTAAGAGGTTTCTAGAAACTAGAAGCAGAGAAGACCTATAATCTCTCCCTTAGGGCATCTCAATTTCTCTATGGATGATTGTTCCATTCTCAGCTCTTCACTGAAGAGAAGCCCCCATGGTTTATACTGATTCATAAGTTTGCTCCAACTCTCAGGATCATGACCCTTTGACCTCAGATTCCACCACTAACTGGCAACTTCCCTTTATGTTTCTTAATTCAAATAAACAAGTGAGACAATTGTATTGGTTTCTGTTTTTGTTCCAAGCCATGTGATAATAGCCAAAGCAGATATGGACAATACTTAGGTCCCCATCCACCAGTCTTTTCCAGCAAGAGGGGGACACACAGTACTTGAAGAAACTGAGTTTCCAGTGAACTCCAGTCCTGGGTCCCCATGTGATATCTGATATAAAGGATTCTGATTCTTTAGTATATTATGCATAGTTTTATTGTTTACTGTATTTTTTACAAATAAATCAGCCTTTTAAAATCTTCTAACTTCACTTTAAGGCAGAAACTGAAGTCTTTTAAGAGAATATTTTTATTCATATGTTGGACCATGGCATCATTCTCATCAAAGGTCTCAAAGAACTTATAGGTCATCTACCCGATCTGTTCTCACTTGCTAGTTCCCCAAATTTTACCACGGTTCTAAAATTTTTAAATTGCAAGTAAATTATTTATCCATAGTAGAACCCAGAATACAGACATTTTCATATTACAGATAAAACAGTCACCTGAAGAAAGAGTGTGCTGGTGGCTCTACACTCTGAAAACCACTTCCCTTGTGGAAAAGAGAGCTTATAACCACAAAAGAAATCCTAGCCATAAGTAGACTCTTTCTGTCATTTAACCTAACCACATCCCCTCACTCTTTACTCAGTGGAGACGAAAAATAATCTTTCTTGAATGAGCAAAAAAAAGCACATCCCCTTTCTTACACAGTATGCGCTCAATAAGTGATAGCTAAGTTCAAACCTCTTTTGTTAAATATTGCTGGATTTGACTCAAAATATGGAGGTCCTCTTGAGCTCAATTCTTCCCTATCTTAAAAAGTGCTCAAGGTCAACTACTAGACATCTATGAGGCGAATCCAAAAAGCCTTTCCTTTTGGATGCAACACTTTTGTTTCATGTAGCACTGTTGACTTAACCTCATGAAACAACTCAATAATAGGAAGGCAAGAATTAGTGGCTTCTAAAATTAAATGTAAGTGCTTGGTTTCCATATGATTAGCCTGATTGTAACAGATCAACAAAAATATAAGAATGTATTTTTCTTCCTTCTAACTTTTCAGGGGAAAATGACCAAACTATCAATTACATTTAATTAGCAATGCCATGCTTATTCCATAATAATATTTACCAACTGACACACAAAATGAATATGCTGCAGGAGAATACTGAAGACAATTTATTTGCAATCTGTTTGCAGTAAGGAGGCTCAGTAGCAAAACACTCTGGGAATGAACATTAACATACATTCTAGAATTTCTCTACCAATAGGTAATTGTCTCCAAGGGAAGAAGAGACAGAGAGGGAAGACCACATTAAAGAGTGAAGAGGCAGGTTCTAGAGAAAGGCTAGAAGCCAATAAGCTAAATGAAGGTCACTAACTCAGTTTTAATCAATTTCTAAATGAAATATACCTAGAGGGCAGAACAATCCCAGGAAGAAATTGATTGATAGTTTGATTAATACGTATATAGACAACGCAAGATGTTTAGGTGTGTAACTGGAAGTTATAATTAAGAAAAAATATCCCAAAAAACCTCAACTGACAGAGGCTGCAACAATGCTTTCAAGAAACAAATTATCCACCTGTAGAACTGTCTTTGTCCAATATCTTATCATTAGATTCTGTAAGAATAAAATATGCTTCTAAATAATAATACCAAGTAATACCAAAGGAAAAAGAAGATATAAAAAAATAGAGTAAAATCAAGAGCAGAATTCAGACAACTAAAGCAATCTGCTCTTGCCTGGCTGAATTCATCCAGGACTCTGGCCCATCTCCTCCCATTCTTTTTCACTTCTGATGTCTCTGCCAACTCCCATCCCTATGTTAGCTACCTTTGCTCCTCAAAGTCCTTTCTGCATCGACATTTCTATCTCCTGCTTTTGATCCCTCTTTGCTACTGAGTCCTCAGTTTTGGATTCTTCCTTCTCTTCATATTCAGTTTCTAGTTCTTAGATTATAACAGTTTCTCTGCCCTCATTCTTAGAGGTCATCTTGGATTCTGGTTGATTTCTTGAGCCCAGAGGCCAAAATCAGGGTTCTACTTCAAGTGCTGCCTCCACGTAGCACCGTCCAGCCTGAGTCTCCCAGTTCTGTTTACACACACTCCCATCAAGGGAATTAAAATCCCCCTGTAAGCCCCTAACCTAGCTTCTCTTCACATACCAACCCACTGGCCAAGCAGCAGGCTTTGAATTTACTTTTTGCTAAATAAAAAAACAAATGCATTACAAAATTAAGACAGAAGTCACAGTGTATGACAGTCTCTAGGTCCATCCAGCTCACTGCAAATAACTCAATTTCGTTTCTTTTTATGGCTGAGTAATATTCCATTGTATATATATGCCACATCTTCTTTATCTATTCATCTGTTGATGGACACTTAGGTTGCTTCCATGTCCTGGCTAGTGTAAACAGTGCTGCCTAGAGACTGTCATACAGAGTGAAGTAAGTCAGAAAGAGAAAAACAAATACCATATGTTAACACATATATATGGAATCTAAAAGAGAAAAAAGAACCTGAAGAACCTAGAGGCAGGACAGGAATAAAGACACAGACGTAGAGAATGGACTTGAGAACACATGGAGGGGGAAGGGTAAGCTGGGACGAAGTGAGAGAGTGGCACGGACATATATACACTACCAAATGTAAAATAGATAGCTAGTGGGAAGCAGCCGCATAGCACAGGGAGATCAGCTCGGTGCTTTGTGTCCACCTACAGGGTTGGGATAGGGAGGGTGAGAGGGAGACACAAGAGGGAGGAAATATGGGGATATATGTATATTTATAGCTGATTCACTTTGTTACACAGCAGAAACTAACACACTATTGTAAAGCAATTATACTCCAATAAAGATGTTAAAAAAAAAGTTACAGTGTAATTACAACTATGGGTAGTAGAAAAGGGGGGGTCAAGTGACAGTCTGTATCCCCACTGTTCAGAATTAAGCTTTTATGTTTTGTTGCATTTTTAAGGCAGATTTAGAGTCCCACAGAAGCTCTTACATAGTTGAATAATACATCCTCAAGTTATTTCTTTGAAAAATTTACAGAATTTTTTGGCAACTTAGAGTCCTCCCTCTCTATATTCACCGCTAAATTAATCAAAAGGGCAAGTGGTCAAAATTTGGTGTCTTCCAGTTAGTTCCTTGCATCTCTCCAAAAATGAGGGCCTAAAACCTTGCAGTAACTTCCAGAGTGGTACTGATATTTATACTGGATTATTCTTTCTTGCAAGAGTGATTTTTTAAAAGGCACCAAATAGAAAGAATCTGCATCATTTAAGAGTCCCCTGTGTGGAAGAATCTGTCCTAGTTTATGTCTGTTGATTTGAAAGGGTGTTTGAGAAAGAATGGGAAAATGAGCCCAGGAGATCAATATTCTGAACAATTAACCTATAAACAAATAAATAACACAGTATATGGGCAACTTAATGTCACATCTCTATAGACAGACAACAATAAGTTTGCAGGCGAGGTTGACATGACAGATATCACCAGATTACTAGCACACTATGCCAGATTCAGAAACAAAAGCACATGCACTTTCTTTCATTGTCCCACATTGTAATGGATGCTTCCCCACTCTTTAATCCCCTCACCCTGATTTTCATCAATAATTTGGACATTTATATTTATTCTCAAAGGAATGGCATATAATAGCCTTGCAGATGAAAAGGCAGGGGCAAACTTAACCATTGTGAGGCCAGAGTTCAAGTCATCTCTTAGGACTCCAAGGGATATACCAAAAAAAAGGACACGTGTTGAGAAGCTGTGGTTTGCCTAGTGCCATGAAGATGCTTTTGCACCTGTATATATTTCCACAGTTTATCAATCTGATGATAAATCAATGGTTCACAATTCCAACTGCATATTAGAATCAACTCGGATGTTTTCTAAAATACTCCTTGCCACCTCCCCCAAAGCTAATTGAAATTAAATTTTTGAGAGTTAAGCTCTGTCATCTATAATTTTTGATGTGTTTGTAGGGGGAGGTGAGCTCAGAGTCCTTTTACTCCACCATCTTGATCCTCCCTCCTGGCATCTAGTTTTTATTTAAATCTCCAGATGGTTCTGAGGCACAGGGATAGTTGACACCAACTACACTAAATAAAGAATTTTTTTGTTATTCTGGTCCACAAACTACATCAACAAGGTCAAAATCTTACAAGTCACTAATATTACCTTTTCCCGTCTGCTAGAAAAGTCTTAACAAAATTAATATAAAGATGATTTGATTGGATCCTAGGAAGGTACAGAGTCAACAAGATATCCAGTCATGCCAGAAGCAAAAACCATCATTAAAACTAGAATAGAAGGAACTCCCTGGTGGCACAGTGGTTAGGAATCTGCCTGCCAATGCAGGGGACAGGGGTTCAAACGCTGGTGCAGGAAGATCCCATGTGCTGCGGAGCAGCTAAGCCCATGTGCCACAACTACTGAGCCTGCGCTCTAGAGCCCATGAGCCACAACTACTGAAGACCACACGCCCTAGAGCCCATGCGCCACAACTACCGAGCCCGAGTGCTGCAACTACTGAAGCCCGCGCGCCTAGAGCCCATGCTCCGCAACAAGAGAAGCCATCGCAATGAGAAGCCCGAGCACAACAAAGAGTAGCCCCCGCTCACCGCAACTAGAGAAAGCCCGCGCGCAGCAACGAAGACCCAATGCAGCCAAAAAAATAAAATTTAAAAAATTTTTTTAAAAAACTAGAAAATTTCACTGACCAAAATTTGCAGTTAACACATTGAACACATATCTCCTAGAGATAACCCCATTGTGACTTTCAAAACAGATATTTTTTAGATTTTAGGAAATACAGTCTAATATTATTACCTACTTAAGCACTTAAGGCTGGGAATCATATCAATATATAATTAAAGCATTTATATAAAATTTGAAATCTTACACAACTGTCCTAAAGAGAGAGTACAACAGGTGAAATGGTGTTCTCTTCCTCACTTTTGATCTTCCTCCATTCCTTATAATATTTTCCTTTTCTATGGGTGGTAAGAATTCACAAGATTCTAACATAGAACAAATCTTTAGAAGGGGATGACACTGCTTTTTAAATAACAAAAACTAGGACTTCCCTGTTAGCGCAGTGGTTAAGAATCCGCCTGCCAATGCAGGAGACATGGGTTCAAGCCCTGGTCCAGGAAGATCCCACATGCCACGGAGCGGCTAGGCCCATGTGCCACAACTACTGAGCCTGCGCTCTAGAGCCCGTGAGCCACAATTACTGAGCCTGTGTGCCACAACTGCTGAAGCCCATGTGCCTAGAGCCCATGCTCCGCAACAAGAGAAGCCACTACAATGAGAAGCCTGCTCACCGCAGCGAAGAGTGTCCCCCGCTCACCGCAGCTAGAGAAAGCCCATATGCAGCAACAAAGACCCAATGCAGCCAAAAATAAATAAATTAATAAATAAATTTTTTTAAAAAAACTAGATTAACTATTAAAGGGAAATATAAAGAAATTTACAAGAGAGACATTTCACATGAAATAGCTATCCTTTTTTTCTTTTTTTTTTGGCTGCCTTGGGTCTTAGTTGTGGCACGCACAATCTTTCGTTGCAGCGCGCGGGCTCTTTGTTGTGGCACGAGGGTTTTCTCTCTAGTTGTGGTATGTTAGTTTTTTTTCTTTTCTTCTCTCTCTCTCTCTTTAGTTGGGGCGTGCAGGCTCCAGAGTGCATGGGCTCTGTAGTTTGCAGCACTCGGGCTCTCTAGTTGAGACACTCAGGCTCAGTAGTTGTGGCACGCAGGCTTAGTTGCCCCGAGGCATGTGGGATCTTAGTTCCCTGACTAGGGATAGAACCTGAACCCGCATCCCCTGCATTGGAAGACGGATTCTTTACCACTGGGCCACCAGGGAAGTCCCAGCTATCTGTTCTTTGAAAGAAAGAAAAGGTGTGGCATATTCTTTATCCACTAGTTTCTCCTCTGGGGTAAAACAGAGGTGAGTGCTTTGACAATATTTACACGAGCAGGATGAAATAAAGGAGACAATGCCAGCTGCCAACAAGATAAAATCCAAGGAAAACAAAAATACAAGTAGTAGGTATGGGGGGAAAAAAGAAAGACATTAAAAATTAAAAGCCAGACAATAAATGCAGCAGAGAATTTTACATCTGAAAAGACTTTTGAACTACAGGTAGTGCTAACAATGGAAGATGAATTTAGGGAAAGTAAGGTAAGAGAAAGAGCAATCTAAAAGTAGAATGAAGAGTAAAAATGAAAAGAAAAGAAAATAGCAGAATAAAAATTACCTCATCCGGTTTTATCATTTTAATGAACATAAGCCAAAGAGTAAGGTCACAGACAAGTTTTTTTTCATCTCTGTCCTTTCATCAGTTCCCAAGTCAACAAATATTTGGGCAGAGAATAAGAAAACCTTTAAAGCAAGAAACAGAAATGAGAAGAAAGCTAAGTGTGTATGTTGTTGTCAACATTTTTAACCTTTGCTTTCAGATTTATTTCAAAATATTTGCTTCTGGTGTCTTGTGTCCTAAGCTGTAATGTATTTTGACTCAGCAGTCAGTGGACCACATTTTTGCCCAGGCTTATCCTCAGCTTCTTCAGTTCCACATGGCAAGAGGACCATTTGGAGTATCCTTCCTTGTGAAGGACGGTCCAACACAGCAAAGTTTGCTGTTGCTTTCCAGGTTGCCTTGGGAAGGGGGGGGATGGTGGGAAGGTGTTGATGAAAAGAGAATAGAAACTTCAGTGGGGACCTCATTATTCTGCAAACCAATAATAAAGTAGAATGCTGCTTTCAGATGAAATAAAATTGTTGCTAAAA
Organism: Balaenoptera ricei; assembly: GCF_028023285.1. Classification (NCBI taxonomy): domain Eukaryota; kingdom Metazoa; phylum Chordata; class Mammalia; order Artiodactyla; family Balaenopteridae; genus Balaenoptera; species Balaenoptera ricei. The sequence continues at coordinate 73,729,688 of NC_082651.1, read as the reverse complement.
TAAAATGATGCTAATAAATAGCATTAGCATCATACAGGAACTTGTCAGAAATGTAAATTCTTGGACCACATCCCAGACTTACTCAGTTAGTAATCTGATGGTAGAACCCACCAGTCTGTGGTTTAACAATCCCTCCAGGTGAGTCTAACGGACGCCACTGACTTAATCCAAGCACTATGACACAATCACTATACTATAGATAACTAATGTTCTTAACTGCCTAGAAGCTAGTTCTGGGGGAAGAAAAGTGCTCTAGTGCTCTTGCAGAGGCAACTTTTGAGATCTGAAAGGTAAGGCAGGTGAAATGGAGGTTGCAGGCAAAAGCAACAGCATAAATAAAGACCTATAAAAATTATTTTGCACATCAGTTTTAAATGTTTGTTGTATACTATTTAAATGTGGTTTTTTTTTACTACATCCTTAAATAAGCTGGTTTTTCGACTCTCAAGGCCTAAAACAATTTATGCTAGATGTGTGGTTGTTGCTAAAGGACTATGGGATATACCCTATAGAGCAGAAGGGCAAAGTCCAGGTAAGTTGCCTCCATGTGTTTTGCTCACTGGACAGTTTATCTGGGGCTGAGAACATTTCTAACTAATGAAAAGATTGTCATGAGCCTGACATGCCACTGATATGCAGGCATTATACCTCTGTTATTCCCATTTTTGGCTTCTGTCTTTGGAAAAAAATATGATAAAGGACCTCAGAATATCTATTTTTATGTCATACTAAGTGGTCAAGTGCTAAAAGCAATATTCAGCCAAAGCCAAGGCTGATGCCAGATATCTTATCATAGCTCCTATATTTGAGAATAAATCCTGAATTCAATCAAAAAAATTACTACTGCAATTTTATTATTAACAGTTTAGGAGTCAAATTTTAAGCACTTGATATAGTGCATGAATAATCATTTCTTAGACTTGTCAACTGCTGAAATGTTCCTATGGTCACAATACTGCAAATTTATGATACCAAATAGATACTTAATTTCAACTGAGGTAAGTGAAAAAACAAGATATCTCTTGGGTATCTCATTTTTCTCTAGCACTTTCTTCTTTTCTTCACACTCTTTATATTCTTTACTATTCTGGATCAAAGATGATTTATTATAGATGTTGCACAAGATGAAGATGATTTCCTTCAAAAAATATCGAGATGGCAAAGTTGACACTCTGCCTTAATTCAATCTCAGGTGATGTGAAAAATAATCAAATAGAACTTTTTCTTAAAAGACTCAGAACTAATTTACACGGCTACAAAGCTACAAGAGAGCAGAAGTTTGTTGCGCTCACTGACATTCCCAAGTATGTAGAAAGTGCTAAGCACATAATAAGTGCTCAAGGAATATTAATGGGATAAATGGAAGATTAAATGGATTTCAATAACTACAAACTAAAAATAATTCTTAAAGCTTATTTCGCTTAATGTCATAATTACAAGTATACCAATGATTCCACAAGTATTCAAATTATGGTATATAGCCATGAGAACTCTGAAAGAGAAGAGGATGAGAATGGACCTCATTAAATTCAAGAATAGTCTAGAGCCACAATAATTAAAGCAGTGAAATAGCAGAAGATTATGTGGACCAACAGAACAGAACAGAAAAGCTAAGTATAGATCTAAATATGTGGGATTTTGATGCATAATAAAGATTGAACCTCCAATCAATGGAAGTAAAAATGGACTTTTTAATAAGTGACATTGGAGCCTCTGGGTAGCTATCTGGCCATTCACATACCAGGCCAAACTCCAATGGCTCAAAAATGTACTTGAAGAAAACATATCAAATCCCTTTATGATCTTGGAATGGGGAAGACATTTTAACTGACTTAAAATCTATAAGCTATAAAACAAATTATAAATTCAAATGCATAGTTGCATTTAAAAGAAAAAAATGGCATACTAAGTGGTCAAAAAAATCCAAGATGGAAAATAAGAAAAAATATATATTTACAACTCATAGTCAAGAGTTCATCTTCCTAATACATAAAAAGCTCCTAAAAATCTAAAAGAAAGCCATTGACAATCCAATAGAAAATGGGTAAACATATGATCAGAACCCTCACAGGGAAAAAAACCCACAAATGATCCTTAGACATATACAAATGTGCTCAGCCTCAACCATAAGAGATACCAGTTTTCATCTACCATATTGGCAAAAATTCAAAAATATGACAACACATTCTGTTGATAAGGCTTTAGGGTAACAGGAATTCACATATCTTGGCCAGTGGGAATGCAAAATAGTAGAATCTCTATGGAGGGAAATTTGACAGTGTACATAAAATTTACAAAAAATTTGACCAGGCAATCTCACTTCAGGGAATTTATCCTATAGATATACTTGAACACATGTGAAACATATAAGGTCATAGCAGTATCTAATTTTGAAAGTTAGGAAAAAGTCCAAGTGCCCATCAAAAGAAAACTGTTTAAATAAATGATGATTAAACACTACCCAACCATAAGTAATGAGGAAGCTCTCTTTATACTGATGTGGAAAGACCTCTAAGATATTGTTTAGTAAAGAAAGAAAGTATGAAAATGTGTTTATAGTATGCTACCCTCTGAGTAAGGAATTAGGGAAGGTAAGTATATATTTGCATTTGCTAATATCTGCAATAATACTTAAAGTATATGCAAAAAAATATAGGGGTAGGGAATAGACTAAAGAAGCACAGACGTAAAGTGACATCACAAAGTATACTTTTAAATATAGTTTTTTAATTTGAATCATGGACTTATTCTTTTTTTTTTTCTTTTTTTAATTGAAGTTAGTTGATTTACAATGTTTCAGGTGTACAGCAAGGTGATTCAGTTATACATATAAATATATATATGTATTCGTTTTCAGATTCTTTTCCATTATAGGTTATTACAAGATATTGAATATAGTTTCCTCTGTTATACAGTTAAGTCCTTATTGTTTATAAAAACATATTCTTTTTATGTAAAGAATTGGAAACAATAAAAAAGAACTGTGACATAATCTAATCTATATAATTCTGCTTTGTACTATTATTTAAATGTTTCCAAACATCTGTTGGCTCAAAATGGCTATAACTTTTCTTAAAGTTATCCTGCTAATACACTCTTTTTAATGTGTCTTCACCATGATTTCCTCGATTTCAACTTTAAAACAAAAATCCTTTCATAATCATTATTAAGATTGTAGTGTGGGATGGATTGGGAGATTGGGATTGACATATATACACTAATATGTATAAAATAACTACTAAGAACATGCTGTATAGCACTGGGAACTCTAATTTACTTTGTCGTACAGTAGAAACTAACACAACATTGTAAAACAACTGTACTCCAATTCAAAAAAAAAAAAAGATTGTAGTGTTTACTCTTTTAAAGGTTGTCAATGACCCCTATGACCCACCTCTCAGTTCTTAGCTTACTTGACTTGTCAATAGCATTTGGCAGAGTTGATCTCTCCCTCCTCCTTGAAACTCATTTTTTCATTAGGTTTCCAGGATACACTCTCTTTGTTTTCTTCTTACTTCACTAGTGGTTCCTCATGTTCTTTGCCAGTTCCACCTCTCCTGCCCAACTTCACAGTGTTGGTACACTTATGCTCGCTCATTTTGTGATCTCGTCAGGTCTCGTGGCTTTAAATACCCATCACATGCCAATAACTCCCAAATTTAAAACTGCAGCCCTGACCTCTTCTGAACTCTAGATTTATATTCCTCGCTGCCTAGCTGAAGTCTCCAGTTAGATATCTGACATCTCAAATTTAAGATATCCAAAACTGACCACGTAATCCTCCTTCCCAAACTGACTACCCACAGCCTTTCTCATTTTAACTGATGAGGAATTATCTTTGACTCCTCTCTTTTAAATCCCATCATCTACTGTTGGGAAATTCAGACAACTCCACTCTCAACCTCATCTGCTTGTTACCACCTTCACTACACACTCATTCAAGCCACCACCATCTCTGATCTGCATGATAATAATCTACTAACTGGATCTCCTCCTACAATCTCTTTTCAACACAGTACCTATTTGACATATAAATCAGATTGTGTCATTCTGCTGCTCAAAATCTCCAAGGGTTCCCCATCTCACTCAGAAGCCATAGTCGTTCAAATGTTCTACAAGGTCCCATATGATCTCGCTTTTCATTATTCATCTAACTTCATCTCCTATTACTCTTCTCTCATCCCTTAGTCCAACTACTCTGACTTTACACACTCCAGATATCTGCTTGGCTAACTCTCTCTTCTCCTTTAAATCTGTTCACAGATGTCACCTTCGCAATGAAATCTATCCTAATGATCCAGTTTAAACCTGTAGCATTCTCCTCATCTCCAGTGCTCCAAACACCCTTTGCCTTGCTCATTTTTTTCTAAACCACTTATTGACTTCCATATAATTTGTTTACTATATTTATTGTAAATTTTCTGTCTCCCTTCTCTGCAACATAAGTTCCATGAGGGAAGGAATTTTGTGTGCAAGCACCTCAAACGTTGCCTGCCATATGGTAAGTGTACAGTATAACACTTGTTATTTATTTATTTATTCATTCATTCGTTCATTCATTCATTCATTTTGGCTGTGCCGGGTCTTTGTTGCGGCATGCGGGATCTTTAGTTGCGGCATGCAGACTCTTAGTTGCAGCATGCATGCAGGATCTAGTTCCCCGACCAGGGGTCGAACCCGGGCCCCATGTATTGGGAGTGCAGAGTCTTACCCCCTGGACCACTGGGGAAGTCCCAACACTTGTTAAATGAATATATAAATTCATTTTAAGAATAGAGAAGACAAGTATCCTGTTTGGAAAGAGGAGAGTCAATTATCAAATAGGAGAAGTCATTATTTGTTATCAAATTTAATTAACCCACAAAACTAATATTGAAGGAGCAAGTCTGGGAAAAATTTAATTTGAGTTTTAAAATAGTACTAAAAAGAAATAGCTATTTTCTAGCAGACTTCTATTGGTAGACATTTAGGTTATCTACAGTTTAGCAATGTTTCTATTTTCATCTTATTCATACCTCTTTATCTGTACAAGCATGTCTCTAGGATGAATTACTGGTAACAGATTCACTGGGTCAAAAAGCAGATACATTATAAATTTTGAAACATGTTACCAAATTACATTTGATGAGTGTATATCAATTTATACTCACATATTCAGGGTATAGACATGTCTGTATATTACTAATTTTCTATAATATCCTCTTTATTATCACAATAAAATAAATACCTGCACATAGAAAACATGTCATTTTAATTATCGGTATTTTTACAAAATATTTCAATAAAGTATAAACACAATGTCCAAAAAGGAAGTGAAAGTTGAATGATGACTGATGACTGATTTAATTAATTGAAAAATGAACTAATAGCTAGATGGATTAATGGAGGAGTGGATGGATGGATGGATGGATGGGTGGATGGATGGATACTGAGTGAGTAGATATCTGGCGAGAAATGTTTAAGAGGAGCAAATGGGAAAACAAGGTTACCTGGTTCTATAAAATGATCAAGGCAACAACAGGAAAGTAACTCAGCTTTGAGAGTAAAAAAAAAAAAACAAAAGACTCATTCAGGGAAACAATTGGAAATCAAATTTTGTTTCTCTTCTAATTAATTTGAAGAGAATAAAATGAAATAGAATGTGGGAAGCATCAATAAAAGCTTCCCCTCTCACAAAACAAAACACTCATGACTGCTTGAATAAAACAAGTGTCCGTGTGAGGCTAACTGGGAATAAAATGGTAAAGTTTCTCAAATTAAACTGTAAACTATATTCTAACTTCCCACCTCACAGCATAGTTAGTGCTTCAAAGATGCAGAGTAACTTGGAAGATTTGAGCATGAAAAGTAATGTCTAACCTTTAGCATAGTGAACTCTAAGTGGGGGAATGTTTCCAGACATCAGAGATGATGTTTCAAGTCCTTAATTCATTCTAGAACACGTCAGAACCCTCTAACACTAAATGATCACCCCCACCAGCACTTCTCAGATTCCTTCTCGTTCACAGATAATCTGACCCACGGCCTAGTGTGTTCTGACTGCGTACTACCTTCTTAAGGATATACGACAATATAAGATCCTCTTTGTTTCTCTTGTCTCTGTAAAAGCCCCAATTCTTTCTTTTCTTAATCAACGTCAATAATCTAAGGTAATTGAGAAGGACTTTCTTGAGTCCCTTGAATAGTATATCTCTTCAGAGAATTATGAGAAAATATTTCTTATACATTTACCAGAAAATTTTCATGGAACTATGCATGGCTGGTAGGGTAGGCAGGGATAAAAAGAACATGTGTTTTGAAATCAGAGAGACTTGAGTTTGAATATTGACTCTGCTATTTCCGGCTAAATGACCTTAGCATCTCTAAGCCTCTGGTTCTACAGCTTTAAATGGAAATAATATTTACTTTGATGGGTTGTAGATTAAGCTAGTCTGTAGAAGCACCAATTATCACACATTGCAGCCAACAATTTTTGAATAATGGTCTTCAAGATAAAACACAAAGGGGAAGATAAATGGGCCTGTGCAATCTGCCATTGTATATTGATTACTGACTTGGGGAGTTGAATAATTTGTAATTTATTATAAGAAATTTAAAGGTCAAGCAAGCAAAATACTTATATCAGTTATTGCATATGCCGAGAGCATCTAGGTGTTCCTTCACTGATGGGGAAGTGCAGGGCATCTTCTAAATTTATGAAACATCTGTTAAAGAAGCTGGTTCTTCATTAAATAAAAATAATTTCCTTGGCAATGCTGATAAATGAGAACAGGTGATGATCCCGGGTGAGATTATGATTATAAATGAACCTATTGAAATTCTTTGGTATTTTTATATAGACATCAAAATCAAAATATATGAGAAATGAAAATAGAGTTCGTGGAGCCCGAAATACACTGGGAACCACAGGAGAATGGCTCGCTCATGCCCCAGTCAACTTAGATTCCACATTCTAAATGGGAATTAAATAGGATCAAAACTGATACTTTCTGCTGGACTCCCTAAATCTACTACCTGAAATTTCCCAGTTAGTAACAATAGAATAATTTCTAAGATTCAAATTCAAATCATAACTACACATAAAGAAAAGGCAACATTCCCTGAAAGTCATGTTGAACAGTCTGCCTTTAACAAGTGGGCACCAAGCAATAATTTAGGACATTTTATCCGCATAACTTCTCTATGAGATAGGAAGAAGGACTATGCTAATTTAATAGATGAGGGAACACAAATTAAGTGACCTGTAGATCTACTAAGCATTTATACAAAAATGATCACATTTGGCCAAAAACGTGAGATTCAATCTCCAGCTTCCCATCAGTCAATGTCTTTTTATTAAAAAGGTACCTTAGAAATAAGAAAACAAATCAGGTCATCCAAAGTGGCAGTGAAACAGCTGGGAGACGATTTCCTGCTTTGTTCCTTATTCTTCACCTTACCAAGTGACCAATGAACTTTTCCAAAGCACACCACTCTCTAGCAGGTTCCCACCATAATCATGGAACTCAAAAATCCCAAAGCCCCAGAGGGTAAAGCAAGGTCAAGAGAAGTGACAACACTCTCATTGTGAGCCTGACTCAACAGAGTTGCTTTTAAAATTTAGGAGCGAGACATGCTCAACTGTTATGAGTTGCTGTGATGATGCATAATTAGACGGTGATTTAACACAGAGCTAAAAAAAATGACAGTAATCATGGGGGGGAAGGAAGAAAATGCCAATGAAAGCAGTTAAATGAGCTGAAGTGCCTGGCATTTTTGTGATGTGTATCTGTTAGTAATTTGTCAGACTCTAACAATAGAGGTAATTTCACAAATAACAGGGGTTCATCAATTCACAATAGCACTCACTGGTATTTAACATGGAAGAAAAGGATTTGTATTTGGCTTATCAACTTAAAGAAATAGTTATGGGACTTAGGCCTAGCGTACAATTACAAAGTGAAGTGGAGAACTGGTCGTTAATCAGGAAAATTCAAAGCTGTACAAATCTGACTTATGATGACTTCCAAGGTAGAAAATTGCTTTGGGAAAGATTTCACAAAATTAAGAAAAAGTTAATAATGGTGTTTCGTGGGTAGGGCAGACTGTTTCCCATCACCTTCAAACATTGTTTGGCTACTGTACTTCTCTCCAGTTTCACCTGCCACCCCTCAGAGGCATTCAAAGTTTTAGCCATGGGAAGCCATGCACATTATCCCCAATGAGCTTATCTTTTCCACACCTGTGCACGTGATTCTTCCTAACTGAAATATCCTTTCTCTTTGTTCCACTCAACTAGCAATTTATCCCCTAATGTTAAATTCAAATGACACTTCTCCCAAGACACTCCCCTGACTTGTCTCCTCAAACCCTACAATACTCATGTGCTGCTGCCCTGTACTCCATTCCACCCCATCATATTAATCACTCTATATTGTAATAACCGGTTTGCATACCTTTCTTTCTGGGAGTTCTACACGGGCAATGGTTGCATTTCTTTGCTATTCCCTCTTTCCTAGAAACATCATAGATATTCAACAAATATTGATGAATGAACAAATGAATGAACAGTAGACTTAAAGCATGGTCAGTGAGAAAGATATGTATTGAATCTCTCCTCTCCTCACCATTACTCTCTCCTCAGTACCCATGAAATGCACATAACAGGAGAGTCTGTAAGTTTCTCCTTATTCTTAACATTGCCTCTAACTCAAGGGATAATTTCAAACAAAAATATCAAAGAGAATATTAACTCAAAATATCCCTGCAACTAAAATGAATGAAAAATAGGAGAGTGAGAAACATGAAATATGACTTATTTAAATCTGGCATTTGAAAAGATTCAGATGATACTCCATGATAAAATGAGATAGCAAAGTAATCCTAGCTAGTCGTTTTCCTTTTTTTGTTATTCAGCTGTATTACAATAGGTCATAGTGTCTAATTAGGAGTTGCTATAGTTTAGAAAAAAAATCTCAAATGGCTTAAAACACATAAAAATGTGAGACTTCCACTGTTCTATTTTTTCTAAACCTCAAGACATTTTTTATCTCTTTGTTGATTCACAAACCTGGACAGCTTCCCAGGTGAAATCTGAAACCAGCCCCCATACATGGAGGGCAAGGAGAAATCAAAGAAAAATTGAGACCACTCCAGATTGGTAGATGACCGTATTAATAAGCAAGGGAACTTACAGAGGAGGCATGTCTTGGGCGACCTCAAGATAAGGAGATCACTGCACCCGCCCACCAGAATCTCTCCAAGGTTTATATAGAGCTTTAACTGGGCTCAATCACATCAATCACACCGTCCAGATGGTCTCAACAACACATTACTCTCTCAAGGCTGCGTCCTTGAAAACAACTCCCACTGTAGGAATGAAAGTAGATTCTACGGACAGCGGAGGAGGTGAAGAGCCCCCAGCTACCCAGGTGCAGCTCAAGGATCAACGGGTAGTCACATCCCCTTGATGATAATTTCAATATTCCTGTAAACCAACACAACCTTGTGTTTCTCAAAGAAAACATAATGCGATGGAAACATAAGCAACATGTGTAATTAAAAATCAAAATACAAAATGATATAAGTAACCCCCTTACCTTTTAAAAAGTCATAAAATAGTGTGTTTACTTGAAGAGGAAAGGATATCTTATTGTGTCACTCTCAGAGGAAGTTCAATTTACGACTTATCAGTAAGAGCCCATAAAGAAAGATAAACAATCCTACACTGATGCAAAATGATTATGCAAATAGGAAAGCTTTTAAATTACTGCCTAACATCTTTCAACATACGATAATTGGCTTTTCCCCTTTGCCTAAGTCGTCTATGTTCAAGCAATTGTGTCCCAATTTTGTCCGTCTTAGTCATAATAAATTTATCTTTTCATGTTCCTTCTTAAGTACTATCATAATCTTTATACTCGTTTAACCCCAGGGGAATGATGGGATGATTACCCAGGTGAATCAGTTTGGGATCAAAGAAATCATTTAACACTTCCCGACATAAAGTGAGTAAGATTTTAGAGGCTAGGGTGAGGGAGGGCACAGATTATACTCGAACAAGGGGCTGAAGCCCTGGGGGTTCCTTATACACACAATAGGAAGTTCATAAAATCCATAGTCTTATAGAACAAACTGACAGTTTCTTGGTACAGTAAAATGACATTATACCACATTTACTATAACCAAGTTTCTTTTTTTTATAGGGATGGAGAACTACAGAAGGGAAATTATAATGTAGGAAGATAAAATGTTTTATGTGCCATAACCCAGAAAGTACAATTTATCCCAGACTGCAGTACACCAAGCGAGTACTTTATATTACTTTATTTTTTTAACACCTTTATTGGAGTATAATTGCTTTAGAATGGTGTGTTAGTTTCTGCTGTATAACAAAGTGAATCACCTGTGCATATACATTTATCCCCATTTCTCCTCCCTCTTGCATCTCCCTCCCACCCTCCCTATCCCACCCCTCTAGGTGGACACAAAGCACCGAGCTGATCTCCCTGTGCCATGCGGCTGTTTCCCACTAGCTATCTATTTTACATTTGGTAGTGTATATATGTACATGCCACTCTCTCATTTCGTCCCAGCTTACCCTTCCCCCTCCCCGTGTCCTCAAGTCCATTCTCTACATCTGCGTCTTTATTCCTGTCCTGCCCCTAGGTTCTTCAGAACCATTTTTTTTTTTTAGAGTCCATATATATGTGTTAGCATACGCTATTTGTTTTTCTGACTTACTTCACTCTGTATGACAGTCTCTAGGTCCATCAACCTCACTGCAAATAACTCAATATCGTTTCTTTTTATGGCAGAGTAATATTCCATTGTATACATGTGCCACATCTTCTTTATCCATTCATCTGTTGATGGACACTTAGGTTGCTTCCATGTCCTGGCTATTGTAAATAGAGCTGCAATGAATACTGTGGTACGTGACTCTTTTTGAATTATGGTTTTCTCAGGGTTTATGCCCAGTAGTGGGATTGCTGGGTCATATGGTAGTTCTATTTTTAGTTTTTTAAGGAACCTCCATATGGTTCTCCATAGTGGCTGTATCAATTTACATTCCCACCAACAGTGCAAGAGGGTTCCCTTTTCTCCACACCCTCTCCAGCATTAATTGTTTATAGATTTTTTGATGATGGCCATTCTGACTGGTGTGAGGTGATATCTCATGGTAGTTTTGATTTGCATTTCTCTAATGATTAGTGATGTTGAGCATCTTTTCATGTGTTTGTTGGCAATCTGTATATCTTCTTTGGAGAAATGTCTATTTAGGTCTTCTGCCCATTTTTGGATTGGGTTGTTTGGTTTTTTTTAATATTGAGCTGCATGAGCTGCTTGTATATTTTGAAGATTAATCCTTTGTCAGTTGTTTCATTTGCAAATATTTTCTTCCATTCTGAGGGCTGTCTTTTCATCTTGTTTATAGTTTCCTTTGCTGTGCAAAACTTTTAAGTTTCATTAGGTCCCATTTGTTTATTTTTGTTTTTATTTCCATTTCTCTAGGAGGTGGGTCAAAAAGGATCTTGCTGTGATTTATGTCATAGAGTGTTCTGCCTATGTTTTCCTCTAAGAGTTTTATAATACCTGGCCTTACAATTCGGTCTTTAATCCATTTTGAATTTATTTTTGTGTATGGTGTTAGGGAGTGTTCTAATTTCATTCTTTGACATGTAGCTGTCCAGTTTTCCCAGCACCACTTATTGAAGAAGCTGTCTTTTCTCCATTGTATATTCTTGCCTCTTTTATCAAAGATAAGGTGACCATATGTGCATGGGTTTATCTCTGGGCTTTCTATCCTGTTCCATTGATCTATTTTTCTGTTTTTGTGCCAGTACCATACTGTCTTGATTACTGTAGCTTTGTTATATTACTTTCTAGTGCTTAGACAAGTACTAAGGCAAGGCCTTCACAGTACTTTATGGTATTAAGGAAAATACTATGGGTGCTTATGTTCTATCCAAAACAAGATCAGGCAAACATTACCAAACCAGCAACGGCCTGTGGAGAGTGAATTGTTTTTTCTGTTTTTCCCAGCAAGTATGACATGGATACTTGCTATAGAATATGCCCACAAGCCCCTAATTCTTCCCACCCTGTTCCATTCACATGGGCCCCACAGGAGTTGCTATGCTCTTACATGGCCACTGTTGATTAGCCCAAGGATAGCCACCTGAGCAAGTTGGGCCAATGAGCACATTCCCTTGGATGTTTGGACTTGGAACCCAAGAGAGAGCCAAAGCACTCTCTCTTCAGGAGACAGAAACTGTCAGCACCATGTTTTCATCAATATGGGAATAACTGCCAATGATGAGATTAATAAATGTGAAATATACAGAAGAGACATTCCTTAGTTGTTCATCCACTAAAAGAGGAAAACCACAAGACAGGACTTGTCTATGTAGATCACTCTCTTTCAGATCTAAAGACAACAAAAGTGGCCTTCTTTTAGCATCATTCCATTCCTTGGTCAATAGCACCTCTGTTCATCCAGTAGTAGTAGTCAGGAATCTGGAAGTTCCTTGAACTTGCTTTTTTCTCATTTCCTGTATCCAATCCAATTACAAACTCAGCTGACCATAAATTATAATGATCTTTAGAGTCAAATTCCATCTCTATTGCTACCATTCTAATTCAAGCCACAGTCTACCTCTCCTTGACTTCAACAGTAACCTTCTAACTAGCTTCCCTCAACCAATATGCACACTTGAACCCCATACTCATTTGATTAACCACACACAGCCAAAGTGAGCTTTCCAAAGTATACATCTGAAATCATGGGACCTTCTGCCTCCACCTGATCACTATATCTAAAACACTCCAGTGGCATCTTGTTCCAATAATGTAAAGAAAAAAAATCCTTAATGTGGCCTACAAAATGCTAATTTTCTGAACCCTACCTACCTATTAGCACTATCTTGCACATCGACTCTACACTGCCCAAATCTATAGATAACAAGGAAAGCATTTCTATTAGTCAGCTTTTCCATATGAGGTAGCTATGGTTTTTGTGCTTTTCTAGTTCCCTTTACTTCAAAGAATTGTTTAGCTTGACCAGTACCACTGACTATAAAAGATACTCCAGTCCTGGTAACAAGTGGATCTGCCATACAGCTAGCTCTTCTGTTAGGTGCCATCTCCAAAACAAAGAAAAAAATATCATATAACACTTGACACCTACTCTGCTCTGTTTAAATGTAATTCTAAATCCAGGGTTTTCTAAAGTGTTATTAGTGCCAGTGATTTCTCTTAAAATTTTTGAATTTTATAAAATCTCTAGAAGACATAACAAATTGAGCAAAGCAAAGACATTTTTGCAGAAGAGACAGTAGACTAAATTCTGAGAACTACCTAAATCCACTCAGAGATGGGCGCTTGTTAAAAATGCAAACTCTTGTGTCTTCTCCTATACCTACTAAATCAGAATCTCTTTGGGAACACTCCAAAATATGCATTTTAATAAGTTCCTCAGGTGATACTTCTCCACATTAAAGGAGAGAGAGTCAAGTGAGGGAAGAGTTCCCAGGATCGGGCCGTCAGAAATATCAATTAGAAACTATGGAAGGAAGATGGAAAGGACAAAGGAGATTATGAAGAAGGGATCAGAGAAGCAGGAAAGAAACCATAACAGAAGTATCATGGAAACCAAGAAAGCAAGCTTTTCAAGGAGGGAGAAGCCAACTCAGCTGAATGGCAAAGTGAGGTCTTGTAACATGAGGACTGAGAAGTGTCCACTCACTTGGGCCTCACAGAAGTAATTAATAACTTACCGTCACCAGTTTCAGTCAAGTGCTGGGGATGGAAGTCATGGTAGAGTGAGCTAAACACTGAATAAAAAGAAAACCTGGGAACAACCCTGTATCTATCAAAAGGAGAAAGTACTTCTACATAACATTCCACGGTGTGAATTTATTTGTAAATAAAACTGAATAAATTACAGCTACATGCTGCAATATGGAGAAGTCTTAATAATATAATGTAAGTGAAAAAACTGAGTCCCAGAAGGCTATATTTAGGAAACAGTCTTTGTGTAATTTTAAAAATAATTAATGTCAAATATTACATATTTCAGGCCTGCATAATTATTTGGTAAAATGATTTTTAAAGATAAAGGGAACAATATAAAATTTTAAAATCTGGTCACTTTGAGGGGTGAGGAAAGCAGGGGATGGTATAAACAAAGAGCACATACAGATTGAATGAGTGTCAATGCTCTAGTTCTCATGTGTTTATATAATTTCTATCACATGTGTCTATTATATCATTTAAAAATAAATATATGGGTTTCATTTCTGGCAGGAGAGCATGAAGAGATCCATGGATTCACCCTTCACCCACACCCAGAGAAACTGGTGGAAAATTATGTAAAAAGAACAAACATTTAAAGTCTCTGGAAATGGCCCTAAGAGCATACAGCAAATAAATTAACATCTATTCCACATATCTAAGAAGGGGTTAATATCCAAAATATGTAAGGAATTCATACAACTCAATATCAAAAAATAATAATAATAACCTGCTTAAAAATGAGCAAAAGACATGTCTCCAAAGAAGATATACAAGTGGCCAACAGGTATATGAAAAGATGCTCAACATCACTAGTCACCTGGGACATGCAAATCAAAACCTCAGTAAGATATCATCTCACACCTGTTAGAATGGCTATTATCAAAAAAACAAAAGACAAAAAGTATTGGCAAGAATATGGAGAAATTGGAACTCTTGTACACATTGTTGGTGAGAATGTAAAATGGTGCAGCCACTATGCAAAGGAGTATGGAGGTTCCTCAAAAAATTAAAAAGGGAACTAACATATGAGCCAGAAATCCCACTTCTGGGTATATAGTATTCAAAAGAAGTGAAATCAGAACCTTCAAGAGATATCTGCACTCTCATGTTTATTGTAGCATTATTCACAATAGCTAAGATAGGAAACATCCTAAATGTCCATCAATGGGTAAAGGAGAATGAAAATGTGGTATACAATGGAATATTATTCAACCTTTAAAAAGGAGGAAATTCTGCCATATGGAGCAATATGGATGAACCTGGAGGACATTATGCTAAGTGAAAAAAACCAGTCACAAAAAGGATAAATACTGCATGATTCCAATTACATGAGGTATCGAAAATAGTCAAATTCATAGAAACAGAGAGTAGTACAGTGAGTTGCCAGGGAAGGGGACGAGGAGAATGGGAAGTAGCTGTTCAACAGGTAATAAAGTTTCAGTTATGCAAGATGAACAGTTCTAGAGAGCTGCTTTGCACCAGAGTGCTTATGGCCAACAATAATGTATTGTAAACTTAAAAACTTAAGAGGATACATCTCATGTTCAGTGTTCTGAATCCCAATTTAAAAAAAAAAAGAAAAGAAAGGAAATAAATTTAAGGATAAGGGCATTTGCTGAATCCAGGGGCGCTTGAGCTTTGATTTTTTTTCAAGGCCTCCGAGAGAGCTGAGTAGACAGAAGTCCACCAAAAGATGGGGAGACCCCTGTATAAAAAAGAGCCCTGTGTAAAGAACTATATCCTCAGATCTCAGAAAAAGAATGAAAGTAGAAATAAGTCTGTTCCCACTCTCAGCTCCAAGCAATAGCAAGTCAAACCACTCATCTTGAACCTTGGCACTGGGTGAAGAAGAACAAAAAGAAAAATTTCCTGGAAAATTCTCAACCAAAAATCAGCCCTTGTATGTGTTCCCAGCCTAAATCCATTCTTCCTGGATGATCCAAAACCCCTCAAGCCAAGAACTTAAATTCAAGTGGTATCAGACTTGAGGCTTTTAATGAGCATAGAATATAAAATAATTATGTTTAATTTATCTAAGGAAATTTTTTGTTTTGAAAATATGAACAAGCAAAAAACAAATGAACAATGAGATTTAAAAATAAATAAAATTTCAGGGGCTTCCCTGGTGGCACAGTGGTTGAGAATCTGCCTGCCAATGCAGGGGACACGGGTTCGAGCCCTGGTCTGAGAAGATCCCACATGCCGCGGAGCGACTAGGCCCGTGAGCCACAATTACTGAGCCTGTGCGTCTGGAGCTTGTGCTCCGCAACAAGAGAGGCCGCGATAGTGAGAGGCCCGCGCACCGCGATGAAGAGTGGCCCCCACTTGCCGCAACTAGAGAAAGCCCTTGCACAGAAACGAAGACCCAACACAGCCATAAATAAATAAACAAATAAAATTTTTTTTTAAAAAGTGTCCTTTAAAAAATAAATAAATAAATAAAATTTCAATAAAAGAAAAATTCAATAATGAAATCTGAAACAATGGATAATGGATAGGTTTAATAACATCTGACACAGCTAGAGAGATAGTCATTGAATTGGGAGATGAATAATAATATACAAACACTTAGATAATGTTTAAATACTTGCTTACTATTCCAAACACTTTAAAAATATTAATTCATTTAATCCTTAAAACAATCCTATGAGGTAGGCACCATTAATTTTCCCATTTCATATAAGAAGAAAAGAGGCATAGATTAAATAAATTGCCTAAAACTAACATTTGGAGGAGCCACCTCCCAAACAGGAGCAAAAGATTCCAGATAAATCATTTAACCTACCCTCAAAATTATTACTTAAACCCTTAGATTAACTGACAACAATTAGTCTGTTAGTCTGTTTTATATTTTAAACCATGTTCTAAAAGAATAGTTTGGGTATAATTATTGTTTTTATACTTATAATTACCAATTAGGTTATTTTTCTAGATAAGAAAAAACTTGAATGGCATCAGAAAGATCTGATCATTGAGACCTTAAGGCTATAATCCATACATCATCATATCTTATGCATGTATTATATATGTTAATATTTATTCATACAAAGATGTGAAGTGGCTTTCAGGAAATAAAGTCAACATATCAATAAAAAAATGTCAAGACCAAGAAAATCTAAATTAGAGTAAAAGATCAAGCCTCAAGAGAGGTAGAAGCTTCTAGGCTTCTTGGAGGGGTTACTTTGAACAGAGCCTTGGAGGATACATAGACCATCAGTAGCCACAGTATCAGAATAAATAAGGGTACACACTATAAAACCTCATCTTAATCAGATGTGCCAGTGTGTTTCGGGGGTTTGTTGTTAGGGGTTTTATTTGGAGACTTTTTCCAAACTTTTTGATGCAATTGTTAAGTTGTTTCTCATTGACCACTGATAGCTGGATTCACCATTTTAAGCTTCAGACTCGTTGTATCAGGTTTGCTTTTCTGAGAGTCTTTATGGAATCAATTATGACACTATCATTTCTCTGATTTAATATGCTTCTCAAAATATAATTTTTTTCTGTATTTTTAGTACATTTTCCCACTGTTTATTATCCTAGGGAAAACCAATCCTAAAGGCATTTCATACAAAATTGTCTGGTTTCTGGAACTCAATACATTTTATAGTGCTTGGAACATTTCATTGTCCATCCTTGTCACTTTGCTTTCCTCAAAAATAAATTTATATCGATTCATGATGTACCACACTTTTCCATTATTCTAGTGAGGCACATTTTCAGATTATTTCTCCAAAGTTTACTCTTTACAAAAGCATTAAATATAGTATGAGATGGAGTTTTGTGACTTCATCAAAAAAAGTAACAGTTTTCATCTAAAAATGTAGTTTTGGGTTTTATTACAGTACACAGTCTAAATATTATATTTGTAGATTTGTGTCAAATTTCCCCATGGAATTTTTTTTTTTTTTTTAGAAATGTGTTACACACGAATGTTGGCAACTTGCAATTCTAAAATTGTAAATTGTAAAAAATATTTTTGAAGAAAAGAGGTATGTGTCACCTTGTATCATCCTTAAGTGGGGACTTGATAATAATATACCAATCAGTGAATTAAGCTTTAAACTTAAAGCTGAAGAACAAAGTGATAAGAATAGGAAAGAAGATATTTTTCCCAGGAAAGTAAATAATTTGACTTTAGGTCAGCCTTTTGGAGCACAGTCGGGAAAACCAAAATAAGAAAAGAGATGCAACTGGCAGGAAGACAAAAAAGACAGTAAAAAAGTGGCTCAGTGACTCCATAGTAAGAAGAGGATAAAGGAACACATTGCCCCTTTATTACATGGAGAGAAAAGCAATAACAGTGGATACCAAAAAGCCACAGGTTTAAAATTGTTTTGTTGAGGATATTATTTTTTTCCAAACTGAGTCAAAACTTCACAGCTGAGAGGACTAGAAGGTCTAGCACACTGAAGAAACTTTCAAATTGTTTTCAATACTGTGACTTCCTGTCATACTTATCATCTAAATATCATATTTTAAAACATAACCATATATTATGCTGTATTTTACCTAATTGTTTCATACAAACACACACACACACACACACAAACATACATACCCCTATCTATTAGTATATTCTAATTAGACTATAAACTTCTTGAGTAGAGAAACTGTTTTATACTTACTTCATAATGCCAGCTTCCAGCTTAGAATAAAGTGGATAGCAGATAGTCTAAAAAATATTTGTTAAATTGAATTAGGATTAATAAAATATCTGATAGAATTTATCAAAAGTTGTCTTTCAGGAGGTCTGACTTTCAGAAAAGTAAAATACAATACATTGTAGCAGCCTGAACTTAATCTTGATTATTCAGATGATGCCTTAGATATTTATTTTCATCATAGTGTGTGTCTCAGGATTTTGAGGTTTTAATTTTTATCAGTGTGAGAAAAAACACAAAAATACTTAGTAACAGAGACACTTTTAATTGAAACATTATAGACAACCCAGTTTAGATGGTATGCATTGTTTTAAAATCTACATTTATTGTGTAGCTCACACAATTCGTGGACATAAAATGATTGAAGCACAGAACCAAGAGCTGCTATGTGCAGACAAGGACTATAGCTGCATTCCACAAGAGCTGTGATGGCAGCCATTCATTTTCAGCTCTGGTCCAACCTAGGAGAGCCTCTCCCTTCAAAACATCCGCCCCAGCCCCTAAGGCAGGCAGAATGTTGACCACGAGGAATCCAAGGACAGCTAGCAGTGAGCTCAGATACAGAGAGAAGATTTTTAGGACCTTGAAAACCAAAAAGAAGTCACTCCCAGGGTGGTAAGTGCTGGAGGCCAGGAGATAACAGAAAGAAAGCATAGAAGAGAAAGAGCTGCATCCCTTCAACAGGTTAGTGAACAGTATCTTTACATTCTGAATTTCAAGCTATTGTAGACCCAGAGAGTGGTCATTTTTTAATGACCACTTAGCAATTAGTAATGAGGGCCCTGATACAGAGAAGGGAGAAGCCTCATGAATTACAGCACAGAACAAGAATAGTTTAAGACACTGAAGACAGAGCTTCCCTGGTGGCGCAGTGGTTGAGAATCTGCCTGCCAATGCAGGGGATCTGGTCTGGGAAGATCCCACATGCCGCGGAGCAACTAGGCCCGTGAGCCACAACCACTGAGCCTGCGCGTCTGGAGCTTGTGCTCCGCAACAAGAGAGGCCGCGATAGTGAGAGGCCCGTGCACCGCGATGAAGAGTGGCCCCCACTTGCCGCAACTAGAGAAAGCCCTCGCACAGAAACAAAGACCCAACACAGCCATAAATAAATAAATAAATAAATAAAATAAACCCCCCCCCAAAAAAAAAGGACATTGAAGACAATCCTAGACAAGGTCACCTAAAACAGAGACACAAATTTGAACCCAACCAGAAAAGAGATGAAAATATAATTACAAGTGTATCATCGTACATCACATATAAGTATCCTGAAGTGGGGGTAGAATAAACTGAGCAGACACTTGGCTCGGATCCTGGCATTTTCTATCTATTTGATCCTGGGAATGAATGGGAAACTAACCATTCAGAGTCTCAGTAGCACTTACTTTTATGTTTTGTGAAAATGGCCCACCAAGTGGCTTTTGGGATCTTAGTTCCCCGACCAGGGATTGAACCCCGACGCTCGGCAGGGCAGTGAAAGCTCGGAGTCCTAATCACTGGATGCCAGGGAAATCCTGCGATTATTTTAAAAGCCCCTGCTCTGGCATTAGACAGGTTACAGGTGGACAGCAAGTAGTGCCTATTTTTATTATTTCTCTCACTTGTTGTTCTAGCTGTTCTTCTTTTAAGAAAAATGAATAGGACACTTTCATGATTCTCATTCTGTAGAGTCATTTCAATTACTTTTAAATAATGCTATGATTTCTCTATATATCCAGAGTTAAAGAAACTCCTTCAGTCAAGGACATGAAGCAAAACGGATAAACAATGCCAACTCCAGAAAGGAGGCCTAACAAGCCAGTGTCCGGGTTTTTTTTGGGGTGGGGGGGTGGGGGGGAACTCTCAAAAATAGTGACAGGAGCTTTCACTATTTTTTTTTCAGCTTGTACCTTGATAATTATAAGTTCAGAAGTCAAGAGATGGTTGCTTGGAGGGGGAGCAAAGGTACTACTCTTTCCCCACAATTTTTAGATCTGAGAACATTGGGCATAGAAATCTTTAAAATGTACCTATTGAGGGTTCAACATAAAGTACGTAACCTTTAAAAGCAAAGGAAAAGTGACATAGATTAATCAATTTTACATTATCACATGTTAATTATTAAATGAAACCATGCACTTGTTTTTCTTCAGATGCTACTAAATGAATCTAAACCCAGACACTATAGAAAACAGTATAATATCAATTACAGCAAAACATTTAGGATCAGGATTTGACACTTTCAAGTCTCTCACTGACATACCATCATTTGATACATGAAGTTGCTGAATTATTGTTACTTTCCTTGACCTGGTGCTACTTTAGAAGACATAATTACCAGGAACTTTGATTGTCTCTATCACTAAGTATGAATGATTCACTTTTTAGAAGAAGGAGAGTTGGAGGATCTGGAGCAGAGATGACAGACAGCATTGTTGAACTCCTCTCCCACCTACACTCTATCTTCACCTGCTTCCACCTCACCCTCTTCCAGAAAGGAGTGATGTTGCTGCAGTGAGTCATGGGAGTTCAGTGCAGCACAAACCTAAGTTCCAGGGAGAGGCTTTTGTCCTCTTGATTCATTTGGACTAATATGTCCATCAAAAACAAAACAAAAATTAAATAAATAAATAGCATAAGGTCCAATAATTAAGACTAGACCACAGCTATCATAAAGAAGAGTTGTTTTCCACTGTGTGTGTGTGTGTGTGTGTGCATGTCTGTGTTTCTTATTGATGATTTCACTGCTCTGTCTCTAAGTACTATTCATTCAGATTAGCACAAGGTGTTCTACTCTGGGTTCAAATTTGTTTACACACAAAAACACGTGTGTTCAGATTTAATTTGTGATGTATTTTGATAAGCATTATCAAAATGATCACTAGGTTAAGTGCCAGTGGTATGATCACTTACTGCCCAGTTACTCATATTTTCAGCTATCCAAGGCAGGACTACCCTTTATGTTCCTCAAAATAGAGTTGGCTACACGTTTTTTTTTTAATGTACCTATTTACAGAAACAAAGTGTATTTTTTTACTATACCAAGAGTGATTTATTAGAATAATACTTGGTTTCAGAATTTCTCAAATCTAGCAAAAATATCCATAAAACCCTCCTAACAACTGGTTTAAGAGCAAAATTTCAAAAACACACAAAAAAAGGACTAAAATAAGTTACTTCCACACTTTCCACAGGTTTCTTGCTGAACTGTGAACTAAGAAGGTTTTCCCTGAAAATTATTCACTTGAGAAAGTTTAAACAATTGGGTGGAAATGATTGACAGAATGTTTTCTTCAAAATAAGTGACTGCCACCTGTAGCTCAGTGCCACTCACATGGAAAGTCCTTCATAAATGCCTGTTGATGGATGTGTATGCTTCAAGTACACACTCCATTAGCATCATTGATCCACATTCTTTGTACCATGATGCGTTAGTTAAACATGAAGTGCCAGTGTTTACAATTGTGGTTTAGGGTTCATTCAGTCAGCCAGTCAACAAACACTTATTAAGTTCCTGATATTCATTTTTTTATTCATTCATTCAACAAACTGTATTCAATGCCTACAATACGCCAGATACTGGCCTTATCTTGGGAGGTTCAGCAGTGAATCCAATTGACAGTTTCCATTTCCTTCAGGCACTTGCAGACCAGTGAGGAGAGAGGGAAAATAAACAAGGACGCAAATAAATATGTAAGAAAGACTGGTGCTAAGTACTTAAAACAGAGTAATGGGATAGAGTTTGACTTAAAGGAGAGGGAAGACCTATTTTAGAAACTAAAGACAAGAAAAGTCTCTCTGAAAGATTGGCTACTGAAATAAATCTAGTTAGCGAATGAAATACCCAAAGAAAGAAATATCTGGGCAAACAGAAGAGTTAGGGTAAAAGTACAGGAATGGGAATGAGTGTAGTAATTTTGAGGAACAAAGACTAATGTGATTGAAACAAGAATGATAAATATTTTGAGTTTATCTTAATTGTAATGAAAAGACATTTGGGCAGTTTTTAAAACCAGATTTATTGAAGAATAATTAATGCAAACAATTTGTGCAAAAAATTTGCCCATTTTAAGGATGTAGTTTAATGAGTTTGTCGAATGTGTACAATCATGTAACCATCACCCTACTAACGTAATTAAGATATAGAATATTTCCATCACTCCACAAATTACCTTTCAGTCAATCCCATTCCCCACCACAAACCACTGGGAATCACCATAAATTTGTCATATAAATGAAATCATATAGTATACAGTGTGCAGTTTTTTGTTTCTGACCTCTTATACTTAGCACAATGCTTTTGAGATTCATTCATGATGTTGCATGGTGATTTGAAATCCTATTCGATATCTAAGAAGCAATGTTGACTTGGCAATTAGATATACAAGTCTGGACTCAGGGAAAAGATCAGATCTATTGTCTCAACATCTAGATGATATTTAAAAGCATGGGATTAGATGATACCACCAAATGGGAGAATGAGGGAGTGAGTGACACCTGGGGCCCTGCAATGTTGAAAAGAGGCAAAGAAGCCACTAGACTGCAAAGAGATATCTAATGAAGTAGGAAGAAAATAAGTGATATCACAGAAGCCAAGAGGAGAAGACATTTCAAGAAGAAGAGAATGGTCAGCTGTGTCAAATATCAAGTAGGATGAGGTCTTAGTACTGATTTGTCAAGCTGGAAATTGTTGATTACCTTGATAACAGCTATTTTAATGGCTCTGTGCCAGACACTGAAAAATGCTTGGTATGACACGGTGAACAAAGCAGAAGTGATATTCTTAGAATTTACGGGCTAATATGTGTGTCTTCAGTTTGGTTCTTTATTAACTGTATGTTGAGACTGGGAATTTAACATGTAACTAGCTATTCAACAGATGAGTTTAGAACTTTGGAGAAAATCTGAATTCTTTGAGTTTTACTCTTCATCCTCTCAACAAAATTTTGATACAACTATACTAGAGAAGAATAAAACATTATAATTTTAATGCTAACCATGAGGGAAGGATATCATTTCTTCATCTTATATTTAAAGGAAAATATTTACTCTTTTATAAATTAATAATTCCTAATATGTTTGAAGACACAACCAATTAGCTGCAGTAATTTGCATTTTATGTTTTTTCATTAGTTTCCTAAGTCTTTTTCTGCTGTTTCTGTAATGAAAATGCCATCTTTCAAAGATGAATGACTGTTTTTGTATTTGCTTGGTAATGAGCTTTCTTTAATTATCAACTGGTTTATTTCACAGATTTCAAAGTAAACATAGCTGTTGGTGTTGACAGACTAGCAAACTCATGTAATATTAAGTTTGCTTCTTTAACTTGGTGCAAAATTATTTCGCAACTACAAATGTATTGGGTAGCTTTTTTGTTTCTATAATTTTGTTGTTGTTGTTACTTATTTTACTGTTTTTGCTGAGTTTTTTATATAAATTGGATTCAGACCAATATTCACCAAACATCAAATACAAACTCTACAAAGTACCGTATCCTTGACTTGTTTAATCCAAACCTCAGTGGTATATTCCCCCCACAGCATTATAGGAAGACAAATGAGAAGTGAACATAAGACACCACACAAGTAAAAACCCTGCATCATAAATTATTTTTTCCTCCAAATGCATACAAATTTTTATTCTCAGGCCTAACCCACAAAGGATAAAAAGGACTGAGACAGATGTGTCTAGTATATTTTAAGTCTAACTGACTAGCTTTAAAAACGTAAGTCCAATATTATCATTAATAAATGTTAGGTACACTGAAACTCCATTAACCATCCGTGACTTAATTGTTTAATTGTTCAGTAGGTGAACTTTCACCCTGAGAGGTATCTTTAAGCAACTGAAAAGTCTGGTTATTTAAAACTGGTGAAGTCTAGTTGTACATCTTTATAGATTTATTGTGATCAAAATAAGTCTTATAGTTCTCTATAGCAGCATAAAGGAAAAGAAAAAAGAGAGAACTGATTGAAAAACAACGTACAAACCAAAATAAAACTTGAAACACATTTACGCAAGAGAAGATATGTTTGCTCTTCACAGGCCTGAGGAAAACAGTGATGAGTGAAGTTTGGTTTCTTAGACTCCTCCTCTTTTTATCATACTCCCTACTCCAGGTATAAAGACCAGATCCTTATTTCCACAAACTTCCACCACAGACCATATCAGTCAGGATAGATCATGCAATGCTGCAATTACAAGCAACAACAAAATCTCAATGGCTTAACCAACACAAAAGCCTCCTGCACAATCCAGGGCTGCAAGTCCTCAGTGGCACCTCCCTCCGTCTGTTGCATCTCTCTCTACGTGTTCCATGCTCTCTACAGCAGGGGAAGAGAGCACTGGAGAGTCAGAGACTTGAACTAGCAATCAAATGCCTCAGTAGAGAAGCCACAACCATCTTACAACCCAAAGGCCAGAACTAATCATATAAGCCTGCCTCACTGCAAGGAATGCAGCAAAGTGTAATTCTCCCAATGTGTGCAGAAAAAGAGGAGTGTCAAAAATGAACACTAGAAGTTTCTATATACTGGCTCTACTGAAACAATGCCCAAGCTCTCAATCTTTCCTACTCTGCAAAATTTGCTCAGAATTTGATTGGCAAAGTTGTCAGAAACCTTACTATCCTGACACTTCTGTCCCTCATGATACACATGAGCAATGCAATGGAGGGGAAAGGCCTTGTCCTGGGTCCCTCAACACACCAGACAGGACTTCTCTGACCATTCCTGTGATTTTTTCCACCAGGTCATGACTCTTCTACTCTGGGTTGAACTCCTCTCCTCCACTTCAGACTCGTTTATCAAATGCCTACTAGCATCTCCACTTGTGTGTCTAAAAGAGATCTCAAACCAACATGCCCCACAGGGAACTCCTGATCTTTATGCAAAAATCTGCTCCACCCAATCTCAGTGAATGGCAACTCCATTTTCCCAACTGCTCAGGCCAAAATCTTGGAGTCCTCCTTGACTCTTCTCTGTCATACCTCCATCTAATCCATCAGGAAATTCTTTCCCCTCTAACTTCAAAATACATCCATGACTGACATAAACTGGCTGAGTCATCCATTTGGTTGGTCAGTGCCTCTTCCACAGGGAGAACTCCCTGGTATATGTTAACAGGTGATACAAGTATCTTTACCCTCTGTGCCTACTCTGATAGGTCCATCTGCTCTCCTCTTGTCCAGACATATCTGTCCCCAATATGCTCATCTTGCTCCTTCCAGAACAAGATCAATCAGCTAAGCCGTTTTGCCATTGCCCATCGTCCACATTTATCTTTACCTCAGGCAATTCCTCTCTCCAAATAAAGTGGACTACCAAGTACAATATCCAAAGTTGTGGCCACTGGGAGAATTTCCCTTCTCCATTGTCTTTCAGGGCCACCTCAGAATGGGGTTGTAGTGTACCAACAGTCAACGTGGATATTCACAGCAGTCAAAATTGATATTCACAAACATGCCAGGCCAACCCATTCATGAACCAAGCTTGGATTTTTTTCCCTCCTCTGTCAGCTAGTTATAAGGAACCCCAGCCCACACCATAAGACCTAGGTGTGAGCAAAATTCAAGGTACTGGTACAACTGTGATGGGTGATATGGGACTTGGGGCTTCCGTTCTTGTAGTTTACCTGTACCCTCTATACCTGCTCGAGCCCACTTCCAGATTTACTACTTCAAGCCCTACTAAGTTAGATTATTGATGGACCCAATTTGGTGGCTCGGACAGTATCTAGTTCATGATGGGCAGTTATGGCCATCCCATTCAGTCTGCTGGGGTAGTAGCATGACAGGATCTGATTTTCAAATAATATATAGTTCTCTGCTGCAGATGGCACTACTTACTCCAGGAAGTTAGGACTTTACTCTCAGACTCTCCTATTGTGGCTTGGCACAAGTGCCATTGCAACATTCTTTCCTCCGACTGATATCTCCAGTACTGTGGGATTGGCCAAGTCATCTGGTCCAAGCCACAGGACTGCTTGCATCACAGTCTAGGTATGCTACAGAGTGCTTTCTGGGCCTCGCTTAAAGTTAGCAGTATTTTACAACGTCATTCAGCAAATGATTGGAGCAATATTTCCAAGTGCAAAGTATGCTGACCACCAAAAGTTGAGGAGGTTTACCAAGTTTTATTACTTCTTCTTTAGGCCTGTGGTGGGCCCCTGAATCTATAGGGTTTATCTCCTACCCTCTGGACCTCACTTCTCTTACTAAGGCTTTCAGAGTACTCGCCACTTGTAGCTCCTCACATGCAATTTATCAATATAAAATTATATTGATACAAAATATTGACGTTGACATATAAAAACATATTGATGTCATCAATATAAAAGAACAATGTGATGTTCCACAGAATATCTAAATGTTCCAGGTCCCTTTAGACCATATTATGATAGAGAAAGGAAGAATTCACATAACCCCAGGGCAATATCCTGATGGTATAATGTCATTGTACAAGGGAACTGCTTCTGATATTTCTTCCTGATGAATACGGAAAACACATTTGGCAGATCAATAACCACATACCACGTGCCCACGGTTTTGTTAATTTGCTCTAACAAAGATGCCACATCTAACACAACAATTGCAACTGGGCTTCCTACTTGGTTAAGTTTGTAATGGGCCTCTCTCACCGACCATGATCCATTTGGTTTTAGTAGAGACCAGATTATTGATTAAAATGGGGAAATAAGGGGACCACAATGCCTGCAACTGCTGTCAACTACTAGGTCCATTCCAATGTCATTTTTTGAACCTGGGGAATGACACAGTAGTCATGGACTTGGTGGGTCCATGAACCCAGTGGACCCAGGGAATAATGATCTGGGCTAGAATTGCAGGTATTACCTCACGCCCATATTCCTTTATCCTAAAAATGGAAATATAATGCAGAGAGAAAATGTCTTTGCAGCTTCTTCAGCTACATTTATAGCTTTGCCAGGTAGCTTAAAAGAAGGAAAGTGTAGTGGTTTTTGAAGCCACTTAATCAGCCATCATCTAAAAGTCAGTCATGAGATCAGCCAAGATGGCGGAGGAGAAAGGACCCTGAGTTCGTCTCCTCTCACGAGCACACCAAAACCTCAGCTATCTGCAGAACAACCATCTATGAAAAAGACCGAAACCTACCAGAAAAGATTTTCTGCAAGTGAAAACATAAAGACAGGTAAGAGGGGCGGACTCACGGTATAATCAAGTTCCATACCGCCGCCGGGGCGGGTGACCGACGTTCTCCCACAGGAGTGAGGGTTCTGAGCCACACATTGGGCTCCCCAGCCTGAGGGTCCTGCACCGGGAAAACGAGCCCCCAGAGCATCTGGCTTCCAAGGCCAGTGGGGCTTAATTTCGGGAGTCCCAACGGACTGAGGGAAACAGAAACTTCACTCTTAAAGGCACACACCAAATGTCACGCGCACCGAGACCCAGGGCAAAAGTAGTAATTTGATAGGAGCTGAGGCCAGACCTACCTGCTGGTCTTGGAGAGTCTCCTAAAGAGGCGGAGGGCAGCTTCGGCTCATGCTGGGGCAGAAATATCTAGGCGCTCGTTCTACCGCAACAAGCCGGCGCCAGCTGGCGCCACTGGGGGGGGCTCCTCCCTCTCGCTCGTTTGCGCCAGACCTGGCCCCGCCCACCAGCCTGCAGACCCCAGAGCTGGGACGCCCGCCTCAGACCAGACCTGGCCCCGCCCAGCAGCCTGCAGCCGCCAGAGCTGGGACGCCCGCCTCAGGCCAAACGACTAAGCGGGCACGGGCACAGCCCCACTCAGCAGCTTCCAGAGCCCACAGTCACCTCTAGACAAACCGCTACACACGGCCCTGCCCACCGGCGGGCCAGACAACAGCTCCACCCACCAGTGGGCAGAAAACCACAATCCCACAGCCGGCCAGACCCTACCGTGGGACAAGCTGGACCCCAGCCCTGCCCACTAGCAGACCAACACAAGCTTTGGGACACCCCGGACCCCATACCCAGCTGTGTCGGGAACTCACACACACCCCAGCAATCTGACACCAGCTCTGGGATCCCTGGGCACTGCATCTGGATTCAGGACCTGGCCCTGCCTGCCCTTAGTCCGGCACTAACCCCAGGACCTGGCTTCACCCACCAGTGGGAGGGCAATAGCCCCAGAGTCTTCTGGACCCTGACTCCACCCACCAGTGAACCCGCACTAGCCCCGGGGCCCCCTAGGGTTCTGCAGCCAGCCAACTAGTGACCAGGCCCCACCAGCCAGCAAGGGCAGCAGCATCTGCACAAGGCAGGGCCTGGCAACCCACCAGACTAGAGGCCAGCCAAGTGTAACAGACCACACAGTCAACCTGCTGCAACAGAAGGACCCACACAGCCTTCTTAGAGGAAATCCCTAGAACATATAGCTTGGGTGATGAGAGGGGAGTACACTGCTGGGACACATAGGACATCTCCTACAGAAGGCCACTTCTCCAAGGTCGAGAAATGTAAATAACCTACCACATACATAAAAATACAAAGAGCAACTTAGACAAAATGAGGCAGCAGAGGAGCATATTCCAGATGAAGGAACAAGATAAAACCCCAGAAGAAGAACTAAGTATAGTGGAGATAGGCACTGTACCTGAGAAGGAGTTAAGAGTAATGATCGTAAAGGTGATGAAAGAACTCAGGAGGAGAATGGCTGCAGAGAACGAGAACTTAGAAGCCTTTGGCAAAGAGTGAGAAAATATAAAGAACAACCAAATAGAGATGAAAAATATAATAGCTGAAATGAAAAATACATAGAAGGAATCAGTAGTAGACTAAATGACTCAGAAGAACGAATCAGGGAGCCGGAAAACAGAGTGGTAGAAATCACAACTGCTAAACAGAAAAAAAAGAAATGAGGACAGTTTAAGAAACCTCTGGGACAACATCAAGGGCACTAATATTCACATTATAGGGGTCCCAGAAGGAGAAGCATGAGAGAAGGGAGACCAAGAACATATTTGAAAACATAATAGCTGAAAACTTCCCTAACCTGGGAAAGGAAACAGTCATCCAAGTCCAGGAAGCACAGAGAGTCCCATACAGGATGAACCCAAAGAGGAACACGCCAAAGACACATTGTAATTAAAATTACAAAAATTAAAGATAAAGAGAGAATATTAAAAGCAGCAAGGGAAAAGCAACAAATAACATACAAGGGAACTCCCATAAGGCTATCAGCTGATTTTTCAGCAGAAACTCTGCAGGCCAGAAGGGAGTGGCATGATATTTAAAGTGATGAAAGGGAAAACCCTATGACCAAGAATATTCCACCCAGCAAGGCTCTCATTCAGATTCAACGGAGAAATCAAAAGCTTTACAGACAAAAGATAGATGAGTTCAGCACTACCAAACCAGCTTCACAAGAAGTGTTAAAGGAACTTCCCTAGGAGAAAAAGAAAAGGCCACAACTAGAACAAGAAAATTACAAAATGAAAAATTCACCAATAAAGGCAAACATATAGTAAAGGTAGGAAATCATCCACATACAAAGCTGGTAGGGAGATTAAAAGACAAAAGTAGTAAAATCATCTATATCCACAATAAGCACTTAAGGGATACACAAAACAATTAGATGTAAAATATGATATTGAAAACAGTAATCATGAGGGGAGGAGACTACAACTGCAGTGTATTTTAATGCATTTGAAATTAAGAGATCAGCAACTTAAAACAATCATGTATATATATAGACTGCTATATAAAAACCCCATGCTAACCACAAACCAAAAACCTATAATAGATATACACATAAAAAAGAAAAAGAAATCCACTCAACACTAAAGGTAGTTATCAAAAATATAAGAGAAGAGAACAAAAGAAGAAAGGGAAAAGAAAACCTACAAAAACAAACCCAAAACAATTAACAAAATGGCAATAAGAACCTACATATTGATAATAACCTTAAATGTAAATGTACTAAGTGCTCCAACAAAAAGACATAGAGTGGCTAAATGAATACAAAACAAGACTGGTATATATGCTGCCTACAAGAGGTTCAGTTCAGATCTAGAGACACACACATACTGAAAGTAAGGGAATGGAAAAAGGTATTCCATGCAAATGGAAATCAAAAGAAAGCCGCACATTTGATTTTAATTTGCAGCAGTTGATTATTGCTGAGTGAGAACATTTCTACTGTGTTCAGTTACTGGCTGTGAATTACCTTCTGGTGTCCTCTGCTTGTTTAGAATTAAATTGATGGGTTGACAATAATAAAGGTTGATGACCAATTTTTGTTACAAAAAAAATGAAAGCCAGAATAGCAAGACTTAGACAAAATAGGTAGTCTTTAAAATAAAGACTGTTACAAGAGATAAAAATGGAATCATAATGGGATTTGGGGCTCCCAATTATCAGAATCAGTTTGGACTCTGGATTTAACAACACTTCAGAGTTCTAGGTATTTCTCTCTGCCCAGTACATGGTTACCAGAGTAAATGACCATAAATCCCTTTGGGGAAGGATCAAAGGAATTACTATACAACTTCTGTGTTTATTCAGGGTCCTTCATCATAGGAACTTTATCTCTGCTGATGAATCTGAGATTTGGTTTAGGTCTGGAAACAGAACAAGGAATTGTGACTTTTTCACTGAAGTGGCTGACCCCAGTCTTCTGCTCATTCTTGATCTCTTCTGACTATATATGCAGCAGCATTCTTTTCGCCTGCCCATCTATTTCATTCTATAAGTACCAAGTTATATTAGCCGTGTCAACAGACCTCTCTGTCTCAGGACACCTGGCTGCCATTTCAAATTTTCTATCATAGTACTTAAGCCCACCTTATGTCTTGCCTTTAAGTGCTGCCACGTAGCCACTGCTATTCTGAGATCTTTGTCATTCCCACTGCTGCTCAACAGAGCCAGTTTCATGGACATTCAACCAGCAGAGCCCCACAGGGCCCTGCACTCAGAAGGGTCCCCATATTTGGAGTCCAATGCTCTGTTGTCACCATCTTGAATTTGCTTTTATAAGTGAAATTTGATGGGACCATGAAGCATACACTAGGGACTTGGAACCTTGGATCGTATGTGGTTCCAGCTCCCATCACTTCACTCACCCTAGGACAAGTTCTTGACCAAGCACTCTTCCTGCTTAGTGACCACTGCCCCCTTCCATGCCCAGCAGGGGCCTGAATACAGATGTGGGTGACTGGGGTCAGGCATGTGCACTGCACACCTGGAAGGGTCTACTATCACCCTGCAAGTACATATCTCATGCCCAAGGAATCACACTTTAAATAGCAAATAAAAACAACAACAAAATGACAGGCCAAGAAAGACCAAAGAGGAAAGGAAGAAGCTTTTTTCCTGATTTTTCCAGATTCATTGAGACATATTTGACATATAACATTGTTAAGTTTAAGGTGCACATGTGATTATTTGATACATTTACATTTTGAAAAATGATTACCACAATAAGTTTAGTTAATACATTTATCACCTCATATAATTACTATTCTTTGCCATGGTGGTAGTCATGAGAACATTTAAGATTTACTTTCTTAGCAACTTTCAAGTATATAATACAGTATGAAGTAGAGTAACCATGCTGTACATTAGATCTCCAAAACTTAATTCATCTTCTAACTGAAGTTTATACCCTTTGACCAACATCTCCTAACTTCCCCCAACACCTCCCTCCGCAACCCCTGAACCCCTGGCAATCATCAATTTACTCTCTGATTCTATGAGTTCCGCTTTCTAAAGATTCCACATATAAGTGATATCATACAGTATTTGTCTTTCTCTGTCTGACTTATTTCACTTAGCATAATGCCCCCAAATTGTTTCATCCATGTTGTTGCAAATGGCAAGATTTCCTTTTTTTATGGTTGAATTATATATATATATATATATATATATATATATATATATATATATATATAATGTATACATCCATTATATATCCTTCTTTATCCATTCATCTGTTGAGAGACATTGAAGTTGATTCTATGTCTTGGCTATTGTGAATAATGCTGCAATGAACAGAAATCTCTTCAAGATAGTGATTTCATTTCCTCTGGCTATATACTCAGAAGTAGGATTGCTGAATCATATAGTAGTTCTATTTTCCATTTTTTCAGGACCCTTCATACTGTTTTTCACTGTGACTGCACAAATTTACATTCCCACCAACAGTACACAGGGTTCCCTTTCTCCACATCCTCCCAACGCTTATCTTTTTGGCAATAGGTATTCTCACAGGTGTGAGATGATATCATATTGTGGTTCTAACGTGCATTTCTCTGATGATTAGAGGTGCTGAACACCTTCTCATGTACCTGGTAGTGCTCTCAAGCATCTACATAGATATCCATCTCAAATCTGAGGGTACATCCTTTCCTTACCAAGACCTTACTTTGGCTTGGGGTTAAAAGTTTTAAAACCCTATAGAATGCAGTCAAATATCCACTTATTGGGACTTCCCTGGTGGCACAGTGGTTAAGAATCCACCTGCCAATGCAGGGGACAAAGGTTCGATCCCTGGTCCGGGAAGATCCCACGTGCCGCGGAGCAACTAAGCCCGTGCGGCATAACTACTGAGCCTGCGCTCTAGAGCCCATGCTCCGCAACAAGAGAAGCCACCACAATGAGAAGCCCACGCACTGCAACGAAGAGTAGCCCCCGCTCGCCACAACTAAAGAAAGCCCGCATGCAGCAACAAAGACCCAACACAGCCAAAAATTTAAAAATTAAAAAATCCACTTATTATCAAACTTTCTGTCAGAGGATTATCCAACAGAAAATTTTATCTGCATAACTATATATACAAAATTAACTTCATTTTCTACTCAAACTTCACTTCCCCAAAGGTCCAGAGCTGTGTGGATAACACCCCTGCCCTGGCAATAACCCAAACTCAAAACTCAAGCATCTCTTTTGACTCCTCAGGAAGTAACATCTCTCTCACAATTTTACACTTCCATGACTGCCATTCTTAATTTCTCACTTTCAATTTTGCAATTCCTCATTGTCATCCTCAGTTTCATCACCCCATCACTCTAAGCTATGTTCCCTGTTACGGAGTTTAACTTCCTAACTGCTCTCCCTGCCTCTTGACAACCTTTGTATTCATCTTGTATATGGCTATCAGATTAGCTCTCCTGCGGCCCACCTATATCATATGACAAGGCTTTTCAAAAACTGTCAATCATAAAAACTAAAGTACAACCCCTTTAGATAGCTCCTCAATGTTCTCCATGGCCTGACTCTAAACTAACATTACATAGCCTACCTTTTTATTGTTTATGATTACCTCCCTTTATGTGCCATCCTCCCCATACCCTCCTTGTCCTTTCCTGCTGCTGCCTCTCTACTTGTTCTTCTAGCTCTGGTGGGAAACCACTCCTATCCATTCTTCCTGGCACAGGCTGGTGAATAGAGCTGCGGTTAAATGACCAGCCTCTAAAGCCAAACTGCAGGTCACTTGCTAGCAGGTTATTTAATCTCTATACCTTAGTTTCTTTTCCTGGAAAATATGCGGGGTGGGGGGGTGGATTGCATCTACCTCATAGAGTTGTTGTGAGCACTAAATAAGTTAATACATGCTTAAGGCCTGGTACCTGGTTAGCAATTAAAAGAGGTTAGCTCTTTTTTTTTTTTTTTAATAAATTTATTTATTTTATTTATTTATTTTTGGCTGTGTTGGGTCTTCGTTGCTGCACATGGGCTTTCTGTAGTTGCGATGAGCGGGGGCTACTCTTCGTTGCAGTGCGCGGGCTTCTCATTGCAGTGGCTTCTCCTGTTGCAGAGCACGGGCTCTAGGTGCGTGGGCTTCAGTAGTTGCGGCACGCGGGCTCAGTAGTTGTGACTCACGGGCTCTAGAGCACAGGCTCAGTAGTTGTGGTGCACAGGCTTAGTTGCTACGCGGCATGTGGGATCTTCCCAGACCAGGGCTCAAACCCGTGTCCCCTGCATTGGCAGGCGGATTCTCAACCGCTGCGCCACCAGGGAAGCCCAACAGGTTAGCTCTTAATGGTTATTATCACCTCCTTCGTGTAGACTCCCCTGATTCCTCCAGTGAAAATAACCTATTCCTCCTCTCAAATACTATGATGACTTCTCTGTCCTTCTCTAATGATTTTTATCATTTCTTACCATGGGATATTTATTTGTATAGACATCTTATTTTCTCTATAGAATATAAACTTCAGTTTATCTTTGTATATCCCAACTCAATAAATTTCACAAATTTAACATTAAATTTAATTAATGAATTGTTGGTTGTCAGATTGAATATAATTGTGGTGAGAGCAGTAGAATTTTTTTTTCACTCTCTCTTAGAGGTTATCATCACTGTCACAACCTGGAGAAAATATCAGTGAAATAAAGGAGTGTCTGCATACCC
This sequence comes from Balaenoptera ricei, assembly GCF_028023285.1. Classification (NCBI taxonomy): domain Eukaryota; kingdom Metazoa; phylum Chordata; class Mammalia; order Artiodactyla; family Balaenopteridae; genus Balaenoptera; species Balaenoptera ricei. Next base: position 73,694,920 of record NC_082651.1, on the reverse strand, counting down.
CAGCCCTGCCTACATCCTCTTTTGCATTGATTATTATTTCTCACCAAAAATGAGCTGTTTGTACAAAATGGCAGTGACAATGAACCATTGAAATATGGCTGACAAATTCTCTCTCTGGTTCCCCCTCCCCATAAACCACAGCAAAAAAAGCCAAACCTTGACCAAGATCCAAAGAGGAGAGGCTTCTGTGGTTGCCTTCTCCTTCATGTAAATTCCTATCATGGATTATAATCTCAATAATGGTACTTTTATTCTGCCTCATATTGTAGACATTTGCATGCAGTTTTTCTCATGTTTATCCCTTTGCCATTAAAATGGAAGCTCCTAAGGTCAGAGGCCATGGCTCATGTATTTTTGTATCCCCTACAGTGCCTTGCACTGTGCTGCAAGTAGTATGGTCAATACTATATATTTGGAATACAGAAAAAGGAATCTTGATCTGTGCAGAGGTTGTGCTATCTTGATTTGTGCAGAGGCTGAACAATGTTGAAACTGACTGAGAGTGTAGGAAGGATAGCATTGCCTGGCAAGAAAGACAGATAATATAAGAACAGTGTTGGCTTCTACATGAAATAACCCAGCACTCAATAGGCAAAGTTCTTATTCACCATAGCCTAGTGAAAGAGAATGGACTTTAGAGTTGAACTGAATTAGTTGTGAGTGTTGTGTGTACCACTCAGTAGATGTTTAACCTTGAGAACAGTATTTAAATTTTCTTGAGTTTCAGAATCCCCGATTGTAAATGAAGGAATATCTGCCTTGTGGGCTTGAGTCGAGAATTAAATGAAGTAACATATGTAAGGCTTACTGAACAGGGCTCAGTATATAGAGCATATACAGTAAGTGCTTGATAACGGTAGTTCTGTTGAGTATGACTTGATATGTGCTAGAAGGTAAAAAAGTAAAGAAGGCAAGTTTAGCTATCCTTTCAGGAATAGCCAAAAGAGATGACATCAGCAAGTAATTGAAAAAAAGAAGACAAGATAAATCAGTACAAGACGTTATAAGCATGTGCCTTTGTGAATACGGAGGAAAGCCCAGACTTGTGTGTTAGATGTGATGTAACGCTTTTCAACCTCTTCTAGGTTGTACAAAATATTTAAGATATAAAACGGAAATCAATTTTATCAAATCAATTCGCAGAGTAAGTGAGCCAGCAAATACCCATTTTACTCTTGCAGAGATTATTTTTTAGAATGTTCATAGCTTATACAGAGTCCCTGGTGGAAGCAAAAGCCACCAAGGTAAAGTCTTTATCTATAACCACAGAAGGCGAGATTGGAGGAGGAGTGAGTGCCCATTCCAATTAGTAATGTCAAGGTAGTTATAAAAAAAAATATTCCCAAGTTCCTCTAGCACATGTGGGAGAGCAAATAGGGCACAGAGAAGACTCACTCTTCTACATGTTCCCTTAGCTTACCTCCTTCCTGCCCTATACTCCTATCTATTGATTCTTGGACCTCTCTGGTTATGGAAACTGGGGATTACATCCCCCAAAAACCTGTTATAGTCAGGAAATCACCAACACTCCATTTTCCCAGTTTGAGTGGTCTAACCACCCAGATTCCCACTGACACATCTCACTTACCTTGCCCAACTTCGTTCCATGCCTACCCTCCCTCCCTATCAAGCCATGACTGCTGCAGCAGAGAGAGCCAGACCACAGAAACCACATCCATGAAGACAGCACTGTTTCCATTCACTGCTTTTCCAATGACTTGGTGCTACTGCCCAAGTCCAAAAATCATAGACCTAGAAAATTTTTTTTAAAAAATGAAAGCCTATTAATAAATGTACAAAAAATAATATTAGAAACACCATTTTAATGATGCCAAATGAAACTATATTTACCTTGTACTCTTCTCTTTATTGCTTTAGACAGTAAGCAAATATTTATTCTAGAATGATGACTTAAATACAAGGGGGTCTTTGATTTTATTAAACATGTCCTTAATACATTTACTTTTAATATCCAGTGAATCCCTAATCAGTGTATAAGATAGGTTTATTCCAAAATTCAAATATTTGTTGGTTAAATTTCATTAGGTAGGCAACATAGTCTCTGCTTCATGCAATAATTGCAAAATGTAATAAGAGAACTATCCAGGTATAGCTCAAAACAGAGTTTAAATTTTGTTTGATTTTATTCTGTTTTTAGCTAATATTTATTGGGCGCTCACTCTGTGCTAGGCACTTCACATGCCTTATCCCACTTAATGTTGGAAACATCTCTCAGAGGCTGGTAATAAAATTGCCTCCATTTGACTGATGAGGAAACTGAGGCACAGAGAACTTAGGTAGCTTGCCCAAGGTCATGCACTAATAAATGAAAGAGTCAGGACCTGAGTAAAGACAGTGACTTCAGAGACCCACCCCCTATCCCTCCACCCCCTATCCACCCCACCCCCGCCTACCCTAATGCTCCCTCTGCTGGACTGAGTCACAAAAGCTGGGCTATGCGCAAGTAACATGATCTCAGTTAAGTATTTCTCCTAAATCAGGCATTATTTCTGTATATTAAAATGTTAAATGAGTTGTATAAAATTCAAAAATATTTATGAAATCCAAACTGTTTCATTTATTAATGACTGGCTAATGGCTTGTAATTAAAGCACAATCTGTTAAGCCAAACAAACAAACAAAAAATTAGCTTATTGGTTTGGAATGTAAATAGAGAATTCATTAACTGACTACTGTCTTTCCCTGCTGCTATATTTGATCTTTCGTTAGCACTTGGAGTGTATAGCAGGAATAGAGTAGATTGGCTTTCCTGGTAGGAAAATGTATACTACCTTTCAACTTTGACCTTTATTAAACCCTCCAAATCTCTGATATTCCTGTCAGGTTGAGAAAATGGGCTCACTTCTTCTTAGGAGCAGAAATCTCACTGTTTTCCTTGACCACAAAAAATACCAGAAGATCTTGGCTATCTTTTTTGGCAGATGCCTGCTACTGATTACTAGTAAGATGAGGCAAGAGGCTATGAGTGACATTGCCCAAATACATCAGGACTAATGGAAAAACACTCAGAATGCATGTCGTGTCTAATGGTGGGTTAGTAATAGCATTTTTGCACACAAACAACAGACATTTGTTATATGACTTTTTATTCATTGATGACTTATTATAGGAAGCCACTAGATACATGTGAAAATAAATATTTGCTCTCAGCTACAGTCATTTCTTCTCGCTTTTGATTGCATTCTCTTCTAACATCTGTTTCTCAAACAAGGGTAGGTTTTAGAATTATAATACAAGAAATCCATTCCTTGGAGAAAAACAAAAATAAACCCAAGGGTTCCGATTAGCATTATTAGAGTACCCGGAAATAGGACTGCGTTACTGGAAAAGCACTTCGAATCACTGCTCTTTGAAGCAGAATTATTAGTATTTGAAAGAAGAGAAGTATGTTGTCCTCTAAATATGGACTCCAGAAATTTGCAGAAAATTGTAAGACCCAAACTCTGCAGTCTTCACAGAGATGCTGGGCTGTGAGTTCAAATATAGTGTTCCTTTTTTGGAAATGACCATTGTCATTGGATGTTAAACTCCAGCTAAATGTAAGACTCATAAGATTGATCTCCATTCAGTAATTTCCTTATCCATCTCATCATTATCATCATTATTATAGTCAGTGGCAAAGACATCTCCTGCTGCTTTTAGGAATGTACTCTGAAGTTGACACATCCTAGCAAGGAAGCTTGTCAAACTTCAGAAATGCCTCTACAGAAGCAATTATGGGATTTAAAAATTAAACACAAATTGCAATCCTTATCTTGCCTAGAAACAGCACTTACACACTATGCACTATGTGTTATTAACATTTATTCTGCATGGCAATATCACCAGGCTTGCTTGCTTGGATAGACGAACTGCCCCCCTCTGAGCTTGCTAAGAAATCCTTTCAGGTGCACCAGCTTGGCCAGTCTTGGCATCGGCAAAATAGGGAGCTGACTGCGTGCTTTGTGGGCTCCACTTTCTCTCCTGCCTTGTCCCCAAATCCTCTCTATTAAAGTAAATTGAAAGACTCAGATACAGAAGAGGAATGGCAATAGTAAGCTCCAAGGGGCTGTTATGCAGTCAACCCCTGGACTAAGTTAGCAGGTAGGTCCTAGAGGGGTGTCTCAGTGGAAGGCTGGGACAAGAGGGACCCATCTCAGAGTTGGGAAATGCATTTCAGGAGCCTGAGAGCTAGGTGGTGGAAGGAAAATATCTAGGAAGATAGCTTGAGTTACAGAGTAGCTATTATGCTATCAGAAAACTTGCAAACATGACGTCCTTGAAATAGAGTTGCCAGACTTACCAAATAAAAATGCAAGATACACAGGCACTCCAATTAATTTAATTTTCAGGTAAGCAACAAATATTTTTTTAAATTTAAGTCTGTCCCATGCAGTATTTGGGACATACACTAAAAAGATTATTTGTTTACCTGAAATTCATATTTAACTAAGCATTCTTTATTTTTTCTGGTGATCCCTCCCCTCTTTACATGACCTATGTTTCAGCCTGAATTATATCCTTAAGCCCAAGAGCTTTAAGCTACCAGAAAACAGTTCGCAAAGTGTGATCCCTGCCTCAGCAGCCTCAGCTGCACCTGGGAAGCTGTTAAAGTGCAAATTCTCATTCCCCACTGCAGACCTGCTCCAGCCCAGAAATTATACTGAGACCTCTAGGAGATTTTGCCACACACTCAAGGTAGAGAACCATTTCCCAGAGCATCTGAAGGCTGAGGGACTGTAGAGGTTTGGTGAGATAATGAATAAAAGAGGAGAACTTGATCTGGGGAGTCTACGAGAAAGAGGAACAATCCCAGGTACATCAGCTGGGTTGAAAAACCTGAGATTCTTGACCACTTTGCAATGTGACTGTGTTCATTAAATTTGATTTCTACCATTTCCTAGTTCCTTTTATTGACGATTAATAAAAAAGGTTATAATGAAAAGAGTTTGTGTGCTTATCTTCAGGAACACTGAAGATGGGAATACCTGCTATTTTTTAAATTGAAGTATAGTTGATTTATAATTTTATATTAGTTTCAGGTATACAACATAGTGATTCAATATATTTATAGATTTAAATCATGCTTCAATTAAAGTTATTGCAAAATAATGGCTATATTTCTCTGTGCTGTATAGTGTATCCGCAGTGTCCACCGTTTTTGAAGGGAAAGTCATGTAATAGGGAAAAAAAGGGAGTTTTGGGCCCCGGGACTTCCAAGAAATGGCCTCCAAGGCCTGAGAAATGAGCTATGGGGGATTCCAAGCAGGAAGTTCCTTGTGTTTCCTGACAGGAGTATAGTGTTGAGCCTGAGAGACTTGTTTCCCTCACAGTCGTGCTTTTAGGGACTAAACACAGCACAGACCTGGTGCTTTCCCCATGATTCCCACAACACGCCAGCATGTTACAGTGCGATGGTAGAGGGCCTCTAACCACCATCCAGTCCAAACTACCTGATAACACTGCTCCAGGACCACATGCTGTTTGCCAGGCCTCTCTGTCCCCAACTCTCATCTGCCCAGAGGCCGGCCTGGCTCCAGACCTGTCCCTTCGTCCCAACTGGCAGAAGGATCATTCAAATGATCCTCATTTAAGCTCATTTAAGCTGAAGAGGTAAAGCCCTCTCACTTCAGACCTTCTCTGTGCTTGACAGTGGTGCCTACATTTTTTTTCTGTAAAATATAGATAATTATAATGTTTATCTTTGAGTATGGCTATGAGGATTAAAGAGTTAATGTACTTAAAGTTTAGAACAATGCCAGACTCACAGGAAGGGCTTGGTAAATGTTGTTATTATTAGTATTAGTAGCAGTAGTACTACTACTACTACCACTACCACTACTACTACTACTAGAAATCATATTCCCTGGGCTCAGTGTTTGAGTTGGAAGGAAGAAAAGAGTTATATAACATCAGTACATCAACTGTGTATGGCAGGCTGTGCTTTCCCAGAGTTGGTCTATGAACAAAAGCTTCCCTGGCTCCTTAAAAATCAACTCAGGAGCTTATCATATATTCAGATTCTGGTTCTCCACCCCAGAGGTCTGATCTGGCAAGCAGGGAATGGATAGCAAGCACCCCGGGAGCTTCTGGTGGTTTCTGAGGTTTAGGAAGCACTGCTCTAGGAGACAGCACCCCTCAAGCCACAGCTGCCCACAGCTTCAAGAAAGACCTTTCTGAAGTGACTCACTCTTCCATTCAATCAATTGCTTTCTTCTACTTCAAGTAACTCCTTGAAAGTTAATTGATGGAAAGTGTTAAATGATTTATTATGAGACTCAGTTCTGTTGGCGTCAGGAGAAGCTATTTCACCCCGGCGATGCATGACTAATAATAGTAGCTGTTACAGTTAAATGCTTACAATATGCCAGGACTATAGTAGGCGGTTCTTACACATGATGTCTAATCTTTCCAGGAAAATACTATTATTCTCGTTTTACAGATGAGGAAACCAGAACACCAAGAAGTTAAGTATTTACGTAAGGTCATACTATTACAAAATGACAGCGTCAAGGTTCAGGTCTGACAGACAATAAAGCTTAGGCCTCTTTCTCTACTCCAGTAGCTCTCAAACATTAGTATGGTAGGGAAATGGAAAAAACAGCAACAACAACAACAAAAAAAAAACTTAAAAATATCAACTTTAAAAATTTCTAAAAATTTGGATTTCTGGGCCCAAAAAACAAAGCTTCTGGT